>NC_091701.1:77201666-79628333 GCF_041296265.1 Equus caballus
TTTTTTTTTTCTTTTGAAGATTGGCACCTAAGCTAACAACTGTTAAATCTTCTGTTAAATCTTCCTTTTTTTTTCCTGCTTTTTTTCTCCCCAAATCCCCCCAGCACATAGTTGTGTATTTTTAGTTGTAGGTCCCTCTAGTTGTGGCACATGGGACGCCGCCTCAACACGGCCTGATGAGCGGTGCCATGTCCACGCCCAGGATCCGAACCAGCGAAACCCTGGGCTGCGGGAAGCAGAGTGTGCCAACTTAACCACTCAGCCACGGGGCTGGCCCCTTTAAGTTACTTTTAAATAAGTTTGTTTTCTTGTTGTTTGTTTCAATTTCCTTGAAGCTTTTTTTCTTACTGTTTTTGGTTTTTTAGCAGCATTCCAGTTAACTGAAGATTTCTAACCAAGTGTATTCTAATTAATCAAGGTTTTATTACACTTTACCAGACTATTGACCATCCTGCTCCATTAGTTTCCAAATTCAGTGTGGTAGATGAAAAATAAGGCTCTTTCATAATTTATTTGACAAAGGAAATTTTTATATAAGACATTTTTATAAATGATGTGAATCCCATGAGAGGATGCCTTTTATTGGATAATAATTGCATTTAACTTTAAATTCTAACATTATGCTTCAAATATTATTTGATTTTTTTAGACTTCTTAAGTGTTTTGCAACAGCATCAGTAAAACAGTGAAATTAATAATTTGCTTCCATTCCTAGTTTGAAACAAATGTTACCACTTCCAAATAAGTAGCTTTCAGTTGTGTCTTCCCTTGTTCTAATGCCATATTAAATAGCTGAAAGGATTCCTTGATTCCTTGAACATTATATATATATATATATATATATCAGTGTGCTATTTTGTAAAGAGTATTTAATTTCCAAGAGAATACATGGATTTGTTCTGACCAAATTTTTATTCATTGGCCAATTTCTTAGTATTTAGGATTGTTTCTTTTTGTTCTAGGAGTTTTAAAGCCAGCCATATCCTCATTTCTGGTGATGGCCTAGTGACCCTCTCTGGCCTGTCCCATCTGCGTAGTCTGGTTAAGCACGGACAGAGGCATAGGGCTGTGTATGACTTCCCACAGTTCAGCACGTCAGTGCAGCCGTGGCTGAGTCCAGAACTACTGAGACAGGTCAGGTGTGGCCGTTGCATTGGGTTGTCTGTGCGTCTCAAGTGTCTTCTGAGCTTGACTGAAGGACAGTTGTACCCTTATATTTGGGTTCGCGAATGGCCTACTGCAAGGCTTTTTTATTTTTCTTGTGAAAATTATGATGTAAGGAATTTTTAAATGTATACCATATGTTAGGTATATCTTGATTTCTCACTTATGACTTTTTCCACTATTGTTCACCGTTCTTTATCATAAAAAAGGACTTATATGTAACTTTTTATTGTTATTTACACTAAAGGACTTTAACTGTTCTACAGGATTTACATGGATATAATGTAAAGTCAGACATTTACAGTGTTGGGATTACAGCATGTGAACTGGCCAGTGGGCAGGTACCTTTCCAGGACATGCACAGGACTCAGGTAAATGCTACTAAAATCCCTGAACTATTTTCCTTTTGTAAGATCCCGTATATTCTAGATGATGTCTGTTAAACATCTTTGCTGTAGACTCTTAGGATCTTTATTATTGTTTTACTATTTTGCCTGAAAAGGGTTGAAAGAAATCTTTCTTTCTTTTAGATGCTTTTACAGAAACTGAAAGGTCCTCCTTACAGCCCTTTGGATATCAGTATTTTCCCTCAGTCGGAATCTAGAATGAAGACTTCCCGATCAGGTGTAGACTCTGGCATTGGAGAAAGTGTCCTTGTCTCCAGTGGAACTCGGACAGTAAATAGTGACAGATTGCAAACGCCATCCTCAAAACCTTTCTCTCCTGCCTTCTTGAGCTTAGTGCAGCTCTGTTTGCAACAAGATCCTGAGAAAAGGTAATACTGGTCACTTCTAAATAGCATAAAGCATGTGTGTTTTATATTTTATAGAAGCTTTGTGATCTTCCCACCAAATCCAAATCTTTTATCAGTCTCTTGATCAAAAAATTATAGTCTAATCCAGAAAATATCAATGCTAAAAACAAGTAGAGACAATGAGCAGATGGGAAGACTGCTGGATTCGAAGTTCACACGCCTTGGGTTCCAGTCTCAGCTGCATCATTTCATAACCAAGTCACCTTGTAAAAATCAGTTAATCTTTCTAGTCATTAATTACTGCATTTATGTTAAGACCTTTAAGAAACTTCCCAGCAGTACAAAAATGTTAGTCACTACTATTATAATAATAGAAACTATTATCATAGATAACTGTATCTTGGCATTAGTATTTTAGAAATAAGGTGTGTCTTATTTATCATTTTTTAGCCCCTTAATGCCTAGCATAGTCCCTTATAATTAGTAAGTGCCCAATAAATGTTGAATTAGGGACTAATTAAAGGATATCTCTAGAATTAATTCTTCCCATTAGAATTGGGCTTCCTGATATATATTCTTTTTCCTTTTAATTTTTTAGTACTGGGTGTTATGGCTCTAAACCTAAGTTCTACCATATTTTTATACCTAAAAATCTACATTCTAATATGAGGTTCTATTTTTCTTAATCACTTTTTAAAAAAATTTCAGGCCATCAGCAAGCAGTTTATTGTCCCATGTTTTCTTCAAACAGGTGAGCTTATCTATCTTCTGCTATCTAGATGTTTTAAAATACTATTAAAAAGTCATTTCATTTCGTTGGCTTAATGGGACAGTTTGCTTACCAACATTCTTAATAATAATTTTCTTACAAGTAAAGTTAAAAACAAGGAAACTTTTTTTGGTAGTTGAATTATAGACTTTCTAAAATGTTTTCATTCTGCAAAACAAAATGAGTAAAAGCAAACGGAATATCAGATGTTATTATGTCCTTAGCTTATATTTTGATTAATTTAGAGACATTTTATTTTTCTTTTTTGGCTAGAATTGATGAAAGGGCAAAATAATTCTGATAAAAATTAGTTTATTTGCTGTTACTTCTTCCTGTTTTTAGATGACCAGAGTCAAAGGCATTTTTAGTAAAAATACCTAAAAACAATTTTAAACGCTTTTAACATGATTTCTTTAAAAGTTATTTATTGCTAACAAAACTAATGTATTGATTTATGTACCAACAGCCTTATTTTGAGTTTCTTTGACAGATGAAAGAAGAAAGCCGGGATTCGGTCCTTTCCCTGTTGCCTCCTGTGGGTCACCAGCCGTCAGCAGTACTGCCCCCAGCCTCCCCTTGGGCTGAGCCGGAGTGCGACTTTCCTGATGACGAGGAATCCAGCTGGGAATTCTAGGGCTGCCAAATCCTTTTCTGTCCTGTATACTTGACACTCTCTCCCTGCTGCGCTTCCTTCTGGATTGCTAGGTACAAATACTAGAATTATACTTGAAAATACAGTTGGTGCACTGGAGAATCGATCGTTTCAAACCACTCTGTTCAGAGAGCAGGAGGTTATAGCCCTTTGGTCAGCTCAGAGTGTTGTTACAACTCCAGGGAAACTCCAGAATCATCGGTCTAGCTACATTTCGTGTCATCTGTTCTCAAGTTTTTTCCCAAGCTGTGACTAACTCCTCCTTGATCTCCTTGATCTCTCAGTATTGAGCCAGTTCAATTTTTCAGCATTTTGCTGCCCTCAGGGGAATGAGCCCTCAGAGGACACTGCTTCCAGGTACATTTTTTACTTCCAGATTCTCTAGCCTTTTTGATCAGCTATTGTTAGACCAACAGGCTAGTTTATCCTGGTATCCAACCCTTTTTTTGTAGAAGGGAAAATGTTTATACTTACCCATTTTCTTCTGTTAATACTTATGGTAATATCAAACTGAGCCTCACATTAAATGATTCACTTGAAATATAAAGAGGAGTTGTAATTTGCATTTTTTATTTTTAAGGGGCTAAAGTACCACTTTTCTACTTAAATTATAGATCCTAAATTCATGCACCCAGTGGGAGCTCAATAAAGATTTATTAAATTGAATTTCTGCTTTTATTTCTTTTCTTAGTGTGGTTTGACAAAGCTAAAAAACAGATTCTATTTCGTTTTGCCAAGGAAAAACCTTTCTCAAACAAATAGATTGACTCACGTAACGTAGTGAATTGGGTCCAGGCTGGTATTGATTCAGAAGGCAGAAGGTGTTCTGGCCCTTTATGTGATGATTCTTCTCCTGTAGAGGGGATCCAACATATAAGGACATAGAGATCTTAATTAATGGTTTTACCTTATTAGCAGAAAAGAAATGCTGTGTCTCAAAAGGAGTATGAAGTTTGAACTGCGGTAAATTGGGACCCACCTCAGTTAGTAGATTTCCTTAATCTGTACACTCTTATTTAACATTACATTACAAATTATTTTTATTTTTTTATTTTTTATTTTTTTGAGGAAGATTAGTTCTGAGCTAACTACTGCCAATCCTCCTCTTTTTGCTGAGGAAGACTGGCCCTGAGCTAACATCCATGCCCATCTTCCTCTACTTTATATGTGGGACACCTACCACAGCATGGCTTTTTGCCAAGTGTTCCCATGTCCGCACCCGGGATCTGAGCCGGTGAACCCCAGGCCGCCGAGAAGCAGAACGTGTGAACTTAACTGCTGCACCACCGGACTGATATTAATTTTTTAGTCTAAGACTAAAATTAATATCAGTGTGACAAATAATACACAAATTAATAGACAATTTGAAACACAAATCTTTTCATGTTTATTGGCCAGCCCCCCTCAAGAATGTTTAGGTTACTCTATCAAGTAAGCCACAAAGACCTGCCAAGGTGGAGGAAGGAGAGAAGAGTACCAGGTAAGGCCCTGAGATCACCTGTAGTGCTACGTGTAGTGCAGAAGGTGGACTCTGGAGGCCATGAAACGGTGCCCGGCGGATCCACCGTGAGTGTTTTAGGGTTCTCCAGAGAAATGGGACCAATGGGAGATGTATGATAAGGAATTAGCTCACCATTATAGAGGCTAACAAGTCCCAAGATCTGCCAGGTGAGTGGGCAAGCTGGAGCCCCAGGAAAATCAATCGTGTAGTTCCTGCCCAAAGGCTGGCAGGCTGCAGACCCAGGAAGAGAGGATGTTTCAGTTCGAGTCCAAAGGCGGAAAAAGCTGACGTCCCAGTCTGAAGGCAGTTGGGTGGGAGGAATTCTCTCTTGCCAGGGGGAGGATCAGCCTTCTGTTTTTTCTGTTGATGAGGCCCACCCGCATGGAGGAGGAGGGTCTGCTTTATTCAGTGTAAACACTGAGACGCTAATTTATCCAAAACGCCCTCACAAAACACCTAGAACAATGTTTGACCAAATAACTGGGCACCCTGTGGCCCAGTTAAATTGACACATAAAATTAACCATCATAGTATATGTTATAATTGATAGCCTCACCCTGAGAGTGAGTGCCTTAAATTTTGTTTTATAGGCTCCTTGCTTGCTGTATTAGTTTTTTATTTCTCTTGAAACAAATTACCACAAATTTAGTGGCTTAAAACAACACAAATTTATTTTCTTAGAGTTGTGGAGGTGAGGAGTTTAAAATGGGTTGGCAGGGCTGTGTGCCCTCTGGAGGCCGTAGGGGAGAATCTGCTGCTTTTTCCAGCTTCTGGAGACGAGCTGCCTGCCTTGGCTTCATGGGCCAGCATTACTGCATCTCCTCTGACCGACTTTCTGCCTCTCTCGGATAAGGACTCTTGTGATTATACTGAGCCCACCCAGGCAATCCAGGATAGTCTCCCCATCTCAAGATCCTTAATCACAGCTGCCAAGTCCCTTTTGCCGTGTAAGGTTACATAGTCACAGGTTCGTAGGATTAGGACGTGGAGGTTTGGGGGTCATTATTCTGCCTACCACACGTTTCATCTCATTTTGGTGTCTGCTTTCTGAAGGACCCAAGCCAGCACAGTCGCCTCAGCTGAAATGCCTTCCTGTGAGCTTCTGTAGGGCTTCCCCCAGCTGCACTCACAGGACTCTGTGTTTAACTGTCTGTGTTCATGTTCCCCATAGACTGTGGACTCCTTGAGAATGTGATCTTATTCACGAGTCTGTTCCTGGTGTTTAGCAAAGTATTTGGCATATTGCAGACATTTAATAAATATTTAAGGGAATTCTTACTTAAAGGGTATGAGTTTCTTATTGTTTTTAAAAAAGACCTTTGAAAAAATTTGAGATTTCCATGGTAGGAAATTTTTGGCTGTGTTTTTGTCACAATGTTGCCACTAAAAGTTTAAGAAGGCAAAGAGATTTGAGAGTTCCATCTAGGAAATATTTTCTCCTTTACTTCAAGCCAGACTGATGCTTTTCCTCATAACCATCGATTGGTCAACCATGTTGGTCAATTGCCTGTTAGCTCTCAGATCTATTTCCCGTCCCCTGCCCTGCTCCTCTGGGACCCGCATTTCCCATGACCCTTGCTCGCTGGTTCCCACGGAGGCAGTGGTGGAAGACGCAAGGGCAGGAGGAGACAGCAGCAGCACGGGGTATGTCACCCTTCACCCGACTCCTGCTGCTTGTGTCCCTGGCAGCGGCTGTGTCTTCTTTGTCTTCTGGCTTTGGGACGCTAGTAACACCACTTCCTCCTGCATCCCTTCCGTCTGAGGAGTGGTAGCACTTCCTGCTCTTGCTGACCTCTCCTTTGCCCCTTCCTCCCTTTTGGCTTCTTAGCCTTCATTCCATCACCCATGAAACCAGTTCCCTGTGTTCCTTCTACTTGAAAGACCCAGAGGTATTGGTCCTTTCCCAGTCCCACTCTGATCAACACTCACACTGACAGCTTTGAGGATTACTAGAAATTCTTGGTCTCCAAAAAAATTACCTTGATTATACCACTAAATGAATGATCAGGAAGTATGTTTCCATTTCCATTCCATCAGCCAATTCTATTTAAACCCCATGGTCTTTATGATTTATGGTCAAAAAATTGAAACCCACAAAATTTTATAAATCAAAGTTCTTAATTCTCAAGAGTGAACCAAATTCCAACAAGAGCTTTATATTGTGCTTGATAAGAATAGAAACAATTCTCAGAAGTCTCTGATTTAAATCCTGTTGGTTTAGGTAGATGATTTTTTAATGCATTTTCTACAGTTTTATATAGTTTCCTGAGTTTTATGTTATTAAAGAGGCCCTTTCATAGTTTTTTGAGTAAGTTAGGAAGTCACTCCAGTGTAGGAGATGCCTCAGGAATTAGTATTAAATACGTTCTTTATTTGTAGTGTTAAAGAGTTGTAACATCAGATGATTTTAAAATTAATACAAGTTCTATTGGCGCAGAGAATTGCGTACTGTTGAGTCTTGGCGTGTAACTAGAGCTGCAGAGTAAAAGCATGTTCATTACAAAAGGCTAAGCGCCAGCACCCAAGAGAGGCCCTACCCTGAGCACCGCGCGGAGGGGCTTGAGAGCTGGGTGGGAAGTCAGACTGGGAACCGTAGGGATGCTGTAGATGTGAGAAGTGGGGAAGCTGGGAGGTCAAACTTTACTCACGAATATCAGCTGGATGTGTATTTCTGGGTTTATTCCCTAAGGTTCATAAACAAAAACACATTTACATCAAAAGCATTTCTTTTTCATTTTAATTAAAACGAAATGGTTGTAACAAGATGAAATTTAGTTGCTGACTTCTGTCACACAAAAGGACAGATCACACCATTTTGCTAACCGGAGAGATGATATTCTGACTGTTGGCCTCACGTATCATTCTGAACTGTTAACATTTGGATAATATCACAAATGAGCGAATGTTTTTCAATATTATCTTTTAATTTTTTCTTTTGCCGCATCTTATGGATTTCATAATCTGAGATTGTATCATTTACATGAAGTAAGCCTGCTGAAACCATCCGAGGACTCGTGAACTTCCCAGCGTTGCCCTCTCGACGCTGGTGACCATCAGGCGCTGTGTACGGTCTCGCTGAGTATTTTACCGGCTCTGGTACCTGGATGTCACCAGGGTTCTTCCCTATAAGCCTGACTCTTGATTTGCCTTTTACAAGATGCTTGAAAGAGGTCACAGGTGAATCCTCAAATCTATCCAAACAATCCTAAATATTAAAATAAAAGATCAAGTTGGTGAGTTAGGTTTCTTAAAAGTACATTTTAAATTTACAAAGACCAAAGTCTATAATATCAACAGTTAAAGAATAAGAGCGTCGAATGTTTTAAGGGCAGTCCCCAAATCCAGACCCTACATCCAAGGCCTCCCATTAGGCACTACCATAGAGACTGCTTTAAAAAATGTTAGTTTCAAAGGATCTGTTATTTCAAAAGATACGAAGCTGGGAACCAGAAAAATTTAGGGGAGCTGTCCTCAGGAGTCAGACTCCCAGGCAAAGCCAGCCAGGCTATTCTAGACTTCTCCTCCAAAATCTCTCTTTCCCAAGCCCAAATTTAAATTATGAACTCTTATATTTTACTTTTTATATTAACCAAACTTTCACTCTTTAAAAAATTACTATCTTCTTTAATACGTACACACACACAGACCAGCATCTAAGAATATGGTTATAAAGATTATATTAAAGATTTTTGTGTACATTCGGAGAGTAAACAAGTAAAACGTTCAGGAAAATAACTGGAAGGATATACACCAAAATAAAAAAGAAATGGTGGTTGGGTTAGGGTGTTGGAATTATGGGCTTTGTTTTCTTTTTCTCAAATTTCTATAATATGCTATATTTTATAATAAAAATATAATAATCTACAAGTACTCCCAAGAGGGTATGGAGCTATTAGTCATTCTCAAGTTAGTGCAGTTTCCTCTGCTGTTTGAGCAGCTTGTCCCTTAACCCTCTGCAGAGACGGCCACTCCAAGGGAATGGGCTGCTTTGATTTGGAGAGCAAGTGGGAGTGGATTAAGAGAATTGAAAGGTCGAGGGAGGCTAGGAAGGATTGAGAAGAATTAGGCAGCAAGAGAGAGATTTATGAAAAAGGAGGTATAAAGAGTCTAAAGACAATTTCTATCTACTTTACATTTTTGCCTGGGTTTGCAGAGGGAAAGGAAACGTTCTTGCTCCTCCCTCTTACGTACATGGAGCAATTAGTAAGCCATGTTATTAAGGGAATTTCTGCTACACTGGTGAGTAATATACAATTTTTGCTTCAAGGTTGATATAACTGAATACTGGGAGTGCCAGTGGAAGTGCGTGGAGACCTACACCGCTGATCATTTTTCTGGATGCTCCTACAAATCAATTTTTCTATCTCCTGTTTTGATTCCTTTGGGAGATTCTTGGATTTTTGAGGATCAAATGAGCAAGTCTTTCTGCTGATCTGAAAAACACCCTTACCACTCAATTCTCTGTTGTCAACTTCACTAAAGAGAAAAGTGTAGGTACTGTTGGTTTACCAGAGGGAAATAAGGTTACTCTATCCCCCTTGCCCACTCTTAGGATAAGGGTTCTGAGATCCTATATGATCTTATACCATATAACATGAATACAATTTCTTGTTTTGTTTGAAAAAGTGATATTAAAGATTCCATTTGTCTAAAGGAAATTCAGAAAGTCTTTGCTTTCCAAAAACTATGAATACATCTAGTTCCTTTTCCTAGTATATGTACACACACGTGTGCACGCACACACACACTCAATACTAAATTACTGAATTTAGACAGAAAAGAGAAATGCAAAGTTGAGAGTATAAGCTACATTAAGAACATTTACCCTGCCACTAATTTGCTTTTACTCTTTACTAAAGCTAATAATTTATTTGACTGTGGGAAACAAATTGAAAGCAGCTATTCTGAAATTAGATCTATTTTCTCATTCAAAAGTAGAATTATGCACATCAAATCATCAACATAAAATCACTTTAGAATTTATGAGTTTTCCCAATTGTGGGTCACGCCTGTTTATATACACTGAGAAGAGCAGTGTCCAGGAAATTAAAATCAGTCCCTTCCGTTCCTAGCGGTTAACTTTGCTCTAGAACAGTTCGGATAAAGTCTAGGAGCAGATTTGCCTTCCTAATTGTTTTCATGTTAATAGCAAAAATAGATTTGAATTCCCAAGTTTCTCAGCACGTGATACAGTAGAGGGGTGGTGGTGAAAGAAGAGGAGTAGAAGTCAAATTAAAATTTTGCAATTCATGATCCAATAGACTATAAATTTTGCATATCCCTAATGCTTAGCAGAATAACTGCTAACAATAGGAGCACACAATAGGAGATTCATGTTTGTGTTCTGAAACAAAAATAATTCAGCAATTTGAAAGAAGACTGTCTGTTTACATCTGCATGAACAGGAACTCGCAGGGATGTTTCCACAGTAGAAAGCCACTGCTACGGCTGCAGCACAGCCCCTAGCAGAGGGCTGGGCCAGGGCGGAAATCCAGAGACTCGCATAGACAGGGCTGTGCGCTCTGGCTCCAGGCTGTGCCCAGAGGAAAGGCTGCCTTTCTCTAAGGCATGCTCCAGAGGGGGTGCGCTTTATCATTTATACCAAGGCCCTAAGTATGTTAACAAGCCCCCGACTTTGTGATTGAATTTTAAAGCAGGTGAGGTGATATTTGAATGTCAGAAGAATTTTTAAAATTTGGAGGTCTGTATGTCTTGTGGCAGTGAAGGTTACACACACACCTGCATGCAGACATATACACGCTAAAGCAGGTTATTGACAGAATTTGCCAAATGCAGTAGAAGACTTAGAAAAACATCATTACATGTACGGTTCTTCTTGCCTTCCAGTGCAGCAACGTCCTCGGCACAGACTTCCTTAGAACACTTGGGGCGGGCAGTGTGGCTGGCAGGGTCCTAACTATCTTGCTAAATGACTTCTCTGGTTTGCTGACATGGTCTCTTTCTTTTCGGACCTTGGGCTTTAGAACTTCTCTCTCTAATACTTGCGGGAAGAGGGCTGGTTTTGAGTTTTTCTCAGCTTCCACAACTTTATATTTAAATGATTGTGATTCAGGGATCTTGACACATTTTTCATCGCAAATTTCATTTGGTTTTATATAAAGAGTTTGTATTTCTTTTTTGTAATGTGCAAATGTTACTAAATGTTGTTTTTTGTTATTGTTATTATTTCCTTTCAATCTCTGACAATACTGGTCTCCTAATTTCAGTTTCTCCCCAGCATTGGAAGTGAAATGCGTTGAAGTGTTCTGCGTGGACGGAATAGTGACTTTGTTCACATATTCTTTGTCGTCATTTGGCATTTTGCAATTAGGAATTCCTGGAAATGGTGACAGCACTGCTTCAGGTTTTTCCTGTACCAACAATTTATGGATGTTGTTGTGACCCTTTTTTTCAAGGGACTTCGTTTTTAGTGTCCTTTCAGAGCAAGCATTTGATTGAGGTATTTTTGATTTACTGCTCCAACTCTGTGGGTCTTGAATCTCTGTTTTAAAATCAAAATTTTCTCCTCGAGGAAGCTGCATGAAACCGTATTCTTTCCTTTGTTTCTTAAGCACTAAACCTGAAAGTCTTTCTGATGACTTATTTAATGGAATCTCCTGGGTATTTTTATTGGAAGAAGGTTGTGCTTTAATTAAACTCAGTGTTTTAGTTCCTTCTTTAGGATAATATCTTTTCTGTTCCCTAATTATTGATGGATTTTCTTTAATATTCTGTAAGGAAAAATATTCCTTCCCTTCCTTTCTTGTCAGTTTTGTTTCTACAAGTTTATCCTCAGGAACCTTTTGTAAAGTGGTTTTTTGAACAATTTTTGAATGTTTCTTTTGCTTTTCTGAATGCTCCTCCATAAATTGATTTTCACCTCTAAAAGATAAACCTGGCTTTATACATTTTAATGGTGTGGAACTAGAATTAATCAAATTTATATCCTGGTTGATCCCCTCTAATTGCCTTTTTGTGATTAGTCCTGCTTTTGAAAGTTTGTCTATAAAAAGCCTCTGGAGGTGTTTGCTTAAATCAGCTTTTAGATTTAATATTTCATTTTCTGATAAAGCTATAAGATAGTTTTGTAGAGACTGATTTAAAGGATATTTCATGTTCATTTCAAGTCTTCTACCAAAACTCCCCCTGGAAATATCTTGTCCTGACTCAGGAAAAGATATTGAGGCACTTTTATTTCTTCGAGAAGATATGTTTGAGTGTACAGGCTCAGACTCTGTGTCTTTAAATAAACTGTTTTGTGAAAGGTTTTTTAGGAAATAGTTTTGGAGAATTTCATTTAAAAAAGATCTTAGCTTTATTTCCAAATGTTTATCTATGAAATGATGATTAAAATTATTTACAAAAGACAGGATTTCTTTTACAGTTTCTGAATATTTCTCCAGAAAGATATTTTGCCCTTTTGGTTGTGCTTTCTCATTCATCAAATACAGATTTTGATAGATTGTTGGTAAGTCCTCTTTGGTGATATGTCCTGATTCTGAAAGTCTTTCTACAAGGTAATGCTGGATATGTTTACTTAATTCAGATTTTAAATTTTTTATTTCTGACTCTGAGAGTTCTTCTAAAAATACACGCAGCTTTGGACTCAAAATAGGTTTTCTGTCTAATTTGTCTGCTTCATCAAAATTCTTTCTGATTTCTTCAAGGTTGTTTGTTTTATTTGGAAAAGGATGTTGAATTAGTCTTTCTAATTCTTTTTCTGGTTGTCTTCTTTCAGACTGACTATATTTGAAAAAAACATTAAACATGTTTTTTACAAAGGATTTTAACATTATTACATCTGACTCATTAAGTTTGCCCATTAATGAGTTACTTAAATTTTCTGAAGTAGAACTTAGATAATTTTCTTCTCTATTAAGCCTCTGACCATTACTTGGCAAATCTGTTTTTTTATCTGGTGTTGACTGATATTTTGAATCTTGTTGGGATATATTTTGGCCTTCATCTATCAATTCAACTCTTTTATTAAAAAAAGAAGTAATTTCTTTGGGAATGGTGGGTATATTTTGCCCTGAAAGAGATTCTGATTTGCCTTTGATTTCTGAGTAATCTTCTGTGGAATCTTTTGGCTTTTCTTCAGCAAAGACTGTCTCTGTATCCAGCAAAGAAGTCTTCTGGTTTTCTTCACCTAATTCGATCACTTTGATTATCCCAGATTCTAACAGAGTATCTATAGGAAATGACTGTATTATCTGGCTTATAACAGATTTAGCCTGTGGCAATTCTATTTCATCATCATTGTCTTCATAGTGAACTAGACTATTTGAAGAGACACTCTCCCAGGCTGTGGGCAACTGAGTCCACAAGTTCATCTGTGTTCCACTCGATTCTTGCACTCCAATCTCCAAATCTGAGAGGACGGGGGCAGTGAATATTTGCGTTATAAGATAATCATGCACAATGGAATTTAGACTCGGTTTTGAGCTGGATCCTTCACTTTTTAAATGTTTCTTTTTGAAACTACGCTTCTTTTTAATTGTAAAATCTGTCTCACCAGTCTCTAAGTGTGTCTCAGAGACAAATCTCTTTTCTACCTCTGAAGAACTCCCTGGTGCACCTTCTGACAGTGAATCTGCAGGAACATCTTTAATTATTTGACTTAAAAGAGTCTTTGAGTTTAAAATGGTTCCTTCTGAAAGCCAGCTATTTAAATCTTGAATTTTTTCAAATACTTTGTCTTCCAAACTACTTGGTGGTTCAGCATGAACACTTAGAAGTGAAGAACCATGATTTTTCTTTCTTGCTTCAGTGTCCATAGGAACTTCTGTCTTAGAAAATAATTTATCTGAAAGATCTTGCAGATTTTTACTTAAAATTGACTTGAGCACCATTGATTGTTTCAAATTTTCTATGTGGGAAGGAAAACTTAATGATTTTGAGAAGAGATGTGTATTTCCATTTCCAGTCACTGACGATTCTCCTTCAAAGTTTGGTAAAGATAGATTTTGCAGTCTTTTCTTTAACTTATTCTTAGCATCCAAAGTCTTGACTGTGCTGATACCAGGATCATGGGCTAACTTTTTCTTAGTGTCTAAAGGCTTTACGGTGATATTGAGATCTTGCGGCCAGGTTTTATTAGTGGGTCTGGCAGTCTTTGACTGTGTTGGGTAAGGAGGATCTTGGTCTTCATGCTCTATAACCTCTGCACTTAAAATGCTTCCACATTTGTACGTGTCTCCGTCTTTCTTTTTTCTGACTGACATTTTGTCGTTTATATTCCTTAGAAAAGGATCAAAACTGTCCTTGATGTTGAATTTCTGGAACTGTAATATTAAAAATAAAAAAGGTAAGAAATTCTGTAGCATTTATGTCAAATTTATAATAAATGTTCTAGTTAAGTTTCTCTGAGCAATCTATCAGTCTATATATTCATCCTCCTGCCTTCTACAAAGAGAAAAACAACTAACTATTTAAAAATATTTGAAGTTGGAATAATAGTAAGAATTGTAATGCAAAATTTTCAAATACCTAATCCTGATACTATTTTATGTCCAAGAGCTTTTTGATACCTGGAATATTTTTAAATATTTAAAAGGCACTCATAAATAGTTTTTTCTTAAGAACTTAATTTCCAGTGTTAGCTGCATTTGCTTACACAATGGCTCCCATCAGGATCTAAGTTCTAGCCAAATAAATATTTATGATTTTAGTAGCAATGTAGGAAATTTTTAAAAATACAAGTAGGAGAAATCCCATTGAAAGTATCATAAGTATTCCCTAAAGACTTAAGTCTGAGAATTTCAAAAATGTTGAGTTCTACCCAGTATTTGCTGTGTCATAGTAGAATCTTACTTTTTGATGAATACTATTATGCCTCACAAATGGTTGAGAGAGAACAGTACAAAAAATTCTGGATTACACTGAAATTTCAGTGTAATATCCATAGGCAGTTTTGCAGCTCTGGGATCAGGCTGAAGTAGCCTTCAAAATGAAGTCTTTTACTCAAACTCTTTATTCATACAACTTCTACATCATCCAATTGAAAAAAGCAAAATGTGGAATAAACAGCCTAGTATGCATTTTAGTTTATTTCAACTTAGTAGTTCAAACATCATTTTAATGGATACTATTTATTATAATGGGTTTTCAAATGCTAGTTGACACCCAGGTGACAGCATAAGAATCCCATGAGGTTTTTTGAGAAATACCAATTCCTAGACTCCATTTCCAGATTGAGATTCATTATGTCAGAGGTGAAACCTGGGAATACATATTTTTTTTTAAAGACAGCCAGGTATTTCTAATGAGCAGTCTGGTTTTGGAACCATTGAATTACATAAAGTATTAGAGAAACCTAGTATTTAAATATAATTGATATAGGATAACTCAGGACTCACCTGATACTTTGGTTTGAATTCTTTATATTCTGGCCTGAAAGATGGTGAAATGTATTCTTCTGGTGAAAAAGCCACCTTATAAAAAGAGAAGTTTTCATTTTAGACTGCTTGTAATGCAAGGATATTTACTAAGATAATTTTATTCTTTCAATAGTTATTAGAGATATAAAAAATTTTTAAACCTAAATATTTTTCTCATAATTACTATACTTTCCAACTGTCAAAGAAATTTGTATATATATATATATATATATATATATATATATATATATATAAACACACACACATATATAATTTTAGCTTCCTTGATACTGTAATATTCACCCTACTGAATTTGTAAAATCAAAATAATACACAACTTCAAGCAGAAACAAAAATAGAAAAGAAATAAAATCGTCAGAAGAAATGTAATCTGAAGTGCTTTAGATAATAAATGGCATCTGATATTATATTGAGGTAGCATTTTCAATGATTTTCAACCTGCAATTGTTAAATGGGTACTTAACACTGCCTAAGGAAACACTTGGTGCTAAATCAAGGTGTATAGGAACAATTACGGAATCACAGAACCTTTGAACTTTTAGAAATGGAAGTCACCTTAGAGATAATCCAGTCTTACTCCTTGTTTTACACAAGAATCTGAAGTTGAAGTGTGTTGCTCCAAGTAACCCAGATGCTTATTAGCCTAAATCCAGGTGTCCCAAATTTCCATCTGATGCCCCTTCAACCACACAATCAAGACTGCAGTGAAGGAGGAAGGTGGTCTGGGAGCATCAGCATGTGCACGCGCAGTGCCAACTCATCTAGAGAAAACTCGACACCATCTCATTGTAGCACTCTTAGTACTGGCAACCACTTTCCCAGACATCATCTCCTTTAGTCCACAGAGGGCTCATTATATACCAAGTTAGTTCACAGAACAATTTAATGAATGATGTTTTCATAAGAAATACTTTTGGCTTAAGTGTTTATTAATATTAAGCCATTAATAACGTGACCTTATTCTTAACTCTTCTGTGGCTTCCCACTTTTGCTGTTATTCATTGCCCTCACACACTCACTCTAAATTATTTCTGCAAGTTTCTCAATATTCCCACTACAGTCTCTCTCCTCCAGGCAAACATATCTGACTTTGAATTCTTGAAATACTCTTGTACTTTTCCACACCTGTGTTTTTGCTCATTTTGTTTTCCTTTGCTTGAATTTCCCAAAATCTCCCTTAAAAACAGTTCAGATTCTAACATTTGAAAGTTCATTGCTTTAAATGAATTTAGTAGAAAATAAAAATTAAAAATAGGGGCCAGCCCTGTGGCCGAGTGGTTGATTTTGTGCACTCTACTTCGGTGGCCCAGGGTTTTGCTGGTTCGGATCCTGGGCGCAGACACAGACATGGCACCGTTCATCAAGCCATGCTGAGGTAGCATCCCACACAGCACACCCAGAAGGACCTACACCTAGAATATACAACTATGTACTGGGGGGCTTTGGGGAGAAGAAGAAGAAAAAAAAAAAGATTGGCAACAGATGTTAGCTCAGGTGCCAATCTTTAAAAAAAATTTCTTTTTAAACTGCTCTCAAAAGAAAATGTGCCATCTGCCTAGGTAGAGATCCTATGTGAGTTTTGAATCTTAACAGAGAAGCAGAGGAGAGCTTGCTGTTACTCACATTTCCACATCAGATAACTGAAGGGGGATAAAAAGAAAGGAAAGAAGTTCCATGTGGGAGAGAAACACAGTGGTTCTTTGGAAATGTTGTAGGCTCCCCAGCCACCCCTGCCTGTCCTCTTCCACCCCTATACACCCTCCAGGATATACCTGTCACACAGCGTACAACTATACAATCAACATATTCCTTCACTCACAAATATAAAATGAGCCAACAAAATTCACCAGAGATATGAGGAAAATCAACACAGGTAAGTGAAGAATCAATAAGAAGAAACAGAACTAACCCCAGAGTAAAGAGAGATATTTCTGAGGGATGTAGGGGGAAGGCAACCCTTGGAAAAAATTCTAAATATCATGAGGGATCAGAATTTGCCACATCAATATGGGTCTCTTTGGCTTGATTATTTTTAAGAACAAAAGACTCAGGAAGAAACTTTGACCTTCCTCCTAATTGCCTAAAAGAATTTAAGACAGAAGGCCTGTTTCAGGAAGGAGCTATCACCATAGATAACTATAGCATAATATGAACTAGGTGTAGTAGACAAGAACTTAGCAAGGCCCATTTGATCAAAGTCTTCCCCATGTCACAATGTCTTTGCAAGGTATGACAAACATTTGTTTACCAAACATTTGCTTTTTCATCTCCATGTGAATTGCTTCCCTCCCCTTTGAAGTCCCACACCACTACCCCAACATCCTCCTTTGTCATTAGCTGAAGATGGTATTTAAGGTAGTGGCTTTGCTTATTTTGATGAGTAACTCCGTTTTCTAGGGTTTCTCTCATGTATACATGTTATTAAATTTGTTAAATTTTCTCCTGTTATTATGTTTCATGTCAACTTAATTCTTAGACCAGCCAGAAGAACCTAGAAGGGAAGAGGAATATGTCTTCCTTCCCTAGGGTTGGTGACAAAGATGAGAGAAAACTGGCAGGACATTGCTCACTCCAGGACTACTGCAGCCAAGATATCTTGGACCTCCAACAAGAGCCAGCAGGAGGTAAGAGTGCTTACCATGTTAATCTCCTGGATCTCTGCCTGCAGGGTCCATTGGAAGCGAGAGTGATGAGGTTTTTCCTTTTCTAAATTTAGATTAGCAGGAGAAAATACTTGTGAAGCTAGTTTCTTGGACTCGGTGATTCTGGGAAATTTGGTTTGAGAACTCTTTGGTTTTTATTGATCCTTCTCCTCCTAGAGATGGTCACTGTTTTTCCCTGTCTCTGTCATTTGTGTCATTTGTCATAAAAAGGAAAAACCACAGGCATAGGCCTGATAAACCTGTTGTTCGGGCTGGCCTAGCAATCTGGTTAATATGCACATGAGGTAAAAGCTATTGCTAAGGGACACCTTGGAAGTCAAAAAGCCACAAAATAGGTGGGCATGGGTCAAGCCTTTAAGAGCCATTAGGACACTCGTCACCTCAAAAAGACTCCTGTGATAGGATAAGTTGGTCATCAAATGGGGTAGATGACATGGGTCACCCATCAACCTTAAGGAAATTTCTGTGCAACAAGGTACTCTGTAAAACTACACACAATCCCCAACCCCTTGGCACATCTCTCATAGGTATTAGTTTGGCTCCAAGAGATCCAAGGCTTCAAGCTGTCATGTGTATGTAAGATAAGATTTTTTCTTGTGTCTTGTTCTATGTCTGAGAGCTTGGCTTTGTGACTTCACTGGTCTCCGCCATTTGGAGGATGCACATACCAGCGTGCATCTGGTGGTCAGTCAAATAGAATGGGGTTCCAAGATGCACTCTCTTTGTCTGGCTATTATGAAACCAAAGTGGGTCCACTTCTTGGTGAGTTGAAATCAAAGTCTTCACCAGAAGTAGTTGTCACACAAAGTAAGATTTATTTGAAGCAAATAAGGAGCCCAGGGGGAAATATTTCCAAAGCTGTGGCTCTTCAAGCAAGGAAAGCAGGAACATTTTACTTTGGATGGGAATGAATATTCAAAAGGGAAGTTTCGTCATCACACGTAGAGGTGGGTATAGGCTCACGCAGATGCAGTTGGAAAATAAGCTTCCACATACATCTCATGTTACGATAATGAGGCCTCAGCTCCTCCTGGGGCAGAGATCTTAACATTAAAATGAACCCTTGGGCACCTCTCGGCCATCTGCACATGTATAACTCTTGTGATGGTGTTTGGGCCTGTTTAGGGCAGTTGGTAATTGCATCTCTTAATGTAACTAAAAAAATCAATTTTGAAAAACAGTTAAGTGCTTCCAAAACCTCCTTTGAGTTGCTCCGGGGCAGTTAGTCACATGGCTGTACCAGCTCTCAGGGGATTTTTTCATAGGAGTCCCAGTCCTTAAGAGGCCTTTGTCATCTCAAACTTCGTTGCTTGTTAGTGCTAGAAAAATCCCATTCCAGTAGCACCTGTCCGGTGTCACAGATTAGCGGGTTTCTAACTAGAGGCATCCCACATTCCTGTGGGAGACCAGAGACATTGTTTTCACGACACCATCCTTACTGCCTGTGCAATGAAGGCCTTTGCTTTCTTAGACTGTTTTTGGGAGTGGATGTTCTTGATCTTGTGAGGGCTGCTTCTTTTGCACTGTCTTTTGGGGATTCCTCTCATCTCTCATGTTCATAAAAGGCTTATTGGTATGAGTTGCTATTAAGATCCTACTCATCAGTGGCCAGGCAATGGACCTCTTAAATTGGAAAATATTCTAAGTTGGAAACATTTTTAGAGAGCATGCATCATAAACAGCTGTTTTACAGGTACTTGTGAAGAGACCAAATTAAAAATAAATACAAAGAAATAACAACTAGCTTTAAGAACTTAATCAAATTTGGGGTCTCAGCTTCCTCTCATGGTCTTACATATGCTAATGAAAGCAATAACTCAGTTAACAAGTGAATGGAAAGAAGCTGAGGGGAGGGTCAAGGGACTCTTCTCAAGAAGGTGGAAATTTTCAAAAGGGCTTTTAGGAAATCAGGTAAATAAAACAAATATTGAAAGGGGAGAAAACAACGAGGAATCAGAAAGGAGAGAGTCGTGGGACTCATCCCAGCAGGGTGAGAATCTTTAGATGGTTATTTAAAAAATGGACATTAATGGAGTTAAAACAAAGGTTTTAATACAGCACTGCCTAAGGTTGGGGGAAGCCAAAGGGACCTCCTACTGGCCCCCCCAACATTAAAGGGCCCTAAACAAGTATGCTCAATTTACCCCAGTTTGGAGAAATTTAAAAAGTCCAGAAGGCATAGATCACAATGAGAAACCTGAACAACAATTGCTTGGGGCAACAGTTAGGCCAGTTAATAAAGTTAAAGATTGACAAAAGGGCCAGGGTCCCTTGGCTTGACCTCTCTCTGGGAACTAAAAGTCTTTTGCATAGGGATGGATAAAACAACCAGGAGATGGGAAAGAAAAATTTTCGAGGCTCCTGGATGTAAGAACCCCATGAGGCTCCTTGATGTAAGAACCCCATGAGTTGTGCACCAAAACTCATTGTTGGGACACTGACAGAGGCTACAATTAGACTGAGAAAACATAAAAGTGTTAGAGGTGATAGGATTATAAAGGTTGGAATGTTTGAGCTAGTATTATATGAAGTTATGTCAACTTTGCCTGGATGTTTTTTGGAAATAAAATGCTATGTATGGCCAGGAGTGCTTCCCCTACCTGATATTATAAGACTGAGCTTATTGATGAAGTGCTAATGGAAGCTATGATCAGAGGTAAGAGAGCTGATGGAACTAAGATAAAATTTTGTAGCAGAATTGGTATATTTAAATGGCCTTTATGTGAAATGATTGCATCTCTTTTGCCTGATTATATTATACATTGTATTGTGGGGACAGACATTGTGTCTCACTGGGGAACATTTCCCCTGCCTGATATTGTAAAACAGAGGGCATATAAATCTGTCCTTCAGGCAATGTTAATTAAACATGCTAAAGGAAGTCAATATAGTTGCCTGAATTCATACAATGTGAGATAGAAACTAAAGGCTAATATTCAGGTGCTAATAAAAAAAATAATGGAACTCCTCCTCTGAGGGTGAATTGGTCTAGGGTTAAATTGTTCATTCAGAAAGAGGGCCTTTGCTAAATACTTTATGCAGACGTTTTAAAGGTGTGGCACATTGTCCTGAAGTTTTAGAACATAAAAATCTTTTGATTTACCTCCTAATTAAAAACCTCCCTGATATAAAGAAGCAAATTAAAGAAAGTAGAGTTGGATGAGCAAATCAGCCTTTAATATCATTCAGGCTACAACCCAAGTATTTGAGAAAAGAGACTATCTTTGTCTTACAAAATGGGAGAGGAAATATTTGGAAATTGGACCAAAAAAAAAATAAAAAGATCTTAAAGGTCCTCTCCACAAATATTAGTAAAAAGATATAGCAGGTGAACATAACTCTTTCCAATTGCTAAAACAAAATTTGAATCCAATTATTCTTTTATGAACTAGTGAGTTTTGTATTGTATCTGATCTGTAGCAAAAACTTAATGGAAGCTATAAGGTCTCTTTCTGTCTCTGCCTGTGTGTTCATGTATTTCTATATGTATATATTGTAAACCTGAGATATTTTTCTACCTCCAGGTAGTATGGCCAAAACTAAGAGCTCTATTTAATTGGCTTAAGCACTTATATAAATTATTTCTAACTGTAATAGAAACTAACCCAAGTATTTTTCAAATGAACATGATATAAAATAATCTTTTGTAAATAAAAGCTTATTTAAGTTTGTTGGTTTGATTAAAATAGACATGTCCTCAAAGTTATCAGCACTGGAGATGATGCAGACATACAGCCTGGGTTTACTAGTCGAATAAGCTCATGTTATCTCTGTTACAAATTTGTCAACAGAAATAATAACTTAGAATGATAGCTAATTTTGTCTAATGTCTCATGAAGTTTTCATGAGTAATCTAAACATAATTGTTGGGAAGAAATGATTTAAATAGATGTAAGTGCAAATAGAATTTATAGATAAACTTTTAGCAATAATTGTTTTTTATGGCATGTTTATTTAAAATGGCTTCCAAAATGTAACATGAAACTTTGAAGCTTTGCTAGGTTAAATTAAATGATGGAAAATTCATTGAGTATCTAGATCTTTCCAAATAAGATACAATATTAGACATTAATTATTATATATAGATTTATCTACTTTTGGCTTCTTATTACAGAGAAACTAAAAGATGTTTGGGTCTAGTGGTAAACAAGCATTGTACTTTCCTAAAACATTGTACTATGAAGTAACATATGTTTTGAGAAATTACTAAACGTATTTATAAAAACTACAGAATGCTAATGTAAAAAACAGTTGATAAGTGCTCACTTCTCAGTTTTCACTACAAATTAAGGTTTCTAGGAATTAAAAATTGTAATTAATATATGTGATTGAAGCTACTAAAAATTAAGATAAACATCTCTGTATACAAGGAAAGTAAAATGCAGTTTTCAGAAAAGAAGGTATAAGAAATGGAGATACTTTGTTTATTTTGTTAAAAAAGTAAATTTGTCCTAAAACAAAACTAGTTATGGGAAAGAAGAAAGGACAAATTCTGAATGTAAAAAAGAAAGTTACAGAAGGGTTGTGGAAGAGGAACCCTGAAAAAGAGTTTTGTGCATGATCAACTTGGCTAAGATTGAATTTAATTAAGTGAATGTTTTTAATATGAAAAGTAAACTGGTACAAAATTATACTTTGGGGGGCTGGCCCCGTGGCTGAGTGGTTAAGTTCACGCGCTCTGCTGCAGGGGGCCCAGTGTTTCATTGGTTCGAATCCTGGGTGCGGACATGACACTGCTCATCAAACCACGCTGAAGCAGCGTCCCAAATGCCACAACTAGAAGGAGCCACAACGAAGAATATACAACTATGTACCGGGGGGCTTTGGGGAGAAAAAGGAAAAAAATAAAATCTTTAAAAAAAATTATACTTTGGTTTTCTCTCTCTTAAAAGGATAATTTTCTTGAACTTTTAGTCACTCTTGATAAAGAGATAATAAAGGGTTTTTCTTTATTTTTGAGTAAGTCTACCTAAAAGGCAGAAATTCTATTTTTTGTCAAAATAATTTCCTATGTTCAAAAAGCTGAGGTCTCTCTGTTAAGAGAAGTAAGGTTTTTTGATAACTGTTTAACTCTCCATAATTGCCTTGAACATCTGTTGTCACTTTGGCTAAATGGATAATTTGGTATTGTTTCACAGTGACCTATGACCCTATTTGACCAAGTCTTTCAAAACCTTTTGGTATTTTTGACAAAATTCCCCAAAATTCAAATCCTAAATAAAGTCTTTCTTCTGACCTGAAAGTAACTTTGAGAATTTCCAGCAGATCCCTGAAACTTCTCAAAGAATTTGTTCTCTCTGCCTATAAAGAGGGAGATATGAAACTAATTAGAGTTGTTTGGTACGTTAAATTGCATGGGAAGCATTGTCAAATAAGTGATGCTAAACCTCCCTTATGGATATGTTTGTACTCATATGTTATTAATATAAAGGGAAACTTTTTCTCTTAAGCTAACTATGACTTATAGCAATTTGGTAAATTATACCTTTGTAAGCAGAATTCAAACATATACCTTTTTCTCCCTACCTGATCCCTACAGAATTTGGAAATGCTTACTGATTAAATATTCTTATTTTCATGGCAATACGGTTTGCATAAGTTTAACACGAATCTATTCTCTTTATAACAGGACATATTGGAAACACTGGTAGTATTACCAAGGCTTTGACCAGAATGTCATATTTGAGAGAGACATGCATAGACTAAGATATGACCAAACAGCTATAAGGAACAAAAGTTGACTTTATGGAACAAATAAAACCCCTCGGAAATATCAGCCTGGTACCCTGCTTACAGGTTGCCAGCAATCTTACCAGGTGAGTACAGAAGGTCACTTCCTGGCAGGTGCAAGAACCTCAAGATATTTGGGGGACCTTGAGAAGAAAAGAATTCACCCAATTATATAGGTATTGCAGGCAGAGTCTGATGACAAGTCCTTGGCCTTGCTTTCCTGGCCTCAAAAGGCCTTTAAAGTTCAATCTGAGATTTCTTACGAAAAGTTCCAGCAAAACAGATTTAAAAGACAATAAATGATCAATTGCTATTCTTGCTGTACTTATGTAAATAACTGGGCCAAGTTTATGGAAACCAGACTTACTTTGCAAACCAATTAGTCTTAATTTGGCTATCTTTGACAAAAGTAAGAATGATTTTAGAGAGAAAAATTGTGTTTCAGTAGAAACTATAATATGCACTCATGAATATTAGATTCTAGTTCTGTTCATTGTCCTTGAGATTTTTGTTTTCTACCTGTAAACTGGACTGAATCCCGAATTCTTCTAGTTTCCTCAAATATCTGGCTACAACTCTCCAAACTAATGCTTCCAATTTCCCCCCAACTTTTGATTTGGAATCATTGAGAACTGAAGCCACCCTTTTTCCTGAAGCCCTGCAAACTGAAGCTGGACACTTAATATAAGATAGATCACTCTGATAGCCCATGTATAGACAATTTTCATGCCTGTTGCTATATAAGCCACTCAAAAAAAGTTTACCTGAACACCCAATGACATCATCAGAGACATTTCAAACTGCAAAAGATGCTTTGACACTGACATCTAGAAATATTCTTGGTTGGCCATCCTCTGGGCTCAGAAACTGGCTTATAATTTGCTCCAACCATTAACCTTGTGTTTTTTTCCCCCATAGAAATCCTTCTTATTAAATACCTGATTGCTTACACAATATAGGCTTAACTTTGGAAGCCTACCTACATTACCACCTCCTAAAATGAATTTAACAGGACTGACTTATTGTCAGGACTAATAGACTGGTTCAATGAGATGGAACAATCTACCAACTCAGCTTCTGGACTGTGAAAATTCTTGAAGTTTCAAAGGTGGGAATGTGGGGGATCACAATCTACCACACCAAAATGTGTCTCTTTGGCTTGATTATTTTTAAGAACAAAAGACTCAGGAAGAAACTTTGACCTTTCTCATAACTGCCTAAAAGAATTTAAGATAGAAGGCCTGTTTCAGGAAGGAGCTATCGCCATAGATAACTATAGTATAATATAAACTAGGTGTGGTAGACAGGAGGGAACCAAGCAAGGTCTATTTGATCAAAGTCTTCCCCATGTCACAATGTCTTTGCAAGGTATGACAGACATTTGTTTACCAAACATTTGCTTTTCCCTCTCCATGTGAATTGCCTTCCTCCCCTTTGAAGTCCCAAATGACTACGCCCAACAGATTTCTTTGTTTTTAGCTGAAGATGGTATTTAAGGTGGTGGCTTTGGCTATTTTGATGAGTAACTCAATTTTCTGGGGTTTCTCACATGTATACATGTTATTAAATTTGTTTGATTTTCTCCTGTTATTTTGTCTTGTGTTAATTCAATTTTAGACCAGCCAGAAGAACCTATAGGGTAGAGGAATATTTTTTCCTCCTCTACAGTAGTATCCTCAGAGATATTCAGAAGGATATTGATTTCCACTTAGCTGTATAATAGGCATCTCAAATTTAATGTATACAAAATAGAATTCTAGATTACCACCTTGCTCCCATCCACCCTCCAAAAAAACACAAAACCTTGGCCTTTCTCTATTTTTCCTCATCTCAGTTAATTGTGCTCTCATCTACTGAATTGTTAGACTAGAAGCCTGAGTGTCACCCTTTATCTCTCGCCTCTTTCTCCTTCCACACCTAATCCAACATTAATTCCCATGGCTGCTGCCTTCAAAATGTATCAAGTATCCAGTCACATCTCACTATCAACCCCACTACCACTGTCACACAAGCCACCATCATTTCTCCCCAAACAAAAGTCTCCTAACCAGTCTCTGGCTTCCTGTGACATAGACTGATAGTTGCATTCCCAAAATATATATTATCTCAAGAACCTCAAGTTTTTTAGGGGGCAGAAATGTCCCCTGTTAAAAAAGTTAAATCTTCCAGCCTGAAGGCAATAAAGGGCCATGTGACAAGGTTCTGGGCAACTACATATAATTGGAAATTGTTGGAAGAAGCTTCTGAAAGAGGATCCTAAAACAGAGGTGAACTCAGCTGACAGGTACCTAATTGACCTTTATCATTTTCCTTCTTTCTTCCTGGAAGAGATTATGATGCCAGGAGGTATAGACCCCATTCTGTGTTACCCTACAGTAACATGCACATGCTGAGGATAATGGTCCAAAAGCAAAGGGAACCTGGATCCATGATGCCACCATGAAACACCACATCATTATTTAAGGTGGTGTTTCTAACTTTGTGTTACTCATAGCTAAACATAATCCTTAACAATCCAACAACTTTCGCACATATTGAGTCTATTCTTCCACAAAGGAATGAACCTAGAAATCAATAAGAGAAGGGAACTGGAAAGTCACAAATATGTAGAAATTTAACAATTTTTAAACAACCAATGGGTCAAAGAAGAAATCACAGGGGGAAATTAGAAAATACCTTGAGATAAATGAAAGTGAAAACACAATATATCACAACTTATGGAGTACTGTGAAATCAGTGCTAAGAAAGGAACTTTTAGCTGTAAACATTTACATTAAAAAAAGAGAAAGAATACACTAACAATGAACTAACAGAAAAAGAACTCAAGAATAGAATACCATTCACAATCGCAACAAAAAGAATAAAATACCTTGGGGTAAATTTAACCAAGGAAGTGAAAGATCTATACAACAAAAACTACAAGACTTTTCTGAAAGAAATGGATGACGACATAAAGAGATGGAAAGACATTGCACGCACATGGATTGGAAGAATAAACATAGTGAAAATGGCCATACTACCTAAAGCAATCTACAGATTCAATGCCATCCCAATCAGAATCCCAATGACATTCTTTACAGAAATTGAACAAAGAATCCTAAAATTCATATGGGGCAACAAAAGACCCCAAATTGCTAAAGCAATCCTGAGAAAGAAGAACAAAACAGGAGGCATCACAATCCCTGACTTCAAAACATACTACAAAGCTACAGTAATCAAAACAGCATGGTACTGGTACAAACACAGGTGAACATCAATGGAACAGAATCGAAAGCCCAGAAATAAAACCACACATCTATGGACAGCTAATCTTCGACAAAGGAGCTGAGGGCCTACAATGGAGGAAAGAAAGTCTCTTCAACAAATGGTGCTGGGAAAACTGGACAGCCACATGTAAAAGAATGAAAATTGACCATTCTTTTTCACCATTCACCAAAATAAACTCAAAATGGATCAAAGACCTAAAGATTATGCCTGAAACAATAAGTCTTCTAGAAGAGAATATAGGCAGTACACTCTTTGATATCAGTTTCAAAAGAGTCTTTTTGGACACCATAACTCCTCAGATGAGGGAAACAATAGAAAGAATAAACAAGTGGGACTTCATCAGACTAAAGAGCTTCTTCATGGCAAGGGAAAACAGGATTGAAACAAAAAAACAACCCACTAATTGGGAAAAAATATTTACAAGTTATTTATCTGACAAAGGGTTAATCTCCGTAATATATAAAGAACTCACACAGCTCAACAACAAAAAAATCAAACAACCCGATCAAAAAATGGGCAGGGGACATAAACAGACATTTCTCCAAAGAAGATATACGGATGGCCAATAGACACATGAAAAGATGCTCACCATCACTAATCATCAGGGAAATGCAAATCAAAACTACACTAAGATATCACCTTACACCTGTTAGAATGGCAAAAATAACCAGAACAAAAAGTGACAAATGTTGGAGAGCTTGTGGAGAAAAAGGACCCCTCATACACTGTTGGTGGGAATGCAAACTGGTGCAGCCACTATGGAAAACAGTATGGAGATTCCTCAAAAAATTAAAAATAGAATACCTTATGACCCAGCCATCCCACTACTGGGTATCTATCCAAAGAACTTGAAATCAGCAATTCCAAAAGTCCCATGCACCCCTATGTTCATTGCAGCATTATTTACAATAGCCAAGACATGGAAGCAACCTAAATGCCCATCAACTGATGATTGGATAAAGAAGATATGGTATATATATACAATGGAATACTACTCAGTGATAAAAAAAGACAAAATCGTCCCATTCACAACAACATGGATGGACCTTGAAGGTATTATGTTAAGAGAAATAAGCCAGACAGAGAAAGACAAACTCTGTATGACTCCACTCATAGGTGGAAGTTAAACACAGAAACAAAGAGAATTGATTGGTGGCTACCAGGGAAAAGGGGGGGTGGGGGGAGGGCACAAAGGGTGAAGTGGTGTACCTACAACATGACTAACAATAACGTACAACTGAAATTTCACAAGGTTGTAAACTATCATAATCTTTTTTTTAATTGAGTTATTGATAGGTTACAATCTTGTGAAATTTCAGCTGTACATTAATGTTTGTCATTCATGTTGTAGGTGCACCCCTTCACCCTTTGTGCCCACCCCCTACCCCACCTTTCCCCTGGTATCCACTAAACTGTTCTTAGTCCATAATTTTAAATTCCTCATATGAGTGGAGTCATACACAGATTATCCTTCTCTCGCTGGCGTATTTCACTTAACATAATTCCCTCAAGGTCCATCCATGTTATTGCAAATGGAATGATTTTGTTCTGTTTTACAGCTGAGTAGTATTCCATTGCATATATGTACCACATCTTCTTTATCCATTCGTCTGTTGATGGGCACTTAGGTTGCTTCCACATCTTGGCTATTGTAAATAATGCTGCAATGAACATAGGGGTGCATAGGACTTTTGGGATTGCTGACTTCAAGCTCTTTGGATAAACACCCAGTAGTGGGATGGCTGGATTGTATGGTAGTTCTATTTTTAATTTTTTGAGGAATCTCCATACTGTTTTCCATAGTGGCTGCACCAGTTTGCATTCCCACCAGCAGTGTATGAGGGTTCCTTTTTCTCCGCAACCTCTCCAACATTTGTTACTATTAGTTTTAGTTATTTTTGTCATTCTAACAGGTGTAAGGTGATATCTTAGCGTAGTTTTGATTTGCATTTCCCTGATGATCAGCGATGATGAGCATCTTTTCATGTGCCTATTGGCCATCAGTACATCTTCTTTGGGGAAATGTCTGTTCATGTCTCCAGCCCATTTTTTGATTGGGTTGTTTCATGTTTTGTTGTTGAGTAGTGAGAGTTCTTTATACATTATGGATATTAAGCCTTTGTCAGATATATGACTTGCAAATATTTTTTCCCAGTTAGTGGGTTGTTTTTTTGTTTCAATCCTGTTTTCATTTGCCTTGAAGAAGATCTTTAGTCTGATGAAGTCCCATTTGTTTATTCTTTCCATTGTTTCCCTTCTCTGAGAAGGTATGGTGTCCGAAAAGATCCTTTTAATACTGATGCCAAAGCGTGTACTGCCTACGTTTTCTTCTAGAAGGCTTATGGTTTCAGGTCTCACCTTTAGGTCTTTGATCCATTTTGAGTTTATTTTAGTAAATGGTGAAAAAGAATGGTCAATTTTCATTCTTTTACATGTGGCTTTCCAGTTTTCCCAGCACCATTTGTTGAAAAGACTTTCTTTTCTCCATTGTATGCCCTCAGCTCCTTTGTCAAAGATAAGCTGTCCCTAGATGTATGGTTTTATTTCTGGGCTTTCAATTCTGTTCCATTGATCTGTGCACCTGTTTTTGTAACAGTACCATGCTGTTTTGATTACTGTAGCTTTGTAGTATGTTTTGAAGTCAGGGATTGTGATGCCTCCTGTTTTGTTCTTTTTTCTCAGGACTGCTTTAGAGATTCGGGGTCTTTTGTTGCCCCATATGAATTTTAGGATTCTTTGTTCTAATTCGGTAAAGAATGTCATTGGGATTCTGATTGGGATGGCATTGAATCTGTAGATTGCTTTAGGTAGAACGGACATTTTAACTATGTTTATTCTCCCAATCCATGTACATGGAATGTCTTTCCATCTCCTTATGTCGTCATCCAATTCTCTCAGAAAGGCCTTGTAATTTTCATTATACAGGTCCTTCACTTCCTTAGTTAAATTTACCCCAAGGTATTTTATTCTTTTTGTTGTGATTGTGAATGGTATTCTATTCTTGAGTTCTTTTTCTGTTGGTTCATTACTTGAGTATAGAAGTGCTACTGATTTATGCAAATTGATTTTATACCCTGCAACTTTGCTGTAGTTGTTGATTACTTCTAAAAGTTTTCCAATGGATTCTTTGGGATTTTCTATATATAAGATCATGTCGTCTGCAAACAGCGAGAGTTTCACTTCTTCCCTCCCTATTTGGATTCCTTTTTTTCCTTTTTCTTGCCTGATTGCTCTGGCCAGGACCTCCAGTACTATGTTAAATAAGAGTGGTGATAGAGGGCATCCTTGTCTCATTCCTGTTTTCAGGGGGATGGGTTCAGTTTTTGCCCATTGAGTATGATGTTGGCTGTGGGTTTGTCATCTATGGCCTTCATTATGTTGAGGTAGTTTCCTTCTATGCCCATTTTGTTCAGAGTTTTTATCATAAATGGCTGTTGGATCTTGTGAAATGCCTTCTCTGCATCTATTGAGATGATCATGTGGTTTTTATTCTTCAGTTAGTTGATGTGGTGTATCACGTTGATTGATTTGCGGATGGTGAACCATCCCTGTGCCCCTGCTATGAATCCCACCTGATCCTAATGCATGATTCTTTTGATGAATTGCTGAATTCTGGTTGCCAAAATTTTGTTGAGAATTTTTGCATCTATGTTCATCAGTGATATTGGCCTGTAGTTCTCCTTTTTCGTGCTGTCCTTGTCAGGTTTTGGTATCAGCGTGATGTTGGCCACATAGAATGTGTTAGGAAGTGTTCCATCTTCCCCAATTTTTTGGAATAGCTTGAAAAGGATAGGTATTAAATCCTTTCTGAAAGTTTGGTAGAATTCCCCAGGAAAGTCATCTGGTCCTGGGGTTTTATTCTTTGGGATGTTTTTGATTGCTGTTTCAATCTCTTTCCTTGTGATTGTTCTGTTCAAATTGTCTGCCTCTTCTTGAGTGAGCTTTGGGAGATTGTAGGAGTCCAAGAATTTATCCATTTCCTCTAGGTTATCCATTCTCTTGGCATATAGTTTTTTGTAGTATTCTCTTATAATCTGTTGTATTTCTGCAGAGTCTGTTGTTATTTCTCCTCTTTCATTTCTGATTTTGTTTATTTGAGCTTCCTTCCTTTTTTTCTTTGTAAGTCTGGCTAGTGGTTTGCCAATTTTATTTATCTTCTCAAAAAACCAGCTCTTTGTCTCATTGATCCTTTCTACTGCCTTTTTCATTTCAATAGTATTTATTTCTGCTCTGATTTTTATTATTTCTCTCCTTCTGCTGACTTTGGGCTTCATTTGTTCTTTTTTCTCTAGTTCAATTAGGTGTGCTTTAAGGTTGCTTATTTGGGATTTTTCTTGTTTGTTAAGATGTGCCTGTATTGTGATGAATTTTCCTCTTAATACAGCTTTTGCTGTATCCCATATGAGTTGGTATGGCATGTTATCATTTTCATTTGTTTCCAGGTATTTTTTAATTTCTTCTTTAATTTCTTCAATGATCCATTGCTTGTTCAGTAGTGTGTTGTTTAGTCTCCACATCTTTGTGCCTTTCTCAACTTTTTTCTTGTAATTAATTTCTAGCCTTATAGCACTCTGATCTGAGAAGATGCTTGTTATTATTTCAATTTTTTTAAATTTGTAGAGGCTTGCCTTGTTTCCCAACATATGGTCTATCCTAGAGAATGTTCCATGTGCACTTGAGAAGAATGTGTATTCAGCTCTTTCAGGGTGGAGTGATCTATATATGTCTATTAAGTCCAATTGTTTTAGTTTTTCATTTAGCTCCACTATTTCCTTGTTGATTTTCTGTCTGGATGATCTGTCCACTGATGTGAGTGGGGTGTTGAGGTTCCCTACTATTTTTGTGTTGTTTTTAACATCTTCCTTTAGGTCTGTTAATAGTTGCTTTATGAATCTTGGTGCTCCTGTTTTGGGTGCATAGATATTTATCAGCATTGTTTCTTCTTGATGAAGTGTCCCTTTGATCATTATATATTGTCCCTCTGTGTCTCTCTTTACCTGTCTTATTTTGAAATCCATTTGGTCTGATATGAGAATTGCAACACCTGCCTTTTTTTCCTTGCTATTTGCTTGAAGTATTGTCCTCCACCCCTTCACCCTGAGTCTGTGTTTGTCCTTGGGGCTGAGGTGTGTTTCCTGGAGGCAACAAATTGTTGGATCGCGTTCTTTAATCCATTTTGCCACTCTGTGCCTTTTTATTGGAGAGTTCAATCCGTTCACATTGACAGTGATTATTGATGCATGTGGACTTAATGCTGTCAATCTGTCACTCATTATCTTGTTTTCCTGCGTTTCTTTTCCTGTTTGCTTTAGACTACCCATTTAATACTGCAATTTCTTAGGCTGGGTTTCTTAGATTTTTCCTTATTTATGATTTGTGACTCTGTTCTGTACTTTATTTTAGTGTCTACCTTGAAGTTTGTATTTAGAATCTCGTGTATAATATAGTCTATTCTCTGGTGGTCTCTTACCTACTTTACCAATACTGATTTAGACCCTTTGCTCTTCCCCTCCTAAATAATTATTTTCATTTTTTATTCCAACTCGTCTTATTAATTTGTAGTTAGAGTGCTAAGATCGTCCTTGTTTTGGTAGTTTCCTTACCTTTACCCTAATGCTATAATTGAATATTTGCTATCCTGTTCTGGTTCTATCCATCGGTCTCCCTAGTCTGTGGATTGTGTCCCCTTTCTCCCTTTTTTCTTTTTTCAGGTATGAGAGCCTTCTTGAGGATTTCTTGTAGTGGAGGGCTTTTAGTTACAAATTCCCTTAACTTTTGTTTGTCTGGAAAAGATTTAATTTCTCCCTCATATCTGAAGGAAATTCTTGCTGGATAGAGTATTCTTGGCTGAAGATTTTTATCCTTTAAAACTTTGAATATATCACTCCATTCTCTCCTAGCTTGTAGGGTTTCTGTAGAGAAATCCACTGACAGTCTGATAGGGGCTCCTTTATAGGTTATTCTCTTTTTTTTCCTTACTTCCCTGAGTATTCTCTCCTTATCATTCCTATTTGCCAACTTTACTACTATGTGCCTTGGGCTAGCTCTTTTTACATTGACAAATCTAGGAGATCTAAAACCCTCCTCTACACACATTTCTCCGTCGATCCCTAGATTTGGGAAGTTCTCTTCAATAATTTCATTAAGCACACTTTCTGCTCCATTTTCCTTTTCCATATTCTCGGGAATTCCTATGATCCTTATGTTCTTACTCCTCATTGAATCCATTATCTCTCGGAGATTTTCCTCATTTTTTAAAAATTCTTAGTTCTCTTTCTTCCTCTGTCTGGCACCATTCAGCCTGTCTATCTTCGATTATGCTAATTTTCTCCTCTATGTTGTCTACACGGGCATTCAGGGAATCCGTATTCTGTTTTATCTGGTCCATTGTGTTTTTCATCTCAAGTAATTCTGTTTGATTCTTCTTTATGATTTCAATCTCTTTTGTGAAGTAACTCCAGAACTCGGCTTGTTTCTCTATCATTCTCTCTACCTCACTGAGTTTTTTGATTATAGCTGCTCTGGATTCATTATCACTTAGTTTACCTAATTCCAAGTCCTTAGGACTTAATTCTATGTTTTTATTGTTTTCCTTCTGGTCTGGGTCTTTTATAAATTGCTGGATGGTAGAGGAGCAGTTTTTTCTCATGGTGGTAGAATTCAATTGCAGTTACAGCCTGTCGCCACTAGATGGGGGTCGAGAGCCCTGCGTTCTGAGCTCTCCGCCTTGGGGCAAGATGGCTGCACCCACTGGCTTTGCCGAGGTGGGGAGGGGCTGTTAGTCACACATGCCAGTCTGGGTTCAGATCAGTTCTGTTCTCTGGTCTCCCAAGGCCCTTGATTTATAGGGTCCCCGCGGTCGGAAGCTTCCCCCCGTCAGCAGGTCTCCACTGAATCAGCGGCAGGAGTCCTGGATGATCCCCCGGTCGTGCAGCCCCCCCCCACTCCTTCCCGACCCGCACCGCAGGGATCACAGACTCTAGGGGAGGGAGCGATGTTCTCTCCTACCGTTCCAGTGCCTCCGAAGGTGTAAGCAAGGTTTATGATCTCTGCCTTCTTGGTATTGTAGGTCTCTAACGAGCTGGCATTATGTTTATTCTCTGAAATTCAGTTCTTCCAATCTTTTGTTGTATTTTGGAGGGGAGAGAATCCTGGATCAGCTCACCCCGCCATTTTGCTCCTCCAATGACTCCCCTCTGAGTTTTCTAAACTATCATAATCTTAATAAAAAGTTTTTTAAAAAGGCACACTTAAAAGCAAAGCCTTCAAAATGCTTTAAAAAAAAAAAAGACAGATCTCAAATCAACAACCTAACTTCACACCTTTTGGAACTATAATAGGAAGAGCAAGCTAAACCCAAAGCTAGTAGAAGGAAGAAAATAATAACGATTAAAGAGGAGATATACAAAGTAGAGTAGAAAGGCAATAAAGAAAATCAGTGAAATCAAAAGTTGGCTTTTGAAAAGATCAACACAATTAAAAAAGCTTAGCTAGACTGAGCAAAGAAAAAGGAAGATTCATTACTAAAATCAGAAATGCAAGTGGGATATTACTGCCAATTTTACAGAAACATAAAGGATTATAAGGAAATACTATGAACACCTGTATGCCAACAAATTGGATAAGTTAGATGAAATGGACAAATTCTTTAAAAGAGCCAAACTACTGAAAGTGACTCAAGAAGAAACAGAAAATCTGAACAGACCTGTAACAAGTGAAGAGTCGAATCTGTAAGAAAATCTAACTCTTCTGGATCTTAGATAGTCTATTGTATATTCAAATGTTTAGCCCATTTTTTAATTGAGTTATTTGCTTTTATGTTGTTGAGTTATAGAAGTTCCGTATACATTCTGGATGTTAACCCTTTATCTGATATATGATTTGCAAATATTTTCTCCCATCGCATAGGTTGCCTTTTCACTCTGATTGTTTCTATTGATGCACAAAAGTTTTTAAGGTTGATGTAGTCTCATTTGTTAGTTTTACAATTGATTATAAATGTTCTAAAATTTAGACCTCTCAAGTCACACCTGGGTAAGGGCTTTACCAATTTTCTCATGAAAAGAGGTAAGGTATTTGCCAAAATTATGCTCAATTTGTTCTTTAAGTGGAAATTCCACATATAATGTTGATTTCATACAGTAAATTCTGTCATTAAAAAAATTACCTGCTTTTTACATTTAGAAATTTTACTCATTCACTTAATTTTATTTTAAAAGTATTCCTTATTTAATTTTTTCTATGAATTTATTCATTTGTCATTAATTTATTTGTTAGTTATTTACAAATAAAAGGAGCAACCACTATAAACCAGGCACTCTCCAAGTACTACATCTCAGTTGCTCCTTCTCCCTTCATTCCTGGCCCAATAATGGGGTAACATTTAAGTACAATCAGCCCTAAAACATAATGTAAACATTTAACTTTAAAGACATCAACACATTTTATGATATTTGCTTTAGAAATAAAATACTTCATTAAAAACAAAAGAAATGTATTGGTGCATTTTAACTGGCAGATCTGGTTGCAGAGACTCAATGTGACCAAGTCACTATCTCTCCGTGTCTTTGTTCCTCTCTCTGTGTTGGCTTTCTCAGGCATTTTCTCTCAGTAGGAAAGTGACCGCTGCTAGCTTTTGGTATAAAAGAATAAAGACTTCTTCTCTTAATATTCTTATATCAAATTATATGCTCATCCTTGTAGCCACAGAGGCAGAGTGTCAAGTTTGCCAACAATATCAAGGATTGGAGATGATAATCTCAGAAAGGGAGACTGATTGACAAAAATATGTTAACTATATGGACAATTAATAAATAGTGTTGAGACAACTGTCTACCCATTTCAGCAAAAATATCAATAGATTCTTGCCTCATTCAAAAAAAATAAACATAAAAAGCATATACTAGAAAAACATTTAAGAGAATACTGACATAATCTTGGGGAGGAGAAGGACCTTCTAAATACAATATAAACTAAGAGCCACAAGGAAAAGATAAACATCCAGTATTTCTCTGAGGACCCCAAAGAAGTTAAAAAACCGAGATAACAAATGGCATAGATAACAAAGCATTGTTATTCAAAGTATATAAAGCATTCTCACACATAAATAAACCCACAACCTAATTTGTAAATTTGGGCAAAGATTATAAACAATGGAAATACAAAAGGATAATAAACACATGAAAATGGTTCACTCATAATAATCAGGAAAATGAAAATTACAAGATCAACAGAATATCATTTTTGTGTATGAAATTAACAAAAACTTAAATGACTAGCATGTGGAATAATGAGTATTTTCCTACATTTTGGGTGTAAAAGCAAATTAGTAAATCTGGTTTAAAGGATAACCTGGCAGTATCTATCAAAATTAAATATGCTCATATGCTTTGATCCAACAATTCTACTTCTCATACTTATCCTATAATATACTTGTAACAGGTGAATAGAGATAATACTTACCATTTAGCAAGTAACTATTATGTTCCAAGCCCTTTAAAATTCTTTGAAATAGATGATAGTATACACATTTTGCAGATGAGAAAACTGAAACTCAGATGTAAATTGCCCAAAGTTATATGACCATAGAAGCAGAAGAATCTGGATTTGAACTTAGATATCTCTGCCTGTAAAATCCAAGGTCTTTTTACTATATCATACTAGTTCTCTTATCATCACCAAACCCTGCCTTTCATTGGTAGGTAAAATTAAATTCCCCATTCTTCTCCACCTTTCTTGCATCCTTTGGGGAAATGATTTAGCATCCAATAATTTTCAGGGTTTAAATAGAAACTAATTAAGTTACGTCTTGAAAGCCTTAATTTATGAAGGGCTCTAAAAATGTGAAGGAACTATTGAAAGACTGCACCTGGATCAGCTGTGAGTTGAAAGAGATGTCAGTCCTTTCCAGTTCAGGTTAGCACTCCAGAAGTTCGTCTCAAAATACTGCATTTCTTTAGCACACTGTCTGCCTTGGTTCATAAAAAACTCTTCTTTTAACTTCAAACAACTTCAAAGTTTATTTTCCCATAGAATTTTGAAGATTTTGTGACTTGTTTGTGAGCAATTAGCTTAGACTTTTAGGAATTTGTTCTAGAACTCTGATATGTCCATTTATAAGCTTGTTGCCCTAGGGGATAGATTCTTTCAACATTCTAAGTCTGTTGATTATATATAACCTCTGTTTTATGGGTTACCAAGTGAATTTTTCTTGTCCAACTTAATTTAGTTTTATCTGTCATATACAGGACTGACTACCACCCTGAAGGAAAATATTTAAGGTAAGTTTTCTTTTTTTAAAATTAAACTCTTTATTTTGAAATAATTGCAGATTCCCATGCAGTTATAAGAAATAACACAGAGAGAGCCTATCTCCCCTTTATCCAGTTTCCCTCAATAGTAACATCTTACAAAACTGTAGTAAAATATCACAACCATAATACTGACATTATATAGTTAAGATGCAGAACATTTCCACAAGGATCCTTTTTAATGTCCCTTTATAGTCATACTCATTTCTTTCCTGCTCCACCCCCTACTTAATGCCTGGCCACCACTAATCTGTTCTTCAGTTTTATAATTTAGTAATTTCAAGAATGTTATACAAATGGAGTCATAGAGTGTACAACATTTTGGGACTGGCTTTTTTTCACTCAGAATAATTCTCTGAAGATTCAGCTAGGTTATTGTATATATCAATACTTTGTTCCTTTTTATTGGTGAGTATGATTCCATGGTATGGATGTACCACAGTTTATTTAGCCATTCACCAACTGAAGGACAATCTGAGTTGTTTCCACTTTTTGGATATTATGAATAGAGCTGCTATGAATATTTGTGTTCAGCTTTTTTTGTGAAGATAAAACAATTTCTCTGGGATAAATGCCCAAGAGAGCAATTCTTGGGTTACATGGCAATTGCATATATAGTTTCTTGAGAAACTATCAAACTGTTTCCAGGAGTAGCTGTAAAATTTTAAATTCCCATCAGCAGTTTCTCCACATTTCACCAGTATTTGGTTTTATTACTGTCTTTTATTTTAGGTATGAGCCTTGGTTCAAGGTTTGGTTTTATTTGCCCATGGAAGTCCAATTGTTCCAGCACCACTTGTTCAAAAGGCTATCTTTCCTCCATTGAATTGCTTTTGAATCACTGTCAAAAGTCTGTTTGGCATTTTTTTTGGGTCTGTTTCTGGGATGTCCATTCTGTTCCATTGATCTTTGTGTCTGTCTCTCCTTTAAAGACCACACTGTCTTTGATTCTTGATTACTGTGGCTACAGTGCTAGGCCTTAATATCAAGTAAACCTTCCTCCCACTTTCTAATTAATTTTAAAGATTATTTTAGTTATTCGATGGCCCGTGCCTTTCTGCATACATTTTAGAATGATCTTGTCTATGTTTACAAAGAGCTGGAACCTAGATATAAATTGCATTAATCTAAAGGCCAATCTGGGGAGAACTGGCACCTTTACTATGCTGTCTTCCAACCCTGAACATGTTATATCTCTCCATCCATTTAGGTCTTTGATTTCTTCCCTGAGCATCTTGTAATTTTTATCATATAGATCTTATACATGTTTTCTTAGATTTATAAGTATTTAATTTTCTTTGGAGTGATTTTAAATGTTATTGTTTTTAAAATTTTTGTTTCCACATGTTCATTGTTAGTATACAGAAATACTGATTTTTGAATTTTTTTAAAGATTTTATTTTTCCTTTTTCTCCCCAAAGCCCCCCAGTACATAGTTGTGTATTTTCAGTCGTGGGTCCTTCTAGCTGTGGCATGTGGGACACCACCTCAGCATGGGCTGATGAGCAGTGCCATGTCTGCGCTCAGAATCTGAACCAGCGACACCCTGGGCCACTGAAGCAGAGCGTGCATACCCAACCACTCAGCCATGGGGCCAGCCCCTGATTTTTGATTTTGAATTTGTATCCTTCAACCTTGCTGAACTCACTTATTAGTTCTAGTATTTTTTTTTTTTTACAGAATCCTTGGCATTTTCTACATAAACAATCATTTCTTCTGAAAATAGAGACAGTTTTTTAAAAAAATTTTTTATTGAGTTAATGATAGGTTACAATCTTGTGAAATTTCACTTGTATATTATTGTCTGTCAGTCGTGTTGTAGGTGCAACTCTTCACCCTTTGTGCCCACTCCCCAGCCCCCCTTCCCCTGGTAGCCACTAATCTGTTCTCTTTGTCCACAGGTTTCAATGCCTCATATGAGTGGAGTCATACAGAGATTGTCCTTCTCTAACTGGCTTATGTCACTTAACATAATTCCATCAAGGTCCATCCATGTTGTTGGAAATGGGACAATTTTGTTGTTTTTTACAGCTGAGCAGCAATCCATTGTATATATATACCACATCTTCTTTATCCATTCATCTGTTGATGGGCACTTAGGTTGCTTCCATGTCTTGGCTATTGTAAATAATGCTGCAATAAACATTGGGGTGCATAGGACTTTTGGAATTGCTGACGTCAAGCTCCCTGCATAGATACCCAGTAGTGGAATAGCTGGATCATATGGTAGTTCTATTTTTAATTTTTTGAGGAATCTCCATACTGCATCAGTTTGCATTCCCACCAGCAGTGTACGAGGGTTCCTTTTTCTCCACAACCTCTCCAAGATTTGTTACTATTTGTTCTGGTTATTTTTGTCATTCTAATGGGTGTAAGGTTATATCTTAGTGTAGTTTTGATTTGCAATTCCCTGATGATCAGCGATGATGAACATGATTTCATGTGCCTATTGGCCATCTGTATATCTTCTTTGGAGAAATGTCTGTTCATGTCTCCAGCCCATTTTTTGATCAGGTTGTTTAATTTTTTGTTGTTGAGTTGTGTGAGTTCTTTATATATTATGGATAGTAAGCCTTTGTTGGATGTATTACTTGCAAATATTTTTTCCCAGTTAGTGGGTTGTTTTCTTGTATTCAATCCTGTTTTCCCTTGCCTTGAAGAAGCTCTTTAGTCTGATGAAGTCCCATTTGTTTATTCTTTCTATTGTTTCCCTTGTCTGAGAAGACATGGTGTCCGAAAAGATCCTTTTAATACTAATGTCAAAAAGTGTACTGCCTACATTTTCTTCTAGAAGGCTTATGGTTTCAGGTCTCACCTTTAGGTCTTTGATCCATTTTTAGTTTATTTTGGTGAATGGTGAAAAAGAATCGTCAGTTTTCATTCTTTTACATGTGGCTGTCCAGTTTTCCCAGCACCATTTGTTGAAGAGACTTTCTTTTCTCCATTGTATGCCCTCAGCTCCTTTGTCGAAGATTAGCTGTCCATAGATGTGTGGTTTTATTTCTGGGCTTTCAATTGTGTTCCATTGATCCGTGCACCTGTTTTTGTAACAGTACCATGCTGTTTTGATTACTGTAGCTTTGTAGTATTCTTTCAAGTCAGGGATTGTGATGCCTCCAGCTTTGTTCTTCTTTCTCAGGATTGCTTTAGCAATTCGGGGTCTTTTGTTGCCCCATATGAATTTTAGGATTTTGTGTTCAATTTCTGTAAAGAATGTCATTGGGATTCTGATTGGGATGGCGTTGAATCTGTAGATTGCTTTAGGTAGAATGGCCATTTTAACGATGTTTTTTCTTCCAATCCATGTGCATGGAATGTCTTTCCATGTCTTTATGTCGTCATCCATTTCTTTCAGAAAAGCCTTGTAATTTTCATTGTATAGGTCTTTCACTTCCTTGGTTAAATTTACCCCAAGGTATTTTATTCTTTTTGTTGTGATTGTGAATGGGATTGTGTTCTTGAGTTCTTTTTCTGTTAGTTCATTATTAGAGTATAGAAATGCTACTGATTTATGTAAGTTGATTTTATACCCTGAAACTTTGCTGTAGTTGTTGATTACTTCTAAAAGTTTTCCTATGGATTCTTTAGGGTTTTCTCTATATAAGATCATGTCGTCTGCAAACAGCGAGAGTTTCACTTCTTACTCCCTATTTGGATTCCTTTTTCTTGCCTGATTGCTCTGGGCAGGACCTCCAGTACTATGTTAAATAAGAGTGGTGATAGAGGGCACCCTTGTCTTCTTCCTGTTCTCAGGGGAATGGTGCTCAGGTTTTGCCCATTGAGTATGATGCTGGCTGTGGGTTTGTCATATATGGCCTTTATTATGTTGAGGTAGCTCCCTTCTATCCCCATTTTGTTCAGACTTTTTATCACAAATGGCTGTTGGATCTTGTCAAACGCTTTCTTTGCTTCTACTGAGATGATCATGTGGTTTTTATTCCTCAGTTAGTTGATGTGGTGTATCACGTTGATTGATTTGCAGATGTTGAACCATCCCTGTGTCCCTGGTATGAAGCCCACCTGATCATGATGTATGATCCTTTTGATGAATTGCTGAATTCTGGTTGCCAAAATTTTGCTGAGAAGTTTTGCATCTATGTTCATCAGCGATATTGGCCTGTAGTTCTCCTTTTTCGTGCTGTCCTTATCTGGTTTTGGTATCAGCGTGATGTTGGGCTCGTAGAATGTGTTAGGAAGTGTTCCATCCTCCCTAATTTTTTGGAATAGCTTGAAAAGGAGAGGTGTTAAATCCTCTCTGAAAGTTTGGTAGAATTCCCCAGGAAAGCCATCTGGTCCTGGGGTTTTATTCTTTGGGATACTTTTGATGGCTGTTTCAATCTCTTTCTTTGTGATTGTTCTGTTCAAATTGTTTGCTTCTTCCTGAGCGAGCTTTGGGAGATTGTAGGAGTCCAACAATTTATCCATTTCCTCTAGGTTATCCATTTTGCTGGCATATAGTTTTTTGTAGTATTCTCTTATAATCTGTTGTATTTCTGCAGAGTCTGTTGTTATTTCTCCTCTTTCATTTCTGATTTTGTTTATTTGAGCTTCCTTCCTTTTTTTCTTTGTAAGTCTGGCTAGTGGTTTGTCAATTTTATTTATCTTCTCAAAGAACCGGCTCTTTGTTTCATTGATCCTTTCTACTGCCTTTTTTGTTTCAATAGCATTTATTTCTGCTCTGATTTTTACTATTTCTCTCCTTCTGCTGACTTTGGGCTTTGTTTGCTCTTCTTTCTCTAATTCAGTTAGGTGTAGTTTAAGATTGCTGATTTGGGATTTCTCTTGTTTGGTAAGATGTGCCTGAGTTGCGATGGATTTTCCTCTTATTACAGCTTTTGCTGCATCCCATATGAGTTGGTATGGCATGTTATCATTTTCATTTGTCTCCAGGTATTTTTTGATTTCTTCTTTAATTTCTTCAATGATCCATTGCTTGTTCAATAGCATATTGTTTAGTCTCCACATCCTTGTGCCTTTCTCAGCTTTTTTCTTGTAATTAATTTCTAGCTTTATAGCATTATGATCAGAGAAGATGCTTGTTGTTATTTCAATTTTTTTTTTTGTACTTATACATGATGTTTATTAGAACACATCAAAACAGCCTCTGGCGTTTGGTATGGGCTACTGACCTGGTAAATGCATTCTTTTTTTTTTAATTAATTTATTTTATTTATTTTTTTATTAATGTTATGATAGATTACAACCTTGTGAGATTTCAGTTGTACATCTTTGTTAGTCATGTTGTGGGTACACCACTTCCCCCTTTGTGCCCTCCCCTCACCCCCCCTTTTCCCTGGTAACCACCGATCAGTTCTCCTTGTCAATATACTAACTTCCACCTATGAGTGGAGTCATATAGAGTTCATATTTCTCTGACTGGCTTATTTCGCTTAACATAATACTCTCGAGGTCCATCCACGTTGCTGTGAATGGGCCAATTTTGTCTTTTTTTATGGCTGAGTAGTATTCCATTGTGTATATATACCACATCTTCTTTATCCAATCATCAGTTTCTGGGCATGTAGGTTGGTTCCACGTCTTGGCTATTGTAAATAATGCTGCGATGAACATAGGGGTGCAAGGGACTCTTGGGATTTCTGATTTCAGGTTCTTAGGATAGATACTGAGTAATGGGATGGCTGGGTTATAGGGTATTTCAATTTTTAACTTTTTGAGAAATCTCCATACTGTTTTCCATAGTGGCTGTACCAGTTTGCATTCCCACCAACAGTGTATGAGGGGTCCTTTTTCTCCACAACCTCTCCAACATTTGTCGCTCTTGGTTTTGGATGTTTTTGCCAATCTAACAGGTGTAAGGTGATATCTTAGTGTAGTTTTGATTTGCATTTCCCTGATGATTAGCGATGATGAACATCTTTTCATGTGTCTATTGGCCATATTCATATCTTCTTTTGAGAAATGTCTGTTCATGTCCTCTGCCCATTTTTGATCGGGTTGTTTTTTTGTTGTTGAGCTGTGTGAGTTCTTTGTATATTATGGAGATTAACCCTTTGTTGGATAAGTGGCATGTAAATATTTTTTCCCAATTAGTGGGCTGTTTTCTTGTTTCAATCCTGTTTTCCCTTGCCTTGAAGAAGCTCTTTAGTCTGATGAAGTCCCATTTGTTTATTCTTTCTATAGTTTCCCTCAACTGAGGAGTTATAGTGTCTGAGAAGATTCTTTTGAAACTGATGTCAAAGAGTGTACTGCCTATATTCTCTTCCAGAAGACTTATTGTCTCAGGCCTAATCTTTAGGTCTTTGATCCATTTTGAGTTTATTTTGCTGTGTGGTGAAAAAGAATGGTCAATTTTCAATCTTTTACATGTGGCTGTCCAGTTTTCCCAGCACCATTTGTTAAAGAGACTTTCTTTTCTCCATTGTAGGCCCTCTGCTTCTTTGTTGAAGATTAGCTGTCCATAGATGTGTGGTTTTATCTCTGGGCTTTCAATCCTGTTCCATTGATCTGTGGACCTGTTTTTGTACCAGTACCATGCTGTTTTGATCACTGTAGCTTTGTAGTATGTTTTGAAATCGGGGATTGTGATTCCGCTGGCTTTGTTTTTCTTGCTCAGGATTGCTTTAGCAATTCGCAGTCTTTTGTTGCCCGATATGAATTTTAGGATTCTTTGTTCAATTTCTGTGAAGAATGTTCTTGGGATTCTGATTGGGATAGCATTGAATCTGTAGATTGCTTTAGGTAGTATGGACATTTTAACTATGTTTATTCTTCCAATCCATGTGCATGGAATGTCTTTCCATCTCTTTATGTCGTCGTCAATTTCTTTCAAGAAAGTCTTGTAGTTTTCATTGTATAGATCCTTCACTTCCTTGGTTAAGTTTATTTTAAGGTATTTTATTCTTTTCGTTGCGATTGTGAATGGGATTGACTTGAGTTCTTTTTCTGTTAGTTCATTGTTAGTGTATAGAAATGCTACTGATTTATGTATGTTGATTTTATACCCTGATACTTTGCTGTAGTTGTTGATTATTTCTAATAGTTTTTCTATGGATTCTTTGGGGTTTTCTATATATAAGATCATGTCGTCTGCAAACAGCAAGAGTTTTACTTCTCCGTTACCTATTTGGATTCCTTTTATTTCTTTTTCCTGCCGAATTGCTCTGGCCAACACCTCCAGAACTATGTTGAATAGGAGTGGTGAAAGTGGGCACCCTTGTCTTGTTCCTGTCCTCAGAGGGACGGCTTTCAATTTTTGTCCATTGAGTATGATGTTGGCTGTGGGTCTGTCATATATGGCCTTTATTATGTTGAGGTACTTTCCTTCTATACCCATTTTATTGAGGGTTTTTATCATAAATGGGTGTTGGATCTTGTCGAATGCTTTCTCTGCATCTATTGAGATGATCATGTGGTTTTTGTTTTTCATTTTGTTGATGTAGTGTATCACATTGATTGACTTGCGGATGTTGAACCATCCCTGTGTCCCTGGTATAAATCCCACTTGATCATGGTGTATAATCTTTTTGATGTATTGCTGTATTCGGTTTGCCAAAATTTTGTTGAGGATTTTTGCATCTATGTTCATCAGTGATATCGGCCTGTAGTTCTCCTTCTTTGTGTTGTCCTTGTCAGGTTTGGGGATCAGAGTGATGTTGGCTTCATAGAATGTGTTAGGGAGTACTCCATCTTTCTCAATTTTCTGGAACAGTTTGAAAAGAATAGGTATTAAGTCTTCTTTGAATGTTTGGTAGAATTCTCCAGAGAAGCCGTCTGGTCCTGGACTCTTATTTTTGGGGAGGTTTTTGATTACCGTTTCTATTTCCTTACTTGTGATTGGCCTATTCAGACTCTCCATTTCTTCCTGATTCAGTTTGGGGAGATTGTAGGAGTCTAGGAATTTGTCCATTTCTTCCAGGTTGTTCAATTTGTTGGCATATAGTTTTTCATAGTATTCTCTTATGATCCCTTGTATTTCATTGGTATCTGTTGTGATTTCTCCTCTCTCATTCCTAATTTTATTTATTTGCGATTTCTCTCTTCTTTTCTTGGTGAGTCTGGCTAAAGGTTTGTCAATTTTGTTAATTTTTTCGAAGAACCAACTCTTTGTTTCATTGATCCTTTCTATTGTCTTTTTTGTTTCATATATCGTTTATTTCTGCTCTTATTTTTATTATTTCCCTCTTTCTACTGACTCTGGGCTTTGTTTATTCTTCTTTTTCTAGTTCTGTTAGGTGTCGTTTGAGGTTGCTTATGTGAGCTTTTTCTTGTTTAGTGAGGTGAGCCTGTATTGCGATGAATTTCCCTCTTAGGACTGCTTTTGCTGCATCCCAAATCATTTGGTATGTCGTGTTCTCATTTTCATTTGTCTCCAGATAATATTTGATTTCTTCTTTAATTTCTTCAATGATCCATTGTTTGTTCAGAAGCGTGTTGTTTAGTCTCCACATTTTTGCACCCTTCTCTGCTTTTTTCTTGTAGTTGATTTCTAGTTTCATAGCGTTATGATCAGAAAAGATGCTTGATATTATTTCAACTCTCTTGTATTTATTGATGTTTGCTTTGTTTCCCAAAATACGGTCAAATCTTGAGAATGTTTCATGTGCACTTGAGAAGAATGTGTAACCTGCTGTTTTTGGATGAAGTGTTCTATATCTATCTATTAAGTCCATCTGGTCTAAATTTTCATTTAATTCTATTATTTCCTTGTTGATTTTCTGTCTGGATGTTCTGTCCATTGGTGTTAATGGTGTGTTGAGGTCCCCTACTATTATTGTATTGTTGTTGATGTCTTCTTTTAGTTCTATTAAGAGTTGCTTTACAAATTTTGGTGCTCCTGTGTTGGGTGCATATATATTTATAAGTGTTATGTCTTCTTGGTGGAGAGTCCCTTTTATCATTATATACTGTCCCTCTTTGTCTTTCTTTATCTGTTTTGCTTTGAAGTCTACCTTGTCTGATATTAGTATAGCGACACCTGCTTTCTTTTGTTCATTATTAGCTTGGAGTATTGTTCTCCATCCCTTCACTCTGAGTCTGTGTTTGTCTTTGGGGCTGAGGTGTGTTTCCTGGAGGCAGCATGTTGTTGGGTCTTGTTTTTTGATCCAACCTGCCACTCTGTGTCTTTTGATTGGGGAGTTCAATCCATTTACATTTAGAGTGATTATTGAGACGTGGGGGCCTACCACTACCATTTTATGTCTTGTTTTCCGGTTTTCTTCCATTTCCTTTGTTTCTCGTCCCATGGTTTAATCTGTTCTGATGAAGAGCTGCTACTCTTTGTTGTTGTCCTTCTACTTATCTCCTCTGCTCTTGGTTTTGTAGCCCCTTTCCTTTTTTTGATTTTTCAGGAATGAGTGTTTTCCTGAGGATTTCCTGAAGAGGAGGTTTTGTGGCAATGAACTCCCTTAACTTTTGTTTATCTGGGAAAGTTTTTATTTCTCCATCATATTTGAAGGATATTTTCGCTGGGTAGAGAATTCTCGGCTGTAGGTTTTGGTCCTTCAGATTTTTGAATATATCATTCCACTCTCTTCTAGCCTGTAAAGTTTCTGCTGAGAAATCTGCTGATAGCCTGGTGGGGGTTCCTTTGTAGGTTAGTTTCTTTTGCCTGGCTGTCCTTAGTATTTTCTCCTTGTCGTTGACTTTTGCTAGCTTCACTACTATATGCCATGAGGTTGGTCTTCTTGCATTGATAAAGTTTGGAGATCTATTGGCTTCTGTCACCTGAAGATCCATCTCTCTCACCAGATTTGGGAAGTTCTCAGCCATTATTTCTTTGAATAGGCTTTCTGCCTCTTTCTCCTTCTCTTCTCCCTCTGGTATACCTATAATCCTTATGTTGCATCTCCTAATTGTGTCTGATAATTCTCGGTGAGTTTCTTCATTTCTTTTTAGTCTTACTTCTCTCTCCTCCTCTGCCTGCAGCATTTCTATATTGTCATCTTCCAAATTGCTAATTCTTTCCTCCATATTATCGGCCCTACTGTTCAGTGCATGTAGATTTTTCTTAATCTCCTCTATTGTGTTCTTCATTTCCAGTATTTCTGTTTGGTTCTTCTTTATTGTATCAAACTCTTTTGTGACATAGCTCCTGAACTCGTTGAGTTGTCTATCTGAATTCTCTCTTAATTCATTGAGTATTTTAATGATGGTTGTTTTGAAGTCATCATCATTTAGGTTACATATCTCATTTTCTTTGGGATTGTTTTCTGTGTATTTGTTATTTTCCTTGTGTTCTGGAGACTTAATGTATTTTTTCATATTGCTTGATGTTGTTGATTTGTGCCTCCACATAGAGATAGAGTTTAGTTGCTCCTTCCACTTGTTTCTGCTGCTGTGGTGGGGGAGCAGCTGTTTATACTGCACCAACCAGGAACTCTATCCGCAGTTGCTAACCAGGCCTGGGCCCCTCCTTGTAGTCACAGTGGTCCTTTGGATTCCCTCTTCTGCCGTGGGGGCCGTCACAGGGGGGCTTCAGGCTGCTGGTGCCTACTGTTGCAGCCCACCTAGACGTGCTCCCTCCTTGGGGTCTGCAACGGTGTTATGGGCTTTTCCAGCGGCCAGGGGTAGGATCACTTATATTTGCTGCTCCGTCACTGTCGGCACTCACAAAATCTCACTTGTCCACTATGGGTTGCAGCAGAGCTATTGGCATCTTCTACAGTCTGTGGTTAGCTCACCTACCTATGCTACTTTTGTCCCGGGGTCTTCCAGCCTTGTGGCTGCTGGTTGGGTGCTCTCTACTAGTGCTGTGCAGAGGCTTTCCCTGAGGCTGCTGTGAGCCTGTAGGATTTCCCCCTAGGCTATGGAGCTGGGTCACTGGAACTCCACCCAGCCCCAGTCCTGTTCCCCAGGAACTCGGGGAGCCCTTTGCCCTGTCTGGAGGATAGCCGGAGATCCCGATTTCAGTGGTAGCTGGTCAGCTGCTGCCCTGCCTGATAGTCTCCTCTCCGGGACCCTACTGGTGTTGTGGATGCTGGGTGTGGCCCCTCCGCTAATAGCAGACAGTTTTGTCTGCTGCCCGGGCAGAACTCTGGAGCTTCCCCTCCGGGCTGCAGGGCCGGCCTCTGGAGCTCCCACCAGCCCCAGTCCTCTCCGAGATCTCTGGCAATCCCTTACCCCACGGGGCGGGCAACGGCAGCCAGGGGTCACCTCACCCTCTGGGACTCTCTCCGGGACTTTCCCAGAGTTGTGAATGCTGGGGGTAGCCCCTCCGCTAATGGCAGACAAAGAGTCTTGTCTCCTGCCCGGGCAGAACTCTGGAGCTTCCCCTCCAGGGCGCGGAGCCGGCCTCTGCAGCTTCACCCAGCCCCAGTCCTCTCTGAGCTCTCCGGCAATCCCTAGCCCCATGGGGCGGGCAAGGGCAGCTGGGGGTCGCCTCGCCCTCCGGGGTTCTCTCCGGGACTTTCCCGGAGTTGTGAATGCTGGGCGTGGCCCCTCCGCTAATGGCAGACAGAGAGTTTTGTCTGCTGCCCGGGCGGAACTCTGGAGCATCCCCTCCGGGGTGTGGAGCCGGCCTCTGGAGCTTCACCCAGCCCCAGTCCTCTCCGAGATCTCCAGCAATCCCTAGCCCCACGGGGCAGGCAACGGCAGCTGGGGGTCACCTCTCCCTCCGGGACTCTCTCCGCGACTCTCCTGGAGCTGTGGATGCTGGGCGTGGCCCCTCCACTAATGGCAGACAGAGAGTTTTGTCTGCTGCCCGGGCGGAACTCTGGAGCTTCCCCTCTGGGGCACGGATCCGGCCTCTGCAGCTTCACCCAGCCCCAGTCCTCTCCGAGATCTCCGGCAAACCCTTTCCCCACCGTGCAGGCAGTGGCAGCCGGGGGGCCTCCGTACCCTCAGTGATTCTCTCTGGGACCCTCCAGGCGCCGTGAACACCAGGCAGGATCTCCCCGCCAATGGTGGGGAGAGACTCTCCCCAAGGGCTCAGGTGTGCAACTCCAGAGTTTCCCCTTGCGTTTAGGAGCAATTGCGGGGGGTTTAGGTAGGGTTCTGGTCACCTGTTTCCACCGTCGCTCCTCTGTTGTGTGCTCGCTCCTGCCCTAGGTGTGCGTTGATCCTCTGGGGGCGTCCGTTAGAAGAAAGCCGCTTGCAGGTACTAGGCTGTGCGGTCGGGGTCGGAGAGTTTTCACCTATCTCTACAACCTCCCAGAGGGAAGTCTGTCTGCCTTCCAATGTATAGTCGTGTGGGTCTCTCAGACATCCAGAGATGCTATCTGGATATCCTTTGTTAAGCGATGAGTGTCCAAATAATTGTAGACTCGAAGGGGGAGAGACAAAGAGGACTACTCACGGCGCCATCTTGGATCCTCTCTCCTGTTATTTCAATTTTTTTAAATTTGTAGAGGCTTGCCTTGTTTCCCAACATATGGTCTATCCTTGAGAAGGTTCCGTGCGCACTTGAGAAGAATGTATATTCTGCTGTTTTTGGATGAAGTATTCTATATATGTCTATTAAGTCCAACTGTTTTAGCTTTTCATTTAGCTTCACTGTTTCTTTGTTGATTTTCTGTCTGGATGATCTGTCCATGGATGTGAGTGGGGTGTTGAGCTCCCCTACTATTATTGTGTTATTTTTCATATCTTCTTTTAGGTTTGTTAATAGTTGCTTTATGAACTTTGGTGCTCCTGTGTTGGGTGCATAGACATTTATAAGCGTTATTTCTTCTTGATGAAGTGTCCCTTTGATCATTATATATTGGCCCTCTATGTCTCTCTTTACCTGCCGTATCTTGAAGTCTGTTTTGTCTGATATAAGTATTGTGACACCTGCTTTCTTTTGTTTGCTATTTGCTTGGAGAATTGTCTGCCACCCCTTCACTCTGAGCCTGTGTTTGTCCTTGGAGGTGAGGTGTGTTTCCTGGAGGAAACAAATTGTTGGATCTTGTTCTTTAATTCATTTTGCCACTTTGTGTCTTTTTATTGGAGAGTTCGATCCGTTTACATTAAGGGTGAGTATTGATGCATGAGGGCTTAATGCTGTCATTCTGTTGCTCGTTTTCCAGTTTTCCTGTGTTTCCTTTGTTTCTCGTCCTGTGTGTTTTAGCCTACCCATTGACTTCTGCAGTTTCTTATGCTGGGTTTCTTAGATTTTTCCTTATTTATGTTTTGTGTCTCTGTTCTGTTTTTTAGTTTAGTGGCTACTCTCAAGTTTGTATGCAGAATCTCGTGTATAACATAGTCCATTTTCTGGTGGTCTCTTACTTTCTTAGCCTAGACTGTTTGAGTCCCTTTCCTCTTCCCCTCCTAAATTATTATTTTCATGTCTTATTCCAACTTGTGTTGTGAGTTTGTGGTTAGAGTGATAAGATTGTCTTTGCTTTGGAGATTTCTTTCCCTTTATCCTAATGCTATAGTTGAATATTTGCTATCCTATTCAGATTCTATCTATTTGTCTCCCTACTCTGTGTTTTGTGACCCCTTATTCCCTTTTTTCTTTTTTCAGGTATGAGAGACTTCTTGAGGATTTCTTGTAGTGGAGGTCATGTGACTACGAAGTCCCTTAGCTTTTGTTTGTCTGGAAAAGATTTAATTTCTCCCTCATATCTGAAGGGTATTTTTGCTGGATAGAGTCTTCTTGGCTGAAGATTTTTATCCTTTAAAGTTTTGAATATGCCACTGTAATCTCTCCTAGCTTGTAAGGTTTCTGTAGAGAAATCCGCTGAAAGTCTGATGGGGGTTCCTTTGTAGGTTATTTTCTTCTGCCTTGCTGCCCTGAGTATTCTTTCTTTGTCCTTCATTTTTGCCATTTTTACTACTATGTGCCTTGCAGTAGGTCTTTTTACATTGACAAATCTAGGAGTCTAAAAGCTTCCTCCACACACATTTCTGTCTCAATCCCTAGATTTGGGAAGTTCTCTTCTATTATTTCGCTGAGCACACTTTCTGCTCCATTTTCCTCTTCCACGCCCTCAGGAATTCCGATGATTCTTAAGTTGCATTTTCTCATTGAGTCAGCTATTTCTCTGAGATTTTCTTCAGTTTTTTAAATTCTTAGTTCTCTTTCTTCCTCTGTCTGGAGCCTTCAGCCTGTCTATCTTCAGTTATGCTAATTTTCTCCTCTATGGTGTCTACAAGGGCATTCAGGGAATCTGTATTCTATTTTATCTGATCCATTGTATTTTTCATCTGTAGTATTTCTAATTGATTCTTCTTTATAATTTGAATCTCTTTTGTGAAGTAACTCCGGAACTCGTTGACTTGTTTCTCTATATTTCCCTTTACCTCATTGAATATTTTGATGACAGCTATTTTGAACTCATCTTCACTTAGTTTACCTATTTCCAAGCCCTCAGGACCTACTTCTGTATTTTTATTGTTTTCCTTTTGGAGTGGAGCTTTTATAAATTGCTGGATGGTAGAGGAGCGATTTTTGCACATGATGCTATTATTTGGCTGCAGTTACAGCCTGTCGGCACTAGATGGGGGTCGAGAGCCACATGTTCTGAGCCGTCCGCCTTCTGCCGCAATGGTGGCACCCAGCATGGGTTGAGGGAGGAGGAGCACTTTCTGTTGCACGCTGACCTGGATTGGATCAGCTCTCGCTTTCTGGTCTCCCGGGCCCTGGCTTGCTGGGGTTCTCCTATGCGAAAGATTTCCCCTGTTAGAGGGTTTCTGCTTCTTGGGCAGTGGGAGTCTTGGATGATCCCCAGACGTGCGGCCCCTCCCCAGCTCCTTCCCACACCCGCAGCAGCGATCACAGTCTCTAAGGGTGGGAGAAAAGTTCTCTCCTACCCTGTTCCAGCTCCTCCAAGGGTGGCTCCAGCCTCTCCACCTTCCATCGTTTGGCTGCTGTGGGTCTATGACGATTTCTGTTATTAGGAATTTTTTTTTTGGTTGGAAAGCAGTTGCTCTTTTTAGTTGTAATTTGGAGGGGAGAGAGTCCTGGGTGAGCTCACGCTGCCATGTTGCTGACGTCCCCGAAAATAGAGACAGTTTTATTTCTTCCTTTCTAATCCGTGTCAGTTTTATTCCCTTTTCTTGCTCTATTACAATGGCTAAAACTTTCAGCAGTATATTGAAAAAGAATAATAAGAGCATAAATCCTTGCCTTGTTTCTGGCCTTGGAAGGAAAGCATTTAGTCTTTCACCATTAAGTATAATGTAAGCTGGAGGTTTGTGTAGATGTTCTTTATCAAGTTGAAGAAATTACCCTCTATTCCTAGTTTGTTGAGGGTTTTTATATCATGATTGGGTGTTGAATTTTGTAAAAAATCTTTTTGTGTCAATTGATATGATCATATGATTTTTCTCCTTTAGTCTGTTGATATGGTAGATTACATGGGACTGATTTTCACCCCTGCATATCTAGAATAAATACCATTTGCCATGGTATATAATTCTTTTTACACATTGCTGTTTTGGTGTGCTAATATTTTGATGAGGATTTATGCATCTAAATTCATGAGAGATATTGGTCTGTAGTTTCCTTTTTTTTGTAATATCTTCATCTGGTTTTGGTGTCAGAGTACCAGTCCCATAAAATGAATTGGGATGTGTTCCTTCCTCTTCTATATTTTGGAATGGATTGTGTAAAATTAGTGACAATTCTGTTTTGTATGTTTGGTAAAATTCTCCAGTGAAACAATCTAGGCCTGGACACTTCTTTTCCAGGAGCTTTTAAATTACCAACTAAAGTTCTTTAATGGCTATGGGATTATTTGGGTTGTTTAATTCATCTTGATTTAGATAGTTTGTTGTTTTCCAGGACTTGGTCCATTTCTTCTAAGTTGTCAAATTTATGAGCATAAAGTTTTTTTTGTAGTAATTCCTTATTATCTTTTTAATGACTGCAATATCTGCAGTGATATATTCTGTTTCATTCCTGATGCTAGCAATTTTCATCTTTTCTTTTTTTATCTTTGTTAATCTTGTTAGAGCTTTATACATTTTATTGATTATTTGGAAGAACCAGCTTTCTTTGTTTCACTGATTTTCTCTATTATTTTTCTAGTTTTCAATTTCATTGATTTCTGCTGTTTACTATTTCCTCCCTTCTTCCTTCCTTTTAGTTTACTTTGTTCTTGTATTTTCTAGGCTCTTGAAGTAGAGCTTAGATTACTGATTTGAAAGATTTCCTCTTCCAATGTGTGCATTTAGTGCTACATTTCTCTCAGTGCTGTTTTAACTGTCTCATCAATTTTGATATGTTGCATTTTCATTTTTATTCAATTCTATGTATTTTTTTAATTCCATTTGAGACTTCCTCTTTGACCCAAGGATTATTCAGAAGTGTGTTGTTTAATTTCCAAGTGTTTGGAGATTTTCCTGTTGTCTTTCTGTTATTGATTTCTAGTTTGAGTGTGTGTTATGTAGACAAGACAAAGAAGACCTCTGTATATTACCCCCCAGCCAGGTTGTTTACTTCTTCACAGCAGGCTGAGACCATTAGCTCAACAGCCTGCTAGCACCAAACTAAAATTTGTACACATCCAATTGTTCTAGATATAGCCCAAATAAGCAGATTTTTAGCTATTTAGAGCCTGCCTGCTTTGCACACCCTATGAAACTGTGCCCAGCACATGCTAGCCACAGATAAGGTAAACCCAGGACATCAAAGCCCCAAGACTCTTGTGCCCTTCAGAGTTCTCTGACCCAGGCTGCTGAGTGAAATCACCTAGGCACATAATCCCCTTTCCAACATCCTACTCCCCCAGAAATTTCCTTGCTCTCCTCCCCTTCTAAGTGGTGGCCTCCATGCTGTAGCCTCTGGATGATCTCATACTATGATGGACTTCTCCCACATGCAAAGGTATCAGTGTCCCTCAAATAAAGCATGTGTGTGCTACTGCCACCTCATGGTCATATCTTTTTCCTTGATTAGCCCCCAAATCCCTTGAACCCACTATATTCCATTATGGTCAGAGAGCACAACTTCATATGGTTTTAATTAATTTAAATGTGCTCAACTTGGTTTTATGGTCCAGGATGTGGTCTATCTTGGAGAATGTTCCATGGGCACCTAAATACAACACGTATGCTGCTGTTGTTGGGTAGAGTGTTAATTAGATCCTGTTGGTTGATTATGTGGTTCAGGTCTTCTATATTCTTGCTGATTTTCTGTAGGGTAGCTCTACAAATTACTGAGAGTGGGTGTTGACATCCCCAAGTATAATTGTGGATTTTATTTCCTATTTCAGCTCTGTCAGATTTTGCCTCATATATTTTCAGACTTTGTTACTTTAGGATTATTATATCTTCCTCAGGGATTGATACTTTTATTATTATATAACATCTCTCTCTGTCTCTAGTAATTTTCTTTGTACTGAAATCTATCTAGTTTGCCTGATAGTAAAACAACCATTGCTGCATTTCATGATTAAATTTTGCATCACATATGTTCTCCCATTCTTTTGCTTTTAACTTACCCACATCATTGTATTTGAAGTTAGTTTCTTGTAGACAGCACATTGTTGGATCATGTTTTTTATTCACACTGCCAATTCTTTTAAATGGTGTATTTAGACTATTTACATTTAAGGGAATTATTGACATGTTGGGGTTTAAGTCTGCCATTTCGTATTTGTTTTCTGTTAGTTTCCTCTACTTTTAATCCCTTTGTTTCTCTTTTCTTACTTTCCTGCAGGTTTTCTGAATATTTTTTAGGATTCCACATTGATTTATTTACAGTTTTTGAGTACACTGCTTTTTACAGTTTTCTTAGTGATTGTGCTAGGTATTACATTTACAGATCTTCCTCAACTTACAATGAGGTTATGTCCCAATAAACCCATTGAAATTTGGAAATATCCTAAGGTGAAACTGCAGTTAATACACCTAGCCCATTGATCATTATAGTTGGCCGAGCCTACCTTAAACATGCTCAGAACTCTTACATTGACCTACAGTTGGGCAAAATCATCTAACACAAGCTTATTTTAAAATAAAGTGTTGAATAGCTCATGTAATTTATCAAATACTGTACTGAAAGTGAAAAACAGAATGGTTTTATGGGGACAGAATGATTGTAAGTGTACTGGTTGTTTGCCCTCATGATTGCATGGCTGACTAGGAGCAGTGGCTCACTACTGCTGCCTAGCATCACAACAGAGTATATTGTACTGCATATCACCAGCTCAGGAAAAAGTCAAAATTTAAAGTACAATTTCTACTGAATATGTATCACTTTCACACCATCATAAAGTAAAAAATTTCTAAGTTGAACCATTGTAAGTCAGGGGCCATCTGTACATAACTTATCACAATCTACTGGTATTGATATTTTACCTCTTCAAGTGAAGTTCAGAAATCTTACTTCCAGTTAGGCCTCATCACCCTTGTATTTTTTAAATGTAATTGTCTTAAGTATTTCCTCTACTTACATTGTGCATCACAGCAGATGGTGTTATAATCTCTGCTTCAACTTTCACATATTATTTAAAAACTTATGGGAAGAAGGATAGTCTATAATATTTACCCACTCTGATGTTCTTTTCTTTCTGTAGTTTCGAGCCTTCTTCTGCTATCATTTTCCTTCTTTTTAGAAGCCTTCCTTTAGCCATTCCTTAATGGTATTTGCTACCAACAAATTCTCTTAGTTTTCCTTTGTCTGAGAATATCTTCATTTCTTCTTCACTCCTGAAGGATACTTTTGCTAGGCACAGTTATTTTCTTCCAGTATTTGGAAAATGTTGTGCCACATCCTCTGGCTTCCATGATTTTAGATGATAAAATCACTGTCACTCAAATAGGTATTCCCCTACAGGTAATGCACGGTTTCTCTCTGGCTGCTTTTAAGATATTTTTTCCAGTTTTCAGAAGTGTAATGATGATGTGACTTGGTGTAGATTTCTTTGGGTTTATCTTCTTTTTCCTGAATCTATAGGCTTATGTTTTCCACCAAATTTGGAAACTTTTCAGCCATTATTTCTTCAAATATTTTTTCTCTCTTTCTTCTTCTTCTCCTTGTCTTCTCCTCCTTCTCCTTCTCATTCTCCCTCTCCTTCTCTCCCTCTCCTCTCCTTCTGAGACTATAATAATATGAATATTAACTCTTTTGTTATTGTTCCACAGGTCCCTGAAACTGTTCATTTTTTTTTTCATTCTATTTTATTTCTGTTGTTCCAGGTTGGGTAAATTCTACTGCTATTTCCTCAAGTTCACTGCTTCTTTCCTCTGTCATTTCCACTCCACTACTGAGCCCAATCAGTGAGGTTTTTATTTTGGTTACTTTCTTTTTCGTTCTATAACTCCCATTTAGTCTTTTTTATAACTCCTATTTCTCTTCTGATAATTTTTATTTTTTTCATTTGTTTCAAGAGAATTTATGAATTCTTGATGAAGCATTTTTACAGTGATTGCTTAAAATCCTTCTCAGATCATTTCAACATTTGTTTCATCTTGATGTTGGCATTGTTTTTTGTTTCATTTTTGTTTTTAAAGATTGGCATCTGAGCTAACAACTGTTGCCAATCTTCCTTTTTTTCCCCCTCCTTTCTTTTTCCTCCCCAAATCCCCCCCAGCACATAGTTGTGTATTTTTAGTTGTGGGTCCTTCTAGTTGTGGCATGTGGGACGCCACCTCAATGTGGCTGGATGAGCAGTGCCATGTCCATCCCCAGGATCCAAACCAGCGAAACCCTGGGCCACTGAAGTAGAGCATGCAAACTTAACCACTCCGCCACAGGGCCGGCCCGGTGTTGGCATTGTTGATTATCTTTTCTCAATGATGATGTGGTTCTCCTGGTTCTTGTGATTTTCAATCATATCCTGGACACTTTGGATCTTATATTATGAGACTCCAATCCTTTAAAATATATATATTTTTTTAGCAGGCAGTCACCATGTTGAGATGTAGCAGGGGGGCCAGCCAGGTGGGTGTGCATGTTCAGCTTCTCACTAGGCTTCCCTGACCACTCCAGCAAAAGTAGGGCAATGACTCATATTGTCTTGTTGCAGACAGGTGGGATGGACATTGAGCTCCACCCCTGGTCCTGCTGACACCTTTGTAATGAAAGTGGGGCAGCCACTTGCACAACCTCTTGCCTCCAAGTGTGGGTGAAACATCATCTCTCCATTAGGCCCCCTGACACAAGAGAATGAAGAGGGGGAAGCAGAGTGCCATGTAGCCTGCATCCCACCACCTAGCTTTGCCTCACTGATGCCAGGTGGAGGTGGAGGCTCAGATTTCCACTGGATCTTGCTGACACAGAGGGACGAGGAAGTCTAGTGGTGACAAAGACCACACTGCACAGCCTCATTAAATCTTGTTGCTACTAAGTGCAGATAGGGGCTCGGCTGGCTACTGGACCCAAGTGACACTACTCTGGTGTGAGAACCAGAGTGCTGCTTGCTTTTACTAGGCAGGGGATGAAAGATCACCTCTCAGCTTAGCCCCACTGACACTATCCTAGCAGAGGAATCAGAGCATTGCTTTGTTCTGCAGACTGAAGATGGAAGATCGGCTGCCTGCTTGGTGTCACTAACACCTAATGGGGCAATCAGAGTGCACCACCTGCTTCCCAGGGATGGGAGTGAGGGTGTGAAATAGAAGGTAAACGTCCTGCTTGCACCTACTGATACCATGTGTGGGGAGAGAAAGAGTGTGGTTCTTTCATTGGTGTTTGGCTAGAGCAGGGCATGTATCGTCAACACAATTTTCTGCTGTTAGCCCACCCCTTTCTGGGTCCCTTGGAAACAGGCTTTCTTTGCAGCTTTTTAGTCTGTGCTTGGTGGCAGCTTCTGGTTGGAGCCTCCTGCAACATCCCGTTCAAAATATACGGGAGCCGAGAAGGAAATTTAGAGAACTCACCTCCATGTTTTCCTCAAGTCCTGAGATCCCCAGGCAGCCTACCTTCTTCTTTCCATGTTTCAGAGACTTCCTATGCTTTCTTGTGTTATATGTACATTTTTTTAGTTGTAAGTGGGAGGACCTGGGAGAAATGGGGCTACTCCATCATGGCAGAACTGAGGTCTATTCATTTTAACATAAAACTTCTGAAGATTTGTAGGTTCCTTTAGCACTGCTATTTAATTGCTTCATGCTCTTATAGTAAGAATTTTGTACGTTAACAGCAGCAGTACCAGATTAATGATTTGTAAAGATAAATTGGGAATTAGAGGGAGTTCTCATCTTGATTCCTCCTCTGTTGGTATATATGAAGGCTGTCCTTTCTCCTCTTTCATTAGCCACTTTGCCTCACCCTAATGCCATGATAAATCTCTTTTTCCTTTATCCTCCACTGGCTTTTCTTTTCTCCTCCTGCATATATTTTAAAGCGGTGAACTTTTGTATATAATTATATAAAATTCTGTGTGTGTGCATGTATTTCTAACAAAAAAGATACCCAATATTTGCAGGGTTTTAGCTGAATTGAATACTCCCTCCCCACTTTGGCTTTGATCGCCCCCAATCTAGATCATTGGGGGTCATGGCATGCAGTTCCTTACATCCACAGGGGGCCTTTGGCCTTGGCTGCAGGTGATCTTTGAGGGGGTGAGGAGTATAGTATACCTGGGAGTAGGGAAATATATTTAGAATATACTTATGAGCATCTGCCTAACACTACCACACAACACCTTTAGGGGGAAGTTGCAGAGCACTTGGTAGACAAAAACTATTAGTGGTAATAGCAATGCCAAAACCCACATGGCAAATAGACAAAATACAACATCTTTCAGGAGACTACTTTGCACCACTGTGCCACGTGCCAGACAGAGAAAGAGGAGTGCGATAAATACCTTGCCCCAATCTAGTAAAGGCTATGATCACGTAATCAGTTATAAAAGATGGGATATTGTTCTGGTAGTAATGTGCCAAATTACCTAAGTTAATATGGAGTCAAGCCCAATCTCAAGCCAGCTGTCAGATCATCTTTAACTGTCAGTGCTACTTCATCCATGCCTACTCTACTTTGTAAATTTATCTCCTCTAGAACAATTATGTTACTGTAATATAATAGTTTACTCCTCTACCTGCCTTTGAAGTCAAGAGCTGTGTATCCCCAGTGCCTGGTACATAGTAAGTACTCATTCAAAAAGTATTTGTCGAGCGCCTATGTTCCAGACACTGTTCCAGATGTGAGGAATACAAGATACACACTCCCAGCTCTCAAGATGCGTACATTCTGGTAGAGCAGATGGACAACTATGATCAAAGACCTTTGTACACCAGCATTTAGGAGACGGCTTGTACTTTGCTTAGAAGTCTCTAAGTGAGTCCCTTGGAGACCCTTGGGCTGCATATTTTTGATAAAATTTATCTTTGTCAAGATGTTTTGAGTTGGAGTAGACATAAAATCTCCATTTCTCTAGCTCATTGATCCTATCACAATATGAATTGCTTGCATGGTCCTGGGAATGCCACTGCTATGACAATTCAGTTCAATTCAACCAACACAATACAAATTCTATGCAAGGCACAGGAAAATATTTTACATATATTATCTCATTGAATCACCCCTTTTGGCTAAAGGCCTTTTATTACCCACATCTGGTAAGTGCAATCTTCACAGGATGCTTCCAAGGCACCCTGTGCATTCCTCTGGTATGGCTGTATTATAATTCCCTGTTTACTCCTCTGTCAGCTGCATTTACTCATATAAGGTTGGGAGGCAGGAGAAGTTGATTGATCATATGTGCTCTAGGGTCAAATCCCAACTCCCTTACTAACTGTGTGACCTTGTATAATTTATCCAACCTCACTGAGCCTCAGTTTCCTCATCTGCAGAATGTAAACAATAACAATGCCTACTTTGTTGTAAGGATTAAATAAAATAATGCACATAAAAAGCTTAATATGGTGCATTAACTATTAGCATGGTGCCTACTATATATAGCAGATATTCAATAAATGTTGCATAAATTAATCCCCATTTAACCTCCAGGTAATAGTGAAGAGACTGGTGCCAGAATCCAAGTCTTCCAATTCAAAATCTTGTACTCCTTCTATAACAACATAAGGCCTCGTAGATATTACACTATTTTTTTTCTAAATAAAAGTTCAGGCCAGTAATCAGATGGGATTTTTGTGCTATTTTTAGATTCATGATTCGGTCTGGAAGAAGTAGTTTGAATACCAAAACATCAAAATTTCCAGGACATTTTAATGCTTATTGCGACAACTGGACTGAATGTTAGAATCAGTAACGTCCTGGACAATTGAGATCTGTTATTAAAGTGCGGAAATTGCATGAGTCCAAGACGTGGTTATACAAAATTCTACTCTCTACAAAAAGAATATGAGCACGGGGTTCCGATGTCTTGGATGAAGGAGTCCGTTAGTCACTAAAATGACAAGGAAAAGCACCAACACTTCCTTCAGGCCTTAGACTCTTCTCCCCGTGTGCGCGTGGCTCTTATCTACTGAGCAGACCAAAGTTTCCTTTTTCTCACCTTTCGTCTCAGTATTTCTTTCTTGCCCAATCTTCATCCCAAGCCACACAACCCTGTTCCGTTTCTGAAATACTGCTGTTAGCCTAGCATGGCATTCAGACAATTGAATCTTGAACAATTAAAAATTTTGAAGGTGAAAAGAAAGGAATCCAATATAGCTAATTTCAAGCATTAATGGACAATTGGGATGAAGAGAATGGCTTACTTAAAATTGTTCGTATCACAAGAGGTGGACAGACACAGTCTATGATTTCTCGGTGTTATCGTGAGTTGCCTATTAAGCAATATCTATTGTGAGGGAGGTGGAAGTAAAGAATTAAATTGTATAGCCTGCTAAAGTTAATGTTATATTTATATTGCTTTATAATAATTTATAAATTTTTTTAAACGGTGAAAAATATATAATAAAATTGATTTATAATAAATTTATAAATTCATAGTAATAAAGTATATGCTTTCCTGATGACAGAATACTCAGTAAATATTAATTCAAAACAATGTAAAATGTTAACAATGGTTTTACTTTTGGTGAGGAAGATCGGCCCTGAGCTAACATCTGTTGCCAATCTTCCTCTTTTTGCTTGAGGAATATCGTCCCTGAGCTTGCATCTGTGCCAATCTTCCTTTATTTTGTATGTGGGACACTATTGCAGCATGGCTTGATGAACAGTGTGTAGGTCTACACCTGGGATCCGAACCTGTGAACCCTGGGCCATGAAAGTGGAGTGCATGGACTTAACTACTATGCCACTGGGCCAGCCCCTTAACAATAGTTTTTAAAGGATATATCAATTTACTTACTGATTTTCCTTTTCTATTTGAATTTTTCCATCCATAGTCCGTATCTTTCATGAACGCATCTAAAAATGAACGTGAAAAATGATTTTATAAATAAGTTGGCACTTGTGGCACTGACATGCATGTTCTATAGACATGTCTCTAACTAGCGATCGTGGAGCCTAGCAGCTAAGAGCACAGGCTCTGGAGCCAGACTGCTTGGACTCAAACAGCCTCTGCAAGTAACCACTCAGCTAACTTCACACAAAGTGTCTCGCCTCCCTTTGTCTGTCTCCTCACCTGTCAAAGGACGAAAGATCCTCCCTCCTAGGGTTGTGGTGTGATCTGTGTCTGCAACACCCTGAGCACCAAATGAATGCAAATTTTGTTGTCATTGTTCCCATGACTACTACTTCCTTTGCTCTGCTCCTGACACACGGCACCCTTGGGTCTGTCACCTAATAAATCCAATTACTATTTTCAGTTGTATCGTTAAAATGCATATATGAAGTGATTAAAATTAAATGTCATCATGCTCTGTACTTTTATGTGCATAAAGGATTGTCTTTTAGTCATATTATAGTCAATGTTTGTATTGAGCACTTCTGCTTTTCTGGCTCAAAATGCCAGTTCAAAAAGTAAAGTAAAACCTAAAAAAAAAATATCTCATCTTTGCACTCTTGGTGGTTCTGAATGTTTTTGTTGCTGTTAAAGATTATGCACATTATTCAAAGCTGTGCTTGACTGGGTGTTAAAAGACTGCTTTGCTCATCCTTCTTGCACCTCAGGTTAGCCTGCCCTCCAGCAGTCAGTTGGGTAATCATCCATCACACGTTTGCTGTACATACCCAACTCTGGAAAGCTGTGCGGATAGACAATCTATGTTCTAGGTACCTTTCATGAATAATTCTGTATTTCCTGAAGAATTCAATTATGACCCTACAGAGGATTCTTATGTAATAAACTAAAAGAATTGATAAAGTATGGAGTGGAAGAATCATGGTCTTCAATGAATCGTGGTGCTAGGCTGGAATATATGTGCATAAATGTCAGGAGTCAGGGGGTTTCTATGAAAGGAGCTTCAAAACAACCGGGCGAGGCACATGCCACTAGTTTGCTTACAGGTAAAGGTAATTCAAGGAATTCAACAAAAATGCTATACGAGCCCCACTAAACAAACTCTAATGTACTGCATTTTTTAAAACATATCTATAAAAGTATTGGGTTAATTACATAAGACTGGTCTGCACGAGTAAACTGAAAAATATAATGCAATGTATAACAAACCATTTAAAATATATATTTAGAAATCTTAAATAGCTTTTTTAAAAGGCTCTGTTCAGATATAAATTTAGGAATATAGATTTTTAGAAAAATAGGAAACCTAACAGTCTTAAAACCATCTCTCTCTCATTTTAAAAATAAAAACCCAGAAAAGTTAATTACCTGCCCAAGAGCAAGGTAGGAGTGAGTAATAAGATAATATGCCGTTTTCCCCTTTAAGCATTTACTTTTTTTTTTTTTTAAGATATGCCATAGGGGTTCCTTCCAATTTTGTATTTGATTTGACACTGCCTATAAGGCTCTTCACTCTTCATTGGAGACTGGACTGCTGGGTTGTTTCAGACTCTTTTTACAGAATGTTCAAATTCTTCAGCCTTTCCAAGACCTCAGCTGCCTCATCTGTAAAACTATAATAGTGTCAACCTCAAAGGGTTGTATGAACATTAAGTGAATTAATGTTTGTGAAGTATTCACAAAGTTATGAAGATTAAATAAGGCAACTCCAAGGAAGTATTGAAATATTTATTCTTAGTATCTAGTTCCACTCTTTCATTTTTAAAATGGGAAAATTGAAGCTTTTGTATGACAAATGACTTCCTAAGGTCACAGAGCTAGTTAGTGGCAAGGCAGGTGTAAGATCCAGTTTATTCCCTCATTAACATTTTCTATTACTTGATAGAATATTTCCCCTATTTGAGGAATAGTTGGAAATAATAGAATAAGGAGCTTGCTTGCTGTTCTATCAGATTTATTTTAAAAGTCCTTCTATGGTTAGAAGAATTCACAGGATATTAGAATGAAAGTTTCGCAGGAATCACATTATGGTTCCCAAGTATCCCAATCTCCCGAGATGTCTTATTACTCCTTAATGTTATTCCAAAGGGTCACTTTTTCTTCTAGAACAAATAATAATTTAGGTGTACTTTAAATTTTTCCTGACACAAAGTATAAGTTCCTGAAAGTGACCCCCCCCCATTTTCCAGAAGAGCCTCATGCACTGCCATATATGATCTTAGAACTGTTATTATTGTATAGAACAGATGTGTAAACACATATGCGTATGTATAAATACAAGAAACATATATGGTTAAAGCATTAACTTCTAATCATTTGCATTTTGCCACATCCAACTATTCAAGACAAACCAAATTTCCCTTTTAGGGACTTTGTTCTAAAAATATACTTCTCAATGACACCTCATCTGATACTTTTCCCCATAAGTCCTTAATTGGAAAACACTCTCCACAACCCAGGGATGCCCGTATGTTGCAAAGAAGTGTGCTTGCTTGCATCTTCCCTGTCAAGTGTCCTAGCTATGTTCCTATTTTCTCTTCATTTTGATTAGATTACTGTGGTCTCCTCTGGATGGATATTCAGTCACTATACAGTTATCACTATCCCAATTGTTAAACAGTAAAACACTTCCGTACTACAGGCATATCATGGAGCTATTGCAGGTTCAGTTCCAGACCACCACAGTGAAGCAAGGATCACAATAAAGTGAGTCACATGAATTTTTTGGTTTCCCAGAACATATAAAAGTTGTGTTTGCACTATACTGTAGTTTATTAAGTGTGCAACAGCATTATGTCTAAATAAACAGTGTCCATGCATTAATAAAAAATTAAGTGAGCAGAAGCTGTTGGAAAAATGAGGCCAATAGACTTGCTCAACACAGGGTTGCAACAAAACTTCAATTTGTAAAAAATGCAATTATCTGTGAAGTGCAATAAAGTGAAGCAAGATAAAATGAGGTACACCTGTAATTTGTAAAAGGTTGCTGCCTCAAGAGGTTCAAATGCCCACCTTACATTCATGGCCCTGGCTACCTTGATTCCATTAGGAATCTCTTGTTTCCTTTAACCCCAACATGGGACAGCAGGGGGCCTCCAGAGCTCTGACCCAACAGTATTGTCTGATCTGGTGGTTCCATGCTCGTGCTGTACTGGTGGTTAAGTATTTTGACTATCACCTTTGGGTTTACTGATATGTTGAATGTGTATTCATAATGATATTAATGAACAACTCCTTGTATTAGAAAAACCTCTTCACTAGATAGATCTACAGGGTAGCCAAAATGTTTGTAAACACAGAGAAACATAATAAATAGTTCCATAATATTGTATTATAATACATGTAAAATAAATATTTTCTAAGATTTTAAGGCCACCTGTATTTTGCTTTTCTTGATTTCCCACTAATATTCTAATTCCATAGGTTTTTCATGCCAGTAATCACAAAACATCGTAGTGTAATTTACGTTTTGAAGAAAAGTCTTGATAATTATTTTATATAAGTTCATCTCCAATTTCACTGAATATTTAAAAATTACAAGAATATATATACAAATAATAACTTACTTATATAATTAGGGAGATTTAAATTTTCATTCATAGTTCTAAAGGAACCAGGTGGACTCTGAAATAAAAATAGACCAGAGAAAGTGAATACAAAAAATCATTAAATATCAATATGATTTTTAAGCTTAGCATTATTGATGGCTATAAATAATAATAAAATGAGATCCAGTGTTACCATTTGGCTTTATCTTATATAAGGAAAAGAATTCATTTACAATTTAACCAGTGCAACTGTAGATGGTGAGAAAACACGCATGGCTGAAACATTGTATTAGAAGTTTGCTGAGGTAGGAAAAGGAAAGCATTAAAAAAACAAACCCATGATATTACTTTATATATCACTGACGTCTTCTCAATCTCTCTAAGTCCCCGGAAATAAAAGTAATAACTTAAAAGATAAAATAAAAATAAGATTAATATCAAAGGAAGCATATATCAAAAGAGAAGGGAGAAGTGACATCATGGAAAATGGTGCTCAAAGACTTGGTCCCTCCACTGAAACAATATAAACTGTCAAAGACTGACAGATGAACTTTTGCAAGCTCCAGAATCTAATACAAAACTTAGAGCAACCAGAGGACTAGTTAATGAAGAAAAGGACAGCTAAATTTTGGTGTTTTAAGAAATCTGTCAGGTCACTAGCCGGCCACTGAGATAAATGAAGAGAGACTTCAGCAACTGAGTACAAATGACAAGGAACACAGTCTTTGAAAAAATAGTTTGGATAAGTCACTAAAGAAATAGATGACTGCAGCCCTCAAAAATCAACAACAATAACTCCTGGAGAAGGAGGAGAATCTAATATCCAGAGTTACAGTATAATATTTAAAATGCCCAATTTCCAACCAAAAATTACAAGGCATACAAAGAAAGAGGAAATATGGCCCATTCATAGGAAAAAACTTAATTGATAGAAACCCCTGAGGAAACCCAGACACTGGACCTACCAGACAAAGATTTCAAAAAAACTTTCTTAAATATGTTCAAAGAGCTAAAAGGAACCACGGACAAAGAATTAAAGGAAACCAAGGAGGTATGAACAAAATGTAAATAAAGAGAGAAATTATAAAAAGGAGCCAAATAGAAATTCTGGATCAGAAAATACAATGACTAATATTAAAAAAAAATCACTTGAGGAGTTCAAGAGCATATTGAAGCAGATGGAACACAGAATCACTGAATTGAAGATAGGACATTGAAATTATCCAGTCTGAGGAGCAGAAAGAAAAAAGAATGAAGAAAAAGGAACAGAGCATAGAGCATCTGGAGGACAAACATCAAGGGTGTCAACACACACATTATGGGAGTCACAGAAGAAGAGAAAGGGTCAGAAAGAGTATTTGAAGAAATAATGGCCAATACTTCCCAATTTAATTAGAGGCATGAATATACAAATCCAAAAATTTCAACAAACGATGAGGAGGATAAACTCAAAGAGATATACACAAAGACATATTACAATCAAACTCCCAAAAGACAAAGACAAAGAGAGAACTTGAAAGCAGCAAGGAAGAAGTGACTCATTATGTACAAAAGTTCTTCAATAAAATTAATGGCCAATTTCTCATCAGAAACCATGTAAGTCAGTAGACAGTGGAATGACATACAATCTTGCACTGCATAACTACGTTTTGGTCAATGATGGACGACCTATACGACAGTGGTCCCATAAGTACCATATAGCCTAGATGTGTAGTAGGCTATACCATCTAAGTTTTTGTAAGTACACTCTATTATGTTTGGACAACAACGAAATTGCCTAACAATGCACTTCTCAGAATGTATCGCATTGTTAAGCAATGCATGATTGTATTTAAGTTGCTGAAGGAAAAAACTGTCAACAAAGAATTCCATAACAAGCAAAACTATCCTTCAAAAATGAAGAAGAATTAAGACATTCCTGGATCAACAAAAGCTAGGGGAATTTGTCACTAGTATTTCTGCTTTACAAGAAATGCTAAGGGACTCTTTCAGGCTAAAGGAAAGGACACTAGATAGCAACTCAAACCCATAGCAACACAGAACTCTGGAAAAGGTAATAATGTAGGTAAACATAAAAGCCAGTATTATTGCACCTTTGGTTGGTAACTGTTTTTATTTCCTACATGATTTTAAAAAATATTTTTATTTTTTTATTGAAATATAATTGACATATAAAATTTTACAGTTTTAGGTATACAACATAATGATTTGACATATATATATATATATATATATATATATATATTGCAGAATGATTACAATAAGTTTAATTAACATCCATCACATACAGTTGCAATTTTCTTGTGATGAGAACTTTTAAGATTTACTCTCTTAGCAACTTTCAAATATCAATACAGTATTAACTATAGTCACCACGCTGTACATTACATCCCCAACACTTGTTTATCTTATAACTGGAAATCTGTACCTTTTAACCACCTTCACCCATTTTTCCCACCCCCAAACCCCACCTCAGGCAAACACCAATCAGTTCTCTGTATATATGAGGGTTTTTTTTTTTAAGATTCCACACATAAATGAAATCACAAAGCATTTTTCTTTCTCTGTCTGACTTATTTCACTTAGCATCATGCCCTCAATATCCATCTATGGTGTTGCAAATGGCAGGATTTCCTTCTTTTTTATGGCTGAATAATATTCCATTGTGGATATATACCACATTTTATTTATCCATTCACCCATCAATAGACACTTAGGTTGTTTCCATGTCTTGGCTGCTGTAAATAATGCTGCAATGAACATGGAGATCCAAGCACACCTTGTTTTATAGTGCTTCACTTTATCATGCTTCACAGATATTGTGTTTTTTACAAGACCCTCCACCAGAAAAAAGATTACAACTTGCTGAAGGCACAGATGATGATTAGCATTTTTTGTAGCAATAAAGTATTTTTAAATTAAGGTATAGACTGTTTTTTTTTTTAGAAATAATGCTATTGCACACTTACCAGATTACAGTATAGTGTAAAAATAACATTCATATGCACTAGGAAACAAAAAATCTGGTGTGACTTGCTTTATTGCAATTATTTTCTTTATTGCCGTGGTCTGGAACTGAACCTGCTTTATCTCTGAGGTATGCCTGTACCCATAAGTAGAATTACTGGACCATATAGTAGTCATATTTTTAATTTTCTGAGGAAACTCTATACTGTTTTCTATAGTAGCTGCATGAATTTACCTTCCCACCTCTCATTTATTATTTTTTTGTGATAAGAACACTTAACATAAGACCTACCCTCTCAGCAAATGTTTAAGTACACAATATTAACTACAGGTATTATGCTGTACAGTAGATCTCCAGGATTTATTCATCTTGTATAATCCAAACTTTGTACCATCTGACTAACACCCCCCTCTTCTCCCCTCCCCAAACCCTGGCAACCACCATTCCACCTCCTGATTCTATGAGTTTGACAATTTGAGATTCATTGTATAAGTGGTATCATGTAGTATTTGTTCTCTGTGCCTGGCTTATTTCACTTAGCATAATATACTCCAGGTTCATCCACATTGTTGTAAAAGGAAAGACTGCCTTCTTTCTCATGGCCAAATAATATTCCATTGTATTTATATACCATATTTTCTTTACCCATTCATCGACTGATGAACACTTAGCTTGTTTCCATGTCTTGGTTATTGAGAATAATGCTGCAATGAACATGGGAATGCAGATGTCTTCAAGATCTGGTTTCAGTTCCTTTGGATATATATCCAGAAATGGGATTGCTGGATTATATGGTAGCTCTGTTTTTAATTTTTTGAGGAACCTCCACACTGTTTTCCAATGTGGCTGCACAAATTTGCATTCCCACCAACAGTGTACAAGTGTACCCTTTTCTCCATATCCTTGCCAATGCTTATCTTTTGATTTTTGATAAACGCCATCAGGTTTGAGGTGTGAGGTGATATCACATTGTGGTTTTGATTTGTAGTTCCCTGATGATTAGTGAGGTTGAGTACCTTTTGACAGTCATTTGTGTGTCTTCTTTGGAGAAATGTCTATTCAGTTCCTTTGCCCATTTTTAAATCAAGTTATTTCTTATTTTGTTATTGAGCTGTGGGAGTTTCTTATATATTTTGGGTATTAACCCTGTATTAGATATAGAGTTTGTAAATATTTTCTCCCATTCCATAGGTTGCCTTTTCATTTGTTGATTGTTAGCTATAGTAATCAAAACAGTATGGTACTGGCATAAAAACAGACATATAGACCAATGGAACAGAATAGAAAGTCCAGAAATAAACCTGCACATATATGGCCAACTGATCTTTGAAAAGGGTGCCAAGGATACAGAATGGGGAAAGGATAATCTCTTTAATAAATGGCACTGGGAGAACTGGATATCTACATGTAAAAGAATGAAATTGGACCTTTATCTCACACCATTCACAAAAACCAACTCAAAATGGATTAAAGACTAAAATGTAAGACATGAAACCATAAAATTCTTAGAAGAAAACAAAGGAAAAAATCTTCCTGACATTGGTCTTCACAGTGTTTTCTTGGATATGACACCAAAAGCACAGGCAACAGAAGCAAAAATAGACAAGTGGGATTACATCAAAGTAAAACATCTATATCCTTTAATTATATTCTCTAATTGTTGGAAGCAGTCTTCATTGTTATGTCCACCATATCAAGCTGTTGTTATGTTCAAATTTTTACATCCTTATTACATTTTTCGCCTGGTAGCTCTATTAATTTACACAAATACTAATCTTAAAAAGAAAATGATTAAATTATCTCACTACAATTGTGAGTTCATCAATTTCTCTTTGAAATTCTTTTATTTTCAGCTGTATACATTTTGGAAATTATATGAATAATTATGTAATGTTTCAGAACTGTTATATCTACTTGGTGAATTGCTCTCATTTTAAATAATTAGGTAGTAACTCTCTATTCTCCCAGTAATTGTTTTTGTTTTAAAAACAAATATTAATCCTTTACTAATAGTGATATACCAGATTTCCTTAGGTTAGTATGTTTCCAGTTCCTTTTTTATTTTTAGTTTCATCTTGTTTATACCCTTAAGTTTTAAAAGTCTGCTGTTTTCGATGAAATCTGAAAATATTTTAACCAAAAGGTTGAGTTCATTCATAGATTTATTGTGATAACTCACGTTTGAATTTCTACCATTTTATTTTGTTCTATTAAAATTTTTTTCTGGGATCGTTTTGTACTCCTTTCCTGTTTTCTATGAGATTAAATGGGTTTTTTAAATTTCTTTTACTCTCTTTCAACTAGTTTTGAAGGAATATAGACTTTTTCAATTAACTTTTTTGTTAAATTTTAACATTTATTCTTGATTTTTTTTGAATGGCCATTTAGATGAGTGTAGAATTCTAGGTTTAGTTTTCTCTCAACACTTACTATTCCTTTGTATTCTATAGTTGCTTTTCACAGTTTAGGTCATCTGGAAGGCAAACCCTGAGATGGAAATGTATGTGTGAGACATTTATTAGAGAATACTGTTGGGATTAACATCTGAGGAAGGGAGAGGAAAGAAACAGGACTGAAGAGAAGGAGAAGTTGAGCTGCAAAGTAGTCCCAGTGATGGCCTCAGGAGACCCTGCAGGGAGTCCTGGAATTGAGATGGCTATTAATAATTCTTCTAATTTGGGGCAAGGAGCTTTTTACCTCCAGATTGATCCATCTCTCGCTGTTGGTCATCCCTGTAAAGAGGTGTGACTTGAACAAGCTCAGTCAAGGGGCAGAGAAGTACACTCCACCTCTAGTAGGAAAAACTGAAAAGTCAATCAGAAAAGGGCATGAATAAAGGGCAAAGTGTTGGGGCCAATAATTCATTCAACCACAGCCCATCTTCTTGGCCATAATTATTTGTATCTTTCTCAAATGCAAAACAGACTCACTACCCTCCAAGCTCTCCCAAAGCCTCATTCAATCACAGCATCAGGCTTAAAAGGCAGATCTAGATGCAACTCCATTGAATTAGAGTCCTATGAACCACAAAACAAGTTATCTGCTTCTCCTAATCATACACTGGTGGAGCAAGGATAGAAGAATGATGGTAAATGTTCCCATTTGAAAAAAGGAAGAACAGGACGCATAGAACAGTTACGGGTACTTAGCAATTCTGAAATCCTTCTGAGAAAATGTTGCTTGACCCTCCGCTCTAGGAGTAGGAAATATGTCTGATATGACCCCAGTTCTTCACTCTGGAAGTGGCTGCACAATCAGCTGTTTTCCAAGGTTCTTGGCTCCATTCTCTGCATGGGCCCCCACCACCTTTTTTTCATCCTCCTCCTCAGCTACTTCTGAAGAGTGCATTTGAGACCATGTCCTTTTATGTGACTGAGCTGTTTTCTCAGCCTGTTATCTGCTTGTAGAAAATTGGGAGCCCAGAGGTCTTTTTATATCTTAGTCTTGGTCTCTTTTAGTCTAGGCTGGCATTGAGTTTGCCATTAAAGCTCTCTCAAAGACAATGTATGTATGTATATTAAATTCCATTCACCCATATGAGCCAAAAGCCACGGCCACGATTCTGTTTAGAACACGATTTAAGTACTCTAGATTTAAGTACTAGTACTCTGGGCATACTAAACTTCTGTTAAGTCTACACACTTAATCTTTCTAGGAGTCCTTTTGCTCAGCTGAAGTTATCTCCCTATGATGCCACCTTATTCCTTTAGTGTTTTTAATATAGGGCATAATAATTACAATCTTGATTTGGTCGTTACCTCTAGGCCATGATGTAAGGTCCACATCTTTGATATGGTGAGAAACAGTTTCATTTTCCAACCCTTTGAGTCCCAAAATTATTGGCTTTCCATATATGGCTTTTGATTGTTCTGTTGAGGGTCTTGTTCAGAGCCTAGCACTATGTATTCTGAGAAGTGAAATGAGTCCATTGATGACGCACTGTATTGTGGCTTTAGTATATGCAGAGACATATGGGACCAGGATTTTGGGTATTGGTGAGGCAAGAGATTCCAGAGTTCTTTTCTCCAAAAGGGAAAACTCTGGACAAGAAATTTTGATGCCAATGGCCATACCAGATGGCCATACCATTGGCAACGGCCCAAGAGTATATAAATGTGCAGATGGAGCCAGTCATTGGCCAAGGCATCCAGTGCTAAGATGACTGACTTAAGTTCAGCCAAGTGTGCTGACCCTTGGATCCCATCCTTTATCAAGGACATCCTGATTAAGGGATGAAAGGTAGCAGCTCTCCAGCAAGCTCCATCACACGTGATGGTGACAATGACATCCATAAGTGTACGGATTCCCATTGTTATTCACTAAGTTGATTTGAAGGGGATTCTCAAGTAGCCAAAGAGTGTGGGAGAGGGGTAATCTCCTCCAGTACTGTAGCACCTGGCAAGAGACTGGGGGCAGAGGAGGTCACCCCTGCCTGCAGATGGGATATTCCAGAGGGCCCAGGTTTGGTTCCAACCTGTAGCAAGGATTTGGTGGCTGTGCTAAGCTTGCAAGGTTCTGCTTCCATGACCAAACTATTATGGGCAGCTGACTATGGAGGTTCACAGGCTCAGGGCCTGTGACAGTCTGGTTCCAGTATGTGGCCTGTAACTGCCATTCTAGTGGTGTGTAACATAGGGCCAAGGAGGACAATTTCTTGCATCAGAAGCCCTTGCATCAGAAACTTATGGCCATCACAGGAGGTCCAGAGTCTCCAGAGGAAACAGCATGAGAGCAGGTTGTTAAAGCCTCTCTAATAAAGCAGTCTCTGGGGGACACCAACAGGAATGACTCTTTTATTGCAATTTGGATGGATTCCTGAGCCTTTTGTTGGAGTGAGCACCATTTGAGGTGGGCTGATTTGCAAATAACAGCATAGGTGGGCTTAAATAAAATTTGTAAATTCTCATTTGCCTTCAGAACCCAAAAAGGCCTAAAATATCTTGGAATTTTTTTAATGTTGTAGGTGCTGAGAGTGCCAAACTGTTTCTTGATAGTGTCAAGGATGGAGTAACTCTCAGTTTACCAAATAATTTTCAGGAATCTAGCCAAGGTGGCAGGCTTTGCACTAAGTGCGGGGCAATGGCCCATTTCCTTTTCATTAACTGCTTTGTGAATATTTGTATGTCCTGAGTGAGTGTGTCAAATGAATCTCCTTGGAAGATGTCATCAATGTAATGTATACCTGTACTCCTGGAGAAAACTGGATGCAGTTATGACCTTGTCTGCAAAGATTGTGTATGATGGGCAAGGCTGTTGAGGCACACCACCAGTAGCCAGGTAAAGTGTAATGTGCCCCTTCAGAGATAAAGGCAAACTGGCTGAGAGGCTGTTGAAATTGGCATGGAACAGAACATATAAGCCAAATATACAGTAGGGAAATATCTATCAATTGCTAATTAGATGGAGGAATGTACTGTGAGGCACCATACATTCTTTCCAAGTTTAAGAGCAGGCCAAATTGAACTATTAAATGGAGAAGTGTGGACAATCACCCTACTTTAATTTAAGTAGGTCTCATGTAACCAGTTTCAATCGTTGAGGGCTCTGTTTTAATTTACGCTGGGCTGTATTAACTATTTTAGCTGGGAGGGATGGTCCATGGGGTCACATTTTGCCAAGTCAATTTGTAAATGCTGAGGACAATTTAATTTTAATGTATTACTCATTGGGTCAGAGCATCCATGCCCATTATGAGATATTTCAAGACAATGGGTGCTGTGACCATGGAGAACTTAAGCAAGACAATGGTTACAGTGGTAACCTCTTTGTCCTTTATGTCCATGAACTCTCCTAAAATTGTATGGGTAACTTGTTTAAATTTAGTGAGATCCTCATGAATTATAACTGTAAGGTGAGTGCCAGTATTTTTTCCCAGCTTTATTGAGATGTAGTTGACATACAATATTGTGTGAGTTTGATGTAAAACGTGTTGATTTGATACACTTATATATTGCAATATGATTACCACCGTAGCAACAGCCAACACCTCCATCACATCACATAATTACCATCTCTTTTTTTGCGGTGAGAACATTTAAGATCTACTCTCTTGGCAACTTTCAAATATAAAATACCATATGTACACTAAAATCACAATGCTCTACATTAGATCCCCAGACTTCACTCATCTTATAACTGAAAGTTTGTACTCTTTGACCAACATCGTCCCATCTCCCCTACTCCTCACTGCTGACAACCACCATTCTACCCTGTTTCTGAGTTTGGGTTAAAAAAAATATATATATATATATATATATATATATATATATATTTTACCACATATAAGTGACACCATACAGTATTTGTCTTTCTCTGACTTATTTCAGTCAGCATAATGCCCTCAAGGTCCACCCATGTGGTCACAAATGACAGGATTTTCTTATTTCTTATGATTGAATAATATTCCATTGTATATTATATATACCACATCTTCTTTATCTATTCTCTCGTTAACAGACACTTAAGCTGTTTCCATATTTTGGCTATTGTGAATAATGCTGCAATAGACATGGGAGTGCAGATATCTCTTCCATATCCTGTTTTCATTTCCTTTGGTATATAGCCAGAAATGAGACTGCTAGATCATTTGGTAACTCTATTTTTAATTTTCTGAGAAATCTCCATATCGTGTTCCATAGTGGCTATACTAATTTACATTCCTAACAACAGTGCACACAGCTTCTCCTTGCTCCACATCCTAATCAGCATCTCTTACCTCATCTTTTTGATAGCCATTCTAACAGGTGTGATATGATATCTCATTGTGGTTTTGATTTGCATTTCCCTGATGATTACTGATGCTGAGCACCTTTTCATGTATCTGTTGGCCATTTGTATGTCTTCTTTGAAAACAAATGCCTATTCAGATTCTCTGCCCATTTTTTAAATTGCATCATTTGGGTTTTTGCTATTGAGTTTTATGAGTTCTTTATATATTTTGGATATCAACCCCTTATCAGATATATGATTTGCAAATATTTTCTCCCATTCTGTAGGTTTCCTTTTCATTTTCTTGACTGTTTCTTTTGTTATGCAGAAGCTTTTTAGTTTGATGTAATCACAATTACTTTTTATTTTGTTGCCTTTGCTTTTGGTGTCATATCCAAAAAATGATTGCCAAGACCAATGCCAAAGAGCTTTGTCTTTAAGTTTTCTTCTAGGAGTTTTGTGGTTTCAGCTCTTACATTTAAGTCTTTAATCCACTTCAAGTTAATTTTTGCGAGTGGTGTCAGATAGGGGTCCAGTTTCAACTTTTTGCATGTGGATATCCAGTTTTCCCAACACCATTTATTGAAGAGACTATTGTTTCCCCACTGAGTATTTTTGGCTTGTCAAATATTAGTTGACTGTATATGTGGGGGTTTATTTCTGTGCTTTCTATTCTATTTCATTAGTCTATGTGTCTGCTTTTATGCCAATACCATACTGTTTTGATTACTGTAGCTTTGTAGTATAGTTTGAAATCAAGAAGTGTGATGCCTCCAGCTTTGTTATTCTTTCTCAAGACTGCTTTGGGTATTTGGGGTCCTTTGTGGTTCCATACACATTTTAGGATTTTTTTTTCTATTTCTCTGAAAAAATCCTATTGGAATTTTGATAGGGATTGCTTTGAATCTATAGATGGCTTTGGGTAATATGGACATTTTATCAATATTCATTCCTCTGATCCATGAACATGGGATATCTTTCCATTCATTGGTGTCTTCTTGAATTTCTTTCATCAGAGTCTTATAGTTTTCAATGTACAGATCTTTCACCTCCTTGATTAAATTTATAAGTATTTTATTGTTTTTGATGCTATTGTGAATGGGATTTTATTTCTTTTTCAGCTATTTTGTTGTTAGTGTATAGAAACACAACTGATGTTTGTATATCAATTTAAATCCTATGACTTTACTGAATTTGCTGATTAGTTCTAACAGTTTTTGGTTGAGTCTTTAGGATTTTCTACATATAAAATGATATCATATGCAAATAAAGACAATTTTAATTCTTCCTTTCTGATACGAATGCCTTTTATTTCTTTATCTTTCCTGATTAGTCTCATTAGGACTTTCAGTACCATGTTGAATAAGAGTGGTGAGAGTTGGCACCCTTGTCTTATTCCTGACAAAGGGTAAAAGCTTTCAAATTTTCACCACTGAGGATGCTGTTAGCTGTGGGCTTGATATATTTGGCCTTTATTTTGAGAGGTATGTTCCTTCTATACCAAATTTGTCAAAAGATTTTATCACGAAAGGATGCTGCACTTTGTTAATAGATGTTGCACAATGTTAATAGATGCTTTTTCTGCATCTATTGAGATGATCATATGATTTTTATCTTTCATTCTCTTAATGTGGTGTATCACATTTATTGACTTGCATATGTTGAACCATCCCTGCATCCCAGGGATAAATCTCACTTCATCATGGTGTATGATCCCTTTAACGTGCTGTTGAATTCAGTTTGCTAGTGTTTTGTTGAGAATTTTTGCATCTATATTCATCAGGGATATTGGTCTGTAGTTTTCTTTTCTTGTAGTGTCCTTATCTGACTTTGGTATCAGGGTAATGCTAACCTTGTAAAATGAGTTTGGGATTTTTCCCTCCTATTTAATTATTTGGAAGAGTTTGAGAAGAATTGGTATTAATTCTTCTTTAAGTGTTTGGTAGAATTCAAGCAAAACCATCTAGTCCTGGGCTTTTCTTTGTTGGGAGGCTTTTGATCATTGCTTCAATGTCCTTACTTGTTATTGGCCTGTTCACATTTTCTATTTCTTCATGATCTAGTCTTAGTAAGTTGCTCGTTTCTAGGAATTTGTCCATTTCTTCTAGATTATCCAATTTGTCGGCATATAATTGTTCATAGTAGTCTCTTATGATCCTGTGTATATCTATGGTATCAGTTTGAATGTCTCTTCTTTTATTTCTAATTTTATTTGTTTGAGCCTTCTTTTTTTCTTGGTGAGTCTAGTTAAAGGTTTTTCAACTTTTCCTTTTCAAAAAGCCAGCTCTTAGTTCATTGATCTTTTCTATTGTTTTTCTGGCCTCTATTTCATTTATTTCTGCTCTGTTCTTTGTCATTTCGTTCTTTCTGCTAATTTTTGTCTTAGCTCTTTTTTTCCCAGTTCCTTGAAGTGTGAAGTTAGGTTGTTTATTTGAGATCTCTCTTTTTACTGAATATAGGCATTTATTGGATGTTCAGTTGGGACAAATTGCGGACCTCTGTTTCAGTTGTTTGTTTCCTTCCATGCATTCAGATTTTTTTCTTTTCCCTTTTGTTCCCTTTTTCTTTTTTTTTTTTTTTTTTTTTTGGATACTTACTGGATATACTTAGGGGGAAATCCTCTCTACCCTGCTCGTATTTATAAATTTATTCCACTAGACAGCCTCAACCCAGTATCGTCAGGCTAGGAGCCTCCTCCATGACAATAGTTGAATTAACATCTTGGTTGTGTCACAGGAGAACCATAGGTCTTTTTCCCTACAACCCTAAGGATCAGGACTGTTTTTCTGGTGACAGAACCTAATGTGGCAGCAGAGACAAAGGCATTTTCTAGGGTCCTACTGTGTAATCTGCTTTTAGGAGTGTAACCTCAGCAATCCACATCTTCAAATAACAGCTTCTTTATAACAAGTGACTGTTCTTCCTCCACATGAACAACCACCTAGTGGGCCCATATATTGCACAAGGCAGGGTCTTTCCCCTGAGAGAGCTACAGAATGTGGGCCAGTGGCTGGTTGAGATACACAACCAATCAGTCATAAGGTAAGAGTCACTCCCCTGAGCTTAGTGTGAGTCATGGCTTATGGAATCGAGACACATGATTCAATCTCAGACCAAAAAATAGGTCCAGGCTGAGACACACACCCAGGGACACTTTAAGGAGGACCCCAATCTTATCCTCCTGTTTCAATTAAACATAAAAAAATCTGACTTAGATTAGTTACACCTATAATATAGGCTCAGTAGAAATCAATAAATGTAGCACAAAGCAGTACAGCTCAAAGGGCAAGCTAGCAGGCAAGCAGTAGCTCAAAGTCAAAGTCAGGGTGGACCCCTACACAAAATATGGCTTGAATATTGAAATTGATGATGCCACACACACGCACACACTGAAGCATAGGGAAATATTTATTTACATATGAGACTTTCTAGGAAGAGCATGATAGGCCTCCCCATCTGGCCCAAAAATGGATTCAGAGAGCAGAGAAAGGAGATTGGTTTGGGGTTTTTGTGGTGGTTAAATGGTGGGGCTGAGATGAGTGTTCCCATGTGGAGGAAGATGTTTGTATGGCACCAAAAAAAGGCATACTCAGGGCATCTTAACAGATTGACCAGAGATTTGGGCAGAAGGGAAAGAGAAGTGAGGCTTGAAAGCTGTCAGCAATCAAACATCAAAAAATGAGTGAGGCTCTTTATTATGGGAGGGAAATGTTCCGGATCTTGGCTGTCAATGTCAATGTCAGTATTCTGGTTGTGATATTATACTATAATCTTGCAAGATGTTACTCTTGGGGTAAACTGGACAAAGGTTATACAAGATCTTTCTGTATTATTTCTTACTAGCATCTGAATCTACAATTCTCTCAAAATAATATTTTAACTTTTAAAAAGAGCATTCCACCTAACAAAAGCAGATTACATATTATTTTTCAATATACACAGAATATTTATCAAGACAGACAATATTCTAGGGTATAAAACAAATATCAATAAATTTGAAAGGATTCAAATCATAGAAAACATGTTCTCTGGCCAAAGAGAATTAAATTACAAACAAATCTAGAAAATCACCAAAGCATCAGGAAACTAACACACTTCTAAATAACCTATGCATCAAAAGAAACCAAAGGGAAACTAGAAAGTGTATTGAACTAAACAAAAATTAAAACACAAGTCAAAATTTGTGGGATGGGAGTGACGTCAGCAACATGGTAGAGTGAGCTGTTCTCTTTGCCTCTCCCCCTTTGAACTACATCTAAATGGACATTCATCATTCAGTGGAGGACACCCACACAGCATCTCAGGACCCTGAGAGACCTGTGCTGCCATATATCTGAAGGTGGATGGACTACCCCTAGGGAGGAGGTGGAGACAGGTGAGAACTCCATGACCCCCAGGCAGCCCAGTACCTGCATGTAACTGCTCTCTTAGCTGAGGTGCTCCTAGTACCACTGCAGCCTCGAGGGTGGGTGTGCCCCTCGGCATGACTGGAAACAGGTGACAGCAGCCCTGGGCCCCTGCATGATCACTCTTTGGTCCACTGGGAAAGCCAACAGTCCCACCGTGGTCCCAGGGAGTGGTTCTGGCTTGGACCCAGTAGGAAGGCCCAGCACACCAAGCACAAAGGCTGGTATGACTTAGGAGCAGATGGTGGCACAGCTGCAAGTCCAGGCAAACAAGCCCCCAGCTGCCTCGAATGCTCATAGTCCTGCTGAGGTCCCAAAGAGGGGAGTGAGACTCGGTGGGACTGTGGGAGCAAGTGGCAGCTGACCTAAGCCCCCACATGATCACTCTTTGGTCCTGTGGGAAAGCCCACAGTCCCACCGCAGTCCAAGGGAGTGGCTCTGGCTTGGGGAGCCACCCACCCACCAAGCGACCTAGGAGCAGACGGCAGCATATTTGCAGGCCAGGTCAAAGTGTTCCTGGCTGCCACAGAACCCGGCTTCGAAGCGGGGAGTGCGACTTGGTGGGACTGTGGGAGCAGGCAGCAGCAGCCCTGAGCCACCATATGATCGCTCTCTCCACCAGTGGGAGAGGTCACAACCTTACCATGGTCCCAGGGAGCTGCTCTGGCACAGATCCAGTGGGGAGGCCTGACCCACCAAGCACAACAGCTGGTACAACTTAGGACCAGATGCGGGGGAGCTACGCGTCTGGGTGAACAAACTCTGAGGTGCCACAAAAGCCCATAGTACTGCTGTGGTCCCGAAGTGGTGAGCGTGTCTGGGTGGGACTGTGGGAATGGGGGGCAGCAGCCTGGAGGCCCCATGTGATTGTTCTCCTAGTTAGTGGGAGACCCCACAGGGCCACTGCAATCCCAAGAAATGGCCCAGGTTCTGACAGGCAGAGCTTATGGGGATCCTGATGGGCTCAGATTACACAGCTCCTGCTCTCTCCCTCAAGTGGCAGCAAGTGGAAGCTGCAACCAAAGTCTATCTCTATGCAGAGGCACAAATCCATGCCATAAAGCAGTATGAGAAAACATATTAAATCTCCAGAACAGAAGGAAAGTGACAAGTACCCAGAAATCAATCCTGAAGACACAGAAATATATAATGTAAACGACAGAGAATTCAAAATAGCCATCATTAAAAAACTCAATGAGATGCTGGCCCCATGGCTGGATGGTTAAATTTGTGCACACCGCTTTGGTGGCCTGGGGTTTCACTGTTTCAGATCCTGGGCATGGACATGGCATCACTCATCAGGCCATGCTGAGGCAGTGTCCCACATAGCACAACCAGAAGGACCTACAACTAGAATATACAACTATCTACTGGTGGTGGAGAAAGACAGAGAGAGGGAGGGGGAGGGGGAGATGGAGGTGGAGGAGGAGAAGATTGGCAACAGATGTTAGCTCAGGTGCCAATCTTTAAAAAAAATCATTGAGTCAGAAGACAATACAGATAGATAATTCAATGAGTTCAGGAGTTATTTCACAAAAGAGATTGAAACTATAAAGAACTAATCAGAAATGTTGGTGATGAAAAACACAATGGATGAAATAAAGAAAAATCTGGACTCCCTGAACAGTAGAGCTGATATCATGGAGGACAGAATTAACAGTCTGGAGGACAGAAATATAGAAATGCTTCAGATGGAGGAGGAGAGAGAACTAAGACTAAAAAGAAATGAAGAAATTCTCTGAGAAATATCTAATTCAATTAGGAAATGCAACATAAGAATTATAGGTATTGCAGAGGGAGAAGAGACGGAGAATGGAGCACAAAGCTTGTTCAAAGAAATAATAGCTGAGAAGTTCCAAAACATAGGGAAGGTGCTGGAAATACATGTGATGGAAGCCGATAGAGCACAAAACTATATCAATGTAAAAAGACTTTCTCCAAGGCATATAGTAATTAAGCCGGCAAAAGTCAACAACAAAGAAAAAATATTAAGGGCAGCAAGGCAGAAGGAAATAATCTACAAAGGAACCCCTATCAGGCTTTCAGTGCATTTCTCAGCAGAAACCTTCCAGGCTAGGAGAGAGTGGAATGATATATTCAAAATCCTGAAAGACAAAAACATTCAGCCAAGAATACTCTATCCAGTGAAAATATCCTTCAGATATGATGGAGAAATAAAAACTTTCCCAGATAAACAAAAGCTAAGGGAGTTCATTGCCACAAGACCCCCCCGCCCCCGACAAGAAATCCTCAAGAAGGCCCTTACACCTGGAAAAAAAAGAAAGAAAGGGCTTACAAAACCCTGAGCAAGGAGATAGACAAAATCAGAAAATTTCAGCTCTGTATCAGAACAGGTTAGCAAATGCTTAATTACAACATTAAAGATAAATGGAAGGAAAACACCAAGAATAAATATAATCTTGTCATTTTAACCACACACAATACAAGATGGAATAAATTGTGACAATAACAACTTAGAAGGGGAAGAGGAAAGGCTTTGTCTAAGGAAATAAGAGGCTATCAGAAAATGGATTATCTCATCTATGAGATTTTTTACACAAATCTAATGGTAACCACTAAACAAATAATTAGAACATAGACACAAATGATAAATAAGGAGAAAACTAAGAAAACCAGAATAGAAAACTACCTAACTGAATTGGTAGTCTGAAATACAAGGGGTAAGAAACAAAGGAAATGCAGAGGAACAGGAAAATGAACAATAAAATGGCAGTATTAGACCCTCATATATCAATAATCACTCTAAATTCTGAATTCTCCAATCAAAAGACACAGAGTGGCAGGATGGATTAAAAAACAAGACCCAACAATACGCTGCCTCCAGGAAACACAGCTCCAACGACAAACACAGGCTCAGAGTGAAGGGATGGAAGGAGGTACTCCAAGCTAATGGCAAACAAAAGAAAGCAGGTGTTGCCATATTTATATCAGACAAGTAGACTTCAAGATAAAACAGAGAGACAAAGAAGGGCAGTTTATAATGATAAAAGAGACCCTCCACCAAGAAGACATAACACTTAAAAATATTTATGCACCCAACACAGGAACATCAAAGTACATAAAGCAACTATTAAGAAACCTAAAAGGAGATATTAACAACAACACAATAATAGTAGGAGACCTCAACACACCATTTACACCAATGGACAGATCATCCACATAGAAAGTCAACAAGGAAATTGTGGAATTAAATGAAAAACCAGACCAGATGGATTTAGTAGGTATATATAGAACACTCCATCCAAAAGGAGCAGAATACACCTTCTTCTCAAGTGTGCATGGAACATTCTCAAGGATAGACCATATGTTGGGATACAAGGTAAGCCTCAATAAAGTTAGGATAGAAATAATATCAAGCATCTTTTCTTACTAAAATGCTACAAAACTAGAAATCAACAACAAGAAAAAAGCTGAGACAGGGACAAGGATGTGGAGACTAAACAACATGCTACTGAACAACCAATGGATCATTGAAGAAATTAAAGGAGAAATCAAAATTTGTGGGATCAATCTAAAGCAGTACTTAGAGGAAAATTTATAGCAATAAAAGCTAGTTTTAGAAAAAAAGAAGGATCTCCAATCATTTACCTCAGCCTCCACCTCAAGAGTAAGTTCTCTACAAATTCTTCCAGGATACTGAAGAGGAGAAAATATTTCCCATCTCATTCTACAATACCAGTCTTACTCTGATATCAAAAGCAAAGAAAGACATTCCAAGAAAACTACAGACCAATACTCTTCATGAATATATATGGAAAAATTATTATAAATCACAGCAGGGGGTTGGCACAGAGGTTAAATTCACATGTTCTGCTTTGGCGGCCCAGGGTTTGCCAGTTTGGATCCTGGGTATGGACCTATGCCACTGCTTGTCAAGCCATGCTGTGGCAGGTGTCCCACATATAAAGTATAGGAAGATAGGCATGGATGTTAGCTCAGGGCCAGTCTTCCTCAGCAAAAAGAGGAAGACTGAGGCAGATGTCAGCTCAGGGCTAATCTTCCTCAAAAATAAAATAAAATAAAACAAAACACAGCAAATGAATCCAACAATAAATGAAAAAGATAAGACATTAAGACCAAGTAGGGTTTGATTCCAGGAATGCAAAGTTGGTTTAACAATAATAAAATCAATCAATGTATTCCACCATATTAATATACTAAAAAAGAAAAACCATATGATCATCTCAGTAGTTTCAGAGACTTTAACAAAATCCAGCACCCATTCTTGATAAAATTTCTTAACAAACCAGAAATAGAAGGGAATTTCCTTAACTGAATGAAGGGTATCTATGAAAACTCTAAACTAATATCATACTGAGTGATATCATCGATGGCAGAACAGGCATTCTCTCCTGTCTTCTCCCCAAAGAACACCAATTTTAACAAGTACCCACAGATCAGAGTACCTTTGTGGAAGTCTGGGTATCCAGCAGAGAAGTTCTAGCACACCACTGGAGTAAAAAATCCAAGACTGAATGCATTGAAGAGGGTAGAGGAACAGTTTCACTTTACCTGCATCACCCCTTCCCCAAGGCAGCAGAATTTAGTGCCAAGAGACACCCTCTTTGCCCACAGTTTCTACACCTCAGGGAAGCGACAGTGTCTGAGTGAGTGACCAGCTTTCCTAGCTGTGTGTAACACTAACAAAGAGGCCCCTTCTTTCTCAGCCCATCCAGAGTACTGAGGGAGCTGTGTGACTGCGGGATGGGGGGAGGGGGCACTGGGAGAACAGCAGCCAGGGCTCAGAATGCATCAAGAGATGGAGATACCACTAGCTGCTCTGCAGACATCATCAGGTAGCTTGCCCAAGGGCTGTTGGGAACACCTTGCCTGGGGAATCCACCCAACTAGCTCAGAGGCACCCCCAACACTCTGTGTGAATCACTCGCACACACCTCACCCTGTGACTGGCTCCCTGTGCAAGCCCCCAGAGGCAGTGAGTGTGAGCCTTTGCAGAGAAAGCTGGCCCAACTCTGCAGAACTGGGAGAAGCACACAAATTGAGAATTCAGCACTGCCCTAGGAGAAGCAAATGGGAGACTGTCAGCTTTACAGAATCAAGAGAGGCATACAATCTTAAGAATCTGTCCCCCTCCCCTGCCCCAAGAGGGAACAAGAAGTGTGGAGCAGGCATATCCACTGTGAAAAGACCCAAGAAAGCCTCAGAACCCCTAGCAGAGCTGACAGAAGCTGTTTCTCTCCTGAAGCCAAGCAGTAAAGACTGGAGGAGGTGACTGCTTCCTCAAATGTGAAGACAGCAAGGCAAGACTTCAAAGGACATGAAAAACTAAGGAAATGTGACACCACCAAAGGAACACGATAATTTTCTGGTAACTTGACACATAAAAAATGGAGATTTGCAATTTGACTGATAAAGAATTCAAACAGTTGTTTTAAGGAAGCTCAGGGGCCGGCTCTGTGGCCGAGTGGTTAAGTTCGTGCGCTCTGCTGCAGCGGCCCAGGGTTCGGATCCTGGGCGTGAACATGGCACTGCTCGTCAGGCCACATTGAGGCAGCGTCCCACATCCCACAACTAGAAGGACGTGCAACTAGGATGTACAACTGTGTATGGGGGCGGGCGGTTTGGGGAGATAAAGCAGAAAAAAAAAAAAAGATTGGCAACAGTTGTTAGCCCAGGTGCAAATCTTTAAAAAAATTTTTTTTTTTTTTTTAAGTATTTTAAAGATTTTTTATTTTTTCCTTTTTCTCCCCAAAGCCCCCCGGTACATAGTTGTGTATTCTTCGTTATGGGTTCTTCTAGTTGTGGCATGCGGGACGCTGCCTCAGCGTGGTCTGACGAGCAGTGCCATGTCCGCGCCCAGGATTCGAACCAACGAAACACCGGGCCGCCTGCAGCGGAGCGCGCGAACTTAACCACTCGGCCACGGGGCCAGCCCCTCTTTAAAAAAATTTAAAAAAAAAAAGGAAGCTCAGCAAGCTACAAGAAAACACAGGAAGACAATTCAATGAAATTAGGAAAACAATACACAAACAAAACAAGTTTAAGAGAGATAGATCATAAAGAAATCAAACAAATTCTGCAGCTGAAGAGCACAAAGAATAATGCAGTGGAGAGCATAACAGCAGACCTGATCACACAGAAGAAAGAATCTGTGAGCTCAAAGAGTTTATGTGAAATTATCCAGTCAGGGGAGACCAAAGACAAAAGAATGAAAAAGAGTGAAGAAAGCCTACATGAATTATTGGATACTATCAAGCCAAACAATTACACATCACTGGAGTCCCAGAAGGAGAATAGAGAGAGAAAAGGGCAGAAAGTACATTTAAAGAAATAATTGCTAGGGAGAGATTTGGGCATCTAAGTTCATGAAGCTCATAAGTCTCTAAATAAATTCAACCTGAAGAGAGCTTCTTTAAGGCACATTATAATAAAACTGTTTATTATCAAAGACAGAGAGAGGATTTTAAAAGCAGCCAGAGAGGGGCCAGCCCCATGGCCGAGTGGTTAAGTTTGCATGCTCTGCTTCAGCAGCCCAGGGTTTTGCCGGTTCGGATCCTGGGTGCTGACATGGCACCACTCATTGGATCATGCTGAGGCAGCATCCCACATAGCACAACCAGCAGGACCTACAACTAGAATATACAACTATGTACTGGGGGGGCACTAGGGAGAAGAAGAAGAAGGAAAAACATTGGCAACAGATGTTAGCTCAGGTGCCAGTGGAAAAAGAAAGTTTTACTCTGGAGGATGGCCAAGAGAAGGATAGAGTAAGTTCCATCAAGGTAACATCTTTAAAAAAAATAAAATAAATAAAAGTAGCAAGAGAAAAATATTACTCACATACAAGAAAACCCTCATAAGGCTATTAATAGATTCCTCAGCAGAGACCTTGCAGGCCAGGAGAGTATGGGATGACAGATTCAATGTGCTGATATAAAAAAACCTGCCAACCAAGAATACTTTATCCAGTAAAGTTTGCCTTCAGACATGAAAGAGAAATAAAGACGTTCCCAGGCAAACAAAAGCTGAAGGAGTTCATCACCATTAGAACCCCCTTATAAAAAATGCTATAAGGAGTTCTTCAAGCTGAAATGAAAGGATTTTAATTAATAACATAGGCGCTGGCCCCGTGGCAGAGTGGTTAAGTTTGCATGCTCTGCTTCAGCAGCCCAGGGTTTCACTGATTTGGATCCTGGGTGCAGACACTACACTGCTCATTGGACCATGCTGAGGTGGCGTCCCACATAGCACAACTGGGAGGACCACAACTACAATATACAACTAGGTACTGGGGGACTTTGGGGAGAAGAAGAAGAAAAAAAAGCTTGGCAACAGATGCTAGCTCAGGCGTCAATCTTTAAAAAAAAAAAACTAATAACATAAAAATACACGAAAATATAAAATACACTGGTAAAGGTAAGTATACAGTCAAATTTGAAAACTCTAACACTGTAATACGGCGTGTTATCACTTTAGTATAAAGGTTAAAGGACAAAGGTATTAAAAATAACTATAGCTATAATAATTTATGAATGGATATACGATAGAAGAAGAGGTAAATTATGACATAAAAAACAAGATGTGGGGAGGGGAGGGTAGAATTTTCGTATGTGATCAAAATTAAGTTGTTAGCTTAAAATAGATTATTATGTTTTATGTAAGCCCCATAGTAACCACAAAGCAAAAACTTACAGTAATGCACAAAAGATAAAGAAATCACAGCATACCACTGTGAAAAATCATCAATTCATAAAGGAATACAGAAAGAGAGGAAGAAAAGAACAAAGGAATATAAACAGCCAGAAAACAATTACTAAGATGGAATTAGTAGTCCTTATCTATTAATAATTACTTAAAATCTAAATGGATTAAATTCTCCAACTAAAAGACAGAGTGGTTGAATGGATTAAAAAAACAGGACTCAAATATATACTGTCTATAGGAGACTCACTTCAGGTTTAAGGACACACATAGGCTGAAAGTAAAGGGATGGAAAAATATATTCCATGCAAATGGAAAAGAAAAGAGAGCAGGGGTAGCCATATTTATGTCAGACAACATAGACTTCAAGCCAAAAATGGTAATAAGAGGAAAAGAAGGTCATTATATAGTGATAAAGGGGTCACTTCATCAAGAGAATATAACAAATGCAAATATATATGCACCCAACATCAGAGCACTTAAATATATTAAGCAAATACTAACAGATCTGAAGGAATAAAATACAAAACAATACAATAATAGTAGGGAACTTTAATATTCCACTTTCAACAATGCATAGATCATCCAAACAGAAAATCAATAAGGAAACATTAGACTTGAACTATACTTTAGACCAAATGGACCTAACAGATATATACAGAACACTGCATTCACAGCAGCAGAATACACATTCTTTTCAAGTACACATAGAATATTCTCCATAATATACTATACGCTAGGTCACAGAACAAGTCTTAACAAATTTAAGAAGACTGAAATCATACCAATTCTCTCTCTGACCACAATCATATGAAACTAGAAATCAACAACAGGAGGAAAACTGGAAAATTCACAAATATGTGAAAATTAAACAACATATTCCTGAAAGAACAATGGGTCAAAGAAGAAATCAAAAGGGAAATTCAAAAAATCCTGAAACTAATAAAAATGGAAACACATCATACCAAAACCTATGGCATGCAGCAAAAGCCATTCTAAGAGGAAAGTTTATACTGATGAACCCTATATTAAGGAAAAAAAAGAACTCAAACAACCTAACAACACCTCAAGTAACTATAAAAAGAAGAAAAAACTAAGTCCCAAATTTGCAAAATGAAGGAAATAAAAAGATCAGAGCAGAAATAAATGAAATGGAGACAAGAAAAATAAGAGAAAAGATCACAAAACTAAGAGCTAGTTTTTGAAAAGATAAAACTTGACAAACCTTTACTAGACTAAGAAAAAAGAGAGAAGACTCATAAATAAAAGTTAAGAAGGAAACAAGAGTCATTACAACTCATACCACATAAATACAAAAGATCAAAAGAGACTACTATGGGGGCTGGTCCGGTGGCATAGTGTTTAAGTTTGTACACTCTGATTTGGCACCCTGGGGTTTGCAGGTTCGGGTCCCAGGCATAGATCTACATAGTGCTCATTAAGCCATGTTGTGGCGGCATCCCACGTACACAATAAAGGAAAACTAGCACAGATGATATCTCAGGGCCAATCTTCCTCACCAAAAAAAAAAAAAAGAGAGAGAGAGAGAAAGAGAGGGAGAGAGACTACTATGAATATTTGTATGCCAACAAATTGGACAACCTAGAATAATTGAATAAGTTCTTAGAAACATACAACCTACCAAGACTAAATCATGAAGAAACAGAAAATCTGAACAGACTGACAATGAGTAAGAAGATGAAAGCAGTAATCAAAAACCTCCCAGTAAATAAAACCCCAGGACCCGATGGCTTTATTGGTGAATTCTATCAAACATTTAAAGAAGAAGTAAAGCTAATCTTTTTCAAACTCCCAAAAATTGAAGAGGAGGGAACAGTTCCAAACTCATTTTGTGAAACCAACATTACCCTGATACCAAAGCCAAAGACACAAGAAAAGAAAATTACAGGCTAATATCCCTGATCAATATAGATGCAAAAATCCTCAAAAAGAATACTAGCAAACTGAATTTAACAGTACATTAAAAGGATCATACACCATGATCCAGTTAGATTTACCCTTGAAATTCAAGGATGGTTAAAAACATGCCAATCAATAAATGTGATGCACCATGTTAACAGAATGAAGGATAAAAATTATTTGATCATCTCCACAGACACAGAAAAAGCATGTGACAAAATTCAACACCTTTTCATGATAAAAAAAACTCTCAAAAAATTAGGTATAGGAAGAATGTACTTCAGTATAATAAAGGCCATATACAACAAGCCCACAGCTAACATCATACTCAATGGTGAGAGCTTTTCCTCTAAGATCAGGACCAAGACAAGGATATCCACTCTCATCACTTCCATTCAACACAGTATTAGAAGTCCTAGCCAGAGAAATCAGGCCAAAAAAAAAAAAAAAAAAAAGAGGTATCCTATTCATTAAAAAATCATTAAGGAAGAAGTAAAATTATCTGTTTGCGGTTGACATGGTCTTATATATAGAAAACCCTAAAGACTCAACCAAAAAAAGCGTTACAAGTAATAAACAATATCAGTAAAGTTGCAAGATAAAAAATCAATATACAAAAATCAGTTGTTTCTATACACTAATAACAAATAACAGAAAGAGAAATTAAGAAACAATCTCATTTAAAATAGCATCAAAAATAATAAAATACTGAGAAATAAATTTAACCAAAGAGGTAAAGGCCTTTAGACTGAAAACAACAAGACACTGATGAAATAAACTGACAAAGACACAAATAAATAGAAAGATATCCAATGTTCATGAATTGGAAGAATTAATATTGTTAAAATACCCAACTAATCAAAGTGACCTACAGATTCAATGCAATCTCTATCAAAATTCCAACGGCATTTTTCAGAGAAATAGGAAAAACAAACCTAAAAAGTGTATGGAACCACAAAGGACCCCAAATACCCAAAGCAATATTGAGAAAGAATAACAAAGCTGGAGGCCTCACACATGCTGATTTCAAACTATATGACAAAGCTACAGTAATCAAAACAGTACAGCACTGGCATAAAAACAGACAGACAAACCAATGAAACGGAATGGAGAGCACAGAAATAAACCACCACATATACAGTCAACTAATATTTGACAAGGCAGCCAAGAATTCTCAAGGGGGAAATGACAGTCTCTTCAATAAATGGTGTTGGGAAAATTGGATATCCACATGCAAAAGAATAAAATTGGACCCTATGTGACACTACTCACAAAAATTAACTTAAAATGGGTTAAAGACTTAAATGTAAGACCTGAAACCACAAAACTCCTAGAAGAAAACCTGGGGGAAAAACTCCTTGACATTGGTCTTGGCAATGATTTTTTAGATGTGATACCAAAAGCAAAGGCAACAAAATAAAAAATAAACAAGTGCGGCTATATCAAATTAAAAAGCTTCTGCACAGCAAAGAAATAACCAAGATAATGAAAAGGCAATCTAGTAATGGGAGAAAATATTTGCAAATCATGTATCTCAAAAGGGGTTAATATCCAAAATATACAAGGAACTTATACAACCTAATAGCAAATAAACAAATAACAAGATTAAAAAATGGGCAAAGGACTTGAATAGACATTTTTCCAAAAAAGACATCCAAATAGCCAACAGGTACATGAAAAAGTGCTCAACATCAGTAATGATCAGGGAAATGCAAATCAGAACCACAATGAGATATCACCTCACACCTGTTAGAATGTTTTGTATAAAAAAGATAAGAGATCACACATGTTTCTAGGTGGTGGAGAAAAGGGAACCCTTGTACATTGTTGGTGGGAATGTAAATTGGTACAGCCATTATGAAAAATAGTATGGAGGTTCCTCAAAAAATTAAAATAGAACTACCATATAATCCAGCAATCCCACTTCTGGGTACATATTCAAAAGAAATGAAATCACCATTTCAGAGAGATACCCACACTCTCATGTGCATTACAGCATTATTCACAATAGCCAAGCAATGAAACCACCTAAGTGTCATCAACAGATGAATGGGTAAAGAAGATGTGGTATACATATACAATGGAATATTATGCAGCCATGAGAAATAAGGAAATCCTGTCATTTGTGACAACATGGATGAAATGTGAGTGTATTATTCTAAGTGAAATAAGTCAGAGAAAGACAAATACTGTAGATCTCACTTATATGTAGAATCTAAAAAAAAAGAAAATGTCAAACTCATAGAAACAGAGTAGAATGGTGGGAGGCTGGGGTATAAAAGAGACGGGGAGATTCTGGTCTAACTGTTCAAGCTTGAAGTTATAAAATGAGTAAGTCTTGGAAATCTTAATGTACAATATGATGACTACAGTTAGTAATACTGTATTTCATACTCGAAATTGGCTAGGAGAATAGATCTTAAGTGTTCTCACTACAAACACAAAAATGTTAACTCTGTGAGGTGATGGATGTATTAATTTAACCTGACTGTGACGATCATTTCACAAGGTATTCGTAACTCAAATCATGTTGTACACTTTCAAAACACAATTTTGTCTGTCAATTATATCTCAATAAATAATTAGGGAAAATAATATTATCATACTTAATGGTGTAACAATGGAAATGTTCTAGATCTTGATATGGGTGATGGTTGCACTGAAATATACACTTTCAAAACTCATCGAACTGTCCACATAAAATTGGGTACATTTCATGGTATGTAAAATGTTATGGGTTGACTTTGGAGCTCAAAAAATATATTTTGAAGTTCAAACCCCTAACACCTCAGAATGTGCCCTTACTTGAAAATAGGGTTATTGCAGATGTAATAAGTTAAGATGAGGTCACACAGGAGTAGGCTGGGACTTTGATCCAAAATTATTAGGCTCTTTATAAGAAAAGAGACACATACAGGGAGAAGATGGTCATGTGATGACAGAAGCAAAGAGTGGCATGATGCAGCTATAAGCTAAGGAATGCCAAGGATCACTGGCAAACACCGGAAGCTAGAAGACACAAGGAGTCATATTCTCCCCTATGGGTTTCAGAGGGAGCCAGGCCCTGCCAATGCTTTGATTTCAAACTTCTGGCCTCCAGAACCGTGAGACAACAAATTTCTGTCGTTTTAAGTTACCAATTTGTGGTACTTTATGGCATCTCTAGGAAATTAATTCAGTAAATTATACCTCAATAATGTTGATAGGAAACAAAAGATAAAGAGAAAAAAAAGCACCATAAGATTTTACATTGATAAAATTAAAAGTCTGACAGTATCAACATGTTATTCAGGACATACAGCTACAGGAATCCTTACAGACTGTTGGTAAGATATAAATTGGTACAACCATCTTGGTAAACGGTGTGGCTTTATCTGTAAATTTTAATTTGGGCATATTATCTTTTTAGGAACCAATAATTCTATCTCTATGTATATACCCCAGAGAGTCTTACGCCACAATACTGTTCACAGCAGCATTGTTTATAATTGCCCCAAACTGGGAACAACCCAAATTCCATTAAAAATGGGTAGGACTAATAATTACATTCATACAACATTTAAATTATATTCCATTCAATTGAATATTTTATGTCAATGAAAATGAGTTAACTACATCTATGATTCATATCCAAAAATATTGAATCTCACACATATAATGCTGAAAAAAATAAGCAATAATACAATAGTTACATGCATAACTTCATTGTCTGGGAATGCAAAAATAAATAGTAAAACTATAACGTAAGGAAATGTTACCACAACAGTTAAGATAGTGGTCATTTCTGGAGGGGCTGTGATGGGACTGTGATCAGGAAGGGCATGTGGTTGAGGGAGAGCTTGTGATGTACTTGCAATGTTTTATTTCTTGACGTGAGTAGTGATTACAACGGTGGTTGCTTTATAATTATTCATGAAAGTGCTCGTGTTTTATGTACTTTATGTATATCTCACAATAAGACAAATACATTTAAAAGGGAGTGATGAAAAACCGTAATGGGTTCTTAGAACAGATGAACAACAAGTATTAGGACACTGACAAAACTGATTTTAGAAGGAGCAGCAAGCTAAGAAAGTGTTGGTTTTTTTCTATTCAGAAAGAAAATCGGATTCAACTGAATATATGGAAATATTTGAAAAGAATTTTACTAACATTTCATTAAAACTCAGAAATCATTTATTGATGCTGGGTATGGATTATGGAGACTTCAAGGTAAAAAGGGGAGAATAAAGCAGAATGGCAAAATTCTTCCACTAACATCTAATAAAACAAACAAAAAATATAATAATAAAAGGTCAAAAATTCACAAGCAGCAGCTTCATAGGGCACAGGGTGCAATTTTTTTCTTTAACTTCAAAATGTGGCAGCCAAGCAAAGACACAAGGGATGCTAGTGTGATTTACAAAATCACCTGGCTCCCAACCCGACCTCCAGCTGTAGAAGCGATTCTGAGGAAAGAAAACAAAAACCTTAGAATTATTACTAATACCTTCTAATTTAGAAGGAAGTAAACTGAGGAAGTAAGAAGGAAGACCTAGAAAAGCCAGACTCCTAACATCACCCCACTGAACCTCAGCGGACACAGAGGACTTCCAGCTGGCTACAACTTCACCTTTTCCCCAATCATCTCCTAATGTCACTGAGACCTTTCATCCAGAAGTGTCAGGTGCAAAACAGGATAAAGACCTTTTTATAAAATTTTCAGAGATCTACCATGTCCTCCCCACCCCACTGGTCCATATGGGCCACTGCAGGAGGACTGGGCAAGCAGTGTACTCAACCAAGTGGTCATTATTCTTATAATTTAGCACAATATCAATTAAATAAGAGAATGTAAGTGGCTGAGCCAGACTGTTTAAATCCCTGAGGTCCCTTCTGTCTTGGCTGCCATATGGAGGGTGGACAAAGCAGGCCAACTTGGAGTTGCCACTGGTGGAAAAAAAGAATCATCATGCCCAGGAATGGTCAACATGGAATCTCAAATTATCAAAATAGATCTATATAACTTTCCATTCTCTTGGTCCTGATCGTTATCCAGGAGCAGCTGAGAGAAAATGATCTCCTTCTGGGAAGAGTTTCAGTCAGAGACAAAACCGTCTTACTCTAGGGAGTGTGGAGCTGAAGAAGGTGAGAACAGTAAAGTCAGAAATCTTTTTGAGTCTTATTTTTTTAGGAGGATGTTACAATGGTCAACATACCAGATGCATGTGGATGGTGGGGATCGTGAAAGGCCCATCAACACCTTGACTATCAGTCCATTTTTAGTGGCTTTTGCACACCACTGTCATTTAGTTTTGCCAGTTGCACTTCTATATGCCTTGCAGTAGGTCGTTTTACATTGACATATTTAGGACATCTGGCAGCCTCTTCCACGTGGATTTCCTTCCCTAGGTTTGGGAAGTTCTCTGCTATTATTTCTTTGAACAAGTTTTCTATTCCATTCTCCTTCTCTTCACCTTTTTGAATACCTATATTCTTATGTTGCATTTCCTAATTGAGTTGGATATTTCTTGGGGATTTTATTCATTTCTTTTTAGCCTTAGTTCTCTCTCCTCTATCTGCTCCTCTATCTGGAGCATTTCAACATGTCTATCTTTGATTATGCTGATAGGCTCCTCCATGGTGTCTGCTCGAGCATTCAAGGATCCATATTTTGTTTCATTTCTTCCATTGAGTCTTTCATCTCTAATATTTCTGATTTTTCTTTATACTTTCAATCTCTTTTGTGACGTAGCTCCTGAATTTGTTGAATTATTTCTCTACATTCTCTTCTATCTCATTGAGTTTTTTGATGATAGCTGTTTTGAATTCTTTGTCATTTAGATTACATATTTCTGCATCCTCAGGAGTGATTTCTGGGTACTTGTCATTTTCTCTCTGGTCTGGAGAGCTAATATAATGTTTGATATTGCTAGAGGGAGCGGCTCTGTTTTTTGCATCCTGGTATTATTTGGTCGCAGGTACCACCTATCGCCACTGGGTTGGGGTCAAGAGCCCCATATCCTAAGCCACCTGCCTTCAGCTGAAATCACAGGGGATGGAGCCATACTGAGCGGGTGGGGGGAGGGGCGCTTTCTCCTGTGTGCTCTTGGGGTTTTCTCACTCTGCTTTCGCTATCTGCTCTTCTGGAGTGTTGGCTTGATAAAGTCACCCCCTGTGAAAGCTTTCACCCTGGTAGAAGGCTTCCCTCTAGGCTGCAAGGGCCCTTGGGAGTTCTTGATGTTCCCATGAACAAACGTCCCCTGCCACATTCCTTCCCTCTCGGAGGCTGCCCACAGTCCCGGATCACAGTCTTTAGGGGAGGGAGCAAAGTTTTCTCTTACTCCATTCCACCTCCTCCAAGGGGGGCTCCAGCCTCTCTGCCCTCCATCATTTGGCTGTCCACACAGCCAAATGATCTCTCTGATGTTTTTTGTGTTGTGTTTGCATGTCCTCTGTTGGAGTATGAATGTCCTTTTCACTGTATATTGGAGGGGAAAGATTTCTGGGAGAACTCACTCTGCCATGAAGCTGACATCACTGCACACCATTTTCAGACTCTAAATGATTCAGAAAGCCAAATACATGACCAAGAATAGTTTCAGGGGCTACAAGAGTCATCTGGAGTCATCTGATTGGATAGGAAGTAATACCATAACCTGAAAAAGTGTCAACAAATTACCCCCGAAAGGGGCCCACAGTCCAATGTTAGGAGCACGTGGGATACCTGCAGTGTAAGCTCTCTCGCTGCCAGATAAATGGGTCAACTTCTGGCAAGAGTCAAGTCTGGCACACAGTGGTAGCCTCTGCAACAGAAACCTCACCAAAGTTGACTTGTTTACTTTGCGTCCAGCTATGATGGTAGATGTGTTGTTGTGTCCAGTATAATGGTAAATCTGCAGCAATGGTGGCAGTCTGGGGAGTAGAGGCTCAATTAGCAGCTTTATTCCTGTCAGTGTCATCAAGAACATACTCTTACTGTGTACATTTATGTAAGTGGCCCAGATGATTCCCTTAGTAGCAGAATTTGGTTCTACACTTTACAGCCCCCAAGAGGGATGTCTTTCATGCACCACTCTGTAGTTTTATAGATGGCAAACCAAGTAGCTAGGCCATTGGCAATAGCCCAAAAGTAAGTAAAAATATAACAAGGTTCTTCAAGTGGAGTATTTGGCCAGAGTTCTGTCCAAACGACTGAAATACCCACATCCATTCTGCAGTTGGCCCTTAGGTGGAACTGCCACAGCAGGCCAGTCGACACCATCAGGTTTCAGCTCAGCTGAACCATCAGTGAACCTGGCCCAGGCACTTAGGGGAACCTCTGTGAGTCCAGGGATCCACTGAGCCAGTGGCTTTGCTTCAGGTGGCAGAATGGAGGACAAAGTTTCACCAAAATCAGTAGCTGCCACTTTTTCATACAAAACCAAAATAATGCTAGGACCAGGTCAGATGCACCCCTGAACACGCTACTACCATTTGGCCAGCAAAGCCTGCTGGTTTAGGACCCAGCTAAAGCATGCTGATATGCAAGTTGGCTGATATAAAGCACTAAGTAGAATGCCCGAGTGAGGTACATACAGTCTCCTAAACACAAAGAGTTCAAAAATACACTGGGCCTCCTCTTAGGTGGTGGGTGGCCAAAGAGCACGTTTTCTTTGACCACCAAAGGAGCTGTGTTGTGAAGCACGCACATAGTCCCAAGAAAATTTCTTTGGCAAGCAGGCCCTTGAATTTGTCAGGGTTTATCAGCCCCGACCCCCCCTCCCCCGGAATTGGTAACGGTGTGATAACACCAGTCTGGGCCATTGAGACCGAGGCTTTTGACTCACTAACCAACAAGACATCATCTACATCTTTAGACATCAGAGGGTGGAGACACTCAAATCCCAATCCACCTACCTGTGGCAAATGGCAAGGACTCTTCTACATGTCATAGTGCCCTGAATGGAGAATTTCCTAGGACACTTTATGAGTATTTACAGTACAAGCATGCAACACATCAATTTCATTATACAGTTACAGTGAGAACTATAACAATACATCAAATCAGTAGAGAGGGCCCTACCCACAAAGTCCCTTTAACTGAACCTTTTTTCCCACTGCAAATTTGCCCAAACCCTCAGTCGATTTCAGGTATGTTTTTTCTACTGTAACATAGACTAACCTACAGGTTAGGGGCTACAACAGCTATACTAGCCATAAGGAGATTGTTATTTCCAGACCAGGAGCACAGGGAGAGCAGGGGTGTGAGGGAGGCCAACCTGTGGGCAACAGCTGGAGCAGCAAGAAGGCTTTTGTTAGTACATGGCCCCTTATCTCAGGGTTGGAACCCCCTCCTCCCTTGTGCAGAACTGTCTGGACTCAGGAGCTCCTTTCTTTCTGGCATGTGCTACAATGGGTCACCTTGGGGCCTTCAGCGCCTCTTCCCAACACAGCTCTACATGTGTGCCCTTCCCCTCCCTCTCTAAGAAGGTCCCCAGTACCCTGGGCCTTTTCCTGAAGGCAGCTGAGGCCATTCCATCCTTCCCTACCCCCACGCCACCACCAGAGGGGAGTGAGCCACAAACGAAGCACATTTAGGTGGTTTGTTTTACACCCATCTCTCACCACTCAGCCGCTAAACAGTTAATAACAGGCAGAACAAGTGGACAACCCTTACTACTGGCCCCCCGGCCCCCCCCCCCGCCCCCCCCACCACTTGAGGCAGAGTGTTTGCTTGAAATCCAGGAAATCTTCTCACCTTCCCTAACTCAGCCTGTAGGGGCCCTTTTTCCTTCCTCTTCAGAAAGTCATGTCCCTTTTCAGCATCCCATTCTCATTGCCAAAACTATCACGAACTGTACAGGTTCTAGGATTTTACCCTACTGACAAGCTATCAAGTTATCTGGCCACAGTTTCACGGATGCTAGCAAGAGACTCCTGGGTCAGAGACACAGGACTTTATTATTTATGGGAAAAGCGCCACTGAACCAATGATTTCCTTAAGGGGGCAGAGGGAGAGATAAGGTTCTCCCTAAAGGGGAATTTGCACGTAAAGCTGAGATACTGCAGAGTCAGGCTATCTGTGCACTTGAACACACCATTTCTATTTGACAAGCAAGGTTTATTGGGCCCTTTCCACCTTGTTGGTTGCTGAGTCCAACTTGATCCATCCCCAAATGGAAACTACAAGCCAAAGAGTCCGAGGCCTCTACGGTAAGGTATTCACTTTTGACAAGAGCTCAGTAGCTCTCAGGGTAATAACTGCTTTCCAATAGCGATGTGTCTGGTAGCTGTGTCAGAGGGGAATAAGTCCAAAACCCCAAAAGAGGTCTTCAGGCAGAGACTCCAATCAGTACAGAGATTTGTAGCTCAAAGGAGTCATTAGGATTGTGGGACCCCAAAGATACTGCATCACAGCATGTTAGACAGCTTCCAAGTCAGCTTGTTGGCTTGGGCCCCAGTGAAAGGATGCTGATCTGTAGGTTAGCAAATAAAAAAGACCAAGTAGAATGCCACATGAAGCACATACTGTCTGCAGAGTCCAACAGGTGCTGCACCTTCTTTTACGGAGTTGATGGGAGCGGGGAGGAGCAAAGAGACACCAGTTTTTCTTTGACTGCCAGAAGGACTGAACATTATGAATCTTCCCAGATAGTCCCAATACACTTTACATGGTAAGGAGGCCCCTGCATTTTGTCAGGGCTTATTAGCCACTTCTGCTGGTGGAGATGTGACAATACCACATTCAAGGCTGTTGAGACTAAGACTTTTGACTTGTTAATCAATAGGACATCATCTATATAGTGAAAGCTGTGGACACCAGAAGGTAGAAGCTAAATCCTGACCTACCCACCAGTGGCGAAAGGCAGGTAAGTAGGTACCCCTGGGGGAGTACTAAAAACATATGCAAACTGATCTTGATCCTCAGGTGTCAGTGTTATGGCAAAGGTGGTTTTGGCAATGTCCAAGATAGCATACCAAGCTCCCATGGTCTGTATAATGGATTCAGTTATAGTCTCATTATCTAGAATAGCTGGAACATGGAAGCAACAACTGGATTCAGTCGGTGATAATCCACTGTAAGTCTCAAAACCCATTGGCAAATTTCACTGGCCATACATGGATGTTGTACCGAGATAATGCATCTCTTACATTCCCTGCTTCCTTTAAGTCCTTAATGAAGGCTGTGAGCTCACTTTGTCCTGCCAGGATTCTATAGTGTTTCTGTTAGACCATCTGGGAGGGCCCAGGGAGACAAGGTGGGTAGTGATTTACATTTCCCACCAGCACATCTCTACATGTGGCTCTTCCGATCATTCTGGCACTTATGGGATGGAGATGGACAAGTATATAAAACAATAATTCCTACTATTCAGTTGTAGAATCAACAGTATATTCAAATTGACCTAGAGAATCCCATCCAGAAGGTTATGTTAGTTCCTCTCCCCATTGTGAACCCTGCTCAAACCCCTTAAACTGAATCCAAGTGACTTTTCCTTTCACAGGTCTGGGTAAGATAGAGACTTGGGCACCCACATCCAACAGAACCATAAAAGATTGGGTCCCTACCCTCCCTGAAATTCCCAGCAAACTTGGATGGTTGTATAGAGCCTTCTATCCACTTTTGAGACAGGGAGACCTTGGGTCCACCTCTAATCATGTTTCTCCTTAAACCTTAAAGATAAGGTGGAAGGAAGGTATCACAGGATGCAGAAGGAGAAAGTAACTCCATGCCATTTAACAAGACTTCGCATTTGCTGTCAGTTTTGAGTAGCGGAGCAGCAATTCATGGCTCAAGCAAATGAATTTCTAATGTTGTTGGTCTTCCCAACACTCTATGTCAGGCACCAAGGTTTTCATAGCTGACAGCATCTAGTTAATCTTTGGGAATTCCTTCACTCAGCAGCCATCGCCACAGTGCTTTCTGGATAGGGCCATTAGGTTTGTGTGTCCTCAGATGACTTGAACTAGGTTTGCACAGCAGTGACCTACTTTGTGGGGTCTACTTCCATCCAGGGCATCTGCTGTCCCATTACCATGACGACACCTCATAAATTCTTGCCTGGTTTCAACGTAAGAGCTAAAGGAGTTTTCCAGGGCACCAGAGCTGATTGCAATAATTTATATTTCTTTGGGTCAGTTTTTCATTTCCTAGTGGACCACTTTCATCAGCATTGTGTATCCAATGTAAGAGCCTGAATATTAGTTGATGCCTATGTATGATGTTCCACAAGAGTTCATCTATTTTAGGGAAATCTCCCCAAGAGGGCCAAAACTACCTTATAGCAGCCAGAACCCACTATAAAAAACTCTGAAATCTTTTACTCGTTTTGGAATGGATGCAAGATTGTCACTCTACACTGCAGGAGTAATTGGCCATAAGAAGGCCCAGCTGTCTGGCCCTTCCTTTGTAGATATTACACAGTCTGTACCCTCATCTCCCAAGCAAACCAGTCAAAGTTCTAATGAGTCACTTGGTTTCTGTCCATGGCAGTCATGAAGCCCCATCCTGTCATCCTCAGTGTACGTATGCATCTCTGTAACTGTAGTCAGAGAGCAGAATCTTCTGCCCACCCAGGACAGGTTAGTATTAACTGTTAAAATGGAATAGACTGAGAGAGATCATCAGATTGGCAGGAAATCTCCCCACTTGGAGGATAATTACCAACAACCAGGACACTGTCCAGGCACCTGTTTTTGAACCTACTTCCCTATACTTGGCTTGTAACCACCTCTCCAATTCCCTCTCATTAACAGGCAATAAAGTGGAGGACTGTTTATTGCATGATTGACCATACAATTTGGTTAGCATGTTCAATGACCAATTCCCATGGGCTTCCCCCAAACCCAACTGATCAGACAAGATCCTTGTCCTTCGTCTTTCAGAAAGCAATGTCTGTCAGTATCCCATCTTGTCACCAAAGTTGTCAAGAAACTGCCATATTTGTAAGCTAACAAGTTAGCCTGCCATGGAAGCTGATAGAAGACATAAGTCTCCTGAGTCAGAGACAAAGGACAGTTTATTACTCAGAGCAATCATAGTAGCCAGAATGTAAGTGTTTTTGCATCAGTTCCTCAAGCCCTAATACCCAAAGGTGATGCAGTGTTATCTGAGGGCCAGATAACAACTGCACATGCAATGGATTACGTGACAGGAAAAGAGTCCTGTGCCTCTTACAGGATGTGCAGGAATGCGAGAGAACCATGGAGAACTGTCTCCCAACAATATGGACAGATTTATGGAATGACGTTCACCACATATTAACTATTAACGCTGGTAATTTCTGGACAGTGAAATTATGGGCTGTTTCTTCCTCGCATTTTTCGGGGATTGCTTGAATTTTTATAACAAGCATCCCTCATTTTCAACTCTTTACTTTCTTTTTTTTTGAGGAAGATTAGCCCTGAGCTAGCTACTGCCAGTTCTCCTCTTTTTGCTGAGGACGCCTGACCCCGAGCTAACATCCGTGCCCATCTTCCTCTACTTTATACGTGGGACGCCTACCACAGCATGGTGTGCCAAGCGGTGCCATGTCCGCACCCAGGATCCAAACCGGCAAACCCCAGGCCGCCGAGAAGTGGAATGTGCGAACTTAACTGCTGCACCACTGGGCTGGCTCCTCAACTCTTTACTTTAAAAAAATGCATTATGAACATTCAGGTCAAGATGATATTCAAGTTTTTACAAAGTCCCTGTGAAATGAGCAGAGAGATATAGAAATAGAGGAAAATCTGTTCGCATATTAGAAAACATGGAAAATTACGGGTTAAGAGTAAGGGCAGGAGCTAGAATTCCTCTAAAATGGTTCAGCCAAAGAGGCTTTAATATAAATGAAAGGTGTGTGTACAGATAAGGAAGCAACAAGGGATGTTGAGAGCGACAGTGGGAAGATGTTACCATTCCAGCCAGAGCCCAGTGATAGCTGGAGTCAGAGCGGTGGGTAGTGGCTGCAGAGGTGAAGGATCCACTGTTAGAACTACAGCCCCACAGCAGGGAGACAGCAGGACAGGGGGATCTCAGTCTTTCTTTCCCCTCTTGCCCTCCAATGTCCTGTCAGTGCCTGCCATCTGCTGGACGTCAGCCAGGAAGGGTCTGGTGAGGCAGTCCAGAGAGGTCACCTTCCTGGGGCAAAAAACAGGACAAAGAAAGGTAGAGAACAGATTGGGGTGGGGATAGGATAGAAAATAATAAGCAGGTATTATCCACAGTCCAAAAGGTTTTCTACAAGATATAGTCAAGATGAAAATAAACTGAAGAGCTGACCAATCAACCAGGAGTTTACCATATTCAAGTAAAAGCCTGACTTGGAAGAAAGTGGACAGGCTCCTTTACCCCTCAATGGAAAGACCCACTTTCCAAGCTCCTAACACTGCAATCAATCTAGGGCACCCAGCTAAGGTAAGGAGCGCTGACCCAACGAATAAGGAAACACTGAAAATTCAGTTATGTTCTCATTGTTTCAGGAGTATATGTTTTTCCTAGTCCTCATGGGTGAATGAAAGCCTAATGCAGCATCATTAAAATTACTGGAAATATTACATAACTGCCTTGCCTCTGGCAGCAAAAGAATTAAATGAGTAATCTCAGATAAAATCCATCTCAGATACCAATGGACAAACAGACCTTCCAGAGAAAAGTATAAGCAAAGATAAAAATGATTTGAAATTTTAAAATGATCTATTTCAAAAGAAGGTCTATTTTGATCAATTAGAAAAGTCCCCCTTACTCCAAAATCAGGAAAACTATTTTTTATCTTTTATAGTCTCAATTAGTTTCAAGAATTCATTACATCTATGAAAACATATGGATTAGAACAACTTCCAGGGAAAAAAATTATCAAATTAAAAAAGAGGATAAAATAATTTTAAGGTGCATTTCACATGCATGACTTGGGTTGATTTCAAGTGCAAAGTTAGCAAAGGCTATGAGTTTGGGATCATGGCTTATTTCCCACCAGTCCATCAATCATCATTCAAGGGTTTAAATTATACAAATGGAGTTCATAACATAGTGAAGGCAACTAAGTTCAAATGGGCAAACAGAAGGTTAGTGATATCACATATACCACTCCCTGTTTTCCCTAATCCTAGTCTTTTGTAGGCACCAGAGGCTTTAATCTCAAAGACTCACACATAATCAGAGCCTTTATCGGTCCCTTTATGGAATGGAATTAATATTGCTGGTTTATGCCTGATATTCAGTATGCCAGAGCTAAGGCTTCATTCCTCTTAAGACTACTAAAGTAATGTGCATTTCCTATGACCAGGTGATTTTAATTATATACAATGAGGCCCAGGAGTTATAATATAGTCAGATATTCCAAAGAAAACGCCTCAATACCCTGCAGTATTTTTAACTAATTAACTAATTCCGCAAATATTTACTGAGTGCCTATCATGGACTCATCACTATTCTAAACAGTAAGACACTGCGGTGAGTGAGTCTAAATCACTACCATCTGTAAGTCAAGTGGCAGGGACAGGCAGTAAACAAGTACACAAACATGCAATATGATACCAGGTAATGACACGTGAAGAAAAAGTAATAGGGATGGGGTAGGGCAGGTGAGTAGATAATTATTTTACATAGGGCGTCAGAGAAGACCCCTCTGAGGAGCTAACAGCTGAGCAGAGACTTGAATGGTGTGAATGAATAAACCCTGAGAAGATCTGGGAGTGGAGCATTTTCATCAGAGAGAAGAAGAATTGTGGCACTACTGCTAATTGATTACACGATAACCACTCCCCATATACTTGTGACTAACAGAACCTGAATTTTGCTAGTACCAGCAACATAGGCAGCTCAAAATGATGAATCATTATTGGCAACCCCATTCTCTTTTTCCAAATACTAGTTTTCCCATTCTCCTTTGAAACTAGAGGTAGTCATGTGACCTAATTCTAGTCAATGAGACACAAAATCTACTGGGTGATTATTGGATAAACTTTTGTTTGTTTTAAGAAATAAAAGCGGGCAAGTGCAAAAGAAGAACTTGCCTGTTCTACCCCCACATTCTTTCACCTTCCTGATCCACACATGATACCCACAACTGAAGCAAACATCTGGTGGTCATGCAGTGACAAGCATGGGTGTGAAAAAGAGAAAAAGATAGGCAAGAGCCTGGCTCCTGGGTCCATGGTGACACTGTTAAGCCACTGAACCAATGCCAGAAATCCCCACCTCATGACTTTATCAGTCAAGTTCCAATTGCACTGCCAGTAAAACCTGGTTTCAAGGTCAAGGTCATAAGGGTTTGGCTAAGAACTGTTGTTAAGACCTCAAAAAATACCCACTCAGCTCGACAAAAAATATTCAAATTATCATAGGGTAGCCTCCTAGATCCTCTCTGCTAGATGGGAGAGCTTCTAAAATTCTTAAGAATATTGTGCTACAGCACCTTGATGATCAGCCAAAGGTAAATAAGGGCCTGTCTCAAAAATATTTAGAGGTGTAACATTTGGCTGAGATCATAATTTGACGCACAGGAAGCCCACAGAATAAAGTGTCTATTCCAGTTTTCCCGTTCCTGACTCACCGTTGTATATAGGGGACAGAAAACTGGTCTCTTTGATTCACAGGTTTTAAGATTGAGACAAGCCTCAAGAAGCCTCATCCACCTGGATCTGATTTAGATGATGAAATTCTGCCCGTAAGCCTGAGCCTGATGCAATAATAGCATCCAAACCGGCGAACCCCAGGCCGCCGAGAAGTGGAATGTGCGAACTTAACTGCTGCACCACTGGGCTGGCCCCCAGTGAACAACGCCTTCCAAGCTTCACGCCCTTTTTTAGTCCCCTCCAATACCAAATCAGTGCTGAGCCTAAGACTTGCTTTAACCAACAGAATGCAGTGGAAGTGACCCTGTGCTGGTTTTGAAGCCTAAGTCTTAAGAGTACCTGAAGCTTCTGTTTTATATATATTCAGCTACCCTCCTAGAAAGGGCATAGAGAGAGAACACATGAAGAGGCCATGAGGAGAGGGAGAGGGACATAGGGAGGGAGGGAAGGAAAGAGAGAGAGAAACAGACACATCACACCAGATGTCCATGCATCCCAACTGAGCTAGATTTACAGCTGTCCATCAAGGTATAAGACATACAAAAGAGCCATCTTGAGTGTTCCAGCCCAGCAGCTCCTAGATGACTATAGGACCAGCCAACATCAAGTGGAGCAAAACAACTGCCCAGCTAAGCACAGTCAAACCACACAATCTTGAGAGAGAGTAAAATGGTTATTTTAAGCCACTAAGTTCTGAACTGGTTTATTGTGCTACAATATATAACTCACTTATCAAATGAAAACTGAATATTTCGGAAGTCAGACTCAATAAAGAAATTAAAAGGCAAACTAAAAACTATGAAAAAGTATGTGCCATAAATATACAAGTGGTTAATATCCTTATAATATAAAAACAGCTCATTATAAAACATAAACAGCATCACCAAGTACTCAACAGAAAACAATGGACAAAGGACATGATCTTTCTACTCATAGGGAAAATCAAAATGGCTAATAAGCAGGAAAAAGCTTTAATCTTTTTGAAATGCAATAAAAAAAAAAAGCTTTAATCATTATTTAGAAGACCATAAATGCTCAATTACCACTGGTGAGAAAAAAAACCAGTACAATCTTTCTAGAGAGCAATTTGTCAACATGCCATTTCTAAGAATATATGAGATAATCACAGCTCCAAATAAATAAGTAAAAGGATATTAATTTCAAACTTAATGTCCAACAATATAGAAACTGTTTAAAGAATTACTGAATATCCATATTTGAGAATATTTTGCAACTTGCAAATTTTTAAGAAAACTCAGGTAACATGCTTATAATGTAAAGTTTAAAAAAGCATAATATAAAATTGTATATATATACATATATGGTTTGATCTAAGTTTTTGAAAACAAAAGATATATGTACATATGCATAACAAAGACTGAAAGGAAATAAAATTGTTAAACATGGCAGTAGAATTATAACTACTTTTATGCTTCTATTTTCTAAATTTTCTATGACTGTATATTACTTTCACATTCAGAAAAAACAAGAATGCTATTCTTTTTAAGTTACATTGGTTAGGCTATTGATAAAGGAAACTAAGAACAATTCCCCAACTGGAGATATTTAATAAAATTATATCTTTCGGAATTTGGAAGGGAATTGAGAAATGACCTAGTATGATCTACTATAAATGAGGAAACACACCTAGAGATTTAGGTGCCCAGGCCTAGTGAAGTATTTGGAGGCAGAACCGTACTTAGAACTCAGATTGCTTCCCCACTGCCCAGTGTGCATTCTCATACTGCTTTATGATTTTCCCATAACAGTGACTCAAACAAGACAGAAAGGTCCAAGTAGAATAACTGTCATTTGGAGAAAGGCTTTACCTGGTGTACCGTTAAATTTACATTCAGATAGGTCTCATTTTAAACTATAAAATTACTTCTAACAGGAAGAACATAAGCTATTTCCTGTAATGTAACAGTTTTATTAAAAATTTCCACTGAAATAACTCCCCAGGCTTTTCTTCCCTTTGGATTTACATCTTGTTATTGTTGCTATACTTTCAGCTGAATTTTACACCACCCCATGAGACTTTTCCTTCAAGGGTTCTTTCCTCCTTACTTGATGAATATAAGCAGGGTAGGAATGTTGAACATACTTAGGTACACTTTCACTTGGAGACATTTGAATGCATTTTCAATTTATTTGTATTTAATTTGTTTTTTAAACAAATTATTTTGTTTTTCCTAATCTTATACTTCTAACATGAGGGCAGACACCCTTAGTTCAAGGTCTTCCTTTGGATCTTGGCTTTGAAAGCTATCTTTCGAGTTTGAATCTGGGGAAACCAAGCTTGCGCTCTTCCTGCTAGCTAAGCTCAGATTGCTGCTTTGCCGCCCAATTTCTGTTGGAGACGAACCTAAGTCCCTCCCCTTTTATTCTACCTGGGTCTGTATAGATACGTCCCAACTTTACCTCTGATGGTGATGAGTCTGTTCTTAAAAGGCCTGGATATCTAGCTTTCAATTTTACTTCTGGTGGATGGAACACATTTTTCCTTGTTCCATCTGGCACAGCTTCTGACTGCTGTTCCCCTAAGGTTCGTATTTTGTCCTCATCTGTTATTGTTACGAAAGGAATAATGAACAATGGAGTATTTGTTTGCTTTGTTGGTTCATCACTTTCAGGAGCAACGGCATTTGAATTATCATGCTCCGGTTGGTTCAAAGTTGGTAGCGTCAGGCCTTTCTTATTATCATTATCCAGTAACTATAAAATATATCAATAAAACAAGCCACCAATTAATCACTACTGACTAGGAAATATTTAAAATGAATAAAACTGGACTTAAAATCATTTGTACCCTTATCATTTATCAGAACAAGATACCATCAATATTTGTAAATTATTACATTCCTTATTAAAAGAGTGAAGAAATTCTCTACTTGCCTGGAACCATGGACTATAGAATATTATCCATAAAAATGATCATACTACTTTATAAAGCAGTGGTTCTCATATATTCATATTTTGTTAATCAGCAACATCTCAAAAAAGAAAATTGAGGGGTCTGACATTTTACTATTATACTATCACCAGTATATCATAAAATAAAGGAAATTTCAATAGTAAAATAGCTCAAAGAATGGTATCATAAAATAAAGGACAGCCTGGGATGCTAAATAAATTTAGCTGTATTAAACATTTTCTATATTGTCTTTTCTTTTCTCTCTCCTTGGACTGGGGAAAACAGCACACAGTGACTCTTCAGTTGGTACGTGGGAGCCATTGCCCCAAGGATGGAAATCATTAAATCCTATATGTCAAGTAGTATAGAAGAATTTTTTATTCTTTATTGGTTTACATAGGGATCCACTGCTTTATGGAATGAATATCTTCTGTAAAATTAGCTAAAAAGCAAATAATCTTATGTGAACTCTATTTTTATTTATATTATAAAATATAGATTATTATTCCACAGAGAAAGATTGACTAAAGAATGAGGTTAGGTCTGTGGCATCCATTTCTAAGATCATTGCACAGAACTTCATTATTTTTTCTTACTTGTTTCCCCCTTTTCTCTTCATCAACACCTTTTGTTCCCTATCTTTGCATGCATTTTTTTTTAGGATTTTATTTTTCCTTTTTCTCCCCAAAGCCCCCTGGTACATAGTTGTGCATTTTTAGTTGTGGGTCCTTCTAGTTGTGGCATGTAGGATGCTGCCTCAGTGTGGCCTGATGAACAGTGCCATGTCTGCAGCCAGGATCCGAACTGGCGAAACCCTGGGCCACTGAAGTGGAGCGTGCAAACTTAACCACTTAGCCATGGGGCTGGCCCCTGTATTTCTAAATGTTACTATTATATGCTGAAACTTCTCTTTTAAGAGTGTAATTGAACTTAAACAAATCATGCAACTGTACAGATATTGCCATTACAGAAATAACCATGAAAATCTGAAAAACTTCTCTAGTGCTTTTTTTCCTCCCATCTATAAATATTTCTCCATTTACAAATATTTTATCCCTTTATAAAATAGTGACTATTAGAAGTTCTCTTCCAAGTTCCCTTACCTCACTTGGAATAGTTTCAGCTTTCTCCTTTATAAGAGGGACATCTGCTAAGAAATTAATAGAAATATTTTATTATATATAAAACAATAAACACATTATTTATATGTTTAAGTGCACTAATAAAATACTATTACAATTTTTTCTCACCAGGAACAATGAGCAACTTAAATCAAAGCAGCTACTCAAATATAAACATTGTTTAGTAAAAACAAGCTGATGACTCTCTGGGAAGATGGCGGAGTTACAGTAAACAAACAACCGTGGAGATAAAATGAAAACACATATAAAGTGATAAGATCTCAGATCCATCAATGGAAAGACATAAAAACGGGTAGAGAGTATATTTTGCTAAAAGTCAAGAGAAATAAAATAAATCCCAGATAGTCAGTGATAGACTTGGGATTAGAAAAAGAGACTAAAAGAAAGTTGTTTGTAACCAGAGAATATAGGGACCATTCAAGAGAGGCTAATGGAAGCATTTTTTTAAGTTTTCCTAGGAATATAAAGAATATATATTTAGCAAGTAGAAAAGGAAAACCTAAAAGGGAGAGAGAGGGAATAAAGAATTGAGATACAAAAACATGCTTAACTGTAGTAAAAAACAAAACTTATTCTGGTCACTATTAGCTGCATGACTGTGGTCAGTCATTTTTCCAAGCCTTGGATTTCTCATTTGTAAAACAGGATACTGATAGCTTATCTTACAGGTGTGACACAAGTCTATATTAGATGTTGGCGGCAACGCGGTTACATGCTTGAGCTCTCTGGTCAAACAGATCCCTATCACTTAATGATCTCTGACTGGTCACCTCAGACATTTGATCCTCAGTTTTCGCATCTGTAAAAATGTGGATAAATAATAATAGTGCCCTCAACTGACTGCTGTGAGGATTAATTTGTATAATCCAAGTAAAGCTCCTGGAACACAATGGTCAATAAATGTTAGATGTAAGTACAGGAAGCCACAGGAATACAAAAAAAGGAAAGAAGTCACTAGCTTTGAAATAACTGTTTGGATAAGTGAAAAATGGTAAAGAAAAAATAGAAGATGGTAACCACCACTGAGTGAGCGAGGTTAACCTCCATCTTCAACAGTGATAGTGAAAAGGGAAGTGTGATCTCCTACACCTACAACTTGAATGTGTCAGGCAGAGAGTAACTAAAGATGCAATAGCTCTGCTAGGCTGGCTGAGCCTCAGAGGTTAGGAAACAAATACATCAAAGCCTGATGCAGTCAGGGCAGTAGAAGTAGAGAAGGAGAGAGGGAACCTGTGGCAATGTCTTATAAACATTGTTGGGGCCAACTCACTGGCATGGTAGTCAAGTTCACACACTCCACTTCAGTGGGTCAGAGTTCACAGGTTCAGATCCCAGGCACAGACACACACACTGCTCATCAAACCATGCTGTGGCGGCATCTCACATATAAAATAGAGGAAGACTGGTACAGATGTTAGCCCAGGGACAATCTTCCTCAAGCAAAAAGAGGAAGACTGGCAACAGATGTTAGCTCAGGGCCAATCTTCCTCATCAAACAAAAAAGTAACAATATATAAATTATCCCACACTACAGAATCCAAGATTTTAAAGATAGAGTATTATGCATATATTTTATTTCTAAATGAGTCTTTTAACAGAGAGTTTTTGTTGTTGCTGTGGGGTTTTTTTGCTGAGGAAGATTTGCCATGAGCTAACATCTGTGCCAATCTTTCTCTATTTTGTATGTGGGTCACTGCCTCAGCACAGCCACCAATGAGTGGTGTAGGTCCATGCCCAGGAACTGAACCTGGGCCACTGAAGTGGAGCGCACTGAACTTAACCACTAGGCAACCAGGCCGGCCCCCAAAGAGTTTGACTGCATGAACAGTATTTTCCATTAATTAAATATCTTACTGATAATTTGTGGTAAGTTCTCAAATTTAATGCTAACAATTTCCTATACCCCCCTTCCCTTTCTCTTCCACACACACACACATATACACCACTCTACAGAAGAGATCAACAGCTCTACAATTAACAATGTTTAACAAAAATACATTTTCATAGATTATAGTTAAGATTTAACTTTTTCCTTGTCCTTTAAGGAGTAAAGGAGCATGAAAAAAAATGAAAATAACTCTTGTGTCAAAGTCTTTTCTTTGGGGTATTACAAAATAAATACCATATACCAAAACTATAACAAAATGCATATTTATTCCCCAACAAAAAAATGAAATCCACTTAAAGCAAATTACTAATTTTCTTTTTGTGATATAACTACTCTTGTTTTTAATTATCTTAATAATAAACACAAAAAGTAAATTAGTTTCTTAACCTGATGTTACAATATCTTCAGGCTTCTCTTCAAGCTGGCTTTCAAGTACCTCATTGGTATTACTTCCCTAGAAGCAAAGAAAAAAAAAAGAAAGAAAATATATTGGAGAAATGTTTAAAGAGCTAAAGCATTTTTCTCTGCCTTCATAATTTCTTTTAACACATATAAAAAATTTACAGAAGACAAGAAGGATATGGGTTTGTGAGAAAAGCAATCCAAGCAGTACTATTTTAAAGAGAGGTACACCCCAGCTAAGAGCTGGTGTCCCAAGGAGAGGATATCCACGAATTAACAGGGGATTTGAACAACAAATGTGAGAGAAAAAGATTACAAGATAAATGACACAATATTGTAACTTTAAGGGATATAAGAGGAATACCCCCAGCAAACAGATAACTTTTTCACTGGAATATGTTATGGCCTATGAGTTGCAAAGTGATGCAGATCTTTACAAAATTCCAAGAGGGGTTATAAGGTGCAGTGTCACTGGCTCTTATAAAACATCAGTCTTTCAGTAAGAACCCAAAGTCCATAGTCGCTTTAATGAAGAGCACCCAAAACTTTCCCTAAAATACTGATTCTGTCTTAGTAAATGCTAATCAATTTATCCTATCGCAGCACAACTCTGCTCAACTATCACAGAGGCACTGAAAAACATGAATATATCAATATGTTATGACTACCACTTCAAGGCTGTGATGTTAATGAACGTTTTATCTATCCACTGAAATCCCTTATTGCCAGGTCAAAATGTAAGGGTTAGATTGTATTTCTAAATATTAAACCTTATTTATAAATCTGATAAAGGTATAGTGTTCAAAATATTTTGTACTCTTATAACTCAGCAATAAAAATACAAATAATCCAATTAAAAAATCAGCAAAGAACTTGAATAAACATATATCCAAAGAGCATATACAAATGGCCACTAAACACACGAAAAGATGCTCACATCATTGGTCATTTGAGAAATGAAAATCAAAACCATAATGAGATACCACTTCAAATCCACTAGGATGGCTATAATTAAAACAAAAAAAAAGGAAAATAACAAGTGTTGGAGAAGATATGGAACCCCTTATAGATTGCTGGTTGAATGTAAAATTGTGCGGCTGTTGTGGAAAATAGTTCAGCAATTCCTGAAAAAAGAGAGAATTACTATATGATCCAGCAATTTCACTCCTAGGTATACACCCAAGAGAATTAAAAACATGTTCACACAAAAACCTGCAAATGAATGTTCATTGCAGCAGTATTCATAATAGCTAAAAAGTGGAAACAACCCAGATGTCCATCACCTGATGAATGGATAAACAAAATGTGGTCTATATCCATACAATGGAATATTACTTGGTGGTAAAAAGAAATGAAGTACTGATACATGCTACAACAGAGTGAACCTTAAAAACACTATGATAAGTAAGAGAAGCAAGTCACAAAGGACCACATTCTGTATGATTCCATTAATATGAAATGTCTAGAATGAGCAAATCTATAGAGACAGAAAGTATATTAGTAATTGCCTAGGCTTGGGAGAATGGGAGCTTTAGCAGGTATAAGCTAAGGGGTTTGGGGTTTCTTTTAGAGGTAATGAAAATGTTCTAAAGCTGATTGTAGTAATGGACACACAACTCTGTGAATATACTAAAGGCCACTGAATTATATACTTCAAATGGGTGAATTGTATGGTATGTGAATTATCTCTCAAAAAACCTGTTAAAAAACTATATCATAAATTACCAATATTTATTATCATATTATCAAAATATGAAAGTATATGAATCATGACTAGTATTTTATATATTGAGAACACATAAGCAATAACTGGTCATCACTTTTAATTATCATAATCTTCTTTTAATAAAAAGCATTAAAAGATATACAGAGGAGAGAATCCCGGTTGGACGTGAGCAACATGGTGGCGTGAGCTCACCCGGGACTCTCTCCCCTCCAAATTACAACTAAAAAGAGCAACTGCTTTCCAACCAAAAAAAACATCCTAATAACAGAAATCATCAGAGACCCACAGCAGCCAAACAACGGAAGGCAGAGAGGCTGCAGCTGACCTCGGAGGAGCTGGAACGGGGTAGGAGAGAACTTCGCTCCGCCCCTAGAGACTGGGATCGCTGCCACGAGTGAAGGAAGGAGCAGGGCATAGTCCAGGACTCCCACCGCCTGTGCAGTGGAAACCCTCTCACAGGGGAAAGCTTTCGCGTGGGGGAGCCCCAGCAAGCCAGGGCCCGGGGAGACCAGAAAGCGAGAGCTGATCCAATCCAGGCCAGTGAGAGTGAAAGTGCCCCTCCTCCCCCAACCCACGCTGTGCCCGGCCAAGGTGGCTGAAGGTGGAGGGCTCAGAACATGTGGCTCTCGACCCTCATCTAGTGGCGACAGGCTGTAACTGCAGCCAAATAATAGCACCATGCGCAAAAACCACTCCTCTACCATCCAGCAATTTATAAAAGCTCCACTCCAAAAGGAAAACAATAAAAATACAGAAGTAGGTGCTGAGGGCTTGGAAATAGGTAAACTAAATGAAGATGAGTTCAAAATAACTATCCTCAAAATATTCAATGAGGTAAAGGGAAATATAGAGAAACAAGTCAACGAGTTCTGGAGTTACTTCACAAAAGAGATTCAAATTATAAAGAAGAATCAATTAGAAATACTACAGATGAAAAATACAATGGATCAAATAAAACAGAATATGGATTCGTGAATGCACGTGTAGACACCCTAGAGGAACAAATTAGCATAACTGAAGATAGACAGGCTGAATGGTTCCAGACAGAGGAAGAAAGAGAACTAAGAATTAAAAAAACTGAAGAAAATCTCAGAGAAATAGCTGACTCAATGAGAAAACACAACTAAAGAATCATCGGAATTCCTGAGGGCGTGGAAAAGGAAAATGGGGCAGAAAGTGTGCTCAACGAAATAATAGAAGAGAACTTCCCAAATCTAGGGATTGAGACAGAAATGTGTGCGGAGGAAGCTTTTAGAATCCTAGATTTGTCAATGTAAAAAGACCTACTGAAAGGCACATAGTAGTAAAAATGGCAAAAATGAAGGACAAAGAAAGAACACTCAGGGCAGCAAGGCAGAAGAAAATAACCTACAAAGGAACCCCCATCAGACTTTCAGCGGATTTCTCTACAAAAACCTTACAGGCTAGGAGAGATTGGAGTGACATACTCAAAAAATTAAAGGATAAAAATCTTCAGCCAAGAAGACTCTATCCAGCAAAAATACCCTTCAGATATCAGGGAGAAATTAAATCTTTTCCAGACACACAAAAGCTAAGGGACTTCATAGTCGCACAACCTACACTACAAGAAATCCTCAAGAAGTCTCTCATACCTGAAAAAAGAAAAAAAGGGAGTAAGGGGTCACACAACACAGAGTAGGGAGACAAATAGATAGAATCTGAATAGGATAGCAAATATTCAACTATAGCATTAGGATAAAGGGAAGGAAATCTCCAAAGCAAAGACAATCTTATCACTCTAACCATAAACTCACAAAACAAGTTGGAATAAGAGATGAAAATAATAATTTAGGAGGGGAGGAGGAAAGGGACTCAAACAGTCTAGGCTAAGGAAGTAAGAGACCACCAGAAAATGGACTGACTATGTTATACATGAGATTTTGAATACAAGCTTCAGGGTAGCCACCAAACTAAAAAACAGAACAGAGACACAAAACATAAATAAGGAAAAATCTAAGAAACCCAGCATAAGAAACTGCAGAAGTCAATGGGTAGGCTAAAACACACAGGACGAGAAACAAAGGAAACACAGGAAAACTGGAAAACGAGCAACAGAATGACAGCATTAAGCCCTCATGCATCAATACTCACCCTCAATGTAAACAGACTGAACTCTCCAATAAAAAGACACAGAGTGGCAAAATGAATTAAAGAACAAGATCCAACAATTTGTTTCCTCCAGGAAACACACCTCACCTCCAAGGACAAACACAGGCTCAGAGTGAAGGGGTGGCAGACAATTCTCCAAGCAAATAGCAAACAAAAGAAAGCAGGTGTCACAATACTTATATCAGACAAAACAGACTTCAAGATACGGCAGGTAAAGAGAGACATAGAGGGCCAATATATAATGGTCAAAGGGACACTTCATCAAGAAGAAATAACGCTTATAAATGTCTATGCACCCAACACAGGAGCACCAAAGTTCATAAAGCAACTATTAACAAACCTAAAAGAAGATATGAAAAATAACACAACAATAGTAGGGGAGCTCAACACCCCACTCACATCCATGGACAGATCATCCAGACAGAAAATCAACAAAGAAACAGTGGAGCTAAATGAAAAGCTAAAACAGTTGGACTTAATAGACATATATAGAACACTTCATCCAAAAACAGCAGAATACACATTCTTCTCAACTGCACATGGAACATTCTCAAGGATAGACCATATGTTGGGAAACAAGGCAATCCTCTACAAATTTAAAAAAATTGAAATAATAACAAGCATCTTCTCCGATCATAATGCTACAAGGCTAGAAATTAATTACAAGAAAAAAGCTGAGAAAGGCACAAGGATGTGGAGACTAAACAATATGCTATTGAACAAGCAATGGATCATTGAAGAAATTAAAGAAGAAATCAAAAAATACCTGGAGACAAATGAAAATGATAACATGCCATACCAACTCATATGGGATGCAGCAAAAGCTGTATTAAGAGGAAAATTTATCGCAACTCAGGCACATCTTAACAAACAAGAAAAATCCCAAATCAGCAATCTTAAACTACACCTAACTGAATTACAGAAAGAAGAACAAACAAAGGCCAAAGTCAGCAGAAGGAGAGAAATAATAAAAATCAGAGCAGAAATAAATGCTATTGAAACAAAAGAGGCAGTACAAAGGATGAACAAAAGAAAGAGCTGATTCTTTGAGAAGATAAATAAAATTGAAAAATCCCTAGCCAGACTTACAAAGAAAAAAAGAGAGAAAGCTCAAATAAACAAAATCATAAATGAAAGAGGAGAAATAACAACAGACTCTGCAGAAATACAACAGATTATAAGAGAATACTACAAAAAACTATATGCAGCAAAATGGATAACCTAGAGGAAATGGATAAATTCTTGGACTTCCACAATCTCCCAAAGCTCACTCAAGAAGAAGCAAACAATTTGAACAGAACAATCACAAGGAAATAGATTGAAATAGCCATCAAAAGTATCCCAAAGAATAAAACCCCAGGACCAGATGGCTTTCCTGGGGAATTCTACCAAACTTTCAGAGAGGATTTAATACCTATCCTTTTCAAGCTATTCCAAAAAATTAGGGAGGATGGAACACTTCCTAACACATTCTATGAGGCCAACACCACGCTGATACCAAAACCTGACAAGGACAGCACGAAAAAGGAGAACTACAGGCCAATATCGCTGATGAACATAGATGCAAAAATTCTCAACAAAATTTTGGCAACCAGAATTCAGCAATTCATCAAAAGAATCATACATCAGGATCAGGTGGGATTCATACCAGGGACACAGGGATGGTTCAACATCTGCAAATCAATCAACGTGATAGACCACATCAACAAACTGAAGAATAAAAACCACAGGATCATCTCAATAGATGCAGAGAAAGCATTTGACAAGATCCAACAGGCATTTACGATAAAAACTCTGAACAATATGGGGATAGAAGGGAACTACCTCGACATAATAAAGGCCATATATGACAAACCGACAGCCAACATAATTCTCAATGGACAAAAACTGAGCGCCATCCCTCTGAAACAGGAACAAGACAAGGATGCCCTCTATCACCACGCTTATTTAACATAGTACTGGAGGTCCTAGCCAGAGCAATTAGGCAAGAAAAAGGAATAAAAGGAATCCAAATGGGGGGGAAGAAGTAAAACTCTCACTGTATGCAGACGACATGATCTTATATATAGAAAACCGCAAAGAATCCATTGGAAAACTATTAGAAGTAATCAACAACTACAGCAAAGTCTCAGGGTACAAAATCAATTTACAGTAATCAGTAGTGTTCCTATACTCTAATAACGAACTAACAGAAAAAGAACTCAAGAACAGAATATCATTCACGATCACAACAAAAAGAATAAAATACCTCGGGGAGAGTTTAACCAAGGAAGTGAAAGACCTATACAATGAAAATTACAAGGCTTTTCTGAAAGAAATTGATGACGACATAAAGAGTTGGAAAGACATTCCATGCACATGGATTGGAAGAATAAACGTAGTTAAAATGTCCATTCTACCTAAAGCATTCTACAGATTCAACGCCATCCCAATCAGAATTCCAATGACATTCTTTACAGAAATAGAACAAAGAATCCTAAAATTCACATGGGGCAACAAAAGACCCCAAATTGCTAAAGCAATCCTGAGAAAAAAGAACACAGCTGGAGGCATCACAATCCTTGACTTCAAACATACTACAAAGCAACAGCAGTCAAAACAGCATGGTACTGGTACAAAAACTGGTGCACAGATGAATGGAACAGAATTGAAAGCCCAGAAGTAAAACCACACATCTATGGACAGCTAATCTTTGACAAAGGAACTGAGGGCGTACAATGGAGAACAGAAAGTCTTTTCAACAAATGGTGCTGGGAAAACTGGAAAGCCACAGGTAAAAGAATGAAAATTGACCATTCTTTTTCACCATTCACCAAAATAAACTCAAAATGGATCAAAGACCTAAAGCTGAGACCTGAAACCATAAGGCTTCTAGAAGAAAATGTAGGCAGTACACTCTTTGACATCAGTATTAAAAGGATCTTTTCGGACACCATGTCTTCTCAGACAAGGGAAACAATAGAAAGAATAAACAAATGGGACTTCATCAGACTAAAGAGCTTCTTCAAGGCAAGGGAAAACAGGATTGAAACAAAAAAACAACCCACTAACTGGGAAAAAATATTTGCAACTAATACATCCGACAAAGGCTTACTATCCATAATATATAAAGAACTCACACAACTCAACAACAAAAAATTAAACAACCTGATCAAAAAATGGGCAGGAGACATCAACAGACATTTCTCCAAAGAAGGTATATGGATGGCCAATAGGCACATGCAAAGATGTTCATCATTGCTGATCATCAGGGAAACGCAAATCAAAACTACACTAAGATATCACCTTACACCCATTAGAATGACAAAAATAACTAAAACAAATAGTAACAAATCTTGGAGAGGTTGTGGAGAAAAAGGAACCCTCATACACTGCTGGTGGGAATGCAAACTGATGCAGCCACTATGGAAAACAGTATGGAGATTCCTCAAAAAATTAAAAATAGAACTACCATACAATCCAGCCATTCCACTAGTGGGTATACATCCAAAAACCTTGAAGTCATAAATTCCACAAGTCCTATGCACTCCGATGTTTACTGCAGCATTACTTACAATAGGCAAGACGTGGAAGCAACCTAAATGCCCATCAACAGATGATTGGATAAAGAAGATGTGGTATGTATATACAATGGAATACTACTCAGCCGTAAAACAGAACAAAATCATCCCATTTGCAACAACATGGATGGACCTTGAGGGAATTATGTTAAGCAAAATAAGCTAGATAGAGAAGGACAATCTCTGTATGACTCCACTCATATGAGGAATTTAAACCTGTGGACAAAGAGAACAGATTAGTGGCTACCAGGGGAATGGTGGGGTGGGGGGTGGGCACAAAGGGTGAAGGGGTGCACCTACAACACGACTGACAAACAATAATGTACAACTGAAATTACACAAGATTGTAACCTATCATTAACTCAAAAAAAAAAAAGATATACAGATGAGAATGTATTATGTTATGCATTAATTATGTTAATTACCTTAGGTTCTTTACTTTCCAATTTTGGGGTAAGAACTCCTTCTATATAGCTGGCTTTTTCTATCCATGTACTCAGATTTCTATATTCTTTTTTCATTTTTTCCAGCCTAAAGAAATAAATCAGCTATAGATTAAAAATATATATGATATAATATAGATTAAGAACATATATGGTATGATTCACAGAAGAATACATACAGTATATTCCATTTATAAAAAGTTCTAAGAGAAACAAACCAACAATATATTGTTTAAGGATATAGTCAGAGGAAAAAGAATGATTACAACAGAAATCAGGGCAGCCGTCACCTGGGGAGGGTAGGGGAAAGGCATGCAATCTCATAAGGGCATACAAAACACATTGCTGACATGGTGATGATGCATTTCTCAACCTGACTCATAAACATCTAGGCAATAGACTTAGTATCTTTACTTAAGCTATACATACATGTTTTAGAAATTATTCAATATTCATTGCTCTCATTAAACTATATATAATATTTTATAAATTGTTCAATACATACATTATATCTTCTGCCATAAAACAAATTAAAAAATAGGAATTTAGCTTCTACTACAAGAAATTCCAAAAGGCTTTAATAAGCTAAAGATGTAACTGACAAGAATTAAACGAAAAAAAGGGAATGTTTCCCAATTCATTTCATGAGGACACTATGACCTTGACAATAAACTCTAACAAGGACATTACAAAAAAGGAAAATTGGTCAAATCTCATTCATGAACACAGATACAAATGTTAGAAACAAAATATAATTTTAGTACAAAAAAAAATACAATAGAAGGCATCACAATCCCCAACTTCAAAATACACTACAAAATTATAGTAATCAAAAAAGCATCATCCTGGTACAAAAACAGACACACAGATCAATGGAACAGAACTGAAAGCCCAAAAATAAAACCACAGAACTATGGACAGCTAATCTTTGATAAAGGAGCCAAGAGCATAGAATGGAGAAAGGAAAGTCTCTTCAAATGGTATTGGAGAAACTGGACAGCCACATACAAAAGAATGAAAGTAGACCTTATCTTATGCCATACACAAAAATTAACTCAAAATGGATTAAAGACTTGAAGGCAAGATGTGAAACCATAAAACTCCTAGAAGAAAATACAGGCAGTACACTCTTTGACAACAGTCTTGGCAGCATTTTTTTGAATATCATTTCTACTCAGGCAAGGGAAACAAAAGAAAAAATAAACAAATGGGACTACATAGGACTAAAGAGCTTCTGCAAGGCAAAGGAAACTAGGAACAAATCAAAAAGACAACCCACCAACTCGGAGAAAATATTTGCAAATCATATATCCAACAAGGGGTTAATCTCCAAAATATATAAAGAACTCACACAACTCAACAACAAAAAAACAAACAACCTGATCAAAAAATGGGCAGAGAATATGAACATTTTTCCAAAGAAGGTATACAGATGGCCAAGAGGCACATGAAAAGATGTTCAACATCACTAATCATCAGGGAAATGCAAATCAAAACTACACTAGAATATCACGTTACACCTGTTAGAATGGCTATAATCACCAAGACAAAAATAACAAATGTTGGAGAGGGTGTAGAGAAAAGGGAACCCTCATACACTGCTGGTGGGAATGCAAACTGGTGCAGCCACTATGGAAAACAGTATGGAGATTTCTCAAAAAATTAAAAATAGGAATACCATATGATCCAGTTATCCTACTATTGGGTCTTTATTCAAAGAACTTGAAATCAACAATTCAAGGAGACTTATGCACCCCTATGTCCCTTGTACCCTTATTCACAATAACCAAGATGTGGAAGGAACCAAAGTGCCCCTCAAGTGATGAATGGATAAAGAAGACGTGGTATATGTGTGTGTGTGTGTATACACACACACACATAAACACAATGGAATACTACTCAGCCATAACAAAGACAAAATTGTGCCACCTGCAACAAAATGAATGGACCTTGAGGGTATCATGTTAAGTGAAATAAGCCAGACAAAGAAAGACAAACACCACATGATTTCACTCATATGTGGAAGATAAACTAGCACATGCACAAAGAGAACAGATTAGTGGCTACTAGAGAGGAAGGGGACTGAGGGTGGACACAAAGGGGTAAAGGGGCACATATATATGGTGACTGACAAATAATAACGTACACACCTGAAATTTCACAATGTTATAATCTATTATGGCCTCAATAAAATAATAATTTAAAAAATCCAATAGTACAGAGAAAAAATAACATACCATTAATAAGTTGGGTTTACCCAAGGAATACAAGGATATTTTGATATTAACATTAGAAAATATGATTTAAATACAATTTAACTGATTAAAAGAGAAAAAGCATTTTGCAAAACTCCAACATCCATTCATGATTTTTTTAACTTTTTATTGAGATTATGATAGTTTACAACCTTATGAAATTTCAGTTGTACATTATTGTTTGTCAGTCATGTTGTAGGTGCACCACTTCACCCTTTGTGCCCACCTCCTATCCCCCCTTTCCCCTGGTAACCACTAATCTGTTCTCTTTGTCAACATGTTTAATTTCCACATATGAGTGGAGTCATACAGAGATTGTCTTTCTCTCTGGCTTATTTCACTTAACATAATACTGTCCAAGTATTGGGAGGATTTTATCCTTTTTTATGGCTGGGTAGTATTCCATTGTATATATATAACACATCTTCTTTATCTGTTCATCAGTTGATGGACACTTAGGTTGCTTCCACATCTTGGTTATAGTGAATAATGCTGCAACGAACATAGGGGTGCATGGTTCTTTTGGGATTGTTGATTTCAAGTTCTTTGGATCAAGACCCAGTAGTGGGATAGCTGGATCATATGGTATTCCTATTTTTAATTTTTTGAGAAATCTCCATACTGTTTTCCATAGTGGCTGTACCAGTTTGCATTCCCACCAGCAGTGTATGAGGGTTCCTTTTTCTCCACATCCTCTCCAAAATTTGTTACTCTTTGTTTTGGTTATTTTAGCCATTCTAATGGGTGTAAGATGACATCTTAGTGTAGTTTTTTGTTTGTTCGGTTTTTTTTTTTTTTAGGAAGATTAGCCCTGAGCTAACATCTGCTACCAATCCTCCTCTTTTTGCTGAGGAAGACTGGCCCTGAGCTAACATCTGTGTCCATCTTCCTCTACTTTATATGTGGGACGCCTGCTACAGCATGGTTTGCCAAGTGATACCATGTCCACACCCAAAGTGGAACGTGTGAACTTAGCCACTGTACCACCTGGCCAGCCCCCCATCTTAGTGTAGTTTTAATTTGCATTTCCCTGATGATCAGTGATGATGAGCATCTTTTCATGTGCCTATTGATGATATGTGTATCTTCTTTGGAGAAATGTCTGTTTGTGTCCCTGACCATTTTTTGGTCGGGTTGTTTGATTTTTTGTTGTTGAGTTGCGTGAGTTCTTTATATATTATGGAGATTAAGCCTTTGTTGGAAATATGATTGGCAAATATTTTTTCCCAATTGGTGGATTGCTTTTTCATTTCAATACTGTTTTCCCTTGCCTTGAAGAAGCTCTTTAGTCTGATGAAGTCCCATTTGTTTATTCTTTCTATTGTTTCCCTTGTCTGGGACATGGTGTCCAAAAAGATCCTTTTAAGACTGATGTCAAAGAGTGTACAGCCTATATTTTCTTGTAGAAGTCTTATGGTTTTCAGGTCTTACCTTTAGGTCTTTGATCCATTTTGAGTTTATTTTGGTGAATGGTGAAAAAGAATGGTCAATTTTCATTCTTTTACATGTGGCTGTCCAGTTTTTCCAACACCATTTGTTGAAGACACTTTCTTTTCTCCATTGTATGCCCTCAGCTCCTTTGTCAAAGATTAGCTGTCCACAGATGTGTGGTCTTATTTCTGGGCTTTCAATTCTGTTCCATTGATCTATGTGCCTGTTTTTGTACCAGTACCATGCTGTTTTGACTACTGTCGCTTTGTAGTATGTTTTGAAGTCAGGGATTGTGATGCCTCCAGCTGTGTTTTTTCTCAAGATTGCGTTAGCAATTTGGGGTCTTTTGTTGCCCCATATGAATTTTAGGATTCTTTGCTCTATTTCTGTAAAGAATGTCATTGGGATTCTGATTGGGATTGCACTGAATCTATAGATTGCTTTAGGTAGTATGGACATTTTAACTATGTTTATTCTTCCAATCCATGTGCACGGAATGCCTTTCCATGTCTTTTTGTCATCATCAATTTCTTTCAGGAAAGTCTTGTCGTTTTCATTGTATAGGTCTTTCACTTCCTTGGTTAAATTTATCCCAACATATTTTATTCTTTTTGTTGTGATTGTGAATGGGATTGTGTTCTTGAGTTCTCTTTCTGTTAGTTCATTATTAGAGTATAGAAATGCCACTGATTTATGTTAAGCTGATTTTATGCCCTGCAACTTTACTATAGTTGTTAATTATTTCTAATAGTTTCCCAATAGATTCTTTGGGGTTTTCTATATATAAGATCATGTCATCTGCAAACAGCAAGAGTTTCACTTCTTCATTGCCTATTTGGATTCCTTTGATTTCCTTTTCCTGCCTAATTGCTCTGGCCAAAACCTCCAGTACTATGTTGAATAAGAGTGGTGAGAGGGGACACCCTTGTCTTGTTCCTGTTCTCAGAGGGATGGCTTTCAGTTTTTGCCCATTGAGTATGCTGTTGGCTGTGGGTTTGTCATATGTGGCCTTTATTATGTCAAGGTACTTTACTTCTATGTCTATTTTATTGAGAATTTTTATGATAAATCGATGTTGGATCTTGTCAAATGCTTTCTCTGCATCTTTTGAGATAATTATGTGGTTTTTGTTTCTCATTTTATTAATGTGGTGAATCACATTGATTGACTTGTGGATGTTGAACCATCCCTGCATCCTTGGTATAAATCCCACTTGATCATGGTGTATGATCTTTTTAATGTATTGTTGTATTTGGTTTGCCAAAATTTTGTTGAGGATTTTTACATCTATGCTCATCAGTGATATTGGCCTGTAGTTTTCCTTCTTTGTGTTGTTCTTGTCAGGTTTTGGGATCAGCGTGATGTTGGCTTTGTAGAATGTGTTATGAAGTGCTCCATCTTCCTCGATTTTCTGGAATAGTTTGAGAAGGACAGGTATTAAATCTTCTTTCAATCTTTGGTAGAATTATCCAGATAAGCCGTCTGGTCCTGGACTTATATTTTTGGGGAGGTTTTTGATTACTGTCTCAATTTCTTTACTTGTGATTGGTCTATTCAGATTCTCTATTTCTTCCTGATTCAGTTTTGGGACATTGTAAGAGTCTAAGAATTTCTCCATTTCTTTTAGGTTCTCCAATTGGTTGGCATATAGTTTTTCATAGTATTCTCTTATAATCTTTTGTATTTCTCTGGTATCCATTGTGATTTCTCCTTTTTCAGTTCTAATTTTATTTATTTGAGTCTTCTCTCTTTTTTTCTTAGTGAGCCTGGCTGAGGGTTTTTCAATTTTGTTTATTTTCTCAAAGAACCAGCTCTGTGTTTCATTGATCCTTTCTACTGTCTTTTTTGTTTCAATTTCATTTATTTCTGCTCTAATTTTTACTATTTCCCTCTTTCTACTGACTTTGGGCTTTGTTTGTTCTTCTAATTCTGTTAGGTATAGTTTCAGCTTGCTTATCTGAGATTTTTCTTGTTTATTGAGGTGAGCCTGTATTGCAATGAATTGCCCTCTTGGGACTGCTTTTGCTGCATCCCAAATGAGTTGGTAAGGTGTGTTTTCATTTTCATTTGTCTCCAGATATATCTGATTTATCCTTTAATTTCTTCAACGATCCACTGGTTGTTCAGTAGCATGTTGTTTAATCTCCACATTTTTTTCCCCTTTCCCAGCTTTTCTCTTGTAGTTGATTTCTAGTTTCATAGCATTATGATCGGAAAAGATGCTTGATATTATTTTAATCATCTTGAATTTGTTGAGGTTTGCTTTGTTTCCCAACATATGGTCTATCCTTGAGAATGCTCCATGAGCACTTGAGAAGAATGTGTAATCTGCTGTTTTTGGATGGAGTGTTCTATATATATCTATTAAGTCCATATGGTCTAGTTTTTCATTTAATTCTACAATTTCCTTGTTGACTTTCTGTCTGGATGATCTATCCACTGGTGTTAGTGGGGTGTTGAGGTCCCCTACTATTATTGTACTGTTGTTGCTATCTCCTTTTAGTTTTGTTAATAGTTGCTTTACATACTTTGGTGCTCCTGTGTTGGGTGCATATATATTTATAAGTGTTATGTCTTCTTGGTGGAATGTACCTTTTATCATTATAAACTGCCCCGCTTTGTCACTCTTCACCTGTTTCGCCTTGAAGTTTACTTTGTCTGATATAAGTATGGCGACACCTGCTTTCTTATGTTCACTATTAGCTTGGAGTATTGTCTTCCATCTCTTCACTCTGAGTCTGTGTTTGTCTCTGTGGCTGAGGTATGTTTCCTGGAGGCAGCATATTGTTGGGTCTTGTTTTTTAATCCACCCTGCCACTCTGTGTCTTTTGATTGGAGAGTTCAATCCATTTACATTTAGAGCGATTACTGAAATGTGGGGGCCTAATGCTGCCATTTTATAGCTCATTTTCCTGTTCTCCTGCATTTCCTTTGTTTCTCGTCCCATGAATTTTGGACCTCCAATTCAGGTAGGTAGCTTTCTATAACGGCTTTCTTCTTATTTGTAATTTGTGTCTCCATTCTTGTTATTTGTTTAGTGGATACCATGTGATATCTCATAGATGAGACAGTCCATTTTCTGATAGCCTATTATTTCCTTAGATTAAGCCATTCCATCCCTTTCCTCTTCCCCTTCTAGGTTGTTATTGTCAGAACTTTGTTTTTCTTCTTGTGTTGTGAGTTTGTGGTTAAAATGAAAAGATTATATTTATTCTTGGTGTTTCCCTTCCTATCCAATGTGAAAATAGCAGTTGACACTGGGAGAGTTCTACTCATTCCAATACTGGAGGAATACAAAGGATTCATGGTAAGAACTAAAGCAGTGAAGTAGTCTAACCAAGTGAATGCTGAAAACTGACCAGCCTGGACAAGGCCCAGAAAACCTTGGAAAGTAAATTGTATTTTTTAACCCCAAATAAAAACATAAGAAGTGGAAGCTCTGTGAAGCTGTGAAAGTTTTCTAAACCAAGTCTCCCACCAAAAATTCAGGAAAATTAATTCCATATAAAATTGAGCAACAGAGAACTATCAGAGTCAATTCTAAAGTAGTTATAAGAAGAAAGAGAATAAGGAACAGAATAACATCCCTAGACTATGAAAGCACACAGGAAAGACATATGTGAGTCAGTGAGCAGAGAAGCAGATGACTCGCTGAGACCCATTCTGTTAGGAAGAAGGGGGTCAGGTGGTGCTGCTACTCAAGAGAAAGAAGTCACTGTGAGCCAGACAAGTTGAGGTTCTGCAGGTGGAGCTTGAGAAGCCATGCTGTTTGAATGCAGAGGCAGTTATAAGGACCCAGTTGTGTTCTATTAAGCCAAGACATTAAAGAAACTTGCAGTTTCCAGTCCAAGATGGTGAGGAGGCTCATGAACTCACCTCCTCCCAGGGACACAGGGAATCTACAGCTATACAAGGAGCAAGTCCCTCTGAAAGAAATCTAGAAACTAGTGACTCCTACACATCGGGCAAATGAGAGAATACTCACATAAAAACAGGTAGGAAAGGCTGAGACATACTCTCACCATAAACCCCAACCCTGGCACAGCAGCTCACAACTGGGAGGGAACTCCCAATTCCCAGTGTCTCCCTGAGGAGAGAAAGATTTGGACCCCACATCTAGCACCCCAGTTTTCAAGACTCCCACCTGAGGAACAGATAGGCCCCCAAAATACCTAACTCTGAAAGCTAACACAGCTTGCAGCCATGAGACCCACTAGGCTATGGCAAAAAAGAAAGTTCTTAACAGCTCACTAGGACTTTTCCTGGCTATCTGCCCAGGGCTCAGCACAGAGGAAGCAGGCAAAAAAAGACCATCTCTCAGTCTTTTCCTGAGAGAGGCCTATTTGTGTTCTTTAAAAGGTGCTGCCCGAGGGGTCAGGCTTCTAATTTAGTATGCCTCTAGGGGCTGAGGGCAATCCTCCCTGGGACCATGGAAGCCCACAGACACCATCTCCTCCTTCTCCCTCTAGCCCAATCCAAATCTCCAGTATCTCTGTGGAAGAAGCTTCTATCCAGGTCTGGTGCCCCGGATTCTGTGGCTGCTGGCCAATGGATGGGCTTCTGGATGCCTGGCTGTCACAGCCAACGGGGCTTGCGTTCACCAGTCTCACAGGAATGTAGCACACAAGGAAGCAGTTCTTAAGGGGAATAGGAGCGTCCTGGCCACTGTAGCTATACACCTAGGCCCAGCACAGAGGGAGAAGGCAAAAAAGCCCATCTCCCAGTTTCTCCCTGGAAGGGCTCCAACCACATACTGTCCCAGCAGCTGCATGAGGGTCCAGCTTCCAATCAGCCTGAATTTAGGCACCGACTGAGATCGTTCCCTTTGGAACACTGACAAGTCTTTACAACACCTTCAACGACTGGGAGCCGCTAAGAACAAAGAAGGTGGTATGGACAATCACAAAGGTTTGAGAGACAACAAAGAGGTCAGGTGAGGCTGACTGATAAGCTTCATTTCCTACAGGAGACCACTCCATCAAGAGTAGGAGAGGTGGCTGTTTTATCTAATGCTCAGAAACCAACACAGAGTCAAGGAAAATGAAGGAAAAGAGGAATAAGTTCCAAACAAAAGAACAAGATAAAACTCCAGAAACAGACCTTAATGAAACATAGATAAGTGATTTACCTGATAAAGAGTTCAAAATTATGGTCATAAAGATGCTCACTGAGGTCAGGAGAAAAATTCACGAACAAAGTGAGAATTTCAATAAAAAGATAGATAAATATAACAAAGTACCAAACAGAGATCACAGAGCTGAAGAATAACTGAACTGAAGAATTCAGTAGAGGTGTGCAAGAGCAGACTAGATGAAGCAGAAGGAGGGATCAGCAAACTTGAAGACAGGGCAGTGGAGTTCATCCTATCAGAGGAGCAAAAAGAAGAAAGAATGAAAAAGGGTGAAGATAGCTTAAGGGACTTATGGGACACCATCAAGTGGACCAATATGCATTACAGGGGAACTAGAAGGAGAAAAGAGGCGGGGGGGCAGAAAGCTTATTCAAATAATGGCTGAAAACTTCCCTAACCTGGGGAAAGAAACACACACCCAGATCCAGGAAGCCCAGAAAGTTCCAAATAAGATTAATCCAAAATCCAAAAGACCCACACTGAGACACATAATTAGTCAAAAATTAAAGGCAAGGAGAGAATGTTAAAAGCAGCAAGAGAAAAACAACTGGTTTTTTTTACAAGGGAGCCACCATAAGACTATCAGCAGATTTTTCAGCAGAAACTTTGCAGGCCAGAAGAAAGTAACATGATATATTCAAAGTGCTGAAAGAAAAAACCTGTCAACCAAAAATATCCTATTGGCAAAGTTTTCCTTCAGAATTGAAGGAGAAATAAAGAATTTTCTAGAGAAGCAAAAGCAGAAAGAGTTTGCCACCACTAGACTGGTCTTGTAAGAAATGTTAAAGGGTCTTCTTCAAGCTGAAAGGAAAGGATATTAATTAGTAACATAAAAGATGAAAGTATAAATATCACTGGCAAAGGTAAATATATAGTTAAATTCAGAATACTCTAATGTTGTAATGGTAGTGACTGAATCACTTACTCTAATATGAAGATTAAAAGACAAAAATATTAAAAATAACTATAAATACAATAATTTGCTAATGGATACACAAGGTAAAAAGATGTAAACTGTGACATCAAAAACATAATATCGGTGGGGCAGAAGTAAAAACGTAGAGCTTTACTATGCATTCAAAATTAAGTTCTTATTAGCTTAAAATAGACTGTTATAAATGTAAGATGTTTTTTGTAAGTCTCACGGTAACCACAAAGAAAAACCTATAGTAGATACACAAAAGATAAAGAGAAAGGAAACTAAGCATATCATTACAGAAAATCATCAAATCACAAAGGAAGAGAGCAAGAGAAGAAAGAAACAAAGGAATTACAAAACAGCCAGAAAACAATTAACAAAGTGGCAATGGTAAGTCCATACCTTTTAATAATCATTTTAAATGTAAATGGACTGAACTCTCCAATCAAAAGACATAGAGTGCCTGAATGAATTAAAAAATACCAAGACCCAACTACATGCTGCCTATAAGAGACACACTTCAGTTTTAAAGATACACACAGACTGAAAGTCAACAGATGGATAAAGATATTCCATGCAAATGGAAACCAAAAGAAACCAGGAGTAGCTATACCTACATCACACAAAATAGACTTTAAGCCAAAGACTGTGATAAGAGACAAAGGTCATCAAATAATGATAAAGGGGTCAATCCAACAAGAGGATATAATATTTGTAAATATTTATGTACCCAAAATATAAGCACCTAAATATGTAAACCAAATATTACCAAATCTGAAGGAAGAAATAGTCAGCAATACTACAATAGTAGTGGACTTTAGTACCCCACTTTCAACAATGGATACATCATTCAAATAGAAAATCAGAAAGAAACCTTGGACCAAAATTACACATTAGACCAGATGACCTTAACAGACTTTACAGAACATTCCATCCAACAGCAGCAGAACACGCACTCTTCTCAAGCACACGTGGAACATTCTCTAGGATAGATCATATGTCAGCCCACAAGACAAGTCTTAACAAATTTAAGAAGACTGAAACCATATCAAGCATCTTTTCCAACCACAATGTTTAAAACTAGAAATCAATTCCAAGAGGAAACCGGAAATTTCACAAATATATGAAGGTTAAGCAACAAGCTACTGAATAACCAATGGGTCAAAGAAGTAATTGCAAGAAAAATAAAAACATATCTTGAGGCAAATGAAAATGCCAAACGTACCAAAACTTATGGGATGCACCAAAAGCACTTTTAAGGGGTAAGTTTATAGCAATAAACAGTTACAATAAGAAAAAGAAAGATCTTAAATAAAAACAACCTAATTTCACAGCTCAAGGAACTAGGAGGGAAAAAAAAAAGGAAAAAAACTAAACCCAAAGTTCTTAAAAGAAAAGAAATAACAAAGATCAGAGCAGAAATAAATAAAATAGAGACTAAAAACACAACAGAAAAGATCAATGAAACTAAGAGCTGGTTTATTTAAAAAAACAAAATTAATAAACCTTTAACTAGACTTACCAAGAAAAAGAAGACTCAAATAAATATTTTTTTTAAATCACCATCATATATTTGATACCCTACAGTAGTGCCTGGCACACACTAGGTATTCAGTAAATGTTACCGAATGACTAAAACATCATCAGACTATGGGGCAGGCCTGGTGGCATAGTGGTTAAGTTCATGCACTCTACTTTGGTGGCCTGGGGTTCACGGGTTCAGATGCCAGGCATAGACCTAGCACTGCTGATCAAGCCACATTTCATAAAATGAGGAAGATTGGCACAGATGTTGGCTTAGTGACAATCTTCCTCAAGCAAAAAGAGGAGGCCTGGCAACACGTTAGCTCAGGGCCAATCCTCCTCACAAAAAAATAAAAATAAAATTTAAAGAAATATCATCAGACTAGAGGAAAATGGGATTCCTCAGTCATTCAACTCAATGTTTATGGATTAATTTATAAGTCTGAGTAAAAAATGTATACACATACAGACAATTATTTTTTAAATGTTCAGGAGTTCTGCTTCTGTCAATGATGGACTAGGTTATTTCAGACAAACCATCTCACTGAACAACTAAAAAGGCTGAACAAAATATATATATATTTTTAAAGATTTTATTTTTCCTTTTTCTCCCCAAAGCCCCCCAGTACAAAGTTGTGTGTTTTTAGTTGTGGGTCCTTCCGGTTGTGGCATGCCGCCTCAGCATGGCCTGATGAGTGCTGCCATGTCCACACTCAGGATCCAAACTGGCGAAAGCCTAGGCAGCAGAAGTGGAGAGCCTGAACTCAACCACTTGGCCACGGGGCCAGCCCCCAAAATAGTTTTTTAAAATTTTGTTTGAAAGCATCAGTTGGTTATAAAGGCAGCAATAATTTGCAGATCCAAGATTCCAGGCAGAAAGAAGGTGCAGAGACGTTAAGCTCATCATTTGGTGCCATTTTTCCTTCAAGGTATTTGTGGTTCAGAGTTAAGAAGCTGATCAGAGCTTTGAGATAGATATACATGGATGGAGGAACAAAAAACAGAGTTCAGACACTGCTAAGGATGAGACGCCATGGTAAACACCTAGATTTTCAGTTGGGACTCTTGAGGGCATACCACAAGAGTAAGTGCCTCCTTAAATACTGTGTCCTAGTTGCCTCATACTAGTCCAAGTCCTGATAGTGGGAATAAGAGTAAACCAGAAAAAAACTAATCCTCACAGGAACTAAAATCCAAGTCATTTCAATTTCAATCTCAACTGAATTAAGGTGTTCTGGGATTGCTGGTGTCCCTAGTCTAGCTGGCTGCCAGATGCAAATGTATATTTTCTCTGTAAGAATAGACAATTAAGAGTCTCAAATTAGTTCTATAGATTTTCAAATGTAATGTTTGGCACTCAATAAAAACAAGTAGGCATATGAGAATATAAGATGTGACTGATAAATATGAGAGAAAAAAACAACAGAAACAGATATACACGAGATCCAGATAATGGAGTTAAGATGAACTTTAAAATAGCAATGATTAAAATATTTGAAGATTAATACACTCGAAGAGACAAGACTGGGGATTTTGGTAGAGAAGTGGAAACTATAAAATAAAGGGGAATTCCATAACTGAGAAGGAAATTACTGAAATTAAGAATTCAGATTAGAAACAAAGAAGAAAGAATCAATGAACTATAAGATAGGTCAGAAGAAACTATCTAGACTGAAGCATGAGAAAAAAAGATGGGAAATACAGAAAAGAGCATGAGACATCTATACAATATGTTACTGAGTGAAGAGAAAGGGTAAGCACTTTACTTTCTCCCTTATAAATGAGTTCTCACCTCTTTTCTCACCACAGCATTGACTTTCTTAAACAAACACCTATATATGATAAGCAAAACTCAGGAATAACATTTGAACCCATGAAATATCACCACAATGAAGATTTCTGGACCAATAGCAAGCTGATATCTCAAAGGAAAAAATTAATAAACAAACAACACATAAATAAGGTGAAAAATTTTTTGTTCTGTTTTTGTTTTTCACCTTTCCCGAGGCTGTTGCTGAAGTTTTTCAAGTCGCACTACAGATGGCTGGTTGGATGCAGGCACTGTAGTTGGCTTCCCAACAGTAACATTCAGGTCTGGGGATAAGAATGCTGGATATTCCACTGGCTGTGGTAGAATAACATTTCTGCAAAATGGTGATAAAGTTAAAGATTGAAATCACACAAAATTTCCCTTCTAAAATCCATGGTAGCTATCACTTTTGAGTCATTCTCTCTTATACTGTAAGCTCACCTATCTACCTTGGACCATCAGAGGACAGAGTTAGGAAAGAAGAGAAAAGTTAGAAATCCTGAGAGAAGTGCTCTCTTGAATACTCTTACTACTAAGATTATGGGCAGTAGGGATGGGAAAGGAGAGAAGGACTTGAAGTGCTAATGAGAAGCAGAAAGTGAGCCCAGACCTCTCTCCCAATCTCTAGATCCAAATATCCATTTCATGGCCCAGTCAAGTTGACACACAAAATTAACCATCACAAGTCCACCCATTCTGAACTTGGCACCCATAAGCATCTCCTCAAAACATACTTAATCTCCAAATGAAAACAATAAGGTCATAATTCCACCTAACATGATACCACTATCCTGTATACAACCCAAAACTCAAACTTACTAACCCCTTTCCCAGAAGAGGAGGTAAAGTCTGTGGGGGAGGTTTACTCTGCTCCTTGATATCCCGCAACTTAAACACTATGATGTAAGGTTAACAATACTTAAATATTATGATATAAAGTCAATAGATCTTATGTTACATGGTAAGGAGATAAGAAAGGGAAGAAAATAAAGATATTATATACATATATGTAAATTATTATATTATACATATAATTTTTTTTCAGGTCACTGGCACAAGGCCAGAGTAGCACAGCCAGGTGAGGAATATGCTGCCTCCAAAATCCAAAGCAGCCCACTAGATGTTGTGCCTCTTCTTTGGTTGTAGGAGGGTCCAGATGCAACGATTTACCCTTCACTAAGCAGGAATATCTTGACAAACCCCACACCACTGGATCACTAAAATTTCACTGAGGTAGAAGCCCCCTGAATTTTTGTCAGACTTATTTCCACTCTCTGACACTAACTGTCTTACCAGTAAGTCTAGAGTAATTGTTACTTCTTGATCACCAGGTCCAATCAGCATAATAACATCAGTGTAATGGACCAGTGTGATATCTTGTGTAAGGGAAAGATTAAGAATCCTAGATAGTAAATTATGACACAGGGCTGGAAAGCTGCCATACCCCTGAGGTAGGACAGTGAAGGTATATGTTCGGCTTTGCCAGCTGAAAGCAAACTGCTTCTGATGGTCTTTATTAACAAATATGGAGAAAAAAGTGTTTTCCAGACCAATAGTTGCATACTAGGTACCAATGGATGTGATAATTTGCTCAAGCAATGAAACCACATCTGGTACAGCAGCTGCAAGTGAAGTCACCACCTGGTTAAACTTATGACAATCTACCGTCATTCTCCAAGATCGATCTGTCTTCTGCACAGGCCAAATAGGTGAGTTGAATGGGGATGTGATGGGAATCACCACCCCTGCATCTTTCAAGTCCTTGATGATGGCACTAATCTCTGCAAGCCCTCTAAGAATGTGGTACTGCTTTTGGTTTGTTATTTTCCTGGGTAGAGGAGCTCTAATGGTTTCCATTTGGCCTTTCCCACCATAATAACCCTCAGTCCACAGGTCAGAGAACCAACGTTAAGGATTCAGTAAATTGCTGAGTATTTCTCTTCCAATTGTGCATTCTGGAATTGGGGAGAGAACCACAGGATGGATTTGGGGACCCACTGGGCCCATTGTGAAATGGATCAAAGTTCCATTGATCACCTGACCTCCGTCAGCCCTTACTGTGACTGGTGAACAACAGTGATACTTTGGGTCTTCTGGCATTAGTGTCAGTTCAGACTCAGTGTCCAATAGTCTCTGAAAGGTCTGATTATTTCCTTTTCCCTAATGCACAGTTACCCTGGTAAAAGGCTGTAGTTCTCTTTGGGGAAAGCTGAGAGAAAGATTAACATTATACAATTTTGGCAGTGTATCGGGGTCTCTCCTCAAGGGGACCAGGCCTCCTCTTCATTCAAGAGGTTCTGGGTCTGTAAACTGGCTGAAATCTGGGAATTGACTGAGGAGCTGTGACTCTCTGTTTTTATGATTCAGGTTAGACTTTTGTTCACTTGACCTAGAACTTTTCTGCTTATACTGATCAAGTAAGAATTTAGTAGGCTTCCTTTATATTTTATTTCTAGGAACATGATGATCAACTAGCCAACACCATAGGTCTCTGTGAGTCAGCCTATTCTGACTGCGGCTTTGACTCTACTGTCTATTACAGTAGCCACGCCCATCTTGCCTTTGGCAGTTGAGTGCTGCCACTTGGTCCTTGTCACTGTGGGATCAAATTACTCCCAATTCATTTAGGTTTCCCTAAATTTAGTTCAGTGACTGCAGTTCCCACTGTAAGGTCTGGCCTACAGGGAAGAGCAATCACTGAGCTCATCAAGGATGGGGTTTCCCTCACAAATTTATTTCTCATAGTCATGGTGAAAGACGTGTCTTCCGGAACCTCTCAGGATGGATGAGTAGGTCTTAAATAACAAATCCACTCCAACTTTCCAATCTCCATAAGCCTTTGAATTCCTTCCTCTACATTAAACCAAGGCAGGTCTGACATTTCCAATTCATTCACAGTGGGCCATCTTTTGGCCCATGTTTCACCAACTAACCAACCAACCAGTTGCAGTCCTTTCTAATTCCCCAAGCTGAAACATTAAATGCAGGGTCTTTGCTTAATGAGCTCATATCAATAAATTTGGTGTGATCCAACTTTATGTTCCTTCCTCCATTTTCCACATCCTTAATATCCATTCCCACACATTTTTGTCTATACAAATTAGAAAACTCAAGTAGTTCTTTTTGGAGTGTAATGCACCTCCTCACGAGTCACACTTTGTACCTCACCTTCAGGGGCTTGCTGGGACTTGAGTCTAGTTATAGGCCTAGAAGCAAAGAGGAGTGGTGGGTGCCGCTCCTGAGGAGAATCAACATGTCTTGCATGGCAACTCCCTAAGAGAAAGCCATTGCTGTTTCCTCAAGCAAGGCAGGGTTAATCCCCTCAGATGGAGGTGGAAAGGTCACTTCCACTGGGAGTGGTGATGACACTTTTGCTGGAGGTGGAGAGGCCAAGTATTCCATTAGGGGTGAGAGGTCACTTCCACTGACAAAGAAGATATATCAGAATTTAGGGGCTCAATGTCCCCAGCTACATCAGGGTCTTCCCCCATATTCCCATTCCACTTTTAGGATCTCATTTATTTCCAATCAACACCCTCATCTTAGCAGCAGACATCCTGCAAGGCTGGGTGTTCAACTTGGGTTGTGATTCAGCCAGTTGCAGGATGAAAGTCTGCATGTGATTGTCAGCAATCCTAGTCGTATGGCTACAGGAGCTAAGGGTCTCCTTCACTGCACACACAGAACATTTCAGGTCATTTATGCAATGCTTGAGTGGGAAATTTGAATCCTTAGCTCATCCTTTTCTTTCTCAACTTTGTCCAGCAACATTAGGAGCACCCAGCCAATCTTATTATATTCAATAGTTAGACCAAAATGTTTGAAAGTATCATATACACAGTCACCCAGATCTTTGCTTCTTATAAATGGTTGATTAGGAGAATCCAATGGTGATATTTTGCATATCTCTATTGCCAGATCATGCCATGGACTATCAGTGCTCTCTTCACTCCTGGAAATGGAGTAGTAATCAGATTTGAGAGCCAATTCCAGAAACTCTAGAACCAATGCAGAAAATTCATCCTTAATATTCTGTTCCTCTAGAGCCATTCTTGTTATCAAAATCTGTATTAATCAGGGTTATCCAGAGACACAGAATCAATAAGATGTATACACATATAGAGAGATATACTTTCTTTCAAAATGGTCCATCAAATGGAGTAAATGTCTTAAAGGCCACGTGATTGGATTGTGTTAAGACTTCACTTACGTTAAAGGGTCTGTTCTTTCAGGAGGTGGTGCAATATTCATAAACATGGATGGCTCAATAACTTTCTGAAGAGGTTTTAACTGAAGAAAACAAGTATATTTTAGCACTGTTCAGTTATGATTACAGTTTACTCTAATACTACTATCTTCCAGGACTATCAAATAGGCCTTAAATGATATACAGAAGGAGAAAAGGAATGAAGAGAGGAAGAACTAACATTTATTGCAAACTAAACATCTGCTAAGAACTTTCTATCTTTAATATTACTGAATCCTCTCAATAATCATATGAGGTAGATAACTGTGTCTACTTTACAGATAACATGGAAGATCAGAAGTCTATTCAAGGCTACCCAGGAGGCACGAGAGCCAGGACAGGAGTCCAGCTTTACCTGCCCCCACCGCAGTGCTCTTTTTACAGTATCATGACTGGTAACTAGGGGACTATATTACTGAAAAGTTCACAGACATAAAATCTAGTGGAACTTTTATTATATTTCCCACTCTTTTCCATACCTTTGTTCCTTGTTTTCAGTAGACTCCACCTTCACAAAACAATAGTCACCCAGTTTTATTTGAAAAGGATATATCTCCCTAAGAAGGGGATTGTTACATATTATACTTATATTCAAACACAAAACCTACCTCTGAAGTTGGTGCTCATAAAATATGACTGACACAATGAGGACTAAATAATAAGCCTAATTCACGATAAGAAAAAAATGAAAATAGGCAGAAGGAACAGAAAGGAAAATCAGAGAAGAAAAGAAGAAAAAAAGCAAGGCCAGCCCCGAGGCCAAGTGTTTGTTTCCGTGCTCCACTTCAGAAGCCCGGGGTTCGCCAGTTTGGATCCTGGGCACGCACCTACACACCACTCATCAGGCCATGCTGTGGCAGCATCCCACATAGAAGAACTAGAAGGACTTACAACTAGGATAGACAATTATGTACTGGGGCTGTGGGGAAATAAATAAATAAATAAACAAATAATAATATATTTAGAAAAAAAGCTTGTGCCTCATGGCTTTCATCTGTATACTCCTTACTTCTGATTTAAAATGCATTAAAAATCATTATGATATACCATACACAAAATTTTAAAATACACTTTACAGGGATTTTTCAGTTAACATAGCAGTAGACTTATTTAGTAAGCCTGATGTACCCACTCTCCATTCCTGATTAAAAAACAACCAAGACTATAAAAAATAGCAAAAATTGGACATGAAAGATCATATGCAAAGGGTCATTTCCCCTATATAACAGCAGCACTAATGGGACTAGATTTATAAATGCCCCAAAGCTATCATAATACCCATGGATGTCAAGAGTTCTTTCAAACACTTCATGAGAGTATATGTTGGTACAACTTTTCCAGAACAAGTCCTTGAAAAGCTCATTGTTTTGGACAAGAATTTCCATTCTAAGAATCTAGCATAAGGACATAATGAAAGGAAAGGACACAGGTTAATGTACAAAAATGTTGACTGCAACATGGATATATGTAGTGAATTTAAAGGAGGAGGCCACAGCTAGGAAGAGATCTTCTCTGGGCAGATTACTCTCTTGACGAATCAAGGAGGATTCAAATAACACCAGATGTTGAAATAACCATGGGGAAAAGGAACATATGTGATCATAGTACAAAATATTACCTGAATAACATCAATGACTCCAATTTTAGTAAGCATTTTTGACACAAAAATCTACACTCATTTCTTGAATCCTTAAAATAATTTTGTTTTCAATTACATAAGTATGTGTGTACACACATACAAACATACAAAAGCAAGTTTCATAATAAAGACATTTTGAATAAAAGATCATTATTTAAAAATGTATAAGCAAATAATGGTAAAGTTTCATTTTTCTTTAGGCTGGAGAAAAACAGCATTCTTTTAAAAATATTTATTGTAAAGAATTTCTCAAACTGGAAAGGATAGAGGCTCAGAAGAGGACAATCTGACTGAACAGCTGTAGTAGAGCAATGTTTTAAAGAGGGGAACTCACCTGATGTGAAAATCCATAACCAAAGTTCCCATAGGAGAATATAAATTCCACCTCCATCCTGCAGATAAACTAAACAGGTAGCAAATTTATTTTATTTGATCAGAAAGATATTTTAATAGAGAAGTGACAGCAAGTGATATTTTTACTTTACAAATCTACAAGTTAGAAAAACCAAAGCATGAATCTCCTGATTGAGAAAACAAAAAGAAAAACATACCATTTACACAAGGAACTCCTATAGAAGAATCTACAGAGTTCCTGAAATGTTAAAAACTTTTACGATAAAGTCAAGGAGTATAACATGATTAAAATATAGAAAAATACAAATTTACAATTGTTAATAGGATTAAGCTGAGATAGATATATATGTATGTGTGTACATATACATACATATTTTTTTAAGTATTTACTCACACTTCTCTCCACTTCCATTTTCAGATGAAATTCTAATTTGGACAAGTGATTTCATCTCTCTGAACCCCAATTTGCTCACACGGGAAATGACCTCAAATGCCCATCATTCTGTTTTTTATGTTCCTTGTCCCTGCTTTGCCTATTGGCAGCAGAGGCCTCTTTGAATAGATGATCAATTAATCAAGACAATAACTTTTAAGTACTTAAAAAGAAAATCAAGTAAGAACTGTAAACAACTCTTTAGAAACTCAAGGAGAAACATATTTCCTCAATCCAGCAAGGGAGGACCCTGAGGCTCTGCAGAGAAGCAGCCACAGGCTTTTTTTTTACTCTCTTACCCACTGATTTCTAATTTTCTTCGTCACCATTTAGCAGTAAGATAGCAGCAAAAAAAAAAGTGGAGATGAAGACTTTGTGAGCAAATATTGTACTTTCTATTTAATACATTTCCATTAATTTAAACAGCGACTGGTAGGGTAACAAAAAGAATAAAGACAACATCAGAGGCTACAAAGAATCTCAGAGTAAAGGTCTGTGAAACGTTAAGCGTGCGCACAAAACTGTAGAAGTTTCAATAAAGTTCTTACTGTGTTTCTATTCAACATTTGAAATTCTTGAGTAAAGCATCCTTTCTAGAAAAAAGTAATAAACAATAAAATTCTTAAATATAGAATCACTCATGTAGTCACCTGTATATTATCTAACCCATTTCATAGATTTTAAAAAAAAACACATGTTAATTTAATAGCTAAAATACAAATATAATGAATGCTTGGAAGAAAATAAAAATTCCAGGTTGTACCAAAAATAAATGTTAATATTTACACTTATGCTTTAGACAAAAATGTTCCTGGGAGACAGAGTTGCCCTTTTTGGAAGTCTTAAGGGAACCGCCATGCCTGCAGGCCTCGAGGGGTTACTCAAACACAGGTCCTCAGGATAAGCTGCCTCCTGACAGAACAGAGAGCTTCTCTTCCTCTCTGGAGGACCCTGGGGTCTCCGTAACCAGGCAAACCTTCTGTATCCTTGGTCACTGCCTCTGGTCATCTCTGCTGTGCTACAAGTCCTCCCACCTAAACCAACTGCCCACAGTTCCCCATCTTCCCAGCATTTTCCACTGTGGCTCATGGGACCCCCATTCCATAGTCAACAAACAACCTTCCACCTGTAACTGCTCCACCAAACATCCCCCTTCCCATTCCTGAGACCTGGCCCCCCACCAACGATGCTGCCTCCCTTACAGACTCAAGTGAAGGCCACATGCCTCAAGGGCAGGAGGTGGAGGAGCACCCTCCACACTCCCTTCTATCGCTTCCAGATCATATTACTTCATATAAACAGTTCTCCTCTTTTAAGCCTCATGCTATCTGGCACGTCTTTCAGACATTCTGGTCACTAATTCTCATTTAGTGAAAACTTTGGCATCCGGTTCACACATCCTCTGTATCCTCAAAACATAATGATCCACAAGAACCTATTTAGCACCCGCCCTCTCAGTTCCTTGTGAGGCACTATAATGAGGGAAATAATAAGCGGTGGTATAATGCAGACATCACACAGAGTTAGCATATCATATACAGTCTTCATGTAAAATCACGAGATTTCTCAGAAAATTCATTAATAACTGAAATCAATTTCCTTAATGATCCTGTCAATCTGCTTTTTATAGCTTCTTGCTCTTGATAACTTCCCTTTCCCCAAAGTGGGAAGGGGGGAAGCATCTCACTGTTCCAAGACTTTCTTTCTTCTTCTCTTTAATAAACTGTATCTCTGCTTTTGGTCAAAGAACTCAACCTACTGATTCATCTCCCTTACATATAAGTAAGCTTTTAGTCATACTTTTAACTACTGTAAATATCTTTAAGTTATTTCTGGCAGTCCTGCTAGGATCCGCCCAACTGAGCTTTCACTGGCCAATTAAAGTATTCACCCTGAATATCCCATCCAAACCCTCAGTTTTAGGTTTGCCTTCACTCAGCTCCTCGGGCGAGTTTCAATGTGTGGCAACGAGCTATTCGGCTCCCTGTCCTGAATTTGGCTCTGCTCAGCCCAAAATAAGTTACACGGTTAAGCCTAGTTGGTAAGGGGTGGACTGTAGACTCCTCAAAGGTACAAACACAGGGAGGTATGATTCTTAGGGGGCATTACTCTAACAATCTTCCACATCTTTGAATTCTCTATTGCCTTTCTCAAATAATTTCAGTGGCTACCAATCTTTCTAACGAATTTATCATGTAGTCCTAGGTTCATCTTGTAAAGATCATATGGTCAAACGAATAAACACAAGTGGTACTATAATTCATCCCAAAATTAATAATCACCTTCCCTTTTATAATCAATACAGGAATATTATAAACTCTAATATATTTATATGCCTTAACTGGACCCTAGGCCTTAACAATTAGCTGATATTTCTGGTTTCTCCCAGAGCCTCAGAGGAACCCAAGATGTATCAAAGACAGGAAAGAGCAGGGGATTATTGATACAAGCTATAGACCAATTATTTTTTTATAAAGCTATGCAAAACCTATAGTGTGATTTGTTTAATTCAACTCAAGATCTTTGTCCTCCATAATCAGGCCAATTACATTCAGAAAGTAATTGATACTAATTGGTAATGGTAAACAATACATTTGTGTCCTCTTCATGCTACAGCCATGGGATAATTGTTGTGCAATCAGATGGCCCTCCCACGCTTCTGAACATGATCCACAGTTTGGGCCTGGTCATCAGGTCTTCCCAACTCATCTAAACACTAGATTCTACCAGTCCACATGAGGACTTCTACCCTGGCTAGTAGTTCTAGAACTAAAACAAATGATCTATAATCTATCCCTGCATGTGACCCAAATAGCAAATAATATAGCTCAGGCTTTAGAGACCAGACAGATCAGCATAAATTTGTTGACTAGAATCATCCTAGATAATAAAACTACCCTTGATCTTTTACGGTCCAGTTGTGGTAGAGTCTGTGCAGTAGCCTATACATCTTGTTGTACCTGGGTAAACATGTCAGGAAAAGTAGAATAATCAATAATTTAAAAGGCTCGCATGAAAATATATTCAACATTACTGGCTATTTGGCAACCACAAATTGATACCACAATGAGATACCACTATACACCTACCAGAATGGCTAAGATAAAGAACAGCAACAACAGAAAATGCTAATGAGGACTCTGAGAAACTAGATCATTCATACATTTCTGGTGGGAATGTACAATGGCACAACTCTGGAAAAATGTGGTAGTTTCTTTAACAACTATACATGCAACTACTTTACAATGCAGAAATTCATCGGAGAAATGAACACTGATGTTGATGTAAAAACCTGTACATGAATGTTTACAGTAGCTTTATTCATAACAACCAAAAACTAGAAATAACCTAGATGTCCTCCAATAGGTGAATGGTTAAACAAACTGTGGTACATTCACACCATGGAATACTACTCAACAACAAAAAAGGAATGAACTGTCAATGCATGCAACAACCTGGATTATTCTCCAGAGAACAATGCTGTGTGAAAAACCCAACTCTAAAAGGTTACATAGTATATGATTCCATTTATATAACATCCTTGAAATGAGAAAATTACAGAAACGAAGAACAGGTTAGTGGTTGCCAGTGGGTAAGGAGAGGGTAGGGGTGGGAGGGAAGTGGGTGTAGCTACAAAATGGCAACATGAGGAGTCCTTGTAGAGACAGAAATTTTCTGTATCTTGGTTGTGATACTGTGCTACAGTTTTGAAAGATGTTACCATCAGGGCCAAACTGAGTAAAGAATACATAGGCTCTCTCTGTATTATTTCTTTCAACTGCTTGTGAATCTACAATTATCTCAAAATAAAAGTTCAAAAAAAAGACTACTTGGCTATTTAAGGTAGGCCAAACTCATCCACAGGACTTACTCTCCCATTAGGCCTTCTTTGACTAGGACTGGATACAAAGTGGATTCAAACATTTATTATTATATTTGTGATTGTCTTATAGATCTTGTCTTCTTCTATTGTCTGATATCCAGATGTTTAAATATTATGATACAGCCATCACCCCTAGCCAACACCCAACTAATGAAACTGCATCAAAAAAAAAAGACCAAGGAGCCAGCCCTGATGGCCTAATAAAGTTCAATGCTCACTGCTTTAGTGGTCTGGGTTCATCTCCCGGTCGTGGAACCATACCACCTGTCAGTTCCTGTGCTGTGGTGGCAGCTCACATAGAAGAACTAGAAGGACTCAGAACTAGGATATATAACCATGTACTGGGGCTTTGGGGAGGGGGAAAAAAATGAAGACTGGCAACAGATGTTAGCTCAGGGCGAATCTTTTCCTGCAAAAAAAAAAAACCCAAAAGACCAAAGTCCTTATGGTCAGCTTTGTACTTCTGGGATCTGAGTTTTGCCTTGCAGGACATTTGGTCCTGTCCAAAACAACCATAAGACGTTTGGTCCACACCAAAAGGTCCTTGATATTTGGTCATATTTGGTCCTGTCCAAAATGTCTATGGAGACATGGGGTCCATGCCAAAAAGTCCCTGATATTTGGTCTGTCCAAAACCATTTGGCATGGACCAAATATGCTCATGGACATTTTGGACAGGACCAATGTCTGCTAATCGAGTTCTGACCAAACAGGGGTAATTGACGAATTCTAATAAGGAAAATCATGCAATCCTTAATTAAGGTAGAAGTGCCTATAAAAGAATACTGACAGATATTACACAGAGATAGCATATCTTGAACACCCCAGAGCCGAAATCATAAGGCTTTTTGGAGAAATCCATAAATAACCAAAAGTGCTTTCCCTGATGACTCTGTTCAGTAAATAATACAGTCTTTCTATCCATGATGTAGAAATTCATCATAGAGACTCACAGCAATGCATCATAACATAGAAACTTTTTGCAGGTATGCACTGGAAGATGTGTTCGAGAAAATTCACTGCAGCAATGTGCATAGCAGTAAAAAACTGAAAACAATCCAAATATCCATTAACAAGTGTAGAGACAAACTGAGGCCTACTCCCACATGGAACAGTACACAGCAGTGAAGCAGTGAGCACTAGCTAATGCAATTAAGTGTATTAATCTCAGAAGCATAATATATTTAGAAACACAAATGATACTATTTTTGTAACTGTACATTAGTGAAACTTTGAAAAGAGCAAGGGAATATTAAATACAAAGTTTAGGACAATCATCTTTTCTTAAGGGGAAGGGCAGAAGGCAGTAGACAGAATCAGGCAGCAGCGCAGGAACTTCAACTGCACTGAGTTAACATTATACCACTTCAGGAAAAACATGCAAATGTTGCAATTTTATAGGTCCTTTAAACCCCACCCCCCATCCTTTATGCACAGTTGTCATGTGCATTACATCTACATTATAAACCCCACAAGACAAGGTTTTAGTTTTAGTTTTAAATAGTCATATATATTTTAAAGAAATTAGGACAAAAAGAATAGCCTTTCCTCTGACATTGTTTTTCTGCTGTTAAGTCCATCAAGTGAATTTTCTATTTCAGATATTGTCATTTTCAGTTTTAGAATTTGCATTTGGTTCTTTCTATATTTTCATTTTTCTGCTTATAGTTCCAAAAAAGAATTGGAAGGAAATTCTGAGAAATGAAACGCTACATTAGAATTGTGGGAAGGTGGGTAATATTTTTCATTTAAAAAATTTATCCTCATAGGGGCTGGCCCCGTGGCTGAGTGGTAAAGTCCGCGCACTCCGCTGCAGGGGGCCCAGTGTTTCATTGGTTCGAATCCTGGGCACGGACATGGCATTGCTCATCAAACCATGCTGAGGCAGCGTCCCACAGGCCACAACTAGAAGGACCCACAACAAAGAATATACAACTATGTACCAGGGGGCTTTGGGGAGAAAAAGGAAAAAAATTTTAAAAAACATTTATTCTCATAAAAATAAATACTGAAAAGTGTGCACATACAACTAGAATCCAAATGTCCTAGTCCCTTCAACAAAATGTGACTAATAAATGTCACATTTTTCTGATGCCTAAATTGTCATATAGTAAAAGGAATTTTAGTCATTTCCAAGATCCCGTCCCCAAATTTCTCTGGGAACCCTCAGTGTGCTGACTCGTTCATTAGTCACTATGCTCTCCTTCTTCACCTGATAACTTGCTAAGAGAATGGAAATCTATCTGATTTTCCCCAGGTTCTATTATAAAAATTTTCAAACATATAAATCAGTCAAAAGACCACAACAATAACTATCAATAAACCCTCCACTTAGATTAAACAAGTTCAAATGTTTATTGAATTTCATAATTGTTAAAACTGCTTTAACGTTTTGCCACGTTTGCTTTATCTGTATGTATACATATGTGTGTTTACTGCACCTTTATAAGCTACAGCCATCATGTTTACTTCACTCCAAAATGTTAAAACTTCACCCTGCATACTGTAAAAATAAGGATATTCTTCTACATAAACACAATATCAATATCACACTTAAGAAAATTAATAATTTTAGAATTTTATCTAATATTCAGTATATACTCAAATTTTCCTAATCATCCCAAGAATGTCTTTCGTTACTGTCTTTTTCAAACCTGTATTCAATCAAAGTTGCTGCATCTCTTTAATCTAGAAAAGTTCCCTCCATCTTTGTTTTTTTTAAAACAACCCTAATTTTCTAAAAAATATAAGCTGGTATGTCCTACCTTACGTATTTATCTTATCATATCATCACGTTTAACTTTTTCCCTATCCCCTAAACTCCTGTAAATTACCGCTAAAGTGGTAAGCACCACATCTCTCCACTACAGAGACACATTTTCCCCTGTGCAATAACTAATCTGTGGGCTGTTACTGTGGCACCCTGTAAATATCTCATTCCCCAATAATGTTTCACTTCATGTTTTAGTACCATTGCTAAGTCTTGACTGAACTAATCATCAGTCACTTTACAGCATCGTAAAAATGGTGAATTTGTAATTCTATCATTCTTTCTACATTTATTAACTGGCATTCTTCTGTTAAAAATAAAAAACTTCCCTTTTTCTTCTCATGCTTTTTTTTTCTTTTTTGAAGATCATTAAGGATTCATGAATTTTTCTTTATTGAGAATTTGTAATGATCTTTTTGATGTTCAAATTATCCTGAAATTGGCCAGTAGGAGCCCCTGCAGTCTGGCTCCTGCGTCTTTGACATAACTCCATTAGTCTTTGAGGGCTTCCTCGCTTTATGTCCTAACAGATATTCCTGAAAATCACTCAGATTGTTTATACTCGTTCTCTGATCGATTAGTTCTCTTCTTCTGGGTTCAGGGCAACCATGGCTGCTAGGAAGTGAGGGGGACTCCTAGAAAAAAGAAAGCGAGAGAGAAGGAACCACAAAATCTGTGTATAAAATCTGTCCAAGCCCTGGCTGACCCTAAATGACACGTGTTCAGGCAGACTGCCAGCAGCCCAGCTAAGGAGAAAAGAACTAGACTGAAATTTGTGCTGCCAACTAAGAGAGAAAGTTTGTGGTGTGAGTCTTATTTTAAAACATTTCAGAAAACATAATAAAGCTTGCTTAGTCTTTTGGGTTGTATCACTGCCCTTCCAGAAAATAATTTTTTAAAAATATTATGCTGTTACAAACCAACTCTTTTTTTCATAGCCAGAGGGAGATATTATTTCCTAAACACATGAGTTTGAAGGCAGATAAAAAATAAAAGGAGTCCATGAGGTATAGATAAATCATAACGACAAACACCAACTGGACAATGTGATACCAAGGAGACAAAATGATTCTGATACACACCTGAATTACTTCATAAAGGTGGGCCTGAACACTCCCTAACAAGACAGGGTATTTTTCTGTATTGTCATATTGCATTAGTTCCAAGTAAATATTATTCCGCTCATCATCTTGACGTCTGGGAACCTTGATACAAAATACAGATGAAAAGAAGCATTATATCTTCAGCCTGAATTTCAGATATAATTTCTGAACAAATATATTCATCAACCATATTATATTATGTGCATACTTAATGATTAGTTTTTATAAAGTTATTAGCCTTATAACTTTTCAATCACACAGTCACATATACCCTAAAGTCAACAAAAGTCAGGATCTTGTTAATGTCTAATGTCAATTATAGGCTTTTTGAAACACCCCTTGCCTGCATTCTCTTTTCAACTCTACCCAAACGTTTAGCCTCAACACTCTACTGAAACTACATTATCAAAGGTAATCCAATATCCAATCCAAATAATCTAGGTAATCTAAGCATCCAGTATCAAAAAACATCCAACATCCTTTTCGGCTTTTGTTCTTTAACTTTTTGATAAAATGTATACCATTGTCTCAACTTGGAACTCTCTACCAATCCTGAGCTCTGTAACACAGTATCATTATTATGTGAACTTTAAAATTCATACACTCTTTTGCTAATTAGAAAAAAATCTCATATCTCCCCACCCCAAGATTCTAGGTGCCTTTTAAAAAATATTTTTAAATTAAGATATAGTTGACATACAACACTGCATTCCTTTTAGGTGTACAACATAATGATATGATGATTGCATATATTGTGAAACGGTTATAAGTTTAGTTAACATCACTACCACACAGTTACAATTTTTTTGTGCTGAGAATTTTTAAGATATATGACTTGCAAATATTTTCTCCCATTCTGTAGGTTGTGTTTTCATTTTGTTGATGGTTTCCTTTGCTGCACAGCAGCTTTTAGCTTAAGGTAGTCCCACTTGTTTATTTTTGCTTTGTTGCCTTTGCTTTTGGTGTCAAATCCAAAAAACATTGCTAAGCCTGATGTCAAGGAATTACTGCCTATGTTTTCTTCTAGGAGTTTTATGGTTTCAAGTCTTTAATTCATTTTGAGTTTCTGCATGGTATACGATAGTAGTCCAGTTTCATTCTTCCACATGTGGCTGTCCAGTTCTCCAAACACCATTTATTGAGGAGACTCTCCTTTCCCTATTGTATATTCTTGGCTCTTTTGTCATAAATTAATTGACCATAATGCATGGGTTTAATTCTGGGCTTTCTATTCTGTTCCATTGATCTGTGTGTCTGTTTTTATGTCAATATCATACTGTATTGATTAGTACAGCTTTGTAATATAGTTTGAAATCAGAAAATGTGATGCCTCTAGCTTTTACTTTCTCAAGAATGCTTTGGCTATTCAGGGCCTTTTTTGGTTCCATACAAATTTTAGGATTGTTTTTCCATTTCTGTGAAAAATGCCATTGGAATTTTTATACAGATTGTATTCAAACTATAGATTGTTTAGAGTTGTATGGCCATTTTAACAATATTAAATTTTCCAATCCATGAACATGGAATATCTTTCCACTTATTTGTGTCTTCTTCAAATCCTTTCATCAATGTCTTACAGTTTTCTGGGTATGGGTCTTTCACCTAAATTAAATTTATTTCTAGGTATTTTATTCTTTTTGATGTGACTGTAAATGGGACCGTTTCTTAGTTTCTCTGACAGTTTGTTGTTAGTGTATGGAAACATAACTGATTTTTGTTTATCAATTTTAGTATCCTGCAACTTAATTTGTTTATTAGTTCTAACAGTTTTATGGTGGAGTCTCTAGGGTTTTTTATATATAATATCATGTCACCTGCAAATGGAGACAAATTTTCTTCTTCCCTTCTGATTTAGATGCCTTTTATTTCTTTTTCTTTCCCAATTTCTCTGGCTAGGACTTCCAATTCTATGTTGAATAAAGTGGTGAGAATAGACATCCTTGTCTTGTTCCTGATCTTAGAGGAAAAGCTTTCAGCTTTTCACTATTGAGTATGATTTAGCCATGGGTTTTTCATACGTGGCCTTCATTATGTTGAGGGGATATATCCCCTCTATACTCACATTGTAGAGAGTTTTTATCATAAATGGATGTTGAATTTTGACAAAAGCTTTTTCTGCAACTGTTGAGATGATCATTTGATTTTTATCCTTTTTGTTAATGTGGTATCACATTGATTGAACTGCAGATGTCGAACCATCCTTGCATCCCTGGAATAAATCCCACTTGATCATGGTGTATGATCCTTTTAATGTACTGTCAAATTTGATTTGCTAATGATTTCTTCAGTATTTTTGCATCTATTTTCATTAGGAATATTGATCTGTAATTTTCTCATAGTGTCCTTGTCTGGTTTCGGTATGAGGGTAATGCTGGTCTCATAATACGAATTTGGAAGTGCACCCTCCTCTTACATTTTTTGGAAGAGTTAAGTAGGATTGGAATTAATTCTTTAAATGTTTGGTAGAATTCACCTGTGAAGCCATCTGGTCCTGAATTTTTGTTTGTTGGGAGGGTTTTAACTACTGAGCCAATATCCTTTAGGTGCATTTTTATGGTGTCATCCCCCATGGCTGAGATCATAGAGTCTGTATGAGACTTCTCAAAGTTATGTTTATGACTGTCTTCCCCTGAGAAATGAGAGAAAAGGAACGCAAGTGTCACCCTGTGTGCCAGCACAGTGGTTGAAGGGCAGAATTACCTCTTCAGCAACTGGCATCTAGATTATTAGAACCAAACTGGCTGCTAGAAAACTATAACTGTTGAATAAAATATTTAAAATATCTTCTTAAAAGCATAAAAAAGTCAATAAAGGGTAAGAAGTAATCTCTAAAGCTCTAAGCATTGACAGACCCTCAAGAGGTAAATTAGACCCTGAAGTTGCATTTTGCAATCAGGCCACCTGGACCTGCAGTTTTCAAGGTCACAAAATAGAGAAGACAGAATAGAGAAGACAAGACACGGGCATGTAACTGGAGATCCTCCCCTAACACTCCTCCCACAAAGCTGAGAACTCAAAAGGGCTATGGCTTCATGAACGCAGAAACCTTTCTCCCATCCCATCCATAAAAGGCTACAAGGAAAGCTGGACTGCTGAGCAGAATGAGGGGGGAGAGTCCTTGAAAAGCTGTAAACAAAAACCTGTTCAGCAAAATTGCAGCCTAAATTCACATCTACTGAATGGCATAAAAACTTTCAAACCTGACACTTAAAATGGTTAAAGTGGCAAATTTTACATTATGTATATTTTACCACAATACAAACAAACAAATAAACAAGATGATTTAATTAAAAAAAAATCCTTCAAGTGTGGAATACAGTTTAAGGTGGTCAAGTGGTTCCAAACCAGTAGCGGCCTTAGGTGCACCAGAAGTAAACACAAATCTTCCTTAGAGATGCTACTTTCATCCTAGACCTCAAAAAAGTTCCACAAATAATTTTCCAAAGAAAACGAGCATAGTCAAAAATAACTATGCCAACCAGGAAACAAAGCACTGTGAATGAGATCAGTAGAAAGAGACCATAAAAGTGAAAAGTAGTAGAATTTTAAAGCATTATGCTTACTATATTTCAAGAAATAAAATACAAGCTGAAAATATATTCCTGGCTTAGGAAACTATAAACGTGATTTAGCAAGCTTGAACAAAGAACTAAACAGAAGTTGTAGAAATGAAAACTAAAATAACTGAATTAAAACACTCAATGTATGGACTCAATCACACATTAGTTTCAGCTTAAAAGAATTAGTGAACTGGAATAAAGATCAAAGGAATTATCTAGAATGCAAGACAGGGAGAGAAAGTGATGGAAAATATGAAAAAAAAAGTTAAAAGACAGGGATGATAGTGTAAGAACATCTAACATATGTCAAAGTTCCAGAAAAGAAAATAAAGGATCAAGAAAATGGGACAGTGAGGCAGTGTTGAAGAGATACTGGCTAAGAATTGTCCATGACTGATAAACATCAACAATCCAGTTTAAGTAGGCCAAAAAATCCCAACAGGATGAACAGAAGGAAATCCAAATACAGACATATCAGAGTGAAACAACAACAACAAAAAAATACATAAAAACACAGACATGCAAAGAGAAAAAGACATTTTTTTTCAGAGGTGACAGATTGATAGGCAACTTCTCTTCAACAAATATGGAAACCAGGAGGTAGTGGAATGATACTTCAGAAAACAACTGCAGACCTAGAATTCTGTACTTACCGAAAATATCATTCAAGAATGAGAATGAAATAAAGACATTTTCAAGCGAAAAAAAAGCCTGGATTTGTCACCAATTCACTCTCATGGGAAGATATTTTAAATTAATACCTCAGATGGCAGATAAGTGAACCCAGGAGGATGATCTGAGCTGTAAGAAAGGTTAAAATGCCAAATATGTAGGTAAAACTAAACAAATATAGACTAAATTAAATAAATAAAATTTATAGCTAAGGTGATTTAAAAATATAGGAAAAAAAGACAATAACAACATATTAGTTGAAGGTCGCAAGTGGAATTAAAGTTTCTAAGGTCCTTGTTTTTCCCAGGAGAAGAATGATGGTATTGTTAAACATGGGATTTGATAATCATACATAAAGTAATTTCTAAAATAACCATTAAAAAAGTAGTGTATAATCTCCCAAACAAGAGGAGCAAAAATACAGCAGGATTTTTAAATGCTCAATTCCAAAGAAGGCAAAAAAGAAGAAAAAGAATCTATAGCTCAGCTGGGACAAACAGCACAAAATAATGTCACAAATTTAAACTTAAATGTATTTATAATTACATGAAACATAACAGGCTAAATAATGTAGTTAAAATACACAGATTGTCAGACTGTATTTGAAAAATCCAAATATATTCAGTTTATAAAAGATAGATCTAAAACATGATGTAATTTATATTTTCTAATATAATATTCTATTTCACCTAGATTTTCAAATTTTTAGAATTACATGTGATATTCTCTTACAGCCTTTTAAAATCTTTTCCACATTTATACCTATATTCCAAATGTTATGTAGTTTTCTTGAGGAGACTTACAAGAATTGTGTCTATTGTATTAGTTTTATCAATAATCACCTCAAGTATTTAATATCTCTACTCATTTCTAAGTCATTTCTTTCTTTTCTCTGTATTAATTTCTTCTTCGTGCTTCCCTAAGGTTTTACTGTGATTTTCTAAGTTCTCAAACTCAGTGCTAATTAAGTTTGCACTTTCCTGTCTTCCTTCCTTCCTCCTCTCCTCCCCCGACTTCTGCTTTCCTCCTTCGTAATACATTTTTGTATTGTTTTCCACGGTTGCTCTAGGGATTATAATATGCAACCTTAACATACCACAGAATGTCCTGAACTAAAATTATACCATATCATGCACAATAGTACAATTCCATTTACACCTCCTCATCCTTTGTGCTATTCTTATCATATATTCCACTTCTACATATGCTATAAATTCTACCATTCATCATCATTATTTTGTTTTAAATAGTCAAGAGTCTTTTGTAGAACATTTTTTACATAGTCTTTTTTACCCATATATTCACCATTACCTAAGCTCCTTCATTCCTTCCTGTGCATCTGGGCTTCTACTGGGATCATTTCTCTCCAACTTGAATCTTCCTTTGACTTTTATTTTAATGCAGATCTTCTAGATACAAATTCTCTCAGATTTTGTCTGTCATCTTTTTGAAGAATATTCTCACTGGATTTAGAAATCTAGGTTGACTTTTTTAGCACTTGAAAGATGGCATCCCCTCGTCCCCTGATCTCCACTGTTTACGATGGGAAGTCTGCTGTTACTCTTATTGCTGTTCACCTGAATGTGTTTTCCCTCCAGCTGCCTTTAAGACTTACTCTTTATTTTTGGTTTTTAGCAGTTTATCATCTACTTAGGTGTGATCATTTTGTACTTATTCTATTTGAGGTTCAGTGAGTTTCTTGAATCTATAGATTGATGTCTTTCATCAATTTTGGAAAATGTTTAGCAGAAAAAACTCTACAATACTAATACACTGAACACTTTCTCTTCTTTCCTTCTGTGATGCAACTACACATCTGGAAATTGAGTGACACTGCCCACTGGTCTCTTCCATTTTTTGGTCTTTTTTCTCTCTGAGCTTCAATTTGAATGATTTCTATTGACTTGTCTTTCAGTTCACAGTTCCTTTCTTCTTGCTCTGTCCAGAATGCTTTTAAGCACTTCAAATGAATTCTTCATTTCAATACTGCATTTTTCAAATCCAGAATTTCCATTTGGTTCTTTTCAGAGTTTCCGTTGTCTTCAAAATTTCCATTCTGATCATTCATTTTGTCTTCCTTTTCCCCTTTGACACATGTAAGATAGTTACTATAAAGATCTTATCTGCTAATTCAAACATTTGAGTTACCTGTGTGTTGACCTCTATTATCTGTTTTTATTTCACCATGAGTAGCAATTTTTTATTGTATAATGGGCATTGTGAAGGATACATAGTAGAGACTCCAGTTTTTATATCTTTCTCTAAAAAGCATTGAGTTCTTTTCTGGAAGGCAATTAATTACTGGAAGATCATCTTGATCCTATGATAGCTTAGTCTGAGGATGGGTCAATTACAGTTTTGTCCTGGGTCCTGAGGTTTAACCCTTACTCTTAGGAGAGGGTCCTCATTCCTATGATTTGGCCTTTCTGGGATCTCAACTTAATACTGAGAATGTTCAACAAGGTCTCTCTACTTAAATGCCTCAGACTCCAACAACTCTGAATTCGTGATTTCTGAAACCTCTATTCAGCTCTCAGCATTCTAGCATCTGTTCTCTGTAATTTCTCCTAGAATAAACTCACCTCGCACATGCACACCTTAAGATCCAGCCAAGAACCTAAGTGAATACCTATACAGATTTCTGGGGCTCCTTATCTGCTGCTCCCTCCTCTCTAGGACCCTGCCTTACAAATTCCAGCCACATTAGCAGCCCAAAACTCTCTTCTGTTTCCTGTGCTTCCTCCACCAAGCAAGACTGCCATTCCTTGCTTAGGTTCTACTTCGCTATGCCAGATTCACTGCCAGACAGAAAGCTGTTCTAAGTGTAGAGCTCACCTCTTGTGCTTCCCTTAAGGACTACAGCACTCCAATCTCCATTGTAAAATACCAGAAAATAGTTCCTTCATATACATTATTCAGTTTTATAGTTGTTTAGACCAGAAGAGTAAATCCAATACCAGCTATTCCAGCATGGCTAGACCAGAAATCCACTACTATTCATTTTTCAATATGGGTTTTAACATCACTTACTCAACAGCTTTCCAGAACAATTAAACTAGATTAAATCCACTTACTATTCCTTTTTATTTTTTTGGTTTGTATGCTTTTGTTTTATTTTTAACCTAGACTTATCTTGTAAGTTTCAGCAAACTAAAGTCTTAAAGTATACACAGTATAATTGTATTTTATCTTAGTTACATAATATGTAGTTTAAAAGTCAAACAGTTCTACAATGGTTAAAACAAAGAAACAACTTTTTTTTCTCCCACCTGTATTAACCTTTTTCCTGTATTTTATGATGCTTTGACATCTTAAAAAGCTTGCTGGCCAGAGAGAGACTTCCTCTCCCCAGCTGAGCCAATTCTTAGAGATAGAAAAGGGCTTGGGTGGATGGAAGCACATCCTTCATATGCAAACTAACCAATCCCAAATCTATAGCCCTAACCACCCCTTTATCTAACTTTCATATGGAGTCAATATTTTCCTGCCCTAAATCAACCCAGGGCCAGGCACCAGGCAACCACAGTCTAGCCTTACAGCCCAAAGCCTACAGGATTATTCAGACTAGCCAGTTCTCAACTGGCAGCTCTGCCCTGCACTGCTTTTCCAGGAAACCCAAGGAAAGGATCTGGCCTCGGCTCTTTCTTCACTTCTGTCTTCTGCCTCGTGACCATGCTGGTACTTCCCCAGATGCCCTGTGTGGTGTCGTGTGTCCCTTTTTCTCAGGAAATACGAGTAATAAATTCTCCTTTCAATGGCATTAGCTTCTCCACGTCATCACTCAGTCATACCTCTATAATACCCACCTCCTAATTTCCACTCCTCAGAAGCCACCTTTCAACCTTTTTCAGGGATCTCTCTGTTTTTTGCCATGAAATCATGTTTCTAAGTAACATGTTTATATTATTATTGATTTTTTAGTTTTCGATAATATCTATTGACTGCTTATTGTGAAAAATATTAGCTCTCAACACTCTCGCCGCAAAATTTTCACACTTCTCTTCCCCTCATTCTTCCAATATGGTATATATCATACATTTTTGTTAGACCAATACTTAGTGTTTACATTATGTATATGTAACTATTTCTCAGAGTTCAACAGTATAGTTACAATGATTATCTTTCCTTTCCTATATCACTTTTTAATTTTCCTGGAGGTACAATTTTTTATGTAATTATTACTAAGTCATTCTCTAATTTTCCATTAGAATTCCATTAAAACCTTCCTCTTAATGTGCTAAAACTAATAATTTCTATTAAAATAAATATTGCAAAAAGATTTTGATTATGCAAATGAAAATAAGTACCTTATTAATTTATATTATTTTCCAGCATTAATTTCAAATTATATTTAAATGGACAGATATCCACAAAATTCTTGAAAACCTAGCAATGAAACTTGAGAAAACTATTTGCAGAGTAACAGAAATAGTAATGGACTGCCTTTAGCAAAACCGTGCCTTTTTTTTTTTTAAACTTGTGCTTAGGGGCCAGCCCAGCGGCGCAGTGCTTAAGTTCGCACGTTCTGCTTCTCAGCAGCCTGGGATTCGCCGGTTTGGACCCCGGGTGCAGACATGGCACCACTTGGCACGCCATGCTGTGGTAGGCGTCCCACGTATAAAGGAGAGGAAGATGGGCACGGATGTGAGCTCAGGGCCAGTCTTCCTCAGCAAAAAGAGGAGGACTGGCAGTAGTTAGCTCAGGGCTAAACTTCCTCAAAAAAAAAAAAAACAACCCTATGCTTAAAGAACAATCTTCAATATTCAACACGTAAGCAAAATGAAGTTTGTAAAAAAAAAAAATGGAGCATAAAGGAAATGTTTTAGGATTTCACTGAAATTCAAGCACTGTAATAAACTACTAGAAACCACCTGGACTAATCACTGAATCCTACAGCTATATGAAATAGTGTTGCTCATTTTAAAGAAAACTCCGAGATACATTTAAGATTCTAAGAAGCTTAACTGTAAACAGAAGCAAACTCTTAGCACAGCAAGCTCTAGTGTGAGAGGCAGTTTGATGAAATGTAGTCTGAAGCTAGCCTGCCGATATTCCCAGTTCCACCACTTAGTAATTCTATGACCTTAAGAAAGTTCTTTAAACCTTACAGCATCTGTTTCTTCATCTGGAAGATAAGGATGATAATAAGAGTATATATATTTTGGGGGTTCTTATAAAGACTAAGTAAGTTACTCCATGCAAAAATAATGAGAGTCTATATAAGAAGAAAGGAGAGAGGAAAGGAGGGGGAGATGAAAAAGAGTGCGCTACGGACTGAGCATTTGTCTCCCCTCAAATTCATATGTTGAAGCCTAAATCCTCAACGTGATGGTATTTGTAGGTGAAGTGTTTGGGAGGTAATTAGGTTATAAGAAGAGACACAAGAAAGATGATCTCTCTTTGCTCTCTGCCGTGTCACTATATACTGAGAAGATGGCTATCCACAAACCAGGAAGTAGACTCTCACCAGACACCAGCTCTGCAAGCACCTTGATCTTGAAGTCCTCACCCTCCAGAAAAGTGAGAAATAAATGTCTGTTGTTTAAGCCACCAGTCTATGGTAATTTGTTATAGCAGCCCAAAGTGACTAAGACAACATGGAAGAGGGTAGGCAGGAGGGCAAGAGAAAGATAAGGGAAAATGCATGTGTGATGAACACTCAGAACCACAGACAGTAAGATGTCAGGGAAGAAGACCACCAAGATCATGCACTTTACAGCACATGCTGTTTATTAAAAAAATACTAATATTGCCCATAATATAGAAATAGAATAATGTAAAATATCAAATAAAAAGGCACTGCTTTTGTTTCTTTCCTATCCTCTATAAAAAAGGTATAATTAGTATAGACTATTCAAAACTATAAAAATGCATTCTATACACAGAAGAGAACTTTACCTGTACAGAAAAATACTTCACTTCGTTAAACTTAATTATAGTGTTCTTTTCATTGTTTTGGGGTAGAAAGCTACACATTTTTGTAGATTTCACAACATTGTTTATAGAGATGCGGACGAACAAATTATTGTAATGTTGTATATCAACTGAAAATAACAGATATTTAGGAAGCAAATTTTGTTATAATTGAACAATAACTCATCATAAAATTAATTCATTAAATAATTCAGGCCAAAAGCTAAGAATAATCAAATAAATAAAGAAGGTAAGTGTAGGGCACACCAAACAATAAAGTCTTTTAAAATAGTATTTTGCCCACCAATGGTAGGTACAATATAAGTAGGAAAAGAAGATAAATTCTTCCTTAGATCATGTCTCATATTTTTATCCTCACATTTCCACTATCATTCCTTTGCAAATTTTTCTATATATTATTTTCCAAGGTGACTAAACATTTGCAATATATAGTTGAAATTTTTTAAGCATAATTATCTAGAAATTCAAAAACGTAAAAAATATGTCACTCGAGAGTAATTTATTTTTAATTTTAAGAAAACAAAACTTAAAGCAGTGTTCTACTCTCTAATTCACCTCACTATATTCTTCACTTATACTACTCAACGGGTCTGTATTTTTATCTTTCATAGTACTCCATGCATTAAAACAATTTTGTTTTTATGATTTAACTAATTATCTTCAAAAATCTCTTTATACAGAATTCTCTTCAATAATTAATTTTATATAAAAAAGAAATGCCAAGTCTTCATAATAAGACTGGTTTTATGCTTATTAAATCTCATAATAAGCATTCAGCTTAATTAAAGGTGCCAAGATAGATAAATCCTTTCAACAATGTTTAAGAGAAGCACAGTTATTACTCAGCAATAAATTAGTACTTTCATCCAAGAAGATATGTATTTTTCCTTTAACTTATATGGTGATTGAGGTGGATTACAGATGGCTGAAAATTGTGTGTCACTCTCATCAGAAAGCGGAGTTTACTTTCTCTGCTCTTGAATCTGCCTGGCCCTGTGACGACATGAACATGCCGTGGACGTGACCAGGGCTGGGACTAGGATGAGAGAGAAAGGCACGTGCCAGGGTGCAAAATTTAAGGAGACACCAAAAACTTCAGTAATCGAGATAAATAATATTTTAATATATATATTTTTTAAAAAATCAAAATTAATGCAGGAAAAAAATGATGAAAGACAAGACCGTGGGACTACATGGAAAGAGAGAAAGTTCCCACCATTTCAGCACCCAGCCAAATGCAGGCTCACTAAAGCATCAGACACCTAAAGGAGCCATTTTAGATATTCCAGCCCTTCCAAACTGCAGTCTGTGACAATGTCAAGCATAAGCACCACCTAATGAATGCACAGACAATGATGGCAACAATATAATTGAAATTATATTGTTATTATTATATTGAAATTATACTGAATTATATTGAAATTATAAGCATAAGCATCACCTAATGAATGCACAGACAATTGACGGCACTATATAATTGAAACAGTGATATATGACCATAGCATGGTTCTTAAATCAAAACAAAGGATACTCTTAGTTGTAAACTGTCTGCAGTTCTTTACATGAATAGCCAGGCAGCCAACCTATAACAATCAAAATAAAAACATAGTGAATCGAATTTTTAAAAGTTAATTTTCTTCCATTTTACTCTACACCAAACTACATTTAAAAAAAAAAGTTTCGCGGGCTGGCCCCGTGGCTGAGTGGTTAAGTTCGCGCGCTCTGCTGCAGGCGGCCCAGTGTTTCGTTAGTTCGAATCCTGGGCGCGGACATGGCACTGCTCATCAGACCACGCTGAGGCAGCGTCCCACATGCCACAACTAGAAGAACCCACAACGAAGAATACACAACTATGTACCGGGGGGCTTTGGGGAGAAAAAGGAAAAAATAAAATCTTTAATAAAAAAAAAAATAAATAAATAAATAAATAAAAAAGTTTCGCTTGGTTAGTTTTCCTCATTAAAAACAGTTGCTCATTAGAAAGATCTAGTTAATGGAAAACACCACAAAGCAGAACTACAGAAGAAAAATAGGCAGGGTCTGTTCAAAGCAAACTTAACATGAACAAGAACACAAAGCAAAAGAAGTATTCATTATTAACTTAAATCCAACCATCACTCTTTGAATCATTTTTATTTTATATTAAACAAGAACTGATAAAATATAGCACCTTGCATATAATAAGAAATATGCCTTGCTTCAGATAAGCTTCTTATCCAGTATCCTAAAACTACCTTCTTCAGTCAACAATCATCCATCGACTACAATATGCCAAGGGCTGTGAAATATTCATTCTCTTTTGTACAAAGTGTTTCTAAATGTTAAAGAAAATTGTATCTTATATTTAACCATAAAACTGAATACAAAATGAATACAGAACATTTGAATATTAGTATGCAGTATTAGCCAAATATATTTAGCCTTGTTTGGTCTTAAAATCCCAGTAAAAACAAAAGCAATATTACTTTAAACATTGTGAAACAAAATAAATGGCCCAATAGTATTTTTAAATGTAAGTAAATTTAAAGATTTGGTTTTAGAACAGTACAGAAAAATAGGTTAGCATTCAATATTTAATTAAAAGATTACTGTATCTAACTGATAAAATCCTAAAGAAAATATCGTGGTCTACTTCCTAAAGAAACATAGGTATGAAATGTTGTGTTAAAGGAAAGGTTCTACGTTTTCAAATTCAAAGGGGAGTAAGGCACACTACATAATCTAGGTGGATTTTAAGCAACATTGCCAGAGGTGATTCCATGAATCCTTGGTTGTACGTGAGGAGGGTAAAACAGGGAAGCACACCTACAATTCTGTACTGCATAATTCTACACACTGTCGTAAATCACTGCCTGCCTGCCAAGTATCTCAACATGAAGCCATGGGCAACTACCCTAACTTCCCTTCTATTTCAATAGCTACTTATACTTTACATAATAGATCCACATAACAAAGAAAAGAGAATAAATTTCTATTTAAGTATAGAAAAAGATTTAACACTCAAAAATATAATGACGACCATTCACAAGCCAGGTAGAACAAACGTGGCCACAGATTCTAAGACCCATCTGTGGCCCAAAGCAATAACCACATCAACACCTCACCCCCCCCAAACACTCTCAAACATGCTTTAAAAACAGAAAAGCAACCAGAAAGCTATTCACAAAAGCACTTGATGCGCCCAATTTTAAGACACAGCTTCTTCACATTCATTCTGACAATGGGATGCGACTACACGAAACAGGAGGAGCAGGTTGTGATGCAGCTCTTCATCACTGCCTACATACGGACACAACTTGCCAAACATCTCAGAACAAATCACAGAGCTTTCAAAGGGAAAGTGATGGGATGGAAGCACGCGTTGGGAGGAGCTATCAATCACATGCCAAACGTCTCTCTGCCAAACACTCCAGCGGACATTTAAGAGAAGTTTTTCAATGTCTAGCAATATGTAATTCAAATAAGGAAAATACAGACTATGAAATTAGGAAGTATAGGTACAATCAAAATATTCTTCAAAAACTAAGTTCTAAAGAAATGTAGAAGTCACATTCAAGAGCATGGATTACAGAAATTGGTATGTCAACATAATGGCATGCAGAGGAGCTTACAGCAACTGATCTCAAAGAACATTTTCTAAGGTTAGATTCAGAGAGTGGAGGCTTATCCTCCAACTTCGTGATTTAGGAAAAAAAGGGTTATATAATTACACAGATAAACACACACCACAGTCACTTTGTAAAAACAAAAATCTATACGTTAATATACTCTTACTTTTTCCCCCAAAAAGGTGATGTTCAATTCATTGTATATTTTTTAATCAAGAAAATGTATTAGTATATGATAGGAGCTAGAGAAGGACAAAAGAAACTCTTATTTTATACCCCCTAACTATTCTAATAGTGTTCAGAAAACAAGAACTGTAAAAGAATACCACGATATCTGACAGTTCTAAATGTACACAGATCCTCATATCCTACACTCCTTAGCACCCAAAAGAAACAGGTTTTTCTGGTTCTCAGCCCAGATATGAGGTCCTACCTGTGTGTTTGTGTGTAGGTGTGTGACTGATGAGTCTGTTTGCTTTTGTTTCTGAGCTTTCTTACTTTTTGGATGAGCGAGAGGTGTGGGGTCAATTTTCACACTATGGCTCAAAGGTTCCTTAACGTAAAAATAAACACTATCGCCTGAAGAGCTCAATACAAATACTGATTCCGGGTCCCATTCTCAGATTCTCAGTTAGCAGATCTTAGGCGGGGCCCAAGAATCAATGTCTTTACAAAGTATGCCAAGTGATTCTGATGTAACTAGAGCTTGGGAATCCCTAGTATAGAAAACATTTTGTATGTGTGAGTCAAGATGTTTCCCATAATTTTGGTGATTATTAGAATGCTTTTATGACTCATAAAAATGAAACATTCATGAATATGTTATCAGAGAGGACCATTTTCTACACGAACTTATTGATTACCAAATAACAAACACTGACCAGTCTTCGTATGAAATAAGGAGAAATCTGCACAGGTTTACTGAGGATTAGTCATACATACCACATCCCCAAACGGCACTAAAGTTGTCGGTGCCTCAGGTGTTACTTCCACTTCTTTACTTTCAGACCCTTTAAGCGTTTTTCTCAGCATCTACAATGTAAATAAATTAAGATAATATTTTATGAGTATCTAGTAAGATTAAGGTATTATTCTAGGCAGTGGGATATTAATATGACTAGAAAACTCATCCATACCCCCAATAAGTTTATCAATAATTTAGCAGAGAAACAAAATGTACACAATTAAATATAAAATAACCAAGGAAATCATGAGAGAGGAGAGAAGTGCGTAGTAGCATGAACGACAAGCTCTCCTTGCTAACTAAAAGCGACCACCATGACCAGGTCGCAGACTTACCCTGACGTGGACGAGGTACCGTATCCCACACACGGCAGTGATCCTTCAGTTATCAGCCACCAAAGGAAGTGGAATTTAACCCTTTGGAACAGCAGGTACACTAGAATGGAGCCATGAACAGATGGCTTTTGGTTTTTAGCTGTGTGCTTTCCTCCAGAGTAACTTCACTGACTGATACTTGTGGGTTAGTATTTAATTTTGTTTTAAGGGCTCTGGTCACTATACACAACGGTTAGTCTTTAAAAATTATAAGACTTTTTGTGTGTGTGTGTGTGTGAGGAAGATTGTCCCTGAGCTAACAACTGGGCCAATCTTCCTCTATTTTGTATGTGGGATGCTGCCACAGAGTGGCCTGATGAGTGGTGGGTAGGTCTGTGCCCAGGATCTGAACCTGCGAACCCCAGGCTACCGAAGCAGAGCGTGTGAACTTAACGACTATGCCACTGGACCGGCCCCCAAGATGCTGTAATACAGATTTTAATAGTAAAGTAAAGAGAAAAGGAGAGGAGGGGACTGGAGGGAAGAGGTGTGGGAAATAGGGGAAAACTGCCTATTAAAAATCTAGCCTGAAAGGAGAATTATATTTATCCACAACCTTTTCTGAACTTGAATTGACATGGTCTTATTTATAAGAATTAACTTCCCAGGAATCTTCATTGCTATGTGCCTTTCAAGAATTACTTGTTCAATTCTTAAAGTATATAATAAATCTTTAGTTATGTTGAAAATTTTGTTTTAAAGTATATAACAAATACTTCAGTTGTAATGAAAAAATTTGTTTTATGTATCTTGGGTCATTTTGTTATCATTGCATTTGAACGGTTTAATGTGTTTTATATACATGATTTAATGTAGTTTAAGGTGACTGAGTCACAATTACTGTAATGTCACAAAAATATCAAACTTTGGTACATTATATGCATATTTAATGTGCAAGCTCATGCTTTCCAATGTTTTGATAACCTCATTATGGAAGTCTACTTTGAATGTGCATTTCAATAAATACAAAATAATCGGGAAAAAACTCCTTTAGAATACTGATGCTTAAGTTATCCTTAACAACCTGGTAAAAATACTGCCCCCTCTTCCTTTTACTACCTTTTTACTTTTCCTTCCTCATCTGAGCAGAGCTCTCTTCAATGGCAGCAACATGAGCAGAACAACTCTTTGCCAAAATTATTCTAGAACCTTGAACAAAAGTTCTAAAGACTAGTCTCATAAAGCCTTCTGACACCATCTAGAATTTCTCCTCACCTGCAGAGAACTTTGATCTCAGTTAATTGCACTATGCCTTTCATCTTTGTCACTTTTGGCCTGGAACAGACGTCCCTCGTGGCACTTCTATTAAAAAGCCTGTACATTCACTCATATGGTTCTGTACATCTTCCCTGATGACTTTTTTGACCCACTCTCCTCCATCCCACAGTTTTCTCTGAAGACCCACTAGCCCACATACTTAAGCTTTTCCTAGGCCATCCCTACTTCCCAGCACTAATGGAAACCTCCCCATCCTGACAACATTAACATTTACTCATATGCTGGCACAAGTATGCACCTGGCTGGGCCGATCCCAGCTCAAAGTGTTCCTCCCTCAGCAAGCTTCAGACTAGTGTTGAAGATGGACAGATGAGAAAACAATTATGGTTGCACTGTAAGAAAAACAACTGCTCAGAAGAGAGAATTTTGTGTTTCCTCTTTCTCTATACTAGATACTAGAGAGCCCAAACCAGATCTTCCACAGGGGAAAAAGAATAACTTCTTCGGCTGCTCAGACCTTGCCATTCATTGTGCAAGCTACAGGTACATGGAATTATTAACTCTCAAAAGGATTTTTTTTAATCATCCTTTTCCCTCCCAAGCTCAGGAACAGTGACTCTTTTGCACCCTCAGACAAATATTCTGAGGAAAGTGTGAGTTTCACACTCAAAGGGCTTGTATCAGTGCCTGCAGGCTTTCAGGGTATTTCATTTGCCAGCTAAGTGGACTGACCAAATTACTTTACCCTAGGTGGTAGAATATTTAGTCTGCTTAGAAAATAGATGAGGACTGAGCATAAAAAATGTCATGGCAAAGGGACCAGCCCAGTGGTGTAGTGGTTAAGTTCACGTGCTCCAGCTTCGGTGGCCCAGGGTTCGCAAGTTCAGATCTCGGGCACGGACCTAGCACCACTCATCAAGCCATGCTGTGGCGGCATCCCACATAAAATAGAGGAGGATTGGCACAGATGATAGCTCAGGGACAATCTTCCTCAAGCAAAAATATGAGAGCTTGGCAACAGATGTTAGCTCAGGGTCAATCTTCCTCACAAAAAAAAAAAAAAAATTCATGGCAAAGCATTTTAAAAAGTTAGCAAAAATAAAGATACATCATGCACTTGGGTTTCACAAAAAGACAAATGTTCCAAATTTGGTAATCTCTTCTGTGATGATAAATGGCTGTCACTACTATGTAAACTAGCAAATATTTCTAAATACATATTTCTTAACCAGACCTTCAAACCACTACATCACAAAGTATTAAATTGCGCTTTTCAAAAATAGTGATGCTTATTGAATTTTGTACCACTAATAAGTAAAACAATTAAAAATCATCTTTAGAAATACTGCTTATCATTTTTAATTTTGTATATTGTAGAATTTATAAAGTAAATTGCAGTGCATTTATGTAATGTATAAATAAATATATAAACATTGGTGATAGATGCTCATATGTTTTTTACTGGTAAGATTATGCAATCAAAAAAATTTGGAGACTACTGCTATAAAGTCACATGCAGCTGCCTGCGATTATGTTTTGCTTTCCTAACTCTGCCTTCCTGGAGGCTTCAAGCTGCCAGTTGCATGCATATGCCCACATGGGCACAGTCTGCTTAGCCTGAAGGTAGCATACCCTCTCCATTTGATAGCCTGCCACCTTCAATCTGAGGTGGAGGTAGGAGTTCCATAATAGTTTTCAATTTAGACTCATTATCAGAAAGGGTTGGATAAAGCTGATACATAGTTCCTCATTTGACTGTCCACTTTTTCACAAATACTAATGGTCATAACCCTGGGGCAAAAGAGAAGCAGGGGCTAAGATTCCAGGACCAGGCCCCACTCAGGATGCTTAAGAACTATCTCAGAAACACAGGGAGAAACAGTGTTAGGGAAGGAGGCGATGATACTTCAAGTGGGTTTGAAGAAGTAAAAAATAAAGAACTAGAGGGAGAGGCTGGCCTGGTGGCACAGCGGTTAAGTGTGCACATTCCGCTTCGGTGGCCTGGGGTTCGCCGGTTTGGATCCTGGGTGCAGACATGGCACCGCTTGTCAAGCCATGCTATGGTAGGCGTCCCACATATAAAGTAGAGGAAGATGGGCATGGATGTTAGCTCAGGGCCCGTCTTCCTCAGTAAAAAGAGGAGGATTGGCAGCAGATGTTAGCTCAGGGCTAATCTTCCTCAAACAAACAAACAAAAACAAAAAAAGAACTAGAGGGAGAGGAGCCTAGACAGAATAAATAAGTGCAAAAGCATAAGGAATCAAGACACAGTTTACATTATATTATTTTTATGTAAGTATTTTAATTATACTTAGGTATATATATTTATTTGTACTTAAATATAAATATTATATCATATATATAAATATATGTAAATATTTATATTATATTAATTATATTATATATCATATATAAATATTATATTTATATATATTATATTATTGCATCATGTTACATTTATATAATACATAAGCATATTACATAAAAAATATACAGTTCAGCTCCTCAAATTGAGCTATAGATTTAATGCAATCAAAATCAAAATCTCAACAAGTTCTCCCACGGAAATTGATAAGCTTTTCAAAAAATTAATATGAAAATGGAAAGGCCAAGAATAGCCAAGACAATCTTAAAGAAGAAAAACAGAATGAAGTACTTAAAAATTGAAGAAATAAAGACATTATTCCTTAATGTCTAAAGGCATTCGCACAAGGGTGTATAAATGCACCAAAGAAAATGATTAGAGAGTCTACAAACAGACCCACACATTTATGCACACGTCATCTGTGACAAAGTTGGCACTGAGGAACAGTGCGGAAGAAACCCTCTCAGCTGGGTCAAGTAGAAATCTCCACACACAAAAAAAGAATGAAAGTACAAAAGGAAGAAAGAGGAGAGAAAAAAAAGAAAAGAAAATCTGGCTTGTACTCACATCACACACAAAGAAATCTGTTACAAGTCAACTGTAGATCTCAACATGAAAGGAAAACCAATTAGAAGGTAATACAGGAGACTATTTCCATGACGCTGGGGAGAAGATTCCTAAAACAGAAGACAAAGAGCAATAGCTATAAAGAAAAAGTTTGATACATTAAACCACATTAAACGTAATACCTTCTGCTTATAAAAAGACACCATTAAGAAAGTGAAAACATAAGCCAGTGACTGGAAGAAGAAATTTGCAACATGTCTAATATAACTGGCAGAGGGCCTATAACTAGGATTTATATGCAAGCTTATACAAATTAATAAGCAGGGCAGATAATCCAACAGAAAAATGGAAAGGAGACAGACTTGAACAGGCACGTCACAAAAGAGTTTATATGATGGCTAACAAACATTTGGAAGGGAATTCATTCTCATAGTCATCAGGGAAATGAGAGTTAATACCCACAAAGGGATACACTACGCATCCCTCAGATGGCTAAAAATAAAGAGACTGACAATATGAAGAGGCAAGGACATGGAGTAACTAGAACTCCAACACACTACCAGTGGGAATACAAACTGGTATATCCTCTTTGAAAAACTGTTTGGCATTAAGTACTGAAGTTGAGCATATACATAATTATGACCCAGAAATTCCATTCCTAGATATATCCCCAAGAGAATGTATGCACACGTATATCAAAAGACATGCACAAGAATGTTCACAGCTGTATTATTTACCATAGCTGAAAACTAGAAACAACCCAATATCCATCAACAAAAGAACAGATATATATAATGTGATATATTCATACAATGGAATACTACAGAGCAAGGAAAATGAGTAACTACACCTACACACAACAACATGGATGAATCTCACAAATAGACAAAATATTGAAGAAAAAACACCCCAAAATACATATTTTTAAAAGCACACAGGATATTCTGCAGGATATGCTAGACCATGAAACCAGTCTCAGTAAATTTTACAGAACTGAAATCATACAAAGATGTTCTCCTACTCCAACAATACAAATTATAAATAAAGAACACAAGGGAACTTGAGAAATACACAAATCTCGGAAATCAAAAACACATCTCTAGGGGCTGGCCCCGTGACCGAGTGGTTAAGTTCGCATGCTCCACTTCAGTGGCCTGGGGTTTCACCAGTTCGGACCCTGGGCTCAGACATGGTACCGCTCATCAGGCCACTTTGAGGCAGCGTCCCACATGCCACAACTAGAAGGACCCACAACTAAAATATACAACTATGTACTGGGAGGATTTGGGGACAAAAAGCAAGAAAAAAAAAGAAGATTGGCAACAGTTGTTGGCTCAGATGCCAATCTTAAAAAAAAAAAAAAAAAAAAAACCTCTAAATAAGCCATGGGTCAAAGAAGAAAAACAATGGAAATCAGAAAATATTATGAGCTGAATGAAAATGAAAACACAACATAAAATTTATAGGGTGCAGGGGGGTGGCCCCATTGCCTAGTGGTTAAGTTCACGTGCTCTGTGTTGGCAGCCCGGGTTCGCAGGTTCAGTTCCCACATGTGGACCTACTCATCAGCCATGCTGTGGCAGAGACCCTCATACAAAACAGAGGAAGAGTGGCACAGATGTGAGCTCAGGGAGAATCTTCCTCAAGCAAAAAGAGGAAGATCGGTAACAGGTGTTAGCTAAGGGCCGATCTCCCTCGGGGGAAAAAAAAATTTATAGGGTACAGTTAAAGCACTGTTTAGAAGAAAACTGATAGCATTAAACACCATCACACTTTTAAAAATAAGAGCAAGCAAAACCCAAAGTAAGCAGGAGGAAGGAAACAAAGACTAGAATGGAAATGATTGAGATTTAAAAAATAGAAAAAAAATCAATGAAACTAAAGATAGGTTCTCTGGAAAGATCACCAAAACTGACAAACCTTTAGCTAGACTGATGAAGAAAAAAAGAGAGAGGTCACAAATTACCAAAAACAAGAATGAAACAGGACACCACTACAAACCTGTGACAATTAAAAGGATTATAAGGGAATACTATTGCATTAATCCCTGTGGCTGCTGTAACAAATCACCATAAACTTGGTGGCTTACACACATGTGTTCTTTCCAGTTCCCAAGGCCAGCAGTCTGAAATCAGTGCCACTGCGCCAACATGGAGCAGCCAGCAGGGCAACACTCCCTCTAGAGGCCGGAGGGAGAAGCCGTTCTTGCGTCTTCCAGCCTCTGGAGACTGCCAGCATGCCTTGGCTTGTGCCGCATCACTCCAATCTCTGCATTTGTGACCATATAGCCTTCTTTTCTGAGTGTTCCAAATGTCCCTCTTTCTCTTTTATAAGGACATTGGTGATTACATTTAGGGGCCACTCAGAGAATCCAGGATAATCTCCCCATCTCAAAATCCTAAACTTCATTCGTCTGCAGTTTATTGCCATATGAGGTAACTACTACAACCATAAACCATTTTACGCTAACAAATTAGACAATTTAGATGAAACAGAAAAATTCCTAGAAAGACACAAATTACAAAAACTGACTTGAGAAGAAAGAATATCTGAAAACTTGTTACCTATAACAAGAAAAGAAATTGAATTAGTAATTAAAATTCTTTCTACAAAGAAAAACCCAGGCCCAGATTGCATCACTGATGAACTCTATCAAACACTTAAAGAAGAAATTATAACAACGCTTCACAAATTCTTCCAGGAAAAGAAAAAGGGAAGAGGAAGGAACACTTCTCAAGTTATTCTATGAGGTCACTATCATGTTAATACCAAAGCCAGACAGACATCTCAAGATGCGAAAACAACAGGTCAATACCCCTCATGAACACAGAGGCAAAAGTCCTCCACAAAATATTAGTAAACAAAATCCAGCAACATATAAAAAGACCACATACCATGACAAAGTGGGATTTTCAATCTAATAATCAGTTAATGTAATAAACCATATTAATAAACACGTTCAATAAAGAACAAAAATCACATGATAATTTCAACAAATGCAGAAAATGTATTTTACAAAATCCAAAATGCATTCTTAATAAAAACTCTGTGGGCCGGCTCCGTGGCCAAGTGGTTGTTTGTGCGCTCTGCTTCAGCCGCCCAGGGTTTCGCAGGTACGGATCCTGGGCGCGGACATGGCACCGCTCATCAGGCCATGCTGAGGCGGCATCCCACACAGCACAACCAGAGGCACTCACAACTAGAATATACAACTATGTACTAGGGAGATTTGGGGAGAAAAAGAAAAAAAAAAAGATTGGTAACAGCTCTTAGCTCAGGTGCCAATCTTTAAAAATAAATAAATAAATAAAAACTCTGAACAAACGAGAAATAGAAGTGAACTTGCTCAACAACATGCTCTGTCAAATGCTCTCCACAGGACTGACAGGCAGTGTCCACTCACTACTTTTAACCAGTACTGTACTATACGGTTGATCCAGCACAATCAGAGAGGAAAAAGAAATGAAAAGTATCCACATTTGAAAGGAAGAAATAAAATTGTCTGTATTTGCAGGCGACACAATCCTGTATACATAAACTCCTAAGGAATCCACAAAAAAAAGAAAGAAAAAGGAAACTAGTAGAACTAATGAACGAGTTCAGTGAGGTATCAAGATACAAGAACAAAATATAAAAATCAATTTTATTTCTATATGGTACAATTAACCATTGAAATGAAATTAAGAAAACAACTATATTTGAAATAGCACCAAAATAATAAAATACTTAGGAATAAATTTAACAGAAAAAATGTAAGACTTGTACACTGAAAACTACAAAAAATTTCTGAGTGAAATTAAATAAGAGCTAAAGGAATCAAAAACATTTTATGTTCATGGGTGGAAAGATTCAATACTGTTAAGATATCAATTCCCAAACTGATCTATATAGAGCCAACAAAATATACAAACCACTAGTTTACTTAATCAAGACGGGGGATAAAACACAAATAAGAAATTACAAGGTGGAAATAACCCCTGAAACAGAGAAGATTTTTAAAAATCAGACAAGGCTACTTTGCAGACCTGCAAATATATTTTAAAACCTAAATAAAATGTATAACTTCCTAACCAAATAAAATGAACAAAACTGACCCTGTTAGTGGTAAAGAGCTTGAACATACTAATTTTCATAAAAGAAATAGAGAAAGTTAGCAAGGAACTACCACCACAGAAAAGTGCCAGGTCCAGGTGATTTCACAGGAAATTCTACCAAACCTTCAAAGACCAGCGATCCCTGGGCACCATAAATTGCCCCAGAGTATTGAATATTAAAGAAAGCTTTCTTATTTTTTTTATGAAGCAAGTAGAGCATCAATATTTAAACCCATAAAGAAAATTATAGAGGGGCCAGCACCATGGCTGAGTGGTTAAGTTCGCACACTCCACTTCTGGCGGCCCAGGGTTTCGCCAGTTCGAATCCTGGGCATGGATACGGCACCGCTCATCAGGCCACACTGAGGCAGCATCCCACATAGCACAACTAGGAGGACCCACAACTAAAAATACACAACTATGTACCAGGGGGCATTGGGGAGAAAAAGGAAAAATAAAATCTTTAAAAAAAAAAAAAGAAAATTATAGATTAATATCACTTATAAATATTGATACAAAAATACTAAATGAAATAATAAACAGAATCTGTGCTACCTTAAGAAAATAATATGCAATAAACAACCCAATCAAAAAATAGGAAGAGAATATGAAAAGACATTTTTCCAAGGAAGATATCCAAAGGGCCAACAGACACACGAAATGATGCTCAACATCACTAATTATTAGGGAAATGCAAATCAAAACTACAGTGAGATATCACCTTACATCCGTTAGAACGGCTGTAATCACCAAGACACAAAACAACAAATGTTGGAGAGGATGTGGAGAAAAGGGAACATTCATACACTGCTGGCGGGAACGCAAACTGGTGCAGCCACTATGGAGAACAGTTTGGAGTTTCTCAAAAAATTAAAAATAGAAATACCATACGATCCAGCTATCTCACTAGTGGGTATTTATCCAAAGAACTTGAAATCAACGATCCAAAGAGATTTATGCACCCCTATGTTCACTGCAACATTATTCATAATAGCCAAGATGTGGAAGCAACCCAAGTGCCCATCCGTAGATGAATGGATAAAGAAGATGTGGTGTATATACACAATGGAATACCACTCAGCCACAAAAAAAATACAAAATTGTCCCATTTGCAACAACATGGATGGACCTGAGGGTATGATGATACGCAAAATAAGCCAGAGAAAGACAAAAACTACATTATTTCACTCACATGTGGAAAATAACAAATACATGGATACAGAGAACAGAATAGTGATTACCAGAGGAGAAGGGGGTTGGGGGGTGGGCAAAAGGGATAAAGTCACATATATGTATGGTGATGGATGAAAAGTAGACTACTGGGAGTGAGCTCGATGCAGTGTATTCAGGAAATGATAAACAATAACATACCTGAAATTACATAATGTTATAAACCATTACAATCCCAATAAAATTAATTTTTAAAAAAGAAAATAACATGCAATAATCAGGTGGGATCAATTCCAGGAATGCAAGTAGGTTCAACATTAGGGAATTCATTAATATAATATACCATATCAACAGATCTAAGGAGAAAAATTATATGATTATCTCCATACCTGTTTAAATGGCCTCTGACAAAATTCAACACCCTTTCCTGGTTAAAATTCTCAAGAAAATATGAATTAAGCCAGTTTTGAAGCCAGTATTCATTTGGTGGGGAAACAGAGAGGCAGTTTTACTAAGATTAAGAACAAGGTCCAGTTGCTTACTATCTCCACCACTACTCAACATATCACTGGTGCTATTAGCCAAAGCAATTAGATAAAAGAAGTCAATAAAGGCAAGAAAATTGGAGGAAAAAAGTGGTAAAACCACCTCTATCTGAAGATGCACTGATAGTATATCTAAATGCTAGAGAATTAATAATAACACTAACTCAAATGTTTAAAAAATTCAATAAGGAAGCAGGATATGAAATTAACATATATAAATCAATAGCCTTATATAGGTAAATAATAACTAAAGGATATTGAGTAGGAAAATCCTCACTTCAGGAATAATCTTAACAAGAAGTGTACAAAACTCCTAAGAGGAAAATTTTAAAATACTTCTGAAAGACATAAAAGTGGACTTGAATAAAGGGAAAGATATCTCTTGTTCTTGGACAAGACAGGTCAATCAACATCATGATGTCACTTCTACCTATTTTATCAATTTAATGCAATCCTTATTTAAAAAAAACAAACAAGCTTCTCTGAGATAAACAAGTTAACAGTAAAGTGTTTTCAAAAAGCAGGAATAGGGGCCAGCCAGGTGGCGTAGTGGTTAAGTTCCCGCACACTGCTTTGGCAGCCCAGGGTTCGCAGGTTCAGATCCCAGGCGCAGACCTACACACCACTCATCAAGCCACACTGTGGCAGCGTCCCACATACAAAGTAGAGGAAGATTTTCCTCAAGCAAAAAGAGGATGATTGGCAACAGATGTTAGCTCAGGGCCAATCTTCCTCACCAAAAAGGAAAAAGGGGGAGAATACTCAAGAAATCACTGGAAATGAAAAGCTACAAGGGAAGGACCAGCCCTACATGACATTAAAACTTACTATAAGTCTTTAAAATAAAATAATATGGTCCTGATATATAACTCGATAAACAGACCAGTGGAATAGAATAGAAAGTCCAGGGGAAAAAATCAAATACATATGGTAACTTAGTAAAAAGGTAACATCTCAAGTCACTAGGGCAAAGATCTTTTTTTTTTTTTTTTTAAATAAATGGTGTTGGAACAAGTATTTGGAAAAAGAAAAAATTAAATCCATACCTCACAACATACAGTCCAAATAAATCAGGATTTAAATGTAAAAATGACATATGAATACTAGAAGGTAACATAGGTAAATTCCTTTATACACTCATATACCTGGATGCACATAAACAGTTTTTAACTAAGACACGAAATTCAGACGCAATAAGACTGATAAACTTGACCTCATAAAATTAAGAACCTTTTGCATAGCAAAAAGCATCATAAACAGTCAAAAGACAGCTACTGAATTTTGAGAAAATATTTGCGACACATATCACAGATGCAGATCTAATACCCTTAATAAATACAGAATTTTTGAAAAACTGAGGGGGAAAAGTACAAAACACTGATAGGAAAATGACTTGAATGAGCAATTCATACACACAAAGATTTTAAAAGGGACTTTAAACAAACAAAAAGATAATTCATGGCCTCATTTCATGCCACTCTTCCTCTCACTCCGTGTTCCGTGAAGCTTTCAAATTATCCCTCTGCAGAAACCTCACTCTTGCTTATTGCCTCTTATGCCCTCTATCCTCCCGTAACTCTTCAAATGGCTAGCCTCTTCTCATTTTCAGGTTCTCACTTAAAAGCCACCTCCTCAGAGAGGCTTCTCGGACCGCATCCGAGTCGTACCTGTCCCTCCAGCACCATCGTCCTCTATCCCAGCGCTCTCTCATCTCCTCAGAACAGCACCATCTGGGACTGTCTCTCCAATCTGAACGCTGGCTTCCCCAGGGAAGGTGCTTTGCTTGTCTTGTTCAAGGTTGTATCCTCAGTGTCTAGCACAAAGCTTGGCATATATTTCAAAGAACAGACGTAATTAAAGTAAAGTAACAAAAGGTCAGGAAGTAGCATAGAGATTTCAGGATTGGGGAGGTGCAGTCTCAGAGTGAAGACAAGGCCCAAGATGTAGCACTGCGGTGGGCTGCTGAAAGGAATGAGGGAGGCTCGAAGAACGGACGTGAAGGTGCCGGGGAGATGAGCCACACTTTTACTAAAGTCATAAACTACGGTATTCCTCCATCTGAGCACTATCTCTAGCTAACCCTTCCAATTCTCTTAGTAGCTCACATTCAATAAACCTTTTTTTAAATCTCACCGAGATCTCCAGACGCTCATCCCCCCTTTCTTTCACCCAGTTCATCAAACTCTTCCGGCTCCACTTGCTTCCTTCTCCAGCCTACATCCTCACTCGACCATCCCCACACCAACGCCATCTTTTTCCTCTGTCTACAGCAATTCTCAAACATGAGTCTACGAATCACCTGAGACAGTTTAAAATTTGAGCATATTCCGGGGGCCCCACCCTCTGAGTCAGCAGGTGTAAGGTGGAGGCCCAGGAATCCAGATTTTAACAAGCACTCCAGAAGATGTGGATACCAGTGATCCAGGGGTAATTTGAACACGGGTCTGGAGGAAGAGATGCCCTTCTTCCTATCCAAGGAGGATACCTCCACCTGTGCTCTGGAGCCCGGCCTCTTCCATCCCCACAGAACCACACTTCATCCTCCTCACTCTCTGCTACTTCTTTAACCTCTCCTTAAATCCTGATAGTCAAAACCATTTTTTCAACAAAGCACATCTGATCCATGTCATCCCTCTGCTTGAAACCCAGCAGCTTTTCCCACCACCCTGTAGTAGCGATTCTCAACTCTGAACATCCTTGAAATCAAATGTGTTCCAAGCATTATCTGCAAACTACTGTTTTCCAAAATGCATTCTGAGAGATGTGAAACACACCTGAGAGAGAGATTTGCTTCCAACTTTTAAAAAAAGCTATGTATTTCGTATAGAAAATGCTAAACATAATTGCATAGCTCTTCTTATTATCCTATGATGGTCTGCTTTCAAGAAATCATGTGCCATACACAAAAAATGCCAAGAAGCCATAGAAAAGACTACCTGTTGCCCAAATATGTAATGTTTCATCTGTGTACCGATGCGTAGGCGGCCTTTACTAAATTGAAGAGAGGTCATCCATTCCATGTTCAATGGTCTACATTATGTATCTTAGAGTAGCTGCTATGCTAATTTTAATAACAACATAGTTATCATATTACTCAAAGTTTACTGTATAATAAACATCTATCCTACATAAACTCATTCATCTGGATCTGTGTCAGAAGAATCCATTTGTGAGGTCATAACTAAATTCAAGTGCCCATTTCATTTCCTAAGCTCTTTTGGTTGTTTTGTCAAAACAGTAAAATATCCTATGGTCAAATAATTTGGGAAACCAAACTTGAGTAAACAAGAGACCTTGCATATACGTGCACCGCTCTTTTTTGAGTGTTTGTAGATGCTGTTGTATCTGTAACCAGACTCCATTAAAAACACTGCCGCAGGGTAGCTTTTTGTCATTATAGATTTTCCCAGTCAGTACACAGTAAAGAGCCAGCTACTCTTATGTGGGGAGACTTCTTTTTTTTACGAGAAAAAAAGATCCTCAAAAAAATATTGCAAATCACCATTCTCCAGAATAAAGTCCAAATTCCTTAAAAGGACATACAACAAAAACCTTCTATGGCCTAGATTTCCAAGCACCTCTCTCTTACACAACCTTTGCAATTTTTCCTAGTATCATCCTACAGCTAAGTCATAATATGCTCTTAATTTATCATAACAATGAGGGGAGAGTAGTCTAAATTTTTAGAATTAAGATGTTACTTTAGAGATCAAGTCAGTCAACTCCTTAATTTTACAGAGAAGGACATCATCTTTTTGTGTACCATTTGTTTCCTGATAGATACTTTTTTTCTTCTTTTGAGGAAGATTAGCCCTGAGCTAACACCTGCCGCTTACTCCTTCTTCTGCTGAGGAAGACTGGCCCTGAGCTAACATCCGTGCCCATCTTCCTCTACTTTCTATGTGGGACGCCTACCACAGCATGGCTTGTCAAGGGGTGCCATGTCCACACCTGGGATCCGAACCTGGGAACCTCGGGCCACCGAGAAGCTGAACATTCGCACTTAACGCTGTGCCACCTGGCCGGCCCCCTTGATAGATACTTTTATCTGTACTATTTTTTAATAACTTAAGACTAATAGAGAATGTACAATTTCCTAATAATCCCCTAACAACTTTGAAAAAGTGAGTTTCAATTTGATCACCCTTTTCCACTTCCTCCATCTTCCGGTGATACCACTAAACGGGAAACCCAGGAGTTTCACACATTTTAAATAGGAATACACCTCTCTAATTAAGAACTCGAGGCCAAAATTCACTTTGCAGAAGTGATGCAGATTTGCTCTCACAGGTTCATCTCTAAGAACCCCAGGAACTGAAAACAAGGGAACCAAAGTTCCCGGAGTTTAGCCCTTTAACCTCATGAAGGAAATCCCAGTGACGATGACGATGACAGCACTCCTCACTCTGTGCCTTGCACTGTGTTCAGCACTTTATGCCCGCATCTCCTTCAGCTCCTCAGACAACCCTCTAAGCAAGGTCGGTAGTAACCATCTTCCTCCCACAGCTAATAAAGCGAGGCTCTGACAAGTGAAACAGCGTCGAGGTCCCACAAGTGAACCCCTCAGGCACCTAGGGCGAGTCTCCCTGGTCCCAGGCGCACGCGTGGACCCCGGTCCCCCCGGCGCCGCGCCCGCCGGGCCGCTCACGTTCAGCAGCCGGTGTGCCGCGCCCTCCTTGGCCTGGTCCTTGGGCAGGGCCGCGCTCTTGCCATGCTCTGGGGAGTTACGGGCCGAGGAAAACGACGCTCGGGAGTGCACGGTTTCCAGGTTGGTGTGGGGGCCCCGCTGCAGTATGGGGGCCACGTAATGGGAATGGACCCGCCCGCCGTGGTTAACAGCCGCGTTGGCAACCTTGGCCGTCTCTCTGGGCGGCTCCATCCCTCCATCCTCCGCGGGGCCTGTCGCGACTAACGGCCGGCCGGCTGGTGCGCAGGCGCAGCCGCCCTCCGCCGGCCTCGCGCGTTTCCCGCGCACGCGCCCAGCACCACGTGACCCGCACGCGTGGGCGGAGCTGCTGGCGTGGGGGCTCCCGGGCGCACCTCGAGGGTCTGCCAGCGCTTGCCGGGCAGTTTCCGTGTCCCTAAGAAGGAAGCCGGAGCATGCTGGCGGACAGCAAGGCGACTCAGCGCGGGGTTGGATGCCTTTGTTCTTTCCTTGCCTGCCTCTTAACCCACCATGAGGCCTCCTCTCCCTGCGCCTGTCCTTTCTGGGAATTTCCAGTAGCAGCCATCACTTCCGGACGCTATCCCCTGAACTGTGTTATCTTTCCAACAGTCTTCTTGGACGTCCTTACTCGTCTGTCCCAGAGACTCACAACACGGTAATATTCATCTTCCCTCCTGACCTCCGGTATGTCTCAAACTCATTTAATGTAGCAATGTCATGTCTACGAAAGCATAAAACTTCAGACACATTTTTGAATTCTAACCCTAAATATTTGAAGCCTACTCTTTCTCTTTATGGCACCCTGTTTAGGACATTGCGCACACAGATGATTGCATTGGTTTGCTCATGGGTCTCCTGACCTGCTGTCATCACACTCTTTCCATTGCCCCACTATTAACAGTTTACCTTTAAAAACAAACAAAATGAGAAACTTTCACAACTTATTTATTGGCCATAAGTTTTAATTACTTAATATGGAAACCAAAGGCCTCCAAAATACACTTTGCTACCTCGGGATCATTATTTATTGCTATTCTATTTGGAACCTATTTTTATTTTATTCCAGGGCCAGCTCAAAGTTCAGTTTTCGATAAAGTTTTATAACCCCATACACATACCCCAAAAGCAGAATTAACTGCTGTCTGCAAGCTAGTACTTGGCACATCCCCATTAGGAGGCTCCGACTGTTAGAATCAGCTGTTATTATCAAGAGTTCTTTAGTAGCAGAAACCTGATCCTCACCCTGCTCTCTGCAGGTACAAAGCCCTCCATACATGTTTGTTATCATTTGGGGTCTGTGCTGTGTGGCGTGTAATCACTGTGCCAATGAGACTTGCTGTCCACCAGCACACTCTGACTTCCTTATGGTCCATATGATGCAACATAAAAAATCTCACCTAACTCTAATCAAACCTCTTCACCTAACCTCCAGTCTACAGGAACTCAGGAGACAGAGGAACAAACTGAGTGATGCTATCAGGAAAATATCAAACAAATACAAAACGTAGGTGGAACATTCTAAAACAAAATTGGTTTGGATTCTTCAAAAAAAAAATGTCATGGGGGAATATAGAACGATATAATTGCGCTAGAAAACAGTCTGGCAGTTTCTTAAAAAACTAAACATAGAACTACCACAGAACCCAGCAATTGCACTCCTGGGCATTTATCCCAGACAAATAACTTACACTCACACAAAAACCTGTACACAAATGTTCACAGCAGCTTCACTCATAATTGCTAAGAAGTGGAATCAGCTCGGATGTCCTTCCACAGGTACGTGGTTCAACAAACTACAGTACATTCATACCTTGGAATATGATTTAGCAATAAGAAAGACTGAATACACACACAACCTGGATGAATCTCCAGGTAATTAAGCTGAGCAGAAAAAAGCTAATCCCAAGATTATATACTGCATGATTCAATTTATAATGTTCTTGAAATGACAAAATTTTAGAAAGAGAAGACAGACTAGCGGTTGTCAGGGGTTGGAATTCGGGGTGCAGGGACGGGCGTGGGAGGGAGGGAGGTGTGGCTATAAAGGGCAACATGAGAGATTCTTGTGGCTTTTGGAACTTTTGAGGATCTGGACCGTGGTGGTGGATACCCAAACCTACACAATCGATAAAATTGTGTAGAACTTAATACACATGCATGAGTACAAGTCAAACTGGGGAAATGGGAATCAGGTCGGTGGGTTGTATCAATGGCAATTCCTGGTTGTGATAGTGTACTATAGTTTCGCAAAATGTTATCCTTCAAAGACACTGGCAAAGTGTGCAAAGGATCTCTCTGTACTATTTCTTTTCTTTTTTTTTTTTTTTTTGAGGAAGATTAGCCCTGAGCTAACATCTGCTGCCAATGCTCCTCTTTTTACTGAGGAAGACTGGCCCCGAGCTAACATCCATCCCCATCTTCCTCCACTTTATATGCGCCACCAGGCCAGCCCTGTACTATTTCTTAAAGTTTGCATAAAATTACATTTATCTCAGTAAAATTTTCAATTAAAAAATGTCATAGGGGAGAAAAAAAGGTAAGACCATTTTAAATTAAGAGGTAAGATATAACAACCAAATGAAATGTGTAACCCTTGACTACATCTTGAGAGACGACTAGGGAAATTTGAGAATGGACTGGAATTACTGTTTTCCAGTTACTGTAATGCTATTGTGCTAGGTAGACAAATGTTCTTATTTTTGGAGGATGCATGCTTAAATATGTGGGTGAAGTGACATGATGTTAGCAACTCACTTTCAAAAGATTTAGCAAGGAAAAAAAGGGAGATGTATAAAGATAAAGCTGGGGCCAGCCCCGTGGCTGAATGGTTAAGTTCGCATGTTCCACTTCGGTGCCTGGGGTTTTGCCAGTTCGGATCCTGGGCAAGACATGGCACCACTCATCAGTCTATGCTGAGGCAGCATCCCACATGCCACAACCAGAAGGACCTACAACTAGAATACACAACTATGTGCTGGGGGGCTTATGGAAAGAAGAAGAAGAAAAAGGAAGATTGGCAACAGATGTAGCTCAGGTGCCAATCTTTAAAAAAAAAAGCAAGCAAGCGAATGTGACAAAATTTTAACAATGATTAAATCTAGATTGATCTAGATTACAGTTGCTATTACAGCAGTCTTTCAACATTTTTACCTTTGATACTTTCCAAATAAAAAGCCCTCAGGTCTCACTCCTTTCCTTGCCCCTGTCACCACCAGCAGAAGTCCCATCCATCCTACAAAGGACATGCTCACAGCCAACCTTATGCACAATACTGTCCTAGGTCCTTCAACCTCTGTGTGTCTTCTGACTAGATCAGGAGCTTCTAGAAGGAAGGCAGACACCATGTTTTTTATTTTTCATTTTTTGTCCTCTCACAAACCTAGCAATTTGATCAAGTCATCTGTCACCGTCCAAGCTTTATGGTTCCTAATGGATTACAAATGGTACGTGTAGGTCAGAGATCCCAAATGCTGGCTAGTCTGCTGACTGCATCAGTCACCTGGGGGACCTTTTTCTAGAAGGTAGTTTTCCAGGCACCACCTCAGACCTGGTGAATCTGAACCTCTGGGGATGGGGCCTGGGAGTGTGTATGTTTTGTTCTGCTTGGGGGAGGTGGAGAGAGGTACACGTTAATTACTGAATACTGTATTTTGCACCCAAAAATTAACTAAAAGCCCACTGGAGATCTTGCCTGTTGACACCTCAGAAACTCTATCATTGCTCTGCCCACACTTGATGAGGGAGAAGGGTGAGAAAAATGATGACTTTGAGCCAATCGTGGAGTCATAGGTTCGCAGTAAACGTCCTCCTAGGTCCCAGTCATCATGGCCAAAGGCTTTCCCTAACGGAAGATGTGCACAGGCCCACAGCTGCTCGAGGATCACGGACTTGCTGGGGTGATCGGGAAATCTGAAGTCCAGGTCATACTCCCCAGACCTGAATAATTCAAAGCAGCTACGCCCATGCCAGCTACAATGTCATCAACGGAGCCGGCTTTCCCAGTGGCACTCGGGGCAGCTCCACGGCTGCTTATTCTCCAGGACGTTGGGAGCAAAACTCCCTTCAGCCGTCTGTTAACTTTCTACTGCTGCCGTCACAAATTAGCCAAACTTAGCAGCTTAAACGACACGTTTGCTGTCTTACAGTTCTGTAGGTCAGAAGTCTGACATGCGTCTCCCTGGCCTGAAGTCAGGGTGTCAGCAGGGCTGATTTCCTTCCTGGAGCTTCCAGGGAAGGATCCGTTTCCTTGCTGACTCGGGACGCTGGCAGAATTCAGTTTCTTAAAGACGTGGGACTGAGCCCACACCCATTTTCTTGCTGGCTGTCAGCCAAGGGCCATTCTCAGCTTCTGGAGGTCACCCACGTTCCTTGGCTTGTGGCCCCCTCCTCCTTCAAAGCCAGCAACATCATGACCCTCTTGCCCTTCTCCCATCGCCATCTCTCCCTGACCACACAGGAAAGGTTCTCTGATCATAAGCACTCATGTGGTTACAGTGGGCCCACTGGATGATACAGGAAAATCTCCCCATTGCAAGGTTCAAACCTCAGTCACATCTGCAAAAGTCCTTCTGCCAATGCAATGTTCCAGGGATGGGACGCAGCCATTTTTGGGGATATTGTTCAGGCTAACACAATCGCACACTGTAGGACTGGTTTTCTCATGTCTCCCGGGTGACGCTGGCCAGGCGTGTAAGCCTCAGCTCTAATGAGCATGGCTTCCTTGAAGCTGGCTGACAGGGAGCATCATGAATCCTGCACGCCAGCCCGTTGCCAGAGCGAGAACCATCGCTGATCACAGTGAAAGCTGGAGTGGCTAGGACGACTTCAGAATTGCCAGTGGAGTCACAATTTTGTGACAGCAGGGGGAACACCCTGCTCCACAGCTCCAGCCTTACAGACAGCAAGATATTCCTAGCATGGTGCTCATACCAAATTTAGACCTGTTCTCAGAGCCACCCAGCTCCACCATCAATTTGTCAAGGCTCTTCTGTGCCACAACACTGAGCTGCTCGCAGACCTCGGCAGGCCCCGTAGCTTTCCTGATGTACTCCAGGGCCTCTGAGACACCCTTCCCCACAGAGTCTTGCTGTCTTGAGCACTAGGATCTCCTACCAGTTGAGGCGCCACTGGATACAGCTCTGAAAAGACCTTTTCCAGCGCAGGACCCACCTCAAGAGGGAATTTCCTCAGGAGCCAAAGGTCTGACAAAGAGCTTGAGAATAGGCATGGAGAATTCCTACTCATATTTCTTATCATGCAAAACAGAGGCAGAGGAAAGGGTTCAACTGTTAGCTCGGCAGGCTCACCGGCTCTCCTCTAGCCCCCTGAGCTCTGTGCTGTCCCGCTTCCCATTTGGTGCAGGTTTTTTAAAGCTTCCTAAAGGATTCTGATGGACAACCAGATATGGGAACCACCTGGTGTTAAAGGGAAACTTTTATGGTTATAAAACTTTTCAAACAAAAAGGTACATTTCCTTTTTATTAGCCATGAAGTAAAGCATCTTTCAAGCTAAATTACATTATACTTATTACATGATACACAACCACTAAACCAGTTTTCAAAAAAGACAAATTTCATATTTCAATTTATTCAGCAAGGAAACATCAAAAATAAATAATGAAGGTCTTTCCCCTCCCCCTTCCCCATTCCTTAAATTTATGTTTAAACCTGATATATATTTTGTAACACTAAAGTTATAGCTTTTTCTGCACTAGTGCTTTTTAAGATAATGATTATGAATACAACTAATTCTAGAGAACAGGAAATAAACACTTTCACCTGCTGGTTTCTAGCTCATTATCTCCTTTGTTATTAGGATGATAATGTTATAGAGATTAATGTTTCGGTATAAACTGCAGATACAATTTTAACATTTTCCATAATCTTGAGAAATTTTTTAGTATTATATAATCAGAAAATCAATTCAAAATACACCTATACATATCTTACAAAAATACACTTAAAAACACGAACAGGAAACCTTCTAAATACTGGGCCATTACTACTCTGAAGGTGAGCTGGCATTATGAAGAGACCTTAACTCCTTTATCTTTCTCAGGATATTCTTCCACATCAGAGGAGAACATCAACTCTAGGAGAGAAATGAACAGATCATACTCAAAATGGTTTCCTAGTACCTCAAAAATAGTTTTATAGCTTAGTTATAAAAGTTCTCTTAAAATATTCACATACTATATAAAAATAGCCCTCAAGAACAAATAAGAATTATTGATAGTAAAATGTGATTTAAAAGGTGAGTTAATGACAAATGTACCAGTTTTACATTTTAAAATGTTCAAGTTTTAAATGTATTGTAAACCCCTGAAAAATACAACATATCTATAACAGAGACAATATAACTCTCACCAGGAAATTTACTCACTTAGAGAAGCCAGGACCATTAAACAGCTGAAAGGTCTAATTCTGCAGTGATCATGATAACCTAACAGGCAGGGGACAGACGTAGAGGAAAGACTTGGAACTAACATCAGCTATGTGCCAAGATATCTTAAATGTGTTACCCATTTAACCACCAAAACAACCCAATAAGCTAGGTGTTATCATCCTCATTTTATATTTACTTTTTTTATCCACATGGAAATAAAATGTTATATGACTCACATGCCCTAAAGGAGAGCAGGATTCTGGAAATATGTAGTGAGTGATAGCCACGTGGTGATACAGACTGAATACTGTGCAAGGCAGTGGGATGCAACTTCACTCCCAACCACAGTGCAGAACGTTATCAGCTGACATTTCTACATGTAAACCATTACTTAGCAGAGACACATAATTTATCAAAATGCCAAGAAATACAGAAAAAGAAAACCTTAGGAATCCAGTAAAATAAAGTCCTCTGATGTAAGTATTAGATGAAAAATTCTTTGAATGACTAAAAACTATAGTGAAAGAAAAACAGCAAAATATATAAAGCCTGAGAAGATTTAAAAATATAGTCGAAATACATCAAAAGGAATAAAGTAACAGGATGGTCAGTGGAGCAACATGAGAATTACAATGCAAAAAGGTACACTCATGAATGAAAATACAAAAGATTACATTTTTTTGTCTTGGTTTATACAAATGGAAATGTTCGGCAGATTCTCAATTCTAAGACTTCTAAGATCATGCGCTGTAATTACTTGATCAAATTGTGGTTAATGCTCAGGATGTTTAACAAACCAAGAATACAATAATAACCAAAGCCCAGAAAATATCAAAGAGATCCCAGGGTGAAACTGTGGCACACCCACCAAGGAAAAAAGACTTAGAATACAAGCACTGAGCGGTTCCCAGAGCAGCGCTGACGACAGCAGCTTGCTAAGAAGATTCCTCCTCTTCAGGCGCTCCAAAAGGGGCCTGTGGACTCGAGACCAGGAACCCTCGCTGCACCCTGGGCACACTAAAAGGAGGATTACTAAACGCTTCCTTACACAATGAAGGTAGAGGAGGAGAATAATTCACTTGAATGTGTCTGACAGGCTGCATGGGTGAAGAGACGTTGAGAAGCAAAGAGCAGGGGCTTCCTATAAAATACTTGAAGGGTCCTAGGAGAAGAAATAGCTCCTAAGTACGCACAGGGGCCGCAGAAGCGCCCCCTCATTAAGCACTTGGAGACTCCAGCTCTCCCACACGTGCCTCCTGCTTCTCTTGGCATTCTGTTTTACCACTGGATTTTCATTCTTCTTTGTTATCTTATTTAAATGTCTTTGTTATCAGAATATTATAAGCTATATCCATTAGAAGGAGATTTATAAAATCACTATAGAAGATTTCATGATACTCTTGGACTATTTTTCTTTAATACCTTCACTGAGATCCATGCCTGGCCTATAAGACAAAAAAAGCCAAGATAATCCAACCAGAAGGGCCACCACCAGGTTCACCACAATCCATGGCTGCAGAACCTGCTCCTCGAGTCCTTCTGCCCTGAGGAGACAGAAATGCTCATCAGAAACGTCTTCATTTTGATTTATATATCCAAATACAGCTATATCTATTTTATGAACTTTAAAAAAACATCAGTCCTCACCAGAGGAATAACAAATAAAGCATGAAATAAAATATAATTTCCCTATGAAATACACCATAAATATACCATGAGCACAAAGGTTATTGAACTCTAAACAGATCTGCTTGCACACTGATGGAAATGGAAATTTAGTGTTGCCAAAACTTTTCTCTAAGTTTCCCTTCCAACTACGACAGTGCTCCTCTTGAGTGAAGTATCTTCCTTTCCTCTCTTTACCTCAGGCTCCTAGCCACTCTCTCAGAAAGACTGCCCCTCTGAAATCTCGGCCATCCTCTCAGCTCCACGGCGGGCCCTATCTGCCCAGGCTGGCTCTCCCCAGCCTCCTCTTCCTGGCTCGCTTGGTTCTGACTCTGTCCCAGCTCCCCACTGCCATCACTGTTCTGGGGTATCAGGCTCACTGACGGGGGGCTGCAGGGCTCCTCCAGTTCATCGCCTAATGACTTATTTTAAAACCATAACTTAAGAGATTTAAAACAGATTTGTAAAAAGAAGACATCTCTTTTAAAATGCAGATGTGTATAACAATAGTTATCCATTAACCAATGGAATAGGTATTTTCTTGGTATAATTGTGGAAACAGGAAACAGGCCTTCATTATTATTTATAGATGAAAACACATAAGAGAGCGAAAGGATAGGAATATACCAGTACTCCCACTGTTGCTGTTATTGCCATCACCAATCGCTGATGCTACTGTGAATTCTTACCAGAGGCTCCCATTAACAGAAGAAGGTGTGTACAGGTGGATTCTGTCACTGGTCATTTGCTGACTCAGAGATAGTACGAGAGCAGTAAAGTACACTGAGAAAAAGACAGATGAAATTACTAACAATGTATTGTTAACAACTCAATTTATTTTGAATTTGTAGATTATTATAAGGTCAAAAATAATCTGTACTTTGGGGAATGATGATACAAAGGAAATTCATTCGATTAATTTCAGTAGGTTAGATAGCCTTATATTATTTTTCACTATTATCTATATAATCACTATATAATCACTATCTATATAATAGTGAAAAATAATATATATTTATATATTATATTATAAATTCTAAGTATTATAAATATATAATAATATATATTTCACTCTCCATTAGTGAATGCTCACTACTTCATCATTAGAATTGACAAGACCTAGAAGATCTTTTAAGAAATTAAATGACTTACTCAAGGTCCTAAAACTAGTTTTATTAATATTCTCATATCTTAGAACAAAATGCATTCCAAATTATCAAAGAGATATAAAATAGTATTTGTTACTGAAATGCCATACCAGGTGAATCTGTTTAATGTCAAGTAGAAAATACAGAAGCTAAAAATTAAGTAATACAGAACAAATTAAACTTTTAAAATTTATTTAGATCAACCTCTATTGAAAAATAATTCTATTAAAATTATGCCCACCATGTTTTTTCAAATTACAAATTCCACTGAACAGCTGTAAGTAATGTTTGTAAGTAGCAACAATGTAAAATCTTTTTAAAAATAAAATTATACTTTTCCTGGTTCAAAATTACAATGTAACAGAAGTGTAACACAGTCATCAAATTAAACTATTTACTCACAGAAAGATGCTAAAGCTGTTGGCTCCAGGGCAAGGAAATTTCGGATTGCCACTGATGTTTTAGCCAAGTCGATCCTATAAAACACAGAAGTCTCATGTACGGCGGAGTTATAACTTTTTACAAAACTGTGCTCTCTTGACTCTAGCTTTTTCCTTCTCTGTTCCAGTGCTACCACATATATTGCCTATTACCAAGCTTTAAGTAGCTACAGTTTATACTTAATACATAAAAGGAGATCTTATTTACAAAGGCTACATAAAACATTTGACTAGAAGACTATTCCTTTGGAGGTAAGAGAGTCTGAAGAGACAAATTAAGCTTGATCTGCAAAATTCCATTAGATTCTACTTCTATTACTCACAGCATTGGGCTGTAAATTGTTATTTTTCTCAATGGGCTGAATTGTGTTCCCAAAAAGATATGTTAAAATCCTATGCCTGGTACCTGTGAAGGTGACCTTAGGTGGAAACAGGGTCTTTGCAGATGTAATCAAGTTAAAAGGAGGCCATGAGAATGGGCCCCAATCCAATAGGACTGGTGTCCCAATAAGAAAGGAAGAGGCAGAGACACAGGGAAGACAGCCAAGTGACAACAGTGGCAGAGATCGGAGTGATGCTTCTACAGACCAAGGAATCCCAGCAACCCCTGCAAGCTGGAGGAGAGGCACAGAATAGACTCCCCCCAGAGCCCGCTAAAATGGAGCCCACTTTGCTGGCGCCTTGATCTCAGACTCCCGGCCTCCAGAACTGCGAGAAAGTGATTTTCTGTTGTTTAAGACCCCCAGGGTGTAGTACTTTGTCACAGCAGCCCTAGGAAACTACCACAACACTCAGCGTCTCACCTATACCTGGTTCAGATCATCTGGAAGATGGTGTTTGGGACTTTTTTGAGTTGATTATATTTGGATGAAATTTTGGACTTAGAGTTGATGCGGGAGTGGGTTGAGACTTTGGGGGATGTTTTTGTTTACAGTACTCTCATCCCCCAAAAAAGAACAGAACAGCCTGGCTTAAAAAAGAGTCAAAATAATATTAATATCCTATAATTTGATTCTGAAAACTGTCATCGTCAGTGACACTTTCTCAACACTTCCTCCTGAAGGAAAGTTGGAGGGACATGCGGTCACAACAGTCTTACCTGTCAAATGCCGAAACTGTACTCAGAGCCAAAAGCAAGTAGAGAAGACTCTGGAATGGATAGGCTAAGGTCTTGTATTGTTGCAGGAGGTTTGAGAGCTCAGAAAGCTGATCTCCTGCTAGGACATAGATCACAACTATATTCCACACGGCACAGCCAGCCAGGAAGCCATGAGAGAAGAGACCAATCATCCTGAACGGAGAAGCGCTCAGTTATCATACACGAATTACCAAAGGAAAAAGCTAAAATATTTCCTAAATCTCTTCACTTACATTACACTTCAACATTTCACAAAAAGTAAAAAAGGGAGCTTTTTCTTTTTTACAACAATGATAGGCAGATCATTTAACTCCAACTGAATGTTTAAAAAATATACCTACCTACCATTTTAAGTTGTCAATTTTGTTAACAGCATTGAACAATCAACACGTTTTTCTTTAAATTAGGGAACATCTGTTTTAAGAAAAGTCCAACCTGAAAGCCCGGTGCACTGAGAGCGCGACGTCTCTGGTCGTCCAGCAGGGCTTCCCGTCCACGGACACGTCTATGTGTTCTGTGGTCTTTATCAACTCCGAACGGTCAGCAGCCTGGAATCGCCCTAAGAACACATCACACAACTATCAGAACTAACCAGAGGGGACCCTGGCAGTCTTTTTACTATTCCACGCTTAAGAACCGTTAGACTGAGACTGAAATCTTGCTGTTTTTCTATCTAAACATCCTCCCTGATCCAGTTCCTATTTCAGAAGGCTCTTTTCTTTTGGTTGCTTAAGCATACTATTTTTTTATCTTTAGGAAAAATAAACAATCTCCATGCACTTTCTTCTCAACCCAAAACAGATGTCTGCGTAAGTTTTTAGAAATCAATTATACTGAATGAAATACAATAATGAACTGTCAACTCAGAAAAAGGTCTAGGAAGCTTTAACATGACATAGTCTGAAAAATTCTAATTTAGAGACTTTAAAGGCATTCAAGTTTAAATGCCAATGTTATAAAGGCAAGTCAATATTTTAAAACACTTTCATTTTCTTAGGAAAAGATGCCAATGTGTGTAGCACGGCGGTCTGTGACGACAGAAAGAAATGGGTTATTTCATAAACTTCTCTGAAGAAGCTGCCTGTGAGGAGCATCAGTTCCAGTGTCGGCACCACAACACTGCCTGAGCCGAGCTCTGCCCTCTCACTGTCCACAGGAGGCTCCTTCTCGTCTGTCTACCATCCACAAAGGGACCTCAGGAAGCAGGAAAGCTTCCGTTTCCATCATCCTTGCCAAACCTGGTGCCAGGCATCTTGGAGAATGAAAGACAGGGGTGTGACACCTAATTTTTCCCTAAGAAAAAACAACTTCTAGGGGCCAGCCGGTGGCGCAGCAGTTAAGTGCACACGTTCTGCTTTGGCAGCCCGGGGTTCGCCAGTTCGGACCCTGGGTCCGGACATGGCACTGCTTGGCAAGCCATGCTGGGGTAGGTATCCCACATATAAGGTAGAGGAAGATGGGCATGGATGTTAGCTCAGGGCCGGTCTTCCTCAAAAAAAAAAAAAAAACAAGAACAACTTCTAGGCAGGCAATTAGTATCTATTCTGGTCAGTTACTCTAGTAGGGAGGTTTCCAGAAGGGAAGCAAGAATAAAAATGAGGAGCCAGCCCCAATGGCCTAGAGGTTAAAGTTTGGTGTGCTCTGCTTCAACAGCCTGGGTTCAGTTCTCGGGCGCAGAACGATACCACTCATCTGTCAGCAGCCATGCTGTGGTGGCAGCTCACACAGAAGAACCAGAAGAATCTACAACTATACACCACTATGTACTGGGGCTTTGCAGGGGGCGGAGAAGGGAAGAAAAAAGGAGGAAGATTGGCAACAGATGTTAGCTTAGGGCAACTCTTCCCTTGAAAAAAAAGAATAACAATCAGGATTGAGTGACATTGCTTGAAATCAGACTGAAGTAAATTAAACAGCCACATGGTACACTAGTAAAAGCCCTCGATTAGGTCAGGTTTCCCAACGACCAACAACTCCAAGATCCCTTAGAAAGGATCTTATGGAATCAGAATTTTAAAACAATTTACATAAAATCTAAATTGTAAATATTAAGACTCATCTTTCTGTTTCAGATGAGTTCCTCAGGCAGCATATTCATAGCATATCCGGGGGGTTCTATATGGTCATGATCCTGCTTTCAGTGGGTTTTTCTTAAACACTGCAAACGCAGTCTTATAACCAATGCATGCTATATAATGTCAGAACTATTTTCCAAAAGAATATACAGCTACAGTATTGTATTTCTTATTTAATGTGATGATACCATCATGTAGTTTCTCTCATTTATTTTTTAATTTTTTTTTAAAGATTGGCACCTGAGCTAACATCTGTCACCAATCTTTTTTTCCCCCCTTTTCTCCCCAAAGCCCCCCAGTACATAGTTGTGTATTTTTAGTTGTGGGTCATTCTAGTTGTGGCATGTGGGATGCCACCTCAGCATGGCCTGATGAGCGGTGCCATGTCCGCACCCAGGATCTGAACCGGCGAAAGTGGGCTGCCGAAGTGGAGCACATGAACTTAACCACTCAGCCACAGGGCCAGCCTCTCTCATTTATCTTTAATTATAGAACTTATATCATTACCTGCCACACTACCAACACCACTACCAGTTGCAGAAAACTGGTAAAGTACAACAAAGAATAAAGAAATAGGTGGGAGTAGGGGTAGATTTTTAAAATTACCCATTATCCCACAACCCAGAAACAAGCAGCATTAATATTTTGGCACATTTCCTTCGAGTCTTTTGTCCTATGCATTTTTCTATACTTGAGATCAAACTACGTGTATGTGTATCTTTATTTTTCACAAGAACCTTTCCACGGAATGAAAAATTCTCCCTGAGCATCTGTGATGGTGCAGAAGATTTTCTTGTACAGACGCGCGTAACTGACCGAACTCACTCTCCTCCTGTTTTACATCCAGGTTGTTTCCAGTTTTTTGGTCTCATGAATAATGTGTCATGACTAGCTTTGTATATAAATTTTTGTCTATGTTTTTCCTTATTTCCTTAATTCAGATTTCCAGAAGTATAATTCCTAGGTCAAAGGCTATCCTTGCATAATTCTTACAGAGCTCATGATCCAAAACAAGGAACCACTTACGGCTTTTTTCCACAAACACTTTGCCTACAGGCTGGCTGACGCCAGTGGGTGCAGTGAACACGGCCTGCTGTTCCGGGCTACTCTGCTCGTCAGTAATTATGTCTTCATCTTCTACTCCTAGCTCGTTGGCATACTGTAATTCCGCTGGCTGGGTCTTCCTGTAATCAGGGAGAAGGTAAGAAAAATGGATGGTTATTGAGTTTTTACAGACCCACATGAGGAGGTGCCTGTGAGTATAATGGGCAGAGCCCTGGACCTGGAGTCGAGAAATGTAGTTTTTACTCAAATGGATGCGTTATCAACTGTAATGTGTGGCAAGTCACCTGTATTTCTGTGGGCCTCAGCTTTTTCATGTGGAAAATGAAGTGACTGCACTAGATTTGTAAGGTTCTTTCCAGCCTTAAGATCATAGGAGTCTATATAGATATTGATCCCTATTTGTAGGGTTATTTCCAAGTATGAATATTGTTATATAACTTGTAGGGTACTTCTTTAAAGTATGCCATTCTATTTTATCTGAGACTTAATTTCCTATGCTAAAATGCACATTTTTATTTATTGCTGAAATAATAATCTGAATTGCTAACATGAGAATAGAAGTCGCAATAGCCCATTAATATTATCCTTAATTTTTTGCTACTTCTATAAAATCTTCTGTCTCCGTCTTTTTTAGAGACAAGTAAGATTTTTTAAGTACAATATTTTACTTTTCTCAGTGGTTTACTCTTCAAATTTATCATTAGATTGGTTTAACTGATATTTTTCTAACACTCTTATCCTAGAGCTGTACCAGCATGTAGTAAGACTTGATCAGAAGCCACTGTTTGGGAGCTCTGAATCCAGCATCAGGGCATCCTTTGGACTATCTAGACGGACAAATAAATTCTTACTTTGTCTTCCTTCGAGGTTTTTGAGTCACTGGCTCCTCAGCTGGCTCCACATTGAGACCATTTTCATTTCGTAACAAAGATGGACTGGATGCCTTTTTCTGGGTGGAAGCAGTTTCCAACTCTGAAAATAAAAAGTAGATTAAGTTTTCAATCACTATAATGTAAAAAGAAAAGTAATGTACAAGACTTCCGTAAGACAAAAGAACTTTAGGAATTTCAATTGGGCCAAAATTCTTACAAACTTTTAATTTTTAAAATTTTATACCTCTAAATGCTCAACAGAAAATCTGAACTTGCAATGCCAAACAATATGGAAAAAAATGAAGTAATCCAACACCCAGGGTGTCAGAGATCTCCACGATTTCCTCCAGGTTCTGTGATTCGCTCAAAGGACTCACAGACACACAAGTCATCAGACTCACAGCCACGGTTCACTACAGCGAGAGGACAAAGCAAAACCAGCAAAAGGAAAAACCTCATGGAGCAAAGTCCAGAAGAGACCAGGCCCGAGCTTCCAAGAGGCCTCTATCAATGGAGTCGCAGAGGATGTGCTAATTCCTCCAGCAGTCGGTTGGGACAACACATGTGTCGCTTTCTCTACCAGGGAAGCTCACCAAGGTTTCCACTGGGGGCTGGTCACACAGGCACCCCCTGCCTAGCACGTGCCCAAAGTCCGAACTTGCAGAAGGCAAGCAGGCGTTCAGCAGGCATCAGCACGTGCACAAACGCACAGTGAGCCACCCTGTAAGTCAGGGGAAGTTTTCCATCAGCGTCGGGAGCTGTTTACCAGCCCAATTCCCAGACACCAGTAAGGAGGCCACCAGCCTCGCAGGCGGGCCTTTCCAAGGATGACAGGCGCAGGCCTGCTATGTCAACTCTTTTCTGCACACAAGGTATTAAGCTGAAGCGAGTCAATGGAGCTTTCTAATCTACTAGCTACTCTTCCTATCTGGAAATACTGGCAACGGCTCCCGGGAATGTCCTCAAAGCCCCTAGAATTCTATTTAAAAAAATACTGACAGCCTAGAAATATAAGCCGTAGAGCCTACCATAATCATCCAGAACAAAACAAAACAAAAATCAAACAAAATCAAAACCCAGTGAGAATGCACGGTGGGTGCGTTCTAGAATGGCAGTGACAGCTGCTCTTTGGCCCAGAACTTAGATGGGTCCTCAATTTTCTAAAAAAGGTCAAGTCATTTCTGTAAATACATTTTCACAAATTATAAAATTTAGGTATTGCTATCCATCTTGATTTTCAAATTTGTACCCTAACTGAATTACTAAGAGGGTAGTTTTAAGTCAACTATATTTACTGCCAGTAATGAAATAAATGGTAGAGCGGGTAAAAAAAAAGCAAGTGTCTTTTTTCTAGTGATTATAAAAGGCTTGCATATTCAATATATGAAAAATTAGTAAAATATAAATGGAAAAGGAAAAAAATAAAAACATCAGTAGTTCCTCCTTCTAAAAAACCTACCACTGCTAACACTTTGCTATACCCTTCCACCCTTTTTACCATACATCTGTGTGTATATACGTATGTTCTGGTTGAACCGTGTCTCCCCAAAAAGATATGCTCAAGTCCTAACCCCAATACTCGTGAATGAGACTTTAGAAATGGGGTCTTTGCAGATGTAATCCAGTTAAGATGAGGTCATGCTGGATTGGGATGGGTCCTAAATCCAATGACTGATATAAGAAGAACAAAATTTGAACACAGAAACACAGAAAAACGTGAAGAAGGAGGCAGAGAATGGAGTTATGCTGCCATCAGCCAAAGAACGCCAAGGATTGCCCACAACCACCAGAAGCTAGCAGAGGAAGGACGGATTCTTCCCTAGAGCCGTCGGAGGGAACATCACGGCCCTGTGGACATGATTTTGAACTTCTATGCTCCAGAACTGTCAAAGACTAAATTTCTGTTGTCTTAAGTCACTCAGTTTGTGGTAATCTTTTATGGCAGCTGTAGGAAATAAACACAACATATTTTATAAAAATGGGATCCTTTGACACATGTGACTTTATATGCAGTCTTTGTTTTTGACTCAACAATATACTACTGATGGTTTTCTATGTCACTGTTTCACTTTAACCAACATTTCAATGGTTATCTGGTTTCTATCAAATGGATAAACCATGATTTATTTAGCCCATATCAAATTGTTAATATTTGGTTAGTACCAGCTTCTACTCTTATAAATAATATTGCAGTTAACATCCTTTAGTTACTGTAGCCACTGTAGTGACTTCCATTCCTAGAACTGCAGACAGGCTAAACCACCTTACACTCCTATCAGCAGTGCAGGAGTGTACCCATTTCTCATCAACACTTCTATATCCAATGCTTTTGGGTTTTATAATTTTTAAAAGGCACTGCCAATTTGATAGGCAAAATTAATGAAATAGTATTGCTTACCTTGTGAATACTGACTGAGACATAGCAAGACTCAATAAATGTTGGCTGTAGATTCATTGTGTTATTGTTAATAATAATAACAATATTAATTAACAACTCTGTTAACAGAATCTATCCTTTTCCCACTAATCTCAAATGTTTATTTCATCATATACCAAATTCTTATATACATCAAGATCTAAACTTTTTGTTTTAGTCCTGAATTTATACATCTTCCCTCATAATCTATACACATATGATCAAGAGAGACCCTCTAAAGTGTTCTTGACTTAACCCATTGGAGTTACTCTAGGGATAAAAATTTTAAGCAAGCAAGAAAAAAATGGGATATGGGTGAGGAAAAATGGGGACAGACAGGGTTTTAATCATACTCCCCAAATCACAGCCTAACCTTGGTTTCTCTACATACCGAGAGGCGGCCTCGTCTTCTTCTGTCTCCTTTGAATAGGAGCGTCTGGGTGTTCTCTGGGGTCTTTAGTTGGCGGCGCGCTGCCCTCAGAGGGCCTGTGAACAGCAGTCTGAACAAGGCCTTCCAGAGAAGCACTAGCTACAGAAAACACGTGGGGAAAAACGGGACAACCTGAGTAGAGGTCACTGAGTCTTAAAAAGATGGGGAAAAGGCAACTGGACTGTCTCCTATAGAATAACCCCTTCTCTTACAGAACTGAGTGTGCCCCAAAGCTTGACTTCCTTCCTCCTCACCTGTAACTTTGGTCTTTAAGCTGAGAAAATAAATAAATGAGGGAACAAGGAAGATGAGGAAGAAAGAAGGCCGGGGGGCTAGAAAGAAGAACAAAGGCAGGCAGGGAGGAGAAACTGCCTCAGAACTTTCAAAAAGATGAAAACACAGCAGAACTTTCACCATAGAGAACTCTTTTTGTGTCGTGCCTTAAGATTTCTCAGCCTCTTATAGTTTAGTCCTTCATTAACAGATTAACGCATGATAAGGTCATCATGGATAACTGGAGTTGACAGATAATTTATAAATCTCTTCATTTGGTCATTCATTTCAGTCTCTCCCCTCCCCTCATCAAATCTGTGACCAGATTTTGACACATTTTGGCAGACTGAATTTTCCTTGACTACATTCCCTTGACTGTCTTCTTCACAAAGGAAGAAATATAAATCTATTAATAAACAAATGAAAAGATGCTTAACCTCATTAGCATTCAGAGAAATGGAAACTAAAATAAGCTTTTTGCCCACTAGATCACCAAAAAAATTTAAAAGACTGATATTGTCCAGTGTTGTCAAGGATTTAGCTAACGTGACACTTAAACACTGTTGGTGCCGAGAAAATAACTAAAGCTTCCTTGAAGGCGGTTGAGCAGAATCCATCTCCTACCAACGCACAGGTCCTCGGTCAGGCAATCTCACCACTGGCGAGCCATCCTACAGAAACACCTCTTCCTCCCCCCACCACCCACCATTGTACGTAGAGCTGCAAAATTGTAGGAGTGAAACATCTGAAGTAACCTAAATGGACAATTTAAATGAAAGCCTAGCAATATATCCCCTTTTTGGTCCGGGACACTGCATTCTTTTTCTCTTTTTTATAAGGAGGAAGACTGTAGCTGGGATAGCCACACCTCTCCTCCCCCAACTCTGTCTTTCTTGCACCCTCGCTGTGACCTTTCTAAGTCCACATGTACGTGTCTACAATTAACTGTGGTGTATTTTCAGAGCCCAGCATTTCAGTGAGTATCTTTGTGAATCTAAGTCTCTTTGCATCTCTTTTCTTTTTGTTCTGTGTCTATGTCTTTCCCGCTCTACGCATCATCTCCATTTCTTTCTTTTTCTCCACCCACCGTCTATTCCTCCATTTGTTAGGCAATGATAAGCCAATGTAAGTTTCTGACAGGTGGAAGGCATGAAGAGCTACGAGTTCATTCAAGCAGCTCACCCAGCAGTAGTGGGCAGGACCAACCGGAGTGGAGGAAAGTTAGAAGTACAGGGCAATGTTGGAGGCCACCTCAACAGCTCAGGGAGAAGAGGGAAGGAGCTAAACTAACTACAGTTGTGACAGTGGAGAGGAAAGAGGAAAAGAGACATAAAAGATACCACAGAAGAAGTCAGCTTGTGAAGGTCAGCAGGAGAGTGAAGGGACCAGTTAGAGGGCTGACTCTGAGGTTTCCAGCTTGAGTGACTGGGAGAGTGGGGGGTTCCATTAACAGAAATTTGTGAGTGAGAAGTAAAAATTGATCTATTGTTAAAGGTGATGATGAATTCTGGATGTGCTGAGTTTGAGATGCTGATAGAACATGCAGGATTATTAGCAGATAACGAAGAGAAAAAGGAGTTCGTAGAACTTGCTCATTATTGCAGCTTCACCACTTAGATGATATGGCCCTGCCTTCAGACTCACGCTCTTCCACAGAGATTCTCTGACTGAAAGGAGGGATCCAAGAGCCTTAGGTCTCTAAATCCAGTATCCTGCTCAAGGGTCTGGAACCAATCATAGCTTGAGACAACTTATGTTATCTAGGGAAAAAACACCTCAAAGAGTCCAAGAATGTTGTGGAAGTAAGAGTTTAGGTGGCACAACCCTTTATTCCATGAATGTTTCTAGACACTCTCCAGGCTGTCCCGCATTGTCCCTCACTGTCACCACGAATGCTACTGCTTCAAAGTGACCTTGACTCTAACCTCAGCACAGCAGGGACTTGGGACTGCTGAGGCCTTGCCTCTCCCTGATCTGTGATGTTTACCATACCTGAGGTTCTGGAAAAGCTTGTGATCCCACACAACCAAGAACAACTTCTCACCTAGCGTGGTTTTTGCTCTGGGCTTCTTTTTCTTAGGACGACTAAGGGGAATATCATCTATAAAACAGAAAGAACAACAACAGAAAAGGCTGCCTAAAATTCAATGCAGGGAACAGTCAAAAGGGTACTTTTAGGAGGGAAGACCTTTCTCTCTCTTCCCTGGGTCCAGCCAACTTCTACATATTAGGGAAGAAGGCAAGAAACTGACAGAGAGCCCACAGTGTGGTGCCAGTAGCTCACTGCTTGTAGTGATGTTAGAAAGTGGGCTCACCAACTATTCCCAGCCCCCTTGCCCTTAGGTATGGCCTATGACTGCTTCTGGCCAACAGACTGCGAGCAGAAGTGATTTGTGTCATTGTGGGGCCAAAACACTGAAAGAGCCAGGGAGTAACCCTCCAGCTTTCTCTTCCCTTGCTGTGGCCACTGAGAAAGCCTCCTGTTAAGATGGCAGAACCACACGATGGAAGGAGCTTGAATCACTACGTCAGTGGTGAAGAGGTGGTGAAAGGCGGCTGCCCTGGATTGTGGCCTCAATGGACTTTGCATTAACCAGAAATAACCTGGTCTGATATTAAGTCACTGAGATTTTGGGATTAGTGCAACATAACCCAGTCTCTCCTGGCTAAATGAGACCGGGAAGACGCAGTCCCTAATACAGAACTATAAACAGGCCAACAGTAGGTTCTAGGTGACTCCATTAAGGGATGAGTGTTTTTATTTTTGCGAGGTCAAATATCAACCACATAACTAGTGTTATATATCAACCATCATTAAAAAATGGCAGTCACAGGAGATTATGATAAGAAGATATTGTACTATTATAAATTATACCATTCAGACTCAAATTTAAGAGAAACATTAAGGAATCAAACTAACTTTTGAAGAGCAAATACTACATTTAGAAAGTTTTACATTAACAGTGAACTAACTCACCTTGAATAGCACTTCACATGACACCAACCAAATTTAATCAGGACAAAGACAAAAAAAGAAACTATTAATTAGAAGTCTACTATATTGTCAGACTGAAATTTGACTTAAATGATTACAAATTTAAAATAAAATTAGCTTTCATACAAAATCAGTTAGTTTACAAACTAGCTTATTATTTATAAGTAATAAGCTATTTAGTAAGACTGCTAATAAAATAACCCCAAGATTTTCTGAACCTACATATACATATTCCCTACTGTCTATTAATAAAGTGGATTACGCAGATTAAGAACTCTTATTTTGTCACTGATTAAAATCAGCTTAAACTCTGGGGAAACTATTCTAGCAAACAAAAGAGGATCAGAATTCTGATAAACAAGACACAGATTCAGACTGTATCGATCACCCTTCCAAGCTGACGTTAGGCTCTGAAACATTTAATTAAAACTGTTATCCTAATGACTCAAGGACCTTTCACCTTTAAACTCTCAGGAAGCCTTTTGTAAAATTGTCAAGAAGTCTTTTCTGAATTATTATAATTTTGCAATTGTACTATTTTTTCACTTTATTCATTTTGTGTTTTTAAAACTCAGTAATAAAATTATTGTAAATCACCATTACCTTGGCACAGGTGGAAGGGCTCGTGGAGGACGCTGTGGGGAAAAGAAGAAAATCGCTTGTAAGAAAAGCCTTAGAGCATCTCTGCTCCACGGATGTCAAATCTTTCGACGACGCTGTTCATCAGGTGAAACCCAGGAGATACTGATGAGCCTCGGGGCAATTTTAAATTTGTTCCCCCATTTCTAAATGTCATGTAAAATTCCTTCCTTCCTACGTTCCTGTCTATCTACAGGCCAGACCCTCTTCTAAGCATTAGGAATATATTAATGAGCAAAACACAGAGATCCCTGCTTTTGTGGAATTTACACTCTAGAGGCTAAGTATTGGAAGATAACATTAATATACGTATTGCCATATGTATTACTATAGTAACATGTATGTATTACCATGTATGTTACTATATTAATATATGTGTGTATAAATAGTAGTAAGTGAGGGAGCATGAGCAGTGCTCCCTCAGGAAAAGTCTCTCTGAGATATTTGAGCTGAGACCTGAATACGAAAGGAGCCAAAGAGGAGCAAACACGAAGGCTTTAGGGAAGACTGGGGGTGGAGCATTCCAGATAAACGAAGGCCGTAAGGCTGCAGGAGTTGCCTCCGCAGCGGCCAGACTAAAACCGGGGTCTTGAAGACCACGGGAAGGAGTCTAGATTTTGTTTTAATCCAATGGGAAGCCAACAGAGGCTTGAAGCCACACAGTAACATACTTTTTTAAAAGATCACTCTGAATACAGAGTGAAGAATGCATTTTAGGGCAGAAAGAATTTTTTAAAAATCTTATAAATGCTACTTTATATAAATGAATAAGAAAAGTTGTGTTTGCAGTTCAGAGAAATTACAGTTAAGAAGCATTCGGAAATCTTTCCAAATAGAACACTAACAGAAGGCCTAGAAATCGGTTTATTAACGTTCCAACTATCTCAAAGACACTGATTCAAAAGGGATTCTACGACTGCCCCATTTAGCAATCCATTCGTTCAAACAATGTATCAATACAAATGCTACAAGACTAGGACAAGGCAGGCTGTCTTACTGCTATCCAGTAGTCAAAATTCGACCGGAAAGAACGACAGCCACAGGAAAGCGCTGTCGTCCCAAAGATGCTGAGGACGGCGTCTATCCGAGCACTGAGTTCACACGGTAACGCCACGTTTCCAAAGTCCCGCAAAAAATGACGTGTGACCCATCCAGAAACCCAACCTCTACGCCCCTCAAATGTAGGACGGCTCAAGTGAACACAAATCCTAGCAACTCAAAAGGCCCGCTTACCACCTGCTTCTTCCCCATCCCGTCTACAGCCGGCTCACCGCGGCCGCCGGCTCCCGGGCGCTCGCCCCGCCCCGCCCCGCCCCGCCCCGCCCCCGGCCGCGCGCAGGCGCAGTGCATCACCGGGCTGGGTCACCGGGCTGCGCCCCCCGGACGCTCGGGCCTGCGGCCTCCACCGCGCGCGGCGGGAGCGCGGGGCGCAGGGCTGGTCTTCCCGGGCGGCCCCTGCGGACGAGGGAGCGTCGGCGTCGGGGCTGGCGCGCCCGGGACGGGAGACGCCAGCGGGCGGGGAGCGGCGGTCCCGGTTTGGGCCCTGTTTCCCAGCGGGCGCGGGGATTTGTTGGCGGGAGCGAGGGGACCACGAAGAGAGGTCCCCGCGGGCTACCGGCGGCTCCTTCCGGGCGGCTGAGGCCTCCTCCGCGAGGAGGCAGCCGGAGGCGGCGCCATGGCAGCGTGCGCTCAGGCCCCGGGAACCGCACGCCCGCTCCCCCGCCCCCCGGCCCCAGGAGCTCGGGCCGAACCTCCGGCCCCCGCCCGGTCCCGGGGGCGCCAGGGGCCGGTGCGCGTCCCGGGGCGGGGCTCTCCCGGGTTCCCGGCGCGTCGGCCGCGGCCCCACCCGGGGAAGGTGCCGTCAGGGCGGCGCCCCCGCCCGCGCTCACCTGGGGGCCCTCCTCCGGCCCGCGCCCCGAGTCGGCCCTCATGGCGCGCCCCCGCAACCGCCGCCGCCCGCCCGAGCCCGGGTCCACGGCAGGCGAGCCCCGCGGCCAGGTCTCCGCCCCGCGCAGCCCCGGTTCCAGCGTCGGAGGCGGGCACCCGCGCGGCGCGGTTCGCACGCACGTGTGCGGCGTGTGTGTTGACACGGGCCGTTCTCGAGTTTCCTCCCGTTGCCTCCCCGCCGTCCCACAACTGTGTCAATCAAGTTTGGGAAACGTTTTCCTCGAGCACAACATGAAGTCAAATCCGGGCTCACGTAAACATCATTAAAAATGACCTAATTTTCTTCGTTTTGTTTGGTTGGGTTTTTTAGAAAGATAACATTCACTTTAAATTTTGAAAACTGCAAGTATTTTGAAGCACGCACTATTTTATAGTTAAAGCGGTGGAGGGATGGTGTGGAGACGGAGAAAGTTGAGAATGATGTAGGAGATAGAGAGAGGCAGGAGGAGCGACTGGAAGTCTCAGACCTAGGGAAGAGAAAAACAAGACTGGAGAAACGTCCTCCTCTTGTGGTTTTCTCAGATATTGGGCTCCAGGACCGCAGTCCCTTCTCCCTTCCTAATTTAGGCATAAATGTAGATACTGGCTTTTAGGAAAATTGATGACTTACAGCTCTGATCAGAAGACTTTTTTCCTTGTAGCCCTATGTGTAGAATGATGGGGCCAAGTGCAGTTTCTGCAGGTCTTGACGTTAGACGTGAAATGTGTACGTTAACCCTTCTTGCTGCGTTAGTCAAGCAGGCACTTTTTGTAAAAACCATTTTCATAAAACAAGTTTCATAAGGTAAAATACAGTTTCTGAAATTACTTATTTTATTTAGGAAAGGTCTTTTTATCTGAATTGTACAAAGACCATAAGGAAATCTATGAAAGGTTCTTATACTCAGAAACTTAGCATTGTTCATATTTCTATGAGTTACTGCATATGAGGTAAAGGAAAACATTTTCTTCTACAAGCCAAATAGGTAACTCTATGTAAGCATACAATACAAATATGTTTTCAAATAAGATTAATAAACTGCAGTACTTTTAAGCTGCACTCGTTATAACAGGGCAAATGCTGCTGTTTGGGGTGGCAGCTGTTGGTCCGGAGCTCTGTAACAGGGGAACGCTGTTAAAACTGCAGCATTGTGCGGAGGGCCTCCTTAAGGCTCGGTATCAGAGGAGACCCACGTTGCTGGGACCCACTGAGGCTCTTCCTGAGCCTTCTGAACTGCAGACAACAACTGGGCACATGCATCTTGCAAGTTGTCATTCACAATCACATGATCAAAAAACTGGCCAAACTGAGTCTCCATTTTTTGAGCTAAATCCTCCATCTCTTGGAGATCTTCGTCCTTCAGGAGAAATAGAAAAATATGGATAGCACAAACTTAATGAGACGAATAGAAATAGTACGCAGTTTGTTATTTTGATTGTTATCCAGCTGTGAAGCTATTTATAAAAACAATTAGGTCAAATAAATTTCCTCTATTCCAAACCTCTACTCTAAAACACCGTTTCTCTCTTTAGTCTTACTTAGGATCCCGTTGGGCAAGGTTTCGTGAAATTTATTAACGGTTCCTAGACAGACCAGTCCTCTCAACTTCCCATTTGGACTTAAATTATCTTATTCTATTATCTAAACACTTGAAGCTCTCAAACCATATACAACATAAAACCAAAGAAAATTTACCAGTTAAGTATAAATAAAACTTAAACATAAATTTCAAATGAACACTAACTTGACAAGAATGACATTACTTTGCAGATACAAAATGACCACTCTCAACCTGAGGATGGCATGACCCAGTTCTATTGAATTGGGCATACTTAGATTACCCTTTGCTTCATGATGACCTAATTCACCTATAATATTGTCTATTTCTACTATTGTGAAATTTTGTTAAGTGAAAGTCATTTGGCCTTTACTTGGCACTAACGCAGTAAATTGATTGCTGCTATTTTCTTATTTGTCTACAACAATTAAAATAGTACATCTTGTTGCCAATGCATCCTAAACACAAATATAGACACAGGCACTGCAACCTCGTGGCGGTACTCCTTTACCAGGTGGCCATGCACATGATCCAGAAACAATTTTGTTAATTTGTTTAGCTTGCCATAAAAATGAGAACACAATTTTAGATGCCCATAAGACTCGGAGAATATATCCATGGACTCTACTGTCTGAAATGCAAACTGGAGTATCAGACTTTCATATAGTAATTATTAAAAACATATGAACATAAAAATAATGAGAGATAAAAGATAATATAAAGCTACCTTGTACTCACTTCAGCAGCGTATATACTAAAGTTGGAATGATACAGAGATTAGCATGGCCCCTGTGCAAGGACACGTGCAAATTCATGAAGTATTCCATATGTTTAATTTCAGTTTTACAAGATAAAAAAGTTCTGGAGTTCTGTTTCATGATGTGAATATACTTTACACCACTGAACTGTATACTTACAAATGGTTAAAATGGTTAGTTTCGTGTTTTGTTTTTCACCATACACACAAAAATAAGTGGATGTAATATCTGGATCTAGGTGATGGTTATCTGGGTGCATACACACGTAAAATTTCATTGAGCTGTACACATGTTATGACAAAATCTTTAATATGGATTTAATGAAAATTATTTAAAAACTGGAAAAAATTCACCTATTGTAGAAAAGAGTTCACTGATTAAGCCCACCTGGTTTGGCCCCTCTATTATTACCATCATCGTTAATAAACATTTTTTGTGTTTAAAAATATATATATATATAAAGAAAATTCATCTTACAGATGAGGTGTATTCACCAGAGCATTTTTTTTAAAGATCGGCGCCTGAGCTAACAACTGTTGCTAGTCTTCTTTTTTTTTTCCTGCTTTCTCTCCCCAAATCCCCCCAGTACATAATTGTATATTTTAGTTGTGGGTCCTTCTGGTTGTGGCATGAGGGATGCCACCTCAACATGGTCTGACGAGCAGTGCCATGTTGGCACCCAGGATCCGAACCAGCAAAACCCTGGGCCGCCAAAGTGGAGTGCGTGAACTAACCACTCTGCCATGGGGCTGGCCCCTCACTAGAGCATTTTTAAAGTAAACTTTCAAACATTTTTGTAAAATAAATAATCCATTTTGAATACAAATATTAGGCCTACGCACACCTAATTTCTGTATGTCTTTGCAAACTGTGGCTTGAGAGCTCTTTTTTTTTTAAAGCTAGACCCCAAAAAAAGAAAAAAGAAGAGTAGCATCATAGCAATTATTAAACTTTATTTTAATATCTATAAATGATGTAAAAAGGATAAATCATAAGTGCATTATTCATTAGAAACAGAAATTACATTCCTTAACATCGGGATGCTGTGGAAACAACAGTGGTTTTTTCACTAGGGGAATAAAAACAAAACAACGCGTACATCCATTGCCTCTGTATCTTACCTTGAACTTCATGTCCACAAAGTAGTTTGTAATGATCTTGGCATTTTTCCGAGATCGCTTCATACAACTCATGTTAGACGGCTTTATAAATATGACATAGGGCTTCAGTTCATGAGTTCTAGCCACTTGAATACCCTACACAGAAAAATTAAATGCACATTTAATAACAGAAGTCTTAATTTCCTAGAATCAACATGAATGTTCTCAAATTTCTAAGATCAGAAATTAGCAATTATTTTTAGCCAGAGTATATTTTCATGTGCTCTCAAGTCCTCAACTCTAAAAATCATGTTAATAATTAAGAGATGGGGTTCTAGAATCAAAATTACATTCGAATCCTTGCTCTTCCGGTTATTAGCCATGACACCTGTACTGAAATCTGATAGGATTCTGTACATGATCTCATGGGACAATGGCAAAGACAGACTCTCGAGGAGGATCAGCTCCGTTTCACTTTCCTCTTACCATTATCTCACGGTGGACTGACATCTTCATACTGACCACCAGCTTTGACCCAAGTAAGAACAACTCTTGTCCCCTGATTCTCTTCAGCACACAAGATATATTTTTTAATTGACTATAGAAAATGCAAGCAAACTACAAGGATCATAAAAAGTGGGCCCTACACATTGTATGTTCTTTATCTTAACTTGCTCGCTCCTCCTCCATTCCACGTAAGTCTCAGACAGGCAGCCATACATATGACAACGTAGGAACCTCACCTTCTGTGTAAAGCAACATCTTATTCCCACCACAAGAAGTTGCCTTGCTGCCTTTGTGATCAAGGTCAAAGAAGATTCCAAGTTTTTTTATGGCACTCGCTCAGTTCTGTTTTTATGTCTGAGAAACTGGATTTCTTCTCCAAGACAAGATATTGGCAACTGATCCTTCATTTAAGATCCTGGCTTTTAGATATGGGAAGTGGTCTTATCCTTAAAAGGCTAACAGAATAAAATGTCTCACCTACAGCCTACAGCATGTACACAAAACGGATGACATGCATTCACTATTTTGGGGAGATGGGAAATATTCCACTGCCGACCCACCTGGGGCTCTAAGTCCATGACACAGATCTTTCCTTCATTGAGAACTTCTTGAACAGCATCCACGCTGGTGCCATATAGGTGGCCTTTGTACTCACCGTACTCGAGCATCCTGCAAGAGAGGGACAAAGAAACAAGAATTCTTTCTACAAGTAAAATACTATCAGTAGTAACGTGAAGATAAACTACAACCGAATAGAATAAACTATGTGGACTTTACTAGCACAAAAAGAATTAGTGGATATTCGACAGGATAAAAAAATATTAGGAGATTTAGTACTTAACTCCTCCAATTTCTCTAAAATTTTCAACTCAATTGTGCTCCCTCTCTGAACCCAGTGATTTCATGTACTAATATATCAATTTACATTTCCTTGCTTAATTCTTCAGAAACAAGAAGAAATTACCTCAGTCAGAAGCTTTGGAATATGTATTAAATAGGGAATCTAATCTGAATGTCAAACTCCAGAGGCGAGAATCAGATTCCGACCATCTAGCTTACCTGTGACTATACACGAGGCTTTCAAATGCTTCCTTTGACACATAGTGGTACTCGCGTCCATTGATTTCATAACTCTTTTTGGAACGAGTAGTATCTATCAAAAAGAGGGAATTTTAAAAAAGGTTTTAGAATCTTCAAAATGTTTTGATTTATTACCAATATGCATTTGGATAAAGGTGTCCAATCAAAATAAGTAAATGAATACATAAACATAGATAAATAAAATGCCAGAACCAAAAAGAGGGAGCCTGAATTGGTGATAAGAAAGTAGAAGTTCTCAAATCAAAATCGGTTAATCTATAAGCCTTTATTAAGTGCTCACAGAGTAGATAGACAAGAAGGTATTAGGTATTCAGCCAGGAGAGGGACATCCTAAGGGAACACCTGCTCTTACTTCAAAACAGGCAGTAATGAGTTATGCGTGAACCCTAAGATGCCTGCAGGCCCCCAGGTAGCAACAGCAGCAGTGGCTCATGTTCAGATAGTGAATTTCCCAAGATCTCGTTTCGTCCCTCACACTGCTAGCTAGGTGGACTGTTATTATCTATAGTTTACTGATAAGTAACCGAAGCTTTTAGAGAGTAACTAAATTACATACATAAGACTAAGGAAAAGCAAAGTTGAAAACAAGAACCTCGGTGTTCTGACTCCTCCTAGACTAAAGCTTTCTACTACACCAGCTTGTCTCAGATTCGGAATGGAGAGAGCCCGTGACAGTCTGCCATCCTGCCCAGGTGCATTCATATCCAAGTGAGATGGCGATCGGTTTTAGGGATCTTCAGAAGGGAAGGACTCGTGGAGTCTGGAGTCAGTCTGACTCTTTGATATGACCACTTAGGTTAGAGATTCTTCAACTTAAATAGTACCTGTTTTAGAACCTAGCAGTTCACTGAATACCTAACAGTGATTCTTGTCTGCTCATCCATTTATTCAACTAACATGTACTGTGCTTATGTTCCAGCCATTGTGTGAGGTTCTTAGAACACAAAGATGAATAAGATACAGTCCCAACTCTGTGTCCTGTATATACATACTGCAAAGCTGCTAGTCCCTTAACCTTCTTTGCAACAAATCCTCTTTATTCATCAAAAATTTGTGTATTTGCTTTTGACAAAGTTTAAGGATGAAATAGATCAACACCTGATGATATTAACACATGGAAATGATCAAGTAGGAGCTTGGAAAGGGCCCTAAATGATAAAAGGAGTTATGGACATTCAAGAGGCACAAAAACCAAATATCATTTGGGAGTAATTTTTGTTTTTTCTTTAGGTAAGCCTCTCTTCAGCTCCCTAGAGTTCCTATAGTCATGCCACTTCTATAGCTTTGTACTGAAAAAACTCTTAGTGAAACACTATGGCTCTCAGGTGACAGTAAATTGTGTTAACATAAACCTCGGATGACGGCTTCTCCTTGGCTTCTAGTGGACTGTATTTTACACAGCAGGTTAAAGTCTGTGAATTGGTGCATAACTTGAGATATTCATTGTAAGCCCAAAACTGTTCACTCAATTTAAAAAGCAAAATATGGGCAACATTTTCTCACTTTGGATGATGGTTATCCACACTCCTTATAATTCTTCTATGTTCTGTGGGCATTTTTATTATTGAAAAATGATTTCTTCTGTAGTTTTTGTTTTTGAGATTAATGCCCATTCTTACACATGTTAACAGTACTTGGAAAGCACAACCTATGGAAGGTGATCATAAAGCAACTTTTTATGCCTCCCATTGCCCTTCTGTGGGTAAGACCTACCCGTGGCCCTGGATGAAAATCTAGCAGTTCCTATGAATCTTCTGACTACTCGCAGGTTTTAAAAAAAGTCTACAACCATTCATGCCACAAAACTCAGCCTCAATTTAATAATTAAAATTCCATTCCCATTAGTAATCAAAATTATGAACTTCATGTTTATTTCATGCCTCTCTTCCCCACATCTGTCTCAGACCTGCTGCACCCAGGGAAGCTGGCAGTCGGAGAAGCCAGAACTCAGGACAGGGAGGATGGTCCGTTTCTTCTCCCCTCTTTCACTGCATTTCTGCTGTCCTCCCCCAGTTTTATAATTCCTCAAGGCTAGCGTGCAGAGAGAGAGGAGAGGAAACAGGGCAGGAAAATCCTTATGTGACTGATGCTGATGCTGATGCTGGCTTCTTCTGGCTCTTTTTAGACTTGGCAGATGTTTAAATCTGGCTCTTTCTCTCCTAGAGGATGTATTGGGTTATTTTGCAAACACCACTACCACAACTACTGAGTATCTCAAACCCATCTCTATTCCAGCTCGTCATTTGTGATTTCTTCCACACCCTGAGGTATCTGGGGTTCCACTTTTGGCCTCCTACTGAGGCTTCATCTTGAGCAGGAACTAAGACAACCTCGGCTGACTTTCTCCTACATTATCCCCTCAGATCTGGTCCTTGGGAATCATCACAACTCTTTGGCTGTGACAGACTCTAAAAGGCCAGCTACCTCCCAAACTGCAGCCATTGGCCACCTCTTCTAAGCTCCCATCCTTCAGATTTTTCAGGTATAATACTGACACCTGTCTTCTGTGACCTTCAACCTGCAGAGAACACATATTAAGCTCTTTAGGTGGTTTCCCTAAATTGCTCTCTTGCCTTGAGGTGAAAGGGAAGCACCCAGACCCACACACTCTTCCTGCCATGGATGGTATAATCAAATGTACAGATTTATTTAAAATTATACATGCATATATTAAAATTTTTAAATAAAAAATAAATAAGATAAGGCATCAAACAGTCAAGCACAGTGCTAGGAAGATAGTAAGTACTGAACGAATGTTAGCTACCATTGCTAAATATTAGTTTTCCTGAAAGGTCATCTAAATGATGGTTAAGAAATGGAAGAAAGACAAAGCCGCTTTTTAAAAGCCTAGCTAGCTACACGCCAGTAAATCAATCCCCTTTATTAAAACAAATACAGTCAGCAATATTAAGGACTGTCCTTTGCGTCTTAGATTTCTACAACAAAGATGGTATGACGCAGTTCCGTGAGACCAGCGCATCTGCAGGGGCAAAGAACATTTTACCAAAAGGTGAACCTCTCGGAAAGAAGAACTAGACATACGTGGCACAGCGCTTTGAAAATGGTTAGGATTTAGTTCAATAAGTTGTCTTCTCAGTTCATTTACTCCAACACCAGAAGGTCCTAAAGACAAAAAGTCACATACAGAAATCGTTAGATGTGGATAATAGGGTGAAATCATTTTAGTCCTTCTACTGAAGAAACTTGAGAGCAAGTGTTTTGAGGGAAATTACATAGCTTCTCTTCTCACAAATTGGAACAGCCCCAGAAAACTCTTAGGAATTTCCCTGGTGAACCATGGAGAAACCACACTTCCTCAACATTCAGAAATGAGGTAGGAAACCGCAGGAACCTGTCACCCCAGCAAACTTCACCTAATGTTGGACACTGAGAATTCTCGGGCCTCATCTCAGGCAATCTGAGACAACCTACCTTTCCTCTTCAAACGAAGTTTCTACTAGACCACAACCCAGAAATCAGCCTTCACAGTTACGGGTCCTGTGACTGACAGAATTCGGGGGCACATTTCCTGACAGGTGGTTGAATCAACACCCCCGTGTCCAACTGGAGGCAAAGTTGGCCTCATGGGCACAGAACCCGTGCAGTTACACAAGGCCCGTGCTTAGGATCCTATGCTTGGTTTAATACTCTTCTCTGGCCACGTTGAAATTCTTAATTTTTGAGCAAAGGGCCCTTGTATTTTCATTTTGCACTGGGCCTTGCAAATTATGCAGCTGGTCCTGGCTGGAAGGCATGTTGTTCCACCCTGCAGGGGCCTGCCTTGGTCACAGCTAGAGACACAGAGAGGATGGCAGCAAGAGGCAGGTCACTACTGCCGCAAGGACCAGCGGAGATCTTAGTCACAAAAGCAGGTCGCCCCAGCTCTGTATTTGCCCTGTGCTTTAGCATCAAAGATACATTCTAGAAGATTTTAGACACGTTTCTAAAGGAGATGGTCACAAATTTCTTAGGGAAATGAAACTTAAGGGCTTTTTTTCCTAATACAGAGCAGTGACCCAGTCTGGGAGAACACTTATCTATGCATATAGAACAAATTCTAAACAGGCACAAAAAATCCCATTACAGCCTCATCATAATACAGCTTGTTACCCTACAAGTCCATATACATCATGACATACCACATTCATTGTAGACAAGAAAAATATGATACAATGAAGTGTTATTTATAAACACATATAAAACAGGTGTTATTGTTTTCTAAAGTGTTTACATGGGGCTCCATAAAGAGTTCCACCTTTACCACTACTCCCAGTGCAAGGCCCCCGAATCTAGGAGAGCTTTGCCTGCAGGCGCAGCCTGCTGGGACGTACCCACGAGCACTATGAGGCGGTGCTTGTCTGAAGGGCGGCGCTGGTACCTCACCACCTCCTCGTAAGGGGCGCCCACCGCGCCGTGGCAGCTGCCGGCCCCGCACACGCTGGCGCGCACCTGGCTGAGGTGAGACTTCCTGCGACAGAGGCGCATGCTGCGGCGGAAACCAGCTGGGGAGGGTGGAAACGCACGGAACGTCAGATCCAGGGCAGGAGAGAGCACTTCTTGCTCCCAACCTGATGGAGCGTGCAGTGACTGTGACCCGAAAGTGTTAGTTCACAGAGCCACGTCTGTCTGAAGTCAGAAGACAGGAAGCGATATGAAGGAAGAATAACACAATGCCCCATATGCCCCTGGGTGGCCTCAGCACCCACTGTGTGCCGGGCGTTGTACCAGGTGCTGGGGATACAGCGGTCCGCGAAACCAAACCCACGGCCTCAGGAAATTGACATCTCATGGGGGAGGAGAGACAACGAACCACAACGAAAATAGTGCTAAGAAGAAGGGCGAGTGGGTGGAAGGTCCCCCGGTGCTTCTTCAGATAGAAGGCTCCATTAGGTTGACACTGAGCAGGAAGGGAGCCAGCTAAGGAGGCACCTGGGGGGCACAGCAGTGCAGGCTGAGGGAGCGGCAACTGCAGAGGTGCAGAGAAAGGAGCGGGCTTGGGGAGCTTGAGGAGGAGCTGGGAGGCCTAAGAAGCTGAAGGGCAGTGACAGTAGGGAGAGAGGTAGGGAGTAGGGGTGGAGAGGAGGCCAGGAGGTCACACAGGGCCTCAGGCAAGTGTTGGATTGTGGTCAAAGTGGGATGGGAGGCCACGGGGTAGTCAAGAGACAGCGTGACATGATGTGCTTGATGTTTCTGAAGAAGCGCTCTGGTTGGTGAGAGAGGGTGTAAACTGTAGGGGGAGGAGCTGCAGGCTCCAGGGAGGGTGGTTAGGAAGCTGCTGCAGTGTCCTGGGGAGAGAGGACAGTGGCTCGGGCCACGTGGAAATGGGAGCAGGCTTATTACCCACAGATGGACACACTAACCCAGACAGGTGATGTGGTCGCTCACAACTGTGTGCTCAGTGGTAGAGCTGGACATCTTAGCCATGACTTCCCAACTCCTACGATCCTGCTTAATCTGCCTAGCAAATCACAGGGCTTTCTGGTACTTACAGAGCGGCTCCCAGGTCCTCTCAGATAGTAGAGTTATACAAACATATATATATATATATACACACACACACACATATGTATGTATATATATGTACGTATATGTATAATATATATATAATACATATATAAATACACACACTTACATCTATGTCTGTATCTATTTATGTTGAAAACCATGAATTTATATCAACAGCTACAACGCCAATTTAACAGTACGGGATCCATTCCAGCCTTCCCCCTTTCCAGATGTAACTCCCTTCCTTGGCGGTGAGCAACCTGACTCTTATTATCCTCATACATTTACTTATTGTGTCCGTCAAGAGCACCTATGCAGGTGGGGACGGTGAGTATCAGCAGCCTGGCAGCGTCAGAGCCCAGGCTAGGTGAGGAGGGCATCTTTGTAGAGGCTGTGCCGTATCAGAGCCCCAGTGTTGGCAACTGCCCTCCTCACTCACTGGGCAGGCTCTGCCAACCCACGCCAGCTTGCCATCATCCCTGCACAGACGCCCTCTTCACTCTGCACAGGCTCTGATGCCCCACCCCAGGCTGCTGCTTCTCCACTTTTGTGCAGATGCCCACCTGCTCGCCTAACTAATGGCTTTGGGGCTAAATTATTCTGGAAGGGACACAGATAGGTGGCACTGTTTTTTTTAAAGCTCCCTCAATGGTTCCAATATGCATCCAGGCCTGGGAACCGCACTCTACTTTACAGACCCTGCAGCCCTGCTGTTCTCCCACTGTCTCATGGAAGGAGGAAGCCCAGCGTGGTTTTAATGAGTGGTGCCCAGTCCTTCAGAAAGCTCCGCCCAGTTGACAGATGATGGAAATGTGGCCATAACACTAAGATTAGTAGTCAGAGAATTGGTCTCTAGAGTAAGATAAACACATTTTGGAACAGAGTGGAAGTAAATTAAAGATCTGTGTTTGACAAATAAAAGATATCCAGTGTAAGCTAGACCAATTACAATGAATGATCAATAATAGATCAGAATATTGACCCCCCCACCAAAAAAGGATAGAGGGAAACTAGAGGAAGGAATAAGTTTGGAAACGTCCATCAGCAAAAGAAGCTTTCAGAAGAGTGTCAGGCTGTAACTTAGCAAGTGGCAAAGACCCACTTCTTCTTAAGCATCACCTACCGATAAAGAACTTCTGGCCATAGCCGACAAATTCCTCCTTGTCTGGAACACAGAGAAAGGCAGGAGCAGCGTATGTGGAGGAGGAGGAGGAGTTTACTTAGAACAGGTGCATGAAATCATCTTCAGATCTTCACGTGACACTGTGTCAGTGGACAGCAGCCCAACTGAATGTACCCTAGAGTGGCTTACTAAAGAACGTCCTGAGCGCTTCCCATCCTCTCACATGCACAGACTGTGTAGACACACTCCAGAATTTCAGCAATATACTGAATATACTGTCTAGTGTGACTGAGAACAAAATGCTATTTTAGGCTTGTTTAGAGTTATGAGAAAGATACTGAGTCATAACAAAAACGTAAAAATTGAGTATGCTTTTTTAAACATGCCACAAGAAAACTGATTTTAAAAAAAGAGACAGATGAACTGGCTTTGGCCTTAACTTGTGGTTAAGGTGTTTTGCAGGTCCTATAATTAATCCCTTTGTTAGAAATGTGTTTTTAGGGGCCAGCCCTGTGGCATAGTGGTTAAGTTCGTACGTTCTGCTGCAGTGGCCAGGGTTTGCAGGTTCGGATTCCAGGTGTGGACATAGACCACTCATCAAGCCATGCTGTGGTGGTGACCCACATACAAAATAGAGGAAGACTGGCACAGATGTTAGCTCAGGGCTAATCTTCCTCAAGCCAAAAAAAAAAAAAAAAAAAGGAGGAATATTGGCAATAGGTGTTAGCTCAGGGTGAATCTTCCTCACCAAAAAATAAAAGAAAAGAGATGTTAAAAAAAAAAAAAAAGACAGAAATGTGTTTTTATTTTCTCCATTACAAAATGGTTTCTTCTGGGGCCGGCCCCATGGCCGAGTGGTTAAGTTTGCGCACTTCGCTGTGGCAGCCCAGGGTTTCGCTGGTTCAGATCCTGGGCGTGCACATGGCACTGCTCATCAGGTCATCCTGAGGCAGCATCCCACATGCCACAACTAAAAGGACCCACAACTAAGGCATACAACTACATACTGGGGGGATTTGGGGAGAAAAAGCAGAAAGACAAAAAAAAAAAAGATTGGCAACAGTTGTTAGGTCAGGTGCCAATCTTTAAAAAAGAAAAAATGGTTTGTTCTGTACAAAATTAACATTTGCTCTATGGCTGCCAACTGTTTCTGACTGGCCAGGAATCTGAGAGACAAAAGTGAGGGAAACCATGCCCAGGGGCCTGAACCATCTAAGGCTTGTTTCAACTCCTGTCTCTGCTTCCAGTGGGGTCCAGAAAAATTGCTATAAACTCCAGAAAAAAAAAGTCATTTTCAAATTACTGTTTACTAACCTATGTTGCTTGTCACTTTTTTTTTTTTTTTGAGGAAGATTAGCCCTGAGCTAACTGCTGCTAATCCTCCTCTTTTTGCTGAGGAAGACTGGCCCTGAGCTAACATCCATGCCCATCTTCCTCTACTTTATACATCGGACGCCTGCCACATCATGGCTTTTGCCAAGTGGTGCCATGTCCGCACCCTGGATCTGAGCTGGTGAACCCTGGGCCGCCGAAGAGAAACGTGTGCACTTAACCGCTGCGCCACCAGGCCAGCCCCATTCTTCACTTTTACGACTCTGTTCTGATCATTGAAAAAATATATAAAGAGCATTTGTTCATAGAATGAACCGACATATACAATCTTTTTTTTCTTACCTTTTGGGGTTTTTTTAAATACACATTTTAAAATATAAAGAAAACCCACTAATATTAATTTCATCTTCTGCTAAATAAGCATATTTTTCTAACTGAAATATGTCAATAAGTTTAAAAGGAAATGTTTACTTAGGGATATATTCATAAAGCTTACTCACTTTCATTGTTCATTTTAAAATATTTTCTTTGAAGGTGAATAGTTCATCATTGATTTCACCCTTAAAAGTCATATCTTATCTTAAAAGTTATCCTGTCGATTCTTTATTTTGAGGCACTGAAAGATCCTGAACATAGTTCTATTTGGCTTATCCAGGAAATAAAAACAATTACCTTCTGAAAGTTCCTCTAGATATTTGGGTAAGTGCAGAAACAGACATGGAAAAAGTTAAGATTTTGAGAAGATCAAGTCAGTCATCAAGTAAAGACAAACGACAAAATGAGGCATTCACGTCACCCTTAGGGAAGTTGTAAGTCAGGGGAGGCCTGGCCAAGAACAACACACAACTGAGGCCTCAGAAACTCCTGTGACCCGACTCTGCAGCTCAGGGGACAGCTTTTCCTGCCAGGTGTGCATCTCTATTCTCCCTGAAGGCTTTTTATCCACGAAGTTTCCTCTCTACTTGGTTGGCACAAAGTGGAGCTTGAAAGGGAGAAACTGCAGGAAGGCAACTGACTTGCGCCTCCTCCCTTTGCTCAGAGGCCATGTGGCTGCGCTCCTGTGAAGAGGAGGAAGGGGTGGAAGATGCGTGGGCAGGCGCTGCCGCAGCCTCTGGCCTGAGCGCCCTCATTCCTCACCCCTCCCTGGGTCCAGTCACACGCTTCCATCTCCAGCTGGCCCCTTGAAGACAGGCGGAATGAACACAAAGGTTTGTTCGCATATAATGAGAGAAAGGGAAATCGCCTCAACTGAAGTAGGGACAATATGCCAGAGCAATTACAGACTGAGGGGACGGAGAACAGGAGGAAGCACAAGGCTGGAACTCGGAAGCAGGTGAGTAACGTCAACACACCCCGAAAGGCTGCTGTTTTTAAAAAACACTCTGTGGGATCTATGTTGTTACTACAGAGGTCAACGTGATTTTGAGGGACAGACACTTGATGATACCATGTGTTATCAATAACAAATAACCTGGTAAAGAAAACGAAAATAATTCAGCACAGATACCTCACTCCAGGTTATTTACTCTCAGTATGGAGTAGACAGATGCGCGGAATAACTTATTCAATAACTGCAAAGCAATGTCTTTTATCTGTTCAAACGTCTCTCTCCATAATGACTATCTTCTAAACCACCGAGTTTTCCATGTTACATTTCGTGAAAACTTACGTCACTATTGTGTATGCCTTCTATTTGTAATGAGTGTGAGGAGCAGGACATTCGAAAGATTGCGCAGGACGGTCTCATACACTGCAGGACGTCTAGTGGTCCTGACTCCTACCAACGACGGCCAGCAGTGCCCCCAGTCAATGTGACAACCAAAAACTGCCTTCACAGAGTTCCAAAATGCCCCTAAAGGGAAGTACTGGTTAAGGTGAAATTTACCGTATCTTACAACTCTACTGTTGATGTATTTAGACAATTATTGTATCATATCCCTAAATATGTATGTAAATTATACCAAAATTTGGAATATACATTTCAAAATCAGCATGAAATACTCATTTTTTACTTACCAGATTCAAATGTTTCTTCATCTGTAGTTTTCCATGGAGGCAAAAAACCAAGTGTTACTACATTTCCATCCACACTGAGTCTGTATTTCACCAGTCTAATTCCCTGACCCTCTGCTTCTGCACACACACTGCCTTGAAAAACGTTTTCCTAAATCAAGGCCAAGTCAGTGGTGTCTGTATGGCATATACAAGCCTTAAATGAGATACATGGCATTAAGCTATTGGGCTGTGATGACAAGCAGGGGTACAGCAGGAGCTTAAAATAAATAAGTGAAATAATAGAAGAGAATAAATAAAATAAAAAAGAGGCTCAGAGGGACAGGAAAAGTCGGGTGTCATGGGAAACTCCTCCAGATTGTTGGATACTGCACAGCTTGGCTGCCAGAGAGCTTGCAGATGTAGGAGGGGTGCCGCCTACCTGAAGATCTGGGGGTGCCTGAGCAAGGGGAGTGCAGCAAGGAGCCAGAGCGTGTGAGTGGTCTGGCTGGGTAGACTGGTTCAGGGGACGAGAGGTCTGAGACAAACCAACTCACTCAGCACTTCAAACAATCCTTGTTGGCATTTTGAGTTTAAGGATTAGGAAACTAGAATTTATATGGAGAGCAATTTGAACTATAAAGCGACATTACCAATGTGCACATCCTTGGGTCAGGTGATGCTGCATTTAAGGTGGATTCACATGTGTGAAACCATATATTTATAAAGCTAGTCACTGTTTATCCTAGGAAAGATGAGACATAACCCAAATGCTACCAATAAGTGATTCTATAAACATACAATAACTTATTTAAAAAAACATGAGGAAGCTCCTTATGTACTAAGATGGAATCATCTCCAAGACATACAATGCTACAAAAAAGCCAGGAACAGAACAGTGTATACAGCATATCATCAAAGAGTACATGCACTCATGTTTTAAAAAAAGGTGAGAATGAGGGTGGGGGAGAAGAGAAGAAAATACACATCATTGCTTTTTTTTGAGGAAGATTTGCCCTGAGCTAACATCTGCTGCCTATCTTCCTCGTTTTTTCTTTTTCGCTTGAGGAAGATTCACACTGAGCTAACATTTGTGCTGATCTTCCTCTATTTTGTATGTGGGTCACTGCCACAGCATGGCCACCAACAAGTGGTGTAGGTCCACACCCAGCATCTGAACCTGGGCCACTGAAGCGAGTGCAGCAAACTTAACCACAAGGCCATGGGGCGGGCCCCAATGCATCATTGCTTTTATACACACAGACTATATCTGGAGGGACAGAGAAGACATTGAGAGCATTTACTGCCTAAGGAAAGAAAACTGACCAGGGGAACAGGGAGAAAGAGGACCTTTCACAGAATGTACTTTTGTAGTTTTCAAATTTTGAAATATGTGAATGTGGTACTTAATAAAAACTTTAATTAAAATTACAGAAAGGAAATGAATATTACTGCAAGTTAAAAAAAAAAAAACAGAATGTGTACTTGGTGAAATATAGTGTAAGCATCATTCTGTAGTTGTTCTGGGAAGTATATAAAATCCCCAGTATGTAAAGATTTCAGGGGCTGGTCCCATGGCCGAGTGGTTGAGTTTGCACGCTCTGCTTCGGCGGCCCAGGGTTTCACTGGTTTGGATCCTGGGTGTGGACCTAGCACTGCTCATCATGCCATGCTGAGGCTGTGTTCCACATAGCAGAGCCAGAAGGACCCACAACTAGAATATACAACTATGTACTGGGGGACTTATGGGGAGAAGAAGAAGGAAAAAAAGGGATTTCATATTGTTCTTTAATTTCTAAAAACTAGATTAACCCATATAAGCCAAGACAAATTCACCTATCAGACTAAAGACGCTCTAACTAGTCTCCTAAAAAAACCCTAGTGATTCTTGAGCCCGCCTTAGTTCTGCCATGAAATCTGAAAGATCTTTTCCCAATTTCCAAAAAAATTTAAGAACAGAAACGTAAAAAGTTTTCATATATTTCTTGAAAATTTGGAATCCACTACTATTTATCTATACTAGAATCTACCAGAAGATGGTATCAGACAATAACAAAATATATATTTTGCTTTTTAAAAAATTTGATATCTCAATATTTTGTAGTATTTCACCAAGAGCATGATTATTTCCAGATGTTCCACCTGAATGTAACACCTGTGTGCTACCACGTGTTCCTGCGATCATGTCCAAAATATTGCTTTCTAGAGCACTTTCTAGAAGATGGTTTGGAGCCTGGAGACATTCCCACAGCTGTGCTTCCCTTCCAAATGCCAGAAGCACAGGAAAAGGACAGTGGACAGCATTCATTTTACACGCTTCCTCCAGAGGCAAGGCCTGTGGCCCCTTTGGCTGACTCTGCTTCAGAAAGTCTACAGCTGAGAGGCTTCATGTTTCTACTCGTGGTCAACTGACCAAGAAGAAACGCTACCTGCTTCCACACATTTCTCGTCAATCTTCATGTCATCTTCTATAAAAGAGCATAGAAAGGGAAAAATAAAACTTAAAATGTGTTAGCATCACAAACAAAACTCCCTACGCACAGCCTTATGTCAATAAAACTCAGACCACCCTATAATAATGTTACTCGTACGACTATTGCTCACTTGTAGAGATAAAAAGGACTCTATTATACTAATGAAAATGTATGATATGGGCGGCTACACAACATAAAAGGGTTAGAATTCAAAAGCATAGGGTTTTGAATGCTGGACAAATTAGGTTACCTCTAAGCCTTGGTTTTCTATCTATAATGGGGACAGTAGTAATATCTACCATGTAGGATAGGATTAATTGAGATAATGCACGGAAAGCTCAGGCATATGGTAAGTGCTCATTACTGTTAATGATTTTTACCTTTAGCTTAAGTACATATAAGAGAATAAAAGAATACAACTTTTAAAAGTATTCATCCTAATACTCAAAACACTTTAGTAACATGACCCAAGCCCAACTTTGAACTCTTGTCCACTTTGCTCCTTCACATGTCTTACACCCCCTCTAGCGTAGACCTCACTTCTTCCTCTGCACCTTTGCTTATGCTGTTCCCTTTGACTGTAATCTTCAAGGTCTGTCTCCAGCACTAATCCAAATGAACACCTCTGCCATGAACTGCACAGCATTTTTTTCCTACTCCTTGAATTCTCTGATGCACAGCTACTCTGCCTTGTAATATCATCATTGGGTGTTTGCCTTATTCATCCTCTTAGCTCCCTGAAAGTGGAAACTGTCTCACTAATTTTTACATATTTTATAGAGCATAGAACAGTCTTGCACATAGTAGGTACACGAGAAATTATTTATTAAATTGAATTGTTCTTTTAATATCAAATAGTTGATTTGAATGTATGTTCTGAAAAAATAATTTCTTTTCTTTCAGCACTGTACATCTGGTGCCTTGCACAGTGCCCAGCACTTCCCAGGAGATCAATAAATAGTAGTTCAATAAATAAGTCTTACATATGTTCCAAAAGTACAAATTATAGTAAAGTATTATTATAGTATAACAAGCTATAATATTATAAAGTAATATAACAAACTTATCACCACCTCAAGGACCACGTCATTAATTAATGTTTTTTAAGTAAAAGGTGCAACATGAAAAATTGTATGAAATAACACTGTTTTATAGAGATAGGAGCACAGACAACAAGTCACCTGGCTGAGGATTTCGCAGTTATTCAATTCCTTAAGTTCACTTAGAGATTATTTTCCAGATCAGTAATTTATAACAACAGGGAATTCACTAGTTCCTAGGATATACCTATAGGGTTATGGGTTTTTTTAAGGCAAACAAAATCTACAATTGTCATTTCTGTTTTACAGAGGCCAGGGGTAATTCTCCATTAACAGCACGAGTAGCCCTGATTTTTCTAATAGGTACTCTGGGATCTCAGAGAGCCACTGATTTGCTCCCTCAAAATCAACAGCTCCACACGATGGGCTAGGATGAGTGCTACACACTGATCTGTATCCTCCCAAAATTCCTATGTTGAAGCCCTAGCCCCCAGTATGACTGTATTTGGAGATGGGGTCTTTAAGGAGGTAATTAAGATTAAATGAGGTCATAAAGTTGGGGCCCTAATCCAAAAGGATTGGTGGCCTTATAAGAGGAGGAGACATCGAACTGATCTCTCTCTCTCTTCCCCTCCCTTCCTCCTACCCCACATTCACAGAGGAAAGGCACATGAGCACCCAGAGAAGGCAGCCATCTCCAAGCCAGGAAGAGAAGTCTCCCAGAAACCAACCCTGCCAGAACCTGGATCTTGGACTTCCAGCCTCCAGAACCATGAGGAATAAGAACCTACTGTTGAAGCCCCCCAGCCTGTGGTATTTTGTTATGGCAGCACGAGTGGACTAAGACAGGGGGCTTGTTACCCACCAAGACCACATAGACCCAGCCCCCTGCAAAGACCTGCCCATGCACCCTTCCTCCCTTCCCCTTTCCAGCTTCAGGGATGAAATGTGGGCGGACCAAGGGGACTGCTCTTCTCTCTTCTCCAACCTTTCCACAAGCAGACAGACAGCAACTTGCCTTCTAGATTTTGTGAGTGAGTGTGTGTGTGTGTGTGTGTGTGTGACATCATGAGGAGTCATCTGGGTGTCTGGACATGGAGAAAGGGAGGGGTAATAACTGGAGGTCCCATTTGCCCTTGGTGCAGGGCCCTTCAGACAGACAGAAACTTCAGTCCAGACTATACTGCTTGCAACTTCTGACAATGTTCATTCTTTCTCTGAACCTCAATCTTTTCATCCATAAAATGTGAACAATAATGATTTCCTTACAGGGTTATTTTTAGACATTGTGCATAAAGCAATTGAAATCAAACAGGAGATCAGTTTCACAACTTCTATTGAGTTCTTACCCTGTGCCGTGTTAGACTCTGGGCTGCCTATAAATATTGGCTCTCTTTTCTTTTATTCCTCTCAGTGTTAGGACAATTACACTGTGAGTACATTCTTTTGACTGACACATTTTAATAAATTAGTTTATTAGTGACTAGTACACTACTAGATACATAGGAAGAGCTTAATAAATAGCTGAACTGAATTGAATTCAGAAAACCAAAAGAAATTTCTAGGAGACTTTGGAGATGAGTTTTTTTTTTTTCCAAATACTATTTCTTACCTTCATCTATAGAAATCGCTGAGTACAGATGAACGATTGAAGCAGGCGGAAAAAAAAAGAAGAGAAAGAGAGCACAATAGTTTATGCTATAGTTTCTCAGATTAATTTACTTACAGTAAGGAAAGCAAAGTGACAAAATTATTCTCTAGAAATTCAGTGGAGACGTAGTAACAAAATGATAAGGGAATATCCTATAGAAACTGATACATTTATGAGCCTTGTTGGAAATGGGATCTAGTTGCTTCTGGCAAATCCTACTCCCTTCCATCCCAATAAGATCTATAAGGGTCGCGTTCTATTGATTTCTGAATTAATATGCTTAGTTCAGCATATTTGAGGAACTCAAATCTTGAATGGAAGAAAGGAAAGAAAGAAAGAGAAAGAGAGAGAGAAGGGAGGGAGGGCCAGGTAGAGGGCTGCCAACTACAAGTGCGTCTTCGGGAAATAACTTTTTAATGATCATCTGTAAACTAACATAGGCCTGGAATTTCTCAATAACTCTTTTCTTTCAATAACTCTCCATTAATAAAGTTGCCAATACCTCTTGAGCCAGTAACCTGCTCCTGAGATTATTTTTTGTATGGTAACATTTAAGCAGAGCAGAAAAATACAAAATAACATTCCTTGCAGCATCACATCCAACAATTAAAAACAAAAGAAATGACCTAACAGTTTAGAAAATGACTGTGCTCCATCAGAAACATCCCTGGGAGAGGTGACCCTTTAAGAAGGCGGCTCCAACTAACTCTGGGGTTCCTGGACTTAGAGATTTGTGAGGATAATAATACGGGGCTACAATCTATTTTCAGGATGGTCTTTTCCGAAAGTCTAATATAAATGGCCCTTAGGCTACATGAGCAAATGAGAAGTCAACCAGTGGTCATACTATTATCAGATACTGATTAGAAGCTTAATTAACATTGCCATGTGCCTTTGATAAATGAAATAGGAAAATGAGTTAAAGAAGTACTTCAATCTGGTTTGGTAAACAAACTTTTCTAAAACACAGGGAAAATAACTACAATATCTCTATGAAGATTATATCATGTTTATCTGATATACAAACGTTTCTGATAAAATGTTAAGTTAAAAAAAAGATAAAACGATGTATCGCAGCTGTTACTAGTAATCACTATATAAAATACGTTTCCATAGCTGGAAGGTAGTGTGAAAGTACTGTCAGTGTGAAGGACTCGTAAGAGTGTTTGCTTTCAAAAATGTCTCTATAGTTGTCATCAGATCTTTTCAAGAGAAAATCATTTTCGTCTTAGAGCAGTGAGAAATAAAGCGGGTGAGGACTTGCCACGGCAAATCTGTCGATGCTGTTATCTGCTTTAGGCCCTTCCAGCCCCTCTCCCTCCTCCTGGCGCCTCACCTCCTTCATTAACTCCTTTGGCAGGGGTGCTGCCCAAGGGCCATTTTGGAAGGGCCTGACTCAGCAGGTTCCAGTGGGCTCTGCAAGCCACAGCGCCCTTTATGAAGGCAGGAAGCTGGTCACAAGCATTCGCCACCATCGAGCCCTTTCCTAACCATTCCCACACTGCTGTTTGCATAATACTGTCTAGCAAACAAATTACATTCCTTAAGCAGCAATTCAGTTCCAGGTTTATTCATCAAAGGCACACACAGCTGTTAATCAGAGCTTTTGAACAGTGTGACATTTAGCCCCTCTAAACAGAACCCAGATGAAGGGTCGTGCCTGCCGGTAGGTTATAATGTATATGCTAGCTGCAGGGATCTGTGCGTGGCACGCATCCTGCTGTGCCTGCCGGTAGGTTATAATGTATATGCTAGCTGCAGGGATCTGGAGGGGCTTCAGGGTGGGGAGCTGTCACTGAAGGTGTCCCCAACACAGGAACAGTTGCATTTTCATAAACTGAAAACTCTTTCAAATCCAAAGGAATGAATGTCTAGTGTAGGATTTCAGACAGCTGCCAGGAGGTTCTATGGGGCAGTGGCGACATTTAAAGATCCTCTCCTGGGCAGGAAGCCAGCCCTGGGAGAGGCAGCAGCCTTCCCGATGATGCACATGCTGGGTTTGAGGTTTCGGCACACTCACATATGGTTGACTTCAGGTGGGTGTGAGGCTGGTATGGCTGAGACCACCAGAACTCCCGCTGCTTCCTATGCAAAAAGAAATACACCATGAGAAAAAAAAATCAACTCAGGTTAACCCAGGTGAAACAGATCCAGGCCAGAAGGTTTCTTGGAATTCTGCCGCCTTCCACCCAAGTAAAAAGGAAGATTTCTTCTCCAAACACATTGTCAAATACCTTCTCCAAATGCACAACCTTTCTTATCATTTGTTCCTGCCTGACAGGATGTTTTCCGAGCAACACCGACTAAGACTGAAAATCTGGCTTCTGACCACCAGTTCAGAGACCACAGGGCTTCAGTAAACGAGCCATGCCCCCTGCCTCTCCCACGCTAGCCTGCTTCAGCTGGTCTTGGAATTTCCACGGCACGTTCTGCTTTCCCTCCCATGCCGTTGATGCTCTACACTTTCTTTAGAGCCACAAGAATTTCAACCCCTTCTACTGTCCTGTATTTGTGCACCAATCTGATAAGCCTGTCATTTCTGTGTGCTCCTTGCAAGACCCATACCCGAGCCTCCTCACCACTTACTGCCCTGAGACCATAAGGGCTAATCTCATTAGGCCTTTATCCCTGTTCTTGTCAGGCCCCAAAGCTCAGGTCATCCCTTCTCCTCTGCCTTTTAATCTCTATGAGGCACCGTCCACCCCACCCAGGTCTTCTTAAGGTCACTGCTCCCTTTCTTTCTCTTTAGTGAGGAAGACTAGCCCTGAGCTAACACTTGTTGCCAACCTTCCTCTTTTTGCTTGAGGAGGAGTGGCCCTGAGCTAACATCTGTGCCAGTCTTCCTCTATTTTGTATGTGGGACACTGCCACAGCATGATTTGATGAGCAGTGTGTAGGTCTGCACCCAGGATCTGAACCTGGGAAGTCCAGACAGCCAAAGCAGAGCACACAAACTTAGCCACTATGCCACCGGGCCGGCCCCAAACACTGCTCCCTTTCAAGAGGTGGCTGGCTCCTCTCCCACTCCCAGGGGTGTGCTGGAAAACCAGCTCCGGCGGAAGGGCGGCCCTGAGGTGTGGCTTCTGCTGATTTCTCTCGCATCAGTATCCTCCTCGTGGCTGATTGCAGGCTGCCGCCCTGACTCACTGACACGGGATGTGAGATGAGGTGCACGCAACGGGCTCTGCCAGCTGGGCCAGCGCAGCCTTCCCTCCACTGGCCTAGAGCTGGTCTGTGCACCTGCTTCTCCTGGCGACCCCAGACCACTCTCCGTGTTCCCTAGAGGCCCTCACTTTGAATGTCATTCCCCCTGCTCTTCTGGGAGCTGCCCCAGATCATTCCTGCTCACTCTCTTGCCCTCCACACTGTCTTGTACTAATTCTTGATGATTTCATTAGGCGCATGAATGCCCTCCAAACCCCCTAACTGCCTGGTTCCCTCATCTGCTCTCTTCCAAAGACCCTCCCTCATTCTACTTCAGCCACTGCTTCCCACTGACATAATACCCTGGAACTTCTCAGTACCAGTAATGGAAATCTCTCCATAATTTCAATTTACAGCATCCCTTTCTTCTGCCAACACTTCCTATCTTCCCAACCCCAATAATCTGTTGACCCCATTGGGACCTATAATCCATTGATCTTACTTGCTATCCACAGACCCCTACCCCTTACCTCCCTCCTTCAAGAACTTAAATGTCACAGTCCTTCACTGGAATTGCTCCTTGGGCCTTCCCTTGGTTTACTGCCAGGTCCAACTCTGTCTAATCTGGGCCTGCCCCCAGGAAGCTGACCAGAATCACTTCAAATGTATGACCATTAACTTTAAGAGGGCCCTTAATGCTGATCCGACTATATTGACCTAATCCGTTTGCTCTCCAGTCCTCATAAAACTTTTCAACTTTCTCCTCTCTCCTTCCCGATCCCTCCATACCCACCCTTACTCTCAGCTTATGACGCTGCTTCTTATTTCACTGAGAAAATAAGAGTGGTTGGAAGAGAACTTCCATGCTCTCCCCATATCTCCCATCCTCAACTGTACCCACATACCCTGGATTCCCTGCTGTCACTCCTGCTGTGGGTGAACTGCCGATGATCCTACATAAGGCCAAACTGTCTACTTGTACAATAGATCATATATCCTTCTGCCGGCTCAAGGACATCAAGAACAGCAATTCTCTTCTCTTTCTCCTGAATCATAAAAACTTCCCCTCTCACTGGACCATTCTCACCAGCGTTATTTACCCCATCTAAGGAAGTTCTCTTGCACCGCTGCACTTTCCCCTCTTGCTATTTTTCCATTGCTCTGCTCTGCTTTATGCCAAAATGTCTCAAAGAGTTTTCCATGCTCATTGTCATCCATTTCTTCAAATCCAATTCTACTAAGATTTTGGCCTCACTCCTCCACCGAAGTTGCTTTCATCAAGATCACCAATGATCTGCATTGGGAAACCCAGCGGTCAGTTCCCAGTCCTCTCAGCAGCGGCTGACACAGTTGATCAGGACACTATACTGTCTTGATTTTCATCCTGTCCATTAGTCATTTGTTTTCAATCTCCTTTACTGATTCCTTTTCTTCTTCATGACCTCTTAACATTGGCTGAGCCTTGGACCTCTTTCTGTCTTCTTTCTATCTTACTCACTTCGTTGAACCTCAACAGCACAAAGGTGAGGATGGTGGGTTGGGATTCAGTAACTGAGGTTTCAACTCAGCCTCGAAAGATTAGTAGAAGGAGTTAGAACCACCTTTTAAAGTGTAATTCAGTTTCCCCAGTGCTTTACTCTCTTTTCTAGCTGACACGATTATTCTGGTCCCCTTGGCATTTAAGATGCTTAGGGCACATCGACAAGTTGACATTTGGATTTATAAGCCAGTGTGTGTTCATCCATCTGCTTGTCTCTCCTTATCTCCTCTTAACTGCAATAAGAGAAGCCTGAGAAGACATTTTGTTTCCTGATGACTCGGTCCTGAGTTCAGGAGTGACGACTTTTCTTACCTCTTCAGAAGGTGGTTAGACGGGATTAGGCCAGCACAGGTACCAAGGTCTGAGATTTTCCGGGCCTGCCACCAGAGTGCATCATTCTGGTCCACAATCTGGAGGATGTCGCCCTTCTGGAAAGGCAACCCTGCATCCACGCAGGGGATGGCAGGATCCTCCTGGGGCCAGTACTCAGTCATGGCACGAACGTACATCTGACAGGAGATATACAATGGAACCATCAGAGGAGCCCTTACCTATGGCTGTCAAGACTTAAAACCCTTTCTACCACACTTCCACCTCCTGTTCCTACCTCTCCATCCTCACCAAAAAGGAGAATGTCTCTCTTGAACTGAGTCTAAGAGCCATGAAAAAAAGTGACTTTGGGAATAGAATCTTTTAGCTCTGAGAAGTTTTTGCTTAAATGTTCACTCTTCTTGATGTTACTTCTTAACTTCTTGGTACCCCACCTCCTCTTATTGTACTCATCTATTGATTTCCTCTTGTGTCATCAGTATTTTTCAATATGCAATACAGAATTAAACAAATGTCCAACACATTATAGAGGACAGTGGTATGATACAAAGTATTTAGTCACTGTTACTGTTATCTGAGGACTTACTGTGTGTGATATGAAGGCTCAGTAAATTCTTACCATCTTCTGGCAATTAACAGGAGGATCAGAAACTGGAACCACCTTGAACATGATTGTGCCGCGAGACATGGCCTAGAAAACGCCAGAGGGGGAAGAATGACAAATCACAGAGTTCTCTGGGTCGCTAGGGTTTGACAGATGGAGCCACAGCTCACTGTGTCCAGGTCTAATGGTGACACCCCCAGAGGAACTTCTACAAGTGTTCAACAGCTACATATCACTACCCAGAAAGGAAATTAGAAAGAAATTTAGCTCTGCTCTGCTGCAGTGCTCCAGGGTCACTGGTCTGCTCAAACCCACACTGATGCCGGGTCTCTCCCAGGGACCCTCTATCTGGCTGCCATGAAGACCACCCCACTCAGCAAAGTCTTCTTCCCACAGGCCCTGGGGAAGGAGACAAGCTCTTGGTCCAACTTTGCCTCCTCATACCTCAGTCAGTAATTATTTCCTAAACATCTGTTCCTGCACCAGGCAGCCCGGTCTGATGGGGAAGATGAGGAACTCCCAAGTCTTCTGGGTGGACTGACAGGCTTCCAAGCTAATGGCGGGGATAGGGGGGCCCTCAAATATTTGTAGGACACACAGAAGCTCTTAGCCTGATGGGGGAGGTAAGAACCTCCCTGTCTCATACACTGTGACAGGCATTGGAGATGCAAAGATTAACAAGACCTCGAACTCACTCTCAGGAATTTCACAATCCCACTGTCCTGGCAGCTCCATGGCTGGCACCAAAAGGCTGAGATGGAGGCATGTGTGTTTGTGATTGACAGACTTTAAGCTCCCTTTGCAGTATCTTGTATACCATGCAGAATCTTGAAGCAGTGATGCAAAAATATGTAGGTGCTTAGTATATGCCTTATAATACCACTCCTCATCTCCATCCCTGAGGCACATCTATGAAAACAGAGGGTTCCCTCAGGAACCCAGTATGAGAACCACTAGTCTATATAATATATAGTAATTGAGCTCAGGCCCCGCACTTGGAGTGTGCATGGGGGAGATGGCTGCTTGGCTATTGACAACTGGACTGTGATTCAGGCAATGGTTTGAAGTGTGGGAATGGGGACCTAAGAGACTAAAGGGTCATATAATCAGGTCATAAATCCCCAGATCCAACCACCAAGGACAGTGGCAGGACCAACAAGGATGACTCCCTCCCCACATGCTGCCCTCTGATTTCATCTTTCCTACCCCAAAGCTGCCGCAAGGAAGCTGTTAAATGGATTCCAGCTGCATAAAAATGTTAGGAGAGCAAAGGGTGGTTTGCTCAGGTTCAGAGTCTCCTCTGAAGTCTCACTCTGCCCACCCCAGGCTCAGTTTCCAACAGAGGTGATAAGGGTGATGAGGGACCCGGGCTGCGGAACTGGCAGTCTTCCCGAGGCTGAAAGAGCAGCTTGGGAAGGGAACGCTCCCAGGAGGCACCAGATCTTCTGGGGGAAAGGGAGGGAGAAGTATGAGGTGAACAGAAACAGACAAGGTCTGGGGGCCTGCAGAAAGGAAGCTACTGAGAGGGAGCAAACCCCCTCATTGCAGTGCACACACCGTGGACTGGGCAGGCCCAGTTCAGCTGTGACACTGCGCTGAGTCATGAAGAAGGCAAAGAGGAGACTGTTACCAGAATGTGGATCACTTGCTCAGGGTCCAGCCCCTCCACTGAAACTCCATTCACTTCCACCAGTTTGTCTCCAGCATATAACAAGCCTGGGCAAACAAGAACACAAACCAAAGAAGGGTACAGAGAAATTGGCAAAAAATAGAGGCACTGTCCCAAAGCCATTTAATAAACTTGCTGACCCAAGCATGCTCTAACATTTTAAAATTTATTGTGAAATAACAGTAATAATGATAAAGCAAACTGGTTTCCTTTTTTCAACTCACACCACCACCAAAGTGCAGACGAATTGCGTTTTCCATCTCTTCACCAACACTGGGTGGTAACTGATGGTGACATTTTTATTTTTGCTAATCTGATATTTTAAAAGGGAACTGGAACACTGGTAAGAAGATAACACTAAAAATAAAGATGTCAGGGCCAGGAGTAAATCATAAAGGAAAAAGGGGGCATTCCTCAAAAGAGAAAATGTGGAGAAATTTGGGGTTAAGATCAAGACTTGAGAAATACGAGGTAAAAGGGTGGAGCTGTCAGAGAGAGGAGACAAGACACAGGATGAGGTCATGGAACAGAAACCAAGGATGATGAAAATTTCAAGAAAGTTGTGGTCAACAACATCAGATGTACTAAAGAAGTAAAAATAAAACTGAGGCCAAAGGAAGGGCCAGTGGGCTTAGCACCAAGGAAATCCTTTGGGTAATTACTCTAAGAATGTTGGGGTAACCCCTGGGCCAGGTTCCAGGGTCATGGGCAGTGAGGACATGGGGCAGCAGGTACAGAAGTGCTGGATTCAGAAGCACAGCAGGGAAAGGACAGAAATTCGGTTTACTGATAGAAAAGACAAGCAAAGGTATTTCAAGCTGGGCCTTTTTGAAAGCAGAAGACCAAGTGAGGAGTTAAAGTTGACAATATAGAGTGAGGCTGATCTGGACTTGAACCCAGACTCAAACTGTGACCTTGAGCTAGTTAGTTACCTAATCTCTTTGAGCTTCAGTTTCCTCATCTACAAAATGGCAGAACACTCACCTTGTTAGGTTGCCATGAGAATGTAAATATGGTGCCTAGAACGAGAGGGACTCAGGGAACAGGATTTCTCTGGAATATTTAGTCCTTCCTTCTTAGTAACCAAGCAATGGAACTTATTAAAGCCCCAACCTTAGTTAGGAAACAGCGGTTGCCTGGAAAGAAGACTGGACCATCAAGGGTTTCCTATTTTTCTGGTCACACTTGTATCCTGCTGCTCCAGCTTACCACTCCTCTCGACGAGCCCGCCGTGGATGACTCTGGCCACAAGGATGTCCCCTGTCATCTCATGGCGCTTGATGGTAGCTCCCTGGGAAGAGAGTAAACAGAATCTCTCTTTTACCTAACATGAGGTTTTCCTCGTGGCTTCTCTCAACATAGCTCTGGTCTTTCAGATGAGGGCATTCATACCAACCAGGGCCATACCATGCCATCAAAAACGAAAGGCCATTCAACCTTGGCCTACCAAGGTCTCTATCCAACCACACAGACATAAAAGAATATTTAGATCCTTCCAAAGATAAAGAAACCTCCCACAACTACAACCTAATCAAAGGGACTACTCTTAGAAAATCAAATTAATGCCTTACTTAGCTTACCATTAATAGAGGAAAAAAACTTAGGCAAATACATGGGAATTGAGTGAAATCTATGTCCATGTCAGAGAGCCAAATAATAAAATAAAATATATATCTTATTTCTCACAACTCTTTCAAAAGAGAAAAACACCAAGCAGAAATCTTTCCTAGTGACACATTTCAATATGTAATGTGTTTGAAACCACAGGCAAAAATCATTAAGACGAGTTCAGCCATTATTAACGTGGATTCCCCTCATTTTCTGAATGCCTCAAACTCTGTCTGTGACCACAAACAAGAATATTGCCCAAGTAACTACTAGGCTCACAATTAATTGGTCCACAATTAATCCTGGTATAATTCTAAATGAAAAGATAAAATGATTTCCTTACCAGGGGCTGTTGGTTTTTCACCAAACAAACAATTCTCATTGCTTCCTCACTCTCAGGGATATTGTCTGGCAGTGGGGGGAGAAGGGGTTCAAAATCTTTCTGAGCCACAGTGTCATGGGCACTGAGCAAGGCCTGGGAGCAGAGAAGGAAAAGGAGAACAATGTCACCCAAGGACACACCCATCTAGAAGATGGCGACCAAGAACTATGTAAGACACATGCCAAAACAACAACCAACCTGTACATGCCAGGCACAGTCCTAAGCAATTTATGTGAATTAACTCAATCCTCACAATAACTCTGGGAGGCAGGTACATTTACTGTCCACATTTTACAGATGAAGAAACCAGGCACAGAGAGGCCAAGTTTTATGTAATATACCCTTGCATTTCCGCTGAAATGTATTCTGTCACTTTCTGATTTCCTAGAAACCCATGGAATCCGTGGTGCTCCCATAACCATGAACTGCAAAACAACTTTTGTAATGTTTTTCCCAATTAAGGTAGAATGCGGGGCAGTAATCAAAACATGTCGCTGGTTCAGTTTGCCAGTGACTCCCAAGGGCCTATGTGGAAGAGAATGAGGAAAAGCAGTTCCCTGAGGTAGGGTGTGATCCAAGAGTTCTTTCTAATGGCCACCATGTCAAATTTTCACCTCATGGAGTGGGGAAGTTGTCATTCTATAGCCCTGCCTGAGACTGGTGGACAGAACTTTGTTGGAACTCAGAGAAAATTCTCTAGGGTTCAATCTTGTGAACTAAAATTTTTGACTCATAAATTCCATTGCTCCAAATGCAGACTTTCTCTTAAATTTCTAATTTATTGATAAACTGATCTCAAACTCTGCAGGTACCATGAGGTAGGTTTCTGTTCTGCAATCAAATGCTCTTCATACACCCCTCATGGAGTCAATCATCATTATACAGTATTTCCCAAATACCTTCACACACTTTACCCAAAACTTAAAATATCTGCAAGTTGGAAAGGAAGTATGCTACCCCGATTGCCCCCCAGAACTTTAGAGGGACAGTGGCTTTGCAGGGGGAACTGACACCATGGACAGTTGTAGATGCCTCCTCATAAATACGGCAAGCTTGGCTCCATGCGGATGACATTGAGCTAGTCACTTCTGAGCCCCACATCTTTAAGTACAATAATAAAACATCTGTTCAGAGAGCACATTTTCTATCACATTCCTCTCTTTTTCCCAACTTTGTCTATGGGCCAGATATCTTGTCTATTTTAGCAAGCACTTGCCTTAAAGTGTGGAGCCCTGAGGATTTGTCTCAGCTCTTTGATGTCAGGAGAATTAGGAGTTTCACGTAATATCTCCATTACCTGGTTGGTGGAAAAGCATATGTTGTGAAATGTTTAAAAATCTTCATCACCTAGTTAACCTCACCCAGGCTGGATAACAGATATACTGACTAGCATGATATTGACCTAAGAAAGCTGTTATTGAAGGCTTCTTTTTCATCTTTAAAGTCAGGGCCTGGGGTCCTTCCTTATTCACTAAACTTTACTACAGCAGGTAGAATCCAAGATTTGGGGTAGATCCAAACCCCTGTGCCCCAGTCTCGGCACATCACAGGCATGGAAGAAGAGCTAGCATCACTTTGTAACATCACATGCACCAAGGCAACTCCCCTCCAGTGGCTCTACGACAGCTATTTGCTGATATGAATCTTGACGGGTGGGTTACGGGATCTGAGTTCTCCAGGTACAGGCTCACATACCTCAAGAACTCAGGTAGCTTAATCCCATGGGATGTTCCATTCTTCAACTGGAAAAATGGGAATAGTAGTTTATATTTTAGGGCTTTTTGATTAGTAATTTTAATGGTTTTTTTTTTTTTTGAGGAAGATTAGCCCTGAGCTAACTGCTGCCACAATCCTCCTCTTTTTGCTGAGGAAGACTGGCCCTGAGCTAAGATCCGTGCCCATTTTCCTCTACTTTATATGTGGGATGCCTGCCACAGCATGGCTTGACAAGCAGTGCTTAGGTCTGCACCCGGGATCTGAAATGACAAACCCCAGGCTGCCGAAGCAGAATGTGCGAACTCAACCATTGCGCCACCAGGCCGGCCCCTAGTAATTTTAATGTTTGTTGCAATAAAAAAGTGCTAAACAGAATAAATTCTGACCTCTTTGATGTGGTTTAGGTGTAAACCTGCTTCCTGACAGGCCATAAGACCTTTAATCACTCCATGAATCTTCAGCAGTTGAGCATCTCTACCTATGGCCAAGTGAAAACCAGCAGTTTGCTAAGCTTTACGTCCATTCGCTAGGATTACAACTGAATAAAATACCATGTGTGTGTTTTCCTTTGGACAACTGAGAACAACTTGAGTTGTTGATTACTGGAATTGAGGGTACACTTTTTCTTCTTTTTTTCTATTCATTTTAATATGGTTTGGGCAAAAAATAATAAAAAGGATTACATTTATTTGTCCATTCAACAAATATTTGTTGAACATCTACCATGTGCCAGGCACTGTTGTAAGTGATGCAAATACAGCAGTGAACTGTCAGACAAAAGTCCCGGTTCTCATGGACTTTATGTTCTCGTGAGGAGATACCGACCACAAATAAAATACATAAGTACATAAAAGAAACAGTTGTATTTGATGGTGAGGAGAGTTTAAAAAAAATAAAGCAGCGAAGGTAGACAGTGAGTGCTATGGACTGTAGTCTTAGATGGGGTGACAGAGAAAGCCTCAGTGAGAAGGTGACATTTTGAGAGGAGACAGAAGGAGACAAGGAAGCAAATCACATGGATATAAGGGCAAAAGTGTTCCTGACATAGAACAGAATGAGGACAAGGGCTGCTGCAGGAGCACGTCCAGTTCAAACAACCCCAGGGGTTCATCTGGCTGGAGCAGAGTGAACAAGGGGACAGCAGAGAGTGGACGTCAGAAAGGTGGTGGGGGCTACATTATGTTCGGTTCTGTAAGAACTTTGATGTTTACCCTGAGATGGGAAGTCATTGACCGGGTCTGAGCAGAGAAGTGACATGACTTGACTAGCCTTTAAAGGGTATCTCTTGGGGCCAGCCCAGGGGCATGGTGGTTAAGTTCACGTACTCCACTTCACTAGCCCAGGGTTTGTGGGTTTGGATCCCAGGCACGAACCTACACACCGCTCATCAAGCCATGCTGAAGTGGCATCCCACATACAAAATAGAGGAAGATTGGCACAGATGTTAGCCCAGGGACAATCTTTCTCAAGCAAAAAGAGGATGATTGGCAACAGATATTAGCTTGGGGCCAATCTTCCTCAACAACAAAAAAAAAGAGGGGGGAATCTCTTCAGCTGCTGTGCTGGGAATAGACTACAGAGGACTAGAGAAGAAGGAGGCCAGGCAGGAGGCTACACTGCAGTCGTCTATCTAAGAGATGACGATGCTTACGTCAGGTGGCAAAGTGGAGGTGGGGAGATTCTGGACATATTTTGAAACTAGAGCTGACAGATTGGGTGTAAGGTATGAGAGAAAGAGAAAATCAAAGACAACCCCAAAGACTTTGGGCATGAGCACTACAAGAACAAAGATGTCATCACCAAGACAGAAAATGTTGGGAGAGGAGTGGCTTTGGGGGTGGGGAGATCAGGAGCCCCGTCTGGGACAGGGTAAGTTTGAGGGGCCCATTGAACATCATATAAATAAGATGGGGAGGAGGCAGTTGGGTATGAGGGTCTGGAGTCCAGGGAAAGAGCCCAGCTGGAGATATGAATTTGGGAATCATGAGTATAACATCACCCTGTTTACACAGGGTTCATTGAATCCAAGGTTTAGAGAAAAAAGGAAAAATATGCTAAAAATGTTATTTCTGTTAATTTCTTTTAATTTGGGGAGACAGCAGGCCAATTTTCTTCTTTCCATTAAAGCTCAATGAGAAACACTTATTAGATGCATAATCCTCAATCAAACGTCTCCGTTAAAGCCTTAATTCGTTTACACGAGCACTATGAGTGGAACGGCGCCACGTTAAAGCTCTCCTCTTCTGCGGACTGACAGTCATCTTACCTCACAGGATACGGCCTGCGCGCGGGGCATGGTGGGTGCAGGCTTCCTTTCTTTGAATTCCTGGAGGGAGTCATACACCTGCAGAAGGGCCGGGTGGGAATGGCATCATGATGACATGACTGTATCATTTTGGATTTAAGGCTCTCCATGGGAAGAAACGCCCTGGACAACGGCACAAGCAGCCAAGTAGCACATGTGTGGTGGTCTTAGTAAGGTGTCAAAGAGAAATGCACTCAAGTTTGGTGGTCCTAATCCTTCAAAGGCTTGAGTACTGGTTGCCACTAGGAATTGATTTTCCCCAACCAATACAGTGACCAAAAAAAAATTGAAACTTCCACTCTTGGTAAACTAAGCAAGAGTGGGGTTTCCAGCATTGAGACCAATAGGGGTCTGGGGCCAGAGACTGGTAAGAACCTCTGCACTGGGCAGCTGCTCAGGGCCTGAGCCACATGGACCTGAAGGGGAGGCCGGGCACGAGATATTGCTTGTTTGTACCCTGCTCTTATCTTTTGTTTGCTTTTCCTCCCTTAATTCCCCAGTAAAATTTCATTTATAAAGATTCCAACTTCGTCTCTGCTGACCTGTGGGAATTTTTTTCCACACCAGGATCTAGAGTTGGACTGAGCACACCAAAGCCTGCCCAGCTCCACGGTGCAGCCGCAGTCTTATTTTAGGAATCTAGTTTCTCTTACAGATGGAGAAATGAGGTCCACGAGGCCAGCTCAGCCCAGCTCTCCTCCATCAGACGTGGGATGACGGTGCTTCCCTGCTCTACCTCGGTGCCAGCGCTCAAGTTTACCTGGGTGTGATGAAGGCTGACGGATCGAGACAGGGAGCACAAAGCACAACCAGCCTACCAGTGGTGAGCAAAGGTCACGACTTCAGTGACCTTGAAACTCCTATTTCAGCTAATCCCAGGAGGAAAAAGTGCCTAGTAGAAATCAGGTAGTTTTTTCTCCCCCCAGCTTTATTGAGATATAATTGACAGATAACACTGTGTAAACTTAAGGTGTACAGCTTATTGATTTGATATACGTACATATTGCAAAACGATTACCACAATAAGGTTAGTTAACACCTCCATCACCTCGCGCAATTACCATTTTGTGTGTGTATGTTGTCACAACAATTAAGATCAACTCTCTTAGCAACTTTCAAGTACACAATACATGATTGTTAAATATAGTCCCCACACTGTACGTTAGATCCACAGAACTTACGTATCTTATAATTGAAAGTCTGTACCCTTTGACCAACATCTCTACATTTCCCCCAGCCTGTGGCAACCACCATTCTACTCTCTGCTTCTATAAGCAACTCATTTTTAGATTCCACATACAAGTGAGATCATACTTGAGATCAATAATACAAAAAAAAAGAATACAAAGAAAGTATTTGTCTTTCTCTGTCTGACTTATTTCACTTAGCATAATGCCCTCAAGGTCCATCCATGTTGTCACAAAAGGGGAGATTTCCTTCTTTTTTAAGGCTGAATAATATTCCATTATATATCCCACTTCTGGGTATATGTCCAAAGGAAATGAAATCAGTATCTCAAAGAGAAACCTGCATCGCATTTTCAATGCACATTATTCACAAAAGCTAAGACATGGAAAAAAACCCATGTTCAACAACGGATGAATGGAAAAGAAATCAGGTGTTTTAAAACAAGTGCTACGAGGAGTACTTCCTTGCTCATGCTAAAGATGATGCCACTTTTCTCCTATCTTAAAGAATATAACATTAGCATGTGTCACAAGGCTGACCACACTTTACACTTAAGTGAAGGAAACACCCACATCCCAGAAAATAACTTCAAAACGATCTTTCTTGACAATAACATTTGCTCGGAAGAACAAAATTAGTCAGATAGTAGATGCTACTGTATAGTGCATAAAATTTTAGCTGAATTTAAAAAAAGAAGAAATCTCCAGTGTAAGAAAAACTTAAGATACCTAAACAGAACTGTAAATATCTCATTTCCTGGTCTTAAATAACAAAGAGGAATAATTTTGTAACAGCATTTTTATTTATCCTGAGTTGTCCTCAAGGACAAAGGGCTGTAGATGGCTACTAAGGGTGATGGTGATGGCCATTTGTGGTCCCAGGGACCTCTGGAGGAAGAGGAGTTTGTGGAGAAGAAAGGAGCTGCCATAGTCTTTTCCACCTAAGTTAATTCCTTCCTCAGCTAAGAGGCTTGTGTAGCTCTTTTCTGAGGATTGCCTTCTAAAAACTTTTTCCAAGTTGAAGTCTCTTGCCAACTGACAAATGTGACATTGTTGGACAAGCAGATTCTGCCTCCACAGTGAGCAAGGACTTCTAAGCCACAGAGTGCTCACCTTCAGCAGAGCCTGCAGCCACGGGGAGTTGAGGAGGTCGTACAGGAGACACACGCCATTCACGTCCCGGCTGTAGAACAGATTCAGCTCTTGCAGCACATGCCTCAGGATTTGGGAGAGACCTGGGAAAGGGAGAGGGCAGAGATGGTGGAAGGAAAGGTAGGTGTCAATATGAAAGATGGCTCAGCTGGGACGTGCCGCAGGGGAGCCTGAGCAGAGGAGGGATGCTGGATGTAAGGCCGAAAGATCTGCCTTTAAGCCCTATTCTATCACTTACCACGTGAGCTTCAGAAAGCCACCCAACTGGCTGAGACCCAGCTTCCGGTGGCATAGTGAGAACATGCTAGCTTTCCCATGGGGTTGTTGCCAACATGAGATGAAATAATTGCTCACAGTACACAGATGGAAGACTTTGTGAGAGCAATATTGCTTTCCCCTCACCAATCTTACTAGCTTCTGGTTTATTCCAAAATTACCTAGGCATTTTCTGGATCCTCCCTCTCTAATTCAAGCATAGAGTCATTTGTCTTTCCCTTTTCTGAAAATTCTTATTGAAAAATTCCAATTCTCAATAGGTTTTTAATACAAATCTCACGATTCCACTGACTAAAGGGACTGAACAATTTTAGTGAATCCTTGATGTTTTTACAAATGCTTTTCAAAGAAATTCTATCTGTTGCAGTGATATTCTGAATGTGAACAATTTGTGAAGTTCTACATTTAAATAAAACACCGTGGGGTAGTGAAAAAAGAGGTTCTGAATCCACTGTGTCAATTTCTTTCCTTCCTCCTTTGAAAGTTGCTTACACTTAACGCCAATAGATGTGGTAGGACAAGCTACTGAAAGGAATCACAACACGTCTATCAGAATTTCTACCCCTAAATTTAGAGTGATAGTATAAGGCCCTTCTGGTCTAGAAAACGAACCCCGGCACCACATACCATTCTTCGGATTGGTTGCCATAGAAAGTGTCTTGTCCTCCTTGTCTGGCAGATCTGCTCCTCTGTCTGACTGTATCATCCTCCCTGCCCGAGCTTCCAGAAGGAATTCAGAACTAGGGAGCAGATCAACACACAGCTCACTAAACCACGCTAGAAGGCACTTTATCTTCAACAGCATTTACTGAACAAGTCAGGCACTCGCTGCACAATGGGATCCGCGTCAATGACACAGTCCTGCCCTGTGGTGCTTTCTCTCTAAACTAACCATACCGGCTGTGAAAGAGAAAACCACTATTTCACAAAACACTCTTCCTACTCCCCTCCTGTTTTAACGAGTGACAAGAAATGTTACTTTTGTTTATTTTTCATCTCTTTGCCTCACTGATTTTACCACTGTCCGGAGCACAGAAGAGCCTCCCCTGGCCTGCCCCACTCCGTCCCGTTCCCACTCGCCGTACCTATACTTCTTCATGGCACCGATCACAACTGCAAGACTTACGGGTGACTGCTGAGGCGTCCTCTCAGAGTCTATTTTCTACATTGTCTTAGGAAGGTTTAGTTTCAAGAAACAGAAACCCCAAGTAATAGTGGCTTAACAGGGCAGAAGTTCGTATCTTGCTCCTGTAAAGTCCAGAGGCAGTGAAAACCCAGGGCTGGTCGGGCAGCCTTGCTGCATGAAGTCCTCAGAGAACAGGCTCCTTCCAGCTCACTGTTCTACCACCCGGGCGTGGTGTGCTTCTCATCTTCCTGCTCCAAGATGGTGGCTGGAGCCCCTGCCAGCACTTCTACATTTCAGCCAGCAGGATGGGGATTAAGAAAATGAGGGCAAAGGGAACATGCCCAGTGCTCTTTGAGGAGGTTTCACAGAAGTTATCCTACAGAACGAGAAAACACCTCACGCCCTGCATAACTTTCAAGTGCTCTGCTAGGCTTTCATGTTGCCGGAAAAAGAAAAAAACCTTATAATTATCTGAGTCTAGAACCCATTTTTTTTTTTAACATTAAACACAAAGCATTTTTGCAGTTTTAATATACATTGAACTTTCTGGAATGCTACTACCATAATCAAAGAATGAATTACTTTGTTTTGCTTGCTAAAGTTGTTCACGATTTCAGAAAGCCATGTCATTAATGGTAACGCTGCTCATGGTAACTAGAGTGCTGCTACCACACTCCACCATCAGGCTGCACCTGTGTCTGCATCCAAGGCTGCTGCACCCTGCTGGATTACTTTATGGGTGCAAACATGTGTTACTTCATCATATCTTTTGGGGTAGTGATAGCCCATATTTACATATTGAAATCTATAATGTCTTATCAACTACATTTACTTAATTTCCCCTTTTTGTTATTACTAGAGCACTATATATACGGATTTTTTTTCTGAAGCTGTGTGTAAGTGTCTTAGTTTGGGTTCCCCCAGAATCAGACATAGAGCAACCACTCTAGTGAGATGATTCGTTTGGAAAGTGATCCCAGGAAACATCTGAGAGTGGGGTATTAAGTCAGGGCAAGGGCAAAAAGCCCGTAAAAGGTGATTCAAGCAAGTAGCCACTCTGGGCACCATGGAGCTTAACCCCATGGGGGACTAGGGACAAGGGAGTGGGGGTGTTTATACACCGACGCTGCCAGTCATTGGAAGGGGCTTCTGCCTGCAAGCATTACCTCTGCCCTTTCAGCCCGCCGCATGCATACTTTCAGACAGTGCGTGCAGGTGCCGGCGCTAGAAGTTGGCCCAGAGTGCACAAAATGGTAGGCACCAAGGAGCTGTGGTAGGGTCCCAACAGCATTTGTTACAGTAAGATAATAAAGGACAAATCAGGGTTAAAAAAAAAAAAAAGGAGCATCTCCAAATAGTTGTTAAAGATTGGGTTATTGAATCTGATATGGGTGAGAACTGCTGTTTAGAGTCCAGACTGTGGCATCGAGCCAGGGAGGCTATCTGGATAAAACCAGATCGTCATCATGCTGTCTCCAAATTCCAAGGCAGTGAGAAGAGCAACACAGAAAGCTGTTACGGAATTTTGGTCAACTTTCTCTTACACATTATTTTCCAGTCACACTGAATTATTCAAGGGCACTGGATTCTATCAAAACTTGGTGTCTTATGGTTTTGCCTTGCCTGCCACCACCCACCCCACCCAGCTCCAGCTGAGTCAGGCTAAACCCTGCCTTTCCCTGGGTTCCCAGTTTTGAGCCTCTGTTGAATCATTTAGCACAACAGTTGCGTCTATGACTCATCTTGCCCCCTAGAGGGGAGCACTTCGAGGGAAGGGATGGAAAAGGCAGATGCTGTGTCTGCCAGACAAAGTCAGAGCAAACAGATGGGTCTGACACAACACCTCCATGTCCAGGCACCCTCCAAAATCTGCTACCCTAAGGGTGTCTCCCAAAGCATCGGTCCTTGGTGAGGCAGTTTCGATTAAGCAAGCCAACGGCAGTCTGTGCCGCATAAGGTGGACCACATTTCTTCCATATGTAATGCCATATTTCAAGACAGTGTGCCAAAGTGCGCCTCCCCATGCAGCAGACAGGGGCACTAGAGACTAAGATTCCTGAGATGAACTTACTGTGAGGGAGCTGTACAGACAGAATAGCGAATTTTATTATTAAAATAGCTTCTAATGAATCTACAGCCCACTCCGGGCTACATGGATAACTAATTCATATATGCTAAAAGGCTCATTTTCTGGGCCATAAAGGCAAAAAGATTAATTTTCATCTCCACTATTTAGGTGAAGTCTAAAAACTGTGCTCGTCTCAGGTTTCTGTGACAAATTTGCTATGGACTGAATTGTGTTCTCTCCAAAATCATACTAGAAGCCTTAACCCCCAATGTGATGGTATGTGGGGATGGGGCCTTTGAGAGACAATTAGGTTTAGATGAGGTCAGGCATGAGGGTGGGGCCCTCATGGTGGCATTAGTGCCCTTACAAGAGACACCAGAGAGCTTGCTCTCTCTCTGTATGCAATGTGGGGACACAGCGAGAAGGAGGCTGTCCCCAAGCCAGGAAGGGGGACCTCATCAGAACACAACTATGCTGGTACCCTGACTTCCAGACTCCAGAACTGTGAGAAAGTAAATTTCTGTTGTTTAAGCCATCTATTCCCTGGCATTTTTTTATGACAGCCCATGCTAAGACAAAAATTCAGAGGAGGAAACCCCAGAAAATGATTTACCCTCCCTCCCTCCAGGTGGCTAAGAAAACTGTTGTGACCTATGGTCCTCAGAGCACTTACCATGCTTTGCAACTCTCTCATGCATTAACCCACTCAGTGTCCAGCTCCCGTGTGGCCACGTCTGCAGAGGGTTGGAGAGCAGACACCTTGCTCGTCCTGTTCAGTGGTAGCCTCAGCACCTGTAACAGTGCTTGAGTCATAGCGAGCACTCAGTATTCCCAGTTGTTGCTGGGAATGGGCAGAAAAAAGGGAGGCCAAGATACCCAAGTAAAAGGCTAACACCTCCCCAAGGAGTTTAAGAGCAGCTGGGACATCAATCTTGAAGGGGAGGCAGTGGGACTCCAGAGGAATGTGGGCCCCCTCTCCTTCTCAGACATCAACCTCCTTCCCTATTGTACCCCCCTCCCTTCTCAGACATCAACCTCCTTCCCTATCGTGCCCCTCCCCTTCTCAGACATCAACCTCCTTCTCTATCGTGCCCCCCTCCCCTTCTCAGACATCAACCTCCTTCCCTATCGTGCCCCTCCCTTCTCAGACATCAACCTCCTTCTCTATCGTACCCCCTCCCCTTCTCAGACATCAACCTCCCTCCCTATCGTGCCCCTCCCTTCTCAGACATCAACCTCCTTCCCTATCATGCCCCTCCCTTCTCAGACATCAACCTCCTTCCCTATCGTGCCCCTCCCCTTCTCAGACATCAACCTCCTTCCCTATCGTGCCCCTCCCCTTCTCAGACATCAACCTCCTTCCCTATCGTTCCCCCCCCTTCTCAGACATCAACCTCCTTCCCTATCAAACTCTGAAACCAGAGGCTGACAGAGAACTTGGAGATAATCAAACACATTCTTCATTTTACAGATAAGGAATCTGAAGTTCAAAGAGGTATTCAGTATTAACAAGTAGTAAAATCAAAAGTTTTCCTCTTTTTTTTCCATAATTATTCCAGAAAGATGCTAGTGCCTGGCAAAAGACTGGTGTCTCTTCCTTGCCTTCCGTTTCAAGACTCCTGCATCAACTCTGTCAGTTGAGACTTACGCATTTCTGCTGTCTTGAGAACGAGAATTCTTGACTGAGACTGCAAGTAAGTAAATATCCAACCACATGCAATTCTGCACTAATTAAGTAACATTGGAAGGATAGCCAGTTCTTATCATTAACTTAGAAGCTGCATTAGTGTTACCGATTTCTAATGAATTTGCGCTACACATTAGTTTAAAAGTTATATTTCCATGAAAGTTTTACAATGTAATAATTACTATTAAATGACAAATCCCCTTCCCCTACTATGCTCATTTTTCAAAATAATGCTTTCTACTAAACAAAGCCCAAGAAAGCACCTGAAAACTTAACAATGAGAAATGGCCCATACTAAAATGGCTGGCTTCATCTGGGTCAAAACGCTGTTGATTAGGACTCGGAGAAATGCTCCATTCTATTGAATTTCCATATCACTCATTATTCCCTACTTAAGAAATGGCTTCTCAAAATCTGCTCTTTTGAAATCATAATTTGGGTTATGATGAATACATTTCAATTAGATTATCCAGAATTGTATCTTCCTCCATATAATTTGGGTTATGATGAATACATTTCAATTAGATTATCCAGAATTGTATCTTTAGCTACTAACAATTGACAGAAAGGCAGCCTTTATAGGCGATCTCTTCTGGTAACTGAGGGTTATTCGGCAGGGTCTCTTACCTGCAGGACTGCAAACGTGCAACGTTGCTCCTGTTCAGAGGAAAGCTTTAGGAGAAAATATTAGTGGGCTATTAGCTGCCAAAGTCACCTCGCTGTTCTGGGTAAAACCGCTGCACATCCTCTTTGATTCAATCCACAGACGCCTAAGCCAGCCCAACCACTAAGTTACTCACAAGCCGCCCCATCACAAATCTTCTTAGGTATCCCTTGCACTGAACGGCCTAATTTATATCATTTTCAACCTTCACTTTAGTATTTTCTCTAATTGCCAGCATATAGTTACATCTAAAAAGATTGATACTTTTGTTGACTATTTCAGGAGAACAGACTCTCCACCAGAAAATGGCATTTTTTATTTTAATGAAAGGGACAACTGTGGAGATGTCTGAGAGTAAGCTGACATATTAATCTTATTTTCTCACACTATGGTGAGAAACCAGTGGAAGACTCTTCAGCCAATAACAATGAAGCCTATAAAACAGTTCCTTCTGGAAGGCTCCCTATCAAGCCACAGTTCTGAACTTAATAGTCCATCTGTCTCAGATTGGAGCTACTAATTATCTGAAAATTTTATTTTGCAGGGAGGGGTCAGTGGGAAGAACCTTTAGAAGCAGACATCACAGAAAGAACAAGAGGGCACTGCTGACAGCAAGGCCAAACGTAAAGACCAAGGGGCCGCTGTCAGAGGTTTATCCGCCCTTTATCCTAAATTAAACCTACAAGCTTTCCTTTGCTCTCCAGTGTGGATGAAAAAAGGTAGGAATGTGACACATTGGTGACTGTTTGAGCACAGGATATTCTATCAAGAGCACTTAATTTTATTAAAAGTTTTCATTTTCAAGTCAATTTTTACTTTACGACCTTCCAATGCATAACACAGCCTTCGAATGACATCTCTGGCAGGTGTAGTAAGCAAGAGCACTGCAATCAGAGTAGGGAGGTTCTAGGCTGGAGTCCCAGCTCCAACAGTGAGCTGACCACAGCCACTCCTTGTCTGCAGAACAGGGCTCCTGGGGTTACCACCTGCCGCCCCAGGGCTGCTGTGGGCACTCATCACGCCTGCTGCATGAGTGCCAGGTGTTTCTCTGTATAGACACTGGCCTGGAGACAGAGGTTTCTCCCCCAAGAGAAGTGAGAATTTATAATTTTAATACGCTATCTGAAAAGTATAAATATAATGTGAAGAATCTAAGGTAACTGGACAGTTTCATTCATGACTCCAATAAAAGCATGAATTGTAACTTTTTTTTTCAGAATTGAGACAGCCTACCATCATTTGAGAATTTCTTAGTGGGTCTCAAGCTTTTCTCTGCCCATCTCCAGAGTTATCTCTCTCTCTCACAAGGTCAAAGACATTCAGTAGCCTTTTCAAGCCAAATGTGGAATTTGTGTTTATTCAAAAGTCAAAACAATCCTTAATGGAAACGCAAACTTTAACATAATCTTTTCTTTTTTCCTGCTTTTTCTCCCCAAACCCCCCCGTACACAGTTGTATATCTTAGTCGCAGGTACTTCTAGTTGTGGCATGTGGGATGCCGCCTCAACGTGGCCTGATGAGCGGTGCCATGTCCGTGCCGAGGATCCGAACCCTGGGCCGTCGCAGCGGAGCGCAGGAACTCAACCACTCGGCCACAGAGCCCGCCCCAAACATAAACTAATCTTTAAGTGTTGATCTCTTTCCAACAATGGGCGGGCAGGCACATTCTGGGAGAAAGCAGCCGTGAGAGGGAAAGGCTTCCTGAGACATTACAACTGGTAGATGATAACTAAGGCCTAATATTTCTAACCAGAATTTTAAATCCTCACTCTTCCCTTCCCTGAGTCCGTTGAGGAAAAAAAATAACCTATAAAAATATGCCTTTTAGTCAAAGAAATAATCGATTTTTTTAAAAAGCCTTGTCCTTGGGTTATCAGGATCAGAAAGTTAATTTGTTTTTGCCAGCAAAGGTGCTGTAAGTTTATGTTTATTTAAAGAGAGCAATCTCTTTAACCTCAGAGGGACCTTTGAAGCCAATATGAAGAGGAATGGATTACAATGTGGGCAAAAAAAATACTAGGCCTGGATTTCTTTTAAATTTTTAGGCTGCCCTGTGTCATTTCTTTTGCAATCATAAAACAATCTCATAAAGATGAATGTCTTTTATTACGAAAATTGCTGTTACATTACAGCCAACATTCCAAAACAGTATTTCAATAAACACTTGTCTTGATTATAAAGTAGAGCAGAAACCATGATCCTTTTACAAAATTGATTAACATCTGCTGATGTTAACATCAATCAGGAGGACTCCGTATGCTCACCAGGATGTGTGGATGAGATGAGGAAGAGCACCTATGTTATTCAAAACAGCTACTAGTGTTACTTGTACAGTGTAAATCAACCACTTACAATAGGACATTAAAAAAAAAAAAGGCAAAAAGCAAAACACTAAAACATTGAGGTGTCACAACACTTTTGAGATGGGAAAAGCCAAAGCTTGTTTCCTTTCTCTTCCCCTCTGTGAGTTCAGTGCGAGGTATAGGGAAGAACCACAACACCAGGTCAAGGAGGGATGCAGCTCTTTGCGTCCACATCCCCAGTCTGTAGTCCTGCTCCCAAACGCCTGCGTGCAAAACCTTTTTGGGCTCTCATTCACAGGCCTTGGGACACAGTGTCTGCACATGGACGAGTGAGGGTCCACAGCAGCTCAGAGTCAGTGTCTGAATTCCAGTGTATGCACTCTGTAGCACTGTAGGGAAACCAAGAGCACAACTCCCATGTTCTTTTCATCAGCAGGCAGAAACTCTCATTTGGATGCATTCCATGTTTGGGGTCAGGGTGCGGCAGTTACTACATAGAACCTCTCCCATTATGAATATCCTGGTGGAAAAGCTTAGAAAGAGTTAAAACTGCAGTTTAAAAGTTCCTCTTTCCCCTCCCTCAGCAAAGAAGCTTGATGCACACATGATTGCAAGGAATTTAGGAAGGCATAGTGTGGCTACTGTAGTTTCAAGTACAATCTGCTCCTTGCAAAGGTTTGGGGCAACTGCAGGCAAACCAGAAACTCAAAAATATTCACCAACTTCTTAAACATAAGAAGTTATACTGAGAACTTTGTTTACAACTTCATGTAGCTGGCATACTCGTAATGTAGAAAGGGATATCCTCTTTCTCCAAACAGTAGATGTGATATTTTGGGAACTTAATAGGCCAGGTATAGGACTAATCTGATTTTCACCTCCTTTTCAATCCTCCCTTTAAACTACACAGTCTTTTTTCTTTTAGGCTCAGGGCTGTGATCATTAGTGAGGCTCAGAAATAACCAAAATAATATAATGTCCTAATTTCAACATCACTCTTTTTTGCCACTACAGGAAGACGCCAGATGGTGCTAAAACCCTCTGTGTAGATAATCCAGTTGTCAAGCTGTTATGCGGCCTAGTTAAGCTTCTCACGCTGGATCTGGTAGTAACATGCCTGGAAAAAAGTTCAAAACAATTTCAAATTTACTTTGAAAGAAATTACATAAACATAGCAAGGCACATGGGACTGAGGAAAGGAACCCCTTGTTGATACTGAGGGCCCACCAAAATCAGGTGCTTTCATTTTCCCATTTTCTTCCAGTCCTCCATCCAATGTCTAATTTGCCCAGTTGTAATTAGTAGAGATAAAATTTTGTACATTTTCCTCTAATTCTAGAACAAACTTTTCACAAGTTGTATAATATTCTTCACTAAGTAGAAATACCATAATTTACTAAGCCACTATTGATTGGACATTGAGAATATGCTGATTGTGACAAGGTACCCAAACAACTGTTATCAGAATTACCTCATATGTCTGATCAACATACAGATGAACTATCATTCCAGATCTAGGGAGTCAGAATTTCTAGGAATATATTTTTAAGAAGCATCCCCAGGTGACTTTTAAAGTATCCAGGTTTAGGAGTTACTCATACTACAAAGAATACCTCAGCCAGATAATATATAATGTTTCCCATTCTTATTCCCTTAGGATAAATCTCCAGGAGTAGGGTCACTCAGGCAAACTCCACAGACATTTCAGGTGTTGATGATATCAACGTTAATAACAACTGTTTTCCAAAACAGTGATTGTTATTTAATCCATTATTGGCAATGTGGGAGTAATACTGATATCACTCTAACCAATCAGCACTAGGTATAATTTTAAAACATTTTTGTCAATTTAGTAGGCAAAAAATGGCACCTTATTTAAATCTGCAGTCCTGTAATTTTCAGTAAGGCTGAGTATCTTCCTACAGATAAATGTATTCATTCAATTTCTTCCTTGGTGATATGTTTAAAGATGCTCTTCATATAACATACATACTAATAATGTAAGTCATTGGTGGCCAATATTTTCCCCAGTTCCCCACCTTTTCAGTTTAGTTTTTAGAAATGTTAATAGTATTTAAGTTGTATAGTTTAAAAAATTAACCCAAGCCAGAAACCTGACATGAAATTCCAATTTTTTCTCATTTTAATTTGCCTGCCTTTCCTTCTCTCTTCTTTTTTCTATATTTAAACCCTAAAACATCTGCAAGTTGCTATGTGGGTGAGTCCATCCTCCCTGCAAAACTGCTAATAAACTATCCCAGTATTTTGACCATTTATTAAATAATTCCTCTCTTCTCCATTTTTGTGTTTGAAGTTTTCATTTTCATATGTGAAATATTTTTTTATAATACTGCCTGTATGGGGGCTATCCTTTCCATTTAGATATTTTTTGTCTATTCCTGTGACAGTAACAAATCATCTTATCTTAATTACTGTAATTCTATATTTTACTAACTGGCAGAGTGGGTCTGTTCGCACTCTCTTTTTTCAGAGGTGTTTTTGTCACTTTCTATTTGTTGTTCTTCTGATAACTTCAGAATGATTCTATCAAATTCCAAGAAAAATCAAGGTGGGAGAACTAACATGACTTCCAACAATCTCCAGAGAGCACCCAGATCAAGGAACTTCATTTGTAACCTACTGGTTACAATAAACACATGGAAAGAAAGACGATGCAATTCACGCTGGTTCAATACATACTGACTTCTGTGTTTTACCTTAGTTCCATGAAACAGCTCTACTGTTGGAAACTTTTTTGGACACTAAGAATCCTTTTTCTTTCTTTTCTAGAGTTACAATTATATAGAAAGTCTGCATTTATAAGCATTTGTAACAATTTGAATGATCAATTTACAGGGAAGACTGGGTAGTGAATAATTTGCTTTAGTATTAAGAATAACTAACTCATTCTACTTAAATACATTATCATATTGAAAAATATTAACAATGTGTGCTCTAAAGGCACAATGTTTACATTCAACTTTTACATAAGGAAATGGTTAATGACAGATTTATAATTTAGTAAATGAAAGACAAATTTTAAGATAAAATAATCAATAATACCTACACTTACCTTCAAGGTGGTGAACATTATACCCTGTTCCCCATGCTGAAGATAGGGGTCCATTAGGTCCTCAATGAGGTGTACCTCGGAACCTAAATTCCTAATCCTGACCCAAAGAGAAAAAGATACTGAGTTATTTACGCTCGTATGTGCATCCTCCTTTTGAATCTATTTGAGGGGAAAAGAAAGAACAGCTCAACAAAGAGGAAATACCACGGTGGAATGGGTTAACAGAGTGGGCTTCTTCTAATGGGGGAGCATATTCCTCCCATCTGTTCAGAAAAAGCAAGGGGCAGACTTGTCAAAATAATGTCACTAATACTAAAGTCAGAAAAGATTGGTCACCTGGCCCGTAGCACCACATATAAGAAAACAGGAAACAAGTCATCCATGGACCACAGGAAGTCTTCTTGAAGTGATGCCAGGACACTCTGAGAGATCTCCTCAAACGTCTGCTGGATGACTTTAAGTTTGTCTGATGGGGTAAATGTTGTGCTGTCGTAAAAAAAAAAAAAAAAATCCTATAATTTTCTCATAGGGGCATTTGATACTAATGTTTTTATAATATGCTCTCTTTGGGCTCATGTGCCTTAACTTGGACACATCAGGCATAATGAGTTGCTGGAAGGGATGACTTTGTAATCCTACGGTTCTCTGAGAAAAGAAGCGTCTAAGTACCTATGGTTCATATGGAAGATTCACCAAGTCATAGATCATCTCTTTTACCCCTGTGGAATCTTATTTTCCTAATACATGCTGTTCTCTGTGTGAGAAGTTTGGTTAGTTTCCATTTGGCTAAAGATGGGATTATGCAGATAAATTTCTGGGTAGGATCTCCATGACTTCTGAAAATGCAAGGGCCTCCTCGACTAAAAGGTAACCAAATATCTCAGAGGAGACTTCTCTTCCCCAGGCTGAGTCTGCCACCACCTGGGAGTGAAGGGGCGCTCAGAGCTTAGGGAAGGTAAGATCTCATTCATATCTTCAAAGACTAACCACACTCTGATTTACGTGAGTTTTCAACAAATCAGAGATTACCTGATCTGCTGTAGACATTCTATGGCTGAGGCAAAACAAGCATCTTTTGTGGTTGGCAAAATCTGCAAAAAAGAATTTATGACGGTCAAAGAAGAAAGCTGTCTTTTGCAGTAACAATAAAAATAAATGACACCAATGGCAGGGTGCAGGTCTCTGGTGAGTAACTCATGCTTGGGCACTATTCTACCAAAGTAAAAAGAAAATATTTTGCTATCTCAAATTGCCCACACCAAAGAAAAGCATATTTGTTGAGGAAACTAAAATCCACTATACCTTTTTACTCTCTCCAAGGATTGACAAGCTCACTGGCCAAAATTTCCTACAATGGAATCCATAAATTGTTAATATAAGTTATTAGTTATAATAGATTAATCCCCATAAAAACAGTTGATGGCTTTATTAGCTTCCCTGTGCCCACTTAAAATAAGTGTTCCACAGACAGGTTAAGTTTTAATAAGCATTCCAGAAGTAATTTAAGAGTTCCTGTCCCTAAGGTATTGGTCATTCTATATTCCAATAACCCCACACATTACAGATGGTACCAAATATTGGACAGAATCTCTACTTGGTTTTATCTATTTTTACTATTAAATTATTCCATTGAAAAAATTCACTTTCCAATTAAGACTTATTCAACTTTTCTTTTCTTTGAGGAAGACTGTCCCTGAGCCAATATCTGTGCCAATCTTCCTCTACTCTGCATGTGGGATGCTGCCATAGCATGGCATGATTAGCAGTGTGTAGGTCTGCGCCCAGGGTCTGAACCCACAAACCCTAGGCTACTAAAGCAGAATGCACGAACCCAACCACTACTCCATCAGGCCAGCCCCTTCGACTTTTTTTGATAGCACATATATGTAATTATTATGTGGTGGGGTTGATCAGCTTTATCATAACACTAGATAGAAAGCATAATCATTCAGTATTTCCCTGGAATAACAAGAAACAATGCCCTACAGCAAAAAGAACACTTCTAAACTTTAAATTAGAAATTGGAGATGGAGAGGGAGGGAAGAGAAGGAGGGAAGGAAGAATGCCGAAGACTAAAATACAATTAACTTTTTCTGAGAAAGTGAATGTATATATTTTGCTTTAAAGAACTGTAAAATATCAGGCAGGATAACTCAAATTTAATTTATATATAAAATACACAAACGAAAAAAATATTCAGAAGAATAATCAGATTTCATACTCATCTCCAAAAATTCTCAGAAATAAAGATTATTAAATATCACTATTTTGCTAAATGAGACAAACATGCAAATAAGTAAATTGCAAATCACATATTTAATTATATATCAAAGTACCAAATTCCTGATAATGCTGTTTGCACTTTAAGTTAAAACCGTCAGATTGCCCTCATAACTAATGTACTCACCTCTGCACCCCAAGGAAGCCCAGAAGAGCAACATCTGGCTGCTTGTTGAGCCGCAGAACACATTCCCAGTAAATGTCTTCCTCGCGATCGTTGTCCAGGGCATACAGCATAAACAGAGGAGGGTAGAGCCGAGGTAGCAACACAGGAAGCAGTAAGCCAGAACTTGTTACCACATAACTACAAAATATTAGAGTGAGAGGGAGAAACATTGATATAAAAACTGAATACAGAATCAAAGATAGAGCTTCAGTTTCTAGAAGCTGAAAGTAAAGACGGGATATTTTGAGTAAAGAAGCAGTTATAATATTACTCTACTTTTATACGTGGAGTTACCACGAGGAGCTTACCTATGACCCTAGAGTTTTGTCTTGGACCAACTGTGAATTCTTTTCATTAACTTAAAATCTAACTGAAAACCCACCCTGTCTCCATTTGAAGGCTGATTTCCCCCTTGTCTTCGGCCAGCATGATTTTTCTTTGCTCAGCAGCCTTTGTGCCCAGTCACGCGTGGTTGCACTTTCATGGGGTTTGGCTAACAGAACTTGAGACCTAAAGGAACCTCAGAGATGACCTAGTCCAATCATATAGCTTTAGAAATAAGGCAACCAATCTAGAGGAAACAATCTTTCCTTGGGATTCTCGGGATAAGATCATGTAGCCCCCACTCCCTTTCTTTGCTATCTCCACTCAACCCCACTTACCCTGGCTCTGGTGATTCGGATCTGGAATCTGACCTCCCAGTGCAAAAGGATTTCCTTTCAGTTGGCAGAGGAGCAGAGAGAGGAATCGTGCTGCCCTCTTCAGGAAGCTCAGGAAATAAGAACCTAAGGAATAACAAAAAATGTAACTCTACAAGAGTACCTTTAGAGTGGCTAAAAAGAGTGAAAACACATTTCCATCACTTAATCTATATAAGAACCTATGAAATTAAATTTTATATCAAATAAATGTTTTAGTTCCCTGAGAATCTTAACTGATGCTTCTTCCAGGACAAAATTAAGACTTAGCTAATATCACTAAAAAATCTTCATGTGCTATGGTTTTTTCTGTCTAGTTTCTAAAGAATGAAGAATTCTGATCTATATATGTTTTTCTTACTGGCAAATCTCAGCTGAGGTCAATTTGTATTGACTTTTCAAGCTGAGACTACTATTCTCAGAGTATAAACAAATACCAGTGGAAATTAATTGTATGTCCAACATTAAGAAAAAAACGAAAACTCAATTAATGTAAAATTTTTAAACGTTTTTTTAAAAAGTCAAGCTGCTGAACAAATTTTTCCAAATGATGGAGCTGCTAAGTTGTTGAGGATTTTTTTCCTAGGCTTTGAATTTGCCTTAGACTCTATCTGTGACCTTCTATGCAAACAGTGGGCTCCAGAGTAAACAAGCTTACTATCCTCTTTATTTTTACAGCCAGACCTTGACCCTTTAAAGGCAGTTTGCAATCATCTCTATTTCTGTCAAGTTATGCCATGTCCCTGCCTCTGCCCCTAATTTTACACTTAGGAAGACTGAAAAAGGTCAGGAAACTTCTCTTCATTAAACCCAACTAGCTCATGTCAAAGGTGAAACACTTGCAGCCCAATGATCTTAGCAGATCACACTGCCACCTCAAAACCTGAAACATTTCCAAATGCATTTATCAATTTTGAAGGTAATAATATAAAGACGTTTTCTGAGACAAATTCATAAACTTTTATGTAATTATCTAAATATCGTATTTACTTTTTGGTTTGACCCAGTAAAAGATCTTGAATTTCCAAATCTGAAGTTCCAAATTTGCTTGCTGCCTGAAACTCTCTTTCCAAAGATGCTTACTTGCTGGCTTTCTCACCTTCTTCAAAGTCTCTGCTCAGATATTACCTATTAGCCAGGTCTCCTTGACCTTCTGTTTAAAACAGTAGCATCCTACCTCCAGCCCCATCCTCTTTCCCTCTGTCACATTCATCTTCACTGACATACTGTATATTTACTCTGTCCCCACTAATATGTAAGCCTCATGAGAGTACTGATAAATTCCTCCAAGGGGTAGAATGGTGCTAACCATAGATGCACTCAATAAATATTTGTTGAATAAATGAATGAATATGCTGCTGTTGTCAAGGGACAGGACATAAATACCCATAAATTCAAAACTCCCTATTAGACTTTATCTCTTCTGTGGTTAGGTTTTAGAGACATGATTTTGCCTAGAGATTAAATCCAAAGAAGACTATCATACTTCATACCAAAATCAGTATTAAAAAAAAACATTTATTTTAGGCTTTTATTATCTTACTGAGCAAGAAAGACATAAAGGAAACAGGCAACAAAAGCTAAGGTTCATCTTTTTAAATATTTATAGCATAAACATAAAGTGAAATACATGTTTTCATCATTTAATCTCTTTAAGAATCTATGGCATAAAACCATTTTCTTGATGAAAAATTTCTGTGATAAATTATGTAGGGACATTTGTGATTGTTCACAAAGCTGTAATTTCTAGATTCAGGATGAAGATACCCAAGCATAAACTAGTATTTCACAGTTTGCAGACTTAAGTGAAACCATCTTTTACCTCACCAGCTGGAAAAGTCGCTTCAGGTAGGACTTAATCTCCTTCACAGCCTCCTGCAATAACCGGCGGTTGGCTCCCACCCCAACATATGTCATTCTGTACACGGCAACCAGCGTCTCCACGAGCCTGCCCAGGGGGTGCAGAGGAGTGTCACAGGCCTGAGCAGGAAGAAAATCAGTGAAGTCAGCTAACGTGCACTAACAGCAGAGACAATCAATCAATCAATCAATAATAAACAATTTCATAAATTATAATTTTCAAAATAGCAGGAGTCAACTTTTGGACCAGGAAAATTCAAATACTTCAACTTTTCTGAAAGTACTGAGTCTACCCAAATTACATGGAGTAGAAGTTTCCTAATCTTTTTTTGGTTTTTTTTGAGGAAGATTAGCCCTGAGCTAACTGCTGCCAATCCTCCTCTTTTTGCTAAGACTGACCCTGAGCTAATAATCATGCCCATCTTCCTCTGCTTTATATGTGGGATGCCTACCACAGCATGGCGTGCCAAGCGGTGCCATGTCCGCACCCGGGATCTGAACCAGTGAACCCCGGGCCACCGAAGCAGAACGTGTGCACTTAACCACTGTGCCACCAGGCCAGCCCCAGAAGTTTCTTAATCTTAATCAAAGAATCCTTTTAACATCTTAGGAATATAGCTTCGAAAACACTGATAAAGATTATTATTAAAAGAAAGGTTCTAACATACTTTAAACCTCACAAAAAATACAGGAAATGTGACCTTGGAGGAAACTAAATAATGACAGCTGCTTATGCTCTGGAACAGCTGCTCTTCAGTTCCCTTGATTTCTCTTAATTCCTTCCTGCACCCCCATATCAATGCATGTCATACTGAAACTGCAGGTGATCTCACAGGATTTGAGAAGGAAGCAAAGACAGCATAACTATGAGGTGAGGGCAGCATGCGTTATGTTTGTAATCTCTAGTTTGCTAATGTTACTAACAAAAAGCCACATTTTAAACTCTGACCCTAGTTCTCTAGAACCCCGTGAACACTTTACATAACTTAAAAAGTTTTATCAACATAGGGCAATCTTCATGTGGAAGTGCACTGTCAGTAGTCAGAGAATTAAAAAAAAAATTTGTTACTAGATTTTAAATTAGAAATTATAAAGCAAAAACAGGATTAGGGTAACAATAAGCTGTGGGTACATTTGAATGATATATTGTGGTAGCTGCATCATTAATTCACAAGACCAGGGTAATTCTGACTCTAGTTTACCTTTATCAAATATTTCTTGATGTCATCATATTTCTCCACAGAGAAGGCACCAACATGCTGAGGAATGAATTCCAAACTCTCTAGTGTCTGAGTCTGCGAACGACTTAGTATCTCTGGACTATAAAAAGGCAAAAGACAGCCTATTATGTATTTCACATCAGGAAAGCAAGATAATCACAATGTGCACATGAAACACAGTCACCAACTAAGGATGAAATGGAATACCCAGCACAGTGTTTGCCACAAATGAGCTCATAATCGGTAACTGACCTGCTATTAGGTTTACTTAGTCATTCAAAACAGCATTTAATGTGACTTCATACCAACTACAGTAAATTAATGAAGATTTTGCTCCAATATAAAACCATGGTGTTGGGAAATACTATAATAGCTTGAAGAGAAAACTGGTGACAGACTTGTTAGTGACAAGAGAAAAATGGAATAAAAGGGGGAGAGGGAGATAAGGAAAAAGGAAAACAAATCAAAGGGCAAAGGAAGAAATGAAAATGAGCTCAAGAAGTCAGGAGACTGGAGACTGCAGCAGGTGGTGAGGTAAGCACATATGGGTAAACGGAAGCTTTGGACAAAGAGGCTAAGACAAGACACATACTTGATAATCAACAGAAGTTTTTGGTAATGGCACTCTCATTTAGAAACAGTACATAATCATTATTATTATATTATTCTAGATAAGCAAGACTTTTGTGGTCACAATATGGTTTCATATAAAATTCATTCATTCTCATTCCTTGGAAAAACCCAACAGTTAACCAAGGTTAACTGGAGGGCTAAAGCCTCAATGTCTACACTGACAGACTCTATCAGTTAAGGCTGACCGTCTGCATCACACGCAAGGGCAAGTCCACAGCTTTAACCAATTCTGAGGGCTTCTATTTCTTCTACTGATAGAATAGAAGGTAAAAATCATGAACTTCAATAATGAAACGCTATAATCAACTCCCATTTATTCCAAATACAAGAAAAAAAAACAAACCTAAACTTCTTTCCACACTGCAGGGATTAGCAAGTTCTTTAGGTCCAAATGTTGAGCAATGCTTGTGGGAGTTACTGGCCAAGTTAAAGAACAAGGAAATACTGAACCTGCCCTGATGGCCTAGTTGTTAAAGTTCAGCGCACAGTGCTTCAGTGGCCCCCGTTTGGTTCCTGGGTGCCGAACTACACCACTTGTCTGTCAGTAGCCATGCTGTGGCGGCAGCTCACAAAGAACAACTAGAAGGACTTAACAACTAGAATATACAACTATGTATTGGGGCTTTGAGGAGGAAAAAAAAAAAAGGAAGATTAGCAACAGATGTTAGCTCAGGGCAAATCTTTCCCAGCAAAAAAAAAAAAAAAATAGGAAATATGAAGAAAGGCAGATGGAGAAAAGACAAACAGGAAAACGGAAAGAAAAGGAGAAAAGGGGAAGAAATTTTAAAAAGTAGAACAAAAAAGAGAAATAAAAAAGTACATCTGTAATTTTCTTTTCAGTACTTCAAAATTGTTGTGCCACTTCCTTTTGGCCTCCAAGGTTTCTGATGACAAATATGAAGCCATCTGAATTGCTGTTTCCCTATAAGCAATGCAGCATTTTTCTCCAGTTACTTTCAAGATTTTTTTCTCTCAATTTGAATATGATGCGTCTGTACACAGACATCTCTGTTTTTCCCAGGATGTGGTTTGCTCAGCTGATTGAATCTGTAGGTTTACGTCTTGCACCAAACTTGGGAAATTTCCGACCACTATTTCTTCAAATATTTTTCATCCCTGTAATTTTTCTCTTCTCTTTCTGGGATTCCAAGGACACAAGTATTAGACTCTCAAGTCCTTAAAGCTCTGTTCACTTTTTTTTCATGTTTTTTCTCTCTGTTGTTCAGTTTCGATCATTTCTACTAATCTATTTTCAAGCCCACTGACTCTTCTGCTGTCATCTCTAGTCTGCTATTGAGTCCACCTAGTGATTTTTTAAAATTTTGGTTATTGTATTTTTCAATTCTAAAATTTTGATTTGGTTCTTCTTTATATCTATTTCTTTGCTGTTACTTTCAATTTTAACATTTGTTTCAAAGGTGTTTGCTCATTTGAGCATTTTTATAATAGCTGCTTTCAAGTTCTTGTCAGATAATTCCAAAATCTGTTAGTTTGTTGTTGATTTTCTTTGCCCAAATTAGTTGATATTTTCACGGTTGACTGCCAAGTAATTTTGGCTTATTTTTTGGCCATTTTAAGTATTATGAGGTGGTAGGTCTTATTTACATCCTATAGAGAATGTTGACATGCATAATAAACATTGTAGGCTTGAAACTGTTATCTTTAGAAGGATGTGCTTATAAGGTTGGCCCTCGGCTGGTGCCTGGAGACTAAGCTTCCTAAAAATTCCCTATGCTGATATGAAACTGTACTAACAATGTGATTTATGGTGAACCCCTGCTTTCTTCTGGGACTGTGGAGTTTTGTTAGGTGCTAAGCACAGGGTGCATATGTGACCAGCCCCCAACAAAAACCTTGGGTATCAAATTTCTAACGGATTTCCCTGGGCAGAAACACTGTACACGTGTGGCTGCATTTTGCTGCTCAGGGGAGAGTGTGCTCTGTATGACCCCTCACAGAAGGGAGAGAGCATGCGAGGCCTGCACATGGATTCCTCGACTCAGCCTGTGTCTTCTTCCCTTATGACCTGACTATGGATCCTTACTGTGTTGCTGGAATAACTCTTACCTGTGAGTGTGACTATATGTTGAGTCTTATGAGTCTCTTTAGTAATCACTGAACATGCAGGTGATCTTGGGAATCTCTGTAACAACTTGTGTTTCAGCCTTCTGTGGGCTGTGGCCCCAATGTCAGTTCACCTCTCAAAGCCTTTGCAGTCCTATCTGGGTCTGTTCTGTGAGTGTATCACTCAGTGGTCGGTCTAGGACCTGAAAGGCTACCTACTAGTTCAGTTCTCAAAGTGTCTGCTATGCTAGTTAGGATCAAAGCCACATATGTGCAGGTCTGGGGTGAGCCCAGGAGTTCATAAACAACTTTACAGGGTTGCTTTCCAGAGTTCCTCTCTCTCAATTACCATCCTTGCCCTCCACCCCCAGCACTTTCTGGTTCTCCTTTCAGGTCCTCTAGCCAGAAATTGTCCATTTCTGTGAAGGTGCCACATCTAGAGCCAAGTGCCAGGAGGATAGGGAGAAAGGGAAAAAACAAAAGCAATGAGCTTTGGCCATGACTCTTGGACCTGAGGATGCACCAAAGGGTGAAGGTTCCACTCTCTCAGTAGTTTTGGCTCTTGCAAGCTTCCCATTCATGGCTGCTCTAGCTGCTGCCATCACCACCCCTGCACAGAAGTACCTGGAGGCTGGGGTATGAGGAAATGGAGAAAAAGGAGAGAAAGAAAACCCGGTGTATCCTCTCCATTCTGTCTGAGCTTCAGGAGTCTCTTTTCTGCATCTTGAGCCAGAAACAAAGGGTTTTTTCCCCTGAATTTCTGTCTGTCTACACCACAGTATTTACTTCCAAGTTTCAGGTTACACTGAGTTCAGACTAAGGGATACTGAAGTTAAAAAACCCAGTAAGCTCACCACTGGTTTGGGGCACTACGAATTCAGATATTCTTCCCTAAAACTCTTGCTGATATTTACTTTTCAGAGTTTTCAAATAGCTGTCCATGTATTCTGTCTGGGTTTTATAGATGAGTTCAGTAGAAGATAATGGGAGGTGTGTTTTATCCATCTTACCTGGAAGCAGAAGTACATCATTGACTTTTAAATTAAGTTATATTTTAAAATTAAATGTGGCAAGCCTTGGCTACTTCTTGGTTTTAAGTTTCCTCTTACTAACATGCTCTGCCTTATGCTGGGCAGGCAGTGACTCACCTGTCTCTATGTTGGCGCCGACTGGTGGTCAGGGCCACAGCAATATTGTCCCATGCTTTCCAAACGTCCCCTTGGCCTGGGTTCTCACAGCCCAGCTGACGCCAACATTCATCAAACACTGCTTTCCACTTCTCATCAGCCGGCACAGCCAGGTTTCCTAGCTTCCTGCTAATAAAGTCATATCAAGCACTTCTTTTATGCAAAAATCCTGAAGAATAGAAAGTTTCTAACACAAAACTGGGAATGCTTCTGAGACAAAAACTGCCTAGATTGATAGTGGTTCTATTTTAAAAACACTAAATGAAAAATTTAAAGGAATGTTTTTTAGCTATTTAATGTTTACCAGGTATTAAAGTGTATGAATTATCAAGTACAAAGTACATTAGAATTGACTCTTTCCTTTCTACATTCCCACAGAATTGATTTTGTAAAATTGACTCCTGTTAAAGATTTTCTGTGCTTTGCACATCTCATAATGAGAATTGTGAAATGCACTATATACTGGGTTCTGAAAATACTCTAAGAATAAACATGGTACAGAAGATATATCAAGCTCCCACCAGAACAAAGAATCTGAGATGCTACCAAATATGAAAATGAAGCTAAAGACAGAATCAATAAAGAAAAATAGATATATGCCAAAAGGCTGGAGGAAGAACATAATATACTTAGAGACTCAGACCTTGCCTTTTTTCCCATATATGCAGAGTATCCTATTACACTTGGTGTATATACAGGTTTGATCTTTACTTTTCAAAATCAAGCTGTGTAGGGGTTCCATTTAAGAATGTTCTTTTTTTTTTGGATACCTGCACCATTAACAGTAGGATTATTCCTGCACACACAACTTTTATTTTAAACAGCTATAATCTAAGCCAAGACTATAGATTTAGCTATCTATGGTAGCGTCAGTTAATAATTCAAGGAGGTTACACTTTGTTTAAAAAAGAAGACCTTAAAAACTTGCTCTGCATTAAAAATATTAACTAGCTCTGATAAAAGCAAGACAAGTCAAAACATTCAATAATCTAGAATCAACATTAGTTACTCACAAAACTTTGGGTCTGTCTTTATCACTGTCATACAGACTAGGCTTAAAGTAGGTTCCAGTGATTTTTATTCCCGATCCCCATTCTCCACTGAAATAACCTTCAATGTAATCTCCATTTGGCATAGTCAGTGTTCCCTACATAAAGTTATAGAAAATGTGGAATTAGAGAATTATTTTCAATTTAAAAAAAGAGGGGAAAAAAGCAGTCAACAGTTAACATTTTCTCTTTTAATTTACTCTTTACCAGACACCAACTCTTAAAAAAGAAAAAAAAAAGTGTGTGTACACACAGTGTGCAAAGAGTGTATGAAAATAATCCATGGGTAAAAGAAAAAGAAAAGCACAGTAAAAAATGGAAAATACTTTGTATTTAATGGACACACAACTTATCCAAATTTATGGGATGCTGCTAATACAGTGCTTAGAGACAAATTTATAGCTATAGATGCCTATATCAGAAAGATCTCAAATTAGTAATCTAAAAAATCTACCCTACAAAGTTAGAAAAAGAGGAGCAAACAAAACCTAAATCAAGAAGGAGGAAGGAGATGATAAAGATTAGAGCAGAACTCAATGGGATACATAACAGAAAAAAATGGAGAAAAATCACTGAAATATCACTGAAAAAACACACAAAATTGATAAAAATTTAACTAATCAAGAAAAAAAAGATAAAATTACAAAATCAAGAATGAAACAGGGGGTATTATACCAACCTTACAGAAATTAAAGAGGTCTGAAGGGAATACTAAGAGAACAACCTTATGTCAACAAATTATATAACTTAGATACGACAGAAGTTCCTAGGAAGATACAAATTACCAAAACTGACTCAAGGAGAAATAGAAAATTTAAATAGACCAATTAGAAGTAAGGACATCTAATTAGAAATTAAAAATCTTCTCACAAAATAATGCTCAGGTGCAGATGATTTCACAGATGAATTCTCCAAAATATCAAAGAAGAAATAATACCAGGCTTCACAAATTATTTCAGAAAACGAAGGAGGAGGGAACTCTTCCCCTCTCATTCTATGAGGCCTGTATTACCCTGATACTAAAGACAAAGATATCATGAGAAAAGAAAACTAAAGACCATTATCTCTCATAAATATAGATGCAAAAATCTTCAACAAAATATTAGCATTAAACCAAGCAACATATAAAAAAAGATTATACACCATGACCAAGTCTGATCTATCCCAGGAGAGCAACATTAGTTTGACATCAGAAAAGCAAACAATATAATACACCATATTAAATAGAATAAAGGACAAAAACACAAGATCTTATCAACAGAAAGAGAAAAAAAGCCCTTTGACAAAATCTAAAACCTATTCCTGATAAAAACTCTCAAGAAATTAGGACTAGAAGGGAACTATCTCAATTGATGATTAATCTATGAAAAATCTTTAGCTATCAGGATACTTAACGGTGAAAGATTTAATGCTTTTCCCCTAAAACAGGGAACAAGGCAAGGACGTCCACTCTTACCATTTCTAGTCAACATTCTATTGGAGAGTCTAGCTTGTGCAATTAGACAAGAGAAAGAAATAAAAGCATTCCAGGTTGCAAAGGAAGAAGTAAAATTATCTTTATTTGTAGACAACATGAACCTGCATGCAAGAGATCCTAAGAAATCCACACACGCAAAAAGACCTACTAGAATAAACAAGATCAACAAGAATTTAAGATACAAGAACAAAACACAAAATCAATTGTATTTTTATATAATAGCTATGAACAATCCAAAAATAAAACTAAGAAAACAATTCTCTTTACAATAGTATCAAAAAGAATACTTAGGAATAAATTTAACCAAAATATGCAAGAAAATGCACATTGAAAACTACAAAACATTGCTGACAGAAATCAAAGAAGACCTAAATAAGTGGGAAAACATTCCATGTTTATAGATTGAAAGATTCAATATAATTAAGATGGCAATTCTCCCCAAATTGATCTACAGATTCAACACAATACCTATCAAAATCTCAGCAGGCTTTACTGTAGATTTTGACAAGCCAGTCCTAAAATTTACATGGAAAGTCAAAGGATCCAGAATAGCCAAAACAATTTTTAAAAAGAACAAAGTGGGAAGACTTACACTTCCTGATTTCACAACTTACTAGAAATTTACAGTAATGAAGACAGTGTGGTATTGGCATAAAGAGAGACATGGAGATCAATGGAATAATTTAGAGTTCAGAAATAAATACATTTTTATGGTCAATTAATTTTAACAAAGGGGCCAAGAAAATTCAATGGGAAAGGCTGCTGAGGCAATTGGATATCCACATCCAAAAAAAGATCAATTTAGACTTTTAACTCACAGCATTCACAAAAGCTACCTGAAAATGAATCAGAGACCTAAAGAGCTAAAACCACAAAACTTTTAGAAGAAAACAGAGATGAAAATCTTATTAACTGTGTTAGGCAAAGATTTCTTAGATATGACATCAAAAGCATGATTCATAAAATTTTTTTTGACAAATCTGACTTGATTAAAATTTAAAAATTTCGTGTTTCAAAAAGCACCATTAAGAAAATGAAAAAGACAAGCCACAGACTGCAAAACATTTGTGAATTCTATGTCTGATAAAGGATTGGTATCCAGAATATGTATAGAACACTTACAACTCAATAACAAGACTATAAACAAGCAAACTCTTAAAATGTCAAAATATTTGAAAAGACATTTCACCAAAGAAAATATATGAATCGCTGATAAGGGCATGAAAATATGCTCTACATCATTAGTCATTGGAAAAATATAAATTAAAACCAAGAGAAATCACTTCACATCCACTAGACTGGCAAAAGAAAAAAACCAGAAAATAAAAAATATTGGTGAAGATGTAGAGAGATTAGAATCCTCATACATTGATGAGAATGTAAAATGGTGCAGCCACTTTGGATAAGTTTGACAGTTTCTTAAGAAGTTTAACATCAATTCACCATACAACCTAGCATTTGCACTCCTAGGCATCTACCCAAGGGAAATGAAAACATATGTTCACACAGAAATTGTATTCAAATGTTTATAGCAGCATTATTCATAGTAGCCTGAAGTTGGGAATAATTCAATGTCCATTGACTGGTGAAGGGATACAAAAGTGGTTTTGGAATACTATTTGGCAATAAGAAGGATGAGGTACTGCACGTGCCACAACAAGGGAAAATCTCACAAACATTACGCTAAGTGTAAGAAGCCACACAGACGAGACCACACTTCTGATTCCATTTATACGTAACGACCTGAAGGGCAAAGCTATTGAGTGATAAAGTCCATTAGAGACTGTCTGGGGCTGGAGGCGGAAACAGGAGTGACTGCAAATGGGCAGAAGATGGTGAGAGAAATCTTTCTGGGTCACGGAAATGCTGTAAAATTGGATTGTGGTGATGGCTGTACAACTCTGTACATTTACTAAGAATCGCTGAAGTATGCACTTAAAACGGGTGAATTTTTTGGCATATAAGTTAGCCTTTTTAAAAAGTCAAGAAGAAATTAGTTAAATATTATATTTGAGAGAAAGAAGAAAGTTAGTTTCCAACCTTTCCATTAAGAGTCCAGTCATCTGAAAATTCTCCCTCATAGATAGTATCATCTTCGGACAGTAAAACCCCATTTCCCTATGTGAAGAAACAAACAAAAACTGTAACACATAAAATGCAGAGGAACTTAGAGTACACACACATAGCCACATCCCTCAAAGCCTTACAGAATCTTAAAAGACAAGAAAACGGTACTAAGGAGGTAGAAAATTAACAAAAAAATGATTTAAAGAGTTAAGGACATAACTCTTATGTTAAGTCCTTACATTACATTATATGCAACATTATATGCAAATATTCTACTCACCATCATTTTATTAAGGTGAAAGTTGCCTTCATAGTATAATCCAAACTGGGTAACTACCACACCATTCCCTTGACATACATCATCTTGCCACATCCCCATATACTTTTCCCCTCTGCAGAGAAATAGAGGAGAAAAGAAAAGAAAAACTGATGAAGACAAGGATGAGGTGGGGAAAAGACAATGACTGCATGGGAGATTCCAAGCATCACTCCCTAGGTTGGTCTCAGTTCCATTTTTCTAAAGAGGTTAACTCTGCCTCCTCCAACTTGGGACACATGATGGCAAAAGACATCTTCCTCAGAGCAGCATTCTCACGGGAATTTAACATTCTAGTCTACCTGATATAGATCTGTATATACTCCATGTACTTCCTTGATAACTTTAAACAGAAATAAAGAATGCCAAGAATTCAACTCTAAATAATTTCATTCAAAACGTAATAAGTAGAATCAAACCTATGCACAACTTTTTCTTACCCAAAAGTTTACTAACTTAAAAAAAAAAGGGAGGGGTTATCATAAAATAAGGCTCATTCTTCACTTACTTGAACTCAAAGAAATCTTACTAATCCCCACTAAAAAGACAAAATAAGTACAAACTGCTTGTTATATAACACTAGACAGAGTTAAATATTACTAAACATATTAAATATTACTAAATATTAAATCTTAACACTGTTTAATAATAACAGCAAATTTGAAAGATCCCACATTATGAGAGCTGTGATCATTAGTAACACGAGGGGGAAAAGAGTACATATTAAGTCCAAAAGCAAATCAAGCCAAACCAAACACCGAAGCAAAAGAACTACATTCCTTCCCAAGGTTTAGTTACTTGAATTTAACTAAGCTGGATTCCTGGGTTGCTGGCATGCTAACAAAGTCTCTGACCCAACAGGAAGACCTACGCAGAAAGGTGTTTAGATTCCATTCTATGATCCCAGAGGGAATTTTCATTGGGTTCTTCCCGACCTTTTACTCCTATCATCTCTAGACTGCTTTAAAGGTCTTTCTTTGTATAATAGTTAAAGATCTGGTAGCCTGTCTGAGACACTAAAGGCTTTGTTGGCGTGAAACTTTAAGGAAAATGGTGCCAATGTTAACTGTGAATGACCCTGATGTTGCATAGAAGTAATTCACAAGAAAATGGATAAAATGATGTCTGACAACTCTGTCTTATTAAAAATTTTCTCAGTACTGTCAAATTAAGATGCTCAGCCTTCATAAAATCATCACTGTTTTTGGAGAAGTTTAGGAACCTTATCTTCTCACACTGAACTCTGAGATTAGAAGCAGAATACCGTACCTAGTGATATCATCAAAGACACCATATCCTGCTTTCTTGTCCATTACCCATTGGCCAATGAACATACTGGGAGAAGAGGAAGTCAACTTTCCGCTTCGTAGGAGACCATGACCATGACGCATGTTATCTTGAAAACAACCTTCAAACACTTCACCAGAGGCATAACTGTGGTTAGAAAGAATGGATAAAGATCACAAGCACATCGAATTCTGATGTTCATTTTTACAAAGTTTAGGAAATTCAAAACTATACTCATGTCTCACTGGTAGCTATAATTGTTTATATGATTATTTTTCAACAATTAAAAATTTCATTTTTCAATGATTGAGGCTAAAAAGTTAGGACATCATGGGTGGCATTCTATGTTAACATGGGGAAAAAAATGTGTTCAGTCCCTCTTGGGAAAATGAAATGAGTGATGTCTGAAAGAATGACAGGTTTTGTCCATATTAGAATCATATAACAAATAGAAGATAAATTTACAGGCAAGACACTTAGGAGATTCTGTGAGAAAGTCAAAGTTTATAAAGTTTGTACAATTTTGTTAAGAACTAAATAATAACCTAATATATTCATCCTGTGATAGACAAGAGGTTGATCTTTTTTTTTTAAAGATTCTATTTTTTCCTTTTTCTCCTCAAAGCCCCCTGGTACATAGTTGTTGTATATTTTTAGTTGTGGGTCCTTCCAGTTGTGGCATGTGGGACGCTGCCTCTGCCTGGCTTGGTGAGTGGTGCCACATCCATGCCCAGGATCCGAACCAGTGAAACCCTGGCCACTGAAGCAGAGGGTGCAAACTTAACCACTCGGCCAGCCCCAAGGTTGATCTTTAAAAGAAGACTTTACACAGTTTCAGTCATAAGAAGAGTAAACAAAACTTACTCCTTGGAAAATTTTGGCTACACAAACATTTAGGTTTATATAATTCTTTGAAAAAACAAGACCAGTCTAACAACCTTTCCAGTGTTATTACCTAAAGACTCCCTGACCACACATTTTTCCTTCTTTCCAATGGCCCACATAATGGTCTTCTTTGTTCAAGGCTTTGTTTGGGATTCTGTATTCTCCATACCTGCCAAGGAAACGTAAAAAATCAGAAGGTGCAATTATGACATATTCACCTTTTGTATGTATACATTTGTAAACATTTTAACAAGGAGATCAGAGAAAAGACTTACCTATAGGAGGAAAGGGGTAAATGAAGTCTTGGTTTAAGTCGTATCTATAACCTAAGCTCTTTGGCAAGTCCTAGAGGAGTGGGACTCCACTACACAGAGAGATTAGGTGTTTTATCTCAAGTCCAGTGAAAAACAGAAAACCTGTGTCCTAAACCTATCTCTGCCACTAATGAGCCACATCACCTTGGGTAAGTCCAGTACCCGGCTCCTTCATCTGTAGAAGCAGGGAGGTAAATCAGATTATCTAAAGTCTCTTCTCATTCTAAAATTCCATTAAAAAGAGATTCAAAGGCCTCATAAATATTTATATTATCACACAGAAAAGATCACCTACCCAATATATATAATAATTTTTTTTTTTTTTTTGGCTGAGGAAGATTAGCCCTGAGCTAACATTTGTGCCAGTCTCCCTCTACTATTTATATGTGGGTCACTGCCACAGCATGGCTGACAAGTGGTATAGGTCTGTGCCTGGGATCCAAACCTGCAAACCTGGGCCACTGAAGCAGAGCACGTGGAACTTAACCATCAGGCCACAGGCCTGGCTCCTATAATAATCTTTTTTTATACGTTTATGCATCACTTAACAACAGGGATACATTTCGAGAAATGCGTTAGGCAGTTTCGTCATTGAGAACATCATAGGGTATATTTACACAAACCTAGATGGTATGGCACACTTAGGCTACGTGGTACTAATCTTATGGGACCACTGCTCTATATGTGGGTGCATCACTGACTGAAACATCGTTATGTGGCGCATGACTGAATAGTAAAATAAATTACTTCTCTAACATGATACGAAATACTTCACTGCCAAATTTATCATGTAAATGTACTATAGTGTTAGAAAACACAACAAGCTTATACAAAAATAATGTCATTTGAGTGCCATTAGGATAACATACCACTTAGAACATTTCCTCTTTAGCATATGACAGAAATTAAAGATGCTTTAAAACTACTGAAAGGAAAATTTCTCTCTGTCCTTTGTGTCAAGGAGGCACTACTACCTCAAAAGTTTCGCCATCAACACTACCCAAAGTTCTCAGTCTTCACAAGTGTGAAATGGATAGAAAACACAGTCTCATTTTAACATATGGAAGGCTGTGTAACTTGAAATCACATGGCTCTCCCAGTAAACAACTCACTCTCGGTAAACGATAGCTGCAGCCTAAGTTCCTAGGTCTCTCCATGTTCACACATCTGCATTATGAGCCCTAATACACTGGACGTATTTCTAAGAAACAAAACAGAAATCTACTGATTGTTTCAAAAATAGCTCTGAACACAAAATAATGTAATTTGTAACTGAAGTTGAATTTATCTTCCTGTTTTACACAATTTTCTTACCCATCTTCCAAGCCATTCCTGAACATGCCAGAATACATCTTTCCATCTGGCCACTTCAAAACCCCTCTGGAATACATAAGCAAAGAATAATACATGTCAATTAATGTTTCATACATAATCAATACTTTCTCAGTAATTAGACTATCATCCTCACCCCAGGCATAAATCTTAAACATTTTCACCTGCCATGAGGCTTCCCTGAAAGCCAGCGTCCATCATAGGTGGCATCCTTTAGGCGAGCATCCTTGTAGAAAGTATATTTGGCACTGCGTGAAATGGGTGGTTCCTGCCTCTGAATACTGCTGCCACTACTATAAGGCGGAAGATCAGATGTCCCCCTCAAAGCCTGATCCACAGCTTGGCTTACAGCCCGGAGCCATTTAGTCTAGGAGCAAAAAGTAAATGTCAATAAGCTTGAGACAACAACTCATCATGCATTGCTTTAAATCCTGCTAAGTTTCCTTGGTATCAGTAATTTTTCTGTCTCCTAATACTTTTCTTATTAACTGAATAATGCTGATTGGCTCTTGGAATTCACTACTATATGTTTAAAATTAAGTCACATTAAAATAACAAAAACAAAAATCTAGTCTTTAACGAAGATTTATCAGACATAATTATGAATCATTAGCCAAGCAAAAACAATTTTTTTCTCTTCTTTACTACGATAAGAGACAGAAATAGCTAGGCCAAAGATTAAAAGAAAATACCATGATGAACTAACCTTTTCCTGGGGTGTTGATGAAATGAGAGTGAACTGCTCCTCAGGTGTAGTTATCTTTAAGCCATTCCTAAAACATTCACAAGGATAAATATCAGTGGGTAGGACAACCTGTCATCACAATATTAATCCTCAAATATGAAAAGCAACTTGTTTATTTCAAGAGGAGTAGAAGTCAAATGTAGATGCAGTCATGCCCTGGGTTTGGTTGCCACAGTGGGAGAAAGAAAAGACACAGTCACTCTGCTCTGTGTTGAACAATGGGGATGTGAGCAATGGAGCAGCCCTTTTACCACTGTCATGATCTGCCATGATCTTTACCACAGGCCATTTTACTACCTTTGTGCTAGGGAGGTGAGTCTCATTTATGCAGAATGGGGAGGTCTCCTGAGCTTTGTCATGTCTAAGGAAACAACCTGGGTAACAGAGGGACAGAATTAGGCGAACGGCAGGGTGGCACACTTACACACCACCAGCTTCTTCAGAAAGTGGCTCTGCCCACAGTGTGGCCAAAGGGAAAACATGGTGTGTGGAGAACTGAAACAAAGAAAATGGAGAAACATCTGAGAAAGCCCCCGTGGACCCTGGAGGTCTCTGCTGCATAACCCTTTTCAAATGGTTAAGTCCACACAGGTGCCACCATCTCAGCCACATAGTTCCCATGACATAGCCAAGCCCAATGGGTCTCATCTCTGCTGCAAGGACCCCTTCAGATGGCTGATACTCATTTGCAAGCTGGATACCAAAAATACTCCCTGAAATCTGGCCCATACTATGCATGCAAGCTAAACACTCTCTTCTATTCATTAGTTCCAGCAAAATCACCATAAGTTTTAATGCAAACTGATGGCACAATTAATTAAATAAGTATAGTGCTCCACCTTCCAGGGCCTCTAAGGTTAGGAATCTGGCCTACCTGGGCATGGACTAGGGCATCATTAAAGAGAATGAACCAATTCACAGAAAACCTCCCTGCATGCTGCAGAGACAGGGCTCGATTACTGCTCTCACACAGCAGTCGACGCTCTGGCTTCCTCAAGGAATCCTGAAATTAAAAACAAGTACAAAATCAATCAAAATTACTTAATAGGCAAAGAGAAAATGAAAAAGATATAAATCACATTTAAGGAAATTTACTGGTCATAGCTTAGTTTGGTGTTAATTTAGACGGGATCCAAACATTTCAAAAAATCAGTGCTCAAAGGAGACTAAAAAGACAGGAACAAATAAAAGAAGGTGAAATACGTGTTCAGAGAGGATTCCTATAACTTAGGGAAGATGTTAATGTTTAGAGCATCCACTGCTGTGGTCCTTAGACCAGGCTGAGAAAGGGGCTCACTGAAGCATTACTACCATAAACGAGTAAGAAAGAGAGAAAATAATGACAGTTGTTACGGAGATGCCTGCTGCGTGCTGGGGTAATGACAATTGGCATGGTTTACCGTCATTTTTCCAGGAAAGGTCTTCCAGAAGCCCAGTGTGTATTCTGCTTCCTTCCTTTTCCTGCCGAGATGGACAGCAAGAGACTCATAACAAGAACTGGAATCCTGCAGCTTCTGGTATTCTGGAGATGTCTGGAGGCAAATAATTAAGGGAGGAAAAAAAAGAATATAAAACAATTGTCCAGAATCTGTAGCCTCAGAGTGGTTTAGACATGTAGTGTTAAGTTTAGGGAGGAAATCCAGCCTAAGAACAGACATGTTACACTAAAGGGAGCTGAGCAAAAAGATTTGTTCCAGAAAATTCTATTACATATAGTTTCATATAAAATAGAGGAATAACTCAAGGGAGAAAGAAGCAAACACCAGCAGTTACCAGTGAAGCAAGGAGCAGCGAACTCGGACTAGGGCAGGAATTCTCACATGTTTTGGTCTCAAAATGCCTCTGCTTTGCTTATGTGGGTTACATCTATTGATACTTACCATATTAGAAAACAAAGTTGAGAAATAAAAAAACCCTTTATTAATTCACTTTAAATACAGTAATATTTTAAATGAAAAATAACTGTATTTTCCAAAACAGAAAAAAATGTTTAGTGAGAAAACTGGCATTGTTCTACATTTTTTTCTGATCTCTTTATTACCTGGCTTAAAAGGCGACAGCTAGATTTTTCTCATCTGCTATGGCATTTAATCTATTACGATATGCTGTTTGGTTGAAATATATGAAGAAAATCTTGCTTTATAAAGATATAGTCAGAAAAGGGAGAAGCATTTTAATAGTCATTTCAAATAATTGTGGATACTCTCCTTTGAAACCAACCCCAAACTTGTTAAGTGGTAGTTTCTTAAAAGTAGCTTGAATGTGAAACTACATTGATGGAACTTTTTGTACTCTGTTACTCCACTGGTCTATCTTAGACTTTGAACAGATCTTTTACCCATGCATGACATGTGGACTGGAACATTTGGAAAATATTGGTTCAATGAGTTATGCAGACCTTCCAAATGCTGATACATTTTATTACACAACATCAAAAGTCACATGTTAATATTATCACCAATCTATCAGAGAAAGTCTTTAAGTAGTGGGAAACTGCCAACTCACAGTGACAGATACGTTTCCCACATTTTAATTTTTGCTTAAAAGTTCAGATTTTATCATTGACAACAAACACTGTCAGTTGTCCTCCTTGAAGTGACTCATTTACTCATTTTTGAGAAGATATCTGCCAAATACCCAAATCTAAATAACTATAGTTTATCTGTCAATCGTTCTTTCAAGTTAAAAAAAAAAAGCAGTTCTCAACTCAAACCTCAATTTTGTGCTTTTCCTTGAAAAATCTCCCTACTTGCTGCATACTTGGCTATGCAGCAGAGCTACTTTATGTGTATGTCCCATTTCACCACACAGAATATTAAAAAGATATACTTCTAGGCACCAGCCCCATGGTGTAGTGGTTAAGTCCAGCACACTCCACTTTGGTGGTCTGGGTTTGAGGGTTTGGATACCGGGCACAGACCTACAACACTCATCAGCCATGCTGTGGCAGTGACCCACATACAAAGTAGGGGAAGAGTGGCAACAGATGTTAGCTCAGGGCTGATCTTCCTCAGGAAAAAAAAAAGATATACTCCTATGTGTGGTGATGGATGTTAACTAGACTTACTGTCTTACTGTGATGGTCATTTCACAATATATATAAATACTGAATCATATGTTGTACACCTGAAACTAACATAATGTTATATGTCAACTGTATCTCAAAAATAGATCTATACTCAATGGTTTAAGTTAAATAAAATTAATTTTTACCACTTCATCAAGAATATTCTTAAGTGAAACTGGCATATTTTTGCTTATTTTGTTTTTTAACTGCGAGCGTATGACAGCAAAGAACATAATGACCACGAGCACAGTTTGGAGCCACTGCCTTGATGCATGCTAAGGAGCCAGCAGTTTTACCCATCTTTACTTTTCACCATCAGTACAAATGACAACACAGAGGAAAAGCAAATGTCTTAATATTGTCCTGAAAATAATCTCATCTTACAAAACCCCTGAAAGGGTCTCTGGAACCTCCAAGGGTCTAGAGACCAACCTTTGAAAACCCGCTGCAGGAGAGGGTCTAACTGCTGTGCCACGTGGAGGGAGAGTAGAAGGTAAGATGAAAGATGATCCCTCACAGCCATGAGTAATTACTTTACATTCCACAATTCTTAGAGTCATTTGTATTCATTTTTTCTGTTCATTTAAGAAACAATTAACAGTGTCTACTCCATACAGAATATTCTCCTGAGCGCTAGGGATAAACAAGCAAGACACAATCTTTGTCTTCTGGGAGCTTAGAATCAGGCAGAGAAGATAGAAAACAGACAATATATCAGAATAATGCAGGGGTTTTGCTAACAGGTTATCTATCAAGAGACAACATAGTAAAGTGGTTAAAGAGAACAGACTCTGGAGCCAGAGTGCATGGATATGAATTCTAGCTTGACCAGTTCTCAGCTGTGCCTCAATTCTCTTATCTGCAAAAAGAGGATAAGAAGAACACCTATTTCACAGGGTTGATGTGGGAATTAAATGAATATACATAACATGCTTACTTAGAACAGTAACTGGCACATGAAATGCACTGAATAAATATTGGGTATTATTACTTTTATCTAGAGAAGTTTATGTTTTTATGATGTCTAAACTGTACCTTCGACCTACTAACCAACAATTTGCAGTGATGGAACACAGCCATGTGTTTGGAAAAAACTTCCACAGATGATTCTGATCCCCAACCCTGGTTAAGGACCACAGACATAATGTGACAAGAGAATAATGGAGAGATAAAGTACAGCAAAGCACAGAGGAGGGAGTAACTGAGAAATGGAAATGGGAGGAAATGTGGTATAGTCAGAGGGGGCTTCATTTTCATGAGAAAAAGACTTGTCCCAGGCCTTGAAGGTTTCCCACAGAGGATGGAGGTAGGATGTTTCAGGAAGCAAATATAAAGCATATGAGAGCTACACCCAGGGAATCTGAACCAACATGCAGGACACAGGGAGGAAAATAAAGCTAGAAACAGAAGAGGGTATGAGATTTTAACGGGTCTTAAATCCCAGACTAAAGAGTCTGGTATTTTTACACAGAACTGTGTAATAGTGGACTGGAAATAGTACAATATCAGACTCTCTGAACAATTCCAAGCTGATCTGGGAAGAAAGATTTGTGATTAATTGAGGGCATATTGAGGTAAAATCTGTATCTCATTGAGTTACTTGTGTAGCTCAAACCTTTATGGCTAAAACTAGATCAATTTGGGCTAAAATTGAAATCAGACTAAAAGAAAAGATCTACAAGACCACAGTAGGATCAAATGTAGAAAGCTCACATCAGTTCCTGGGTCACTCTAGAGACTGAAATCTGTCCAGATAAGGAGACAGATCCCAAGACTAAAAACATTCTAAAGTATAATTGACCCTGGAGTCATTATGGTTTCTCTGGAACCCTTCGGAATGGAAACAAAATGAAACTACACATTTCAGTACAGTTTCAAAGGTGAATGTCTCAAGACCAACTTTAAGATACACCTAATATCCTAGAGTGGTGCTAATCTTCCAGGACTCCACCTAACTAATTTTATACAGAAAGTGGACTAGTTAACATGTGAAACCATCCTGTAACACTGTGATTTCTCATAGCATATACTAAGGTGACCCAAACAGCTGGCATGAGTCTATCGTGATCCAGGCCAGGTGGTAACTCCACTGCCTCACTGGTGTGTGTCATCATTGGGAAAGCCAGGGTAACAGCTCTGTGTAACTTGTACTTGGTAAACTTTTTTTTATGCACTCAATAAACTTTGACAATATTAAATAGGTAGCATAAGTGGGTCTCGACTTCAGACAGTTTCATAAAATGAATACAATTAATCTTGATAAGGCCCTGAGAGGAAACTGAATCCACAGCAAAGAAGGTTAGATTTACCTAGTCATACTTCTTTCATTTCCTTGAAGAAAAATAAATTTAATTAGACAGAATGCATATTAAATTATGGGAGCTCCAGATGTTGGGGTGGCACAATCCAAACAGACAGACAAACATAATCCCTGGCTTCCCAAGCATCCAAGAGGGTTTCTTTGGGAGCTTACCACTTCAAAACAAGTAGCAAGCTTTAGCAAAACTTTTGCATAATTATGAAGTTGTCTGATTGGCAAGAAAAACAAAGTATTCAGTATTTCCATCAACTGTGTGTTTTCATCATTCACTTCTGATAAATCTTGCAACAGCTCCTGGTTTTTATTTAGGAAATCACTGGAGGTAGAGAAAAACAGAGATTCAGTTAATCATTTTGGTATTGACAGTACTGAATAGAAATATTTCATTAGATACTAGCTTTTTCAGAACGCACATTTCTAGGTATAATGAAAGTAGCAGAAGAAAAATACAATGATATAAGCCACATACAATTAAAAGAATTTCCCTGCCTATGAAATGGGATTGTTGAATATAAAAAGTAGCAAATGGTGGCAACAGTAACTCTATAATAACAGAGATGGTTAATCACAGATTTGTGCTTGAAATTCTAGGAAATGCATCATACATCCTACAGTTTCAGGGAATAACTGGAGACCAGCTGACGCCATTACATGCTAATTTCCAAGCCAAAGTCACAGCAATTAATGGCAAGTCTAACTGCTCTAATCAGTAGAGCTACACAAAAATGCTGGAGGAAAAACAAAGGTCTTTGCTCAAACAGAATTGGCATATAATATTAAAACACTTCTAATTTCTTCTTTTTTGCTTCAACTGTTGATCATCTAATAAGAGTTTATTACAAGAGAATAAGAAACTGTAGATACCAGTACTACAATTAACAGGAAACAGTAAAGCATATTACATGTGAAGATTTCAATGCTGAGATCTTCAAAAGCATTTCAAACTGAAGCCAACATTTAGTTTTTATATTCATTTTTATATAAGTTCATTATTAAAATTTTACTGCAAATTTTAATGATGATCCATAACCTACTGAGATTATGCTCATCAGACCAAAATACTTAAAAGATTTGTAAAGTAAGTGTTGGCGGGACAGAATAATAATCCTTCTCTGCCACTTACTGAGCAATAACCATGTGCCAGGTAATGCCCTGAGCGATTTACAAGCATTGTGTATAATTCTTAGCTACAAGGTCTCAAATAGAACAATGTCACATGAGACTACAAGGCAAGAATGAATCATTTTATCATCCCTTAGAGAGCTATGGAATAAACAGATGTTTAACTCTGAAATTATGAAACATTATCTTGGAAAGATGGAAAAATATGTAACGGCTTCCAGCAACCCAAAAGTTCAATGGCACAAGTTGGACTTTTTCATAATGTAATTAAGGCCTCTGACAGAGTGTCCCGGGGAGCATGGCCCAGACTGTTATTTACAGCTGGCCTGTGTGGTGTTCCTGCACCCTCCTCCACATTCTGCTGCTGGGATCAGCTGAGGACACTCGTTTAACCCTACACAAGTGCTCTGCTTTGACTTGCTCCTGCGAGATGGAAGCAGTACATGGCAAACATATTCCCTCAGACCACATTTCTCCTGGATGCTTAGTACTAGACCAGAAATCTTCCAACTCTTGTGAACTCTATTACTTTTCAGGACTCACTCACGCCCTTGCCTACAGACTTTTCCAAAAAGGGCCCTGATAAGCACTCAGGAAACCTGAACCAGAGACTCACTGTAGCTTATCTTCTCTTGGGAGTTTTTAATCTAACAGTGGCAATATTGCTCTTTTCTTATGTGGCTAGCTTTGCATTTGTTACTCAAAAAGATAAATATATTAAAGCTAGAAACAACCTAAGTATCCATTGACACATGGATGGATAAACAAAATGTGGTATACACATACAATGGAATATTATTTAGTCAGGCAACGGATTGAAATTTTGGTATATGTGACAACGTGGATGGACCTTGAAAACATTATGCTTAGGGAAATAAGCCAGACACAGAAAGACAAACATTCTCTGATTCCACTTATATGAGGTACCTAGAATAGGGAAATTCATAGAGACAGGTAGTAGAGTAGAGGTTGCCAGGGGCTGGAGGGAGGGAGAAAGGGGAAATCACTGCTTAATGGGTACAGTTTTTGCTGGGGATGATAGAAAAAATTTGTGTATAGAAAGTGGTGACAGTTTATACAACATGTGAACGTACTTGACGCCACAGAATTGTACACTTAGGAATAGTGAAAATGATAAATATCATGTTATGTGTATTTTATCACAATATTAAAAAGAAAACCTATATGATGGTCAAACCACCACGCTAGCCTGAGGTGAGCAGCTGAGTGATGAGAGCCTGAGCATCATCATCCGAGACCCACTAACTGCCATCCGGGCTCACTGGCTATGCCTAAGTTTCTCAAATTGTTCTCTTTTTTGTTTTTTTTAAGGATTTTTTTATTTTTCCTTTTTCTCCCCAAAGCCCCCAAGCACATAGTTGTATATTTTTAGTTGCGGGTCCTTCTAGCTGTGGCACGTGGGATGTCACCTCAGCATGGCTTGGTGAGCGGTGCCATGTCCACACCCAGGATCCGAACCCGTGAAATCCTGGGCTGCCGAATCTGAGCACACAAACTTAACCACTCAGCCATGGGGCAGGCCCCCACAAACTGTTCTCTTTTAAAATGAATTCTTTAAAATAATTTTAAAAATAGACTTTGCAAATAGAGGGTGAAAAAAGACATTAATTACTGACTTTGACTACATAAAACCCTGGGATTCATAACACCTGCTTGGGAAATGCTGGCCAAATCGAGACTTCGTATCTGCTGCCACAGCTCGGAGTCATCAGTGTTCATTAATTGCTTTCCAAACTGTCCAAGCTCCAGCAAAAGGCATTCACATATTTCACATATGTCACTGATATAGCTGCTCTAACAAGGAGTCAGGTCAACTCTGAGTATTATGAACTCAACTGAAATACTAAAGGAATATTAATAAAGCATAATATGGCACCAGCGTCAGCAACTGCCATAGTCCTTCAAGAAGCCCCCAAGGCCTTCTCATTTAAATTGCCACAAGTCTTCACCTATTTTTGCATCTTTCTGTAATTAAACTTGCTTTTCTTCAAGCATTACTATTTGCAAAAACAACTGCAATTTTCTTTCTGCTTCATTTAACTATTGGTTTGACTGCAGTCATTTTCTGCTATTTTCTTTGGCCAAGATTCAGCATTTCACCAACACTAAAGGTTAAATAAGCTTTTGTTTTTGGTGAGGAAGATTGGCCCTGAGCTAACATCTGTTGCCAATCTTCCTCTTTTTGCTTGAGGAAGATTGTTGCTGAGCAAACATCTGTGCCAATCTTCCTCTATTTTATGTGGGATGCCTCCACAGCGTAGCTTGACAAGTGGTACTAGGTCCATGCTCAGGATCCGAACCTGTGAACCATGGGCTGCCAAAGCAGAGCACGTGGACTTAACGACTATGCCACCAGGCTGGCCCCTAGATATGCTTTTTTAGTCATTATAATATACAGATATATAATAAATGCAAAATCAGAAATTACAAGTGTAAACCTGTCATTTAAAAACCAGAAGCTCTCAGATGGAAAAAATCACAAAGCAGGAAGTCCACCCATTTGCTGCTTATAAGAAATATACAAAAACATTACAATACACTGCAGAAAAGCTGAAAGTAAAAAACATAAAGTGGTGTCATTACATTAACATTAAACAAAACAGCAAGATCAGGGATTTTAAAATTAATACATAAGGTTAAAATATAACACTGTTTAACCTGCCATTAAAAAAATGAAGGCCAAACCTCTATATTTTGGAAATGAATGAGCACAGACATAAGTCAAAGAAGAAATAATGATGGGAACTGTAAAAATATTTAGAACTGAATGACTATAAAAACAAAATGTATCAAAACTTTTAAGATACAGCTAACGCAACATTTAGAGGCAAACTTATAGCCTTAGATGGATACATTAGAAAAATAAAGAGTTTCTAAAATTAATGAACTAAATGCTAAACTCATGAAGTTGGAAGAGATTAACAGGTGAAGACAAAGAAAGTAGAAGGAAATAAAAAGCTGACGTTAATGAAATAGAAAACAAAGAAAGGATTAATAAAAGCTTAATCTTTGAAAAGAGTAATAAAAAGGGGTAAAGTGCTTACAAGACTGACCAAGACGAAAAGATAAAAGGCTCAAATAAATAATAATAGGAACTGGGGGCTGGCCCCATGGCCAAGTGGTTAAAGTGCTACATGCTCCACTTTGGCAGCCCAGGTCCCTGGGTTCACATCCTGGGTGTGGACCCACTTCACTCACCAGTCATGCTGTGGAGGCATCCCACATACAGAAAGTAGAGGAAGATTGGTACGGATGTTAGCTCAGGACTGATCTTGCTCAAGCAAAAAAAAAAAACAAAACAAGGAAGACTGGCAATGGATGTTAGCTCAGGGAGAACCTTCCTCACCAAAGGAAAAAAAAGGAATGAAAAGTAGGGGGTATAAGTCCAGTTATTATAGAAGTGAAACATCTTAAAACAATGGTAGGAATAATATGCCAATAAATTTGAAAACAAGGATGCTGTGAACAATTTTCCAGAATAATATAAATAATTAAAGGCATAAGAAGAAATAAAGATCTAAACAGACCTATTCATTAAAGAAATTAAATCAGTAGTTTAAGAACTCTCTACAGGAAATGCTCCCATGAAGGCCATACATTTTTACAAATGAGGTCCACCAAATCTTCAAAATACAGATAATCTCTGTCTCTTTCAAACTATTCCAGAGAATAGGAGAAGAGAGAAAGCTCCCAAACTCATTTTATAACTGCTAGTGCAATCCTCTTAACAAAATTGGGCAAGCACAGAAGAGAAGGAAACCTCATATTAACATAGATGCGAAAATCTCAAATATTAGCAAATTAAATCCAAGCAATGTCTTAAAAAACTAATACAGGGCTGGCCCCATGGCCTAGTGGTTAAGTTTGGCATGCTCTGCTTCAGTGGCCTGAGTTCGGTTCCCAGGGGTGGACCTACACCATTTGTCAGCCACCATGCTGTGGTGGCGACCCACATACAAAATAGAGATAGACTGGCACAGATGTTAGCTCGGGATGAATCTTCCTCAAGCAAAAAGAGGAAGATTGACAACAGATGTTAGCTCAGGGCAAATCTTACTCAGCAAAAAAACCCCCAAAAACAAAAAAAACTAATACATAAAGACCACTGAATTTGGGGGCCGGCCCCATGGCCGAGAGGTTAATTTCATGTGCTCTACTTTGGCTGCCCTGGGTTTCACTGGTTCGGATCCTAGGTGTGGACATGGCACTGCTCATCAGGCCATGCTGAGGCGGCATCCCACATAGCACAACCAGAGGCGCTTACAACTAGAATATACAACTATGTACTCAGGGGCTTTGGGGAGAGGAAGAAGAAAAAAGAAAAAAAAAAGAAGAAGATTGGCAACAGATGTTAGCTCAGGTGCCAATCTTTAAAAAAAAAAAAGACCACTGAATTTACCTTGGGAATCCAAGGATATTTACCATTAAAAAAAAAAATCAATTGCTCTTCAACCTTTAGGAATAAAAGGGAGCTTTTTAACCCCATAAACGATATTTACCAAAAACTGAGGTAATCTTTAATGGTAAAATATTAAAAGTATTCCTTTTAAAACAAGAAATGAGATAAAGATGTTACTACTCTTCCTATTAGGATGTAAGATCAAAAGCAAACATGGCAAAACGTTAACTTCTATTAAATATGAGTCGTGAGTACACATCTGAAATGTTTACTTTCAAAATATAACTGAACGCTTTAAAGCTGCCTTTGTTGCTAGATCAACACTTGTTGAGAACTACACAGTTCAGAATGATTAGCCTCATGTAAAGGGCTTATATATTTATTACTTATCCAGAAGCTAAATGCAAAAACTTTGTATTTGTGCAACACTTTGCACTTTTCTCTGTAACATCACATACATTATTTATTCCTTGCAACCGGGGAGAGAACATCATCATTTTTCAGATAAAAAAAAAATTAGGCTCAATTTGGTGAAGAGCTGTCCAAAGTCTCAGGGGTAATAAGTGATAGCACTAAAGGACCAGATCTTGTGGCTTTTTCAACAGCATACTACTTCCAATGATAATCAGGGGCTATTAATACAGGTCCTTTATAAGTGTCAGTGAAAGTCTACACTTTGATTCATTTGGTAAAATGACCAAGTCAAAGCTTTTCCCGGGCACTCAAAAATACAGAACACTATAAAACATAATCTTTGGTTGTTAGAATGATAATTGGAAAGTATGTATTTGCTTACATGGCAGGCTTAGCAAGAAGCTGGAATCCTCCCATAACCAGGAAATTTGTAATAGATGTGCAATACCTTAAGCAAAAAAGAAAACACACGTATATTAGTGTTAAAATATTAATTTCCTCTTCAGAGTTTTTGAACAAGCATCTGGAACAGATACTTCTTGGTTTCTCACCAATGAGTTTCAGAACTTTTGTGATGTCAACATTCATGAACTGTAAAGGACTGAAGAGAAGGGCACGTTATGTGATAATCACAATAATCTGGGGGGAGGGAAGCCATTTTAGTAAAGATCTTAATATAACAGGAAACTTAAAAAAACACCTACAGCTATGCAGAAGATGTTAGAATTTACTTGATAGATTTTACTTTGGTAAATTAACAAACCTGAGAAAACATGATTAAAATTATTAGATTTTTAATGAGAATTTTCTCTAATTTTCACTTTAGGTTACCCAATTAAGTCTTCAGAAACAGATAACAGAGAAAGTAAGAAAATATGTTAAAAGATCTTGAGTGACAGCGTTAGAAAAGTCTGGTTAAGTATTGATCTACTGTAAGAGAATAAGTCTTACCATCTGCCAATCCTCCTCTTCTTGCTGAGGAAGACTGGCCCTGGACTAACATCCGTGCCCATCTTCCTCTACTTTATATGTGGGACGCCTGCCACAGCATGGCTTGATGAGCAGTGCCATGTCCGCACCCGGGATCCGAACTGGCAAACCCCGGGCCGCCAAAGAGGAACGTGCGCACTTAACCACTGCGCCACCAGGCCAGCCCCAGAGATTAAGTCTTGATAAACTACTTTGAGTTCCATACTCCTGAGCTGGCAAATGACATCAATTGACTTTGAGAAAGAAGGAAAATTCCTGTTAAAAATAGCCCAAGGTAGGGGCCAGCCCTGTGGCTGAGTGGTTAAGTTTGCGCGCCCTGCTTCGTCAGCCAAGGGTTTCACAGGTTTGGATCCTGGGCACCGACCTAGCACTGCTCATCAGGCCATGCTGAGGCAGTGTCCCACATGCTACAACTAGAAGGACCCACAACTAAAATACACAACTATGTACTAGGGGGATTTGGGGAGAAGAAGAAAAAACAAAATAGCCCAAGGTACTATACACTTAAAAATAGTTATGATGGTTAGTTTTATGTGAATTTCACCATAATTAAAAATAATTTTAAAAATTCATAAATCAAGATTTTTTACTTGTCCCATCTATATGAATAAATTATGTTAAAAAAATAGCCCAAGGTATCAAAACAAAAGCATTTTCAAGCATGTCTTGAAGTATCAGGGAAGAAAAAGTGAAATAGATTATGAGATGAATACAAGACAAAAAAAATTAATAAAAGTTGAAACCTTCACACAAAATCTAGTTTAAAAAAGTAAACTGGTATCAAATTATGTTATTTTTCATGCCTGAAAGGTGATTTAAAAGATTCCAACCAGGGTATTTTCTCTCAGACAACAGCTTCAAATATATTCAGTTTTGCTTAGAATTGAAATCACATGCATCTATCTGCACAAATATGCATAAGTCTGAAAAGAAATACACTATTAACAATAGTTATTTCTAGTGGTAGGATTATAGTGACTTTAAATATCTTTTTGATTATCTTATTTGTATAGTTTTCAATAATCAATATATATTACTTATATAAGAAAACAACCTAAACAAAACCCCAACAGACTATGAGCTCCTTGAGGCAGGTGCACTGGCTCCACACTGTGGCTGCTGTGGTCTGGGAGCTCCACACAGCGCCTGCCATTTAGTGGGAACTTAGTTAATATTTGTTGGATGGATGAAGTAGGAATAAAGAAAGAAGAAAACGTACACATCACATTGATAGCACAACCTAACAGACATTAATTTAACACAAATTATGCCTCCCATCATAATGTCAAAACACAAATTAAGAAAAAATGAGAAATATTTAAATTTGCAACTACACTTGGGAGATTTTACTTGAAAAACATGAAAAGAACCTTGGATAACTATCCTAGGTTTTCTTAAGGAAATATCTTTATTTTAGAGGTAGTTTGGTCTTTAAAACTTCTATTTACAGAACAGTAAAAAGCAGACATTGGAACAGCTCCATATTTACAATCAGCAGTTAGTCTTTTTTTTTTTTTTTTTTTGAGGAAGATTCGTCCTGAGCCAACTACTGCCAATCCTCCTCTTTTTGCTGAGGAAGACTGGCCCTGAGCTAACATCCATGCCCATCTTCCTCTACTTTATATGTGGGACGCCTACCACAGCATGGCTTTTGCCAAGCGGTGCCATGTCCGCACCAGGGATCCGAACCGGAGAACCCTGGGCTGCCAAGAAGCAGAATGTGTGCACTTAACCGGTGAGCCCCTGGGCTGGCCCCAGCAGTTAGTCTTAAAATAATCAGTTTACTTATTTCCTCAAATTTTAGTATAATTTACTTAACTAAGCAAAATTGTTCTCTAGAGAACCATATTTATTATAGTACATTTTATGTAAATTAAGTATACTATAAATCACTCTGCTAGAATATACAAGGAAATACGAAAACTTATTTTTAACCTTTTTTCCCACTTAGATAAAACTAAAATTTCAGCAATGCAGAACTACAGTTGACATAAGATTAAAATACTGCTTCGCAACTTCTATCACCTTATATCACTCTCCCTAATCTAGTCTCTTCTGATTAAGGAGCTGTTCTCCTTGGCAGAATAACCCTGCCGAGATTGAACATGACACGGGACTGGATACTTGCTCTGTATAACTATCCAAGAAGAGACTTGCATGCTTCAGGATGACCAAACTCCTGGCTTCCTTTATCCCCTGAAGGAAGCTGCTCAGGGAGGCTCCATGCTGACCGATCAGGTAACACAGCTTGCTAAATCGGCTTGCCACCTCCTGCAACAGCTGGACTGTACTCGCAGTGCCCAAATTTTCTATAACAAAACAATGATGATGATGACAACATAGCCTAAAGACTCATTACCTGAATACTTTCTTATGATTATTATTTATTATTCATTATTTCAAGATTATGAATTCCCCTTTTCTAAGAATACTTAACATGTTGAGAGGTACTCTCAACTATGGAACCCAAATAATCACAGTGTTAAAGAAAGTAACTTTAGAGATGGCAGAATCCAGTCAGTTGAGGAACTTATTAAAAATACATTCACAGGGACCCTACAGATTCTGACTCCAGGGTTAAGATCCTAGGATGGATATATTGAAAGAAAAAGAAAGCCATCCAGGTAATTCTGAAGCCCAGGCAAATTTGAGAACCACTGAGCTAATCTAACTCTCTTCTCATTTTGAAGTAATCTAAAGCCAAGAGACAGGAAGTGAATTATCTAAATTCACACAATTAGTGACAGTCAGGAATTGAACTCACTTCTATAGTTAGACCTTGGTTAACATTTTCAACTTTTTGTACTGACTTCTGTTCTACTTGCCCCAGGGACAAGCCCAACCATTCAGTGCAGAGAAGCCAATCCAAAAATGAGACCGCTACATCACTCTGAACTTTACAGAGGACATCAGGAGATTGTTTTTTTCCAGTCCAAAGTTCCTCATTTCTGGGACAGAGAGGCTGAGCAGCAGATGAGGTAAAACCAACACAGAATCAGGAATCAGGTCAGGGAAACTTCTTTTCTTTACTTGCGATATAGGAAGAACGGACAACATAAGAGTCCTGATAATTGGCGGGGGGAGGATCGGGTGGGGAGGTGGGGAGGTGTCTACATACCTAAACTGAGAAGAGGCCTGAGAATCTGAGATTTGATATCACTTAGTTTTGAATAGAACCGTCTTTCCGTGGTAGCCAACTCATGGAGGCTGGCAATATATCCCATAATGTTTTTGTCCACCAAGGCTAGATAGCTGTCTTTTCCTGCTGTCACTCTGCTTATATATCCAAGCTGAAACAGAGAAGAAAAGATGAAAGATAATACATAATTTACTAATAGCAATAACTGAAGCTGGCTCGCATCAGCTGGGGAGAGCCAAGTGGTAATAGTCAGGAATTCTGCAAGTTGGTTGTTAAACCATTGGTAGCTTAAAACTGGCAATAGAAAAATTACTTAAAAAATTGGCAAACACTAAGACCAGGGCTTATTTTGTTTTGTTTGCTTTTCTTATAGCTGGTTTACCAGTGTATCATTGTTATAACTGTATTACCAGTGCACCATTGTTATATATGAATATCTGGATGTATATATAACTACATACATCTATACTTTTTTTTTTTCTCTGCTTTCTCTCCTAAAATCTCCCCAGTACATAGTTGTATATTTTAGTTATGGGTCTTTCTAGTTGTGGCATGTGGGACGCTGGCTGCCTCAACGTGCCTGATGAGCGGTAACATGTCTATGCCCAGGATCTGAACTGGTGAAACCTTGTGCCGCCGAAGCAGAGCGCACGAACTTAACCACTCGGCCACAGGGCCGGCCCCTATACTTTGATTTATTGCCACAATACCTTTTATTTCATACTACATGTGTGTAGGACCACAGACACCCTAAATATATCGAGACGCAAATGATACAGATAGATGTCTTAGGACCCTTTTTTGCATGAAATACGATAAAAGAGAGCAGAGAGGATCTCTATGCTGTAGATCAAAAGGTCAAGGGTCTAGGTGTTATCTACGTCTTAAAAGTACAATATAAAGGGATTTTCTTTAAAAGGGACTTCTTGTCATTTACCCATGACCTTACTGAACAAAAACATTCGATGTCTTTATTCATATATTCCTATTAAACTAGACAACCAAGCTGTAGACCCAATAAACTATTAACATCCTACAGTAACTAAAGACACATATTAGAGCCTCAGCACCTTCATCAGTCTATTTCATCCTTTATCTGGACTGTGGAATTTTTCATGGGGAATGTGGAGCCAGGGCCACCAACTACAAAGAGTCAATTAGTACGTCTGGAATAACAGACTATGCGGAGGTCAAGACCCAATCATTGGTCAGGCCAGTGTTGCCTTCAGCAAGAAAGATCTTGTCCCTATACATTCATAGCTCACATATTTAGCCAGAAAAACAAACATGAAGGATAAAAAAAGTCCACAGGATATATTATTCAATAAGAATAAGAAAGCCAGAATGTACTAACTTTGAGGGTTAATTTCTTTGTAGCACATCACTTTAAGGATGTGAGTTACTTTAGCGGGGAAAAAAAACCCAGAACGGGCCAATGGTTTAGGTTTATGAAAAAGAGACAGGAAGCAGGAAAGCAAAGAAATTCAGATCAACAAATGAAAAAGAAGGGAGTAAATAATAGTAAATAAAATGAAAAGCTAAGAGAAGAAAGGAAGTGATGGGAAACACAGCACTGTCGGTTGCCTGTCAGGTCTGCTGCAAGCCCATCTTGGGCCCCTATAATTTTTACTTCCCACTTACAGTTAAAAACTCTTCTACTCTATTTCTAATTCACCTGAGAGTTCCATGAATACAGTCAGGAAATTTCATTGTGAAATATACTTTTCAATACTCCTACATGAGGGTATTAATTCAATGAATATTTATAAAGTATTTACTATGAAGATACAGCAGTAAATGAGAGAGCCTAAAATCCCTACTCTGAGGAATCTTGCAGTTAAGGAGGACAGACAATAGACAAAATACGTAAATTATATAGTGTATTAGAAGGTGATATGCACTATGGAGAGAAATAAGGCAGGAAAAGGAGTGAAGGGGGGGTGGGAAGGGGTTTGCAGTTTTAAATATAGTAGTCAGAGATACTTAAAAATACTAGGCATCCACACAAATAATAACAAAAACACAAAACTGCTGGTGTGGTATACAATGTGGGCCTTATGATCCAATTCCTGTTCACCTTACTACAGGAGAGAAGTACCGGAGTCTTAGTACCACTGTGATTCTCTGGAAGGTTGTCACCTTCTGTAGGGTCCTGACGGCCACTATAATATAACCCAGGCTGGAAGTCTTCTGTATCCACTAAAAACAGGGAATAATCCTGGCCTGCAGCTACACTCCAGACTCCATTTTTACCGTTTACCTGCAACGACAGCAAGATATTGCCTGTGTAAGATGTTAACAATCAGATAAAAATTCAGATCCACAGGAAGTGAAATGTAATATTACTTAAACAGGTACGGTGCAAAGTCAGTCATATCTCAGAGGGCAAAACTCACCCAGCAACATACCCAATCAATTCCAGAAAAGATGCAGGAATAGGAAGGAATTCTTTGTTTAGCTTTTAAATTTGTAACTGGATTGTTTCCATAAACATCTGAAAAACTGGAATTTAAAAAGGAAAAACTATAGATCTGATTTTTTAATTGTTATTTTTGGAAGTCCCCACAGGACTCAGCCTGTACTACAGTTAAGAGACCCAAAAACTTCTACAGCCCTATTCTGACAGATAGGGCACATCTTTGTCCATTCACATCTAGCTGTGTGCACAAAAATCAAGGTAAAAAGAAAATCTAACATGGCTAAATTCCATTCTGGCCAACTAAACCCTTGTGTGCTAAAATTCAGTTTTCCCACTTGGAACTCACTACCTCTCTGATGTGACTTCACTGTGCCAACTCCCAGGATGCTGAAACAGGCAGGACCCCTTTGGGGCCCATCTACATGGATCCCCTAGACCAGTGGTTCTCAACGAGTGGTCTTTGAAGCAGCAGCAGGAACCACCTAGGAACACGTTAGAAATGCAAACTCAGGCCACAGAGCTACGGGGAGTGGGACCCAGCAATGTGCTTTAGCAAGCTCTCCAGGTGATTCTGATGTATGCAAAGGTTTGAGAACCACTGCCTTAAACCAATAGTTTTCAAACCTCAGGATTCCACATAGTGATTCAGGAACCACCATGGAAAAGCCCGTGCCAGGGCCATCTTTCAAATAAAGTAGTTCCATGTTTATCTGTTTTATGTACGGGATTACACATAAGATTTCATTTGAAGAAAGTGTTCTGCTATGGAAATTACTGGCCCAACCTCCAAACCCAACTTCAGCTGTGGCCCCCGAGACTGAGAAGTAAAATCCCCCTAATCTGTTAGATTCTGTGTGTCTAGAAGGCTCCAAATCCTAGGTGATTAGGCATTTGTGTGAGTGTGTGTGTGTGCACGTCTCCACTACTTTATAGCTATCCAAATAACTGACTTCCTGTTAATTTTGCAAAGAATGAATTAAAACTTTTGCAGAAGGAAACACCCTTCTTCTTAGTCTCTGATCAAAACTAATTCAGATCACTCTGCCTTGACTTTTAATTCACAACTAAAATGACTTCAAAATGTTTTTCTCACCCTTCCCCCAAATAAAAAAACCAAAATTCTGATGCTGTAATTTTTGTATGTACAGTTAAAAAGTGATGAAACTAAAACCTTATAACAAACTGTAATCTCTTGGCCAACTAAAATGTTAAATAAAAATTTGATTTCCAGGGTCTCCATGCTATATTACAAAACCTTCATCTGTATAAATGCATGATCTACTTTATTCAAATAAAAAAGAAAAACAAGGAACAATGATTTACCATATCTTTATTTGTGACTAACTATCAGAAATTGAATATCACACCACGGAATTTTTTTTTTTTTTGAGGAAGATTAGCCCTGAGCTAACATCTGCTGCCAATCCTCCTCTTTTTGCTGAGGAAGACTGGCCCTGAGCTAACATCTGTGCCCATCTTCCTCCACTTTATATGTGGGACGCCTACCACAGCATGGCATGCCAAGCGGTGCCATGTCAGTACCCGGGATCTGAACCAGCGAACTCCGGGCCACCGAAGCGGAACGTGCAAACCTAACTGCTGCACCACCAGGCTGGCCCCTGAAATGTTTTATACCGAAAATATTTTATTTAAGATTGGAGCTAGAAGTAATAACTGTTCCCTAACTTTTTTAAAAAAAACTTTCCTTCCCAGTAAAATTAAGTTCACTGGAAGGAAAGGCAGCACATAAGTCATATATAGTGATGGATGCACAGTACATACTGAATACACAAATTATTGGAATGTGTATTAACAGTAGCGTATATTTGAATCATATTCCTGAAACTGAGGTAACTATCTTTTTTCAGTCTCTACAACTCAGTGGAGGGAGCATGTCTTGGGAGAGGGTAGATATCAGAATCAAACTACAAATACAAGAGCTCCATATTTTATTCTATTAGGCTATCACCATGCACATTCCCCGCCCACCATCCCTCAAAAAACAAACAAATCTTGTATAAGGAGTCAATACTATCAATGAGAATTTAGTATTTCTGCAGGTGGGGCAGAAAAAAAGGTTGAGAAACACTCCTCTAGAACTGCATCTAAACAGGACTAAAAAGCTACCAATCTTTCAATAGCATTACTTGAACTAAAACCAATTCACACAACAGTGAAGAAATCATCTATACTTTTAATTTCACTATAGAAAATAAAAAGAGTTTAAAAAAAGGTTTAATACTATAACTACGTACATTAAAAAAAACCAAAAAACTTTTTGTGAGGAAGATTGGCCTGAGCTAACATCTGTTGCCAATCTTCCTCTGTTTTATGTGGGACAGCACCACAGCATGGCTTGATGAGCAGTGCCAGGTCTGCACCCAGGATCTGAACCTATGAACCACGGGCCACCAAAGCAGAGCACATGAACTTAACCACCGTGCCACTGGGCTGGCAAAAAACACCACCACCAAATAATATGTAAAAGTCAAACTTCAGTGAGAATTCAAAGAGTAGGCATTATTTGGTAGTATAAAGCTCAGAAGTCAACACCATAGTCCTAGAGATACTTGTTTTAAAAGAAAGAACTTTTTCATTTTTGCCTTTAAAACAAAGACAGAAGAACGGACTATTCAATGAACAGTGGCAGTTAAGAAGAAAAGAAACATAAACTAACATAAAAAAAGAACATTTAGCTTGAAAACAAATAGCTTCAGGTTTTTAAAAAATTTTTTTAAGTACGTCAAAACAAATTTAGGTTACAAATATAGAAGTCTGCTAATTTTTTAAAACACAAAATGGAGAAATATCAAGTGTTATAACTCAGAATTCTGGAATAAGTTGCTATAAAAGTTATCAAGCTGACAAAAATACCTTTGCAAGACGAGGAACTGTTGTTGGAAAATCGGAATGCCCAAGTTGACCAAAGGTATTGCTACCCCATGAGTAAACCTGTTAGAAAATCAAGCAAAGCAGGTAAGAGTTGTGAGTCTGATTTTGCACATCAGCTCTGAATCTGGATAATATATGTATATACCAACAGTTACACACAGATTACTTATACTAGGCTTTCCACTCTTTAAAATAACAGACATTAAGAAAATTCATTTTTTCCATTAAAAAATTTTTTGAGGTATAATTGATAAGTATTAGTTTCAAGTGTACAACACAAAGATTCAACATTTGTATGTGTTGTGAAATGCTTACCACAATAAGTCTAGTTAACATTCATCACTATACATAATAACAAATTTTTGTGTGATGAAAGCTAAGAATTACTCCCTTAGTAACTTTTAAGTATGCAATACAGTATTATCATTTTTTTTTTTTAAGATTGGCACCTGGGCTAACAACTGTTGCCAATCTTTCTTCTTTTTTTTTTTTTTTTTCTGCTTTATCTCCCCAAACCCCACCGTACATAGTTGTATATCTTAGCTGCAGGTCCTTCTAGTTGTGGGATGCGGGACGCCGCCTCAACGTAGCCTGACCAGCGGTGCCATGTCCGCGCCCAGGATCCGAACCCTGGGCCGCCGCAGCAGAGCGTGCGAACTTAACCACTCGGCCACGGAGCCAGCCCCAGTATTATTAACTATAGCAGCAATGCTGTACATTAGATTCCTTCACTCATTCATTTTATAGCTGGAAGTTTGTACCTTTTGACCCCCTTCACCCATTTTGCCCACCCACCCACCCCCTGCCTCTGGCAACCACCAACCTATTCTCTGTATCTATGAGCTCGGGTTGTTGTTGTTGTTGTTTTTAGATTCCACATAAAAGTGAGATCATATGGCATTTGTGTTTCTCTGTCTAATCTAAGAAAAATTCATTTTTAAATAAAACCAGAGATAATGGGCAGACAGAGTACATAGGAAGACACATAGCCCAAGGGTTAACAACAACGAGCGTTTTTCAGGTGTTTACTACCTGCCAGGCATTGTTCTTAACACTTTCTTCATATTAATTAATCCTTAATTCTCACAACAATCCTTTTTTTTTTTTACAGATGAGAAAACTGGCCCAGAGAAGTCACAAACTTGTTAAGTGGTAGAGCCAGGATTTAATCCCAGGAATTATCCTATACTTCCTCTTACAAAGAAAGTGATAAAAAATAAGGTAAGTGCTATAAAGAAAAAGGAAGCATGATTCTTTACTCTGTAGATAGAAAACCTTTCAATACATGAAGAGTCATTGTAGGAGAATCAGAAGTACCTATGCTCCACCACAGACAAAAGAAAACTAGATTCCAATGATGATGTTTAACGAAAATGGTTTTGTTTTTTCTGATTATAAAACGAATTCATGGTCACTGTACAAACTGTGACAGTACAAAGAAACAAAAAGAAAGTGAAAACCTCCGATGAATCGAACACTTAGAGAAAACTACTATTTTGTTTTGGGAACAGACACATTTCCAGAAATTTTAATGTCTACTAAATAGAATGTATTTATATACAAAATGGAAAGTGCAAAATGGGACTATACTATCATTGCTGTTTTGTGATCTTACATTTTTACTTAATGCTATGCGTTGACATTTTTCTATGTCAATAAATATAGAGCTACAACATCATTTATAGTAACTACATAGAACTCCACTGTGGGTGTAGTTTAATCAATTACCTAATGATGTAAGCATACTTATTAATAATTACTTTTTGGGGCTGGCCCTGTGGTGCAGCAGGTAAGTGCGCATGTTCCGCTTCTGTGGCCCGGTTCGCCGGTTTGGATCCCGGGCACCCCTTGTCACGCCATGCTGTGGTAGGCATCCCACATATAAAATAGAGGAAGGTGGGCAAGGATGTTAGCTCAGGGCCAGTCTTCCTCAGCAAAAAGAGGAGGATTGGTAGCAGTTAGCTCAGAGCTCATCCTCCTCAAAAAAAAAAAAAAATTTATTTTCAATTCTTCAATATAAAAAATTACATTAAAAATCCTTGAGTATACATATTTGTGTATCTATTTCCTTAGGCTAAATTCCTAGGCAAAACCTCTGGGTCAATGAATATGTACGTTCTGATTTATGATACATACCGACAAACTGTCTTCCAGCAAGGTCCAATGTACATTCCCACCAGCACTGTATGTACCTTTTTCCCATCCTAACCAACATCCAGTATTAAATGCAGTCCTTGCTAATCTGATAGGTGAGAAAATATTTTACTGTTGTTTTAATTTAAATTTGTTTACTAAGTGGTTGACTATCTTTTCACTCATTTCAGGCCTTTTCTATTTCTTCTTTTATGAATGGAATATAAATATCCTTTGACAATAATTCTTCATGCATCAGGCAGGAATACTTTATTATATGCGTTACAAATTTTTTTTCCAGCTTATGTATCTTAATTTTGTTTGCGGTGTTTTTTGCTGTTTAAGACTGTTGAATTATTATGCAGACAGACATATCTCTACTTTATAATTTCTGGTTTTTTGATGTGATGTCCTTTTCTACTCCTCAGGTTTCTACTCCTCAGGTTATTGAAAAAAATAACCTAAATTTGTTCTTACACATGTATGGTTTTATTTTTTAACATCTACATCTTCATTCCATCCAGAAGTAGAATATGTAAAGTTACCTTAATTTTCTTCTGCAAATAAAAAGCCAGTGGTTCCAACAGTATTTACTGACTACTCAGTCTTGTTTCTCCAACTGATAAGAAAAGCCCACTTTATCATACACTAAATTCTCATGCATATTTGGGTCTGTTTTTAGTCTACAGGTATATTTCTGTTCCACTGATCTGTTTTTAGTTTTATTTTTTATAAGACCAATTCTTACCCTTCCTTTCTGTTCTTTTTCAGAATTTATGTGACTCACCTCCTATATTTATTCTCCTGGAATATTTTGGGGATTATTTTATCAAGTTGTAAATGTTATATTGGAATATTTTGGGGACTGTACTGAATTTACACTGGTCTTATTTAAGGCTCTAGGAAGAAACGGCATTTCTGCAACGTTGACTCATCTAAAAATAAAAACTCTCTCCCTTTACTCCTATTTTATTTTATGATCTATGAGAAGAGTTTTCCAGGTTGTGTCATATGGGCGCTACAAGTTTTCTATTAAGAATATTCCTATTTTGGGCTGGCCCCGTGGCCGAGTGGTTAGGTTCGCGCGCTCCGCTGCAGGCGGCCCAGTGTTTCGTTAGTTCGAATCCTGGGCGCGGACATGGCACTGCTCATTAGACCACGCTGAGGCAGCGTCCCACATGCCACAACTAGAAGAACCCACAACGAAGAATACACAACTATGTACCGGGGGGCTTTGGGGAGAAAAAGGAAAAAATAAAAAAAATCTTAAAAAAAAAAAAAAAAAAAAAAAAGAAGAATATTCCTATTTCCTTAATACTTTTGCTGTAATTATGAACAGCTTCTTTTTCCTTAAGGACATTTTCGCTTTTCTCTTTTGTTTGTAAGAAAGCTAGCAATTTTTATACGTTTATTTTGTAACTGATCACCTTCCTAATCTCTTATTTTTAAGCCTTTTAGATTCATAATATTAATAACAATAAATTATCCTTTTCTTTCCTAATATTTACATTTATTTATATGGACTATGTTAGTTTTTCGGCTAGCCTAGTATGCGAAATTTAAAATAAACTAAAATATTTAAAGGGTTTAGAATCCTTTAAGGACTTTTCCTAAAAAGACAAAGGGAGTGATGAAAAATCACTGTATGAATATACTTAAGAATAACTCGAACAACTACTTTTCTTAGGAGGGTTATGAATATGGGCATGGTCTTAAGTGATTCTGGAGGCCACTTTCAGGTCCCATAATTTTAAAGAGAAATGCCTTTTTTTCTTTTCTTAGTGTCTTACTTGCAGATTTTCTTCATCAAAGAACTAATAAAAATTCACCAATACCCTGGAAAATTCTGAGTTCTACTTTTCAATGAGAGCATGTTATAGAAAGCTTCTTTGTCAGGGAGACCAGTGTTTAATCCATACTCTACTACCACATGTGTGACTTGAGACAAAGTTACATAATTTCTCGAAACCTCCCTTTCCTCATCTGTAAAATGGAAATAACAATGCAATGTAAAACACTGGAAAGATCAAATGAGACATGGTATTGTTGCCTGACACGTAGCAGATACTCAGTAAACGATGGTGCAATCTTGTCTTGTTGGCCTTCCACGAAATTAAGATCAGCTTTTAATAGTCTGCCTCCTACCTGGGATTTCGCAGTAAGTGCAAGAGAATGGTAACCACCTGCCTCCAGATGGATTACTTCTTTGCCATCCAGACATTTCACACACAATGGCTGAAGCCTTAAAGAAAAACATGGACACACACACACAAACTCAAAGTAAGAAGTAGTCTCAGCAAGGATTATAGCCTTTCTCAAATTATAGAGCAAGTGCTTTCAAGGAAAAATAAACATTTCAAAAGAAAACATTAAATAAAAATACTGGATGTATGTTCAATCTACTCCTAAGTATTATAAGTAATTGTGCATGGTTTTAATTTTATCTTTGTCTGTCAATCACTAATTAACCACCATAATTCAGAATGTGTTGTGAATCATGAAACTACTAAATCACTCATACAGCAGAGTCCGTAGCAGGGTATGCTGAGGACGCAATAACGTGTAGCCATGTTTGCCTTCACTCTTCATATTGACTGGCTGTCTGAGACGGCCGCTCCATCACAGACCTTCACCAGTGCCAAAAATACCATAAGAGCTCCTCTTCACAAACGACAGTGTTCCTTGATTACATGGACAGAAATGGTTTAACACTGTGGTTAAAGCGATTTTGGCAGTAGCCGAGAGACATCTTTCAGGTTAAAAAAATTGTTGGCTCTTTTTTATAAGTTAAAAACTCGAACCATTCAAGTTTGTCAATGAAATACAATCTTATCCCAAACTCCTCTTTCTGTATTCCAAGATGAATATACATCAAAGAGGTGACGGAAAGGTACAGCATGGATACTTGAGTCCTTTGTTTTTAGGAACAAATTCAAGACTAAGACGACAGTTTTTGGGTTTTTTTCCTTTAATCTGGAGCTAGAAGGGACCAGACTTCTATGAGGAAATGGAGATGAGAGACCTTCACAGGAGAGAGGGTTGTTTAAGCCCATTCCTAACAGCAAATCCCGGTGGCACTTACCTAGGCAGCACATCGCCATGGCCCAGCTGCCCTTCCTTCCCTTTGCCCCAGGTCCACACCTCTGTTCTCAGGGAAGGCAGGAGTGCATCTGCTTCTCCACTGTATGTAGGGGTCAAAACCACCGTCCGCGTTTTCACCCGTGCAGCTTTTCTTAAGAGCCTGGGGGAAACTGAAAACAAATCAGAGATGGGGTGAGGGGGTAGACAGGTCGGAAAAAAGATATCATTTTGATAAGCTGCTGACTTTCAAAGAGACACACTGACATGGTATTTATGAAGTACATTCTATAGGTTCTCCGCAAAAATGGAGCTTTAATAGTCAAATGAGTTTGGTAAATGCTGCCTACTACATCCTATCCTCCCACTACCTGCCCCATAGAAATTCACACATACATTAGCATGCTAAAGGCACTGACAAGTCCTACAATGAAAAGGCCTGTTTCAATTTGTTTAACACAGCCCCACTCCCAAACATTTGGCCACAGAATCCTTTTTTGTATAACCTTTATGTTACACAGGATGTCGGTGTGACATCCTAAGGAACTTATATTCTAAAGAACATGCTTAACAAAATACTACACTAAAACCGATAAATACGTTTTCTATTTCAAAGCAGAGTTAACTTAGATCTTTCCAAGCCAAGATCTAAGTTCAAATATATTATAAATATTCTAGTGAAGTATTTATTTTTGATACAAAATTTAAAAGTTTCTACGGTGGTAAAAAGTAAATAAATGGGAAGTACTAAAAAGTTGTTGTATTTTGCTTGCCTACATCAAATTATTTTATAGAGAAATTAACCTTTAAAAAAGAATGATAACATCTTTTATAGTGCTCAAAATTATAACAAAGGCATAAAACACCATGTAAATCTTGTATACCAATTTGGTGACAGGATGGATATGTCTTGAGGAAAATCATCAAATGTCACTAAATACAGACTTAGTCACTTTTTCATTAAATTGTGGGTCACAAAAAAGTGATCATCACCGGCTAAGATCAACACCTTTTCTGGCGAGTGTACCATTCATTTGTACATACAGAGACTAGCAAACAAAACCTACGTGAAGTTTCCTCAAAGATGTATTTCAGATAATTTTAAAAGAAAGAGATGAAAAAGAGTACGTGTAAGATTTTTCTAAAGATACTTTAGGTTACTAAGTAAAATTTAACCTAAGGAAATAAACCTGTTGGTGGGACTGCATATTCATATGATCTAATGACATGACAAAAATCAATATTCCACATGTATGGTTTAAGGAAATCTCAAATATGTTTACACTAAAAATGCTAAAGGACATTTCAGAAAAGAAAATTTTGACACAAGATTCTCTTTCAGACTTCATAGAATTCATGGGCTTTCTTTACACACACACACGAACACACCCAAATTGATCAGGACTAAGGGTTTTATTTGTGTAGATGAAAATCTAGTGGCAAGGAGAATAAGGAGGCAGGATAACAGAAGTGCTCAGTGGCACAACAGAGCAATAAGTAAACAGAACAAGTATAGGAAACAGGGGTAGAGCAGGAAAGGTAAGTTTTAGTACAGCCTAGGATTCCAAACTTTAGAGCTTTGCGCAAAATAGCGTAAAGCAGGGGTTGGTAAACTATAGCCCATGGGCCAAATACAGTACATTGCCTGTTTTCGCAAATAAAGTTTTACTGGAATACAGCCTTGCTCATTTAGTTACGTACTGTCTATGGCTGCTTTTAGGCAATAACAGCAAAGTTGAGTAGTTGTATGACAGAGACCGTATGGCCTGCAAATCATAAAATATTTCTCTTTACCTCTTTACATAACAAGTTTACCAGCTCCAGGTCTAATCCAATGCTTTTCACACTTTAAAGTGCACACTAATCACGCAGGGATCTTGTTATAATACATGTTCTGATTGAATACAAAAAGCTAGTTTATTATAATATAGCATGTGATGTCAGGAGCATCTTGGATTCACCAAAAGTCAATTCACAAAACCTGGTTATTTCCTTACCTTGTGACAACAATCCAGGGAGGGAAAGTCTTCGGCTGCCTCCCTCTGATTCTTCTTCTCTGATATCTACAAGACTTGAACTTTTCTTTCCTTGCATTGATTCCTGTTTCACCTGCTCTTCTCGGCTATCTTTCAGACCTTCCGGGCCTATGGAACTACCGCCTGCCTGAGCCCCAGGTTCACAAGGGGCTGTACTATAAAAGTTCATAACTTTCTTAAGAGACAAGGCCCCAGCTTCATACGTAGCAGCCACTCTCACACCAACAGCAGATGCGCAAGAGACCACTAGGCTGTTTAGGGCTGAGGTGCTTGTGGTCGGTGGACTGTGAAGATTAGGAATTGCTTCTTTTACAAGAGGCTAAAATATACACACATAAAAAAGTATATAAAAATATAATCCTGCATACAACAAGCAATCAATAACAAGAAAGTTTAATATCCATTACTCTCTGTAAATATAAGACTCTAAAACAAAGGCTTCTTCATCTCCAACTTAAAGGGATCCACTCTTGATCATAAATTTAACAAATTATATGGAAATGAGTACTCAAAATACAGTTTCTTATCAAAAATACTTCCTTTTTTTTCAGAAGGAGGAAGATTCACCCTGAGCTAATATCCACTGCCAATCCTCCTCCTTTTTTTGCTTGAGGAAGATTAGCCCTGAGCTAACATCTGCACCAATCCTCCTCTATTTTTTGTATGTGGGATGCCTCCAGAGCATGGCTGATAAGTGGAGTAGGTCTGTGCCCAAGATCCAAACCTGTGAACCCGGGCTGCTGAAGCGGAGAATGCAGAACTTCAACCACTATGCCACAGGGCCGGCCCCCAAACTATCTCCTTTTGAGTGCTGTTTTTCCATGGTATTTAAAAATAAGTCCCAGCTGCTTTTATAAAATTAAGCACAGTAAAAGGGGAGAGGAAATAAAGGTATGGAAAACACAGCCTTTAATACGAAGTACACTGTGACAGCCCTGGATAGAAAATTGCACAGATTCAAGTTTTACAATTGATCGCTTTTAGGAAATTTTACACAGATTGCTACTAAGAAATATCAGAAAAAACTATGGTTTTTTTTTTAAAAAAAAAGGCTTTTCCTAAAATGTTTTATAAATGGAAATTCAGGTACAGCATACATAGGCAGAAAAATAAGTTACACCTCTGACCTATCAGTCCCCAAATTATGTTCTTAAATTCAAGTCCTTCTACATCCCATCAATGAGTTATTTTCCATGACCAGGGGCTGCGTCAGCTGAAGAGTTACCTTTGCTCTTGCTACCACAGAGAGTAGATGGGGTAGGTTAATAATTAAACATTCAGAACCAATATTCTTAGTGTTATTCATAGCTGTATTAGAAAGTCAAACTGAAGTTTTCTAATACCTTAGTGAAAAATCAGTTGAAACTTACTCTGAGCTGTCAAACACCACTGTCTACTAAAAAGGAAAGTCATTAAATGTACTTGCTAAACACACAAAAAAGTTTCTGGCTTATCAGCATAGGTCACATGAAAAATTTGCTTCCTATGCTATCCAAAGCGTATATATACATTCCTTAATTCGTCCTGAATTGAAAACCAATCCAAAGAAATTTTTTTTAACACTGGCTTTTGATTTTCTTAAAGGAAGTAATTCCTGTGGCCTAACACGCATAGAGCCTGAATTAAAGTAGGTACTCAATACACTTTGTTGAATTAAATACTAAATTCATAAGAGTTATTTCTGTGCAACTGAGTCTTTAATTAAATATACGACAAAATAAACAAATATACTATATAAAACAAAAGATAAATACAAAGCCTATTACTTCCTTGGTGATACAGTTCCCATGATAACTTGTTCAGAAGAACCAACATGTCTATTTTCACTCTTTGTTTACAGAAGCTCATAATAAAAGCAGCCATGGTATTTAGGGGTGACTAGTTTAAGGGGTTCTTATATAAACTTCAAACTATTTTTTAACTGGCTCCTCTACTTAATTATATTTAACAATACATAAAATAAACAAAACAAAAACACCTAACCAGCAATTTTGATGAAAGACATAATTTTAGGAGTCCCAGTCAACTAATAATAAAATTCAGTAGTGAGATATAGTTAGTCTTCACTGCCAAATATTATGATTTATTTCACAAAAGTAAGATAGTCTTTCAATTATATTTGGCCAGAAGATAAAAAACTTGTCTTAAACTACATAAATTCCTCGTAAGTACGACTGAGGCACTATTCACAAAAACAGAATTAAATTTAGTATAAACACACACTGCCAACTTTTGTTAAACACACATGCTTTAGCATGGGTAACAAAAAATTTACGCGTTTACAAAATAAGTCCAAAGGAAAATGCAATTTCAATGACGATAATCAAATAAACTGTATACAATAAACTGTTAACTTCAAATTTAATAAATTAGAGAAATGATTTTTAACAAGTCAAACTTTTTCACAAGCATTTTCAAGTCTAAGAATTTTCTACATGCATTCCTGTTAAATTATTTCTTTTGTTTTGTTTAGATTTTTATAATACCTTTCTCCAAACAGCTTATTCTTAAAGAGAAATAAAATATCCACAAGCTTCAGTGAGTAAACTGCAAAATAAAAACTGTTTCTTAAAACACCTTAAGCCACGTTCTCACTCTGCCAAAGTGAACAACGGGAATAAAGATTCAAGAGGCTACGTGGTTTCAAAACCTGAAAACACACCACAGGACAGTTCTTTTTGTTTTATTTTCTTATACAGGTAAAAGCAAAATTAAAAGGCTTACACTACAAGTAAAGAACAGATTATCCTTTTAAAACAATTTGTTTTAAGCAGGGAGACTCAAGCTTTACTGTATGCTACTGGTAAATAGCTTTTCTCCATTTACAAGTTTTCAAAATGAGAGTAGTTTAAATAACATGAAGAAAATATTAACCCCCTCCCCCACAATAAAGCCCAGTAACGACCACAGGTATAGCTGAAAAATATTTAAACAATATGTGATGCCAGTAAGTTTTCTTTCTAAGTCTGCCTACAATTGAGGGATCCACCACATAACAACCTTCTCTGATAAAGAAGGCAAAGACTTTTCTCTACTTAATCTGGAGAGTAGCACAAACACAGGTGAGAAGAATCTTGTAAATATAAACTATAGTAGATTAAACTATTTAAGGGCTCACCAAAATTCAGCACCTTAGCCATGGGGGAAAAGTACTAGGAAAAAAAATAGGATTTTGTTACTTACAAAACAAGCCTAGCATGACATTTTTCAACATCATAAAGGGCCAGAATTTGAACATAAAGAATAATTTTTAATTAACCCAAGTTTTTCCTTATCTATGCTAACATGATAAGACATACTTATAGTCAAATTCAAAAAATAAAAAATGCTACCATGCATTAGGCATTTTAAAGCTTCTAAAGAAAAACTCACATGGTTCAACTCCAAAAATACTTTATAAAATTTAGCAGGTACCTGAGATGCCATTGGCTTTTCACTGTTCTCTGAGTTCTCCCTTATTGAACGATCTGACAGCTTCTGCACGTATTCATCCACTGCCTGAGTGTCAGGGTACGATGGTATATTTCTGGCAGAAGAAATTTCAGATGTTCCCATGACGTCTTGTTGGGAGGAAATGGCATCACCACTCGTGGTCTGAACATTTCCAACATTCAGTTCAGTAGCAATGGGCAGATCATTTTCTACAAGAGTGTTCTCAAATACCTCTCCCCGGCTGTCAACGGTTTCAGTGGAGGGGCTGATGGCAGTGTTGGCCTGGTTTTCTGCCTGGGATTCTGACAGTGTCACACCTAATGGGCAACAATGACTGTCTGATATAATTACATGGTCTTCTTTATCAGTCATAGTAATTAAGAGCTGGCTGCACTGGTTGCATCTTTCTGGGACTGGCTTCAGATCCTGGGAAGGGAGGCATTGGACGAGTGCTAAGCTGTGGAACGCACCACAGGCAACTTGTAGCACCACTCGCCCAGCAAGATGTTCCACCTTTTGTGGCTTTGTAACTGGGAAGGTAGTGGTAATGAGACCCAACTGACAACCAGTACCCCATGCCCAAATCTCTCTGCTTATTGATAATGCCAGAGTGTGCTCCTCACCACATGCCAACTGCAAAATCCTGACTGCTAACAAAGGACTGGTCTCAGAATCAGAAATGCTGACAGGATTCGGTTCTGGAACATACTGCTGGTTAGCTATCGCACACTGGCCAGCAGAGTTCTCCCCCCACATGTACACTACACCACTTTCTGTCACTGCTCCATTGTGGAAACTCCCTGTTGCCACAGTAACAACAAATTGCCCAACCAGGGCATTTTCTAGAATGGGGCTACTCGGACAAACTTCTGCTGGTTCACTTCTCCAGGGAAGAGTCCCAAAGCTGTAGACTTCACCATCTGAAAGTTGGAAAAAAAAAGAGGGAGTTAGTGAATTAACTAGAAATTTATCAGTAAAGTTTTAGTTCCCTCTAAGTTTAACAAAATAGGAGTCTTTTTTTAAAATTTTCAAAAGCACAATTGTAGAGATTTGGTTCAAGCATACAATACTTCATTTATTCATCTTTTAACAAATAACATCTTTTACAATGCTGAAATATAGTGAGAATTTCTACAAACTGCAAGAGACTACTTTCAAATGAAGGGTATTAATTCCTTTCCTTCAGCCTCATCCTTCAAACTCCTAGCATCGATCCACCACAATCGGCTATCATCATAGGCTATTACAGAAGCAGATCCCAAGCACTCAAAGACAAAATGATGATCACATTAAGATAAAATAAGCAGAAGATACAAAAGGCACATTTGCTAACATCTACAACATTCACTACTACTGAACAAGTCAGAGCCACAGAAAATTATGCAATGGCATAAAAATAGTAGAGACCCATTCTGGCCAAAACTAAGAACATTAGCTTTATGTCTGCATGTTGCACAGAAAGCACCAGAGTTAACAAGACATGACCATCTTCATGTTCTGTACCATATTATGTATAATTTGTAAATGTTACATATAATATATATTGTATACTAGATATTTGATAGCCTTTGTAGGGTGACTGGCTGGCTGTAGGATGAAAACAAAAAGCACCAGGGAGTTGGGTACACAAATGATGATAACCTGCTTGTGTCCAGGTGCACTGCCAAGTCATGTTACTGTAGCACCAGAGAAGTCGGCGGCATGTATATGTGATCTATGCTGGCTAAAAAACTTAAATGGGGGACCGGCCCCATGGCCGAGTGGTTAAGTTCACACGCTCCACTTCAGCGGCTCAGCGTTTTGCCAGTTCAGATCCTGGGCATGGACCTAGCACTGCTCGTCAGGCCACGCTGAGAGAGCATCCCACACAGCACAACCAGAAGGACCTACAACTAGAATATACAACTATATACTGGGGGACTTTGGGGGAGAAAGAAAATAAATAAATAAAAAGAAGACTGGCAACAGATATTAGCTAAGGTGCCAATCTTCAAAAAAAAAACAACAAAAAACTCAAATGGAACAAAGACTTGGCCATGAGTTTTGAAAAATATTATACCAAGCTCACTATCCTTTCTTTTCCATATGACCAGAGACTTACTCATTTTTCAAAATTAATGAAGAAATAAGTACTATTTTTTTCCCACAGGCAGCAATTGAGTTGATGATGAAAAAACTGTAGGTTTTATCTTTGGATTATACATGGCACACATTTATATACTCGAATTAACTCACCACAATGTCTACATAAGGAATAAGAACAGAATAGTGACCAGAGGGAAGATACGAGCTTTCATTAGGGAACTTCCAGTCTGGAAAACGAGTGCTGGGAAAGTAAGCTCACTGGTTACTATCTTTTAAACTTTTCTTCCCAAGTGATGTAACAGTACACTTAAAACAGCTCACCAACTCTTTCCATTGATATTATTCCACCAGAGAAAGCAATACTGCAAAGAAACGAATATTTAAAGACCCTTCCTTTTTTTAACCTGGAGTACCCCAAAAATAGTGAATCAGTGAAGCGTCCTCGTTGAATCATCAGCTAATAGTCAAAATGACTAGACACAAAGCAGTTTGAAAATCTCCAGCATTCAATCAGTAGTACCATGCTCTCACCTGGAAAGGGAGCACAGATCTTTCTGCCATTTCAAACTACACACTTGGGTGAGATGAGATTTTTTTGTAACTTTGACACTTAAAACCCGGACACTGCTTAAATATGAACAATGATAAGCTATTTATATATTTCTTAAAAGTTTTCCCTCAGTTGTTCCAACTTTGTAAGTATGATTCTAGATTTTAACGATATCATATTCATGAAGGGTTCCTAAATATCTTATTGAAGGGCTAACAAAACATAGTAACAGAATTCCACTGATATATGCTTGAGAATGATACATTTTAAAGCCCAGAGGGTAGGTAGGTACTGAATATAGTCATATTCTTAAAGACACTTTCCAAATTCTGGCCTAATGTTCTTACATGTTATTGTAACAAAAGTGACATAATAATAAAAGGGTTAGAAACAAATCCATGTTTACCCCATAAAACCACCAAGGTCAGTTTTTAGCTTCGTTTCCTAGAATCTGTCTTATCTTAGTTTCTACAAGGAAAATACCAAACCATTATTTAATACTAAATAAATGTTTACAGAGCAGAAATCTATGAATTAGTGAAGTCAATGGCAGTCCTGGCCCAAATCAAATTTGCTATGATTGAGTTGTAAACTGCCATCAAATTAAAGGCAACTCTCTCTATAAATTACAGCCTATGTTTCTATCTGTCACAGATTTATAGATTTTATTATATGCTCTTATAAGTATTATTTATACCTGAAAAAAACTGTACTGAGACAGTAGAGCCAAGTGGCTTAAAAAGCAGGCTTTGAAATCAGACTCTCTGGGTTCAGTCCTGACTCTGACACTCCAATAGTTGTGTGTGCTTGGGAAAATTATTGATACACACACACACACCCCACCCCCAACCTTCAGCTTTCTCATCTGTGAAGTGGGGATAACACCAGTAGCTACCTAATAAGGTGGCTGTGAAGACTCCATGAGATAACACAAAGTACTTAGTATAGTGACCGGCACACGTAACTGTTTAATAAACATTAGCTATTATTAGCATTATTATTCTAATTCATTTAATGAACAAAAGCTACGCAAGAGTTTCTAAATAGGTAACCTTCCAAAAGTTACTTTTTCGTGTACTTATTACTATATAATTTAAGAACTATAATTCTCTTTTATTCTAATTATGGTATATCTTAAATTTAGCAACTAATTTGATTTCTGATAAAGGGAGTAAGAACATATTTTGAAAAACAAAGGCACATAAGGTCCAGCAAAGTGCATCAGGAACCAGTGGTATCCAGTAACTCTCTGACTTGCTCTTACCCACCCAGGCAGTTGTGAGCGTTTCAGTCAGTATTTGCTAAGCCATTCTTTTCAATACCTTCAGTCAGAAGAACTCCATGTTTCACTCCAAGGGCTGCTTGAAGAACAGTCTTTCCTCCCCAGCCTGGCAATCTCTCTGGTGTTACAGAACAGGATCCTGCCTGCCAGACATGGACCAGGCCTCTTTCTTTGGATCCTTCCGCCTCTATAGAGCTACAAACATCAAGAAAAACAGCCTAATTGTTCCTGCAATTCTGAACTGCATCGTTTGTTCTTTTTTTTTTTTTTTTTGGTGAGGAATAATGGCCCTGAGCTAACATCTGTGCCAACCTTCTGCCATTTTGCACATGGGATGCCACCACAGCATGGCTTGATGAGCGATGCATAGGTCTGCGCCTGGGATCTGAACCCATGAACCCTGGGCCACTGAAGCAGAGCATGCAAACTTAACCAACTATGCCACCAGGCCCGTCCCTATCTTTTGCTCTTAATACTTTCATGAGATTTGTATCTTTTACCAGCTCGTGGGTGACTAGGTCAGACAGTCTAAATAGCACCTATTTTATCCTTTGGTTACGACACAGAAGCAAAGATAAAACCACTATATAAAAGGCTTGAGAATAATCTAAACCCATAGATACTCATCTCTAAGAAGCAAACAAAGCCTGGCCTACTTTTTTAAGTTTTATGATTTAGTAGCATAAAATTTCAAGATTCTAAGAATATTCCTTGTTTAGATAGTAAAGTTACATGTCCCAAGTTGGAGTCTTATTTTAAATTTTTAGTTTTTAATTTGGTAAAAAAGTATTTGATGAGAAAGATAGAAGGAATAGGTGTCCATGTTTCACTTTACACTAAGTTTCAGCTCTATAATTGCTATTTACATTTTTAAGAATCAAATTTATAACAGGCACTAGTAAAATCCTTCATGCTTTACTCATGTTCTAGCCAAAGAATTCTTTCCATCTGATGACTCTGGTTCGAAGAACACAAAACACAGAGCTGCATAATAATGACCACATCTTAACTGCCTCGCCTTCTAAGACAGGGCATATTAAGATACCTGGGGTTTCCGTTATACAAAGTTTTCCTATGTGTCGCCACTGATAGTACATTTTCTTCATATTCTTTTCTTCTAAAACACTGATGCCAATATTTTAATGAGGCACAGAAACTTTTCTGGTTTTCTTTATTTTGTGATACCTAGGAATTTCTATTTTTGCTAAACAATATTCTTCTAAATTGTAATTAGGTATAACCACAGTTTCTGGAAGAAAATCCACAAACATAACCCTCTTTTTAAAATATCATCCATGACTAGTTTTCTACAATTAATAAGGCTACTTCTGAAAACCTGAAATTATTTATGAGAAAAAAAGGCTTCAAAAGCCTTAAACAGATGAAATGAAGAGATTTTGTTGTCTTTTATAAGCATAAGAAAAGAACCAGCAAGAAAGCTTACCACTAATCAGCTTTATTTTAATATCTTTCTCTCTTTACCAATCAACACAAATGTCACTATTCCTACTTAATAAACATCAACAAGAAAATTAAACTGAAGAGAAGCTAGACATACGTGAAATGTTTGTTGTGTTTTCCTAGAAGGATAGGGGAAAAGGAAGAAATGGTGTTACCTTCTCTTCTTTGCGTCCATCGGTCAGTGGGAGCACTCCATCACTAAATCATTTCCTCTTTGCAAAAGGTATATAAAGACCTACATGGCAAAACACAGGTAACCACAAAGAGCAGTGAAAAAATACTTTGCTATTTTATGCCTCAGATTAAAAAAAAAAAGGCAGCCCTCTAACAAGTGTACATTCACTGGGCAATAAATACGCAGTGAAACTATTTAAACTATTTCATATCCCGCCTGCCAAAGTCAAATATCTAGACTGAGCCTGCCCACTGAGCTTATAAAAATGCCTGTTGAAGTTAAACGTAACGTCAAAGGAAGAAAACACTACCTGCAATTAAGCTGTACTTCGTCAGGCAACAGATTTTGGTTATTATAAAGAATGAAGCTCAATCTGAAAACTCGGTGTGTTAAGTATTCATTACATACACAGTAAGGTTAATTTTTAAATGTTCTGGAACACAAACACTTAAATACCAAATAAGAAAGAACTTCTAAAATCTCTTCAGTAATGCATCAGATTCAAGTAGTTTTAAATTTACATTTTTCAGTAACGCACACAAAAAAATCACACCATTAAAATACAAAGTTTTCCATTTATGGGAACTAGCAGTATTTTCCCCAATCAACTTCAATTCAAAACCATAATCCAAAAGGCTAGAAGAAAGAAGTTTGAATTTTAAAGTATCTATTTTAAAATCCACCATTTAATAGAAAAGAGCTATATGAAAATTACAGTACAAATAGCATGACTCATCAGTTCAGAAACTCAATGTTTAATAAAGAGATAGAAATATAAACAGGCATACAGAAATGCTCAATGCATTTCAACTAAGAAATTCACATTTTAAGGGCACTTTATGAGAATAAAGGCAGTGAGATTTTATTTGTGTGAACTATAAAAATACTGGGGCCAAATGTCTGATTCTTCTGCAGCAGGATATGGCAGGGTCGCTGTGCTCTGACGCTGGCAGGGGTGATGTAAGATCCATCTGTTTACACCAGGTTGTCTGTGAATTCTTACTGTTTCCCATCTGTATATCTGGAGGAAATTACTCCCTACCGAATGCTAATTTTAGAGAGATTTTGCATCATTCAAAGTTGGAAGGGTACTATGTAAACAAAAGATTTATCTAAATAGATTTAATAAATGTTAATAATTTAATAAATATGATTAAGTAATACTATGCTTTGTGTGTGACAGTAATTAACTTTCAGTAAAATGTACTGCTCATGGTGTACAAAGAAATTCTGAAGCCAGACCCAATTTGCACTTATCTCTCAGAGATTAAGCAGTAAGTGTTCTCTTGATTCAAGTTAAACAATACCCAGCGGAAACCAGAGAACTCCACTGGGAGGGTACGGAAGTGTACAAGCACACTTTGCTTTGCACAAGATTCACAGTATGTAAACTGAATGTTGTCCCACTGCCTGACAATCAAAAACGTTGAGAATCTTTTGGTAAAGCGAATAGTCAAACTTTCTTCTCTTTAAATGTGGGTATTTTTGAATACACAGTTTTCTTAAAGTGGATTTCACCTTATGCCATATGATTTCTCACCACCACTCATTTTTTCAAATCCAAATGGAATTAAACTGTTTTACAGGTCTATGAACTGTTTTGCAACTTTCTTTTGTTACTTACTATATATGGTAGGCAGAATAATGGTCCCCGAGGATATCCACATCCTAATATCCATTCCCTGCGAATATGTTAGATTAAGTGGCAAAGGGGAATTAAGATTGCTGATCAACTTGACCTTAAGATAGGGAGATTATCCTTGTTACCCAGGTAGATTCAACATGATCACAAGAGTGCTTAAAAGTGGAAGGAGGCAGAAGAAGAGAGTCAGAGAAAGAGATGTGAAGTAGGGTCACAGATGCTCCACTGCTGCTCTGAAGATCACGGGGCCGGGCGGGGGGGGTGGGGGGGGGGAATCGGGAGGCATAAGCCAAAGAATGTAGGTGGCCTTTAGAAGCTGGAAAAGGCAAGCAAAGGGATTCCCTCCTAGAGCCTCCAGACAAGAACTCAGCCTTGCTGATACCCTTGATTTTAGCCTAGCAAGACTGTGTCAGACTTCCAACTAAAGAACTATATGATAACAAATGTGTTATTTTAAATAGCCACTAAGTTTGTAGCAATTTGCTTCATTAGCAACAGAAAGCTAGCTAATATAGTATTTCATAGGCATCTTTCTATATCAGTATTTATACCTATCTCATTTTGTTTTAATGGTGTTTAATATGTTTGACTTCTTCCAAGAAGACCTATCTGCCTGAAACTCAAATAGGGCAATGAGAAAAAGAGAAATGACTGCTAAGGAAACATAACTGAAAAGGACTATTGCAGCTTAACCTGGGAAGTTTATGTTATAGTTTTACCTCACATCCTTAATTATAGGTGGCATTTACCAACTCCATTTAATCTAACATTCTTTCTCAATTATGAATCCATGCAAAAAGTAAACCAAAAATTTTTGTATTTCTCATAATTTTATGATCCCCTCTACAGGAAATCTGTAAGACTTACCTCAACCATTCAAATAGCACTTAAACTTCCTTCTGTTCTTTGATTGCTTTACATTTTTAACTGTTACAAAATCACCTAATCATGGGGCTTCCTCTGGGGATAGTTCTCTCCAGGCGAGCTTTAAGGTCCTTACTCTACATTCCTTTGGAGCACAGGATCCCTGTACTCTGCTTCTTTTCTTCTATTATAATAACGTTTCTTAGTAGGCCTTTAGTATATTAACTAGCTGTGAAAAAGCAGCTGTGTGATTCTGTATAGAGTCAGAAAACGTGGGGTCCTCCTTTGCCTTGCATGGCCTTTCCAGAAATCAACATCTGTAAAATGAGCAAAACATACTCAAGCATCCTCTCCAGCTATTAAATTCTATGAGCCACAGAACAAACCTAGGTTCATTTTAAAGTATACCACTTTATCTTCCAAGTTATTATCTCCTTTACATTAAAACGTAAAGTAAGTAAACTCTCAGATGGCCCTTTAAAACAAAAGGCAAACCTTGCTTCTTAATGAATTGACTCCACTTTTAGATCCCATTGGATACACACCTTCCTGCTACATTTAACAGAGAAATAAGCTATCCTGGGGGCCAGCCTGGTGGCACAGCAAAGTGTGCACATTCCGCTTCGCCAGCCCGGGGTTCACCAGTTCGGATCCCGGGTACAGACATGGCACCGCTTGGCAAAGCCATGCTGTGGTAGGCGTTCCACATATAAGGTAGAGGAAGATGGGCACAGATATTAGCTCAGGGCCAAGTCTTCCTCAGCAAAAAGAGAAGGATTGGCAGCAGTTAGCTCAGAGCTAATCTTCCTCAAAAAAAAAAAAAAAAAAGGAAAAAGAAGAAAAAGAATGACGCTGTCTTGTACAGGCAGGAGATACGGTTTTAACACCAAGACCCGGGCATAGCCTAACAAAATCTGGTCTAGACGTCCTAATTATTACTAGAAAGAAAAGCTATGAACCAGAGACAGGTCCACAATACCTTAACCAGAAATCCAATGTCCAAAAAACTCTGAAACTAAAAGTTTTTTCATAACTCTTTTGGTGGCAAAATCTAATTTGACCTGAACTCATCTGACAGCAAAACCTGACATGAACTAGTGTGAGGTTATTTAGTTTTTACCCCTTTTGTGTGAATATTTATATATTTTGCTTCAGAAATAGTAATATGATTATGAGGCGGTACCAAAGGTTGCAAGAGAAGTGTTACACAATATACGGTTTATGCACCTTCTTCTAAAGATCAAAAAATTCTGAATTCCAGGGGTCAGCCTGGTGGTGCAGCGGTTAAGTGCGCACGTTCCGCTTCGGAAGCCCGGAGTTCGCCAGTTCGGATCCCGGGTGCGGACATGGCATCGCTTGGCAAGCCATGCTGTGGTAGGTATCCCACATATAAAGTGGAGGAAGACGGGCATGGATGTTAGCTCAGGGCCAGTCTTCCTCAGCAAAAAGAGGAGGATTGGCAGCCGATGTTAACTCAGGGATAATCTTCCTCAAAAAAAAAAAACAAAGTGAATTCCAAGACATATCTTGCCTCAAGGGTTTCAAGGGACTAGGAACCTATATTCTAAAACAACAACTACCATTTTTGGTAGGGGTCCCCAACTTCTAACTATTTTCTTTCTTTCCTTTTTATTTCTTTCAGCTTCTTTATGTACTTTTAACATGGACTTTGGGAGAGTAGTCTAGGAAGTTACATTGCTTACAAGACAGTCTACAGGTGCCTTAATAATTTCTTTAAATGGTGATGATTTACATTTGCTTCAAAAGCTTTAAGTCGGTTTTTTGGTAAACATACTCATATTGTACCCAAAGTAATTCCGCAAGGAATATCTTGCCTGCAAATACTCACCTGGCTCATCTTCTCAGTAGAGGAAGGAGGCCTGGGCTCTTTTAACTTCATACAAAGCCTCCAATTTAGTGCAGGGGAAAGTAGGTAAATGCATAAGAGGTGCTTTGTCCCAGAACAACTAGGACTTGGTGATATATTAGACACAGGTGGGGTATAAAGGAGAAGGAGATATCAAAAATGGCCTCCACATCTGCCTTGAACAATTGTGTCCTAGCGGTACCATTTACTGAAACGGGGAAGAGTGAAAGACAGAGAATTCTGAAGTGGAAGATATGATTCTGGTAAGATAAGACTTTTTTATGGTAAGTTCAAGATGCCTGTGAGAAATCCAAGAGTACATATCAAGTGAGCAGCCGAATATATGAGTACGGAGTTCAGAAGAAAGGTCTCAGCTATTGATATAAACTTGGGAAGGCATATGCATAATATCCAAAATCAAAGCAATAGAAAACATCATTGGAATGTGTATTAAGAGAAAGGAAAGGGCCAGGATCAAGCTGTGAGGAGCTCCTGCATCTAGAGATTGGACAGGCTGAGGAACAAGTAAAGACAAGTGCAGTGAGAGGGAGGAGAAACACATGTCTAGTGTGGGCAAAGAAAAGCAAAGCAGAAAGTGTTTCAGGAAGAGGGACTGGCCAATTAGGTCAGTGCAGCTGGGCTCTCACAGGATGAGAACTAGAAAGTGCCCACTGGCTATGCCAACACAGATGTCACTGCTGTGCATGTCACTGCTGTGCATGGCCGCAGTTTCAGTGGTGTGGTAGAGGACTGAAAACCAGACTGGAGTGGGCTGACTATGAATGGGAGATGAGGACATGAAAATAAAGTTCGTGTCAATGATTCTTTTGAAAAATGTTGTTGAAATGACAAACAGAGAAATGGTGCAGTAGCTGGAGAGGAATGTGAATACCAAGGGTGTGTTTTGGGAGGGGCGGGGGGGATCAGGGAGACGAGTCACAGTTGAACATATTTGTATGACAACAGCTCTGATCCCAGATGCACGGGGTATAAAGATAGAGGGCAGAAACCAAAGTCCTGGACAAAGTGAGAGGATGGCATCCAGAACATGTGTGGTGAGACTGATCTTCCACTAACAGAAAGGGTCTATATTTTTTTAAAAAAGGAAACAACAGGTACAGATATAGGCAGGATTACAGACTCTGTGGTGGGAGGATAAGAATACCATGTGATGGCACATGTAAGTGGCTAGGACTTCACGGTGGTATGCGTGCTATGTATTCTAATCTCAGTCCTGGCTCCGTTCATTCTGTTTCTTTATCTTGACACATTCGTACATTTTTGTAAACTGCCTTAAGTCCTTTTAGGAACAAGGCAGAATATAAATAAAAATTTTTAAATGTGGAATAGAAATGTGTTAGTGGACTATTATCCCAAATGCAAAGAGAAAATTAAACCATGTAAGATTCTATATATTCACCTCTAGTAAACTGTATTCTCTGGATAAAGTTCTTTTGCCTTAATAATTTACTGAAAGGTAAATTTGCAAGTCATAAGTATACTAACTCAAAAGTCAACAACTAAAACACACGTATGTTTTTCATCTACCATGTTCTAGGTATGCTAATCTAAAACTTCCATGAAAGCCCAAAATATCTTATTCTCTATTATATCTCAACTGCTTAACATAGTCCTGACATATAACAGGTACTCGATAAATATCTGTAGACAGACTAGGCCTACATAAATAAACGACTTCCTGTCCCGAAGGAGTTTACATACCCGCATGCTATCTTTCTGACTAGAATGATGTCTCTCTGTAAAGTAGACAGTACCCTCAAGGCATCAAAAAGCTAACTTACACCAGCAAGGCTGGGGCCTTCTAGTCTCATTCTGCTGTCTGACTTACTGGCTTAAAATAGGTGTAGATTAAAATAACAGCAATAATTGTAGTTACAAGGGTAATGATAATTAGTGATTAGAATGAAAAGACATTAAAATGGGGAGACAATAAAAAAAATAAAGGAGTAAACCTGTATCATAGTGCCCTGAAATGATTTAGACATAGAGTGAATCCAATATAAAATTACTACAGATTTTGTGCGTTCATACTTTCTTTTCAAAGTTTGAGTTGGCTGCATTTTATTACAATGTAGTAAACCAGAGTTTACACTGTGAATGCAGTAAACAATAATTTAAGACACTATGGTATTTTACACATGGTAAATGTTTAATAAATATTTGCTTTTTAGAGGCTCAGGCAACATGTTTACAAACGGATTTAAGGCAACTTTCGACTCAAACACTTGACTTAAAAGTAATTTATACACCAACATCTGCTACTTCCTGGATATCCTGCCACCAAAGCCTTTAGCAACCACTGACAAAGGCGAAGGGACACTCACCTTGCATGAAGCCTTGACAAACCAGCCACCATCAAAGGTTGAGGCCACTTCAAATCCCAACCCTCTCAGCCTTAATTGCGGCACCAGAGGCAATGGCTGACAGCACTATGGGAGCTGACTAGCCCCTTAAATACTGACCCAGAGTTCAGGAATTCAGTAAATTAATGCACTGAATAAAATCAGTAGGCTAGCCTAGAAAGTACGTATTATTTACAACGTTGTTACTAATGGGATAATGCACTCATTAAGTCATTGATTCAAAATATATTATAAACTCCTGGAGGTCAGACACCATGACTTATTCATTGGGACATCTTGTACCCAAAAAGCTAACTTACACCAGCAAGGCGTAAGTTAAGCGAATACTCAGCGGAAGACAGCCTTTGGTCTTAAGTTCCAATCCGTGGACTTCCAAATGATGTAGAAGATTCCTAAGGCCTGTAATAAAAGTCAGTATCAGACACAAAAGGAAAATGTCTTCTTACAACAGAAACTCTCATACATAATTTGCTAATGGTATTTCCTAACAATGAAGATGCTTTTACTTCATGTCACTTCATAAATGTTAGACGACCCAGGAAAGAACAGTCCCTTTCCCTTAGTACATGGAGACAGTTTTTGGTGCAATCAGGGACGCTAAGGCTTCATAGTCTGTTTTTTATGGCCTGCTAATTTAACCCTGAAAAGTATGAAAACTGCACTCTTCTGATTCTGAGAATCCTCTACAATGAATAGTACCCATGGTGGGGGTTAAACATGGTAAAATAAATGCCCAGCAATGCCCATTGAGCTCCTTTCTGTACATATTTTAAAAATGTATTTTTCTGGATTACTAAAATTCTCATGAAACATTTTGATGGATATTATAATACTAGCAATTAAATTTCAAATTCCCAGGTACTGCAACAATTTGTGCCTGTTATTACATGACAGAGTACAGTTTCTGATGCAAAATTCCTTTAATATTTTGCTACTATTCTTTTATTAAAATGGCCACTACTTTTTTGCAAAAAGGCAATATTACAGAAATATAGTTCAAAATATGTTGGTTTATTTTATCAAGCGATAACATCTAGTGCTTAAGGTCATCAAGGGGCCACATAACTGAACGGGGAGCATACATGCCAAAAAATACAGCTCTGGAGATATAAGTTTTACTTATTTTGAAAGCACTAATAACAGGTATTCTTGATTAGGAATGAAAATATTGTTTAACTCAAGTTTAAATACTGAGGTTATATTAAGGATCATCTATTAAATTTGCTATTCACTACTCAACCATTGAACACATTGTCATCATGTTTACTTCTTAATACCTGTAAAGAGAGAATTATTTTCTTTGAGCAATAACCAGGACACCTGCATTCACAGTATAATCTCAGGTTTACCATATTGTAATAAAATGTAACCAACTCAAACTTTAAAAAGTAAGTGTTAATGACCACACAATATCTGTAGTAATTTTGTATCTGAGTCCCTCCGTCCAAATTCCTTTTAGGGCTTTATATTATCTGCTCCCCTATACTTCGAGAATTTATGATCAGTATATGCCTGCATTTCCCAAAATTCTCTAGAATTTAAATTCCCCTGAAGCCTTTTAAGAAAGACCATTCTTCATATCCTAAGAAAAGCATTTCCCCAGGAGCACAAGTCAAAGAGCAAAGTAAAATTAACTAAATAATTGGTCTGTCTCCTCTCCTTAGAAAAGCTTTACATAGTCGAGCTGCACTGGTACATTGTTTTACTATTGCAGTGAGGAAAGAATTATTTTTCCAGAGTGGACTACATTGAGACTAGAAAGTAAAATAAATAACACATACTGGGAGAGAGCCCTGATTATTAAAACATATATATATTTATTTTTTCTGGGTAATAAATTAAATAAAAATTTTAAAGTGCTAGTTTCACAAATGATCTTAATCATACATAAATCTGTAAGAAAGAAAGAATAAACCCATGTACCCATCACTCAGTTTTAGCAGATATTAACATATTTCTACATTTGCTTCAGCTTTCTTTAAAATAAAAGGAAACGTTATACATAGTTCTGAAGGAGCTCCACTCAAACCTTTCTTCTCCAGTTAACCAATATTCCTAAATTTAATGTGTCTCATTTCCAAGTATGTTCTTATACTTTTACATATTCACTACATACATATGTATCAATAAACAATGCACGCTATATTGTTTTAAAACTCTACATAAATGCATCATACTATATATATAGTTTGGCAACTTGGTTTTCTCACTCAATATCATGTATTTGAGATGCATCCATGTTGATAAGCACAGATCTAGTTCATTCATTTTAACTACAGAATAGTATTCCATTGAATGAATAAACCATAGTTTATCCATTTCCCTACTAAAGTACAGCTGGACTGTTCTACCTTATTGCTATTTTAAGAGATGCTATAATCATTTTTGTTACATGTTTGCTTGGGTAATTGCCCCAAGTTTAGTTAAGAATTTGGCTCGACAAAAATTTAGCTTGTGAAAGAAAACCCTGGAATGATGGTTAACCACTCAGATGCCATTGTTGGGTCCAACCACCACCTTCCTAATACGGAGGTCATGTGAACTGAAGAACTGTATGACAACTCAGAAAAAAACAATATTTAAATAATATGTGCTAATTAAGGGGAACATGAGTTGATCAATTTGTGGAATTAATGAGACTAAAGCTGATCTTCTCTCTGAGCATAACTCACGAGCAGCCAAGTGAAACTCTACCAAACGGTCCCATTCTTTATCTCACAGGAATTGAGAGAACTGTACATTTTCTTCAAAAAAGAACTCTACAATAAAAGAGTAACTCTATAGAGAGCCCAATAAACTACTCATTACCTTGCTGACTTAAATATTTTTGCTCTACCCATATGCATCAATTACTTCAGCTCCTTTACCAACTATCCAGCTATTCTACCAATTATGTGATGCAGGAAAACATGAAGACATTATGTAAGGACGCACTGCTACATTTATAGAGGAACAGGAGATGGGGACAGGGAAATAAATGCAATACTAAAAACAACCACGTCACAGGTTGTTGCTATTTTATTTGTGGTTACCATGAATTTCTTAAAGACTGATATCCTGCAAAATCTACTACTTTCTTATTACTGATGACTGAAGTATTTGGTAACCAATGGAGAAGAGTTAAAGAAAAAAAATTTGTTAAAAAAAACTCTACTAGAAAAATCTGTATACAGTTGGAATATGTGGTAGGTTTAACTCCACAAAGTTATAAAAAGAGCTAAATGATTTCACAGTCTTTAAAATTCTCACAGCAGCTCTCCGAGTGTGGGAGAGGGGTTCAAGCTCACACTACATGAAAGCGGGCTTTCTCCTACACCACCTCAAAAATCACCAGTCTTTATCTTCCTTCCTGGTTTTTCAATTCATACCTTAACAAGTTTCATATTAATACAGAATAATAGAAGATTTCTACAAGTAGTCATATTCTTCGGAAGCACCTTTAGAATGGACCCAGCAATACTGAATTAAATTTCATGTTTTTCATGAAAAGGTAGAAAATTAATTGTACTCTTCCCACCTAATCACACAAAAACTAAAATCAGGTCTCAGAGAAGTTCTCAACATTCCCTTTGTTTCTTTAACAGTCAAAATGCCCAAAGTAAGTGTTTCAAATGACAACCTAAATCCTGAAAGGTTGAAATTTGGAGACGGGACTCCAGTTCACATTGCTTAAATTTATTTTAAAAAATAAGAGATTTACATAATGCCACTCAGATTTCCCCCTAAACTGAGCTGTTTGGTACTTTACTTTCTGCATCATTACCTTTTCAAATGTGAACACTGTGAAACAGCTTTGGACTTTTCTTGCTATAACTATGCACCTTGAATCTGCCAATACTAGTCACAGTTTGCCGACTAAGTAATAAATTTAAACTAGGAATAGATTCCATCAGCATCTTTTCCACATTAAAACGCCCTTATTGAATATCAAAGATACTACAGACCAACCTGAAATCGTCTTTTCTTTAACTATAAGTCAATGTATCATAAAATTACCTGTAAAATATTGCTTGATTTTAAAGTGAACTATAGTTCTTTTCTAAATATTCAGTTCTTTCCCATCATTCAGAAAACAAAGAGTCAGTTTGGGTCATGACATAGTTAAAGAAGAAATTACTAACAATAAAAATAACCAACACGTTTTGAATATTTACCATGTGTCAGGAACACGACATATGAACATGATTATAATATATGAACCATTAAATGTAAATGCACGACTATGAGGAAGGTACTTTTACTCCCAAAGAGGCAGAGAAGTTAAGCAACTTTCCCAAAGTCAAAGACTTAAGATGCTGTGACCCCAGGTATGTCCAGATGCAAAGCCTAGGATCTTAACCACTGTCCTTATATTATTAAGATTGAGATACTGCAATTTACTGCGAAAGCTAATATTTCACTGCTTTAAACTCTTTAAGTATTCATTAACTCAAAAGTCAAGTGGTCACTCCAAACCATTCACGTTCAAGATAAACTGGGAAAACAATGGGCCAATAGATTTGCTAAATTTTTGTACCTGTTCAGAATAAAAACACCTTACACGATTTTATTCTTAAAGCCTTTTAGAGAACATTTACAGCCAAGACATCAAAAAGGCAACAGACTAAGGATCTGCGTTTGTGCTCAAGAGTTATTTCCTTTTCCATCCTACACCAGAAAGAGAATACCGCGCTTGGATACGCCACTGGAGCCAGGGCGGTGCTCCTCTTCCCTCCCCATCACAGCCCTAAGCAGCAGCACAGCATTTACGCCAACCTGCAGCTGCTCGTCCCCGAAGCATCCCCGCACCCGGGGCGCCGACGTCAGCATCAGGACCATCTCCTCACCCGAGCCCCTGTCCTTTTCCTGTCCTCGCTTCTCAGAGCACTGACCACCCTCGGAGAGACCCGTGACACGCCAAAGGACTCGGCTAAACTACTAATTCCTCCCAGCAAAGTCATCCTCTTTTTCCGCAACCGCCTTTCAAGGCACCGAGTCCCTCGGTCCCCGCCCGCGGCGATCCGCATCCCGGGGCAACCCGCCCGGGACCTCCCACGGCCGGCGGCCAGGGCCCCCGCTTCACCTGCCGGCGCCGCGAGCGGGCGGCCAGCAAACCCTCGCGAACGAGGGGGCGGAGGGGAGCTCGCGGGCAGGCGGGAGGGCTCGGGAAGGGGTCTCACGCGGCGGCGCCGTCCGGGAGGGCGGACCGGGGCGAGCGGGGCAGCCGGGGCCGGGATTGAGGGCCGCGCTGGGTGCCCTCGACAGGCGGGCGCCGTGGGTCGGACGCCGGCTTCGGAAGGCGCGGAGGCGCCTCCGTGGGTCCCCGCAGCGCGCTCGCGGCCCGCGCCTCCGCCTGTCTCCCCGACCCGGCCTCCCGCACACAGGAGGCCCCGGCCGACCGGCCCTCCGAAGCCACGGGCCGGCCCAAGCCCGCGCCCGCTCACCTCACGCTTCGCCGGCGGCACCGCGGTCTCCATCCGGCGCGAGCGCGGCAGCCCGGCGGGCCCGCGAGATCAGCTGATTCACGGGGGGCGGGGCCTCCTGGCGGGGGCGGGGCTGCGGGCGGCCGGCGTGTGCGACGGCGGGAGGGGACGGCTCCCGAAGTTGGGGGGGGGAGGGGGGGATGCCGACGGCGTCTGATAGGGATCAAAATTAGCCAAGCGGCCTTCAGCACTGCGGGCTGGGCTCTCAGGAGTGCTGCCCCGCCCTTAGAGCAGGGCGAAGCCGCCGGCGCCGGGACGCACTTGGGCGATGACGTAACACGGAGTCGCCGGGCCCTGCCCCCTACTCGGAGCGCTCCGGTGGTGACAAACAGTGATGAGAACGTCTGGGGCGTCAGTCGTTTTGCTGCCACCCCAAACTGCAAGAGTCAGAAGGATAAGTTTGCTACTCTTTATAGTGAAAAGGCTAAAATATCTTCAAACTGCCTCCATGGACTGTACCCTGACGGTGGTCGCTCCCGCCCCCGCGAGTGACGTCATCGCCACGCGGCGCTGGTTGCCCCCGTGACCACACGGTTTTTGCTACTTAGTTGCCACCCCCAAGGATCGAGTGGGGTAGGGGGAAATGAATTGGCCTCTCCGATAATCCCCACAGGGCTCCCCAATATCCAGAGTAAAACCAGTTTTCTTGCCCAGCACGGTTTCACGACAGCCTGCTTGTCGCAGCCACAGCCCCACCCCGACTCAGCTCGCACCCCCAAGTCCTCTCAGGAAGATTTTCCCGAGCCGCCACTCTGGGCTCACAGTAGGTGCCGACTCTGCTGCTGGGCAGTGTGCCACCGCTGGACCTGCAAGCTCGTATTCAGACCATCGACGACAGATGTGCAGTCAGCGTCGGAAGCTGCTGTGCATAAATGGTGTATCACGTTCACCAACACTCAACTCAGTTGTCTCCTTGATCTTCCACCCACCTGCAAAACCGTTAGTTTGCGACAATTCAGCCAACCTTGTCCACTCTTGCACCAGTGCTGGAAATCACAACCCTGAGAACCAGCACCGCTGCAAACCACAGCTGTCCAATTTCAGTCGACAGTTCCGTGCAGCCAGGCAATCTTGCTAAGACTAAAACAGTCCTTACCACGTTGCTGCTCAGAATTTCTCCTGTTCCTGTCCCCTGCTGTTCCCACCCCGGACACTCTCCTAACTTCTTGCTGAACTCTACCCACCCATCCTCTTTGGTAAAAAATTTTAAAAAATAAAAGATAAAATACTTTGCCTTCTGCATTTCTGAGGAAAATGAGACCACTAGGGATGAATTTCCTTAACTCCCACCAGCCACTATTACAAAACCTACCTGCAGCCCCAGCCTTCCTTTCCTTCTCCCTCTTTCTCCTTGGAAGAGGGGTTCTGTCATCTCAAGGATGACAGCTGAACTCAGGATCAATCACTTTAGAGACTGCTTCATTACTTATCCCTTCTCTTTTGTGTATTTTCAAGTTTCGCCTCTCTTGTCACTCTAACTCTTCAGTATAGAAGCCTGTTCCTGCCTATCCCATCTTTAATTTCTTTTTCTTCTGTCTCCCTTCTTTTGCAACCTACTTTTCTATCTCTGCTTTCTGAACTCCCACTCTTGCTCATTCCAATCTGCAATCTGTGCTTTTTCAGATCTACTGAAACCAGTAGTCACCTCCTAGTTATGGAATCTAATGTTACTGTCTAGGAATGGAACCATTCTATGCGACCGTTGAAAAGAAAGAGCATGATCTGTATGTATTGATAGGGAATGATCTGAAGTTAGATTGTTAACAGAAAAAACAGCTGCATGCTGAGTCATGTGTATTGTATTCTACCAATTGCGTGTTATGTGTACATCTTTTCACAGGCAAGAGAGAGGTGATAGATGTATATCCTTGTCTTGTATATGCATATATTAGCTCTGAAAGGATACATTAAAAAGTGACTGACGCTGGGGAGGAGAATTGGCAACAAAGGGGAAACTCACCTTTCACTTTATGCCATATTGTATTGTTTGAACTTGTAATTCTACAAATATAGTTTAAGTATACTTTTCAACTTATTTTTAAAACTTTTAAATGTGAAAAAAGTGCATTGTTTTCAGTCTTATCTTCCTTTCCCTCTTCTCCTCCTAGACTTCTAGGACGCACTCCTTCCAGGTTTTCCTCCTATTTCTTCAGACTTTTACTTTACCTTTTCAGACTCTTTCACTTGTCACTTAAATTTATTAACTAAGTGTTTGTTGCACACTTAGTGTGTGCCAGGCACTATTCAAGGCACTGGAGAGACATGAAAATGATCAAAGCAGAGTCCCTGCTCTCATGGAAGTTGCATTCCGGTGGAGTGGAAGACAGTCTCCAGAGATGGCAGCTATCACTTGCTCCCTCCATGTATAAAAATACCGCTCTTGGGGGCCAGCCTAGTGGCACAGCGGTTAAGTGCGCATGTTCCGCTTCTCGTCGGCCTGGGGTTTGGACCACCCCTGGTGTGGACATGGCACCACTTGGCAAAAGCCGTGCTGTGGTAGGCGTCCCACGTATAAAAAGTAGAGGAAGATGGGCGTGGATGTTAGCTCAGGGCCCGTCTTCCTCAGCAAAAAGAGGAGGATTGGCAGTAGTTAACTCAGGGCTAATCTTACTCAAAAAAAGAAAAAAAAAAAGAATTAAAATATTAAAAAAAAAATACCACTCTTGACATCGAGATGGAGTTTATTTCCTCTCTCCCTGAATATGGGCTAGCTTTCTGATTTTTTTTTTTTAACTAAAAGAATGTGGCAGAAATGAAGTTCTGGGACTTCTGAATCAAGGCATCAAAAAGAACTGGCAACTTCCACATCCCCATCTGAGAAGCCAGCTGCCATGCTCTGAAAAAGCTTCAGTTATACTGCAGATTGATAAGAGACAATGTGAAGAGATAGGCCACGTGGAAGAGCATTAAAGTGCCAGAATGTGAGTGCAGCCTTCTGTGACATTCCAGGCCAACCCGGTTACTGGCTGAATGCAGCTGAGTGAGTGACATCAGCCAATGCCAAGTGTAGCAAAGCGGCCTAGTCAAGCCCTGCCTGAATTCTTGACCCGAATTCTCAAGAAATAATAAATTGTTGCTTTAAGCCACTAAGTTTGGGATGGTTGGTTATTCAGCAGTAACTGAAACAAGTGGGAAGAGTGAGAGATAATAAACAAAGATGGTGGTGATTAGGCTGTAAAAAGGCAAAATAGTAGAGGAGCTAAAAGCACATGCTGGAGCCAGATGGCCTGGTTCAAATCTCAGCTCCAGCACTTCCTAGCCTTGTGACCTTTGCATAAGTTATTTAACCTCTATCTATCTCAGTTTCTTCATCCATAAAACAGGGATAGTAAAGTCACCTACTTTTTGGATGATATGAAGATTAAATGTTAAGTGCTTAGAATGGTACCTGGCACATGAGCGCTATATAAGTGCTGCTGTTGTTGTTGTGAACAATAAAGGTAAAAGAATAGGTGAGAAGAGTGCAACTTATCTAAGGTGGGCAGGGAGAGCCTCTTCTAAGACATCTGAAAGGACATGTGGATACTGACACCACTCCGGGCAAAGGGAACAAGTAACTGCACAGGCGAGGAGGCCAGTGTGACAAGAGCAGAATGAGAAGAGGTTGAAAGAGGCTGAGTGAGGCTGAGTGAAAGATAAGAGATAGGAAATATGATAAGATCAAGTAGACAATGACCTGGTAGTGGGGACAGAGCCTTTGGGCCATGGAAAGGACTTTGGGTTTATCAGAGTGATGAGGGCAAACACTGGAGGGCCTTGAGAAGAGAGTGTTGTAATCTGGCCATTTTAAAGGGATGACTCTTCTGCTCTGTAGTGATCAGAGTGAAGGAGTTTAAAAGTTGAAACAGGGAGATAAGGAAAAGGCCTTTGGCAATAGTTGAGGCAGAGTCAAGACGGCTTTGCCTGGAGTGACAGTGGAGGAGAAAGAAAAAGGAGTCGGACTCCTGATTTGCAGTAGATACCCTTAACCAAGACTTTGCTTTCTGAGGTTTCCATTATCCCTGGTCAACCATGTCTGAAAATATTTAATGGAAAATTCCAGAAATAAACCATTCATTTTAAATTGCCTGCCATTCTGATGAAATCTCACGCTGACCTGCTCTGTCCTGCCCTGGGTGTGGATCATCCCTTTGTCCAGCATACCCACCCTGTGCTATACACGCGACCTGCCTGTTAGTCACTTAGTAGCTGACTCGGTTATCAGATGGGCTGCCATGCTACCACAGTGCTTGTGTTCAAGTAACCCTTATTTTACTTGGCCTCAAAGTGCAAGAGCAGTGATGCTGGCAATTCACATATGCCAAAGAGAAGCCATAAAGTGCCTCCCGTAAGTGAAAAGGTGAAAGTTCTCAACTTAAGGACAGATAAAAAAGCGTGAGCTGAGGTTGCTAAGATCTACAGTAACTTTTATTACAGTATATTGTTATAATTGTTCTATTTTATTACTAGTTATTGTTTCTAATCTGTTACTGTGCCTAATTTGTAAATTAAACTTTATCATAGGTGTGTATGTATAGGAAAAAATATAGCATGTCAAGGGTTTGGTACTATCTGTGGTTTCAGGCATCGACTGGGGGTCTTGAAACACATCCCCCACAGGTAACAGGCAACCACTGCATTTTGAAAGTTGGGCCTACAGTATTTGTTCACGGATTAGACGTAAGTTTTGAGAGAAAGAGAGGCATTAAGGCCTGAGTTATTGGTAACAATGCACTGTCACTTACTGGGTTGGGAAAGACTGGGGAAAAGAATACGTTTGGAGAAATGGGAGGAAGTACCAAATAATCCTATTTGAACATGTTATAGTTTACATAGCCATTAGGCGTTTGAACACAGATGTTACGTGGGCAGTTGCACATAGGAGTCTTGTGTTAAGGAGAAAGATCAGGGCTGGAAATACAGCTTTGGAAATCATCCACGGGAAAAGCAAGCAGTCTGGGGCCTGAGCCCTGGGGTGCTCCTCTATTCAAAGAGTGAAGAGATAGGGAGGAGCCGGCCCAGAATCCTGCTGGGTTCTCCGAGCGAGGAAATAACCTGTGTTTGAGAAACAGAAAGAAGGCAAAAATATCTAGGAGGGAGTGCATGAGAGAGAAGGATGGTAGAAAATGAGGTTATAGTGGTCATGGAGGGGTTGGTGGGCCAGGCTAAGAGTTTGCTTTTTATTCTAATTGCAAGAGGAATCAGCAGAAAGTGTAAAGTGTGGGAGTGACCTGATCTGATTTATATTTTTGAAAATTCATTGTCTAGTGCTTTATGTGTACTTCCTACTCTATTGCACAGAATGTTAAAAGGAACTGAGGGTTGAGATTAAGTAAGATTAGTGGGTTTTGTTTAAATTCATTCTGACTGAAGAGATTATGGGAGAGTCAGAAAAGAAGCAGGGAGACCAAGGAGAAGCAATTGCATTAGGCCAGATGAGAGATCGTGATGCCTCGGACTGGGGTGACAGCAGCACGCCCCAGCTGAGAATTATTGAGGTTTGAGAGAGTCTCGGGAAATACAATTGGCATGATTTAATGATGAATTCGATGATTTTTAAAAATCTTTACTGATGAATCATTTATTTGGAAAAGACAAAAACATCTCCACATTCTTTTCTGTTATGCAGAAAGTGAGACGTTTCAAATATATTAGTTTTCCTCTTTTTCAACAGAATTCATTTCAATCTGGTCCCAGGAACTGCTTCTCATTTTAGGATTCACGTTTTAGTAACACATATGCACCCATTACAGTCAAAAGAGCATACTTGAATTTTGGATGGTCATTCATTATTATAGTCACCATACAAACTGTAGGGGAGGAAGACATTTCCTCTACCCTCTCTGGATTCGTCTGGCCAGAGAACAAGTTAAATTCACATGAGACAGAATAGCAGGAGAAAATTAAACAAAGCTTTATAACATGTATACATGGGAGAGGTCAGGCAAACTGAGCAACTCGCCAAAATGGCCGAAACCACCACCCCATCCATCATATCCAGCTAAAGACAAAGGAGGATGTTGGGGGTGGGAGGAGTCAGTTACAGGAGGTTACCAGACAAGCACAATAAACAAATGCAGATTTAAGTCCTTGCCTTCCTCATTGATTAAGAGTTTCTAGAGATAAGGTCATCCCCCCTTCTTCCTGGTAGAGAGGGAGATATCTTTACAGATGTCTCTTACAAAGAGTAAGTAAATTATACTTTTCAGTTGCTTTCCTGTCTGCAAAGCAATGAGCCCCCAAATAATCATCATGCCAAACAGACATACCTTGGGATGGCCAATTCCAGGCCCCCACACAACATATGGTAAAAACCCTCTGGCTCTTCCCACCAGGTCCTTTTTGAGCGAGTCCTGGTCTTTGTAAAGCCTCTACCATCAACTTCATTATTATCTCCTTTAGTCAGAAATTTGATGTCTCCATTATCTTTTTCATGAACTTTGATTACTCTGTGAACTACTGGAATGTCTTGTCCTTCAACTTTAAAAACAACAATCTCACCAGCTCTAATTAGGGTCTTCCTGGAAATTTGTTAGGAACAGAAAGTCACCCTATGAAAGGCTGGGTCCACTCAGCACCACTGTGATCGGGCTCTTGCTGCCAGTGAGGACAATCGAGCTTTTCCAGATCATGAATGCAGAAGACACAATCATGGCAAAGTTTCAAACCTGGTAGAAGAGCTGACACTTGTTCCACTTTCTCAGGTCCCCACAGAGGTCCAAACCGGACACAGGGAGATGCTTCCCCATGTTGCTTGTGCACCATGGGAGGGTCTCTGGGTGCTGAGGCGGGCTCAGAGTGTCACAGACAGCTCTAGACATTATATTTGATTCATATGCTGCTTGTTTTTTTTTTTTTTTTGAAGAAGAAGAAGATTAGCCCTGAGCTAACTGCTGCCAATCCTCCTCTTTTTGCTGAGGAAGACTGGCCCTGAGCTAACATCCATGCCCATCTTCCTCTATTTTATATGTGGGACACCTACCACAGTATGGCTTGCCAAGTGGTGCCACGTCCACACCAGGGATCCGAACCAGCGAATCCTGGGCCTCCAAAGCAGAAGATGCGCACTTAACTGCTGCGCCACAGGGCTGGCCCCTGCTGCTTGGGTTTTTTTCTTGAGCAACTGATTAATGGAAATTTCGTTTTCTGAACCGGAGAAGACCAAGGATAAGCATTTTGGCATGGTTTAAGAGGTCTCTTTTGGACATGCTGACTTTGGGATACCTTTTTGGCATCCAAGTGGAAATGTCAAATTGGCAATCAGTGTTGTAGAGAGAGAAATCAGGGCTGGAGAGAGAGATTTGAGAGTCATTTGCACGTAAATGCCATTCAAAGCTAAAGAGACTAGCTGAAATTACCTGGGAGGAAAGTGTAGATAAGTAAGTATAGATAAGAAAGTGTAGATAAGAGTGGAACTGAGCACTGGGTCACCCAAACTCGAAAGGTGAGCAGAGGAGGAGGAGCTAGGAAAGATGATAGCAGAGGAGTCCCCACAGGTGTAGGAGGAAAACTAGGAAAGTGCCCGCTTCCCAGAAATCAAAGAGGCTTTCAAGAAGGCTGGTGTGATAAATGATATTGAACGCAGCTCAACAGTAAAGTAAGGTAAGGTCTGAGAGGTAGCCTTTGGATTTGGTAAGAGGGAACCTTTGGTTTGGTGGAACAGTAGACACAGAGGCTCCACTGGGGTGAGTTAAAGAGAAAACAGGAGGTGAGGGGGGCTGGCCCCGTGGCCGAGTGGTTAAGTTCGCGCGCTCCGCTGCAGGCGGCCCAGTGTTTCGTTAGTTCGAATCCTGGGCGCGGACATGGCACTGCTCATCAGACCACGCTGAGGCAGCGTCCCACATGCCACAACTAGAAGAACCCACAACGAAGAATACACAACTATGTACCTGGGAGGCTTTGGGGAGAAAAAGGAAAAAAAAAAACAAAAACAAAAACAGGAGGTGAGGAAGTAGAGGCATCTCCTTCGGGAAGTGTTGCCGTACAGTGGAATCAAAAACTGGGGCAGTAGCTGGAGGGAGTATGGAGTCAAGGTATAGAGTAGATACCCCAATCCCAAGCATTAAAAAAATCAAACAGCTGATGTGATAGCAAACCTAGATTTCCTACTGGAAAGAATCTGACCTGCAAGGAAAAAAAGAAAAGATGTCCAAACATGGATTTCTATATATTGTCATAGACTCAATCTGAGTTGAATCTACTTATAAGCTCTTTTAGCATGGCATGTGTTACACTAGTTTGCAAACCTATATGTCTCTCTTGTCATATTCTAAACTCCATAGTGTTTTTCTCATTTTTTAATTCTCTAGAGACTAGTACAGTGCCTTGCACTTTAGTAATTGTTCAATAAAATGGTTTATTGAGATCTAGCAATTTAAGAATTTATTGAATTGCAGTTCATTGATAGAGACATAAGTACTTGCCTCTCCTGCCAGCTGCCCTGACTTATATCGGTTCTATTTTTTATCCTCTGATTGATTGCCCACTGGGAGGAATTGAGGACTGCTTCTCCCACTTTCCAATCCTTAAAAGTCAGAGAAGACAAGGATCCTCCTGGGCTCAAAGGGCAAAAAGATTGAAGGCAATGGTTTACCTGCCCTGGGGCAATCCCTGAGTGAGTGTGTGAATGTGTATCTGTGTGTGTGTGTATGTGTGTGTGTGTGTGTGTGTATTGGAGGGGGTGATGCAGCCTCTGGAAGGTAATGATATTTGTGCTAATTTTAATAATGTGGCAATACAATATATTTTATAATGTACTATGTGAAAAATGCTTCATATGTGTATTTTATCCTCATAACAACCCCATGATAGGTATAATTATTCCTAAAATACAGATGAAGAAACCAAGGCCCACTGACTCGTCCAAGTTAATCTAACTACAGTACTCTAAGTGGCAGAGGAAGTCAGACCTGGGGCTCCAAATCTAGATCTCCAAACTCTAAATCTTCTGTTTTCCCCTTACTTCAACTCCCACTGGGTCAAGGTGTTGAATAGAGAGCTTAGCACTAAGATAAAAAGCAGGGTTCAAAAAAGAGATGATAGATGATGACAGAAAAGAAATAACCAGGTCGGTGAAGGCTGGTTTGAGAAACTGAGACGGACTCATGGGAGGGCCGTGTGCGGAGATGTGCCCCGGAGAGGGGTCAGGCAAACAGGACGTGAACACTGGGTCTGGGCTCCCGTCTCCCAGATGCGTGCATGTATGCCGGGGTTGGGGGTACAATCACACACCTGCATCAGTGCTATTATTTAATTCAACAGCCATTTATTGAGTCTGAAAAGAGAAGATGATATAGTTCATACCTCAAAGAATGTACTTACCAACTTGTTAGGAAAACAGTAAAAGCAGTGATTAGAATGCACAGTTCAGACAATCAGAGATCCAGGAGCTCAGCCTTGGGAGAGATGGGGGTCGGGGTGGAGAGAATCAAACCAAGGGAAGATTCTGAACAGAGATGGAACCTCAGCCAGGACCTGAAGGAGGGCCAGGTACAGGGGAGGGAAGAACACGTCAGGTGGGAAAGACGGGAATAGTGGTGGGCAGGGCGGGAGAGGGTCAGTTGTCAGAACCAAGCTGAGGGATTTAGACTTGTTCCACAGTTACGTGGGGGGATCTTTGAGGATGTTTAATCAGAAATGATCAAAGAGGGATTTAAAAACATCTTCTGGGCTTTCGAAATAGAGCTGTAGTTTGTGCATCTTATTCTACTTAACTATTAAAATAGAAGTTCTGTGTGTGTGTGTTACACTTATTATTCTTACTGAATTAGATTATGTTTCTCTCCCAAGTTAAAAAAGAATAGTTAAAAACAACTTAGACCTTTGTTTTAAAAAATGGATGCTGAGATTCCGAGTAGCTGAGATTTTAGAAAAGGGGCACCAACTCCCAGTGACATCTGGGAGCACTTTACTATGTGGCTAAACTTCATGCACCAAGATAATGACCAAGATGAGGAGCAAAGACCTGCTGATGACATATTGTAATTTGGGGGAATGATTTAAATAGAAACACTTCTACTCATCTCATACCAAAAATAATTAGTGGATTGAATGACTAATCACCAGATGTAGGTGAGCAGATGGCAACTTATTTTTAGAAAGAAGCACATGGCTATATGAAAACTGTTGAGATACATATTCATAAATCCTATATTATGACATATAAGTAACCATTAGAGCAAGCATATTTTAACAAAATGTTAAAATACATATTTAAATAAAATATTAATCTGTATCTGAGGGGTTTTTGGGGTTTTTTTCCCCTGCTTTATCTCCCCAAATCCCGCCCCGCCCCCCCCCCCCCCGGGTACATAGTTGTATATCTTAGTTGAAGGTCCTTCTAGTTGTGGCATGTGGGACACCGCCTCAGCATGGCCTGATGAGTGGTGCTAGGTCAGTCAGTGCCCAGGATCCAAACCAGCGAAACCCCAGGCCGCTGCAGCGGAGCTCGAGAACTTAACCACTTGGCCACAGGCTGGCCCCTGAGTTATTTGTATATAACATATGCCTAATAATGCTACATGTCTCTCTCTTATTCTTTCCTTGTCTCTCTCTTTTCTTTTTGTTTTTCAGGTATGCTTTTTGGTGAGGAAGATTGGCCCTGAGCTAACATCTGTTGCCTATCTTCCGCTTTTTTTTTTTTCTCCCCAAAGCCTCAGTGCATGCTTGTATATCCTAGTTGTAAGTCATTCTAGTTCTTCTATGTGGGATGCTGCTACAGGACGACCTAATAAGCAGTGTGTAGGTCCACGCCCAGGATCCCAACTGTGAGCCCTGGGCCACCTAAGTGGAGTGTGGGAACTTAACCACTCAGCCACCAGCAAGCCCCTCCTTCTTTCAGTTTCGTTGACAAAACTTGTTTTTGTTTTTTGCTGAAGATTAGCGTTGAGCTAAAATCTGTGCCAATCTTCCTCTATTTTGTAGATGGGTCGCAGCCACAGCATGGCTGACTAGTGGTGTAGGTCCACACTGGGGATGGGGGGACAGGGCAGGTGGAATCAGGCAGCTTAAGCAAAGCCCTGCACTTAACCACCAGGCCGCAAGGCCTGCCTGACAAAACTTGTTCTACTGTCATCTCTTAGCATTCTGATCTCAAGCTGGGCATTATATGTCACTTTTTTTTTGCTAAAAATAAAAAGCAGTAGTTTGGGCTAAAGGATTCCTTTCTTGTGTGTATTACAACACGTAACAGGTAAATTGTTATAAACATTGAAAGAAAGCATTTAGACCCCAACCTACAAAAAATAGTGCCTCAAATATTTATCTGCAAGTGAATTGTTTGAAATTTAGAACATGTTTTCCCAAAGACACAGGCAGGTCAATAATGGTTTAGTTCCTGGGCTAATCTACAAATGTTGTTTGATTTGTGAGGTCGTTCCAATAACGTGCATTTGCAATGAAAAATATAGCTGAAAGCAATACTTTATAATTTAAAAAAAGGGAAAAACCTTGGTATTGAGTAATTTTTCATGAATTTCATGGCACTTAAAGAAAAGCAGGCTTTAAAGGTGAAGGGTGAAGAGTTCGTCGGAGGGTGCGAGCTCTGCAGCGGAGGGACAGGGGTGGCGGAGGGGCGGCAGCGCCGGGTCCAGCGGTGTGGGAGCCTGGGCCCACAGGAAAAGCGTGCGCCCTCGGCAGTGCCCGGATCAAGGTATCCTCCTGTTCGCTGACTCCGTCAGGAAAAGTTGATAAAAGCCCTACAATTTCGAAAAGCATCTAATCATCTAAATCTGTTCGCACACACTGTCAACGCTCATAAACCCGCCCTGCCGGGGTGAGGAGGAAGAGGGTCACCGCGGAGGGGGACCCGGGAACGGCGAGCCACCCATTGGAAAGGCTTCCCTTTGCACAGCGATGCGGGCTCATAAAACAAACCAGCAGCAGCTTGTCTTTGTTTAAAATGTGAATACTGTATTTTGTTCCTCATGGATTTTTGGGCATTAATTTTGACTTTTAAAATATTGCATGAAGATGGTTTAGCTATTATTTTTATTTTTCTGGATTACGGAGGGCTTTTTGGTGCCCTCTTAGGCCTCATCTCATTCCGGGCATTGGTGGGAAGCGGTGAGAAAGGAGGCGGCAGGAGGGGCCCCACGGTAACCCTTTTCTTTCTCTCTGTCTCTGTGTCTCTCTCCCTTTTCCACTCCCCCGCTCCCCTTCTTTCTTATCTTTAAAAGGTTCTTTTCTGACTTTGGGTCTCCAGTGCCATCCGTCTTCCCTGGCTGCTACTGAAGGCCCAGCCATAGCCTGGAGCCAGCGGGCTCCTGGGGGCCGCGAGCTGGGCAGGGCGCAGTACTTCTGAGGGGAAGAGGCCTAATCGATTTGCGCAGGTTTTAAAATTATACGTATTTTTTTTTAAATGTGGTTAAATCCTCTGAATTTCGGAGCCTTGGGGCCACGTCTGGTTTGCCTAGCCCTAGCAACTGCTAGGCTTGTGTATGTGATGAAGGCAATTGGAGGAATAAGAAAAACTTAACGAAGTAACTGGATGGGGAGAAGAAAAAAGATTGTTTAAAAAGGATGTGCGTAAATTGAAGAAAGAGATTGCCTAAAGTGGAGTCACCTTGGCTGTCAGTGGCAAAGTCCAAAGAAAATTGGGATGAGTGTGTGGTGGGAGGAGAGATTTGGGATTCCGGAGGGGAGTTATCTCCAAAAAGAGGTTGAGAGGGAAGAAAAGTTGATTTGGTCAGTTCTCCATCCTGGCCACCAAGTGGTGCTGTCGGTACAGGGCTGGCTGCTTTCTGGAATGAGGGAGAAGGGGTTCCCGCATCCTGGGATGGAGATGGGGAAAGGGAGTCTCAGAGGGCCTGCGCGCAGTTGGTGGGGGTCAGAAATTCACAAGTCAGGTTCTTGTAAGTTGTGTTTATGTACCCACAATATATACATATTTTAAAGTAATAGTAACTTGCAGGAGACATTTTCAAACAGTTCTAAAACTACTACTTTCAGTACTGTGGAGTGTGCTACAGTTCGGCAAGGAAAAAGATGGGTTTCCAGGCTGGACCACTTTACTCTGACAGATCAAGAAACTTTAGGGCACTGTTAAAGAAGGTTGTGGGAGCCTTTGAATGCATTTCGTTAACAATGAGAAGTTGTGCCAAAGTACCACTACCCTTTAGTCGTTACCCTGAGCACTTCTGTCGTGGACTGATTGTTCTGATTCCGTTTTGACTGTGAGCAGCTGCTAGAAAGAGGTGCACTGAGTTGAAGACAGCGCATGGAGGGTGCTCCCCTCAGCCTCTGCCTTCAGGAATACGTGTTTTCTGTCAGAGAGGAATTTCCTTCTGGTGGGTTCGGATACCACGCTGGGTCCAAGAAGCAAAATGCCCTTCCATGTGCAACGTAACAGTGTGCTGAGTTGATGGACCCACTGTGTGTCAGGGCACAGAATCCTCATTGTGTGGAGACGTGGGTAAAAGCATAGACCCTAGAGTCGATACCAGTGGGTTTAAGCCTAATTCTGACACTTTAAGAAAGTTTGGACGATTCCCAGTTTTCTCATCTAAAATTTGGGGAATAAAATATCTATGACATAGAATTAAATGAGATAATATATCTGAAATCCTTGGTTAGAACATAAAAAAAAAAGATAGCCATATTAGGCGGCAATGCCTGAAGAAAGAGGGGAGGACCAAGAACAGGCATGGAAACTCCTGTGTGACTGATTATCTCCCAATTCTTACATTGTATCAAGAAGGAAGATGGTCAAGAAGGTTTCAGGGACGGGCTTTGGAGCTGCTCTGCCTTAGTCTAAATCCTGGTTCCACCGCTTCTGACTTGTGTGGCCTTGGGCGAATTATTTCATACTACTGACTACAGAATTGTTGTGAGCGGATACAAGTAAACTATGTGCTGGCCTTATTATTGTTGTCACTTTTTTTTTCTACCTGTAGCCAGAAGACTTGAACTAAATCCCGATTATGCTATATTTACAAATCTATTCTTTATGAAAAGAACCTTAAATCATGCTTTAAAAAAATCATGCTGTTATATTGAAAGTGGAAAATTAAATATAAAATTGGTGTTCCCCATTTCACTGGGCACCTATTCATCAGTTCAAGTCATTTCTGGAATTTTCCCTTAATGCATTCAGACTCAAGGAATTAAAACAAACAAGCAAGCAATCATACAAATGCAAAGAACGACAGAGAAAGCATCTGGTCTGTAGAAGCATGATTTTATTTTTTTGCTTATACGAGAAATGGGACGTCTTCCACTTTCCTTGCACCTGCAGACACGCCAGGGATTCCGACAGTTTTAGACAGTGGGTCCTCCTTAGGTATAGTGTCCAGTATAATTGTGCCATTCCACAAGCTAAGCCTTTCTTCCACAAGAACATTTTGCAATTAGATTTCTTTACCTGCCTGTGAAATGTCTTTTTTAACCCGCCATTGCTTTCTTTCCCGTAGTTTTAGAGTGTGGACCTGCACATATGGAATCACGCAGCATTCTCGAGCGTCCCATCTGTACTTCACAGTTTTGATCCACAACAGGTAAATGGCTCCTTCAGAAGTGAAGGCCAGGATGTGGGGAGAGCCTGAATGAGAGGCGAGAAGCTGGTATGAGAGCCGGGAGAACAGAATTTAAGCTGGAAAACTAGTAACTGGGGCATTTGGCATTTCTGAGCAGAAATTCCCAGAGCTCCAGAAACTGTCTTCTTACAACAATAAGAAATTGTGAAATTTGGAAATATGGTCGTCCAGCTCCACATACTTTCTCAATAGCTCATTGCTTTTGAACCTCACTGTTTCTTGAAGGTCGTGGAAATAGAAGATAACACTGGAATTTACGCCATCAGCTTGTGGAAACTAGGTACAAGGAAACAAATAGCACACTGATATGTAATAATAAGATGATGTAAATAAAGAGCATAAACATATATAAAGGAATGGAGGAGACCCAGATACTGTGGGTTTGCACTTCTGCTTGTTGTCAGCAGACAGCACTCACAGCCTGTGAAGTTTCAAGTTCACGTCCTCCGGAAAGAAGGAAGACGTGACTTAAGGATCATATTCCGTAGCTTTTATTTGGAACGAAGATGATGTCACATGCCTCCTGAATAACAAAGTAGAGTCACTTATCTATTACCGGTTCATCCTAAATATGATAACTAATTTAAATTAGGCTTAATCATTAATGAGACGCACAACCAAACTGAGATTTTTGTGCTCTTTGTGCAAATACTATTATCAGTGTCTCCTCATTAAATAAAGTTTGGGAAGTTTGGTAGTGTTTGGGGAGCTTTATAAATATTTTCTACTGCTTGCTAGTTTAGTAACCTTGGGAAAGTTACTTAAATTCTCTAAGACTCAGTTCCCTCATGATCAAGTGGCGATAATAGTGGTATGCACTCACTGTCGCGGAGTTGGAAGATCAGCATGGAGTCTGGCACAGAGCAGGCACTGATGTGGTAGCTGTTACTATTGTTATTGTACTTTTGTCTAAAGCTTCCCTCCACCTTTTGGAAGTAGTCAGAAATATAAGGAAATAAATAAATAATCAAAATGTATGGATTGCATGTGAGTTGTGTTTTTAAAAATTTGTTCTTTTTCTACTTTCTTATTTAGAAAATTCTTTTGTTTTTAAAAAAAGATTTTATTTTTCCTTTTTCTCTCCAAAGCCCCCTGGTACATAGTTGTATATTTTTAGTTGTGGGTCCTTCTAGTGTGGCATGTGGGTGTCGCCTCAGCATGGCTTGATGAGCGGTGCCATGTCTGTGCCCAGGATTCGAACAGGCAAAACCTGGGCCACTGAAGTGGAGCGTGCAAACGTAACCACTTGGCCTCGGGGCTGGCCTCTAGAAAATTCTTAAACACACCAAAATGAACTTTCAGATAGCCATCACCCAGCTTAAACAATTACCAATGTTTTTTACCAGTGTTGGTTTTTTATTTCCAACATTATTTTTCGGTAATATTTTAAAGCAAGGACATTATGTCATTCCACCTGTGCATACTTCAGCATGCATCTCTAACCATAAGATTGCTTCAAAAACATAATCACCATGCAAAATTAAAAATAAATTTTTGGGGCCAGCCTGGTGGCACAGCAGTTAAGTGCACACGTTCTGCTTCGCGGCCTGGGATTCACCAGTTCGGATCCTGGGTGCAGACCTACGCACCTCTTATCAAGCCATGCTGTGGCAGGTGTCCCACATATAAAGTAGAGGAAGATGGGCATGGATGTTAGCTCAGGGCCCGTCTTCCTCAGTAAAAAGAGGAGGATTGGCAGCAGATGTTAGCTCAGGGCTGATCTCCCTCAAAAAATAAATAAAATAAATTCTTAAAATCATCTAATACTGTATTTAAGTTTCCATACTTGTCTCAGAAGTATTATTTTACAGTGGTTGCCAGGGGCTGGGGGATAGCGGAAATGGGGAAAGAGTGGTCAAACTGTCAAGTTTCAGCTAAACAGGATAAATCAGTTCTGGGGATCTCACGTACAGCAGGGTGTCCATGGTTAACGATACTGCATTGTAGACTTGAAATTTGCTAAGAGGGTAGATCTTAACTGTTCTCACCAAAAAAAAAGTTAACCATATGAGGTGATAAACATGTTAATTAGCTTGATTGTGGTAAATATTTCACAATGTATACATCTATCAAAACATCACCTTGTATATCTTAAAGATTTTAATTTTTTTTTCCTTTTTTCTCCCCAAAGCCCCTCCCGGTACATAGTTGTATATCTTTAGTTGTGGGTCCTTCTAGTTCTGGCATACGGGATGCCACCTCAGCATGGCCTGACAAGCAGTGCCATGTCTGCGCCCAGGATTCAAACCAGCGGAACCCTGGGCTGCCGAAGCAGAGCGCATGAACTCAACCACTCAGCCACGGGGCCAGCCCCTCACCTTGTATATCTTAAACATATATATATTTCCTTTGGTGAGGAAGATTGGCCCCGAGCTAACATGTGTTACCAATCTCCCTCTTTTTACGTGAGGAAGATTGTCCCTGAGCTAACATCTGTGCCAATCTTCCTCTATTTTGTATATGGGACGCCACCACAGCATGGCTTGATGATCGAGTGGAGTATAGGTCCATGCCCAGGATCTGAACCCGCCATCCCCAGGCCACCAAAGCAGAGCGCACGAACTTGACCACTATGCCACTGGCCTGGCTCCAAATATATATAATTTTTATTTGTCAATTATACCTCAGTACTAAGCTGTAGGAAAAAAAGAAATGTCCTTTTACAGTTGATTTGTTCAAATCAGGATCCAAACAAGATCTCCGTATTGCATTTATTTGTTGTATCTCTTCAGACTTTTTAATTCTCTTCTGTTTCTTTTTTTGTCCCATTGATTTGTTACAGAAATCAGGTTATTCGTCCTTTCTGATTTGGCTGTTCATTTCATTGTGGTGTTATTTAACATCTCTGTCCTCCGTATTTCTTGTAATTTGGTTTTAGAACTAGACACTGGATTAGATTCAGATTAAATTTTTTTCTTTAGTCAAAAATACATCACAGGTGGTGCTGTGTTCTTCCAGTGGTATCGCGTCAGGAGGCACGTAAGGTCTGGATGCCCCAAATTTAGTGGAGCTGAGATTGATCAGTGGACTCAGATGGCGTCAACCTGACCCTTCATTGCAAAGTTCCTTTCAATCTTTCACCTAAGAATTTTAACATTCATTGATGATTGTTGCTTAGATCTATTACTGCATTAGGCATTGTGTAATAGTGAATTTTCTACTTCTATTGTTTCCTCTGCATTTATTAGCTGAAATTCTTCTATGAAGAAGATTTTCCCCCTCATTGACCCTGGAAAAACAATTTGTATAGAAAAGACAAAATAAATGCTTGATTTTTCCCTTTTATTTATCAATATCCAGAGTAATGAGTTGGTGCACTAGAAATCTCCAAGTGACTGTTTTTGTTTAGAATCACTATAAAGTTATGGATTTTACATATTTTGTGTGTTCCAATCCATTGCAGTCATTATTCTTTTTCTTCTTCTTCTTCTTTTTTTTTTTTTGGTGAGGAAGATTGGCCCTGAGCTAACATCTTTCTGTGCAAGGAAGATTGTCGCTCAGCCAACATCTGTGTCAATCTTCCTCCACTTTATGTGGGATGCTGCCACAGTGTGGCCCAATGAACAGTGCTAGGGCCATGCCTGGGATCTGAACCCGAAAACCCTGTACCAGCAAAGCAGAGCGTGCAAACTCAACCACTATGCCACCAGGCCAGCCCCGTCGTTATTCTTTTTGATATTAAAATTGTCCCATCTTAAGCCAAAAGGGAGTCCCTTCAAGTTGGCTCCTATATGTCCTTTTGACATAACTCCCATTGACTTAAGATGAGCCTGGGACATCTTTCTTGATAACTTCCTGGATTTCATGCTCCAGACCTTCAGCCACCATGTCTTGTGGATGCTTGGTCCCTTTGAATGGAAAATGGTATTTAGAGACAATAGATCATTAGCACTGGGGTTGCTTATTGCTATTAATTTGTCAAAGTTTCTAGATCTTTTTTGGTTGATAGCAATTTTTTAAAGGAAAAAAGTATGTTTATACTAAATTTTATTTAAGTTTATTCCAAATCAAATTTAAGATCACGTAATTTTTACTTGATCTCTTTCATTTGATATTTATGTATATTTTCTCTTATGCTGAAACAAGTTTGGTTTCTAGTAATTTAGCATAATTACTTACTTTTTTTATCCTAAAATACACCAATAACAGCTTTAAAATTATAAGAGTAATATTGCCACTATTAATAAGACTACTGACTACATTTTATTTTCCCTTATTTCTTTGCCACAAAAGGTAACACAGAAAACACAAAAGCATTTTGCCTTTTTCATTTAACAGTGTATTTCGATGATCACTGTATGTCATTATGTAGAGATCTCATTTTTTTCTTACAGCTGCATATTACTCTGTGGTGTGGATGTATATGGATTATTTTTAATGTTTCTGACACAAACTTCGCATTTTTCTCATGTTATTATGTGTTGAGTGCTTGTGATAATCTACATATTCTGGAAATATAATTAGACCATAATTCCTAATAATCTGGCTAAATTTTACAAAGATAGTATGCAAAGATTGGAAAAAGTGCAAACTCTGAACTACACACAGTAGTTTGAAGACACACCATTGAGAAAGGGACTAGGACTCCAAAAACGTAGGGTGGGAGAAGCTAGCCTGAAATGATCACTAACCTATAATTTTACTGCTGCTTAAACAATGACTACCATTTGTCTTCACACAGATGCCCTGGAAGCAGAGTCTCAGGCACAGCTTCGACTTTGAGGGGGAGGGGGTCAGGAGCATCCCGGGAAGCAGAAGTGAGGGGGAGGGGGTCAGGTGCATCCCGGGAAGCAGAAGTGAGGGGGAGGGGGTCAGGAGCATCCCGGGAAGCAGAAGTGAGGGGGAGGGGGTCAGGTGCATCCCGGGAAGCAGAAGTGAGGGGGAGGGGGTCAGGTGCATCCCGGGAAGCAGAAGTGAGGGGGAAGGGGTCAGGTGCATCCCGAGAAGCAGAAGTGAGGGGGAGGGGGTCAGGTGCATCCCGGGAAGCAGAAGTGAGGGGGAGGGGGTCAGGAGCATCCCGGGAAGCAGAAGTGAGGGGGAGGGGGTCAGGTGCATCCCGGGAAGCAGAAGTGAGGGGGAGGGGGTCAGGAGCATCCCGGGAAGCAGAAGTGAGGGGGAGGGGGTCAGGTGCATCCCGGGAAGCAGAAGTGAGGGGGAGGGGGTCAGGAGCATCCCGGGAAGCAGAAGTGAGGGGGAGGGGGTCAGGTGCATCCCGGGAAGCAGAAGTGAGGGGGAGGGGGTCAGGAGCATCCCGGGAAGCAGAAGTGAGGGTGAGGGGGAAGAAACGCAGAGAAGAAGGAGAGCAAATAAACGGAGCATGTTTCTGAGCCAGGCTCTGCTCCAGAGCAAACGCAGCTGGTTTCACGATGGTGGAAGTGCATTTCACGGGGCTCCCTGCATTTCACCATTGTGCCGCCTGGCCCTTGCGGGAAGGTGCTGGAGAAGCTGGAGCCTGTATTGGTCCATTCAGGCTAGTGGCCAGGCACAGGGTCTCTCCTTGCCAGTCAGCTTCATGTGTGGAGCTCTTTGGTCTGTGACAGCGGGAGATGGCAAAAACAGTGGCCAGGCTTCAGAACAGCAGAGGGGGGCTTCTCCCACTAAGCAGCCAACCATCGAGGTTGATCCGGCCAACCTGGGGTGGCACGTAAACTGGGTCTGATTCACAAATCAAACTGAAATCATCTGAGTCTTCTGTCCTTATTCAGAAATTTTTGATAACAAAAATTGTTTTGGATACAGTGATAGAAAATATCTTAAGAAGTCATCTAATATTTTTCCTTGACTTTAAACAAGACCATAAGTTATTCCAGTTTTGAAAACCTCAAGAATATTTCACAAGTTCCCTCAGGAGCCCATTCAAGAATCTAAACATAGCATTTTAAACCCTACAAAGGGGCTGGCCTGATGGCATAGCAGTTAAGTTCATACGTTCGCTTCAGTGGCCCGGGGTTTGCCAGTTTGGATCCCAGGCATGGACCTACCCACCGCTTATCAAGCCATGCTGTGGCAGGCATCCCACATATAAAGTAGAGGAAGATGGGCACAGATATTAGCTCAGGGCCAGTCTTCCTCAGCAAAAAGAAGATTGGCAGCAGATGTTAGCTCAGGGCTAATCTTCCTCACACACGCACACACACACAAACCTTAAAAAAATCAGGCTATACTGTTTTAGCAACTTGTGACTTAGGTAAATTACCCCCTAGGCTAATAAAAATGCTAAATATTTAAAAATTCTAAAACTTTTGATAATTAGAGGATGATTAAAAAAAAAAAAAAAAAACGACTAACTCAAACCTGGTCTGGGATATAACTTTTGTATGATGAAAATCACAATCTCTTTTTAGGAAGAAATCAGCATTCTGATAAAATGTATTGTAATCAAATTATGATAAATTCTAATGGAATTAAGAAATATTCTGAGGAACTAGCTTCTCTCACTCTCTATTGATTGTCAGCCAAATGTTTAATAGTCTTTAACCAAATATTGATTTTTGTGTGTTAGTGTAACTAGTCACTTTTTTTCTTTCAACTAAATGTCTGTAATTTGAGTGAATTTTTTTTTTTGGAGGAAGTTTAGCCCTGAGCTAACTGCTGCCAATCCTCCTCTTTTTACTGAGGAAGACTGGCCCTGAGCTCGCATCCATGCCCATCTTCCCCTATTTTATATGTGGGACACCTGCCACAGCATGGTTTGTCAAGCAGTGCCACGTCCGCACCCAGGAATCCAGGCTGGCGAACCCTGGGCCAACGAAGCGGAACGTGTGAACTTAACCACTGCGCCACTGGGCTGGTTCCCTGAGTGAGTCTTTGAATTGGCCTGTTTTAGGTCTCTTCTCTTGTGGCGATTTTCAAATAAAACTTCAATACATGCTCATAATGAAATTATCTGAAAGCTTTTTTTAAAACCGTTGTGAGGTTCGGATATCAAATATACATAAAAAATGTTGTGGTAATAGACATGACTCTCACTTTTTCCTTTAACAATAAGATTGTGTGTGTGTGTATCCTACATTCTCGATCACTCAGATTAGTACCTTATACTGGCAACAACCTTAGGAGTCTATGAGAGAAAGTAGTTCTGTTCAAAGGCTACAAACTAGCAGGAGCTAGTTCCTTGACCTGTCGTGCTATTAATATAGTAACAAGAATTACATTTATGTGGAAGGAAGGAAGGAGGGAGAGAGGGAGAGAAGGAGGTATTTCATTCACACACCTCTCTCTCCACCGTTGGGTGACGTTGTTATCCGTATGGTAAGAACAACACAGGTGCTCACTAGATAGTTTTTGAATCAATGAATGAATGACCGCCTCTCTGGAACTGTTAGATGCACTGTTGCTTGAAGGCAAAGAGGCAGAGTAGACACCCTCAGCCTTCCTCCGTTCTATGATTCTGTGGTTTCTCTGACTACTAAAAGTTGGCTAGGTTGCAAATTTATTTAAAGTCAGAAAAGCAGGATGCTTTCAGATAAAAGCAGGGAGAAAATACTCCTCAACCTGTCCACCTTAGTACCAGGGAAGCCTAATAAATATCATTAGCATTTACGTGGCTAAGCAGTATAAACTCATAAAAGCTATGTACCAACAGCACTAACTTGTGGCTAGAATAAGAACGTTACCTGTGCCAGATTTTATTCTATCTTATGTTTTAGCCATCCTGTTTTCATTTGAGCACAGAGGAACGCAGCCAGCTGCCTTTCTGATCTATAGTTTCTTGCACCGAGAAGGAAAAACTGCTGAAGTCATGAGGCTGCTCCAGGCAGAGCCCTCATGTGGGTCATATGAAATCTCTAGCATTGCTGACCTCGGGCAGGAGGGAGTGACAAGGACGGGAGAGGCAGAGGGGAGAGGTTCGAGCACGGGTTTTCTCCTTGAACCTAGAAGATTATGGGTCAAGAGCTGTGTGCAAAGACTCTCCAGCCTGGATGCAGCTGCCATCGCTGTTGGGAGGGAGGCGATGCACACAGCTGTCAGAGGAGCGTGCCTGTGACGATGGAGGCTGCGATCGAGGTATTTGTATCCAGGAGGAGCGTCTTCCTCTATTGATAAACCAAGGAGGTCAGAGACTCCCTTTCGGAAGCAGGGTCTGATTTTTCTGTGGTAGGTCGAAACCAATAGAAAGAAAATTCTATTAAAGTTACAGAGAATTTGTGGCTGTTGTTATCAAATTTAGGGATTTTCTTGTAAACCAAAAGGGAAAAATAATCCTATGCTTTGCACTGCACGAAACTCACTTGCCTCGAAGTTGAGAAAGTTAGTTATTCTCTTGAAATCTCTCAAGTACTAAATTACAGAGCTGAACCTCAAAAATGAAGCTGCAGTATTGGTATGCTAGGATTCAAAATTTTAATAATTAGCTCATGCTTATTAGCAATGCCATACCAGAAAATTATTCCCCTAAGGAGATAAATTAAGGGGACATGAAAAAAAAAAAAAAGCCTGAGTTAAACAGAGAAAAATTGGAAACCATCCATCAGAGAGATTTAGGTTAACCCAAGAGTTAAAGACATATTTTTAGGTGAAAAAAGAATGTCATGTTTCAGCAGTTGATATTAGTATGGTCTTTTTTAGGACTCTGACTTTCAGGAAAGGTGTCTTTTGGGGATGTAGGAAGCTCAGAAAACATGTGAAGAGTGAAAATCAGGCAAATAACGAAAAACCGGTTTATGTCAGCCACCAAATCTTGACTTTGCATAAATTTTATTCCTGCACTTTCTGCTTTCTTTAGCTAACAGATCTAAAGGAAGCGTCAGGTTCCATGACTTCATTTCACCCCAGGGGACTTCAGGCTGTCCGTGCACGGAAGTTCAAGAGTAAAAGGCCACGGAGTAACAGTGATTCTTTTCAGGAAGAGGATCTGAGGCAGGGTTTTCAGTGGGTGAGTGAGCAGCTGATGTTGATCAAGAATTTAATGCATGCTTGTCCCCGGGAGGCTGGCCCTTACCTCCAGGGCAATTCCTGACCGGGCCTTCCCAAGTACGTTCTGGCAACGCTGTCTAAGTTCTCTGAAAAAAAAATCAACACTAAAAAGGTGTTCTTTCTTTCTTTCTTTCTTTCTTTCTTCCTTTCTTTCTTTCCCACCTCTCACCCCTCCCTGTTCCCCTTAAGCAGAGGAAGAGCCTCCCTTTTGGGGCAGCCTCATCCTACTTGAACTTGGAGAAGCTGGGTGAAGGTTCTTACGCTACGGTTTACAAGGGGATTAGCAGGTGAGTGACTCATAGCTGGGAGGGACTTTAGAGATGAGGATCCCATCCTCTGATTTGTTATTATAAAGTCAGTTGACACATGGCAGAAGTTCACAGCATCTGGGACCTGTGCAAGACACCATAGTCGACAGGGGGAGACACGATGATTTAAATAGCCTTGAAAGGAAAACAAACTTGCCCTGTCCCGATGAAAGCCAGCCCAGTAAGATGCTTATCAGCTTTTCCTCTTTTTTATTCAATACAAAGAAAGTAGACTGGCCCAAGGAACAATTCCTGCTCTTCAGCCTGGTGAGAAGGGCAGTTGCTATGGTGTCTCTAAAGGGTTTTCAAGTCCCTCCCTAAGTCATGACAGGTTTGCAATGGCAACCTTGAGTCTGATCCTCTGTCCTCCCACTTTGCCTTCATGGAAGAGACTAAAGTTGGTTTCTACAAAGGATGATATATGAAAAAAAAAAGATTAATCCTGGGTTTTCTATTTGCAAAATATACCAAATGGCTGGAGAATAAAAATGCTGCTAGTCCAGAAGCCAAGTGCCCATTCTGGCTAACAACAAACTTTGTGAAGCATGCATTAAAGATCCATGACCTCCACTGCTGTAGTCAAGGTGGGAACATTGGAAGGCCTGATTTCTTTAATTTATGTTACTCCAATGGAGAAAAATAATGGCTCAATAAAAATAATAGTGGTGAAATGTTAATTTTAAAAATTTAATATAAATGCGACAAGACTAAATATTCACTATTGATCTTAGTACTTGTGTTAATATTTTCACTTGTTAAAACAAGATTTTAGGAGAAGTGTCATTTTAAATATATTATGTGGAAAGAGGATTTAATTCACTTCCGTAGACTATCTTAGGAACTGAGAATATAAAAGATTTTCTTCAAGAGACTCAGCCTAGTAATAATGTGAAAAATATATTAGAAATACTTGTCCAAGTGCACAGAGATACATGTAAAAGTGTATTCATTGCAGCAAGATTTGTAGCAGAAAAAGTGAAAACCTGGTTACAAATATCCATTAATGGAGGACTGGGTGAATAATCACCAAACAATGAAATAGCACACAGCCGTCTAAAGCAGGAGATAGATGGACTAACATGAAAAGATGTGCCCTATTTTAAGAGAAAAAATAGAGGCTACAGAATATGTACCCTATGATCTCATTTAGAAAAAAAGCAGTCAGATGTACTGTACCTGTATAAATTTGTATGTGCATGGAGAAATTTGGAAAAATGCACAAGAGATTGTTAAAAGTAGACACTTTTAGTGGTTGCAACTGGGGTGGGGAAATAAAATCAAACTTTTCACTTTCTTCCTTACCACAAAGACACTGCATTTATGATTTTAAAACAAATTAAAAAATATCTTAGAGATAGATGACAAAAAAGCACTTGATAAATTCAACATCAGTTACTAGTTTTTAAAACTCTGAGCAGAAAAGAAATAGAATGATCATTCCTTATTCTGATGCGGAAGATTTCAAGTCCACAGCCCACAAACTTTTTTGTTAAATACTAGAGACGTCACTATTAAGTAAGAGATAGGGCAAGAATGCCCATTATCCTTAATTGTTAAAGATTATCATAAACTTCTAGCCAAGGCAATGAGAAAAAATAAGACTGAATACAATTTTTGCAGATTATAGAATTGTCTACCCAAGACACCCAAGGGAATCATCTAAGGAACTATTAAAAGTAGTAAGATAGAACAATAAGGTACTCAGTTACAAAATCAAAATATACTTATCAAAAGTTGTCTTATGGGGGCCGGTCCCATGGCCTAGTGGTTAAGTTCAGTGTGCTCTGCTTTGGTGTCCCAGATTCAGTTCCTGAGCACAGACATACACCATTGGTCAGTGGCCATGCTGTGGTGGTGACCCACATACAAAATAGAGGAAGACTGGCATAGATGTTAGCTCATGGTGAATTTTCCTCAGGAAAAAAAAGTTGTCTTATGTGTTAGCAATAATCATTTAATAGAAAATATAGTAGAGAAATTTCTCTCACAATCGCAACAACAAAAAATGGGCAGAATTTATATAAAGATTTACTAAGGGACATAAAGGACTTGAAGAAAGCTGAACAGGCATTATTCATTCTACTAATATTTACTACGCACTTACCATGTGCCAGGCATATTTTAGCCAATAAGGATTCATCAGAGAACAAAAGAGACAAAAATCCCTGCTCTTATGGAGTGCACGTTCTAGTGGGGGTGAGATAGACAATAAATAATTTAGTAAAACACTGTGTTTGTGTGGAAAGAGTGAAACAGGGCAGAGGGACAGGGCATGCCAGAGTGGGGTGGTGGGTTACTGTTCTAAGTAGGGTGATGAGAGGAGGCCTCGCTGAGAGGGAACACTTGAGCAGAGACCCTGACAAAGGTGAGGCGTGAGCTGTGTGCGTGGAGAGTGGAGAGGGCTTCAGGCAAGTAACAAGTCCCTGAGGCAAGGGCAAGCTGGCATTGGAGGGGAGAGAGAAGAGAGATGAGGGCAGGCAGGGGTTGTAGTTGCCCTAGGGGAGTAGAATAGGGTCCCACAGGTCATCCCAGGGACAGTCATAAGGGTATGGGATTAGAAAATCTAACAGCACAAAGAAGTCAATAATTGTCTAATTCAGAGTTTTAATGTATTCTCAATGTGTTCAAAAGCCACAATAATTAAACTAGTGTAGCACAAGTGTAAGAAAAGACAGATCAAAGAAATATGATTTTTTTTTTTTGAGGAAGATTAGCCCTGAGCTAACATCTGCTGCCAATCCTCCTCTTCTTTGCTGAGGAAGACTGGCCCTGAGCTAACATCCGTGCCCATCTTCCTCTACTTTATACGTGGGATGCCTACCACAGCATGCTTGACAAGCAGTGCCACATCTGCACCCAGGATCCAAACCTGCGAACCCTGGGCTGCCTAAGCAGAGCATGCGAACTTAACCACTGCACCACCGGGTCAGCCCCAGAAATATGATTTTTAAAAGGCAGAACAAGGGGCCGACTTGGTGGCCTCAGCAAAAAAAAAAGAAAGGACTAAGATAAATTGATTTATTTCATAAATTTATACCTATCTACTGTGATATCTACTTTAAAAGAGACAAAAAGAATAGTTACTGTGAGAAAGTATTTTGAAATAAAGTTGGAAAGCCGTAATAAACTTATAAATGCTATGAAAAAAGGCAATATACAACAGCAAATAGATTTTTAAAATTTAAAAACCATCTACAATCCCTCACTTTAGCACAGCAATTGCCCCTGTGCATTTTGTCCTCCATAAGCACGCAGTTTATATAAAGCCACAGCAAAGTGTTTGCTATTTTGTATTCTACTGTTCATTTTATCATAACTCTTTTCCATGTTTTTTCTACATGTCCCTGGAATTAAACTTTTGTATGAATGCAAAATATTCCATTGTATTGATGTACCACAAATTTTTTAGCTGTTCCTCGAACCACTGCACATTTCAGATATTTCTATTTTCTAACTAATACAATAGAGGATATCTTTCCTGCATTTGGAATTTTTAAAATCTTTATTATATAAGTTTATTGGGAAAAATTCCTGGGTACGGTACTTTTATGGCTTTTCCTATGTATTACTAGGAAATTACCCCCAAATTTTACCAGTTTACTATGCAACCCATAATAAACAATATAATTTTACCGCAAAAGAACCCCACAAACCACTAAAGAATTCCTAATAAACTATGGGCTTTAGTTAATAATAACGTATCAATATTGGTTCATTAATTATAACAAATGTACTATACTAATACAAGATGTTAACAATAGAAGAAACTGGATGTGAGGTACATGAGAACTCGCTGTACTAGTTTCTCAATTTCTCTGTAAATCTAAAACTCTTCTAAAAAACAACCCGGTCCAGTGTTGGCAAGGCAGTGCTGGTGTGGCCGTGTGGTCAATTTGGGAACATGTGTTCAAAACAATAAAAAAACTTGTGCGCAGCATGCTCTTTGATTTAGCAATTCAACCTCTACCCTAAGAAAATAACAGGAGCTCTATGAAAATTTTGATCTACAAATATGATTGTCACTGTATTTTTATAGTAGTCAAAAGTTAGAAACAATTTAAAAGCATTTGGAATTGGCTAAACACATTACATATTTATATGACGACATATTATGTCATTATCAAATATCACATAGTACAAGAGAAAAAGTTAGAGGAAAAACAGGTTACTAATAATGTGATACGAATCCCACTGTATTAAAAACGATATATTTATACTTGCATTAAAATCTTCTCCGTTCTCTGGCACTTAGCTTAGATCAGCAAACGAAACAATGAATAAGGGGAGAGGAGGAGGAGATGAGGAGAGAGAGAATGGTGGCACTGGGCAAGTCCTGTAGGGCGCAGGAGGCAATTGTAAGAATTTGGCTTTTATTCAAAGTGAAATGTGGAGATAGTGGTGGGTTTTGAGCAGAGCAATGACTGATTTTGACTTTCAGTTAAAAAGAGTGCCTGAGGCTACTCTGTTGAGAGTAGATAGTAGGGTACAAGTGTACCAGCAGACAGCCTGTTAAGAGGCCACCACAGTGATTCGGATGAAAAATAAAGATGGCTCACGTAAGTGCACAAAAGGAAAGAAAAGGAACAATATACATCAAAATATTATGAGGATGGATTTGCGGGGGTGTTTTTCTGTGCTTTTCTGTGTTTTCCAAATTTTCTATAATGAACACATATCACTTTGGTAAAGAGAAAAAAAATGTTTTGGTAAATATACATATGACTTTTAAAGCTTTTTATTTTGAGAAAATTATAGATTCATACACTGGAATCTATTTTGAAGGAAAGCGACTTTTGTTAAACTATCCTTAGTATAAACTGCTGCTATGAACCATCTTGATAAACGTGTGCCCTGTCCCCTGATTCTCCTAGAATAAACGGACAACTAGTGGCTTTAAAAGTCATCAGCATGAATGCAGAGGAAGGAGTCCCATTTACAGCTATCCGGGAAGGTAAGAACAGCCAACGGGCCCAAGAGATCTGTTTTTAAGTCCTTGATTTGGTTTAAAAAATGCATTGGGTCTAGTCATTCAGCGTTTAGCTTTTGATATTTCTAAAAGTAATATTATAATTGCAATTTTATTCTTCATACCAGTTTTCCAAGTACATTTATACTATCATTTTATTATTTATTCCTGAGGAAATTAAGATTCAAAACTGTTACAGTAGTTGACTAAGACTATGAACTCAATGAGTCCTGAGTACGAACTCAATACTTTCTGTGTGTTTGGTCCCATACTAATGCTAAGGCTATGTAACCCCAGAAAAATGCACATAAAAGAGAGAAAAATATATAATCACACAAATTCTCAGGAAGCAAATTGCCTGAAAATAAGTTGTTTAGATAGCATTGAAGAACTCTGTGGGAAGGCGTGCGTTTTTTACTGTCGTCCCTGTCCATTCTCTGTGACCTGGGCAGTATCACAAGTGGGTAAGAGACCTGTCCGATGGACTCAGGTTTAAACCTTAGATCTACCAATTACTAGTGATGTGACTGTGTGTAGATTCCTATACCTCTTTCAGACTCGGTTTATTGCAGAAAGAGGCTAAGTGTACCTATTTCATTGAGTTGTTACGAGGATTAAATGAGAATATGCATATAAAGTACTTATCACAGAGTCCATTTTCAGAGTTCAACAATTGTTGGCTACTCTTATTCCATTCTGTTCTTTTCCCTAGTGATATCTTGTTCACCATCAAGATAACTAAATAATTTATAACATAAAAATCGAGAAGCCACTATAGTGAAAATAAATCCTTAAAAATGCAATTTATTAACCTTTTTATATGAGCCATTTGAAATAAAATGATAGTAGGATTGCTACCCATTTCAGCAAAAACCCAGAGAAATGGCTCTTCCCCAGTCTCACTTTCTCCCCTTTTAACTTATTCATATTCCCTTCTTCATAGAGCACATACTATAGGCAAAGCAGATTGTTGGGTGTTGTGAAGGATGAGAAGAGAAAGCCCTGATCTTTGCTCTATATCATTTTCAGTCTTAAGAGAGCAGATGATTCAAGTTACAACAAGTGTTATAATGGAGGTAAAAAAGACGAGCTCAGATGAGAGCAGCTAGTCTCAGGGTGGCTAATGAAGTCAGTAGATATGGAACTGAGCTTGGAAGGATGGGTTATGCAAATAGGCATGGAAAAAGCAATTCAGAAAATGAGTTTATAACTGAATTTCATGCCATTTTCAGAAGTCTTTCAGAGCCCCTGGGAAACACATCTTTTTGAATTTGAGTGGGAGGACCAAATGGCAATCGGGTCATCTGGGTCGGATCAGGTGCCTTCTGGAGAAAAGCATGGTTTTAAGTGTTTAATAATGGAAGCTGCATTTACTAATGTACTTGTTAGTGGTCCCCATGAAAGGATGATCAGATTTAAAAAGAGATGTGTGCATAGGTTAAAGAGTATTTCTAAACATAATGGAAATCCCGGGTCACCAACATAAAGGGAGGGTCTCTAGGCCCAGGTTCACCCCGTTCTTGCGGTGCTGCCTTTGTCAGCTTGCTCACTCAGATTTGCCCACAGCCATGTTTTTCAGGTTGACATTTGACTTGCACAGTGAAAGCTTTTGCCGGATTTGCTAACAGATGGTTCTCAGCATGGTTCACAAAAGCTGGACCTGTACTGTTCTGTATGCTAAATGTTCTTCTTATTGCATATTTACTGAAGGATGGCCTCTCCATCACAGGTGTTTGCAATTATATTTAGTATTCGACTGTGGGCTTTCTGGGTTTGTTTTATGGACTTACCTTACTGAATGCTTTGCTTGTATAATATTAAAAACCACAAAAGGATTTTTGACACATTGGAGGTTGTTAGGCATCCAATTTCCAACAATGAATGTTTCTTTTCCACCAGCGTGAAGCTGGGACCCCTTGTTAGAGGAGCCCTCCCCGCTAGAAAACATGAGGCCAAATTGGAAAACTTTGGCACTGTCCCATTTTTCCTGTAAGAGCTTTAGGGATGTGAGACCAGGGAGACAGGAGGTTAAATGAGAAGGGCTGGAAGACAAAATAAGAACAGCTGGAGTTCATTAGTTAAAATCCAGGGTCACTAGCTAAAAAGGCAACCGAAAACCACGTGCAGAAAAACTGAACAAGTAACGCAGGCTTCTTTAAAAAGCCTTGAAGCAGGAATTACTTTTCCTGAACAGTTTGGCTGCTCTGATGGCGTATCAGCCGAAGATTTATTGAGTAGGATTTTACTGCATGTACAGTCTTTCTGTTTATGGGTAGAATACATGTGGCAGTTTATTAATCTGGTCATTTGGAATACTATTTGATCTTAACATGAAATATTATGAATTAGCCAAAGTATGAACAGCACTAAGAGAAACATCTCTTAATACGTGTGCCAGATACTTTTCATGTGATACCTCTTTCAAGCCTCTTAACAACCTTTACAGATAGATAGTATTATTATTCCAATATATAGCCGTGATTCAAACCAAATCTCTCTGATTCAAAAATCCATACATTATGCATTCGTTCTACAAATATTTATTGAGCTCCTGCTATGGACAGGTGCTCTGCTGGCTGCTGGGTACCTAGCACTGTACACAAAGACATGTTCCCTACCCTCATTGCTTTGCTAATTATAAAGATTAGAAGTCTTCATAGCAACTTAGAAAATCTTTCATAACTGGCTCTAGAATTACATTTTAAATGTTTATTTTTACAAGTAGGAGAAAACACTTCCATTTGAATAGGCTAATATTTTAAGTTTTTATATAAGAGCACATTCCCCAATTTTATTAAATGATATATCAATATATTGATAATGTGTATTATTTTAAGTATCTTCTATAAAAATAGACACTTTGGGTTTAAAAAGGACTTCCTGGACTTTCAGCCTGTTAACAGCATTTGTTTAGGAAGCAGCCATATAACTAATCTTTTTTTGAGGACTAGGCATCTGATATAATCTACCCCCATAATCTTTTTTTAAAACTCTTACATCAACTTTAGTTGGTAAAGTATGTAATTTTTATTGTAGTGATGAAGGAATCTGAGCCTCAGAGAGGTTAGGTAACTTGTCTGAGGTCACAGAGCTAGTAATCAGAGATGTTAGGTGTTAGAATTCATTCTCTCTACTCAATCTCCTTTCTACATTATTATGATAAATTTAGAAATTCTTAACTCAAGCATTTCTCTTTAGCAACAGTAAAAATAAAAATCTGTTTTTATGATACATTTTGTATAAATATTAGGCAAAATGCTGAAGAAATATTTTAAAGAAAATAATACGTAATATTATCTATTTGTCAATTCTGATTCTGTCGACTTCCAGTAATTGCAGTGTTTAAATTAGAAACAGTTGCAGTGGAGAATATTTTAAGATCATTCACTAGCAGAAAACATTACAAAGGAACTATTCCCAGTCCAAGTATGAGAAAGCTGAGCCAAAAATAAAGTCAGTCACCTCCCCAAGGTCATACAATGAGGTGGAGGATGCCAGTTAGAACTGCTGAGTCGCTGTTACCACACAGAGATTATGGCAGGTCTGGCGGACAAGAAGCCCTCCACTGAATGCAAGCAAAGCACAGCAGGGACGTGACATATTTACAAGTGCGTAGTTACATTTTTATAAAACAAAACAGTGGTAGGATGATGGTATGTGATTGGGATTGCAATTCCAAAGAAATCAGATGCTAACTATTATCGAACATGTGTCTTAATAATTATCTACATTTATCTAGATGATGTCTTTTCTTGGAATGCATCACTCAACTCATTGACTTGATTTGTGACACACAGGCCAGAGAAAATGTAACATCAGGAACTACGAACTGTTTTAAATTCAGTGCCCAACGTGGGTTGAGTTGTGGGAATTGGCTCCATTAATGACTCCTACATAAACTCATTACAACTATCGGGCCTTCATTAATTCACAAGCACTTATTGAGCACCACGAGCCAGGCCTGTGCCAGGTGCTTGAGATGCAAAGACACGGACAGGGAAAATCTACGCTGTTGGGAGCTCACAATCTGGAGAGGGCTTGGACCACCAGGCACTCTCTCTCTACACAGCCGTGCCCTAGGACTCTGAAAGTCAGCCTTGTTCTTCCTTGTCATTGTCATCCTTACATTTTCTTCTAAACTAAAGCAGAACATAGTAGACTAATATCAAAACATCATGATCCATTGCACTTGCAAAACATCAATTTTCCCAAAACTTCACTAAACCACAGACCCAAATGAAGTGAACAAAACCAAGAAATTAAATATTCTTATATCATTGCAAGATAAAAATAATTTTTTCTACATTATTAAATCTCTTACATATATGAGAATCAGATTAAATTCCATTGGGTGGAATTCCAGTGGTATTTAGTTGGTCATACTAAATACCTTTTTGGACATTTAAAATAAAGAAAGAAACACTCTGCATTTTTTAAATGAGCTGAATAATGTTTTGTCGTGGGTCATTTTTCCTATAGGAGATTATGTTGTTTTCTTCAGGTTTTCTCTTTGGCTTTTTGAGTGTTCTCATGATCATACCAAGTTAGTATATGTAAAATTCTTACAACTCCTAGCATGTGAGAAGTGCTCAATGAGTGTTAGCTGTTATCATCATTGTCATCATCATCATCATTATAAAACTATTTTAGAAGCACTTAAAGTAATTCCATTGTGATTCCATTTGTCTGGTGCTTTGAAGTCTCCCAAATTTATCCTAGTGTCTTCTCCTTGAAGAAAAACAAAAGTAAGTATACTTAGACTATGTGAATTATAAACACAACAATTTTACAGGATCAGAATGCTCTGATTTTAGGCTCTTTCCGCTTCTCAGTTGGCTTTTGCATCCCTCAGCTGATCAGCCTGCGGAACACACCACATCCTCCTGTGAAGTTTATGAGGTGGCCTTGAACTTAAAAAAAAGATTTTTTTCTTCCTAGGTTTAAGGCCCACGCATCTGAGGCTGTAGGCCTTTTAGATACTTCTGCTGGATGGACCAAGCAATATACCAATACCGTGAGATAAATGCTTTAAACGTCATCTGCTCTTTCATGAAAATTCCCTATTATTACTCATCAAAAGTCACAGTTTCTATATAAGTATTTCAGTAGTTATGGGGTGTTAAAAAAGCAGTAGTAGACATGGTCATAACACACAGCATTTATAAAGACAATTCAAAGACACAGAGAATAAAACATCTTCAACAGAAATACCTAATGCCAACCAATCATAGGTATAGAAATATTAGGTCATTAGTGACACTAATTCAACAATAAATATTTACTGAGTGCTCATCATATCCCAGTGTCCTAGGCACTGTGGAAAGAGAAGTAAGCAAAAAAAGACCAAAGCAGCTGCTCTCCATGGAGTTTATATTCTTAAAGGTAGAGACAGACAACAAGCAAACAGATAACATGTCAGGGGCAACAGACCTATGGAGAAGCATACAGCAGGGCACAGGGTCACTGCTGTGGGTCAGGGGTGGGGGCTGCTATTTCATCAAGAGGGGTCAGGGAAGCCCAGACCTTATGTATATCATTTGGGCAGAGATCTGAAGGAAGCGAGGGAGGAAGCATGCAGAGAGCTGAGACAGGAGGATTACAGACAGGGGCAAGGGCAGGTGTAAGACAGGGATGGAAATGTGTTTGGAAGTGTCCAAAATACAGGTGGGGGGCCAATGTGGCTACGGCCAAGTGAGCAAGGGTGGGAGGTGCAAGGCTGGGCAGGCCATTGTAAGTCCTTTCCATCTTACTCGGAGTGAGATGAGACACCACTGGAGGGTCTGGAGCCAGGTGGGGACAGGCCCTGACTTCCATTTGGGAAGGATCACAGTGACTGGTGTTCTCTGGAGAAGAGACTGCGGGAAGGAAGGAGGAAGCAGGGAGACTAGTTAATCTGAAATAATTCAGGTGAGATGTGACAGTGGCCCAGGACAGTAGGAGAGGAGATGGCAAGGAGGGAGGGATTCTGGACATGTTTTGAAGGTATTGCCAACAGATTTGCTGACGGATCAGACGGGGGCGGGAGAAGAAGAGCTGAGAGTATTTGCAATTTACTAGAGCAGTGAATCCTCATCAAAGGGGTTGATGGTTTCAGAAGATTTCTGCAAAGAAATTGCGGATTGAAGATAAGACTACTAATGCAAAGGTAAGAGAATAGCAGAGAAATGGCAAAACGGACACTTTCCCTACTCCTATGAAACAGAATTGATCAAGAAAAACTGTATGAAATAAAGATGTATACTGACTGTTGTTAGCTGTGAGCCTCATCCTAAGTAGATATTATTTCCTGAGCTTTTTAGCAAATGATAGTATGAAGCCATTGTGATGAACAAAACATGCCATCATGATTTTAAAAATCAGCATCAGGAGTTTTAGTAATATCATATTTAAGTGAGACTATAATTGTATTAAAAATAAAATATCAATATTCTTAGTAATTTCGGCTTTACCATATGCTTTTAAAATCTAATTTTGGTATATCCTTTGTAATGTGTGTGCATAGAGAGAGAAATTCATGAACATAATTTATAAATAAAAATACACATAAAATACAAGCATTCTCAACTAATGTCAGAAGTGTTGTTGTGACTACGGAAGGTGGTAAAAACTCTCGCAAAAATGACATAAACAAAATTTTAAGATGTTAATCTGGAAGGAGGGGTTTAGTGGGGTTAAAGGTGAAAGGGAAGGGGAAGAAGCTGAGGGCCGGGGTATTAATTCTAATTTGCACCCATGTGACACTTTACATTTACCAAAGTTTCCACACATGGGCTCTGATTCCATCCTCATGTCATCCTGTGAAGTCAAGTCAGGAAAGGCATTATCTCTTTTTCATAAGGAGTGAGTTGAGACTTAGGTTGAGATTCTCTCCTGAGCTCACTCAGACAGAAAGTGACAGGGCCAGGATTCACATTAGGGCTTCTGGCTCCACAGTCAGTTTTCCGTTAAAACACTCAATAAATATTTTTGATAAATTAAGTGCTTACTCTGGGCTGAGTGTTGCACTAGGTGGTGTGGCAGCATCTGAAAGAGGGGGAAAGTCACTCCCCCAGTTCCCGTGTAGGCTTCAGTCTGGAACTAGAGACAATAGAGGCCTGTGAAGCTGTTACTACATTTACAAAGCCATGTACTTGTAAAAGTGAAATAATACATTTAGCTCATAGGGATTCGAGGGGCAAAAAGAGTCATTAGAGCAAAGGTGTGGGCAGGAGCCTTTGGTGCTAAGAGGTTCCCGGCTCCAACTGACTTCAGTAGAGAAGGAAATTCACCGGTTCACAGATCTGCAACTACGGGCTTGCAGGGTGCAGACAATGTCACCCAGGAATCCATGTCTCTCCATCTCCCCACACTGTTTTTCTCTGCCTTAGATTTATTCCCAGGCATGCTCTCGCCAGGTGGTGGTAATCTGACCATAGCAACTCCTGGCTAAATCCTACAAGCTCAGCCCTCACAGTGGAAAAGAAAGCACTTCTTTCCTCGTGGAAAACAGGAAAACCAGCAAAACAGGGCTCTCCCAGGCTTGGATTTTGTGCCTGTCTCTGACCCGCTCACTGTGGCTAGGGCGTGCTGTGCTCTGATTGCCTAGGCCTGGGTCACATGCCCACTCTTGGGTAGGGTTGGGTCAGCCCCACCAGAAGAGCATGGCTGAGTCGCAGAGGGTTGGTTCCCCAGAGAAAAATAGAGGTGTCCCCACTAGAAGGGAGAATGGCTGCCAGGAGGAAAAAACAATAGAGGATCAGTACATAAGATTCCTGAAGGAAGTAATTGTGTTCCAAACTTTGTAGGGAGTATTTGAGTTTGTCTTTAATCTTACAGAACTCTGGGAGGGAGTTGGTGCAGGAGATTCATGATAGGTAGATGGACCCTACAGAACATTCGTTAGAATTTCTGTACTTAACTTTTCCTTTCCTTTAAGTCTTGAGGATACTATTTCTTCATGCAGAGATGCCCTAAGCTGAGAATCATCATCTTATTATTGAGCCTTTTCTGGTCTCCACTCTCCTGAAGCTGGGGGTCTTCCTATCTCTGGAGCCCCCAAAGACAGCCTTTCAAACCCCCTCCCATTCATTTACCGGCCTTTTGTGGTGACTTCTCCCCTTTAAGGCCTCCTTTAGTGACCTAATAATCTGTTATTGAGGAGGTAAGAGAGTCCTCAGCACCCCCACTGCCCTGGGCTCCCTAAGGTTGGCTCTCTCCTCTCTGCAAGTTTGCCTTTTCTCCTGTCCACAGAGGTTTGCAATTCTGCCTTTAAGAAATCCCCTCCACTCGCTCTTATGTTTCAACAATCCTTCCTCGCATGCTCTTATCCCTGCCCTCCACCACTCACGTCCACGGGCCCTGTTGACTGGCTGTGGGATTTTGAATTTTAGAGAATGGTGTCATGTCGCAAAGTCCTGCCCTGCAAGGCAGAACACTGCATTTCCTGCTCCCCCAATGGCCTCTCTGCAAGCCTGTTCTCCTGAGGCTCTGAAGCAGAGACGATAAGATTCCCAGAGGAAAGCATTTGCAAAGTGCTCTGAGTGCTTTGATGAAATTGATTGGGTAAATGGAACCACATTTTTTCAACTGCTTTAGCCTCTAAGAAAAATGTTATGTAAATGCAATGACTTGCCGTTTAACAAATAGTGAAGGTCCTTTGTGATTTTAAATATTACTTCACAACAAGAGATTTTTTTCCAGCAGTAAAAAACCAGAATGCTTGATGTGAAATGTTTAAAAAATAAATGCTGCTTGATGCCTTTTAAGGCAACGCTTTCATTATCAATGACTGAATTAACATCTTTATTTAATTTTTCTAGCTTCTCTCCTGAAGGGTTTGAAACATGCCAATATTGTGCTCCTGCATGACATAATCCACACCAAAGAGACACTGACATTCGTTTTTGAATACGTGGTGAGTTGCCCCAGCACTTTAGGAAGCATGAGGGGAAAGCCCGGTGCTTGTATAATGAATCTGTTAATATTTTATGGCACGATAAAACTTTCATTACAATGTGGAAAGTGTCATGGAAATTTTCATCATTGTGGCTCGTAGAGCCTGTTGTGCCCAGACTCATTCTTTGGTCCTACTTCTTTACTCGCTATATTTGCTGTCTTTCCCCCTCACCAGCAATAATAAATAAGCACTTTGAGTTTGCCTCCTAAATAAAACTCCTGCACTTATTTTTTATCTATTTTTAATCATGATCTGAGCAGAACCCAACATGTTTTCATTGACAATAAAGATGTAAATCACAAGGTTTTAAAAAATTGTATACGAGTTTACTAAAGAATAACTCATTTTGCGTTTTTGAAAGGAAAAAATATTCAAATAAGCAGAAAGAAATCATCAGGCATGTGTCCTTAACTTGCCTCCAAGGACACTTGGGGAGTGAAAACCCCCCTCTCTGTGTTCAGTGCCAGTCGTTTCAAGGAGCATCTCTTTGTGCCAAGAAACAGTCTTCCTTCTAGGAGCAGCAGCTTAGGAAGGCACGCTGTGTTTGACTTTTAACAGCGGAATCTCAGAAAACCTCGTTATGTACCTTATGCTCCTTATTCTCAAAAGTTCTGAACTTTGGGCCTCTGACGGTCAAGTCTACGGTCTGCTTTAGGGTATTAACCAAGCACCGCTAACGTCACTCTCTCCACTACTTTGTGTAGCACACAGACCTGGCCCAGTATATGTCGCAGCACCCGGGAGGCCTTCATCCTCACAACGTCAGGGTGAGTACTGTGAGGGGCAGGACTCTTCTGGCTTGCCCACAGCAGGAGAATTTTGAAACAGACTGAAATCGCGAAGCAAAGTTCCATGATGCTAAGTAAGAAGATAAACATCACTGATATTCCAGAGAAAAGTAATAAAAAAAAAGAGTTACCTCTCAAGATTTGGAGCGATGTCTAGTTGTTTTCTGGGCCACCCAACCTTGTCAGTCATTGCCGTCTTGCAAATGTCTTTAGAAGTATAAGTCGATTAAAAAGAATTGCATTAAAAGGAAAGAAGTGAAGCAAGGCCGTCATAAAATAAATGCCTTCTTTGTGGCAGAATACTGTGGTCTGTGATCAAGTTTGTGTTGTGCTTATAGTTCCGCACTAGAATTAGCAGACAAACTACATTTGTTGGATCTTAATCACTTACCCTTTGGCCTGTTTTATCAGATCCTATTATATATGAGACCAACTTCCATTCTTCCAGTCACTGGGAGAGAAATAGTAATAAACTCTTAACTAGCTGTAACTCTACATTTATTATAAATTTTAGAAACCATTTGTATTTCATACTTTTCATTCCCTAAGCTTTTATCGTTATTAATTAATTGATTGGCCCTAAACATAACCATATGAGATTTCTGTATGATGTACTCATTCGTTTGACTAATATTTATGTGTTCATTTATTCACTCATTCATTCAAAAAATATTTATTGAGTATTCAGTACTATATTGAGTTCTGAGGTTTCAATAATGATAAGTTGCATTTCTTATTCTCAATGAGCTTAAAGTCTGGTAAGATATATGGATTTAAATAGGCAGTGGAAAACAAAGTGCTAAGAGCTATGGCCGTGTTAACTAGGAGTACCATGAGAACTCATAGTAAGAGGACTTAATCCAGCCTTGGAGGCAAGGGGGAAAAGGTTTGAGGACAGCAAAAACATTTTAAAATAGCTGTTGGAGAATGGGATAGAGAACTAACTAGGGAAATCAGGAAGGAATGTCTCGTAGTGTGTTAAGGACCCTGGTGAGGATGAAAACCATTAAATTATCTGCATGAGCATTGGATTTCTTTTAAATGGCAGTGCTTAGCAATTTGAATAGAGGAGCAAAGAGAGTAGACGGTTGAATTGACTCAGAGTTGGAGTTTTGCCGGACGTGTGAGAGGAAAGGACAGTTGGGCAAGAGAATTGAGGAGATTGTCAAGAGACAGGTTAAAGCGATGGTCAGTGGTTTCTAAATTGAGTCTAATCTGAAGGAAAGAAGTAAAGATAAGCAGGTTGCTGATAGGTAGGGAGAGAGCTGGAAGAGTCAAGGAACTAGAAATGTTGACGAAATAGAAGAATGGCTGGAGAAAGAATAACCATGAGAAAGATAAAAGATGTTCAGGCTTGAGTGACTCACATACTAGACGCTGTGCTGAATTTTTAGAAGGATGAAAAGACATAGAAGATATGATTCCTGCCCCTAAGAAACAAAAAGAAGAGATAAGAAGTATACACCAATATTATCACAGGACGTTTGTGAATATTGCCAAGCAAGAAATAAGACCTAGTATTGTAGATGTGCAAAAAAGTAAAAGATATCTTCTCACTTAAGATGTTTCCTTAAGCCAAACCTTGAAGATGCATTGCATTTCAAGAGGCTGGGATAGGGAAAGATGTTACGGGAAGAAAGAATGCTTTCAACGAAGGCACAGAGCAGGGAAGTAGAGGATGTGCTCAAGGAAAAGGACCCCAGAGTCATGCACTGTTAGGGTGAGAGGGACCACCGTGGTTTCAGTGTTCAGGTTCTGACCCATTAGTGGGTTATGAAATTAATTTGATGACTAGCAACCAGCATTTTAAAAAATGAAATAGAATGGATGAGAAGAGAATAGAAAATATTAGAGCACATTACGCTTAGTAAGCATTATTTTGTGCAATTTTTGTTCCAGTTGAAACTGTGCTTTCATCTATGTATGGATGTGAATACTGGAGACATATATATTTTTCACAGTGGGTTGCAGTAAAAAAAAAAAAAAAGCCTTAAAAACACTGGGCTGGTCCAACTTCCTTATTTTGCAGAATTGAAATCCAGGGTTTGAGAGGACATATACTTTGCCTGAGATTATAGAGCCAGCTCTTGCGGTTGCTGAAAGAGATTCTTGGTTAAGACTCTTTTCCACTAATGCTGTACTGCATCTTTGGTCTTGTTGGCCTGAAATATAGAATACCTTAGTGAAATGGGGTACATTAGTCTGGGGAAATAGATTGGCAGGTGGCTGAGAGCCTTACTTTCTAAGATGTGGACTTTATTCCTTAGACAGTAGAGTCATTAAAGGAGTTTGAGTTGAGAGAGAATGAGATGATCAGAAGGAAACTTAGTAACTGTGGTCTGAGGGGTGGATTAAGAGAGGAGACTGGAGTCAGGGATTCCAGGTAGGAGTTTATTGATGTGGTCTGGCCCAGTGCTTCTCAAACATCAATGAGCAGACGAACGACTCAGAGAGCTGATTCAGGAAGTCTAGAGTGAGGCCTGAGCTTCTGCTTCTAACATGCTCCCAGGTGATCTAGATGCTGCTGGTCAAGGACCAAACTTTGAGGAACAAGGATCTAGGTAAGAATAAAGGCTTAAATTATGGTAATTAAGGTAAGAATGGAAAGGAATGTGGAAAACTAAAACAAAGAAGGGTTCAGCCAGAACGTGGTGACTAACTGGGCATGAAGAGGGCAAAGATGCGGCCAAAAATGACTGATTTTGAGTTTGATCATCCAGGAGAATTACAGCTCTGTTAACAGAAATAGGAGAAAAAGTTGAGTTGGAGAGAAAGAGGAGTCATCCTGTTTTAGATGTGATGAGCTCCTAGTGGAGGTGGGACATCCAGAGGGAAATGAGCAGCAGCAACTGAAGAGGAGATTGGTGCTCAGGAGGGAGACAGACATAGGCTGGAGGTGTAGATGTGAGGGTAATCGGCACATGGAGTTTGTAGTTAAAGACAAGAGCATCAATAACCAAAAGAGCAAACACACCAAGAAAAAAGGACTGGGGATAGAACTTTTGCCTTTAGGGAAGAAAAGGAACAGGACACAAGGGACAAAGGGAAGCAGCTTTTAGGAATGAATAAGATCCAGAAAAATACATTTTCATGGAAGTCAAGGGAAGGCACAGTTTCAAGGAAGGCATAGTTGAGATTGTCATAATATGGTTGGGTCCCATACAATTGAAATTCATACGTGACAGCAAAGACTTTGTGAGTTTGGGAGGGATACACTAATAAATAGAGGGGCTTCCTAGGGGTATACGGAAGCTCAAAGAAAAAGTTATCCAATCAAAGCAGGTGGGAGTAGGGATGAGTTCGCTATAGTAGAAGCAGCAGTGAAAATGCTAGGATGCCAGAGGGCGTGGTATATTCCAAACATGGAAGGTAGTTCAGTAAGGCAGAGGTTTAGAATGAACAGAGTTGGGGACGGATGGTTAGAGATGAGACTTGAGAGGTAAGCAGGAGCCAGAGAATGAAGGGCTCAGCTATGTCGTGCTGTTCCATATGAGGAGCCATTAAATGGCTTTAAACAAGGAGGTGATAATTTCAAATTTTCTTTTTGCAAAGCTCACTCTGATGACACTGTGGTGACTAGGTTAGAAAGAGGGCAAGACCTTTTTTTGGAATGTCATAGTCCCCTGACTGCACTCTCTCCCTGTTTTTTTCTACTCCCATCTCATACTCCTATTTCCTCTAGTCATACCCCACATGCTGGTATCTGTTAGGATTACAGCCTTGACAATGAGGCTAATCAGGACAACAGTGGTGCAGATGTGAGGTGATGGTGGAGGAAAGTGGACATATATTCGATCAATTACTTAGCTAGAATTGACAGGAGATGGAAGAGTCAGCAATAATTTTTCTAGCTTTTTGTGTGCGTGTGTGAGGAAGATTGGCCCTGAGCTAACATCTGTTGCAAATCTTCCTCTTTTTGCTTGAGGAAGATTGTTGCTGAGCTAACATCTGTGCCAATCTTCCTCTATTTTATGTGTGATGCTGCCACACTGTGGCTTGACAAGCGGTACTAGGTCTGCACCCAGGATCCAAACCTGTGAACCCCCGGCCACCAAAACGGAACATGCAGACTTAACCACCGTGCCACCAGGCTGGCCTAAATTATTCTAGTTTTGAGTATTTAGATGGATGATGGTGCCATTCACTACCACAGGGAAACAGAGAGGAAAACGGATTTTAGAGGGATATAGTGAGTTAAATTTTGGATATACTGAATTTGAGGTGATTATGGGATGTCCAAGTGAACTTCAGACTATATGGGTCTAAAGTTTAGGAAAGAGATCTGAATTGGAGATAAAGATTTTGAAATCATCCAACTGTAGTTGTTAATTGAGGCAGTCAGTGGATTAGATGGCTGAGGGAGACTGCGTAAGGTGATAAGGTAAGAAGGTCAAGAATGGAGCCCTAAGGAACGTCAATATCTTAGCAATCAGGAGAGGAAGTAGAACTCATGAAAAGAGCAGCCATAATGATAGAAAAACTAAGAGGCTGTACCAAGGGGAGAGAGCTTCAGGAAGAAAAACATGGTGCCAAATGCTGCACGGAGAAGAAATGAGAGGCGTCCATTGGCTTTCCATAGTGAAAGGCATTGGTGACCATGGGAAAACATTATGAATGAAATTATCATTGCAGAAGCCATTTTATAGAGGGATGAATTTCACATTTCAGAGGACAGTTGCATATGATGGCAAGACCCGGTGTGTGACCATGGATTGAGAGGCTGAACTGGGTTGGAGAAGCAGATTGTTGGAACTGAGGGGGCTGGCTGGGCTTTTTCACATGGGCACTGATGTCAAGGAAGCAACAGCTGTGATCCAGGTGCCCAAGTCTTCAGTGAATGGTGGAGAGTGGTGGGGAGTTCTGTGGATGACAGTGAAAAGAGGCATCGAGGAAAATGGAGCTGGATGACATGAAAGCCCAAGGGACAGGGATTTTTACTTAAAGGTGGAGAAGCAATGGTTTTGAAATGGTACTGGGGAGTCAGGAGGCTGCTGACCCCACTTCATGGTGGTCATAGATATGAGTAAGTTGTAGAAAAAGTAGCATCCATTTGAGAATGCTTCAGGGGAGCAGTGAACTCAAGGCGTCGTTCAAGGAAAGGAGCCAGAAGGAAATTCCCTAGTGGTTGGGTTGTAGGGAGTTTTTAAACCCAGACTGAGGAGTGAAGATTGAACAATGAAAAGGTCTGGGAGAGGAAGGAGCGATGGATGCTGGGTTAAATGAGAGGAAGCACTAAGCAGTTTGGAGACGAGCTTATGTGGGGAAAAAGGAATAGTCAGAGAGGCTTACCCTTTGAGTAGTGACCACAGAAGACAGGCTGGGAACACAGTGAGGTTAGCCTGTGTCAGATTTCTCGCAGAACAATCCCAGGGACCCCCAGCGAGTGGAAGGACTCGGGCTCCCCTGCAGGAGTTGGCTGACTGATATGTTTTTGAGGGACTCCCAGCCCAGATGGCACTAGCCCAGTGGAATTATTATGTTCCCAAGGGACTCATTGTATTGGAAACAGGACTAACGCCTGGGGTATGGGAGCCTCTCTGGAAAGAGTCACCCACACTCTGGCTTGATGGTGAGTGAGAAAGCACCGTCAGACTGGTCCCGTTGTTGGTGCAGCTTCAGCAGTGTTGATGGAAGAATTCAGCTTGTAAGGGACTCAAGAGCGAGTGGGAGGTGAGGTTAGTCAGCACAGACTGCAGTTTTGAGAAGTGTGACTATGAAATACCAAACCTTAAGACCGCAGTACTTTACTGCGTACAAGTGCCTGAGGACATCTGTAGAGCCAGGGAGGAGAGAGACCGAAGAGCAAGGAGTGGGGAGGCGGGTGTGACTCATGAGTGAGAACAGTCTATTCCAGGGACGTGAAAGGCATTTCAGCCTGGCCACTAAGAAGCTGTCTCTGACTCAGCCGACTCCCTCCTTCCCCGTCGTGCTTTCACTGTCTCTTCTCCAGTTTCTCAGGATGGTGTAGTGGTGTCAGGGAGGGCCGAATTTGAGACCTGGCCCTGACTCTTTCTAGAGGTGTTTTTTGTTTTTTTTTAAGGAAGATTAGCCCTGAGCTAACTGCTGCCAATCCTCCTCTTTTCGCTGAGGAAGACTGGCCCTGAGCTAACATCCATGCCCATCTTCCTCCACTTTATATGTGGGATGCCTACCACAGCATGGCTTGCCAAGTGGTGCCATGTCCGCACCAAGGATCCGAACCGGCAAACCCTGGGCCGCTGAAGTGGAACGTGCGAATTTAACCGCTGCGCCACTGGGCCAGCGCCTCTAAACATGTTTTTAAAGCCCTATTTTTCTTTTCTGTAAATTGAGGATAAGACCTCACAGGGTCGTTTTCAGGATTACAAAAGGTGCTAAATGTTATTTTCCCTTCCTTGCTCCTGTCTCTGTCCCTCAGCTGTCTCCATCTCCCTCTTTCTTTGGTACCATTACATGGAAAAACGTATTTTTAAGCACATATTATGGCATCTTTCCTTGTACCTTGGACTTGAGTTGCTTCTTTATATAGCCTTTTCCATGAACATTTATGTTCATAACCAATTGGAAGCTTTGAGTGTTGGTATAGGAATTTTGTGCCTTGAGTGATATGATGAATGGTAAAACAAACAGTGTGTGTTTGAAGCACCAGGAAGAGAAATCACCGGGAAGACTCATGGAACCAGTGAACATTTGAAGTGGGAGTCTCAAGAAAATTGTAACATTCTTACGTGGCTTGCGACCCTGATGTGGGACCTGCATGGAACCTACATGGCCACAGCTCTGCTGTGGTGGGTCAGCTCCCCAGCTCCTGCTTCATTCAGCCCATGCTGCTCATCAGCACGGCTCCAAGGTCTTCAAGTCATTGTTAGCTCAGTGCAGGTCCTAGCATCTCTCAAGTTCCTAGTTTCCAAGATGTGATGGAAAAAGTGGATTTATCCATGCAGCTCTGCGTCTGCTGTTTTGCCTGTGGCCCGAGGAACGCTGGACCTGGCCCTTTCTTTTCTAAACAGCCAGAACATGTTCTCAGTTGGCATAGGTCTTTGTAAACACTAATGTTGATGTTTGAATTCTCAATTGCCGGTGGCACTGGAAAATAGCAAAAGATACTTGGAATAATAAGCATTCTTTTTTTTCCTTAAGCTTCTATATCGGTGGGAACCTAATAATATCTTTGGTTTCTGTGCCTTATAACTACATGCAACATTTTAAAATTTGGGCCCAGAACGTATTTTTGCTGTTGTTCCCCACCCCCAACCCACCCCGCCGCTTCTTTCTTCTCTACTATTTATTTCTTATTCTCTTTTGATTTTTTTCTTTTTTGGTCTAATTTCTTTTGGTCTGTCTCCCCTCTTAATCTATACTGTATATTTCCTTTGTTTTCAACTTTGAACCTGAGACTTTAAAAAGAAGTTTAAAAAGATGATGGTTCCTTTATTTCCTACTACCATCTAAGGGTATATTTTCTGGTCTGGTCTCCTTGTGTTGTGTTTTTAAAAGGGTTTCATATCAGAGAGCCTGGAAAACTTAGGCAGTTGTAAACCTCAGACTCACATTTCCAGGTCAACTTTGATCTTATATGCCAAGTTCATCGGTGGGAGAAAAAATTAAATCTTTCACATCTAAATCAATAACTAGTGTTCCAAAGGAAACTTCAAAGTTTCACTTTAGATTTTTAAGGAAGGGTAATTCCATCAGTATCAAAGAAACAAGATGTCAGGAAAAGCCAGCATCCCTTTGTGTAGGACATGTTCGACTTACTTGACTTTCCTTGTCCTTCCCGCTGCCCCCACGAATGTAAAATCTTCATTTGTTTGGTCTCTCAAGAGACACTTTTACCAAATTCTTTCAGATGACTGTTTTTGATTTAGAGGAGAAATCAACACGTAGTGGCTCCACTTTGCTTAGATAAGGTGTTCATTCCTTCCAGCTTTTCATGTTTCAACTTTTGCGGGGCCTGGCGCACATCCACCACCAACACGTCCTTCACAGGGACCTGAAACCTCAGAACTTACTCATCAGTCACCTGGGAGAGCTCAAACTGGCTGATTTTGGTAAGCTGCCCCTCGAGTCTCTTTCTAGGCTGTGAACAATGATGCTTTTGTGCGCACGTGTTTAAAACATTGACTAGGTCTGGCCTTTGAAAAGTAGAGACCCGGGGAACAAGATGCTTTGTGAGGGTATCAAACTACCATATAGGACGCACGAGGCAAGAAACAGTGTGTGATTGGAAGCTGCCTAGGACTCCATCAAGCCCCAGTCTAATCAATCCTAAAACTCGGGCACCCCTATGACCTCACTGCCATTTTTGATAGAGAGACGTGTGTCAAGTGGACTGGACTTGGTAGGTTTCCCTAAATCTGAGTGGATGCACAAATTCTGTCAGAATAGATCGAGGTTACCCCAGGATGGCAGGATAAAGAAGTTAACCTCAGATTGTAGGATGGACTCCTGCTGGAATGGAGGCTCTGGGACACTTGTTCCGCTCACCTGTGTATCTATATAGGTATGACTATATGAGGGCCTGAGGTTTTTATTCCCATCAAAGTGATGCACATGTCCTCAGAGTATCATTGTATGTTTCCATTTTAGCCCTTATTACAGTTTATAATTATGCACACACACATATATATATGTGGATGATTTTGTCTCCTCCACTAGATCGTAGGCATTATGAGGGCAGCCTGGGTCCATTTTTGTTTATCATTGTATCCCTAGTGCCTGGCATCATAATAGGTGCTCAATAAATATTTATTGAAAAACTAGTTCTGTGTGAGCTGAGGAACCACCCTTCTCTGTTTGAGAGATGTCAGATGGAGATTCTATAGCTATAGGACCTTATTCTGAGATAGTAGCTTTCATCCAGACGTGTAAGCATTTAACAGACATTCCTTCAGCAATTCCCCACAAAGTGAACTCATCTACTGAGATTTTTTTCCAGCTATAGATCATGAGATTCTTTGAAATAAGTAGCTGACCTGACAAAAGTACTCTCATTTTGCAGAGGAGCACTTGAGAGTGTCTCATCTAAGGTCCTATCAACCTTATTATTTATTTTATCAACTTTATTAGTACATAAAGGGTAGATTAGCAGTCCCCACCCTTTATCTACTAAACTGGGGGTTCCTGGACTGCAAAAATGGAGGGTGCCCATATAAGTCATGAATTGAGTTCAGTTGCTATTATGAGATGCAAAATTACAGAGATATAAACATGCTAGAAACAATTTTCTCATGCATTACAATCTGACCTAAGCAGTCAGAGCTCATGGTGGCCCCATGGTATCTTGGCGCCTTCTGTCATGTGACCGCACCGTCCCTAGGCTGTTGCCCAACTGCATATTTCAAAATGGTGGCCACCTCCCTCTCATTATAGCCTGCAGAAAGGAGAAAAGAGAAGAATGCTTAACCCCTCCATTAAGAGCAAGATCTGGAGGTTCACACATCACTTCCGTTTGTATAATTGAGGCAAGAGTTTAGTCACCTCCCTACAGTTGGCTGAAAGGAAGGCCACATCTAGCTGCAAAGTAGGCCAAAATTTGAGAAATTCACTTGATGAAGTGACATACAAGGATCAAGATAGTTCAGTGGCTTTTTAAAAGCACTCAAAGTCAGTGTATTATTTTTAAAATGTTGTTTACTCTGCCAGCTATACTCTCCTTGGTAGAATAAATCACTGTGACTCTCCAGGAAGTCCCAGGACAATGAGTTCTGCGCTTTCCCCTTTTGGTCAGGTCTTGCTCGGGCCAAGTCCGTTCCCAGCCAGACATACTCTTCAGAAGTTGTGACACTCTGGTACCGCCCTCCTGATGCCTTGCTGGGAGCCACTGAATATTCCTCTGAACTGGACATATGGTAAGAGCCGGTGCCAAGAAAATGTGAGTCATCCTACCCATGAGGGTTGCTTATCATCTGTGTTACATTTTTAATAATAACTCTAATAATGCAATCACAGTTACATATAGAAACATAAAGTGCGTTCAAATGCATATCTCATTTGATTTTTGCAATCATTCTATGAGTTTTTACAGTTAAAGAAACTGAGACTCAGGGAGGTCTTGCCCACAGCATCTTCTGAATCCAGTGCTCTTTCTACCATGTCCCTCCTCCTAACTCTTCTCTTCAATCATTTGTCTTTTCTCCTTATCCTCAGAGAAACACACATACACCTCCAGACCACAGACACACACACACACGTCTGGGCATGCATGCTCACACATGCCCAAACATGGTTCAGAGGCTGGTGAAAAAAACATAAAGACCAAGATTCAGGGGACCTGATTTTCACACCAGTTCTATTTCTAATCAGTTACTCTGGATTACGTTATCTTGAAAAGTCACGTATCTTTTTTGTGTCTGTATTTCTCCATTTAAAAAATGAGAGTAACAAACTCCCCATGAAGGGTTAAATGGGACTGTAGAGCAAGTACAAGAATGAGGTAGGCGCTCTCGAGCAGAACCATGTTGTTGGGGAGGGACTTGGACTAATGGGGTGTGCTGGTGATTGTGGGATCTCAGGCACTTGTCATCCCAGACCAGTGGTGTTATGTTATCCGGATCTTATTCCTGGGAAATCCCAGTCTTTTGGGGGCCACAGTTGGATGTGTGGTGACTTTGCAGTCATAGCCACCTCCTCAAAGGTAACCAAATATATGGACTTCTTTCAAGTCCTTACAGGGGTCTTATATAAACAGAAGGCCCAATAATAGGTTTTTAAAAAATTGAACAGTATCCTAAAAGGCTAACCTAAGCTTTTGGATTTCCCAAAGAATTGAGAAAGGCTGCAGAAATTTTCCTCCAGTGTGTCTGTAGTCGTTGATTTCCCAACACCCCGTACCATTTCTAGAAATATCACCTGCTAGTCAAAACCCTCCTGAAGCTGTCAGCTTTCCCTTCTCTGCGCTGTCACTTCAAAGGCCTTCGGCAGGCTCCGGCTTCCCCAGCTCCTCGAGACCACTTCCTGGTTGTGCTTCACAGACAGAGTGAAATTTCTGCTCGTCACTTTTAAACTTTGTTTTATTACAAAGCAGTCAAAAATATATATAACATATATATATGTCAGTGATCCTCAGCCAGGGTCAGTTTTGCTCCCCAGGGACATTGGCAATGTCTGGAGACATTTTTCATTGTCACAGCTGAGTGGGGCGGGCTACTGGCATCTAGAGGGTAGAAGCCGGAGATGCTCCTAAGCATCCTATGGTGCACAGGACAGCCCCTGACAACAAAGAATGATGCAGCCCAAAATGGCAATAGCATGAAAATAGAGAAACCTGATGCAGATTAGGAAGCATGATAAAAGGAACTCCGTGAACCCACTACCCACTGTAACAACTGGAACGTAATCGATACCGCCGCCCCTACTCACTCGTTTCCCATCCGCCTGCTCCTCCACCAGAGGTGCTTCTGCCCTGAGCATTTGTTCTTGTCATCATTCCCTTACTCCTTTTAAGAATAAGATTTTTATGTATTCTAAAAAATATTATTTTATTTTACCAGCTTTTGAGTTTTTTAAAAATGGTATTATGTTGTTTTTAGTCTTCTGTAACTTGGTTTTTTTTCACTCAGTGTTTCTAAGGTTCATCCATGTGGACCACTGTGGCTACCCTTTATTTCCTCTTGATGAACGTTTCCATTATTTAGTTTGTTTTTTGTTTTGTTTGTTTTTGCTATTATGAACTCACTTGGTATTTGTATTTAAGGATTTCTTTAGGGGTCTTCAGAGTAGATTTGCTGTGTCACAGAGTATGTGAACGTTCAACTTCCTAAATTAGTGCTGAATTGTTTCCCAGAGTGGTCGTGATCATTTATACACCAGCAGTGTGTTGTACTCCCTTATGCTCATCTGCACCAACATTATAATAACAGATTTCTTAATTCGTCCTGATCAAGTGGGTAGAATGGTATCATGTTGTGATCTAAATTTGCATTTCCCTAAATATTAATGAGGTTGGACATCTTTTCATGGATTATTTGCCATTTGTGTTTTCTCCTCTGTGAAATGCCTGTTTGTGTCTTTCATTTATTTTCTTTTGGTCTCTCTGTCTCTGCCTCTGACGGTCTGTCTCTCCCCTTTCTCCCTCCTTCCTTTTCTTTCTTTATTGATTTATAGGAATTCTTATATTCTGGAGACTAATCTTTTATCGGTTATGTGTGTTGCAGGTAGCCTCCTCCAGTTAACAGCTTATGTTTTCATATCTTTGTGTTGTCGTTTTGAACAAAAGGTCTTAATTTTAATATTGCTAACCTTATCAGTCTTTTCTTTTGTGGTTAGCCCTTTTGTTTCTTATATACAAAATCCTTTCCTCCCTGAGGTTAGAATGATAATGTCCAATACATTCTTTAAAATTGTAAAGTTCTGGGGCTGGCCCCGTGGCTGGGTGGTTAAGTTTGCACACTCCGCTTCGGCAGCCTGGGGTTCACGGGTTCAGATCCTGGGCGCGGACCTATGCCCCGCTCATCAGGCCACGCTGTGGCAGTGTCCCACATGGAAGAACTAGAATGATCTGCAACTAGGATATACAACTATGTACTGGGGCTTTGGGGAGAAAAGGAAAGAAAGAGAGGAAGATTGGCAACAGATGTTAGCTCAGGGCCAATCTTCCTCACAAAAAAATAAAATAGTACAATTTTTCCTTTCACTTTAAATCTTTATATATTGGAAACTGACCTTTGTCTTTGCTAACCAATTGTCTCACCCCAATTTCCTCAGTGATCTGCCATGCCAAATCTCTCATATATCAAGTTTCCTAAAGCATAGGTCTGTTTCTGGGTTCTCTATTCTGTTCCACTGGAGTCAATTTGTCTGTCCCTGTACCAATGTCCCACTATATTAGTTTCTATAGGTTTATAATAATACCTGATATCTGGTAGGACAAGTCTCCCCACTTACTTCATCTTCCTCACGAGTGTCTTGACTATTTTTCCCCTTTCATTTTTCATATAAATTTTAGGTTTGGTGTTTCAAGTTTCATGACAAATCCTAGTGGGATTTTCATTGGAATTACATTGAAATTATAGAGTACTTGGAGGATTATTAAAACCTTTGTGATATTGTCTTCCAGTTTTTAAGCATGGTGTATCTCCATCTGTTTAGTGCTCCTTAAATGCCTCTCAATAAAGCTGTATTACTTTCTCTCTAAGGTCTGACACATCAAGAGCAAACGTCCTTGTAAATCTTTCTGTTGTTTATTGTTTCTCTTGGTTCTTGCATCTGGTATCTTTTTTCCATGCATGTTTAGTTGTTTTTACAGTGATGCACTAATTTTCCTTGGAATTTCATTTGTGAGACTTTTTTGAGGCCTTGAATGAAGTGAGTTCCCTCAGAGAGGATTTGCATTTGGTTCTGCTAGGTACATTTTTTAAAAAAGAAATTTATTGTTGTGTCTTACATGAGGATTGGTCTGCCCCTAGATCTTGATTTCTTAATGCCATTTCTTATTAAAAAGAACTAGGACTTTTCAGAGAAATGGCCAGTTCTAAGGCTGGGGCAGAGTAAGTACAAGATGAACCACGAATGTCTTGTTGGGCTGGAACATTTTTTACAAAGCGATCAAAAGAATGATGGGTGTCTGTCAAAAGGACATGGGAAGCAGCTTGAAGAGACTCCCACTGGCCAAAGCTGGTGCATTTGAGCATCAAAGTAAATAATAAGAGTAATGGATTACAACCCACCGAATAAAATAAGAATACCTAAGTCCATACTGCAGATAAATAGCTGGATGGGTGGACAGATAAGAAGGGAAGCTCTTCCCTACAGAAGAATGTCAACCATAACTGGAGAAGAAATGATGGAATTAGAAAATCTCTATTTTATAATATAGTAGTAATTGGTTCAAACAAGAATCATCAATGCTAAAATAGAGGGAAAAGTTTGATGAGGAATAAGATGTTTACATAGTCTCAAAGTACCTCTCCACAAATTACTTACTAATTTACAAAGGAAAAAACAGTAACTTTATTTATTTATTTTTATTGAGTTCATAATAGTTTACATCAATGTGAGATTTCAGTTGTCCATTATTTCTTGACTGTCACCACATAAGTGCTCCCCTTCACCCCCTGTGCCCATCCCCCCACCCCCCTTCGCCTGGTAACCACTGAACTGTTTTCTTTGTCCCAGTGCTTGTTTATATTCCACATATGAGTGAAATCATCTGGTGTTCGTCTTTCTCAGGCTGGTTTATTTCACTTAGCATAATTCCTGCTAGGTCCTTCCTTGTTATTGCAAATGGGATGAATTTGTCTTTTTTTCTGGCCATGTAGTATTCCATTGTATATATATACACCACATCTTCTTTATCCAATCATCGGTCTGTGGGCACTTGGATTGTTTCCATGTCTTGGCTATTGTGAATAGTGCTGGAATGAACATAGGGGTGCATATGTTACTTTGGATTGTTGATTTCAAATTGTTTGGGTAGATACCCAGTAGTGGGATAGCTGGGTCATGTGGTAGTTCTGTTTTTAGGGTTTTTTTGAGGAATCTCCATACTGAAAAATAATAACTTTATAGTAGAAAAACTTGGCAGACAGCACCTTAACCAAGTGATTAGAGTTAATATGATCAATAATGGGACTGTCTGACGTCGTGCGCCTCCTCACATGATGCACTGAGAAGGATACAATGTCACTTATGTGGTTTTCCTGCAAAAAAACATAACCTGAATCAAATCATGAGGAGACTTCAGATAAACTCAGTTTGAGGGACAGTCGACAATGTCACTAGCCTGTACTCTTTAAAAGGTCGTGGGGGAGGAAAAATTTTCCTCTATCCTCTTAGGTTCAGTGAGTGGGCCTGCAAAATAAACTGACAAGAGACAGATTAACAGGAGAAAAGCATAGAAATTTGATTTGATGTTAAAAGTATTACATGACACAGGGGAGGTGGCTTCATAGAAAGAAAGAAAAATTCCCAAAGCAACAGCTAGTCTTTTAGACTATTAGAGGCTTTTACACTAGTCTGATGAAGGACAATATGTTTGTAGAGAAGTGACAAGACAAAGGAAAGGGGATTCTGGACTCTTCGAGGGGCCATAAACTGTGGGAAGGCAAATGTACGGGGGACCCTAATGGTAGATAAGGGTTATTTAGCAAGTTTCTTTATGTAGATTCTTCTTGGTGCCATCTCTGCCTCCAGTGAAAAGGTGGTTCTCCCTTGTGGTATCGGAAGGTGGGGGGCATCTTCACAAGGGGAATTTATGCCCTGCTTTCAGGCCGATCAGGCAGGTAGAGAACTCATCCAATGTCTGCTTTGTCTCAGTTGCCTTCAGCTTAAAATAGTCCTTTTCCCAGAGCGGCATATTTTGGGGTGGCATTTTCTGTTCCCCTACGGGATCAAGGTTTTGAAAGGCAAAGAAAGACTAAGCAACTATTCCAGATTAAAGGAGATTTAAGGGACGTGCCAACCAAACACAATGCACAGTCCTAGATTGGATGCTGGGATAAAAGGAGCCAAAGAACACTACTGGACAATAGGCGAAATTTCACTACGGACTGTAGATTAGATGGTGGTATTGGCTCAACATTAAATTTTCTGATTTTGATAATTTCACTGTTGTTATGTAAGAGAATATTTTTATTCTTAGAAAATACACATGGCAGTATTTAGGGGTGAAGAGTCATGGTATCTGTAATTTACTCTTCACTGCTTCAGATAAAAATAGATGGATGATAGAGAGAGAGAGAGAGAGAGATGACAGAGATAGAGAGAAAATGATGAAATGAAAGAGGCAAATTGTTGGCATTTGGTGAATCTCTTTGAAGGATATAAGAGAGTTATTTCTACTGTTCTTGCAATTTTAAGTTTGAAATTATTTCAGAATTAAAAATTAGCAAAAAGTTGAGAAAAATCTGATATTTCACCAAAGATAGTTTAAGAAGCACTGGTCTGGTCCATGATTGGTGTTTGCAATTATTCATGTGTGTTTGAGAAGAATGCATATTCTTGAATTGTTGGGTACAGGTTTTCACATATGTTCAAAAATTCAAGATTTTTAATTGTGTTATCCAAATTCTTTTTATCATTTTTGTCTGTTTAACCTACCAATGAAAGGTGTGTTGAAATTGTTCACAATATTGTTGATTTGTCATAATTCTATCCATTTTTGCTTTATAGTCTTTGAACCTATTTTAATTAAGTGCAAATAAATTTAAAACTGTTCATTATTCCTGCATGCCCTTTAGCTCTTATGTTTAGAATAATTTTCCTTTCTTTTGAAGTAAATCTTTTAGAATTTCTTTAGTGGAGGTCTGTTGGTGGCAAACTCTGTTTTGGTTTCTTAACATAAACTCTCATTGCTGAAAAGTAGTCTTGTTGGGGTATCATTCTAGATTGATGAGTATTTTCTCCCAGATCTTTGAAGGCATCAGTCCCCACTTTGTCTTCCATTGCTGCTCTTGTGAAGTTTGCTTTTAGCCTAATTGTCCTTCTTTCGCAGGTGATCTCTAACTTTCTCTGCATGTTTTTCTTTGTCTTTGTGTTTACGCAGTTTTTACTCTCAGGCATCTCGTGTGGATTTCTTTTTTCTTACTATACATTGTACTTCTTCCAATTATGAATTCATGTCTTTCATCAGCCATTTTCTTTTTGAATGTTGCCTCTATTCGCTTCTGTGTTTCTGGAGCTGCAGTGAAAGGTTATTAGACTGCATTTGTCTATTACCCATGGATCTTATCCTTTCTCACATTTCTGTCTCCTCAACTTTCTGTGCTGCATTCTGAGTAATTTTTTCCTAAGGCTTGGGCCAGGTCACCCAGCCTAGTTCTCTAAGTCTCTCCTAGACTGTGTATCCCTTATCTTTTAATGCATATACAAATATATATATTATTCCATTGATAAGTGTTTCACTAACTTGACCATGAATAATGATGACACTTACAAAATAGAATTCAGTTATAAATTAAAGTTATTGTTATTACTCTCATTCATTCCATTATTATTGTGGTTTTCCTGGTAAAACTAAAAGAGAAACACAGAAATAGAACAATAGGTATCTTCCATTGAGTTTCCAGTATTTGTTCACTCTCTACCTAATTGTTAGACAGTGGGTGTGTACGCAGGGATACCCTTTCTCTCATTTTTTTTTCCTTTTCAGAGTGATAAGAGAAGTGAATAGGGAGAAGATTTCCAATTGACAAAGGAAGGAAAAGAAAAAAATTCCTATTCTGCTAGGCCATGCAGCCCCATTGGGTGCAAACTAAATGACTTTGTAGGAGACAGAGGACAGTGGGTGAGCATTAGAGCCTTTGTCTTAAAGAAACTGATTACAACACAGTAGGGCACAAGCCTCTTGTTCACACTGAGCCCTGATGGTAGCAGTGCCAGTGGGGGGCCCAGAGCAGATGGTGAAATCATGGAAAATGTACAAGTGGGACAGATAGGTTATTCCCAGCACTTACACCACATTCTGTAGTCTCCCAATATCTTTTCTTCTCTCTCTGCTACCTTTCCAGACCCTAAAAGGTTCCATTAGCAACTTCAGTGAGAAAAACGCAATGTTTTAAGATGATTACAATGGTTCTTTTGTTTGTTTGTTTTTACTTTTTGGTGTTGTGTTAACATATGGAAAACATAAAATTTACAGTTTTAACCACTTTCAAATGTACAATTCAGTGACATTGAGCACATTCACACTGTTGTGCAACCATCACCACTATCTCCAGAACCTTTCACCATCCTAAATGGAAACTCTGTCCCCACCAAAAATTCACTCCCTATTACTCCTTCCGGTCATCCCCTGGTAACCACCATTCTACTTTCTGCCTCCATGAATTTGACTACTCTAATATCTCATATAAGTGGGATCATACAATATTTGACCTTTCATGTCTGGCTTATTTCACTTAGCATAATGTTTTCAAGGTTCATCCATGTCATGGTAAACTGGGTTTTAAAGAAGGATTTATTGGGAGTGATGTCAGCATCACGGCAGAGTGAGCTGTTCCTTTTGTCTCTCCCCATCTTAAGTTACAACTAAACGGACATTTGATAGCCAACAGAGGATTCCCACATAGCACAACAAGATGCCGGAGAGATCCATGCAGGTGGGTGGACAGGATCTTCAGGGGCACTGGAACTAGGTGAGCACACCCCTTCCCACCCCCAGCAGCAGCCAGCCAGGTCACAGCCTCACACAGTGGCCAGAAACGACTGTAAGAGGAGGTGGGGGGGCAGCCAAGTGTGGTAGCTGGGAATGGTAGCCTTGCCCATGGGAGTGCCCATGGTGCCACAGCAGCCCCAACCATGGGAGTGCTCCACACCAAGTGGCAGTGGCTCAGCCTCTGTGAAGGAGCCCTGCCTGCCAAGCACAGTGGCCAGCATGACTATAAGAGGAGGTGGGGGCAGCCCATTATGCACATGAATGCCTTTGGATGGGTAGCCCAGCCTGCAGGAGCACCCACTGTGCCATGGTGGCCCCACCTATGGGAACATGCCCCACTGAGTAATGGCAGCTCAGCCCCCATGAAAGTGCCCTGCTCACCAAGCACAATGGCCCAGCCAAACCACCTGCAAGCGTAGGGCCAGCCTGTGCCTGTGCAACCTGCCCACTGAGCACAGATGCCACACCCCCCACGAGAGCAACTTACTGAGCAACTGTGGCCAGGCTGTGCAAATGCAAAGCAACCTTACCCACACAAGCTCCAGCAGTTGGAACAGGATCAGAAACACAGCTCCCACTCTCCTCAGTGGTGGCAGGTGGAATCTGCAACCTGATGTTACTACAAATGCACTGGCAAAGGATCAGTTCATCAAACACCATGAAAAACTACAGCAACACCTCAGAGCAGAAGAGAAATGACAAGTCTCCAGAAGTCAATCCTGAAATCATAGAAATTTACAATCTAAATGACAAAGAATTTAAAATAGTGGTCATAGAGAAACTCAACAAGTTACAAGAAGTGTCAGAAAGACAGTTCAATGAGCTCAGGAATAAAATTAATGAGCAGAAGGAATACTTCACCAAAGAGATTAAAGCCCTTAAAAAAATATGTAGAAATTGTGGATCTGAAGAACACAATTACTGAGATAAAAAATAATTTAGAAACCATAAAAAACAGAGCTGACATTATGGAGGAGAGAATTAGTGAACTATAGGACAGGAATCTAGAAATCCTTCAGGTGGAGGAGAAGAGAGAACTAAGATTTGTCTTTTTAATGAAGAAATTTTTAAAGAAATACCTGACAATTAGGAAAAGCAACATAAAGATTACAAATATTCCAGAGGGAGAAGTAAGGGAGAAAAGAGAAGAGACCTTTTTTAAAGAAATAATAGCTGAGAACTTCCAAACCTAGGAAATGGACTGGACTTACAAGTTCATGAAACCAACAGAACTCCTAATTACATCAATGCAAAAAGACCTTCTCCAAGGCATATAATAGTAAAACTGGCAAAAATAAAGACAAAGAAAAAACATTAAGGGCAGCAAGGTAGGAGAAAATAACCAAAAAAAGAATCCCTATTGGACTTTCAGCAGATTTCTCAGCAGAAACCTTACATGCTAGGAGAGAATGGAATGATATATTTAAATACTGACAGACAAAAACTTTCAGCCAAGAATAATCTATACAGCAAAACCATCCTTCAGATATGATGGAGAAATAAAGCTTTCCCAGACAAACAAAAGCTGAGGGAGTTCCTCAGCACTAGACCTCCCTTATGAGAAATGATGAAGGGAGCCCTCCTATCTGGATCAAAAAGGCAAAGTTTCACAAAGCTTTGAGTTAAGAGATAGACAAAGTCAGAAAATTGGAGCTCTCTATCAGAACAGGTTAGCAAACACTTAAATATAAAAGTTATAAATATAAAAGATAAAGAGGAGGAAAGCATCAAAAATAACTTTAAACACTTCAATTTAGTCACAAACTCACAACACAACAAAGAATAATTTGTGACAACAATAACTCAGAAGGGAAAGAGGAAAGGGATGTAACCTACTTAGGCTAATCAAGATAAGTGGCTATTAGAGAATGGGCTATCTCATCTACAAGATCTTTTATACAAACCTCATGGTAACCACTAAGCAAAAAATCAGAGCAAAGCCACAAATCATAAACAATGAGAAAACCATCACAGAAAACCAACAAACTGAAATAGCAGTCAGAAATACAAGGGAAAAGAAAAATGGAAATATAGAAAACCAGAAAGCAAGAGATAAAATGGCAGTATTAAACCCTCATATATCAAAATCACTCTAAATGTAAATAGATTGAATTATCCAATCAAAAGACACAGAGTGGCTGGTTGGATTAAAAAACAAGACCCAGCAATATTCTACCTCCAGGAAACACATCTCAGCTCTAAAGAAAAACATAGGCTCAGAGTGAAGGTATGGCAGATGATACTCCAAGCAAATGGCAAGCAAAAGAAAGCAAGTGTTGCCATACTTATATCAGACAAAGCAGACTTTAGATTAAAAAGACAATGAGAGACAAAGAGGGGAGTATAATAATAAAAGGGACATTCCACCACGAGGGCATAACACTTATGAATATATATGCACCTAACACAGGAGCACCAAAGTACATAAAGCAACTATTAACAGGCCTAAAGGGAGAAATTAACAGAATGCAATAATAGTAGGGGGCCTCAACACCCCGCTTATATCAATGGATAGATCATTCAGACAGAAAGTCAACAAAGAAATAGTAGAATTAAATGAAAATATAGACCAGATGGACTTAACAGATATATATAGAACATTCCATCCAAAACAGCAGAATACACATTCTTCTCAAGTGCACATGGAACATTCTCAAAGATAGACCATATGTTGAGAAACAAGCCAAGCCTCAATAAATTTAAGAAGATTAAAATAATATCAAGCATCTTTTCCAACCATAATGCTATGAAACTAGAAATCGACTACAAGAAAAAAGCTGGGAAAGTCACAAATATGTGGGGACTAAACAACATGTTACTGAACAACCATTGGATCAATGAAGAAATCAAAATATATCTGGAGACTAATTAAAATGAAAATACATCATACCAACTCTTATGGGATGCAGCAAAAGTGATGCTAAGAGGGAAATTCATAGCAATACAGGCCCACCTCAGCAAACAAGAAAAATCTCAAATAAGTAATCTTAAACTACACCTAACAGAACTAGAAAAAGAAAAAAAAACAAAGCCCAAAGTCAGCAGAAGGAGGAAAATAATAAAAATTAGACCAGATATAAATGAAACAGAAACCAAAAAAAAAGCAGTAGGAAGGATCAATGGAACTAAGAGCTGGTTCTTTGAGAAGATAAACAAAATTGACAAACCCTTAGCCAGACTCACTAAGAAAAAAGAGAGAAGTCTCAAATAAATAAAATTAGAAATAAAAAAGGAGAAATTACACTTGATACCACAGAAATACAAAAGATTATAAAAGAATACTATGAAAAACTATATGCCAACAATTGGACAACCTAGAAGAAATGGATAAATTCTTAGACTCATACAACCTCCCAAAACTGAATCAAGAAGAAATAGAGAATCTGAATAGACCAATCACCAACAAAGAAATTGAAACAGTATTCAAAACCTCCCCAAAAACAAAAGTCCAGGACCAGGTGGCTTCTCTGGAGAATTCTACCAAACGTTCAAAGAAGATTTAATATCTATCCCGCTCACACTATTTCAAAAAAGTGAGTACATGGAACACTTCCTAACTTATTCTATGAGGTTAATATCACCCTGATCTCAAAACCAGACAAGGACAACGCAAAGAAGGAAAATTACAGGCCAGTATTGCTGATGAACGCAGACACAAAAATCCAAACAAAATATTGGCAAACTGAATACAGCAATACATTAAAAAGATCATGCACCATGATCAAGTGGGATTTATACCAGGGACACAGGGATGGTTCAACATCTGCAAATCAATCAATATGATACACTACATTAAAAAATGAGGAATAAAAATCATGTGATCATCTCAATAGATGCAGAGAAAGCATTTGACAAGATCCAACATCCATTCATGATAAAAAAAAAAAAAACTCTCAATAAAATGGGTACAGAAGGAAAGTATCTCAACATAATAAAGCCCACATATGACAAACCCATAGCCAACATCATACTTAGCAGTAAAAAACTGTAAAACATCCCTCTGAGAACAGGAACAAGACAAGGGTGCCCACTCTTGCCACTCCTATTTAACATTGTACTGGAGGTTTTGGCCAGAGCAATTAGGCAAGAAAAAAGAAATGAAAGGTATCCAAATTGGAAAGGAAGAAGTGAAACTCTCATTGTTTGCAGACAACATGATTCTATTTATAGAAATCCCTAAAGAATCCATCAGAAAACTATTAGACAATAATCGACAACCACAGCAAACCATTTTGCAGGGTACAAAATCAACTTATAAAAATCAGTTGCATTTCTAGGTACTAATAACAAACTATCAGAAAGAGAACTCAAGAATACAGTCCCATTTACAATCACAAAAAAATAAAATAAAATATCTGGGAATATATTTAACCAAGGAGGTGAAAGACCTATACACTGAAAACTATAAGACATTATTGAAGGAAATGAAAGAAGACATAAAGAAATGGAAAGATATTCCATGTTCATGGATTGGAAGAATAAACATAGTTAAAATTTCCATATTACCTAACACAATCTACAGATTCAATGTAATCCCAATCAGAATCCCAAGGTTATTCTTCATGGAATATCATGAAGAACCAAGAATCCTAAAGTTTACATGGAACAACAAAAGACCCCAAATAGCAAAGGCAGTCCTGAGAAGAAAGAACAAACCTGGAGGCATCACAATCCCTGACTTCAAAATATACTACCAAGCTATAGTAATCAAAACAACATGGTACTGGTGCAAAAACAGACACACAGATCAGTGGAACAGAATTGAAAGCCCAGAAATAAAAGCGCACATCTATGGAAAGCTAATCTTTAACAAAGGAACCAAGAACATACAATGGAGAAAGGAAAGTCTCTTCAATAAATGTTGGGAAAACTGGACAGCCACATGCTAAAGAATGAAAATAGACCATTAGATTACAGCATACACAAAAATTAACTCAAAATGGATTAAAGACTTGAATGTGAGACCTGAAACCATAAAACTCCTAGAAGAAAATACAGGCAGTATACTGACATCAGTCTTAGCAGCATCTTTTCAAATACCGATCTACCCAGGCAAGGGAAACAAAAGAAAAAATTAACTCCTGGGACTACATCAGACTGAAAAGCTTCTGCAACGCCAAGGAAACTATGAACCAAACAAAAAGACAAGCCACCCACTGGAGAAAATATTTACAAATAATATATCTGACAAGGGGTTAATCTCCAAAATATATAAAGAACTCATACAACTCAACAAAAAAAAGACGAACAACCCAATCGAAAAATAGGCAGAGGATATGAACAGACATTTTTCCATTAGACAGATGGCTAACAGGAATGTGAAAAGATGTTCAAAATCGCTGATTATTAGGGAAATGCAAATCAAAACTATAATGAGATATCACGTTGTGCCCGTCAGAAGGGTTATAATCACCAACATAAAAAAATAACAAATGTTGGAGAGGATGTGGAGAAAAGGGAACCCTCATACACCACTGGTGGGAATGCAAACTGCTGGTGGGAATGCAGCCACTATGGAAAACAGTATGGAGATTTCTCAAAAAATTAAAAGTAGAAATACCATATGACCCAGCTGTCCCACTACTGGGTATCTATCCAAAGAACATGAAATCAACAATTCAAAGAGATTTCTGCACCCCTATGTTCACTGCAGCACTATTCACAGTAGCCAAGATATGGAAGCAACCCAAGTGCCCATCGACTGATGACTGGATAAAGAAGATGTGGTATATATGTACAATGGAGTACTACCGAGCTATAAAAGAAGACAAAATCATCCCATTTGCAACAACATGGATGGACCTTGAGAGTATTATGTTAAGCGAAATAAGCCAGACAGAAAAAGACAAACACCATGTGATTTCACTCATATGTGGAAGATAAACAAATTCATGGATAAAGAGAACAGATTAGTGGTTACCAGAGGGGAAGGGGGCAGTGGCAGGGGAAAGGGGGAAAGGGGCACATATGTATGGTGACCGATAAAGATTAGACTATTGGTGGTGAGCGCAATAGAGTCTATACAGAAACTGATATATAATAATGTACACCTGAAACTACACAATGTTATCAACCAATATGACCGCAATAAAATAATTGAAACAATAAAATAAAATAAAGAGGGATTTATTTTGGAACACAAGTCCTGTATTCAAAGCTGACTTGAGGCAGCTGCTGGTTTTAGGACTACGGAAAGTTGTCCCTGCCTGAGAGAATCTTTACAGTTGGATTTCTTTCTGCAAACTTCCAAACATAAAAAGTGGCCCTGGGAAAAGCAAATGGAAATGTCATGTCCCAGCCATATATTAGGTTGTTCTAAGTTAACTTCAATAGCAAAAAACGCAGTACTAATTCATTTCTCCCAACAATATTTTTATGTGCCCCTTGCACCTCCAAAACCCCAAAACTCCTGAGATAGTTTATTTCCCCAGAGATTGCCTGAGGAGTTTAAGGAATCTTTTTCTCTCCTATAGAATTTGTTAATGCTCAGAATACAGAAAAGGGTAGGAAGAGAGCCAGAAAATGCAGGAAACGTGTAAGCCATTTGCCGTAACGTGGCTGAAGAACCGCGGTTGCAGCGATAGAACGACGGTGTGCATCTCTCCGTCCTGGGAGGAAATCGTCAGCGCTTGGTGCCACCGGGTCTTTTCCCCGCGTGTGAAGTTCCCCTTCATGTGCTTGGGCAGCCCCAAGGGTGTCTCCATAGAGCAGGGATCCTCTGAGAAGCCTGAAGACATGTAGGGTAGGAAGAGCCACAAGACCGAAGATTTAAGAACAAAACAGAGGAATAAAAGGAAAGAGGAGCTGCTTCCCTATCTGGACCTGAATGCTCAGAATATTTAATATATTTGCTTGAGGCTAGACAGGGGTGAGTAAAATAAATGATAGCCACATGACTCGTTTAAGAAGCAAGTAAAAAATATGAAAGCCACATGACCTGTTTACAAAGCAAATAAAAATAAAACAGTTCTGAAGAACAAATGAAAAAATAGGAAGATGAATTGTACAGTTTTTAAAAAACAATGTTTACACCAAGAAAACATCTTTTATCTTTCAAACTTAAAGTGCATAGACTTGTTTTCTTACCAATGCATTGATATTTATGGTCCTTATGGATATTCCAGATACTGAAATATAATTGATGTAGGAATTTTGTTTGTTCTCAGTCTGTGCATGTAGACACCAACCACACAGATGCCGATTGGGAATTTCAGCCAGATGTTAGCATTTTATTCCATAACACAAACATCTTATGTTACTTTGTAGTACTTGCGTTATGGCCTTAATGTCCAGCTTTCTCCAATATATTTTACATAATTTTGTACACTCTCCTAGTGGAGTAGAAGATAAAGGACACTAAAAAAGTGTGTAAGGAAAGGACTTCCTTCTTGGTTGCCCACAGCCACTAGTATGAAAAAACATGAAAAGGCAACAAGCTTTTTCTAAGCAATGAAAGCCTTTTCAGGGGAGAGAAAAAGTGGGCTACAGGTGTAAACCTAGCAATGACTATGGTTTTGAACATCGTTTAAAATGCCCTCAGGCCTCCCAGTAGTTTGTGAGGCCACGGGGCTTCTGGAAGGTGTTAGGGTACTGGATGGAGGGTTGGTTCAAGTCTTCAAAACCCAGTACCTTTCGTTTCTATTTTATATCAGTTAATAAAGCAATTACATATATGTTTTATATACACACACGTATATATATATATGGGGGTTATTTTTCACTCAAAATGAAATATTTTGAGACCTTTCAAGTACACACAGAGAAAGTGAGAGAAGCAGTGGGTGCAGGCCATTTGACGATATTCACCAACCTAGTTTCTCAGTTGGCTTATCTCATTGTCGACCATTGCTAGCAACCAGGATGGTTTTTAACCATTTCACAGCTTCCCATTGCTTTTATCCTCTTCCGTATATTGTTTCATTTGTACCTTTTACATCTATTGCTTTAAAGACAGGAAGCAAAAAGAACATGGATATTTATTTATTTTTATATTTGGATTTCTGGGGTTTTTTTAATTGAGATAACATTGATCTAGCACATTAAATAAGTTTCAGGTGTACATCATTACATTTCAGTTTTTGTGTAGATTACATCATGTTCACCACCCGAAGACTAATTGCCATTCATCACCATACACACGTGCCTAATCACCCCTTTCACCCCCCCCCCCCGTCCTCCCTTCTCCTCTGGTGACCACCAATCCAATCTCTGTCTCTAGGACATGGATATTTAAATATAAGTTCACGAAGAGCTTTAAAATGACAATAATTCTAAAAATTTGCCTCAAGATACTGTTCACTAGATTCTTAAGTTACATGTGTCTGATCAAAATTATTGTATCACATATCAAGATGTCTCTTATACATGAAAAATCAGTAAAAAGTAGATATAGTGGCCATTATATCCAAATTGGCTTTTTCAAAATTGAGGATAAAAACAACCCATTGTTTGAGGGGGAAAAAAACTGCTTGCAAAACTCAGTCTGCTATCTTTTACTTATACGTGTAAAAGATTCTAAGAATAAGCCAGTTTATTTTAAATGTAAGCCAAACGTTAGGACATGAAAACAGTTTTTGTCTCTTTTGACATGAAAAGATACAGTTAAATTTCAATCTTTTAAAAAAAATATTCTGTCCCCAAACCAGACACAACATAAAAATTATTCTTAAACTTGTTTATCAAGAAATCTGCTTTCTCATACACAATCAATTTAAAGTAAATTAAATAGTGTGTGTCTATAGTCAGATGGAAAAAGTAAAAATGTATCATAGGTAATAAGTACATATGAATATTAAAGACTATACTTAAAATGAATTTGATAATAAATCTTTAATAATATAATGATCTATAATAAAATATTTTACTTAAATATCCTGCTTTATCATACCACACAAAAAATGTCAAGCTGGTTAAGGGAGTTTGCAAAATTATATTATGGTGAAAGGGGTTTGGAGTCAAAATATTGGACCAGGAGGATGACCTGTGTAATGGGTCACCGAAACCATCGTCATCGCTCAAAAGACTTAGAAGAACAGAAATGTGCATTATTAGCAAAATAAACCTTACCCTTTACTCTCAGGAATTCCCCTCCAGTTTGACTACATAGGAAGGAAAGTTTGTATTTCACCCTGTTTAATCCATTTTAAGATGCACAATCTCTGTTAAATCAGGATGCATCTTACAATAGCCGTCAGGTGGGCTGCAGCTGTGACTGAAGCTACCATTGCACGTGTGAACATCAAACGTGCCAGCATCGAAACTTGTAGAACGAGTGTCAGTGACTTGGAAGAAAGTCTTGCAGACAGGAGAACTTTTTATTTCTTCTTCTTTTCAAACTCTAGGAACCAAATGGTTTCGGTGAAGGAGTGAATCAGACATTCTCTAAGCAGGAGTCAAAAGTAGGCCTACTCTACATAATTGCCAGGGCAGCCTAGGAGCCCAGCACCATGACTCTCCAGTATTTTACAAAATGCTACGTCATCACACTCCTGACGCAGAGGACACCATGGATAAATACAGACTTCAAAGAGTCTGAGTCAAATGCTGAATGTGAAACAGCTTTAGGAGCACCTAACACAATTTTTGTCACAATGTTTCATTTTTTGCATGCACAAGTATGATATATGATAAAATAATCTGTCTAATTAAATTTATAACAGCCCTTCCAAGAATTATAAAAGAAACTTTCTAATCATGTCATAGTTTAACCCGCATTTTTTTGTTTCTTAACAGTGCATACAATAATGGTGCCTCTTACAGTGATAGCATCTTAGACTCAGTGAAAGAGGGTATTCAATTTGGAGATTCAGTACTTTCCCCTGTTCTCATAAAATTGCTAGTTAATGAACTTGAGTGAGCTAAAACGTTCGCTGTGTGTACTGTGTTGCTAAATGCTGGTTGCATTCCAGTTTAACAAAAGGTTGCAGCCTGTTCTTGTTTGACATAGAGACTGGTTTTTTTTTTTTTTTTTGCCCAAGACTGTTATTGGCATGTGGCCCCTATTTAACTGACCTCAAAATATTTCTTGGGAGGAGAAATGCCAGAAGTTCAGTTTCGCATGTGCGCTTTCCTTAAAAGTGTCGGGTTAACTCTTGTTTCCTTTGCTAGGGGTGCAGGCTGCATCTTTATTGAAATGTTCCAGGGTCAGCCTTTGTTTCCTGGGGTTTCCAACATCCTTGAACAGCTGGAGAAGATCTGGGAGGTAAGAAAAGAATTCTTCTTAGGAAGAAGTATCTGCATTTCAAACTTTGAACCAAATTTGCCTTAGAGACAAATGAAGCAGTCCATTCACTTTGAGATATTATGCCATGTTTTAAGGTTGTGGAAACCGTGCTATTTGCCACAGGTATAAGCACCCTGGGAGTGAGTGGTCAAGAAAGCCCCTGATATCTGGGAGCAGCCCATTAATCCACCTGTTCTCTCTTCATTGTCTCCATCTCCCAGGGCAGTTTCTGCCGGTATTACCTAAGCACATCCCTGCCTGGTCACCCCCAGCTCTAATTCTACCATATATTTGGCCCTGGATCTTTGTCAACTGAAGATAAGACACTAAATTGTCATAGAATCCTGATTAAACAAAGGCTCACCATGTTAATGTGAGAGAAGTATACTATTTGTCATGCTCCTCCAAAACCAAATTCCTAAGATCGCAAGGTGCTTTTGTGTGAGTGGTTCCGTTTCTTCATTCATTATTTATCCCTACCTCATTTGTGCTATGATGTACTTCATTTTCATGTCCCTTGTAGTTTCTATGCCATGTACTGTAGTCATCTGTGTATTTCCTTTTCTCTTGGTGATTTTTTAATTTTGGTAAAATATACATAAAGTTTACTTTTCTAACCATGTTTAAGTGTACAGTTCATAGGCATTAAATACGTTCACGTTTTTGTGCAACCATCGCCACCATCCATTTTCAAAACTTGTTCATCGTCTCAAACAGAAGCTCTGTATTCATTAAAGAACAACTCCCCATCTTCGCTCCTCTTAACTCCTGGTAATCTCTCATTTGTTTTCTGTTCCTGTAAATTTGCCTATTCTGGGATTCTCATATCAGTGGAATCATATGGTATTTGTCCTCTGTGTCTGGAAGACACTTAGCATAATATTCACTTAGCATAGCATTCTCAAGTTCATCCACACTGTAGCAGGTGTCAAAGAGCTTTCACTGGGGGGTTATCCCTTGTCATCCTTTCAAGTTTGCTTGCCTTGAGCAGGCATCTGCAGCATTCTGGGGAATATGGCCAGAGTGTGGTTTTTGTGCAGGTGAGGAAACTTGTCTTCTCTCGAACTCCATTACAATTTTGATTTAGTAGCCCCAAACTTTTGCCTGTCCAGAATGATATAAAATTTTCATTTTCCAATTGCATCACCACTGTGGAGTCCTTCATTTATTAAAAAAAAAAAAAAAAAGTTGAATTTATCTTTAATACACACATAAAGGTGAGGAAAACCCCTTAGTGAACATTTGGGAAAAGGGAAAAGAGTTAGTTGCCGGTGTGTGCAGGGTCATTGGCTCACCTCTGTGAAGAAATTCTATGCAAATCAGTCTAGTGCTATAGAATCAGGACCCAGAAGACATTGTCTTCTGGCTAAAAGAAAACATGCTTTGTGAAATTAAGACACTGTATAGAGATTAATCACTGCCATTAAATTCTTTTTTGGAAACATGGGGGTTATTACAGGGGAACATGGGAAAAATTGGGAAGCATTCACAAACTAAGAAAACATTTTTCAAACCAAAAGGTTTTTTCTTCAAACTCCGCTGCAATGCTCTCTGCAAGCAGCATCACTGGAGGCGGCCAAAGCAATGGCTTTGGAGTTGTAAGACCTGGGTTGGAATTCTAGCTACTTCCTAACTAAACAGATGTGGGCAAGGGATGTCATCCCTCTGGGCCTCAGTTTCCTGTTTGCTAAATGGGGCTGTGATGACTTTCTGACCGTGCTGTGAGCGTCCCGTAAGATCAAATGCGTGACAAGCTCCAAGGTCCTTGAGTGCTCAGTAAGTGTTTGCCCCTTCCTCTCATGTAGATGACTATTGTAGAGATGTTTCAATAATATAGCTAACAAGCATTTCCTGACATTTACCTTGTTCTTCTGTTCTTCTTGCACTTAGTATTACTTCTTGTCCGCAATAGAGGAAGCATGATTAGCACTGCCAATACCTGACCCCTGGTATTTCCTAATCATTTAATCAGGAAATAACACTTATTGGACACTCACCGTGTAAAATACTCTACAAGGTCTTGTAAGAAGTTGTAAGGCATGGGAGAAAGGGAAGAATAAGAAAAATGCATGATCTGTGCTTTCGGGTGTTGTTTGGTCTAGGAGGGGTGATGGGTGAAGTAGAAGTGAACATATGTGAAACAAACATCAACTATGCACACGTGTAAAAGGATGTATGTACGTATGGAGAGTTAACATAAATTGTAATATTGAAGTAAGGCGTGCTATTAGGATATTTGAAAAGTTGTGCAGAAACTGATTTTTTTCATATTAAACAGTATATTTAAATGATCATGCTCTTAAAAGCACTCATTCTACAGTTCTTTGAATTTAACCCAGCATTTAGAAATCAAGAACAGAAAAAATGGCCTGGCTGTTTCCCAGGACCTGATGGCTCTGTAGTTATGGGTTCAGGTTTCCAGGACTGGCCTTGCTGACTGACACTGGCTGACTCAGTGACTGAAAGAATTTGGACTTGAATCTGGACATAAAGTCCCAAACGTGAGTGATGCAGCAAAAACAAACATGTCTTAACAAATCAGTCCAATAGTTCCTGCCCAGGAGGCCATGTTCACGTCTGCCATCATCCTTATCACACTGCAATAAATCAAAGGGTCTTTATTTTGACATTTATGACAACTCGCTACAAATTTAAAACAAGTAAACATATTAGAAATAATACTGGCCTGGAGTCAGGAGACATGAGTTCTGAACCCAGCTCCAGCGTCAGGTTATGAGGCAGAGCAAGTCGCATAACCAACCTCCCTGGGTCTCCAGCGTCATCAGCTGTATTTGATTTTCTGACTCCATGAAGTTATGACTTCTCCGAACAAAGCATAAAGAAAATATTGTAGCTCCCATCATTTTAAATAACAATATTCTTCTCTGTTCATTAGATTTCCCCTGCTCCCCTGCCTCAGTTAGTTATTTCTCAAGTTTAACAACTTGCATAGCTCATTGTTAACTTTCACTCAGCACTGATCAAAGAAATAGTTCCATTTTGCTTAGCCGTGCCTTATGGGCACCGGGAGGATAGATTCCTGACATCTCATTTTTCCCGTGCAAGCAGGTAGAGCCCGCAGTTTTGTTAGCACGTCTGCAGTTCCATGCTCTGAGGACAAAGTGAGAAAGATGCCACATCCAGCAGAGGGTTGTCTTTTATGCTGCTACATCTCAAGCAGGCTAGACATTTAAACATTACAAATAGCTCCTGAGTTTGTGTTTACTAAACATGGTCTACACAGATGCAAATAGGAAAACGATTTTGGGTTCTATGATATTTGGTGTAGGGATTGCTTCCTTGAAAGCAATGTGTCCATCCTAAATCTCCCAACCTCTAACCGCAACCTTCCTCTGCATTTATCCTGGGATCTCACTCAGGAGTAAAGACCTAGTGAGAAGTCCTGAATCTTTATTTTGCCATCTTTCTGAAACGCCCCTGTGTGTGTGCGTGTGTTCATATCTGAATAGCTGTCACTGCTTTCTGATCAGTTTTTTAGAAATTTAATTCTTTCAATAATTGTTTTAAACAAATAATCCCAGGTGCAGTTCTAAAATCAGAATAAAATAAACTATGAAGACTTTAAATCCATTAATCAAAATGCCTTCAGTTTCCATTCCAACAAAGGCAGAAAACACCCCTGCAGCCCACTGTGGTTTCAAACATCGCACTCACTAGCTGCCTTTTCAGAGCCTTCACGGAGGGAGTAAAGCAACAAGTTTTGGGTTTCGGTTTCCCAGACAGTGAAGTGGAGATTTAGTAACTTTCTCAAGTGAAAATGAATTCAATAACTTACAAATAGAAACTGAGCATCAAATTTCCAAATAAAGGATATTGAATTTTTGTTTAAACTTTTAAAAATCTCAAGCTTAAAGCTTTTGGCATAATATTTAAAAAATTTTGGTATCTATTTTGTTGTCTTTAATTAAACATAGTAGAAAGTAACCAACAATTCTGGTAACTTTCACCTTAGAGAAAATATGGATGTGGTTGTTGCTACTTCCTTTATTGCTTTCTCCTCCATATCTTTGCTTTGTTTTCATTGTGCTTTGCCAGCCACCAGAAGACGTGTGGGTGCATGTGGATCACAGCCACTTGTTTACATGCACATCTGTGCAAATACATAAGATGGCAGGTTAGAAAGGAAGAATTAGCTTCCCACCCTCTGGCCCTCTCCCACAAAAGAAGAATTAGTCCAATCGGTTTTTCAAAATGGGTTCCAGGGTTCTTCATGTTCCCTCAGGCTCAGGGTGGTTGATAGGAAAAGCCTATAATCCCCTAGTAGCCTTTCAGTTTGTTCAGGGAATGGATCAAAAAAAGAAGATTTTACTGGTGGCATGATTTTTTATTATATAAGGGAAAATAGCACTTCACTGTCTTTCGTTTGAGGGCAAGCTTAATGGGTACCACCAAGTATACCTCTCGGCCAGAGTCCCAGTCAGCAAGCTGGTAGATCTTAAGATTCCAGATTCCTCCTGATTATTTATTTTCATGTTAATTAAAGGCTAGAGCTTCAGTTTGGTAATCCAAAGCATTAGGGAGCTTTTGTCAAGCAATATCGTTGCTATTACAGTCCACCAGTTAAAAACCAAATACCACATTCGAAGCTGCTGGGCCACCGAGAAAACAAGCAGATAAGATGAATTTGGTAGAAGGACTAGAGTTAGGTATGGGATCATTTGTAGCCAACATTCCACTGCCTAAAGGTCAGTAATCTGAATCCTTTTTAATTTGAGCACATTGGGGAACAGCTGAATGTCCACACTGAGGCATAATTTCAGCTGTCAAATGTCCTCTGTTGAGATATATATATATGGTCATCTGATGTAAGGCAAAGGGACAGTCACTCCTGTCTCTTTATGTCCCGAACTCCCAACATAGCATCCTAATGTATAGTGATCATGCAATAGATATTTAGTGATGAGAATATGACTTTAAGCAAGGCTGTATGATCTCAGAATAACAAGTGAGTTAGTGAAGACACAGGCTCAGGACCTGTATTAGAGTTCTCCAGAGAAACAGAGTCAAAATTATAGAGGCCAGCCCGGTGGCGCAGTGGTTAAATTCCCACATTCCGCTTCTCAGCGGGATATTCACCGGTTCGGATCCCAGGTGTGGACATGGCACCAGTTGGCAAAAGCCATGCTGTGGTAGGCATCCCACGTATAAAGCAGAGGAAGATGAGCATGGATGTTGGCTCAGGGCCAATCTTCCTTAGCAAAAAAAAGAGGAGGACTTGCGGTAGTTAGCTCAGGGCTAATCTTCCTCAAAAAAAAGTATATATAGAGTTATACAATCATGTATCGCTTAGCGACAGGGGTATGTTCTGAGAAATGTGCCATTAGGCAATTTTGTCATTGTGTAAATATCATAGAGTGCACTTACACAAACCTAGATGGTATAGCCTACTACACACCTAGGCTGTATGGTACTAATCTTATGGGACCCCTGTTGTATATGCAGTCTGTTGTTGACCAAAAGGCTGTTATGTGGCTCATGACTGTAGAAGATGAGATTTATAGGGGAATTGGCTCCTGTGATTATGGAAGTTGAGATATGCCATCTGCAAGCTGGAGAACCAGGAAAGCCAGTGGTATAATTCAGTCTGAGGCCGAAGGCCTGAGAACCAAGGGGCCCGCTGGTGTAAGTCCCAGAGTTTGAAGGCCTGAGGACTAGGAGCTCTGAGAGCAAGAGAAGATAGAAGTCCCAGCTCAAGAAAAGAGAGAGAATTTGCCTTCCTCCACCTTTTTGTTCTATTTGGGCCCTCCGTGGATTGGACGATGCCCGCCCACATTGGTGAGGGCAGGTCTCTTTACTCAGTCTACTGATTCAAATGCTAGTCACTTCCAAAACACTCTCACAGACACACCCAGAAATAACGTTTCACCAGCTACCTGGGCATCCCTTAGCCCAGTCAGGTTGTCTAATAAAGTTAACCATCTCAGGAACATAAGAATATACTATGGTTTTGCCCATGAAACTACAAATACTGGAACTAAAGTTTCTTTCTTGTATACATCAGCTGGTGTAACATGACATGCGTCTACTTCTTCCTTCTTCCTCCCTGCTCTGTCCTTCATGTCTCCGTAGCTGTTCCGTCTACCTTGTCTCCGCCTCATCTTTCTTTGTCTTTCTTTGTCTTTATATAGGTGTTGGGAGTCCCTACAGAGGATACCTGGCCTGGAGTTTCCCAGCTACCTAACTACAATCCAGGTAATACTGATTTGAGCTTCTGAATGCTCTGAGAATTAGCAATGTGAGAGCATTGGCCACACGAACAGCGTGTCCATCTTTTATTGTTAACTCAACAGCAAAGATAGGTCTAGACAAATTTTTAGATTCACATATTCTCTGACTAATGCTTTTACAAGGAGGACACTGAAATAGTAGTTGAAGTTAGATTCAACTCTGTAAAACACAAGTAGTAAGCTGAATAAGAATTTGAAATGACTATTGCTGTGGATTCCACATGCATTTCCAAATACCCAATGGCTGAAAAGAACATCTCAAAAGATGGCCTCATTTTTTTTTTTAAAGATTTAGGGACCGGCCCGGTGGTACAGCAGTTAAGTTCGCACCTTCCACTTCTCGGAGACCCAGGGTTCACTAGTTCGGATCCCGGGTGCGGACGTGGCACCACTTGGCACACCATGCTGTGGTGGGCATCCCACATATAAAGTAGAGGAAGATGGGCATGGATGTTAGCTCAGGGCCAGGCTTCCTCAGCAAAAAAGAGGAGGACTGACAGTAGTTAGCTCAGGGCTAATCTTCCTCAAAAAAAAAGAAAAAGAAAGTAAAGATTTAATTTTTCCTTTCTCTCCCCAAGAGCCCCGGTACATAGTTGTGTATTTTTAGTTGTGGGTCCCTCTAGTTGTGGCATGTGGGACGCTGCCCCAGCATGGCCTGACAAGCAGTGCCATGTCCACACCCAGGATCCAAACTGGCGAAACTCTGGGCCTCTGCAGCGGAGCACGCGAACCCAACCACCCGGGCACAGGGCCGGCCCCAAAAGATGGCCTCATTTTTGAGCCCCATGACCATCATTAGGTTTGCTTACTAGGTTATTGTACCTTTATTGTGTATAAAGTATATTAAAGAAAGCTAATACAGCAGGGGGGCAGTAGAGGCTCACTGGGCCTAGGACACGCCAGGGAAGATGGCCCTAGACCATGCGAGACTTCACCTGTTGTCGCTACACCTAGCACTCGGTCATTTCCTCTCACACATTTGATCCTCCAACACTGGCTCCTGAGGGTGGATTTGGAAGTGTTGGAAGTGTTGCTCATGGGAGGAGGTCTTTGAGAAATGGCCCCAAGGCCATGCCAGAGGAGTCAGACTACCCAGTAGTCACTTCAAGGATGTTGAGACAGAAAGGAAGAGACAAGCAATGAGCTACAGGATGAAGGACCATATCAGAGGTTAAGAAGCAAGGAACGGCCATACCAAAGCTGGACTCTGCTGGCAGGATTAAAGAGGAGGTGGATATGCCCAGATAAGGACAAGATTAGGGTGAATGTGGCCCAAGTCAGATTTTTTTAGTCTTGATATTCTTACATTGTTCCATTATTAAAAATGGATTTTCCCCAAATTTTTTTAATTACTAACTTTGGTACGAGATTATCGTGGAAGAGTCTCATGAGAGCAAGAAATTGGAGGGAGATTAAAAAGGTGATTAAAGAGGAAAACAAAAGACAAGGAGGCTGGGGTTGTTGTTTTTTTTCTTCTTTTTCCAGCATTTAATACTTTTGCTCAAAGAGCGGCACATAGGGATCATGCATCTTGAACTGACCAGGATTATAGAAACCCTACAGTAAGCTAAAGACTAACTGTAAGGTCATTTCAGCTGCTTTGTGAATGACCCTATGCATTGCTAAATGGCCTTAGGGTCATTTACAAATAGTCTACCATTTCTAACTATCTTGCTCGAGTTTAGCACCTGAGAAAAATGCCACTCCCTGGCCACAGGCTTGGAATAGTGCCTTTTCTCTTTGGTCTGAGATAGAGAGAAAAAAGAGCAGGCTTCTTTCAGAGGCCGTGGTCCAGTGTGCAACGGGTCCTGTCTCCAGTTGCTACGGTTTCTAGGAGAACCTGGGTCTCACCTTTTCCTCCCCTGCCTGTACCTCTCCCTACCCACTCTCCTCTCTGTGTGAAAATGGGACCCCTCAGCTTCCTAACATGGATGCAAGCAGAATTTGAGGGTCACAGATGGGTGTAGAAAACAGTTTGGATGATGTCAATACAAAGCTGCCATGGTGAGCATACACTGTTCCCTCAAACTTCAAACATGTGGGTTTCAGGTTGATTCAGGCAATAAACAGTGATCCTTAATACAGAATGCCTTGGTGAGCACAATAATGATAGAAACTCATCCAGAATGCTTTCCTGCAGATTCTATACTAAATAAGATAAGTGGATTCCAATAAAACAGTGTGGAATATATTGCATTTTTCATTTTGCTGTCGTTTCAAAGTAATGTGCAATTGTTTTTTATGAAGAGAATTCTCCAGCCCCAACATCAATAGGGTTCATACTTTGCATCATTTTTCTAGTAAGAATTCAGTTTAACTCATATAAGTCGAAAACTTTTGAGCACCTGCCATCTGCCAGGCACTGTGTTAAGTGCTAGGTCTGCACAGACGGATGTGGTACGTTCTTGGGTCTCCAAGAGCTTGGGTTTGTGTTCATTCACCCATGCTCTTCACCAGCTCACCCTATTAGGGAGGCGCTCATTTGTGAGCGCTGCTTCCACGGGCTTGGCAGTATCTAGCTGTGGGCCAGGCTAAGTTTTTGGAAGGAAGGAAGTTATAACCTTGGCCACAGCCAAGATGTCTAACCCCATATTTGTAAATCTTAAAACTCTAGCGTATCTTAGGCGTGGGGTCAGTGTCATTGAGAACTCAATCATAAGGACTATATTTTAAAAGGGTCATCCACATCTGTGTTCCGGGAACATCCCCTTATGTGAATCAAGAAGTCCCTTTGAGCCACGTCTCACCCACCCCATCCCTGAGCTTTGCTGCTGCTTCCCTGCACTTGAACTCCAGTGATTAAGGGAACAGAAGAGGGGATGGGAGACAGAAAAATGTCACAGAGGAGAACTGATAGCAGCATTCTGGATGAGATTTCCCTTCCTTTCTTTTTCATTCTAAGTAGTGGTAAGAGCCCCCAAACTTCGAATTCAGTGGTACAATTTTGAGGGAGCCAGAAAGCTCAGAACTTGAGGAAACCATCCAGGGTCCATCTATGCCCCCTCTGCCCTTTCCAGCCCTTGTCTGGACTATGTCTAGGAGGACAACACAGTTTCTGCTTGTACAAGTTTAAGAAAACACCTCATGCTGACCCAGCTGGACAGGTTTCTCTGACCAGTTGTCTTCTTGGGGTGCTGATGAGTGGGGTTGTAGGTTTTCCAGCCATCAATTCAGACTCTTGTGCTGATTAAATACGGGCAAGAAAAGAGAGGTATGTAATCCTAGTCGCAGGTCTGTCTCCCTTCTTTCCTCCCTCTCCTCCCTCCTTCCTTCCCTCCTTCTCTCCCACCCCCCCATTTTAGGCAAGCTGGCTGAGAACTCTGTGTCCTCCACTTCAAAGGGCCAGTTGTCTTATTTTGATGTGGGCAGATTGAGAAGGAGGCTTTGAAAAGGAGGCTTTTTTTGTTTAATCTTTCCTCCTGGGATGGCTTTCAGAGCAATATATCCAAGTGTCAGTGAGGGGGTTCTGACGAGCCCGGATTCCCAGACTCGCAGCGGGATCATTCTCTAACAGAAATATAAAAGTGAAATATTAAAAACCCTGGAACGTGAACTCCATCTGCGGAGTAGCCAGTGTCTTGCCTGCTTGGGAAAAAAAGGTCTTGAAAAAAGAGGGAGGAGAAAAAAAGAGCTTTGAGTAAGAGGTTTACAGGTTTAGTAGAGCATAGTAACATCCCCTCAAAGAAGTGGGTGTTACTCTGTGACCCCCCAAAACACTCCTCCTTTGACTTAGCCGCCAGAACACTCACCCTCCCCCGGCAACACACCCCTTTTCACATGCTAACTGAGGCGTCTGTGATTGGCTGGACAATACCCCGGTCACACTTGCTAAAGGCCTGCCATCCTTCACACAATCAGCCAAGACACATTAATCAAACTGGCGGGAACTGGGGCCGCGCTGGCCGCCTGCAGTGGGGGAGGGGGAGGTTTGGGCGATGCATACCAAGAGTCCACAGGAAGCAGTAATAAAGAAGCGCAGGCTGGAGGGGGGTCTACTCTCGGAAAGTCCAAAGAGGTTAAAGCCCCGACTGATGCCATGTCTGGGATGCACTGGGTCTGCGGAACAGAGGAGCCCAGAAGCTTCAAGCAAACTGGATATTGGTCTTGGCTGAAATCCGCTAATACCAGACGGCAGTGTGACTTTAGAGGGTGGCCCCCTGCAGACATTTTTACAAAGTTCCCTTGGCCCTCTTGGCTTCCACTCCGGCCCCCAAGAAAATGCAGGCGGGAGTCCCTCCCTTTTGAGCCTCAAGCACTTTCGGTCCAACTGGAGCCAATAGGAATAAAGCACATATAAGAAGTAGAGAACCACCTAGAATCAACTAAGAGAAAGCATCAACTAGCACAGTGTTGGCCCTAAACTAAGTATTTGGAGGACATTAAAAATAGTTAATTTCAGGCCAGCCCCTTCGCCGAGTGTTTAAGTTCACGCGCTCCGTGTCGGCCGCCCAGGGTTTCGCTGTTTCAGATCCTGGGTGTGGACCCAGCACCGCTGAGGCGGCGTCCCACATAGCACAACCAGAAGGACCTACAACTAGAATATACAACTGTGTACTGGGGGGCTTTGGGGAGAAGAAGAAAAAAAAAAGTTAATTTTGAGAGAAAAAATGTTAGCGTTTATGCTTTCAATGGTGACATTCATTTCAATACCCTGACTTTTCCTTTCCAAATTCCCTTTAAGTCGATTTTGCAGTGGCAATATAGGGCTAATAAGATCATACCTTAGAGACCAGTTTGCTACAGAATCACATAAGGCTTTTAAGAGAATCAACTAAATATTTAGACATTTCTCAGCTGAAGTAAATGGAGCCCTTCCTCCTCTGGAGCTTGTCCAGTCACCATCTCAGTAGACGCAAAGATCCTGTGATAAAGAAAAACTTTTTTTTCTGCCCACATGATTGCAGCCCAGTTGTGGTTTTTAATGTGTCATTGATTGTTTCATCCAGCTCCTTTCGCTCCGCTGAAAGAGTCTGTCATGGCACTGTTTGCTTCCTTAAACACGGTTTTTGAAAGCGCTCATGCTGTGTGAGCTCAAATCCCAGCATTAATGTACCGCTGGGTTCATTTCACCACACTCGAGAGCACTGAGCTTAAATCCCTCTCGATTCCTTTGGAGACACCAGAAGACTTTGTCCTTCTCCACTAATGGTTCCAAGTTTACATCTAGATACTGGGGGTCAAGGACAGGAGAGGATTTAGAAATAACAGTGCCTGACATTAGTCAATGCATTTGCCAAATTGGCAATTAGTTCCTGATGTGCGTGCAAAGCATTTTATTCCTGTCTCTTTGATGCTTGTTCCCATCGAGAGGGGAATAGAGTCCACAGAGGCCTTCAAACTTTTAAAGAAATATCTGCTGAAAATCATGCCTGATTTGTGACATGAGCTCAGCGGCAGGGAAGCATCCGGGATTATCCTGGTTCTTTCGGCTCCAGGAAAGAACACTGCACATGGAAAGATTTTCCACTGGAGGAACTTGGTGGAAATCAAAAGGCAGGAAAGCGGTACTAAAAGCCCTGCGGGGACCCAGATTCAGATGTACGATAAACGACAGGCAATATGGATCCTGCTGACTCCTAGTTGTTTTCAGGGCGCCTCGCCTGCTTTTCCAACTTTTGACCACCAGGTGGAAGCAAGAAATAACTGGGACGGAATACCGACATCAGACGGCGTTGCAGCATAGCAATCTAGCCTGACTCTTGGAATGTTTCGTTTTGACTTGAAATCCAGTGTGAGGGCTTCCCTTCATCTGACACCACTACAGGACAGAGGAGGATTAAAATCTAAAAGGATTCTTGTCCAGACTGGGATGATAAAGAGCTGCCAGGCTTCAGTCTTTGTGTGTTTGCTCTGAATGCAACGCAGAATCTCCATCAGCATCTGCTCAGTAGCACGAGCTATCAGCCGAGGGAGGCATACAGCGAGCTGAACTAAGGGGAAAGGTACTTTTACTTATGGGCATCGACGGCTCACAGAACGGCGTCCAAGCTCTGCCTTGTACTCTCTGAGGCGCTTGAGGAAATTACTTATTTCCCAGTTCCCTAATCTGCAAAATGAGAGCAATCCTACCACTTAAAAGTGTTCCCTATGTGCCAGGCACAGGACACACGTAGTTGCTAATCTTGACTGCTGCCTGCTGGGGTCCACGCCGGTCAGAGTAACATGATTTTACACAGGAGGAGACAGAAGCTTTCTCCCGAGTCCATACAGAGCATCTCCCAGATTGGAGATGGTCAATCCACAGCCAAACCTTGTTCTCCTTCCATTTACCATGTTGTGTCCCTTTATCTCATTTTGCAGGGTGGTTCTGAAAAGTAAATGAAATTATTGAACTGCCTCCGCCATGATACCTACCTTTTCTTGAGACACAGTTGACATACAACACTGTATTACTTTTAGGTGTACAGCATAACGATTTGATGCATGTATATATTGCAAAATGGTCACTGCAATAAGGTTAGCTAACATGCATCGCCACACATGGTGGCTGACTTTCACTAGGTCCTCAACGGAAGTTAGCTCCCGTTCGGTTTCTTACACAGTGTGGAGGTTCTCTCAGCTGCTCAGTGCCTCGCCAGGGGTCAGACTCAGGCACAGGTGTGTGAGAACTGATGCTGTGCCTATTTCTTTATGTCAAGCTCCCTCAGAATCCTCAGTGTCCTTCTGGATGTCAGGCACGTCTCCTGGCACCAGAACTGACTCTTGTTTTTCTTTGCTTGGGCCTAAACATCGCCTGAATTCGCACACCCTCAGAGCCCATCTGCAGTTTTCAGGTCTGAGCCAGTCTGAGCGCCCATTGAGGCTGTCCCTCTGGTGGGGGCTCTACTGTGCTCCCCCCCCTGAACTGCCCCCAGGTGCCTGCCCACTCTGTGGCCACAGGACTCTTCTCTGGGAGAGCCCCTGTTGTCTGCATGCTGCATAAGAGTACCCAGCCAGGCTCCTCAGTCCCAGATAGCATCAGCATTGTCATTGTTGATGTCGCCCAAAAAGTGGTATAGTGGGAAGAGTGCTGAGGTTTTCCACAAAGCAAACCTGGCCACTTCTAGTGTTTCTGGTATTTTGCACAGGCCACCTACTGGCACACGATGGTCAATAAATATGTGTTAAATGAAATCGATGACTAGGAGTCAGAAAACCTGTGTTCTAGTCCAATTGCCCTCTCTACGACATGAATAATCCTTGTTCTGCCTGCTTTGCCAAGAAAGCACATGTGCGTCATTATTCCCCTTATTCGTGGATAAGTGGATAGTGTGCTGTTTATTGCACACTAACTCTGCATTAGGCACTTTACACACATTATTCTACTTTGATGCATAACGGCCCCATCAGATAGGGCCATGTTATCGTCTCTACTTTATAGGGGAGGCAGCTGAGGCTTCGGGAGGCATGTGTCTTGTCCAGGGTCACCTAGCCAGGAGGGGGCATGGCCCAGAATATCCAGACTCGTTGGGCTCCAAGGTGATGTTCATAGCAGTATTCCACCTTACCTTCCAACTATCAAAGGGCAAATAGAAAGATTTGGTAATAAAACAATGACCCAGACGGGGGACCAGCTAAGAACACTTTTGCGAGTCAGTTTCCAAATGATTGTGTCCTTATACCCAGTCTTGCTTTTACAATCATGAGCTTGGAGACATGTTTCTGGAATCTAATGCAAGTGGAGTCCCCACCCCGGGACGCCAGCAGCCCTCCCTTGCTCCAGCTAATGAAGCCACCGGCATTCACCGAATCTCTGAACCACGATTGGGCTCATTAGGCTGCACTTCTGGAGCGCTGCCTAGGCTCCTGGGGAGTTACTATTAACGTCTTTATTAACCCATCCCCCAAATCGGTCAGTGAAATTCGCTTAGATACACAGCCCACTTTGATCTTCATTGAGTTCCTTCTAGTTTCTACATTTACTTTTAGTTTTCTCATCTTTAATTTATTTGATGGCAATTGTTAGGTTTTATTGGGGGGACTAGATGGTCTTAAAGTAGTTAAGATTAGGAAAAATTGCAAATGAGTGAAAGCAGGTAAAAAAAATTTTTTTCTTCAAGTAAAACCCTGCTAAGTTCCTTCCTGATTCATGAAAAGGAGCCTTAAGTTTCCAAATATCATGGAACTGACTCAAACCAGGGTCTCATTCCCCACCGTCGTGGCAGGTGCCCTGTGCCGTCATTCTGCGAGGCGGAGAGCAGGATATACAAGAGCTCTCGAGTTACTTTTATATTTTAAGAACAAGGTTTAGTAAATCGATTTCATTTTTATTTTTCACCCAAGCATCAACTTTTCATTCATTCAACAAGTATTTATCAACTGCTAGGTGTTGGGACTGGGAAATTCAAAAATAAACGAAGACATTGATGCCTGCCTTCAAGAAATACAGTCTAAAGGGGAAAACAAAAGACAACACGGAGAAAGTATTATTATAACAGCGTCCCCTGGAGGCCTCTACGGACACTAGGAGAAAGGTGCCCTGGGCTTGTCTGGGGAATTTAGGGACTGAGAGAAAGAGACATAAGCTGAATCTCAAGGATGACTAAGTGGGCTTTCTCCAGGTGAGCAAGAGGGGAAGGACATTCCACACGAAGGCACCTGACACAGAGGAATAGGAAAGCAGGCATATTTGGTAATATACCAAGCAGGTGAACTGCTCAGGCAAGCTAGGATGTTGGCTTCGTGGTGGGACATTGCTGGAGGTTAACCTGGAAGGGTAAACGGGGACCAGATCGCTTTGTAATCATCCTAAGGATTTGGACTTGACTAGTAAATTAGAAGACAAATAGGAAGTCTCAACTAGAGCAGTGGCGATGGATAAGGAATGAAGGGGAAAAATCTAAAAAACATCTAGGAGGTAGAGGCAAGGAGAGGTTGAGAAGGATTGTATTGAGTTGTGAAGCAGACATATCTCCTGTGGGAGAGAGAATGACAGCACCATTCACTGGCACAGGAAATAAAAGGAGGAAGGAATAGATTTGTGGGGAAGGTTTGAACATTTTGAGAGTAAGGTATCTGTGGAACCACCAAACAGAGATATCTAAAAAGCAATTAGAAATACAAGCCTGTGATTACAAGGATCCAACCTAGAAATACGAAGTCGGAAGTCGCCTGCTTAAAGTGGTCCTTAAAGCCCTGGGTGTGAATTCAACTGCCCAAGGGAGAGTACGTAGAGAAAGAAGACTGATGGAAACCTGGGGCACCAGTACTGAAGGATGGAGCGGGGAAGCTGAGAAGAAACAGCCAGAGGGGCTGGAGAAGACCAGGAAACGATGAATGATGATGATGATGATACTATCATATGGCCATTAGCTCCTTGGGGGGAAGGCCAAGTACCATGTCTGTGTATTCCCAGTGCTGAGCACACTGCCTACAAGTGGTGGCCCTTAACCATTTGTAGGGACTACAGGGGAGTGGTAAATGTTGACAAATGATGCATCATTATATCCATAAACACCAAGGGCATGATCAAGCTATAGCTCAAACATCATTTGTAGGGGTGGAGACGTTAAACATGGTACTACCCTCAGGAGAGTAGAGACTCCTGACTCTGCCCATTCCCTCCACCCTCTCCACCCACCCACCAGGAGCAAGGCCTGGCCTCCCCTTCCTCTACAGAGACCATTACCTTAGGAACAGGCTTCAGGGGATGGGATGTTTTCTTGGAATCCACAGATAGTTCTGATGCAGGGTTAGAAAAGTGATAAGCTACAAATGTGAGTTGGAGTGCCAGGCTTAACTGCCAAGGAGCACCCTTGGTGACAACACTGGCTTTTGGTGTCCTGGTGACACCCAAACAGGAATCTAAAGCCTGTTAATGGAGACACCAAAAGAGCAGAGCTGATTGAGACTCCTTGAGCCAAAGACTAAGGAAGCATCCAAGCAGCTCACCGAGGAAGAGGGAAGCAAGCTGCTGTGAGGGCTGAGTGTGCGGATTTGGGGTGGGGGTGAGGCCGAGGTAGGAGATGAGGATTTTTGCAATGCAGTTTTAAAGTGACTGCTTGAGATAGTGAAATAGGGCTAACAACATTATCAACTATTTAAATATATGGTATCTCAAGAATGCATTGTATTCGGGAAATTCCAGAGGCATAGTTCAGTGGACAACACTGTAAGATAACCTTAGGGTGATTGTGACAAGACTATAGGAACTAGGAAATGTCTTACCTTGAGCTGAGACTCAGAATGGTCCTGGTGATGTTTCCTCAATCAACTACCACATCTCTATTGACGGAGGCTACAGGGCTGGAACCAGTTGTGACATGAGCTTCTTAAACATTTATGAAAAATGCATCATTTCACTATGGTAGCGCCAGTTCTGCCCTCATTTTAATTTCACTCCATTTAAAATGTTTAGTTTTTAAGTTTCCTTTTACAACTTATTTTGCTTTTCCTACCTTGAATTCTGTTTGAGCTCAAATGAGAACTCTTTTAAAGAGAACTGCAGAAGGAGAAGATGGAGAAAAATCTGGTCTAATAATTTACCATCGTCTTTGGAAGGAGAAGGGAAATAAGCTACCTACAGACCTGTTATCTTTAGAGACTATTGAAGCAGAGAAACAGACCACTCTTGCGATGGCGCTGTGTACAGTGCCTATCTGTGTGGATCATTCCCTCCTTGATCGTTTGCAGCTTATCTGCTGGGAGAAATCAATGGGAGAGGCAAGGTCATCCAGCATCAGGTTATCGGCACACAGGTGGGAGGGAAGGCCACAAATAGGAACCGGGCTTTGGCTCTGCTTCATAATAGCGACCTGACTGGCCCTGGACACATCGATCCCTCTACCTCGGCTCATGGAGCTGCAAAATAGATGTGGGAAGAGAGTCAGGCACAGTCTATGCAAGACGTGGAACCTCAAGTTCAATATTGTTACACTGCTTCCTGGGGCAACTCTCACAGGTCGCTCTTCCCTGGTAAAATTTATGAGAACTCATTTTTCCCTTGTCATGCTTCCTCTTTCACATCCTTGTGATGTGTGATATATTAAGTGTGTGGCAGATACTATGTTCTGCGGTTTGTGTAGACAGATTAATTGAATTCTCACAACAGGCTCACTTGAGGAAGCGAACCTCAGCGAAGTGTGTGGGAGTCGCTGGCGAGAGGTCAACCCAGCCCTCCTTGCTAGCCCAGCATCCTCTGCCTCACGAAGTGCCGCACTAGAAACATTTGGAGACCATGAAAGATAATAGTAACCACACAACATGGACCAACGCTGGGTCCTCCCCAGGCTGGTCAGTCAGACTTTCTGGGGGTGGAGGCTGGGCTTCCTTGCGTTTCCAAACTCTCCCAGGTGATGCTCATATGCAGCTGGGCTGGAGAACCACTCTGTTAGACCATGCTACCGCTCCAAATGAGAGGCAGAACCAAGCAGAACAAAAAAGAAAAAAGAATGAGGCTAACATTTATTGAGCCCCTAAATGCCGAGTACTTAATCTTTTCTAATCCTCCCAAGCAACTGGAAAAATATCCCCATTTTACACATTTGGAACCTTCTGAGTTACTTAACCATAGAGGTTAAGTAAGTTCCCCAGAGTCCCAGAGCTCAGAAGGGGTAGAAAGGAGATTTGAGCCCTGGCTTGTGCTCACATCACTGCACCACACAGCTAAGAAACCCACCTCTGGCCCACAACAAGGACTCAAAAGAGATCCGGCCAGGCTTGTAAGAACTCGAGCCGGAACAAGTTAGAATTTCAGTAGAATGAAACAACAAGGATAGAGGGTTTCCAAGGAGAACAATAAGGCAGAAATATCTGAAAGGAGAGAGGAGAGGAAGAAGCCTGGTGCATCGGACAAGGAAGGAGCCGGAAAGAAGAGGCAGAGGGTGAGGAAATGCTTGTATTACACTTACTCTCCTAATTCTCACAACCATCCTGTACGGTAGGAATTACAATTATCCCTGTTCTGCAGATGTGGAAACTGAGGCCAGTGAGGATAAGCAACGCCCCTGGGTGACACAACTGCTAAGTGGCGTAGGATTCAAACTCCGGGTCCAGGGTCCTAACCACACATGGCTTACATTGCCCGTCACTTCTCAAAGGCAGAGAAAGAAGAAGGAGAAGCAAACAGGATTCATTTTATTCAATGCTCCGAGGCAGGCACTGTACACTCATCATCTCAATGAATCAATGAATCAATGAATCAGTGAATCACTTCGTCCTTGAGAGGCGAATGCGACCTCCAACTTGAGTGAAGGAAACCGGCTGGCCGAGGTTTAAATATCTTGCTTAAGGTCTCAGCGAATCTGAGGCGGCAGTTCAGCGTTCAAACTTTAATTCAGCTCATTCCAAAGCCGCGTTCCACAAGGACAACCCTCAAGTGAGAAACAGTGTTAAAATACTAACGGCCAAAAAAAACACAGAGTGTGGGACTCTAAGAAGGGAAAAACCGCATGGGAGAGGATTGAAGTGGATGTGTTATGTTGATTGGAAATTGGGATATGACTGAATGAGGAAGAATTTTAATTTTGCTGGGCCAGGGAAGAACTGAAAACAGGCAGCAGAAAGCGGACTGGAAGTAAACATACTAAGCGGATGCCAGATCCTCTCATCTTTCCTGGGTTTTTGAGTTTAGGCACAGCCATGCAAACAGAGAGTAGATGACCTGTGCATCCGAACGCTTCCCTTGGTGCCCACCTGGGACACAAGTGCCGGTTGATCGCTTCTGACCCTGGAAACTCAGCTTAAGCCCTTTTCTTTGATCACTCCTCTCACTCTACATCTCTTAGCGCTACAAATTCTGTTTTTCATTGAACTTACTTTCGAAGTTACAAAATAATATATGCCTTTTATTTAAAAAGTGAACTTAAGAAGATGAGCATAGAAGAGAAAAAGGCAAGCCCCTGTAAGCACTCTCACAGCTGGCGAGTGCTCTTCCCGGTCTTTTCCATGCACAGACAGACATGAGTATGTCAGTGTTATCAGAATAAATTTTTGTCCCACTATGATCAGATTCTTTGTTGTAATAAACATCTTGGTGTATTCCATTCCTACAGGCGCTGGAAGAAGAGACCTTTTAAAACCCAACAATTACCTTTCAGGCCCAAAGGAAAGTATAGGGCGGAAACGCCATTTTAAATGAGAGTTGAATACTCTTTTCTCAATCTGCAGAGGGAAACAGCATTCATAAGGAGCATCAGCTTAAACCCTTGTAGCAACTCTCAAGGCCCTGACGTAGAGTGCGCATTCAATTGGCGCTTCTTGAATGAATGAGAAATTGTCCCCTTTCATGGTGCTTTTATTTTGGGTTAAGTAGTGTCAATACCAAGGATAACAGAAGCACATGTTTCCACATATAAATGTTATAAAGAGTGCTCCAAAGAAAAATTACAAATTTTATCATCATCCATTTTGGATCATTCAAGCCAGGATTCACTTCCATTTTTACTGCAAGTGACACAGAAAATCAGCCCTGTTACTCTTTACCACTTTCCAGACTTTGAGCCTTTGTCCTGTCATTCGTCACATGACTTTTCATACGCACGTGCTTTATTCTCTCAAATGAATTGTACCCTCTGTGAGGATGGGGCGATTTCTCATGTATTTTCCTCAGCACTTGGGACATGCTCTGCACGCAGTCACTGTTAGGTAAATATTTCTTGACTTTGCTGAGTATTGTGACTGTATTAGTTTGCTAGGGCATCAGCAACAAAGTACCACAAAGCGGATGGCTTAAACGACCGAAATTTATTGTCTCCCAGTTCTGGAGGCCAGATCCGAAATCGAGGTGTTGGCAGGACTGGCTCCTTCCGAGGCTCTGAGGGAAGGATCTGTTCCAGGCCTCTCTCCTCCGCCTGTGGATGGCTGTCTTCTCCTTGTGTCTCTTCACCTCGTCTTCCTTGTACGTGTCTGTCTCTGTGTCTAAATTTCCCCTCTTTATGAGGACACAGTCATATAGGATTAGGCCCCGTCCTAATGACCTCATCTTAACTAGTTATATCTGCAAGAACCCTATTTCCATACAAGGTCGAATTCTGAGGTACTTGGGGTTGACTTCGACCTATGAATTTCAGGAGGGGACACACTTCAACCCATAATAGTGGCCTTCCACAGAGTCATACAAATTCAGAGCAAGAAAAGACCTTCAGCATCGTTTAGTTTGCCTGATAGCTGAATTCTCTCTTACCCCAAACCAAGAAGAACATTGAGAATTTTAATAATATTTTTGGCAATGGGATTTTAGGGTTGGTTTTGTTTTTCAACGTGTCTGTGTGTGCTTTCCAGACTGGTTCCCCCTGCCTGAGCCTCAGAGCCTTCAGAACGTCTGGAGCAGGTAAGCACTCCCTTGGCGAGCTGATCCATGAGCAGGCTTGAGGGGTATTTCCCTGGGCCTCAGTCCACTGAACACCCAGCCCCTGCACACCTCCGTCTGGGGCCCTAAGCCCCAGGAAGATGCCTCTGGGAAAGCCAGCCACCTGTGAGTCTGTTAGTTTTTCTCTATGCACCATTTTACTTTCAGGGAGTTTGGTCATTAAAATCGTTTTGTGCCCCTCAACCATGCCTGAGGCCTTGAGAGCGAGGGAGTGTTGGCCTGCGAGAAAACCTAGTGGGTTTATTATTCTCCGACACAGAGAAACCAAATAACATCATTGAGCGGCTGGGGGAGGGGGGCGGCTTGATTCATGGAGGTCATCCTTTCCCAGGCCCTCGCTGCGCAGTCTCGGCTCAGACCAGGGCAGACTTTTATTACCAGCTTTCAACAAATCCTGAGTTTCTTTTGCAAAGTAAAACAGATAATAGAGACATTCCCGGAATAGCTAGCTAACGAAGCTGTGCCAGGCAACCTCAGGGCTAAGAAGAACTCCGTGTTTTCGGACAATGACCAATTACAATAACCAGTATTATTTGATCTGAGAGTAATTAGCCGGGGCTCTGTTCTTTTTGCTTCAGTGAGGAGGCAAAAAGGGCAGTGAGGAAGATATCAGAGGCAGGGGAAGCGAGCTCAAATGTCAAAGAAAAACACGATCGCAGGTGGGGAGAAGGGAGAGAGCCTCGCTGGACCCTGAGCCTCGTTCTTCCCTGAAATGCAGGCGAACTTAACCCAACCAAATCTTGTTTGATTTTTGCCCATACTTGCTGCTCTTGTGCTTTAAGAAGTCTCCGTGCAGAGTGACTATCAGAGCACAAAGTGAAATAGGTGGGAACACAGAACCAGGGACTGCCAAAGGGTCTCTGACTCGAGGGACGGTCTCCCTCAGGATGCCCGCACACTCCACTCTTACTTTCAAGCGCACCCGTCACCCGGTTTGGAGAAGGTTCCAGGGAACAGCTGTTCCTCATGTCACTCAAGGTGTGCAGACTCTCTCTTGCCAGCATAGGCAGGCTCCCTACTCCTGGCCAGAGATACATGGATCCTAGCTCTGCCCTGTGGCTTTCTTTCATTACACTATTGGCTTCCAAAATAAATGGTACTCCAAACCTGAAAACCATGTTAACACTCTATGCTGCTGCTGTTTGGCGCTGTCACACGGTGGAAGAAAGTGCCACAAGCCCCCTACTATGGCTCCACCAGCCCTTCTTTCTGGACTGAGCAGCACTTGGGTTCGATGAATGTCCCTCTGGCTTTTCTGACACACACAACACCCACCACCTCTGCCCATGGCCTTGCTCCCAGCAATGCCTTTGCCTTAGCTCAGCCTACTTCCGGCTTCTCTGCACTCAGATCCTCAAGGCAAGGAGTAACGCCTAGAAATGTGCTGTCTAATACAGTGGCCACTAGCCACAGGTGGCTATTTAAATTTAAATTAATTAAAATTAAATTTAAAATTCAATTGCACTGGCCACATTTCAAGGGCTCAATAGCCACATGTGAGTAGTGGCTACCATATCAGCTGGGGCAGAAGTAGAATATTTCCATCAACAGGGAAACTTCTTTTTTTTGTTTTTTGTTTTATTTTTATTTTTTATTGAGGTGACATTGCTTTATAACATTAGATAAATTTTAGGTGTACATTATTATATGTTTCATTTTCTGTGTAGATTACATAATGTTCACTGTCCACAGACTAATTACAATCCATCACCACACACATGTGCCTAATCACGCCTTTCATCCTCCTCCCTCCCCGCTTCCCCTCTGGTAATCACCAATCCAGTCTCTGTTTCTCTGTGCTTGCTTGTCGTTTTTATCTTCTACTTATGAGTGAGATCATATGGTATTTGACTTTCCCCCTCTGGTTTATTTCACTTAGCGTAATACCCTCAAGGTCCATCCATGTTGTCACAAATGGCCAGATTTCATCATTTCTTATGGCTGAGTAGTATTCCATTGTGTATATATACCATATCTTCTTTATCCATTCGTCCCTTGATGGGCACCTAGGTTGCTTCCAAGTCTTGGCTGTTGTGAATAATGCTGCAATGAACATGCGGGTGCATGTATCTTTATACATTTGTGTTTTCAAGTTCTTTGGATAGATACCCAACAGTGGAATAGCTGGATCATATGGTAGATCTATTCTTAATTTATTGAGGAATATCCATACTGTTTTCCACAGTGGCTGCACCAGTTTGCACTCCCACCAGCAGTATACAAGGGTTCCCTTCTCCCCACATCCTCTCCAACACTTTTTGTTTCCTGTCTTGTTAATTATAGGCATTCTGACGGCGGTAAGGTGATATCTCATTGTAGTTTTGACTTGCATTTCCCTGATAGTTAATGATGCTGAGCATCTTTTCATGTGTCTGTTGGCCATCCAGATATCTTCTCTGGAGAAACATCTATCAGGGAAACTTCTATTGGCAGCACTGGCCTAGATGATCACGGGAGAAAGTTCTAAGCTGGAGGAAGGGCTTCATCATTGAACGAAGGATGTTTGGTGAGATGTTTGTGCTTTGCCTATATTATTTCATTTATTCCTCACAAATCTCATTTCCATTTCAAAGAGGAGGAAACTGAGGCTCAAGGAAGTTAAGTAACTTAGCCAAAGTTGTCAAGCTAAGTAAGTGGTGGAGCCGGGATTCACCCGGTCACAGGTCTCTGTGCCTTTGTCAGTCGAGTCAGGTTGCAAGTGTTGTGAGTAAAGGGAGCCAAGGCGTCACCGGCTTTTTTACAAGATTTCTGCAGAGGAGCAGAGGAACTGTGCACAGGGCTGTAAATGCCCCTCAGGGCCAAGCCTGGAGTTTGATGGCGACCTGGTTAATGTGGGCCGCTAAGTGCATACTCACTTGTTAGATTGATTAGAAAATTATAGCACAGCTTCTCTGAGCTTGTCTCTTTCTAGTGTTGGATATATTTCTTATTAGGAGGTGTCTGCTTTACCTCATCCTAAACTGACAGCATTAAAAAACTGCCCACTCTCCTGGAACAATAGCAACAAAAAGGTCACTATTGAAAAAAACGATGAATAAAGTTTGCAGCTTAGTTGATGGTATTGTGCCAATATTAACTGCTTAGGCTGGACAATTTTACTATGCTTATATAAGATGTGACATTAGGGGAAGCTGGTGAAACATGTGAGGAAACTGTATTATTCCTGCAACTCTTCTGTAAACCTAAAATTACTTCAAAATAAAAACAAATTGAAAAATTGGAAAAAAAAATGCCCACTCTATCCCTGCCCTTCTGCTCTTTCTGTGGATCTAGGAGAAAACAACAAAAAACCCAGTCGAACTCATAGTGACCAGCCTTGTCCTGCAAACAGATACAGCCCTTCCACCACCAGGTCGATGGCAGCAATGGCAGTGGGCGGTTTTTACACTTAGGGTCAGGCTGAGCTCAGAAATCAAGGCTGTTGCCTCAGGTCCCTGAGAAGCACCAGATTTTAGACGTCTTGAGGGATGGGCTGGTTGATGGCGCTTTATACAACGGCCGAATTAAGAGCCTGACTTTCATTTTTTATTATCGTTTATGTTTTTATTCTGGACTTCTAAAATTAAACGTGGATGTCCTCACACCCAGCACATCTTTTAGGATCGATTTACAATTTTAATCCGTTTTACAACTTTCATAAGCAGTGGGGCCTGTGGCGATTCAAATCTGCTGGAATGAATTTGTTATCCTTGCACACAGGGACAGGAGCCCTCTGGGGCTGCTGTGGACATGGAAACCGGTTCAGCTTCACTAGATAATATTCTTAATCAAAAACTTTAACATGTCATCTATCCTTCAACCTGGGAGTTTCCATTCTCAGAATTTATACTAAGGAAATCATTGCACAAGTACACAAAGATTTCTCATTGAGGATATTTGTCACAGCACCATTTTAATAGTGGCCCCTCGCACACCCTAACCAAAAAGGAAACAACTTCGATAAGGGTCTGGCTGTGAAGATTATGGTGCCCACATGATGAAATGCTGTGCAGCCGTGACAGTTATGTCCTAGGAGGCTAGTCAAAGTCCTGGGAAGATGATCAAGATCGTCAAATGGAAAAAGTATAACAGCATGTAGAGGACGATCCCATTTTTTCATAAAACAAAAAATATATCTGCATAAAAATAAAGGACTAAAGAAGAAAAATGGAATCCCAGAGCAGTGATGATTATCTTTGAGTGAAGGGGGTTATCTCAGAGGGATGGGATAGTTTTGATTTTCCTTCTCTGCATTTTCTAAGTGTTCTACGATAAGGATGTGTTGCTTTGGCAATGGAACACTTCTCGCTTCTTGAAATGTTACTAGAAGGAGAGGTTCATCGGAGGGGGTCTTTGTCTTTGTTGACAGACTCATGAATTGGCTGGGTGGATGTTTCTAACTCTACGAGACCCTTCTGGCATGTCGGTAGTTACTATCACCAGCCTGACAAATGACACTTATTAACATATGGTCTATATGGAAGGGTGCTGGCAGGCAAATCAACGTTTGTGATGTTCACTTTTCATGCCAACTTTCATTTCCAAAGTAGGAGTGGTAACCAGTGAAGAATTGTTCTAGCAGGAGTTAGAGAAGGTGGCAAATTGGAGAAATGTGACAGTGAAGGCTGTGGATAGCAAGGAAGACTATCAATGCAGAAAGAGGTAGAATGATACAAACGTGGAGGTAAATTAACATTTGTGCCCAAAGAAGCAACATCTGTATTCCTGGGGCTCTTTTCTCTGCTCCCAAATGAGAGTGCGATACACCAATGGCAAGGTGGGGACTGTCTGGACGCTCGGTCCGGTCGGGTGGTCCTGCTCCGAGTGCTGCTGGTAACGGCTTGTATTCGGGGGCCACGGATTTGGCTTACACAGGGAGGACCAACATGAACTTGGCTCGTGGGAGGAAAGCCTTCATTTGTGTACTTTGCCCCCGTCACTGCCTGCTGGGGAGCTGGAGAAGTGGGTGGTGACGGTGACAGGTTGGAGGCCATGGGACTGGAACAAATCCCGACTCCACCAAAAGCCTTGCTACAACCTTGTGGGAAGGTGGGGGCAGGGTTGGTTAGCTGAAGAGGAAAGTCCTTAAAAAGAAGTCTTCACGTCACTGTCAGTACCTACACTCCTTTCCTTCATTTGCCTGATAAAATGGCCTGCTCTTCTGTGTGTCCTTGCTAAGCCCATAAGCTCCACAGCCTAGCCTAGATAAAAACAGTCTAGATAAAAACAGTATGCATGTCCTGCTAACACAAGTTCAAAAAAGGTCCCTTATCCAATCAGATTGTAGCTCCTCAGCTCCTTCCAATGAGCAATTCTGTAGCAATTCAATTGTTATGGGCCAATAGGTGGGAGTGTTCGGCGAGAACAAATCGCTGATTGGGGTGGGGTTGTGGAGGTGGAAGCTGATAGAGGCACTGCCCCCCACTATTCATCACCACCTACCTACCCACCCACCCCCTGGAAATTCATAGAGTGGGTGCAGGCCCCAATTTTGGCACATATCCCACCCCACCACCCTATGGTGTGGGTGGACCAGCTAGAATTTTTTTCATGAGTTTTTCACTGAATCTCCTTCCAGACGGATACCAGGCCCTAGTGATTTGTACCAGCTTCCCCACTCCAAATCCCATTTTATTGGTGCTGAAAACCTGTACCTGGGCAGGGCACCCTGGATGGAGAAAATGCCCGCCAGCGCCTCTTGACCCACAAGCTAATGAGTAGGCCACCACCCCAGGGTCCCTTCTCTCCTAACTGGCCTGGAAATTTGCAAGGACTGGGGATTTGCAAATTTCTTCTCTATCTTAAGTCTATGAAGCAATTACTCCTGAGTTTGAGGATAAAATTATCTGTTTGTAGAAACAGTTTTATGTCATGGGAATCAGATAGCTGACAGTCTCTTATGTAAATCTCATGCAAAAATTAGGCAAATTACAACTGTGGGCCAGGCCTTCCAGCGCCACTGCATCACGGCCCCAGGGAAGGGGAAAGGCATCAATTCCTTGTTGCTTTGCTTGGTATGTATATGCGACATTATATAAGCTCATTGATATTTTTGCTTAATTGGGGATTTTCATGGCCATGCACCATAATTCTGAATGTCAGACATCGGTCCTGCAGTCAACTGCCTCCTGGGATCTGTAGTTTTCCGTCTCGTGGTTTTCTACTCGTAAACCTGGCTGTGGGCTCTAGAGATGGGTGCACTTAAATGATTGGCACTAGATTAGCAGAGACTTTCAAACATTATAAGTAAGCAGGAAACGTGGAGCCCCACAAGGCCTGCCCTTCACTAGCTTCATATATGGCCCTCTACCCTCTTTGTGCCGGGCAAGCTAACCGGCCTTTCTTCCATTCTTTAAACTCCCTCTCCTCCCTCCCACCCCGGTGTCTGTAAGAACACCACAGATCTCTGTCTGCAGCGCCTGCCCCTCCCTTGCCCCAATTCCTGAGCTCTCAGCTCAAATGCTGCTTTCTCAGGGAAGCCTTCCCTGATTACCTTCTCCCACTCTAAGTCAGGTATCTGGGCCTTTTTTTTCACAGTGGTACTTAGGCATTTGTATGATCATTTCATTAGCATCTGACAGCTCTACTAGACTAAGCTGCCCAATGGATGCAGTCTTGCCTGTGTCTCCCAGAGCCAACTACCTACTAGCACATAGAAGTTGCTCAATTAATGGATTCGCTCATCTCCAGATTTATAATTCAACATAAGGTCAACTTGAGGATTTGTCCTTACTGTAATTTGGGTACTTAATTATCTCTCTTCCTGTGCTCTTATCAGCAGGAATCAAGAGAGTGTCTTAGGTAATAACTCTGGAAGCCGAGCTTCAGAAACACTGTAAATAAGAGAATTTTCTGCTCAAACCCCCCCCCCCCCCCCCCCCAGAATCGCCTCCACCCTTCCCCCTGCAGGATTCCCTGCTTGCAGCCTTTGGAGTCCAGAGCCTGCGGCCTATTTCCAATAGGGCTTTTCTGCTTGGTGGGAGCTGCTGCGCGCCTCAAAGAAGAATCCTTCATTATATATTTCTGCCTCTATAATTGTAATTCCAAGTCCTTTATGTATACTCAGTGCCTAAGATGCGATGGAGGCGGAGGGAGCCGGGTGATATAACGCTTTGCGTTTTCCCTTCATCTCGGTAACAGGACAGGGGAGAGTTTCAGCGTGGGATTATTTTCCCGCTTGCCATCAAGGTTACTTATCCCAGGAACGTTCTGTTTGAAACACTCTCCTAGCCATCTCCTTTACTTTACTTTTTCCCCCTTTATTTTCAGAAGGGAGGCCTCTGCAGAAACCATTTTTCTCTTCCACTTTTCCAGGTTGGGCAAGGTTCCTGCAGCTGAAGACCTGGCTTCGCAGATGCTCAAAGGCTGTCCCAGAGACCGCGTCTCCGCCCGGCAGGCGCTGGTTCACGACTATTTCAGCGCCCTGCCCGCCCAGCTGCACCAGCTTCCTGACGGTGAGCGTGTGCGTGTGCGTGCACGTGTACATGTGCACATGTAAGTTCAGTGTCTAAGTGTTTTCTCTGAGAGCTGGAGAATCATAGCATTTGCAACCACAAGCGAGCTCAGAGGTCAGTTTGCCTGGGAGAAGCAAGATGGGGCCAATCTTGCCTGAGTTTTGCATGAGAGTCTCTCAAACTCAAAAGCGCCGGTGGGTTGAGGCGACACAGACCTCCTTGTAATGATCCAAACATTTCCCATATACACACGCACACTCAGAAATCAGCCGAGATGAAAGCTGCCTCTGCGTTGCTTTCGCTAGCATCTGCCAGGAGAAGCCAAAGAAAAGTTTCTAACAACCCCCCTCTTTCCATCGGGAGTAAGATGATAGGTGACATGGATATGTCAGGCGCGGAGAGCGGGGCCTTTCTTGACTGGTAATCGGATGCTGGCGAAGGAAGTGCGGGGTGGGGCGCTGGGGGCGGGGTCCTCCCGGGCCGGACACCCACGGGAACACAAGTCACCCTGAAATCAGCTTTGCTGACTGGGCCTGAAGTCATCCTCCAAATCTGGAATCTGCTGAGGGATCATGTGGCAGGAGCTTTGCTCGAGTTTCTCAGAATGTGGCCAGGAAGGGCCGTGCGGAGGATGTGGGAGGTGCGGTCACGGCCCGGCTGTTTGCGGGGACTAATCTTAGGCGGAGTTTCCCTGAAAACATCCACCATTCAACAGAAAACAGTTTTTAGAAGTCCTAAGCCGGAAAGAAGAAAGCCAAGAAGGAAGGGCTAGGGGCTCAGGCGGGCAAGAGGGTGCAGGCATGGGGTGCAGGCATGGCGCGCGGCGGGGCGAGCATGGGGCCGGGCGAGCTGCGGCCCAGGGAGGCTCAGGCGGGCGCGCTGGCCATGGTTCCCAGCGTCCGGACGCGCAGCCCCCTGGACCTAGGACGGTGTCCCGCGACAGGCCAAGGCTCTTAGTTTGGGATTCCTCGAGGTATTTTATTATTACAGTGAGTCATTTAGGATCTCCAAAAATAGCCATAATCGTACAACTGGGGTTAACTCTTACTTAACCCTGTAAGAAAAGTGATTCATCAGTATTTATTAAATTGCCATTAAGTGTCAAGAACATATTAAGTGCTATAAAAATTGAGGAAAAAGAAGAGATTTGTCCTTGACCTCAAGGACCCTGCGGAGTGGGAAGAGGAAACAGGGAACGTCCTACACGTGTTAGCACAAATCCTGTCGCAACAGCTCGAGCCTGGGCGTAATCAGCTGCAGATGGCCGGAGAATACTGCGCTGAAGGCAGCGCTTTGGAGGAACTAGAATAACTCAGGGAGAGGGATTAGACCGGAGGTGAATCTGGACTGGAATCTGGAAGGAGGCATGTGGGTGGAGTAAGAGACATTCCAGGCCACGAACATTTTTCCCCCTTCCTGCTACCTCCCCCCACCGCATCCCTACGGCCCCCACTCCCACCCCGGCACCCTCTTCCCAGTCTGAGCCCCTGGATCTCTCCTTGCTCGCTTTCTTCTCTCAGGCTGGGGCTGGCTAACTACCACTTCAGGCAAGCAGACACACACGGGCGTACACACAGACACACACTCACACACACTCACACTCCCCCTCTCTCCACTTAAAGAGACTTCCCCCACTGGCCCTCCTCTAGGATCTATTATGCTACACACTGGGAACCGCTGGGGACCTTCTAAGTTGTCTGGGCACCGGCTTCTGCTGAGGAGAGTAATTAGGAAGAAACAATCACTGTCAGACCTGATGGGAGGGTAGAAACTTGGGGTTGATTCTTCCTGGCCACCGAAGCAAAGCCACCAACAGAAGGGCTCTGCGCACGTATGTCTGTGTGTCTGTGTGTGTCTGTCCATCTGCGTGTGCACACACGGGCGCATGCGGGTGTGAGAGAGAGAGACCGATCTGTATTCCTTCTCTGTTCACCCAGCCACAGAGCCCAAATCTACTTTGACACTTTTAGAAAAATGAAAAGATGGGAGCTTGCAGGCGCCTGCCTGCGCTGGGGGGAGACAGGGTGCTCACAGCAGGAGGGAAGTTGACTTTTCTTTATACATATAGGGGTTTTTCCATGCAGAGTTTAAATTATGCCTGATAAAAGGAGTTTCGTGGATGTTTCAGTTCTTTCAAATTCTCCTGGCTTCCTCCCAATTAAATGAGGTTTGTCAAAGCCACAGGGCTCTGCTGCTGCTGCCTGGCCGACAAGCACTTCCTGCAGCGACATCTCGAATCCCCGAGGGAGAAGATGAAAGGGCCGGTGCCAGGAGATGGGGAGGGGGGCGGGGGTGTGTGTGTGTGCATGTGGGAGGGGGTACAGAAATAGGTTTAGAGACAGACCGACAGATAGGACGTGGGACAGGTAGACAGGGACAGCAAAGCTCCCAGGAAAATTGGAAAGAAAAATAGAAGAGAGAGAGGCAGCAGGGGCCAGCTTGTGCACCTTGACACCAGTGGCCCACACCGCAGACACATCTACTGAGGGATGTACTCTCCTGGCTGGGCAGGGCCAGCCTACTTTTTCACTGCCCACGGAAATGAGCCTTTATTAAGAGCCTCCTTTGCAGACAAGGAGCACCAGCCAATCATCACAGTTCCCAACCTGCAGGGACACAGAATCTCTGTCCCCGGGATGGGCTGCCCCACGCCAGAAGAATTGTGCAATAATAAGACATGCTCTTGTGAGTGTTGGTAAAGAAAGTTTCCCTGCCATAATTATGCGAGAAATTTTGCTCTCTGCTGGCATTTCAGTATGGAATCATTTAGGAGTTTATATTTATATCATTTCAATATTCTGGCTGCAGCATAACAAAGTTGTCACTTTAAAATATATTCTGTTTCCTCTTTGATCTGGGAGATGCCAGCTCTTATTGTCTGCCCTCTGACGAGGACAATTTAAGCATGAAACCTGTGGCTGGGAAATACGTGAAGAGTGGAAAGACAGTCTAAATCCCAGGGGAGGAGTGGCAGGGAAACTGCCCACCACATGCCAGAAGTGCTCCCATCCGCCCGTGTGTTTTCACCAGGCCAAGGGGTCCTGAAGGATGCTGTCTCTAGGTCTCGGCAGTAAGCTGATGGCCAGAGGAAATGGGGGCTTACTTGCCATGAGAATCCAGGGAGCCCGGGATTGGTCCCCTTTGGGAGAGCACTCTGGAGTGGAGAAGCGTGAGTGTTGGAATGGCAGGCCTGTGGGAACTTCTGCCAAGCACTGACATCTTCCCTGGACAGCTCTTGAACACCTGAAGAAACATTTGTTGAAGGAGAAATTATTGGTAGTCTCTCTCAAAACACACCCAACAGCAAGCTAATTGCTTTTGCAGATGGCTAAGGGGACGCTCTTCCCACTCAGTCACCGGCTTTCGGCCACACTTGTGGTCCTCGAGGCTGAGCCAGCAGTGCAGGACGTCAGCTGGGGTGACCAGGACCTAAAATTAGGCCTGTGGCAGCTCTCTAATCTTAGCTGCAGGTTCAGCTTCTTCGTTTGATTCCCTCTGCCCTCAGCATGAACTTGGGCTCTGAGCAAGGAGCACTGTGTAATGATTTGGGGGTGGAGGGAGTAGAAAATCATTAAGCTGCCCCTTCTAGAAACTGGCTCCACTCCGTTCTTGCAGGGAGCCTTCCAAATGTTACGCTTGAAAAGTTGGGACTGCTTTTGGAACCTAGCCATTTTGAACTACAGACACTGATCCACAAAAGTATTTTTTATCTGGGGCCGTAAATGCCACATGATTTAAGAGTCTGGTCCTTAAGCCCCGTCCTTGATCGTCGTCACATCAAAGGCTGTCTCTCTCTGTGGGTTGGTCCCATTTTGCTTTCCGCATCCCAGGCTCGAGTCTCTCCCATTTCTTCCTGGACTAAATCTGTCTTCTCCTTTAAAACAGGTTCCAGCATCTTAGGAAAAAAGAAAATCCTAAAACTTAAACGCTTGCAATTGTTTCACTAGTAATTTTGCGAAAACAATTTGCCAGAGTCCTTCTTGCCCTCACACCCTTCCGCACTCCTAGGACTGGAAGACGACGTGGCAGCAGCCCAGCCTTCGTCACACCGCCTGGTGTCTCTACGCTGGGAGTTATTCAGGGGCCTTATTCACGTCGCCCCATTGAAATCTGAATAATTTTTTGTTTTTCTCCAATAAAAGAACTTCAGGCCTTCTTTTAATATTATCTCTTTAATACATCTGAAGATCCCTTGATATCACTTTCCAAAGCTCACTTTTCTAGAGTCAGTTCCTTTGACTGCCACCCCATATAAATTCTGTTTCTCTCACTTTTTTTTTTTTTTGAGGAAGATTAGCCCTGAGCTAACATCCGCCGCCAATCTTCCTCTCTTTGCTGAGGAAGACTGGCCCTTAGCTCACATCCATGCCCATCTTCCTCTGTTTTGTATGTGGGATGCCTGCCACCGCATGGCTTGATAAGTGCTGCGCAGGTCCGCACCCGGGATCCGAACCGGTGAACCCAGGGCTGCTGAAGCGGAGCATGTGAACTTAACCATTCAGCCACTGGCCGACCCCTGTTTCTCTCACTCTTTAATCATTTTGTTTCATTATTCTATTCTGAACCTGTCCCCATTATTTTGCTTAGCTCTGAGACTAGGGACCCCATGTAGACTCAGGTTTCTAACACGGTGGGAGAATTATGTTCCAGTTCATTCACTGAAGACTCACTGAGGGTCTGTTAGGTATGATATTGAGGGATACCAAAATGAGTGAGTCACGGACACTGTCCTCAAGGAGCTTACGGTCCTCAGGGAAATGAGACAAGGACATAAACAGCCACAGCTCAAATGGGAGGTGCTCTGGGTGTTCAAAGCAGGTGAGATTAACTCCAGCTGTGGGGATCCAGGCTTTGTGAGTGGGTCTTGAAAGATGATGGGGTCCGGATGGTTGGGGCGGAAGGACATCCAGAGAGAGGAATGTCATCCTCCTCGTAATATGGTCTAACGTCATTCTGAAGGTTTCTTCTTTTTAGTAATGGTGGCACAATCCTGACTCATATTCCATCCTAGTTTTTACTCTTTATCATTGCATGCCTTCTTGCAACAATTCGAACATTCTTTAACGTGTACTAGTGAAATTTAGTTTAGCTCTTTGTGTGCTGATCATTGCAAATCTGTTCCGTTTATTGCTTTTGTTGTCTAGTCTATTCAAAATTTAACCAGAATACTTGTCTTTCTAGAGGCAGGGTTTCAGGGGTTGGGATGGTGGGGACAAGGGAAGGCAGAGTCTGAGCCAGGTCTCTCAACCCCGTTCTGCTTCTAGAGGTTTCTAACCTAATTCAGACCTCTCTCTCTACCTTTTAGATCCTCCATTAACCAGTGCTTAAGAAGGAATATATTAAGAAGCAAGCTAGGAAGTGTCCTCTGTAACACACTTCTTCACCTTCTATGCACAAAGTTGTCCTTAACCCGTTTCAACACGTTAGGTAAGACGTTGGGTTGAGACTCAGCTTATGGTGCTGGATAGAGTTGTGTTGCTTGGAGAAATCTGGGTAAACCAAGTCCCTCAGCGCCACCAAGCCCTTACGTTAGTTAAATTTGTTAGCATCATGGGCTGAAAGAGTCTCCAAGTAAAGAGAAACCATTCAGGAAAGAGTTAGAGACCTTTGAGTGAGAAAGGATCTTAGAGACTCACTATTCCAAATCTTCATTGTTAGATGAGTCCCTGACACCAGGGAAGAATAATGACAGCTGCCATTGATTGGGCATCTATGTGCTTTACATAAATTCCCATTCAATCTGTATACTAACTGGTGAAGCTGGAGTTATTATCCTCGTGTTACACATTAGAAAATTGGGACTGACGGAGGCTAATTGCTCAAAGTCATACAGCTAGTAAGTGGGAGGGCCAAGATTTGACTTCCGGTCAGACTCCCAAGCCACTCTCCTCCCACTCCTCATTGCTGCTTGTTAAGGATCACATGGGAATTTGGTAGCAAAACCAGGATTAGAACCAAGATCCTGACTCACAGGCCTTTTCACCGTCTTATGCTCTATCTGTTGATTTTAAAGCCTCCCCAAGAAAGATTCCACGTGTCTCCAGCTTACACGTTGACTATCTCACAGTTAAAGGGGCTCAATTTTATGTTTAATAGAGACTCGTGCCCCTGACCTCTTCCTCAGTCCTCACTGTCATCTTGTCTTAGTTTCTGTTCCTTTTCGTTTTTTTTTTAAATACGCAATCACCCTTGAGTTTTGAGATTTCTTCATCAATAGTGGTTATTTTTCACTTCACTATAACTCATTCAATTGCATAAGAAAAATATCAAGAATCCAATAGAAAATTGGGCAAAGGCACAAAATAGCAATTTATACAAAGGAAAGAAAAAGCATATCAACACATGGAATAAATAGACAGCCTTACTAATGATTAAATAGATACAAATAGCTGCTAAAGTAGTTATTTTTCCCCTCAAACTAATGACTCCCGGTACTGGTGAGGTGGTGGTGAAACGATTCTCTGCTCGTGGTATTATAAGTTGGGGCAAGCTTTACAAAGCATTATAGTGAGCCTATCAGAGCCACAAAAATGGTCACAACCTCCAATCCTACACTTTGGTTCCTGGAATTATCCAAAGAAACAATTGAAGAGAAAGAAAGAAAAAAAAACCTACATCCATAAAAACTTTCATTGCAGTGTTGTCTATAATTTTTTTAAATTATAAAATAAAAATAAAAGAAATTCTACATATTCAACACTAGACAACCGGTTGGACAAATGTTGGTATAGTGACTCAGCCTACAGTACTATGTAACCATTTAAAATGATAATTCACAGGAGTGGATCGTAATGTGGAAATGTTTATGCTATGATAGGAGCTGAAAGGAAGTAGGATATAAAATTGCATGTTGTAGTGTACCTGTGAAAAGGTACCATGCGTATCAGCAAAACTGAAAGGTTGTGTACAAAAATAAAACTGCTTCTCTAGTTTAGGGGGATTGTGGGTAGTTTTTTTCCTTTTTCAGAGTTTTCTGTAATGTTCATGTTACATTGTCTTTACTGTTTAAAAGAATGAGGCAAGACAAATGGTACAGGGCTTCTAAGCTCTGGACTGACAGTCAAAGGACCTGAATTTTCTTCTTTTTTTCCAGCATAACAGGTGTTATTGGCCTTCATAAACCTCAGTTTATCAGTCTACACAATGGGTTAACACTAGTTTCCTTTACCCCAGATTGACAGAATGTTTACTTTATAAAGCTTTTAACTCACTGAATGCAAGACCGTTCACATGAATGCGGTCCTGGGAGAATGAGAGGCAGGAGGGAGAGGAAAAGATAAATAGGCACTAATTAATTTTAAAAGGAAAGATCATCCACTTTAATCGGAAATGCATATGTGCTGTGCCCCTAGTCAGAATCTTAAGAGCACTCACTCCGTGTAAGTTAGCAGCTTCAATTTAAAGCACTGTGTGATCCTTTGGGCTTTGAAGATATGAAGCCTATATACATACACATGAGCTGGAATTGCCGTGGAGTCACGGCACGGCGAGCGCTCTGAATAATTAAATGCACTAAGCAGCTTCAGCTGATGGATTGATGATGCGTGAGAGCAGAGGAGCGCAAAAACCACATGACAAGGGAAATTACAAGACATTCTGAAATGATGGTTTAATTTCCAAGCTTTCTTTGCAACTTGTGCTTTCTCTTTTAGCCGTTACTGGCGAGTAAAGAGATTTGATTATCTTGTTTCCTGTGAAAGGTTATTTAGCCCCTCAATCCCATTAAGTCACTTTCTGCACTCCAGTGCACCCAGCCTTCACCAGGTTATCAGCCCGGGAAGAGTAAATGGAGACACCAGGATCAGATTTCTAAAGGAAGGAAAGTTACAGCTAAGTTTGAAAGGGTGACAGCCAGCAGCCAGGAGCTTAGGAACTCAATTAGCCTGAAAGACAACTATCTCATTATCTCGTTCCCAAATGATCTAAATACATAAGAATCTAAAAGTTTTAAATAAACTTGTCCTACTGACTGTCTAGATGACTGAATTTCCCTTCTCAAAACATTTTTAAACACCCGCTTTCGTATTTATTTATTCGAAGCGCGCAGCAGCTGTGGTAATTATGCTGTCAGACTCACTGAGCTAATGAGGAGTCAGCCGAACGGGAGGGTCGCGTCTGCGAGACTGCGGCAGGAGAGCCGCTCTGCTGCTTTTTTCCGTCTTTCTTTTTCTCCCCTTGTTTCCTTTTTCTTTTCCTAGGAGTTGGGAAGCAGAATCGGGCAGTCCGCTGCCAAATTGCCATCCTTTGATTAACTCCCCTTGGTTGCTTTCCCGGCACTGTTCTGCCAGATAATGTTTCTCTTTCTCTCTCCTCTCTTTCTTCTTCGTCCTCTTTTGCTCTCCCCCGACTTCCCTTCCTCTTCCTCTCTCTCCCTCAGTCCCTCTCTTCCTCCGCCCCTCCCTTTTCTTTCCTCTTTCCCTCCTCCTCCCTCCTTACTTTGGGGAGCTACTGCTTTTGAGGGGCAAGGAAGACTGAGGGACATCTTCCTGCCATTGTCCCCAAGGCAAGAGGATACTTCTCCCCGAGGAAAGTTCCCAAGATGGTTTGGACTTGAGTTGATTTGAGAGTAACCTATAAAGTTTACATACTGTTTGTTTTAGCTGAGTGTTTCTGCTACACATGAGCTGAAAGAAAGTAGAATACAAAATTGCACAGTATAACGTGCCTGTGAGAATAGATGACGCATATCAACAAAACCTGATGTCTCCTCTTTGCAGCCTAGCAAATCTGTAATTCCAAACCCAGGAGTCAGGGCCACAGATGGCCCACAGCACCCGAGGCAGAAGTGCGGGCCCAGCGAGGCAGAGCCAGCGCTGCAGGTTTATTTCTTCCCTTTGGGTGTGGGCAGCTTCCAGCAAATAATATTATTAAGGCATTTTACGCTTTCAGTATGCCAAAACCAGAAGCTTCTCTTTCTGTTACATTGGTGAGATATTTAGAGCAACCCAGGCTTGTGCAGATTGTGACCCTTAGAAAAACAATGCCTAAGTGGAAGGACGCCCCGGGCAGGTTTCATGGACGTGCTTTGGTGACAATGTGGCTCTTTGCTGTTTTTCTTGGATGGTATCTATGCTGACGCTTTTAACAACGGCTAACTAGCTATTAGAAATACATTGTGTGTCAGGAGCAACCCGAGATGTTTTGCATATGTTATCTTCTTTACACTTAGAGGAATCTGCCAGGAAGTTTTATTCTCCCCATTTTGCGATGTTAGCTTTCGGAGGACTTGGCCCCTAACTTTATCGTAGTAAGCACCCAGGAACAACACACACTTAACAAACGCAGGCATTTATGAAAATGCAAACTACCAGCATTCCCAACTAACTAAATACATGAATCGGAGGACAAATGTAGTGTATGTATATATATATATACACTTCCTTTTTTTTTTAATTTTCAAAAATTTTACCTTAGAGTCTGTTTAAATAGATTGCCTATATATCTCCTGTAACAGGATTTGAAACTTTCCAAATCTGTAGGCCAGCATGACCCTCATTGCCAGTCATCACCGGGAGCAATGTCCAGACTCCTTGGCTTGATATTAACTCCCGTCACCATCTGGTTTCAACCCACATTTCCAGCTTTATCTCTGGTCTGTCTTGCTCTAACCGTGCACGATTACTTGCATTTCTCTCAAACGCTTTCCTTTCTCCAGGCCTGAGCTCATGCTGGTCCCCCAGCGAGGAACAGCCTCCCTAGAAGTCCTCGACTGTTGAGGGCACAGTCATCCTTCGCGGCTGAAAGAGCACTTGTCCACGCTTTTCCCTCTCCTCAGGCGACCCAGGAGAGGGCTGTGGTCGTTCTTTGTTTCCACCCCACTCGTGGCCCTTGTCTGCTAGTGTGTGTGTCTCGCCCAGTCCCATTCCTGTTGTTACCATCCTCCACACCGTGCGATGCCTTACCCAAGTGTTCATTTGGTGAATATGCATCGAACTGAATTGAATAGGAGGCACTGGACAACTCTGAGCGGAGTCAGTAAAGTGAGTTACCCATGAGTCAGTGGAAATTATTGGCGGATAAGTCTGGCTCGTGTTTTGATGTCTCTTTGGGTGACAAATATTACAACAGACATAAAAAATACACCATGAAAGATCCCAGGAAATAAAACATTGGCGCTTTTCTCTTTTCCTCCCTACAGAAGAGTCTCTGTTTACGGTTTCAGGAGTGAGGCTAAAGCCAGAAATGTGTGACCTTTTGACCTCCTACCGGAAAGGTCGTCACCCAGCTGGGTTGAGCAAATGCTGGTGAAAAGAAAGGCGACATCACCACGATCCTTCCAGGTAAGAGGTCCCCACAGTGAGGCTCCTTATGGATGGAATTGAAAATCAGTCGTGCCAGGTGGGAGGACATTGCTCACGGAGTCAGAGCACCTCTGTTCTGTGTCTGACTCTTCCTTCCCCCTCTGGGGACAGGGGGCTCAGCGTCTTCAGGCTGAGAAAGGAGGATGACAATTTGCATCTCTTGTCTCTCCCACTCCCAGGGGAGTGGGCAGACCCCGCCGCCCCCCAACCCAAGACAGAACTTTCGAGCCATCATGAGGCCTGCGGCTGACACGTGTGGAGTAGAGGCCTGCCTTAACTATTCCCTTAACTACACAGTTCTCTCTGTCAGCTGATAGGGTGAAGCCAGAGGTCAGGGTGACCGGCTGCCCCCATTTGCTCAAGATTGAGGGTGCCCTTCCATGTGGGACATTCAGTGGTAAAACTCACACAGTCCAGGTAAACCAGGATGTTTGGTCACCTTATGGTGCAGATTACCACCTGGCCTGTCCCCAGGTGCCAGAGAAGACCTGGTTCAGGGTCTGGCCCACCCAGGAGATGGTTTAGAGAATTCGGTCACCACTGCTCCAGGCTTCTTAGGCTACACCTTCTGCGCAGGGGTCACAAAGAGTCCTCTCATTCAGGGTGAGTTCTGGGAACCACAAGGGCCCGATGGGGAGGCAGGGGCCATCCACAACTGTCACAGACACAGCTGCTCTCAGGAGTCTCCTCAGTCAACCCAGGGCAGGCCAGCCTTCCAAGGTAATCTTGAGGAGGCAGGGGAGCTGTGGAGGGTTTTCCCACACCGTACCCATACCCTGAGAGGAGTTCTGCTGGTGGGCACAGGAAGCCAGGTGGGACGACTCCAAAAGCCGCCATAGCACAGACAGCCCTATGTTACAAGAGCACTTTCCACCCGGGCCTTCCATGGTGGGTGGAGGGGACAGCAATTTAGATGGAGGAAGCAAAGGGGTTCCCATGCCCAGAGCAGCCATCCAGCCAGCCCTGTAGGCAACCATGGCTGTGTCCCAAGCCACAAGCATCAGACTATGATCTGGCCACCACAGCTTGGCTGTGCTTCCTCACAGAGCTTTGGGGGCCTAGAGGGTGACCTCTGGCATACTCCCTACACCACCACTTGCTCCCCCACGTCATCCACATGGCAGGATTCATCTCTTTGCCACTTTCTCTTGGATCTCTCTTTGCCCGCTGATATCTAAGGGCTTGTACACATCAAGGATGTCTCCCTTCTGAATCTTTTAAGACATTGTATTTAGAAATTTGGAAAGATCATGGAAGTTTAGAATTATAGGTGTTTCCTCAGAGCATTTTATGAAATACCTACGTTTTTATTTTGCCAAAATACAATTGGAATTACACAGGCAATACAATAATATGGTACTTCCCAAGCAAAGTATTGTCTAGGGCAGAGATTTTACTATGTAATTATGCCATCTAAACCCACTAGTTATGAGAATAGGATGTACTTTAGCTACATTCTATAAAGTGAAGGATTTGCCTTCCTAAAATTATCAAAGACATTGAATGAGGATGGTCTCAGATGGTAGTGTTCCATTAGCATTATTATTATTTCTATTGTTATTATTTTGTTTTACTAAGCAACCAGAAAGTAGAAAGATAACCTTGCCTCTCTGATCTACTGATGACTTTCCACAAAGAGTTGTCACCTGTAGATGTAAATTGGTCACAATAGAAAATCAATTAAATGCTGCGTGTCAAACCTGCTGCCCGTGCCAGCAATGGAAGAAAGGAGGAGGCAGAGTCAGCCACTATTGGGGTAATCTCCTGGTGTCCCCAGGCCTTTGGTACTAATGTTAGGAGATAAAACCCGTAGGAGATGAACCACAATAGGGAAAAAAGCTAGAGCAATTAAACTGTTTAATAAATGGCTTGGGATCAGCAAAATCAGGAGTGCTGGAGTTAAAGAGACTAAAAGTGGTAATCACACAGACACTTGGGGCCTGTAAATCTTCTCCACTAAATTGAATTTATGTTAAAATATTCACTTTTCAGGAGATTCAAAATGCAAATTAGGATATTAGGACTTGTAACTGTCAGCAATGCCTGAAAATTAAGACTCTTAAAAGATCTCAAAATGTCAGTTTCAGGTATGGAAAAAATGTATTCTGATGTCTACAGTAGAGAAATATAAGGGAAATAAATTTCCTGGGTACATGCCACGTCCCAGGCACTTTACACATATTATTTCAAGGCTTGGCATGGTTTGAACAGTGGGGTGTGGTGAGGTACGGCTGTAGTTTGTCTAGCCGGAGATAGATTTTGATTATTTTTAAAGCTTTCCTTGTTCTTATTACCAGGGGTAAGATGCTGCTTCTGTTATAATTGATGATCACCTTTCCTATCAATATATATAATTCTATCGATAACTTCGCAATAATGTTTAACGGGTTTTCCTTACTCAATCTGTACAATCTTATTCATTATTTTAATTTTGTTTATTCTTCATTCTCTTCCAGGGCTACATTACTGCTGTTTCGGTTTTAATTTGCTTGAGTTTACTAGGAAGCTTCAAATCTAACTCCACATTGGACCAGGGATTTGTACCATCACCTGTGACCTAGAATGTTTTTGGTTTTTTTTTTTTTTTTTTGCTAAGGAAGACTCACCCTGAGATAACATCCTCTGCCAATCTTCCTCTTTTTGTATGTGAGCCAGCACCACAGCATAGCCACTGAGAGACGTGGTCCATGCCCAGGAACTGGACCTAGGCCGCCAAAGCAGAGTGCGCAGAACTTAACCACTAGGCCACCGGGGCTAGCCCTGGAATATTTAAAATATGTTGTCCAAGGCAACGGTACATAGTACTTGAAGAAAAAGCAATGGAAGGTTATTGCTATTGTCATTTGCCTAGAATTTAACACTGATTGGCTCAAAAATTAGACTTAAACTGAAATAGTCTAAGAAGAGGACTTCTGAATAACTTCATCCGTTTCATGATCCGATCGAGAGATCCCTGAGACAGAAGGACCACAGGACAGATGGAGACTGACAGCTGAAAGAATTTGGAGCCAGAGCTGGTGCTTACAGAGGCCTGTCACTCCTGTGTTCACTTACAGTTTTCCCCTACAAAAGGACTCTGTGGCAAGGAGAGGATTCTAAAGTTTAGGAAAGTCTCCAGGGAAGATGGTTTCTTGGATGAAGTTGTTGACAGAAAAACTTGCTTAAGACTCTTTGTTATGATTTCCTAGGGGGCGCTTCCTGCTTCACCAACTGGATTATACACACATTACTACCCCAGCCCAGCCAGATTTCAGGAGTTTGGATTGAGCTGCTGGTTAGAATTAAATTTCAGGCTATCTCCTCCTTCTGCTGAATTCTAATTGTCTGTGATGATAGCAAAAGTGATGAGGAATCTAAGCTTTGATTTGATGGTGGAGATACTGGACAGATAGATAGGGGCAAAGAGTTCCAAAGATGTAGTTCAAGCCCTGTTGCAGCATCAGACACACACGCATGTGCACACACACAACCCTCAAATCAAATGAGCAATCTGTCTCAGCTAGCATGCGTCTCATTTTCTACAATGACTCCTTCTAAAAGAAGCCAGGGAAACTCAAATTGCTTTGTCTGGGGATCATGTACTCAGGAAATTTAGTAGCCTAGAAACCAGAGACCTCCATACATCCTTTAGAAGAACAAGGAGGAACTAATTAAGAGAGAATTAAACAATAGTACCTATCCACCCAAAGTCTGAGATGGAAGAGGGAAAAATGCACACAAACAGTCCAAAGAAGTCTACCTTAGTGAGTATTTGACGTTAGTAAGGCATTTGACAAAGCTTGTCCAGGTATACCTGAAAGATGAAGCGCTGTGGGCTGGACGGTGGGGCAGATATACGTGCTCAAAGAACGGTGGTTATGCAACCTAGAGACAGGCCAGTAGTGGTGTGGCACAAGGTTCGGTCTTGAGTCCCATTCTGGTCACATATTTTTATTAATCACTTGAATATAATCAGAGAAGGTGTGCAAATTTATTTACACAACCCATTGCAGTAAGTACTGTTATTACTAATTTATTATTTCCATTTTACTAAAGAGGAAACTGAGGCTCAGAGAAGTTAAAAACTCCTCCGTGATAGTACACCAGACTTAAGGTACAGCTGGCAGGTCTGGCTGTCTCCAATATCCACGATCTTTCCGGTAATCACATACCTATCAAATCTGTAGGATACTCAACTCTTGAAGAGGCAGCTGATATTTAGCATTGGACCATGATTCAAAAGACCTTGCTAAAAGCTAACGTGTGCCACTACACATCTATTAGAAGGGCCAAATTCTAGAACACTGACAACTCCAAATGCTGGCAGGGGTGTGGAACAACAGAACCTCTCACTCATTGTTGGTGGGAATGGAAAATGGAGCAGCCACTTTGGAAGAGTTTAGTGGTTTCTTGTAAAACTAAACACACTGTTACCATAGATCTAGCCATGGTGCTCTTTGGCATTTACCCAAAGGACCCGAAAGCTTATGTGCACACAAAAAACCTGCACACAGATGTTTATAGCAGCCTTATTCATAATTGCCAAAACTGGGAAATGACCACGATGTCTTTCAGTAGGTGAGTGGATAGATAAACTGTACTACATCCAGACAATGGAATATTAGTCAGCGCTAAAAATAAAGGAGCTATCAAGCTGTGAAAAGACACAGAGGAAATTTAAATGCATGTTACTAAGTAAAAGAAGCCCAAAGCCTGAAAAGGCTGCATACTGTATGATTCCAACGACATGACGTTCTGGAGGAGGCAACACCGCGGAGACTGCAGAAAGATCAGTGGTTGCCGGGGGTTAGGAGGGAGGGAATGAGGACTGGACGGAGTACAGAGGCTTTTTAGGGCAATGAACACACTCTGTATGATGCTGTAATGATGGATACACGTCATTATACGTTTGTCCAAACCCATGGAATGCACACCACCAAGATTGAATCCTAAGGTAAACTATGGACTTTGGATGGTACTGACGTGTCAGTGTAAACTCCTCAGTCCTGTTGAATGTAGTGCTCTGGTGGGGGATGTTGATAATAGGGGAGGTTGCTCATGTGTGGGGGCACGAGGTATATGGGAAATCTCTGTAACTTCTGCTGAATATTGCTGTGAACCTAAAATTGCTCTAAAAAATAAAGTCTATTAAAAACAAATAAAATAGCTAAAGAGCAACAATCCAACATAACATTTATTCTTATCAAATTTCATCTGATTTGATCTCTTAGACTTTAGGCTTAAAATGTCAACAAGTTAAGTAAGGCTGTAACTTAGTGGAAATCAGCACTTTTTAAGTATGGTATGTCTGGCTGCCCACAAAAGATAATGCTAATACTTGTAGGTGATACACAGGAAGGAATAAGAGAGCGTCTCAGAGAAGGGAAATGGTTTACTCTCCACTGATCAGATCACATCTAAATCATTGTTAAGTTTCCTCTGTGCACCACACTTTAAGAGAAACATCATACTGAAGTATTTATTGTGCATCTGCTGATTTACAGATCTAATCCTATTTACTCCACTTAACAAGACTAAGAGGTAGGTGTAGCTGTTCCCCTCTGCAGAGAAGAACACAGGGTCGGTTTAAGTAGCTAGGATTTGATGCTTCGACTCTGTCCTCAAAGTCCGTGCTGTGCCCGCCCCCAACCTCAACTCTGTGTTGCATGCTCTAAGGAGGGCTTCTGGGAGAATAGAGGGCCTGGAGACCAAGGCACGGGAAGAGAAACTCAGTGGGCAGAGGAACTCCCTCCAGAGGGCTGAGGGTTCTAGAGAGCAAAGGGGCTGGCCCTCTGCCGGGTGGCTGCGGAGCCAGGACAAGTACATTGAAAGCTCAGAGGTGCTACTTTTGATGCCTCGGGAAGAGTTCTCAAACAGTTTCACCCGCCCACCCGTGGAATGAGCTCCCACGCAGTAGTGGACTTCCTCTGCACCCCGAATATATGGAAAGCTGTAGGAGGGAGGCCCGTTTTGGAGATTGGAACAGCTGACCTCTAAGGTCCCGTCTCATTCCGAGATTGTCTAATAAAGACTTTTGAACAGCTGTGGCTAGACTATACTTGGAATTTCAGTAAGATTCTACTGTGGCAAGAGTGGGTAGACTTGTTTTTTCAAGGATTTTTTTTAAAGTATAAATTGACAAAACTACCCTCTTTAATTATAATAGAAGATAAAGGATGCTTGGGCTTCCTTCTTTTTCTCCTTTAGTTAATGGATTTACCTATTCAAAAGCTTAATAAAAATTATATATAAAACATCAAACCATCATTCCAATCTTCCTTCCTTCCTTGCTTTTGTAAAAGGAGCATTCCTGGTGTTTGTGCATATTTTTTTCCTCCCATGTTTTTCTGTTGGTTCTCTTGTATAGACGTACACCTGACTTTTAAAGACCTAATTTCTTTCTGTTCAATTTGATGTATTAGTTATTTTAGTGATGCTTATTTATTCCATCACTAGTGCTACTAACCTAGTATTTTTGCCTCCTGGGCTCCATAATTGGGTGGCATTTCCTGGCCCTCTGGTGGGAGGACAAGGCTGCACGATGAGCTGGCCAATGAGCGGAAGTGATATGTGTCACTTCTGAGCCAAGCATTCCTTTGATTGCCAGTACAAGCCCGTCCAGATTTCTTTTTGTTTTTCCCTCTGTTATAGTGACCAGCAACATTCAAGATGGTCCCAAAAGGAGAAGATGTGGAGCAGAACCCCTCGATGACATGTGATGAATGTAGAGTGGGAAGGAGAAATAAAACTTTATTTCAAGCTACTAATATTTGGGGGTTATTTATTACTGCAGTATATAGCCAAGCCTATCCTGACTAGTACTGGGTCACACAAAACACAGCCCCGCACTGTCCGACATGGTAGTTACTAGCTTCATGTTACGATTTATATTTAAATTTAAATTTAATTAAGTTAAAAATTCAGTTCCCCAGTCACGCTAACCACATTTTAAGGGCTCAATAGCCACGTGGGGCTCGTGGCTGCCACGATGCACGATGCAGATGTAGAAATTTCCATCATTGCAGAAAGTGTTGTTGAACAGGGCTGACAGAGGGGGTGGGATTTTTATGAGAGTTGGTCATGATATCTAACATTTCTTGAGGTTTTAGGTGCACCTCTAATACCACCTTGGAGTTATTCTCAAAAGGTTTTGCCTTTTTAAAAAGAAATCTCTGGGAGCATCCAGTGGAGGTTGCCTTCCGGAAGAAAATAAATAGTGGAGGTTCCCTTCCAGAAGAAAATAAATAGCGCTGAGCAGTTACATTTCTTAGACCCGACCACGCTCAGAAGGTCTTTTCCTGAAGGTTACATTGAAGCAGAGGATTGACGTCTTTTTGTTACTCTTGACACTTTTCATAAATGAATTCCCAGAGTGGGTTCTCTGAGTCCATCCTCTGTGAGTCTGCCCACATTCTCTCCTTCTCACTCCTCTCTATCCGTGTATAGATTAATGGGCACCTATACAAGATCTGAGGTGCTCTCTCTCTTAATGAATTCATTTAAGTTTGTTAACGTCTTTGTAAACAATTGTTTCTATTATAAGAATTGTCATTGGATATTACAAGAAAATCTTGTTGGAGCCCAAAACTGAACCAAGATATGAAGTAATCCTTCCCATGTATTCATTAATTCATTCAGCAAACATCTAGACACTAGAAATACAAAAATTAAAGTTCCCCCAAGGATCTTATCGTCTAATGGAGAGTTAGATGGAAATAAATGCAAGATCCAGTGATGACATACCAGTCTGCCCTATCATAGAAGAGGTGACAGTTAATCTGCCAGGCAGGCAGTCATGGGGGTGAAAAGAAGACAGCCTCATGTGAGAGAAAGACAGAAGGGACAGGATGTTTTGGGCTGTAAGAAATTGAAAACCCCAATTCAATGGCTTAATCCACGAGGATATTATTTCACTTCAGAAGTCTAGAAGTAGGCGTTCCAACACTGATTAACCTGATGGGTCAGCGACAGCATCAACAACCCAGGTTCCTTCCATCTTTCTTCACTGCATCTTCAGTGACCTTCATCACCTCAGTTCCCAGGTTCCTATCGTGGTCACAAGATGCTGCCCCTGTTCCAGGCATCGCTTGAGGTCCAATAAGATCCAGTTGAAGAAGAGATATCTCTTCCTGTGGGCTTCTTTTTAGAAGACAGCACCATTGTCTTCACATCTCACCATGAGACTGTCACACGTCCACTCTTAAACCACTAGCCAGGGAAGTGAGATGATGCTGTGAAACGTCAGCCTGCACTCCTGACCCAAGGCTGGGATCACCTGTCCCGAGGGGCAAATTCCTGAATCATCACAGTTTTCTTTTAACTGAGGAAGAAGCAGAGAATGACTGTTAGACAGACAAGCAATAGAATCTGCCTCCACAACTAATTGACCGTGGGGCCTAGGGGTGTGGAGAGCAGCGGGGGATGAAGAGTGGATATAAGGTTTCCAGTCCAGGGGCCTGGATGACTTGTTACTTGATTTATAGTCAGGTAATTCATTTGGGAGAGAATGTTCTGGGCTCACTTCTAGACATCTTGAGTTTGAAGTGTGCGTCAGACAATTGGAACTGCTGACCTAGGACCAGGAAGTGAGGACTGGCTGTATGTGGGCATCACCTACATAGCAATGTCCTCGAAGTCACAAAGGTGTGGCTGTCCAAGGGACATACACGGGGTGAGAGAAGGAGGAAGCAGCAAACGAGACAGGCATTAGGGGCTAGAAATTGGCGGGTTGGAGGTTGGGGCAGAGAACCAGAATCGTTCTGGGTGATAGAAGCTAAGAGGCTTCCAAGACTGAGCAGCCTACAGAGAAAAATGTCAGGAGGGTGTAAAGTACACCAGGCTATGGACTTTGGTGGCTGCTGGCCGTCAGTGACCTATAAGCGAGTCACTTCCGTGGAGTGGTGGTCACAGAGAAACACAATGAATTAAAGAGAAAGTGTGTGGTAAGAAAGGACAAGCAGGGACTACCAGAAACTGTCACAAAAGGATGGAAAAGACAGAGGGAGAGGGTTCCTGTTTCGTTCAGCACTGAGAGATCTATGTGTTTCTGTGGACTGAGGGGAAAAGGAAGAAAGAAGTTGGAAGAATCAACAGATAGTCTAAACACACCAGGTGTGCTCCCTCCTTGGGCTTCCACCAGGCACTTCCCTCTGCCCGGACCCTTTCTCTCAAATACCCTCACAGCCGACTCCCTTGGCTACTTGCAGCCTTTGCCCAATGCTGCCCATCAGTGAAGCCCACCCCAGCCACCCCACCGAACACCAAGCCTCCCGCGCACCAACCCCCCTACCCTGCTTGATTTTCCTAAAGTGCATTATCACAAGACATGTGCTCTGTAATTTACGGTTCACTCATTTACAATCTTTACCATTTCTCTCGCCCCCACTAAAATGTACGCTCCCTGAGGACAGGGAGCTTTGTTTTATTCAATGACGTATCTCAAGCACCTTGAACAGTCTCTTGCACATAGTAGGTCCTTGATAAATGTCTTTTGAATAAAGGAACTCCTCCACCACGTATTCAGTTGCAGCCCAACCCCCCTCTATCCCCCGGACCTGTGCTGGGTTTCTTTGTGTGTGACACACTGATGTTTTACATTTATCGTCTATTTTGTTTCAGCCCCACCAAGCAGTGAGCCCCACAGGAGCAAAGATTGTAATATGTTCTGTTCTCTGATGTATCCCAAGCACCTAGAATTGTGCATGACACACAGTCGGTGTTTAATAACCACTTGTGGAATGTGGAAGTGAATGAATCAAGGAAGATTCAGAGATTGAAGGAAATGAGATTAAGAGCCTATGTTTGCCTGAGAGAGGATAACAGATAAGTATCCTCTGAGACAGGAAAAAGAAAAGTACGTGGGTAAGGATTTAGAAAATTTCTGAAGATTGCTCTGCCATTGAGCAGGTGTGCAGAACTGAGAGTCAGACTGCTTGTGTTTAGGTCTGCACTAACTAGCTGTGTGACCTTGGGCAAGTTACCTCCTTCTCTGTGCTTTCATTTCTCCCTTTGTAAAATGGAAATCACAAAGTCTCTATTTCATAGAGTTGCATGTGAGGATTAAATGAGTTAATACATTTAAAGTATTTTAAATAGTGCCTGGCAGATAGTAAGCACTATAAAAATGAGCAGTATTAGTAGTGGTGGTCTTCCTGGAGGTGGTGGCCGTGATGGTGGTAGTAGTCATAGTAAGGTGGAACAAAAAGGAACCATGGAAATGAAAGGTGTCAAAGCCATGGGGTTTTAGCCAACAAGGTAAGGCAGGAGTCCAGGAGGACAATAAGAAACCGAGTTAAAGAATGAAAGAAGTAGATTGGGGTTTAGGTGAAGTTGGGGTAGGACAGCTGACCACATTCGTTTCTGACTGTGAGACTGCGGTTCACCGTGGCGAGCCTGGCTGGTCAAAGTTGCAGCCACTTTTATAACACAGTGAACTTGGGGTTTATTAACCTCCTGCTCTAATAAACATTCAAAAATGAAGATTTATGTTTTAAAATACAGATATTTTTCTCCCAAATTCTAGTTCCTGCAAATTTGTATGAAATATAATAATGGCGCTGATTTTTCTGTCCTCTCTAAGATTTTTTGGTCTCTTTTTCAGTTTTGTAATTTACTATATTTAAACGATGTTTGAGGAAAGATCTAGGGCATTTGAGGCAGGAGACGTGAAAGGCCAGGCTGGTCGCACCACCAGAGCCCGCGACAATGGCCACATCGGGGCCACACATCTCTGGCAAAGACGATTCTCCCAAAGGGTGGCTGGGGAAGGCAGATGAAAGACGGAAGCTGGGTCATGTGACAGGTGTCACTTGAGCAACGTACTGGGGCGGGAGATGAAAGCCGCTCCTTCTGGTCACATGACGCAGCTTCATTACGCGCCCAGCGGGGGGCCGGAGAGTCTGGGTGCGGTTTTTACTTATTTATTTATTTGTGTTTTTCCCCCTTATTCTGTGATAATGAGAAAATGTTTAAACTCCCGTCTCTGTGTTTAAACCCTTCTTCCTGCTGACAGCAGCAGGGTGCCCTTGATCACCTGTCAGAGTGGAAAGTCCAATTTCTCTGGAAAGTAAACAGCGTGTTAGCTGGTTGGAAATCATCTTCTGTTTATTGGTAGCTGTTAGTCCAGGAGTGATGGAGCCCCGAGACAGCACTTGTCAAGTGAGGAAAAAGAAACAAGTTTAGAAATGCCTTTAAGACACAGCTCTGACAATAGGGCCTTACTATTTTTTGATAGAAATGTACTCTAAAAAAGTTAAATTAAAACGGGCAAAAAAACTTTCCGGGTGTTACCAGCTCCTGGAGATCTTTCTGGCAAAACTGACACAGAATCGAAGGCAAACTCACAGAACGCTGGGGTTAGAAAGGTCCTTGGCTGTCACTAATCCAATCCCTTTGTTTACCACTGGGGAAACTGAGGCTCAGCCAGACGCCATGGACTCTCCTCACGAATAAGCGGAAAACATGATAACTATCAATATAATAAAGAAATAAGGTGACATTTGCTTTTCAAATTCATGTGTGAAGATGAATGGAAAAACCCTGGTGGAGGCAATTCAAACATCTGACCTACGTATACTTAACAACCAGCTTTAATGTCTCGTGTATAATGTGGGTCTTTTTTTCACAGAGTGGCTAAAAAAACATCATCATAGTCTCTTATGGATTAAACACATTGTCACCAGAAAAAAATGGCTCCAATGGAAGCAATATATATTCTCAAGCTATATACAATCATCGGTCCATATTTACCTTGAATTTAGACTAAATCTGAGGTCCTGATTTGTCCCCAAGTTTGCCTCACTTCTTCCTGATGGCTGGAAAAGTATTCCCAGCTGCCGCCGAGGTGCCTCCACCTGGACGTTTCCGACAAATACGTCGTCCTCCTGTCCAGACACCTTCTCTGCCCGTCATGAGCAAAGAGGTCCTCTTCCCACTTCAGTTAACAGCATCACCACCCGCCCAGTTGCCTGACCCCCTCTCCCTGCCGCCAAAACACCTTGCGGTGTGTGTCCTCCTCTCCGTCTCCACTGCCAGGCCACAGACCTGTGCATCTCAGCGTGTAGGCCCTGCGCCGGCAGCACAGCCTCACTGGGGAAAAGGTTCAAAATGCACATTCTTGGGCCCACCCCAGACCTGCCGAGCCTGAAGCTGGGGGCTGGGGCCCCGAGAGTCTGTGTTTTAACAAGCCCTCCTGGTGACCCTGACACCGCCCTGGCAGTGTCCTGCAGGCCTTCCCAGTAGTCAGTCCGCCAACTGGCCCCCCAGCCGCCAATTCTTTCTTCTCTGGAGAAAGACCAGTGGGTTGAGACCAGTGGGTCTCAACCTTGGCTGCACGTTGGAATCACTTGGAGAGTTTTTAAAACTGCCAACGCCTGGGTCCCACTCCCGGGAATTCTTGTGTAATTGATCTGGTGTGCAGCGTTAGGCATCAGGATTTTTTACAGCTCCCCGTGCTGTTCTGATGTACAGCCAGGGCTCCCCGGTTAAAAGACAAATCAGATGATGTCACTATCCCCCCAGAAAAATCTCCCTCAGTCATAGGATAGTTCTGAACGAGACCCTTGAACAGTGGCCCGAGCCGACCTCTCCAGCCGTCTCCATCGTCCTCGAGTCTCGCTCGCCCCCCGGCTCTCAGCACACCGATTCTCTTCGTTCCCCAACGCAGCATTCTCTCCACATCCTTAGACTGGTGCGCTTTGTGTTCCCTCCGCTTGGGACGTCCTTCTCCTTCCTTCCGCCTGGTAAACTCCTATCCATCCTTCGAGACTCAGCTCAATGGCCGCCTTCGCTGCCTGCTCCAGCCCAGAGGTGACGCTCTGTCCTCTGGGATCCTGGAGCACTCTGCTGCTATTACATCGTAGTATCCGTCCCATTTCACGGTAATTATTAGTGACACTTCTTTCTCCTTCACTAAAACTGCCTGCGTCAGGAGCAGGTTGGAAGAGTGCTTAGCTTTTAAATTTTATCCCCAGTGTCCGGTGTGGGTTGGATGTTGAGAAGTTGCCCAATAACCGTTGGTTAAGTGAGCAGATTGAAAACATAATCAAGCACACTCGCAGCCTTTCACTGAGGTCAGGTCGCGGTGCCAGCCAGCTCTGCTCTCCGGGAACAGCAACGCTCATGAAATTTGTATCACACAGATGACGAGGAGTCAACCAGACCCAGGTGCTTCACTCACTGGCCTTCATTTACACACCTTTAAAATAGCGTCAATAATACCTACTTTGTAGAGCCAGTATGAGGATTCGCTCTGTAACACCCCACAGCGTACTTGACACAGGGTAGGCACTGAATAAGTTAAAGTTTTTATGATCCTAATAAGTAAAACTAACTGAAAACAAACAAAGTGAAACTGAGCAGCACATCTGTTTATGCGTCTGCGTCCCCTTTCAGAGTGTGGGCTCCACAGGCAGAAGCTGTCTTATTTATCTGCGTGTTCCCGGGGGCGAGAACCCAGGAGGCGCTCATTAATTAATTCAGTCACTCTTGCCACAGCATTTATTAAGCTAATGAATGAAATGGATAACGTTTGTGTTAGAAGGATGGCTTGCTGTTTGGGGGCGTAGCTGCAGTCACAGCCCGGCCCATCTGACAAAACAGAGGCCGGCAGTCTTGGCAGCTGGAAGGTGTCGTAGAGAGCATCCTTAAAGCGCCTGATTTACGTGACAGGAAACGGAGATAACGGAGCAGGAAAGCCATTTTAATTTCCATATTTAATAAGGAATTTCTGGGTTACGAGCTGATGCTGACCAGCAGGAATACAAAGCCGTGTTGGGCGACGTGGCCCGAGGGTGACGGTGACGTGCTGAGGGAGCCGCCACTAGGGCAGCACCTGGCTTTACACGCGGGGAGGAACTGGGCGGTGGGAATGAATTTTAGGGAAAAAAATCACCGGCGGCAGCTTTGAGTATTGTCAGATCCAGATTATACAGTTCCTGTCTTGGAAAACAGAATACCTTTTACCCAACATGCATTTAGATTTATGCTACTCTCTCCCCTCAAAAGGCAGGAAGAGGGGCCGGCTCTGTGGCTGAGTGGTTAAGTTCTCGCGCTTATCAGGCCACGTTGAGTTGGCTTCCCACATCCCACAACTAGAAGGACCTGCAACTAAGATATACAGCTGTGTACAGCGGGGGTTTGGGGAGATAAAACAGAAAAAAGAAAAAATTGGCAACAGTTGTTAGCCCAGGTGCCAATCTTTATAAAAATGAAAAAGGCAGGAAGAAGGCCCAATTTGGGTAATTTAACAGGTGTTATTCAAGCCACAGCAAAGAACAGATAAAGGCATTTAGCAGATAGAATCACATAAATAAGCCTCTTTTTAAAAATGAATCACCTCAGTGGGCGTGTGCCCGAGATCTGCGTCACTCCCAGGAGGTCTAGGCCCGCCTTCAGCTTTCGGGTCTAGTGGGGTGCCCTGCAAGGGAGCCGGAGTGCTGGGCGGGAAGTCGGGAAGGCTCCTGCTGGAGCCGAGGGGACAGCCCGGAGTGCTGGTCACAGATGTGGGGGAGGAAAATCCAGAGGATCTTTGTGCCAAATGTCCAGCACATTCCGCCTCGGTGCCCTGACCCCCGGGAAGCATCTGGATGCAGGGCCCTCCCCAGGAGGCACCCACACCCTCCCCTAATACCTGTGTGCAAGCCCCAAAATGAAATTTAGGTCTTGTATTAGTTTCCTAGGGCTGTCATACAAAATACCCCAGGCTGGGGGCTTCAACAACAGAAATTTATTTCCTCACTGTTCCGGAGGCCAAGATCAAGGTTGGTTTCTTCTGAGGTCTCTCCTTGGCTTGCAGAAGACACCTTCTCACTGTGTCCTCACGTGATCATCCCTCTGTCTGTGTTATCTGTGTCCTAATGTCCTTTTCTTATAAGGACCCCAGTCCTAGTGGATTAGGGTCCACCCCCATGACCTCACTGTACCTTCATTACCGCTGTAAAGGCCCTGTTTCCAAATGCAGTCTGCGGGTTAGAGCTGGGGGATAGAACTTTAAGTATGGATTTGGGGGGATACAATTCAGCTCATAACAGGCCTCTCAGTTACAAGACTGGCTGCTGACTTCTCTCATGTGGAAGAAAGATGGATGAATGAATGGATGAATGGGTGGATGGGTGGATGGGTGGATGGATGCTTAGCCAGACACTAAGCTGCAAACAACGCCGTGTTTTCCTCTGGCGGCTCCGGGTTTTCCCTAACGTCACCATGTGAGAAGGCACTCTGGATGGGGGAGCCCCAGGCTGGGGTGGCAGCCCCAGCCCCAGATAACAAGCTGCTCTCCAGGAACCCATGCTGGGAAAATTGCTTGATCAGAGTGTCAACTTGTGGGCCGAGGAGGAACACTAAGTGGTTTTGTCTGTCACCCCCTCCTCCCCCGCTGGAATCCGGCCATAATCTGATGGAAACACTTTGCCCACTTTCAGGAGAATTTTCCACTATCAGCCGGGCTGTCTTTCATACTTAGGCTATCACCAAAGGCTTTCGGAGCAGCCCACTGCTCTCCCCCTGGAGGCGTGTGGATCTCAAGGGTCAGGGGATGTGGAACCAAAAGCCACTCTGTGCACAATATTCTGTTAATTGAGGTTTTCATGCACATTTCACTACAATGCTGTTTCCCGAGCAGGACTCTGAGCCAGACGTGACTCCCATAGCATCTCTTCATCGGTCCTCGTCACAGCTGAGGAGACCCGGGGGTGCCACATGGCAGAGAAGTGGGAGAGCTGGGTTTCAAACTCCAATCCAGCCCATGGGGTTGCAATGTCCGTGTCCGAACCCCTCCTCGTGCTGTCCTTGTGTCCCTGCGGAGAGACCAGCAAGCCCTCAGAAGCAGCCGTGGGAGAAAGGGCTAAAAGGACTGGGGAGGAGTCGGAATGCCTGGGTTCGAATCCTGACTCCAGAGCTTTGTAGCTGAACACTTTGGGGCACGTTATTGAACCTCGTTAGGCCTCTATTTCCTCATCTGTACAAATGGGTCCAATAACAGGACCAACTCTACGGGTCATAGACAGGCTGGAAACCAAGGTGTTCAGTAAATGATAGTTACTAGTCCTATCGTGTCACACACGTGATCAGTACTACAGATTTGCTCCCACCTAGGGTGAAGAGGTGTGTGTGTTTGTGTCACACAGTGTGTCCATGATGAAAACCAACAGCCATTATGTATTGAGTACCTGCTGTGTGCCACACGGTAGACCAGGTGCCTTATGTAAGTGACCTTGTGTTTTGCGTATATGACCTTATTTATTCCTCATAACCATCCTCGGAGGTAGTTAATGTTATAATCCTCCTATTCAGATGAAGAAAATGAAACTCAGAGAGGTTAAGTGACTTGCTTGAGGTCACAGATCTAAAATACGATGGTGCTGAACTTTGGTTCCAGGACTGACTCCAGAACCTGTGCTTTTAATCACTAAGATACGATGTCTCCCTGAAGTCACAGACAAAAAAACCCCCAAAAGTTGCTACCTTCAGCTGTGTATAACCTTTTAAAGAAATCGCTTTGAAAGGCGCCAACCCATCCCCTCGGCGCTGCCATTGCTCTTCCTCTTCAGCTCAGACCCCTCCACAGCCCCCAGGAGGAAACCAGTCTCGTTCAGTTAAACCAGCCTCATCTTTTAATCTAAAATGGTATTACTTAACCTGAATTTTCACCTTACTCCCCAGACTTTGATCTAAATGAACTTTGGCTGTTGTTGAAAATCAAATCCACCTTTAGAGGATAAATATTTACCCACATCAAGATACTCCAAAAAATTTAGACTTGTGTCTAAAAAGAAATGATCCAGAGTGTTTTTAACAGTATCTTTGGAATAAGTCATTCGTCATCCGAGGAGACCTCTTTGAAGGGGAGGCTCATGTGGGATGCATAAGCTCTGGCATGTTTATTTAAAACATACCTTAAATGTCCTTATATATATTCACCAGGAAGCCCAGACACTGCGCTCTGCTCCGGGGGGTGGGGGTGGGGGCTGGGGCGGAATTGATCATCTCACTGAGTCCTTTTCAAGGGTGTCTTACCTGGACTTTGAAACTTTTATTCAGTGGATTATAAACATGAGCGAAAGGGCTCACTGAGGAAAGAGTCCCTGCCTAAGCAGAGACACCTCCCACACGCCCCTGGAACCAGCTCTCTGCTCTGCAGTGCCCAGCCCTAAACCAAAAATGGCAGTTAGCAGCTCGCCAGAGTCTTGGGCTCTGAAGAGACAAATGAGAACATTGGGTGCAGCTTTTTTGACCAGAAGCGAGCGATTCTCCCACTCATTGCGCTACCTTGAACTTAAATGCCTCCCAGTTACTAGAAACCGGATGTTGCATCTGATCCCAGACAGTGCTGGATAACTTTTGACAAAATTTCCCCACGTGATTGTTATGCGGCCGGCCATTTGATGATCAGTTTAACGTCAGACGCCTGGGCGGGGCCCTCCGCAGCCTATCTCAGTCTCCAGCACTCCACGAGTGAGGGCAGCTGACCCTGCCCAAAGACATTCTAAGTGGATTTAGCCATTACATCAGACCCTACTGAAAGCCCTCCTTTCGAATTTACTCGAAGCACAGCTCTTCTACTTTTTGCAGTAGCATAATTTTGGTTTCTTCAAGTGCTTGTCACTTTTAGTTTTGCCTACACTGCTGCCCAGTTCCTCCAAAAGATCCCCCCTCACCATACTGTGCTTCCCAGATGTTCACAACCCTGAAATATCCCAGATGACAAAATGTGCACACGTTGTAATCGTCCAAGTCTGTCCATCTTCACTTACTTTGGTCTGGGTCTCGTTTGTCTTATCAGTTGAATAGCAAAGCTTTGGCTGGTCGGGTAGGCAGAATAATGCTTCCCCAGAGATGTCCACACCTTGATGCAGGAACCTGTGAATATGTTACATTACACGGCAGAGAGGATTTAAAGTTGCAGATGGAATTAAGGTTGCTAATCGGCTGACCTTAAAATAAGGAGGTTACCCTGGATTCTCCAGGCAGGCCTAATGCCATCTCAAGGTCCTTAAAAGTTCAGGACAGAGGCAGCAGAGCGCATCACAGTGGTGCAATGCGGACCTGGACCCAATCTTGCTGGCTTTGAAGATGGAGGAAGAAGGCCATGAACCAAGGAGTGTGGGCAGCTTCTAGAAGCTGGAAAGGGCAAGGAAACAGATTCTGACCTGGACCCTCCAAAATGGAACTCGGTCCTGCTGAAACCTTGAGTTTAGCTTGTGAGACCCATTTTAGACTTACGAACTACAGAATTTAAGACAGTAAATTTGTGTCATTTTAAGCCACTGGATTTATGATTATGTAATTTGTCACAGCAGCAATAGGAAACAAATACTGTTTGCTGGGACCTAAACAACCAGAAAATGCAACTCACTGACACTTTTCCTGCTTATCACTTTCAAGAGAAACATTCTGATCTCAAAAAAAGTTTAAATCCACAACTTACTTTTAAGCAAGATCTTAGATTGAGCTCCCCTGAGACAGACTCTGGCCTGGACTCTGGCGGGGCCCCTGGGGAGAGCTCTCTAGAGTTGCCCTGTGCAGGGTGAGGACCCGGGAGGGGAGGCACTGGACTGCAGTGCCACCACATCCAAGGCCTTAGCTGACCCTGCAGGCCTGGAGTGCACAGCCCTTCAAAATTGCCCCAAATTGAGGCCGTGGGGCTGCACCCTTGTATTCACATCATGCGGTCTGGGAGGCGGGATCAGCTGGGGCCAGGCGGTTCCTGGCGGCTGAGGGCAGTGCCCAGCTAGGAGCGCAGCTGACTCCTCTGAGTCCCAGCTGCCGGGCACGGGTGGGCCGGCACTGACGAGGGGGCCTGGCAGGTGGGCAGGCGCTATGGCATTCGCTCAGTATTTCCAGGGTGTGTGAGATCTATCGATGCCCCATCTTGTCTTGATACAACAGGTAAGGACTATTATTTGTTTGGTGCTTCTTATGTAGCAGATAATGTGCTAAGGACTTTACTCCCGGCATCTCTAATCCTAACAAAGTAACTACTGTTAGTTCCATTTTACAGGTGAGAACACTAAGGCTCAGAAGCTCAGCCTGGTGAAGCAACTTGTCCCAGGCCACCCAGCTTGTTAATCGGCTGAGCCAGGTTTCGATGTCAAACCCCGCCCACTCAATCCCCAGTCCGTATCAGAACACATGGAGTCCGTCCTCACCCTCAGGAAGCGAGTTAACAGTACAAACATCAATCTGACACCGAAAGGTTCTCGGCCATCAAAGAAAGATAAGATTATATTTGCAAACTCTGCTTCCTAAATAGGAAAAGGGGCCCGAGACCAACTGATAAGATATTAAACAAGGGATGAAATGAAAAAGAACTTCTGGAGGCCCAGAGGGTTGACAGCTCAAGGTTTGTACTGGACCTGTGTCAGTTAATTACATTTCTGCTCCACATTGTACTCTGTGAATTGGGTCATAACTTTTAGATATGCCCTGATGCTCTCTTTCCGAATGGAAGCTCCTAAGGGAAAAGCATCGAGACAGTCTCCCTTTCCTCGCACGGCCCCCAGCACCGTGTCAACACACGACAGCACATAATAAATACCACTTGATGATTTTCTTCCCTCACAGTCATGGCCCAGACCCTGTCGAACAGCCTATAACCCAGTATCATTCACTTTGCACTCTCCCTGTGGGTTGGTCTAGAAAATATGGTGCTCTGAGAAACACTGTAAAACTCTCTTCTTTAATAAGGGTCCCGGTGTCCCGTGATGGATGCTATAAAATCGCAGGCCGGCTGGGGCGTTTGCAGCCGCATGGGCCCATTAACAGCGTCTGGCTCTGCGGTAACATTCTTCATCTCCTAGAAAGGAGAAGGTGGTCACAGAGTGCAAAAGCGAGAGCATTTGTTACAAAGACGCAGGGTGACCCTGGAGTAAACACAGCTGTGCCCTCGTGGTGTCTTGTCAGTGGTGCTCCCGCAGTAGATTAAAGAAATCCGTGTTTATGGGGCCATCATTTACTCTGTATATACACCACAGAAGGCTGCTTCTCTGTCAGACCTGCTTGCCGCATCTAAGGTTTCAGGCCCTGGGAATGTACGGAGCCGAGATGCTTCCCTGAGACTCTTATTCTCGCATGCTCCAATATTTTCGAAGGGGGATGAGGATCAGTTCCCACTTGTTTCTAAATGATTTACACACCATTTCTGGCTCTGCACAACTTGTCACTGCCCTTCCAGTTTCTTCCAGCCTCTTCCCATGCGCCTCCCCCCCCCCACTCCCGGCATCCTCCCCTGCAGCCGGGGCAGGAGGAACAAGCATGCGACTTTAGCCAGGGCAGCTGGGGGCCTGGCTCTGTCATCTGCTGGCTGTGGGGCTTGGGGCTCTCCCATGACTCACGGAGCCCGTTTTTCTCATCCTTCAGCAGGAAGAGTACGCTCCGCTTCCTGGGGCTGTGCGGAGTTAGATCCGTCGCCCCCAAGGGAGGCAGCGTGGGAGGGGAGTGGCAACACAGAGCAGAACTCTTTAAGCCGCTGGAAAAAAATTAGAATATATGCGAATATTATTGCACTTGTATAATGTTATATTATAATATCATTATATACATGTTAATAAATATAAGTACTTATTAAATATACAACTTCAAATTCACACAGGATTATATACATTGTGTATGTATATGTGTGTGTATATACATGTATGTATAAACCCTTGCATGATTTTGCACATGTACAATTAACGCAGCAGTACACACGTGATTTCTAACTACACATTTATTGGGGTGAGCTGTCGGGGCCACTGCATGCGTGGGCCCAGCTATAGACTCACGCTGTCGGTGGTGAACAAATAGCCGTGTGGTGGTTTTCTCTCGAAGTTTCCATCACTGCTCCAAACACTTCCTCCTCATTAGTCAGGATTAGATCCAGACACTGTACTTTCCACTGTTTTCTCCACCTTCTACAAACTGAGATGAGCAAGAGTTTTCCTCAACACCGGAAAAGGTCACCCTGAGGAGGGAGGAGCCATCCCTAATGAGGTGGGTGATGTGTCTACATTCCATACAACAACTGGATTTTTGGAGAAAAAGCAATTATTGGAATGGAATCAAATTCTTGAAGGTTCTGTTTATTCGTGAACCTGGTTGCCTCTCCTCCATTACAAAAGAAAAAAAAAAAACATATAACCTACTAAAATAACGCAGTTTTACTGTCCCAAGCCGAGGGCCACTGCATATTTACCCATTCACGTATGTTCTAAGGGCCCACCTCGCATCCAGCATGCTGCTGGGCCCTGGGAATTCATGAATCTCTGCGACCTCGTCCCTGCCCCCGAGGTGCTCACAGCGGCGTGGGGGAGATGGACAAGTCAACGGAGAATCACAGGGCATGAGTCAAGCAATGACATTTGTACAGACTTATGGGCACAAGTAACCTGCCTGGGCTTCCAGACGAGGCTGCCCAGAGGCCTTAGCTTCCTGAGGCGTGAGCTGAATTTTGCCAGATGAGTCAGAGAAGAGCGGATGGAGCGAGGCGTACAGGACCGAGAGAAGCACGTCCGTGAAGGCACAGGGTGTGGAACTGCATGGGAAGACCCGACTGCAGGGGAGCACCGCTCTGAAGGGCTAGAGAAGAGACAGCATTCGGGAAACTGCCAAGAGATGACGGATGTGGCACGTTAAGTCGGAGCACTTCAAAAGAGTTGTATGTGTGTTCTGACTGTCTCTCGTGGGCAAACGAGAGGGATTGAAGGCTTGTAAGGAGGAGACAGACGTGATCGTGCCGCGGGGTCCCCACTGAGGGCTAAATATATATTTTTCCATTTTTTAATCAGCAAGTTAAAGGCATTAGGGATGGATTGGGACACATTAGTCAAACTTTAAACAGTCAAATCAGTGTTTAGTTGTGTTAATCACCAGAAGATTGTCGGACACTTTGTAGGATGTTATTTTATTGTCACTATTAGGGCACACACCCACAGACACACACAAACACAAAACCACCTTTAGCTTGCCACATTAAGATTTCCTCAAAACTGGAACCTATTCATTTTATTTTATTTTATTTTATTTTTTTAAGATTTTATTTTTTTCCTTTTTCTCCCCAAAGTCCCCCGGTACATAGTGGTATATTATTCGTTGTGGGTCCTTCTGGTTGTGGCATGTGGGATGCTGCCTCAGCGTGGTTTGATGAGCAGTGCCATGTCCGCACCCAGGATTCAAACCAACGAAACACTGGGCTGCCTGCAGTGGAGCGCGCGAACTTAACCACTCGGCCACGGGGCCAGCCCCTCATTTTATTTTTTTTAAAAAATTTAATATAACTGCTTTGTTTTTTAACAGATTTCTTGAGAAATAATTCACATACCATGCAATTCACTCATTTAAAGTGAACAGTTCAATGGCTTTTGTTATATTCACAGCGTTGTGCAACCAACACCACAATCCATTTCAGAACATTTTTGTCACCCAAAAAAGAAACCTCATGGCCCTTAGCCGTCACCCCCAGCTGCACAGCCCCCTCAGGCAAGCACTGATCTACTTTCTGCCTTTATAGATTTGCCTATTCTGGACATTTCATATAAATGAAATCATGCAATTTGTGGTCTTTTGTGACTGGCTTCTTTCACTTGGTATAATGGTTTCAAGTTTCATCTATGTGTACATCAGTACTTCCCTCCTTATTAAGGCTGAAGAATATCCCATTTTGTGGATATAGCACGTTTTACTCATCCATCCAACAGTTGGCGGACATTTTGGTTCTTTCTACTTTTGAGCTATTATGAACAATGCTACTAAGAACATTCATATACAAGTTTTTACGTGGACGTATGTTTTTGTTTCTCTTGGGTATATACCTAGGAGCGGCTTTGCTGGGTCATGTGGTATCTCTATGTTGAATAATTTGAAGAACTGCCAGACTGTTTTCCAAAGCAGTGGCACCGTTTCACGTTCTCACCAGCAGTGTATGAGAGGAACCTATTCATTGTAATGCCAAGTTCTCATTAGCTCCTATAGGAATTCCCCTTCGGACAGAAGGACTGGCTCCTGGCCCCGAATGCCGAGGGAGGAGGGAGAAAGTGTTTGCAGGGCTGCCTTTGTTTTCAGCCCAGCTCAGAACTTGTTTTAGAGTATCTAGGCCGCCCCTTTCTTTCAGGCAGCCTCAACCTCTGGGACGGTTGGAACGGAACACTTATTTTCCTGTTTCTTAGGAGTGTTTTGAGGAGAGAAATTCTTTGTGATCCTTGGAATGGAATAGCACAATTTTATGGAGTCTGTTGGTGGTGGTTGCCACAACAAAACAAATAGCTGTAATGCTTGAAATTATTGAACGTTCGCCCTGGACAGGACAGTACCGAGACCACACAGCCCCAGCAAGGCAAACAAGCTGCAGCTCAGAAGGCAGTCTGGTCCTCCAACTGGAGGTTGATCACAGGGATCATGGAGCTCCATCCAGGCCCTGGAAAAGGCCTGGGATTGATTAGCAATGTCTGCCCTGGTGACAGAGGGCATCAGTGGTGGCACATGTGCTATCAATTTGCTTTCCCTGATTGAAGCCAGCCATAGTACAGCTGAGGCTGCAGCCGAGGTCACACAGCTGGTTAATGACAGAGTTGGAACACGAATCAGGTCACTGTTTCTTCCTCTGCACCAGACTGCCCTGGTTCTAAAAAGTGCCTCATAAAGACACCTGTCCAGGGACAGGACGAGGTTACCAAGTCAGTCTCTGTCCTGCTATGTTCAGACAATTCTCATCAATGCCTGTGGGAATTACCTCATCAGTGTGACTAGTTAAAGATTATCAAGTCTTGGTAAATGCTAACTAATGAAGAGGGGCTGTTGCCTCCTGAACCCCCATATCTCCAGCACTCACGTGGAGCCCCCTTTGACGTCCACAAACAATGCATTTATACACAGGGAACGTTGAGAGGGATGGGTTTGGACCAAAGAAATGAAGTCAAGCGCCTTCTGATTCGAAAGGGAGTGACTGTGTGTGTGCTTTCCACCTGAACAAAGAGAAAAGAAACTCCATGTTCAGCCCCCAGATCAATCAAATCCCATCTTCTGGGAAATAGTAAGGACCAAGGTCATTCTAGGGGAGAAAAATGATTTTTCTGTAGGGGAGAAATGAATATTGACTATAAAAGAGCCGTTTCTAAAATCCTCAGATCTATTTGTGTTTCATTAGAATGTAAAATATGCCTGAGTTTCTCTTTTTCCACTTTACTAATGAATTAAAGTACATACCAACAAAAAACTACATAGAACTCAGAGACCTTTTGTAATGAATTCCTTTTCTTCCTTTTTAAACGTTGTATAAAAGTGGAAACAATACAAAAATGACTTCCCTTTGCCCCGTCCCTCTCCCTTCTCTTTCCTTTTCCCTCCATCATCACCTGAGCACCTTCTATCCGTCCCACATCGTGCCAGGATCCAAGCGAGGGAGCCGTCATCCCTGCACCTGAGGAGCTCGGTCCAGGAGGGCCTGTGCCTGTCCCCTGCCCCGGGGACAGCCATGGGCTGACCACAGCCTGAGGGAGAGGCAGAGACCAACTGCCTCCAGGGGAAGGGAAGGTCAGGGAAGGCTCTGGAAGACAAGCAGGTGGTCAACGGGCAGAGAAGCAGGAGAAGAGCACTTCCCGGATGCACGAACTCACGGAGGGGCCCCAAACTGCGCAAAGCTGAAGATGCTGATGGTAAGGTGGATGTGGAGGGGGACCTGAGAGGAGCCACAGGAGGTGAAGCAGGAGAAGCGACCTCTCTTCCCACGCTCCTGGGGTGAGCCTGGCCCCAGACCCCTTCTGTGCAGAAGACTCCTGGTTTTTTTGTCAACCTCAAGAAACTAAACCAGGAATGCAGGCAGGGATCAGTGTGTGTGTGTGTGTGTGTGTGTGTGTGTGTGAGAGAGAGAGAGAGAGAGAGAGAGAACATTTTAATTGTCCATTCATTCTTTGATGGACATTTGGATCGTTTTCACTTTTTGGCTGTTATGAACAATGATGCCATGAACATTTATGTACAAGTTTTCATGTGGCCCTATGTTTTAATTTCTTTAGGGTGTAGACACAGGAGTGGAATTGCTAGGTCATATGGTAACTGTTTGACATTTTGAGGAGCTGCCAAACTGTTTTCCCATATACCTTTGAAAATCTGAGTTAAAAAGTAACTTTAAACTTTCAAAAGATACGGCCTCCCTCTAACAATCGTGCACACCAATCCGTGTTCCTCCAGGGTTATGTGATTATTGTATAAAAAGGACATCCTTTATTCCTGCAGTTCACGGCTGGAGCATCCTGGGACTCAGGCGGACAAAGCCTAAAGGGATCTCCATCCTCATGGGGGATCCCAGGTCAGTGCCTCAGACTCACAGACGGACAGTTTCCTTCCTGCCTGGCCTAGAATCTTTTCTTAGTTTTATGTAGAGTCATTGGCTTTGATCACCGCACACATCCTTAGATCCTCCCTCCCTTGCACATTGACCAATGTCCATGGGATCAGTTAGGTTGAAAGCAAAGGCCTGGATAGTTCTGGGGCTCCTGAATTCCCATAGCAACAAAGGGAAGGAAACACACCAAGTGAGACCCTCGTCATGCCCAGGAGAGCTGGGTGATGCTCCTGGTCTGGTTGGGTCCCTGCAGCCCAGACTGGGGAAGGCTGAGGGATGAGGAAGGCTGTCATTGACTGGGATGCAGAATGACCTGCCCTGCAGAGGTGATTGCTCACCTCCCATGTGCCGAGTGCTCCGGTCCAGCTCCTTACTTACCTCAGTTTTGTAGAGGAGGAAGCCAAGAGCTCGGACGCCCCACAGCAGGAGAAGACAGAGTAGGTCTGAGTCCCCAGATTGGCCTCAGAATCAGCCACCATCGCTGTGATCTGGAGCCTAGAGGCTGGAACAGGAGCGAAGGCCTGGCCCCATTTGCGGTGGCCACCCCACACCATTTGGTGGCCCTGCAGCACCAGCGCCTGGCCCTGCCCAGCAGAGCAGCTGTCGGTGCTATTTTGGAGGCAATCATATATTTTTAATGACCTGCAAACTCTCCCCGTGAGAAGGGAGGGAGAGTTGAAATTAGGGCCAAGCAATTTGCATTGCGAATCAAGTTATCCTCCCCCCTGCTCTCCAAGAATATGCAAAAATAAATGCCTCCTAATGAACCCTGGGGGGTTGAGGCTTTCATATGAATTCTGCTGGAGGGGTAAAGAGTTCTAGCCAGACTGAGGCGCAGCGGGAAGTTGGAGCGGGAGGGCCAGGGCTGTCCCCTTCTGAGCAAGGGGGAAAGGAAATTGGATTATCTTGCTAACAGTTGGTGTTTTCCTATCTCTTGGAACCACACATGAGAGCTCCCCTCCTTCAGATGAAGGGAATTTGATTAGCCCTGTTTAACCAGCCAGCTCCTCACCCAACTCCAGCCTCCCCACGCTGGCCTCACTCACTCACCCTCCAGCTCCTTCCAGACTCCCTGGGCCTACAGAAACCAGGAGCTCCAAAGCCTTTGCCTTTTCCAGAACCAGAGAAGACCTGTTAAAGATGAAGATAGATAGATAGATAGATAGATAGATAGATAGATAGAGATAGCTAGATAGCTAGAGAGAGACAGGCAGACACCTTTCTATCTGAGGTCAGGTAGCCTTTACTTCTGGCTGCCATGGGGAAAGCACCACCCTTCTCACCTCCCCTTGGCCTCCAGCTCTGTGTTTATTCAGCACAGTGAGGTGTGTGTAGGCAAGCACGTGCTTGTAGGAAAGAGCCGTGTGGGGGCTGGCCTGCAAGCTGAGCGGTGTGGGTCTGAGGGCATGTGGATGTGGTATTTGTGTGGGCTTGAGAGAGTGTGGTAATGATGGTTTGTGTGGACTTGTGAAAGAGAGGAGGCGGGGAGGCCCGTGTGCAGCCTCCCTGGGGGAACTCTGGGGATGGGCAGGAGCCCAGCCCGGACAAAGGGGGTCTGCACAAGCCCTGGAGCCCTGTGTTCTCTGCCTCCCGGCTGCCTCCTGGCGCTCCCCTCCCCCCAGGGCTGCAGACACATCCTGCTGATCAAGATTTCTCACCTTTCCTTGCAGGGCCTGCCAGAGAGGAGCCTGGCACCCAGCAAGGCCCTGGTGGCACAAGAGGCCTTGCGCCTGAGGCAGGGTCTCTCCGCAGTTAAGAAGTAGGTGCGTCCATCAGACAACCTGATTTCAAAGCCAACACCGCTGATCAGAAAGAATAGAACAGATTCTTCCATCTCCTCATCTCCTCCTCTGAAAAGCAGGGACGTAAAGGACCCATCCTAGTGGGTGGTGGTAAATACTGTGGGCTAACAAGTATGAAACATTATTGGGGTGAGTGGGTTGGTAACTGCTCCGCACTGTAGGCTCCATTATTGCACACAGAGCTGGGATAAGATGATTTAACCTTCTTAAGATGTTCTGAGGACCCGTGGGTTAGGGCCACACCCAAGGGAATAAATAACTTGACCCTTGCTAAAGGCCAGTCTCCACTGACAAGGGGCCTTCAGGATTCAGGATTTCCTGGATGTTCTGGGCACTTGTCTCCACCAAGATGCCCCTGAAAAAAAGAGAGGAGAGGAGCTGTTATAGGTTAAAAAGAAACAGAAGTCGTATTAATCAAATGCAACTGAGAACACTGACTAAATCCCAACTTAAATGAGACAAATATTAAAAACTTATGGGCAATCAAGAAAATTTGAACACTGAGTGGATATTACACAGTATTAAGGAATTCCTGTTATCATTTTTAGATGTGACCATGTTACTGCGGTTATGTTAAAAGACCAGATAGTCTTTATCTCTTAGAAAATACGCCGAAATGAGTGAAATGATAAAATGTTTTAGATTTAATTTAAAATAATGTAGCTGGTAGGGACAGTTTGGGAAACGGGGAGAAGCAGATAAAACCAGACTCGCAAGGTGATGGTTTAAGGGGTTCCGTTATATTATTTCTCTAATTTTATGTGTTTGAACATTTTCATAATTAAAATATTAAGAAGGAAAAAAAGAAGCACCCCCTGGATCTGCTGTTTGGAAGGGGGCTTCTGCCCTCCTACGATGTCCCCAGGCCCTTGGACAAACCAGGAGGGGCACGGCTGAGCAGTGCTTTCTAAACCCCATAAATCAACAAGCACAGCTGAGGCCATTTAGTAGGAAGCTTGTTATTAAGAAAAATCTGGTTTAAATGGGTCATTTTATTGGGGGGAGGGAGCGGAGGATGTTGGAGAACAGGGCCGCCCTGGCAATGAGGAGCTGTATAACCAGTGCCAAGCTCTCCCTCACAGGCAAGGATTGGATTGCGTTAACTCTATCGCCACCTCAGACCTCTTCCAAGAAGGTGGTGAACCCAACGTGATAGCAACAAGAGTCGCGCATGGACCTAGAGAACGTATGAGAGACAGAGAGAGAGAGAGAACATGAGCCCGTTGGGTTACCTGCCTTACCATAGACGTGGGGGGCCTTCAAGGGGACACTGGGAGTTCTCTCGTATTCTAGGGAGGCTGCATCTGTGATGCAGCAGGACTGTCGTGCACGACCCAGGGCAGAAAAGGGAAGGGGAAACAGTCAACTGACAGGAAGCTTTTAAGTAAAGTAACCTGAGCCAAAGAGCAGGAAGGCCTCCTGGAGAGGCGGACTTTGAAGGGGGATCTTAATGGAAAAGGACCCAAGAGGGACCCTGAGAAATGAATAATGTAGCCACACCAAGGTGAGGACACTTGTGGTTAAATTGCACTGGAAAGTGGTTTTTGATGACAGAAGGCTTGGAGGGTCATGTGACTGCACTTGCTCAGCCCAAGGGCCAAGAAGGCCCAAGCACCTGAGTTCAGGGTTTCAGTAATGACAGGCCAAGACAGGGGCCCTGGAGGGACTATGAACTTTCTCTCCTTTCTTAGTTTGCCGGTGACCAGGGCTGCTGCAGGGGTCAGAGGATGAGCACTGACTTTGGACTCAACACCCCCAAGTTCCAGCTGTAGCTTTGCCAGGCCCTGGTGGCAAACTTTGGGCAATCAATCCCTCGGACTCTCTCAGCCTCAGTTTCCCTATTGGCTAACCGGATGAGCCATTCCTGCTTCACGGGGTTGCTGTAGAGGGGAGTTTGTGCAGTAAAAAGTGCTTAGGACTTGGAGACGAGGCGCCACGGAGGCTCACGCGCAGGCCTCACCAACTGTGAGCCCTGTGACCTCAAGCCAGTCAGTGCCCCTGAGCCTCTATTTCCTCAACTGAAAAATGGGGGAGAAATAGCATCCTAGCATGAAGACACAAAGAGGGATGAAAGCAGCCGGTCCAGTGAAGGCGCTCGTTCACGGTGAACACTCACTATGTCAGCGATTAGCATTAGTGACCCAAGATAGAAAAACATAAATGAGGTTAAATATGGGAAGTCACCAAGAATGGCACTGAGAAAGCGTCCTGGCGTGAGAGAAGGACACTCAGCCCTTCCCAGACTTCCGGTCATCCCAGCATTTCCCACCTGGACCCGGTTGTTACCTGTCACTGGGAGCACAGGGACCGCCCTCACTTTCCGCAGGCACCCTCTGCTCGGACGGGCAGTGGTCCTGGTCGTGTCTGTCGGATCAATAAAGCCTGTGAGTGATTGAGATCTTTCTCCACGGGGCAGATGGACAGAAACTGGCATGCGCATGACCCAAGGTTTAGGAGAAGAGAAAGGGAGCTTAGAAACTGGGAAAATAAGGTCAGAATATTGTTGTTGGTTTTAATCTTGAGTGTAACTGGGTAGCTTCAGAAAAATCTTTAACATGAACAGTGATTTGTAGACCAAAAATCTTAGCACCAAAGCAAAAAAAAAAAAGGTCCTGTTGCATTATTAACACTCATGGGTATATATGGATCTTCAAATGAGTGTGTGCAGACAGTCATCGTTCCCAGAGTCTGCAGAGTCTGTACCTTGCGGTTACTGAAGAGACAGTTATGACACTGCCCTTGCTAAATTAAACCTCATCCACTTCACCCACATTTGTTCTTGGCTCCTGCTTCACGGTAACACCCCTCCCTCTCCTGGCCCAGGCCTCTGCCCTGGCTGGTCCCCAATCCTCCCACAGGGCAGGAGGGACCCCAGCCGATCACAGGATGTTTTCCTTCCCGTCTGTCCCATTGGTCCCCTGATGGTAGACGCCAGGGTGTGAAACTGCACACCTACAAAGTTGGCCTCCTGGTTCGGAGGCCTCAAGAGGAAACCACCACCATTCCCTCCATTTCCTGTGGGTGAAAGACTGTGTGATCGAAACGAATCGCACTCTCGTTCCTCTTCCCAAGTCACACACACCCAGCCCAGTGGCGCAGAGTTAAGGAGTAAGCGACATTAAATCAAGGTTGGGCTGAGACCTAGAATTTAAAAATAGGTGTTTAGACCTCCAGATGCTTGTTTGTCTCCTTCCGGCTCCATCTCCACCCTCACTCCCTGCTGGGACCTTCTCAGTGGGGAAGGTGGTGGGCTGGCCAGCCCCTATGTGCACAAAGGGTCAGCCCCCTTGGGGGTATGCCACCCCCCCACCCTTGCTTGCTCGCTCGCTGCTCTGTTCCTGTTGCTTCTCTTCCACTTTCTTCTCTCTTGCAAGCTCATTAAAAGCTCTTTGAGTTTGAAGGGGATTGTGTCACAACAGCTCTGTCTCTGCCAGCTGGGCACCAGGCAGGGAATATGCATCCTGTTGACAGGGCACAGCTCAGCCAGGGTGGCCCCAGGACCCGAGTGCTTTTCACATGGAGATGAGCTGCCGCCAGACTCCTTCTGTAACTAATCACCGCTGTTGTTGAAATATTACCGCCGCTGTTACCACCACGAGTGACTCAAATGAGGAACAGGTGCTTTGGGTAACGTCAACCACGGGATGGTCACTTCTCTGGGATCTCCCTCCCTGCCCCGTGAACATCCGGGAACCGTTCAACGGCAGGGCCAGGTTGCTGCCTCTGATAGCAGAGTTGCAACAGTGCTGGGATCTGCCTGTATCCTGTTTAAACCAGGGCTTCCCTGATGAGGGTCCTGGGGTGCAGAATCTGAAAAAAAAAAAAAACCAAGAAGAGTTTGGGGGAGCGAGTGCAAAAAGCATGGGCCTCAGAGTCACCCAGCCTGAGTTCAAGTCTTTCTTCACCCCTTGGTAGCTCTATGACCTGGGACTGCTACTTGCCCTCTCTGAGCTCATTTTCTCATCATAAAAACAGAAATACTAATAACGTTGGGGTTGCTATGAGGGCTCAGAGTAACGTCGATAGGTGGTTAGCACCATACCTGGCACACAGTAGGGGCTTTATAATGAAAGCGAATGGCTATGTTGATGTTGGTGTCTGACGCCCTTCACAGACCCTCACCCCCAACACACGCACAGACACACACACACACACACACACACGCACACTGTCCCCAGCAAAGTAACCAGCTTAGGGTTTACCCTCCTCTCTCCACTGCCTCTGGGTCCTGGGAAAGCAGATGCAGCTCACAGTAATGACAACAGCCAGCATTCGCATTTCTCTTCCCGGGTTACAAAGCACAGACTCACACACCTTCCTGTTTAATCCTCGGAACTGCCTCGTGGGGTGCATATGTATCCCTGGTTTTTTCAGAAGAGAAAGCTAAGGCTCAGAGGGGTTAAGCGAGGTAGCCACGGTCACACAGTGTACAAATGGCAGATCTGAGACTGAAGTTCACTATTCTTTCTCCCACCCCAAATTCCCCGTTGGCCAGTACCCTGTCCACACAGGGAGGCAAACGCCCTCATTGCCCCACACAACCGCTCACCGTGCCCCCAGGGGAACTGCTAGGGGGGTAACTACTCACCTGTGACAAAGTAGAGACCGCTGCATGGCAGCACCCTGCCCCGGTGGAATGTTTGTATTTGGATGGGAGTCTTCTGTTGACTAGGCCTTCGCCCAAAGGGTCTACTGCGACGGATGTTCAGGTCTTCGGAGGGGAATTACATTAACCCCCAGAGCGACTGCCTTCTCCTTCTCTGGAAAGACCTGTCACACATATTGAGGCTAAGAGCACACAAAATAAAAGGGAGACCGCACAATTGCAAAGCCGTCAGCGATCTTTGATCCAGTCGGGCGTAGCCAGTGGTTGGGCACTGTCTCCTAGACTTAGCTCCATCTTCTCGCCAACTAGACTCAGCCACGGGGCTCAGGCCAGAGGGGGCCGGTTCAACCTTCCTGGGCTGAGCTGAGGGAACCGTGAGCTTTTCAATGACACCCATATCTCATTTGATCTTAACAAGACCCTGTGAGTTTGTGTGAGGTTGATGCCTTTTTTCCTGCCATAGACAAGGATACTGAAGGCCCAGTGTGCTCAAGCCCCCAGGCCAGCATGCGGCGGTCTCCAGACCAATCTCGCCCTTCGGAAACGATGCCTCTTCTACATCTGCCTCAGACCCCACACTTCCTGGGTGTTTATACACAAAGCAACCACAAGTTCATCCTCCCACAAGACTGGGCGCTGGCCAACCCTTGACTCTGCAGATGAAACAGTGAATCAAGGAGACTGGTAGAACCCACGAGACCACCCTGCCCACTGCCACGTGACCTTTGGGTACGGACCCTGGAACTCCACTATGATGTGGGCTTGGAGAGGGCACAGAGACAGCTCCCTCCCCAAAGGGAAGCAACAAGGAAGCTCTAGCTGTCTTTGCACAGGGAGGGGGAGGTCAGGGGTCGACCCAGTCAAACTCTCTAAGAATGTGAAGGGTTAACTGTGTCTGTCATTTCCCCTGGGACAAGGCAAGAAATTACGGGTTTGAATCATAGCAGATAGATTCAGGATAGACATTAGAAGGAACTTCCCGACCGTGAAGACCACGAGAAGCTGGAGCAGATTCACGTGAGAGAGGAGAGGAAGCTGCTTCTCTGGAGAAGTATAGGAAATAGGTCAGCGGCTGGGTAGGTGGACATGGGGAGGCTGAAGTCTGCGATTACTAGATTTCCCTTCGAGCCTCATGGCTAAAAACTGCTAGAAGACACCGCATAAACAGAAAGTGTAACTATACTTATTTTTAATTGAATAATCATTGCTTCCAATTTGGGGTGATTTCAACAATGCTTCTTCTTGTATTTCTATTTTGGTTCTCTAGGGAAAATTTGAAGTTTCCTGGTAATTTATAATTTTAACCACAGTTTTCCTGAGGCAGTAAGTTTATATGGGAAAATAGTTCACTCTGAATCTTAAATTTTTTTCCTATGGTATAATTGGCCGTCACTCTAAACACACATGTCATTATCTCATAAGCTCATAATTGCTGACTCCTCTAACCCCGACATCTCAGGAACAAGTAGTCTCCCTCCAAGAACATGTCCTGGTAACACCAGCACAAAATTCAGGTGCCCCTGCATGACAGGTAGAGAAGTTTTTAAAAAATGGAAATGACACCCAGGAAACAGAGAAATTAAGGACACTCTGTGACCTGATATTGAGGCTTTCTCCTCCTTGGGCTGGAAGGCCCTGTTCTTCAAACATGTGGATGACGGTGCCAGCCTGTACCCAGAGGGCAGGAGCTCAGCAGCCTTCCTGGGAGAGGATGGTTTACACAGGTCCCGATGCACTCTCACCCTCTCTCCCTTGCGTCAGGAGGTTGCTCCCAGGGGAGCGAGAGGAGTCTGGAGGATGAAATCACCAGCGGGTAGGGCTCAACCTGTGGCCTTATTTTATCCTAAGGTAGCCAGACAGCATTAACAATAATCAAAACAGATGGAGCCATCCCTCGAGACTCGAGGATAGAGTAGAGCAGTGGCTGTCAACACTTTTCACACGGTGGCACACAGAGACCATAGTATGATATAATCATCACACAATAATAATAATCCAGGATAAACAGATAAGGTTGTTTGCAAGCAACCAGGGGGCTCCAGCCACTCCAGGCCTCGCCTGGACACCCAGTGGCTGAAGTGCCACCTACTGGGAAGCTCTGAGTAGAGCCAAGTGCTGAGGGCAGTGGCCCCAGGCGGGAGAGGACTCTGGAGTTAGCTGGCTTGGAGTTGAGTCCTGGCTCGGTCACTGATTACCATCTTGGATGAGTTCTTGAGTCTCTCCTTGCCCGAGTTCCACACAGATGTGATGGAGTTAATCACAGTACCCACTTCATGGGGCTATTCTCAGCTTTAAATGGATTAATCCACGTGAAGTGCTCAGAAGCGTGTCTGGCACAGAGCAAGCCCTGGATAAACAGCAACCGCCCCGTTCGTGCCTGTGCCAGCTCCAGAGTCCAGGCCCGCCTCCCAGCAGAGAAGAGCAGTGCGAACAGCATCATGCTCCAAAGGCAGCTAGAAACTGTAGTCAGGTGATCCACTGCTTTCTCCGAATCTGTGCCTCTTCTCTTATTCTCTCACCTGCTTCCTTCCTCCCCTTCTCTAATGTGGCCGTGGATGCCTATGAGGCAGCAGTGAAAGAGGAAAGAGAGTTCTGGGGAGCAGGAAATTCGCCCCTGGCTCTTCCTCCCACCTGTGGTGGGCTCCTGCTGGATGAGGCACCTCACCTCTCTGGCACTCAAGCTCCTGTGGATTGAGAGGCAGCGGTTGACCAGATGACTGGGAAGGTCTCTGTCTGTTCCAATGTGTCCCTGGCTGTTCTGTGGTTGCAGGGTTACTGAGTACGGTGTGTGTGTGTGTGGCAGCTGGCGCCTAGACACGCGTCACAGATGACCAGGACAATTAACACAAAACAAGTTAGAGTATTCTCCAAATCAAAACCCCCAACACCTTCCCACCTGCAGTACGAACATACCTTCCATTTGTCACTGTTGCCCTCCTGATAGCCGAGCTCTGAATAGGAGACTTTCCCACCTCGAGAATAAATCTGTAAATATGCCTCCTGGGTAACACCTTGTTGGCTTTGTTACTCAAACCTCTTGAAAACAATAAAACTGCATTTCCTTTTAAAAACGGTCAGTAATTCAGATGTCTCCCTTAGGCCTCCCACCCAACTCATCTGAGTAAGTAAAGCGTGTTCATTGCTGCTCAGATGAGGACATTGGATAAATACACACAGACTCACATTTATCCATGAGAAATGCATAATAAATGCCGCTTCCCATCATCCGGGGTTAGACTTTCCTAGCTCTGCTTTATATAGAGGTGCTTATAACATGTACCTCCTTCTTGCTATTAAAAATTACTATTTTAGCCCAAATAGTCACTCAGAAATAACAGCCAGAGCACCATCTCACTTTAATCCTGATCCTGACAAGAACCATCCTCCACCTTCAGGGTTTGGGGAGAATTTTCTCTCCCTTTCTCTTTTCCCTATCCTTTGGAGCGGATGGTCCTCTGAAGCGATTTCTCGCAGCTCCTGAAAATCAGCTGTACTGCTCCTGCAAAGCCACACCGAAATGTCCTAGCAGAGGGAGCTAGGGCAGACCATGTGGCCTAAGGAATTGGCAGAACGCAGCCCAACCAGGCAGGCCCTGTGGTTTCACTTTACTTTCACTGACACAAATGCCCTTCCTCCGTGAAGCCCAGCCCAGGCCTGTGTGAGAAAGACTTTCCGGGAGTTTGGACACCTACCGCAGGCTGGGAACACTGCTGTTCCGTCCAGCAAGTAGAAGGAAGTTTTCCAAGTCTTGGAGAGAGCTCTGACCGCCTCTCGGGATGGGCTGGGAGCCTGGAGCAGAGCCAGGTCCAACAATTGGGCATCCTCAGAGGCTTCGAGGGGGACCGTGCGGGGCCCCAGGGCCAGCAGTGGTGGCCTTCATGGACTCACATCCTGGAGGGAGTGGGGAGCAAGATGAATGTGGCCAGGACTTTTATTGCCTGCCGCCTTTGACAAATGACGATGGTTAGCAGAATGAGTTCACCAGCAAAGAAAACACGACTCACAGGCAGCCACAGAACCCTTTGAAAAGTTTGTTTCATCTCCCCCAGTGGCACAGCCAGTGCCAAGGCAGAGAGAAGCAGCCCCGTGGCGTGAACCGACTGGGCTTTCTCACGGCTAGGTTTCTGTGGCAGACCGAATAATGGCTCCCAAAGACACTCAGGTCCTGGTCCCTGGAACCTGTGCATGTTTCCTCACATGGCAAAAGGGACTTGGCGCTGTGATTGAAGTGAGGATCCCAAGATGGGATGACTGTGGTGGGCCCTAAATGTAATCACAAGTCTCCTTGTAAGAGGGAGGCAGAGGGAGATCTGACTACAGAGGAGGAGAAGGAGATATGAGGACTGAGCAGAGACTGGAGTGATGCTCTTCGAAAACGGAGGAAGGGGCCACAGGCCAAGGAGTAAGGCAGACACTAGAAACCGGAAAAGGCAAAGCAACGATTCTCCTCGAGAGCCGCCAGAAGGAACCAGCCCGGCTACACCTTGACTCAGCCCAGTGAAACGGATGTCAGACTTCTGGCCTTGGGAACTCAAAAAGTTCCCAAGAGTTGGGGATACCCAGTGGCATGGCCTCCCCTCATGGCAGAGAGACTCCTGAAAGACAGAAAGGAGCAGCTGAGTACCTCTGCAAACACATGCCCACAGCCCAGACTCTGTGCATGCTGGGCCCACCAGGCAGGCCCAGCATCCTTGGCTGGGACGCTCAGGGCAGGGCGATGGAAGGGCATGTATGGAGCACCTACCGTGTGCTTCCCTCATCGCAGATTCTCTCACTTAACCCTCTCGGCAACCTTGGGAGGGAGAGCTTGGAGCACTCCATTTGCTGATGAGGATATTGAGGTCAGAGACATCAGGTCATTGCCCAAGGTCACACAGTTGGTCAGCAGCAATTCCCCAGGGACATTCACTTGTGGCTTCCCCCTCCCCTGCCCTGTGTAACCCTTCCTTAGGCATCCTCAAAAGTGAGAGACTGGGGGAGCAGTTGCTGTGGCACAGTTCCAAGGAGCTCATTCATTCATTTGCCCATTCATTTATTCATTCATTTATTCACCAAGCGCTTAGCCAGCCCTCCCAAGTCTTAGGTCCCTTCCTGTGGGAGAAGAAGTGACCCTGTGCCTCAGGTGGCTTACAAGCAAGAAGCAGACTTTCACAAGGCAAACTATGTTGGTATTGCCCTCTAAAAAGTGCCCCCACCTGAGGTAAGGACAGCTGGCACAGAAGGTCACGCACGGCCCACAGTGAGAATTATTTTATTTTACCAAGGAGGAGCTGAAGCTTGATCTTGTGGGTGACTTTTCAGAACAGAGGGAAGAGGAACTGGGGTTCTTCATGCTGAGGAGGATGCCACAGGCTTGCAGTCAGAGTTTCCTGGAGCTGTGCATGGTCGGCGTGGGCCCCAAGGCTCCCTGCACATGCAGGGTGTTGGTTACTGTCCAGTCAGATTAGGGGTAGAGACGATGGCCCGGAACAGCTCTGCTAACCTTGACCAGATAGATCCATCACGTAGGATCCAGGAGAGGCAAGAACGGGGCCTAAGGCTGGCAGCTGCGTTGGCTGCCTTGCACCAGGGATGGCACAGTGGGGTTTTGACTGGGTGTCCCTCTCTTTACATCCTCTCCCAGCAACAACGTGTCCCATTTGGTCTTCTAACATAGTTGTTTCCGATAGGATGCTTTCAGTTGCAAATAACGGAAAATCCAATCCAAACTGGCTCAAATAATGGAGGGATGTTATTGGCTCCATCTGACTGAAAAGTCTAGAAGTAGGGCTGACTTCGAGCGAGGCTTGTTCTGGTGCCTCGAACAATGCAGGCAGACCTTTTTCTCTGTCCATTTCTCAGCATCATTTCCTCATCAGACTCTACCCACATGAGGTGCCCTTCTCATGACCCCCAAGAGGGCTGCCAGTACCCAAGCTGAGTCTTGTTGGCCTTGACGGGCAGACTAAAGATGTTCCCAACTGGGAGCCGATCGAGAAGGCCAGGAGAAGTGAAATGCACCGATGGTCTAGAGCAGATCACACCCCCCTACACAGCACAAGGGGTGCAGTCAGCGCGGGGCACAGGGCTGAGAGGGGAGGAAGTGATTTCCCTCAGGAAAGTGGGGATGCTACTAAGAGGGGAAGTGGAGAACGGATAGATGCTGTGGAGCCAACCAAAATATGTCTGTGAAATGTTTACAACACTGATAGTGTTTTATTGTGTTTTGATCTTTAATGAAGAAATTTTCTACCCTTCTTAATACTTCCTTGAAGTGAATAGCCCTGCAAGGGCTTCCTTAATTGGGTACTTATGATATCACATACTCCTTAACAGTCCGATGAACAGATTTCTTCTTCATTAAGGCCACAGGGCTTTTCGAGGCCAGCTCTTCCCCCGGTTCCCTCTCTGTGCTTCCCCTAAGAGAAGCGGTATGAAGTATTGTCCTTGATTAATCACAGGCCAATTATCTAGTCTGTGCATTATCAGGGCTCCTCCTTTTTCTTCCCACATCATGCCACCTTTTAGCCATCCCCCTGCTCATTAACAAGCCTGCCTGAAAAGATAGGGTGAAAAAGGGAAATAGAACTTCAAATCAGCCAGTTTAGCTCCTTACCAAACCTGGTACAATTTGTGAGAAGGCCATTGAAGAGAAATGATGGCAAGAGACCATCTGGAATTTCCATGATGATCTGTAATAACTTTGTGCGCTCCTTCCCCAGACACCTTCCACCGCAACCCCATCTTCCTTAGAGACCGAAAACAGCTAAATTCTCCAGAAAAGGCACATTCCTTAGACACTCAGATATTTCTAATGACTCCATTCTTCTTCTCTCATTTCCTAGGTATCTCGATAACTTTTTTAAATAAACTTTTTTTTTTAATCAAGACAATTGTTTTCAAGACCTATTGAAGGGATCAGATCAACCCCACTGCCCAGGCTGAGAACTCAGATCCTATGCCTCAGTTTTCTGGTGAACAGGGAGCAAATGAACACAACTGCCCTTGCTAAATCAGGTGAACAAAGTAAAGGGGCCGTGGGTCTGCGGGTGCCCCTCCCAGCAAGCCAAAGGGCTTCATCATCTTCCCGGAGCGTCTGATCCCTGTTTCTACGCACCACCCACGGCTAGCAGATTCCTCCTGCCTCTGCTAGGCTGGACAGGAATTGGTATGACCTCCAGGCTTTCAGTCTCCTTAGCAGAATTCAAACAGAAAGGAAAAGGATATCTTTTCTACTTTTTAAAGAACGTTTTTTCCCAACATCTAAAAACAAGTGATTTCCCTTTGGGATTTGTCAACACCTGGTGGAACAGAGACTTCCAATTCGGCTACTAGACAACAGCAGTGAGAGCAGGTCTTAGAGAGATCCAGCTCCTTTATGCCATAACCTGAGGGTGTCCGGAGGCTTTCGGTTCAGTAACGGAACTGGGGCAAATGTTTTCAAATGCAAGCCACTAGTCCCACACTCAGCCCGTAAGTCTTGGTAGAAGGCAGGGGGTCAGGATTTTGTCTTAGTCCATTTGACTGCTGTAACAAAACAGGCTAGGTGGCCAAGAAACAACAGAAATTTATTTCTCATAATTCTGGAGGTTGGGAAGTCCAAGATCAATGCAGCTGATGTCTTGGGTCTGGTGTCTGGCAAGGGCCCACATCCCGGTTCGTAGACAACTGTTGGTCTCTTCACTATGTGCTCAGTGGTGGAAGCAGAAGGGGGCTCTCTCTGGCCTCTTTCACAAGGGCACTAATCCCATCATGAGGACTCCACCCTCATGACCTAGTCACCTTCCAAAGGCCCCACCTCCTGATACTCTCACACTGGAGATTAGGTTTCAGCATATGAATTTTGTTGGGAGGCACATGTTGAATCTATAACAGCACTGGCAATTACTTTTACCGGCAATGTGGCTTGGTCCAAGTGACCTGCACGTTTCTAGGCAGAGAGTTAAGGCGCACATCGACAACCTCTCCCAGCAAGGGTTAGAAGCAACCCACTCCCTCGGCTACGTTAGTGGGGACTCTTATCATGGCTGCATAATAAAGCGCTGGACCCAGAAACAGAAAAAACTGGACTCCAGGTCTGCCTTTATACCCAGCCCTGTGGTCACCGAGGCAAATAACAATCTCTCTCAGCCTCAGTTTTCTCATCTGGAAACGCGAACCTCAGCGAACCTCTCAGGGCTATTCTGAGGATCAAATGCATTAACGTACACAGATGTGTGCAAACCGCACCCAAGTCTGAATAATGATGACAATCTCGATGCCAGGATATGTGCCTGCCTTCTAATGGCCTCATATGGGAAGAGAATAGGCTTGGGAGGAGGGCGTGTCCCACACTGGAGCACCCACAGGTGCCTTCCCTCATGAGCATAACTGGCCCCATAGAAATTCAAGTTTCAACTCTGCTCAAACTTGGTTGACTTCACAGCTGTCTCCCATTCCCACTGAGGGATAGGCCATCTCCCCATTGTCCATCGCTTACGGTCCCTCTGCCAGCAGAGGGTGGAAACATCTGCCTTTGGCTGTGTGATTTCCTTGGCTTCTCCAGTCTTATTCTTGTCCTAATGTTCAGCACCCTGACGATTGGCCCCGGGCACGGGGCTTAGCACTTCACACAGGTGACATTATGTATCCTTATCTGCAGGTGACAGTATAATGATAGTTGTTGTTATCCCATTTTTACCTGGGAAGAATCTGGGGCCCAGAAAACGGTAGTAGCTGCAAACTTCCCAAGGTCACATGGCCGTTAGGAGACAGAGCCAGGCTTCAAAACCACCAGGGCCTGCCTGACTCTGCACATCCTCTAACCATTGAGGTTCTACCTCTCCGTGCCCTTCACCCAGGCTGCAGGGAGGGGCCCCAGGAGGCCCAAGAGGGACAGTCAGGCCTGCCTTTCCTAGGCCCTGAGGAAAGGCTGGAGCTTCCTTCCGGATCCTGGTGCCTCTTCCTTAGGATGGCTGGTCCTCTGAGCCCCACTGAGTTTTGTGCAGGACCCCTGGGTGAGAACCCGCTCCCCTGCCCTCACCCAACAGGTTCCCAGATGAGTGGATGCCCAGGGAGGGCAGAGATCCTACACCAGTGGGTTTCAGGAAGCCGAGGACTAATTGCCCTGCAAGCAGCTTGTTAGAGGCTGTGTTGGCAGATGAGGAGAGCAGCAATAGACGCAGCCAATTAAGCAGCCAATGGGGCTGAACTAAACTCGTACTGAATTGTGGATGCTGTTTCTCAGCAGTTTCTCAGCAGTTTCTCACCCGTCTGGGTTTGGGCGGAAGAATGGGACCGTGAGGGGAGGGTGAGCGGCAAGAGGAGGGTCCTGTAGGTAGGGACATGTCTGCCCAGGACTCCTGTGTCTTTCTTAAGGGGACAGTAGCCTCAGGGATTCAGTGACTTCCAGCACAGGAAAGCTGGGGAGGGGTGGCCAGCTTCTCGCCTGCAGCCCAGGAGCAGCAGGCAGATGACAAAGGGACAAGGCCTTGACAGTTGAATGAAACAATTCCAAAGAGGCTGCCTGGGGGCCACATCTCTGACAGAGGTTAGGGGACAAGGTTAGGGGCTGGAGCCTGGGCTACGCCTCCTACAGATCTCACACACAACTTGAGAACATCTCTTTCCTCTCCATTCATGCCACCAGCTTGGTGACTAGGGAGCCCCTCCATCTGCTCCACACTTTCTCAGTGAAGAACCTGGAGCACCATGTTCAGAACACACGTGAGCCTGGAGAACGGTAGGGTTGGGGGCTCAGAGGGAGAGGGAGCCAACGTCTCCACACCTAGCTGGGACCAGCCGGCCTGACTGCCACCCAGGGCCTCTGTGGCAGCCATGGAGGCCACCAGCTGGACCTGCCGTTGAGAAACAACTTGCCATTCAGCTGCAAGGAGTGAGCAAGCCGGCAGCCTCCGCCTTTAGAGCCTCAGGCCCCCTCAGCTTGGAGGCCATGACTTCCTGGGGCCGCCAGCTGGTGACAGAGCATGGAGGCTGAGGGCCCAGCGGCCCTGCATGTGGGGGCTCCGCTGACAGAGCTCCCCGCTGGGGCGGCTGCGACTGTCAGGGCTGCACTGAGGCTGGGCCCACCGGATTCTGCTTCCCCACCCTCTGTCTTTCACGGGCATCGCCCCTGTGTTAGGGTGCCCGGCTCTCATGACTCGACGCCAGACTGGGTGGCTCAAACAACACACATTTATTTTCTTACAGACCTGCAAGGTAGCAATCAAGGTCAAGGTGCCATCAGGGTTGGTTTCTCATGGGCGCCCTCTTCCTGGCTGGTAGCTGGCCCCCTTCTTATTTTGCGCTCCCATGGCCTTTCCTCTGTGCACGTGGAGAGTCTCTTTCTCTTCTTATAAAGACACTAGTCCTATCACATCAGAGCCCCACCTTTATGATCTTATTTAACCTTAATTACTTCCTTAAAGTCCCCATCTGCAAAAATAGTCACATTGGGGTCTAGGGCTTCAACACAGGAATCTGAGGGACACACAATTCAGCCTATAGCACCCCGCGGTAAACTTTTCACACTCCTGACTCTCTCTTACCACCCACTTCCCAGAAGACCCAACCAACAGTGTTCTACCAAGGGGCACGGCCCACACCCACAGGACTATTCCTTTCTCCCCACTGCCTCCCAGCCCTACTCATCTTCCCCAACAGATGCCCCCTCCCTGCTTGCCCTGTCCTAGCCCCACAGGACAGGCAAAGTGTTGCCTGGGGCTCTGCCAACCAGGACCTACAATGTCTTCTCCCAGATTCCAGATCCCAGACTCCCAGAAAAGCAGATAGGATCCCCAAACTTGGGATGTTTAGTCAACAAGGGGGAAAATGCCACAGGCTGGAGACAGTGTTTTTACCTCTCAAATCCGAGCTTCTGCATCTATAGAGTCTTCTGACAAAGCATAGACATTGACTGAGCACCTCCACAATGAATAAGGTGTCAGAGGTAAGAGGTGTGGAGCCCGCCTTGGGAGCAGAAAGTCTGTTAGGGGCGGGGTTAGGTGGTGCAGACGCATGAGAGTATGAAGCACCAGACGTCCAGCAGACAGGGGAACCCAGAGGAGGGAGGGAATAATTCAGCTGGGAGGACCTTGGAGGACTTCTCAATTCAGGCAGCATTTGGGTCCAGCCTTGGATGACAGGAAGGGTAGGGCATTAGAGGAGAGGGAGAGGCAGAGATTTGGGGTCAGGAAAGTTCAGGATGATTCAGGGCAGTGACCAGCCCAGGAGCATGGAGTGTATGGTGTTTGGAAGATAAGATTAGAATGACAGGGTGTATTTAAATAATACAGGACTTTGAACGCTCAGGTATTCGGGTTTTATTCTCCTGGTAGCTGGGAGCCATGAAGAGACGCCACTATAGGAGTGATGTGAGCAGATCACTGTTTTAGAAATATAGGTTCGTGGCAGGATGAAAACGTAGGGATGGCAGGTGGGTAGAACAGTTAAAGTCTATTCTAACAGTGAAAGCCAGAACAATGAGGGCCTGACTAGGACAGAAGCGGCCATGGTAAAGAGGGATAAGATTGGAGATTTAGTGCAGAGGAGAATGACCAATGAGATTAGATGTGGGGCAAGGGGATGAAGAGAAGATGCTGGGGTCATGAGTCTGAATGAACTACAAAATGACCTTAGTACAGAATTGATTGACTCAGAGAGGAAGAGTATGGGCAGAGACATGCTGAGGCTGAGATGAAAGCAGTCGGACTTGGAGTTCTGGAGTCTGGGAGAATGATCAGGTTAAAGATACAATTCTGGAACTCATTCCCACCGTGACCTTCACGCTTCTGGTTCAGGTGCTGAAAAAGAGAGAGAGAGGGAAAAGGGAAGAGAACCCAAGACCAAATCTCGGGACTGCCTCCACTTACTGGAGCGTGGGTCCAGGGAGTGATTGAGATGACGCCATTAGAGCGCTGTGGGGCAGAAGCTCTGGGAAGAGTTCCCAGCGGAAGGGGTTGGTCAACAATGTCAGTGCTATAGAGAGGTCACATCACGAAGGATAAGGATGAGGACCACGGAGAGACTGTCAAGTGGAGAGCAGTGGGAGTAGGGAGCGGAGGCAGGTGTTGGCCTTAGAGAGAGCAGTGAAGGCAGAGAGCCGCAGGCAGAGGATGGGCGTTCTTGCTGGGTTGAGGCATGAACTGCAGGCAGGGAAATGATGCTGAGAGGACCGACCTCTCTTTGAAGATGTTTGTTGAAGGACAAAAGGAGAGAAGGCAGTCTGAGTTTCTGTAACAACAAGGCCCAGAGATTGTTAATCTAAGAGAGAAATTTTAAAACTTTTTCTTTGAAATAATTTCAAACGTGTAGAAAAGCTGCAAAAATATAAATTGGACATAGACTATCTATCTCCTTTTTACTTGGATTCACTTATTGTTAACATTTTGCCTGTCTCATCATTTGCTCTCTCTGTCTTTTATATACATATGTATGCATATATGTAAAATAAAGTTTACATAGATATACAACTATATCTATGTAAAATATTTTTCTGAATCTTTTGAGAGTAAATACATACACCATGGCCCTTTACCCCTAAATACCTCAGTGTGTATTTACTAAGAACGAAAATATTCTCTTACATAACCGCCATATATTATCAACTTCAGTAAATTTGACGTTGAGACAATCCTTTTTTCACTTGACCCAATAACGTTCTTCGTAGCATTTCCTCCCCAAACTGGGGTGAGAGTATGAGCTGGCCTTTCTTCCTGGACTCTCAGCAGCTGTAGCCCCTGGGGCTGGGTGGTGTCTGGGTTGATAGGGGTGGTCTCCTCCATTAGCAGCCACTTAAACCATATATCAGTTGCCAATGGCCCTAGTTCCTGAGAACGGGTCTACCTGGGAGGTGAGTAGAGGTCAAAAGCATAATTGTGTAGAGGTACGTCAGGCTGACCTCCGTGTCTGCTAAGCTCCTGGCCTGTGTATCAGAAGAATTCCTTTATATTTCCCTTCTTAGTTTTTCAAAAGAAAAAACATTTGTCAATCTTCTAAGGCTTGTTCAGCAGAGTAAACAGTCTTTTACATTGGCCGCCTATTCTCTTCGGGCAAAGAATGTGTTTCTGAGCCTAGGTTAATGCATCCACGTCAATGAAAAAGGATCCTTCGTGGAATCCAAGGCCTTCTCGAGGACTTTGTTATCTGCCTGAATGAGCCTCCTGCTGAAGCCTTTCTAGGGAGACGGTGTATTTCTCCTCACTTCCCCTCAGTCTGGCCCGTAAGGGATGCATACTGTTTACGTCCTGAATTGGCTATTTCCAACTCTGAGACGGAATTACCTGGTAGTTTATCAACTATAAACACAAAACTCAATCTGAGAAGGAGGCACAGACAGGGGTGTTTCTGCCCCGAATACTTTTAGTAGGGTTATTTGGCAACACAGAAATTTGCTTCCCTTTATACCTTTCTTTGTGGATCTTGGCGATCCCAGCATCTCACACTGCGTTCTTCTTTTTACCAGATGAACGTTATATATCCCACTGTATTTCCTACTGTGCATTGGCTGCCAGAAATCCCAGAGCCACATTTAGTACTCAGTTACAACAAATACATTAGCAAAGATTTCTCTTGTATTTATATCTCCATTTACCGTATATGTTTGATTTTTCTTCTATTTACATATATATATGTATATCTCCGTTTACTATATCTCTGTGGGTCTCTGTGTATAACTATCTACATATGGTTTTATCGTACATGTGTCTTTAACATTAAACATCCTAAAATCATTTTTGGAATGAAATGGGTTATGTCTTGTAAATATTAGTTCCTCGCAGGACACTCGTCTCATTCTGGCCACTTATCCTACCCTTTCCCCTTATAAAAGTAAACCCAAGACATTTTCTCTCGTGCCTGTTAACTACCTCTTCCGTCCCAACTATAAATGGCCACAGAGAAAGTTTGATTTGGGGCAAGAGCTCTTAGTTAAAATAGAAACTTCTCTCCTTGGATTCCATGCTGAATCTTGTGTTTATTTAATTTCTGCTGGGGAATTCGAGTCTGATGCTGACAGAAGCCAAAGGGAATGCTTGTCCAGAGGGGCACAACCTTCCCAAGCTGACTTTTGTAGAGAAGGAGAGAAAGCCTGGCCTTGAGGAGGCTGATGCTCCCCCAGCCACAATAGGAAGGAGAGAGGGTCGGAGGGCAGGGTGTCCTCACAGGGGACCATTCTCTGTAACCATGTAGACTCCTAATTCATTATTGACTTGAGCCTAAGGAGTGGGACCAAGAACCCAGGACAGACAGGTCTCTGAGGAACTTCCAAGGAGTTTTCCTCTGACGTTGGAAACATCCCAAGGCAGGGAAGAAGCTTTCTCTGGTGGTTGTTCCGGAGCTAAGTACACTGGCTTCCTGCATGTTTCTAAGAGGAACCAGAGAAGTTATAAAATAATTATGTGAGTAGAGTCATTTTGCTCTGTCTCCACCATAAAAATAATAATAATAATAGCCAACACCTGTACAGACTATCCAAGTGCCAGGCAAGGTTCCAAGCTCTTACACACACATGCACGTCATCCATGAGATAGGTATAGTATCGTTATCCCATTTTACAGAGGAGGAAACTGAGGCTCAGAGACGGTAAACAACTTGCAAAGGTTACACAACTAGTAAGGGGGCAGAGGTGTCTCTCGTACCCCAGAAGTCTGGCTTCTGAGCTTGTATTTCCTACCCCTCTGCCAGTCACAGCCAGCGGCCAGCACACAACTTTCAGGGGCCCCTCTCCCGTGCAAGCCACAGGAAACAGACAGACAGACCCCCTGAGTCCCAGGTAGGGTCTAACGGGTCTCAAGCCCCTGAGAACGCCAGAAAAGACTTCTCCACTAGAACTGTGTCAGCCCGTTTTCTTACCCGTGGCCCAGAGATGACACAAAGCGTGCCGACTTCGAGTTTACTTAGAAGCCTCTTTTGAAGAATTTCAGAAACATCACTCTTCAAACTTCTAGAAGGTGAGAATTTAGATCATTCATTCAAAACACATTTATTAGGGGCCTACTGCATGCCACGCACTCTGCTGGGTTCTGGAGTGGTCCCTCCCCTCAGGATACTGCCGGTCCAGGGACAAGACATAATGGGGCAGAGGGACCGGGTGCCCCCCAGGTAAGGGAGGGCCCGAGCCGGGGCTCCCATCTGCTATTAACCCGCCGTGTGACCTCCTTTAAGCTCTCCGGAACTCGGTTTCCACAAGTGTAAAGCGAGGGGTGTTTCTGGACAGTATCTGGAGCGCTTCTAGCTGTACAGTTCTCACTCTCAACTAACATTTGCAAACATCTGGACCAGCCCTGGAGATAGTCCATACATCTCCAATTTTTCAAACAGTCACCAAAGACAAAGTGCAGCCAACAACTAAGAGATGATTTTATTCAGGCTATTGCAATAGGGGGAACATTCACTAAGGAGGAATGTATCTAAGAAAAGGAAGAGGCCTGAAGTTTTGTAGAGGCAGACAGACAAGGAAGTCATCCCGAGTCTTAGGGGAGTCGTGTGAAAGGGTCAGCTCAGATTATTCGGTGGCAGACAGGGTGTCCTTTGCAGTTACCCATTTCCAGGACACAAAAGGGGAAATTTCTTGGCTGTCACTGTTTTCCAGGAACACAGGGCTCAGGGAAAGTTCAATATTGTTAAGGGGCCACATAATTCTGTGATGTACAAATGTATAACCAAAGTGCACCTAAAGCCACAAACTATTATAGGGGCAGAGTCATTATTTCATATAAAACAAACACCTAAAGAAAGGAATGAACCTATTTATGATTTTAAAGGTAAAATCTTCAAAGCGATTTCATCCTTGAAGCAGGACCCTCTCTCTAAACCATTTGGGGTTCCTCTGCAGGAAAGTTTGAGAAGCACTGGTCGTTTATTCTCCTATTGAATTCTCACAACTGTTCGGTAATAAACGTTTTTTATCAAAGCTTCGTGGAGATGATGTTACCTTTTACGTCATGTTTTGTTTCTTCATGTGCCTCCATAACTGTCTTTTTTCTAACCTCAGAATTTGTTAATGACTCACTTTTTATTTTGGAATATTACAGGAACATTGCAAAGATGGTACAGAGAGTTCGTGTGTGCCCTTTACCTATATCCCCAGTTTCTGCTAACGGCAACATCTTGACCATGGTGCATTGGTCAAAACTAATAAGATTAACATTGGCCATTACTATTAACTAAACTACAGAATTGATTTAAATTCCACCAGTTTTCCCTCTAATGTCCTCTTACTGTTGCAGTATCAAATCCATGATTCCATGTTGCACTTGACAAAATGGCTTTTGATTGACTGAAAGAACCTTTCACGAGGCCTACTAAGTGCCAGGCATCGCCCTACATCTTGGGGAGCCCATGAAACCAAGAGTCCTGGGTTTATGAGCATATAAAGGACACCATGGGGAAAGTGGCTTGTTGTCTGCTCTGTGCTACAATGACATGAAGAGTCTTTTTTACCAAGGACTGTGTGTTTGGATCTGAAACCATTTGCAAACGGGTGTGCCAGCTCTAGTACACACCCCTGGGTCAGCAACTGGAGGGGCAGCGCTGGCAGTGGTTGGGTTTCCCAGCTCCCGCCCCCCAACTCCGGGCAGCATTTGAGCCCACGATGTGAGCTCCATCAGTCCACCTTGGGCTGCCCCTCAGGAGCCCAGTGCTGAAAGGTTAGCACCTTTGAAATCAGATAGAGGGCATCAATCCACAGCTGTGTTTGTTTTATAAATTAAAGGGCGAATCATAAAATGATTGTTTTCCTGAAAATAAAGAGATTAAACAGGTCTCCCTTCTCCCCTGCTGCCTCCCTCCTCTTTTCCAATTTGTCTCCAAAGGACTCCAGCTTGGTGTTAAGGAGCACAGAACTATGTCTGTTTCAATCTTGGGGACTGGGCTGGCTCCACAACAATTATAATCTCTTATCTGAACCCGCCTGGAGGCAAGGGGGCCACTGAAGCCGAATTCTTTCCAGTATTAACTGCCATTCAAATGGATCCGGGAGAATAATGGAGCCCATCCCTTTAATGTTGGGGGCCCTCAAGGTGATTCGCAAACTTCCTTGTTCAGAACTTTTCCCTAACCCTTTTCCGTGGAAGATTTGGTGCATGTTGGGAATTTAAGATTTTAACACAGAAAAGGGGAGAAGAGGATAAAACAAGACTTTGAAAGGTGCTTAGAAAATCACCTGACCCTCAGTAAGGATTCCATAGACGTTAGTTATTGTTACTATGTTTAAGAGGCCTATCAGAGACATTCATACCTGATTTGGAAGACAATGGGGAGCCTTGGTGGGTGGTGGAGGGGGGGCTAGTTAGGAGGATGACCTGGTTGGAGCAGGGTGGTGGTCCTCAGAGAGCTTACAAACTAGTGAAGTCTTAAGTCATGCACACATAACAAGACATAAAGTAGTGTATATGGTTAGTATCTAACAGTTAAGCAAAGTCACATTACCTGCACAATGTCATTTCATGCTCAAAGCAAGCATATCTGGTAGCCATTATTTTATCTCCAATTTACAGATGAGGAACAGAGATTAAGAAACTAGAAAGCGCAGAGCTCTGAGCCCAGGTGGTATGGACACCTTCTCTTCTCCCAGAGAGGTGTGGTGGCGGTCCTACCTCCCAACCCACTCTGCACAGCTCCGTCACAGCAGAGCCCACATGCGGTGTGGCTGCTGGCGTCTCTCTTCCCTCTAGACTGGGAGCAATCTAAGGGCAGAGTCCACATCTTCTCATCCGTGCACCTTGATGGGCCAGCACAGAGACCAGCTTGTGTGGATACTCAATAAAAAGTGTGTTAAATAAAAACACAAAGGGTCGTGAATCCCAGGCATTCCTGCCTAAGAACTCCTTGCAACCTTGTTCTGTTGACTAATCTCATGCTCCTGTTTCCTCTTCTGGGACAAAAGGGTGAACCTGTGGCCTATTTTATCAAAACATCGTGGACAATCAGCAACCGGAACTCTAAAATGCTCAGAGAATGCAAAAACGCAGCCAACATAATTAATTGTGGTTTGTTCCCTGATCTCTGTAATGGAAGAAGATCTTTCATTTTTTTTTTTTTCTTTTTTATGGGAAAAGAGCTTTCCCCTTCAAGCCAGCATGGAGGTTCCACTTGTCGACGAAAATAATCCATAACCAATCTGTAAATGAAAATTTGGGTGAGTTTATTCTGAGCTGAAATCTGAGGACCATGGCCCGGGGACTTTCTTCCCGAAGGAAGAAAGGGCACCAAAGAAATGAGGTGTACAGAGTGGTTATATACCCCCAAAGAGGGTGTTTTACATATGATTGAAATGTCCCTCCCACAATAGTCACAAGATTGCCCTGTTGGCACAGCACTTGATGGACACAGCAGGAAGTGGGTCTGCTATCTCGGTGGGTGTAGCAGGAGGCAAGTCTATTGTCTTGAGCTGGGCAGTCACAGGTGAGTGCAGCAATCAGTTTCTAGCCTAAGGAAAGATGCTTAATCCTTAAGGAGATGCCAACGTTGGGAGGGGGAGGGAGGGTGCACCTTTACCTCAAGGGCCTTTGCTCTTGCCATAGGGAATCTCTAAAGCAGATATACAATGCATGCTCAATGGCCTCGGTCAGGCCCTTTTGGAAAGACAAGGTCAGGCCGAGTTAGGTTTATACCACATGGCTTCCTCATATTCTCCAATATATCCTATTGCTTGCCATTTTTATTTGTCACACTCCACAAGCAAGTGCTGCGCTGGCCCAGGAGATGAAGGCTGAGAATGAACTTGAAGCCTGGAGGTCTAAGGTCAATCTATAAAGATAATGCGCTGTGAGAGTTGTTCCTGCGCCCATGTGAGACTCAGAGAGCTGGGGTAGACCTCACCACCCCGCTGCCCCCTCCCAACGAAGAAGAAAGAGAAGTGACACTTAACATTCAAAAAATAAATGACAACCATAATAAACCTTGTAGCATAGACAGTGAACAAAAGAAAATGAACTCTCCCATCAACACTAACAAAACCGACTCTTCCAGTCGGCTCCAGAAATTCTCCTGTGAAGAGCTGGTGCTGAGCTCAGTTTCTGGAGCTCCCTCAGGCCTCTGAACTGTCCTCCAAAAAAACCCCTAGGGAGAAGTTAGAGAATGAGGACAATCATGGAGGCTGGTTGGTGTCTTAAACAGCCACAAAGCCCGACACTTAAAAGTACCAAACGGGCTGAAAGGGAAAGACCCAGCAGCCCTCAGAAAGGTCTGGAAAGCCAGGCTGAGGGGCCAGCGTTCCCCGGGGAGGGGGCAGCCCAGCTACGGCAGCTGAACGAGGAGCTGGGTGGGAGCAGGTCCCCCTTCCTCTCCCTGGGGCACTTGATCCCCTCCCTGGGGCCTGTATTATTTAATGAGGCAGAACTTCCCTTTGCCCTCCAGTTGAGCTCCAGCTGGGCCATTTCTGGTTCCCACAGGTGTGTGCAGGTCTGCGCCCCTCTGGCTGCCGGGAAGGCATCAGGCGGGGATCAGGCACCAGAGCAGGGCGGGCGCCCCTCGGGGTGGGCACAGAAGGTAAGGGGTGTTTCCACACTGCCCCAGCAGAGAAGCCCTCTTCGGCTCACCCAAGGCAGTACCAACTGAACAAAATGAGGTGGGTTTTGGCTGAGCACTTAACAGTTTGCTCCTCAGCTTGTCTCAAGCTGACTTTTTGTTTATTTCAGCTTTATTGAGGTATAATTATCAAATAAACCTGGAAGATATTTAAAGCGTATGTTGTGGTGATTTGATACATACACATAGACATTGTGAAAGGATTCCCCTATCTGCTTAATTAACACATCCATCACCTCACGTAGCTATCATTTTTTAATGAGAACATCAGCAACTTTTAATTATACAAGACAGCGTTATCAACCATAGTCACCGTGTTTTACTTTAGATCCTCATGCTAACTTTTTAAAGTGAAAAATATCAAACATACAAAATAGTAGCGAGAATAATACAATGAACCCTGCACCCACCCAGCTCACACACCTCGCCCAGAGTCAACAGCTTTCACGATGTCGTCACCTTTGCTCCATCCCTCTTTCCTTTGTCACCTTTGCTGAAACGTTTTATTTCAAGCAGATCCAAGAGAGCACGTCACTTCAGCCCTGCACACTGCACTATGCATGTCCAAAAGCAAATCACGACATTTCTCACACAACCAGGACCAACAAAATGAACAATAATTACTTCGTGTCCTCTGATAGTAAGCCCCTCCCTCTGACTATAAGAAACAACACCTCACAGTTAGAAACAGGGCTAGGAAGAAGCCCCCAGTGCTGTTTGAGGGGAAGAAATACTAGCCACGAGTTCTCTCTCCAAGCCTCAAGTCACAATCTTTGCCTTGGTTTTGCAGACACTTTCCACAAACATTCACCTCTTGGGTCTTGGACAGACACGGGTATTCTTCCATCGGCCAGCCCTGAAAGCATCCTCTAAAACAAGAGCTTGGGCTTTTCAGCTATAGGAGTGTTCTCACACTATCGAGTGTAGCAGAATCATCCGGAAGGTTTGTTGAAATACAGATTCTGGGCCCCACCCCAAGTTTCCAATTCAGTAGTTCTGGGGCAGGCCTGAGAATGCATTGCTAACAAGTTCCCAGATGATGAGGATTCTGCTAGTCCAGGAACCACACTTGGAGAGTCACCAAACTCCAGGAAACCACACAAATGGGTCCTTGCTGGAAAAATCTAGAGCCTGCGCTGCTCCCAGTGGTTTCAGCGGCCCCTCACGCTGACAGCCCCGTGGGCAGGAGGGACGAGCAGTCTCTCCACTACCCTAGAGCTGTTCTCACTGCTGACGCACTTGGGCCTCAAGATACTGGTTCCCACTAATTGAGTTTCTGCCACCTTGTTGTCCAGTACCTGGGGCCTGGCCTTGCTCTGCCATGACAGGGTTCCCTGCCTGATGCTCCATCCCCTGAGGAACCAGAATCTCACCCTTCAATCTCAGTCTCCTCTTCGGGTGACCTCCCACGAGGTCCCTGACTTGTCCCAGGGCTTGGCTGACTTTCTCCTGTCTCTACCAGCGCACCTCCAGCAGTTGTGAGGGGACATCCCTTCCTGCTGTCCACCCAGAGAGGTGCCCTCTTCTCATCAGCACAAAGGTGCTGTGCCAGGCCCTCGTCTGGTTCCCTGTCAACTGCCTCCTCCACCCTGATTCCTGGATTCAGTCAGGACCGTTGACTAATGAGTCCCATCTGGCTCCCGCCCCCAGCCATGCTCAGCCCTGGTCCCTCCCAGCCCCAACCCTTGCCTGAGCCTGCTGTGCGCGTGCTTTCCAACTGGTTCCTTCCCTGCCTACCCCACACTGGGGCTGCCCAGCCCTGGCTCTAGTCAAGCCCAGGCTGGGCCAGGTGGGCTTCCTGAGAAACTGCAGCCCCATCCCCTGCCTGGCTATAGAGAAGGACCTGACCCAAGCTGTCTCCATCGTGTTTGCTCCCGACATGTAAGTACAGTCAGGATCTAGACCCCAGAGGTTATTGACATGAAAGCCACACGTGTGGGTCCATAAACAAGATGGACCCTCCCAGGCAGGTGTGATGGCTCTGCTCAGATCAGGGGACCAGCCCCAGGACACGGCCCCCCAGCTGCAGCACTGTGCTTGTTCCTGAGAGCCACTGCTGCTCTGAAGTAATTGATGCTGGGCCTGGGTTCCCCAGCTCTCAGAGGGGCCACTCTCGGTGCTCAGATCCCTTTCTTCACCAAATCCCCAGTTGCCCAGCTAGTTAGTGAGACAAATATATTAACTCCATTAACCCCCAGAGGAGGTCCTGTGGACAAAGACCAGGAAAGCAGGTGTGAGGGCCTCACCTGGGGAGAGGGGATGAGGGGGCGCATCCATCCATCCGTCCATTCGTCCATCCAATAAACATTCACAGAGAGCCTACCAGGACTGAGGACTCTCCTAGACACGGGGGCACCACAGGGAACCAAATGGACAGAATCTTTGTCCTTGTGGAAGTTACATTCCAGTGGAAGAGACAGACAATAAACAAATAAGTAAAAATATAGAGTAAAATAAGACCTAATATAACGCTATATTTCAGTCCAAACAATGAAACTGTGTAAAATGTGGGTTATTGTGAGAGTAATGAAACGTCATGGATGAACCTGCTACCAAGGACAGGACCAGTCACCAATCAAATCTTCTCTCCACTCAAGTTTAAGCAAAGTGGATGTGCTGTGAAACGCCTCACCATATATTAAATAACGTGAGAAGAAAATGCTAGAAAATAATAATAAAGCAAGGCAGGCGGGGGAGTTAAAATTTTAAATAGCTTGATTTATATAATAAGTAGAATGCCTCACTAAGAAAGTAACCTGGGGGTGGGGGCATAACTGCCCACTGACATGACAGAGAGACCCAGAAGCACCAAGGAGTTGGGAGCGGCCAAAAATAAGAGAGAGGGGAGGGAGTGTCTCTGAAGAGACAGCAGCAAAGGGAGTCAAGGGTTCGGGGTTGAAGGGGCCAGAATCAGATCCTCTAGCCACTGATGTGTACTGTCTGGCATCCCTTCAGAGAGAGAAGGAAGGGGACGTTCCTGACTGGTAGAACAAGACCCGAGATGACTCAGAGGTGAGAGAAAGCAACGTGTTTTCAGAGGATACGTTTTCTTGGCTGGGGCTTAGAAGAGCAACAGTGAAGTTGAGCCAGAGAAAAAGGACTCAGGAAGGAAAATGTGAAATCCAAGGTCAGGATGGACAGCTTCATCCTCGGCGAGAGGCCCTTGGACACCACCGCAGATCTCACGTGCGGTGTGGGATCCACAGATGCATGAGAAAGACGGGCAGGAGGGCTGTGGAGACGCGCTGGCGCAGAGCTGGCTGTGGAGGTGGGAAGGCTGGAAAGGGTGGCAGCCAGAAGCGTGGGCTGTTCTGGCCCCTTTGTCTCTGCAAAGATGCGTGGGAGGCGGCGAGTGCCAGAGGTTTGCTCAACTCCCCTGTTCCTGTTCATGCTTCTTCCTTTAATGATACAATGAGCTCATGGTCTCAGAGGTGCCAGGAGTGAATTAGCCATTCAGCTCACTTCAGCACCAGACGACACCCCGGAGCGGGAGTGTCCTGCATCAGGTAGGCCTCAGCTGAGTGTCTGGGGAGGCCAGGGACAACACCACACACATGTGGTCCCGGCCCTCCAGGAACCAACAACCACCACACCAGCTCTGATGGCCAAGCAAGCGGGTGGGGCATGAGGGTCTCAGCCGCTAGGAAGGAGAGGCCACGTTGGCTGTTCGGACCACCAGGGAGCAAAATGTTCCTCTCCTCTGTGGAGGAAAATAACCCAGTAGATTCATTTCCTTTTCCTCTTTTACTATTCCTGCTTGCTATGGCAGGGCCAGAGACTCTCCAAAGAGAGATTCTTTTAAACTGCCTCCTCCTTTTCTGTCTCAGCTCCTCCACCCATACTAACCGCCGGTGTGCGAACCCCTGCCCCCACCCATGCACATCCCCATTCCTAAGCAGATGGGCCCAAGCTCCCACTTGCTCTTTCTTAGGGGGCCTCTCGATTCCCCGCCTTTCCACAGTACTCTATAGAAACCCACTCCATTGTGCATTTACTCTGAATTTTTCCCTCAACTTAACCCAAACCTGCTCCCACCAGTCGACCTCCTGCCTCTGGCTGCCTCGCCTCCCGGCAGGGTCTCCAACACAAAGGGGAAGGAAGAGCACGTCAAGTCCTTATCCTCCGCTCATGCCACCTTCCCAGGTCTCTGCCGCTTCCTGCTTCACATTTTCCCCCTTTTCCCTGTTATCATCCTCAGTGACCTCGACTTTCATGTCAATGACCTGTCCAGTACCCTGACCACCTTCTTCTATGCCCCCCGCCCTGGTGACCTTTGTTCCATAGTACAGTGGCCACAGCTGGACCACATTTCACGGTTCCTCCTCCCCGCAAGACCTGGAGCATGGCACAGTCTCTCGTCAACCACGGCCTCCTCACCTGCTGACATCCCCACTTCCTTGCCCCTCCTGGACCAGTTCTTTGTCCTCATTGGGTCCTCTCATCTCTTGACCCTTTATAACTCACAGTCTAATATCCCCTTTTGGGCTACATTTTCAACACACACACACACACACCGATGCACACTTCTCTCGGCTCTACCCTGCCTTCTCTCCTGGTCTCCTTCCTCCCCACCAACTAGCACTGCGGAACCTGAGGAAGGAAATAGTCTCTATGCAAAACTAGATTCTCTTCAAAAATGATGACTATACGTATTGTGCACTGACTACCAGCTGAGTACTATTCTATTCTAAGCACTTCGTGTGTATCATCTCATTCAATCCTCACAATAACCCATGAGGTAAGTACAATTATTACCCCCACTTTACATATAGTCATCCCAAAGCACAGAAAAGGAAAGAAACTTGCCCAGGTTCATGCAGTTAGAGGCAGGATTCAGACCCAGAATCCACTCTGTTTTACTGTCATCAACCAACTTTCGCTCCCCAAGTTACATAGAACAGGTGTTAGTTTTACTATGATTTTAATGGCAGTATTCTTGTACTTAGAAAGTTCTTGTGATTCATTCTAACCTGTTTAGTGCTTCATACGGTGGGGGGAACTCAATAAAGAGATGTTGAAAGTATTTAAATTACAAAAATCTGATTTGTGCATAAAACTTAAGACATTCAAGTTTATGAAGTGAGCTCCAAAAGTGACGTGGCTGAAAAGAAGGAAGCTTGGATGAAAGTCACAAGCATGCGTATTTGGGGGGAAAAAGGTTTTTGTTCTATTTAAACCATCAAACTTCAAAATGTTAATGACACTGTAATCCACGCTCATTCAGATACAAGTCTCCAATGGTTGATGCATTTACATCCATTAAAAGAAAAATCAACGATTGGAATAAACAGCTTTGCAAATATTACCATAAATTTCTTAAACTCGGATTTTTAATGTGATCCCAGAGAATACGGTGTTTTCTGTATCTAAGGACTGATGACTGGAACAAGCTGGCCAGTGATAAAGAAACCCATGTCACCATAAGCAAACAATACAGGCTTTGGTGCTGAGGCAAAGGCTATCTGAGAACAGGGTTGGGATCTTGAATGGCTTGTGGGATACTAGACAGCCGTCATTCTCACTTGCCGTGTGGAACAATGGCATAATGACTCAGAAGCTGTACCATCACACTCAGAAACCCCCTCGGCCGCTGCCTGAAGATAGGCTTTGAAGTGGCAGAGTGGACACGCACCTGAACTGCAGCCTTCTCGCTCAAGCCAACTCCTCCAGCATCGAGGCAATTCCTATTAGCAGCTGCTCTGGGCCGGACAGCTGAGCAGCGGGGCAGATTCCCGGCGCGTCTCTCTGAATTGGTCAAAGCCAAAAACCAAAAAGAAAACAAACAAAAACCTTCCAAGATATTCTAAGGGTAAGCACAAGAAATGTGGGGGATGTTTTAAGAAGTGGCTCAGGAAAGGAAAGGAAGGAAAAGGCACATCATAATGTGTGCACCAGGAAATGAAGAGTAAAAACCACCCACGTGGCGGATCAAGAATCACCACTCAAGTTCCAGAGGCGGGCAGTGGCAACTTCGGCAAAACCTGTCAACCCGAGACCAGCTTCATTTGTCCTTAAAGAACAGGAGTCTTTTAGGAGTCGAGTATCTGCAGGCAATTACCCAATGCTAACTCGGTGGGCCACAAGAAGCACGTCAGTTTGGCCATCAGCAAATGCTTCCCAAAGGGGTGGAGGCAGAGTATGATGGAAAACAAGCTGGAAGCTGGAGAGGATGTGTGGAGACTGGCTTTCCACTCACTGCTGGGGATGTGGATGCCACAAAGTTTCCAGCAAGAATCAGGCAGTACGTATTAAAACTTAAAATGCACATTCCCGTGGTACCAGCAGTCCCGTTTTGGGAAGTCTAACCTACAGAAATGAAAGCACCCAAGGGTGATACTTTGTGTGCAAGGCTATCTATTGCAGTGTTGTGTGCACAAGCAAAATGCTGGAAACAGCCCAAAGGTCTCTCAGCACAGGACAGATTGCATGTGTGATGGGCATCTGGTGGCTGCCAATTCATCACCATCTGTCCCCTTCTCCTTTGCAAACAGAAACTCGATTTCCTTTAGCTATCCATTCCCCAGGAAAGGAGACCTGTGGCCCCAGCTCCAGGGGAAAACTCGTATTAGTCTGAAGTGAAGTAGACTTGAAACGTACGGTTCCACCCTGGTCCCGCCACTTTCAAGCTATGTGATCTGCAAAAAGCTCACTCCAATACTTTCCCTGCCTACATGGTAAAGTTTTGAAGTGAGATGATATAAAAGCATTTTGCAAACTTCTAAGCATTCTACCAGTTTAAAGGACTACAGATTTTGGAAAAGTCAGCTTCTGTGTGTGCATGTGAAAGTGTGCCTCTTCATTTACCTCCAGGCCCACAGTCATGCCCGCCTCTCCTCACCCGCACGGTGTTCCCACAGACAAACTCAGGAGCAGCCAGCCGGGTCCCTGAGCTATGCCAGCTCACCCCTGGTCTTTTTCCACATAGGGCTCCAGCCAAGACTTCGATTAACTTCTAACCAAAAAACGATGATGGCTATGGGACCCAGCTGCTTTTGCCTTAGAAGGGATTTCTCTTGGGTTTTCTTGCCCATGACTCATTTCTAAGCTATTCCATCCGTATCTATCATCTTTCCAAAGAGGAATGGTTACTATTTGCTTTCCGGATCCCAGTCATCTTCTCCGCACTTACAGCCACAGGTGCTGATCTAATTGGAGGAGACATAAACATTCGCTGGCTTTTCTCCACTTATTCCCCCTTCCATCGCCATCCTCCTCCCCTCACACCTCTGTGATTCTCTCCTTTTCTTGACACTAACTCTTGCCCACACCATCCTGTGCTTCCTCGGTTTTCTCTGAACACCCAGTCCTTCTGAAATGCAGTGTCCTATTCTGTGTGTATAGAAAACTTCTTGCTTCCTCTCCAATGGGTAGGAATTAGCAAAATTTGCTCCCAAAGCTGCTGTTTTGTTTTTTCTTTTTTCCAAACAGAGATGCCATTCTGGTGTGTGTGTACACGTGTGCACATGCATGTGTGTATTTTTAAAGACCCAGGGGCTGGGTCTCTTGGGGATGAGCTGGTATAATGAGTTTGCAGAAACAAACTTAACCCATTTGGTTACAACAGAAATTGTTTTCTCCTGAGAGTGGTTTTGAGGCCTGGGCAAAGGAACAACATATGGGGCAACAAGTAGAGGTGAGAAGAGAGTGCAGGGGACCTGGAAGAAACACGAGGGTGGCCCAGGGTTAAAGGGAAGCTGGGTGGTGTAGCAGGGAGCCCCCAGGTTGTCATCTGGCACCGGAATGTGAGACCTCTAGGACTCCTTCCCAAAGGGCCCCAGCCCTGCCTGGCTTTACGGTCCCTCCGTAGCCCAAGGCTGAGAACCCACAAAGAAATGTCACAAAGAGCACCTGGTGGTGGAGTCAGACAGACCTGAATTTGAATTTTGACACTGGCCCCTGCTATGACCTTGGGAAAGTCACCTCTCTGGGCCCCAGTGGCCTCCTCTGAAAAGAGGGAATGATAGTGAGACAAAAAATGCATATGGCGGCCCCTGCTCCAGGTGTGGGCCTAGAGAAGATAAGAGGACTAGAGACGCCCATTCTGCCCACAGGGAGAAAATCAGTCCCCTGAAGGGAAAAAGCCCGCAAGCCCTGCCTAGTTTTGTCAGAACTAGCCATGGCACACTCTGCCCCCAACAGTTTGCTCTGCTTTTGTCAGGCTCTAGCCTAACCCTCTGAGCTCCGTCTGCACTTTTTCCTGGATGGGCAGTTATTTCTTTTTTAAAAAGGCGTCTGTCACTGTGTCTGCACATAAGCAACAGTGAACAATTTATCTCCATCCTCATTAGATGGGGACGGGCCCAGCCTGCTGCCAGCGTCCTCAACAACTGCCCTGTGTTACCTGAGGATTTCCACGGCGCCTGGGGAGGGGGACCTGGGCCCGAATCCAGATCCTGACACTAGCTGTGTGACCGCGGACCGGTCGCTTCCCCTCTTCTTTGGGCCTTCTCTGTTCACATAAAGCAAGATGTTGGAATCAGGAGCTGTCTACAGTTTCTTCCAACTCAGACCTCCGATGACGCTGGCCCTAAATGGTAAGCCTTGACCTTACCTCCCAATACTGAACTCCTCTCCAAGGCTGGCTTCTCCCGAGGAGTCTGAGTTAACTGCGAGGCGTTCTGAAGAACGAGAGTCCCAAGGCTACAGCCACCACAAGAGGAAGACACTAGGGGCAGGGCTAACTTTCCAGAGGCTCTGCCAGTGGGTGGCAAGGCCAGTCCTGTGGTGGTGGGAGGGAGAGGCCACCTCTCCCCACCCAAACCTTGCCTCCTCTGGGCTCCTCCACTTCTCCACAAGAGGACTGAGTCTCGGCAGCTTCCAGGTGGAAGAGGCTCCTCCCTGGGCACCTGGTTCCTTGTTCTCTTCAGACATGTCCCCTCAGAACAGCTTTTGTGAATGTGCCCTGGGGGCAAGGTGATCATGTATTCTAGAGAGAAGGATATACCCTCAGCCACACTTCCTGGGGATGGGGGCGGCCAGGACCATTGTGTTCCATTATAAACAGGGCCACAGAGACAAAGAGGTCAAGTTGCATGGGAGTCCCTATGTTCCCCTGAAATGCCCCACAGGCCTCACGGCAGCCCAGTCTCAGAACGAGAGTAACAGCCCGCACCCGTCATGAACACACAACTCAAGCCGGGCTGGGCGTGGGAGCAGGTGGGCCGGGAGGTAGACCGCGGCGCCACCCTGTCTATTAGAGCCACAAAACTTCTAGCAGCAGGGCAGAGACTGGTTACGGCAAGAAAACGCACGGAGCACAACATTTTCATGGCTCACGAGGCAGAGGGAGAAGGCCCCGTTCCTCCGTCGTGTGCTGACAGCTAAACTACCCTGTCCCACCACTCCTCAGCTGGTCCCACGACCCAGGCCTCTGTCCACGGCCCCCTTCCCCTCAATAGTCAGCATTGTTCAGGGAACCTCTTCCTTTTGTTTTTCTGGCCATTTGTACCTCGGCTCATTTGTTCTCCATTCTTGGGAGCAATTCATCTGCTCTTGGGCCTCGCAATGTCTTTCTCCCCTTGATTCCTAGACAAGATGCCTGGACAGGTCCATTGTCTTAACAGCGGCCAACTTGCGGTATTTAGTGAAAGTTGTGCTTTAAAAAGAAAAACCAATGGGGATTCCAGTTTCTAGCCATGGTAACTTCTGGGAAGTCTGGGAGCTGTGCTGCTACAGCTAGGCATGGCCTTTGTCCTCTTGTCCTCATTTGGGCTTCAGTATAAGCCAAGTTCCACGGGGAAATCTGGGGGAAATTCCCATCATGCCAAGACAACAGGCAGAGCTCGTCCCTGTTCCTCTCTGCCATCCTGGGGCATTGTAAAGGCATTGTAAAACTATACTGTATTGAGAGAATGAAGGGGAGAGGCAACGGGCTGTCTTTCCACCACCCTGTGGACAGAGGGGTGGGTGTTTGAGAGAAGCGGATCAGAGGAAAAAGAGGAAAAGTCAATAAGGTTCGGGGAAGTTCGGGCCCAGGCAGGCCTGTATGTGAGAGGGGCAGAGGGTGCCAAGAAGAGGGGTTGCAAAGCCCTGGCCTGGAAGTGCCAGAAAGGGCCCTAATTGCATGGCATTTTGTCAGTGCACTAGCAAGCTTTGCTCTGGGTGCCCCAGAGAAATTACTGTTGCTGGGATCATTATGGGGGCAATTATCCCAGTTATTAATATGCCACCGACTGTGGGAGCGGAGGGCATGTCCAGCCCCATCCGTGGGCTCTTTTCCTTCAGGTTTTCATTTCCCCACAGAGCAGGAGGCCTCACAGAATTGTGAAGAGGACTAATAGCATCTCTCATCTCCAACAGAAACTTGCACAGAATTATCGACAGGAGAAATGCTGCTGAAGAAGTGGTTATAAGAATCTTAAGGGTTGGTTCTTCAGGAATAAAAGAAAATAAACCCAGGAAATAAAGGAAAGATACAGCTCAAAGGGGAATTATTCTTTTCTTAACCCTTGGGTTTTCCAAGAGAAGTATGTTACAGGTAAGTGAAGCATTTCCAAGCAAAGCTATAGGGTAGCATAGAAAGGGTCAGACACTCCACCCTCCACACAAGCTTTGGGCCTTCTGATGTGTAGATGTGTGTGCACACACACACGCACACACACTTCCACCCCAGCCCAGTGACTATGCAGCGCTCAGGAGAGGCCACGGGCCCCGCTGATCTGTAGGGAGGCTGTCTCGTCGAGCCAGGCTGCACAAAGCTACCGCTTCAACATGGCGGAGACTCAGCACTCTTGGCAGAAACGCTTGGCACTGGCAGAAAATCTCAGCAGGGCGGCTTGTTTCCGCTCATCAAACACCAGTAGCTTTCACCAAGAGCAGCAGAAAATGGGAGAAATGTGTCTGATCGCATCCGGGCTGTGTGTCAGCACTTTTCTGAGGAGAGTTAGTTGGATTCTAGCTTTGAAGAAAAGGTTGTTACACTCTTCTTCCATCCCACACTATCAGCCAAGGAAACAGTTGGCAGAAACTTACCTGAAACTCAGCTGCCCTCCCAATACCACTGAAGCAACCTGAGAGGGTCAGTTATTAAGAAACAGAAGCTAATGACAGAGCTCACTCCCTCCCTGCTAATCACAGCACTCCCCACTGTTCAGGAGAAATGACGCCCAGGAACAAACTACTTGGGCCTCTCTTGTGCCTTCTCTATGACCATCCCCACTCCAATACCTTCCTGTCTGTTTCCCTCTTGTTGGTCCCACCAAAGGCTGGGCAAGGAGGGGGGAAACCAGATGTAGACCCCATGCATCAATACGGCTTGCACCTGCTCAGCAGCTCCAAAGGAAAACCTCAGTGAGCGAGGAGAGACAATCTGTGAATTATCAGTGGGTCAGGTATTTGAGGATACCCAAGCATCCCCCAACAAGCAGCTGTTCTTGTAACTACAACCCACAACTTCCCCCCTCACAAGAGGTGTCCATGACTCCTTTCCTTGTACCACAACTTCCTGCCCAGTCTCGAGAAGGGAGTGGCTATGTGGAAGACATGATTTTTGTGTTCCGTACATGGATTCACTGCTGTCAGTCCCCCTCGTACATCCAGTAGTACAAAGGGACTTCTTTGAAGAGTACGAGGCCCCACACTCTCCAGAGTAATGCCCTGGAAAGTCAGAACCCTTCAGAAGAGCGAATTGAAACAGATTGCCAACAGGATAACCTCTGAGATACGCTCTCGTGTGTCCTGAAGTCAAGAAGCGAAATCACACAGGGAGCAGCATCAAGACGAGTGATCCAGGATGCTGGTGGAGGGCGACGCTTACCCTGTTTGATGGCTCATTATTTGTTTACTTTATGCTTTTTACTTTTTTTATTGAGGTAGAATATATACATTAAAGCCCACAAATCTTAAGTAGAAAGCTTGACGGATTGTACAGATACATACAGGCATGTACCCTCCATCGACATCAAGCTCTAGAACACTTCCGGGAGGCTCCCCATGCCCTTCTGAGGTAACATCAAGCTCCAGAAGTAACTACACTCCTGGCTTCGGCCACCCTAGATAGTGTTGCCTGTTCTGGGACTCCGCGTGAGTGGAATCGGTACATGCTTTTTTGTGTCTGGGTTCTTTGGCACATTTTACCTGTGACACTGGCTCACGGTTGAATGGAGGGGTAACTCGGTCTTTTTCATCAGTGAGTTGTCTTCTGTCGTACGAAAATCTTTACTCTACTTTTGTCCCTTCTGACACAAGTGGGAGAGACCTGCATGGACTTGGAGCTTCTTGGCCACCTGGAGATGGAGGCCAGGATCCAGGCATGGGGAAGAGGAAATGAAAGAAGACTAGCTATGAGTCCTCAGGATGGAAGCGGGGAGCCAGCCTGGCTGTCTTGGGCCATTTGTCCCGGGCACTCCTGCTGAGCAGGGAAGGAAAGTTCCGGCCCCATCTGCCCCTCTCCCAGCCCCCAGCAACAGCCAACTGCTCCTAGGCCATCACCCCCTCCCCCAAAGCCAGCTCCCCAAGGATGGAGGGGAACCCAGGGCACCAGAGGCTGCTCCACAAACCAGCGTGAGGAGAGGCCCTTAGTTTTATTTATTTCCCTCTGGCTGACTAGCCAAACCAGTCGAGCATGACAACAGTCTGCCCATTAACGCCTAGTGCCAGCCCCAGGCATCTGTTTCTATTTCTCCTGTTTCCCGTGGGTGGTGGGCGGGTACTCTCTCAGCTCCTCTCCACTTTTCCCTCCTAATCACAATCCTTCATTTTAACAGGACTGCAGGCGACCACAGCTACAGAGCCCAGGCGGTGCCCGCACAAAGCCGGCCAGCCTGGGCTTCCCACAGCCCGGGTCAGCCCGCTCCACCGCTGTCCTCCTGCTCGCTCTTCTGCAGGCCTGCGGCTACTTTGAGAAGTGCCCCACCACCTGCTGTGGCCTCAGAACATCTCAGCATCCTTCCTCCCGTTTCCACAGACAAGTGCCGGGAGCTGGTGTTCACGCCCAGCACCTTGCAGGTCTGAAGACCGAGGAAGCATCCCGTGCAGGGGGCCTGGCACAGCCGCTACGGGAGGAGAGAGCCTCACTCTGGGATCCCACTTTCTCAGTGAGTCCTGGCCTCCAGGAGGACAGAAGGGAGCTTCCAAAACTGTGAAAGGGGCTGAGTGCCAAGGCGACAGAGCTGCCCATGGCCACCCTCAGCCACCTACTCTACCTGCCCTTTTCCACTCCAAACCTAAGGGTCCTGGATGGCCACCCTCCACCCAAACCCCCACCTAACACCAGGTTATCAGCCTGGCTCCCTGGTCATTGCCATGCACTGAGTCTGACCCCAGGCCCGGCCTCCGAGCTTCTCTCCTTCCATTCTCCACCCAGCATGCCCCTCCACACACTTTGCGCGTAAGGCCGAAGCTTTACCCTTGACCTCAACCTTTCCATTTATTCAGAAGGGAAGCTGCTGCTGGTGACTCACGTGTGAACTCAAGAATGGTGGAGTGTGGACAGCTCCCTGCCCTTGGAATCGTAGGACCAGAGCCTGTCCTGACTCCAGCGCTTCCTCCCGTGCGACCCTGGGCTCCGTCCCTGTGCTGAGCCTCCGTTTCTCCATCTTAAAAATGGGGCTGTCAATACTCTCCCGGCCTCCTCTATAGAAGTGTTTCTCCGAGAGAGTGATACATGTTTGTTGAAAACAATTCAAACAACCCCAGCCACAAGGGGTTGGGATGCATGGGGGGTGAATTTGTGCCAATCTCAATGGCTGCTTTTTTCTACCCTGGGTCCAGGGAGCTTCTGCCTGCTGATTCCCTCCTTCACTGGGGCTTTGGGCATAAAGGACACACCCTGACAGTCCAGAAATAATAGTCAAGCTCCCAGGCGTCAGGCAGTTACTGTGTGCCAAGCAGTTACAGCCTCATCTCATTTAATCCTCATGAAAATTCTTTGAGGTAGGCATTCTGGTTTTTTTTTTTTTTTTTTTGATGAGGAAGACTGTCCCTGAGCTAACATTTGTGCCAATCTTCCTCTATTTTGTATGTGGGACGCTGCCACAGCATGGCTTGATGAGCGGTGTATAGGTCCAGGCCTGGGATCTGAACCTGTGAACCCCAGGCTCCCAAAGCAGAGCCCTTGAACTTGACTATGCCACTGGGCCAGCCCCTGAGGTAGGTATTCTTAATCCCATTGCATCTACGAGGAAACTGAGGCCCAGAGAGGCTAAGCAACTTGCCCAAGATCAAATACACAAATAGGGACCAGAGGAGCCAAGATTTAACTTGAGGGTGACTCTTTTAAATCACCAGGTTATGCTGCTATTATGGGCTAACGTGTGTCCCCCCAAAACTCTTGTGTTGGCTCCCTAACTCCCAGCACCTCTGAATGTGGCCGTGTTTGGAGATAGGGCTTTAGAGAGGTAACTACCTCAAATGAGGCCGTTAGGCCCTAATCCGACCTGACTGGTGTCTGCATGAGAAGTGGATGAGGTACCAGGGGTGCACGCACAGAGGAAAGGCCGTGCAAGAACACAAAGAGAAGGCGGCCCTCTGCAAGCCAGAGAGGGAGGCCTCAGAAGAAACCAGACCTGCAGACACCAGGATCCTGGACTTCCAGTCTCCAAAACTGCGAGAAAACACATTTCTGTTGTTTAAGCCCCCGAGTCTGCGGTATTTTGTTAGGACAGCTCTAGCAAACTAACACATGGCCTCCTACCCTCCTTTGAGAATGGCCCAAACCTTGGACACTGCTCCAGCTGTCCCCACAGACTGACCAGTGCTCAGAGGAGCCATGGAGAAATCTGGGGAAGGACAGGAGGAATGGAGGAAGGGAGCCAATGCCGTCATCCAGCCCTGGGCCCACTCTGACCGTCCTGAGCCATTTTCCACCTGGGTGTCCCTGGGGCACACCATCTGCTTTTCGCATCCCTGCTCAAGAGTGGAGTCTCCTCTGAGCCCCTGACTTGCCCTGATGGAAGAAGACTCCCACCTCCTTCTAGCCAACATGACCGCAGGTGCATATGGCCACTTGAAAACAAGCAATAAGATAAGCAATCCTCAAGGCAGAGCAGTGGTGGGAAGTCCTGGAACGGAAGGTGAAGAAGAAAGACTGTGTCTGGCAAGGCTGCTGTGGATGCTGGAGAGGCTCCGGAAGGGCAGAGACAAGAGAAGCTACCCGAGGCCCATGTGGGTGGCTCTGAACAGGAACAGGCTTCAGAGCTGCCCATGGGGCCCCTTTTCTGCCTCTTCAGCCTCCCTGGCTTTCTCCTTCCCCCTGCCCACTTTCAGGCATTAGCCCAAGGCCTGGGACCTCAGCAACATTTAACCCAATCCAGCCAGGTCAAGAATCTGCACTGTATCCTTCCTCGGTCCATAGCAATGTAGACAAAAATTCCAAGACTTTTCTCTCCTTTCACTCCTGAGACCCTATCCCAGGTCCTTTGTATAAGTTTCCTATTCCTGCAACAAATTACCAAAGATTTAGTGCCTTAAAACAACCCACATTTATTATCTTCCTGTTCTATAGGTCAGAAGCATGACACGGGGCTCACTGGCCTAAAACTGAAGTGAGGGCAAGGCTATATTCCTTGCTGGGGCCTGAAAGGGAGGATCCGCGTCCTTGACTTTTCCAGCTGCCCGCATTCCTTGGCTGGTGGCCCCACCCTCCATCTTCAAAGCCAGCAATGGCCGGTCTTTCCCACATTGCGTCACTGACTCTGACTCTCCTGTTTCCCTCTTTCACTTACAAGGACCCTTGTGATGACAGTGGTCTTCCCCAGTTAATCCAGGATTATCTCTTCATCTGAAAGACAGCTGATCAGCAAACTTCATTTCCCCATGCCACGTAACAGGACATATTCCTGGGTTCTGGGAACTAGGACCTGGACATCATTGGGAGGCCTTTTTCTACCTACCACACGCCTGCATTTACCCACTTCCCAGGGAGGACAAGGAACTCTAAAATTTATTCCCCTCCCTGTCCCGTCCTCCTCCGCCATCTCCTGTCTCACATCCCCTTCATAATAAACCCCATAGCTCAGCCCACCCAAGCATAGAAATAGCGTCTGCAGACCCTGAGGCATCTTCCTGCACCCACTGGGCACTGCCTCCAGGATGCCTGTCCCCGTGACGTGTGTTGTCCAGATTCAGGACTGGCCATGGGAACAGATGGCTGACACGGATGGCTAAGAAGGTCAGGCTACTTCCCCTGGTTCTTACACTTCACAAGGAGGACGTCACACCAGGTTAAGGGTTCCATTTCACAACCATGTGACCATGATGGTCCCATCATCTGAAGCAATTGATTCCTGGGAGACTCAAACCCACCCAAATGTCAGGTTGCTAATCTCAGATGCAGGGCAGACTGGCCACGCACGCCAGAACCCCTCTTTCCCAGTAAGGAGCCAGAAGGTGAAGTGAGCTGAAGTGAGCACAGAACTTCAGTTGTCTGGAGGGCATGTTTCCATCAAATCATGGAAGCTTGATGACTCACATTTTCCCAGTATCCAAGTATTCTTGTTAGCTGGCCTCAGGGTTTCCCACTGAGTGTTTTAAATAAGTGCTTCACACAGACACACTCTCCCATCCCCACAGCTCCAGGAAGACCCCAAATTTGTCCTTTTTTCCCCTCCTCCCCTGTCAAAATACCTCAGAACAGGCACCCAAGGACCACATCCTTTTATGCAAGGTACGTGCTGAAGCTTTATCCATCCACAGGTGTCTGGAGGAGCCACCAGCCTTTGGTGTCGGTGGAGGGGAAGATGGGAGAATGGGAGTGCGGAGAAGAGGTCCAACTTGTCCCCAGTTGAGAACTTTTCTAGTGCGTTTCGAGAGAGAACTACAGAATGGAAAGCTGGAAGAGGGACCTCAAAGTTCATCTAATCCAACCCCACGATTTTACAAAGGAGGAAACTATGAACATTGTTTGGAAAGTTAAAGGTCGTATATAATTATTGCTGTTGTCGTCTTCATCACCATCATCATCGCCATAGTTTGGGAACCTGGATTCCGCTGTCCACGGATGAGTCATTTCGTTTGGGATCTTTTCTAGGAGATTGGGTTTTCTCACCACCACTTATGTAGGGTCCCTATCAACTCTTCTGGCTGTTAGAGGGAGAAGGGGGGCAGCCTCAGGTTCAGGAGTGTCCACGAGATGCTGAGAGCTTACTCTCGGGCAGGGCCACCATGGGCATGTACTAGCCTCCAGCTCCTCTGACTGCAAAGGGATGGGAAGGGGAGGCTGGATACTCAAGAAGTCACTTGGAGTAGGGTTATGACTACAGACCAACGTGGGAAATGCTGCAGGCGTGGGGGTCTGCCAGGCAGCTTTAACTCATCACTAACACGTAAAGGGCACTCGCTGCATTCCATACCTGGCGCCTCGCAGGTGCTATTCCACTTGATGTTCACACTGACCCTTTACACTCACCCCAGTTTTGCGGAGGAGGAACCTGAGGTGCACAGAGGATAAGTAATGTGACCTTACCAAGACCAAGAGCCTGGCAAAAGCCTGGCAAGTGGCAGCTTCAGAACGCAAACCTGGCGTCAGACCCCTAATCCCTGTCTGCATTTCCCACTGAGTGCAGAACATTCTGGGAGCCCATTTTCCCATCCCTTCCCATTTGTCTCTCTCATCCCAATCTTTCCTTCCCCACTGATGGGGCTTAGGGCAGGCAGCTCCAAAATATGCCAAAGTGGCATATTGATAATTTTGAATTAAAATTACTTGAGAAACAGCCAGTGTAAGAAGGACACTCTGACCCTCCTCTCTGTCCCCCTGAAAGCAGGAAATAAATCTCCCATGTGAAAGTTACCCACCCTGTACCAGGAGGTCAAGAGAGATCCTTAGAGCCAGAGACCAGGACTTCAGGGCCCAGAAAGCAGTGTAATCAAACTGCTTAGTTTCTTCACTAATTCCTACCCAAGCCTAAGTTTCTTTGTCTTGTCAGTTCTTCACAAGTTTATTGTTTCTTTGTCTAAAAGGTATATAAACAACCTGCTTTGCCGACTTCTGGGGTCTCATATCTATGAGACCTCCATACATATGAAATTAAATTTGTTTTTTTCTTCCTGTTAATCTGTCTTATGTCGACTTAATTATTAGAACTAGCCAAAAGAACCCAGAGGAGTAGGGGGAAATTTTCCCCTGCCTGACATCACTAAACTGCGGGGCGGGGGTTGGGGGAGACACACACTCACATCCATTTCTTTGCCCAACCCCCTCCAACCCCTCCTAGCATGCTATTTCTAGAGGGAAGAAGCTGGGGAGGAGCACAGGAGTGGCTGTTTTTAACTCTAAAGCAGCCGGAGTCAGCACTCAGCTATAGGCCCTGCCCACTAGGGGACTTCCTAAATGATGATGAAGATAGTGTTGGTGGTGATGACAGCTGGAGGGAAGCAGGAGGCTGAAACGTTAGGGACAGGGCAGGACAAACTGAGTAAGACTATAATTTGCTAAACCCTACACCAAAATCTTTGCCAGCCACAAAATTGCTATGCTTATGCCTGGACTTCTATTGCAACTGGAATGCTCTGAGCAGCATCCTGGGGCCTTCCAAGATCCCGGGTTTGGAGCCATAAGGTGACTTGGGCTACCCTCACTCCCACGGAACTACTGCCGCCTGGAGTGTGGACGCAGCCTCCTCTGGAGGCTCCGGGATGCCTGGAGTCAGAAGCAGAAAGCAGCTTTCTGCTGTCCCCACCCCTTGAACCGGTTCCAGCTCAACAATGCGCTTGTCAAAGCCCCTCGGAACTGCCGAGGTAGACACAGCATAAACATTCATGTAGTTACAGGATCATAATTACACCTTCCGTGTTCAGAACACCTTTCTTCCCCAGAGCAGCCGGCTTCTCCTATTATCTCATTAATCCTCCCATCCCTGGGAGGCAGGGAGGGCCCAGCACGATTACCCGAATTTCACTGAGAGAGGAGGGAGGGGAGAGGAGGGGAGAAGGAGGGAGAAGGTGCTGGCCCGGGGTCACACACTTAGTCCCACGGTTTAGGTGTAGCCTGTGCTGGGGCCTTGGCCAGAAGTCAGAGAATAATAATAATGGTTGCCCTCCACTGAGGGTTTCAGCGAGACCACGCGAGGCAGCCATGGGCACGGTTTCCCTCGGTCCCGGCGACGGCCTCGTGAGGCTGGGATTATCACGGTGCACTTCACAGACGGGAGACTGAGCTCAGAGAGGGGCAGCTCCTGGCCGAAGGTGTCAGAGGCAGCACGGCTCACACCTTTCTCTTCTCCTCCCAGCACATCCCTAACAGCCTGCTCCCAAATCAGGTGTCCTCCCCGGAGCACTAATAGGTAAACAAAGGCAGAGCACGTTAAGCATTCTCGGGGGCAGGGCAGGGGTGGGGGGGGGCGGGTCAGAGCTGCCGCAGGGCGCACAGGAGGCCCCCTTATTGAAACAACAGAAAAGGCCTAATTCCCTGAGAGCCACAGCCCACCCCCACCCCTCCTCCAGTCCCATTCCTGTTTCCTGGCTCATCCTTTTGACACGGGGACAATTACCCCTATTCATACCCACCCCGAGGCCACCTGCCACGGACCCATTCTCATGCACAAGGAGCTGAAGATCAGGCACAAAGCAGGCTGGTCAGGGGTTTTCCACCAGACCTGGGAGTGGACCCTCTGTGCATATCCCCCGTCAAGGCAATGGGGTAGGTTTTGCAAATTCCAGGGATCCAGCCAGCCCTCGGAGACCCACTCCAGGAGCCTGATGCTGGAGCCTCCTCAGGCCTGCCCCCCAACATCAGGGCCTCACATTTGTGACAGAGGTTCAGCCCATAGGAAACTGGCCTTTGGAATGAAGGCTGGGGCGGTGGTCCTGGGCAAACACACACTTTGAGGGTCCCAAATCCTGACACACCACCCCCACTCCACCCCCGCCACCGAGTGTCCTGGAAGTGGCTCTGGAACCAGCTCATACTGGCTCTGGGAGCTGACTGTTAGGTTTTCAGCAATTTTTTCATACAGTTTATGTCACATTGGTGGCTTGAAATCAGCCGTGGTGGGAGTATTTAAACCACGTTAGTCGGCAAATGTTACAAACCAGCTCCACCTTCTCCCCAGCCAGTTGTTAACCGTTTACCACAACACCGCTGCTGGAGTCAGGAGCAGCAGCCAGCCCGCAGCATCCAAGGAGTGTGAAAATCAGAGCCCAGGCTCGCGGTGGCTGGGGCATGTGCGCGGGGCGGGGGCGTTACTCTGCAGCGCCCACTGCCTTGCCTTTCCTCTTCTGTGTTCCCGGGCACGTCTTGTGACCTTGGTGTCCTCTAAGCTCCTTCTTGAGAACAGGTGTTATCTGGACTCAGAGAAAGAACTCTCCACATGGAGAGACTGTCCATCCTTGGCTGTCAGGTCTTGGCACGGTGACTCCAGCTTAGACGCCGAACCATGCCTTCTGCGCGATTGTTGTAGTTTTTTGGTGAATTAGACTGCCTTTATCAATTGCTCCATCTGAGTTTGGGATAATGACAGGCCTTTCCCGGCTCAGCCCGGAGACCACTGCCTGTGGCTGAGGTTTCATATGGAACTTCTCAGGATATGTCTCAGAGCGACATTAAGTGGCCCAGCTGATTTTTTCAGAACAATAACGGTCTCTTCGCAAAAGGAAACGGGAAGGCAAGAAAATCCTGCCTGAGCCCTTTTGGAGGTAATTTTCATGGTGAAATGCCCTGTGAGTAGGACAGAGGGCAGCGACAGCCCCCGGGTTGTTGCTTTGTGCTTAAGGGTGATGCAATTCAGAAAGAGAATAAACGGCCAGCTCCTGCCACCCTCCAGACCATCCAGCGAGCGGTCAGCTAGACTTCACGACGGCTCTCTCTTTGCTGGGCCTTTATTTCACCCTGTTCATTCCCAGCTCTGAGCGCCCCTCATCCGCGTGGACTCCTCACCTCCCAGTCCAAATCCCGCAGCTCCCAAACCTGCAGCTGGAGGCGAGGGCGTCTGACTTGCACTGGGTTGTTCCAGGGCCTCCAGGCCTCCCCTCGCTGCTCCCGCCACTTGGGCCTTGTCCTGGGCTGCACAGTTGAGCATCGTATCTCTTCACTGCAAACAAGGACGCTTAAATGCCATGTATTCACGCAACAAACATGGACTGACCCTTCCAGTGCACCGGCGTGCTTCCACACGTAGGGGTGCATCTGGTAGACCCTCGGGGGGCTGCCCTAGACCGAACAGCCACAAAAGGTTGTCTGAGGAGGGCGCATTTGAGCGCAGACCTGCACTACAAGACCAGGTTTATGGGGTGATAGAAACCTTGCAATTATCTGCCAGCAGGGATTAACTGATGCTCATTTTACAAGTGAGAAAATGGAGATTCAGCAAGGTTATGTAAGTTGCCCAAGGTCACAGAGCTGACAGGTGGCAGAGAGCCAGGATTTCAACTCCTCTGGGTTCAAACCGTGCCTCTGGTGTTTGTTTACTATGTAACCTTGGCTGGGGACCTCATCTCAGAGTCTTCATACGCTAATTATGGGTTCTCTCTTTTTTCCATCAAGAAGCACATCTGGTGAATCTTATTCATTTTAAAAATATGTGGTGAGGGCCTACTACGCGCCAGGACTGTTCTAGGTGCTTGGGACAATAAACAAAAAGTGCTTGGGACAGCGAACCAAACAAAGCTCCCTCTACCCTCCAGGGAGGGGTGGAATCTTTAGATGGGTGGTCAGGGTAAACCTCACTGAGGAAGAGGCACTGGAACAGACTCAAAGGAGACGAGGGAGTCAGCTAGGTGAGTATTTTGCAAAAGAGTTCCAGGGGACCGGCTCCGTGGCCGAGTGGTTAAGCTGGCCGCGCTCCGCTGTGGCGGCCCAGGGTTTGGATGGATCCTGGGCATGGACATGGCGCTGCTCATCAGGCCACCTTGAGGTGGCATCCCACATCCCACAACTATGAAGGACCTGCAGCTAAGATATACAACTATGTACGGGGGGATTTGGGGAGATAAAGCAGAAAAAAAAAAAAAAAACGAGAAGATTGGCAACGGTTGTTAGCTCAGGTGCCGATCTTTAAAAAAAAAAAAGTTCCAGGCCAAGGGACAGGCAGTGCCAAGGCCCTGAGCCCGGAAGCATGTTGGTGTGTTCCAGGAACAGCTAGGAGGTCACTGTGGCTGGAGCAGAATAAGGGACGTGAGAAGTGGGAGATGATGTCTGAAGGTGATTCAGGGATGGCAGGGAGGAGTCAAGAAATCTCACTTTGGCTTTACCCCGAAGTTTGCTGTCTCAGGCCTCGAGCATCTAGATTCCGTCCAGAGCCCTTCAAAGCTCTATGATTTTGAGGTTCTGTAACAAAGAGCGCCATCTGTGCCCACCACCACCCACTGTGACTGTCAACCAGGCTTGTCTCTGCACTAGGCAGTCGTCCAAGGAGAGAGAGAGTGGCATTGGGGAAAGCCCGGGAGAGGCTCTTCGTCAGATCCCAGACTGGAGAGTACGAACTAGTGGACAGCTCTCTGCAGCACGAGATGGCCTGGGTTACACGACGCTCCCCACTCTGAAAGCTCCCTAGCTCTTAGAAAGTGGGAGACATTCCATGGGACAGTTGGATTCGGAAATCATGCAGGAAAGTTTCAAAGGTTTTTTTCAAATTCTTGGTATTCTATAAGACTACCCTGGTTCCAGGTGATAAGAATATACTGAGAGGTAGGCTCGGGTCCAGCTTGCTCTAGAAAGACCCTGACGATACCCTCCGCCATCAGTTCTTGGCTGGGGAGGATTTGGGGTCGGAGGAAAGCTTCAAGACCACTCTGGGATGGACTTGACTCTCATCCCCACTCCTGTCATGAATCTAGTTGACTCTGTCCATGCCTTCCAGGTTTTTTCTTTTGGGGATTTGTTTTTATTTTCTTCTACTTCTGTTTCTGAGTTTAGCTCTTTTGCCTTAAATAGATCAGTAATGGCCTCAACCTGGGTATGGAGCTGCTACTTAGACCCCTTGGATTCCTAATGGCCTCCCTCAGGCTCCTCCTGTCTCCCGTCACCCTGAGGATGTAGCAGAGGGCCCAAGAACATGGGCCAGCTTAAAGGTGAGGTGTTCCTCAAGGACCTCGTCATGAGACAAATACAGTGACTATGCAACGGAAACAAACTCTGTGTGAGTCCCAGGGAATTTCTTCTTCCTTAAGGAATCTGAAACTAGCCAGCTTCCAGTTCTGCCAAGAAATCCACTCTCTAGTCAAGGAAAATTCTTGGAACCAAAAGCGCCCTCCGCCACCGGCCCCAATGCGCACCACGGGGGCACCTGTAAATAAATCCATTGTCTTGTCTGAGCTCAGCGTGAATTCCTCAGCGGTTAGAAATGTTGGTTTGTTTTCTCCTGCTCCTTGCAGGCTGGTGTAATTTCATTAGAGACGCTCCCTTCACTCCTCCCTTGCTGCCCCCAGCTAAGAATCCCTTTACCTTTTGACACCCTCCCTTTTTGCATCTCTGAGATCCTTGCAGGGCATTGTCCAAAGTTATTCCCCCACAGAGAACTGTCACATAACCAAGCTGCCAGTCCACTCACTGCTCTATTATTTCTTAACACTCAGGAAATGCATTCATTTAACTGAGGTTTTCTGAAGACAGGTCTAGGAGGGGTGGATCTGCACAGAGACAAAGATAGCTTTTTTCTCTCTAAAAAACTTTATTTTTAATAAGTTTTTTCTTTCAACTTTCGGGATGCAAATAAATTCTTAGGGAGAAAGATGACTATTCCCAAGCCAGCTGGGAGAGATGTCGCCTTTTACCTCCTTTGTCTTCTGTCCAGGGCTCAACTGGACCATCCTCCCTTCATCTTTCCATAGAAAAGGCTCTTGTTGCCAAGACCAGAGACCAGCAGGCTGAGAACTGGACCGTTCAACCCTGCGATGGAAGCTCTGGTCTAAACAAAGCCCAGCCGAAGTCTTTATAAACTTAGTCCCAAGGGTCTCAAGCCCTATAAGAAGTAGAGGTGCCACCGTGTTCCTGGGGACAGGGTCAGAGTTACCCCTCGCTATGGCTGGTACGATGGGGCCAGGTTGTCTATGGTGAAGGGCACAGTGCAGGGTTTGTACAGCACTGCCTCAACCTCTCTCTACCTGTGTAGCTTGGGTAGGTTACTTGACATCTCTGTGCCTCATAAAGTGGGGATAATAAACGTAGCTATGTTTTAGGGTTGTTGCAAGGATTAAATTAGATAACCTATGTAGAGCAATCAAAACAGCACCTGATGCATCGTAAGCATTAGATAAGCGTTAGCTATTTGTTATTATTATCATTGCAGTGATGTCTGATAATAGATGAAAAGCACCTGTCTCTCTGATAGGCTGTACAAAGCAAGGTTTGGGCAAATGCTTCATTTCTTCTAATACTTAGATCCCCAAGTGTGGCCCCGAGTGCAGAGCTTGCATGCATCCCTCAGCCCATGCCAAGATGCGTGGACCCTATGCTCTCGCTGCAAGCAGGTCCTCTTGCTTCCTGGCACTGAGTTGGCAGCCAGTCCCAGCCCTACATCAAGGTCAGAGAGGAAAGAGATGGAGAGCCAGCTGCTCCTTCTCTTCAGTCGGGGGGGGGGGGGGGGGGTGGGGGCCAGGAAGCAGCAACAGTTGGGACTTTGGCAGGAGGAGTGAAGTCCTCAGCCAAGGAGCGACCAACCAAGCATGAGACAGTCTTGCTCTCCTCCTGTCACAGACAACTGCCAACACACACCCTCACAACACCCCAACACACACACAACACTCTCAACACTACACAACTCCCCAATAAACTCATACACCATCCCGGACACACACACCACCACAACACCCTCCGGCAGTACACAATAGGTCAACACACACACAACACCCCAAATACTACACAATGCGTCAACACACACACACACAACACCCCTGACAAACACAACATTACAACATTACACAACACCCCGCAACACTACACCGCACCACAACACACACAAAACCCCCAATACTACACAATACATCATCATATGCACAACACTCCAACACTGCATAAAACCACAACATCCCCCCAACACACCTACAACACCCCAACACTACACGACACCCCAACACATATAATACCCCAACACTACATAATACGCCAACACACGTTCAACACACACAGACACTGACAGAGCTGTCCTGTTCTCTCTGCTCTCCCTCTTGCCTTTTTCTCTGGGATAGACCCTGACAGGGAGGACTCTTAGCTCCAGCCTGTGATGGAGCACTGGGGTGGCAGGTGAAGGAAGGTGGCAGGACGCTAACAGACATTGGCGTTAGGGCGACCGTGTGTATCTGGGTTCCTCTGTGTCCTAGCTGTGGGACTTGGCAAGGGGGCTCATCTCTCTGAGCTTCAGTCTCCTCCTCCGCAAAACGAGAATGACGCCCAATTAGAAGAGTACTGCTGGGACTCAGCGACAACGACAAGAACACATTCAGCACAGGGGCCTGGTGTGCGGCCTTGCCTTGTGCATGGAAAAGGCCGTGGTTGTCATGGTTCAAGCCTGTCACCATCGCTGAGAACACAGCAGGCAAAGGGAAGGAAGGGGATGCTGAAGAGGCTCGAGGTGAAGCATCGGAGGAAGGAGACCTCTCCCCATGGAAAGAAGTCAGCACCCTTTGTGCTCTCAGTGAGGTTCCACAGCATCCCCGGACACTCACATCTGTCATGATCTCCACCTTGAGTCCTTAAAGGGGACAGCCATTGGCAAATGTATAGCATCATCTTATCAGTCTAAACCACTTATCTGACCAGAAGAATCCTTGGTTTATTGTCCCAACTGCCTGTCAGCAGGAGACAGTGTGGTTGTGTTTCACAGAGAGAGCACCAGCCCAAGGCGTGTTCTCACCTGTCACCAGCCCCCGACACCTGAGCCCTGGGCAGGACCCGGATTCGTTCCCTGCTGACCATCCTGTGTTGGGACATTCACCCGGGTGCTCGCTCTGGCTGTCCTGTCTTCCGCTCTGACAGTGGCCCTTGCCCTTTCATGAGTCCCAGACGCCTTCGAGAACTGGTAAAAGAACCAGCGCTTCCTTGCATCTTGTTCTGACCAGCTTCCAGGCCCCTTAAAATCCCTATTCCAGGAGATGGGGGACACCGGCACCTGCTGCCTGTCTTGGCTGTTCCCTGCAGAGTCCACTGGACTTTGGCTTCCCTGAGGATCAGAGAGTTCTTCCACCTGGTGGCCCGTGCAGAGCCAGCTTGTGAAAGCCAGCGGCCCAGTGTGCACCGTGCGGTCTGCTTAGAGCTCCGGGTTCTGGCCGTGGGCCCAGAGGGCCAGGCCAGGCGGACGCATGCATCCCCTCTCTTCTCCAGCAGCAGGAGCTTGTGTGTGTGTCCACACAATTTTCAGATTTGCTAAACTGTCCCACATTTCTGAAGGAAACTGAAAAAAACAAAGCATGGGTCAATTCCCCGATATTCTACAGCCAGAGAGGAGCAGGCAGTCCTGGCTGGGTGCTGGGGAGATGGGGAGCCCTCCCCTGTGCCACAGGCGAGGGGCGCTCAGCAGTAATAACCAGCGTGGCCCGGGCGCCCCCTCTGTGAGCCAGGGCGGTCATTTAGCTAAAGCCCCTCAACAGCCCATGTGGTGAGAACTATCATCCTCATTTTACAGATAAAGAAACAGGAACACTGAGGGGAAGCAACCTGCCAAGACCCCAGCGTGGAGGAGCTGGGATCTGTCCCAGCGAGTCTAACTCTGAGCCCAACCTGCTAACCTCCACACACACCACCTCTGCCCGCCTTCGCCTCATCGCTGTTATTATAGATGTGGCAAGGGGAAAACAGGAGAAAATAAACTTTCCCACAGCGCTCACCTCTGGCATCCTCTCCAATGACGTCACACTCTAGATTTGAATCTAGAGGAATGAAGTAACCGTGGACCAGGGTAGGCTCCTTCGCGCCCTCTGCTCTCTCCCGCCCGGGAATTTCAGATGCCCAGGAACAAAAGGCACGAGGGAGGGATGGCTGCTGAGCTCAACACCAGAGTGCTCCCTTCTCTATGGAACGAGGGCACCCAGTCTTTCCAGACTCCCGTGATTCCTCCACCCAGACCCGCTCCTTAGGGAAGTGCCTTGTCACGGCTGCAGGCCAATCCCTTCACTACATCCACAATAGCCAGGATAACGGTAGCTGGATCAAGACTCTAAACACAAACCCTGGTGGCCACCAAAATGTCACCAGAACACTTTCATCTGAGTTATGAAAAGTGAGATACAGCTTTCCACTCAAGAACTAAAAAATAAGTTGCTTTGATCCTCAGCAATACTGTGTCCTAAGTCACTTGATCCCCGCAAAGGACCTCCTTACAAATTCCTGCCTCAAGTCCCTGCCATGAGCACTCTCTAGAGTCCAGGCTATGCACAGAAGCCCCACAGCTTAGCCCGCAGTCACATCTCTACCAGCAATGGCATGGGATTGAAAACAGGACTATATTTTTGACCAAAATCACATACTTTTAGACATCTGACAATGCTAGCAACAGCTTCTACATCCAAAATGCCAGAGGGCCAGAAATACTCCAGATTGATTTTATAACCATTCTGATCAGTTTTGGAGAACAGCATGGAAACACAAACAATCTTTGTCGCCAGGCTGGGGACTTGATGTCAAACTCCAGAAGCTACTGAGATGCACAACTCGATTTCTTCCCGCAGTATTGCCAAGCTCCCGCGCTCCTCTGTTGACTTGTTCTTGTGGAGGACCAAAGTGAGAGAACAGTTTTCGAAGATTCAGATGGAAGCCAGCCACATCGCCTTCTTCCACAGATGTGGAAGTGAGACCCAGAGATGGTAAAGCGCATCGCTTGCTACATCTCTTGGGAAGGTCCCTGTGTTTGGAGACAGAGACCCGGCGGGAGTGCTAGTTCTGCCTCTTCAGTGTCTCTTTGACCTTGGTGAAGTTACTTACAAGCCTCAGTTTCTCGTCTGTAAAGGGGATCGTAAGCCCCATCTCACAGAACGGATGCAAGGATTACACAGGATACTGTAGCATGTGGAAGTGCTTTACAAAATGTAACAGGTTGTGCAAACACAGTGTTAAAAAGGCACGCCCCATCACACGATCTCGTTCCCTTCTCTATTGAGAAGATCAGAGAAGCAAGGGTGGCTGTTGGGAATGTTTGTGCTGGCTTTCTGCACGTTGGGTTCTCTTTTAATTAAGATCCTATCTTTTCTTTTCCTCAGGATGAGGGAGAGCCCGGCCCGGTCTTTACAGCCTCCAGACCTGCATGTGTCACCGCTGTCAGCAGAGGACAAAACCCAAAAGGAGAAGGGGAAAAATACCTCTTTTGTTTTTGAAGCTAACTAGCCCAAAATGCAGCTAGAAAAGTTCCATAAAGGTTTGGCTTTCACCAGCAAAGAGTGGAAACAAAGCTGGCCCCTCCCCTGACCGTGCCCTCTGACCCCGGGCCTGGAAGATCTGTGCTCTCTCAGCCTTCAGGGCTTTCCTCAGGAGCTGTTTGCCTGGGGCGGGGAGGGGGGGGGCGGGGGGGGGCGTGGTTAGCACCAGCCCCAGCGTCCCAGCGTCTGGGGGAGTTTACTGACGAATAGTCAGGAGCGGTGTTTTGTGGCTGCTGCATGTTCTCGTGCAAGGTGGGTTACGGGGAGGAACATGTTAGAGAAATGAGCCTCCTACCACTACCTTTGGAAATTCAGGGCTCAGAGTGTAAATATTTAACAGGGGGAACCCCCTTTCCTTCTCTTTTCTCCCCACCATCCCCTACCCTCACCCTGTACATTCAGCTCATTTCTTCCTGTCTAACAAGGGCCCCTGCGTCTCCTCTGAGCTCTGTTCACTTCGGGTCAGTGTCCACAGATTCCCAGAAAACATCCGTAAATCCCTTCGGCCGCTATAACACAACTGAGGGTAATTCTGTCTTTGCTGTTGAACTTGCCTCTGGCCACAGTCCTGGTTCCATCCTTCCTTCAGATGCAGCCCCTGCAGTCGGGTGAGGAAGCCCCAGGCCCTCAGGATGAACTCAAGAACAAAGAAAAGGGGAAGAAGGCTGAGGTGATTTCCATTCATGAGAGGTGGGGGAGTATCCCTTCTTTCTCATAGTCAGACCCAACATAGCTGGAATATTCTCTCAGCAGGAATATCCCAACTGGCAGCAGGTGGAGGCAGAAAGAGCAGAGGGAGCTGGGAAGTCGAGGACTCCGTTTTGAGGCCCATCCTTGAGTGAAGTTTTCTCATCAGAAAAATGGAAGCAAGGAGATTTCCCTTCGGTACCTCACAGGCAGTTGAGGAGGACAGAAGGCGACCGCGATTCTGGAAGCCCTCGGCGGACAGTCGCTGAGTGCCTGGGCTGCGTCGCCCCCTTGCTAAGTCTCAGGCGGCAGCAGAGGTTGTTGCCCACAGCACAGCACGGCGATAATGAAATGATGATGACGCAGATTCTGAGATGGGTGGGCAGCAGGGACCCCATGAGCCCCTCCCCTGGATTATCTCATTTAACTCCCACATGGCCCTGTGGATTAGCTACTTTTCTCAGTCCCCCTTGACATGGTGAGGAAACAGGCCCAGCAAGGCTGAGTAACGGGCTCAAGGCCACGTGACAAGGCAGTGGTGGAGCTGGGCCCTGAACTTGGGTTTCCTGTGTGACCTTGGGCAAGCAATTTCAGATCTCCAAGCCTTCATTTCCTCATCTGGAGAAAACAAACAGGCTGCACAGGATGATCTACAAGACCCCTCAGGCCTAAGAGTACTGGACTGCCCGTCTTGGCAATTCTACCCGAGACCACATTACCAGGCTGAGTCCATGTTCCAGTCCGGGAGACCCTTAACAAGTGTCTGTGGGGTGGATGAACTGGCGGCTCGGTTGGTCCAGCCGCACACACGCCCTGCACGGCCCTCCCTGGCTGCCTCTTCCAGGGCAGCGTCTCCTGTGGGTCACAGCAGAAACCTGGCCTGTGGCGTCTGTGCCCAGTGACAGGAAAGCTCCACGGTGGAGAGGCTGCAGGCTACAGAGCAGGCCAGATGGATGTACCTTTTCCCAAACAGAAGAAGTACTCTCCCTGGCCCCCGCCACCCTGCTCTGGGAGCAAACCCAAAAGAGCCACCACGGCCTGCTGACAGGCACTGGGGTGGCAGCCTGCCAGCCAGGCCCACATCCCTCAGTGGGCTCGTTCTCCTCGCACCTTCCTCTCCCGGGTCCCACATAAGGGCAGCGGGCCCAGAGCAACCTGTGGCAGCTGCCCGCAGTGCAGCCTCTCCACACGGCCGTTTCAAAGGCTCGACTCCGTGGGAGGTGCTGGGGACGCTCCAAACCCAGAATGGCTTCCGAGCCTCCAGAGAGACTTCCTGTCTCACCTTCACCCCCGCAGCCTGCTCTTCCCAAAACATGAGATGCACACATTCCGGAAGCTCCTGCTGGCATGTGAGCAGTCGTAAACATACCGGTGGGAGAGTCACGCTGCAGTTAGAGGAAGGCAGCTTGGCCATCTGCTGACTGACTCCCTTGGCACAACGTTTGGTGGAGGCCTCCACAACTCCGCCTCGGTTTCCCCCAGGGTAAAGTGAAGCCCAGTCCACCCTGTGGCCAGCTTGACTGTAGGAGCACCTCGCAGACTTGGATACATATAACCAGGTACGACACGACCAGGGTCACGCAGACCCGAATCTTTCCTTCCAGCTTTAGCGAGACATAATTGACACACAACACTGTGCAAGTTTAAGGTGTACAACAAGTTGATTGATACGTTTATAAGTTACTAGAGGATTACCACCATAGTATCAACTACCACCCACATCCTACCACATAGTTACCATTTCTTTTTTGTGGTGAGAACATTTAGGATCTTAGCAACATTCAAGTATATGATACAGTATTATTAGCTATAATCACCATGCTGTACGTGAGATTCCCAAACTTGTTCATCTTATAACTGGAAGTTTGTACCCGTTGACCAACATCTCTCCCTTTCCACGACGCCCAAACGCTGATGACCACGGCTCTTCTCTCTGTTTCCGAGTTTGTTTTGCACATCCCACATATAAGTGTGATCACACAGTGTTTGTCTTTCTCTGTCTGACTTATTTCACTTAGCATAATGCCCTCAGGGTCCATCCTAGTTATTGCAAATGCCAGGATTTCCTTCCAGACCTGAATTTTTATAAGATAAAATTTTTTCCATTTATCAACTCTTGTCTGATGCTGATCTCCTGACCGCTGAGCACCTGGCCTGAGTCCCTGAGATTCGGAATCGAGGAGGCCGTAGTTAGCCTTTTCCCAGGTCTGATCCAACGTAGAGGAATTGATTTTTTTTTTTTTAACCTCAACAGAAGAACCTGTTCCCTTCAACAGCTGGTAAAAGGACTGTGTGTGAAAAATGCTGACCCCTAAGGGCCCCCGAAACCCAGTTAGACAGTGTCAGGGAAACGCCGAGCATTCACTGACAACCTGGGTGAGCAGTCAGTTGGTCCGCCACAGGTAGAGTCCGGGCTCCTTATCACTTCCCTCTTCCTTCTACGAGAAGCAGAATCTTTTCTCTAAAGACAAAGAAAAAAACAGAGGGCCTAGAATGTTTCTTCAGGTTCCTCTCAATCACAGCTTCTTGCTTCTAGGCAATCCTGTTTTCTCCATCGGCAGATGGCAGGGAAAGTGTACTGTCGGCAGGGTGCACGCATCTGAAGGCCCTGCTCGTGCGTTGGAGCATCTCTGTGGCATGGGGACAGCTGGGGCGGATACGCAGGGATAAGCAAGTGAGTCAGGTGACTGTCTCTGCCTCAGTTTCCTCCACCTGTGAAAAGGGGGTTGTGCCTCCTAAGCTCTTTGGGGTGATACAGAAGCACGTGACATAGCAGGGCGAGCATTTGGGCAATAAAGATAAAACCATACTGGAGGATTTTGGGATATTTTAAAGCTGTTTTCCTCTGACGAATGAGGGAGAGAAAATTATGGTTTGTGCCCAAATTTGCCTGATCAACAACTGATCTTTATATGGATTTGGTAAAATGTTGAGTTGCTTTCCTTTACCAGATGGCATCCCTGGGGCCAAAGGGGCTTCACAGACTAAACTCTGCCACCACAAGGTCAACCCCTGCCCCCCATCTCTATGCAGTTACGCTTCCCCTCCACCGTGACTGTGTGGTCTTCAGATAGAGCAGCTGGCTTTGAAATGGCTTCAAGCTGGGTTTCCAGGCCCAGTGACTGTTCTGTGCAAACCCCTTCATCTCTTCTCAAGTGGTCTCCTTGGAGGAGACAATCAGGTTTGGCCCGGGGAGGCTGGTCAGGGCGAGAGCCACAGCTCTGGGGTTGTGGCAAGAACAAAGCCGAAGGATTCACGTGGGGCAGGAACCTGTGACCTCAGGCGCGGCTGGGCTGTAATCAGCAGGCCACTTTTGCAGCCATTCCCCGGGGTTAAGACTTACAAGTCTGAAGACACCCTTAACCACCACTTAAGCTGTTAGATAAGGCCACTTGCCGCCCAGATCAGGGACTACAGCTCTTTACATTTTTTTTCTTTTTTACAAATTTTGGCATCTCTCCATAAATGTGTTTTCAGAATTTTTTTCTTTTACAATCTAAAAAAACTTTGGCTTGTATACATTAAAAACCCAAGACCAATGCCCAGCACGTGAGCAGATGTGCAATAAATACTTATTTTAAAAATAAACTCATTCATTCATTCAACAGATATTTATTGCACACCTACTATGTACAGGCATTATTCTGAGCTTTGGGGGACACTATTGTGAATAACACAGACAAAATTCCTGATGTCGGAGAGCAGGAAACAAATAAAAATATAATGTGAGGTTGGAATATGTGCTATGAAGATAAATTAGACAAGGTAACTAGAGCAAAATGGTGACCAGTATCTTAGAGTCACGAGGGAAACCCGGAAACCTGAGTGAAGATCTGAGAGCTGTGAGGGAGGAAGCTGGGAAGGAGCATTCGGGGCCAAGGGGTGAGGCCGGAATGGGCTTGGCATAGCTGACGAACAGCAAGGAGGCCAGTGGCTGGAGCAAAGAGAGGGAGTGAAGATAAGAGGAGATGACCTTGGAGACGCTGCCAGAGGTCAGAACAGGCTGGGTCTTGAAGGCCCTTGTGAGGCTGTGGGGTTTTATACTGACCATGGCAGGATTTTGAGCAGGGATGTGGCAGACAGTGGCACTGTGGAGGCTAAGCTGCAGGGGAGCAAGAATGGAGGATGGGAGACCCTGGTGGAGTCTGGGCACAGAACGGTACTGGTGCCGTGGACGATAAGAGCGCTTATGCGTGGGACGTGCTCTTTACGGAGAGCCAGCAGCGTTTGCCAATAGGTTGGAATGGATGAATTAAAACTACTTAAAAAAAAAATCCCTCAACAAATAAGTCAATCAGGTCTCTTTGAGCTGAGAGAAATTTCTGCAGGGGCTTTCATTTATGTATTCTTTTTTCTTAATTTTATCCAGCTCTTCAGTCTTGGGCTATTAGATTTACCATGACGATAAGTGGAGGTTAGCTCTATTCCCAAATCGAACTCTCCTTGACCGTGTTTCTCAGACACCAGGCCCAGGGGGTTAGGACCACAAGAATTTGTTCTTTAGAAATTCTGTTACTGATTTGCCTATTCTGTATGCTACCTCGAGATAAGTAGGCCTGGAAATACTAACCTGTCTAGAAAAACATATTGTGAAAGTTGAAGACAACAATGAAAAGTATCAATGGGAATTGTGGGGCAAAGGCTGTGTGATTTTTCTAGCAATAAAAACTACGGGAAAACACTTGTTTTTAAAAAGAAAACATTTTAAAGTCTAGACACATGAAGGGAAAAATCCATAACGTTTCAGAATCTAGCAAAATAAGCCAAAATAAAACAAAACCAAAAACTCCTTGTAACTTGATTACTGATGTCACTGTGAATTATCCTCTTTGTCATTTCCACCCACAGCATAATGACAGACAAATTACATGCCTGAGGTCACACTCCAGGCTGAGGCCTAGACCCTTTTCCCTTTTTTCCTGAATTAGACTCTACTGAGGCAAGACAGATCTAAAGGAAACTTGATGAGGATAAAAATAATATGGGAGCACAACTATGCTATTTGCTGGTTTTATTACACATGCTTCATCTTGCACTTTATACAAAGTGTGCTTGGATGGGAATATCAGGGATTATAAAAAGGTCAGACTTTCCCTGCCTAGAATCATCGAATGACAGCTATACAAGAACACTGAGATTATCTGGTCCAGATTTAAGGTATCTGACAACTGGAATGTCAGGCCAGGAGGCAACTGGAACCCTGGGCTCGTGCATACTGGCTCAGTAGCTGCCCTGATCTCGTCCAGCTCCCTCATTTCCAGGAGAAGAGCTTGACGCCCAGGGAGGTGTGAAGACCTGACCAGGATCACATGACTAGCTAATGGGTGAGCTTGCCTGAAAACCAGTGCTTTTTCCACCACAATATTCTATCCCTTATTTAATGTTAGACATCAAATACCAAATAATGAATTATCATGGTCTCGAAATAACTTTGGCTCATGTCCTAAAATCCCAGGAGTAGGACTGACTTCAGGTGCAGCTCGAGAAAAGGACTGGTTTCTCTCTCCTTGTCTCTTGGGTCAGCTTCTGCGGGATTGGCTTTTTTCTCAGATGGTCCCTTGCCTCATGGTGACAAGGTAACTGCCAAAACTTCTAGACCTAACATCATCCCCTCAGGTTAAGTCCAGGAAAAAAGTTTCTCTCTCTCTGTCTCTTTCACACGCGTGCGTGTGTGTGTGCGTGTGTGTGTGTGTGTGTGTGGCCTAGGGAATAGATGAACCGATTGGCTGAGGGTTAGGTCCCTCCCTACCCCCATCTCCACACCTGGGTTGAAAGTGAAGGAGGGGTGTTCCCCAACAGGCAGCCTACCCAGAAGAGGGGTGAGCGGATGCTGGACACACGGGAGGAGGGACTGCAGGGAGATCCTTTAGGACAGACCTTGGCCGTGGGCCGGAAAGAGCAGGAGGACCCCATCCAAGACAGCTTCCTTTATAATGTGGGCCTATGGCATTTGCAAACCCTAAATCCAATGGAAAAACAAAGAACACAGGAGTTCAAAAAAAGCAGGAGCAGTGATCGGCTCAGGGGTATGGGTAAGATTTATGGACTTGCTGGATTTTGAATCAAATTTTGAAAAAAAGGGAAGCAGACGAACGGATAGAAGACAGAAGTATTTCAAGCGGGCTGGAACAATCGTGCGTGTGAAGGTGGAGAGCCTTCACCCACTCGCTCACTGCTTCTTTCCTTCACTCCGTCGATGAACATCGATTGAACGCCTGCTTGTGCTGCACACAGCAGCAGGTGCTGCGCTGGGACGGTGAACAGGACACAGTCCCAGTCTCTCCCTCAAAGAGCCGGAAGCCAAGCGTGTCCACAGCAGAGTCTGGGCAAGTGTCACAACAGAGGAAAGCCCCGAGTGCTGTGGGGACACCTCATCCAGACCCGGGGAAGGAGAACGTGAAAGTGAGCTGAGCCACGGTGAGTCCAGCAAAGTGCAGGAGCGGAGCGGGTGGTTCCGGCTGAGGGAAGAACACGGGCAAAGCCCCAAGAGGGCCAGAAGAGCAGGGCAAGTTGGTGGGAGGTCTTGAAGCCAGATGGGAGAATTTAGACTCGATGAGACAGGATATGGAAAGCCACCACAGGCCCTACGCAGGGTCAGACATCCCGAAAATAGTGTAGAAGCAAAATTGCTACACCAGGTAAGAGTAGGACAGAATTTGGGACACTATCTTGCCAACTAGGAGGTGGGATTTCTGACCTCAGGATATCAAGTCCAAGTGGAAGGAAGTTGAGTTTAGAAAGACAGCCCAGCGATGCAGACAAGTAGTGCTCGTGGGTAGAAGAAAGTGGAGGGTGAGTGAAGTGAGGATGAGAGCCGAGGGGAGCCTGGGAAGGAAGTGCCATGGAGAGCAAAGGCAGAACGTTGTTTTAGCAGGAGAGCTGGTAAGAGAAGCCACACTGCTCGGGCAAAAACTCCAGGAAGCTGGATAATGCCAAGTGTTGGCAGGGGTCTGGAGACATGGGGACCCTTGTACATGCTGATGGGAGGGTGGGCTTTTGCACCAATTCTGGGGAGCAATCTGGCACATTGGCGAAATCAAGTATAGGTAGACCTAACAGCTCAGCTATTCCACTCCTGGGCATAAATCTCAAACACGTTTCTAACCTACAACAATGCTGAGTGCAGTGTTATTCATGGCAGGGGAAAACTGGAAGCAATGGAGGGTCCACACCCGGAAAGAGAAAAACACGTACCATGGAATATTATGCAACAGTTAAAAACTTGGTGCTAAGCAAAAGACAAAATAAGCTATGTAGCAGTTCCATTTTTATAAATAAAAAGTAGATGCTGAGAAAATGCAACATTGTAGCTTCCCCACCCCCTCCCTGCCAGCACTCCTGATCCCCTTTTCTGGATTATTTTCCCTATAGCACTTAGCGCCTTCTAACACATTGACAATGTTCTTATTTTTATGCTTATAGATTGCTGTCTTTCACCCCCTGTTAGTATATACATCCCACGAGTGCAGGATCCCCGATGGTTTTGTTCACTAATGTGTCCCAAATGCCTGAGCTATAGGAGACAGGCAGCAAATATTGTTGAAGGAATCAATGAACAGGACAACGATACACGTTTTGCAAGAACTCATACAAACCAAAAGATGAGAATAGTGCTTTTAAGCACAAGAGCTCGGCCAGGAGGGGTGTGAGGGACGAGATGGAGGCCCGAGGGACCACGCTGCGCAGAATGTCCTAGACTGAGACACAGGTTGGTGTCCTCTTAGTTCCATTCTCTCCCACCTCCCAGTGGCTGGCCTGGACCTGTGGGCAGCCATGCCCGACTTCCAAGACATCAGATATGGAAAACATAAGCCTGATGACACTGAGTCCTTGTCCTGGGAGACCAGAAGTCTGAAGGATTCCAGGTGAATGGCTCTCCCCAAACCCATTTTAGGAAAGGTGTTAGCTGGACAAGTCTGCCCTGGAGTCCACGCAGGCCCCTTAGAGCTTTGGCCAATTTGGGAGTTTGGAATTCGCAACTGGTTCACATGTATGAGCAGGTTTAAAACTAAACAAAGAGTGAATTCATGCTAGAAGGTTCCTAACAAGTCATCAGTTTCCTCACCAGTAGCACGAGAATATCTGGAGAGTTTTGCAAAACACAAATTCTCAAGCCTAATCTCCATGAAGATTTGGATTCAAAAGATATTAGGGGGCCCAGGAATGCTTTTGTTTTGTTTTAACTCCCCAGGGGATTGTGGCCCAGTCAGGACCAGGGCCCCAGCACTGGGCAGTGGAATCCCAGTCCACGGCCGGCCCCGCAGCCAACCTGGCTCTCCCCAGGGAGGCAGGAAGTCTGCTCTCTCCCATCCCCCACTAGGAACGCTGGAGGGGGCTTCAGGAGGGAAGCAGTCGCAACTCTGGGTGGAGGTGGGCAGAGAATGGGCCAAAACACCCCCTCAGCCCTTCTCTAGTATCAGCATTCCAGGCCCACCCACCTGGGCCCTTGGTCACCAGGAGACCTCACGCGTGCACGCAGGCCCTAACCTGCCCCGAGCCCGGATCCGGTGCTTCCCAAGCTGCTCTCTCAGCCTGCTTTGAACAAAGGCGATTGTTCTCCCAGGAGTTCACTGCAGGGAGATGTCTGTCCATCCTTTCCCCTCTCCCATTCCTCCAGTCTCTGCTCCCGCCTCTAATCCCTGGGAGGGAAGGTATTCTAAACTCCACCGCTCTTGGCTGTTTTTTCCTCTCCGACTTGAAAGCCGCACACTCTCGTGTGTGGGTATTTGCGCAGAGTCCCTCCTCCCAAGCAGGCACACTCCCGCAGCCACAGGCGCATTTTCCACGCCCGAGGCTGAGGTGCGGGGACACGAGCGATTTTTAAAAACACGCATTTGGAGTTGCCGACCTTCCTGTGGGAATCCTCCTATTATTTAAAGGCTGGATTGTGCCTTTCCCTGCCCCCACCTGATGAAGCAGTAAATTGTAACAGGAGAATCTGGCTAAACAAGTTTCCGATTCAAACGTTATCTTGTGGACAAAGAACTCTTTGAATATGGTTTCTGTGTCTGGCTTCTTGTGATGGAGTGGAAAGTTACATTTTCACTGTTGCTAGAATTCTCCTCCCTTCTGCAGCGTCCAGCGGCCGCTTTCGGAGAAGGAAGGCTTCGGCCGGATGGGGGACCGGGGAGGCCACGCGGCCAGGCCATTTCCTGCTAATTAACACGTGGATATTGATAATATTTCTCTCCTGGAAGCTGCCTCTGAGAAGGAGGTCCGGTCCCCACGTCATCAATAGGCAGAGGGCCCCTTTCTCCAAGAACCCACAGTCCAAACACGCTTGGGCGGGTGATTGATAGAAAGCTCCCATTTTAAAAGGATTCCAAATCTAAACAGAATGTGTCTGGTTACTGACAAAATTAAATTACCCTCCGCTGAAGGAACTTCCCCTTCCAGTGAAAACAAAGTTATAGTTACAGATAAAATAGAAACTTGGGCATAAATTCTTAAGAGGTTTCTAACAGCAAGCGAGAGTGATTGTTAAATTTATGGGCTTAATTTTATTTCATGTTTGTCCCACTTTGATAGACTTCATAAATGAGAAGGTACAAAAAACCTTTTTGTGTGTAGTATTCGAAGGGTCAAAAGTCCAATCGACTCTTCGGTTGAAAAAGCACCTGGAGGCCCAGGTTTTCCTGAGCTCTCTCTTCTTCTCTGCTCTTGGAAATATCTCTTTTTCTCCCTAGAAACACGATAACCAGGCCGCCCTGGAGAGAAGGACAAGGTGGAAACTTGTCTTGTGCCGTGGCCACTCTTTCCAGGGGAAAGACTGCATTTAACACCCTGCCTTCATGGACAGTTCTCATCAGACTTTCTCCTCGCTCTCCTTGCTCCCAGAAATGAGGCCAATATTGCGAAACAGGAAGCAGCTTGTAAGGATTTTGGTTTTCAGATCGGCCAACAAGAGAGCATTCCAGTCCATTGTTTTATTTATTTGATGGGCCTTTGCTGAGTCTCTGCTTTGGCCGCCACTACTCTAGGCTCTGAGAGGAGTACAGGAGTCTTCAAGGGAACTCCTGTCTGTAAGGTACATTCTCATTCACACATGCTTTCACCCTCTCAGACGGATGCCAGGCGAGAGGGAAAATGGCCTCTGGATCTAAAACACTTGGAGACTGTGGAGGGAGGTCAGATTGCAGAGAGGAAACCTCCGGAGAATGGCACAAGGCCTCCCTTAATCCAGACATGTCAAAAGTATGGCCTCCCAGAGAAGAGAGAGCGGACGACCGGGCCCCCAGGTGCTCTCAACCAAGAGTCTAGAATTTCCAATTCTGTGGGTTTGGTTTGTTAAGTGTTTCAGCTGGAAAGATGTCTTCCTCCGAGACGCAAACCTCAACAATAAGGCCCCTCTCTTTCGTTTGAATCCAGTTTCAAATCTCCTCCCTAACAGAGAAACTTTATCTCCTACATCCTCTGCACTCTTCTCGCTTACATCCATGGATACGGGCTGGCGAGCCCAGCTGGACCCTGCCACAGCCCTGTTCTAAAGAGAGAGATGTCATCGGCATGGTTTATATTTGGGGGAAATTTGCTTTCATTTTACTTTTGATTAATGTGCTAAGATGTTATATTAGGGAAGGCACCCCTCCCTCCTTTCCATCTGTGGGCCTCACCAAGCGGGGTGGGTTCTCAGGAGAGCAGCTGAGGCCAGCGCGAACATAGGCACTCCCAAGGCTTGGCAGGGCTGCGTGGTGCTGAGGCGATGGCTCTTCCATCACACTGTCATTGCATTGCAGAAAACATCCTGAGCAGTCGAGCTGCAGCACTGCTGGCAGCAGAGAGCTGACCACCGGGGGAAGGACCAGCCAGTCCGTCCTGTCCTTCACAGACTCCCTGTAATGTCTGTGTTAGGTGGTGGGTTCTTCACTGGCCCTGAGACCACTGACCCCTCACTGGGCTGGAGCAGGTACTCAGGCGCCATGCTGAGTAGGTTAGAGAGGACTCTGCTGTGTCCTGAGTTGCCGTCATTACCACTCATTGCCACTGTCACCAAACCAGCCAGCCCTCGATATGCTCCAAGACAGTCCACCTAGGCTCCCTTTCAACCAGATCACCATTCCTTAAACTCTTCCTGTGTAGAAATTGTGGATTCCCAACTGTTGGTATGGCAGTGGTTTTAAAATTCAATTCAGAACAAATTTAATGAGCATCTATTATCTCCATTCATTTCACATTTATTGATCTCTTATATGCCCACCAATGGGAGACAACAGTGAATGAACCTGGCCTTCCAAGTTCATTGAAGGAATATCCAGGATAGTACTAGGCACTTATTGTCCGATCTTCCTGAAAAATTCCCAGACGCCCTCTCCCAGTTTATTTGGCTCCTCATCTCCCCTAAAATCCCCCTCAAAAGAGAAATAGCCGTAACAGTTGGCTAGAGTATTAGAAATGGAGAGTATAAAAGAATGTGTTTAAAGTCAGACATGGGTCCGAGTTGCAGTTTACTACTTCCTCATCATGAGACGCTAGCCCACAGAACATCTCTGAACTCAGTTTCCTCATTTGTAAAATGGTGATAATAAACCCTTCTTTAAGGGAGAGCTGTGAAGATGAACGAGCCAACAAGTGCACATGGCCAGTCTGGGTCAGACACACAGCGGTGGGCCCTGTGGAGGGGTAGCTGCCATCGTGGTGGTGGTTACACACTCTTATGACTACGGCTATGACTGCGTCGGAGACAAGTGTGTGCTTTGCGAGGGAGCATAGCCTTCAGAGACAAGCAGTGATGTGTGGACAACTTGGGAGAGCAGCCCTTCGAGGCAGTAGCCTATCTCAAGTCTCAAGTGGGTACATCACATTGTACAATTTGGATTTTTCACTGGAAGTGACGTCTTCCAAAGACAAAAGCAAATGTCCTCTCGTTCTGGAGGAAAAGTGTAAATTGAGTTTTTTGGGTTTTTTTTTTTACTTGCTTGTGATCTTCAGTTGCTTCTTCCACCTGTAGGGCCAGTCTTCTTCAGAACAATTGAGCTGTCTCAGCCAAATCCGTCAAGAAGCTCAAAAGAAAGATACTGTGTTGGAGTCCTGCTCTGAGTCACTGGGGGGATGGGGGTAGGCACCACAAACACTTCTTTTTCCTTATTTTTCTTTTAAAGGGTTGGTAGATCATGATCAAAAAATAATCGTCACCATCTAAAAATGCTTTATAAGTGAACGAGCATTGTTTGGCTTTTTGTTTTTCCTCTCTTTAGCCTGAGGAAGTCAGAGGGGGCCACCGTGGAGCGCTATAACTTGATGTCACCCTTCTTCATCACCTTGGACAAGCAGAGAAAGTAAATACTTTTGTGAATCCACCCAGGACAGTCCCTTCAGGCCAGATCAGTAGTTGACAGCTGAGTTTACAGTAGTCAGCAAGCAAAAATATAGAAAAACTTAATACGTCAATTTGGGTTTTATTGTACTGAAAGGATTTTCACTTTTAAAGATAATCTCTAGTTTTGGCTTATAAGGCCCAAGAAGATAAACTAGACAGACACCCCCCGTGCATTAAAAAAATTTCCTCCAATTAACGCAATAACCATAAAGTGGCTTTCATGATATCCATTTTCAGATTTTGGTATTGAGCCCAATTCAAAATTTGAGAACAGTTTTCCTATTTTTATGGCCAATACATTGAGTGCATATATTTCTCACTGTTTAAATCAGAGGGAAAGTTTCATCTAGGATTATTTATTTTCACTCTTTCATTTTAATTCATGTGCCTCTGGAGAATGTATCTTTTGTATGATTCTATTTCCAAAAACCAAAGGAAAACAGAAGATGAGATGTGATTGGTTAGTTCCTTTAGAAGGTTGTTTGGAGTGGCCTCTCCTGAGAACTTTTTTTTTGTAAGTCATATTTCAAGTCTTTGATCTTGACAGCCCTGAAATACTACCTTAAAATTACATCATAACTATAAAATGACTTTTGTTGGGTAGTGGAATGACTTTTCAAAAAGCTTCCACTAAATATACAAATATTATAGTGAAAGGATGTCAGAGTATTCCAAATGATTAGTGATGGTATTAAAATTGCCAGTATTGCTATATATTGTACCCCTAAGAAATTCAGAATATTTATGGGAAGGCCTTCATCAAAGTAGTCTGGCTGGTTTTTTTTTTTTTTTTTCCTTTTTAAAGTAATTGGTAATTTCTTCTTTTAGACTCTTTCACATGCTTTGCTATAACTAAAAGCCATTTAAACTATTGATTTTTTCCAGTGAGGAAAAATAGCTTATATGCATACAAGTCAGTAGACCAATTGAACCAAATAATATCTAATATCATCTTAAACATTTGTTAATTCAATAAATATTTATGGTAGATTCATAATATATGATACAAATTCAACTCTGTGCACATGGCACAAAGAAAAAAGAAAAAGAACACTTTCAATAGTGTGTACCTTCCACCCCCCACTCACTCAAGGACAGACCCCAGAGCCAGCGAGGCGAGGGGCATGGATCTGCTGTCCACTCTGCTCGTTTTACTTTTCTTGTACCTCTCAAGGGTGAGGCTGAATGTAAGGCTAGAGTTTGAAAGATAAGATAAGGGTTTGGGGTATATCAGGGCCTCCAAATAAAAGCCAGCTGATTCATCTGGCTCCCAACCAAAAACAGACAAAACAAAAAAGTCTGATCCATTATCAGAGACAAATCTGCCTGTGTTGGACCTAGTGAGAGCTGTCCCTATATTGTAGTTCATAAGCCATTGAAGAGATTTTTCAAGGATAATCTTGACTCCAAGGTTTATTTGCCCTACCCCTTGTGGTAGATGCTTAATACAATGCAGTCAAGTAAGATGCACCTGCTGTATACAAAGCTTTGTGCTGAAATTATAGGGGGAAATTCGTGGATCACCTAGTGGGCATTTCAGGGGCATGACAACAAGATTATTCATACATGCATATGTATACATACACACATATAACTTGAGAATGAGTCACATTTTTGTCGAGTGGGCCAATCTTGACAAGTCTTTTCCTAAGCTAATAGTTTGTTTAACTAATCTTTACTTTCCTTATTAGGAACTGTGAGCACATCAAATGATATAAATTTAAAAGATGAGATAAGACATATTTGTTTTTACATTTCTGTTTTTAGAATTAACTATTGATGGCGTTGGCAATTTTGTTGTTGGTGGTGGTGATGGTGGTTTTTTAGAACAAGCTAGTGATTTAAAAACAGAAGTGTAGACACAGAGAATTTATTTATGTGCTGGTCATGAGCTCCATTAGCCAATGGAAGGCTTTCATGGGTAACATGTATGATATGTATACATTGTATACTCAGGTGCCATAACATCAGCCATTAGCTGATACACACACGCTGGATTCAGTGAATCACCCCTGTCCCCAGTCTCAGTTGCATCAAATCTGAAATGCATCATGCTAAGAATTTCCCCCTAATTTTTTTAAAAAAGAATATTTTCAAGAAAAACTAATCCACCTGTTTCTAATTCAGTTACAGCTTATTCCCTTAAGACATGACCTTGCCTGAGCTGGCTCTATCCAAAAAATCTTTTTACTCTACTATTTTGAGGCTTCTTTGCAAACAGGTGGTCCTTCAAACAGCTGGGGGCCTCCCCGGCCCTCAACTCATGTTTGATTCAAGCTCAGAATGAGCCTTGTTTAATCAACTGGACTCCCCAAGAGGTTGGAAAACGTACCACCCCATGATCAGGAGGAGAGAGCCGTGAAGTAAGCACTGAATTTTCTCACAACTCAAACCTAATCCTTCCCTCTCTTCTTATAGGATCAAATGAAAATTGCAAAGGTTACATGCAATACCTCACTCAAGCTGACCTTTTCAGTTCAAGAGAAACAAAAGTGATCAGATAGGGAGTGTGACTTTTGGACAGAGGGCCATCCCATCTGGGGACAGCATCATTGTAGGGATTATGTCAACAGAACTTGGTAGCTTTATTTTAGAACAAGAAATGATGGCAGGAAAAGCAATAGACATCCTCATTAAAGCTCATTTACTGGAGAGGCTCAAAATCCTCCTTTCCTCTTTGGTATCACCCAAGTTACTCATGCCAATTTGTGAAGCTGTACATCATTATTTTAATTGTCTGCAGCCCTTGGGTGAGTTTTAATGATCTCACTGGGCTGGATACAAGCAGGGTTCCGGACACTACAGTTAAGAGTTTTCACAGAGATATGTGGTGGCCACCAACTCAGGGGGGACTACAGGAACATGGTCATTGACAAGCTTTGGGACAAGATTTGGGTCTGTGTGGTTTTTCCCTTCTCTCCTAACATAGCAGCTGATTGTCTGGTGACGTAACAAAGATAAACTGGAACTAGGCTCTGGCAAGGGTTTTGATTTGCTCAACAAAACCCTGCCCATTTCCCTGCTTTCCACACAGCTCTCTCTTCTGCAGGTTCCTCCCTGCTAAAAACCTTCCCTTTGCTCCAACCCTCCCCACAACTTCCCTAGAGGAAAAAGCCCTAAACAAAAGCTCCCACTGCGCAGAGTGTTAATTATGAGGCGAGGGAGTGTCAGTGGGTCAGCTTCAGAGAAAGAAAGATCCGGGCAGAGAGAAAGGGAGATCGGCCTGTGCTGGAATCCGCTGCACACACGCCCCTTCTACTACTGTTCATCTGTCCTTCATACCTCTTCCCCTGCTGAGCCTCAGGCCTGTGTCTCTAACCCGCTCCAGAGCACCCAGCTGGAGAGTAGACGAACCACCGGTCTGGCTGTCAATCCCACCCACAGCCCTGGGTGTGTCCCGCCTGAACTCTAGCAAAGCCGCTTGATGAATGGAAACTTTAAACATTCTTTGGATGCTCCTGGTATTTGAATCACCGTCTAAACGGGTGTGACATTAAAAAGTTTGGAAACTTTTTAAGAGAAAGGGCAAAAGGGGAGGGAAAAGAGGGGAACTGTCCAAAAAGTAGGTGGTCCTGCGTTAGCTCAGAGCAGACCCGCACAGCAAGCCACGCGCTGGGCTCTGGAGGGCAGACGTGGTGTCAGCTGCCTTTGGACAGCCTCATCCGAGACCATGCCTGCTAATATTGCTGCCACGCTTCTCTTTGGACTTTTCTTGTCAAATCCTTCAACATCGCTCTAGATTCGTGTGGTTCTAATCTCTGCGGCTACATGGAGAAAAATGAAGTCCGGCTGAAGCAGAAGGAAAATTATTTTCTTGTAGTTTTGCTTTTAAGCGAGTATTGGAAAACAAGGAAGTTGAGGAGGTCAGCTGGGCTCCCTGGAGAATCTCTTGGCTTATAAGGGAGGTGTAGGTAAGGGTGGCCCACCAGGAAGGTCTCCAAAGCAAAGGGCAAGATCTTGAGTGCCCACTGGAGTGGCCAGGGAAACTGACATGGAGGAAGTCAGCCCAAATGGACTTTAGTAATAAACTCCTCAGATTCACTGTCGCACACAAGGGCAGGGGATTGACGTGACACGGCAATGGATGTGGAAAATGGTGAGGGCCGAGGGGGAAAGTGAAGGAACCACAGTTATGTAGATACCAGGAGACAATGAAGGAGCAAGTGTAGAGGGGCTGGTTGATGCTGAGATTCAGAAAAAACAAAATCTTTCTTTAAACAAATGAACACCATATTCCTGCCACGGAGATGAGAAAAGTGGTGATGAACCAGCCCAGAATAACGTCCAAGGGCGCCAATCTTTTTGGAGACACGGCCGTCTGTGAGGCCTCTGATTTCCCCACATCCCCCCTGCTGCTCCTTGCAGCACACGGTGATGCTGACTTAGGAAGCCTAAGTGAACCGAGACGAATTTAGTTTTGAGGATTTCTCAACAGGCTGCAGATAACTGGAGACACTTTAAGCTGTTGTGAAACTGAAGCTGGAAGTCACTGCCATCCCACAAATCTAGAGCTGGAGGGGCAGACTGATGGCCTCAGGGGAGAAGGTAATAACACAAACCCCCTTTTCAGGTAAGGGCAAATAACAATGAAAAGAAGAAGCAATTTTATTTGGTCAGTGATTTCACGGCCTCTGAGATGCACGCCCCGGGATCCAGCCGCGAAGCCCCGGCCGTGGAGCCGTGGCCTGCCTGAGCCTCGGCCGTGGGACCAGGGGTGCTGCTGAAGGCCTGGCCGGGAGCCTCCAGAGGTGAGTCCAGGGCGTTGGTGAGTTTCTCTAAACAAAGAGCACACACATGCACAAGTCCTCGATTGACGACTAATTTCTATAAACATTTCCTGCTGAGCAAAGTTCGAGGCACAGGCCAGTTTTTTCCCATTGAAAAGGAGAGAGATGAATCAAGATGATGGCTCTCACTGGTTTCTTTGTGAGGTCATGTTTTTCATGATTTGCCAGAAGTAATAACGTACACACTGAGAGGGAGAAGCCGTCTAAGGTGAACGCCCTGAGCTCACAGCTCAATCTCCTGTTAGCAAAGACTCTGAAACTCTTCTGCTCTGAGTTAAGTCCTTCTGTGCCCCTAGACTAGGCTTTTCGGACAGATGCCAGGATGTTTGCAATCCTCTTTGGCTTCAGAGTCTGCATCCGAAGCAGCCATAGACAGGCTCGGCTTCATCCGTGGAAGCTGTAACGCAGGCTCCTTATTGAGCATCTGTCTTCTGCAGGCCCAGTGCCACGTGAGGCCTTGGGGGGAAACAGAGGACCAGGAGCCAGGTCCTGCCCTTGAGAAGTTCGTGGCGTAGTGGGGGAGCCAGGCACCAGCCTCCTCACACGATAGCTGCTCCTGAACGGGGGCCGTGGTTGCTAGGCAGCTGCCTTAGAACAGTTATTCAAGTCAGGAAGTCAAGTCCTGCTTCTAGCTCTGCCCCTTGACACGTAAGTCACTTGTCTCAGGCTCCTCTGCCTACGGTGTAATACATACAATTAGAGAATTACTTAACATCTCTCCTATAATGAGCAGCAGTTGCATATGCTCAGATATATTTTAATGACTCAAATTAAAAGGGAATATAATTGTGTTCCCAGGTCATCCTGAGTGAGATCCGAGCACCTTTTCCCACCAGTCTTACAGGTCATTATTCTATTTCTTTGGCGTCCTCCAAAATGCCATTCGCAAATTCAGTAAGTATTTGCTGAGAAAATGAGCAAATGACTCAAGAAACATTTTGATTTCTTTGAATCATTTGTTGGCTCCTCATGCTACAATGTCTAGCACTCAGACAACCACACCCTTTAGCATGGATATCTGCTCAGGATCCATTCCTCCTTTTTCTGGTCGTAGCCCCTCATTTGGCTTTGGGAACTATCCTTCCCTGTTGGATACAATCATGGGGGTTCCTTTATACAACCCTAAGCTAGACCAGCAACATAACATGAGAATTTTAATCTTGAATGATCTTGAGAATAGTCAGAGTTCAGCTGAGACTGCGGTGTTCTGAAGAAACTCTTCTTTAGCTCCTGCTGCCTTGACCTGCCCTGGCTCCTGTCCTCTCCAAGCTTGTCTTTTCTGCTTTCGCTTTAGTTCTGTGACCTACCATGGCAGCCTTACAATAAATATTTTTTGCACTTAAATCAACTAGAGCTGGTTTCTGTTGCTTGCCATCGGAGCACTATTCTGCCTGCTGTACACATCTTCAGAAAAGGTCCGGGGACTTAAACTAGGACACCAAATAGAAAAAGAGAACTTTCAGAGCTAAAAGAAGCTTTCAAAATCTAGTCCAACCATTTTGTTTTGCAGATAATCTGAGCCAGAGAAGTTCAGTGACTTGACCAAAACCCTAACATTGGCTGGTGAGAGTCAAGCCCAGAACTCCGGAGAGCTGCCTTCCCGTCCACGGGCCTTTCCACTTTTTGCTGTTTCCTGTCCTCAGGTCTTGTCTTCTCTTTGAAGGTTATTGCCTAGGGCCATTTTCCTGCTACAATGGCAGAGTAGTTAGGACAGAGGACGCAGAGTCTGCAAAGCCTAAAATATTTACTATCTGTCCCCCTTTACAGAAAGTTTGCCAATATCTGCCCTACGCATATGTAAATGAATGAGTACGGGTGTGTTTCAATAAAACTTTTTTATAGACACTGAAATTTGAATTTCATATAATTTTCAAGTTTCTCCAAATATTCTCCTTTTGATTTTTTTTCAAACATTTAAAAGTGTAAAACCCATTCTTAGCTCATGGACTGCACGAAAACAGGTAGTGGATCCACAGGCAGCAGGCCAGCAATCCCTGGCTTGAGCCAGTTTGAGTTAGGGTTTCTGCTGCCTGCAACGACCTGCAACCTAACTGATACAATAAAGTCATCCACACATTTACTGATCATCTACCATGTGCTGGGCATAAAATGAGGAAAAACGTACAATCCTTCCCCCGGGGAGCTCAGAATCTAGTTAGGGACTCAAGACCGTCCACAATAATAGCCACCATTTATTGCTACCTATTACAATGTGTTAATCACCTTTCCCTTTAGATGAGTTATCTCATTTAATCTTCATTAACAATGCTACTAGATGGCTTATACTATCATTCCCATTTGACAGATGAGGAAAGTGAGGCTCAGAGAGATCAAGTACCTTGCCCAAGGTCACCAAGCGAGCAGGCAGGAAAGACCTGAACCCAGGTTGTGTGACTTTGAAGCCTGAGGACCTAGCCACTTGCCGGGGGAACCCACCATAGTGTGGCTCCAGCCCACACTGTGGTTCCCACTCTCCACCGTCTGTCCTTTCCTCTCCTGTCCTCACAGCCTGGGGGACTCACGATGCCCACACCTGTCCTGGGCAGCTTTCCAAAACTGCAATGTTGCTCAGCTCCCTGTCCCAGTTCTCTGAAGATCTCAACCATCAACCCTTAGTAACCAGTCCTTCTTCCAAACACCTCTAGCACCTGCTGTCAAGATGACGCATCTTCAGCTTATAGAGGGTTCTGATTGTCGTTTAGCTTTATCTGTGTTTCCTGTCTCTCCCCAAGTGACACTATCGGTGTCGGGGGTGGGAATTTCCCTCTGCCTCTTGGGAAACACTCAGGACAAGCTCAAAAACCTAGCAAAAGAGTGAGATAAAAGGAGAGATCCAGCAGCTAAGGAAACAATTAAGAACCAGAACATCATCATCTTCTATGAGAAAAAATAAAGGCAACATCCCCCTCCCAAGAAAAATGAAACAAACACATCCAGGAAATACTTAAGGTAATAAAAGTTAAAACAGAGGGACAAGACAAAGATTAAAGAAACTAGAAAGGAAGGAGTATAAATAGAGAATAAATTGGTGTCCATACCTGAAAGAGAAACCTCTTCCCCACCCCAAAAATAGAACCAAAAAAATATTTGAGGGCATAATACAGAAAAATTTCTCCAAAATCAAGGAATATTTGAATCTGCAGATGGAAGTTGCGGGGGGGGGGGGGGGCGTCTCCCTCTAAACAAGGAAAACCTGATATAGAACCATCACGACTTCAAGAATAAAGAATCCTTCAAGCATCCAAGCAGAAAATCTAGGGCCCTACAAGGGGGAAATGATAAAGCTGCCTTCCTCCTTCTAAATAGCAACATTCAATGCCAGAAGGTTCTGAGGGAAAGAAAAGGTGACCCAGGAATGTTACCCTCAGCAAGCAGTCATCCCCATACAGAGAGGTAACGCTCAGACATCCTCAAATGTGAAGGAATTCAGGCCATGTAGCCCCGATGAGTCCTTCTGCAGGGGGAGGGGGAGAAAACCCACATGACAATGATACAGCCAGTCAAGAAACGGCTCAAATCAGAGCACGAGCAACAGGAAAGTTTGGTAAAAGGACTAGCAGTAAACATTGAATCCAGAGGACTAAACCCTGGAGAAATAAATGGATGCAAATCAGAATGCAGGTGCCATAAACCCAAACAAATTACAGATAACGGAAGCATCAAAGATTGGGAACCGGAAGAAGCCGGAGAGCATTGAAACAGCCAATCACTAGGCAGAAAGTCAGTCAAAAGCACCCACCCAACCTTTCCTTTGACTTTCATCATCTATTATGTTTTTTCTTAACCTGGGAGTGATCTTTTGGAAACTAATATACCTTGTCATTCAGGAACTAATATGTAAAGGTCATCAATTTCACCTGAGTGCCTTTCTTCTGTTAAGTTCAGGTAAAACCAAACCCAATATTTTATTTTTGAAAGCATGCATAATATGATCCTGTTGCTATAAAATTATTTCTGTCCTCTCTCTCTGCATATACATAAGGTGAAGTCCAGAATATTACTTACTGTTATTCATTGGTTATTTGGGATGGTAATAGTAACAATAGCTAATTCTTATTATGGACTACACTGTGTGTCCAGTGCTATCTTAAAGACGTTACAGGTGCGTCTGTATTTAATCCTCCTAAGATTCCTAAGCAGTGATAGAGACTATTATCACCCCCAGTTTACAGGTAGGGAAACAGACCTGGGATGCTTCCTATGGGGACACAGGTGGCAAGTGGCAGTGCTTCAAACCCAAGGCTTCCACCTCCAGATCCCGAGCTCTGAAGCAGCACCCTAGCTGCTTCTCCACAAGTGGGTGGTAGGGCATTTGTTGCTTTCCTTGTACTTTGAATTTTTTTTTCACCTGAGCTAACATCTGTTGCCAATCTTCTTTTTTTCTTCTTCTTCTTCTCCCCAAAGGCCCTGGGTACATAGTTGTGTATTTTTAGTTGTGGGCCCTTCTAGTTGTGGCATGTGGGATGCCGCCTCAGCATGGCTTGGTGAGAGGTGCCACGTCCGTGCCCAGGATCCGAACGGGGGAATCCCTGGGCCACCGAAGCGGAGTCCATGAACTTAACCACTCGACCATGTTGGGGGGGGGGGGGGCGCCTCTACTTTGAATTTTTAATTGATGATTATGTATCATTAAAAAAGAAGTCACTACCAAACTATAGAGAGCTTCTACTTGGAAAAGAGGATGAATACTCCCAGGTATTACACAGGCAAACTGAGCAGATCCTAATCCCCTCACACATACATCCCCGTCTGTCTCCTGACTGCTAATCTAGGCAACTCCTTGTAGGGGAGGGGGCTGTTCAGAGGATTAACCCTTAACAAACTCGCACAGGCTTTGGAACAATAGGTGGTCTGAAACTTTAATGAAAATCATTGCAAAAGGGGTGACTAGAAATTCGGAACAGCATACCTGTGTTTTATTGGTTTTGGGCAGGTTAGCTGGAGGAAATAGGCATCTTTAAGGGATCACCTCTGTGAGAGAAGAAAACGTGTAACAAACAAAAGGTCGAAGGCAGCCCAGGTGTGCAGTCACGCATCCAGGTTACTGCACCTCTGAACAACCTGCTGGACTGACACAGCTTCGTTTTAAATGACACAACTTAACCAGTATGCTGCCTTCTGCCATCTGAGTGCCACCTGTCAGGCTGGTGAGGGGGAGCAGCTCCCAGGAGGGCAGAGGAACAGCTGTTTGTGTCACCTGGGAATGGGACCCACATACGAATCACATCTCTTTGACAATGATTCTAAAGTCCTCCTGTCACTGTCACTCACCTGCAAAATTAATGACTAAAGGGGAGAAGGAGAGGAAATGCCTACCCCCGAAAGAGAGAGAGAGACAGAGAGAGGGACAGAGCAAGTTAATAAATAAAACAAGAGCCTGAAGGGAAGAGCTGCTTTGTCAGAATATAAATATTTCCCTTCCCCTTTTATCTTTAATGTAGTGTGAGAAGCTTATTAAAGGGAAATGCATCTCTGTCCCTGGAGCCCTTGCACGAGCCTTGCGGGGAGCTGCCTGCAGAACGGGCTCGCCTAGCCCCACGCTTATAAACTCTTCTCTGCTGGAAGCGAGCGTAACGTGCAGAGCAATAAAGACGGCTGAGGGAAGAAAGGGAAGCCATTGTGGCCATTAGGATCCTTATCTTGATGGGCCTGGTGTCATGTTATGTTAATCGCTGGGAGATGCTGAGAGACTCAGGATGAGCAATGCCTGTCTGCTCAAACGCTTGGCTTGAGATTCCAAGGGAAGCTGGCGTTGCTAGACTTTTGCTCCTCTCCATTAGAGAGAACAATATCCAAATTTAGACAAAGGGGAGTTTGTCTCCAAGAGTAAGACAGACATAAAAGCTGAGGGGTCGGGGGTGGGGGTGGGTGTCCTGTGAGTATTCCTCCAAGAAGCCCTCTGGGGCCGCAGACCTCACATCTCCAAGAAGACAGTCAGCATGGGCAGTCCCAACATCCAGCATTCCTGTACCCAGAGCCATCACTATTCCAACAGCACAGAAGATTTTCACCCTCCACATCTCTTTCCAGAAGCCCTAAAAGAGGATGGGACAGTCAGAGCCTGCATACCCATTCAGGCTAGCACAAAGCCTTGCATGGCGTGGGCACCCAGGAAGCCTGGAAGGCACTATGCAGGAGCCACACTGGTCTTGTTTACCCCTGTATGTGCAGCGCCAAGCACAGGGCCTAGTGCACATGGCTTCAGACGGATGAAGGAACACAAGCATCTGGACACAATGAAAGGGTCTCCTGTTGGCCATCTTTGCTGCCTCTCCAGAGCATCTCAGTCCCAATAAGGATTGGGGCTCTGCTGAACTCTGGGGCTGTCACATCTTTGCTGACCATTTAGAGACACTCAGCCACGTGGTTACACGAGGATAAGCCACCCATTCATCAGGTCCTGAAGGCTGGGGTGGGAGTGGGGGCAGAGACAGCTAAAAATGGCTGCCAAAATGTGTTTCTCCTTCAGTCCTCTTGCCTGAGCTTTCCCCAGGGAGCTGGCTCCATTTGCTTTGCGGCCATACCCACCCTGCAACATACCCATGCATTTTCATTTCTATGATGTAATTGATGGAGAGGACAGCAAGGGTTTAAATTGGCATTTCTGGCTCTCTTGCCAGAGCATCTATTTGTCTCCTCTCACTTAGCAAGGGTTTGCTGCCATTTCAAACCCGCCGGGCACCACGTAATCACTCCAGCTGCGGCACCTACTTTTCATCCCCATCCAGGCCCCTCCCTGTTATGATGTCTTTTTCTGGTCTCATCCTCACTAATTTTGCACGTCTGGTTCCCTTTCCCACTGAACCCCATCTATGTGGGCATAAAGACTCAGCTACAAATCAGAGGGCTGGAGTCATTGCTATTCCACTGTGCTCACCACTTTCAGGACCAATTACATCTTATGGCAACGTCTGTGTTCCAGGGAAGTGTATAATTCAGGGATGGTGAGCCATCCTTAGCTGGTTCCTAGGGAATTCCTTGCCCACCATTCTAAACACTGCCTAGCAGCTGTTTACAATGCCTGATTTAACATTCCGCCTCCTGCATAAGCCCCGTCCAACCTCCTCTCAGCGTCGGCTGCTTTGGGGTCCTGGAATCTTGAGAGGACCTCTTTCCACTGTTCCCAAAAACAGTTTAGAGGAGGAGGTGTGGGGGAGGGTGGCACTCACATATCCGCGGGTGGTTACGTGGAAGAGGGACTACATTTGCGCTGTGAAGATCAATGGAAACCTCGCAGACACAGATTTCAGTTCAATATAATGAAGGACTTGCTAACAATTAAAGCTGTCCAAAATGGAATGGAAACCCTTTAAAGAGACCGCTCTCTCCCTGGAGTTCAGACAGAGGTGAGATCTCTCCAGCCAGAACTGCCCAATGCCCAGTGACACACACACCTCATATTATCAGCATGATCAAGTGGTGCCTCCCGTTCTCGAGCCAGACCGCCTGGGTTCAAACCCCAGCCGTTATAACTCACCAGCTCTGTGATCTCAGGCAAGTTATTTAGCCGCTCTAAAAAATGCAGATAAAAACTCATTAGACTTTCTGGGCAATTGTGAAGGTTTTTTTTTTTTAATGTTTATCAAAAGAATCTGTGGTTTTTAAACAGTAAGATAGTATTCTAAGCCTTTGGGTGCTCAAAGCTCTTACTAGATTATAGAAGTCATAAAAGAGAGGCCACTGCTTTTCACCAGCGACAACATAAAACAGCACTTTCTAATTAATTGTTATTTTACATACATACATAAACACAAATGTTACTGTTTAAGCTTTTGGAAATTGTGATGAGGAAAATTCTTTTAAACCAACAAATTGAGCTGCATAGGGCAAGGTAGAAAACAACAACTCATTTATTCCACAAATATTTATTAGGCGCCCACCAAGGGCAGGGCTACTTGGGAAACACAACTAGGCCCTCCTTGCGGATGCTGCCTGCCGGGGGGGCTTGCCGTGCAGCAAGTAACTGCTTAGGGCCCTTCCATTTGCAAAACTGGGAAGGGTTCCACAGGCTCTGTAAATCTAAAGTGCTCCGCAGGGCAGTTTGAGTTGGTTTGCATCCCAAATGAAACGGGCAGGACAATATAAAGCAGTAATGTAAAGCATGGTGAGAAATGTACCACTTACATTTTTTCCCTGTTTCCCATTAGAAGTTCAGCTCCGCAAAAGGTTGTGATCATGTTGATAAACTCTATATGCATATTGCCTAGGAATGAAAAATAACCTTTCCTCTTCATTTGTCCTTAGCACAGTTCTTGGTTCTGGAAGCCCTATGCCTAAAAAGGACATGGGTAGAAATAAACATGGGATGCCCAAAATATCTTTTTTGTATGGGTTGTAGGCATCCAGATTTGGAAAGGAAAGTTTTCTCTTCGGTTGCTCCTGTGGTCTGTAGCAACTTTCAAATGGCCATCTCTTCAGCTTTTCAACTTGCTGGAAACATTCAGATTGAAGCATGACTTTGCCCTGGCCCTGCCATTTCTACAGCACTTTCAATCTCACCTGGGCACCGAGGATGCTGGCGGCCTTCTGGGAAACCAGAAACTTGAGCCCCCATCTGCCTAGACCAAATTGTCTCTTTACACCATTAAAGAACAATAATAATGACCCTTTCTTGAACATTTACAGCAGGCCAGGTACTAAGTTCATTGCATTATCTCACTTGATCGTCACAATCCTACGAGGCGGGTGCTGATATTATCACCATTTAACAGATGAGGAAACTGAGGCCCAGAGAAGTTAAGCAGCTTGTCCAAAGCCACATAACTAACAAGCTGCTGTGGATTCAAATCCACAAAACGAGTGCTCTCAACCATTACTCTCAAACTGCATCTCCAAAGAAAGTGGAGGGGAGCCCCCACTATACCAAAAATAAGAGCTTTCAAAATAGTTAATGGAAAAACGACTTTATCGCTCCTCCTAGCAGAGTGAGAAATGTGAGGTGGCTACTAGGGAAGGCCCAGCATTCTGGCCACCCCTCAGTGCTCCAGCATCCCAGAAATGTCCTGCCCCTGTGATGTCCTCTCGGACAGCTGGCGACAGAGGCAGTAGATGGAAACGCGTCCTCCTAGAGGCTTCCACAGGGAACACACACTCTCCCGGTCGGCCTGCCCTTGGGGACTGGGGGCCAGACACACTGGGGGGATCAGGTGGCTCCCACACCCAGGAAGGGGCTTCACTTCCTCCCTCTTTGCTCCCCTTCCACACGTGTTTTCTGCAAAGCAAGTCCTGGCTTCAAAGTCCTGTTCTTTTCCTCCCTCCCTGTGTGATCAGGGACATCTCCAGACCTTCGTTTCCCCGCCTATAAAATGGGTCCAATAAACAGTGGCCATCTCAAAGGGCTGTTGTGATGAAGATTCCAGGAGATAGAGCAGGTTAGGGGCTCAGCACAAAGCCTGGCTGTGGGAAGCACTCAATGAATGTTACAGTTCATAAAAATAGTGAAGATCCGACTAATCCAGACATTGGAGTCCATCGGCTGGCTGGCTCTTACTGTTTGGCTGGAATTTAAATCAGGATATCATCAACCCCAGGGCTCAGACACAGCAAGACCAACATGGTCCTCAGAACTAAGGCCTTAACACAGTGGTCACCTCCGGGAACCGCGGACGAGCCCCCTCAGTGGCATGCTAGGGGAAGAGGAGGAGTGGAGTTTCACAGCAAAACTGAGGCCCCTTTTGCTAACGTGAGAAGTCTGTCACCTCTTTTGTTTATCTCTTCTTTAAATGTTTCCTCTCTCGCCTCTTGGGCTGTTTTCAAAACGCCTCCCCATCGGTAGCAGCTCCTCACAAGTCTGCTGGAGACCACAGCACAGATCAGCAGCTCATTGCCCAGCTCACACGGCCCAGAACAGCCCCAGACCCCTCCCCCGGCCTCTGGGGTCCCACTGACAGCAATTTCTGTACCCCCCTTCCAGTTCCTTCCTGACCAAGCACCGCTGCTGTGGCCCCTGAGCAGAGCAGCCACACTCGCCGGTGTCCCGTGACTCTCCCGGGCACAAGCCCACCCAAGGCCCCTGCCAGGCCGGTCCCTCGGATCTTTCCACTCTGGATCTCACACAAGCACTTCCGGTGTGAGGTTAGCAGGAAGCAAAGATAAACAGACCCACAAATAAAGTTGGGCCATTATGTGCAAAGCTCTTGGATCAAGCAGAAGCCTAAGAACCCAAAAATGTGGATTCTAGTTCCAGTTCTTTCTGTGAACCCTTGGACAACTCGCTCCACCATCTTGGGCTTCGGTTTTCTCATCTGTAAAACGAAGGGGAAGAATTACTGACCTCCGATGTCCTTTCTGAAAAATAAATCCCCAAACCATTCTCCAATCAGCCCCCTTTTTACATCACAGCAGGGCTGGTTCCTAGCTCAGGGCCAAACTCCTAGGGTAAATCTGAGACAAACCCACGGTCATCACAGCTTGGTCATCACAGCTTCGTTTGTTCATCAGGACCCTGAGTTCCAGGATGGCAGCAGGGACCCGTTATATTCCCAGCACTTCGCACAGTGCCTGGCGCATGGTAATCTCTAAGCACATTTTTTTAAATAAATGAGGGCTATGTGGCTTTATTTCCCCATTTTCAGCTGAAGATGTACCTTATTCATGCATGCATTCATTCAGTCACTTACTGCGCACCCTCTATGCGCCAGGCACTGCATCCTGCCGCAGTGTAACTACCCAGGATTGGAATAACCTTCTGTGACTACTTAAAGCCAAAGTACCTGGTGACTAAAGCAAGGGGAGATTGCTCAGCATATTAATAAGAGAGTTAGCTAAGAAATACAGGGCTTCCCTGTTCCCCTCCCAGAGACTTCTGATAGCCAGCATTCGAATAAGAGTTGCTTCAGGGCTGGCCCAGTGCTGTAGTGGTTGGGTTTGCACACTCTGCTTTGGCACCCCAGGGTTCGCAGGTTTGGATCCCAGGCGTGGACCTAGCACCACTCATCAAGCCACGCCGTGGTGGCATCCCACATAAAATAGAGGAAGATTGACACAGATGTTAGCTCAGGGACAATCTTCCTCAAGTAAAAAGAGGAAGATTGGCAACAGATTAGCTCAGGGCCAATCTTCCTCACACACACACACACACACACACAAAGTTGCTTTAACCAGCTTCACACTTTCAAAGCCAAAATTAACACCGTACAACAGGAGGCCCCAAATAAATTCAGATAAGACCTGAGCCAGGGAAGGACTCCAATTTACTAAGGAAAAGGAAATCTCAAAGCCCTGAAAGGCCTCATCACAACCCAGCTCCCTCCGCCATCTCTTAACTACCTCTTCAACACCCACCTCCCTTTGGGGACCCTGCCAGGTTGCTTGGGCTCAGCCACGCCTCGGCTCCTCCCTCAGGTGAAGCCATTCTCCAATTAAATCACAAAGAGGGGCAGACAGTCTGCAATGATCTGTGTTTATTTAGTAAATGGGTTGATTGCCCTCATTTGTGGAGATTAAGAGTTAATTTCCCAATGCAAAGAGAGCAGGTTTCTCAGAGGGCAGCCCCAGATAATTAAGAGAAAAACTCAAATTCAAATACCTCCCCCATCCCCCATTCCGCCCCTTCCCCTTCTGTTTTGGCCTTTCGGTGGCCTCTGCGGTCAGGTAGCCACCGGCCGGGCTCCCGCGAGGTTCTGACTGTGCGGAGGGAGGATTTGGTAAACAAAGGCTTAGGAATTCTTTAGGCGCTTTAAACTGACATCTGGCAAATTCTCTGGCAAATTCGAGATCGCATAACAGTTTCTCTCTCCCCCCTCTTCTGGCTTTGAAAGGCAAATGTTTTGAGGTTTGTGTTCTCTCCCATTCACAGAGTTTTTAATCAAGTGGAGTCAAGCCACTTTGTCTACACCTTAATTGAAGAGCCTGGCTCTAGAGTTTAAAGTACTATTTTACAATAATAGGGAGGAGGCAGGGAGAGGGGGAGAGAAAGGGGAGTAAGTGGAAATGAGAAAGAGAAGAAAAGCGATGGGCAAGTGGCCCTTAAGGCCACACTCAGGGCACCGCGTGCCGCCTTCTCTGCACATGTCGGGCACAGACGGTGAGCTGCCGAGCCTCAGCCACGCCGGTCATCAGGAACTGGGAGGAGACTGGCTCGCCCTGTGGATAACTTCCACGGAACACACGATAAAGCCCCTACTGTGGGAAGTCCTGGCCCAGGTGAGCACCCCCAAACAGAGCCCAAACTCTCAGGGCTGAGCCAGATCACAAGGCCCGGCTCCCCGCCTTCACGGAGGAAGCACCAGGCCCAGGGAGGTGAACCGCCCTGCCTGAGGCAAAGGGGTCAGCGGCTGGACTCAGACCCCAAGAATTCTTCTCATTTCCCTGGCTGTAACTGAAGCGTTTCCTCTGTTTGATCCTCAGGAGAGAGAAATGCACCACATCCACCTCAAACAAATTTTCATATACTTGGGAAGACAGTTAAATGACTTCATATATTTTTCTGAGTGAAACAACCAAATACTTTCACCTTGTCATCTCATCAGCTATTTTTTATCCTGGCTGCTTAGTAGATGCCCTGGGGGAGCTGTTAAGCAGATTCTCCAGGGGTGGGGCCCAGAAAGTAGGTTTTTTTTAGTAGATTTTTTAAAAATTAAACCTCTCTACCACCATCCCCACCCCCTCTTTGAGAATCACCTTTTTATTTGGTGATTACTATTTGGGTTACTCTTCCTACCAGTAGGTTCCTTCACGCCACTTCATTTAGTTCATGCCTCCCAAGTTTACATTCGACTTAAAAATCACGGCAGTCATTGTTGACCCCTTAGCCTCTGGTCTCTCGGGACTCCCAGGTCTTTTGATCCTGGCTAGTCTTTCTCCATCCTGCATTTCTGCAATTTATAGTTTCTATTTTCACTGAACTTCATCTGACCGATGAATTGCACAATTTGATTCAACAAATCAAACGTCTACCTTGTGAGAGGCAAAGGAGAAAAATAAGACACAGTTTCTACCCTCAGGGGCCTGCCAGATGAACGGGCGGGTACGGGCAGCACTAAAACACGGGAGCCAGTACCAGTGACAGCCCAGGAGCCAGGGAGCCTTTAAAGAAAGCCGAGAAGGAAGCTGACATTTGATGAGTGCCCACTCTGTGCTGGGCACCACAAGATAAAAGAGGATTAGGCTTGGCTGAGGGCACGAGAAAACGTAGAGTCATATTGGCTTAAACAAGACAGGTTGGTTTTGATCTCATATGTGAGACATCCAGAGGGAGTCCATCCCAGGCTGGTGGGGTGCCATGAGGGACCATAAGGGACCCAGGCTCCTTCTAACCCCCTGAATGTTCCACAACAGGCTCTGGAGTTCCAGCCATGAGGAGCGGGAAGGATGGTACATCCACTCCCTTTCTGTTGCACCTGACTGCTGACATTCCACTGGCCAGAGCTTAGTGGATGGATGCAAGGGAGGTTTTTACATGGAGTCTTTATTCCAAGTGGCCACATGTCCAGCTAAAGACTGGGGACTCTATTACTATGGAAGGAGGAAGGAACAGATATTGGTGGACAACTAGCAGCTTCCACGCCATGCTAAGGACTTAATATGCTCTACAGCATTTACATTGCACAACTCAGGAGAAAGAGGTCTTCTGGGCCTTTACTGCAACACTTTTACAATCACTCAGTCACTCAACGGAGTCAACTCAGTGTCAGCTGCAGTCTTAGGAAGTATCTCCTCAAATTCTTATCCAAACCATTGAGCGAGAGGAAGGTGGCCGCGAGACTGAGCCTTGTTAGTCAGCTCTGAGTGGATGCCTCTCCTGGGCTGGTGCTGGTCCTCGGAGGTCAGCCCTCCACAGCTATGGGCCTGTCCCCAGGAGGAAGTCAGAAGAGACCCGTGTTTTTCCCCTTTGTCCGGGCGCTGGCATTCTGCTTAGTGAGGTTGTCCCCAGTTGTCAGGAACACACAGGCGGTCAGGGGACTTCATTAACGGGCCAGGTAGGATTCCTGGGAAGGAGCTAGGAAACCCTCTTGTGTCCTGGTCTTCTTACATCACCTTTTGAATCAGGTTTTTCTTCTCTCCTTCCTTCCTTTCTCCTTTTCTTCTTTCCTCCCTGCATTCCTTCCTCCCTCCCTCCGTTCCTTCCTCCCTCCCTCTATCCTTCCTCCTATAGCTCCACTCTGAAGGATTCTGCTCTCCCATCTCTCTATCTACAGCTCCTGCTACCACCATGTAATTGCTCTCTCTACTCAGCTCACAGCCTCGTGGCTCTTGTTTCCTCCAAGCTTCTCCTGCTTCCTGGTTCCCGCTTGTTCCCATCTTACTGAATGTCCCTCCGCCTCTGCCAGTGTATTTTGCACTCGGACTCCCTGAATGACAGGATCTGATCACGTGGCCACTCAACATCCAGACAGCCTCCTGGCTTGCTCAGATGCTTGCCTCTTCCTGCTCAGTTGTCTGGGGTGAGGGGTCACGTGGTACAAGGCACAGGGATGGCAATGTCAGTCTGAGGAAAAGCTGTGAATGAACTGTGGGAGCGGCAGCTGTTACATTTTAGAGTAGCCACTGTGAACTTGTTGAGACCCATAAATAAGGTCCCAGACCCAACATCACAGCCTGCAACCAGACGTTTATCCCATCACCTCTCTCCCTCTCCCTTATTCTCTCTGTAATTACACACATGCGCGCGCACACACACACACACACACACACACTTCATCCTCTCTTATGGTTCTCATTATTCCATCCTTCAGTTCAAAATGTAATCAAGTAGAGTGAGGACTTCATGCGAAACCCTATGAGTAGCAGCCAAGCATTGCCCGACACAGCACCGGAAGGGGAGAGTATGGCACAAAAGAAGATCTGGCAGGGTTCCGCTCTGCTGCCCACAGGGTCACCAGGAGTCAGAACCCACTCTAGGGCACTGACGACAAAAGACATTCTATAAGGCATCAGTGACACACAAAATGCTTTGGATTCGGAGTCTGGGTCAGTAGTTCTCAAACATGACAAATTCAAAAGAATCACCCAGTGAGCTTTTAAAAATTAAGTCCCCAAGTCCAATGCCAGAGATTCTGACTCAACATGTCTGAGGTGGGGCCTGGGACTCGGAAAATTTTTTTTTTTCAATTCCTCAGGTGATTCTGATAACTAGCCAGATTTGGGATCCACTGCTCTAGCTCCCATCTTCACTCTTCTAGAACGGTCCTTTGGGTCTTTCATTACCCCTGTGTGTCTTGTTCCTGCAGCTTCTCCTCCTAGGTCTCTGCGGCCTGCCAGACACAATAGGTTAACTAATACAACACTCAACCCACAAGGAAAATGGTCAAAGCGATTCAGTGACTGATCTATCCTAAAAATCACCTCTGCAGGGTGGGGCCTAGCACACCTAACAGGGTTTCAGCATGGCCCTCCTCTCATTCAATGTAGACATTTCTAACTTTCCTAACACTTGAAAGTCTGCTTTAGGGATAAACATGTTCCCATCTGGGGAATGCTCCAACACCCCAAACTAAAATGAAGTCAACGGCAACCTGGCAACTGGAAATTCCAAGTGCTTAATGTTATAGTCACAAACGGTCTGGTAAAAGAGAGGTCAGAAAGAGAAGTATATGCTAAAACTGCCCTTTCTGGTCTTGCATGAGTAATTCCTGCAGCTGGAGTTTCACTACAACCACGGGATTGCGGCACCACGAAGGTGGCCATGTTCAAATCTGGCCTGACATCAGAATGTAACGCAACTAGATTAACCTGGGACTTGGCCAAAATAGGTAGCATTTCAATAACAGGAGCCAATGAATAGCATCACTTCTCTGTGGGGCCATATGACTACATGCAAAGAAATAAAAGCCTTTGTTGTTTTAGAGGGCAGAGACGATTGGAAGATTTGCAGCAGACAGTGACAAAATTTTTCACCCTTAGCTCTCCACAGAAGATACCAGTTAGTGGCTTTGGGAGTTGGGTGTGGAAGATGTTGCTTGGAAAAGAAAATTAAATTCATCCTGCACAGAATGTGAACCAATGTTACTACATTTATCATAGAGCCTAAAACAGACTATTTGGCCCCCAACATTGTGAACTTACTTCTCTGATCTATTCCCTTTTATTACTTAGCTCACTGAAATCACAGCATTCTACATCAGACCAGGCATGGAAAGCTACCACACCCTCTCACAAACAGCAAATTCTTATTTTTCAGAATCACTTTGGAGTGGGCTTTTTAAAAATCATCTTAAAAAACAAAATACTCATCAAAACATTGGTCCTTGCTTCTCTGTATTTTGTACTTGTCTGCCTGGGACAGAGCAAGAGGACTCCCGTCTGTGATTCTTTCCATCTGGGATGGGTTGTCTGCATCTTATGCCTAGACCGTTTTAAAAATATTTCACTCGTCCCTTGTATCTTTTTACGGGCTTTTTTTCTTTCTAAATAATTATCCCTATTACCTAACATCAGGGAGCTGTCTGGAGCTATAAGATGAGGAGTAGAGAAGCTCAGCAACTGAACTGGTTTTCATTGCATTTGAGACACAGCATTTCATCCTGTTGGTTTTCATTTTATTTGATGACAGTGCTTGCTATTTCTTCCTCAATAAGCAAGGATGACTTAGATCAGTGGCCTGATGAAGCAGCATGAAAATTTGACTTAGAAAAGGAGGATATCCTGAAGCTCACAGAAAGAAAAAAGGATTTCCAACCCCCCACCACAGACGCTTTAAATGACAAAGCAAAGCAGCAGCATTGTCTTTAAGCAGCATCTTTCAAAGCGCTATCAGTGCTCTCCAGTGTTAGGTAATAGGAATAATAATTTAGAAAGAGAAAGAGGAGCCCTTTAAAAAATACGAGGAAGGAGTGACACACTTCTAAAGCAAATACCATTGATCCTTCTTACTATCTTGGGGCAGAGACCCTAAAAAAAAAAAATATGGTTCCAGGTGTGAGGGGGAGACATGGTGTGGAGGGAAACGATGGGGATTCCTGCTGAGGGCCGGATGGAGAATGCGAGCAGTCTGACACCCTACCTTGGCCCAAATGAGTCAGCCCTCCAGACCCATTAACAGGAGAGGGGAAGACAAAGTACTGCGAAGAGGAAGGAAAGATGCCTGGGAAACTCGAGTAATAGGAAATAAATAAAAGAAAAATAGAGGAAGCCGAAGCCTCCCATGGAAGAGAGCCCAATCAATTGCCTTAGATTTCAGAATCAGTGTTTTCTTGCTGGAGAAGAGGCTCACCAGGGCAGCAGAAGCAGCAACTTCTGCAAACACGCAACCTGATCAGAAATCCGTCAGGGCTCCAGCGCCGGCAAGGGCTCGGCCAAGAGTAACGTTTTTTAAAGCAAAGGATTGCTCTGTGCGTGTGTGCGAGAGACGTTTCTCCCTTCTCCACTGTCCCCTTCCTGCACGGGGATTCAGGACACTCCTCGGCGCCCAGGGAGGGGAGAGGCCGCGGTAACTTGGACCTCGCGCGCCCAGCGCCCCGAGCAGGACGAAGATCGGACCCCGAACAAAAGAACGCTCGCCAATCAGAAGACGCTCCCCGAGAACCAGGATAACCTCTTTGTGTTTTGAAAACTCTTTAATTAGCAAATGCTCAGGTTTGCAATACGCATTCAAACTTTCCTACGCAGGTTCCAGGTAGAGGATCGCACCGTGGCTTCTGCAGTGCCCTCGGGCTCCCACGCCACCCGCCGCGGAACCAGGAGCACACGGCCCCCGACGACGCGCCCCGAACCGCGCCGCATTCCGGGCACGGGGTCTCGGGTTGCTTTTACAAGCTTCCCCCAGCAGCGTCTTGGTTTTCCTGCAGCTTCACTAAAGCCGCAGCAGACCGCGAGGCCGCGGGCCGAGGGCGCGGGCGGGTGGCCCGAGCCGGGGTCCCCCTCCCCTCCCGGAGTCTGTGCCTCCTCTACCGGCGGGACGGGGGTCGTGGCCTCACGTGGTCGCCTTGGGTCTGGGGAGAGGAGGGCGATCCGCCAGGCGCACCCCTCCCGGCCGGTACCGAGCCCGCGCTGAGCGCCCGGCGTTCCCGGGCCGGCGGGCCACGTGCCTCGGGGTCGCGCCTCCGCGGCCGCGGCGCTGCGCCCCCCTCGGCTCCCTGGCGCAGGAGCCCTCCCGCCAGGAAAGTGTCGCTCGGGTACCGGAAGAGGAGCACGTCTCTGAGGCAGACCCCCTTTCTGGGGCGCTTCCCCCCACTCCCCACCCCGCAGCCCGCTCAGGGTAAAAGTTTTCTCAACTTTTCCCTCCCAGCCCCCAGCCCCTCCCCTCAGGAATCCGCCCAGAGCGCCGCAGGCCCCGCCTCCCCGGGCCCCGAGCCCGCCCCTTCCGACTCCCGCCCAATCCGGAGGCGGCCGCTCGGAAAACACAGGCCGCCATTGGGCCGCCGTGGCGCCGAGGGCCCGCCCCCGGGGCGGCCGCGAGTGGGGTGGGGAGGGGGCGGGGCGGCCGGAACCTCCGCGCCCGGCGCTTCATCTGGCGAGCGGCGCGGCTCGGCGGCGTTACTCTGTGCTCCTCGGCTGGCGGCGGCGGCGGGGCCGGGACCCGCGGGCCGGGGCTGCGCGCGGCTGAGAGGCCCGGCCCAGGCCGCGGCGCGGGCCCTCGCGGCTTAGGACGCGGTGCGGCTGGATTTCCAGAGAGAACTCGCTGAGCTCTTGGCTCCAAGGCGCCGATCGGACTCCGAGCGAGCACCAGCCGTTGGGCTGGAACTTGGGCCGGGCTCGCGGGGCTGAAGAAGGAGCGGAGTGGAGAGGGAGGCGAAGGAGGCGGCGGCGGCGCGCGGAGCCTCGAGGCGAGGAGGCGGAGCAGCCCCGCCGCGGCGGCGTCCTCGGCTCCGGGCGGCGGCGCCGGGCCCCGGCGGCCGGGGGCGGACTCGGGGCGGGGGGCGCGCGCGGCGCCGTGCGCTGCGGCTCGGGAGACTTGGGCAAACTTTGAAGGGTAACCGGAGACGCTTGTTGCTCCTCGCCGCAGACGGAGCCGCACCGTTAGGTCGCGGCGGAAGAGGGCAGCCCCCTCGGCGCCCCCGGCCCAGCCAGACGAGTTCGGGCCCCCGGCGGGCGCGCGAGTGCTGGGCGGAGACGGCCCGGCGCCCCCGCGGCGCGGGCACCCCAGCTGCGGCGCCCTCGGCCCCGCGCCGCCCACGGCCCGGCCCCGGCGCCGGGGAGACTCTCATGCGCCGGGCGCGGCGGCGCCTCCCCGGATCCCAGCCTCTCCCGGCTGTCTGGCCGCGCTCCTCGGGCTGAGAGCGTCGCTGCACCCGCGGCCGGCGATGCGGGGTCCCGGCGCGGCCGCGTCGCGCTTGCCCCTGGGCCTGTGCACCCTGGTGCTGGCGCTGCTGGGCGCGCTGCCCGCGGGCGCCGGGGCGCAGCCGTACCACGGCGAGAAGGGCATCTCGGTGCCGGACCACGGCTTCTGCCAGCCCATCTCCATCCCGCTGTGCACGGACATCGCCTACAACCAGACCATCCTGCCCAACCTGCTCGGCCACACGAACCAAGAGGACGCGGGCCTCGAGGTGCACCAGTTCTACCCGCTGGTGAAGGTGCAGTGTTCTCCAGAGCTGCGCTTCTTCCTGTGCTCCATGTACGCGCCCGTGTGCACCGTGCTCGATAAGGCCATCCCGCCGTGCCGCTCTCTGTGCGAGCGGGCCCGCCAGGGCTGCGAGGCGCTCATGAACAAGTTCGGCTTCCAGTGGCCCGAGCGGCTGCGCTGCGAGAACTTCCCGGTGCACGGCGCCGGCGAGATCTGCGTGGGCCAGAACACGTCCGACGGCTCCGGGGGCGCGGGCGGCGGCCCCACCGCCTACCCCACCGCGCCCTACCTGCCCGACCTGCCCTTCACCGCGCTGCCCCCGGGGGCCCCCGACGGCAGGGGCCGCCCCGCCTTCCCCTTCTCGTGCCCCCGCCAGCTCAAGGTGCCCCCCTACCTGGGCTACCGCTTCCTGGGCGAGCGCGACTGCGGCGCCCCGTGCGAGCCGGGCCGCGCCAACGGCCTCATGTACTTCAAGGAGGAGGAGAGGCGCTTCGCCCGCCTCTGGGTGGGCGTGTGGTCGGTGCTGTGCTGCGCCTCGACCCTCTTCACCGTGCTCACCTACCTGGTGGACATGCGGCGCTTCAGCTACCCCGAGCGGCCCATCATCTTCCTGTCGGGCTGCTACTTCATGGTGGCCGTGGCGCACGTGGCCGGCTTCCTGCTGGAGGACCGCGCCGTGTGCGTGGAGCGCTTCTCGGACGACGGCTACCGCACGGTGGCGCAGGGCACCAAGAAGGAGGGCTGCACCATCCTCTTCATGGTGCTCTACTTCTTCGGCATGGCCAGTTCCATCTGGTGGGTCATCCTGTCGCTCACTTGGTTCCTGGCGGCCGGCATGAAGTGGGGCCACGAGGCCATCGAAGCCAACTCGCAGTACTTCCACCTGGCCGCGTGGGCGGTGCCCGCCATCAAGACCATCACCATCCTGGCCATGGGCCAGGTGGACGGGGACCTGCTCAGCGGGGTGTGCTACGTGGGCCTGTCCAGCGTGGACGCGCTGCGGGGCTTCGTGCTGGCGCCTCTGTTCGTCTACCTCTTCATCGGCACGTCCTTCCTGCTGGCCGGCTTCGTGTCGCTCTTCCGCATCCGCACCATCATGAAGCACGACGGCACCAAGACCGAGAAGCTGGAGAAGCTCATGGTGCGCATCGGCGTCTTCAGCGTGCTCTACACCGTGCCGGCCACCATCGTCCTGGCCTGCTACTTCTACGAGCAGGCCTTCCGCGAACACTGGGAGCGCACCTGGCTCCTGCAGACGTGCAAGAGCTACGCGGTGCCCTGCCCGCCCGGCCACTTTCCGCCCATGAGCCCCGACTTCACCGTCTTCATGATCAAGTACTTGATGACCATGATCGTGGGCATCACCACCGGCTTCTGGATCTGGTCCGGCAAGACCCTGCAGTCGTGGCGCCGCTTCTACCACAGACTCAGCCACAGCAGCAAGGGGGAGACTGCGGTATGAGCCCCGGCCCCTCCCCCACCCCACTTCCCCCACCCCTGGCAGGGGGAGAGGCGCGCCGGGGAAGAATGGCCGAGTGGGGGGCTCGCTTCTGTACCCTGCTCCCCCTCCAACGAGAAGTGACCTGGAAGAGAGGAGGTCTGTGGTTTGCGGGCGAGGGGTGGGTTTGGAAAGGAGGCCTGAGTGGAAAGACGCTTTGGATGAAGAGACTTCTGGCAAAGACTTGCAGGATAACGAAGATGGTCCTGGTAGCGATGATGTGAAAATCATGCACGGTACGGCCGACCGGGGCCTGTCGAGAAGCGTGAGACCGGCAGGCATTGCCCGGAGTTCTTCCCGGCTCCGGGGCTGGACTGGGACTGCGAGCGATTCCCCTGCTGCAAGACAAGTGGCCTGTCCTCGCTCCTGTGAGGCCGGGGTGAAAGGTACAGCGCTGTCTGCGGCGGCCGCTTTGTTGGGAGAAGGGAGGACCCCCTGCGGTGTCCTTGTCAAGCGGTGGTCAAACCATAATCTCTTTTCACTGGGGCCAAACTGGAGCCCAGATGGGTTAATTTCCAGGGTCAGACATTACAGTCTGTCCTCCCCGGCCCCCTCCTGCCTGTTTTTCCTCCCCCACTCCTTTCAAGTCCTGTAAAATAGGCATTTGGAGGTCTTGGGAGGCCTGCCTCCTAGAATCCTAATGTGAGAGGGTAAAGAGATGAAGACGACACTTCCGGGGGAGGCGAAGGAGACCAGGAGTAGGTATTTCTGCTTTTTAAAAAAATTTTTCTGGGGAAGGCAGGAGGAAGAAAGAAGGGTGTTTTATTTGGTTTAATACCCTGAAAAGAAGTGACTTGTTGCTTTTCACAACAGGAATGCATTTTTCCCCTTGTCTTTGTTGTAAGAGACAAAAGAGGAAACAAGTGTCTCGCTGTGGAAAGGCAGAACTGAAGACAGCAACTGTTAGAGGCGGAGGGCGCACATCCCAGGTTTCCCTTTGGATGTCAATTTGGTTGAGATAAACATTCCTTTTTAAGGAAACGTGAAGGGCAGTGTGCTTCCGTACCCCTTTTGTCAGAGGTTCTGACTTGGCTGAAGGAAATGCAAGAGGTTTGTTGTGTTTGTTTTAAATAAATTTAATTCGGAACACATGACCTCAGAACACAACAGGCTCTGTTAAAATGTCCAGGGAAATCTTTCCCTTCATTTTTTTTCTTCCTATAAACCTGTATTTAGGTTTTCCTTCTATTTTTTTTTTTTTTGTCTAATTTGAATCCTTCAAGATAAAGGAAAAGCATAATGCCTTGAACTTCTTAATAAAGAAAAGCTAAATTTTCAAAAAAGTAAAGAAGCATTTTGTCCTGTTTTCTTAGTTCTATAAATCGTTGATAAAACGTCACGCGTGTGCTGCCCCTGTCTTTGTGTGGCTGGGTGGGGAGGTGACCTGCAGAAAGATGGCCAGTGAGGACGCTGGTTTAAAGCACAGGCCCCGTTTTAAGGAGAGTCATTGAAAGAAGGCGCACTTCAAAGTAACCCTGCAGTTCTTTGAAACGCACTTGATGACTTAAATTTTTTAATCTTAAATCGTGTCCTTTTTTCCCAGTAACAGAACTCTGATTCTTTTGCATAGTGGTCTAAAGCTGAGCAGAGAATCGTGGGAGCTAACCTTCCTCCACCTTTGACACCAGCCTCCAATCTTGCAACACTATCCTATTTCTCAAAACAGTTGTTGAATCAGAGAGGGTACTGTCAGGAGTACAAGTTACTTTGTACCTGTAATGTTCAGTTGAGTGGAGCTGCTTTTTAAATTAAAACATTGACCTTGTGTTTCTTAAACCTCCCAAACTGTCTCATTTGTCAGATTTTCTAAACTCCCACTACACAGTTTTTGGCAACTTTTGTGTTGTATCTCTTGCATGTGAAATTTGTAAGATAGAGACAAGTGCAGTATGTATATTTTGTAAATCTCCTTTTTTTTTGTAAGAAAATATATATTGTATTTATACATTTTTACTTTGGATTTTTGTTTTGTTTTGCCTTTTAAAGTCTACAAGGAAGCCCCACTTTATCACATGTACAGATCACAAATAAATTTTTTTTTAAATACAACGTGAATGTTTATTTAGTTTATGGTCCTTATATGTCATTAAGCCAAAGAGCAGAACTTTGTGTTATGGAAAGAAGAAGGTACAGAGGGACCCCATTCGATGTGTGCCTCACAGAGGAAGATGTTAGACATGATGGAGGTCTTTTTCTCCCTTCTCTTTTCAAATAGAGTGTAATGAATGCCTTAACTGTCCTTTAATTTGTTTTCTGTTGTTGCTGCTTCCTGCGTCCCTCCACGCCACCCCACCACACGCACTGTTAAGCCTTTGACCATCCGCTTTGGATAACTTACTGAAGGTACAGAATAAGCATCTCTTTTAGAGAGGCGCTATCTGATCCGTGTTTTTACTACCCTTCAGAGATGAAGTCCATATTTGAAAGATGACTAGAAGATATTTTTGGTCTGCTTTTCTGGTGATGTTTTCCTTGGGAAGAATTCAGTGAATTTTTTGAACTGATTGGTGTTTTTGAATTCTAATGCCCTTTTATCTACATCGTTAATACATAAATCCTTTGGGTTCAGGTGGCTGGGAGAGTCAGTAGATGATTCCAGTTGGTAGCAGAGGCCTTGCATATGGAGCTGCCTCAGCTGTGGGCTTCACTCCGCCTTGTGGGTCAATTGAACCAGAGGTCAAGTGATTCCCGAGGTGGCAGAGGTGGCAGTGACTCGGCAGCTCCGGCAGGAATGGCCTGCACGCCTGACCCGAGGACGGCCTCAGAAGCCGCCGGAGCTCTTCTTTCCTCTGGTGGGAGAGGCTAACTTTGGAATCAGATTAGACTGAGAAGCCTTCCTATCCAGGCACTTGGATATTAAAGCGCCCCTCAGGGAAGTGATAAAGGCATTCTAAATACTCCAATTCCAAGCTTCCCCAGCTTTTCTTTTTTACTCGCCTCTCCTCTTGAATTCGGGGGCCTGTTTCCCGGTGTTTCATAGTAGAGGGCCCGTTCTCAAGCGGCCGGTCGAGGCCCAAGAGCAGACTAGATGCTGTTTCTCCTGCCCTGCTTTGGCTCTGAGTTTCTGTACTTACAAAGCTCAACCGAAACAGTTCGGTTTTTGTTTTAAGTAACAGGCTCACACTCGTGGCTGGTGTATTTGACAGACACCCGGAATGAAAACCAGTGACAGACAGTCCTCCCCAGGAGGAGGAAGCCACCACAGTGCAAAGCTGTGCAAAGCAGCTTTAGGATGCTCCTGGGTTTTGAACATCGCTGAGTGTGCGGTCATCTCGACCTGTGAAGGTTTGGGCGTCAAGGAAGGAAAAAAAGCAACTGCAAGTCTCTTAAGGTTTATCCAGTTTTTGCTCATAAAATGACACCTTTTAGGTTAAAGCATGCCTCTCTTAACACCACTCTTAATACCGCCTGTTGAGAATGTTTGCTTTCAGAGTAGATGGAAGGCTCCCAACGGGGTTTTTTGCTCACAAATTAACTGCTAAAGGCACTTAGACCCTTCTGTGGGAGAGCTATGTGTCTGCTCCTATAAATGTGTCCCCTTCCTCTTGTCAGCGAGGCCTGTCCTTCAGGGTTCTCAAAGATTGAAGAGCGTTGGGTCTTTAGTGAGGGAACAAAGACTGTGTATGAATAAATTACTACCTGCTTTTTTTGTAAGCAAAGATAAAAGTGTTCCGTTTAATCCCTTTCACATTGTGGTGTGTCCTTCCTTACGCAGTCGATTCTTACCTAAGAATTTCAGAATCTCAGGGATTTTTAAGGAGGTGCATCTTAGAAGAATATGTGAGGGAGAATGTTTGTAAAAGGGCATGTGTAGAGTTTTAAGAAAAACATTGGCAGGAGTTTGGTGTTAATCCCTAGATAAGGAGCAGAAACACTTGTGAAAATTTTCTGCAGTTTATAAAACAAAATTAGTCTACACAATGACCCCACACAACACCTAATCTTTTTAAGTAGGTATGTAAGAAATCTTGCCAAGAAATAAATGTCCCGTTGATAACATTTTACCATTAAAGAAAAAATAGAATTTTTTTAAATGTGCCTCATAGAAAATAGTGATATTAAAATTCTCTGAGAAGAACTATAGAGTTGTAACAGCTGTAGGTTTGAGCCCTGTAATTATACTGGGAAATTCTCTTCTAACTCTCTCATCTTTAATTTCACTCAAGAGGCAGGTGGCTATTTATAGATGGTATATTTTTATATATGCATATGTGGACGGTGAGTAACAGTCTACAGGGCTCCAGGAAATCCTAGAAGGGACCAAAAGCAGTCCAATGTGGACTTAACAATTCATAGATCTGTTCCCTTTTTCTCTTATTTCACCCTTAGTACCATTAAACTGATTTTGTAAAACTTGGTTCTTCAACTCTTACTTTCCAGTTTGTAACATTTCTTCTGTCTGAATCCGTATTCCTCACATTTCAAACAAAACTGAGCTAGTAAAAGGGTACCGTTAAAATGTCAGGTTTCTGGTAAACAGAGATTGTGCCTCTTATTCTCCTTGGTTGTAAAACAAAAAGTTCAGTCACTTGGAATTTTCTCAGTTAGTACACGGTGGAAAAAAGGAAGTTTGACGAAGATGATGGTAGTTTATTGTAAGTGATCCAGTTCAAGAAGGACTGATCAGTAGCCACCGCATAGAAGGTATCGTGACGGGGACTATAGGGGTTACAGATGAAGGTAGGGAGCACACAGTCCACCTGAAATGGCTGGGAGCATAGTTCGGGGTGAGGAGTGCATCCCCAAGGAGGAATGAGCAGCTAATTGTGTTTCTAGACAGAACTTGGCAAGTGGCACAGTGCTATTTGGAATACTATCACTTGACATTTGGTGGCATTTAGTGTTTTAAGAGCTGCTTTCACATTCATTATTTGACTTTATCCTCACAATTATCATCAGAGCCCTGTAATGTGGAATAATTCCCATTTTAAAGATGGAGAAGGTGAGAGGCTCTGTGAGGTGAAGTGACACAGGAAGAGGAAGGAACCCACCTCACGCCCCCAGATTCCAGCTCAGGGCTCTTTCTGTAATACACCACCAGCCTCTCAGGGGAAGCGCTGGGAGGTTCAGTGGTGGGCCTGGCCCTTCAAATGGTGGAGGGGGGCATCCAGCAAGAATGCATTTCTCAAGACTGCAGATTATGTGATCCTCCGCAATTCGTGTGCTCTTAGATTGGTTCCCTCACCTCCGAGGGCCTTGCTTGCCCCATCTGCTGAAGGTGGCACCTGACACGAAGGCCTTCCTCCAGCATCCTGCAATTCAAGGCAGCCAGTGTGAAGTACAACTGGCCCGTCCGTTTGCAGATCACCCACGGCTGTTTTGAAATCCCTGACTGGTTGTTTTTCACTCCTATAGGCCAGTGTGTCCCACTTCTCAGCCAAGCAAGCCAGTATGTAGTCAGTGAAAGAAAATGAGTTTCACGTGGTCCTTTGCAAGCCCAATTCAAAAAGTAAAATCATTACTCTGCTACAGTAACTGGCTGCTCCTCACTCCTTTTTTTTTTTTTAAGGCTGGCACCTGAGCTAACATCCGTTGCCAATCTTCTTTTTTTCCTTTCTTCTTCTTCTCCCCAAAGCCCCGCCCCCCTTTCCCCTCACTGTACACAGTAGTATATTCCAGTTGTAGGTCCTTCTGGTTGTGCTGTGTGGAACGCTGCCTCAGCGTGGCCTGACTGAGTGGAGCTAGGTCTGCGCCCGGGAGCTGAACAGGCGGAACCCTGGGCCACTAAAGCCGAGTGCATGAACTTAACCACTCAGCCACAGGCCGGCCCCTCATTCCTCTTCATTAGCAATTGCATCCCCCCCATCTTCAGCTCACCTTCCTCAATAGCTAAGGGGTTCTATTGCGTGGGATCTTCTTGGTTTCTCCCGAAGACCGTGTCTATATCACAGCCGGGCTGGCTGCAGTCTCGTTAGCTTAGCATTCCCATTGCTCGGCATTTCACAGCCGGATCAACATCTTACGTGGCTGATATAACAGGACAGAGGCTTCGGGTTCTGATCAGTTATACCCAGGCAAAAACTTAAATGCTCCTCTAGGTCGTTGTCCCTAAAGCCTCTTTCAGAAGACTTCAAACTAACAAAATAAAGTTGACGCTGTTGTGAGGGGTTCGGCGTGCTTGAGCTGGGGTCTACTTCACTTTGTGGAGACCTTTCAGGGAGCTCAAGCCCACCTCTTTTGTTATTTGGCTTCCTTTAATGCTCCACGCCTGCCAATCTCTGTGTGTGGCTTGGCCGTGGCATCAGATTCAGCTTAGAGTTTAAGAGGTGATCTCCGAGAGATGGGCACAGCAGGAGCAAGAAAAAGCATTTAGGAGGCAGACACAAAGTGGGCAGGGAGGGAGGAGATAAAGTTCCGGGCTGTCCATGAACGAAAACAAGCTGTTCGGATGATCCAGGTAAGACAACAACCTAGTTCTACTCACCCTAGAAAATGTGGTCCCCAGACTTCTGCTCAGCCTTGCAGATTCTAGAGAACTATTCAATCGAAGGGAAAAGCATCTTGGGGAGGGCATGGCAGGACAGGGAACAGGAAATACAGGACTGACAATGAAAGATGGGCAGCATAACACAGCACCAGCTAGATCTTTTAATTTCTAAAGGAAAGCAAACGGCTTGTAGCGTTTAGTTCCAGTTTCCGGATCTGGGATAGCTGGAAGGAGAGATGGGTGGCAGCTGGTCCCTGAGGCGCTTTTTGTATCAGATGTAAAGAACAAGTCCTCAAGCTAAAATCATGAATTATCTTCAGCACCAACAAATTGTTTCTTGAGGACCTCGGACATGGCAGGTACCATGCTGGGCCCTGGGTTTAGCACCCTGGCTTCTGGAACTTGTTATCCTGGGTCTTAGCCAGAGTTAAGCACTCACTCCTCACCTCATTAATTTCCCAGACCAGCTGCTTGAGTGGGGAGTGGACCAGAACCACCATCCTTTGTGTCTTCCCCATGGTCCTAAAGTACCAAGGTAGCGCTACCTTGATCACATTCTGAAGATGGAAATCAGTGAGGCTCAAAGCAGCTTGTTGAGTGTCACAGGTCAGCACAGGTCAGGCTCCAGTGAAGGGTCCCCGGGGGTCTCCCAAAGACTCTGAATCTGGCCATCTTCCCCCAGAGCAGCGCGCTTTGAAAATATGTTGTGGCCGGAAGGAGAGAGACCTAAGAGGGACGGGAGAGCGACCGGTGACTTGGACCAGCCTTGTGAAGGGAACGTGATCCTACAAACATGCTGCCAAGGGCAGGGAAGATTGGCTCTTCGTCCGTTGTTGATAATGATCATTATCTTAGTAACTGATAAGATTTATTGAGCACTGACTATATACTAAGCTCTGGGTACACTATAGCGTAGTAGTTAATCCACATGAAGCCACTGGTAGCCACAGTAGTTGGCATCTAATAAGTGATCAATAAACATCAGATTATTATGATTAATATGAATTATCTCATTTGCTCTTCACAACAACAGTGCAAGGTAGGTGTCATTAGTCCTCACTTCACACATAAGGACCCTCAGGCTCTGAAAGGTGAGCTGCAGAGCAGCAAAATTGGCCATCGCCCATGCCCCTGCCCACCAGGCTACAAATACTGCCTGAGGCCCTAGTGTCTTCGATTCTCTATTTTTTTTATTATTATTATTATTATTTTGGAAGATTAACCCTGAGCTGACATCTGCTGCCAATCCTCCTCTTTTTGATGAGGAAGACTGGCTCTGAGCTAACATCCGTTCCCATCTTCCTCTGCTTTATATGTGGGACGCCTACCACACCTGACTTGCCAAATGGTACCATGTCCACACCCGGGATCCGAACCAGCGAATCTTGCGCACTTAACCGCTTCACCACCAGGCTGGCCCCTATTATTCTTTTTAATTGAACCCAGGATTGAAGGGAGAATAAGTGAGTAAAAGAATTCACATTAGGACAGAATGGAGTTGAGGAGGGCGTTTTCCCTGCTAGTCCCAGGAAGCACTTTTTTTTTTTCAAGAAACAGAAGCTTCGTAAATGCTGCTTAAATTCTGGAGGCTGGATGCTCCCCGCTGAGGCTCAGGGGCCTGGCAGCAGAATAAGCCCAAGGAAGTGCGTCCCCGCCCCTCCAGAGGCCTCCTCTCGGTTGGCTTCCACGCTGCCCATCCCAGCCTGAGGGCTGGACAGGGACAGTGGGAAGCCACACTGCTGGGCTCCTGGCCGGGCAGGAGTCAGCAAACCAGCTCATGAGGAAAGCAAACCCTGGCACTGCGGCAGCTGCCTCCCTAAAGCCTATTGGGAGAATCGCAAGACCCGTCCCAGCATTATCACATACGTCCTATCACTATCATCCTAATGAAATGATAACATGGTAGCTGTCCTTTAATAAGTGCTTACCGCGCGCGTGTATAGTGTAAGTGCTCACTACACACTGCTGTGTGAAGCACTTACAGTAACTCATTTAATCCATATGACATTATGAGATGGAAATCATTGCTATTCTCATTTTACAGGTTCTCAATACGGAATTCTGGAATCGCACTGGGCATTAGAGTTGGACATGAGCTCAAGAGAGAGCTTGTGCAGGCATCCTAGCAAAAAGACCCTTGCATTACCCCCAGTTTACAGAAGGAGCAACTGAGGCACAGAGAATTGATCTGGGCTGTAAGGACATGGAAAGGGAAATATTTTAGGTCTACTTCCCACTGGAGTGCTCTTTAACAAACAGGAAACGATTTTGGGGAAAGAGTGAAAACAATTCCAGAGAACAGGGTTAAATTCCTCTTGCCTTCCACCCCTGGCTCCAGGAAGTGTGAATTCTGAAGGCAACACTGTTGTTGTTGTTGTTGTGTCTTAACAAGAAAACACGCATGACATAATTTCATGAGTTGCGACAACAACAAATCCAGTGCATTTGCAGAGAAAGAGGTGGGGTGTTGCCTCTCTGCTGATGTGAATTTCAGGGGGAACAGCGCCTTGCACTTTGAGCCATGGCACCGCCCTTCCACATTTCCACAGGCTGACAACATTTGCCAGCAGGATAGCTGGATCTCCGACAGGACGAAGGGTCCAGTCATGGGGGACTTCACAGCAGAAAATGGTAAATAAGAAACTCAAAAGGTTTTACCCAGTACAACCATCTGCTAATCTGCTCGCTAAAGCCTAATGTTAGTTATCTGGGCTGGGGATCTAGAGCCAATTCTTTAGTTTATGGGCCTAGGTGAGCTTTAGGTTGCTTAGAAATTATCGATTCTCACAGAAAGTCAAGTCATGCATAAAAGAGACAAAAGGCTGGTAGTGTGCACACATACGTGTGTATATGTGTGTGCAGGGGGTATGTATGCATGTGTGTGTGCAGACTATTTTAAATGAAAGGGGTCTTGGGTGTGTGAGATAGTTCAAATTGGGCTTTGATCTAAAGGCAGGCAGCCTTAAGGAGGAGAGTCTAAATGTTAAGACCTTTTTTATTTAATCTCTTATTAAAGACTCTGTCTTATGAGCACCTCTCTCTCTGCCTTTGTCTCTCTCCTCCGTCCTCATGGTTAACACTGAAACACCGTACTCAGAGCTGCATTTCTCGCTGTTCACTTCTGGGTCTCATTCCTTCAGGGTTGACACGGATGTCATCTGACACCCTTGCATAAAGACACATGCCAGCCTGAAAGGAGACTGTTCAGTTTTTAGCAGAGAAGAGTCCATTCTCAGGATGATTCATTGCATTTTCACCACCATTTGCACTTAGCATTTCCAAGGAATTAAATTTGTAAATAACATGCTTTTATAGGAAAAAGTCAATGCCATATTAATTCCTCTCCAGTACTTCCAGCTTCCAGCATAGCATGTATCTGCTGGTGCTTCTTGCAGCATTCTTCAAAAGCCAAATGGCTTGGTAAACTTAGAAATGGAGTGAGCCCCAGAAAATGAGAACAAATGTTTCAAACCCAACCATCCTCTCACAGCACACAAAAGTTTCATTTTACTGTTAGCACAAGTGGCTGACAACAAAGAAGGCTACAGAGTAAACTTTCAAATTCTCCATTCTGGTCCACGGGGTCCACCGGGGGAGCTCCCTCTACAAAAGTGGATTCCTGTTTCACTCAAGGTGGGAATCTATTTCACTGTGAGAGTTAAGTGAAACAGCAAGGAAATTCAGTTAGTTCATCTCTGATGAGAGGAAGGCGACGTACAATGCCTCCATTCACCTAGTGGTTTTTGGTCTACAGGTTGTACAAAATGTTTACTCCAGATTACTAAGTCCCCTTTCAGTGCACACCGCCACTATTGTATATTTATAACTGCTCTGTGCTTGTCTCTCAGGATTGCTCAAATCTGTCTGAGCAGTTAAAGTGGCCACTGAAAAAAATCTAAATGCGATCTCTACTGTCCACCCAGAATGCTACCTGAATGGCCTTTTCTTATTTTTAAGTTATAAAACACAATTTTCTTCCTGTCAGAACACAAAGTTTGGACTCTGCTTATGTACAGAAAGACTCAACAGGTTCCACCTCCAAAACAGTTACTGCATGTGCAAGAATAAACATTACTGTGTCTCTTAATCCTGGACATTTGATTTTTAAACTGAAAGAGTTTAACCCACGGTTAGCCTTTTGCATAGGACCAGCCTTCAAGAAAAATTAGAGTGGAGCTAGCCTCATTTTCCTCGGGGACACTTCTTTTAACCTAGAGATCTTTCTTACCTGTCACTCTGAACCGAGGAAAAGGAAACACGGAGATGGAATGCGTTTAAAAAAAAAAAAAAAAAGGATCAAAGGGAGAAGAAAGGGGAGAGAGAGAGAAGAGAGAGTTCTGAACACAGCTCTGCTTCTGAGCCCCTGACACCTTGATTCAATCATTCCTTTGACAACTATTAATTGACTTGCCGTCATTCCTCTCATTCCCTGGACCCAGAGTTATAATAACTGGTAACATTAATTGAGAGGTTTGATGTACCAGGCACATGTGCAGAGTGTGCCAAGTACTCCACACACCTTACCTCGTTTGATTCTCTCAACAGCTGTCTGAGATAGATACTACTGTCCCCATTTTAAAGATGAGGAAAGCTGAGACACCAAGACCCCTTGATTCCCACACTGTGCCACTTCCCTCCTCCTGCTTTGTTTTCCAACTCTGACTACTGACTTGTTAGTATCCATAGAATTGACTGTTGAAATATCACTAAAACTGTGATCAGCTTTTCTTGAAACTGTGAAATACATTTATTCCAAGTCATGTGTTACTTATTAGCAGGGAATTAGACCCTGCTCTTGCGTGACCTACGTTTAATGACTTCACCTCACAGGACGTGGTGTCCCAGGAGGACCACGGTCACCAGTGGGGGAGCTGATAGACTGGTGGAGCCAAAGTGGGTTTGGATTTAGCTCATCTTATTGTGTTTTTACACGAAAGGGGTTGCAGGGGAGCCTGATAAGCCTCCAGGGCAAAGAGACTCCAGAAGGTCACTTTGGAAGGTCGCTCCATCTGGACCCGAGTCCAGATGACTCACTGCATGTGCTCCTCAAGTGTTCACCCTGTGTCCGGTCTCCAAACTCCCTCTGAAGATGAGGGATTTGAGAGATAACGCTGGGTTCCCTAAGGAGTTTGGGAGTTGTTTGGAAAAGATGAGTTAATGGCTTCCTCCAAGAAAGAAAAAAATCATGACTGTTATTCCAGTTTGGGGAAATCACTTCAACTCAGTTGTTGAGTGCATGGTGCTAAGATGGTCAAGGGACACAAGAATGTCTCACAGCCAACCCCACCCCACCCACAGCCTGAGACAACCCTTTTCCTTTCCAGGGGCATCCTGGGTAAGTGAGTGTGGACATTTAAAAGCCCATCCATCAGCACTGTTGGAAGAATAAGGCAAAGTAGGCGTCTCTCTATCAGAGAGCCAGTCCTTGTAGCTCCCTCTAGGGACTTGCCTCAGAGAAGGGGCGCGGTTACAAGGGAAATATTGCCTCTTTATGGTTGTCAGGAATGGGTGTGCTCTGCTGCCTTCCCCTGCAGTCCTGCAGGCTCTTGGTGTTTAAGAGGCACTGTAGACGGCCAGGACAAGGTCAACGGTTTGAGATCCAACAGCTGGTGCTATATATTTTACTCTGTCAGCAACTGCAATTTATCCTGGGCTCTGTCCTCTCCCTTAACCCCTCCAATCAGCCAACCAGCTTGGATTTGGTTCCTCCCCATGGACACCATCTCTTGCTTAGATCACTATAATGGTCCCCTAACTGGCCTACCTGCCTCCATTTTGGTCCCTCTCCAATTCATCCTCACCCTGTGCAGCTATGACTGTCTCTTCCTTGTTTAAAGCCTTAAGCACAGCATACGAGGCCTTCCACGCTCTCTGCCTAGCTCTCCACCGCCGTCTCCCGCCATCCTTGCTCTGTGGAGAATATCTGGTAATGTTGCTCTCTTTACACTTGCCCCACGTACTCATGTATCAAACGAGTTCATTTTTTGGTGAAAGGGAGAATTTGTAGCTGTGCTGACCACTGAAAGCTAATCAAGCCCCTTAGTGGATGCGCTCCAGCTCTCTCACTCCCTGCAAAAATGGACAGGAGTATAGATCCAGAAGAAAATCAGAGTGAGGCCTAGATCGTCACCTTGGGACCCTCCTATATCACCCCAGGACAACTGAAGAAATCCCAAGAAGAAGGAGTGCTACTGGACTAAAAAAAATCAAAGGAGATCATTAAGTATTGTGAGTGCCTGGAGAGCAGCGGTCTGTCTCATATTTAATCTCTGGCGCTCAGCGGAGTATTCAGTACATAGAGACGCTCAGTGTACTGGTTGGATAGTCCCCCCACATTCATGTCCTTCCTGGGACATCTGAATGTGACCTTATTGGGAAACAGGGTCCTTGCAGATGTAGGTAGTTAAATTAAGATGAGGTCACACTGGAGTAGAGCGGGCCCTTAACCAATATCACAGTTGTCCACACAGGGAGAACGCCGTGTGATGGCAGAGGCAGAGAGTGGGGTGATGTGTCTACAAGGCAAGAAAGTCAGGGATTGTGGGCGGCTCCAGAAGCTGCAGGAGGCAGGAAGTTTCCTCCTCTGGAGATTTCAGAGACAGTGTGGTCTTGTTGAAACTTTATTTCAGACGCCTGGCCTCCAGAACTGCAGGAGAATAATTTCTGTGGCTTTCAGCCACCCAGTTTGCGATGCTTTGTTCTGGCAGCCCTAGGGAGGGAGCTACTCAGTGAACGCTGGGTACACAGATAGGAGAATAATTCAGTGGATCGTGTGCGGGAAATTATTTAGAGCCAGAGAAAGTATTGGCACCCTTAGAAATATGATTTATAGGTTGTCAGCCAAATTCAATTTCTCCTGCCCCAGGACCCCATCACTAGGTTGGAGCTGAACTATAGTTGGGATCCCAAGTACTAGTTTTGCTGTAGACTGGATCCAAGACCCCACCAGAGCCAGAGAACAAAACCAAGAACCCAGAGGTTCTTCTCAAGGAATCATAGATCCTTTTGAAAATCTGATGGAAACCGTGGGCTCTGTCCCCAGAAAAATTCAAGTGTGATCATACATGCCCAAGATTGCAGACAATTTCCTCCTTCCTCCCCAAACCCACTGAACCTAGATGAGGAACTCCTGAGATAGAAGGTACACGTAGAATATTTAGGATTTTTCACCAATTCTTTGGCCACACTGAAAGCAAAGAAAAGCAATGGAGTTTTTTCTCTTTTTTAAATTAGGCCCTGCCAAATCATGAGGGCCCCATCATTTAGAACGGGCGTCCGTGGGGCCGGCCCAGTGGCGCAGCAGGTAAGTGCGTACTTTCTGCTTCGGTAGCCCAGGTTCGCCGGTTTGGATCCCAGGTGTGGACATGGCACCACTTGGCAAGCCATGATGTGGTAGGCGTCCCATGTATAAAGTAGAGGAGGATGGGCACGGATGTTAGCTCAGGGCCAGTCTTCCCCAGCAAAAAGAGGAGGATTGGCAGCAGATGTTAGCTCAGGGCTAATCTTCCTCAAAAAAAAAAAAAAAAAAAAAAAAGAGCATCCGTGGCTCACGTAAGAGTGACAAGGGAACGGGAGAGCAGCCAGCCTGGAAACAGAGACCTGAATTCCAAATCCAGCTTTACCCTTTAGTTCTTTTGTTCTTTCTCTCTTCTGTTCACTCCCAGCCTCAGTGAAATGTGGATGCTTTTAGGGTCAGAGGACAGGTTAACGAGATAATGCTGGTAAAGCACTTTGCCCCCAGGAAAAGGCTCGTGTGTAAACACGAGATATTATTAGACATTATCAAACTGCAGCCCCGCCGGCATCGACCCAGCCTGTGCTGAGTCCTCTTTCTTATCGGCTGTTGGCCAAACTGGGCTCTTTCTCTAAGGCAGAGTGTGTGGGAGGTCTCCCGCCAGCTGGTGTTGGGGACTCTGATAAGTGGCCCCTATCACCCCCCCTTGAGCAGTGCAAACAGATCATTTGACTACATCTGATTAAAGGCTCATCCTTTACCAACAGTTAGCCCCAAATCTCTTTACATGCAGCCATATTAAAGCAATAATCTTTAGGGCATTCTTCCTTTTCTATGTGTGTTAACCTCAATGCAAATTATTCAAATATATCAACAGGAAAACAAATCTTATTTGATGTGTGGCGGCTGTGCTTTTTTTATTACCTCTTAGAAGTGATTACATAGAATTTCCTCCTTTTATTTCTGCTGTTCTTGGCCAATTTGAAAAACAGAGAAAAACGTGTTGACCACTGGTTTCAGAGACATTGGGTTTAGAACTTATTCAATGTAACAAAAAGAAAAGAATAATTTCTACAATTATTAAATTACAGTCAAACATAAATGTTTCAAACTAACATTTTTTATCCTCTCCCCAAAATGGCAGAAAACAAAAACAAAGCAATTGCTTGAGCTGTATGGGAATTTGTTTTAAAAAAATCTCAAGGGAGCTCTGTTCATCATCAGAATTGACAAGGACATAGTGAACTGAGAGAAACTTAAAATGACAACAGTAATTTTCATCAACGTGAAGATGACATAGAATCTTAACTCAGGCCCTTAAGAAAACCCGCTACAAAGGAAAGCAAGTTTGCCCACAATTAGCCACTCCTCATGCACATACACTAAGCGTCCCTGACATCAGACGACACTGGCCAGCACTCTGCATTGGTTAAACTACAGTTCACCAAATTTCACCAGTCATACATTTCAATCAGCAGGACAACCTTCAAAGAGACTGTTGACTCCTAAGTATGCAGAGCGTGAGAATCTTCTCTCCCTCCCTCCTTCCTGTTATTATCTCCTTCCTTCCTCCCTACTCTCTTCTTCCTTCCCTCCTTCCTGTTATGTACCAGGCACTGTGCTAAGTAGAGGTGAATGGGATACATTCTCCTACCTACATGATCAGTAGTTAAACCATTGGGATAGCAGATCTTGAAACTCCTGGATGGACGGAGATGTGCCTCGGGAAGAAGAAATTGTCTTTGATGCGTGGGAGGGAGGGCGAATGGGAGGAGCTGGAGAGGATAACTGATAAGAACGATGGCCCTTGGAGGGTCCTATTTCAGACAAGTTTGAAAGGCATAGTTATGGAGTATTCTCACCATTTTACTTCCTCTCCTTCCCTCCAGTGGATCAAACATTTAACAGTTACTCGGAACCACCTTAAATGACCCCCTCAACCTGTGATATATGACCTATGTTGGTACCCAGGATACATGGATTTATATCACAGGCTAAATTATAAAGGTATGGTGTTCTCCTAAACCTTTTCCTCTCCAAATACTGTGTCTTAGGAACATTTATGCCTCATCGAAAAGAAGGAGGGGTCTGGCCTGGTGGCGTAGTGACTGTTTGCATGCTCTGTTTTGGCAGCCCAGGGTTCATGGGTTAGGATCCCGGCTGCAGACCTACACACCACTCATCAAACCATGCTGTGACGGCATCCCACATACACAACAGAGGAAGATTGGCATAGGTGTTAGCTCAGCAACAATCTTCCTCAAGCAGAAAGAGGAAGATTGGCAACAGATGTTAGCTCAGGGGCAATCTTCCTCACCAAAAAAAAAAAGGAAGAAGGAGGAGGAAGGACAAATGAAAGACAAGCTCAGTGGGTTTTAGAAAAGGTATACACTATTGTTTAAATACATATTTAACGTTTACTAAAAATAACTCGACGGCAGGAGAAAATTAATTAAAATAGACAAAAAGCTTCCAATCAGATTTATGCTATCTGATCGTGTAATTAAACCTGGCTTTTAGATCATCCTAACAAGTTTATCTGAAAAGGAAGAGAGATCATTGTTTATTGGAATGGCAATAATTTGGGGTTTTTAATTGACTCCTGGTGTGAATACATTGACGTCTGCTGCTCTCCGAGAGGCCACGGGGAAAGTTTCCAGGAAAAGTTCACATTCCAGGGGCAGCTTTGGAACCTACTTTCCATTGCAGCCCAAATCTGCCACTGGCGCTTGAGTTCGTCCCAACAAAACACCAACGTTCAAAGGCAGCCTCACCAGGCGGCCGTCACCGCGGCTGTGCCAGGAGCCCAGCACTAGGTGGGCGTTTTGGAAGTCCTGCCTTCCTCGTGTCCAGAGCCCTGAGAAGCACTCAGGACGCCAAAGGCTGTGACTTCAGGAGCCCCCACTGAGGACTGGCAGAAAGCGCTAATACTCTGATGTAGAGTCAGCCCAACGGAGCTGCGAGGAAAGGGGCAGGGGAGTGCTAGATCTTTCTAACCAGGAGGTTCCCAAATTCCCAAAAGTGGTCTGGGTCAATTGCCTGCTAAAAATGAGCACATTCCATAGGAATTTAATATGGTGCAAAATAAAAATAAGCCATCACCCACTTGAAAGCAGAGGCACGTTTTGAAGTCCCTCCCTACTCGAAGCTCTGGTAAACTGACGTTTCCTTTATTGGGAGTTTGGGTAAGAGGGAAGGTAGAGACGGGGGTCCCAAAAGAGGAAGGGGGATTTCAAAGCCTGGTTTGCTCTTGAAGGCCTAACAGATGACCGTCTCTCTCTACACAATCATGACAGCTCCCATTTATTCACACACCTGTGGCTCAGACTACCGCCCTTAACCCTTACAACAACCTTGCAAGGTTATTGGTACTATTCCAATTACAAAGATATGGAAAATGAGGTTCAAAAAGGTTAGGTAACTCGTCCAGGATTATATTGCAAAATTTTGCCAATTTTTGAGCCTATCTGACTTCAAAATCCACGGTCTGTCCACTGCCATCCAGATGCCTGGCTGCATTGGCCCCACCCTCCAGCAGATTGGCTGAGCCAGTGGGACAGCACAAGAAGTTATACAACATGTTGCCCTCTAAATTGTTCTCTTTTCTTCTAGCCTTCTCTAGAGAAGACCATACATTTAGATCCCAGTTTCCTGTTCTTCTGTTTTGCTGTCACCTTCCCAGAAGCCGGAGATCCATCAGCCAAAGCAGAAAAGAAGCAACCCCCGTTCCCCCATTGGCCACATGTTCACTCGGGGCTGAAGGATGTGCTGAGCCAGGGCAGGTGAAGAGCTTCTTTTGTTCCCTTTTCTGTCTCCCTTAGCTCCTGCCAAACGACACTCGGAAAACACACCCCTAACTGGGTATACAAGAGGGTTCCACTTCCACCAGGCTGGGACGGAACACTCCCAACAGTCAGAGCCATCTTTCTAAAGCACAGATCACATCAAGTCACTGCTGCTTCAAAACCTTCAGTGACTCCCATCACAAACCCTTTACACTGGCCCGGAGGGCCCCCCTTGACCTGGCTTCTACCTACCCTCACCCTCATCTCTTACTATCCTCCCCTTGCCTACTGCCCCCCAGCCACACTGGCCTCCTTTCAGGTGGTCAGACTCACCAAGCACTCTCTTACCTCAAGTCCCTCAGTGTGGGAACTCAGTGCCCACCCACTGCCCGGCGTGGCCCTTCAGGCTCCTTTTCTCTCTAAGGGTCTTAGCTGAAACGTCCTCTTAGAGAGGAATTCACCAACTCCACTGTCTCATCAGGTACCTCTCCACCTCCATTATTCTCCATCTAAATTCCCTGTTTAATTCCTTTTTGGAACTTACTACAACTCGTAATTATATATTCTTGGTTTCCTTGTGTATCACCCCCTCTAGGCTCCTAGCACAGAGCTGGCACAAATTAATGTTCAAAAAATATTGGTTAAATGAACAAATGTGCTGGCTCCAAAAACTGTTTTATTCTTCTTGATGGAATGGCTATAACAACCAAAACATTGTATCCACTACATTCTTTCAAGAAAAACTGAAAGGTGCCGTTTCCTGCAGAAATTGCCAATATACGATTACAGAAAAGAAAAAACTCATAATCAGTGCAAGAAAGAAGAACTCACTTGTGGAAATATCCTCATACGTGACCAGCATTATCAGGGAGTATTTTAATTGTCTGTCTATGTGTCAGCTGCCCCAGTAGACTGAATTCTCTGAGAGCTGGGACTGGTTGTGTTTATTTTTTGTGTCCAAATCATAGTGCCTGGTGCATACTAGTTGTTCAATAAATGTGTATTAGGAAGGAAAGAAGGAAGAGAGAGGGAGGGTGGGAGTTAGTTTCAAGTGAGAAAGTAGTGCTATACATAAGGAGCGCCCAACGGATTCATAACAGGCTGACGACGTGTTGAATCAGAGGACCTTTGGGTTGGGATCTGTCTTTCTTGTTTAGGTCCCCAAATGAAGAAATTTCAGTGCAGAGAGATGAAGTGGTACATAGCCAGTTAAAGACATAACCAAGATGAGAACTCAGGTCTCCCCACTCTAAATCTAGTGATCTCTCTCGTCCATGTTATGCAGATTCCTCCTGGTCAGAGAAATAAGAGGCTACTGAAAGTCTAGCCCAGCAAATCTGATGATTTGGGGTGGGTGGGAAAGGGTGTCCAGCAACTCTGAGGCCGCAGTCCCTAATGGAGCTGAAGCCACTCCCTGAAGCTCTGAAAATCTGCCCAGATCAAATCCGAGAGCCGTGTGCCCTGATGCTGGTTCCTCCCCTTCCGAGTCTCCGGAGAGACTGCAGAGCAGCTGTCAAGCTCCTTGCGGAAGAAACAGCTCTAGGTGTCTATACATGGCTGAACAGTGCTGCATGACATGTATTGCAAGCATATTCTGTGTGGTATAAATACGATTTTGTCTTCTCAGCAATCCTCCTTCCTCTTTTGAGAATGACCGCTATGCACATAGTGACCATGAACCCCACCCTAGTAACATGGACCAATCACAGTCCCTTCCCTGACCCAGTATCCCTGGACAGAGTGGGTCGTTGTGAGGGTAGGCATCTGATCCACACCGGGCCAACTTGAGCTTCCCCCTGGGAATTAGAAGCAGAATTAAAAAGGAGAGGTCAGTCTTTCTTTGGGTCCCTGGACCACAGGATGTAAAGTGCAGGGGTCATCAGCGGCCATCTCGTGGGCCTCAGAAGGAGAGTCAGAAAAGCAGCCGAACGTCATTCAGGTCCGTGACTGTACTTGTTCCTGAGATGCAGCTCAATGCCATCAAGGTCATCATAATTAACCCCGCTTTTTTTTTTGAGGAAGATTAGCCCTGAGCTAACACCCATGCGCTCATCTTCCTCTATTTTATATGTGGGACGCCTGTCACAGCATGGTGTGATGAGCGGTGTGTAGGTCCCCACCCGGGATCTGAAACTGCAAACCCCGGGCTGCCAAAGCGGAAAGTGCGACCTTAACCACTACGCCACCAGCGAGCCCCATGTTAACCCTTTTTGCTTCATCCAGATGGAGCTTGTTTCTGTCATTCGTAACTAGAAGAGTACCAACTAATAAAATACACTTTTTTGTTAAAAAATAAATTCTGTTTAAAGAAATAATTAGCGTAATAAGGGAAAAAATTAGGATGTCTTTCTACTCACCCTCTGAGTCTGCTTCCTTCTCTCCAGGACTTTCCTCTGTGCACTTCTTACTGCCTAACACAGCTCTTCCGCTGGAGACCATCCAACAGTGCCTACTTCTCAGGCACAGCGGTGATTGGGAGAGGGGTTGGAAATGGCAAAGCAAAGGGAATAGTCAATTTGGAATGCACCGAAGACATCTACCTGGCACCTCAACTAGGGTTGGACGTCTATCCGGGTCCTCCAAGAAGCAGGCACTAAGACAGGATTAGATGAGCAAGAGATTTATTAGGCAAAACATCAGGGAGGGCAAATGAGGAAGGAGCCAGGAGGACTGTCAGACTGGGGACAGGTTTGACCATGTGGAGAAGGGGGAAGGAAGAAAGTTTGGATGGAAGTATCTTAGGCTGTTGCACAATTGTAAAAAAGTTCATCAAGGCTGCCAGGGAGTCCTTGAGCCAAAGTCACCCACCAAGGAGTCCCATGTCAGCAGTGCCTCCCAAGAACACTCCTGCTGCTGTTGTACCTCTGTCACACTCCGTCACGGGCTGGGAGCAGCCTGTGGGAAGCCCAGCCTCAGCACAAATGTGTGATAGATTTCAGAGCGCACAACCCGGGCCCTGGGTCAATTACGCCGCTCACAGTTGGAGAGCTGAGTGGCGCCTTTTCACGGCCACCACAGTCTGCCTCTTCTCTCCACGTGACCCCATTCAGTACCTACTTCTTCAACATCCGCTTGAATGCCACCTGCTCCCCTGCCCTGATTTACACAAGCAGAAGTACTGTCCCCCTGAATTCCCATAGTATTTTCCCCACTCCTCTCTTAGGCAGCTTAGTACTTCCTCTCTTGTATTACTTTCTTGTAATGCCTTCTCTTTTGTATTGTGTGTGTTATGCGCAGCACACCCAGATACGACTAACCCTGTATGATACTATTCTGTAAGGGGACAGGGTGGGAGCGGAGGCTGCTTACCTTATTTCCTTACTCTGGGCCCTGGAACTTTGACCTGAATACTCAGACATCCCTCACTCAGATATCTGCTTTGTTCTCAGAGTGCTGTACGTTCACATCTTAACATTTCTAAAGTTGGGATGCCACTTATAACTTATGTCAAAAGAAATTTGCCACCTGCTGGCAGGAGAATAAGTTGAGACAGAATTGTTATTGCCTACGCAAGGGACAACGTAATGAGGCGTATTTACAATAAGTGAAGCAAATATTTATGGCGGAAGGCATGACTGCACTTTCATGGTTTCTAGCAAAACAACAGCCAAGCACTTCAGAGGACGCAGGAAGAGGATTGTCAGTCCGCACGATGGACACTGTAATTACATACAATAAAAATGGAAGGATCGCTTAGGAGACATAGCAGAACGTCTTAAGTTAAAGGAGGATTGTATGATAAACTTATTCATTGCGAAGTCACTCTCAATATCTTTCAGAACCTTCTGGATGACCTTCAAGAGAAGCTGTTTACCTTCCAGAAAGAAATGACTTAATTAAGGGGAGGACAGAACTGTGAGTTTAACCAAACAGGAGACAGAAATGAACCCTGGTATTCAACAATACGATTGACAATTAGACCACCCAGGCTCCATTTGCACAGGAGGTCGAGATCACTAGGCCAGGCGATAAACAGCAGAAAATCCCCATAATGCCACGCACAACGGCCAATGGTCACAAATGATTCAGAAAAATCCATAGGCTGAATCTGAAAGAGGTTTATTCTCAAACCTTGAATAAGGTACTGAAAAGGGATGTGTGGATAAATGTTATTTTGAGTGTTCATGTTTACGGTGGTGTCTTTTCCCTTAAAATCTGGTATTAAATCAGCAGTGTGTCTTAAAGTATACAGCATCTCAGAATTGAGGAACTAGGGTTAATTCACTAATGGGTGGAACAGCTCTTTAACTTTTGACTTTAGGTTGATGCCAAAAACATTTGTTAAGAATGATTAAGTCCACATCCTGTAATGAGAATTCTGTACGGTTTACAACACTGGGTTGGCAAAGCTCAGTGTATGTATCGCAATTCATTCTCCCTCCCTCGCCCACGGAAGACACAAGTAGTCAGCCGTGGAGCTCCTTTGTGCTAGGCCAGCTCCCCAGAATTATTCTCAGTCCAGCGCTCTAGGCAGCCAGTACCAACTGATTGGATTTGGTACATAATAGGAAACCTATCTGCCATGCTTACGTTATATTCTTTTTTTTAATTACAGTTTTATTTTTATTTTTTGTTTGTTTTTTCCGAGGAAGATTAGCCCTGAGCTAACATCTGCCCCCATTCCTCCTTTTTTTGCTGAGGAAGACTCTGAGCTAACATCCATGTGGGATGCCTGCCACAGTGTGGCTTTGATGAGGGGTCGGTGAGCCGAGGAGTCGAAAGAAAGATTTCTTAGACTCTTAAGGTCTGGCAGTAGTGCTCTTTTATTTAGAGAATAGTGTGGAATAGCACGGGGACAGGGCCCATGGGCAGTCAGAGCTGCTGCTGCTGCCACTTCTGCTGCCCCCGCTGGCATGGGGACATGACCCATGGGCGGGCAGAGCTGGTGCGTGGGGACAGGACCCACGGGCAGTCAGAGCTCCTGCTGCTGCTGCTGGCAGGGGACAGGACCCATGGGCAGGCAGAGCTCCTGCTGCTGCGCCGAGTTGAGGGTTAGGGCTAATTTTATAAGGCATGAGTATGTAAGTCATCTCTTTACAAGACAAAGGAAAGAACATGGAAAAAAGTTAAAATGGTATCAGTGCAGGTGGGGCCTGGTCATTGGGTGATCCCATGACTTTTAGACAAGAATCAAATCAGATTAAGTAAAGGTTAGAAAGGTTAGAAGCCACCACCCTAAATCAGTTACGTGAGATTGCCAGACAGCAACCAACTTAAGTTCTTGCCTTCCCCATTAAGAGTTTCTAGGGACAAGGTCATCTCTCTTCTTCTTCCTGGTACAGAGAGGGAGGCACGTTTTACAGGTAGAGATTTACCTTACAAATGTAAATGTGTCCCAACAAGGGCAAGTTCCATTCCCCAGAGCCTCCCTCCCTGTCCCAGTTTATGGAAAGCAATCAGCCCAAAACAATCCCAATGCCAAAGAGACATATCCTGGGGTGGCCAATTTCAGGTCCCTACAAGGTCATCCCCGCTTCCTTCACAAAGGCAAATATCTCTCAAAGAGCAAGCAAATTCCAATCCTCGGAGCCTGCTTCTCATCTGCAGTTTTTTAAAAATTAACCAGCCTAAAATCCTCATCAGCTTGAGAAATGATGTGTAGGTCCACACCCAGGATCCGAACCAGCGAACCCCAGGCCACTGAAACGAACTTCACCGCTGTGCCACCGGGCCAGCCCCTTATGTTATATTCTTATACAGAATTAACACCAAGGAATATGCAAGAGTTCCAACACCAGTTTCCTCTTTCTCCACTCCAAAGAATTAGTGAAAACTCACAATGGTGTGGCCAAGAGAACCATTTGGGCATCAGCTTGGATTCTTCCCGCAGGTTCTGGACTCTCTAGATCTCACATCCCACATGGCTTTGGGCGACCCCATCTTGCTACTAACCACTCAAAGTTGTCTTCATTTACATATTTATTCCATATGCAGCCTTTAAATATCAAGTGATGCGGGGTCGGTGAGCTGAGGAGTCGAAAGAAAGATTTCTTAGACTCTTAAGATCTGGCCCAAAACAATCCCAATGCCAAAGAGACATATCCTGGGGTGGCCAATTTCAGGTCCCTACAAGGTCATCCCCCCTTCCTTCACAGAGGCAAATATCTCTCAAAGAGCAAGCAAATTCCAATCCTCAGAGCCTGCTTCTCATCTGCAGTTTTTAAAAAATTAACCAGCCTAAAATCCTCGTCATCAAGCATCTTTCAAGTGATGTAGTCAAAACATTTTCTTCTTTAAAATATGCCCTACAGATGCTTGCTGTCTATTCTGCTAACCAATGAAAACGGGAGTGTGGTATTTCATAAAGTTTAGCTCTCTAACCAAGGGTTCTGTGTCTTTATTCTCTTGGTCTTTAATCAGAGTGTGTTTCCTTTGTTAGGAAGGATAAGAATCACTTCCTGCTAAGAATCCGAGCTGAAAATGTGTCCCCCATTTCTGAGTGTCTTGAAACTTCCTGTGTCACCCCATCAAGCTTCCCCCAGGGGAAAGCAGCTCAGGGTATTATTATTTAATCCTGCCAAGTCCAGGGGCATAGAGGCTCCCTGTGCCTGGCTTATCTTCCCTTGCTAGGCCGGGAGCCTCCTGAGCCCAGGGACTATGCTATTTATCTATTTATCCCTATTGCACAATCTCTGATCAAAACATTCATATGGAAGGTACTCAATATTTTTTTTTCCTTTTTTTGGATGAAAAAGCTGTTTGATAAAGACCCATCTGGAAAGGGCTCACAGGGGAGAGAATGCTTCCACTGCACTGAGCCACATATCCGTTCCAATCTGTTATAAGTCTTGGATCTGAAGAAGGAGTAAAGGAATCTTGTTTCTATAAATATTACCTCCTCCTTATTTCCATCCTCAAGAATCCCTGATATTCAAGGAATTCCTCAGCCTGAAAAATAAATAACCAAAGAGTGCCTTCCATCTGTGATTCTCAACGCTGGCTGAATGTTAGAATCACCTGGGGAGCTCCTAAAAACGATGGACGCCAGGGCCCTACTTTAGAATAATTTAGTCAGAATCTATGGGGGCAGGCCCCAGACACATCATTTCTGCTAGTCCTTGCAGCAGTCCCATATGATAGGTGCTATTATCCCCTTTTCCAGATGAGGAAACTGGGGCTCAGAAAGGTTAAGAATTTTCCCGTTACACATCTAATAAGACACAGAACAAGACTGGTCCCCACGAAGCTCTCAAATGTTTGTTGTTTTTGTTAAGTGCTTTCCATAACATATTTCAACAACATGTGAGGCAGCCCCATGGAGCACCCTTACCTGCTAAGCTGTGGACGGGCTGGTGTCAGACACAGAGAGCCATTCCCCCACACACAGCAGGAGGGGCCCTTCGCTCACCCAAGCAGAGCTGCCACAAACCCTAACTGTCTCTGAACTGTCAGCTGTCCCATTACATCTTGGCACCATGACCAGGATGACTGTTTTCTCTTGAGGAACCAGAAGGTCAGGGCAGCACAAATGTTAGGGTGGGTGGCCAGGCCAGAAGTCACCATCTTCTGTAAATATTACTGTGAATTTTGAACACTTTCAATTCCTGAACGATGCTGTGTGTTTGGGTTTCAGTAGTATAAGCACATGGGATGAAATTTGATTTTAAAAAGGTGAGATGAATGAACAGATTGATGTGGATAAACCAAAAGTAGGGACGCACGCCTTCCTCCTCTCTACTCTGTTGCTTTCGTTTTAGTCATTCCCCCAAAAAACAGGAAAGCGCAAAGCGATTCTCAGTAAGACTAAAGAGTTCTGCTAAAAATGCCCATCTTTGTGAGTTAGAGAATCTCATCAACTTTTATTCCCCCAAATGCTGCATGAGGAGCTACTTTTCCTGCTGCTCCTAGTGAATCTGGAGCTGGCGAAACTTCTCGAGGCGGGATGGAGCGGCCGCCAGATGCCGGGTTCCAGTGGAGGCTGACTTCTCTCCCCAGCTTGTGGCTGACAGGGGACAAGCCTTCCACAATATGGATCTCGTTGTCTGAACGCCCTCCGCTCAGCAACGCCCCTTGTCAGAGCACAGAACCCGCGGTTATATCACAGACCAGCCCAGGAAACAGCTCGTCATGAATCACCCAGGCTCATGGACTTCTGCCCAACAAAGAGCTCCAGCTCTGGGAAGCTGTCTGGCCTAGCCTTTCTCGCTGTCCCAGTGGAAAAGCAGGTACTTTCCAACTGGTCCTGTAGAAAACCAGTGAAGGATCACACAAGGCAGGTGTATTCAAGCCAGTCCGTTGCTTTATCTTCTCACATGCACAAATGCTATTTTTCATACCAGCTGCATCCTAAACCCTGAGTTAAGATGGTGATTAGTGGTGGTGGTGGGCGTCTCAGTAGGAGCTTTCTTAAGAAGAAAAGGCTTTGATTGAGCCAATGAAAGCTGTTGCCAGGGAACCAGATGCCATGAACAGGCCACTCCAGCAGCGTAAGAATACAAGCCGGGAGTGCTGGACTGAGCATTAAGTGTACTTGGCAGCTGAGTCCTAGGAGGCCCATTAACCCTTTGCACACCTAACCCTGTCGAGACAGTGAATCAAGAGAAGGATTATTGTAAAATCTGAAAAGCCACCCCTGCCATCAGTCTCTCCATTGGAATGTACCATTTCAAAGATGCTCTCCTGCTTGACTAGCTCCCCCGGAAACCTGCTTTGGAGTGGGCTGGCGGCAGAGGTGGGCATGAACAGGGCTGGCTGGAGCCTGAGGTTCTGCAGAGGGCACTGCTCATGTCTGATCACACTTGTTATAATGCTACTGAGTCCTCTCAACTGTGGTAGAGTTTTGTGTGGTCTTTTGGCCTCTGGAGAAGGGACTCTGCTACCCCAGGTGGGTCTGCTCTCTGAGACATGAAGGAAGTGCTTCCCCTCTTCCCTGAATGTATACTCACAGATCCTCCTGGGGGCAACCAGAGGTCGGCAGCCTCTGCCCCATTTTAAGGTTCTTACCTGGAGGGACGTGGGCACAGGCTCCTTTCTGGGAAAACGGGGGGGAAAGGGCAAAGCTGCTGTGGATGGGCCTCCCAATGTCCCTCCCAAGGCATACTGCCCTCTGTCGGTGCCATTTCTTCCTCGCTCTCTTTCCTCCCCAATCAATCCCAAAGTCAGGCATCTGTTCTGGGTCCCATCCCTGCACAGTGTGGTTAATTCAATCTCTGCAGAGGGGCTTGCACCTTGACTCAGTTCTCAGGAAGGTCTGAATGCTTTCCCACAGGGAACTATGAAGGCTGAATAACAGGCAGTGAGGTTAGCTGTGGGCCAGGGGCTCCTGGGTTCACACGAGGGGTGCACTCTTGCAATGCCAGGCCTTGAGGGGCAGGCTCTCCCAGAACCTAGGCTCCCTGATGCCCCTCCTCTTCCTCAGACTGTCAGCTCCAGCTCCCTGGCTGCTCCCCTCCTGGGGCTGTGAGTGAAGATACCGATTTGTACATCAAAATCTCACTGAGGTGGGCAAAGAGTGGGAAGAGAGTTTGTGTGCACCTTGGGTTGTGCAATACCTACGTGCCTGGAAAGATACATGTTTCATACATCGGATTAACATTTCCCTAAAATGATTAGCAGACAGCTCACAATTCTTACCCTGTGGTGGTTGGAAGGTGTAAAAGCCGTTCTCATCATAGAGTGTGCACAGTGAACTGGAAGTCAGGCAACAGAGGCGTGTCTGGCTGTGGGGCCCAGAGACTTGCTGTCCACTGCACATGAGAGTTCCTAGTGTGAGGAAACGGTTTTCAGAGGATCCTTTCGTACAGAGCTCCCCCCAACCCGCTGCCGTGTGCTCACAGCGGGGAGGGAATTCATGTGTGTTCTGGGTTAGGGACCGGGATTGTTTGTTAAGCAATATTTTCTATTTATTGAGCACGTGTTACATGAGGCTCTACACTCAGTGCCTTATGGATCGTCTTATTGGTTAATTAAACAAACATCACTGTAACAACATTTGATGAAAATCAGAAGAAAAAATTTACCCACAACCATACCAATGACATAAGATAAAACATAAGAAGAGAAAATATTATATCTTCTTACTTTAATGTTCAATGGTTCTAAATGATCAGAATCCAGGTACTTCTGATGAAGGGCGTCTGCTCTGAGATTCTCCTCTGAGAATTAACGTCACTACTGGTCTCGTCACCCTCCAGGGGTCGGTCCCCATGCAGGTTCGTTGCGTCTGCCCCCTGTGATGAGTTGCAGGCTGGAATAGTGACTGATGTTCCCCACGTTATGAAAGAACCAAGAATGTGTGATTTTTATTTCTTCTCCAACCTTACTATCTCCCCACCATAAATTTAAAAGCTTGCAATTACTGTGAGCACTCCTGCTAATAAAATGAAGCCCTGAGCAAAACATAACTAAATATTTCACACTCCCAAGGCAAACCCTTCAGAAAGATCCAAATGAAATAGATGTCCAGTCCCTCCCTCCTGAGCTGGGCGGGCCACATGGCCGTAATTTATAGACAAGGAGAGAATGGCAACAGGAGTCATCGCTGACACATTATTCCCCTTTGCTATGATTCTAGAGTATCTTTATTGCCTTTTGCATTTTCTCCTTTCAAACCTGACCTGGCCCCAGCCTCCAAACAAGCCAAGTAACTCATCCTCAGCAAGTCTGCGCTTCTTCCAACAAGTCTGGGGGGCTGTGTCTTCCACACTGATTCTCTTGCTGTCCTTTCAGCCTTCAAATACCAAGTTTTTGATGGTCCGAGTCTTTAACCTATGGCTCTAAGCTTCTTCCTGTAGGCAAACCACTAGCTACTAAGACAGGCTTTGGTTTAATCCTCTTCTTTCATATATCTTTCATAATCGCTCCAAGATCATTACCTACCTCTCTGGCCATGTTATAAAGTAAGAAACAAATATTTATTCAGCTGTTACTATATGCAAGGGGTGCTACGGGAAGTAGGAAGAATTATAAGAGGCTGTCCCTACCTTCTGAAGACTTACAGTCTAGCTGGAAGTATAAAACACCAGCAGATGGAAAGAGTCTTGATGCAAGGCGATGCTGATTGTCATATATGTGGTCCACATCTTTAAAAAAACCCTTATTTTGACTTTCTCACGCAACTTGTCTTTAGTGCTTATGGCAGACAACTGTGGATGGCTCTATCAGCCTTCATTCCACCCCCATGCCAGCGCGGGAGGTTAGAAAGCTGAAAATATGATTTCCTAGACTCCTGTGCAACCAGATGTGCAAGGTAAAGTGAGGAGAAGCGAGGCTGGGGAGGCAGGAGTGTCTCAGGCCTTCGCAGCAGCCAGACACAGATCCAGCGTCCAGCCACCAGCTTTGTGGCTGAACAGGGCACCAAGACGGCCTCCATCGCGGCAGCTTCCCGAGCGCTGGCCGTTAGCCATTGCGAATAGTCGCTCCTACTCTCTTGCAGAAGTGGGATGAACAGCAGGCTGGGATTAGGACCAAACTGGGACAAGGTCTCGCTTCACCTCTGGTTTGCTCTGTGGCTTTGTGCAAAACCATTCAATCATTCTGTGCACTGATCTTTCCTCTTTGGGTAAGAAGGGCAACACCAACGACTCTTCTGGGAGGCTGCCCTGTAGGTGAGCACAGTTCCTAGAAAACACTACCACACTGCCCTTCGAAGTGGGTGGGAGCCTGACGCTACCCCCTAGGCCACCTCCCCAGAGCAGCGTCCATTCACCCCATGCACTTTGGAGCAAGGGACAAATTCTTGAGCACATTGGGGACATGACCATTGAATAACATCTCTTTTCTTTGTTTCATGTGGTTTCTGTTTATTTACAGAGTGCCATGGTTATTCGCGATGCTTTACAAACCATAAAAGCGAGGTCTCCACCCTATAGAATTTACAGTGTAATTTAAACAGACATGCTGCATGGGCTGACAGGTCCGACATGCCAGGAGATGGGGTTGGTGTTATATAACATGGGTGTGGAGAGTTTCTTCTTGAGTTATAAATACTTTCCAGTTACAAGGGCCTTTCATCTGCGATCCCCAAGCACTCTAGAATAGCAATAACCTCGATTGCTTTCTAAATGCACTTCCCATAAACTGCTGTGGGGACTGAGTAAATGCTCTTAAATGTCTATTAATTGATCTGTACATCTGTTCATTGTCCATATTAAACAGCATGGATGTAAACACGACAGTTTGGTGGGGGGGGCCCACTTTGAGCTGTGGTCTTGCCGTTCACAGATTACAACCTCAGAGAGGCCTGGTGGCCTTGCCACAGCATTGAGAGGGCCAGATGGGCTCTTGGGTATTTTGCCAGGTGAGATGCTCACTCAACCTAGACTTCCTGGGGGCCTGGCTCACCATTTATGGATGAGTTAACATTTCCAAGTCAGGTGAGCTCAGAGAAGGAATTTCCTCTGGAGAAACTTGGAGTCATTCCTTGGCTGACGATAGTGGCTCTCGTTGGGGTCCCAGTCGCTCTGTCATTTTCCTCTTATGCTACCTTACCTCCCTGAGTAAGGGCGTTTCAAAATGGCAACAGTTATATTTCATTGCAGCTGGTGTGGACTTTCCCCTCCATGTCTCCACCCAAGACCATTGAGCAAGTGATTATTCCTGACCTAGTTTGCAAATTCATTCAAATCCAAGGGAAGTTTGGCCCGAGTGGCAAGACCCTGAAAGTCTACCCAGAGGTTTATGAGGTTAGCATGCTTCCTTCTGTCCATCCTTCACACTGTTCTCAGAAGCATCCTTCTAGAACCTAGATAGGATCAATCACCCCCCTGCTTAAAGAACCTACCTGAAGAACGAAGTCCAAAGAGACTTAGCAGGCCCGTGTGGCCTCACGGTCCCGGGCGGCCGGCCTGTCTCTCCAGCTCCAGCTCTGCCCTCATGACCTGAGGCTCTGGCTAGACCAGAGAAGCTGTCCTTCGCCAGCAGCCTCAGACACTCCTGTCCATGCCTCCTGCAACCTCCTCTTTCATCTTCCCTCCTCACCATACACTACTGCCCATTAAAGTCACCGCTCATATCGCTCATCTTCGAGCCTTCTACGAGGCCACCACCAGGCATCACCCCCCAACACACCTCTTTTCCTACAGTACCTACATATCTCCAGCTCTGTTATCCATTAGCATAGCTGTCACGTCATCTTTCAGGCCCTGGTTCACACGTACCCATCTTCTCACCCTGCCGGAAGCTTCTCGACGGCAGGGACCCATGTCTCACATAGAGGAACCTCTCGGGGAAGTTGTGATGAAGGGTACCATTTGCCCTTTGAAGGGGCAGAGAGGGAAAAGAGAGGAACCACTGCAGCTTCGGACCCCTGGTGACTATCCGGAACCCTAACTTTGCAGGATTCTGTCTCACCTGCTCCGAGGAGGGCACTCCACAGTAATGTCGCCCGATCCACTTTCAGATCATAAAGTGCTAAATTCAGTTTTTTGTTCTCTTTGCTATATGTTTTTTTCTTAGATTTTAATTTGCTAAAATATGCATAACATAAAATTTGTCATTTTAAACATTTTTAAATGTGCCTTTCGCTAGTATTAAGTACATTCCCGTTGTTGCCCAGTACCCATTAAACACAGCTTTCCATTCCCTCCTCCCACACCGCCTGGCAAACCCCATTCCACTTCTGTCTCGATGAATTTGACTGCTCTAAATATCTTCTATGGTCGGAATCATACAATATTTGTCCCTTTGTTACCAGCTTATTTCACTTAGGATAATGTCTTCAGGTTTCATTCATATTGTAGCGTGTGTCTGAATTTCTTTCCTTTTCAAGGTTGAGTAATATTCCATTGTATGTATATGCCAAATTTTGTTTATCCATTCATCTGTCAGTGGACACGATTATTTTCACATTTTGCCTATTGTGAATAATGCTGCTATAAACGTGAGTGTTCAAATATCTATTTGAATCCCTGCTTTCACCTCATTTGTATTATATACCCAGAAGTGGAATTGCTGGATCACATGGTGATTCCATGTTTAATTTTTGAGGAGCTGCCAGACTGCTTCCCACAGCTGCTGCAGCATTTTACATTCCCACCAGCAGTGCACAAGGGTCCCAATTTCTCCACGTCCTCATCGACACTTGTTATTTTCTGTTTGTTTTTTTTTTTAATAATAGCTATCCTAATGGCTATTGAAGTGGCATCCACGTGGTTTAAACTAAATTCAGTTTTGATCCTCTGCATTCACTGTCTTGATTCCCCATGATAAATCCAATCTAGTTACAGAACATGACCTCTGGTTCCTCCTCGTGAGACTTGAGCCTGCCTCCTGGCAAGGTTGCCCCCACGGAGGGAGATCTCAAGGATAACTGGGCCTGTAGCCTCCTGTACTGCTTCATGCAGGTCAGCAGGGGGCACTCTCACAAGACTACCAATGAGGTTCAGCCGACACATGACACGGCAGGTTGCTTTTCCAGGCCAAAGCAGGGTTCTTGGTCACCACCAAAAGCATCTTTTTGTTCCCTGACCCACTTCCCCCGTCCGTCCTCCTTGCAGTGTCAGCATCGAGGAGAACCAAGCAGCCCAGGCAGTAGCAGTGTTTCTCAAGGAAGGTGACACTGGCATTCTGAGTAGGACAATTCTTCATTATGCAGGATAGTCCCACACACTGAAGAACGGTTAGCATCCTGGGCCCCTGCTTGCTAAATGCCAGCCTTGACCCCCAGTCTTTGTGGCAATTAATAGCCTGCCACCCATATCTCCCAAGTGCCCCCCCTCTGGAGACAGGAGTTGCCAAGAGAGAACCAGGTGTGCAAAGGGGTCTGGAGATCCCCAGGACCCCGCGCTCAGCCGTGCAAAGTAGCAAGTGCCAGAGAGTGGCCTGCAGTCCAGTCAAGGTAAGCGTCACAGGTGGTTTTAGGTGACCCAGACAACTCCTCTGGGTCTGTTCATGGTTAGTTGACAGTGACAGGCTCACATATCAGAAGGGGGAAGACACACTCTAAAAGAAGATGAGTACTATAACAGAGAAAATATCCCAACACGCCCCTCCCCCTCGAAGTCAAGGCTTGCAATCTGAGCCTGGTCCCTTCAGTGCCGCTGGACCCTCCCTCCCCCCAGTGGCGAGCACTGCCCTCAGCAGCCGCTGCCCTGCCCAGGCTGGTTTAAGGGCCTGCACTTCCGTGTGCTGCCATAGCAACCGGGAAACAACCTGCTTTCACAATGAGAAGGATGGTGCTGCGGCCGGACATGTAGATGCCCATGGCCAGCGGTAACAGAGCAACAGCACCAACAGCACCAAGGGGCAACAAGGGTGCAGGCGAAGGGAGAGAGCCTGCCCAGTGTGGACAGTCCTGGGCTTGAGGAGTCTGGGTTTGTGGTTTACTTTTTCTCCCGACAAAGACGCACACTGTCTCAACTGTGTGGCTGGTTGTTATTAAGAAGCTGCTGTACGAGGGGAAATGTGTTTAATAAAAGGCCCAGTGTTTGTGGTCTTCTTGGGCTCCCTGCTGAGCTCGGGAAACCTTGAGGTGTGACCAGCTCTCAGCCTTCAAAACCAGGATGAGCTGCCTTGAGAAGGGTGGGCGCGGGGAAAACACGCTCTCGCTCTCTCTCCTGAGCCGGGGACACGGGAGGCTGGTCCAGAACAAACAGAAGCTAGAAGTCTATTTTGAACCAGAGGTGAGTCTTACAGCTGAATGAAGGCGCATTTCGGGGCTAGGGCAGGAATGTTCTATTTTTCCATGTGGGGCTGAGCCATGTGAGTTCAGTTTGTTTTGTTAGGGGAGAGGGGCTTGCTGGCGGGTCTCCCCTCCTCCTTATCAGGAAAATAATGTGGTTTGCCTGACACACCAAGATTGCCACTGGGAGCCTCTTCCTTCCCTTGCACACTCACAGCCTCATTTGCTTTAGACCAAAGGAGATTCCAGATTGTCTACAATTTGGATGGTTTGGTTCAAGACCAGAATTTCCACCTGGGTTCTAGGCAAGTGGATGGCTGTCTGGTTTTTGGAAGTCATGCTCTGTGGTTGAAATGCTGTGTATGTTCATACCATTTCAACGGCTTCCTTGAACTTTCTGGAATTCAACCCACAGGACTCATATTTAATATCGGCAAAAAAAAATTCTCATTTTAAAAGACTTTAAAGAGGTGGCAAAATTCCCTTGTTGTACTGGAATTTTATTTCATTAAGTCCTACCAGGAATAAGAAATCCATTGAGAGTACTTTGAAAATTTTTGGATCACACAGAGATTTCCCTTGTCATGGTAGTTTGTCGTGATATTTGACCTTTGCTATACTAAAAGTCACATAAAGTTTCAAAGGACCTCTGTGGCCAATGGCATTTATTTACTTACAAGATATGTAACTACTTTACAGGCTCCTAAATAGCCAAATTAGGTAATGTTACAGAGCATCTGGAATGTATAGAAATTCTCCCTGTGTACAGCAGAAGTGACAGATTGGAATGGTTTTCTCCTATTTAAACTGCCAGCTAGTCCAGGTCTAATTTCAAAGTTACCTGCTACCCTTGGTAATTTTGACTACTTACTTGCATACCAGGAAACTTTACCTGGCCTGTAAACTACACTCTACCCCATTGACGCCTCCAGGCACGAATGGCTCCCCTGAAAGTTGTGTGGGGTAAAACAGAACCGGGACCTGAGTTCTGCTAACTCTGACACGTGGAGGACAAAATCAGTTGCTAAGAGGAGTGATTATGTTTCGTGACACCATGTGAGCAGAGAAAACTAGTCACTAAAAAATATCAAATACCTTGTACAAGCAGTATTTGTCATAAAAGGGCCTTCCACAGTGGATCATTCAAAGTGGCTTCTTTCCGTTGCAGGATTACTTGAACTGGAAGTCCCCAGAAAATTATGTCCTGGTCAGCAAACCGCGAGATGGGGGCAGGGCCAAGCAGCACACGTGGAGCCTGTTTCTTCCTAAAACATTCAGCACTCGAAAGGGCGCCCTGATCCTGTACTCAGAAGGTCTAGCGGTATCAGCATGGACCCCCGCAGAGAGGAGAAAAGGCCCCTACGGCCCCACAGGTCCCAGAAAGAGGCTGGATCTTGAACTGCACACGCTTCAGGACCTCAAGGAAGCCATCCTAGCCTACGGAAGGAGACAGGTAGGCAGAGCAGCGCCTGGGGGTCGGGGACCGCGCTGGCCTGCATGTCTAGAAATCCACTTGTAGTTTTGGATACAACTTCTTCTCAGATCCTAAGGAAGGTGTGAAATCCTCAGACCTCCATTTCTTCGTCTCTAAAATGGGATGGTACTCTCGGTCCTCTCTGATGCACACAATTGTAGCGAGGCTTAAATGAGATCCTGTCTGTGAAAGGGTTCTGGAAAGCATCCAGAGCTATATCGTTATTATTTTGTGTTTTCCTTCCCGCTAGAGTAACGCAAAGTCCTTTTCAGCATTCAGACAGATCCAGGCCAGTAGACGTTTCATCAGAATCCTTGAAATCCTGTCTCGTAGCTGCAAGCATCATCATCACACCTCTGATGTTCTTGGCTTTGTGGAAATGAGAAGGAGAACATTTTAAATATTTACCTTGAGCCCTTCAGCGTCTGCAGGATGAGTTAATGACTTTTTCCATTCTGAATTTAATATTAAGGGGAAACCCTTGTGCTCATTTTTCTGATTCATACTTTCTTATGTCTTATGAGATGTGCACATGGCCCCTGCTGTATGTAACTGTGTGCATCAGCCCCTTGGCTGAGGCCGTGAGGGAGACTGGGAAGACGTGGCACTTTGTGAAATTCTAGGTCATAGGTGGCGAGTTACTCCCTAGTTTAAAAGTCTACTGGCTTCTCCTTCCCCACAGGATCAAGTCATTAGCTTCTTCCACCAGGTCCTTCATGGGCTGCCTTTCTCTTCCGTCTCTAGCCATGTCTTTCACTTGTTCTTAGCACCACCTTGACCACGGACCCCTAAAGGCCCTACGGATGTGAAGAGCTCACCATTCCCCCAACACCCCGTGCTCTTTTGTGACTCCACGCTTTTGCACATGCTTCTGAAGCTGGAAAACTCCCACTCATCCTTCAAAACACAATTCAGATGCCATCTCCTCGGTGAAGACTTCCCCCACTTCCCTGGGCAGAGATAGCCCATTGCCCCCTCCTCCAGGAACATTCCCAAACCATCATCGTTTCCATTTCTCTCTTTGCCCATCTGTTGCCATCTCCTTGAGGGCAGGGACCATGTCTAAATCATTTCCAGAAAATAGTGAGTACCCACAAATGTTTGTGGAATGAATCAATCATGTGCGATACTTTTAATGTTTCTTAGATCATCTCCCAGCATCATGATTGGGCAATTTGTCACCCACCCCACCCTAGGCAGAGCTTCCAAAGGGGAGATTCGTCTGCTCCGTTCGCTTCTCTCAAAATATAGAGACGTTTAATGACCTTGACCAAATGTCCAATTGTCTTTTGTCTTAAAATTATAAATTCTTGGATGAAAGGAAACCAATTGTTGAATGTTTACCAACACTTTATAGACATTATTTTATTTAATCTTCACAGTGACCCTGTGAGATATGGTTTTTCTTGGCCCCTTTTATAGAGGAGGGAACTGAGGCTCAGAGGAATTAAGTGATTTGACCAAGATCTCAGAGCTAATAAATGACAGAGCCAAGATTCAAACCCAGGACTATCTACCTCTCCAGGGCCACCATGCTTTGCACTTTGCCCTATTTTCTGTGGATTTGGAATGGCCTCCAGAAGTCATTGTGCCAGGACTTGGCCTGTTTGCCATTACAGCCTCACCCTTCTCTTACTCTGCTCTGCATCATGGTGGAGTTGACCACAGGCTACATATAATTCCACAAACATCTGTGTCAACTGGCTTTTTATTGAATTTGCCAATGGAAGATACTGGAAGGAGAATGGAGAGGGAGAAGAGGAAAGACAGGGTATTTCTCGCCTCCCATTCTACCTGGGGTGGTGAGAAGCACCTGCCTCATCTCTGTGGTCCAGGCCCAAATAGACATGCCCACTGTGGCTCCAGGTTCCTCCAGGTGACCCCACCTGCTCCTCCCTCTGTCCTTTAGCCTGGGGGTGGTGCTGGCTTCCTGATGTTACTGATCTTAGTGTTGCCTCACCATCTTTTTGGCTTCTGAGCTCTCTAATCACCTGTGTAACCAATTGCCTGAATTAAATTTCTTCTGTGTTTAAATACCTAGGGCGGTTTCTGTTTCCTGGTTGGACACTGACATGTAGGCTAACTTATTGCCCAGAGTAAGCATATCTCCCACAGTTTTCAGACACTTGTCCATATAGTTTAAATATTTCAGGCAACAGGGATCTTATTACTTTATAACATAGATGAGTCTATTTGGGGACAGCTTCATTTTTAGTTAGCCTTGAGCTCAATGAAAAAAAGAAGTTCCTGTCTTCCCGTGCTAACCATCTACTAGATTTATAACACACCTGCCCAAGACAGAACTCTCTAGTCTAACTCCAGGTGGGTGGGAGGGAAATGGTATGAGGAAAGCAGAAAGGAAAGAAAAGGTTTGGAACAGTAGCAGGGCCAGGATGTGAGATTAGAGGACACAGTAGATTAAAATAGGAGGAGAAGCGGCTCAAAAGGGACGTGGGGTTATAGAAGACGAACACCTCGGAAGAGGAGAGCCTTGTAAACTACAGAGCAGCATCTGATTATGAAAACTACAGACTGTGAGAAACTTTTTCAACTGTAATATCCGGTGCCAGGTAGGCTGTGGGGAAATGAGCTGCCTCATACACAATTTACACGACATTTTGGGAGGGCATTTTGGTAAAAGCCTAAAAAGGGCTGAACCTCTTTGATTCACGATTCCACTTTTAGGAATTTACCTTAGGAAATAATCAGAGGTGTGCCCAAAGATTTATGCACAAGAATGTTTGTTACAGGATTATTTATTACTATACAAAATACTGAAAATAATAAATGTGCAACAACGGAACATTGACTAAATAATTTGTGTACAGTCGTATAATGGATTTTGATTCAGGCAATAAAGTCACGTATTAGTCATGAATAACTTGAGAAAATATTCACGGTATTTTGTTGTGTGTGTGTGTGTAAGGAAGATTGGCCCTGAGCTAACATCTGTGCCAATCTTCCCCTTCTTTGTATGTGGGATGCCGCCACAGCATGGCTTGATGAGCAGTGTAGAGGTCCGTCCCTGGGATCCGAACCTGTGAACCCTGGGCTGCTGAAGCAGAGTGCACAAACTTAACGACGATGCCACCAGGCTGGCCCCTTATGGTGTATTTTTTAAAAGCAGGTTACAAAATAGTATTCATATGATAAGAATACCAATGCTCAATAACATTTTTTTCAGTATTTACTATGCTCCTGCCACTGTCCTAAGCGCTTTCCGTGTATAGCTCATGTATGCTTTCTGTCCATCCTGGGGCTAGGTGGAGTATCACCCCATTTTGAGGTGAGGAAATTGAAGCACAGAAAGTCTGAGTAATTCACTCAAGATTATACAGCCATATAGATAATTGCACCAGAATTGAAGACTAGGCTGTGTAGATAACATTGTACCTAATATAATCCCAATTTTTAAAAATTGGTTATACAAACAGGAGGATACACATCAAATTTTTACCATGGGTGTTGAGATTATAAATCATATTTTTATTTATACGTATCTTTTTACCAAACATCATTTTTTTTAAAGTCATGGAATTTTTAAGATAAAATAACAATCTATGGCTTTGAAGGAGGTAGATAGTGAAAGAGAGAGAGAGGTAGACCCTAGAGAGCCAGGTGGGATCAGGAAGGGAAATGGAATAGCAAAATAGAAAAAACATTCTCCCCACATCTCAAACAGCACTGTAAGTGAAGCCCACCAATAACCACACCATCTGTTCCTCAGGCCAGTATTTCCTTGTCCAAATAGTACAGTTTATGAGTTAAAAACACCACATTCAAAGTAAAAGAGCCAAGATGGGGAGGGGGAAGGGGGGAATAGTTAAGTAGTGCTGCTCACAGAAGGTTCCATCCTGGCTGGACCGTGAATCAGGAAACCCACAAAACGCAGGCTCCGTCCAGACCTGTGAGAGTCTCAGCTGTCACAGGGAGGGGCAGTCAAAGCTCTAAAGCACCTACAGTCGTTTTTGGTTCTATATGTGGGTCTAATGACATGAACGTGGCAATACGTCCAGGTTTCATAGCTCAACATGGGCCTGCTCTTTAACTCGCTTGATGGCCCAACTTCCTGATGAGCAAAGACCAAGTGCTAAGTCAGGAGATTAGAAGCCAGAGGTCTTCCACTTCTGGCTACACACAGATATGTTGGGTGTTTGGTTTTTTTAAAAAAAAAAAAAACCAGAAGGAAATGTTGTTCAAACATTCCCAGAGTTAAAACCATTCATCTTGAAACCTTTAATTCATTCAGCTTCCCATTATTTAGAAACCAAATAGCTATAAAACCTAAATAACCATAATTTGGGGTAGTATCTAAATGATAGTTATAATGATGCTCTCGTAGCATAGCGGAATCCTCAAGTGGCTCGCAAATCATCGGAAATATTAAATAATTTTCACATTGTGTAGTATTTCTTATTCTTATATTTTTAGGATTTTGTAAATCTTGTGATTTTTTTAAATGTCCAACAGTGGGACATTGATTAAATAATGTATTTAAAATACTTTGATTTAAAAATCCAATTCATAGAGCAGCTCATTTCTCTGAGAGGTAAGCAGGATTCAGATTATTATAGTTGATTTCAACCAAGGTTCCATTGCTGCTGCCATCTCCCTTATACCTGTGGTTACATTTAAGAGTATTGTCAACCTTGTTCCTCTGACTCTATCCTGACTCATTCTATGCTGCCTAATTTCTCCCCACATCTCAATACTCAAGGCGCTCACTCTTTAGTTGGCATTTTCAGCCAAAGTCCAACCTAGGAAGGCACCTTCAGGTTACCATTCTATTTGGTAATATCATAAGAAATATGTTTTTTGAATGAAGTTTAGTTTTCTATCCTAACCATAATGTAGGCTCATCACACAAAGTATAAAAATATAGAAAAGTAGGAAGAAAAATAAATTATCCTTTCAGCCAAAGATCAGGAGGACGAAGTTCCCTTTGCAGGTCCTCACCAATAACCTGCTCCTTGTTCCGTGGTGTCCCTAAGAAGTGATAGGGCTGTGATGGCCATCAACAAAGTGTCCAGTGGGCACCAAAGCCACACAAGGGAGAAAGTGACTGACGGCTCTTCTGCCGAGAGTCCTCCATGCGAGAAGCTCTTGAGCTGTGACACTGGGAGCCTTTAATAGACCTGGAAGTAGGAAGGATCAGCCGAGGACATGGGCCAACTGTGACTAGGAGGTCACGGCAATGTCGACAACAGCTAACACTTAGGGTGCGCTTAGGGTGTGCCAGGCATTTTATTTGTAACCTCGCTCGATCTGCACTGTCTGTGAGCTGGATGTTAGAGTTACCTCCATTTTGTGGGAGGAAAAACTGAGGCTTGAAGTTTAACTTGAAAATGTTACAAACGTTGCAAACGTGGAATCATGTTACAAGACCCAAGTGGTGCTGCTGGGTCTGGAGCCCAGACAGCAGATCCCAGAGCCCCACTCTGAAACCCTGGAGGGCCTGATTTTGAAGATTCCCCATGAGCTAGAGAGAAGAAGCCTCTCCCCAGCTCTAAAGGCGTCTTTAAAAAGGGACCTGGGTCTTCCAACACACCTGTTAAAACCCTTTACCATTCTAGGAAAGCAAATCAGGTTTTCACTAAAATCAGTCTGGGTTATTGGTAACACCTTCATAGTAAGCCGTATAGACGATCCAGTGGACTCCTACGTTTCTAGGCTTTATGTACTTCATCCATGGGTTCCCTTGTGTAACCAGTGGATAGAGAGTATTTATAAGAACGGCACACATTTCAGTGGCCTGTGCTATTACCCTCGTCATCATTCTGAGCACTTTACCCTTATTATCTCCTGTAACCTTCACGACAACTTTATAAAGTACGTGCTCTTTTTTTATTGTGGTAAAATATACATCATTCAAAATGTACCATTTTACTCACTTTTAAGTGTGCAGTTCAGTAGCATTAAGTATATTCACATTTGTTGTGCAACCGTCACCACCATCGATCTCCAGAACTTTGACCATCTTGCAAAACTAAAACTCTCTACCCGTTAAACAATAGTTCCCTGTTTCCGCTTCCTCCCGACCACTGGCAACCATCATTCTATGTTTTGTCTCTTTGAATTTGACGGCCCTAAGTACCTCAGGTGAATGGAATCTTATAGTAGTTATCCTTTTAGTATTTTGTGACTGGCTTATTTCACTTAGCATAATGTCTTCAAAGTTCATTCATGTTGTAGCATGTATCAGAATAATAGTCCACTATGTATATGTATATATATGTATGTAACACATTTTATTTGTACGTAACACATTTTATGTATGTGTTTACAACACATTTTGTTTGCCCATTCATCCACTGATGGACACTTAGATTGCTGTCATGTTTTGTGTGAAAAATGCTGCTATAAATATGGGTGTACAAATACCTGTTCGTGTCCCTGTTTTCAGTTCTTTTGGGTATATACCCGGAAGTGGAATTGCTGGATCGCATGGTAATTCTATTTTCAATGTTTAGAGACACTGCTGTACTGTTTCCATAGTGGTGGCGGCATCACTTTATGTTCCCATCAGCAATGCACAGGGGTTCCAGTTTCACCACATCCTCATCACCGCTTGTGATTTTTTTTAAATCGAGGTCATGTTGCTTTATAACATTGTGTGATTTCAGGTGTATATTATTATTATATATCAGTTTCTGTATACACTGCATTGTGCTCACCACTAATAGTCTGGTTTTTATCCATCATCATACATATGTGCCCTTTTACCCGTTTTGCCCACCACCCCGCCCAACTCCTTTCTCCCCTGGTAACCACTAATTTGTTCTCTTTGTCCATGTGTTTATCTTCCACATATGAGTGAAATCATACAGTGTTTGTCTTTCTCTGTCTGGCTTAGTTCACTTAACATCACACCCTCAACATCCAACCATGTTGTTCCAAACGGGACGATTTTGTCTTCTTTTATGGCTGAATAGTATTCCATTGTATATATATACACATCTTCTTTATCCAATCATCAGCTGATGGGCACTTGGGTTGCTTCCATGTCTTGGCTATTGTGAATTCTGCTACAGTGAACATAGTGGTGCATAAATCTCTTTGAATTGTTGATTTCAAGTTCTTTGGATAAATACCCAGTAGTGGGATGGTTGGACCAAATGGCATTTCTATTTTTAATTTTTTTAGAAATATCCATGCTGTTTTCCATAGTAGCTGCACCAGTTTGCATTCTCACCAACAGTGTACGGGACTTCCCTTTTCTCCACATCCTCTCCAACACTTATTATTTCTCATCTTGTTAATTATAGCCATTCTGACAGGTGTGAGGTGATATCTCATTGTAGTTTTGATTTGCATTTCCCTAAAAATTAATGACATTGAACATCGTTTCACGTGCCTGTGGCCATCTGTATATCTTCTTTGGAAAAATGTCTGTTCATATCCTGTGCCCATTTTTTGAGCAGGTTGTTTGTCTTTTTGTTGTTGATTTGTATGAGTTCTTTATATATTGTGGAAATAAACCCCTTGTTGGATATATGATTTGCAAATATTTTCTCCCCTTTGGTGGGTTATATTTTTGTGTTGTTGATGGTTTCCCTTGCCTTGCAGAAGCTTTTTAGTCTGATGTAGTCCCATTTGTTTATTTTTTCTTTTGTTTCCCTTTCCTGAGTAGACATCGTATTCAAAAAGATACTGCTAAGACTGAAGTCAAATAGTGTATTGCCTATGTTTTCTTCTAGGAGTTTTATGGCTTCAGGTCTTACATTCAAGTCTTTAATCCATTTGAGTTAATTTTTGTGTATGGTGTAAGATAATGGTCTACTTTCATTCTTTTGCATGTGGCTGTCCAATTTTCCCAGCACCATTTATTGAGGAGACTTTCCTTCCTCCACTGTATGTTCCTGGCTTCCTTGTCAAAGATTAGCTGTCTATAGATGTGTGGTTTTATTTCTGGGCTTTCAATTCTGTTCCATTGATCTGTGTGTGTCTGTTTTTATGCCGGTACCATGCTGTTTTGGTTACTATAGCTTGTAGTATATTTTGACGTCAGAGATTGTGATGCCTCCAGCTTTGTTCTTTTTTCTCAGGATTCTTTCAGCTATTCAGGGTCTTTTGTTGTTCCACATAAATTTTAGGATTCTTGGTTTTATTTCCGTGAAGAATGTCATTGGAATACTGATTGGGATTGCATTGAATCTGTAGATTGCTTTAGGTAGTATGAACCTTTCAACTATGTTTATTCTTCCAATGCATGAGCATGGAATATCTTTCCATTTCTTTATGTCTTCTTCGATTTCTTTCAATAATGTTTTGTAGCTTTCAATGTACAGATCTTTCACCTCTAGTTAAGTTTATTCCTAGATATTTTATTCTTTTTATTGAGATTGTAAATTGGATTGTATTCTTGAGTTCTCTTTCTGTTACTTCATTATTAGAGGATAGTAATGCAACTGATTTTTGTAAATTGATTTTGTGCCCTGCAACTTTGCTGTAGTTGTTGATTATTTCTAATAACTTTCTTGTGGATCCTTTAGGGTTTTCTTTATATAGAATCATGTCATCCACAAACAATCAGAGTTTTACTTCTTCCTTTCCAATTTGGATTCCTTTTATTTCTATTTCTTGCCTAATTGCTCTGGCCAAAACCTCCAGTACTACATTGAATAGGAGTGGTAAGAGTGGGCACCTTTGTCATGCTTCTGTTCTCAGATGGATGGCTTTCAGTTTTTCACCATTAGGTATGATGTTGGCTGTGGGTTTGTCATGTATGGCCTTTATCATGTTGAGATACTTTCCTTCTATCCCCATTTTATTGAGAGTTTTTATCATAAATAGATGTTGGATCTTGTCAAATGCTCTCTCTGTACCTATTGAGATGATCATGTGATTTTCATTCCTCATTTTGTTAATGTGGTGTATCACATTGATTGATTTGCAGATGTTGAACCATCCCTGCATCCTTGGTATAAATCCCACTTGATCATGATGTATGATCCTTTTAATGTATTGCTGTACTAGATTTGCCAATAGTTTATTGAGGATTTTTGCATCTATGATCATCAGTGATATTGGCTTGTAATTTTCCTTTTTCGTGTTGTCCTTGTCTGGTTTTGGTATCAGGATGATATTGACCTCATAGAATGAGTTAGGAAGTGTTCCATCTTCTTCAATTTTTTGGAATAGTTTGAGAAGGATAGGTAAATCTTCTTTGAATATGTGGCAGAATTCTCCAGAGAAGCCATCTGGGCCTGGACTTTTATTTTTGGGGAGGTTTTCGGTTACTGTTTCCATCTCTTTACTTGTGATTGGTCTATTCAGATTCTCTCTTTCTTCTTGGGTCAGTTTTGGGAGGTTGTATGAGTCTAAGAATTTATCCATTTCTTCTAGGTTGTCCAGTTGTTGGCATATAGTTTTTCATAGTATTCTCTTATAATCCTTTGTGTTTCTGTGGTATCCAGTGTAATTTCTCCTCTTTCATTTCTAATTTTATTTATTTGAGCCTTCTCTCTTTTTTTCTTAGAGAGTCTGGCTAAGGGTTTGTCAGTTTTGTTTATCTTCTTAAAGACCAGCTCTTAGCTTCATTGATCTTTTCTATTGATTTTTTAGTCCCTATTTCACTTATTTCTGCTCTAATATTTATTATTTGCCTCTTTCTGCTGACTTGGGGCTTTCTGTGTTCCTCTTTTTCTAGTTCCGTTAGGTGTAGTTTAAGATTACTTATTTGAGATTTTTCTTGTTTGTTGAGATGAGCCTGTATTACTATAAGTTTCCCTCTTAGCACAACTTTTGCTGCATCCCATAAGAGTTGGTATGTTGTGTTTTCATTTTCATTTGTCTCCAGATGTTTTTTAATTTCTCCTCTGACTTCTTCATTGATCCAATGGTTGTTCAGTAGCATGTTGTTTAGTCTCTACTCATTTGTGATTTTCCCTGCCTTTTTCTATTTTTTTTAATTGTGGTAACAATGGTTTATAACATATAAATTTCAGGTGTACATCACTATATTTTGATTTCTGTGTAGATTACATCATGTTCACCACCCAGAGACTAATTACATCCATCACCATACATATGTAATGATGTTTCACCTTCCTCCTTCCCACCTTCCCCTCTGGTAACCACGAATCCACTCTGTCTCTATGTGTTTGTTTGTTGTTGTTTTTATCTTCTATTTATGAGTGAGATCACATTTGGCTTTCTCCCTCCGACTTATTTTGCTTAGCATAATGCCCTCAAGGTCCATGCAGGTTGTCACAAATGGCAATATTTCATCCTTTTTTATATCTGAGTAGTATTCCATTGTGTATATATACCACATTTTCTTTATCCATTCATCCCTTGATGGGCACCTAGGTTGCTTCTAAGTCTTGGCTATTGTGAATAATGCTGCAATGAACATAGGGGTGCATATATCTTTACATGTTCATGTTTTCATCTTCTTTGCATAAATACCCAGCAGTGGAGTAGCTGGATTGTATGGTAGTCCTCTTCTTAATTTTTTGAGAAATCTCCATACTGTTTTCCATAGTGGCTGCACTAGTTTGCATTCCCACCAGTAGTGTATGAGCATTCCCTTTTCTCCGCATCCTTTCCAACACTTGTTATTTCCTGTCTTGTTACTTATAGCCATTCTGACTTGCATGAGGTGATATCTGATTGTAGTTTTGATTTGCATTTCCCTGATAATTAGTGATATTGAACATCTTTTCATGTGCCTGTTGGCCATCTGTATATCTTCTTTGGATAAATGTCTGTTCAGATCTTTTGCCCATTTTAAATTGAGTTGTTAATTTTTTGCTGTTGAGATATATGAGCTCTTTATATATTTTGGACATTAACCACTTATCAGATGTATGTTTTGCAAATATCTTCTCCCAATTGTTAGGTTGTCTTTTCATTGTGTTGATGGTTTCCCTTGTTGTGCAGAAACTTTTTAGTTTGATGTAGTCCCATTTATTTGTTTTTTTCTATTGTTTTCTTGCCTGGTCAGACACGGTACTTGAAAATATGCTGCTAAGACCAGTGTTAAAGAGGATCCTGCCTATGTTTTCTTCTAGAAGTTTCATGGCTTCAGATCTTACATTCAAGTCTTTAATCCATTTTGAGTTAATTTTTGTATATGGTATAAGATAATGGTCTACTTTCATTCTTTCGCATGTGGTTGTCCAGTTTTACCAGCACCATTTATTGAAGAGACTTTCCTTTCTCCCTTGTATGTTCTTGGCTCCCTTGTCAAAAATTAGCTGTCCATTGATGTGTGGGCTTATTTCTGGGCTCTCAACTCTGTTCCATTCATCTGTGTGCCTCCTTTTGTGTTAGTACCATGCTATTTTTTTTTCTTCTGCTTTATCTCCCCAAATCCCCCTGGTACATAGGTGTATATTTTAGTTGCAGGTCCTTCTAGTTGTGGCATATGGGACGCTGCCTCAAGGTGGCCTGACGAGCGGTGCCATGTCCGCACCCACGATCCGAACCAACAAAACCCTGTGTCGCCGCAGCAGAGCTCATGAACTTAACCACTCGGCCACGGGGCCAGCCCCCATATTTGAAGTCAGGGAGTGTGATACCTCCAGCTTTGTTCTTTTTTCTCAGGATTGCTTTGGCTATTTGAGGTCTTTTCTTTAGGATTCTTTATTCTATTTCTATGAAAAATTTTGTTGGAACCTTGATAGGGATTGCATTGAATCTGTAGATTGCTTTAGGAAGTATAGACCTTTTACTATGTTAGTTCTTCCAATCCAAGAGCACAGAATGTCTTTCCATTTCTTTGTGTCTTCTTTGATTTCTTTCAATGTTTTTTTTTTTGTTTTATTGAGTTTATGATAGTTTACAACCTTGTGAAACCTCAGCTGTACATTATTGTTTGTCAGCCATGTTGTAGGTACACCACTTCACCCTTTGTGCCCACTCCCCACCCACTTTTCCCCTGGTAGCCACTAATCCGTTCTCTTTGTCTACATGTTTAACTTCCACATATGAGTGGGGTCGTAGAGAGGTTGTCTTTCTCTATCTGGCTTATTTCACTTAACATAATTCCCTCAAGGTCCATCCATGTTGTTGCGAATGGGATGATTTTATTCTTTTTTATGCCTGAGTAGTATTCCATTGTATATATCTATACCACATCTTCTTTGTCCAGTCATCAGTTGATGGACACTTAGGTTGCTTCCACGTCCTGGCTATTGTAAATAATGCTGCAATGAACATAGGGGTGCATGGGACTTTTGGAATTGCTGACTTCAAGTTCTTTGGATAAATACTCAGTAGTGGGATGGCTGTGTCATATGGTATTTCTATTTTTAATTTTTTGAGAAATCTCCATACTGTTTTCCATAGTGGCTGCACCAGTTTGCATTCCCACCAGCAGTGTATGAGGGTTCCTTTTTCTCCACATCCTCTCCAACATTTGCTATTTTTTCTTTTGGTTATTTTTGCCATTCTAATGAGTGTAAGGTGATATCTTAGTGTGGTTTTGATTTGCATTTCCCTGATGATCAGTGATGATAAACATCTTTTCATGTGCCTGTTGGCTGTCCATATATCTTCTTTGGAGAAATGTCCGTTCATGTCTCCTGCCCATTTTTTGATTAGGTTGTTTGATTTTTTGTTGTTGAGTTGTGTGAGGTCTTTGTATGTTATGGAGATTAACTCTTTGTCGGATATATGACTTGCAAATATTTTTTCTCAATTAGTGGGTTGTTTTTTTGTTTCAATCCTGTTTTCCTTGCCTTGAAGAAGCTCTTTAGTCTGATGAAGTCCCATTTGTTTATTCTTTCTATTGTTTCCCTTGTCTGAGAAGACATGGTGTCCAAAAAGATCCTTTTAATACTGATGTCAGAATGTACTGCCTATATTTTCTTCTAGAAGCCTTATGTTACACCATTCACAAAAATAAACTCAAAATGGATCAACGATCTTCCAATAATGTTTCATAGTTTTCAGTGTACAGGTCTTTCACCTCTTTGTTTGAGTTTATTCCTAGGTATTTTATTCATTTTTTTTGCAATTGTAAATGGGATTGTGTTCTTGATTTCTCTTTCTGCTAGTTCATGGTTAGTGTATAGAAATGCAACTGATTTTTGTAAGTTGCTTTTGTACCCTGCAACTTTACTGTAGTTGTTGATTAATTCTAATAGTTTTCAGATGGATTCTTTAGGGTTTTCATTTAAGGTCAACATTTCCTTATTGATCTTCTGTTTGATGATCTATCCATTGGTGTAGTAGAGTGTTAAAGTCCCCTACTATTATTGTGTTGCTATCTAGTTCTCCTTTTATGTGTGTTAATAATTGCTTTATATATTTAGGTGCATGGATATTTACAAGGATTATATCCTTTTGTTGGATTGTTCCCTTTATCATTATGTAATGCCCTTCTTTGTCTCGTTACAGTTGTTATTCTAAAGTCTATTTTGTCTGATATGTCTTGCTACCCCAGCTTTCTTTTCATTGCCATATGCATGGAGTATCTTTTCCCATCTCTTCACTTTTAGTTTGTGAGCGTCTTTAGGTCTGAAGTATGTCCATTGCACGCAGCATATCTATGGGTCTTGTTTTTATTATCCAATCGGCCACTGTATGCCTTTTGCTTAGAGCATTTAGTCCATTGACATTTAAAGTAGCTATTGATAAGAATGTACTTATTGCCATTTTGTTACTTTTTTTCTATGTTTTAGTATTTCTTCTGTGTTGCTTTCCTCTTCTCTTCCTCTCTTCTTTTGTGGCTTGATGGCTTTCTTTAGTATTATGTTTGAGTTTCTTTCTCTTAATTTTTTGTGTATTTACTATAGGTTTCTGGTTTGTTATTGCCATGAGGTTCATATATAATAACCTACGTATATAGCAATCTATATTAAGTTGGTGGTCTCTTTAGTTTGACTTCTTTTACTCCCCTCCTCCCACATTTTATGTCTTTGATATTGTATCTAACCTCTTTTGTTGTGCATGTGTATCCATTACCATATTATCACAGAAATAGACAGTTTAGTACTTTTGTCTTTTGACCTTCATATTAGCTTCATAGGTGGTGAGTCTGCCATCTTTACCATATATTTGCCTTTACCAGTGATTTTATTGGAGTTTTTTAAATTGAGTTCATAATAGTTTACATCTTTGTGAAATTTCAATTGTACATTATTATTTGTCTGTCATGTTGGTGTTTGGGGGGTTTTTAAAATAATTTTCTTATTCCTATTTGTGATCTTCTCTTTTCCACTTAAATAAGTCACTTTAGCATTTCTTGTAAGGCTGGTTTCTTGGTGATAAACTCCTTTAGCTTTTGCTTGTCTGGAAAATTCTTTATCTCTCCTTCCATTCTGAATGATAACCTTGCTGGGTAGACTATTCTTGGCTGTGGGATTTTCCTCTTTCAGCGCTTTAAATATATTGTGCCACTCCCTTCTAGCCTGTGAGATTTCTTCTGAGAAGTTAGCTGATAGCCTTATGGGGTTTCCTTTGTATGTAACTTGTTGCCTTTTTCTCGCAGCTTTTAGGATTCTCTATCTTTATTTCTTGACATTTTAATTTTAATGTGTCCTGGTTTGGACCTCTGTGGGTCTCCTGTTTGGTACTCTCTGTGCTTCCTGTACCTGGATGTCTGTTTCCTCCCTTAGGTTAGGAAAGTTTTCAGCTATTATTTCTTCAAATAGATTCCCTGCCCCTTTGTCTCTCTCTTCCCCTTCTAGGACACCTATAATATGGATGTTAGTGTGCTTTACATTATCCCAAAGGTCCCTTAGACTGTCCTCATTCTTTTTAATTCTCTTTTCTTTTATCTGTTCAGCCTTGTGATTTCCTCTAGTCTTTCATCCAGCTCTCTCTTCCATTCTTTTGTATTTTCTACTCTGCTATTGAGTCCCTCTAGTGAATTTTTTCATTTCCAGTGTTGTATTCTTCATTTCTTTTTTTTTTTAAAGGATTTTGTGTGTGTGTGTGTGTGTGTGTGTGTGAGGAAGATTTGCCCTGAGCTAACATCTGTTGCCAAGCTCCCTCTTTTTATTTTCTCCCCAAAGCCCCAGTACACAGCTGTGTATCCTAGTTGTAAGTCCTTCAAGTTCTTCTATGTAGGATGCCACCATAGCATGGTTTGATGAGCGGTGCATAGGTCTGCACCCACAATCTGAACTGGTGAACCTCAGGCCACCCAAGCAGATTGCATGAACTTAACCATGATACCACTGGGCTAGCCACTGTATTCTTCACTTCTGATTGGTTCTTTTTAATATTTTCCAGTTCTTTGTTGAAGTTCTCACTGAGTTTGTACATTCTTCTCCCAAGATCAGTGAGCATCCTTATGACTATTAGTTTGTACTGTTTGTCAGGTAGATTGTTTATCTCTGTTTCATTTTGTTCTTTTTCTGAATATTTGTCCTGTTCCCTTACTTGGAAGGTATTCCTTTGTCTCCTCATTTTATCTCTTTCTCTGTGCTTATATCTATGTATTATGTAGGTGAGCTGTGTCTCCCAGTCTTGGAGAAGTGGCTTTATGTAAGAGATGCTTTATGAGCTTCAGCAGATGCTTCCCTCTCATCACCAGTTCCAAATGTTCCAAGAGTGTCCCCTATGTGGACTACATATGTCCTTCTGTTGTGGCAGGGTTGCTCATGCTGCAGCTACCTGGGGAGGCCAGGCTGTCCCCCTGGCTGGTTGTAATTCTCAGCTGCATGTGGCTGCTATGGTCCCTTCAGTCACTTCATCAGGTGTGGCAAGCCGCAGCACAGTTGGCTGCAAGGTCTAATAGCACATTCCTATTGCAGTTTTTCTGTTAAGTGAGTAGGCCCCCAGCATGTCCCAGACTTTTTCTTGTAGTTGATTTCTAGTTTCATAGCATTGCGGTCAGAAAAGATCCTTGATATGATTTCAATCTTCCTAAATTTATTGAGGCTTGCCTTGTTTTCTAACATATGGTCTATCTTTGAGACTGTTACACGTGCACTTTCGAAGAATATGTATTCTGCTGTTTTTTTAATGCAGTGTTCTATATATATCTGTTAAGTCCCTTTGGTCTAGTATTTCATTTAAGGCCACTGTTTTCTTATTGACTTTCTGTCAGGATGGTCTATCCATTGATGTAAGTGGGGTATTGAGGTCCCCTACTATTATTGTTTTGCTGTCAGTTTCTCCCTTTAGATCTGTTAATAGTTGCTTTATGTACTTTGGTGCTCCTGTGTTAGGTGAATATATATTCATAATTGTTATGTCCTCTTGGTGGAAGTTCCTTTTTATATAGTACCCCTCTATATCTCTCATTGCCTTTTTATCCTGAAGTCTGCTTTGTCTGGTGTAAGTATGGCAGCATCTACTTTCTTTTGTTTGCCATTAGCTTGGAGTATCATCTTCCATCACTTCACTCTCAGCCTGTGTTTGTCTTTAGAGCTGAGCTGTATTTCCTGGAGGCAGCATATTGTTTGGTCTTGTATTTCAGTCCATCCAGCCACTCTGTGTCTTTTGATTGGAGAATTTAGTCCATTTACATTTAGAGTGATTATTGATATCTGAGGGCTTAATACTGCCATTTTATCTCTTGTCTTCTGGTTGTTCCGTATTTCCATTGTTTCGCTTCCCTTGTATTTCTGACTGCCATTTCAGTTTGGTGGTAGTTTTCTCAGTTTTCTCTTTATTTATGATAAGTGTCTCTGCTCTGATTTTTTGTTTAGGGGTTACTATGAGTTTTGTATAAAAGAACTCATAGACAAAACCTTTCAGCCAAGAATACTCTATCCAGCAAAACTATCTTTCAGATATGATAGCCTCTTATCTCCATTAGCCTAAGCAGGTTCCATCCCTTTCCTTTTCCCCTTCTGAGTTAGTTATCACAAACTATTCTTTTCTGTGTTGTGAGTTTGTGATTAAATTCAAGGGTTTATGGTTATTTTTGATGCTTTCCTTCTCTCTGTCTTTTATAATTAAGTGTTTACTAACCAATTCTGATACAGAGCTGCAATTTTCTGATTCTATCTCTCTATTTATCTCCTTGCTCAAGGTTTTATAAACCTTTGCTTTTCAGTTTCAGATGAGAGGGCTCCTTTCAACATTTCTTTTAAGGCATGCCTAGTGGCAATGAACTCCCTCAGCTTTTGTTATCTATGAAAGCTTTTATTTCTCCATCATATTTGAAGGATAGTTTTGCTGGATAGAGTATTCTTGGCTGAAAGGTTTTGTCTTTCAGTATTTTTTTTTTTTTTTCGGCTGTGGAAGATTCACCCTGAGCTAAGATCTGTGCCAATCTTCCTCTGTTTTGTGTGTGGGTTGCTGCCACAGTATGATGGCAATAAGTATGCCAATGAGTGGTATGGCCACTCACAGTATGGCCAATGAGAGGTGTAGGTCTGTGCCTGGGAAGTGAACCCGGGCTGCTGAAGTGGAGCATGCCAAACTTAACCACTAGGCCACAGGGTTTGCCCCTGTCTTTCAGTGTTTTGAATATATCACTCCATTCTCTCCTAGCCTGTAAGGTTTCTGGTGAGAAATCCACTGAAAGCCTGACACGAGTTCCTTTGTAGGTTATTTTCTTCTGCCTTACTGCCCTTAATATTTTTTCTTTGTCATTGACTTTTGCCAGTTTTACTATTATATGCCTTGGAGAAGATCTTTTTGCATTGATGTGATTAGGAATTCTATTGGCTTCATGAACTTGTAAGTCCAGTTCTTTCCCCAGATTTGGGAAGTTCTCAGCTGTTATTTTTTTAAACAAGCCCTCTGTTCCTTTCTCCCTCTTTTCTTCCCCTGGAATATCTATAATCCTTATGTTACTTTTCCTAATTGAGTCAAATATTTCTCAAAGAGTTTCTTCATTTTTAAAAAATCTTAGTTCTCTCCTCCTCCTCCACCTAAAACCTTTCTGTATTTCTAGATCACTGCCAACAGGGAGGAGGAGGGGTGTGCTCACTTAGTTCCACTGCTTGCTGGGGATCCAGTCCACCTGCCTTCAGATGTATGGTTGCAGGGGTCTCTGAGACATCCTATTGTGCCATACAGGGAGTCCTCTGCTGGTTAATGAATGTCCATTTAGTTCTATCTTAACAGAGAGAGACAAAGGGAACAACTCATTCTGCCATTATGCTGATGTCATTCTTTTTTTTTAAATAAGATACTTTTTTTTTTGGCCCTGAGCTAACATCTGTTTTCAATATTCCTCTTTTGCTTGAGGAAGATTTTCACTGAGCTAACATCCATAGCAATCTTCCTCCATTTTGTATGTGGGTTGCTGCCACAGCATGGCTTGGGGAGCAGTTCATAGGTCTGTGCCCAGGGTCCAACACTGTGAACCCCAGGCCACCAAAGCAGAGCATGCAAACTTCGCTGCTATGCCACTGGGCCAGCCCAATAATAGCCATCCTAATGGGGGGGAAGTAGTATCTCATTGTGGTTTTGATTCACATTTCCCTAATGATAAGTAACACTGAGTATCTGGTCAGGTGTTTATTGGCCATTTGTCTATCTAAATCTTTTGCCTATTTTTTCAATCAAATTGGGTTTTTGTTGTCAAGTTGTAGGAATTCTTTATATATTCTAGATATTAATCCCTGATCAGGTATATGATTTGCAAATATTTTCTCCTATTCTGTGGGTTGCCTTTTCAATCTGTTGACAGTGTTATCTATTTTTGTTGTCATTGTCACCTGTGCTTTTGGTGTCGTATCCACGATATCATTGCCAAATCCAATGGCACGAATCTTTTCCCCTATGTTTTCTTCTAAGAGTCTTATAGTTTTAGCTCTTATGTTTCAATCTTTGGTCCATTCTAAGTTAATTTTTGTACACAATGTGAGGTAAGCATCCAGCTTCATTTTTTTGTGTGTATAAATTATAAAATACTTTTATCGTCTTCATTGGACAGATAAAGAAACTGAGGCACAGATAAGTCAAGTAATTTCCCTAAAGTCACACAGCTAGTAAATGATGGAGCCAGGATTCAAACCCAGGCAGACTGAGCTCTTATAGTAACCAGAGCTTAATTTTTGCTGCTTTTCAATTCTAGTTATTGTACCTTTGCTTTTGTGACATATGGCTGGTCAAATCTTTGATGTTAAATGGTTTGATCAGGAATCAAGCCTTGTTACAACATGGCAATGATGGCAAAATTCAGACCGCTTCATGATTCTCTTCCTAATGGCCTGATATCCAGGAACACATAATCACCAAAGGTATACGAAAGAGATAATATCATTTGCACAGAAGCTCAGAAATTAAACCTGCAGCAAAAGGGGTTGGCTGAGAGTGGCAGTGTTTGTACAAGACTGATTAAAGCAGGCTGGGGTTGGAGAAGGCTTCCTGTGCACAGTTGCAAGTGGCTCAACACCTCTCCCCTCCCACTCCACCCCCACCTCTACTCCAGCTGCACTCATCTGGCAGCCCCAAGGCTGGCTCTAGTCACACCTGCACAGGTGCGACGACAATGGGTGATCACCCTCTGCTCTAAGGCTTGGGCCTGCCAGAGCACAGTGACTCCAGCAAGCCCAGCTGAGGGGCAGGAGCTGCCAGCTGTGTCCTGCTGAGACACAGAGAAGGACTTCTGACTGGAGGGGGCAGCTCGAGGCACGGTGGTCAGCAAGACAGTACAGACATTTTTGGGTCTTTCTATTCATTGAGCTAACATCTAATGGGTGGTTATTAACTAGTCAGTGCCTGATACATGACCAATGCTCAACAAATGGTGGGTGAACATAGGAGTTGCCAGGGTGTGGCGGGGGGCGGGGGGCATAGCCCCTACCTCACAGGGTATACAATCTGCTCAAGGAAGCAAATTTGTGCCCCAGTGACACTTGACACAAGGAGGCTATGAGAGGAGCTAGACTATAATTTATTAATACACTGTCGGAAGGCAAAGAAGATTTTGTTTGTGTTTGCTTCTTGCTGGGAAAGTCTATTGTGGCTTCTTGGAAGAGGCAGAATTTGAGCTGAGTCTTGTTCAAATAAGTGGAGAGAGACCTTCTAGGCATAGGTGAGTGAAGGCCTGGGAGAAAGCCGAGGAAAGGCAGGGTAATGGACAGATGTGGCTCCGAGCTGGCAATGTAGCTGGAGAAGCGGGTGGGGTCAAATTACGGGGCTTTGCCTGCCAGTACTGGGATTTCTGGACTTCTCTCTTCACCCCTCTGTCGGCTCCTGCACACAAAGGCTGGCCACCCTCTGTGGTACGGTGGCAGCTGACTATCCAGGTCTTTCTTGCTTTGCTGGGGACTCTGGCACCCTGCCACCCCACATCTGCTGGGCGGGCGCACAGCCTGCATCAGCTCCTTCCATCCTCTGAAAACCCTCAGCTGCCAGCACATGCAGGGTGGACACGACAGCCAGTGAGGGGATGGGGACAGGGACAGGGGTCCCTTCGCCCCTCTGCATACAGAGGCCTGGCGGGCACTGGGAAGGCAGCCGGCCGGGCAAGTCCCTCGTTAAAGGAAGCACTCTCAGTGGAGCAAGGGTGAGAGGCCGCTCTGCACACTAATTACTCATTTCAAAAGAAACCAGAGGCTGGGCTTCACTGGCAGAGCCGAGGCAGTTCTGAGCAGTGAAACCATCACCGCCAGCCTCCCGCTGTCATTTATTTATTTCCTTGTTCCAGAAACTCCCTTCGCACTCCCTTCTGCCTCCTTTTATGTTTTAGAGTAACTTTGGGTGGTTAGAGGTCCAGGATAATGTTGGGGGAAGAATGGAGAAATATATACAAGAGGAGGGTGGGTGCAATAAAATAATTTTTAACAGGTTTTCCATCTATAGATATAATCTAACCATATTACTGAATTTTTTGATTTTAACAAAAAAAAAGAGAAGAAAAAACTTTCTGTAATCTTATGCCCAACACTGTAATCCCACTGTTGTTAGAATTTCAATGTATTTTCTTCCAGTCTTTCCACCGTGGTTATACATTTATAAAACAAACTTTTATGACACTGTACTATACATTCTTTCTTGTATCTTGTTTTTTTTCCACTTACCATATTATTCCACACATTGGAAACGAGTGAATAGATTTAACCCTGAGTGGTCTCCTTGCTAGCCCTAAGCAGACCCTGGGCCGCCCTCAGGGCTTCAGTGCATCCAATGAGATGTGAAATTTGTCAGTCAACTTGACACGCATAATTTGAGAAACTACTCAGAGAAACCAGAAAACTAGAAAAAAAATTAAAGAGGCTGTGGTAGGCAGAATAATGGACCCCAAAGATGTCTACATCCTAATCCTTAGAATCTATGAATATATTAGGTAAATGGCAAAGGCTGCTAATCAGATGGCCTTAAAACAGGCAGACTCTCCTGGTTTATCAGGACAGGCCCAGTGTAATCACAAGGATCCTTAAAAGTGGAAGAAGCAATCAAAAGGGAGAACCAGAGAGATGGCAGCATGAGAAGGACTCAGCCCAACGTTGCTGGCTTTGAAGATGGAAGAAGGGGTCACAAGCCAAGGAATGCACGTGGCCTCTAGAAACTGAAAAAGCAAAGGAACAGAGTCTCTCCCATAGTTTCCAGAAAGGACACAGCCCAGTCAACACCTGGATCTTAGCCCGGCGAGACCCACTTCAAGCTTCTGACCTGCAGAAGTGTGACAGCACAAACTGGTGTTGCTTAAAGCCACTACGTGTGTGGTCCTTTATTACAGCAGCAAGGGGAAATGAACACAGAGGCCAAGAGCAGCTTCCAAACTCTAAGCAAAAATGTATCCAGATACCCCAAATTCCAGGACAAGGAACTCCCTAACTCGTCTCGGCAACTCCTCGTCCCACTGAGCAAGCTGCCCAGTAAAGCTCCAGACCAAGTTGGTGCTTCAGAATACCCACTAATGTGAACCCATAAGGCGCTGTTGTCCAGATCAAACAGCGCATTGCACCGTCTGCACGGGGACCTCAGCCTCTCTGAGGAGGCCCGGTCTCACTGCATTCTGACAGAAGTCATATGAAGCAAAGATTCACAGGGAGGAAATCAAGTTCCAATTCACCAGAAAAGGCCTTGGGTCTGACAGCTCTGTATCCCAGGGCTTAACCCGGTGCTGGGCCGCAGAGGATGCTCAGCAGCTATTTACCGCATGCCCCAAGGAGGAAGCGGAGGGAGGGGAGGGGCGTAAGTCGTCTGGCTTCCGCTGCCCTCCCTACGATTCCTTCTTTCCTGACCTTTGGGAAAAGCCTCCGGATCTATGTGGGGCTGAATTTTTCAGGTTCTTTTTCACGTGAAGTACCTGCCACATGAACTATCCAGACATCAAGGACCAGTTGATGCTGTGTGTTTCGATTCTCAGCATTCATCTAATTTACAGATTTCTAGAGAGTAGAGCCAATGGAATAACAAGCCATGCTCTCTCTTATCTATTGCTTTATTTATCAGTTATCGATCTGCCTTATTTGTCCCTCTTTCTCCAGTGACCAGCATAGTGCTTGGTGCATTGTAGGTGTTTGAGGAATGAATGAGTGAACAGATGAATGTCCTGGAGACCTCTTTCTCTCTCCCCAGCAGATGTATTTCTTCATCTTATGGGCTTTGGCTCCCAGTCCTCTGGTTAGCAGAAGAAGAGGCTCTGGTGGTCTTGAATCCTCAGCTACAACTCTGGGCTGCCCTTCTGTGGCATTTCCATCCCCTGAATATACCAGAATAGAGCAAACCACAGCTTTGCCCAGCAGAGCAAAGACCCAAACCGTAAGGCCTTCCTCTCCCCATCAAGCAGGACTTATATTTCCATCATATTTTTCTTCCTCACCTGAGAATGGTGATTAACAGGTAGGTGGGGAGACATTGACTAGAAAGTGGCATAAAGGAACTTTCTGGGCTGACGAAAATGTTCTGTATTTTGTTTTGTGTGGTGGTTACAACGTGTATACAATTGTCAGATTTATTAAACTGGACATTAAATTATGCCTCAATTTAAAAGAGAAGGATTCCAAGGTCACAATCAGTTCATCAGTCAAGAATGCCGTGATCGATTGGTGATGTCTGCCACTGACAAGGGCAGTGGAGAGATGTCAACATAAGTACCACATGTTTGCTATTCTTGTGCTTAACTGGTCATCCTTAGAGAGTTTCTGCATCATTTAAGTGGTTGTAATATTAACTCGTCCCCCTTAAAGGACTATAATGAGGTGAAAGTTCTTTGTATAATATAAATCTCTAGCCAAATGTAAGATGTTATTATTCACATGTTTTCCCCACAAGATCTTGCAAATTGGGACTGACTGTGGCAGGTAGGTTCCCAGAAAATTCTCCCTGGCTGACATGAAATGCAGCAGAGCCAGATATTTTCAAAAGGCCAGGCTCCCCGTGAACACGGACACAGTTTGTCTGTTCCATTATTCACATCACAAACATTGAATGCCGATGCCGCGTTGTCAAGTGGGCTTTCCCACTGCTGTGCAAGGCCACTTTTTAAGGCACTAAAATGATTTCCACAGGCTGAACTAAGTAATGTGTTCTCTTTTGAGGCTCTTTATCCTTTTCTGATGTTCTGTCTCAAGATGGGGTCTGGCATTTCTCATTTCTCCTTCTTCCAACTGCAAATCTGCAGGGCCTTTCAGAGCTTTGCCGTGTGGGCTCTCGGTTTATGTCTGTTGGCTGAGGCATCTGTTTCTGGTGCCTTCCGGGAGTCTCCGGGATTACTGGTGAGGATTGTGCTAACCGGCCTGTATCCCTGGGAGGCCCAGGGCTCAGCAGCCATACTGTTTCCCGACTGGTGTCCCCACAGAGGGCGCAGGACAGAGCCTGGCAACCGTACCTCCACTTCCGAAGCCAACCAGAGAGCCAGGCCCGCCGGCAGATCCAGCCTGGGTACTCGGCCAAGAGATACCTCCGCGGCCTCCTGCGGACATGGCCCCCTGACAGCGTGTCCAGGCTCCAGAGCACAGGTCAGTGGGGAAACGGGAGCACGTGCTCCCCGAGCTGCCCCGCCTCGCGTCCTGGTGTGAAAGTGTGTTTTCCATCAAGGTCTAAAACGCCGAATTTCAGGAGCAATTTTGTGTTCAAGCAAAGGTGCTCAAGCTCAGTAGCCCATGGGCCTCTATAACCCACTCTCTATCCTCCCCAACCTTTGCAGAGGAGCTTCCAGCCCGAAGTCCCTCTCGCTCCTCTTAGCAGCCTCACACTCCACATCCCAAGCAGAACCTTCTTCCCACCCTTTCCTCCTCAGACTCCAGATCCTCCAGTTCAATCCCTATCTTTTACAAGAGAAAGAAAAAGAGGCCCAGAGGGGCAGAGTAAGTTGTCCGAGAGCATTCAGCCAAAAGCAGAGCTGGGACCAGAAGCCAGACCCTCCCCACACCCCCTGCTCCCATTTCTTCCTAACACTCCCCAGCTCCCCTTCTGAGGTGATCTCAGGTCCTGCAGGAAGTGAAAATGTTGGACCTCGTCCTCTTAAAGATGGCGGCTCTCCAGCACAATCCACTGAGGAGCGAGATGGACACCCTTCTGCTGAGCAGAGACCCCAAACATACTCTGTAAAGGTTTAAAAATGAAAACAGGAGAGCCGGGCCCTGTGGCTGGGTGGTTACAGTTCTGCACGCTCCACTTCAGTAGCCCGGGTTTGCAGTTTCAGATCCTGGGTGCAGACCTACTCCATTCACCAACTATGCCATGGAGGTGTCCCACAGACAAAAAAAATAGGGGAAGATCGGCACAGATGTTAGCTCAGGGCAAATCTTCCTCAGCAAAAAAGAAAGCAAGAAAGAAAACAGGAAATGATTGGGGCATGGAGTTGCCAGATGTAGTACATACACACACACAGTTAAACTTGTGCTATTTGGGGCATATTTCTACTGTAAAATGTTCCTTGTTTATCTGAAATTCAATTTTAACTGGACATCCTGTATTTTATTTGGCAAACGTACTGGGGATGAACGGGGTGAGCAGTGGGATTTGCCAGTGCTTACTGAGCTGTTTGCCATTTCTTCAGCACCAACAAACAGACAGGACCAGAGCAAGACTGACTTTCTTCTTGCTTTATAGGTTTACCTTGGGAAAGGAGAGAAAACAACTCTCTTTCCAATAAGATGATGACTTGAAGGAAAATGAGAGGTGTGGGCTTGTCCAGTAACTGGTTTTACTTTCATGGCAGGCCCGCAGTTACAGGCAGTTCCATTTACTTAACACTTGTGAGAAAGAGCTTCTTAACCAAAGATATGTTTATCATTGGGTGGAGCAGAGGGCAGAGCAGGTCACTGCCCCATAATCTAGGCCCAACATCTTCAAGGATAAGAGCCCCTCTTAACATCAAAAGATGTCTCAGACCCCTCTGTGGAAGTCATATGGCTACAATGTGTGGTTTAAGAAAAGATCCATGTGTCTGTGCATTCTTGCACCCCTTGCCATAATTCCTCACCAGAGCCCCTCTTGAGGGTGAGACCCTCAAGCTGGAGGGGCAATGGCAAGACTCTGGGATGAGATCACTGGCCCAATGACCTCTGCCACCCCCTCTCTTCACATCTCAGAGCTCACCACCTTTGTCATGCTAGTATATTCTCTAGTCCCATCTTTCCACTCCGGTGATAAATCCTCCCACTCCGGTCCACATCTTCTACAAAGACTTCTCTGACGGCTCCAGCCAATACTGAGCTCCTCATTGTCTAACCTTATATCATCCTGACACTTGGGGCCACACAGTGGAGCACAGGAGAGTTTTCTCTCTCCAACAGACTGTTAGTGCCTTTAAGAAGGACCTGTGTCTGGTTCTTCTGTATCTACTCCACCACCTCGTAGAGGGGCAGGCCCATTGGTAAGCTCTCAATAAATACTTGTAGAATGACTGGATTGAGAATCATGGGGCCTACAGAAGCAAGCAGGATATGTCCAGGAGAAACCGTTGGATTCTTCTCCTGAGGCAGGAGGAAACTTTTACTCAATCCCAAAGAAGTGGCCATGTTTCTTCCACCAGGGAGACCCTTGAGAATGGTGGAGTGGAAGAAACACACACATGGCTCTCTGGGTTCCATCTGATTTTTTTTTTTTATTCTTTTTTTTAAAATTTTTATTAAGTTATTGATAGGTTACAATCTTGTGAAATTTCAATTGTACATTAATGTTTGTCAGTCATGTTGTAGTTGTACCACTTCACCCTTTGTGCCCACCCCCCACCCCACCTTTCCCCTGGTATCCACTAAACTGTTCTTAGTCCATAATTTTAAATTCCTCATATGAGTGGAGTCATGCACAGATTATCTTTCTCTCGCTGGCTTATTTCACTTAACATAATTCTCTCAAGGTCCATCCATGTTATTGCAAATGGAATGATTTTGTTCTGTTTTGCAGCTGAGTAGTTTTCCATTGTATATATGTACCACATCTTCTTTATCCATTCGTCTGTTGCTGGACACTTAGGTTGCTTCCACGTCTTGGCTATTGTAAACAGTGCTGCAATAAACATTGGGGTGCATAGGACTTTTGGGATTGCTGACTTCAAGCTCTTTGGATAAATATCTGGGTTCCATCTGATTTTTTAATCCCTCTTGTCTTCTAATTGTCATCCTTAATGGGAAATGTCCCAAGCCAAGACTAGTGCAAGTGGGGAACCGTGTAGTTATCTCCAGACCTGCAGACTGGTGATCATTATTTCTACCAGTAACTCCTGACCTGCTCTTCAGGATTCCTCAAGGATTCTGTGCTGCTCCAGGACAGTCAACTTAATGTATCAAAGAATCTCAGGCCACAACAGGATCTTTCAGGGGTACCCCCAAAATACCATCTCCTGCCTGTCTTCCCTCCATTTTGGATTCAACAAGGAAAATCTTTTGAACAAGGTATATGTTGATTTTTATGACCACTTCTCAAATATTTGGATTTCTAACACCTTAAAATGGAGTTTCCCAAAATAGAGTCTAGGGATTCTGGGTTTCATTGGCCTCATCTGTAAAATGAGGGGATTAGTCTAGACCAGCACTGTCTAACAGTACTTTCTGCAGTGATGGAATGTTCAATGCCCGAATGTGCTGTCCGATACAGTAACCATTAGCTGCATGTTGCTACTGAGCACTTGAAATGTAGGTAGTGTGACTGTGAAACTGAGTTTTAAAATTTTAATTACTTTTAATTAATTTACATATAAATAGCTACATGGGGCTAGTGGCTACCATATCAAACGGTTCAAGTCTAGACTCCAGATTTTAGATGATTTCTTAGGCCTGTTCCACTCTAACATTCTTTAATCCTGTAATTTTGTGACAATCTCACTTGAGAAAAATACAAGTTTGGGAGCCAGAAATCTGGATTGCAATGGTTGTTCTCTCTCTTACTAGATATAAGACCTTGAGCAAGTCACTTAACTTCTTTGAGCTTCTGTTTGCTCGAATGGGTGTGAGAAGACCTACCTCGTTTCCCACAGAAAATTATTGTGAGCTGTCTGTAAGCTGCTGGGGACTATGGGGATTTTACATGTCAGTATTATTCTTGGGAACCTGAAGATTGAAAGAGCCAGAAGTTGCCTTTGCTAAGGGAGATGGGAAAAGATGACTGGGCAGTGCTAATGTACAAAGAATAGGGCCTTGCCTAGTAGCACGGTTTTTGAGAAAAGGGAAGGAAAGAATAAGAACCTAACATAAGATAAAGTTAATTTTTCTGAAATGAAAAAGGAATTTTCCAGAAACAATGGTAGTGCCTAACCAAGCCCTGTCCCTGGCAGAGGATCTGGTCAGAATAAGTAGAGAATCTGGTCTATCCGAGGAGTGGAGGAGAACGTGGCAGATTCTCAGAGGCTGTGCCGTTAAACGTTCCTGCCATGCGCCTCCCTGGAGTCTTGACTCTGGCGGCAGGGAACTTCGGTCATAACCTGTCCGGAGGCAGTTCACCTGCAGGAGACATGCTAGTCAGTCATCACTCCTCTCTTTGTAAATTAATATCCTGCTCTTTACACCAGTCTCTATGCACTCTGCTAATGTGGGTCCACACCCCTGAGACCAGTTGATTCTGGGGCACTAAAGAGATCAAGGTTCTGGGCCGTCCATGTCCTGGCAGTGCTGAACTCACCCAGGTAGCACTCCTGTGTTGGGACCTGCTGCCCTTCCCCAGGTGACACCCCACCTAGCAATTGCCGTATGCACTCTATCTTCAAAAATCCTACTGTCTCCAGCTAATATCCTTAGACGATGCCCTAGGATCCAAAAATACTGGACAGTGGACCACACTACTTCCACTTTTTGGGTGGGTCAACACTGCACACTTAAGGGATAAAGTGACCTCCCTAATTGATGCCACACACCAAGGAGCTGTCCCAATCAGGCAGAAAACAGAGAGGCAATGTAGACTGGTGATTAACCATGTGGCCATTAGCACCAGATTCCGTCCGTGTGACCTCATGAGGCCGTGGGCCTCAGTTTCCTCATTTATAAAATGGAGATGACCACACCCACCTTTACTTCCCAGGGTCAGATGTGGGAGTTACATGGGCTAATGTACACAGTAAATGCTCCATAAATGTCAGTTATAGACCTCCCCAGCTTGTGTTTGTTAAGTATGATTACTAACTAATTGCAATGCCCTCTTGCCCATGATCACAGGGACCAAAAATCAATTCATAAAGAAGTGAAAACAGCTCAGAGGCTGTCACTTGAACCCAGACTGATGGTTTTATTGATTTTAACTTGATCTCCCTTTGGCCTCCCTCTCCTTGCCAGACGCTTTATTTGTGAAAGTAGCGAAAGTACTGGCTGAAAATTCCAGATGCCCCAGTAATGTGACATTGGCCAAGTCACTTATGCTCCCTGCATCCTCAGTTTGCTCATCTGTAGAATGGGTGAAATGGTGTCTGCCTTCCACCCTCCCTGGGTTGTTGTAGAAAATCGCAGGAGAAGGCAGAGGCAGAAAGCTCTGCAGGAGCTCAGAATTGCCACCCCAGTGCACATGACTTGGGTGATCGGGACCCATATTTGAAATACAGAGACCAAGCTTTGTGGCCTCCTTTCAACAACTGAAACTTCCAAGGCCTTGCCTGCAAATCTGTTTCTATTGAGCACTTAAAAATGAGCCCGATGGTGTTTACTGAGAAGAATCTTGGTTTCCCTCGCACAGGTTGAGTCATATACACAATATTCCCTGGGATTTAGCCAAGGGGGAGAATGCCTCTCTGTATCCCCCTACCCACTTGGCCAGTTCCACTTCCTCTACGCTCACAAATGATTCGGTTCCAGATGAATCTGACTAGGAAGGATGGACCCAAAGTCTGGCTTGACCCCAAAGAATCATCTAGAATACACAAAAAGGTCTTTAGGGCCACACCCTGTATGGAGTTGAGTTCCTCTTGGGGACAGGCCTTACATGGCCCAAGACCTCCTCAGATTGAGGGGTTCCCAGGACTCCCCAGGCTTCCCTGGGCCACTAAGACCTGAGCAGCCCCCTTCCACCCCGAGCCCGAGTGAGCCTCTGTTCCGCCAACACTCGGCCTCGGCTCAGACCCGGAGTGCCCTTCAGGAGCCACGGGCAGAGGCAGGAGAGCCCGAGGGAGGGAGTAGCCCACACGTGGGCGTTTGGCTCTCGACCCACGACACCAAGGATGGGAATGATGTAGGGAATGATGAGGGCTGGGGAGTATAGAGGGAAGGTAGGCTGGCCGGGAGCCTGCAGAAGCCCCGTGCTCCAACACATGCAGGGCCCCTGAAGGCTTCCAGGGCCCCCGATGAAAGACAACCCCACATTGTTCCACGGAGCTGCACGCTGAGCGTGGAGGTGTTGCTAAAGCGGCTCCAAACCAGGGAGGTTTGCCAGGCTGTTTCAGCAGTAAATCTCCCTCAAGTGAGCGAGGAGAATAGCTGCAGGACCCTTTCAACCATCAATGAAAGATTTATGAGCTATGCCCGAGTCATCGGTTGACTCAGATCCTTCCCGAGGGCTGCACAGGCAGGGTGCGTGCAGAGGGCTAAGCAGTAGTCCCACCGCTGTGCATTCGGCAGAGCTTTGTCCCCAAGAAAACAACCAGCAGGCAGCCCAGGAAGTCAGGCGCTTCAGACCGAGCGGCTCAGTGACAGCAGAGCAAGGCGGCAGGTCACCCGCCACGATCATACTGCTGTCACCCACTAGCCCCTCAGCTTACAAAGGGCTGTCCCACTCACTCTCTTATTCGAGCTCCAGACAGCTCTGCAAGGAAGAGAGGGCAAGAAGCCAGTATCCCCATTTTACAGATGAGGAAACTGAATCCAAGAGATGAAAAGTCAGCCCTGAGCAGCCTGACTCCAAGCGCAGCTCTGTCCCTGCTCTGGCTGCCGCCCTCGCGGAGAGCTAGCAGAAAGACAGGAACAGGGAAGGAGGAGGAACAAGGGCCTTGCCCAGCACTTGCTCAGAAAAGCAAGAAGGGAGGCGGCTTGGAAGCAGCTAAGAGGACCCTGCCCTTCTCTGGGGTTCCCAGGCTGACCCGCTGTTCACCATTGCAGGTCAACAGAGCCTGGATGAAGGGGAAGCTGGGGCTGGACTCGTGGACCAAGGCTCTGTACCCGAGAACCACAGCAGCCAGGGGACTCACTTGCCGCCACTCAGGAAGCAGCCCTGGCGGGAAGAGGCAGTGCTGGCCGAGGTACCGTTTCTAACGGGCTCCCCGGCCGTCGTTCTTCTTGACTTCATGCGGGAAGCTTCCTCCCTTCACCATCTCTCGGGGTTCTCCGGAGAAGAGAAGAGTGCTTTGACCTTCTTGACCACTGTCTCCCGAAGTGTCACCCGTGGGAGCCTAGCATTGCCAGATGCTCCACCATAAAAGGGTTTCATAGCCAAATACGTTTGGGAAATGCCGTGTAGCACGCTCTCCTGCAGAGGGTCACAGTGCACTGTTTTGAGAAGTTCTGTCACTAAAGTAGCCACTTTAACTTTGACTCATGGTTTTCCAAACTTATTTAACCACACAGCCTCCCGACACTCTTCACTGCGTCGTGGCAGCTGTAGTCCTCTCTAGAAAGAAAGAGCTCTCGGCCTCAGAGTTGGAGAAGCCTCGGTTTGAGGTCTCCATCTTACTGGTTGTGGCGAGCCCATCCGGGAGACCTAACTAAGTGTGAGCCTGGACGCTCTCTTCTGTAAAATGGAGCTGTTATCATATGTATCTTACAAGGCTCCGATGAGGATTAAATGAGCTAAAATGTAAAAATGCTTTCTAAACTCTAAGGCCTCTGTGTGTGTGTGTGTGTGTGTGTACAAGATGAGAGTGGTTCAGAGCAGCAGAGACAACACAGGCTCCTGTCTTGAATAAACTCGTTTGACTTAGAGGAAGGTTCTGTGCCCATGAGAACTGAGAAGGCAGAGAAGAGAAGTGCCACACCACGGAGGGGAGAGGGGAGAGACGGCCCGTGACGGAGAAGGACAGTGACGCTAGCGCTTCATTTTCATTTTTAATTTTTCTTGCAAGAAGGCAGTATATGTCAGGCATGGTTAAATGTCATCCTTTCTCTCATCAACAATAACATGCTTTATTGTAATGAACAGCATTAGAGATCTTGCTATTATAGGCATGTTTTTCTTCCCAGGCTGCAAAGGAAATTTAATCCTTAGAACCACAAATCTAGCCACAGGTCTGACTTAAAGGAATCTGCTCGTCCCCTCACAAAAGCCTGCTCACAGGAGTGTGTCTCTGTCGTTCTCTAGGACACAGCCGGAGAGAATCAGCACCGTGCACAGGCTTTGAAGGAAAGCCACGATGAAAACTGGCAGCCGACCTCCAGGAGGGCCTGTGGGCACGCCCACATTGCCCATTCTTGGCTCCTGAGTGACAAACCCCACATTACGTTCTGCAGAGGCACCTTCCCCAACAGGAAGGCAGACCTCAGCGGTAAGAAGCCAGACATCTTGCTTGTTGATCTGGGTAAGCCTAGTCAAGCAGAGCTCACTGGAGAACACGGAGGCACTCAGAGTGTCACCTCCTCGTGCCACTTAGACTAGCAGCCAAAGTCCAGTCGGAGGTGGGAATGAGACTCCCCATTGCCTAGCACTCCACCGGCACATCCTGCAATCAGACCACCTGGGTCAGCTTACCCCCACTTGCCAGCTCTGATCTTGAGCAAGTTCTTTCATCTCACCGAGGCTCAGTTTCCTTGTCTGTGGAGTGGGGGTAGTAATAATACTTCCATAAGGCTACTGCAGAGATGGAGTTAATGCATGTAAAATCCTTTTCATAATTCTTGTCCCACATTTAGCACTTAACACATATTAACTGCTATTATTAGGGGTTCATTCTCTCCATTGTCTGACTCAGCCAGCAAGAACCCAACCCGGATAATGAGAATAGGGCTCCCCGAACCTGCTCAGCCAAAGCCGTGGTGGCCTTGGTGCCCGGCCCTCCTTCTGCCTCCCACTGACCCCAAAGCAGAAAGAGTGGAAAGTCCACTGTCCGTCCAGATGCCTGCAGCTGGTCAGCTCTCATCCTCTCCTGTTCCCACAGACATACAGGGCGACAGGAAACTCCACAAGGGCAGAAGCAGCCGCTTGTTCCCGGAGCCTCCAGCTGAAAGGTGCCTTTTCCCGCCTGTAGCATCCAGCACCGCCTCAGAAAAAAGCACGCCTGGGGAAGTGAAGACGAAAAAGGTGTGTGTGTGTGTGTGTGTGTAAGAGATCACTCTCGATCTGGAAATGAAGTGACTCCAAGGGGCTGCCTCCAGCAGAGGACTGGCCCTGCTTGCTTCTGAGCTCACCGTGTGGAGCTGGGACAAAGCTGTAGTAATTTACTAAACGTTGAAAATAGTGAAGGACGGGTGAAGGAATTCAGCTGCCCCGATTCTACCCCAAGGCATACGCTATTTCCTCACTTTCTGGTGGCAACGGAACCCTTTGTTCTGTTAAGGGGCTGGGGCTTACCTGCAAACCTGTGAGGACAGAATTTGAGCTTGTAAGAAACTGACCCACTTCAAACTCAAAATGCTGGAGATTTTGAATCCAGCAATGGTTTTGCTTAATTGAGGCCCTGTCGCCTTTGAAAATAAACGGCAAATTTTGCAAGTTTATCAACTCCTTCAGACGTCAAGTACACCTGCTTCCTTAGAGAAGTCCTTTGCTGTCTCTGGCCGGGTCCTGCCTTGCATTCTAAGTGGGTGGCTTGGAGGTACCTGTGTTGAGCAGGGCACACAGGGCCCCGGAACGCTCTGCCCTGTAGCGGCTGTGAGCCTGAGCAGGTCACTCGCCCCTCTGAGCTGCAGTGACCTCATCTGTGTGCTCGGATAATGAGGCCAACTCTTAGGGCTGCTGGAAGGATGCGAGGGGGTGATGCCTGTCTGTGAGAGCGTCTTGTGTCCGATTGGGAGCTGCAGCGGTGTTGGTTAACTGTGGGGACGCGCGTCATGGGAAATGGCCCTGGAGGAGCCCTGGGTGGTCCTGGAGCCAGTGGGGGAGGTTGTTTTCAGTCTATTCAGGATTTTCTCAGATTTCCTGTGTCTAAGCTGACCTAAACCTTTCCATCCACACCAGAAGGGCCTCTGTCTTCCCAGGTGCATCTGGACCAGGAGTAAACGGCAGGCCTAAGGGAAGCCCTCAATTTCACACCCCGGGTCAGCCCAGAACCGAGCCAGGCTCAGAGGACAGGAGTCCCTGCCTTCAACCCATGCCTGTGGTTTAGCAGAGGAAAGCAAAATTTTCCACTAGATTAAAACTCGGTAAATTTTTAATTAGAATAAAGAAATTAAGGCTTGGTTTGTCGGCCATACCTCACACAAATCATCTGAGTTTTTCCACATCGATTTCTCAATGCAAACCTTGTCAAACAAAATGCACCAGGTCAGTGTTCAGAAAAGGGCAGTTGGTGGGCAGCTGGCACCTGGACAGTGAAGGCCTCCAGGAACACAGAGAGCCTATGTGCACACGTCTGCTTAATCATTTTCTTAATGTCGTGAAATTATAAATATTTCCCTGCGTGTGTTTGGTTAAATTTCCTTCCTCATTCAACTCTAAGCACGGAGGATGGTTACATATGTCTCTGATCTTTTTTCTTCTCGAGCACTAAAACAGTGAGAACCGTTTTTATTTTTCCTCCTGTGAAATTGGACTCCCTGACGCCCAGCACAAAGATGTGTTTCCTAGAGCGGAGTTCATGTGTTAAAAGCTGCAGACGACAAGGAGAAATTTCCAGAAACTTCTGCGTAATTGGAAACAGGAGGCTCGAAGTAGTACCCCTTGTGTGTGTCTCTCTGTGCACAGATACGCATGTATACATATAGACACGTGTTTTGAGGCTTTTTGGATGCAAAAAAACTGGGTTAGAGTCGTGGCAGATCCTGACACACGGAGATGCTTTTTTAGCCGTGTTCGTATTGCGGAAGCGTAGGGACGCCTAGGTATCCTGCTGGTGGGGAGATTGGGTACTAAACCCTAATGAGAGAAGACTCTGCTCTCAAAGAAATACCACAGAAATATTCCTAGTTCCAAACACGACGGTGACTGCGTGTAACTAGCTCGCTCAATCCTCATGGCAGCCCTGCGCCCCGCTGGGGTGATTGCTCTCACTTTGCAGAGGAGGGTGTGGAGGCTGAGGGGTAAACGGGGTAAGCAGACAAACGCATAGTCTTATTTTCCACCCTTTCTTCCCTAAAAGGTTGCACAGTCAACGTTCTGAGCTTTGCTTTTTCCCCTTGACGACAGATGCCAAGATTTCTCTCTCTCTGTACTTAGAAATCTCTGCTGCATCGTTTCAAGCCGGCTGTTTCCCCAGCTGCAAGGTGAAGAAAGACCGTAGTTCCTCCCAAAGGCTCTTGAATTTATCTGTTTGTGCTCCTCTGAGGAGTCAGAGGCTGGATTAACAGGGTACAGCCGAGCTCCCGAGAGGCTGGGGGCAGCTCCCTAGACAGACTCCCGGCTACCTGGGTGGTCAGCGTTGCTTCTCAGCCATGGGGACTGAAGCCACCTCACCCAGCAGCTCCTGGTGCTGCAGACACAATAAGATTCCCTGTCATTTGTCCCCTGCAGGCAGCAGGGCTTAGAGACCTGCCCTAATGGGTTTTGTTTTATTTTTAAATTTTCTCAGGCACCAAAAGCTTTGAAATTACCTCCTATCTCAGAAGAACCTCCCAGGGTCCTGGACCCCCTGGGGAGTGGACTTAAAGCCCAGGAGCCCCCAGCAGAGCTCTTCATCTTCCCCGTGGAGATTCACTTCCACACCCAGCAACCTCCAAAAGAAAAACCCCGCAGAGGAGGTAGGTCCCCTCGGGACGGGTCTCCTGAGGGAGCTCGGGCAGGCCAGGAAGCTCCGGGTGTGGGACCGGCTAATGCAGCCCTCTCCCAAACCATGGCTGACCCTCCCCAGGGTTATCCTCTTCAGAGAACTTTTTTTTAAAAGAAGGAAAAAGAATAAGCCCAGAAGTAGGTCTCTCTGTTCATATTCAACTCAATTTTTAAAATATTTATTGAGCCCTTCATTAAGCAGTGCATTCTGCTAAACTGTGGAAGAGAATGGAAGTCAGGCATACACACAAATAAGTCGGATGCACCACAGATGTTACAAAGGTGCAAGAATTTTAAGGCAGTTTATGAAAAATAAATACAGTATATAAAACAGCACAATTGAAATTGAAAAAAAAAAAACTGGTTAAAAGGAGCAGAGAAGTGATGTTATCAGACAGCTGGGATGAATTCATTGCTTTAGGTAAGCCCTGGATTTAGATGAGTTTCCTGGCAGCCAAGGTAAAAAGGGTCTTTGGATCTTCATTTTATAAAAGAAAGATAAAAGTTTGCCTGAAGAGCCATTTTCCTGATTTTGAATTAGGTTATTATGTAACATTAGATGATTTCTACAGTCTTTGTCAGGGCAGAGATTTTGTGCTTCTAAGCAAAGTGCTAAGAGAGTAGGGGTAAGGGAGACATCAGTTCCAACAGGGGACTTAGGAAGACTTTTAGAAGGAGGCTTCTGAGCGACGGCTGACCCTACACCCCCAGGAGGAATTCTTTCTGACCTTCCCAAGACGTCCCACAGCACCCTGGCCTAAGACACATTCTCGCTCCTAGGACTTCTCTGGGCAGCGTGAGGCCAAAGGTGACCCTCTAAACAGCTGACTCCAATTTTGAGGGAGTCCTAGTTCTGAGCTTTGTAGAAACTTCAGCAGCAACTGCCACTGATTTCTTGGAGAATTTTTGTTCTGCGGCTATTTGAATTCTCAAGATGAAGAAGAATGCTTACCTACTGAGCTTGAAAGACCAGTCAGTGGAAGGGTGCGTAATGGAATTTCTAAGGTGATGAAAATGTTCTAAACCTTGGTTGGTTGCATGGATTTATACATTTGTTGAAATTCAGTGAATTGTACACTTAAGCCCTGTACATTTTGCTGTATATAATTTTACCTTTCAAAAAAAGTTACTTGGCTCCTTAAAAAAGAAAAACCAATATTTTTAAATGTAGGCTTTATTATTATTCAGGTACAGTGAGGCTGACAGATCAGGAGACATTGCCATTGAAAAGACAGTTTGTTACTCAGAGTTCTCAAGAGGAGAGGGCACGCCAGGCCACGCAGGACCACACGGGGAAGCACCGGGGTCAGTCAGGAGGCAGAAGGGCTGGCAGGTGGGGAATGGGCAAGAGTACTGCCTTTTGGGGGAAGGAGTGGGCGAGGCAGTGCAAGCAGGCTAAGCAGGTTTGCGGTTGGCTAGTTTGAGTGGTTTGGGCAGGCTCCAGGGGCAGGGGACAGCCCTCGCTGTCTGTACCTGGCCCTGGGGGGTTAAGGCAGGGGGTAGTGGCCTAGAGTGTAAGAGTTGGGTAACGGAGGTTGTGGGGGTCAGGAGCTCTAGATTGGTTGGTTTGCATGTGAAATGTGAACTCGCACATGGTCCTTTACCATCTCTAGGAATCAGCTAGCGCTGGGGGGGGGGACAGTCTCCCCAGGATCAGTAAGGTCCCAGATGTCAAAACACTGGAAGAAAAAGACATACTTACTACACACAAAGACAAGACTATTAGCAGGATTCAATTAAATCCTGAGTATCTTCCATGATGACCCTAGAAGGAAGGTCGCCAGGCCATTGGGAACCAGATTCTTAAAGCTGTTAGGCACTTGGAGTGTGCCAACACAGTGCCAAATGCAAAATAGGAATAAGGTACAGAGAAAGTGAATGCACTGCGTTCTTCCTTCTTTGGTACGTCAGTCAGTGAGGACTCTCTCAGTAACGAGTGTCAGAAGCTTAACTCAAACTGTCTTAAGAAAAAAAAGAAATGTATTATGAGCTCGTGTCATTGGTCGTGCAAAGACCAGCTAACTCCAGGCTCAGTTGGATCCAGGTCTGAGAAAATGGCATCTGGGCACTATTTGTCTAAGTTTCTCAGCTCTGTTAGCCTTTCCTCTCAAGCAGGCTGTCCCCACACGGTGGTCAAGATAGGCTCCTGCAGTTCCACACTGACCTCTCACCTGTTAACCCCAGTAGCAAGGATATGCCTCTTAAAAGTTCTTGCAAAAGTACCAGATTTGCCTCTGACTGGGTTATGTGCCTGGACCCGATCCTTGTGGCTAAAGCAATGAGGCGTCTCTTTAGCCAGGCTGCAGTCACGTGCCCATCCCTGGAGTCAAGGAATGGTCTCAGCTGCACCCAAACCACATGGTGTGAGCAGGGGAGAGATGGATCCCCAAAAAGAAGAGATGGCTGGCAAAAACCACAGATGTCTACTACAACTTGGCTTTCTCATTGTCTCCTAGGAGCTCCACACCCTGAGTTAGGAGCAGAGACAGAAGAGACCAGGCCTTTCTGGAGGGCTCCCCTGAAGCGCACGTCCCTAGCAAGACCAAGGATGTTAAGAGTGCATCTCCCAGTGGACTCCGGCAGGGACACACTCTCGCCTCAAGGTAACCCCTCCCGCCCTCCAGCATTCCACAAGACTCTCACCCAGCAGGGAAGCAAGGCAAGACACGTAAGGACCCCCAGCCCTGAGAAAGGAGCTGGAAGGGAGGTCAGCTCCCCCCAGCCACCCGAAGGTGTCTTTTGTTCAGGCAGCAGCTGCCTTAACTGAAGTGCTGTCATCGAACCAGTTTAGTGTCTAGCTCATAAGTTACTTACTCATTAAATCGTCCCCCTACTAATATTTTTCTGGTTGCAGATATAAAATGGCACCAAACTTACTGAAAGTTCGCTGCATGCTCTATGGTTTATCCTATGTTTTTAATCAATGAAATTTCATTTCTAACCTGTTTAGGGATGTTTATTTATTCATTAAAAAGTCCACAATATCAATAAAAGTCTTCACTCTAATTTTTCAAAACATCATATGGACGTTTGAAATTACACACATGGGTGCATCTAAGTGTGTATTTTCATGTGTTGGCTAAGCTGAAAGTAATGGGCCATATTTAGAAAGCGCCTCATTTTCAGAAAACTGAAACTCCTTTCCAAAGGGCAAGATGACAGTATCACAAACATTAAGTGATCTCTGACCAGTGGTGTCAGAAGAAGGAGAAGGAGGAACATTGATATTTATGGAGTTCTCTCTGTGCCAGGCACTGGGTTAGTTTTTAGCACATCTTATCTCGTTTCCTCCTCACAAGGATCTGACCCTCACTTCCCAGATCCGAAAACGGAAGCCCTGAGAGAACGCTTGTCTGAGGTGGCACGGCTGCAAGTGGCCCGGCTGGGACGGGAGCTAGGTCTCCCGCACCAGCAGCCTCCCCATCGGGCTGCACTGCCTTTCAGAAGAAACAGAACCATGAGCCCAGGTTGGGACGCTCTCGAGATGTCTCAGTTCTGAGAACGCCTCTGATTACAGGGACACGGGCTCATTTACACCGTCTCTCAAGTGAGAGTTAATCATCCTAAAGACTGAAAAAAAGCCTTTCTTTTCAAAAAAAATCCAAATACTGTATGGGCCAGGGCCACATACAATGTGGTATGTGCAATGGACCAGAGAGCAGCTTTCCACCTGCAGCCTCAGCGTCAGGTGCACAGCCCGAGCCACTGGGGTCGGAGGCCACACCAGTGAATTTCGTCTTTGCTGTCATTCACCTCGCACTGCCCTCCACTTGTTTTGAGCTGCCATGTCCACCAGGGACTGACTCTCTAGAGCTTGTCCCTCCTCTGCCACCCTGCCAGGGGGCAGCCGGACTAGAAGTCCCTGGTACCTTGGTGTGAGTCGGTTCAGTATGTGACCCAACCTCTTAGAAGTCACATAAAGAGATCCAGAGAGTCCCGTTTTTCAAGGCAGTCTTCCTCACACAGGGGCCCCTGGGCAAGGGTGATCTGAGCTAGGAAGTGTGACCATCCCATTGCCGCGGAGGTGGCCCATACCCATTTACTTGCTCAGCCCTGGATTATTTCACCTCTACCATTATAAAAACGAAGCCAGATTTTGTATGTGCACATACACACATACATATTTTATTCTATTGCTGAACCATCGGGAGATAGATTGCAGACTTTGTGCCTTTCATCCCTTATCAGCACATATCTCCTTAGAGCAAGGGTGTTCTCCCTCATGACCACAACGCAACTATCACAATCAAGAAAGTCAACGTTGGTGTAACACTAATTTCTAATATATAGTCCATATTCAAATTTCTCATTATAACAATAACGTTCCCTAGAGGTTTTCTTTTTCTGATCAATCCAGGATTCAACTCGGGATCATGCGTCTTATTTAGCTGTCATGCCTCTTCAGAATCTTTTCGTCTCGAGCGCTTGACCAGTCTTGCTTTCCATGACATGGACGTTTTGAAGACCAGTTGCTTTGCAGAATTACCCTCAAGTTAGATTTGCCTGTTTCCTCGTGATCAGATTCAGATCAGACATCTTTAGCAAGAAGAGCCAAATACGTGATGTTGCATCTTTCTCGGTGCATCACATCAGGGGACACAAATATCCCTGTATATTTATTCCATCTGTTATCATCTGTTCCATTATCAGTGGTGTTCAGTTTCACTATTTGGTTAAAGGTGGTGTCTCTAGATTTCTCCATGGCAGACACCTTTCCTTTCGTAGCAAATAACTAGCCTGTAATACTTTGAGACTGTGTGTGAAGCCGGCTTTTAAACACGAACATCAACCGTGTGTTGAGCATGAAATAAAGACACTCTCTGAGATTAAGACAAGGTCTCAATCCCTCAGATTACTGGGTTTCACCCTCCATAGATCAGTCCCAGCTGATTTGAGAAAAGAGAAGGAGAGCACGGAGGGGAGGGCAGGACGCACTGTGTGGAGCCTTGTCATCTGCCCCATACCCTCTCTGCCCCCAGGAGGTGCTGCTTTGCACGCTAAAACCTAGAGGAGTTGCGTGTGCATTGGTTCTGCTTAGAAGACTTGCTTTGTGGTTGGAATTCTGTAGCCAATAATCTCGTGAGCTCCGCAGCCAGGGGGCACCTAGTGAGAGCCTTTGCACTGTGGGCTGGAAGGACCTTGCAGCCCCTCTCGTCTCTCTTCTGTCTCAGGAGCCCATCAACATGAGGAGAGTAACAACAACTGCTGCTTAGTGCCTCCCAGTTCTGGGGGTTCCTCAACCAGGGGCCACTGTTCTGGCCAAGAGTGATTTCACCCTGGCCACGGGAGACAGCTGGTCTGGAAAAGGGACGAGGTTGAGAATGGGTGGCATCCTTCAGGAGGAGCCATCACCCCACTTAGAAGAGAGCTTCCTTCTCCTTCTGATCCAGAAGTCCTCTCATTCGTGTTTGTCTCCTTTTGCTTTCGAAGATGATGATGCCCCACCCCAGAATGTGACCCCACCATTGCCCCTGATTAAAGGAAGAAAAAGTCCAGAGAGCCAGAGGGGCCCAGACAGTCCCAGGACATCAGGGCACAGCAGCCCCACAGGCCCCCCAGTCATGAGACGGCCCCGGGGGACACTCCCAGCGGAAGGACAAGGTAATCACTCGTTGGCTTGTCTGGGGCTCTGGGCTCATTTTAATCATCTTCCAGGGCCACGCAGCAGCCGTGATGAAGCTGTCTGAGAGCCACTCCACTGAAGGGGAAATGAGCAGTGTTCACGACGACGTCAGTGGGATTCATGTTTACCATGCATATTCCTAAAGAGTCAGTGCATGTTTTAAGGGTGTGCTGCACCTGCACGCATTGCCAAACTGTTCCGTGCTGTCCTCCCTCCCAGCAGCAGTGTGAGGACACAGCTGCCTGCAGTCCCCAGGGAGCCACACTATGGGATGGACCGGGCCACCCAACACCGAGGCCCGACCCTCCCCGGGGTGAGGGATCCTGCTGACCCTGCCAACAGGAAGAGTCCCGGGCAGAGGCCACCCTCAGCCCGGGGCAGAGCCCGAGGCCTGCTCACAGACAGACAAGGACTGGATTGTCACTGGAGGGTGAGGTAGCACCCACACCCTCCATGACTTAGACTGACTGAGGTCCTTATACAAGATCAATAATGCAAAGATGGTGCAGTGACAGCTTCCGTGGGGGCTTTGAGCTAAAGGCAGCTCATAAAGCAGAAATTGCTTAGAGTCCACACTACCTCTGAAAATCCCTTAGGGAGGTGCCATGCTGGAAACCAACAAAATGTTTTCTAGAAAGTGCAGCCCAGCCAGCTGTTCCTCCCGCCAGGAGTGTTGGGCTGCTTTCTCCAGTGGAGCACCAGATGAAGGAGATGCTGTGTGTTGGGCGCCGGGCAATGTGAGGAAAGCATCTCTCTTAATGGCAGAATCCTAGTCACAGCTTCCAGAAACTCACACACCGAGAGGCGGGGGGCAGGGGGGAGGACACTAAGAGCTGCCAGGAAGACAACAGATCCCTCATCTTTCCTGTTCATCTCATGCTCACTCGGGCACAGAACGCCTCACCATTCGTCTCTCTCTGCCTCTGTCTACCCCCCGCCCCCAAGCATGGACAGGTGAAGCCCTGTAAGCATAAATTAAATACATAGATCAATGACTCCATATGTGTTTGCAGCTTCTCTATTCAAGGCTAAAACGGTCAGCATCACGTCCCCTCCTTCCCCCTCCCTCCCTCTCTCTCTCTCTCTCTCTCTCCCTCTTCTTTCAGGCGCCTTCCTCCTGTGGCCCCTCCTTCTGGACCCGCACGGCAGCGATGCCCTCAACTTAGATACAAAGGAACCAAACTTTAGGTGCAGTCACGCCAGCACTGACAGTGTTCCCAAGAGGTTGGGTAGCCCAGGAGAAATCACACCGAACACACACACACACACACACACACTTCTCCTCCGACATCATTATAAAGGGAGAATCTGAGGAGAAGCAATGCCAGGGCCCTGACTGTGGTAAGAGTGCAGCCCGAAGCCTCAGGAGCATACGTTGAGTGTGTAAATGAAGGTACATGTGAGGATACGTGTGTGCCTGTGTGTGCTTGTGTGCAGGCATGCACACCTGTGTGATTGTGTGATTACGCAGGCATGCTGTGCACAAGTGTGCAAGTGTTGCTGTGTGTGTGTCCTTGCGCCTGTGTGGTATATGTGTGTTCATGCACACACACTTGCATATGGGTGGTTGTGCATGTATGTGTGTGTGTGCTTGCCTTGTGAGTGTACATATATACGTGTATGTATACCTCTGTGTAAATATGTGTGTGTGTTCTCGAGTGTGTGTGTTGCCTCTGTGTGCATGCGTGTGTTTGTGTACTTATAAGCGTGTGCCGTGACTCGTGGCCAGCTCTGCTCCTGACCCCTTTGCCTTGGAGATGGGGAAGGTAAGGTTACAGAAACACCTTCAATCTTTCTAAGCGTCTGAGGGAAATACAACTTCCTTCTCCTTGGCCTGAGCCCCCTGGAGTCACTGGCAGTCACAGCATTTGAGCCATAGGGGATGGCTGTCCATGCGGAGAACGGCACAAAGGCATGTGACAGAGAGGGGAAGCAGAGGCTGGACTCACCAAGCCCTTGCCCAGGTGGGCGACACACACCTGGAGGAAAGGGCCCCCTGTCCTTCACCTGGGTGCCCCTCACCAGCCCAGCCTTGCCCTGTAGGGCTGCTTGAGCCCCGAGGGGCCACCTCCTCCAGGTTCTCACAAAGGCGTGACAGGGGCTGGTGGCAGCCCACCCTGTTCATCCTGCATTGGCCTCCAGACTCCTGCCGGATCCCAGGAGTGGGGCTGACCCTGGGCTCTGGCGGGCCCTGAGCTCACTGCGTCTGTCTGCTGGGGACTCGGGGAGCACGGTGCGGGCGCAGCCTCCTCCCTTGCACTCACGCTGACACTGCCCATGTTTGTGCTTGTTTTCAAAAAGATTCCAGAGACCCCACACTGGGACACTTTTTGCTGGGTCCAGATGGAGAAAACGTCTGCCTGTCCATCCCAGGGCCTACCCAAACCGAGGAGCTTCTGTGTGGGGAAGGTAAGACGATCCATCCCGGGTCGGCCTCGTTTTCATAGCGGAAGGTTTTACCTGCAGCTTCCAAAACTTCCCAGCAGCAGAGACATCATTAAAAACAGACGCGAGTCAGCCAGTTTCTCCCCCCTCGCTGACACAGAGGTGCTTCTGTAGCTCAGACACAATAACCCAATGTTTGCATAACAAGTTGACTCTTGCTGGAGTATCTGGAGGGAGACGTTCCCGTGGAATGGCTTGGAGGAGGTATAATGTGCCTTGTTGATGCCTTGATGAGAATGATAAAGCCCTTTTGGTTTTTGCCCAAATTAAACACTGCCTTTTCTCTTCTCTCCAACCGCCCTCCAGAGGCGGAGGTGGCTAATTGGTAAGCCAAGCAGGTATCCTCGTGGTATGCGTTGGTTTATTACTGCGAATCCTCTGGCTCCTGACAGCTATCGAGGCAGTTTCCAAAAACCCTTCTGGCATGTTAACTTTTTGGAAAAGAGATGCTGGCTCTGGGTAATAGCCGTTTTGCAGAGGAAAAAAAATGAAGTCCGAGGGTGCTGAGTGTCAACCTCCTGGGATCCATTATGACGTGTATGCATGAGTCGGACGGCCAGCAGGGGGTCTGATGAGAGAGAGCAAAATCTGTGCTCCTGTAGTGGGCTGTGTCTCAACCGGCTCAATAAAGAGAGCGTGGATTCAGAGCCAGGAGATCTGAGCAGCCCTGGCTTGTCCTCTGTGTTGTCAGATGACTTGGGGTCAGTCCCTCCCTGTGTCCAGGGTCCTCATCCTGTCTGAAATGAGGGATTGACTCTTGCCCTGCCGCCAGCTGGGAAGCTCCTTGACTGTTGCTGCATTTCACAGGTTGCGTCTGTTGCTGTTGAAGCAGCGGCCTAGTGCATGGGTTTCCAGAAACTAGCATGCATTTAGTTCCAAATTCAACCTTAAAGCACTTCCACCACCACTTGGGTTATCCTGTGCTGTGAGTATGGAAATAACTTGGTTCTGCATTGGCGGAGGCAGGAGTTAGAGAGGTGGAGGCCAGTGTCAGAGTGACACTGTGGGTACAGCAGCTGGACAGCAAATATGGTTCTGTTCACCTGCTGCACAGCTGTCCTCTCTGTTCCAGGAGAGACTCTGGCAAAGCAAAGCCGGAAGCAGAAAAGGAAATGTTTAGGCCTTCAGTGTGTTGTCGCACTGTTCATATGAGGTTTCAGTCGTTTTGGCATCCCTGGCACCTGGCACGGTTCCTGACACATGCATAACAGGATCACGATACATGTTCATTGAAAAATCTCTCAATAATTTCCACGCTAAAGCAAGAGAGAGAGAAATGTAGCTTACGTTGAATAAATGGAGACTTGTCCGCCATCTTGTCTCAGTCCCGTGAACAGTATATTTAATCCTGCTTGCCTCTCAAACCTAAAGTCATTCGCTGTAAGCTTGTTGAACTAATGAATGAATCAGTCAGTCAGGCGGGCAAGCCTCTCTCAGCCTTTCCTCCATATACAGCTGGCGGGCCTTCATTCTGGACAGCGATTAGAATGTGCCCTGGAAGGTAGGACAAAGCCTTAAACCCACATGTCCCTACGCGGGCCCATAGAACAGATCTGGGTTTCAGAGAGTCTCCATTAATGGGAAAGTTTTTTCGTTGTTTTGTTTCGTTTTGTTTTGAGAAGCAGTGTGCTGAAAAAAATTTTCAACTCTTGCAAAGGGTTTGCTCCAATCACACCAAAATCTTTGCAGTTCAGTTTGTTGAAATCCAGGTTGGTCACCAGCCCACCCTGCCCTTCCGGTCTCATCTCCCACTCTATTCAGGCCCACCCTTTTCTCATCTCTTTGGAAGCCCAAACATTCAGTCTTCCTTCTCTTATCTTCCAGCCTTTGCCCAGTTGTCCCCAAATGTTTAGAATAGCTTTATGTTCCAGACAAAGGCTCATCTTTTCTGGAAAATTCTCCTTAGTAAATCCACCTCATCTCATACAACTGCCTCAGCCCATTCCTCCCTCTCAATCCGACTGTTATGATTATTGTATTTATCTGCATCTGTTTTTTGTTTAGCTCCCAAATATATTACACGAGGTCTAGAGCACCTCTCATCTTTATCATATGTCCAAGAAACGCTTGTTGATTGACTGAATACCCCAGATGCCACAAAGGAAAGTTCTTTTGGAATCATAGTTGGGATTTTTAAATTAAAAAAAATCTTGAGTAAGAAGGGAATATGATCTGTCTGATCTTTCGGAGACATTCAGACTCTGTCAACATCTATTTGGAATAAATTCTTAGGCAATTAGATCATGATATCTTGCTTTCAGACAGCATAGAAAGATGAATACGAACCTTCAGAAAAAGAAAAAAAGTTGTGAAGACTAGAGCTGGAATTTGACCCTCCTGGTCATGGCGGGATGTTGCAGCACTTAGAAAATTCAAAGGCTTAAGAAAGGAAAAGTTAACTTGGATGGATACAAGTCAAAACAGGGGATATGTGCTCTGAATTGCTTATCCATGATCCAAATCCTGCATCTAGTCTCCTGGTTGTGGTGGCAGCAATGGAAGATTTCTTTCAGAAATTCTTTTATTCAGAAGGCTTACTGCTAGAAGTTCAGGGATGTCTGTCCCGATGATTCAGGCTGGGACTCCAGTCCCATGTCACTTTAAATTCTTGAGCTCTTTCAGAGTTTCCAGTTAACACTGGTTCTTGTCCCAAATGGATTTTTACCCCAAAAATGTTCCTTATTTTTTGGTCATTTAATAACTTCCTTCTCTCTTGCAATTCTTTCTTGGCGTGGTGATTTTAAAATATGTCCACAAATTCTTTGACACTTGTTCCTTCAAAGGGGAGAGCCTAACTCTACTCCCCTTGAGAGTGGATGGGACACAGCGGCTCACTTCTAACAGAAATAGAATATGACCGAAGTGATGGCGTATGACTTCTGAGACTGGCTTTCTCCTTGCTCTCTCTCTTGGATTACCCCTCTGGGGAAAGCCAGCTGCTATGTCCGTCACGAGGCCGCTCAAGCAGCCTTATGGAGAGGTCCCCAGGGCAAGGAACCGAAGCCTCCTGCCAACAGCTAGAACGAGCTTTCCAGGCTTGTGAGTGAGCTGCCTCGAGAGGAGATGCTCCAGCCCCAGTGAAACCTCCGAATGACTACATCCTGGCTGACACTGTGACTGCAGCCTCCCCAGAGGCTCTGCCCCAGAAGCACACACACAAGCCACTCCCAGATTCCCACAGAAACTGTGTCAGATATAATACAAATTTACCGTTTTAAGTCACTAGATGTGGGGGTAATTTGTCTTCAGTAATACATAATATCCTTGGTGTCATTTCCTGGTGGTCTGCAATTTGGTAAACAGAAAGATGAAGGGGCCAAGAATATCCAGCTGGTCTCAAAACACTGATGATTTGGGGGCAAACATATGCTAAATAGTTGGCTTTCTCTTTGTTTTCTCCATTTGCCATTTGTGGTCATGTTGGTTGTGGGGCTCACGGGTAAAAGAATCCATCCGTGTTGGTAGGGTCATTGACAAAGTATGATTTTTCTTGAGTAGCCTTTCTCTTAGCAGCTGTTGCTTTAGAGAAGACGCCTGGAGATCTGAAGGAGGAGAAGTCCTTAGATGAGGCAGAGTCAGGAAGAAGAATGAACTCTGGACTAAATGTCCAAAGTCTTGGGCTTTATTCTCAGCTCTACCACCCGCGATATCTGTGATTGGGAGCAAATAGTTGCACTGCTGTGGACCTCAGCTCCCTAATATGGGAAAAGAGGAGCTGGGCTCAGATCCAGTCCTCCCAGCGTGTGTCCCATAGAACTCCAGTTCCTCAGAAAGTTGACAGGCATTATGTAAAAAGCAAAAGGTTCCGAGGTTAAATAAGTTTGGAAACCAGCGGCTAAAGTTAGCAAGTTTCCTTATGGCAGGACTTCACAGAGCCTCTAAGAGGCCATTGTGAATTTCAGCTCCTCCCGTTGAGAATATGCCTTGTATCCCAAACTTATTTGAGCACTGAATTCTTTATTGTTTTTAGCAAAGCATTGTGCAGTTCTTAATAGTTTCTGGAACACACTTTGGAAAACACTAAACTGATGATTTCTAAGGTTCCTTCCAGAGGAGACTCTCTTGCTGGGGTAGCTCTGTTGTCTAAATCCTGAAGCGTGCTCTCAGCCATTCAATAATTCATGACTGTTCTTATTTTCATTTTCAAAACATCGCTTCTGAATGGTAGGGTCCACAATCCATCCATCTCTGAGTGAGAAGTAGAGGAAGGGAGCAGGAAGCCTGCGTGGCAATAAGGCCCTTGGGCCCAATCAGTGTTTGTTAATAACCCATAAGAAATAATGTTGACAGTTCCAGTGATCTCAGGTCAAATGTTGAAATAAAGGAAAACGTGGCTGGACATGGTCACGTGGCACCCAGCATTTCCTTCCAGTGGGCCTTCCTGTACTGCAGAGGCTAGAAGGCTGAAAACTACATTTTCCAGATAACTTAGGGGCTGGATGCAAATTAAGTTCTGCCAATTAGATGCACTTGCATGAAATTTGGAGGGCAGAAGTGAGGCAGAGGCATCAAAGCTTTTGGCTACTGATGCTGGTAAGTGAGCCCAGGAAGACCGAGTGTGTCAAGAGGCAGTTGCCACAGCAACTTTGTAACCACCAAGTATCTACAGACAGGCTGTTTCTTCTTAAAATACCTGGTGGTTTCTGTTCCCCACCAAGCTCTGACCCACGTACTCTTCTTACAGCAATTATGGGAGATTCCCATGAGGCTCGGCATGGGGCTAATTTGAGGTCACATAGACCCCAGGGCAGGTTGGAATGGCTATGTTTGTCCGGACTTCAGAGGGAAGTCCTGTCCCTCAGCGTAGTGACCCCTGCACGGCCTAAGCAGCCCTCGCTGGACGGTGCTCTGAGAGCCACTAGACACCCCAGGGAGTCTCCTGTCCTTCGACAAAAACCTCCCACGATTCCTACAAGTACAAAGACTCCCCTACCTCGTATGTGGCTGAAAATGTGGTCATCACCACTCTACGCCTTCCAAAGAAGAAAAATATCAAAAATAATAGTTCTCTCTGAATCTGCTAGAAATTTTTTTTTTTTGGAAGAAAAAAAATCAATATGAAATGTTGAAGAATATTTAATTCCTCTTCATTTTTTGCATATGATGGGACTTGCATTTTTGTACAGAGCCTGCGAAGCCTGTGAAGACCTCCCTTGCTTTGTTCTGTTTCAGAGACATCTAGAGCTGGGAGGCAACAGGCATTGCCTTCCTCAGGGCTTAAGCAGAGGAAACACTTTAACAGACTTGCTGAGGGACCAATAGATCAGACAGATAAAAGCAGAGCTGCCCGGTGAAGTGGGGCTGGTCTGGCTGCATCCTCCCCAACGTCTCCACAGTCCAGCTAGTTCGTCCCCTCCTGAGACAGTTCCTGGGGAGGGGTCCATGCAGAGCCGCCAGAGCTGGGAGACCACAGTTTGAAAACCCTCTCATTTTATGAATAAGGAAACTGAGGCACAGAGAGGTGTGGTGATTTGCTCAAAGTCACACAGCTTCTATGTGTCAAATGTAAGGCTCAAACCCAGATCTTCCTGCGCCCACTGAGGTCAAAGCTCTTCCCACTAAATCATTCTGCCTCTAGTCCCTCTTGCCACGTTCCCAGGCTTCAAGGACTGGCTGAAGTCCCACCTTCTCTGTGACGCCTCACCTGCCCCCTCAGCCCACATCGATGGCTGCTTCCTTAGGTTCCACTAATTCCTACTGTCTGGCCCTCTCACCAGGCACTCCCTCACTTCCCTTATCTCTTATACTCTTTTTCTTCTTTCTTCTCCAAGATTTAAAATTCCTCTGGGCAGACCCCCCCCCCCATGTACTTGAGTACACCCCAGAATACACGGTAGATCCTCCCAGAGCATTGGCCATAAATACTGATTGAAACTGAGTAGCAAAGAATCTAATTGTTCCGCAATAGCCATTTTTCCATTATTCCTTTTGATACTAGAATCCCCCATCCTGAAGTTTAGCGCAACACGTGGCTGCCTAGCTAGAAATATGCCTCCAGCCCCCCTCGCAGCCAGGTGAGGCCATGTAAGCAAGTTATGGCGAATGGAAAGTGAACGGAAGCAGGTGCGTGACTGCCAGGTCATGTCTTTAAGAGGATGCTGCTTGCCCTCCTCCCCCTCTTTCCCCTTGGACTTGTTTGAGGTGGTGAAATGGCTTCGACCATGTGGAAGAGGGCAACACTCTATGGGATGATGACGCGTGAGATAAAAGGAACCACAGGGCCTGGGTGACCTCACGAGCAGAGCCGGCCTGGTCTGCCGCCTACCTCTGAACTCACGTGACATGAAGTCAGTGTGCACCTTCTGGAGTCTCTTTCTTACAGCCACTTACCACGTTCCTTGGCCACCGTAATGCAGCTATAAGGTCTGCCAACCTAGTTCACGTTGCTTTGTGACAATCAAACCAGATCATAATCTTGTAAAGTATTAAGTAAAATTCTGATATAAAATGTCACTGGACATAAAAGAGAGGAGACCCCTTACACAGGCGTTTGACTCCTTTGACAACATGTGCTGAACACGGCCACCAGCAAGGGACAGGTGGGGATTCTGACGCTGAGAGCTCTCAGGGACTGGGCCCCATCTGTCATCACGGCCATCACCCCTATAATCCTGTGAAGTGAGTGTTTTCATTCACATATCACAGGTGAGGACATTCAGACACGAGGAGGTTACCTCCCACGCAGCCATCACCCCCAGTGGGCGGCAGAGCGGGGACTGACGGCCAGGCCTGCCTGCCCCGGCCTGTGCCCGCCTCACCCACCGCCCGAGGCTCCCCTCCGGCCCACGGCTGCGGCCCCCAGGGACTCACAGCCCGTGTGCAAACAGATTCACAGACAACGGACGGGGCCCAGGCCAGAGGGAACCCGCGGGGGAGAGGCCCCGGCCCAGGATCCGGGGGTCCGGGAAGGAGCCGTTCCTTCCAACCGCGGGGACCGGGAGGGGCTTTGCGGAGGAACCCCCCCCCCTTGCACTGACCTTTGAGAAATGAGTAGCAATGGATAAACAGAAAAGAGGGACAGACCCGAGCAGCTGAGGGGCCAGCACGAACAAAGGCAGAGCTGGGAAAGTGTCCCCGGGGGAGGGACGAGCAGCCGCGCGTGCGGACCGCGGGGGCGCTGCCTGGGGCGGAGGGGGAGGCCTGGGGCGCCGGGACCGAGCTGAAACGCTGCTTTCTGGGCAACAAGGAACCCCAGATGTTTGAGGGGGTGTCAGGCAACCCAGTGTGTGACAGCGTGAGGGAACAGGCGACAGAAAGGCCGAGCGCCAGTGGCGTCACGGAGGACGGCGGGCAGCGCGGATGCAGGAGGCGCGCGGAGCATCCCCGGCCGCCCGCTGGACGTGGGTCTCCGGGCGCGGAGTCTGAGCAGCCGGGGACAAGCCTGTTGGTAGAGCCCTCTACACAATTGGCTGCGTCTCATCTCCCGTTTTCTACTCAAATTACCCTATTTCTGTTTTCACCTTCAGGGAAGAGGATTATTTTGAGGGCGCGGTGTGTGCGTGCGTGTGTGTATGTGTGTGTCTCGTATGTGGTACTTAAGATAAAACAACATTGAAAGCCCCGGAGCCCGCGCACCCCGAGGCGGCACACGCAGGGCCACAGCCCTCCCCCGCGTGGCGCTGAGCTCCAGCCGCCTCCCTTGTTTTAAGTCAAATCCCACCAGCACACTAAAAACGGGTTCCAGCATCGTGCGCCTCTCGGCTTGTCAGGAAGGCAATGTGGCTGTTCTCTGGCTTCTGTTCTGTCCGGGAAGCGGTTGAGCTTCCTGGCAGACAACTTGTGGTAGATAAGGGTGCAAGGAAAACCTGGTGGCCACCTTTTGGGAGTAAGGCAGAGGGCCGGCGGCGAGCAGTGATGGCACGTGTTTCTGTAAGCCTCCTGTGCTCTCTCCCCCGACACACACTGAGGTTTCTCTTTCATGATGGTTTTAGCCTATTTTCTCCTTCTTACCGCCGACCACTCAATTCTTTGAGGGAAAATTAACATTCATTATGCAATTTATCTCTCTCCTTTTAATCCGGAGTGTCTGTCTCCAAGGTCCCCACTCAATAATTAATGTTTGTTCTCATTTCCCTTTCTCCAGAGCATCTCTTCTTGAACTGTAGGGTCAACAATTAGCACTAATTATGGCTTTCTCTCTCTCCAGCATTGGCTCCCAGAGTCCCAAGCTGCCCGGCTGGGCCTGAGTTGTGAGTGTGTGTGTGGCTGCAAGCGTGCTCCCCAGGTGGGCAAGACCAAGGAGCAGGTCTTCCAGGGCCCACCGCAGTTCAGCAAATCAATAAAACCAAACATTCTTTTCTGACAACCTCTAGTGTATTTATCATCAGCAGTGAGACAACGAAGCATACATGCATCTATCCATCAATGGATTTGAAATGAGTCGGGGGGTAGTGAGATGGAAGATCTCAAAATCCTTTCCAGTTTGAATTTTCTGATTCCCTCTGCCTTTTTCTTCCCTCTTGCTATCTCCTTGATATCTCACACACCTCTCTCTCTCTCACACACACACACACACCAAATTTCCCATTAAAAATCGTCTTCCATTTTGGATCCACTCAACTGACCTCTTTGCTGTCTATTACCTCTCCCTTAACTGTCTTTCTCTGGCCTGTCATCCTAAGTCTCTTTGGCTGTTAAAATAGCATTATTTTGACTGACAAGGACAGCTAGGGGAATCGTTCCCACACAAGGTGGCTGTAAGAGATGGCAAAAAACTTCATCGGGGCTGCACACAAGCCTGTCTGTCTTTTTGGCTGGAATCTGACATGCTCGAATCCCTCCCACCTCTCCTGGTCCACGCCTCATATGGGTGCCACAGCCAGAAGGTGGAGCTCCTCACACTGCCCGTCATCCCCCACTGCACACGCAGGGCCCCAGGCCTGTCTGCAGTCCAGACCCGGGCATCTCCTCACAGCAGCTTCAGCCATCAACTGTCTCCTGCTTGTGCTCCATCAAAAGTTCGCAGAATTTTAGCATCATGGTCCTTAAACATCTTGAATAAAACTATTATTTTCTTCAAGACTTTTTAGATCCTAGATCAACCTTCTCTCCAGGATGGCATCTACGGGGTTTCAGAACCATCCAATTCATTATGAGGCTTAAGCATCAAGGCCTCTACTGTGTTTTCCGCTGTCATGGGGTAAGGAAAATAGCTTTTTTCAAGACTTTCTCACACTCAAAGGTAAAACCCTTATTATTTTTCAGCCTGTGAATCTGTCAGTTCAAATACTGGCCAAGAAAAGGAGAGGTCTAGAATTCAATGTCCCCTAAAAGGTAAGCTTTTCCCCTGAAAAGTCAGCTCTATTTCTCCTCTATGTCATTTGACTCATGTACTTATTATTTCATACCTAGACCTCCAGAAATACACCATTTCTCCCCAGATATAGCAATAAGTAGGAAAGAGGGTCCTTTTGGACAGCCTGAGGACTGGGGCATCCTTGGCTGACCGCAGCCAGTTCCCCGTCTCCGGAGCTTCCTCTTATCTTTCCTCTGCCCCATGGAGAGAGAAGCGAGAACCAGGAGTGTGGGCTGGCGGGTAGCTCATCCTCCACCCACTGCTACTGCTGCTTCCGCTTCAGACCAGGGGAAAGGATGATTATGTGGAGGCGCTCTCTCTCTTAAAAATAGTCTTTGATGAATAGGGAACGTGTGTGGTCTTCCTCACTGCTTCTTTTGGGGCAGGCAGCAATGAATCCTGCATAAGGGACCTGCTGTAGTAACAGAAAGCAATGCCACGGATCGAGGGCTGGAGCCAGAGCTGGGTGGAGGAAATTGTTTTTGCCAGAGACTGTAAGACTAGAAGGAGGAGAGGCACAGTCATGTGCTGGCCCTTCTCAAAGTCTGTAGGTGGAGGAAGACTTGGAGCCTGGCATTCTTGTCCTTGGATGGACATCCTGACCATGCGGGAAGAGTTGCAGTGTCAGTTCTGTTCCTTCTCACTTGTCGGTCAGAACTGGGCCAGAGCAGCTCTTAATAGGAGCCCTCCAGTGAAGGATGCTGATGGATATGATGAGGACAATGATGATGATGATGGTGATGAAGAAGATGATGGCTACCATTTTTATCTATCGTTGATATGCCAAACATCATGCTGAGTGATTTATATTCATTATTTCACTTCATTCTCACAGCAGTGATGTGAAGTAAGTTCTATTATTATCCTCATTTTTCACCTAGGAGAATGTGGCTCAGAGAGGTTGACTGATTTGCCCAAGGTCACACAGCTAAGTGGTGAAGCTGGGCTTTGACCCCTAGGAAGCTGCGTTTTTACCGCTATGCATGGTTAGTGGTGATGTCAGTCTAGATAGGCGCGTTTCCATCTGACGATGTGTGAGAGTTTAGGAAGGTTCTGTTCATGACCCATACGAATAAATGGCTTCTGTTGCATAGCCTTTTCTCCCTCCAATTCCCCTTATCCAGCATCAGATACTCTTTTGTGGGTAAGACTGAAAATGATTTACAACTTTTAGAGACATGGGGAGAAGGGGAGAAGCTGAGAAAAAGTAGGAACAGTTTGGGAGAACCAAACTCTTGAGAAAGATTTTCAAGCAAGATAGGCCTGTTTAGAGGGTAGCTTTCCAGACCAAAAATATTCTTCCTAATGTGGCCCAAAATGTTACAGTTTCACTTCATTCTACTATTAAAATCTCACTAGTAGTAGATTCACTTTGAATTCAGAAGAATTCTCTCAGAAGGCTGATACTTCTGTGCAGATAATAGTCACCCACATGTTAGTAAAAATTTGCTTAATCACATGGCTGTCCTCTTGCAACTCACCTGAGAACAGCTGCTCTGAGGGACTGAAAATTCTGATGGGGTGGAAACAGAGGTGGGTAATTCCGGGCTAAGTAGAGTTTCAAAGATTGAAACAAGCCTGACTGGTGGCGTGCCCTGGAGGGCGTGGATGAACAGAGGATATTAGCTATATGGGGAGGAGGCACAAGAAGGAGAAAAGCACAGACAGGGAGATGTTAGAGTACCGGAGACAGACGGGGACCATTTCAGAATTGCCCCCCGGCGAGCTCTATGGCCAGGAAAGAGAAGGAAAACTTCTATTCCTTCTCATCTCTCCTGCTAGTAACTGAAAGACCCAAGGCTAATGCAAATCTCTGTGTTATTTCCCAGCTTTGAACGTACTGTTCCCTCTGCCTGGAGCGTAATTCCTCATCTCCTGTTCCCTGACATTTTTTTAATTGTGATAAAACACACACAACATAAAATTTGCCCTCTTAACCATTTTTAAGTGTACAGTTCAGTAGATTTACATTGTGACGCCACCAGTCTCCAGAACTCTTTTCATCTTGCAAAACTATGACTCTATAGCAATTAAATAACAACTCCCCCTCCCAGTGGGCCTGCCCGTAGAAGCACAGAGTATCTCTTTCAGGGCTTAGAATATAGGAAGCTGATTTGTTCCCTTGATTTGCTCAATGATCTTAACAAAACATTCTTACATCTCTTTGTGCTCAACATTCCCCATTTGTTTTTAAGAAAATGGATATAACACTACTCGGAAAGTATCTGATACTCCCTGGAATTGAGTTCAAAGAGCGATTTAAAACGTCTATTCATTGCAGTCACCTATAGAGCTTCCACAGCTTTTTGTTTTCTTTTGGGTCATTTGGTTTTAATGAATATTTTCAGGAAAAAATGAGAGGATTCTAAAAAATTATATAAATGCTGGACTTTGGGTATTTGTGGACTTGAAGTTCAGTTTCATCTATTTACAAATGACTTCTGAAGTCAGGGACACATACACGTGGTCATTTTATAGAGGCGCGACGTCAAATCATAGACATCACAAGGCCAGAAGACAGCAAACCAGCACTAAGCTGGTGGGGGCACCTAGCCCACCGCCGAGCGCCCACATCTCAGTGTCGTGGTCTATATTTATTGTAACATCTGCAATAGCTCTTGCGAAGTTGTTTTTTAAAAAGAACAACATTGATTTTTTTTATATATATATAAATATTTTTTAATGGCCCTAAAAAGAAAGCCAACTGCTAGGGCTGGTGATGGAAGTAAGAGAAAGTGAAGTGGTCTAACAATTTGATGATTCTCTGCCAAAAAAAATAGTTTTATAAATCACTCTAATCCTTTATTTATAGACTCATTAAGAGTCTGAAGAACTCTCCCTCTTTCTTCGTTTCTACTTTGGTTTTATTGGGGATATGATATACACTAGGGGTACCCACAAATCTAAGGATTCTGGGAATTCTCAGGACGCATCCCTCCCAGTAGCCAGCATCTGCCGTTCACTTAGCGTACGTATGACACACACGAGGAATCAGGGCCTTGCTCAGGCAGGGAAGTAGTGTTCAACACAATGCAATTTAAGGCTGGTATGAATTTTAAGATGTCAGTATGTGTATCAGGTATGTTTCTCAACCTATAACAAAGTTTAGAATATTAATTTTTCTTCTGTCAGAGTGATCGAAAAATTATAACTTTCATTAACTAGTAATCCATAAATACTCTTTTCTTTTTCATCACCCTTCAGACATTTGGCCTAGCTTCTCATCAAAAAGACCATAAAGAAGCATGAGGCTTTTCCTAAGGACTTTTTTTCCTCCTAGTTTCTCTCTTGCTTCTTTCACACATCTCCCTGTGGTCTAGGAATTTTCATCTGCTGTTGTCTTAGTTCTCTATAATTCCTCATGTGGAAATTAAAGAAGACAACAGCATCAGAACATGTCCAATAGAAAGAATTAGTGAATCTGTTTTACAAAGCACATAAAGATTGCTCATTCACTCATTCATTCAATAAAAACTAATTGACTATCTACTAATGCCAAATACTGTTAGGCACAAGAATACAGTTGAGAGACAAAGTCCATGCCTTGAAGTGGTCTCCAGTCGTGGAATGCGCTGAGAGCCACGGAGGAGCACAGGCTAATGCGGCCTGAAGGGTAGGAAGGCTTTTGGAAAGAGAGGACCCTTAAACTGAATTTCTAAGGATATATGTAGGAACTAGCCACGTGGAGAAGAGGAAAGGGTGCTCCAGAGAGAGAGACCATATGAGGGTCAGAGAACATGTCGACATGGGAGAAATGTAAGCAGCTTGTAATGACTGGCGCCCAGGGCACACGGAGGGGAGGGAGTGGTGAGAAACGCTGCTGGTGGTGTAGACAGGAGTGAGACCATGAACGGCCATGGGTAGCAACTAAGGAATTTATCCCAAAGGCTGTGAGATCCTGTTTATGCAGGAATTGATATAACCAGATCTTTGTTTTAGAGAAATGACTCTCCCAGCCATGTAGGCAATGGATTGAAGCGGGTAAGACTAGAGGCTGGGAGACCAGATGTCTATACTTGTTTGCGAGCAAGTAACCAAGGACAATATTTCCTGTAGGATTAAGACCACCACACGAATTGAATGGGTTGGCTGCTTTGTACGTAGCTCCACCTTCAGCCTCTTTTTTGAATGCCCTCCTTCCACCACAGGTGTCCGTATTAATCCTATAATGTATCTCGATTGGAGGCTTTCTCACGTAGTGGATATTTTGTTGCTACACAACTTGAATTTAAATTTCATTATCTGGTTGTCTCCCATTTTGGGCTTGGTAAACTGCCATGTACCTTTGGACCTCTATCCCCCATAAGAAATAATTTATGAGCTTTTGAGAGAAGTTGGTGTTCCCAAAACTAAAGCCAGACCCTTGAGACTGTGCTAACCTTGGTCGAAGAAGATATAAGCAAGGGAAAGAACTGCTATTCCAGACTGGAAGAAAAACATTGCCCTTGCATTTAGTAGGCATTTCCATATTTAAATTCAGACTGACTCGTATCTTCTCGATCCGCCTACTTGCCTCCTTTAATAGAGCTCCCTGGGGTGTGTCTTGAGCCTGGAGACTTTCTCAGGTTTGAGCAGCTGTTTGACATGCCCATTTCACCCTCCTCCTCCTCTTCCAGGAAGATTTAAAGGGAAAATGTATAGCATAAACAAGGTCTTAAGTCTTGTCTTGAGAATTTGATACTGGCAACACCAAGAGGCCATCTTGGGTCTTGGTCTCCTGCATTAAACAAGCAGACTTGAGATTTATTATAACACATCAAACACTCTATAGGTCATAAGCATCTTGAGCCATATCACATAAAATAAAGTATTTTTAGAAATCATTCTTAAGGAAAGGTCAGCAGGGCTATGTAAAGGGACCAGAATTATCCTTCCTTTTATGGTTTAGTTTATACTGGGAAAAAATTTTTTTTTTTTGCTAATCTGGAGTTTGCCATTGCATTTTCCATTTTTGACCAAAAATACAAAACCATGAAGGCGCAAAGGCTGACTTTCAGGCCTCCTCCCATTGGTTTCCGCCAGGGCCAGTGAGTCCACGTGCAAAGGCAAAGACGCCTTCTGAGATCTGTCTGGCACTGGGCACATCCGCAGTGGAGTTCCGTCTCTGTTCTGACGCCAGATGGGGCCCAGCAGAGCATCGCATGCTAAGGAAAATAAGAATTCTGAAACAATGAGAATAAATATGACTATGATTCATTTTTACTTAAAACAATCAACAACAACTTGGGAATTAATCATCAACATAGGTTTAAACAGAAGGAAACTTTGAGGTCCCAGATGCCATGCTAGAATCAGATGCTCTTTCCTGCTTTTCAAGTTTTGAGTGTTTGGTGAAGGATCCCATGCTTTGAAGAAGGCAGAGGAGGTTTGGGACAAGACCCCGTCCAGGGAGGGTCATCTGTGAAGCTGCCTGGTTATCTGGTAGGAAGGCTATCTCCTCGCTAAAAGCCTGTGCTTAGATTAATGCTAGCGTTTGAAAATCTGCTCGGGCCTGATGGTGGGCAGCCAGGGAAGGAATGTGTTTTCTGTTTATCTCTTTAGTGGCAGAAATGTTCATTATAGAAAGACTCTGAGCTCCTGGGTTCAGGCGGGCCGGGAAGTGCTGTCTGTAGCCTGTGAGTGTACACAACAGCTCCAGAGCGGTGAAAAAGAACCGGCCCATGTTCACAGCCAGTTGCCTGCGTTGGTTGAGGGCTTAATCAGTTTCTCCAGCTTGATAACAGGGGTAGAGCCTGCCGCACTGTTTGGAGAGGACGTTTGACCACCCCCATTGCTTTATCTCCCAGGAATGCAGCTCGAGTCGTGTCTCCTCCTTGACAGCTCGGACCTCAGTAAATTACCAGGGTCTTGACCCAAGAGATGGAGAAGTCCTAAGCGATTTTTCAGTCTCCTATCTAAAAATGTGTTTACATTTCTTGAACTCTGGCTGACTGATTCATTCTCTTGGTGTTGCAAGAACTTTCCTTATGCCTTAGAAATTTATAAGTTTAATTTCTAAGAGACCCAGGGTTCCTTCCAAGCCACAGTGAAGTGAACCTCATCGCAACGCAATTCTGCTGGGCCGGGTTTGTCCAGAGGATGGATCGTGGCCAAGCAGCTGCGATGTGGCAAGCTCAAGTGGGGCTAACAGGAGGCCGTGGGACGTGGAGGGAGGAGGACGAGATGCTGAGTCGGGAGATCTGGGTTCGGGTTCTGTTTTGTGCTATTTCAAGGTATGGCCTTGAGCCAATCACACAAAACCATTCTGTGAGCCTCAGTTTCCCCAGCTGTTGTAAATAAGAAATGTTTTAAATCTGGGCCATTTTCAAATAAGACAGGACAGCTGAGAAACAACAGAAAAGGAAAGGTCAGCCCACAAGGAATGAGGAGAGGCTTTGGGTCAGAGAGACAAAGATGCAGAGCCACATATGGCCATAGACTCCTAAAAGGGCCACTTATGAGCAGCAAGTACTGTGGAAAGAAATTTTTGTTGGACACTGGTCCCACATGAGAGACTGACATCCTTGTCAGAGGGGCCATGTGCTTAGCTAAATCTTTTCCTCAAATAAACATTCCTTTATAAACATTAAATTTACTTTCTTAGGGGAAACAAAGAAAGACAAAATACAGCTATCCTTTTGCAGCTTGGGGTTTTCAAGTCGGGCAGTCTTGGGATCGAATCGTTCCTCAAAATCTCCCTAGTCGTACACCCTTGGGCGGGTCACTTCGCGGTGTGCACCTTGGCTTGCACACTTGTTACAGTGGTGGTAACATAGCAGTGGAGAGGAGTCACGGATCACAGGCTGACCCCGCTGGGGTCAGTGTGGCCCTGCTTCCTGGGGATCTGAATTCCCTTGGTCCCCTCCCACCAGCACCACTGTGACCTTTGCCCTTGTTTGCATGGTGTCTTCACGTCTCCTGTTGCCCCCCTCACCCCCCCACTACGAGGAAAAAGGGAAGTCTCTGATCTCTACCTGGAAGGTTGCAGAAGCATTTTCCTACTTCAGTAAAGTACAATCATGCAAAATTTATATTCAACAGCATCAGCAGATTTTTTTCCATCAATATTTCCTTTTTAATTTCAGCTTTATCTGAATTTTGGTAGCACAAAGAATTTACTTTTGTTCTTTTCAAGAGAAACCAAAACAAAAAAATTAAAACTTGCATATCAGCTTTTAACACTATGTTTAACATGGAGTTTAGACTGTGCCTATAGAGGCTGTGGGTATTATTTGGTGAGTAAATATGGATGCCATGGTGTGGGGGCGGGGATGTTTATAATCTTACACATGTGAACTAGCTGTATATGTATATGGTATATGTAAAAATTCATGAGACCCAGATCTGACAACCTTGATCCTTTTCTCTATGATTTTCACCATAGCAAACACTGAATCTGGAACCGATCGTCACACGAATCTTAATGAAACCTCACCATTGACCCAAAAGCCAGAGAAGCAGGTACAGTATTGGCTCTGAATGAGCATGAGACTGGGAGTTAGGACATTTGGGTTCTTGTCCCAGCTTGCTGTGTGACCCTGGGTGAGATTCTTCACCTCTCTGGGCCTCATTTGCCTCATCAATAAAATGAGACAAGTGGACTATAAAATCACAGGGGTTCCTTAACTCATAGACTTGGAATGTCTTAACTCAACTTGGACTGTTTTGTCTGGCTCTTCCTGTGTGTGAATAAGCTGAATAGGCCTTTCCCTGCCTTCTGCGAAGTCAAAAAGGGGAAATGCGGGGAGGTGTCCACCATCGAGGCAGACTTCGTGCCAATGGGCACATTTTTCCACCCCAATTCTCATTCCTAATGGGGAGAAAAAATAGCAATCAAGAAAAAAATGAAAGGATACCACGAAGAAAGGAGAGAAAGCTTCATCTGGCTGGATTAGGAGTATCTGTTCGTGGTTTGAGGACATGTGTTCACAAATGTTTATAGGTTTGCTGCTTCTTTGGAAGCTCTGAGGCTGCTTCTGTCTTCAGACTGTCTCTAGAGAGACGACTGGGGGGCTTTCTAGAGCTGCACGCGGGGGTCTCAGGGAGCCCGAGGCTCTGGGGTCTCTCCCGCTGGGCCGCAGCCGGGGGTCAGAGCGGGAGGGGGCCAGGAGCTCTGGTGCCCCTTATCTCACTTCCTGCTGCACCTGGCTGTCTCCTCTTCCCTTGAACTCCTTAAACCCGATAATAATAAAAGCCGTTTCTTTCCCCCTGTGGGTCTGGGGTCCGCGGAAGCCCTGGCCCTCGCGTCGGAGCCCAGCCGGTCCGGCCGCGCCGGGCACAGCAGCTGAGCCCACCCTTCCCGCTCCGAGGAACCACAGCGCCCACCCGGCACTGCCGTTACGGCCCCCTGTGAAGACACCCCTAACGAGGGACCTAGACGCTTTTCTTTTTCAGGAGGGTCTCAGACTAAGGAAAATGCAATACGCTCTATTTTGATAATTCCACGGCTCCGAATGCCTTGCAGATGCCCCCCACCCTCTGAACACACCCCAAATCCACACAGCCCTGAACACGCCCCAAATCCACACAGCCCCGCGCCTGTGCCTCAGACCGACCACCACCTGCAGCCTGTGGCTCAGGCGCGTCAGATTGAGGCCCAGACTGGAGATGACCCTGGCAGTCAGCAGGAGGACACCGGACCCGGGGTCTTAAACCCTGATCCCCGTTCCCGGAGGGGCGGCAGACCCTCCCACCGGAACCCCATGTGCCCGCCTTTGTGAACGGAGGGGGCTCCCACCGCAACCGGTGGTTCGTTCAAGCCACAGGAGCCTTATTTCCTATAAGGAGCCCCCAAAAGGAAAGCCATTTGAGGAAAAGTCTAGGGAGCCCCGCCAGCCCCCAAACACAGAGAACAGGGGATAGGGAGGGGAGGGTCTGCCTTGCCCCCCCCCCCCCCCCCCGCCTGGTACTTCTTGAGGCTAAAGGCCCTTTATTAGATTAATCACTGACTTCAATTGTAACTACTTCCTCAACCTACTGCGTGTAAATGACTAATTTCATGTTTGCTATAAAGCATCTGGAAAGGATTTAGAAACAAATTTCTGCCCAGCAGATTTCAGTTACGACCCTGATGGGCCGCTGGCGAACCCCGCGGATTCCCTCCACGGTCGCCTCGCCCCTCTGAGCGGGCTAGGATGTCACACAAGTCCATCTTTATCAGCATTAGCAGTTCTGCTCCTCGCTCCTTCCCATTAATCCCCGCTGACTCCCCACTCCCTCCGCTCATTGGGGTCTGACCATATTGGGAGTTCAGTCGCACAAAATACTTTTACTTTTTTATCACTGTGCTAGCTGCGAGGGAAAAAAGACCCAAAGGTGGAATCTTTTGGCATCACCGTGGTTTAACGAGAAGTCACAGACCTAGATTTGGGAAGTTTCTGATGGGTGGGTGAGAGAGAAAGCCGCAGGAGCTTTGCAGCCGAGACACGGTTCGCGGGTTCGCGGGTTCGCGGCTCCGGGGCCGCCCCGGGCGCCCCCTCCCTGTCGGCCCCAGCACCGCCGCCGCGCGTGTCCGAGGGAGGCCCCGGTCCGCACGGATGGCTGGGGCTCCCGCCCCCAGCACACAGGACTAGCTCCGGGGACACCCCTTCCACACCCAGCCGAGGATCAGGGCCTCGGCGGTGAACCCATAAACAGAAATGAGAGGAGCAATTGACATCAGCGGCTTCCTAGCAGCCGGAGAGGGGTTAGGTGGGGAAAGAGCGGGAAGAAAGCTACAAGGGGAAATGTGGAGATGAAAAGAGCAGTGAAAAAAGAGAAAGGAGACAAGCAGACATGTTTCAACTCCGAGCTCCCATTTCCTCTTTCAAATGAACTGCCTCCCCACTGTGAACAGAATCAAGTATTTATGAAGGCATTTTTTGCATATTAATAGCGGCTTATGGAGCATTGCCAGTTCTGAAGTCCTAAAGGTATCGTGCCCTTCTTTTAATGCAGGTCCTTCAAACTCCTGGCAGAATTGAGTATTCTCCTTCACGTTTATTTTCCTCTCTGCCTGTGGCTCCTCCTAAGGCCTTTCATTTGATTACGGGAAATTAGATCCTGGGGTACTGTCAGGGACGAATACTGCTCTCACCTCGGTGGCCCACGTCAATAGCCAGAAGGTTCTCCTCTTCCCCGAGGCCTCTCTGTGCAGAGGCCGCAGGTGGAGTCAGGTGACCAGCACCTAAAAGGAGTAGTAATATTGTAACTGAAAATTCTAGCAGGAAACGTTAACACATCTATGCTGTGGAGGGAGAAAGTAAAACTTTATAATAATTGCATCAACTACAACAGCATTACTATCTATACTCGGTCAAGATCACATTCGATTTTAAAAGAAAAATATTGAGAACCAGTTAGAAAAATAAGCAAAAGACATAAACAATTCATATCGAAAATAATAGTAATAGAAAACGAGTATGGAAAAATATTCATCCTGAGTAGCAATTTAAATGCAAATTGAGGCAAACTGGTGGTCCCATTTTATATCTGACAGGTGTGCCTCCTCTCACTTTTTTTAATGGCAACACCTAGTACTGCCGAGGTTTTGGTAAAACACACTCTTGGTGGTTTGTAATCTGGTTCAACCCACTTGTAAAGACAAATGGCAATTTGACTCGTGAAACGTGAACAAATATTCAGACCCATTGATTCAGTATTTCTGACTTCCGGGAATTTATCCTAAGAAAATAATTCAGCAGAAAAAAGTGAGTGGAGATGTCCATTGCAGCATTTTCTGTAATAGAGAAAAATTGGAAACAGCCTAATAGTCCGACCTCAGAGAAATGATTGTGACACGTCCCTCTCGGTGAGGGGTTAATTCAGGCATTAAAAGATGATGCTTCTTCAGACTGGAAACTGGTGGGATGCTAATGGCTGAATGCAGGGTTCTCACCCTCATCAGCACCGACATTCGGGGCCGGCTAGTCTCGGTTGTAGGGCGGGAGGCTGTGGAGCAGCTTCCCTGGCCTCTACCCCCAATTGCCAGGAGCACAACCGCCCCCTAGTTGTGACAATCGAGAATGTCTCCAGACCTTGCCACGTATCCCCTGGAGGGTGAAATCCCTTCCAGCTGAGAACCACCAATTTAATTTTAAAAGTGGAAATCAAAGTGGTGTCAACTATGACTACAACTATGTGAAAAAATAAGGAAAAGAGTTGCAAATAATGCATGTAAAAAAGTGCAGTCATGTTAACTTGAAATTAGGGTGTGTTGGATTGAGTTTTTTGTTTTTATTGTCTTCCTGATTTTTCATTGCTTTTCACTTTTTTCAAAATTCTCCCTGTAAGAAGGAAAATGGATCATGAGGATACCTGGTTTTATTCAAGTCTGGCTTATAGCCATCTAGGATCACAGCAAACAAGCATACAGCAAGCTAAACCAGGGTCAACACCGTAGTGCCATTATTTTGTAACTACTGTTAGTTGAAATTATTTAATATTAATTAGGTTTTTATTAGATCAATTTTTGGATAGGGCTATCAGAATTCTCTTTTTAAGGACCTCAACTCCTTTTCAGCATTTTATCCCTCTGATCCTAGACTTTGGGGGACAATGAATTCGCCTCTTTTTCTGAAAAGTCTGGATCTCAAAGTATGAAAACTCTTGTCCATCAGACCCATCTAGGTAAGCTTGGGCCAGGAGGCGCCCGGCGCCCACTGGCTTATAGAGCTGTCAGGGCAGAGAGGTTGTCAGGAAGGAGGATCAAAGTACAAGCTCAGACTTTAATTAGATTTCCCAAGAATCGTTGTATCTGTGTAAAATGAGAGAGAAACCATCTTGCTGGTTTTCACATTGTCAGTTGGCTCCCTTTGTTAGGAAGAGCAAACATCCTTTCTCCCTCGCTTTGTCCTGGGGTTTGTCTTGTTGCTTTGTGGGGATTAGAACTTTGGTAGGGTCCTAAAAATCCTGTAACACCGGAATTATGTCCCTTTTTCCTATTTCACAAAGCCACTTCTATTTCCACCTGTACTGTCTCTTGAGTTCAGATTTCATGAGTTTACAACAGTATAAATTCATAGTTGGTCTTACGTGTCCTAAATTTACCTCTTTTGGATTCACGGAGTGGCCTGCAACTCTAGCACACACAGATTTAGGTGGAATAAACCTGTGTTCACCCCATCTGCTTCCTTGGTGGTTTCACAGACGGTGCTCATGACTCCTTTCAGGATGAAAAAACACCTACAGACACACTAAGTTTTTGTAGAGGGTACAAAGGTACCCTTTTGTTTCAGTGTCCTTCTGAGCCATGCCCTGCCTTCTGGTGAACTTTTTGGCTGTTATCTAAAACAACAAGCTACTAATCTTTAAAGACATTTTTTTTTCTTATTCTGCTTTATTCACTTTTGTACCCCTTGTGTTTAGCACAGTTCCTGGCACGCGGTAGCTACTCAGAAAAATAATTGACAAATAAATCTTTTGTTGACATCAAGGTCTACGTCCCGGGTGGACGTCCTCAATCCTCTATGCAGGATTTGGAGATTGTACTTGTGATATTTCCAGTGATAACGATACAGAAGTTCAGATGACATCTCTCTTCCGACCTCCAGTACTTCCTGCTGTCGGTGGCTGCAATCTCGTATGTCACTCTCTGGAAAAGCTTTGGGTTCTGTGCAGAATGGAGATGTCACTAGGTGTCCTTCTTGGAGATCTTTTGGAGGCTTATCAGGAAGATTGGACCAACAGGGATCCCAGGTGAATAGCCGTCTAGAGAAGCAGCTGCGCCCGCCACCTGCGTTCCTTCTCTCTAAGGCAGGCACAGCGCTCCCCCAGGTCCAGGCTAGGTCCCGCTCCCTCCTCACTCCCCTCCCTCCTCCTCTCTGTCTGGTTTTGTAAACAGCTTTGGTTGTGGAACTTGATTCAAAGTCTTTTTGAAGATCTAAGCAAACTTCATCTTCTGGTTCAACATTCCCCACAGGATTACTTTGTCAGCCCCAAAACTCCATTGACAATTTAAGGATAATTTACTGAGGGGGTTTGTTTTTAATTACAAAATCGAGGTTTTCATTTGTTGAATTTTCTCTGCGACAACCATTGATTCCAGTAGGTCTGTATTTATTGGTCTGTTGGCTGCTGGTTCCAGCCAGACGCATGATATGTGCCTAGTTAATTTCTTTTTCTTTTTTATTTTTATTATGGAAAATTTCAAACACATGCAAAAGTACAGAGACTAGTATAATGAACCTCCATGGACCTATCATAAGCTTGGACAACTACCTCCCCATCACCTGGAGAGAGTCTTTTTAAATAGTGATATCAGCCAGCCGATGGTTTTGAGGTTTTTTATGGGTGGGTTTAGGATATCTCCCTTGATCCTTACAACATCCTTATCAGATAGGTATTGTCCTCATTTTACAGATGAGGAAACAGATGTCAAGACAGACAGGGCTCCGTTCCACACGTGACCTGCACTTGCAAAGGGGCCAGCTGGTTAGGGAAGTCCACAAAGTTGCATTGAGATCCCAGCTTCTTCCATACTGGCTGTGTGGCTTCAGGCCGGTTATTTAACCTCTCTGAGGCTCAATGTCCTCATCTGTAAGAGATAATTATTTGTTTCCCTCGTGGGGTCATGACAAGGATTAGATGAAACAACATATGGAAAGGGATTAGCACAATGCTTGTCGCTAGGCAATCCCACTAAATTATCATAGTGATCATTGTTCTCTGCCTGAGAGCCTTTATAAAACAGAACTTGGGGCTGTATACAGTCTAAGGGTCCAGACATGGAAAAGGAGAAGCTTGAAAAGCAGAAACAACTCAAAGGACTGTGAGCCAATCTCCCTGCCGTTCTCCCTCCCCCACCCTACTCGCCCCAACACCCAAACTCAGACACCCCCAGAGGTCCGCCATGTGTCTGGAGTTGTGTTCCACTGCCTGCGATTCCACCAGTCACAGATTCCTTTGGGTTTCTCACATCTCGTCCTGGATTTTTTAAATTGTTTTCCACCCTGGACCTAAGGGAGCACAGCGGAAGGCCTGGGGGAGGGGGAGGCAGGGAATGGTGGAGCCAGGAGCACTGTATCCAGCAGGCGCCAACCCACGCTGCTGCCCAGGGAGAGGTCAGAGGACAGGTGGGCCCAGTCGAGGGGACGGGGGCAGGGAAGGGGGGTGTCTTTCCTTCTCTTCTTCCAGCCCTCGGCTGGCCCAGCGTTGCCAGGCCTAGTTCAGCTCCTTGTCCAGCTAAATTACACGTTAGACAGGCCGTTATGGATCCGCGTGGGAATCAAAGCACCGTGGGTAACATTTCTTTTTCTAGTGAAAATCAACTGATTTAAAATGGCCTTTTTCACAAGAAAATCAGTTTGCAAGTTGAGACTCTCCATCTCTCGGTTGGTTGTCAGATTGGAAAAGTCACAACAGACCCAACATGACCGGGAAGTCACACAGTTCGGGTTAAAGTTTGGGGTTGGAAGGAGCGAGGGGCTCGTTCAGATTCCCACCCTGCAGCCCAGCACCTCCCATCTGCCCGTCTAAAGTCGGTGCGTCATCTGTCAAACACAGGCGCGCCCCAGCCAAGACAGCCGGACGCCCCCTCACAGGAGAAGCTAGTTTCTACCTCCCCTGGGGCAGAAGAGATCACTATTTTGGCTTAAAACTTTTCTCCCCCAGCTCCTGCTAAGCCACATAAACAATGATTCTGTTGTGTCAACCAGAACACTTAATTAAACTGAGGGCAATATCAATTAGAACTCCAGGGGGAGATTCACACCCAGATAGCAGACGCCCTGAGTCAAAGTGCCTGGGTTTCGCTCAACTCCCTGAGGAGAGCAGTGAGGTGGGGAAACTGAGACACAGAACGCTCAACGACGTGGAGAAAGTCCCTCGTAAGAGCCAAGACTGGAGATTGCAGCGTTTCTCTTCCTAGTCTAATGTTTGCTAGCTGCACACTCAGGAGGATGGAAAATGTCCTTCCAGACAGTTGAGGCATAAAAAAGTGGATGGAGACCAAAAATTCATGACAGGAGGGGAACAAGAAAGCTCTTCTCTGGCTTCTAACCAAACTGTATCTCCACAATGCCTCTTGTAGAGCCCTCCTAAAACTGTCCACTCAGCCCCAAATTGCCTTTAGAACATGAAAAGTGGACCAGGACGTCAGGCAGCCAAGATGAACCCAGGTGATGGGCACTCAGATCCCAGCAGACCTGTGGTGGGTGGAACCACGCTGTGGTTTGGGGTCCCTTCTGTTCCTCAGGAGGCTGTGCAGGCAGCCGGGGTTGCTGAATTGAGATCCTGGTGCTCCATCTGGTCTTCTGAAGACTTGAGGTCTTCTGCTCCCCCAGGTCAAGGAAACCTAGACCCACACAAGGTCTCAGAATGGGACTGGGGGCGGCTGGGGAGGCTGGCCTTGCACAGGCTGGGTCCCCTCCAAGTTAGCCCAAGTTGACTGTGTGTACAAAGACCCTCCCACTCAGATCCTTCCAGGCAGCCCAGCCCCAGGGAGCCCAGCAGAGTTCCAAGCCCTGCTCAGCCCCACGTGTGCGCCCATTCCTGCTACCCACTTTTAGTCCCCCGGGCTGCCATGGACGAGAAATAACAGGGCCTGAGAAGGCCGAGCACAGGGAAATTCGCCAGGCCCTTCAGCTTGTAGCTCCCGGCAAGGGTGGCCCTTTCCAGAACTTGGTCCCCACCCAGCCAACAGGGTGCATGGTGAGGGGGATGCTCAGAATCCCAGCCCTCCCCCCCCCCCACCTCGAGTGACTAAATCCCTCAGATCCAGCCACCCACATCTGGATTCGGAGGCCCCCAATCCAGGGAAGCGGAGGGACAGACTCTCAGCCAAGGAGGGGGCCTGGTGGTCCACAGGAGAGACTGATTCTTTTCCTTTTGTTTGCTCACAGGAGGGGACAAACGCCCTGTGTGCACAGAGGTTTGATGTGACAACTTGATAGACCTCATGAGGGTTTCAGCAAAGGCCCCCGGACCCCTCTCTCCAGGCATTAAGATAATGGGGGGGCATGGGCCCCAGCACATTTCAGATCTTGGCTACAAAGACCCTCCTTCCTTCTGTTTTCTTCCTCCAGCTCAGCTTGCCCACAGGTTCCCAGAGACTCTTGGCAGCTCGCTCTGGGGCAGAATGAAGCTGTGAGCTGCGTGGGAGGCAGTCAGACAGCGAAAGTGTTGCAGCCTTCTTAATGAGGGACAATAGCCCTTCTGGAGCCACTCAGCCGCAGCTACGGAGACGGGAGCCCCAATTAGAAAGGAGTGGGAGAAGCAGAGAGGAGGGCCGGGGGGCCGCAGGGCAGATTCGTATCTTGGCTGCTCTGGGGGACCCACGGGTGGAGATCTAGCTGGTTGGGTTTCGAATCTGCCTTCCTTCCAAAGGTGAGACATCACACTGACTCTAGAGCCAACCCGTGGTGGGACCCTTCAAAATACGCAAGGGGAAAGGAGGAGGAAAAATCCCTGGGGAGAAGGGTTTCTCCTTGAGTTAGTAGCTCAAGTATTATAACCCAAGAGTAAGAAAGAAAATGCTGTTTGTTTAATTTAACAGACGTCCTCTGTAAGTTTCGCTACGTTATACATGTGTGCATATGGATATTTGTACACAACCCATAGCTCTCTTTTGTTCTGGCTTCCAACTGCATCACAGTGTGTTTACAGCAAGATAATAATCCTGGATTTTCCGTGGCTCAGTCTGTCAGAGTGTAAGATTAGCTCTTGAATTCATTAACAGTCATCTCCTTTTAAATGTCAGATCACTTTTTAAATGCCAAGTACTTGCGTAACGCCTTCTGTGCAGTTCAGATCAGCTTTACCAAATTAACTCATTAATCTTTATTGTTTCATTTACTGAAGAGAAAGGCTTCCAAGTGTTTTTAGCAGAACCTGAGAACATTATAGTAGTTACAGTACAATATAGGTGAAGGAACGGGTTTGGATTTTCTGCTAAACAGTTCACCCTTGCGTCAGTTCCGTAGTCATTCCCGCTAAAGCGCGCACATGAAAGAAACAAGAAAGCTTCGGGCGGCTCTGCTTTCTTGCTTTCTTCCATTTCCCCCCCTCCCGCGCCCCCCCCCCCCCCGTTTTCCTTCCCTTCTCTTTAACCTTGTGTTTTCTTCTCCCTTCTGCACCTTCAGAGACCTTGACTCCTGTTGACTATTTATTCTGCTGTCTCTGCTCTCAAAATAGCCCAAGCGCTGGCTGCAAGTGTCAGTTATGACGGCTCTACCACCCAGAGGACAGAAGGTGCCTCCCAGAGATGGGGATGGAGCCCGGAAGGCTGGGGCAGGACAGCCGAGAAGGCAGGAATTCTATTTTCCTTTTCAAAGAACCCCTGCCTGCTTTAACCTCCGAATAAGCAGACACAGGCTATACTGACTGCTAAAGATAGATCCTTCCAGGGCTGGCTCCTCCTTGTCACCAGCTCTCTGCTCAAATGTCACCTCCTCAGAGAGGTCTTCCCTGATCACCCAAAGGCCACTCCCAATCTCTCCCCCATCAACCTCCATCCTATCACTGTCTCATTGTCTTCATAGATTTATCACCCCCTAAAATCACCCTGCTTATTCATGTGGTTGTTTGTCTGACACATACAATATCACTCAAAAAATGTCAGTTTGATGAATAAATGAAAAACCACCCCAACACGTGGCTTTCTTTTCTGGTTTCCACTTTCTGACTTTTTCTCCTCTTATCACTACCTCCCGGAATCCTCTTTATATATTTAATCTTTTCTTTCCGCCCATCTTCCAACCCCCCTTTCCCTATCATTTATTTTTTAGAACACTTGAACATAATGAGCAAAACCAGTACTTCACATTCCAGTGGCTATAAAGCTTTACTGAAAGCATTCCTTCAAGCAGGAATTGATGGCCCTGAACATTAGGGAGATGAGCACACAGTCAAGGGAGTTGCTTTGTCCAAAGATTCATAGGTTGAGTGATTTGGAGGGACTTTTCTCAAAGCCTCTTCAATCTGAGTCCCACAGAAGGAGTTAAAGTGATTCCAGCCACTGGAACTGGTCTTGGCTATGACTTCTGTCCCCTAGCCCAACACAGATCTTCTCTTGGAGATAATGGAGAAATTTCCCTCAAATCAGTAGTGTCTGATTTCCATTATTCCGCCCAGTGATTCACGCGTGATTTGGAGAGCTAGAAAGCTTGAAATGCTTTGATTCCAGCTTGGACCAAATGCTTTCATTTGATCTCGAAATGGGGAGGGGCTGTCTCACTCCAAGACGCTAATCAAATATATGGCTGAGGTGACAAAAAATTGGATATGTATTTGTCCGGAAAAAATCTTCATCTCTAGCCACATTTCAAAACAAAGGAAAAGGGTGTGGGTGTATATCAGAATGATGGCTGCTTATGGGGAGTCACTAACCGTTCATTCATCATTAATACTTAAAAGTAATATAAATGTTATGGGAGGGAGAGTTTATGACTGCCCAGAGAGACAGACATCCGAGAGTTAGTTTCCCAGAAAATATGGAAATGATCAAACCCACACCCAGGGTGATCTCATGGCACACTAATGTACGTAACCCCAGCGAATCAGCCTGAAAAATAACTAGTAACTCTGCCCTTTGAGAATGTGGAGCCAGTGCTGCACAGAGGACGTGCTTCCTGTGCAGTGTCCCCACTGCACCCCATTTTCACTCAGGTGGGCCGCAACGAGTCACTCGCCTCCGATGTGACACTTAATTGTTTATTCAGCAAATGTGTTTCAAGTGTGTGCTCATTTCCAGACCCTGGGCCGGGCACTGCTGTTACAATGGGGATGGGATAGTGGTGGTTCCTGCCCTCATGGAGCTTAGCCGGGGGCCGGGGAGGGGGTTGCTGCATAAGCATGAACATCATCGTGCGCAGTGGCGGGAAGTGCTCGGTGCCCTGAGATGGTCATGGGAGGCACAGACGAGCCAGAAGGATGAGGGAGTTGGCAGGGGGAGCGTGTTCCCAGGAGGGGGAAGGGCATGTGTGACGGCCTTGCTCCAGGGGCCCAAAGGTCAGTGTCGGTGGCAGCTCTTTGCACTAGCCATTCCCACAGCGACATCAACACTTCCCGCACAGAGCCCCATGGCCCTTCCCTCGCCTTCTTCAGAGCTTTGCTCAAACATCGCTTTCCTGTGGGGTCATCCCTGACCACTCTGCTTAAAATTGCAGCTGCCACTGCCATCCCCAGCTACACCTCACTCCCCTCTCTGCTTGATTTTTCTCCACATCACGAATCACCTTTGGACATAACTTGTGTTCCACCTACTGGTTCATTATCTCTCTCCTTTCAGTCGAATGGACATGCGATTTTCATGAGAGTGGAGACTTCTGTCTGCTACTTGCATGGCTATATCCGCTCTGTTGGGCGTAGGACAAGCACTCAATAGATATTTGTTGAATGACTGAATGAGGCAGGAGAGATGGTCTGGGGGCAGGCAAGAAGGGTCTTGTAAACCTTTTAGGCGGGTTGGCCTTCATGGTGAGGGCAGGGCCTTTGAAGGCTGTAAGCAGAGGATGGTGTGGTCCAGTTTGCATCTTGGAAAGATCAGCCAGGTTGCAGTGTGGGGCATGGGCTGGAAAGCAACTTTGGATCCAACTCTGTAGTGCTCTGGAACGTGACACAGTTGTCTGTTGTGTTGACAGCAGAGAGCATGGTCTGAAAGATCAGAGAGCCCGGGGCCTCCTAGCCTTCTCCATTAGCCTCTTCTTCCCTCCCTGCTGGGTTTGTTCAAACCACTCCTCCTAACACGTTACATACATTTTAGGTTTGGAAATAACAGGAATCCTGCTATAACTCTATTTGCCACAAGGCAGATTTGATAACCATTCACGGAAGCTGCAGAAGTATCACAAAGGTCTCATTAGAAAAGGAGTCTTGGGGGGCCGGCCCGGTGGCGCAGTGGTTAAGTTCGCATGTTCCACTTCGGCAGCCCAGGGTTCGCCGGTTCGAATCCGGGGTGTGGACATGGCACCGCTTGGCAAGCCATGCTGTGGTAGGCGTCCCACGTATAAAGTAGAGGAAGATGGGCACGGATGTTAGCTCAGGGCCAGGCTTCCTCAGCAAAAAGAGGAGGATTGGCAGCAGTTAGCTCAGGGCTAACCTTCCTCAAAAAAAAGAAAAGAAAAGGATTCTCGGGCAGGCGATGATTTCAGCTCTGCCTTTACCAGCTGCATGGCTTTGGGCAAGTGGCTGAACCTCCCAGAGCCTTCAGTTCTCATCTGTGAAATGGGAATAACAGTACCTGTGGGTTGTTGTGAGGATCAAATAAAGTGATTACAACCCTGGAACACAGCAAGGCCCCTCGATCCCCTTTCCCGTTACACCGACCCCAGGTGTGAATTAACAACCACTCTCGGATTATTCTCTACACATCTGGGTCCCCTGTGTCCTCACTGGTAAAAATAGCTGTTACTGTTAGTGTTCCAACGATGAAAAATGACTTTCTATAAATATTTGGGGGTTTGGACTAGCTCTTGTCACACTGTATATCATTCCTATGAAAGTTGGGCTTTCTGCTTCTCTTCACAGGGAGCCCAGCAGTCCTTGGAGGCAGCAGCTCAGAAGACAGGAGAGCCTCAAAGTTGTATAAATAAAGGGCCGATGTGTTCAAACAGAAGAGAATTTTACACGCGCAAACTGCACATCGACATGACGCCATTCCTGAAGGTGATCTCACACTGGGAAGACGAGGGGCTTTGTAGACACGCACACAGGCATTCCGGTTAATACACTTCCGCATGGTGCAAAACCAGCCTCAGAAGTCCATCAGCGCTCCTGCTTTATCAGAAAGGACAGAAAATAGCAGTTTGTAGCAGATGAAGAAAGAGCAAATTAGGACAGTAATCACAGCTAGCCGTTGGGGACAAATCAGTTGGGTGTCTGGTTTGGGTGGTGGGGGACAGGGAACAGAGAGGAGAAAGGATAACCTTGAACCACCCCATGAAACAAGCAAATACAATTCATTTCACCTTGACAGTAGCTAAAATAATTGTTACTGCTTTACCGCTGTAATTGGTGGAGCTGATATTCCTGCTGTAGAGAAGCCTCGTTCTTCAGTTAACTATTTAGAAGTCACCCGCGAATCCCCTTTGGGATGTCTGACCTTGTGTTCTGTTCTCTAAGAGTTGATCGCTCTCCCAGCTCAGCTTCATACCTGGGTAAGGTGCTGAGGTTCCCACGGTGGCGATGTCCTTTGTCCATCTTTGCAACACCCCCGCTGCAGCAGCACCTAATACAGCACCACGCATGTGCAAGGTGCTCAGTGCTCCATAAACTAACCCTCCTCTTCATCCCACAGCCCTCTGTCATAGGGCTGTCCTCCTACTCATTCTTTGCGCCCCCTTCCCCTCCGCCACCCGCGCTGAATGAACTGGAATAAAGGACCGTAGCCTAAAAGAAACTGGCCAGGAAGAAAGCAAGGCCTGGCATGGAAGGATCTCAGGTCCTTTGTACTACCCTGGAGGACAACAGCACAGGGCCTTGAGAAGAAGTGACTAGGAGAGGAGGAGAAACCAAGTACTTTCAGGGTTCATGATGGTGGTGCTGCCTGCTGCTGTAGACCGGCAGGGACTTCATAGGTTGTAAAGGTCCCTCCCCTAACCTCAGCTAATCCAGAGTCCTCAGCTTACATCTGCTCTGGGCTGCCCCAATCTCAGCTACGAGGTAGGGCTTTGATCAAGAGAGTCATGGATTTGCCCCAGATCTGTCTCTCTCCATGGCTGGGCTCTGCTTTCCTCTGTTTCCGCTTAGATAGGCTCTTTCCCCACGGTGGAAAGATGGCCACTGGCTTCTCTTTTCCAGATCATTCCAGAACTTAATCTCATTGGCCCAACTTGGCTCACATGCCCATACCCAGACGAATCATCATGGCCGGGGGAATGGAATACGCTGACTGGCCCAGCCTGCAGCCACAAGGACTAAGCCCGGGCAGGGGAGGAGTGTCTCAAAAGGGAAAACAGGTGCTTCAAACCAGAATAAGAGAGAATGACTCTGGGCAGCAAAACAAAAGCTGTTTGCTCCAAGGGTGCAAAAGAGTTACCTGGATTCATTACTCATTGCATTCCTTTGCTAGGGCCGCCATAACAGATTACCCAGACTGGCTGGCTTAAACAACAGAAATTTATTTTCCCACAATTCTGGAGCCTACAAGTCCAAGATCGAGGTGTTGGCAAAGCTGATTTCTTCTGAGGCCTTCTCGTGGGCTTACAGATGGCTGTCTTCTCCGTGTCTTCACGTGGTCTTCCCTCTGTGTGTCCGTGTCCGAATCTCCTCTTCTTGTACAATCATACTGTATATTGGATTAGGGCCAAACCTAATGACCTCATTTTACCTCTTTAAAGACCCTGTCTCCAAATACAGTCACATTCTGAGGTCCTGGAGGTGGACTTAAACATAAGAATTTTGAAGGAACACAATTCAGCCCAAAACATTTACATTAATGAAACTATCCTTTTTTTCTTAGCAATAGCTTAGTTCTTCCCTTAGGGCTTGAAGAACTATGATTGGTACTTCCTGGGATGAGATAGCATCGTCATTTCATTATTGATTCATTCAACCCGTAGCGGGCATCTACCACTTACTATGTGTCTGGCACTTGCTGGGCGTTTGAGATTCATCAGCAAACAAAACAGACTGAGATCCTTGTCCTGCTCCAGGCAACGTGCACAGTATGTTAAAAGGTGATAATTGCTGTGGAAATGAGATAAGAAGATATTTATGGAGCATCTAGAAACTGCAGAATTCAGACTGGGGAATTTTACAATAATTTTTTTGTGTATTTAGTGTCCACAAGGCTTTTGCGTGACATTTTTGTTCAGCAACTTTGGCATCATATTATAGAGGGAAAGGCACTGCCATCCCTAAGGCCCACTTTCCAGCCCACCCTTTTCAAGTCTCACAGGAGTGGTGACTCGGTCCGCGCTACAGGGGACTTGCCCAGAACACGCCAGGCGACTGACTCCCAGGCCCGTCCTTGCCCAAAAGACCGCATCTTTTCTCGGAAATGTTCAATGTTAACAGCTCTCCTTAGGTAGAACTTCTCCTTGCTGACATGGTAGCTCCTGGATTCTTAGAGATTGCCTTGTAGAAAGACACAAATCTCAGGGCTGTAGAGAAAAGGATGGTGAGTTCAAGCAGAGAAAGGCACACAGGCTGTGTTCCGCATCTGGAGCTGCACAGAAACCGACTCATGCTACGCAGTTCATTTGTTCATTTCCTGCCTATCCACGGGGCAATTTGTTCATTTTTGCCTGGTGCATGGAGGAAGCCTGGCACATTTCAGGGTACGAGGGTAGGAGATGAAAAATCAAGGCAGAAAGGAGAATGGACAGAGATGGAATAATCACGCTTGCTAACCTTACTGAGCACTTACCCTGTGCCAGGCTCTGCTCTAAGTTCTCCATGCAAGAACTCATTTAATTCACAAAACGAACCTGAGAAGTAGGTAATAGTGTCCCACTCCACAGATGAGGAAACTAAGGCCCCGAGAGGTTAAGTAACCTCCCGAACGTCATACAGGTGGCAAGTGGCAGAAACAAGATTTAAAGTTAGGAGCCCAGCTCCAGAGCCCATGATTCCAACCATCTGCTGTAACGCTTCACTGCAGACCCCAACTGAGTCCCATCCAATCAGAAGCTCTGCTTACATGTTAACTAAGCAGCCAGCACAGCTCCTTCTAGAAAATTCTGTTCCTGAGCACTCATCCGGTCTGCTGCAGGAAGATTTTCTGACCCTACAGGATTCTGCCCTCTCCCTACTTCCAGCTGCATTCTGTGGAGCCAGCATGAATTCTTTCTCTCCCAGTGACTGTTCAGCTCCCTTCAGACAACATATATTGAGCATCCTCTGTGTGTCAGACACTGTGCTGGGCCCCCAGAATACAGAGACGAGTCACCTCCATCCTTGGCCTTCCAAAGAGCCTATAATCTGAGAGGGAGATAAACAGAGAAACAGATAGTATCAGCAGGATGTTGTGGCTGAGGCAGGCCCAGGGCGCTACGGGATAGACTCATTCATTTCTCAGTGGTCACAGTGGAATCCTCCTCGAGTGTAAGAACCTCGTTATAAATCTGAAGACAACACTGTTACCCCACTTTATAGGATAATCTCTATTGAGCTTAGACGGGGGAAACGTGATTGATCCAGAGTACATCTGGGTTCACATAAGAATTGAACCATGTGATGGGCTGGCCCAGTGGCATAGTGGTTAAGTTTACACACTCTGCTTCAGTGGCCCCAGGTTCAAGGGTTTGGATACTGGGTGTGGACATACACACTGCTCATCAAGCCATGCTGTGGCAGTGTCCCACATACAAAGTAGAGGAAAATTGGCATAGATGTTGTTAGCTCAGCGACAATCTTCTTTAAGCAAAAAGAGGAAGATTGGCAACAAATGTTAGCTCAGGGCCAATCTTCCTCACCAAAAATAAATAAGCAAATAAAAATTGAACCATGTGTTTTAAAAATCTATTTTTGAAAAAGAAATTGTAGTTGATGAATAAATTAGGTTAGAGATTTTTTCCTAGGAACTTTAATAAATTGTCAGGGTTAGGTCGTGGTAGTGGGGAAGAAAATAGCAATAATGCCTAATGCCAGCTACAGAACTCAATATGCTTATACTCAACATTGACGTCAAAGGGTATATATGTTATGCCCAGAAGATATGAAGAATGAGAAATAGGCCTCACCCCCATAGCCATCACGCAGGCGGTTACGACTTGGTGCCCTCGGACTCGAGGTAGAGGAACCTGCCTGAAATCGGGTAAAGACTTGAGCAGTGCCTCCCTCCCTGGTTTGGGGCCAGCCCCAGGTTTATTTGTGTAGGTGGGGTGGACATGTCCCACCAAGCAGAGGATGACAGTCAGTGCCACTGCATCCTATGGTCACCTGGAGGAGGGACAACATGGATTTGAATGATGGAAGTAACAGGGAAACAATGTTTGGCTTAAGACTATCCAAAGATGGAGCAGACCCTGGGCAGACAAGTTCCAGTGCCTGGAGTCCTTTCAACGTGCTTTGTTGACCACCAGCAGAGAGCTGTGGTGGGATGGGAGGAGGTTTTGAGATGCAAACATTCCAGGACTCTTGAATAACAATATTGCCAGGAAAAATATTCAAGGCATTGATTCATTGAGTCTATTATATTTCTTAAAGAAAGAAGCCCAGATTAAGTGGAACATTATCAATATTGAAGTATCAAGCCAATAGCTGGGAAGCTGTGGGTCTTCTCTAACTCTGAGTAACCTTATAACGCTTCTGGGGCTCTGCCTTTCATTAGTAAAATGGGGATAATAATACTGGGACCTCCATACCTGCATGTCAACAGTGAGGCAGGAATTACATGAAATAGTTTTCAAAGAATGTTCACATCTGTAAAGGATTCAATTCATAAGGGAGACGGGAACAAGCATTCCTCCATCTCTGCTAAGGGCTGGCCCCTCACAGAGTGAACCCTATTCAATCTTCCCTACCCCCTTCCTGGTGAGTGTGCAGCCCCCACGCACAGGTGAGGAAGCTGAGACGGTGGGAGGAGCTGACGAGTGTTGCCCAGACTGGCAGCAGGGGAAGCCAGGACTCAAAGCCACGAAACCCACAGCACCGGGTGTCGGTGAGGTCTGTCTGCTCTGCTCCTGTGAAGAATTGAAGTGTGCTTCTGTGCTCTGGCTTTGGTTCCTGGGAGGGGAGTAGAGATTTCACTTTAATCTTAATATCTTTAATATATTTTAATCTTAATGACACAAAATACCTTATGATCGTCATAAATTGGTTTTCTTTATTAAAGAAAAAGGATTATTAATACACAAGAAATGTTGTACTACCTTCAAGCTGAAACTCTCAAATGAAATGGTGATATTCTTCCATCGTTTAGAAGGTACTCAATTAGTCATTTAGATGTGAGTGTTACACGGTATGCTACACAGAACTTCCGAATGTATTTTCCTAAGTAAGCCTTTCAAGAACGCTGTACAGTATTTATCGTTACTCCCGTTTCACAGATGGAGGGGCCGAGGCTCAGTGATAGGTCCTGCTGCTGGCTCTCAGCCGACTGGAGCCCCACTTCTGACTCCTGCATCCCGTGCTCCTCCATCCTCCCAGCCGTTCCTTACAGAAGCCCGCTGTGGGCCTGGAAGGACCAGGCTCAGGTGGGGTGCTGTGCATGGGGGCAGAGGCCAGGACCGGTGGAAGGTTCTAAGGACAGATGAGAACTTAAGTCACCTGGCCCGGCCCCTGTCAGTCGAAGATCCTGAGGCTCAGGGGTTACGTGACTCGCGTGATCTATAAGACAGGAGGTGTAGGAGCCGGGGCTGCAGCGCAGGCAGTCTGACTCCAGGACCTGCACCCCAGCCACTCGGACAACTGTCTGTCATGTCTGGTCTCAGTGCCGCAGCTCGTGCATGCAGCGTGTTTGTTACTCTCCCCTCCCCAGCCCTGTAACACCACACTGCCACCAGTGCTCTCTCTAATACAGCTCAGTCATATCCCTGGTTTGCTTGAAATTCCTTACCACGTCCCCATTGGCCTTCTGGTTAAATCCCGGCATCAAAGATGTATTTATTTTATAAATAGAAAAATATAACAAATGCAATTTTTTTTAAACTCCAAACTGCAACATGCAAGATGTGGCCCGTCTCTAATTCACGCTCTCCGTGCACTGCAGCCACACCAAATTTTGCCCTAGCCAGCCCTGCTGCAGACACTAGTAATTGTCCCCAAGCTGCGTGAACCAATGATGAGCAAAGACCGCAGCCAGAATAACAGAGCCGGGACTTGAGCTCATCCTTCAGTCTGTTCTGCTTCCTCGCCAAGAATACTACCTCTCAATCACTTCGTTTAGTCATTGTATTTGTAACTCATATTCAAAGTGACAGATAGCATTCTATTTAGTTTTAGTTTTTTAACTCAAATTTTGAATCCAAAATATACTCAGACGTTTAAAAATTTTAAGTATAAAAGGGAATGTCTCCCAGCTGCTCAGTTCCCATCCCCGGGGACACGGCTGTTGTGAGGTTCTTATGCGCCCTTCCCAAGCTGTGGTGTGCACATACACCAGTACGGACAGATACATACACAGAGAGATTTCATACACACTTTAACATTTTATGCACATTGTTCACAGTCTTACTTTGTTTCACTTAATATATCTTGGGGTTTTTCCTTGTTAACTAGTAAAGAGATGATTTTTAACAGTTGCATAGTATTCCTTTGGATGAATTATCATAATTTATTTGATGAGTCCCCAGTTAATGAGAAATTTAGGTTGTTTCCAATCTGTTGCAATGAGTGACCTTGGGTGAGTCATCTCGCATGTGTGTTCATTTGTGTGTGTGTGTGTCTGTGAGGAAGATTGGCCCTGAGCTAACATCTGTGCCCATCTTCCTCTATTTCGTATGTGGGACGCCTCCAAAGCATGGCTTGATGAGCGGTGTGTAGGTCCAGGCCCAGGATCAGAACCCACAAACCCCAGGCCACCAAAGCAGAGTGTGCGAACTTAACCACTACACCACCAGGCTGGCCCCATGTGTGTGTTCATTTATGTAAAAAATGATAGCTGTTTTGGCAATTTTCTAAGCAACAGAGAATTTCAAATTAAGACTTTCTTTTTCTAACAGGGACGCATCAGAAAATTCTTTCCGAATCCCTCACACTCTCTCCTCTGTCTCCCCGTCTGTGAAACGAGACCATTTCTTGCCCCTGAAGGCTCATAGCTGCATGTTGTTAAGACTGAAGGTTTATCTTTCTTGGCTTTGAAATTCTTCCAAGGGAGGAAGCTTGTTTCTCCCTTTTAATCCAATTTCCTGTTAGAATAAAAGGATTTATAAACAGGATTTTTTTTTAATTTATCTCTTTTCTAGTCCTCTAACTTAGCAGTTTATATGACTGAGGCAGGTTTTTCCTGCAATAATTTTTTTTAAATCTCTCATTGATTCAGGGATGAATTTTTTTACTGCGCCAGGCCAAATCTGCTGTGTCTCCAAAATGAGAAACGCAAAAGCAAGGAAATGACATACCTGCTCTCGCTTTTTTATGTCAGAACATCCCACCAGCTACAAACACTAAGCTAACACATGAGAAATACGCAGGGTAAAAAGCCATCAAGTGAGAAGAGAATGTCAAACAAATTAGCAAATAATTAATTATCTCTTCCCAAAGCAGCCTGGGTATTTGGTAATAAAGTGGAAAACTGATTGTCACTAAAGGGTGAGGAGCTTCAGTCCCAGGGCCCGCCCTGTCGCATTCCCACGGCTGCAGTGAAGCTGTGCATTCAGCAGAGATCCCGGTGACAAAGATCAAGAGCTGGCTGCATCAGACGCGGGCTTTACTTGGTCACTGACTCCACCTGCCACGTCTCTTTGGCTTCTAAAGAGCTGCTCTTCCAACGCCCTAGAGACAATCAGTGATTCTCAGGCCTGGCTGCATAGTGGAATAACCACGAAGCCCTAAAAATGCCCCACCTCCAGAAAGTCTAAACTTAATGCTCAGGGTTGGGCCCTGGGAATCATTTTTTTAGAGCCCCACAGAAAAGTCTGATGTGCAGCTGGGTTGAGAACCACTGCGGTGGAGCTGTCTGGGCGGGGGGATTGCACGCAGTGTGTGTGACTCAGAGAAGGAAGGAAGAGGGGATTAAATGTGATAAAAAACCCAATTTGAGGTAACCCTGGAAACCCCACAAAGGCCAGTCTAACCCTTTTGCTCCCCTGCTCTGAAGCCTCAGTGTCTTCCATTTGTTCTCAAGATAAAGACCCCTTCAAGGTCTTGGGGGTCTGGCTCCTCCCCACCCTTCCCACTATTCTGCCTCTGTCTCGTGCACAGGTCTCCCTCAAGACCCCCGACACCACGCTTCCTTCCACCAGTTGGCCTTCACCTCTGACACTCTTCTCCCCACCCCTAGTTAACACCCACGTGCGCCAGGCATCCAGCCCTGCGCAGAGGGATGGACAAGCCTCCCGCGAGGGAGAAGTCCAGCTGAGAACCTAGCAGGGCCCAGCGCCACGGCCACCCCGCCCGGCTCTCTAGGGCAGTTCCCACGGGGAGCAGACTTCCTGGACACTTCAGTTAAAATATGTTGACAAAGAAAGGGAAGAAACAACTGAGAAAACTGGATTCTCTTTTACCAAAGGGCACGGACACGGGAGTGTTTGCATTTATTTTGTCTCACGCATCTTTTGTTGTGTGTTAACCTAACAGGAAAGTGGAGAGGAACTGGATTCTCAGGAAGAACCAGGAGGACCCCTCAGAGAAGATTATCAAGACACCCAAGGTAGAGAGAGCTGGGCTGGGTTTCATGACCTTACCGCGCTATCGGTCGGATGAACCTGACACTGCTCAAAGATGGCAGAGGGGAAGGACTCGTCCATTTGCTTGCAGGCCCTGGGTTGGAGTCAGGACACAAACCAAGTGCTGAGTTCAGACTCCCGTATGTTTTCAGTGCATCACAAGCCAGAGGGTAATAACATGCCTTTATGTCCTTGGATTTTTTCTTCTTCCTCTTCTTCTCCCCAAAGCCCCCCAGTGCATGGCTGTATATTCTAGCTGGAGGTCTGGTCCTGCTGTGGGGGACGCCACCTCGGCGTGGCCTGACAAGTGGCGCTAGGTCCTTGGATTTATTGAAACATTTCTTTCCTGCCAGAGGCTGCAGATGGTGAAAGAGAGTGGAGACTTTGGGGGCATTACGAAAGGCCCCACAGACACCTCCACCTCTGTGTTCCCCCTGCCTTCATGGGGGCTTGGCTGTGCAGGTGGGGGAGGACAGGTTTCCCTGCCTAGAGGGTAATATTCCAGCAGAGGGGGACAGCGTCCTTAGAGATCCGGTCCCTCTCACCCACAATTCAGGGTGACCAGAGCTGCTTGAGTTTGCCTTCCTCCAAAAATTATGCTCCGTTTGATAATGATGATGATTCTAGGAAATACTGGGCGTAGTTAATATTCCCAAGCTCAGAACTAGACTCTCAGCTCTCCCCCGGGGGCGCCCCCGTGTGCCCCGTGATGCTGTAGTGGGCTGGGCCCGGGCAGCAGAGCTGTTCTTAATCCTCGTTGCTTCTTGCGGGAGTGGAAACAGATGTGTGAGATTCTTGTGTCCTCAGGACGGATGCAGGGCCAGCCAGACAGCAGAACTGTGCTTGTTGTTTGCTCAACAAAGGCGTCCAGCAGAGAGAGCAGGTGGGGCTGGAACCCAGCCTGTGCTCTGCTCCCTAAGCCGTGCACCCCAGCACCGGGGGAGCCATCCACGGGGCTTCTTTTCCTACCTGGCTCTTCTCCTGGGCGCCTTTCTCTAACTCACACGAGGTCCCCTCTGTGGTCGAGCAGAGCAGGTCAGCAGGTCTGAGTCACTGTGGGGACGGCACGAGCTCTGAAGCTGGACAACCTCTGCCTTCACCTCTCCATGCCTGGGTGTCCTCAACTGAGGGTGAAAACAGGGCTCCCCTCATGAGGTTGCGTGAGGAATAAATGGAGTAATTCATGTATGGTAGCCCCCTAATGAAGATTAATCTTGACTTGGATTCACACTGCTTGAATATCTACCCTCTCGTGGTCGCAGATGACCAGTCTGTGAAATGACACCATGACTCTTCCTGTTTCTTCCGGACCCTATGGGGTGAGGGAAACCGCAAGAGCTCACTGGAGAGAAATGCGCAAAGTCATGGATTTGGGATTTCACCCTAAACTTGATCTTTTTCTGTTTATATCTTTTACTACTTCTTTCTGTTGACATCCTAGACAAAAATAATTAATTTTTATACTCGTTTAAAAAGATGTCACTGCTTCTGGATATCAGACTATAAAATATTATGGTAGCTCGATCTCTGGGTTTGGCCAAGCTTTTAGGCAGGGTTTCTGCTATCATAAGTCTCCTGCCACCTCCATTTTCAAAGCTGAGTGACAACAGCCAGGGAAACATGCTCCAGCCTTCAGATCTTCCACGTCGTAAATCACCTATGCAGGATGTGAACACTGATGGGCCTCCGGGGTCCGGACCAGGTGCAATGGAGGTTGAAGGCAGCGCAGAACACCGCCAGATCTAAGCAATGGCCAAAGTGCTCAGAACAGATGTCCTGTCTCGTGGCAGAGGGACGGGCTCCGGCTGAGCTCCACACAGGCTATTCGGACAGTCTGTAATGCAGTGAAACATGCCTGCAGAAAACTGAAGAAGGCATTTGCCTGTCCTGAATGATAAATACTGCTGTTTCAAAAGGATTTCAAATCTTTGAAGGAAAAAGAGGAGGGAGCGCCAAAAAAAATTTTTTTAACCATTTAAGGATCAATTTCCCCCTCAGGGGTCTTACGGCTGGATGTCAGGATTTTTCCTGCTCTAAATTAGGCAGTGATCTTCGTGGTCGATTACAAGCAGTGAGCCTGCTGCGTCCTGAGTCTCGGACTTGGTGAGAGTGCTGAACACAAGTTTCCACAAGACAGGTCAGATCGGCAACCTCCAAATCGAAGAAGGGGTGGGGAATGGCTCTTGTTTTAAACACAGAACTTTCCTTTCCACCCCTTTCGCCACCCCTAAAGTCCAAAGAAAGAATAAAACTTTAATTCTTATTTCAATTTTTATTTCCTAGGCCGATGGTTCTCGAACTTCAGAACCACCTGCAAGGCTTGTTAAAATAAAGACTTCCGGGCCCCTCTCCCCGAGTTTCTGGTTCACTAGATCTGGGCTGAGGTCAGAGAATTTGCAATTTTACTAAGTTCCCCGGTGACTCTGATGCTGGTGGTCCCAGGACCACACTTTGAGAACCATGGCCCTGGCCTTGCTTCTGGGATGACTTCTCTGAATTGGGCAGTGACTTGATTTAACTTATTCCTTTAAAAATAAGGAGGCTGGGAGGATTGGAGGGCACTGCTCAGGCAGCTTCACAGAGATCAGGAGCCCCGATTATCAAGTCTGATTCCCTGGGTTCCAGACCAGGCTCCCCCCTTACTAACTGCATGGCCTTGAGTGAGTTACTGAACTTCTCTGGGCACCGTTTCTTCACTGTAACATGGGGACACTAACTGTCCTTATCCCGTGGGGTGGCTGTGACATAAAGGAGGTAATATGTGAAAGGTGCTTGTGAGAGTGCCTGGCACAGAGTAAGTGCTCACCGGAGGTTAAGTATCAGTCTGTTCCTCAAAAACCTCAAGCTTAGCAGCCATAGTTTGTAACTGGTCAGGAGAGACTTGTTCCAAGTTGCAACATGATGCCTTCTTTACTTTCCAAGTCAGTCTCAGCGGCAAGAGGGCTTGCTCTTGGGGGACCGACGGAGTCCTCTGTGTGAGGCAGTCTTTTGCTCCAGCGCAGGTGGGGGCAGCAGACCCAGTCTGAACAAAGCAGCCCACCAGCCTCTGCATTCGATGGAAGGTTACGTCACAACAGTGACACAACCGCTTGGAATGCGGCAGAACTTAAGATATTCTTAAGAGGAGTGAGAGATTTAGGGAGCCCTGTGTCAAGTGCAGGGAGCCCTAATGAGTGGCCTGAAACAATGGGGGGGGGAAACAAAAGGCAGGTCTTACAGGAACACTTAGAAACCAATGAGCCATTTCTCTTCTGCCAGGAAAAAAGGCTCAGAGGGTTACTGCTTTATTCAAGAGATGGATGTGTGGTAGTTAGGATGCTGGTACAACTGTTCTAACAAGGACCAAAATAAAGGACTTCAAACAGGCTTCAAAAGACGCGCATTCAGTCACCAGCCCTGCCCTTGATTAGGTCTGCCGTCCAGGGCACATCGCGTCTCTGGCCACGGTTTCCTTTTCTATAAACCCAGAGGGTTGGGTGGGATGAGCTAGGGCCCCGTCCCCCTCGTGCTCTCTGCCGCTGTGACGCACCCAGGCTGGTACAGGGAGCGGCAGCAGAGCCAGGACGCGGCTGGGCCTCCTTCCCCAGCTCCTCCCACCACACCTGCTCCCAGGGAAGGCCAGCCGCCATTTCCTACATCCCACATGAAGCTCTGCTGCCACCCAGCCCCCGTTGGGTCACCAGACGCTGACCAAGAGAGTCTGGAGGGGACCAGCAGCCCCTGTGCTGTACGTGGGCCCTGGCTCAGCCGCCACAGCCGGTGCGTGAGAGCCCAGCAGGTCAAGAATGCGAACCCTGGCTTCACCACGGTCCTCCTGCACTGGCACGCGGCCTCACCCCTCGGCCTCTCTAGGCTTCCCCTTCCTCATCTGAAAATAACAGAATTGACCTTCCAGTCTCTACTTCTCCTTTTCTGTGGTTCAGCGAGCTCGGAATTGTTTCCGTTTAGGGGAAGAGCAGAACCCTGTGTTAGCACTGTGCGAGCACCAGGGTTCAGGCCCCAGGTCCGGGCCTTCCTAGGTCTTCAGCGGCTGACTGCAGTGATGGAAAGCTCTTCATTTACTTCGCAAACATTTGCTGATCCCCCACGAAGTGCCAGGCCCTCTGCGGTTGGATCAGACACACTCCTTATGGAGCTCCCACTTTAGCAAAGGAGCCAGACACATGCACAGATGGTTCCAACCATCTGTGTGTTCCGTGTGTTCCCTGCTCTGAGAGAACAGAGGAAGGACACCTGATCCAGACTGGCATCAGGGGATGGGGAGAAGTCAGGGAGGGCTCCCTGGAGGAGGTGTCCCTGACAGGGAGGAAGGAGTGTCCTGAACCCAGAGTGCATTCACCAGTTCGTATGAAGGCATCTGGACAGCAGGCCCAGTTCTCTCTCACTGTGTGCCGGGCACTAGTTAAGCATTTTCCATAAATTGTTTCATTTAACTTTTACAAAAGAAAGAGCTCGTATTATCTCCATTTACCAGATGAGAAGATTGAGGCCCAGAGAGCTTAAGTAACATGTCCCTGGTCAAAGAGTTGGGCAGTGGGAAGGCTCCAGATCTGACTGACCTCCCCAGACCATCTGTAGACATTGAGTCTCCTGGCTGTTAACAGTTATCAAAAGGAGCGTCTGCCAACCCTGCAGCAGGCAGATGGAGAGAAAACGGAAGGCCGGTGAAATGGAGAAGAAATGCTCCACCACACACATAAAGCAGAGAAATCTGAACGCAGAGACTCTTCAGGCAGGTATTTTAAAAAAGAAAGAAAGGGGCCGGCCCTGTGGGCAAGTGGTTAAAGTTCCACGTGCTCCACTTCGGTGGCCCGGATTCATGGGTTCGCATCCCAGGTACGGACCTGCTCCGCTCAGCCACGCTCTGGAGGCGTCCCATGTACAAAGTAGAGGAAGACTGGCACGGATGTTAGCTCAGGGCGAATCTTCCTCAGCAAGAGAAAAAGAAAGAAAGAAAGTGTGGCAAATGGGGGAGGAGAGGAAGGGACCAAATGTCTTGCGGTTGCTGCCCCTGGGGTCAGGAGCAGCCTGCCCTCACTGGGCCGCAGCGTGAAGTCAGCCGCCCGCTGCTGTGACCCCTACAGACGTCTCCAGGCCACCTCCCCTCTGGTCCCTTCTCCCGGCGCATCTTCTAGTCTCTTCTTTGTCCCTCTGGGGCAGCTTGTGAGGCTCCACGCTGGGGCCTCCTGTGGATTCCGGGCCCAGTGAAGACTTGCCGAGCCAGAAGGTCCAAAACTCTGCAAAACAGACTTGGACTAAAAGTGGGGAGGCAGGCAGATGGGAAACACCCTGAAGTGCCACCGACAGTTTACCCTTTTCACTTTATAGAGGTTCTCCTGTGGCTGGTTTTCCACACACAGTCCCTCGGGTGGAGAAAAGGGAAGGAATTTTTGGCGCTTACTCTGAAGCAAGACGCCACGCTAGGTTCTTTTTGTGCGTTTGTCTCATTTTATCCTCCCCACAACCTTATGAGGTAAAATGCATTATCCTTGTTTCTCAGACGAGGAAAACAAGGTGCAGAGAGGTGAGGTAACTAGCCCGAGGTCACATAGCAGTAAGTGGAGGAGCTGAGACACGAGCCCGGGTTTGTCTGGCTCTTTTAAGAGTTGTAACGCCATCCATGTGTTTCTGATTAGGAAATAGTTACGAAGTTGGGGCAACACCACAAAATGATGGCAGCATTTTTTTTTTAAAGCCAGCATGAATCTTGGAGATTTAGGATCTCTAAAAGGTCTTTTATATTATAAATGAGAGAGCCTGAGGTCTAGAAGTCAAGAGAATTATGCAAAATGCAGCCAATTATTAAAACCAAGGTACCCAGGGTCTCCTCAGTGTTTGGGGTGTTGAGTTCCCTTCAGTTTGGTTTCGAAGGCCCTTCCTCAGGGGCCACCCGGCCCGGGAATAAACCGCGCGAGCAGGACCTGGTGCACAGACGGCCAGACCACGTGGAGCCACGAGGAGTCCCCGGTGCTGCGGGTCTCCCCACAGCGGGGCAGACGGGCGGCCGAGTGTGCGCGGAGCTGCAGGGGCTCAGCATGGTCTGCGGCGCTCAGCAGCCTGGATGAGCTGCATGCTCGGTCACTGCTTTATCTTTTCTTCTGGAAGGTATTTCACATTCTCCTCCACAGTGGGCCTTGAGCGCAGCCTTAAGAAAGTTTCTGGCTCACCCCGCTCAGCCAGGGATAGAAACCCAGGGAAGCCTCCAGAATCCCAGGACACGGCTGCTGCCCCTGCTCCTCAATGTTCTCCTCCCCTTCCGGGAAGTAAAGCTCATTTCTAACTTGACACTCCAATTCGTCAAAACGAAAAAGCAGTTGAAACTAGAGACAAGGACAAGAAAAGAAAGGGAATTTATGGACCAAACTGAGTTACCATCAAAGATGCAGAATTCCTAAATAAAATATTAGCAATCAAATCCTTAAGCTTATATTCAAATATATATATTTATTTATTTATATACCGTGACTGAACGCGGTTTATCCCAGGAATTCATAGATGGTCTAACGTTGAAAATCTGTTTATTTGTAACTCACATCAAGAGGTTAAAGGGGAAAAACCTTAGGATCATCTCAATAGATGCAAAAGGAAAAGTAAATTGATAAAATTCACTCATTCATGCTTTAAAATGATCAAACTAAGAGTAGAAGCGGACTTCCTGACTTTGATGAAGAGTATCTACCCAAAACCTGCAGGAAACCCCACACTCGAGCAGTGGAACTGCAGAAGCGTTCTCTTTAGAGACAAGACTAGGTGCGGACGCCCTCTGTCCTCACTTCCATGTCGACACTGTACCAGCCCTGGAGGGAAAGCTCGGGAAGGAAAGGGAGAAGGATAGAAAGGAGGAAATGACCTTGTCATCACTCCCAGACGACAGGACTACTTATGTGGAAACTTCGAGGCCCGCTAGAGACAAGCTATTAAAAGACAAACCATTAAAAGACAAACAAAAAAATTCAGCAAGATAAGTAAATAGAGATCAATACATAAAAATTGATTGTGGAAAAAAATAGTTTCAAAACATAAAGCACAATATACAATACAGTTTTCAAATCATTGTTATTATGGGAAACCCTGAACACAAACAAAGGCAGACAGAAGAGCCCCTGAACCCACGCACCCGCCTCCTGCCCATGTGGTTCACCTGCATCCCCAAGCCCTTCCTCCCTTCCGTCTTGTTCTGGAACAAATTCCAGCTCATCTCACTTTACCCATATGCACTCGAGTATGCTTCTCTAAAGGTCAAGAAAAGATGCTTGACATAACCGTAATACCACTATTGCACCTAAAAATCAGAACTATCCTTCAATGTAATTGAATATTCAATCAGTTTTTTCAACATTCTAATTATAATTATTCTAACTGTTTTAGAGTCTGTTTGCAGTTGATTGATAGGTCTTTAAGTCTCCTGTCATTTATAGGCTCCCCTCCATTTCTTCTTTTTCCCCCTCTCTTAGTTTATTATGAGGACATTGGGTCACGTGCCCTGTAAAGCTGCCCACAGTCCAGATTGTGCTGACGGCATCCTCGTGGTGGGTGGAACGTGTCTCTCTGCCTTCTATATTTCCTGAAAGTTTGCACTTGGATCTACATTTGATCAGATGCCGGTTTGGCTTTGCTTTGGGCAAGCCCACTTCATGGAGGGCATCATGTTCTTCCATCAGCAGACTTCATGTTTGCTTGTCTCTTCATGATGCCAGCGGCACCAGATCCATTAATTCATCAGAGGTTGCAAAACAGCGATACTGAAATTCTGTCATCCTTTCTTCACATATTACTTGGGAAATTCCTATCAAAAAAACCTTTTCCTCTCCTACTATTTAGTTATCCAGTGGTACAGTTTATATAGGAAGGCAGGACAAATGTAATTTTTAAATATAACATTTAATATATATTTACTAGCAATAAATCTAAAAAAGGATATGTGAAGCTTTCATTAAGAAATTATAAAATTTTATTAAATTAAATAAAAATAGACCTGAATCAAAATAATTTTCTATATAATGCTGTATTTAATGTTCAAAGTTAGAAAGATGACAGTTCTCCCTAAATTAACCTATAAATTCAATGCAATTCCAATGTTTAAAAATCCCCAAGAGGGTTTTTGTTGGAACATGATAAGCTGATTCCAAAATTCATAAAGAGAGGCCAAAAATAGCCAATATAGCTTTGAAGAAAAACAAAGAGGAAGAGTTCGCCCAGCCAAATATCAAAAATTACTTTAGGCCCCACGGCCTAGTAGTCAAGTTGGGCACATTCCACTTTGCAGCCCAGGTTCAGTTCCTGAGCGCAGACCTACACCACTCGCTGGTGGCCATGCTGTGGTGGTGACCCACAGACAAAATGGAGAAGACAATATCTGCAGTGTGTATAACCAACAAAGTGTTAGTATCCAACATGCGGCAAGAACTGCTACAAATAGAGAAGGAAAAAGATAGTCAACCCAGATGAAAAATGGGTAAAAGGCACGAACAGGCAATTAATGAAAGAGGAAACCTAAAGAAATGACCATTTTTCTGCCAATCAGGAAAGTTCAAACTAAAACAAAAAGATATATCATTTCATACATATCAGCTTAGCAAAAATTTAAAAGTCTGTACACCCATTATTGATGAGGATATGGAGTTTAGAAAGTCAGAGCAATTTGGAAATATCCAACAAATTGAAGATACATATACCCTGTTACAACCCAAAAATTCCATTCCAGGTATATCTTAGAGAAACTCTTTCATAGATGCATAGTGACTCACTCAAGAAGGGTCATTGCAGCATTGTTTGTAATCACAGAAAACTGGAAATAATCAAAACAGCCATCAACAGCAAAATGGACCAATAAATTGTGGTACAATTATACAATGGAATAATGCACAGCCCCTCAAAATAAATAAATGGAGACTACATGTATTATCGTGGATTAATCTCAAAAGTAAAACGTTAAGCAAAATGAAGCAAGTTGCAAAAGTTATATAAATGATTATATTGATATAAAGTTATAATACGTAAAATAATATTATATGTTACTTATAGGTGTGTTAAGATATTAAAATATGCATGAGGACCGTGTAGGAGAAGAAAAAGGTTTTTCTCGACCCTCTTAGGATCCCTTGCGGGGCCTGAAAATTAAATTAACAAAGATAGAGTAGCAGGAGAAAAGCACACGAATTTATTTAATGTAAGTTTTATGTGACACAGGAGCCTTCATAAGGAAATGAAAACACAAAGAAATGGTTAGGCCTGCGCATTTCTATACTAGGCTTGATGAAGAGTGGGAAGTTGTGGGAAAATGTGATAGGACAAAAGGGTATGAGCTAAAGGTAATAAACTGGGGGAAACTTAGCAAGGCCTGTTCCTTGGGATTCCTCTCCGAGTCCCTCTGTCTTCAGAGCTGAGGAGGCCCCTTTCCTCCAGGGGACACCTCTCAGATGAGGGTCTTACAACCTGCCTCAGGGAGGAAGGGGGAGGTCAGAGAGTCCTTCCTGCACCTGCCCTTGCTCAGATTCCTTTGGCTTAAGATACTCAGTCTGCCAAGGTGCCAGATTTGGGGTAGCATGTTCTGAACCCAGCCAATTTATAAATACCAAATTTAAGAGAAGAGTTATCTCTGGGGAGAGACTGAGGGAAACGAGATTGTATGTGATACAACGAAGTCTTGGACTGTATCTGAAATGTGTTATTTCTTTAGAAAAAACGTGAATTAAGTACAGTAAAATGTTAAGATTTCACAAAGCTAGGTGGTAAGCAAATGGGTAATATAGTAATTTTTTCTATACTCTCCGTTCCTAAAATATTTTACAGATTTTTTTAAAGCAGTTAAAAGTTGTAAGATATTACTCAAAGTACTGCCTTAGTTTATTCCAATACTTCCTAAGTATCAGGTTATCTTACTAGAGAAAAAGAAAATCACCCTTCTATGCTCCACATCCCAGAACTGACAGGGTTTCAATTCTAATCAAAATGGTGAGTTTACACCAGTATAGAACCTCAGCTTTTGGTCAATACAAACGCGCCCTCTGCTGGTCCTGTGGTGCCCTGTCCTAGAGTTCAAAATAGCTGTGAAGAGGAGCGAATGTCTTCACTGAGACAGTTTTGCCTGGGCTGTCTCATTGTCAGGGAAAGAAACCCTCACAGAATTCCCCTTATCACAAAAATGCTTAAATCAGCTCCCACTGTTAATTTTACATATGATCTAAGACAAAATAAATTCCAAGGACCAATGGACCCTCCCAGTTTCCTCAACCACCATGTGCACATTAACAATTCTGTCCGCACTGAAGAGTCTAGAGGTTGAAGTGTGAGACAGTGGACACCCCCTTGACGTTTGGGGATGGCAGAGGGGACCCAAGCTGCAAAGAGGCTCGGGCGGGGGCCCAGTGTGGACGATGAGGGAACCCTGAAAAATGGCTTAACTGTAGTCCTAAGGGAATGATGACGGTGAGACAACAGGTGAGTTCATTCTTTAAATTATAATACTTTCAAACAAAGAAAATTAAGGAAAAATTACTTCATGCAAGAACCTACTGCTCAAAGAGAAAGAGAGAAATAGGGATTGAATATTAGAGTCTTCCTTTCAAAAAGTTTTTTATTTTTTGTTTTGTTTCATTTTGTGGTAATATTCATCTTCCCCACTAAAATTTAACCTCCCTGAGACCAGAGTGTGTCCATCCCACTCACCACTATGTTCCCACACCTAACACAATGGCTGGCACGTAGTCAGTATTTCATAAACACATGATAAGGGAAGGAAGGAATGATCATGTCCTCGGAGTGTAAATTGGTACAAATTTCCTAGGGAACAATTTGGCAGCAGACATTGTGCCTTAAAGACTATACATTCTTCGATAATCACAGATGAGGACAAAGAGTAAGTCTTTTAATAGCCAAAAACGTTCCTTTCAAGAATATGCTATGCAAAGTTCTTTACAAAAAATTTGAAACAATTTGAATTTTAAAAGTTAAAAAATAACACGATATGAAAACTAAAAAGAAAAAAGGTTACATGTTTGGTTAAGTTAGTTATGGTACATCCGTATGATGAAATGCTGTCTGTTATTAAAATAATTTTTAAGAATATTTAATTATATGGGAAATTCTAATAACATAAATGTAGATTAAAATTATGTATATATTATATTATCAATTCCATTAAAATATGGGTGTATATTTATTATACATGCATGGACTTACACATGTTAAAATATTTGCAGAGGTTGTATGTGAGTAGAGTGAGAATGGGTGAAGGTTTTTTGGTTATTATTGTTGTTTGTTTTTACCAGGTGCCAGCACTGTTTTAGGCACTTCGTTTGTATTCATATATTCTTTGTTAAGTTTTTTAAAGCAGCCTTATCGAGGGGTTATTGGCACATGATAAATTGTACCTATTTAAATTGTACCATTAAATACATTTTTTTGAATGTTAAATATTACTATTTTTTCTGTAAAGATTTTAATATAATCAACTTCACTTTTTCTTAGATTTTAATTATGTATAACTATTTGGTAGAATAGAAAATTATTCAGCCAACAATTTTCTTTCATTGAGACATTAAACATTGCTATGATTTAGAGGTTTTTCTCCAGTTTTATGGACATATAATTGACAGATAGCATTGTATTGGTTTAAGGTGTACAACATAATGATTTGATATATGTATATGTTGCGAATGATTACCACAATAAGGTTAGTTAACATCCATCAGCACATAGTTACAATTTTCTTCCCTGTGATTAGGTGAGTCTCAACATACGTATATAGCCGTGAAACCACCACCACACTCAGGAGGAAACAGTCACCTTCCCAACGCTCCTCGTGCCTCCCCCAACTCCAGCCTCCCCCGTCCCCAGACAACCACTGCTCTGCTTTCTGTCACTGCAAGTTACTTTACATTTTCTAGAATTTTAGATAAATGGAATCATATCATATGTACCCTTTGTCTGGTTTCTTTCACTCCACATAATTCTTTTGAGATTCTTCCATGTTGTTGAGTGTATCAATACTTTCTTTCTACTTACTGCTGAGCAGTTTTGTATGTATTGCATTGTACGTACCTACTAGTTTGTTTATCCATTCACCTGTTGACGGACATGTGGGCTGTTTCAAGTTTTTGACTCTCACATATAAAGCTGCTATGAACACTTGTGTACAACTGCTTATAAGGACATACGCTTTCATTTCTCCTGAGTAAAATACCTAGAAGTGTAATGGTTGAATGATATGGTGTTTATAATATTCAATTTTTTAAGAAACTGTCAAACAATTTTCCTAAGTGGAAACCATTGTACCATTTTACATTCCAACCAGCAGTAACAAGAATTCCAGTTTCTCTGCATCCTTGTCAACTCTTAGTATAGTCAGTCTTTTTAGTCATTCTGATAATGATGTGTTGATTGTGAGGGGGTTGTTTTCTTCTTTATGCTTGTGTTTTCCAAATTTTCTGCAATGAAATATACCTTCCGTAATTAAAAATTGTTATAAAGTAACTAAAATAAAAGGTGGCATAGTCCAATACGAAGCCTTAGCCTGGGGCTTCTTCTCCTTCTAAAAGAGCCTCCGATGTGGTCCTCAGAGCACCTGGTGGAGAGTGCCGGCCATGCCGCCTGCGTAAGCCCTCTTCAGAGGGGAACATTTGTTTTTTCAAAGCAGTTTTCTTTTCAATGTTATAAACACACTAGGGTTTTAAGAAAAAATTTAAACACACACAAACCTCCCAATCTAACATATTATCTCCTTTTTCTGTTTTCTCTTCCAGTGTTCATTCATCTACATACATATTTTATAGAGTTTTAACGTATTATACTATAGTTTACATTTTTACTTGTCATTATATCATATTTTCCATATTGCTTATTTATCTTTTTAACCATAATTCTAAATGTCAAATTAGCGCATCATAAATTACTTCCCCAATCTCCCATATCTGGCTGCATCAAATTTTTCATTATTAATAATAATGTTGTAATAACTTTGTACAAAAAGCTTCTTTCTTCTTTTGAATTATCTCCTTATGATAAATACCCAGGAGTTGAGGTTCCTGATCAAAGACTAGAACATTTTTCTGTTTCTTGATACATACTGTCATATCACTTTCCCAAAGGGTCTTACTAATTTAGTATCACTTGCCATGTGCCAGCACTGGTTTCTGCAGCATTTGCTCATTTCCCGGGGATAACATACCTCATTGTGCTAATTTGCTTTCCACTGAAAACGAGGTAGACATTTTCCCACATCTGGGACCATCTCATGTTATCCTTTGCTGACTAAGGATGCTCCTTGGGGCCAGCCCAGTGCAGAGTGGTTAAGTTCACACGCTCCACTTCAGCAAACTATGGTTCGTAAGTTTGGATCACAGGTGCAGAACTACACACCGCTCATCCAGCCGTGCTGTGGTGGCATCCCACATACAAATAGAGGAAGATGGGCACAGATGTTAGCTCAGGGCCAATCTTCCTCAAGCAAAAATAAAAAAGGATGTTCCTTGTCTTCCAGATGCAGAGCTGAGGCGCATGACCCTTGAACCTCTTAATGCTTCCATGGCTGAGCACATCCAGACCCCTGAGGCAGACGCTGTCCACAAGGTGTAAGTGTTCAAAGTTCAATGACATGGACATTTCTACTTTTATTTTTTCTTTGTTTTCAATTAATCTCGTTTGTTTTTTCTAAGAGGCATGAAGATTCTCAGCTAACCGCATGTTCTGACAGCTGGAATTAAATTGCTATCTGAGAAACAAAGATTCTTGGGGAGGATTATATTGTGATGTGCTTCCTCCTTAAACCACACTCTGGCTGGGTGGGCCAAGAGCAAAGTTTAACTCCAGCCAAACAGAAGCAGCTTTCTCTGTTTGTCTGCATATCTGAGATCTACAGACAGGCCTAGAAAGCTGTCAACTCAACCTTAGTTTCTCCTCTCAGCATTCACTCAGCTCTAGGTGAAATAAATAATACGAATACTAACGCTAGCATGTATTAAGTGCTTTCTGCATGTCACTATGAGCTCACTGACCAGCGGCTCAGCGGTCAGGCCATCGCTGACCTCAGCCCCGTTTGGCAGTGGCAGCTGGAACTGTAGCTTATTGTGACCTGCCTTGAGCCACGGTGACTTGAGAACCTGCCCTCACGTGCCTCGTGGTGTAAGGATTCCCTCCTGGGTCAAAAAGCCTTTGGTTCCCTGGGAACAAGGGCGAAGGGCGCTTGGGTATTGAGGCAGCTGTCTGAAGAATTCCATTTTTTAACTTTTACACCTCATCTTTTTCCACAATGGATTTAAACCGCTTACAACTACCCCCTCACCAAAAAAGAGATGAGATAATCAAAAAATTGTCTTTAAATCAGGAGGGAAAGAAAAAAGAACACCAACACTCCACAAAAGTCATTATAATCATTGTGACTGAAGTTCAGACTCTCAGACTCGATAGAGAGAGTCCTGAAGGGGAAAGGGGAAGACACGGGCGCAACGCCATCAGGTTCGTGGTTCTCACTGGCACATACCTGCTCCTCGGGGGGGAGAGAGGTTTCCTAGCACTAAATTCTAAAGATCCTTCTTCTATGGGTTTTTATAGAGTGACACTGAACGATTTAAAGACTCCTATATTTACAGGAAATTCCAGTGACCTCATTCAACAAATATTTCTCAAGTTTCTGTAGTAAGGCTGTGTGCTAGCACAGCACAGTAAATGTAATCCTGCTTTTGCTAAAAAATGAACTGCCCAGAGCCAGCCTGGCACACAGAGCTGCTGCTGCAGCTGCTACTGAAGTCCATGTGCCGTTTCCTAGTGGCCTTTTTACCCAGAGAACGTCACTCAGTTAACCTCAAGGCACATGGTCAGCGACAGCAATTCCACAAGGGCTCACACTTACACAGCACATGACCTTTTAGTGGTTGGATCAGAAGGCATCAAGGAACCCACGGATAGTTGGATCTTCCTAAGACAATCTTTTGTAAAGGTCGCTTTTTTTCAGCCAAGCCTTTGATAAAAGAAATTTCAGTTAGATAATCCTATGTCATTCAATTAAAGGCACCGTACGCAACCCCAGAGAGGCAGACTGGTTCTCCTGCTCCAAAAGTTTTAGGATTTAGCCTGAGAGAACCCCAAAAGTGAAGAAGAAACTTTCTCATCTCCCTTACCTGGGGATGTGTTGAGAAAAGAGAGAGAGTGAGCATTTGGCCACAGGGCCTGGTGGGACCCAGTGCTGAGTCAGCTTGCTCACCTCCCTCTTGCTTGTCCACGAGCGTTTTCTCTTTAGTTTGGTCCTGCTGGGTTGCTTTTTTCAAAGGGGCAGAGATTATGATGTACACCATCTGCACAGAAGACTTCCAGGACACGGGCCTGAGTCCTCAGAGAAGCTGGGTCCTGTAGATACATCTCTTCTTCCAAAAGAAAGAGAATGGAAGACTGAAGCCAGACTGTTCAGCCAGCACACACCAGCCAACATCAGTCATGTGAGTGTAAACACCCGGGAGCTTTGTCCAGAAGCTCTGCCTGGATCGTGCTCCCATCAGGGCTGCCATGTACAGTTGTGTAGACTGCTTACCGTACAGGGGCACCTGACAAAGTAGGCAAGTGGGAGCTGAAATCCGGTCTGTGGTCTGCTCACCGTGCCCTGCCCCCTCAACCTTCGCTGCATCCTTCTGGAGGATGGAGTGCCCATTTCTCATTCCTACAAAGGTACTAAAAGGGAACTTCAGTTTTCCCACACTCACACCACTTCTGATACCCAGTGTGTGGCAGTTTTTCCCACATCAACCAATTCTCCAACTCTCTGGACATCAACTGGGGGTCCAGCAATTCAATTCTGACACTAACTACCCAGAGTCAGCACAGACCCCACAAGTTAAGGGCTCAGTCCCACAGACTGCCCCCACTTCAGACACTAATTGTAAGTCCCAAGTTGTCACCTGTACTTCTGACCAACAGGCTTTCAATAGCTTTCAACAGACTGCTCCTATGACCCCCTCCTCAGATCTGATAATTTGCTAGAACAGCTCACAAAACTCAGGGAAACATTTACTTACTATGACTGATTTATTACAAAAGATATTTTAAAGGATACAAATGAACAGCCAGATGAAGAGATACATGGGGCAAGGTCCAGAAGGGTCCTGAGCACAGGAACTTCTGTCCCCATGGAATCTGGAGTGTGCCACCCTCCCAGCACATGGGTATGTTCACTAACTCAGAAGCTCTCAGAAGTCCTTTGGTTAGGATTATTATGGAGGCTTCATTACGTAGGCATAGTTGATTAAATCATTGTCTAATGGTGACTGGCTCCTCTGAGGTCAGGGATATGGGGCTGAAATGTCCAACCCTCTGATCACATGGTTGGTTCCCCTGGCAACCAGCCCCCCCTCCTTAGGGGCTTTCCAGAATCAGCTCATTAACAAGGGTTTTAGGAACTCTGTGCCAGGGACTCGGGATGAAGACCAAATATATATTTCTTATTATGTCACAATATCACAGGTACCGAGTGGGTAGCCATGGCCCCACTTTGCCATCTTCTTTTAGGAGGAACCTCCATGTTGTCCCAGCCAATGGGGAATGGCGAAGACTGACATGCCTGTGGCCATCTGCTCGTGCTTTCCTGAAAGTTAGCAAATGATGCAGCCATGAATAAAGCTGGCTTTGACTTAAACTAGTTAACCGTTAATCACGGCAACAGCAATCTATCAAAGGTGAAAACTGCTTCACTTTGATCCAGCTCTGAAGACCATGATTTAGCATCTAAAAAAGGGGCAGATCATAGTGTGTGTTCCAGTCCTCTTTTCCCCTATGAAATTAGACCAGCAGTTTCCAATCAAAGGCTGAACCTTAGGATCTCCCCACCAACTCCACACTCTCTAAGCCTCACTCTTCTGCTTCATCTGGAACCCACACGAATTCCATTCTAAGCCATTCTGTCACCTTGTTCAACAATCTTTCGTTGATGGATTTCTTATTTGTTTCCTACATGGTCCCTTTCCTTAATTTTTCACCTTTAGGAGATGGAGTTGATTGACAAAGCTAAGAGAAAGAAAAGAACCAAGATGGACAAGTCCAAGGCACCCAAAAGGGAGAGAGAAGGAAAGGTTCGCAGGGAAGCAGAGGCTGCCGTTGGTAAGGGAGTGTCCCCTCCAGGAATGACCCAGGAGAAGATGCCTAATGGGGGCCCGGAGGTCTCATGGAAAATCAACACAGATCCCATGGGACAAGTTCTCTGTTTTGAGTCTCCTTGACTCCCACAGCTAAGACGGTATTGCAGGCTTACTTCATGTTGATATCTTAGGAGACAGAGATAGAGGAGACCGGGGGTGCCTACCGACCTAGGAGAGGGTGTGATAATAATAATAACGGCACCTATTCACTGAACACCCACTACGTTAGGAGCCCTGCATATATGATACCATGAAATCCCCACCACAGCTCCATAAAGTAAGGACTATTATTATAGTATGTGGCAGTGGAGGCTGAGAGAGGTTGCCTGACTTGCATAAGATCAAACGAGTCACACAGTAAAAGGATGGACCCAGGGTCTGTCCTGCCATTAGGTTGCAAATGCACGCCATTACCACTGCGTCTGTGAACCAGCAACTTAAGTGTAATCTGAGAACTGGGCAGTGAGGGCATTTGGGAAGGGAAAGGATGCAACAAGCTCTGAATGGTTACCCCAGGTACCGTTTTCCTTCTTGGTTCCTTGTGTTGCACCTTACAAGGAATTCAGATTCCCGTGCTTTGAAGACTTTCTTTAGCCTAAACCTACACCCGTCCTTACTGACCACGATTCAGAAGACCCTCCAAACAAATCAAAAGCTGTCAGAAAGGATGACACTGGATAGCTTCCTGGGCCAGACCTATTTTCACGATTTGCTCTTTAAAGTCTTGCCGAGTTTATATTGTTGTAGCCCAAGACTTGGGTAGCACTAGCAGGACTGGGAAAAGGAAATACCTGTGGCTCCCAGAGGTGAACTGAGCAAGAGTCCTTAGAGTATGGAAGGCTTAAACTTTGCCGGGTTACATGGCTGCAACCTCAAGCCAGGCCCCTGAGGCATGACTTTCCAGCTGTGTCTACAGGTCTCTCCTCCAGAGAGTCCTGCCCCCACCATAGGGCAGGGTAAGACAGAACTTTTTTAGTAGCAAGACCACTAAATTATAGTTAATCCAGAGAGGATAAGGCACTTTCTCAAAGGATGGTCTGTGGACCACCCTTCTCAAAACCCTCGGAGTGGTGGTAGAATGCAGATTCCTACAGAATCCGACTCTGGGAGTCAGGCTCAGGAACTGCAGCCCAGGCGATTCCATCCATGCTGAAGTTTAGAAGTTGCTGAAAAGGATGCAGAGACCGTGTGTACTTAGCTATCCGTCTGTCCCTGATTGTTCGTCCCCAGGGAAGTCAAAGAAATCAAAGGCTAGAAAGAAACCCGAGCTAACCGCCAAAGCAAAAAAACCAGGAAGCAAAAGGAAAAGGCCACAGAAGGAAAGGAGTCTGGAGACGGAGCTGAGTGGGCCTGATGCCATTAACTCCGAGGAAACAGAAGACACATCAGATAGAGGTTTCTCTCCTTCAGGCTCCCTTGTAGGGGACCCTTGGCTTTCTCCCGGATATGATGCTCCGGAGAGCCAAGTTTCAATAGATAGAAGATCATCGCCCACTCAGACTGTAGCTGTCACTGGAAACATGGAATCTGAAGAAGAGAGAAGCCTCGAGGACCCTTCCAAGGTAGGTCCGATATTCTTGCCGTGGCCAGAGGGATTCCTGTCCTCACTGATGCCACTGCAGGGGTGGGAAAAACTGCCCCAAATGACATTGCAGTTACTCAAACGGCTCCCAAAGGCTGTGGAAATTCCTCCTTTACTGAGCTGCTCATCTGTGGCTCAACTGGACCACAGGCTGCAGAAACACACACATCTGCCTTTACAAGGTGCCTTTGCGTGTAAGAGCCATTCTGTTCCAGGAGCCTTGATTCTAATGTCGAATATTTAAGAGAAAAACTGAATGATTCTAAGGAAAATTACCCTTGAAAATCCCTGTAATTAGACAAAAATAATACTATACAGATACATCTCTCAATAAGACTGAACACAGCCAATTTTTCCTCTGCTATTGGAATAGATCACTGTTTCTTCCACTGAGATGAAGGTGCTGAACTGCATTTAGGTCTGCTGTATACCAAAAAAAAAAAAACTATCTTTCAACACTGCAGCACACCCACAGCTAAGCCACTATGATTAAACTCACATGAGTCACCTGTACATATGGCACAACTCTGCTGCCTCTCACTTAACCTTTACAGCCACACTGTGAGCTAGGTATGACTGGTCCCATTTTACAGACCTAGAAACTGAGGCTTGAAGGTGTTAAATATCGGTTGCCAGAAGTCACACAACTATCGAGTTGTAGAGCCAAGGCTTAAACCCAGGTCCTTTGACTCCAAAATCAGAGCTCTTGTCACTATTTTAAATTATTTTTTTTCTTCTTCTTCTCCCCAAAGCCCCCCAGTACATAGTTGTATATTCTAGTTGTGGTCCTTCTGGTTGTGCTATGTGGGACGCCACCTCAGCGTGGCCTGATGAGCGGTGCCATGTCTGCACCCGGGATCCAAGCCGGCAAAACCCTGGGCCGCCGAAGTGGAGCGGATGAACTTAACCACTCGGCCATGGGGTGGCCCTACTATTTTAAATTATTATGTATTTATTTGTTTTATAGCCCATAGCCTTCCAAAAGGGATTTCGGAAAGATTTTTCTTTTATAGTTCTCAACTCTCCCAGCTGCTTAGATTACAGAATTCTGCTCTACACAGCAGGTGGCATTCTAACCTGTGGGCAGAATTTTTCTGAGCCTGCTAGACTATCAGAATTTCTTAGATTTGGTGTCAGGGCATAATACTGTGCTGCCTCTGCAAAGGCTGAAAAGCAAGGCAGTCTCACCCCATGCTGAACACAGAGTTCCCGTGGAAGAGCTGCCTTCCCAGTTTCCCCTCGTGGGCATATTTGTGACTGAGGAGGAGGCATGAGAGCAAAGAAGGAAAGCTAAGACATCCTTCACGGAAACTGAGAGAACCTTTCACTGAAAAAGTGAGTTTGCATGGGGTTAAATGCGAGTCTGACATGTCTGTACCTCAGACTGCCCCTGGCCAAGGAGCCTCCATCCAGAAGCTGTGGCTGCCGGCCCTGGCTTCGCGTCAGAGCCACCTGAGGAGTTCTGTGAAACCACTGAGGCCCGCCACCTAGGTGTTCTCACTTAGTGGTCTGGGTGGGGCTTGGCCTCAAGTAATTTTTGAAAGCTCCTCAGGTGATTCTAAAGCGCAGGTAGGGCTGAGAACTCTAGATGGACGATGTGCCAGGCGTTAGGCTGGCACTGTCACTCTTTCAGTTAATCCCAGTAACAGCCCACGAGGAAGACAAGATCAGAAAAGTTAAGTTGTGATCCCCAAATCCTGACACAAGTAAGAGAGAGATGTGGATCCAGATCAATCAGACCCAGAGCCCAAGCCGGTGGTGGTAGAGTTTATGCAGCTGTGGTCAGAGGGTAGAAACCACTTAAGGGTCCCATCTCTGAGGGGAGACATCACTGTGGGGAGGGCAGGCGGCTCACTCCTGAGACAAGCTCCCCGTGAACACCTCACTGTCCTTTGCACTAAGGCCACTCTGGTTCCTTAGGACCTCCTCGCTAAGAAGGAGCAGGAGAGAGCTCTCCGGGACAGGCTGCGGGCTGAGAGGGCCGAGATGAGACGGCTGGAGGTGGAGAGGAAGAGGAGGGAGCAGGAGGAGCAGAGGCGGCTCCAGCAGGCGCAGCTGGAGAGGGCAGAGAGGATGAAGGAAGAGCTGGAGCTGGAGCAGCGAAGGCGTGCGGAGGAGATCCGGTGGGTCGGGTCGAGCAGCCACAGCGGCCAGGGCCATGTGAGGAAGCAGCAGCGAACGGCAGGGGGTGACCTCCATTAGGGCAAAGTGGGTACTGAGGCTCAGGTCCTGAAGGAAAACAGCATCTCTCATTTTTCTCTATCCTCAGCGATCCTAGGAATAACCTGGCCTGAAGGTGAGATGCAGCACCTTGACCATTAGGGTTCCTCCAGATAGATGAGTCCAGCAAACGCTTGTTGAGCCCCTGCCGTGTTGTCTGCCTTGTGCTAGGCCCTTTCATAGGCCTGGACTCATTTAATTTAATCTGCACAACCTTATGAGACAAGAGTTCCAAAATCCATTTTTAAGAATGGAAAACGAAGCTCTGAGAACCTAAGACCCCTACCCTAGAGCACAGAGCTGTGTGTCGAAACTTCCAGGCTTCCAGCCCCAGGCCCGCTGTGTTCTTGCTCCTGCTCTTCCATCAGCCCTCTCTTGGAAACCGAGTCTCCTCTCAAGCGGATGCTCCAAGTGGCCTTCGGGCTGCAAAGCCTCCCCCAGGGGCACTGCCTGTTGGCTAGTCTCGCAAAGATGCCCCAGTGTTTTCTGCCATTTCCCTGACCATCTGGTGGGCTTTCTCAGTTTGAGGAAACAGAGACTCGAAGAAGAGCAGCGGCGGCAGGCGGAGCAGGAGAGAAAGCAGCGGCTCCAGTTGCAGGTGGCCCAGGAGAGAGCCCGGCAGCAACAGGAGGAGTTCCGGAGGAAACTGCAAGAACTACAGAGGAAGAAGCAGCAGGAGGAAGCCGAGAGGGCTGGTGAGGGCATTCTGGAGCTCTGCGTCTCCTGTCTATCTGGGGCGGAAATATTTTTATCCCACTGTGGGTGTTCATTTGCATCTCCCTAGAGTTATTCCTATCCTAGGCCTTAGTGTCTGAAGCACTCCAAATGTATGAGCTATTTTTTTTTCAAAGTGATTGATATGTGTGACTAGAGTGAGTTGAGACAGAAAATCAAAATAAGAGACTTGCTTGTGGAGATGATCCTTGGGTCCCACTCCCAATTCAGTCATCCCCTAGCCTGGGACCCTGCCCCTCCCATTGTCCTCTCAGCAGTGCCCAGGAGCTGCCTAAATCGGAGACAGCCCTGCCCCTTGCTTCCTTCCCTAGCAGACAGAGACAAACATCTGGATAGCTTCAGGGCAGCCTTTCAGGGGCTGAGTGTGGACTCTCTTCGTCCTCACTTTTGAGGACGAAGGAACTTCAGCAGATGACACTCTTTAGATGGATCAGTCCAGCTGAGGAAGCACCAAGTTTCTCCAGACCCAGATCTGACACCCCTGCCCAATCCATCTGCACACCACACATGAGCACACCTGGCTCTGGAAAATTCTCCCCCAGGGCTTTGTATTAATTGCAGAGTGTGCTGCACATAGTAGGTGCTTGATAAAGGACTCTTAAACTAGTAAATTAACCCCAAGGTACCCCCCCCCAGAGGATCTGGCAGCCTGCTGGCAGGTGAGCTGCACACTATCTCATGGGGCGTCCCTGGGAATCACAGGCTTGAGAGTTGGATCAGAGAACTGTTCTCTCCAATGAGACCCCCGCTAAGCCTACCTGCTTTTCTGTTCTGCAGAGGCGGAGAAGCAAAGGCAGAAGGAATTGGAAATGCAGTTAGCAGAAGAACAGAAACGCCTGATGGAAATGGCTGAAGAAGAGCGGCGGGAGTACCAGCAGCGGAAACAGGAAGCAGAAGAGAAGGCTCGGCTGGAAGCAGAGGAAAGAAGGCAAAAGGAAGAGGAAGCGGCAAGGCTGGCTCTGGAGGAAGCCATGAAACAAGGCCAGGAGCAAGCCAGGTACTAGACGTTTGGGCGACAGCTGCCACAGGGGGACTGTCCGGGGGCCTGACTGCCGGGTGCTGGGCTAGCCGAGGTCACTTCCTCCTTTATTCTCTTATAGTAATGGTCACTGCATCTTTCTGATGAGAGAATCTCTTGAGTAATGTCGTTTCAATCGACTCTTTAAGCTGACTCTAAGCTAATAAATACTCTTTAGGGGACCAGAAAGAGAAGGCAGCCAGAGCAACTCTCTTTCAAGGTTTCCCACCTTAACCTTGAGTTGTCCTTTCCTGGACTTTCCTCAGCTGTTACATGAATTACAAAAAGGATCACTAGAGAAATCTTCATTCAATTTCAAAATTATGTATTCCATGTATCATAGCAGTAGGGCTGGATTCCTAAGTATTGAGACCAAAAGCAAGCTATTGAGTTCCAATTTTCCACAAAGAGAACACCGACAGCGCATATAAGGCTAGTCCAAGTGGCTACGGCGGTGTGAGGGGCAGAGCCTCACTCTACCCAGGGGTGGAACGTGACGCCAACTGGCTTGACTTTGTCTTCACTCGTGCGACCTTGGCCCAGCTACTTTAACTCCTCGGGCCTGTGTCCTCATCTCTAACACAAAGGAGTCCCTTTAGCAACACCAGTTTAGGAACTCTTGAGTTACACCTTTCACTCTTCCAGGAGGTGGCTCACGGCACTCTAAACCTCCTTTATCAAGTTACTTAAGGAACAGTGTACGATCTTCCCCTAAAATGCAAGATCTGCAGCGCCAAGTCTAACTGATGATCACTCAAATGCAAAATCGTTCTACAGCTTCTAAGGGCAACTTCCAGGATGCTTAATCAGTACTGGGATTGGGGTGGGGTTGTCTCCTTAGGCAAAAAGCTGCTTTGAGGCAACATCTTCACTTCCACCGAGACCTCCATAAGGAAGCCAGCGGCCTGCAGTGGACACACAACATTTCCAGACCATGGGTCTACTCTTACTTTCAGTTCCTGCAAATGCCCAGACCTTAAGGCTAGAAGAAAACTAAAAAGTAAGTTCGGAGATGGTGACAGAAAAAGAAACTTGTTCTCTAATGAAGTTCCATACTGAGCCCAATTAGTTCCATTTCATCTGGTTTACCTCAACTCACACCTACTTCACTCTGGGACCTCCATTCCCACCACCCCTCCCCACCACACACTGTATTCAACCCAGTGATACTCTTCACTCACATAAATCCAGAAGCTTTGGTGCCTAAAACTAGCCCACAGTTTTATAATTTGTTTGCATTTCAGTTAGGAAGACACTAACATAGTCTTAGCATAGTCCAAGCATTTCATTTCAGTCAATGTGTCTAAAAGAATTGCAGGTTAGTGAAAATTTTGTAACACAAATAGCTCTCAATTAGCTAAGAGGAGATAATTCATATATTAAGAATTTTATCTTTTTTTTTTTTTTTAAGATTTTTCCTTTTTCTCCCAAAGCCCCCCGGTACAGTTGCGTATTTTTAGTTGTGGGTCCTTCTAGCTGTGGCATGTGGGATGCCCCCTCAGCATGGCCTGACGAGTGGTGCCATGTCCACACCCAGGATTCAAACCAGCAAAACCCTGGGCCGCCAAAGCAAGAGCAAGCGAACTTAACCACTCAGCCACGGGGCAGGCCTCTATTATAATCTTTATAAGGCAAAACCACATCCACTTCATCCTAAGATCTAAAATTTAATGTCTATTTAAAACAAGGTAATTACTTGATAAATGTTCATTTGAGCAAAATGAGCTATTTTGTGAGGGTATTCTCATATCCTATAGATTCTAGAGCAGCAATGCCCAATAAGTAGCCACATGCAGCTTTTTAAATGTAAGTTAAAGCATTCTTCAGTCACACTTGCCACATTCCAAGTGCTCAATAGCCACATGTGGCTGCTGGCTACCACACTGGACAGCACAGATAGAGAACATCTTCACCATCACAGAAAGTTTCACTGGACATCACTGTTCTCTTAGAGCCCTTGAAAATTAACAAATCTTCAGTTTTTACTCCTAATTGTGCTCTGAAAAACCAATGACACATAACTTGCCCATTTTTAAAATCACACTATCAAGGAAGAGTCTCGATTAGCTAATTTGTCTTTAACATCTCTTTAATATCAATAAGTAATAAGCGTCTATCAAATAATGACCGTTAAAGGAGATGAAAGAGCCTTAGCTAACAACATATATAAAAAGATGTTAGTTCAAGCAAGCAGTACGTGAACCTGACTTTTCCCACGAATGTCCTTTGGCTCTACTCTGTACTTCACTGTGCACAGCTGAAAACTTTCCCACCACTGCTTGCATGGCATTTGCTTCCTACAGGAGCTGCACTTCTAGAATCCAGAAGTCCCACTTAATTTTGATTCTGTATTGCTGTGTTATCGGACTTGCTTAGATTTGATGCTTATTTTTAACTCCTTGTTTTATGTAAAAGAGAAATAAAATGGCCCAAACACTGGCTATCAGTCATAATGAATTTAAATCACTTAAACTTTTTCTCAAACTTGTCCACCCTACTTGCACATTCACTCATCATTCAACAGTACTTACCAGATGAGAAAGGAGCATCTCAAATAACTCAACCAAGAACTGAAGAAAGAACACTCAGGGTTCCTCGTGGGGGAAAGTACCATTATGGACTATTTTCTCCCTTCTTTTACAAACTTAAGATGTTGGACTCAAGCACCAGGTAGGGTAGCTACACTAAACATTACTCAAGGTCCCTTCTAAATCTGATATTCTACTAAATCGTTGCTGTGAAAGGCCTTTTTCCACAGCAGTACTACACCAGATAAGCACATTTTTAAGTTAACCATAGCAGAATGCAATGCATTTAGAAGAACCCAATAAACTAAAAACAAGAAAATTACTTCTCCACTAGCTAAGCTCCACCACCTAAATGCTGAGAGCCTTCAGAGATGCAGACAAAAACAGGATACCAAACTACATACTCGTACAGTCTGGACAGCTCACATAGCCTATCAGCTCTGTACTCAGGCCTGACAGAAACATGCAACTCAATGAGAATCTTCTAGAAAGGGGCCTAATTCCTAGGCACTATGTAATATAATGGTAACATGCCAGGTGACGGTCTAACAGCGTCATTTACCTAGACTGTATATACACAATACAAATAGTTTCTCAAGGTCAGACAGAGAAATTTATAAGGCAAGATAATTATTTTTCAACAGGTGACTTCAGTAGAGTATTTAAGCCCTAACAGTTTACAAAATGCTTGAGAGAGCTATTTTCTTTGCTCTTCTCACTTGGTCAGATGGCACTCTACTGGGACTAACATCAAACTGGGTTACGTGTGTGCGTACACACACTGAATTCTGTGACTCATTCAAGAATTAAAAGAATAGGGTCTCTAATAGGAGCTAATTTGGTATTTTAATTTTACACAAAGTTTAAATATTTAGGATACAAAGAAATAAAAGGAAATCATAAACAAAATATCCCAAACCTTAACTAAGCAAAGAACATTTTATAAATTGTTAAAGAGAAAACTAAAATTATCAATATAAATCAATTAAGAATTTTTGGTGTGTCCATTTATTCAACAGGATTGGGTAAGTGTGTCATATATATGCACCATACAGAAACATCAAACTTTTTAAAAAGCAGAACACTGAGTATTTAAGAAGGTGTTGCTGCCTTAATTAAACCCGTAATTCGGAAGGCACTTCAGTAACCTTCAGTGCTCCAAAGTCGTGGTCATCATCACCGCACGATACTGAAGAAAAAGTTTATTTGTACCATGTACAAACAATAACTTCCAGTATTATGCAAGAAAACCTTACGTTTTAGGCATTTTCTTTTTTCTTTCTGTACAATTAAAAATAAAATGAACATTAGTACAGTTTTTACAAATATTTTGTTTATTTTAATGAAGCTGGTACAGACAATGTCCATTTAAAACCCATATCCCAGGCCAAAAAGTACAAATAAAATCAAAAAGAGCAGTGTTCTGTCATATACACGTCTGCATGAATAACTTTATTAACTGCTAATGAAAATTAGAACTTTTCTGGGATCTTCTGTCAAGATTTTTCTTTAATCTTACAATGCTTTCTCTTCAGTGAAGCCATCTTTGGAGTCAGTCATTACTCTCACCATCTCTATCATCTTGACTCCAACCTGATCTTCTTCTTTTGGTCCAGACCCTCAGATTTTAAATGTAGCTTCAAGTTAAGGAAAGGTCATTTTTCCACAGTTCAGTTCTCTGAAAAACTTCCATCTCCCACTGAAAGTCATAGTCCAGGAGTGAAGCAATCACATGCTAGAACTTCAGGGCCAATTGGAAAGTCATTATGAATACTCGCATTGGTCGGTCTTATTTATCACAAGCCTGAAAATGCACAGTCCTGGAAAAGGTGGCCTCTCTGTGCACACATGTAATTTTTAAAAAGGAGAGGTCAATATGAAGGGGGCTGAGGTTTGATCACCAAAAATCAGCACAATGAAAACAAACGATAATGAATAATGGGCACTAGAATTCAAATTACCAGATGTTTTAAAGAGGCAGGGTGCCAGTTTTCAATTCCGTGTCGAACACCACATTACAAAAGAACTATTTTTAAAAATAAAAAAGGATTGAGGGAAAAGAAAAAAAAATAAAAAGAATATCTAAATCGTTGAATGACCCCCTGTTTGTTCCTGATAAACTTCAATCACATCTTCTTCCTCCATCCCCAGCTGTAAGAAGGAAGAAAAATATGTTAGCTGTAGAACATAAAAGCACCACTTTTTAATTGGCTGCAATTACGTGGCCACTGTTTTCAAGTGCAAAAAGATACAAGTGATCCAGTTACCCTGTTCTAAGATTAAGACTCCTGTTTCCCTTCCTCTCAAGAGCAGAGGTCTGTCCTTCCTCTGCTTGTCTGTCTATGGAGTCATTCGTCCTACTTTGCTGAGTCAACTTCACTTCTCAGTTTACTCACCAGAGAAAATTTAAGTGTTTCTGAAAAGTACCTTAAAGGAGTGTTAAATCTAATGAAACATGTATTTAATAGTTTAATAGTTTGATGGCATAAGTTTCTAAAAAGCATTTTACTTTTTGATATAATAACCTGATAGAATCTCTTTCAAAAAGCCTAATCTCAATTTGAAATACACATGGTTTTAATTAGAAAAATACTGCCTAAGGATTCCTTTCTAAATGTCTTGCTGTCATCTACAGTTCCTTCTGGCATATAACTGTTATTTTCTTTGATACTGACCACTCTAAATGCAGAAAAGCTATCTATACATCTACTTTTATTTGATACCTCCAGCTTTATAAGCTAGATTTTTTAGCCCATCCCTTCTCAATTCTTAGAGGAAAAAAAGGGGATCCTTTAAAATCCCTTTTTAAGCAAAGTATATGCAATTATTGTTTTTTTTAATGTGCTTTATATTTATATACACTGAAATACTCTGGAATTTTTTTCTTAAAGATATTATTAATAATGGTTGCCTCTGAGAAATGGGAATGCAGATATTCAGAATATATTTATTTTCCATTTTATATACTTTGGTTGTTTGGCTTTTTATTACTTTTATTTTTAACCATGAGTATTCTTTTATTTAAAAAAGAAAAAAGAACACTGGGGGCATGGTGTCACACAGAAACCCAGGTGCTGCCCTCCATGAGGTAAGGACCGTGACTCTCGATTCTGGCGTGCAGCTGGGCTGGGAGGCACTGTGCTAGGCGGACTGAAAACAAAACTAGTACTGTTTCCACTGAACTCCGATACACCACAGAACAAATGGAAAACACAATTTTAAAGGAAAGTCTAAGGTCAATAATCTCCTTTAATGAGAAAAGTTTTGTACTTTATAGGTGACATTTTTGTGAATTACAAAATATGAAAATCAAAATATGCTAAGAAATCTGAAAGTAAAGCACAGACTTATGTTGATTTAAAGTGATTAGATTGGCTCTAGTGTTATGGATCTCTTGGTTGTGGTACATATATGAGTATTAAAATAACTACTAACTAAAGATGCTATTAAAACTTAATCTTAAGTGCACACATAGCTTAGTAAATACTGCAAGGACTAAAATTCCAAAATTACAAGGAACCTTGAAATCAGGAAGGTAGCGTGTGTCCTTAAACTATCAGTTTCAAGCAGCACATGAGTAGGGATGAGTGAACACTCCCCAAAAACCTGCGCTCTCCCACTGCCCCATCACCCCTGTGAAAAGATCATCTCTTAGTGACAGTGAGGAGGGGCCGCAAAATGCACTCAGTGTCCACTGTGCTGCAGCGAGCGCACACGCCAGGACGGGGAAAACACCACATGGGTCTGGAACAGCATACCGTGCCAAAAAGTAAGGAAATACTCAGGAAGGTGGGTGGCTACTAAACTTAGGGGACAAGTTTGATGAGAAAAAGGATATTCACATAGTTTCAAAGTATGTCCCCACAAATTACTCAATTACAAAAGAAAAAAATAACACAGTAAAAAAAAAAAAAAGACAGTTAAACTGAGTGATAAAAATTAACATCACCCATAAGGGGTTTCACATGCTCCAGATATTACACCCTGAGAAAGACACATCACCATTCATGTAGTATATTCCAGCCAAAACTACATAACTGGAATCCAGTCATGAAGGACTTTCTAGAAAATAACTGGTTGTATTTTTCAAAAATATAAATGTCATGAGATTAAAAAAAAAAAGGCTAGGGAAGTGTTACAAATTAAAAATGACTGAAGAGACACCTCAATAAAATATGTTTATACTGAACTGGATCCAGTGACGAGGGAGAAAATTTGTTATAAAAGACATAATTGGGACAAGTGACAAAATTAGGTTGTAGATTGAAGCATTCTAACAGTGTTAAGTGTCCTGAATTTGATCAACAGTACTGTGGTTATGTAAAAGAATATACCCGTTCTTAAGAAATACACACTAAAATATTAAGTAGTTAATGGCCATGGTGTATGCAATCTACTCCCAAGTGGTTCGGGGAATATATATACACACACATATATGGCAAAGAGGGAAATAATTAAGCAAAGGTAGCAAAATGTTAAAAACAGGTGAATCTAGGTGGAAGAGAGTACAATTTTTTGTACTATTCTTGCAACTTTTCTGTAAGTTGAAAATTATTTCAAAATAGAAACTTTAAAAAAGATGGAGACATGTCAAAAAGAACACAGATGCCAAACTGAAGGGGCCCCCACTAGCCAATACCCAAAGAAGAACATACACACAGATTCAAAGTATCTCCCACAAATTACTTATTAATTACACAGGAAAACGAGAACTTTACAATACATAAATCTGGCAGTTACCACCTTAACTAAGTGACCAAAGTTAACATTACACACAACAGGACCAATGACACCACGCACCTCCCGACCTGATGCACTCGCAAGTACACGGTTTCACTCGGTGCTACTCCCACCCGAAAGGCAAAATTGAAGCTCACCACAAGGAAACATCAGACAAACCCAAACTGAGGGACATTCTAAAACATAACTGGCCTGTACTCTTTTAAAAATGTCAGTGTGATGAAAAACAAAGACTGAGTAACTGTTGCAGATAAAGAAAACAACGGAGGCATGATAACTAGTTAGGATGCGTATCCTGGATGGAATCCCAGATCAGGGTTAAAAAAAAAATTATAAAGGACCTTACCGGGACAAATGGCAAAATCAGACTATTGTGACTGCATATTCAATAACAGTACTGTATCAAAGTTCAATTTCCTAAATTTGTTAATTGAACTGTGGCTCTTGGGGGAGAGCACAGAAATATTTAGGGCGAAGGGGTCATGATATCTGCAAATTAATCTCAAGTGGTCCACCAATAACAACAATATGTCTATGTAGAGAGAGTGATAATGCAAACACAGCAGGATGTTAGTGACTGGTGAATCTACAGAAAAGGCTGTTATACAGGAGAATATTACACTCGTCTCCTAACAACCCTGTGAGTCTGAAATGTTTTCAAAATAAAAATAACCATACATCATTCCCACTATCAGAATGTCAGTTTGTATTTGGAAGGAGGAATCTGTCTACATATAAATATACACTCTCTCTCACACTTTATTACTTTCAGAGTCCTCTATGCGGGGGGTGGGGTGGGGAGGGGGCGAATATATAAACAAAGAAAATGTTCCCTATAATAAAACAATTAAATGAAGACACAGAAGCATTAAAAAACATAAACCAAGACAACAGAACCAAATATATTTCTATACACTAATAAGCTCGCAAAATGGGTCAAAAGTCAAAATCAAACCATAAAACATCACCATCACCATCAAACTCTATTAGAAATCTGCCAAATCTAGGGAATATCTCTCCATCTTCAATATGACGTACTGTGTGCTTAATGACAATTTCAGTACTCAATTCCCACTTTCCACCTCTCTTTTTACTGGTACTTTCGAAGGCAATATATGGGAAGTTTCAATCCAAAAGACTGTTTCTCTCTGACAAATGATATACCACTTAAATCAGAGAATATTCACAAAAACGGCAGTTTAATATTAGTGAACCAAATCATTAAATGCAGAATTTAAAATTTTTCTTGACTCAGAGAAGAGATTATACTCACTTCTTTTGGAGTGTGATTATCAGCAATTCTCTGACCTTCAAAGAGAAACCTGAGTGAATTCATTGGAACTCCCTAAAAAGGTAAAAAACACATATGTATACACAAATCTTATACAAGATAATAAGAACTTTGATGCATAAAAAGCAAATATGAGTGGCCAGCCCAGTGGCATAGTGGTTAAGTTCGTGCACTCCACTTCGGTAGCATGGGGTTTGAGGGTTCAGATCCCAGGTGCAGACCTACAAACCATTCATCAAGACGTGCTGTGGTGGTGACCCACATAGAAAACAGAGGAAGACTGGCACAGATGTTAGCTCAGGGACAATCTTCCTCACCCAAAAAAGAAAAAAAGCAAACATGAAAGCTTCAACAGAATACATACAACATAAAACTAGACAGCCAATTCTATCATAATTATCAATTATTGAGTACCAACTTTTGCGAGGCCCTCCCTATACCAAGTATTTTACATACATAATCATAAACGTTCATTACAATCACCCTAGAAGGTACATATTATCATCTTATCTTCATTTCACAGCTAGGGAATCTAAAGCATGGAGAGGGCACACGAACTGGCCAAGAATTTAAGGCCAAACTTGTTCCTAAGCCTGTGCTCTATTCTATAGTTTCCTCTCAAATCTGTAAGTTAACATGAAAGATAAACTCAGAAATTGGATGAGCACTCTCACTAGCTTCCAACTACACAAGCAAAACTGGTTTTAAATAGATTAAATCATAGAAACTTGGTAAAGCACAGTAGCTAGCCAGGTAAGCTACAGTAAACCTGTGATGGCACAGATAGCACTATCAACATCACAAAAGATTAAAACACATTTTTCCAATCACTTAGTCAACACAAATAGTTAAAAGGGAAGAGGTGACTCACTTAAAGAGAAATCACTAGTAAGTATAAATCAAGAATCATTTATTTAGTCCAAAAGTATTATGACAGTTTTGCTCAATACCTAATGTATTAAGGTTTCCAGCTTGAGTGTTCAAACACTGTCCCAAAAACATCCAAAAAAATTAAAACTATCTTCCAATATGTACTGTACATAAATATAGGAGACCGTGCAAACTCACCTTCCATTTAATTTCAAATTCCTTCCAGGGTTGTATTAAATAATAAAATAAACGTAACTGACAAAGGCAGGATAGTCTTTGATTTTAATTATAGGATCTTTTAAAAAAGAAACATTATCCTGTGTCAGAGTGAAAAAAGTTTCTATAGAAACCAATCTATAAAATCAAAATGGAAGAATGATTCAACAAATATTTACTTTATATAGTTTTCAATCTCTCTCTATTGGGTAAGTGTTGCATGGTTCAGATAAATTAAGTTTCCTATTCGTCGTACATCATTAAATATAAGAAAAACTATCAAGCCTCTGTGAACTAAGTAAAATAACTTTTTCTTAAGTTTTAAGTATATGCCCAAGCATAAAAAAAAGTGTTGGAAGTTATTCTAAATTGATGTTATATTTTAATTATCTCCCCAAACCTAGCACTTTCCATTTTGGATCAAAGCTTAATTTTCACTTCAGCTCTGTGATTTACCTCTTTACTGTGCACCATTTTTCCTCAATAATCAACTCCTTGGTCATCAGATGGGGTGAAAAGACTAGATAAACTTCTTCAGAGTCATTGTTAGGATTAAATGACAACTCACCTAAGTCCTTAGCGCAATGCATTTAACGTATATGTTCCTTTCCCCTGGTGAACATCTCAATTTTAGCTCCCATCAATATTATTATAAATGTGAACTAGTTAAGCCCCAATTAATAAGATTTTATTAAGTTTAACAATTGACATCAAAAACAGAAGAGAAAGAAGTGTTTATTGTTTTACTTATCCTAACACCTAGGTGATCTCTTTTTCTTCTGGCAAAAGTGATTTTTATCTAAGTTTCAAATTTAAACTGTAAAAAGCAAGCCTTCTAAAAATAAAACCTACAATACCTGAGTTAATATCATGGAATATGATCTAATTATCAAAATATATCTTGGTTGTCTCCCATATAAACTAATTCCAATTACATTTATTTAAAAACCTCTCTTAGGGGCCAGCCCGGTGGCTCAGTGGTTAAGTGCACATGTGCTGCTTCGGCGGCCTGGGGTTCACCAGTTTGGATCCCGGGTGCAGACATGGCACTGCTTGGCAAGCCATGCTGTGGTAGGCATCCCACATAGAAAGTAGAAGAAAATGGGCACAGATGTTAGCTCAGGGCCAGTCTTCCTCAACAAAAAGAGGAAGATTGGCAGCAAATGTTAGCTCAGGGCTAATCTTCCTCAAAAAAAACCCTCTATTTTATTAATAATGACAATAACAGGTAACATTTATTGAGGATTTTTAGGCATCATGTTAAGACCTTTATGTAGGTCATCTGATTTCCTCTTCATGAGGTAGGCACTGTAATATTTCCATTTTAATATGGAGGAAACAAGGCACATAACTTGTCCAAGGTCCCACAGTCAGACAGTGGTGAAGCCGAATTTGAATCCAGGCAGGTGAAAGGAATTAGTTATTGTTCTAATAATCCAGCTCATGAAGGCCAGAATCTGTGAGGATTTGGCATTAATAAATTAATTAGACTTCTTTATGACTTTTTAAAAAGAGAAAATTCCTTGATGTTGAAAATACAGAATGCAATTAGCAGTAAACGTATAAAGATAATAAACTACTAATATTAATACTTAAATTTAACATATGGCTATAACACCCATGGTTAGAAACAAGGAAATTTCACAGTGATCACAAAAAAGTACTTGCCTTTATTGTGACTCACACTTATAAACTCTCAAGACAGAAACATTCATACAGCTATCTTTACAACTCTAAGTTATTTTTCAAACTAGTTCCACATATCTTATGAACTCAAATTTTGAAATGGGCCACAAGGGGGAAAAAGCAATTAAACAGGATATAAGGAGTATTCTCCTTGAGTTGCTAATGGTGAAAATAATAAAAGATCACTTGTCCTTTGGCAATCATCCTTAAAAGAAAAATTAATGACATATAAAGCTCTGTACTTAATACATACAAACCTGTCTTTGACAGTATGATTCTTTAAGTTTCTTGAGATGTGTTGTCATTTTCACTTTGAAGTGAATCTCACTGCTATCCTAAGGAGATAAAAGAAAAAAAATTATCTCTCTTTGTGTAAACTACTTGCTTTGCTTGAAATAAATTATTTAATTACACACACAATTGGCCCTCCAAATCCACGGGTTCTGCATCCACAGATTCAACCCACCACAGATCTTGTATCTACTATGATTAGGATGCGAAGTTGGCTGAGTCCACGGATGCGGAATCCACAGCTGTGGAACCTGCAGATACGGAGGGCCAATTAAGGGACTTGAGCATCCACGGGTTTTGGTATCTGCAGGGTTCCAGGAAGCAACACCCTGCAGACACTGAGTGACGATTGTACACGACAAAAACAGAAACCTTGTCACCTACATTTTCCCACCAAAACATTCTTTTTAGTATTCCTAACAGGTTTTATTAAAACACTCTAATCATCCTGAAAGTTGCTTTATACCCATTTCAAAAGACACTTAATCAAACAATGTGTGTTGGGGGTTAAAATTAGCAGTATAAGTAAAAGGATGTATGTCAAAGAACGCATTCTTTCATACTGAGTGCCGAGTCTATTTTCAAAATAAAAGAACTTGAACTGTCACAAACCCCCAAAAGCAACTCAAAACAAAAGTAGCCCCCGCAAGTGAAGCGTCGTTACAGGTGGTCAAACCAACAAGAGAGACATATACCATAAAATAACAGACTGAGGAACTGATTCCTGCCATAAACAGTCACCCCAGAGAGTCTGGTCTGTCACCTGAGAAAAATGAGTAAGAATGCAAGTCAGTCAAATTGATTTGCAGGACCACAGATTCTTTTCTTCTACCTAGACTGTCAAGCAAACTACAGGCAACCATCTGAAGAGAATACTGGCACTTGCATACTGTAAAATTTCAAAGCCAATCCTTACAATTACATATCACGTTCACAAATGTATGCTACTGCAAGGTGCATGTTTATACTTTTGTTTGTGACTAGAATTATAAAGAAAAAACAAATTCTCTTCCTATAGATAATTTCATGAACAGACAAAATTTCTACAGCATACCTCACACCATACACTAAAATTCTTCCAGACGAATTAAAAGAGCTAACGTTTCAAAATATTTTTTTAATATTTTTTCTTCCTCTTAAGAGAGAATTTTTCCTCTAATCTTGACATTAGGAAATCCTTATTCTAACGCAAGATTTTAACCTAGAAGCCATAAAAAAAGGAGATTGATAAACTTGATTTAATAAAAACATAAACCATTCATACAGTAAAAGGCACCATAAACAAAAGTTAAGAGACAGTGGAGAAAATACTCACAACACACAAAACAGACAAGAAAAATCAAGAACACATAAAGAATTCCTACAAATCAATATTTAAAAAAGGTAATCACAAATCGAATACAACAATACATTAAAAAGATCATATATCGTGATCAAGTGGGTTTCATTTCAGGGATGCAGGGATGGTTCAACATCCACAAATCTATCAACGTGATACACCACATTGACAAAATGAAGAATAAAAATCACATGATCATCTCAATAGATAGAGAAAGCATTTGACAAGATACAGCATCCATTTATGATAAAAACTCTAAATAAAATGGGCATAGAAGGAAAATACCTCAACATAATGAAGCCCATATATGACAAACCCACAGCAAATATCATTCCCAACAGAGAAAAACTGAAAGCTATCCCTCTAAGAACAGGAACCAGACAAGGATGCCCACTGTCACCACTCTTATTTAACATAGTATTGGAAGTCCTAGCCAGAGCAATCAGGCAAGAAAAAGAAATAAAAGGGATCCACATTGGAAAAGAAGTGGTGAAACTGTCACTCTTTGCAGACGACATGATTTTATACATAGAAAACCCTAAAGAATCCACTAAAAAACTTTTAGAAACAATAAATGAATACAGTCAAGTTGTGGGATACAAAATCAAGATACAAAAATTGGTTGCGTTTCTATACACTAACAACGAAGTAGCAGAAAGAGAAATTAAGAATACAATCCCATTTACAATTGCAACAAAAAGAATAAAATACCTAGGAATAAACTTAACCAAAGAGGTGAAAGATCTGTACACTGAAAAGTATAAAACATTGTTGAAAGAAATCGAAGTAGACACAAAGAAACAGAAAGATATCCCATGCTCTTGGATTGGAAGAATTAACATCGTTAAAATGTCCATACTTCCTAAAGCAATCTATAGATTCAACGCAATCCCTATCAAAGTTCCAACAACATTTTTCACAGAAATAGAACAAAGAATCCTAAAATTTATATGGAACAACAAAAGACCCCGAATAGCCAAAGGATTCCTGAGAAAAAAGAACAAAGCTGAGGGTATCACTCTCCCTGATTTCAAAATACGCTACAAAGCCATAGTAACCAAAACAGCACAGTACTGGCATAAAAAGAGACACACAGATCAATGAAACAGAATCGAGAGCCCAGAAATAAACCCACACATCTATGGACAGCTAATATTCGACAAGGGAGCCAAGAGCATACAATGGAGAAAGGAGAGTCTCTTCAATAAATGGTGTTGGGAAAACTGGACAGCCACATGCAAAGAATGAAAGTAGACCATTATCTGACACCATGCACAAAATCAACTCAAAATGGATTAAAGACTTGAATGTAACACCCGAAACCATGAAACTTCTAGAAGAAAACATAGGCAGTATGCTCTTTGACATTCGTCTTAGCAGCACATTTTCAAGTCCCATGTCTGACTGGGCAGGGGAAACAAAAGAAAAACTGAACAAATGGGACTACATCAAACTAAAAATCTTCTGCACAGCAAAGGAAACCATCAACAAAACGAAAAGACAACCTAACAATTGGGAGAAGATATTTGCAAACCATATATCAGATAAGGGGTTAATATCCAAAATATACAAAGAACTCATACATCTCAACAACAAAAAAACCAACAACCCAATTAAAAAATGGGCAAAAGATCTGAACAGAGATTTCTCCAAAGAAGATATCTGGATGGCCAACAGGCATATGAAAAGATGCTCAACATCATTAGCTATCAGGGAAACGCAAATCAAAACTACAATGAGGTATCACCTCACTCCGGTCACAATGGCTACAATTAACAAGACAGGAAACAACAAGTGTTGGAAAGGATTGGAGAGAATGGAACCTTCATACACTGCTGGTGGGAGTGCAAACTTGTGCAGCCACTATGGAAAGCAGTATGGAGTATCAGAAAATTAAGAAGAGATCTACCATATGATCCAGCTATCCCACTGCTGGGTATTTATCCAAAGAACTTGAAAACACAAATGCATAAAGATACATGCACCTCTATGTTCACTGCAGCATTATACACAATAGCCAAGACTTGGAAGCAACCTAGGTGCCCATCAAGGGACGAATGGATAAAGAAGATGTTGTGTATATACACAATGGAATACTACTCAGCCATAAGAAATGATGAAATCTGGCCATGTGTGACAACATGGATGGTCCTTGAGGGTAATATGCTGAGTGAAATAAGTCAGAGAGAGAAAGTCAAATACCGTATGATCTCACTCCTAAGTAGAAGATAAAAACAATGACAAACACATAGCAATGGACATTGGACGGGCAGTTGCCATAGGGGAAGGGGGGGAGGGCAAAAGGGGTGATTAGGCTCACATGTGAGGGGAAGGACTCTAATTCGTTTTTGGGTGGTGAACATGATGTAATCTACACAGAATTCAAAATATATTACGATGTACATCTGAAAGCTATATATTGTTATAATCCAATGTTACTGCAATTAAAAAATAATAAAAAATTTAAAAAAATAAAAAGGTAATCAATGGCATAGGAGAGACATACAGATTAATGCAATAAAACTAAGGGCCCAGAAATAAAGCCATATATATCTATGTTCTCTTGATTTTTGACAAGGATGCCAAGCAGTTCAATGGGAAAAGGATGGACTTTTCAACCAATGGTCTGGGACAAATGGATAGCCACATGCAAAAGAAGTTAGAATCTACCTCAAATCCGGACAAAAATGATCAAAGACTTAATCACAGCAGCAAAAGAAAAAACAGATCAATTCACCAAATTTAAAACCACGTGCTGCAAAAGGACATAACCAAGACAGCGAAAAGACAACCCAAGATGGGAGAAAATATTTGCAAACCATCTATCTGATTAAGGTCTAATATCCATAATATAAAAAGAATTATTACAACTCAAAAATAAAAAAATAATCCAATTTTTAAATGGACAAAACATCTGAAGAGACATTTCTCCAGACATGACGTATAAATGGCCAATAAGAACATGAAAAGATACTCAACATCATTAGCCATCAGGGAAATGCAAATCGAAAAAGATACTACTTCACCCAGTAGGATGACTATAATCAAAAAGACAGATAACAGTAAGTATTGACCAGAATGGAGAAATTGAAATCTTCATACATTGCCAGTGGGAATTAAAATGATGCAGCCACTGCTGAAAATAGTTTGGCAGGTCCTCAAAAAGGTAAACAAAATTACCACTGTATTAGACCCAACAATTCCACTCCTAGATATATACCCAAGAGAACTAAAAACACATCTACATAAAAACTTACATATGAATGTTCACAGCAACATTATTCATGATAGCCAATATATGGAAACAACCCAAATGTCCATTAACTGATGAACTTAATAACAAACTGGTATATCCATACAATGAATTATTATTTGGCCATAAAAAGGAATGAAATACTGATACACGCTACAACTTGGATGAACTTTAAAATATGCGGAATGAAAGAAGCCAGACACAAAAGGCCATATATCACATCATTTCATTTTCATGCAACGTCCAGAATAGGTAAATCCATAAAGACAAAAACTAGCTTAGTGGTTGCTAGAGGGTGGAGGGAGAGGAGGATGCAGAGTTATTGCTAGTAAGTACAGCATGTCTTTTTTAGGGTGATGAAAACATTCTGGAATTAAATAGCGGCAATAGTTGCACAGCCTTGTGAATGTACTAAAGCCAATGAATTATACACTTTAAAATGGAGAATTTTATGGTATATGAATTATATCACCATAAAAAATTTTCAAAATGAGATAATCACAGAAAATGGCAAAAGGATATGAACACACAATAGAAGAACATAAACATAGTAGACAAAAAATTACACCTCACTGATAGAGAAATGCAAAATAAAATTCTTTTACCTATCATACTGGCACAAAATTGAAAGACTGGTAATATTTCACGTTTGGGAGAATGTGGGGAAATGGTACGCTGATGCTTTGATGGTGAGAGTCCACCAATTCTGTCTTTTGCCCTTTAAAAAAAACAACTATGAAGATTCATTCCTCCAACAATTTTCAGCTAACCTTCTAAGTATCAGCAAACATCTCAAAAAGGGTCAGTAAGATACAGGCCAGAGTCTGGAGAAATGAGGTGCCAGGAAAAAGCAAAGGGTCAGGAAAAGGGCAGAGAGGTCCTTTTGTTTAAGGTTGGCCTCAGCCTTATCAACTCAATAGTATCCACTGTATTTGCCATTGACGACTGCTAACGAAAAAAACAGGTTTATTTGGCGAAATTAAGGTGATCTAAATCTGCAAAGCAGACCAATTAAAAAAAACAGTACCAGCCTCTTCTACTTCCAAGAGATGCATACATAGTAAATAAAAATGCCTTTTATAAATAACTTGCCTTACCTAAATCACTTTTCCCATGTGTTAGAAATTATTCACAGATTCAAGGAAGAGTCAAAGGAGAAAAATAATGAAACTCACCTGTCCAATGACTTTCAGTTTTATGTATTCTCCTTCCTTCTTATCCCCCAAATCCTCAGTTGAAGGTTTTGCCTCCTGAAAGAAAAGGACATTTAAAGAAAAGAGCAAAAAAGGTCCCAACCCAATTACTGTCCCAAACACTAGTTCACTAGAAATCAAGAACGAGGTCTCTTTTCTTACAATATCCTACAATAATGGTAATAACACTTCGCCGTGCATCAGAACCCCCCAAGGACTGGTTAAGCCCCCTAGGCCCCACTCCCAGTTTGTTCTGTAGGTCTGGGGTAGGGCTGCAATTTGCATTTCTAACAAATTACCACTCTGCTGGGCAGAGGAACAACCTGGAAACCATTACCCTTACAGTCAATTCCTATTAGTCAAAGGAAGCTCATTCTCCATGAATTCTTAACCAAACATTCTGAACCCAAGATTATCTTCTCACAGCCTATGGGGAGAAGTTAACTACGCCCATTACAAAACTATACTAAGAAACACAAATTAATCATAGTAGCATAAGCAAACTCTATTTAGGAGGAAATCAAATGGCCAAGCATCTGGCCTAACATACTCTAGAGTCAAAACAAATCAGTTTTCTCTCACCTACTATTTTAGACTACCTGAAGCGTTATATGCAATGTCAGAAGATTAGGCTTGGCTGAAAAAGAATTAGGGGAATTGAACCTAAATGAGAGAAAAGCACAAATGGTAAGCAGGAAAAGGGAAGAGGAAACCAGACTGGAAGAAAGAAAAGAGAGTCACAAAGGAATTCCAAATGAAGGGATACTGAAAAGAAAACGAAACTAACACAATAAATTAGTTGAAACAACTTCACCACGAAGTATCTAAGAAAAGTAAGCCACTTTTTCTTTTTTAAGATTTTTTATTTTTTCCTTTTTCTCCCCAAAGCCCCGCCGGTACATAGCTGCATATTTTTTTTAGTTGTGCGTCCTTCCAGTTGTGGCATGCGGGACTCCGCCCCAGCATGGCCTGACAAGCGGTGCCACGTGCGCAGCCAGGATCCCAACCGGCGAAACCCCGTGCTGCCAAAGCAGAGGAACCCAACCACCCAGCCACGGGGGCGGACCCGTAAGCCACTTTTAGTAAAGGAGGAAGCCTGGAAAATTTCACTCAATGGTGTGATAGAAGCAGCTTTCCCATGTGCTATATCTTTGTTTGGCCACCAAATAAATTATTCACTTACTTAAATATATACTATATTATTCATAACAATTTCAAAGTGTTAATCCATGCTTGATAAGAATATAACCAACCATATTGTATCTTAAAAATAAAATAACGGCCTTACCTGTGTATCTCACGCCAGTAACTTAAAACTAATAAACTCTTTGACACTCAAAATTTAACAGAAAATATTAAACTAGAAGTAGCTTTTAACTTTAAGATAGAGGCTAGTGGGGGCCAGCCCTGTGGCCGAGTTTTAAGTTTACGCGCAGAGGCGGCCCAGGGTTTCGCAGGTTGGGATCCTGGGCGCAGACATGGCACCGCTCATCAAGCCACACTGAGGCGGTGTCCCACATGCCACAACCTGAAAGATCCACAACTAAAAATACACAACTATGTACCCGGGGGCTTTGGGGAGAAAAAGGAAAAATCTTTTAAAACAATAAATAAATAAAATAAAATAAAATGCCATCTGACCTGCCCAGAATCTTCAGGGTTCAGTTCAAACTCCTTAGCTGACACACAGTGGTCCTTCGTGTGCTGGTCCTTATTCTCCTGTTTCTTACTAATAATACCCTTTGCTCCAGCCATATTGAACTATCTACAACTCCTTGAACATGGCACCCTCTATCTTATCTCCCCTATCTCTGTACAAGCTAATTCCCTCTGCTTGGAATGTCCTTTCCTACCCTAATCCCTTTTCAAGACCACTCGGGCATCACTTCCTACAAAATGATTTCCCAGACCACCCTCTTAAATGTCCCATACTGCTTACTTGTATCTATTATAACCACATTCGCATGCCTGTATCTCCCACTAGACTAAGCTCCTTATTGGCATGCCTTACTCTTCTTTGTATTTCTGGTCAAGCACAGTGCCTGGTACTTTGAAGATATTCAATATGCTTGCCAAATAAATTAATGTTTTCTGTGATGGTTTTGTATGTCTTGTCTCACCGTAAGTGTATAAGGAGAGGGTCCTAAGTTTTTCATCTTTATAATCTCTGTAGTGCCAGGCGAATACTAGGCAATTATTTAATGCTCGCTGAATTAAGGTGACAGCACTACTTTCTGTATCATACCACAAAATGTTACTAACGCTTCATACTTCTACTCTACACAACAGTCAGTCCAAACAAAAATCCTTTCAGATTTTTATATTCACAGTTGAAAATAAGAATTCACTCCGTTCATAAGAACATGTGAACACAGGGATTTGCTATTTCCACAAACAAGGCGCCACTTTCCCTAGTCGCTCCATTTCGGCGACGTCTTCCAGACTGAAGCCCCACAGCAGTGTCATCGGTGCCACTTGTTTAACAGCCTCATGCTTGCCTAACGCAGCCATCCAATTTTTCCTGTGCTACCTTTTTTTCTTTTGACAAACTAGTCTGGAAAGTGAGAAGATCTTAGATAAAAAAGGCCAAAGTTTGTCTCCAGAGATTTCAGCGTCTTTTGTATGCTCTTTCCTTCTCTCCCCCGTAAAAAAGCAGCCAATACAGAATGGTATGGCACACTAGCTACCAAACAGTGCAAGCATACAGCACTGGGTCTGGGACACCAGGTCATCAGAGAAAAGAGAATCCCAGAGAGGGCCGGTTGATTTGGCTGGAGAGGATGCACAGCCCAAGAGCAGAAAAACCTGGTAACCTAAGAAAAAGTAAATGTATGTACAAGATCAAAGAGAGGAACTGAAAACCTCTAAGTTTTCAGGTGTCATCCAGAGACTGAATCATGGTACCTGGAATGGTAAAGGAATTTATCAGACACCAGGCACTATCAACTCTTCTTTGCAAGATATAGAAGGAATAGCTTGGAAATAGAAGACGGCTGGATCTGGAAAGAGAATTAGACTGGAAAGGACAGAAAACACAACGATCCTCATTTAAAAATATAAAAAATTCATGAGAAGGATTTTATTGTGCCATTTCAAAGTCAAAAAACAAGGACTTTGCTTAGAAGTGCTCTGCCAATCAGTATGCTGACAATCCAATCACATGGAGAGAGCATCACACTTTACCCACAGTCTGTCACCGACCCTTCCACTCATACAAGGGTTGTTCGTTCTTCTGAATGAGGGGAGATTCTGAGGAAATCCAAAAACAAAGAATGCATTTACCCTAGTTTGATGACATTAACAAATCTGTTCACTTTTTAAGGAGTGACAACAATATCCTGGTCATGTCAAAAGAAAAAGTACTTCTCTTTTAGAGATACATACTGAAATATTTACAGATAAAATGTCTGGGACTGGCTTCAAAATAACATGAGGGATTCAAGTGGGGCTGTGCAGCTGAAATAAGACAGCCAAGAGATGGATATATAGGTACAATTATATGTACATTAAAATTTTCCATAATAAAACATTTCATAAAAATGCATTCACTCAAAGTTTCCAAAAATTCTGTTAACCATAGGTCTTACTGTAACATATCAGTTTACTTTATTTCCTAATGAAGCAAGCTCAACAAGGGTTAAATTGGATAATTCTAATACTTATATCCATTATTAAAAAATACAAACTCCAAAATCACCATAAAGTCTTCTCCCTCATAATTCAATGAATTTACCACAATTCTAAAAACACAAAAATACACATACATTTTCAGCTTCATGCTACACATATTCAAACTTAATGAGACGGTACTAGAGATCTGGAACGGAACTGACCAAATTTAGCTCCATAACTTCAAAGTTTAAGTCGGGCTGTCAAGACACTGGGTCTTCTGTAAATCTACATTCAACCCTACAATTGTGGTTAAACACTAAACATGCACAGACAACTTCTCAGGAACTGAAAATTATAATTGAAAATTGCACTGGTTGTGTAAACCCTACTCTTTGATCCTAGACTACGGACGTATGCAAAGCCTGGAACAAACTGGCCTGACCGTATCTAAAAGTACCAGCACATAGATGAGGTATGGCAGACAGGCAGTTGTTCATTACCTATCCAATATCCATTTTCCCCTTCTTCCTTACAAAGGGAAGCCTAAATGTGCCCAGCTAAAAAAGAATATTTCCCAGCTTCTCTTAAGGCCACATGATGCAGTGCTGGTCAATGAGAGAAAAGATGACATAGTTTTTGGTATACTTTTTCCCTTTGCTTTATCCCTTTCTCCTGCCTGGAACAAAGATACAAAGCAACCTTTTTGTGCCCACAAGGAGACAAGCATGAGCTGTTAAGGATGGAGGAGAAAGGCATACGAAGGCATTGTGGCACTATCTTACCAGCCCTGAACTACTTACGTCTGGATGTATTTCATGAGAAAAATAAACTGCATATTTGTTTAACTTACTATATATCAGATTTTCTGATATTCAGGCCAAAACCAATCTAACCCGACATAGGAAGTGCTGTAAATAGGTATCGTTTGGCTCATGTTAAAAACAGGTCCTAGAAAACCACCTCAATGTGCGTGAAAAGCAGAATGGAGAAGTAAATTGTGGTACCTTCACACAATGGAATGCAATACGGCAATGAGATTTAACAAGATACAACTACACACAATAATATGGACAATCTCCAAACAATGAGCAAAAGAAGCCAGACACAGAAGTATACACTGTATGATTCCACTTATATCATGTTATAATGTATAAAACCAGGCAAAACTAATCTGTGTGTTAGTTAGGCTAGTGGTTCTTAATTTGGGTGCTGGCTGCATAAACATGATCAATTTGTGAAAGTTCAAACTATCCATTTATGTGCACTTTTTCATATGTATATTAATCTTCAGTAAAACCTTTAAAAATAACTGGCCCTGAACACTGAGAACAGTGAGTCCAGCAAACAGAACTCCACCCTTCCTTCCTTCAGGTCTTTTCCTTCAGACTCTCATTAGCTCAGCAAAGGCAATCACAGGCAAAAAGAATGGTCGAAATAGAAAAGCATAACAAATACCATACATCTTTAAATAAATCTGAGTCATGTTGTAGGAATATTCAAAATTTAACCGTAAAACTAAGGTGCTCAATGATAAAACCTGTGTGAACTTACCAACATGACTTTTTTGGAGTATCAGATAATTATCTACCAAAAAAAAAAATCACAATTTCAGGAAATTCCAAAATGGGAATACTACATGGCTTAGAGAAAATTATCCGTAACAATCCCAATGTCCTGGAAGATGCAAATGATTTGATCTTGGAGATAAAGTTACCAGGTCTATCGCAAATAGAAGTAAAGGTCAAGAAGGTATGCAAAAGCATCATAAAAGGAAAACGACTCCACTCGGACAGCCAGCCCTTCCTCCGGACCCAAACGTCACGGGAACTGAAAGAGGAGGAGGAGGACCTGCTGCTTCATGTTTCTGAGGCAACCCTCCAATTCTAGGGCCGAGAATGATGCTGACAGCACACTGACAGTCAAGAAATACTTGATAAATGAATGAATCTGACCACTCATTCCTTCAAAAACTTTTACTAAAGTATCCAGTCACTTTGCCCGGGCACTTCAGGAAAAAAAGAATGAAGAAAGCCTGATTCCTGACCCTGAAAAGCAAATGGTCCAATGGAGAAAGACACTTAAGTAAATAACTGTAACACTATATAAAAAGCTATAACGGAGACATTCTAACTGCCCTGGGGAACTAATGGGTGTCACGACATACTTGACAATTGCTTTATAGTTTTGCAATTTGAACTACTCAACTAACCTTCAAGAGTACTCTAACCATAACAATCACATTCAGTTTTCAAAATATTATTAAGTATTGTTTAGGTGACATTTGCTTTGAAATGTTTTATTATAATCTATATGTTTGCAACACCCACTAGCAGCACCTCATATATCTATCAGAGAGAAGAGAGAACATATCTTTACTCTCCTAGGCCATGGAATGCTTAATGTATGTATCACTACCTGCTCAAATCATAGCTACAGTTTAACGTACTTATTCTATGATATAAATAGTAGTATACACAATTATGAATTTTAATATACGCCCAGTTCATCGTATTCTTCTGCTCTCTCAAGCCAACAATTACTAAGATCAGTAAACAGCAACAGGGAGATATAAAGAACACTGCAGGGAATAATGCTATCCTAACAGAAGAAATACAATTCATGTCATAGATTAAAGATAACTGCAAATTCACGGTTACTCTTCCCTTTGAGAAACGGAGTCTAAATGCCTTTCCCTTGGTGACTATAGTTAATAATACTGTATTGCATATTTGAAAGCTAAGAGAGTAAACCTTAAAAGTTCTCACACAAGAAAAAAATTTGTAACTATGTGTGGTGATGGATGTTAACTAGATTTATTGTGATCATTTCAAAATATATACAAATATTGAATCACTATGTTGTACACCTGAAACTAATGTGACATGTCAATTATATCTCAATAAAAATAAATAAATCTCTTGAATTTGGGCTGGCCTCAGTGAACTGCCTGACCAACCAAATGCGAAAGTGAGTTCCAACGCTAGGTCCCAGGAGGCTTGAGGTTTCCACTCCGCTTCTCTGGGAACACTCACTCTCTTGTGAGGCCTGAGCTGCCATAGGTCTGACTATCCTGGGATCCCCAGGCTGAAGAGAACACATGATGAGACCACTCACAGAGGCCCTGAGACTGTAAGAACAGTCCAGCTATTTGAGTAAGCCTAGCTGAGGCCCCCACACAAGGAGCGATGATGAGTCCAACTCACAGAGCCCTGCTCAGTGGCAGATTTATGAGCAAATTACAAGATTGTTGTTTTAAGCCACTAAGTTTTGAGGTAGCTTGTTAGGAACCAACAGATAACCTCAATTACATAATGGTCCAAATCCTTGACCAAAGATAAAAGGAAATCATTCAATCAATCTCTCTCTCTGACTCTGAGGCGGGGGCAGGGAGAACGAACCTTGTCATAACAGATTCAGTTAGCATTTAAAGCAAACCAGTCATCCAAATTATTACAAATTAACAGACCTGAACTGAAGAGCTGAAGTCCTCACTGCCTTTGATGATTCTGACATACGAAAAAAAAAGATAAACTTGAAGACGGGGAAGGAGAAAGGGAAAATATTTGGACAAATCACCCTTGCCCATTTGATATTAAGCTTCTGGTTCTATGTGAGTGCTTAATTTTGCTGCAAGGTGATTAGGCTAAAGGAGAGCACCCAATCCGTTACTGGTTAAAGTCTAGTCCTTAACCTTTTTGAGGGATCATGTACCCCTGATGAAAGCTATTTCTTTCTCCCTTAAAAAAAATACACATGCACAAATACTCACAAAACAATCTATACAATTTCAGTGAATTTTCAGCCCTTAAGGTCCATGAACCTCAGGTTTAGAAACTATTTTAGAAGATTATTCAATAATGGTCCACAAATCCACTACATAATGGCAGCATTGTCAGAATTATAAGAAAGCATTTCACTCAAATTCCAAAAATAATCATTTTTCATTAATCAATGGAGAACCCAGCAATTTAAGTCTCGTGTGAATTTAATATCCACCTATTTTAACCTGAAATTATTACTCAATTTCAATATCTTAGCAACAGACAATAACCTTCTGAGAGGTACTTCAGAAAACACATGATTCTAAAAGAATCTGGTTTAAATTAAGATTGTGATTCAGTCTCATCTGCTGATATTGCATAGTTGTAACTTGGGATTCTTACTCTCACTCATAAGCCTCTTAAGGGTGAGAGTGGAGCTGCATATCTCTTTAAATCCTTAGTACTCAACACTGGAACTGTACTGGGTCCTGATTATTAATAATGATGCTGGTCAATCAACCTAAAGCAACAGTTCTCAAACTTCTTGGTCTCAGGACTCTTTTACACTTTTAAAAATTATTTAGAACCCCCTAAAGCTTTTGTCAGGTTGGTTATGTCTACTGAGGTATACAATATTTAGACACTGAAACCACCAAGAAATGTTTTAAATATTAATTCATTTTTAAAATAACAATAAACTCATTATATATTAGCAAAGAACATTTTCATTAAAAATAGTTTCCAAAACAAAACTAATGAGAAGAGTGACACTGTTTCTGCATTCTTGCAAATCTCTCAATGCCTGCCTTAACAGAAAGCAGGTGGATTTTCACATCTGCTTCTACATTTCAATCTGTTGTAATACCACAGGTCATTTAAGTCTTGAGAAAACTCCACTAAACACTCATGAAAGAATGAAGAGTGAAAAAGACAAATAATGTGTCATGTGCTGGTATTATCATGAAAATAGTTTTGGCCTCGAGGACCCCCTGAAAAGGATCTAAAGAACCTCTGGCCTACAGCCACCTGTTAGTGCCCCAGGTCCTTTATTTTTTCCCTCACGTCTTTCTTAAATGACCGGAATTCAATCTGGTGGAATAAATTCTACCATTTACTTCATAAGTCCTTCTGTACATTTCTGTTTCAACATGCTTCCTAGCCACTTCTGAGCATCAAAATAAAAGGCTGACGAAACTGAGCATTTACACCTGTTCCTCCCTCCCTGGTAACCAAGTAAACAACTATCTAGGGAAATACTTATAATGCCATTCCCATACCAACTTGGGAATTAACCTCGACTGTTAGTAAGAAGACCCATCCAAAACTATCTAGATTATGGTTAAGCTTTAAAAACATACATGTGCATTTTGCACGACAGTACAAATCCACAAAAGCATCACTTGCTCTCACCAAGTGGTACAAAACTGAACTAGGTTAAAAGCCAGGGGAATAAGTGTTAAATTTAAAAGCTCAAGTACACTACGGAGTTGAATGAAAAACAGTTTCCTAGATAACTATCACTAAACAAGCAAAAGGTCCAAAAATACTTTAAAAAGTCAATGTCGCCTGAGCAACAAAACGAAGTCCAGACAAAAACCTTACGAATTAAAAACTAGCCATAAGCGTGGTTAACTACAAAAAGATGAGGAAGAAAAACTTAACTACGGAAAACCGAATACTCCTGATTGAGTGCAAATTCCAAGGAAATACTTGATAGTAAATACTAACATTGAGATGGAGCACTTTGCCAAAATCCGCAGCTTTCTACAAATGTTCTGCAACTGCTCTCCATACACGGAGCTTTCCTATCCTTTTCCTACAAGGGATCAGTCACCTTCAGGTTAATGCCCAGATGAAATGTTTTGAGTTGCTCTAGCAGTTTTGTGCTACTTTCTTTCTTGGTTATTCTGAGTGCTCTCTTACAACTGGAGAGCCGCTCAACCAATCCCGAGTAAGGAAAGGGAAAGTACAAGAAAAGAGGCGACAGCTCCGCACCCCCACACGGCAAGACTCCGAGCGCGGCGGCGGCCCGGCCCTCGCCGCAATCGCAATCCGGACGGAAAGCAGAGCTTTCTAGGTTCCCAGCAACCCGAGACCGCGTCTCCCTGCCCCCGCCCCCACGTCCCCACTCAGGAACTACCCAAAGACCCAGACCAAAAAGTGGAGTACAGCCGCTTTTCAGGGCCCGGAGCCTCCAGGGCAGGGATTCTCTCCCGTTACATAACCGGGGCCTAGGGCCCCGCTTCTGCAATCAGTCCTCGGAGAGGGAGGCGGACGGGCTCCCCAGGGACCCTCGCGGGGGGTGGAAGCCGGGCTCTGCACCTGGTGGACTGGAGACAGAAGGGGGCCGACTTGACGGAGGCCGCGGCCAGAGGCGCTGGGGCGAGGGGACGAGCGAGCCCGGGGAGCGGCAGGGCGGCTCCCGGAGGCCCGCGGCAGGCCCCGGCGTCTGCGGCCCCAGCCCACTCCCTTCCTCCCGGGCCGAGGCCCCACCGGCCGCCCCCTCCCCCAGGGCGCGCTCCCCTCCCCCGCGCCTCCATCCCGGCCCCGGCTGAGCGGCAGGCGGCCCTGCCGAGGAGGGCCTCGGCCCCGCCATCGCGCGCGCCCAGCCCGGTACCTGGTCAGACATGGTGACGGCGGCTTCCCCCGGGGTCTCCGCGCAGCAGCAGCCTCGGGCACGCAGGACCTCGCTCCGGGGTTTACAAATCCGTCTCTCTTCCCTACAGCACAACACCGCGGCTGGAGGGACTTCCGCTACGCCTCGCGTCACTTCCGGTACGCGCCGGGGGAGGGACGGGCGAGAGGGGAAGGCGAGGCGGGAAAACGGCGGGGAGCCGACGGCCGGGAGGGCTCGCGCGCCGCTGTGTTGGTGGTCGCGCGAGTGACTCAACGACAGTCTCCTCAGCGCCGCCGAGCGCCGGGGCCCGCGCCCGTCCCCCGGCGACAGTTCCCGGTCCCCAAAGTTGCTGTTGGGAACCGTAGCGACAGCCCAGACTCCTCCCTCCCGGACACCTTGCGCGTCTCTGAACGCCGAGCCCGACGCTTCTATTGTCTCCCGGCCTGGCTCGTCAGCCTTCCTAAATAATCTGAATTGAATCCCTGTGCTTCTGACCCCAGAGCTAACGTTTTTGGTTAACCAGCGCCCTGCTTCCCCCGCTTGCCAAACACATGACCTTGATTAAAAAAAGAAAGCAAAACAGTCATCCCATTGGACACAATCTCGATGAGCTGATTCCAACCCGTGAATTCCTTGCTCTGAGTTAACGATGATCCTTCTATGATTTCTTTTTCAAAATACAGTGGCTCTACGGGCATAAGCGTAGAGAATCAGGATGTAAACAAATGGAATAGAATTGAGATTCCAGAAATAAATCAATAAACCCTCACACATCAATTAATTTTGCACAAGAATGCCACAATTCAATGGTGAAAGAAGCACTTCAACAAATGTTACTGGAACAAGTGGATACCGACTTGCAAAATGAATTTGGTTTACTACCTCAAAACATGAAAAATTAACTTAAAACGGATCAAAGGCCTAAATGTAAGAGCTACAACTCTTAAGAGAAAACATAAGTATAAAACTTGACCTTGGGTTAAGTGAGAGCTTCTTAGATATGACGCCAAAAGCACAAACAACGAAAGAAAAATAAATACGTTGGACTTAATCAAAGTTAAAAACTTTTGTCTAGGGGCCAGCCCAGTGGTGCAGCAGTTAAGTTTGCATGTTCCCCTTGGGCAACCGGGTAGCCCGGGGTTTGCCAGGCTGGATCCCGGGTGTGGACATGGCACCGCTTGGCAAGCCATGCTGTGGCAGGCGTCTCACTTATAAAGTGGAGGAAGATGGGCACGGATGTGAGATCAGGGCCAGGCTTCCTCAGCAAAAAGAGGGAGATTGGCAGCAGGTGTTAGCTCAGGGCTAATCTTCCTCAAACGAAAAAAAAAATCAAATATAAAAAACGTTTTCCTTTTGGGGCTGGCCCCGTGGCCGAGTGGTTAAATTTGCGCGCTCCGCTTCAGGCGGCCCAGTGTTTCGTTGGTTCGAATCCTGGGCGCGGACATGGCACTTCTCATCAGACCACGCTAAGGCAGCGTCCCACATGCCACAACTAGAAGGACCCACAACGAAGAATATACAACTATGTACTGAGGGGCTTTGGGGAGAAAAAGGAAAAAATAAAATCTTTAAAAAAAAAAAAACTTTTGTCTTTTGCGTTGAAAAGACAACCTAAAGAATGGGGAAAAATATCTGCAAATAATGTATCTGATAAGGGTCTAGTATTCAGAATACATAAAGAACTATTACAATTCAATAATAAAAAGACAAATAATCATTTAAAAATGGGCAAAAGATCTGAATAGACATTTCTCCAAAGAAGGTATACAAATAGACATGACAAGATGCTCAACATGATTAGCCATCAAGGAAATGCAAATTAAAACCACAATGAGGTACCCATTCACGCCCACTAGGGTGTCTATAATCAAAAAGACAGATGATAATAACAAGAGTTAACAAAGATATGGAGAAATTAGAACCCTCATACCCTACTTAGTGGGAATATAAAATGCTTTGGAAAACCTACTGGCATTGCCTCAAACTGTTAAAAGTAAAGTTACCATGACCCAGCAATTTACTCCTAGATATATACCCAAGAGAACTGATAACATATGCCCAGACAAAAACATGTACACAAATGTTCACAGCAGCATTGTTCATAACAGCAAAAAAGTGGAAACAACCCAAATGTCCATCAACTGGCTAATGGATAAACCAAAGTGGCATATCCATACAATGGAATACTATTAAGCTATAAAAAAAGGAGGAAGTACTCATACAATGTGAATGAACATTGAAAACGTGCTAAGTAAAAGGAGCCAGTCACAAAATATGATTTCATTTACATGACCTGTCAAGAATAGGCAAATCTATAGAGACAGAAAATAGATTAGTGGGCTACTGCTCCAGCCTTCTGCTAGGGCTGGGGGAATAGCGAAGAAGTAGGGAATGACTGCTAAGGGGGAGAGGTTTCTTTTGGGGGTGATGAAAATGCTCTAAAATTGATTGTGATGGTTGCACAGCTCTGTGAATATACTAAAAAACTAAAAATTATACACTTTAAATAGGTGAACTGTATGATATATCTCAGTACAACTGTTATGTATGTATTTTTAAATGGCTCTGAGAAGAGCTGCTAATAATAAGGAAGCATAGGATGTTAATAAGGGAGCATATAGGACAGTCACATCCAACCAAGCTCATGAAAATCTTCCAAAAGAAATAATAAAATAAGGAGCCAGCCAGGTGGCATAGTAGTTAAGTTCATGTGCTCCACTTTGGTGGCCCGTGGTTCACAGGTTCGGATCCCAGGCGCAGACCTACACACAGCCCATCAAGCCATGCTGTGGAGGTGTCCCACATACAAAATAGAGGAAGATGGGCACAGGTGTTAGCTTAGGGACAGTCTTCCTCAAGGAAAAAAAAAAAAGCAAGATTGGCAACAGATGTTAGCTCAGGGCCAAACTTCCTTACCAAAAAAAAAAAAATAAAACAAATAAATAAATAAAATAAAATAAAATCTAAATTGAAATCAGAATAAGTTGATACAAGCTATAGCAGCAGTTCCTAAGCATTTTGGTCCCAGAACTCCTTTAAACATTTAAAAATTATTGAATACCCCAAAGAGCTTTTGTTTATGTGTGTTATATCTAACGATATTTACCATATTAGATATTAAAAGTGAGAAAATTTTAAAATATATATTAATTCATTGAAAAATAATAAGCCCTTTATTATGTAATATGTAAGCATAAATAACATATTTGTATGAAAAATGAGCACGTTTTCCAATACAAAGAAAACTAGTAAGAATAGTGGTGGTGTTTTTAATTTTTGCAAATGGCTTTAATTTCTTTAATGCCTAGCTTGATAGAAGACAGGAGGGTAGTTATAGCTACTTCTTCATTCAGTTGTTGCCATGTTGGTTGCAGCTGGTTGAAGTACATAAAGAAAATCTAACCTCACACAGATATGTAATTGGGCAAGGGGAGGGGAAGGACTGTTTCAATGGCCTTTTCAGATAACTATGAATATTTTTTTGGTAGCACATCCAAACTTGACAAGTGGTAGTTTCTTAATTGAAATGTGGAGCTTCAAACCATATGACTGAACTTTTTGTGCTCTGTTACATTAAAAATCCATTAGTCTATTCTGTATTTTGGGTACATAGTTTACCGATGTAAATTTTGTAACATCATGGATTGGTGGTTCAGAAAACATTGATTCACTGAGTTATTCAGATCTCCAAAATGTTGACACATTTCATTATATAATATCTAAAAATCATATTCATTATTTTCATAGACTCATCAGAAAAAGTCTTTAAGTATTAGGAACTGTCAAACTCACAGTAATGAATACAAGTTTTCCAAAATGCTAATTTTTGCATGAAAGCTCGAATTTTGTCATTGGCAAGAATTATTGTCAGTTTTTTTTTAAGTGTTAGGCTCATTTGTTCATTTTTTGAGAAAATGTCTCCTATATTTCCAAGTCTGAATAAACATGATTGACCTGTTGTTTGTCCTGTCACACAAAAATAATGTTCCTTTTTTGAAAGTGGCTAAATGGACTTATAACTCGATCTCTTGTCTGCTTTTCCTAGAGACAGCCATCTTATGGAGCAGAAATGGCTGCATTTCTTCACATAGAATATTAAAAAGATGTTACTTGGGGCTGGCCTGGTGGCGCAGCAGTTAAGTGCGCACGTTCCGCTTCAGCGGCCTGGGGTTTGCCAGTTCAGATCCCAGGTGCGGACATGGCACTGCTTGGCAAGCCATGCTATGGTAGGCATCCCACATAGAAAGCAGATGAGGATGGGCACGGATGTTAGCTCAGGGCCAGTCTTCCTCAGCAAAAAGAGGAAGATTGGCAGCAGTTAGCTCAGGGCTAATCTTCCTCAAAAGAAAAGATGTTACTCAAGCATTGAAATTGGATAAAATTAATATTCCAGCTTCCTATTGCTGCTGTAACAAATTCCCACAAACTTCATGGCTTACAACAACACAAGTTTATTACCTTACAGTTCTGGAAGTGCAAAGTCCCAAAATCAAAGTGTTGTGGGGCTGCGTTCCTTCCGGAGGCTCTAGGGGAGAATTCGTTTTCTTACCTTTTCCAGCTTCTAGAGATCCCCTGCATTCTTTGTGGCCCCTTCCTCCATCCTCAAGAGCTGCTTCAAGGCCTGCTGGTTCTCTAGCAACTCCATCCTCTCCCTCCCCCGACCTCTCCCCCCCCACTCATCCTAAGCTTTTGTGATCACATTTCTTATCTGACTCTGACTCTTCTGTGTCTGTTTTATAAGAACTCTTGTGATTACATTGAACTACCTGAATAACCCAGGATAACCACCTCATCTCAAAGTCCTTAACTTAATCACTTCTGCAAAATCCTTTCTGCCATGTAAGGTAACATATTCACAGGTTTGGGGATTAGGAAGTGGACATCTTTGGTAGGTCATTATTCAGCCTACCATAACTAATTTTTTTTTCCTTTTTCTCCCCAAAGCGCCCTGGTACATAGTTGTATGTTCTTAGTTGTGGGGCCTTCCAGTTGTGGCATGTGGGACACCGCCTCAGCGTGGCTCGATGAGCAGTGTCATGTCCGCGCCCAGGATTCAATCCGTGGAAACCCTGGGCCTCCTGCAGCGGAGCTTGCCAACTTAACCACTCGGCCACGGGGCCGGCCCCTACCATAATTAATTTTTAACTATTTCATCAAGAACATCCTTAGGTGAAACTAGGTTTTTTTTTCAAGTGCATCACAGTGAGGAATACAATGAATACTAGTACAGTTGGTGTCACTGTCTCCATGCTAAAATGCAGCAGTTTTATAAACCACTGCTTTTGCACTATCAGTGCTAACCCCACATAGTTAAAAAAAAATCAAATAATGTCTTAATATTATTATGAAAATGGTTTTGACTTTGCAGACCCCCTGAAAAGGTCTCAGGTCCTCCCCTAGTCCATAGATCATATGTTGAGCTAGAGGATGGGAAGTAAGAGTTTTTCCTGGCCTAGACAAGTGGCAAGAGGGAAGGAGGCAAGTGTGACAAGTTCTATATAGTAGGAGCATGGTTTGGGAGGTAGGGGCTAGAAAGAAAACACCAGAAATGAATGCAAGGGCCCATTCACAGAAAGTCTGGTAAACTGTATTAAGAAATTTGGACTCAGGGCCAGACTGGTGGCGTAGTGGTTAAGTTTGCATGCTCCTCTTCAGTGGCCTGGGGTTCATGAGTTCAGATCCTGGGCACGGACCTGCACACCACTCATCAAGCCATGCTGTGGAGGCATCCCACATACAAAATAGAGGAGGATTGGCACAGATGTTGGCTCAGCAACAATCTTCCTCAAGCAAAAAGAGGAAGATGGGCAACAAATGTTAGCTCAGGGCAGTTCTTCCTCATCAAAACAAAAAAACCGGTCGGGTGAAAAAAAAAGAAATTTGCAGTTAATCCTGAAAGGCATAAAGTTGGAAGTGGAGGGGTGTGGGAGGCATAAAGTGTTTTTAATCAGAGGAAGTGATAATACCAGCTTGCAGTGTGGAGACGCAAGACAAAAGAGAGGGAAATAAGGTAACAAGCTGCAGCAGTAGCCCAGGAGAAAAAAAGAGAATGACAGGAATTAGATCAATGGGAGTAGAAATGGAAATGAGAGGATACAATCAGCATGTCTCAGTAATTGATTAGATTCTGGCTTGGGGAACTTGACATGGTGATATCATTTTAAGATTTGATAGACAACACTGGAGAAGAGGAGCAGATTTGCAAAGAAAAAGATGATGATGTTTTAGATGTAAGTGTGCAGTGCCCAGAGTTGTCCAAGGAAAGAGGTCCATAGGGCCGGCCCGGTGGTGCAGCGGTTAAGTTCACACGTTCTGCTTCCCAGCAGCCCGGGGTTTGCCGGTTCAGATCCCGGCTGCACACATGGCACCGATTGGCAAATGCCATGCTGTGGTAGGCGTCCCACGTATAAAGTAGAGGAAGATGGGCATGGATGTTCGCTCAGGGCCAGTCTTCCTCAGCAAAAAGAGGAGGATTGGCAGTAGTTAGCTCAGGACTAATCTTCCTCCAAAAAAAAAAAAAAAGAAAGAGGTCCAGGTGGCCATTGATAATGACTTGGAGCACTGAGAGAAATCTGGGCTGAAGATAAGAGATTTGTAAGTCATTGGCATATAAATGTTGTTGATGATAATTGCTAATTTATTGGGTGGCACACCCTCTTCCAAGTACTATACGGTTATTAGTTCACTTAATCCTATAAAGTAAATGGTGATACTATCCTTGTCTTATAGATGAGAAAACAGAGCCAAGGGAGATGGAACTCACCTAAATAAGTGATGGAGTCAGTATTTGGACCCAGGAGATCTTGACTCCAGTTCCTCAGTGATTTACAACAGGTAGAGAGGGCAGGAGAAATGCTACCATCAAAATCACCTGTGGGGGTTTTCAAATTAACCAAACCTCTGAGAGGCAGATGAATGCCCTTGGGAGTTTGTTCCTGTCTTCCTCACTTCTCACCTTGAGGATTACAGCGATAGTAAACCAGTTATTGCTGGGAGTGTCTTACATTCCTCAGGTGTGTTATGACAATAAGAAGGTGGCTTGAATTTAAGATTTCAAAAGTGGAGAAATTCTTGGTGATAACAAGGATTAGAGTGTGGCCTTGGAAGTGAGTGGCTAAAGTGTCCCGAGAAATGAGGAGGTAGAGGAATACAAGATTAGGGTGTTGGATGGGTTATCACACAGAAATTGAAGTCACTCTCAATGACAGCAGGGCTCAGGAGTGTAAGGAGGCCAGTGAACAAGTGAGTGAGTTTGGTGGATGGCAGGAAAGCGGAAGGGCAAGTTTTTAAACTAGATAGAGGAATGGTGGTCTGAAAGTAATATTGGAGAGACTGGAAAACAGGACTTGGACCCATCTTCTAATGTTTCTTAAACAAGATTCTTGGAGAAATTAAAATTAAACATTACTGCACACCTGTTATGTGCCCAGACCCTGGGCCATTCTTTGATTTCACTAGCTCTTTATCTCTCTTCTCCTTCCCTTCCCCAAAAAAAGAATCACAACAGGTTCTTCCTACACTAGCATGGTACTATGGGTGAAGCAGAACCCCATAGCTGTGTTAACTGATGGGCAAATCAGCCAAGAATAAAAACGTACCACTTAAGTAGTACAATTATTATTACTAATAATAGCAAACACCATTTTTAAGACACTGCCCTAAGCACAGTACATAAACTATTTCATTTAATCATCACAATGACCCTGAGATACGTCTCTAATAAGACTTTGCAGATGAGCAAAATGGGGAGCAAATAGGTAAAGTAACTTGCCCAAGATCTCATAGACAAAACACTGGCATTTGAACCCAGGCATTCTGGCTCTAGAGTCCATCATCTTACGCAGTGAACCCATGTTGACCCACTATGCCAAGTCACCTGATACATGTATGTAAGCATATATGTACAAGGTTTACAATCATATACATCAAACTCCTAAAAATGGTTATTTCTTGAGCAGGGGATACCAAACCTCTTAATCTCAAGTTTGTGTGCCTAATGCACAGTAAGCCTATTACGGAGACATAGGTACCTGGACATAGAGAAAGGTTTATTTGAATTGGCTGAAAAGAGAAGGTGGGAGGATAGGTTCTCTCACATTTGCCTTAATGAGAGAAGAAAGCAGAGGATCTTTATAGAGCTAAGGGGCCTGGGAGGAGGAGTTTCAGAGAAACAAAGGGGAAGTCCATATTTCTTCCACTCCTGATAAGCCCTTGGGCAACCAGACTTCTGGGTGTCAACAGCAGCTGGGGGCTGGTGATCTGGCAGTTGTAACTTACTTAAAGGCATTCTTTTTTTTCTTCAAAACAAGCTCATAAATCCTTGTGATCCTTGAGTCACCCCTCAGGTTAAACAAGAAAACTGAAAATTGATAAGCTTATAATGACGTGTGGATTGGCTTCTTTTCCTCTGTGCCTGTGTTTCTGTGTTGGGAACAAGGTCAAAGGGCAACCATGTTCTTATTGAATATTTACAGTAACCCTCAGGTACCGGCTTCAGAGCAATTACAGGGACTTCCAAATTCTAACTTAATTTTGGGGGGTAATATTTAGATTGTTACACCGTGAATGTAATACTTTTGTAAACAAATAATTTTTTAATTCCTGTCATGAACCAGGCACTGTTCTAGATACTGGGAAGAGTAGTAATTTAGTAATAAGGTAACTAGCTACTAACAAATAACCCGAGGATCTCGATGTCTTAACAAAATTAAGCTTTATTTTTCATCCACATCACAGCCTGAATTGACACCTGTCATATTTTGATTCAAGGATCTGTTTCCCATCAACTTGTGGTGGCACCATCTTCTCTGGCAGGAATCTGCAAACGTTTCCCATAAAGGGAGAGATAGCAAACATTTTAGGTTTTGTGGGACATACTGTCACAACGACTCACTGCTGCCTTTGTGGCATGAAAGCAGCCATTAGAGAATATATAAATGAATGGGCACTGCCATGTTCCAATAAACCTTTATTCACAAAAACGTGGTGGGCTAGATTTCACCCATGGGCCATAGAGGGTCTTCTCAGAGTCCTGGACCAGATCCTCTCTGCATTCAAGAGGTCAAAAGAAAGAAGGACTTAGGCCTAGAAACAGGATATGACTTCTACCCATATCTTCTTGGCCAGAATCCAAACACATAGCCCCAATCAATTGAGTCTGAGATATGTAGTTTTCTCGTGACTCAGTGAAAGGAAAAGAGATTGGTGACCATCTAGCCAGACTGTGGCACAGTCAGCTCTTTTTGTCATCAAATATCTTGTTTACTATTTTTCCTTTGTATAGATAATACTTCCCCCATCCCCCAAGAGACCAGCCCAAAGTCTCATCCAGCTCAAAGTCCAAGCTCTCCTGGTGATGTCTAGATTTCTTCATCAGATATGGCTGTTTATGGTCTGGTAACCTATGAATGAAAAGGACAAGTAATCTGCCCAGACACACCCACCCTATTGGTAATGCAACAAAGACAGGAAAATGGTGAAAACATTCTCATTCAGAATAAGGAGGACTTGAAGACAGACAGTACTCACTGGGCCACAGCAATTCTGAAATCTCAGCGGGTAAAAATATGGTGAAGATCTCCTTCTCTGGGGTTGAGTCAGACCCTCTGTTGGTTCTGACACCTCACACCAGCTTGCTACCACTCAGGGGTGCCCTCGCTCCACTCAAGCGCCAATATCCTGCGCTGGGCAACCATCTACAGGAATGTCTTCCTCCCCCTGCCCAAGTTCTGACACCCCTTGCTGAGTCTCCCCTCCACAGAACACACTTCTCCCCCGTCAGGCTCTGACACCCCTGTCCAGGTGACACCATGTTGACACTTACTTTCTCACCTCCACCTAATGACTTTGGGATGAAAATAGTTCAGGAAGGGAAAGAGAGAAAAAAAGCAGCAAAAATGAAGGAGAAAGAGGGAGAGAAAAGGAAAGTTCAAAGCCTCTTAATTTTTCTTACTATTGTGGTCTAGAAGCAGTCAGAATTTTTACCTGCAAGGCCCCAAATTTTATACTCTATTCCCTTCTATTTCTTCTTACAAACCCAAGAGGGAATTCTTTCCTGATCTCATTGCTTTCTTATAATATCTTGCCACACACTGCTAAAAATAACCTCTATTAAGTTTCTATTTTCTATTCCCTTGCTCCAGGACTCAGTAGACACACGGTCTGCTTCTCAAGTAATCTCAGGCAACAATTTTGCCAAGTGCTTTGCCACCTCATACGGCTAACCATCTTTTCAGCCACCGAGATAAGGTTCATTGCCGCTCACCACCCACCTGCCATGTAAATGCCACATAGGTTTGTTTCTGTTTTGCTTTTTACAATAGTGTTCTACTTCAAGCAGCGAACAAAACAGATAAAGCCCCTACTCTGACAGAGCTTGCATTCTTCCAACTCCTCATACGGTTTTATTTTAGGAAGGGCATGCTTGTTTTAAAATGTACCTGGGATTTGTTTTAATCAGGTATGATAAGACACGCAGACACGGAATTGACTGTCACAAAGGACGAAGTTTTTATACTCACAGATCCCTGGAAGCAGCAGCCTTGGCATACCAGACAGGACCACTCAGAGAAACACCAAGAGAGACAGGGAGTGAGGGGAAAGTGTAGGCACAAGACTTTATTGTGGTTTTCATGGACTGGAATGGATGAGGCAGGGTAAGCAAGCTGAGCAGGCTTAGGATTGGACAGTTTGCTTTTGGTGGGCTCTCAGCTTTAGGGTGGTCCCTAGGTGTCCTATATTGGCCCTGGGGTGACTTAGGGCAGGAGGATAGCGTCCCAAACTGCAGAAGCCTGAGAAAAGGAGGTGGCGAGAGTGTGGACTCAGGATTGTTTGGTTTGCATATCAAAGAGCTGTTCCCAGGCAAGTCCTGCACTATCTCTAGGAATTAGCTAACTCAGGGAGGGGCAGTCTCTCTGGGTCTTTAAGGTCCCTGCATGTCAAAGCATCAAAAAACATAAAACATTTTAAAAAGTGACTAATATAATACTGCTCTCTGACTGGAAGACAATTCCACACCCTTCCTAGTTCCCCTCACTTGGATCATTCCTATCTATTTAGCAGGACTCAAATGATATCTCCTTCAGCCACCTTTTCTCATCCTCAAACATACATCACCAGGATTCAAAAATCAACATTTTGCACACTTCCTTCTTCTCTCTATCTCTACTGAATTCTCTTAAGGCAAACCCCAGACACGTTGTTTCACCCCTACGTACTTCAGAATGCATTGCTTAAAAAATGGATATTTCCTTAAATTACCATATTTTTTCTAGCTACCTAGAAATAAAATCACTCTTCTTTTAAAGAAGAGCAATCTATTTGTTAACAGTTATGGTGCCTGTTTATGGTAGGCAGAATAATGGCCCCCCAAAATGTCTGTTTCTAACCCTCAGAACCTGTGAATATGTTACCGTACATGGCAAAAGGGACTTTGCAGATGCAATTAAAGGATCTTGAGGTGGGGAAGTTACCTTGAATTATCCAGGTGGGCCCAATATTATCACAAGAGTTCTTCTAAGTAAAAGAAGGAGACAAGAGTCAGAGTTTGAGAAGATGTATCAACTGAAGCAGGGCCATGAATGTGGGAAACCTCTAGAAGGTGGAAAAGGCAAGGAAACAGACAGATTCTCTGCTGGAGCCTCCAGAGTCTGGATTTCCTGCTGACACACTGATTTTAGCCCAGTGGGGCCTACTTCAGACTTCTGATATCTAAAACCATAGGATAATAAGTTTGTGTTGTTTTAAGCCACTAAATTTGGGGTAGTTTGTTATAGCAACACTAGGAAACTAATACACTGTCTCTGTATGTGAAGTTGAGTGTGTTTCTAGCCAACATGAAAAGTACACAATTAGTGAAACGTACTCATAATAATTGATATCATTTGGATTGTATATAATTAACTTACAGAAGTTGTGCTTTTCTTTTTTATTTAGCAGTTCTCAAATTTTGTGCTTGAGAAACAAGAGAACTTTCACAGTAGTGTTGAAATAATTAAATATCTGAAGAATGCCAAACATATTTAATTATAATTGACATTATCTCCTTTTACAAGGTGAGAGAACTTCTTTGTGGTTGTTCCCTGCTCGCTAGGAAACTCCACATGAGGTTTAGGTGTAAAGACATCTGAAGAGTCTTATTATTCAGAATTTGGGGTTTGAATTTGAGAAGGACAGTATGTAAAAGACTTATCAGAGGAGACAAGATATGAACATAAGTCCTATAAGTAATTACTAATCTCTATAAGGTAATCAAAATAGGAGTTCTACTAAATTTAAGACAATTTATAACTGAATTAATTACGTTTTTCTGGAGATACGCAAAAGCGTACCAGTACATTTACTCAGAAAACATTTCGCACTCACACAATAGAAGAATCTCATTTAAATCTTGGGCAAGCTAGAGATTTCTGAAGAATTTTATAACTGGATCTCTCTCTGTATCGTTCTGCACTGTGTTTTGCGATACTTGTTCCGTCGGATTATGGACCAATCTAGGGGCACGACTTTAGGATTTATCAACACCTTGTGCATACATAGAGCTTTTGCTCACATCTTGGCTTAGTTCCTTTGTATATTTCCATGGGACTTTCCTATTTCCCTTTTAGAAAGGAGAGAGAAAAAGTCATGCCTGGAGAACCCTTTAGATATCTCAGGAGATCATGAAGCTCCAGACAAGTCAGAAACAGTAAGCCCTACTCTGTTTATAACATTTTATCACACGTTCAGCCTCATTCATATAGTTGTTATATAAACCACGTGTTATATAAACCATTTCAAAGTTCTCTTTTCTTTGTTCTAAATCCCTATGCGTGGAGTTGGGAAAACTGCAAAGTTTAGAGCCAGTTGTCATGTTTAGAGGGTGCACAGTCTTCCACAAGGCTGCGCTCACTTCTGACATTAACTGCACATTTAGTGGGTTCCCAGATCCACCCTCAGGTTCGGTAATTTAGTAGAAGGACTCAAGGGAGAATTTATTGAAAGCTGTTATATTCGTGGTTACAATTTATTATAGCGAAAGGATACAGAACAAAATCAGCCAATGAAAGAAGCTCAAATGGCAAAGCCTGGAAGAATTCCAAACACAAAGCTTCCAAAGTCCTCTCCCATGGAGTCAGGCTGTTGTTACCCTCCCAGCATCGGCGTGTGATGGGGCATCATGGAGCATCGCCAACCAGGGAAACTCACCCAAACTTTCAGGCCCAGGGTTTTTATTGAGGCTTCTTTTTTTTTTTTTTTTTGAGGAAGATTAGCTCTTAGCTAACTACTGCCAATCCTCCTCTTTTTGCTGAGGAAGACTGGCCCTGAGCGAACATCCATGCCCATCTTCCTCTACTTTATATGTGGGACGCCTACCACAGCATGGCTTTTGCCAAGCGGTGCCATGTCCATACCCAGGATCCAAACCAGTGAACCCCGGGCCACTGAGAAGCAGAACGTGGGAACTTAACCGCTGCGCCACTGGGCCGGCCCCTTTTAAATTTTCTCTGATCTTTTTTTTTGAGGACAATTAGCCCTGAGCTAACATCTGCTGCCAATCCTCCTCTTTTTGCTGAGAAAGACTGGCCCTGAGCTAACATCCGTGCCCATCTTCCTCTACTTTATATGTGGGACGCCTACCACAGCATGGTGTGCCAAGCAGTGCCATGTCCATACGGGGGATCCGAACTCGTGAACCCCGGGCCACTGAAGCATAACATGCAAACCTAACAGCTGTCACCACTGAGCCAGCACTTTTGAGGCTTTTCGACATAGGCATGATTGATTGATTGATTGCCCATACAGTTGAACTCCAGGTTGGTCACACAGTTGGTCTTTCTGGGACTGATACCAGCCCTGCTATCAGTTTCCCTACATTAAACCCAGCATATATGGGGTTAAAACCAAATCACTCATTCCCTGCTTACTCCCTGGCTTCCTGGCTCCAGAATCCACTATCCGCCATGGAGACAAATGGCCAAGAACAACCACCTGGATTCATTATCTCTTCCTTCTCCTCCCTGCAAGTAGTCTCAAGGTCAAACACAGGCTCATGGAAGAGTTCCAAACAACAAGGCCATATGTTCCCCCTCCCCTACCTAAAACCCCAAATAAAAACCCTTCATTTTTGCTTTTCAGGGAGTTTGGGATTTCAGTGTTAGCTGCCCTTTCTCCTTGCTCAGTGCTGTACAATAATAAAACTCTACTTTCTTCCACTACCCCCGGTGTCAGAGATTGGCTTGCTGTGCAACGGGCGAGCGAACTCACTTCAGGTTGATATAAGAACGGCACACCTCCACCCTAAACAAAGACACTCCTATCAGGTGTGATACAGATTACCTCCCAGAGGCCAAGGGCAAAGGCCAGACCACTCTTTGGGCAAGGTCAAACTATTTACTATACATCATATGAAAAGAATTTCAATTTTTTCTTTCATTGTATACATTTTCTCCCCTTTGACAGTGATCTTTCTGATTGCATACAAATGACACATTTTTATGACTGATTAATCTCCAATAGTTTTCAGAGACAGGGTGGGTAGCACAGATACAGAAATATAAATGAACCATTATAAAGGCTAACTACTTTTCTTTTGCAGGGACTGAAAAAATTTTTTCATTTCTACACAAACAGAAAACCAGCCAGGCCGGCCCGGTGGCATAGCGGTTAAGTTCACACATTCTGCTTTGGCGGCCCGGAGTTCACTGGTTTGGATCCCAGGTGCAGACCTACGCACCACTTGTCAAGCCATGCTGTGGTAGGCGTCCCACATATAAAGTGGAGGAAGATGGGCACAGATGTTAGCTCAGGGCCAGTCTTCCTCAGCAAAAAGAGGAGCATTAGCAGCAGTGTTAGCTTAGGGCTAATCTTCCTCAAAAAAAAAAAAAGAAAACCAGCCATAGTTTGCCAGCTTCAGCAAAGGGTTGAAAAAGAACACAGAGCACAAAACTCACCAGTTGGTTATAGCAGTTCCAGATCTCAAAGAGCTGCTTTCTGTTCACAGACACATAAAATATTTTTCGTTATTTAACGCATAATGACCCACAGACAAGACAAATAACACAGAGTGCCAGAAGAAACAAACACAAAGACAAATCAACAAATAATCCAAAAAACACACATAAAAGGACAGACACTCTGACTTCTGCTACCCAACCGTGACCAGATTCCCTGTGTCGTCTGCCATCTGGCAGAGACCAAATGGTCATATCATAAACAAAAAAACAAATAAATAAACTCCAGATTTCATGTTTCTGCCACCAGCAGTCGTACACAAATCAAAACCAGAACTACATCCAGACTTGTCTATTAACCAGAAACATAGAACCAGAAAGACAGAAAGAGATTTAGTCAGAGCAAAGTGCTATCACCACGTGAGAGTGAACTCAGGAGCCAGGAAGGTTACGTCTGGGTGGAAATGGCCCACATGGTACGCTTCTCTGGCAATGCAGTCTGCTCAGATGTGATGGGCAAAATCCACCTGACTTCTCAGTGGAATCTCAGAAACCGCAAAAGAGGACTAAAAGAGAAAGTCATTTAGAAAAAAAAATTTACTTGCCAAGAAAGTTATTAAGGAGGTCAGTATTTAAAAGGCTTACTCACCACAAATCAAAACAGAAGAAATGAACACAACATGTATTAAAAGGAAAATAGTTACCAAGGTTGCAAGTTAACAGTCTGTTAAGAGAGGAAAAGAAGCAATTTTCTCACATGATTATCTCATCTGTAAAGCTTTCCCCACATCCTCAGATATTAGCATTACAAAAGGTGAGAGTAGAAAGAGTTGTTACTTTTCAGGGCCGGTCCAGTGGCATAGTGGTTAAGTTTGCATGCTCTGCTTCAGTGGCCTGGGGTTCACAGGCCCGTATCCCGGGTGCAGATCTACACACCGCTCAACAGGCCATGCTGTGGCGACATCCCACATAAAATAGAGGAGGACAAAAAAAGACAAAGAGAGTTGTTTTTGTTTGAGAATCAGCAATTTACAGGAAGCCTCAAGGTTTCATTTAATCTGGGATCAAGAACTAAATCCTAGTTTTGTTTTCTCGGGGTAGAAAGTGGCGTGTATGTATGTTTGTCTCCTACCTGTAGGAGTGAATGTATTTTTACCCTTTGTGGAAGCAGGCAGTGTCAATTTTGTTCCATATTTCTTTAGTTTCCTTCTTGATGTCTCCCTTCTCTGGTCTATTTGAATTATTACCTTAATTTAATTTAATTACATAGCAATGGTTGTTATTTACTGAGCACTTAAGTTATGTCAAATAAAAATATTATCTTGTTTAATAGTCACAATAACTCTGTGAGGTAGATGTTACTCTTATTTTACACACAAAGAAAGTGCCAAAGAAGTTAAAACATTTACCCAAGGACCCAAACATCCATAAGCAGTAAGAGGTGAAGCTGAGATTTGAACTCCTGCCTTCTTCTGTTGTATTGTAATTGTGATGTACTAGTCTGCTTTCTTCGCCAATCATCAGTTTCTTGAGGGCAGGAATTATGTATTGCATGTCTTTGAAAGACCAGAACAAAGTATAGGGTCTAGTATGCAGTAGGCATACAAATGAATAAGCTATTCTTTAGTATTTTCTAATTGTTTAACATGCAGAGATCTTATTTTCGAAAAAGATGTTAAGGAATGTTGGGGCCAGCCCTGGTGGCCTAGTGGTTGAGTTTGGCATGTTATGCTTTGGCAGCCAGGGTTCAGTTTTCCCAGGTGCAGACCTACACCACTCGTCGGTGGCCCTGCTGTGGTGGTGGCTCACATACAAAAAGAGGAAGATTGGCAACAGATGTTTGCTTAGGGCAAATCTTCCTCAGCAAAAAAAAAAAAGAATAGGAATGTTGAAGTTAAGAGCAGAGATTGTAATGTCAAAGAGAGAGACCATGGGGCCAGCCTGGTGGCACAGCAGTTAAGTGTGCACATTCCACTTCAGTGGCCCAGGGTTCGCTGGTTTGGATCCCAGGTGTGGACATGGCACTGCTTGGCCAGCCATGCTGTAGTAGCCGTCCCACACATAAAGTAGAGGAAGATGGGCACGGATGTTAGCTCCGGGCCAGTCTTCCTCAGCAAATAGAAGAGGACTGGCAGCAGATGTTAGCTCAGGGCTAATCTTCCTCAAAAAAAAAAAAGAGAGAGAGGCCAGCTAATAGTCTGTTCCACAATATATTTCAGAGTCTGGACTTTCGCTTTACAAGTAAGAAACTCAATTTTGACCATTCATCCAGAGTTGATTAGTTTAGAGGGAATGGCTCATTTTGTCCAAGCTCACAAGAAGGTGATGAATGAGTATAACTGTATTTTAGCTGGTCACAGATGAGTCTTTCTTGGCCTTTTTTGTAATCTTGGGCAACACAGCTCACCAGAACCCAGATCATCACTGTGTTCTCTGGGTAGACTAGCCTCCAAACTTTTTGTTTTTTCTTTGAGAAAGATTAGCCCTGAGCTAACTACTGCCAATCTGTGAACCCCAGGCCTCCGAGAAGCAGAACGTGTGAACTTAACCGCTGTGCCACCAGGCCGGCCCCGCCTCCAAACTTTTATGTCCCAATGTTCAAGAAACTTTTTTTTTAGGAGGATTAGCCCTGAGCTAACATCCGCCGCCAATCCTCCTCTTTCTGCTGAAGGAGATTGGCCCTGAGCTAACATCTGTGCCCATCTTCCTCTATTTTATATGTGGGACACCTGCCACTGCGCGGCTCGATGAGCGGTGTGTAGGTCCACGCCTGGCATCTGACCCTTGAACCCCGGGTCACAGAAGCAGAGCATGCGAACTTAACTGCCGCACCACCTGGCTGGCCCCAGGAAAGTTTTTAAGTGAAATGGTCAGGAACTCCATTGAAATAGATGCTCTTGATTCACACAGGGCCCACAGGAGAAACTAAGGGAAAGACATTGAGATTCATTCAGGTCCTGATCTGATAGCAGGAAGTCCTCAGAAAATGCCAGACTAGAGAGAGCGACAACAGAGTCATGAGAGAAAATCCTCGTGTATCTAGTTGGATGAGCCAGATTGAGCATGAAAGCATGGCTGTTAGAACAGATGGTCGGGGCTGTGAGCCTGTTTCCAACCCATGTCCTAATTGCCTCTCTTTCCTCCAAGCATCTATGGTCTCTGGAAGTAAGGGGCTTTGGCAAAAGGAAAAACGTGTGTCACAAGTTAGGGGGCACAAGAGCTGCCTCCCCACTATTGGAGGGGGGCATGAACTCCTGAAGGTGGTGGTCTACAGAAGGTGGGAGATGGCATGGGCAGCACCTGTGTTCCATAAACTGGCAGCAGTCCACAGAGCAGAAAGATGGCAACACTAGCAGACACCAGAACAAGGGAATACAGAGCCACGGGCAGCAGCTCAACAATTGTACGACAGAAACAGTCCCCGTGGTTCATCCTCCGGCGACTCCTAAGGGAAACAGTGTGGGAGGTTGTGTGACCTTGGGTTACTTCACTTCTCTGAGAAGGAAAATGGAGTAATAATAAGAGCACCTATTGCCTAAGTTTGTTGAAAGCATTACCTTATACGATGAGCACTGAAAACAAACATACTAGTTGTTTGCTGTTAGTGTCTTCAAGTGGATTCCGACTCCTAGCGCCCCTGTGTACGGCAAAGCTGAGCCCTGCCCTGTCTATTCGTGCCATCTTCTCCCCTTCCAGTGCTCTATCAGACAACCCTCCCTGCTATTCATAGGGGTTTCATGAACAATTTTTTCAGAAGTGGGTGGCCAGGTCCTTCTTCCTAGTCTGTCTGCTGAAAGCTGTCCACCATGGGTGACCCTGCTGGTGTCTGAAATGCCAATGGCAGAGCTCGCAGCATCACAGCAACACGCAGCCACTGCAGTATGCAAGAGATGGCTGGTGTGGTTCCCTGACAGGTAAATGAAATTGACCCACTGCGGTGAGAATGCTGGGTCTTAACCATCAGACCGCCAGGGCTGGCTATATTATTTGTTACATCAATAAAAATGTTAATTCATTAATTTTAAATGGGGTCATTTACAGTCACTCCAGTACTGGTCCTACTGTTCTGAGAACATACCAGGCACACTCATGCTTGGTGTCTTTGAATACCCTTTCCCTCTAGATAGTTTCATGGCTGGCTGCCTAAAATCATTTACTCAAATGTCACCCTCTCTATGAGGCCTTTCCTGACCTTCCTGAAACATCTTATTCCCCTACCCGGTTTTATTTTTCTCTGTAACATCCAGTATTATCTAATATACTAGGTATTTATTTTCTGTTTCCCCTTTCTCCATGAAGTACGGAGGTTTTTTGCATGTTTTGTTCGCTGCTAAGTCCTTAGCGCCTGTAAGAATGTCTTGCAGAAAGTAGACACAAATATTTGTTGACTACATGAAACATGTTCACTATCTGAAACTACATGAAAGGTCTAGAACATCTCCTCCCTGTTACAAGGCACATGAGAGGCCTCTGAGCAAAGTGCTATCTTTGCTAATATTAGTAGGTCTCAAAAAGTACCTGGGGCCTCTACTGGCATCTTGAAATAATTTAATCCCATCATTCATCCTTCCAGTCATTCGTTTACTCCTTCACCATTCATATTTGTAGGATCCTTAGCATGTACCAGATACTAGCCTAGAACTGGGGATCCAGCAAGGAGCTTGCATGAAGCTTATATTCTAGCTGGGACAGGGATGGCGCTAGGAGGTGGGGAGAGAACGGAAGAACCACATTTCTTATCTTTGTCACTTCACCATGTTAAACCACTACTAAAATTATAAGCCCCCTTCTGGGTTATGTATACTCTCCCATGTTCTTCTCTTCATATTTCTTTGTGCTATCTCCCCTTGACCTAGTACTTTGTTTAATAAAGAATTGAATCACTTACTTTTCTCTTGCAACAGGGAATTTTAGACAATTACTGTATTTGGACGAGAGCCAAATCCAAAATCAGAGTCAGCTCTGAACCCCTGACTAACGCATCACTGGGCTGATTATACAAATGGTAATGTCCAAAAGGACATCTTTTGCTAATATTAGTAGGATACAATTATGTGTAAGATACAGATTGCACTCTCTAGCAGACGGCACTTCCGTTAAGGAGACTAGACAAAAAAATATTAAGTAATATAACACTATAAACACAGCGCTTCCGCTTCATTCACCCCCGCCCCACCCCCGGCCATTTTGGTTTCTCTTGCGAACCTGACCGCACTGCCTCCTATGACTATAATCTACCATGCTCTTGTCTGTTCCCTGGATTCCCCCATCCTTCGACTTTTCCCCACTTCCATCTTTTCTGGTATTCAGTCCAGGGTTTTCATTCCTCTTGATCCCAGGTTGCAGAACTGCTTGAGAAAATCAAATTACTCAGTGTTCCACAACTTTCGGCGGGTTGCAACTTAATATTTACAGGTAATCTGCATATAGGGCTTGGGAAGTAAGGAAGGAGATTTTACTCCTATTGGAAGCCAGACTTGTGGAATAATTGAGGTTATAAATCTGTCACTGAGACTGAAAGTTCCCAGAAAAGCAAATTACACCAAGACAAGGACCTAAAGTCTAAACGCAAGCCCTAGAGTCACGGCAGTAAACATGGGAGAGGCCTACTCATATCTGAAAGACAGCTGTGCTAAAAACCAGTTTGGCCAGAGAGGAGAGAAGGGCCAGGAGCGCTCGCTGTACAGTGACAGCCATCGTGTCACTCAGCACTTCACTGCAAGGCAGGGCTGTCCAAGGAGCAAAGTCTAGCGGCAGCCATTTCCCGAATTCCATTCCGGATGCCCGAGGCAAACAGACGAGACAGCTCCGCACTTCTCTCAAGGTAAAATATATCATATGTGGGACTTCAACAAAATAGTAATAAAAAGCCAAGTTTTTCCCGTCAGACCTCGGTGCAGCCTAGCCACCTAAAACCTCGTTTCGTTCCCTAAGAAACCCCGCGATATTTTCGTGCCCCGCCCCCCCCCCCCCCCCCCCCGCAGCGGCGGGAACCAACCGGAAGCGACTGCTCGCTCGGCGGTCCGTCATGTGTCGGAAGTGACGTCATATCCAGACGCCTTGGAGAAGAAGCGCGTTCGCGCGTTCTGCCTGCCGTGTGGTGTGGAACCTTCGGGCAGCGTGGTCTCATTATTTGCAGGAAGGCGCAGGCGTTCGTGGCTGGCCGGCCGCGGCCTGGTGGGCCTGTGCGGGCCGCACATTTGGCCTTGTTTCCTTGGTGTTAGAGCTCGCGGCGGGCCGCGCAGCGCCCTGACCCGGCCTCAGCATGCTGGTGCTGTTTGAAACGTCCGTGGGCTACGCCATCTTTAAGGTAGGTGGGAGGCTGAGCGGTCGGAGGGGAAGGCGGGTGTTGGGCGGGCGAGGAGGGGGAAAGACCCAAGGAGAGCACGACGCTGCTCAGGGTCGCCTGGGTGCCTTTCCTGTCCCCTGCCCTGAGAGGAAGGGAGAGCTCTCGGCCCGGGAGGCGCGTGTCTCGGTGAACACGTGGCCCCGCTGGTTCCGTGTGAGAGCGTTTGGCGGGGTTAGAGAGGTGGACAGGAGCCGCGTTAGGATTGTACAGGGTATGGTAGGTCCGCATTTTATTTTGAGTGTTTTGAGGAGTGAGTGAAAGGTTTTAAGCAGAGGAATGACCTGGTGTAATTATGTCTTTTAATCAAGTTGCTTTGCTATGTAGAGAATAGATTCCGGGGGGAAGAAACGAAGAAAAGATATTTTGCATTAATCTAGACAAGATGGAATTGCTTGGGTTAAGGTTGGTAATGGAGGGAAACAAATATCGGGAGAAGTTTTGAAGGTAGAACTGAAGAGTTTGGCCGATGGATTGAAGAATGGATTTTTGGTTTAAGAAGGTGGGTGCGTGATGGGAGAGAAGAGAGAAGAAACAAGGTTGTTGGGGTTCGGTGGCAGGAGCGGGGTTACTAAAGAGATCCTTTGGGGCTGTGTGAAGCTTGGAGCGTCTTAGACGTGGAAATGGCGATTGTCATTTCAAATTTGAGGCCTGGGGAGAAATCTGGGCTGGTGATAATCAAGTTGAGATTTGGTGGTTGTAACAGGGAAAGTTTGAAGTTCACTTACAAGTTTGTCAGCACGGAAATGATTGAATAATGGGACATTCGTGTAGGGAGATGCTGTTGAGATGTCAGGAAGAATGAGGTAAATTGAGTGCCGTCCACGTGCCAGGCGCTCCTCTGAGCTCTACCAATACAGCGCCCAACAGCAGGTTTTTCCTGTATGTGCTGGTAAGGCAAAAAAATGCTAGCTAAAGTATGTATGGTATGATTCTAGTTGTGAATCAAAAAACTATGTATGTGTTATGAGTGCAGAAAGTCTGGTAGGGTATGTACCAAAATGTTGATTTGGTGGAGCTTTTTTCATTTTATTCTCCAAGTTTTTCTTCTGACATTTGAAAGTATTCTTCTGTTTGCACTTGTTACTTTAAATACTTGTTATTTTTAAGAAAAGCAATAAAATAACTAAAACCAAAAGCTGACTTTGCTTGTTTTCCTCTCATTGAAGTTGTCTGTGACTGCAGTATTAGCAATTTTAAGGGCTTTCGAGCCCAGGAACGTGTCTCTGTTACTTTCCCCCAGCTTTTTTGCAGTCTTTTCTAATTTCTTAAGTAGTTTTGCACATGCCCCCAAATTCTCTTAGCCAACATGGTCTGTCATATTTTGCATCAGTGTCTCTGGATAAATTCACAGATCAACTCACAGATATATTCACAATACAACACAATTGATATTGTGTATGCTGTCCTGAACTGGATGCTGAGGGAGTGGGGCGACTGCACAATCCACGGGTTGCCTCTGATGGTGGGAAGGAATTGGCTTAGCAATTGTATGGTTTATAGACCTGGGTCGTAAAATATTCAACTCTGTGTCTCTTGATGAATTATTGATTTCTATTAAGGAAGAATATTCTCCATAAAAATAAGTCTTGCGTATTCTGTTGTAGCTTTTAATGTTATTTATCTGCAAGTTGCTCTGAAATTGTGGTGTATGTGATCTAATATTAGAGAAATAACTAAAGGCGTGAATGCATTGAAATAGTGATTCATTTATAAGTATTTGAGATTAATATTAGTTATTGATTCTTTGTGAATAAAATAGACATACAAAATGTTCTGGAATTAGTGATGGTTACACAATTTTGTGAAAATATACTAAAAAGTAAGTTGTACACTTTAAAAGGGTGAATATTATGGTATGTGAAATGCGTATTAAAAAGTGGATATACACCCACAACATGACTAACAAAAATGTACAACTGAAATCTCACAAGGTTGTAATCTATCATAACATTAATAAAAAAAAATAAAATTAAAAAAATTAAAAAAAAATAAAAAATAAAAAATAAGTAGATATACAGTACAAGGTTATTAGCCCCCTCCCATAATCTTTCAAAATGTTGTAGTATAAAATTATATTGGTTGCATAAAATTTGTACTTTAATGATAATGCTTTAAGAAGTTTTTTCAGTTTTTTGACTTCAGTTAACAGTGAGTACATTTTATATCATGACCTGATACATGCATATCCATATATAGAGTGATTCAAAAGGAATTAAATACCTTTGGAAAATTATTGCTTGTTCACAAGGTTATATATGAACGCAAAGACAATACGTAAAAGAACTATTACTGTTATTTCTAGAATGTTGCAAAAACTCAACCTGTGTCCCTTATGTCACATGGCATACTGAATAAGACTAAGGACATCCTTTAGTCTTTCTCATCCTCAGATCTTTTGTAGCTGTGCTGCCCAATGTGGTAGCCACTAGCCAGATAGCTGTTTAACACTTGAAATGTGTCTAGTAAAGCTGTGGAAATGAATTTTTAATTTTAGTTCATTTAAATTTTGGCAGTCACATTGTACGGTGCAGCTGTGTAGCGTAGTACTGTGTGCTCTTTTGTTTTCTCAAAGCCTTGAGGAAGAGATTTTTTATGTGTATACCAAGGTTTGTAGATAACATGACTACTGAGCAATATATTTTTTCCAGCTTTATTAGGAATAACTTACATACTGTCTAACTCACGTGTTGTAAATGTGCAGTTCGATATGTTTTATGGTGAAATTTATAGTTTTACAAGCACCTCTGCGATCCAGTTTTAGAATACTTCATCCCAGAGTTAGCTTGTGCCCATTTGCAAGTCAGTCCCAGCTCTAGGCAGCCACTTTCTGCATAATTTTGTCTTTTCTAGAAGTTTTATGTAAATGAAGTAATGTTATAGTTTTTTTAATCTGGCTTTTTTCGATTAGCATGCTTTTTGAAGCTGCTCCATGTTGCGTGTATCCGTTTCTTCCTTTTTGAATAATTTGCATTTGAAACTATTCAGGTAATCCTATATGACTCTAACAAGTTTCATAAAAGAGTATTACCCATTTTTGTCTGTGAAGTAAACCTTAAAAAGTTAGCATCAAATGTTTAAATAAAATAGAGAAAATCCCAAAATAACCAATAAAAAAGTGAAAATTGGAGAAGATACCTTTTGGTATAGTGTGCCCTGTCCTATTTATAGACTCATGCCTGTCTGGAATCGAGGAGGGTGCTCTAGGTAGATCTGGCATATGGTGGAGTGCATTTGTGTTTATTTTTTATTGTGAAAAATTTCAAGCAGACAAGTAGAAGATTACAGTGAACTTCATGTACTCCATCACTCAGCTTTGACAGGGCTGTTTTGTGTCCTCTCCCCTCTTCCCCTGTTCCACTACATTGTTTGAAGCAAATCCTAAACATTTAATTTCATCTGTAAGTATGAAGATTATAAAAATATAAGCTTTATGTCTGTTAAATACAAAGATTCGTTTTAGGGGCCAGCCTGTGGCCTAGTGGTTAAATTCGTGCACTCTGCTTCAGCAGCCTAGGGTGTCACCGGTTCAGATTCTGGGTGCGGACCTAGCACCACTCATCAGGCCATGTTGAGGTGGCGTCCCACACAGCACAACCAGAAGGACCTGCAACTAGAATATACGACTATGTACTGGGGGCTTTGGAGAGAAGAAGAAGGAGGAAGAAGAAAAAAAAAGACTAGTTTTAAAACAAGCAAATAATGTAATAGCAGTGCTGAAGGTTTTAGTGGTAACTAGCTTATACACTGTTTCTTCTTGGAAGTGGAAATTATTCCATCTTAATACAAAATGATAAAACTTAAAATGGATTTTGTGTATGTATGTTTCAGATTTCTCTATCTGAAAATGAATGATTGAAAATTTGGGGGAAATGTGTAAGAGAAAATATAGCAATTATCTCTAGTTTTATTTTGTTCAGATTGCCTTTATTAGTAATATTCTCTTCAGTATGTTGTAGGATGATTGGGAACATGTATTATCCAAGATTTTGTTTGCCGTAACAGTCTTTAGTGACCTCTGAGTGGTCATGAATCAACATGATTTCATTACATTTTCTTTGTTACTTTGACTTTAAGAATACTGATAATATCTCTTAATGACAATTTTGTTACCCAATTGTTATCTTCAAAAATGCTTGCTTTTCAACTAGAAAAAATGTGAATTTTACTCGTGAGTCATATCCCGTTTTGTACATATCTTCTGAACACTCAGTCGACTTAGGTATGGTGAGCTGCATTCTCTGAACAAACTATTTCCAAAAGTCAAGACTATTCTGTGAAATTCCTTTAACAAACAGTAACTTTGAATTAATGTTTTAGTGCATTCATGAGATTTGGTGGAATGTCTCAATTCTAAAATTTTCATGGTATGCAAAACAGAACTGTTAGTAGCTTGTAATTTTTCAGTACAAACACTATGCTTTACAGCCATTTAGTGCTCCATTACTCTGATGGCTAAGTTTTTCCAGTTTGATTTACTTTGACCAACTTTTCAAGTCCTGTAAATACATCTAATTCACCTGTGTATGGGATTAAATTTAAACAACACAACAAATCATTCTTAAAATCATCTTGCCGTACTCATCTGAAAGAAATTAAAGGTACTGTGCAACTTGCAATAGCATATTTCTTCATATTTTATCACAAAAATATATACTAGACTATAACTGGGTAATAAGTGACTGTGTAAATATTCTGTGACATTATAGATTTGATGACATGTTATCAGTAAAGTATAATTTTTAATGTATCAGCTTATTTTTTTCCATAAATATACATGCATAATATCTAAACATACTATATTTCACCTAATTTAGTACATCCTCATTTTACACTGCTAATTGAACTGCCATCAATTGTAAGACATCTCAGTTTCAAGGTTGTTAAATACGGGGCAAAATGCATTTTAGGATTGATCCCACTCTATCTTAGAGTAGAGTAGTTGACATCACAGAATATTGGTGAGGGTGTAGGGACATAAGAACTTTTTTTTTTTTGAGGATTAGCCCTGAGCTAACACCGGCTGCCAATCTTCCTCTTTTTGCTGAGGAAGACTGGCCCTGAGCTAACACCCGTTCCCATCTTCCTCTACTTTATACGTGGGACGCCTACCACAGCACAGCTTGCCAAGCGGTGACGTGTCCGCACCCAGGATCCGAACTGGCGAACCCTGGGCCACCGAAGCAGAACGTGCACACTTAACCACTGCACCACTGGGCCAGCCCCAGGAAATAAGAACTTTTATTCACTCTTGATTTCAGTGAAACTCATAAAATCTCTTAAAGGCATTTTGGTAACATCTGTAAACGTAAAATAATGCATTTCCATATGATCTGTTAACTCCGCTTCCAGTAGTTTGTCCAATAGAAATATAACTTGTAAAGCTCCAAAAATGTTTTCTGAAGGATAATAAGAAAAATTTAGAAATAACATAAATATTTATCAATGAGGGCATAAATGGTGGTATGTTCATACAATACAGTTCTAGGTTGTTAAAACCCAGGATTATATCCATGGTATGTTAAATGATTCCTAAAAGTCTGCCTAAATAAAATGTCGCATAGACAGTGAAAAAGTCTTGAAGAATAAACTAAATGTTAATGATTGTGCTTCCTAGATTAAAAGTGCACCTTTTTTCCCTTTGAATTTTAAAATTTCTTACATCAGGATGTGCCTTGCAATTGATGGTATCTTAGTTTTAGAGAAATCCGTAATACTCTTAGGTTAGGATGATCTTAGCAGGAAATAACAAAATTTATTCTATACAAAGGACGTAAGTAGAGCCTTGATGTTTTGCTTTGAGAAGCGTGATGACCTGCTTTGTGAGGTAGGGACTCCTTCAAAGTAAACGGTTCTCAACAAAGGCCCCAGCGAGACCTGAATCCCATCTACTTATTACATGGGCTACTTGAGCGATTAATTTGACCCAAAAATTATGCTGAGTAAGAAAACTGGTTTATTTCAGAGAAGAAAATAGCTTCCACCACCCTCATTTTGCTTGTACAGTTGTACTTGAAAAGCATAATTATGTATGCCTAAGTGGTGCAATTTAAAGAAAATTATTTAAATGTTTATTACAGGTTTTGAATGAGAAGAAACTTCAAGAGGTTGATAGTTTGTGGAAAGAATTTGAAACTCCGGAGAAAGCAAATAAAATGTAAGTCATCTTGAAACTAAGAATTTAGCAGTTAACATTCAGGGTGTTTTTGTTTTTACGTTTTTTCCCCTCCTGACTCATATAATGTTATATTCATAACTTTTTGTTTTGAAATCTATATCAGGAATAATATTGGTAATGGCCTAATTATTACATTCTTTATTTGGAGCATAGGCCATCTCAACTAATTTGTATTAGTTGCAGACTAGTTGAGATAGTACCCCAAAATTACTATTTTGTAAGATACTTGAAGTAAATTTCTGTTAAAAGTAATAATTATCAAAAGAATGCGTTGCTGATTGATTTAACTTTTAGTTTCTGTGAGTTTGTGGTATTGAAATATTTTTTGTTTTTTGAGGAAGATTAGCCCTGAGCTAACATCCATGCTTATCTTACTCTGCTTTATATGTGGGATGCCCGCCACAGCATGGGTTGACAGGTGGTGCCTAGGTCCACACCTGCATCCGAACAGGTGAACCCCGGGCCACTGAAGCGGTACATGCGAACTTAACCACTGTGCCAGCAGGCTGGCCCCTGTGGTATTCAAATGTTTTTGAACTTAATTCATAGTTTATTTATTCTTTATGACTTCTATGTCCTAGCTCCATCTGGAATAATAAAATAACTAGATAGTAAATCCTGGAAAGGTATACTTGAGTTCATCACGATCTCTGAACGAGAAAATAAAGCATGCTTTTTTTTTTTTTTAAAGATTTTATTTTTTCCTTTTTCTCCCCAAAGCCCCCCAGTACATAGTTGTATATTCTTCATTGTGGGTCCTTCTAGTTGTGGCATGCGGGACGCTGCCTCAGCATGGTTTGATGAGCAGTGCCATGTCCGCGCCCAGGATTCGAACCAACGAAACACTGGGCCGCCTGCAGCAGAGCGAGCGAACTTAACCACTCGGCCATGGGGCCAGCCCCCCCCCTTTTTTTTTTTTAATATCTTTTTTTTCCCCTGCTTTTTCTCCCCAAATCCCCCCAGTACATAGTGGTATATCTTAGTTGTGGTGTGTGGGACGCTGCCTCAACGTGGCCTGACAAGTGGTGTCATGTCCACGCCCAGGATCCGAACCAGCGAAACCCTGGGCTGCCGAAGCAGAACGCATGAACTTAACCACTCAGCCACGCGGCCGGCCCCTAACGTATACCTTTTTTTTTTTTTAAGATTTTATTTTTCCTTCTTCTCCCGAAGCCCCCCGGTACATAGTTGTGTATGTATTTTTTTAGTTGTGGGTCATTCTGATTGTGGCATGTGGGTTGCCACCCCAGCACGGCCTGATGAGTAGTGCCATGTCCGCACCCAGGATTTGAATTGGCGAAACCCTGGACCACCAAAGCAGAGCGCGCAAACTTAACCACTCGGCCACGGGGCAGCCCCTGAAGTATACCTTTGATGTCTTGCTTAAGGAATACCTGGTAGGAGAGAGAGTTGGCTTTTCCTTAAGGTCGAGTCAAAATGGCTGTTTTTACCTTCTGTGAATCACCTTGTGAAATAGCCCATTTGATGAGTGTGGTCCTAGGAAAGGACCTGACTTATCTCTTCTTCTTCTTTTTCGTCTTCTTTTCTTTTTTTTTTTTTGCTGGGAAAGATTCCCTCTGAGCTATCACCTATTGCCAATTTTCCCCTCTCTCTCTCTCTTTTTTCCCCCTCCCCAAAGCCCCAGTACATAGTTATATTTTCTGGTTGTAAGTCCTTCTGGTTCTTCTATGTGAGCAGCCACCACAGCATGGCTGCTGACAGACAAGTGGTATAGTTCCATGCCTGAGAACCAAACCCATGCTGCCAAAGTGGAGCATGCTGAGCTTTAACTACTGGGACATCAGGGCTGGCTCCTGATTTATTTCTTAATACATGTGGATTTGAATGGTGTCCTTGGATGCCAAAGGGCATTTGATATTTCATCTGCTAGTGCTAAAAAAAACTCATAAGAATAGAAGGAAACTACTTCCAAGCTTCTAAAGAGTGTTGAACCCAAAAAAATGTCATAGATACTAAACAGTTAGAGAAAATACAGAGTTTCAGCATTTGTAGTGGCACAGACCCAAAATTTGAAACAACTTAAATGTCCATCAGTAGTGGAATTGTTGAATAAGTTGTAATATACCTATAGATCTCTTGTTGACCTGGAGAGGGGTCCATGATATACCGAGAAAACCGTGCTTCAGGTAATTTGTATAATGTGATCCCATTTTGCAGTGTTTTTATAGATCTATACGTGTATTTATGTAAGTATAGAAAGGTACGAACAAATGCCACTTCAGACGAATGGAAATGGGGGTGAGGTAAGATGCAATAAGATGAAATTACTCTTTTTTCCTTAAATCTTTGTATTAATTGCATATTTAAGGGACCCCCCAGGGTGTTCTCTGATCAGGTAAGAAAACCTTGCTTAAGATAACACTATTTTAGACACGACAGAAAATTAGTTCTCCCTTTTAAGAGGCTTTGTGCTTCAGTTGGCTGAGTTAACCTGATTCATTGTTGTCAATGATGTATTCTTGTTGGAACTGAATCTAAGTGATCTAACTCAAATATTCGTCACTACCACTGAGACAACGATGAATTAACTGTATCTATCTGTTTGAGACAGAATGATGTAACCCTGCACGTAGTGTTGGGGTGGGGGAGTAAAGGAAGGGTGACGGGAATCAGGTCTGACAATAAGCTGTTTTTATGGCATTTGTACTGGATGGACAAATCAATGTCATGAGATTCCTGACTGAAGAGGGACCCTTATACCTTTTCTTAGGCCTCTTCTATGCTGTATAGTAAAAGGCATCTGTGTCCACTTTTAAGCAGCAGAGCTTATATGGAAGCTTCAGCGTCTTCCTTGTGGTTTACATGTGGTAGCAGACCTCTTTGCTGTTCTGTTTCCTTCAAAGCCTGTAACCTGTGTAATAGTCCAGGCATTACTAGCCTAGCATTTGGAGAAACTGGTCACTTTATGAAGAATGTCTAACTTTGCACCCTGGTACCCAATGACAGGAGAGTTTCTTTTATTGGAGTATGATTTGGAAACAGTCCAGCACCTCTTTCCTAAATATGTGGCTTTTCAGAATCACTGTGCCCCCATAACATGTTTTTTGTTTTGTTTTGTTTTTTCCCTCTAGAGTAAAGCTAAAACATTTTGAGAAATTTCAGGATACAGCAGAAGCATTAGCAGGTAAAGTCAAAGACTAGCCTTTTGTTTTTAATTTTGGCAATTTGTTGTCCTTATTAAAAGATTGCTTCAGTTTCCTGAGTTAACCTTATTCAATGTTGTCAATGATGCATTCTTTTTGGAACTGATTTTAAGTGATCTAAGTCATTCGTCACTACCACTGAGACAACATTGAGTTAGCTTTTTTCACCATAGGGCTGATTTTTCCCCCCATGTGATGAGAGGTGAGAAGTGGTTAAGTTGATCTCCCTGTGGAAACCAACAGCATAATGCTGAAGCACAATTCAGTAAAAGCTGTTCTACAAGGGACCAAGGTAATGTGGTCAAGTACACAGCGCTCTAATCATTTTAATCCAAGAGTAAAGTTGAGAATAGCCAGGATTCACAGTTGAAAGAATAAGAAAGCAGCTCTCCGGGGTACGTTTTTAGTTTGAAAAAGCACAATGTTAATGAAAAGTTTTAGGAGAACTCGTAGAGGTTTTTTGGTGTGTGTGTGTTCTAATAAGAAACCTATAGAGAGGCGTAAGACTTGTTTATCTAAAGGGGGCATGATGTTTAGCACTTGAGAAGAATGAATGGCTCATATATCCTTCCACTAGTCCTTGTGATGGGACAACAGACATAGTAATAGGGTTTATTAACTAGGCTTGGCTTCTGTAGGCACTTGGTCTTATAAGGTTTTTTTAATGTTAGGGAAAACAAGAAAACCAGATGTAAAACTCTAATCATGAATTTTTCAATTGCTTAAATTCTGTATTTCAAATCAGCCAACTACTCGGCTTAAATAATTTGAAAATGAAGGACCATGAGGACGAATATGGCTTAAAATTAGGCAAGGATTTGACAGACCCAAATAATTTTGTTCATCAGCCACAGGAGAAGGGTATAGTTGTCTTGTGAAAATTAGGAATCTAACTAAATATGCTGGAATAGGGGTCGGCCCAGGGGCGTAGTGGTTAAGTTCACATGCTCCACTTTGAGTGGGCTGGGGTTTGCAGATTCGATCCCAGGCGTGGACCTACACACTGCTCATCAACCCATGCTGTGGTGGCATCCCACATAGAAAGAAGAGGAAGATTGGCACCGATATAAGCTCAGCAACAGTCTTCCTCATGAATAAATAAATATGCTGGAATATTATTGAGCCACTTCAACCTTGGCAGAAGGGTAAACAGAGGGAAGACCCAACAGTGGGGCTAGATTTTTAATTTTAAAGATAGTTTTAAGGCTGCTTCATCAATACATCAGTAATTAGAACCTAATAGAGCAATAAAGCAACTATGGTAGTTTTTGCCTGGAGATTTTTTTTAAGATAATTCTGTTCATCACAGCTTTAAAATTAAATGTGGGTAGAATTTTGGCAAAATCCCAAGCAAGATTGTGTTAGCTATTCTCCACCTTGCCGGGGGGCGTCACTCACGCAGACTGATTTGAACAGCTCCTCCCGCAGTTGTAAAGTGCTGCATCCCCAATCCCGAGTGGCCTCTTGAATTCCTTTTTGCATATAACCTCTAATCTTGTGGGGGTGTTTCTGACCAGTCCTCATTAAACTATTAAATAGGCAGATCCAACCTCTACCCAAACATAAAACAGGTTTTTACTCTTGATAGCTAATAATTCGTTACATGAGATTGTCAGATTTTGCACTCATCACTTCAAAATTATTTAATCCTTGAAACAATCCTATAAGGTAGATAATATTATCATTATTTTACAGATGATGAACTGAAGCTTGAGAGGCATCTCATTTCCCTAGTCAGCTTTTGGTGTTCTTTAAAATAATCTAAGATAAGTGGGGAAAATGCCAGACAGGTGAAAATTTAAAGTCAACCCCTGACACACACACCTCCCTCAATATAAGTTCCCTGGGGGCCGAGACAGTGTTGTTTCACTGTCAAATCCCTAGATTCTGGTGCATAAATATTTGGGGGTAAATGAATGAAAGTAGTGAGCTCTGTCTGGAATCTGCTCATAGAAACCTCTACAGTGCCTTTTCCCATCTATTTTTACCGGAAGTTGAACATCACCTTATTGAGAGAGCAGAGTCCTTCCTGAGAATTAACTTCCTACTCCCTGTTATAAGGCAGTTTTGACGTGACAAAATCAAAACTAAATGGTTGTAGATGTCAGAGTATGCATTTAAAACCCTGTAGCCTAAGAAAGAGTCTGATGGGGTGCGATGTCAAGGATTTATAGTCATCCCAGAAGTTTAAATATCCCATTTGCATGGATAGGTTTATTTTTATTCTTGGTCAGATTTTCAAGTTGCGAGACTTGTAAATAGCCACAGTAAAATTTGGGGCCAGCCTGTGTTTGGATGAAGTGGGAAGACTGCTAGGGGATGTTGGGCGTGGCCGGTAGGAAAGAGCAGTAGAGGGAAGACTCAGCTTTCTCTCTCCCGGCCACTGTGTCTCTACGCAGTCTCGGAAAATGCACATTAGGAAGAGTAATCAGCAAGCTTTTGACAAAGGGAAGATAAGTGCTTATAAATGTTAGAATAGGTCTAGAGTAGAAATTTTTACTTTCAAGAAATTTTAAATAAAGGAGAACACTAGGTTAAAGTATAAAAGTAGATATGGAAGGTTGAAAACTAGAAGCAGGAAGTTGAATAAAATTTTTTAATTATAAAAGATTAAAAACTTGTAAGCAAAAAATACAACTCTTATGAGAAAAGTAGATTATAAGGAGTCAGTGTTGTACAATATGTAAAAGGTTAAAACCCAACAAAAGTAGCTTGAATCTTAGCTTCTTGGAGTGTAGACACCTCTGTAAGAGCTGTGTAGTCACCAAATAGGTTTTGTCCTTACCTTTCCTCTTCCCAGATGACAGCTGAAGTGGACTCGTGATCCAGATGGGTGGAGACGTTGGTCAGGAGGGAAGAACAGATCCTTGGCTGATTAAGCACAGACTACCTGGCCTTAGAAATTGTGCAGACTTCTTTCCTGCCAAACATACTTTAAACTCAGCCAAAACCCAGACAAGTATCAGAAGAGGTGTGAGGCCATAGGGGCCCCGAATATCTAAGTGGAGGTCTAAGGAAGGGTGAGAGTTATAAAGCGGCAGATAGAGAACTCGCCAGAAATGAAAGCAGTCCCAAAATCAGGTGGGCTGCCTTCACAAGTAACTTCTCCATCACTGCAGTTTACAAGCAGAGGCCTGACACCACATCTAGATCAGGGATTAGCAAAGAAAGATAAGGCCTCCACTCAGACGTGCTTATGCTGCAGAAGAATCTTCAAAATGAATACACTCGTTTTTACCAGAGTCTTGACGGATTCTGGGGTATTTCACAATCCAGAGCATCAGGCCAGTCAGTAATAACATAGGAGAGTGGATCTATTTGTCGTTCCAAAATGGATTGTTTCTAACATTTTATGATTCTAGCTCTGAGTTCCAGAGAAGATTCGTGTGACGTGGGGAAAGGAATGCTGGTTCCAGTTTAATTCCTGATTCTGGAGCAGAACTGAGGGTGGGAAGGTCAGATGAGATGATGAAATGTGAACTTGCAAAACATTTTTATCTTTATAATTTCATTTCAGAAGTAATGTTAAGTGCAGCACTTTGAGAGGAAGTGTTTATTTTGCTTTATTTTTAAAGTTTAAATAAAATCTTCATCTCTTAGAGTTAAAAATTTGAGAGTTGTCTCTTCTCTTTTTCTTTTTCCTGAAAAGCGTTCACAGCTCTGATGGAGGGCAAAATCAATAAGCAGCTGAAGAAGGTTCTGAAGAAAATAGTAAAAGAAGCCCATGAACCCCTGGCTGTAGCTGATGCTAAACTAGGAGGGGTCATAAAGGTAAAGTATGGTTTTCTCTCATGCCTGCTAAGCGGAGCTCATTACACACAGTGACGACAGAGTGTAGCCTTTGTAGTGAGTTCTTTGTCATAAGGTCTCATACTTGATCTTTTTTCCCTAGGCTACCTCATAATTGATTTCCAATATGATTATCAGCACTAAGCGTGTATGAGCAGTGCCTATTCATTATAGAAAATACAAATACACCTCAAAATTATAAAAATTAGCTTTCACCCTGCTACCCAGAGATAATCTGTTAACACTGTATGTATACCCACCATGTTTTTGTTTACCCACTCTTTTTTTCATGATTAGGGTCATGATATTTCTTTTTTAGTGTATATGTTTATTAGAAAACTTTAGTAGGGGGTAGAGTTGCTAGAGATTAAATATAACATGAAAGTGGAAAGAAAGCCTGGAGAAGTAAGCTCCCAGACGTGAAAAGCAGAGCAGTTGGAGAGCCAGTGTGATAGTTTGATCTTTAGTAGTTACAGTAGATATTATAGTGCCAGGTTAATTATGTTCATGAACATACCTCTGATTCTTGAAGTAAAGGTTTCATTATGTTGTAGGTCTTGGTAGGTAGGAAAGTGCTGAAGAGATTTTGAGGGTTTTTAAAGCTAGGATTGTGAATTTAAGAATTTCACTTAAATAGATTATTTCTTTTTTTTAATTATTATTATTATTTTTTAAAGATTTTACTTTTCCTTTTTCTCCCCAAAGGCCCCCGGTACATGGTTATGTATTTTGAGTTGTGGGTCCTTCTAGTTGTGGCATGTGGGACCCTGCCTCAGCATGCCTTGATGAGCGGTGCCGTGTCCGCGCCCAGGATTTGAACCTGTGAAACCCTGGGCCGCTGAAGCGGAGTGTGCAATCTTAACCACTCGACCACAGGGCCGGCCCCTAAATAGATTATTTCTAATTACTGTCAGTTAATGAAGTTTTCTGTCATGATGTCAATCTCTATCTTCATCCTTTGAAGTCCCCACAAGTCTTAGTTTATACTTTCCTTTTAAAAACATTAAGTTTTAGCATAGTAAACATATACACAGAAAGGCATGCAGAAGAACAAATTGCTGAATGGTGGGATTATGGGATATCTTTAATTTTTTCCTTTCAATTTGTCTAGTTGAAAAACTTACGCTGGGATCCAGCCCAGTGGCATAACGGTTAAGTTCGTGCACTCTGCTTCAGAGGGCTGGGGTTTGTGGGTTCAGATCCCAGGTGCAGAACTACACACTGCTCATCGAACCATGCTGAGGCAGCAGCCCACATATAAGATAGAGGAAGACTGACAAAAATGTTAGCACAGGGCCAATCTTCCTCACACACACACACACAAAACCTTCCACTGTATATCACTTGTATACATACTAAATATTTGTTTTTTAAACATATGATACAATATATACAGTTTGCACGCTTGACATTATTTGCATTTGGTGAACTTAGAACTGTGTATATTTGTGTGAAGGTGTGCAGAACAATTTATCGTGTTGTGTGGGATGTGTAAATTTTAAGCTGTATTTATCAAGATTTGTGTATGTGTGTACACATGTGTATATATTTGGAAGTACATAAGGGATGCTAAAAGTTACTTATCTTTAGGGAAAACGGTCCAAAGCTCACAACTTGTGCTTCTCATTCGGTTCCCTTGTCTATAGTACTATTGATTAAAATCTGTCTATGTGTTAATTTTATAATCTTAAAAAGAAGCTAAATAACGTATGGGTGTAAATGATCCCTCAAACCAATAAAAAGAACAAAGCTGCTAGGTTAAGTTGTATTCATCTTTTTATGGCTTTTGATGCATGGAGCCAAGCACCCTTCCAGGAAGCTTCTATCAATTTTGACTTCCACAAGTATTCAAGTGTTTTTCCCACAAACACGCTAGAAACTGCTTTTTATGAAACTAAGAGATGTATATATTTAAATCAGTGCTATTTTAACATTTAAATGATTTCAGGAAAACTTTTATTTCTTTATTTAATACCAATGCTCTTGTTCTTGTAGGAAAAGCTAAATCTCAGTTGTATCCATAGTCCTGTCGTTAATGAACTTATGAGAGGAATCCGTTCACAGATGGATGGATTAATCCCTGGGGTAGAACCACGCGAAATGGCAGCTATGTGTCTTGGATTGGCACACAGGTGAGATTTACTGGAGAATAAAGTCGGCTTATTTTTATTTAATAAACAATTGTACAGTGCTGTTGAAAGCATGTTACAAATACTAATTTAACCCTCACAGCAACCTTATGAGGGAGGTGGTAGTAGTCTCCGCATTTTTCAGGTGAAGAAACGGATGCCCAAAGTCAGTACAGCTGGTAAAGATGAAGCCAGGATTTGAACCCAGGCAGTCTGGCTCCGCTGTCTGGACTCTAACCGTCATCATAGACATTGTCCACCCCTCTAGTCTTGGGTCCCACAATTCTTGGGGTTCTTTTTTCTTTTATCTCTGCTAAATCATTTGCTACTCCTCCATTTACTTGCCCTCTCCCAAAATTTTCTCATATGATATAGTCTACCCTTCTGCTGTGTCTGTGTGTGCCTGTGTTGCTTGCTTTACTCTGAATTTTATTGAGTTTTTATAATAATAAGGCAAAGAGAAGCACATTAACCTATCGTGTTTAACCAGTGGTCCATTAGAACAGACATTTCTGCTATACCATATTCCTGAAAAGTTTGGCATTCTGTGAAATTACACTGAAGTAACAAGGTTTATGAAGAAAAAACAGATTAAGGGCAGATTACTCAAAACTTATGCAACCCTGTAACCAGAGAACTGTCAAACACAATAACCCCCCAAAATATTAACATAGTTAAAAAGACTTGTTAAATTTATGTTACAGAAATACTACAGTAGAAAGGTCTGTACTTTTGAACAACAAAAAAACTGAGCGTAGATTGATGAAAGAGTTAAAGCTACTGAGTTATAGAGATGATCAAAATGCACAAAAGTCAGGAAGAACTTTGGAATCATTTCTAAGAGACAACAAATGGCTAAACTGAGTCAAGATGCAAACGTGGTTAATTGATGTTGAGCACAGTTGTGGTTCTCAGTCGAGCGCAATCAGATATTCCTTAGAGGACGTTTGGAAGTCTAGAGACATTTTTGGTTGTCGCAACTGGAAGTGGGGTCTGCTACTAACATATAATGGGTAGAGGCCAGGGATATTGCTAAATATCCTGCAATGCACGAAATACCACCCTACAACAAAGAATTATCAGGCCCACAATGTTAATACACTCGTGGGTCACATGATGTTTCAGGCAATGATGGACCTCATATGCGACAGTGGTTCCATAAGATTAATACCATACAGCCTAGGTGCATAGGAGGCTATCCCATCTAGGTTTGTGTCAGTAGACTCTCTGATCTTTGCACAAACAATGAAATTGCCTAACGACGTGTTTCTTAGAATGTATCCCCGTTATTAAGCGATATGTGGCTATAGTGCCAAAATAAAGAAACTGTTAATATACAATATTGTTCCTCCATGGCTTGCTATTTTCAGGGGTTACATTACTGCACCTTTTCTTACCTGCTAGTGTAAGGCATTAATATGCTGCAGAAGTCTTATGGACCAGTATGAATTACGCTATACTGTATGATCCCATTTCTTGTTCATATATTAATTCATATTACAGAAATTTTATAGCAGGACAGATAAATTATTTTCTTTTTAAATGTGTATTTTCTGGTCTTGCATATTGTATTGTTCAACTGATTTTCCTATGTAGAAAAATAAAAAGAAAACAGTGTAGCTCCAAGGAGAAGGATTTGGGTAAAAAAAAGTTTGGTTTTTTTTTTTTTTTTTTTTTTTTGGTGAGGAAGATTGGCCCTGAGCTAACATCTGTTGCTGATCTTCCTCTACTTTTCCATGTGGGGCGCTACCACAGCATGGCTTGATGAGTGGTGCCATGTCCACGCCCACGATCTGACCCTGTGAAACCCTGGGCCGCTGAAGAGGAGTGTGCAATCTTAACCACTCGGCAACTGGGCCAGCCCCAAAAAAAGTTTTAAGATGTTAATTAAATGCTTTTCCTAGTTGCTGTCTTAGTAATTGTTAATTTTTCTCCTTTCCCTCTAGCTTGTCCCGATACAGATTGAAATTTAGTGCTGATAAAGTGGACACAATGATTGTTCAGGCAATTTGTAAGTATATTACACATGAGGGTCATGCTTTTTCCTGCTATCTGTTAGGAAGAGAAAGATCAGTTAGAACTTTTAATAAGTAAAAAGTAAATAAGTTGGAAAATGCAGAATAGAAAAAGGAAAAAGTACCCATAACTTGACTTGTTGGGGATAATGTGCCTTATACTATTAATATAAACCAGTTCATTTGACTTTTTCCGTGAAAAATAAGACCATAAATAGGATCCATATTGTGTTGTGTTTTGCCTTTTTTTACACCTACCTTTATAATAGGTCATTCTCCCATTAAGTGGTTTTTGGAAACAGCAAAGACTATAAACAATTTTCAGTTTTAAACTTCTCTTTAAACAACAATTGCATTTCTAGATAAAGACTCAAAAGAATTGAAAGCAATACTCAAACAGATACTTACGTATCTGTGTTCATAGTAGCATTATTCACAATAGCCAAAGGGTGGAAACAACCCAAATACCCAGTATCGAATGGATAAACAAAATGTGGTATGTACATATGGTGGAATGTAACTCGTCCTTAAAAAGGAATTAAGTTCTAATACATGCTACAACATGGATGAATTTTTTAAACATTATGCTAAGTGAAATAAGCCACACACAAAAAGACAAATAGTGTGTGATTCCACTTATGAGGTACGTAGAGAAGGCAAATCTAGAGACAGAAAGTAGAAGAGGTTACCGGGGCTGGGGGAGGTGGGGATGGGGGGTTATTTAATGGGTACAGAGTCTCTATATGGGATGTTGAAAGAGGTCTGCAGATGGATAGTGGTGATGGTTGCACAACATTGTGAATGTACTTGATGCCACTCAGTACACTTGAAAATGGTTAAAATGGTAAATTTTGATTTTGGCACAATTAACCCTTTTAAGTTCCTGTTTTCTTTTTCATTTTAATCTATTGCAGCCTTATTAGATGACTTGGATAAAGAACTAAACAACTACATTATGCGGTGTAGAGAATGGTATGGCTGGCACTTCCCTGAATTAGGAAAAATTATTTCAGATAATTTGACATACTGCAAGTGTTTACAGAAAGTTGGTGAGTGGCTATATCCTTTAAGGCATTTGCATCCTAAAACATTAGAGTGACTTTTTTCTCACACTTCCCGGAGTGTTTTGAAACTTATGTATGTTTTGAGAGTGTAGCAATATTAATGTCTGTTAGATATCAGAAACAAAATTAGCTCTGATATTATGGCCTATACAACAGAGAAATGGTTTTCTAATTTGGTGTTTCTTAAAATGACTTCTTATGGTGGATGTTTCTTATGGTGAATGTTTCTCATAGTGAATGTGCCATTAATGGGGCAACTGTAAACCTGGGGGGATATCCTGAAATATATTAATAATAATCAATTCTAAAAGTGGTATTGCTGTCTATACTGTTAGTATTATCTCCTATACTAATAGTACAGATATATTATTTAGAACCTGAAGAGTGTTGGTAAATATGAGTTACCTGGCTCATATTATATTACCGTATTACCAGTCCAAGAATATAACCTTAGCTATCAATTGTCTATCACAATATTAGCCCTATTTCATGGAGTATATTGTTTTTATTCTAAATCTATAATTTGTATTTTTGGAGGGAGGTGGTGGGGAGAGATTTTAATCTCTAAAATCAAGCCTTGACATAAGGAAAATTATTACTAGGTCAAACTTGTTTGCTTTTTGTTTTGTTTAGGCACCCTTTTCATTGGCTTATCTCTACTTTTTCTTTTGACTGTTTGGTGGATTTTATTAATTTATTGAAGAGTGATTCTCCCTCATCCTCTGCAAACATTCCATAGGCGATAGGAAGAATTATGCCACGGCCAAACTTTCTGAATTACTGCCGGAAGAAGTGGAAGCAGAAGTGAAAGCGGCTGCAGAGATATCAATGGGGACAGAGGTTTCAGAAGAAGATATTTGCAACATTCTGCATCTCTGCACTCAGGTAGACTATCCACATAGAGAAACTAGTTGTGATGGTACCAGCTCTGTAACAGTGACTTTCTGATGGCAGTGATGATTTTTCAACTTATTGTTCACCTGATAAACAAACATGAAGGTGTTCAGTCACTACCTCATCTGATGCCATCTTGATTTACGTAGTGTGGGAAGTATATACTAAAATGAAGTTGAGTCCTGTCTAATTTATTTGTATTGTATTATTTGTATTCAGACAATATAGCATTGTCTGAATAATGAATTATAAATCCATTAAGAAAGCAGAGAAGTATAGCTCGAGTTGTTTGTTTATTTTTATTATTTATTTATTTATTTATTTGAGGAAGATTAGCCCTGAGCTAACTACTGCCAGTCCTCTTTTTGCTGAGGAAGCCTGACCCTGAGCTGACATCCGTGCCCATCTTCCTCTACTTGATATGTGGGACGCCTACCACAGCATGGTGTCCCAATCAGTGCCATGTCCGCACCCGGGATCTGAACCTGCGAACCCTGGGCCACCAAGAAGCAGAGCGTACACACTTAACCCCTGCGCCACCAGGCTGGCCACTGTTTATTTTTTTAAGATTGGCATGTGAGCTAACAACTGCTACCAATCTTTTTTGCTTTTTTCCCCCCAAATCCCCCTAGTACCTAGTTGTATATTCTAGTTGTGGCATGTGGGACCCCGCCTCAACATGGCCTGATGAGCAGTGCCTTGGCCGTGCCCAGGATCTGAACTGGCGAAACCCCGGGCCACTGAAGCAGGGTGCGCAAACTTAACCACTCAGCCATGTGGCTGGGCCCAACTCATTCTAACTTTTGTGTTTATAGCCTGTAGTGAACTTTTTTCCCTCATTTGGGGATAGCTATACAAGAATCAGGATGACACAAATGTCTAGCCCTTGGGATTTTTTAAAATAACAGTAACATTGACTGACATTTTTAGGCAGTGTATTAGATTGTTTACCTACAGTATCTAATAAAATGTTCAACACAGCTCCTTTATAGGAAGCTGAGGTCTGGAGTGGCTAATTTTCCCAGGTTTGCACAGCTGCTGTGTGATCATTTAGGACTGCATGTTTTAGACATGTGAATTTTAGACTGTTTACTCTTGAGTCATTTATGACCTATTCATTTTGTTTCTTATACTAGGTGATTGAAATCTCAGAGTATAGAACCCAGCTCTATGAATATCTACAAAATCGAATGATGGCCATTGCACCCAATGTTACAGTGATGGTTGGGGAGCTAGTTGGAGCACGGCTTATTGCTCATGCAGGTGATGATTTTAGTTTAACTTGTAAACGTGGCTATTTAAAGTTGAGTTGTTTTCTAGTTAGCATTTTTTTATTTTAATCTTTAAACTACAGCTATTAAAGAAATTTTAAATAATAGTAATAAATAGAGGTAGAAGGTGTGTGGGTGAGGACTAAGGACCAAGTGTTCAATGATGATTTCTGTTTATATGCCCGATTTCCTTTTGGATAATGAAGGCATCTTTAGTCACTACCTCTTCTGAGACACTTGGCGGTCCATTTTCAGGTTATAACGGTTAATTAGAATAATCAGATGAATGCAGGAGGATGAAGTCAGTTAATATTTTATATTAAAAACTCATCAGATTAAAACTTGAATAGTTTTAAGAAATCACAACAGATTATATAAACCCTTGATCAAGGATCTGTCACTATTGGAAGTGCTATTTTAATATGTTTGAAAAATATATATATATTTGACATCCAAAAATATTTTGAATAAGTGATAATCAAACTTAATGTATGTATGGTGATATTATAAAGACAGTATACTACCAAAAATGCTGTGTAATTGAATACTTGCAAATGCAGTGAAGTACTAGATCGTTGTTTTATTGGAGGCATTGTTATCATCTATCGAAGTGTTCATAGCTCCATTAGCTGTATTGTTGATCAGACAAATAAGTGGCATTCAGATACCCTCAGCTACAAGGTCGGGATAGTCTGGGCTGATTTTGTTGTCCACATCCAAAATTTCATAGGTTTAGTTAAACTCGCAACAATAAGAAGTGCAAGGATTAACAGAAGTGTGTGTTTGTTGGTTTTAAACGTGTCTGGTGGTTGAGTGACTGTGTTAACGTTGGGGGTGTTTTCTGACAGAAAATCTGCACAGCGCATCTAGCAAAGCAGCGCCTTCTGGTATCTGATTATTGTAAGCATATCTCCTCGTTCGCATCTTAAACAACAGCAGTAAATAAAACGTGAGAAATTTATCACACAGTTCTAGAACCAAGATATCCCAGTAATTTTCCTTTTATTTGTATGTTTTTTCATAGCTAAAGTAGAATATTTGAAGTCCAGAATCTCAGAAAAATAGGGGCAAGATTGGAGGGTGTATGAATACATATGTTTGTATTTCTCCCATGGTATTCTAGTGGAATGCAGAATGATAATACCTTCCTGGGTGACTAAGTAAAATTGAACTAATCAGCTTAACCTTCAGTTTGTCGTTGACGTTGATCGCAGACCTCTCTGCCTGCGGTGCTGAGAGACGGAGCTCAAATGCGGAGGCGTCAGGACTTGTAGGGCGTCCTGGACTGTGGAACCCTGTGTCGCGGCTCTAATGCTGAGCCTGCATAGGTCTTGTGTTTACCACGTTGGACGTTCAAATACTTGGAAGTGCGTTCCTGTTGAAACTACTTCTTTTCTTTTGAAGGTTCTCTTTTGAATTTGGCCAAGCATGCAGCATCTACAGTTCAGATTCTTGGAGCAGAAAAGGCACTCTTCAGAGCCCTCAAGTCTAGACGAGACACTCCTAAATATGGGCTCATTTATCATGCTTCACTTGTAGGCCAGACAAGTCCCAAACACAAAGGGAAGGTGAGTTACAGTTTTCCTGAGGTGGGCGTTTTTCTTTTTTCTCCGAGCCACCCATATTCCTCCTACTCCATAGTATGCAATAAATCTTTTCCTCTTTCTCATTAAATAGAGAATGGTGAATTCTTTAAATAAAAAGCACTTTTGTACACTGAAAGAAAAGTTAAAGTGTTATTGGTCCTGTTAAAGCCATTTTCTTTCCCTCTGTATTTTTCTAGAATCCACTTGTTGGTGAGGGGTGGGGTAAGTTGCACATCAACATGTGTGTGTTATAAAAATAATAGCACATGCACTGTGCTGAACACTTGATGGGGCTTCAGGGAATTCTTGTAATAACCCTACAGGTGAGGGAACAGGCTCAAACAGATTAAGTTCTTTTGAGCTTTTTCGTAGGATACGTACTTTAACAGAAACTGAAATTTTATAAAATTCAAAGCAGCAATAGGAGAAATAAAGGGTTCAGTAAAATAAAATCTTAATTAGCTTGAAAAAGGGCTACACTTTTGTTGGATGACCTTGTGTAGAACTAATGTTACTGAGTAGAAACTAAAGACATTAAAAGAACAATTTGAGATTGTTTGAGACATGAGCTACTAGAATATCTCTTAACTCACCAAAATGATGGTGGTCGTGTGTAACCAGTTAGCCATTAGATCATAGCAAAGATTCCAATACAGGATAGGAAGCTCCAGTTGTATGATTCATGAAACTTCGGTAATTCCTGATTTTAAAAAATCCTAGCATGAGTGGTAGAGTTGATGATTTTTTGTAGTTTTCTTGTGAATTAATTAACAAGATTTTTACATGTCAACTTGGAATATAGTTTGGATGCCTCTAACTTCGGATTCTCTGTTAGATTTCTCGAATGCTGGCTGCCAAAACCGTTTTGGCTATCAGGTATGATGCTTTTGGTGAAGATTCCAGTTCTGCGATGGGAGTTGAGAACAGAGCCAAATTAGAGGCCAGGTTGAGGACCCTGGAAGATAGAGGGGTAAGAACCACATCCTGCCTTTTGCAGAAGTGTTAGCTGTCAAAAGTTAATAAACTGACTAGTTTATGTACTTATTAATTCCACCTCCAAACAGTTCTATTTTGATACATTTTAGTTGTCTAATAAATTCTTTTTGTGCTGGCTATTAACAGTTTGCCTTATAATTTATCAGGAATTGATAGGGGGCAGCCCAGGGTTTCGCCACTTCGGATCCTGGACGCAGACCTAGCACTGCTCATCAGGCCGTGCTGAGGTGGCATCCCACATGCCACGACTAGAAGGATCCACAACCAAAATATACAACTATGTACTGGGGGCTTTGAGGAGAAGAAGAAATTTTTTTAAAAGAAGAAAATCTTGAAAAAAAAAAAAAGAATTGATATACTAGAGGATATGTTATAAAGAGATTATGCCTTAGAAAATTATTGATAATTTTTTCTTTCCTTAGATAAGGAAAATAAGTGGAACAGGAAAGGCATTAGCAAAAGCAGAAAAATATGAACATAAAAGGTAAGTACATTTAGGGGAGGGTGGATGAACAGTCTCTGCTTATTTAAATAAGGTTGACTGTTGACAGCAGTTGTTTTATTATAAACTTAAGCACCTCAATATCCCCTAATTTTTTTCTTTCCAATTTACAATTCTTTGTAGTCACATTCTGGTTTTTAATCATATGTGTATATTCTCACATTGTTGTAATAAGTATACATAGTATACTTCTTTTGGCAGGTTTTTTCTTTCCTGATAGTTAACTTAATCATTTTCAGATATTGATATTTGAATATTTGTCATTCATAGCTCCTGTATAGTATACCATTTATCAAAAAGAAGGTCCATTCAGAGTTAATCCACAATGAAACGTATTTTTTAAAAAAGAGTCAAAAGACTGAAGTCTAAAAATGGCTGAGAAGCATGGAAACCTTTCAGACCTCACCATGAAATTAAGAAAAGAAAGTTATGTGTGGGGAGAGGTGTTTGGTTATTATTTGAGGTAATGCTCAATATTGGTGAGGCTGTGAGAATGTGGTACAACTTTTCTGGGAAGGAGTTTGACAGTATGTATCAAGAGCCTTAAAAGTACTGCTTGTTGGGGCTGGCCCTGTTGCCGAGTGGTTAAGTTCGTGTGCTCTGCCGCAGGCGGCTGGGTGTTTCGTTGGTTCAGATCCTGGGCGTGGACATGGCACTGCTCATCAAACCACGCTGAGGCAGCGTCCCACATGCCACAACTGGAAGGACCCACAACGAAGAATATACAACTATGTACTGGGGGGCTTTGGGGAGAAAAAGGAAAAAAAAATCTTTTAAAATAGATATATATATATATATATATATATTGCTTGTTGTTAACCCATAAATTCTACTTTGAGGACTCTTGTAATCCGTTAAGGTTTTTTTTTGGTTGTTTGTTTGTTTGTTTTTTGAGGAAGATTAGCCCTGAGCTAACATCTGCTGCCAATCTTCCTATTTTTGCTGAGGAAGACTGGCCCTGAGCTAACATCTGTGACCATCTTCCTCTACTTTATATGTGGAATGCCTACCACAGCATGGCTTGCCAAGTGGTGCCATGTCCACACCCAGGATCCAAACCGGTGAACCCCGGGCCGCAAAAGCGGAATGTGCACACTTAACCACTGCGCCACTGGGCCAGGCCCGTTAAGAATTTTAATAGTAAAATCTTATGCTATAAGTGGGTAGGAAGAGCAATATATGGTAACATCTCATAAATATATATTTTTTAAATGTACACATTCAGAAAAGTTGTTTTTCTTTATTCTGGAAAAAAACAAAGGTATTCAGTTGTGGGTGTTAACACTTTCTTTGTATGTTGTGAATTTTCCGAGTTTTCTACAATGACCATATATTCTATAATTTTAATGTCTAATTTGTGGTCTTTAGTTGACAAATGTGGATCTTTGTTTTTTAAATTATAACTCACAAAAGTTAACCTATAAAAGTTAAATGGCCATGAGTCTACAGGTTAGCTTAAGAAATAGAATATTCCTTAGCTTGTTTTGAACAGGTTTTTAGTATTCCTGTGCCATGATGCTGATGATTTTAAACACATGCACTTAAAGCACTAATTATGAGATTTAGTTCACATTTTTGGCACCCAATACTTCCATTCCATTTGTTCTTTCTGCCGTGTTAGAACAAAAGCCAATGGTGGGTTCCAGGCAGCCCTTTGGTCACGTGTCCTCTTGCTGCTCAGCCTCTTGGGGTCTTAGGGTGAAGTCTTCTCTGTTTAACTTGATTTAGGCCTTCTGTTTTGTTTTCTTTGAATTACCCAGTGTTCTAAAACTTGAACTGGTTTCATTTTACTTTCTAGTATAATCATTTGGTATAAGAAATTTTCTCCCTTTTTTCCCTGTGCTGAGTGTAGTGACTGTGGTACAGAAAAATATTCATTGATTACTAAACCAGAATTCATTTAGCTACCACTTATCTTTTGGAAACTATTAGTTTTCATAAACTACCCCAAAGCCAGTAACATGAGCGAGCATATTGTGTGCTTGTGTAGGTATTATCTAATGGCATTTCCTTTACATCTCTTTAGAATTATTTCACTTACAGATATTTGTAGAGATTTTCTAAAATTATTTGGCTCTTTCAGTGAAGTGAAGACTTATGATCCTTCTGGTGACTCCACACTGCCAACCTGTTCTAAAAAACGCAAGATAGAACAAGTGGATAAAGAGGACGAAATTATTGAAAAGAAGGCCAAAAAAGCTAAGGTTAAAGTTAAAGGTTAGTTTGACTTTCTAAAATGTCATTTATACTCCTATTCCTTAAGAAGTACAGACTCGGTAAGTCTTGGGAAGGTACGTGCTGTTGAACTTGATTGTGAAGCCACCCATGTGGAAGGCTGGCCGTGTTCTAATAAGCCGTCATATTCTCTGGGAATAGTTAGGATGTCGGTAGATTCATCAGACTCCATGGAGAAATGTGCGAAGCGTTTCTTTGAATATGTAGAATTACATGTTATGCTAAGTATACCAAAACTTCCATTTCTACTGTGAACTATTTTGAGAATCAGGTTAAAATAGAAGGAAAAGGGTATATGGTTTCTAAATTGGTTACTGAAATATTTTTCTTGTATAGTTCAGCATAGAATTGGTGTCATCAGTGGTTTTCTGTGTTTCTCTTGTATGGGTGGACTGAGCAGCCTGCCGTCATAGTAATCGTATTCAGTAGGTGCTCTCTAGCGGCCTGGGCTGTCTCGCAAAGTTGACAAGCAAGTACCCCCATTTATTAGCTGTGCCTCTGTTAGAGCACCAGCCAGCTACTCTAGCAAGAGAGTCAGGCGTTAAAGCAGTGATGTATTTAATTTTTGGTTTCTAAATAGCTTAGTTGTCCGAAGTGTGCTGTCAGCAAATGTGGACTCTTGCCCTGGATGAAGAAAATATAAACCAGTTATTTAACTCCTGTTTCTATTTCCTTATTACACAGCAAGGAAATCCCTAAACCCATTACTAGCATTTGAAACACCAAACTCCAGATTTGTATCTTCACTTGTATATGCATACTTTTCAAACTTAACATTCTTGAATCCTTGCCACTCCCAATCTGTTAACTCCACAATTTTCTCCATTTTATAAATGGCAATTCTAGTTGCTTTGGCCTTTAACCTTAACTCTTCTCTTATAACCCGGATCACTCTGGCAGCAAGTCCTGTTAATTCTACTTTGAAAGGATATCCAGAATCTAACCACTTGTATCCACCACTGCCGTTCTTAATGTAGCAGCCACAGTGGCACCCTCGTCAGCTCTCTGATCTGATTCTGCTGCAGCCACACTGGCCTCCTTGCTCTTCCTGGAACCTGCCACCTCCCCCTTCTCTCCCAGAGTAACCTTAGCATTTGCTCTTCTCTCTACCTGGAATATTTTCCCTCAAAATATGTCGTCGTTTACTCCTTTGTCTCTTTTAGATGTTTGTCTGACTCTGTTGTCTAACATGTCCATGTGTCGCCCTCCTCAGTGTTTCTCTTCCTGCTGTATTTTTATCCTTAGTACTGATTACTGCATAAAATATCGTGTAGTGTATTGCTCATTCATTTATTTATTTACTTTTGTCTCTCCACTCTCCTACAAAATAAAAGATTCATAAGGACAGGGATTTTTGTCCATTCCATCCCTTTCTGGATCTCCAGTTGTCTGGAATAGGGCCTGGCATATTGTAGGTGCTGAATAAGTATTCAGTGAACAAATTTCTAATGAAAGAAATGTCCCGTTATTGAGTCTTTGTTCTAACATGCCAGGCATCGTGCTAAGTATTTTGTATGTGTTATCTTAAGTCCTAGTAAGAATCCAGTGAGAGAGACATTGCTGAATCCCATAGATGAGGAAGTTGAGTTTGCAGAGCTTGAATGACTTAGTGCAGAGGCATCGCGGGTTGAGTGAGCCCAGGCCTCCTCACTCCAGGGCATGGCTTTAATTGTTTCCAGTGTAACTGACTGACTGCCAGAAACAGTGGGTTTGCAGATCGGAGGATTTGTTTTAATCCTAATTCCTACACATAGCTACATGATCGTGAGAAGTTTACTTCTCTCTGAGCGTTAAATCATTTATCAAGTTAGTGGTGATGGACTAGGTGGGTGTTTGAAGGATCTTTCCAGTTAATGATATAATAAACACTGGATCGTTGACCAGATTGGCGGGGGAAAACTAAGACTCAAAAGGATTTTGGGGGTGTAAAGTCTGATAGAATGTTAATTGTTGTGTCTTTACACTTACCCTCCTCAGTGGAAGAAGAGGAGGAAGAGGATGAAGAAGGAGTGCTCGTGGTGGAAGAACAGGAGACATCTGTGAAGAAGAAGAAGAAAAAGGACAAAAAGAAACACGTGAAGGAAGAAGCGCTTTCTGAGGAAGAACCGTGCACCAGCACGGCAGTTGCTGTATGTGCTCTTACTCACCATTACTTTATTGGCGTGGGCAGGCTCTCCGTATTTCATTCTACTCCCTTTATCAGAAACAAGCAGGCAGTGAAAAAATGGTTTTCATTGGGCCAGCCCCAGTGGCGTAGTGGTTAAGTTCGGTGCACTGTGCTTCAGCAGCTCAGGTTTGGTTCCTGGCTGCAGACCTGTACTGCTCCTCTGTCTGGCCATGCTGTGGCAGCAGCTCAGATAGAAAAAGAGGAAGCTTGGCAGTGGGTGTTAGGTTAGGGCGAGCCTTCCTCAGGGGAAAAAAAAAGTTTTCATTGATGGTGAGGTAAAAGTAAAAGGACATTGTTATATTTTAAGGTCCATTTCCCAAACGTAGAATCTTACTATAAAATAGACTTGCTTTGAGGAAAGGAGAGCATATGATTTGCTACAGATCGCTTTCATAGAGGTGGTTTTTATATTTTAATCTTTCCCCAAATTTGTTTTCAAGAAAAGTAGGTCTACTTTGCTTTTTATAAAGAAAAGTTATTATTACTCACCTATGTATTTACAGCTCTTTCAAAAGCATTCTTGTTGGTTATTTGCAGAGTCCAGAGAAAAAGAAGAAAAAGAAAAAAAAGAAAGATATTGAAGACTAATCAAAGGGAACCATCATTGAGTCTGGATTGAACCTGGATACATTGTGCTTAAGATTCAGTCAGGCATGTACCAGACATGGTTTCTGAAATAATCCAGGGGAGGTTGGGTGACACACAGTGATTAATCGGCTATAGCTTTTCAAGCCTATTTGTGTCTTGACAGCAGCTCTGTTAACTTTATTATGTCATCATTTCTTAGAGTCCTTGTTATACAAATAAAAATATTTTCTTTGTATTTTAAGGCAGTTCTGTGATTTCTACATTTTAGATAATCTTTGGCCCTTTCTGTATTTTATTTAGCATTTGATGATCATTGTTTCGATAATTATAGCTGAAAGGTGAGAGTTGTGCATCATTCATTTGAAACTTAGCCTTTTGGAAGGCAGTGGTTAGATTGACCAATTTAAGAACCTCACTCAAATATGTTTCTCTTACCTTTTTGGGCTGTCTTTCATTTCTCTCCTTTTCTTCTTTCTGCCTCCGTATTTATTTAAATAAAGCTGTGTTTTGTGTTCAAAATTTTAAAATTAGATGAACAAAGCTTTCCAGTATCTCTTCAGAAAGAAAAAAATTGTGTCCCTAACTTTACTTGTTCGCAATTCTGAAAGGTACAACAGAATAATTGTTCACGTAAACCTTGATTTGTTTCTAAAGTGACTTTTTTTAAAAAGGTAATACCAGATAATTTTATAGTGAAGAATGAGGGATAAAAGGAAAACAAGATGAGAAAAAACGTCGGTAGGAGTAAGGTGTAAACCAGGACATCAAACACCAAAGAGGAATCTTTGTTTCTAAGAAATAGTGTCCAGTATGTGAACCGCAGCCTGGCTGACAGCTGTGTCGTCATGACAGCACCAGTTTCGGAAGACTGTTACGTCTTGCATTCCTGTGTGTGCCACAGGCATCTGCTGAAGCCCAGTTCAAGAAATGCATCCAGCAGGCGGAGGGGCCAGAAGGACTACAGCTTTGAGTTCCACCTCTGCTGCTCATGTAAGCAAGGGTAAGCCAGCAGCCCCTCTTAACTCCAGTTCATCACTCATAAATCAGAGAGAATGGTGTGCTTCCCCTCTCCCAGGAGTGGTTTGCAGGAAATGAGATGATGCAGATTTTCAGAGAGAGAAATACATTTCAGATCTAGATATTTTGACCGAAGCAAATGCTGCATGAAGTACACGTGGCCATTCCTAGATAAAGTTTGGTAGTAAGCTGCTTATTTCCTCCCTGGGGAATGTCGTTCTGCATCACCACATAGTACCCGGACACATTCTTGATTTGGGACACAACAGATTTTTATTTTTAAAATCTTGATGAAAGTGGCCCATAGACCTGCCAAGGACTGTGTAGTCAAAAAAGCTTTCTATCTGAAACAGGATGGACTGAGGATACTAATTAATCAACTTCTACTCCTAGTCATTTTGAGTGGTCAAGGAAACCTAGTTGAATCACAGAGCTGTCAGCTTTCTTAGGCGCTAAAGGCTTAACTGTTTTAAAACACAAACCAAAAGGTACATTCTGCTGCTTCCTTTGTCGTAAAATAGAGCACTTCTAGTGAAGAGCCGTGGGAACTTAGTCTGCAGTGTGGGACTCAGGTGAATATTATTTACCTAATTTTGATTAGCAGGTTTGGAAAATTTCTGTGACTGGGCAACATAAAATATTCCCTGTTTAGAAACTGATTCTCCCTTGCACTCCACCCCCTTCCCTTCAAAAATGTAAATTTATGTTTTCTGGTTTGAACTGCTTCTATATATCTGCACTGTCTTCTGGGGCCTCAGTATGCTTATCAAGGCCTTGGCTGAGCTGTGCTCGCTCCAGAGCTCCAACCTCACAACACTGCAGCTCTCCATGAAGAGTTCCTTTCAATCCTTTTGTCACTTTGCTAAGGCCGTCTTTTGAAACTTGACTCTGGTCATCCTGGTTCGTTTGTACCACTTAGAATAACATGCACTAGAGTTGAATGTCTCAAACTTAGGGCATCAGAATCACCGGGGATCTTGACAGACTGCGGGCCTTAGCAGGTCTGGGTTGGTGCCCAGGGTTCTGAATATTTAGCAAACCCTCAGGTGGTACTTTAGGGTAGTAAATACTCTGGCAAATTCCTTAAACTCAGAGCCTTCTCTGAAGCTGGATTCCTCTGAGAATTAAGTGGGAGAATGTTTGTAAGGGAGTGTTTTAAAAGCCGTTATTTCCTGCGTTCCCTGAGCGTCTCCACTCCCCAGTGGTACACCTTCCCTGTCTGTGCTTACCCATCGCTAGCAGGGCTCCTGGCATCTCTTAGGGCCTTAATGTTTGTTTAGTGATGAGGGAATGACCCGTGGAGGAATTAACTAGGTTTTTGTGTTACTCAGATGAACATAAAATTAAGACTGCCACTTTTGTTTTTTCCTTCTTTAGGAATGCTTTAAGATGACCATTAAATCTAAGCCCTAAGTGACAGACCCAGGTGTTGGACTCTGAGCTCATTTCTGTATACTTAGTCCTGTGGCCGTTAACTGTAGGCTATATTGCCAGAAGTCAACACTCATTGACCATTTTCAAGTACAACTTTGTAGACTATTTCCAGTAGTTTTTTGTTGAAAACCATTTCTTGTAGCAAGTGTCAAATGGTAATTCTTCTGAAGTATTTGATAGTATTGATACTGCGTTTGGTTTAAGGAGAAATTAGAAGTGATCAGAACAGTGGTTCTCAAAACTTGTGGGATTTGCTCTCACCTGGAGAACTTTTTAAAAGGTAAGTTTCTGATTTGGTCCACCTAGCACATAGGGCCCAAGTATATGCATTCTGACAAGTTCCCCGCTGACCATGCTTTTGCCTTGACCACTGCACTAGGAGGATTCCCTTCTGTTGATTTGCTGTCCTTTGGTACTCCAAACTAGAACCTGATTGGATGGCCAAGAAGTCAGGCCTGTGCATCTTGTTAAAGTGAAGACCTTAACACCAGCGGCAGGCAGCAGCTGTGCTGTTTCGCTGTAGATAATTTGAGGAGGCCCCTAAGGCTGGGCATTAATCTGCTCAGTGCTCCTCCCACACTGGTAAGGCGAGCTTTGAATAGGTACCAGAAACCATTGTTTCCTGTCCTTGAGCATTTGCTTTTGAAGGAAGGGTTTTAATTGCTGATTCTGCAAGTGTTCTGTGTATATTTAGTATAAAAGTAAAAAAAACTTAGTCGTTGTTTTATTAAGTTTGTGAAAACAAAACACCAAATTTGAACCAACATACAACATATAGCAAAAAGTACACGAAAACATCTTTGAAAGAAAGAAACAGATAGGTTTCTAGACCAGTCCCAGACTGCCCGTGGCTGAGCTTTCTCCGTCTTAACTTGGGTTGGCTGTAAACTTGAAGGATGGGTTGGATCAATGTTCGCACAGCCCTCACCGTTTTTCCTAGCCAGGTGTCTACTGTTATTTAATGTTTGTCTTTAGACTGCTTCCAGTTTTTGTTTTTTTGTTGCTGTTTTATTACCAACAAAGCTGCAAGGAATGTCTTTGTGCATATAATTTATCTTCACGTACTTGTGTTTCCTTAGGATAAATTTTAAGAGGTAGAATTACTGTGTCAAAGTGATGTAAGGGTAAATAGATAGTGCCAATTTGCCTCCAAAATATTGTAGTTATCTACTCCAACCAGTGTTGAGAGGAAACTCCTATTTCGGGAACTGTCTCATAATTGTCATTTTATTAGCATTTACCCCAGCCCCTAACTTGCTAACAGTGTTGCACATAGTCATTAACTTTTTAGAAATATTAATGTGAATTAAGTGGTTTTAAACTGGATAATTTCCACTTTCTACTTCTTAAAATTCTACAGTCAAGATGTACAGGATTATTCCAGCTTATCAGTACAGAACTGAAATCATTCAAGTTCACACACTCCCACCCAGCCTTGTGCTACTAATTTGTGAATGGAAAGATACTCCTCCTTCAACACACTATACCACCAGGTGCCAGAAACTTGTGAACTATAAATTAATGACTAGGCAATGCCTGCCCCCATGTCAGGTTTGTGCAAAGAACTCGCATAATTGTAAGCACAGCCCTGTGCTGCTTCTGTGGTTCTTAATTATGGTCTACTATCATTGGAAAATACAAAGTAGTAATCCTAAAATGATAATTAACATTTACTGAGCACTTATGTGTCAGGTACTATTGACTTTCAGTCTAACTACCCTTTCTAACAAACACTACTATGCTGACTTTACCCAAGAGGAAACTGATGCACAGAGAGGTCAAGGAATCTTGTCAGTGCCATTCAAATCATTCAGAATGCCTCTAATGCCAGTACTGTATTCTGAAAAGTGCAAGCTACTCTATGTTGAAACTTTTTTTTTTTTTGGTGAGGAAGAGTGGCCCTAAGCTAACATCTGTGCCAATCCTCCTCTACTTAGTATATGGGATGCTGCCTCAGCTTGGCTTGATGAACAGTGTGTAGGTCCATGCCTGGGATCTGAACCTGCAAACCCCGGGGCTGCCAGAGTGGAGTGTGTGAATTTAACCACTAGGCCAGCTCCTGGAACATTTCTTAATAGCATAATAAAGATAATTGGAACCTTGTGGAAACATGTGGTGGGTATATGGATATTCATCCTATTATTTTCTCTATGTGCTTGAAAAGATCTTATTTAAGTCTTATTTTTTAAAGTAATAACATGCTATTTTTAACTCTGAGTTCTTTATCTCTGAAAACTAAGTTAAAGCTCGACAGCATTCTTGGTCAACCAGCATTTGGGGACCCCACTCTGGGCCAGGAGAACTCGAGGAAGCAGAAGCTGCCGCAGCTGCAGCCCTCAGGGAGTTCACGAGGTGGGGCTCAAAGCTCAGCTCCTGATGCAGGAGGTCCTGTTCTCCGAGTCCTTTCTTGCTTGAGGAAGGGGGAATGCGGGGAAGCACCAAGCGGGGATCCCCATAGGAGATAAGCAGTACGGAAATGACGAAGACAAAAGTGCAAAGTGGAATTTGAGTTTATGGGGGAGAAATCTCTCTCCCTTGCTCTGTTAACCACAAGATACCACACAGTGAAGAAAACAAGAAACAGTAGCAGAGAAATGCCCATTGGCAGATTAACAGAGTTGTAAGTACAGCTGCATCCTGTTGTACCCCACATCCCCACCCTAAAACTCTTGTCCAGCCTCCTTTGAGCTTGGGTAATTTGATCCTCACCTGGAGAGCCACTCTAGGCCATAGAAGCATAGGGAAGCTGTCATGTGGTTCTTGGGGCCACCAAACCTCCCGCCTTCCTAACCTGAGCCAAGAAGCAGAGAAGGCCTTGGTTTCTAGCAGGGATAAATGTGCCTGACTCCAGGAAAAGACTTGCTCAGACCACAAATGCATCTATTTATATCTCGTAATCTGCTGGGCCAGCAACATGCTAATAACCAGCTGGGCATGATGGAGAGGCCACAGGCCAACTGTCAGAATGGCGAGAGCCCTGCACTCGTGGTCAGAGAAAATAACAGACGTGGAAGCGCTGCATCAGCCAAAAAGCGGCATATGAAGTATTCCTGCTGTTGTTACTGTGAGCTGGTTTCACCACCTACTGGTTCATGTCCTTGGACAAGTCAACCTGTCTGAGCCTCAGTTTCTTCATCTATAAAATGGAAACAGTAACTCTGTTTATCTTATAAGGCTCTTGGGAACTCAGATGACATAATTTATGCAAAAATTCCCTGTAAACTGAGCAAATGTAAGTAGTATTACTGAAAGTCTGTTCTACTTAAAAACAGGATGAGCAAAGAGTGATGGATTCCAGGGCAGAAGTCAGTGGAGAGGTGAGGGAACCTTCTGCAGTAGCCGCCAGCCAGCCATTTGCCAGACCCACTTTCCCTCATTTCTGGGCACGCAGCTGGACTATTCCCCAGCCTTTCTTGCAGTTAGCTGTGGCCGTGGAGCAGTTCCAGCCAATGGAACAGTAGCGGCAGTAATGTACATCACTTGGAGGCCTGGTCCGTAAAAGTCCACCACTGCACTCCTCGGTGCCCTAACACACACACGCACACACACACCCCCCCAGCTGCTGGCTCCATACAAACACCGTAACCTTGGAAGCCGGGCCTCAAGATAGAGAAGCTACAAGGTGACAGGACCCTGGGGCCCTGACTCACCAGTGGCTTGGAGCACAGCTACCCACTGATCAGGAACATCCTTTTTGGACTTTATAGAGGAAGAAATAAGTTTTTGTTACGTTTGGGCTGTTATATTAGCTTGAATCATATGAAATTGACAATATTTGTACTATTTTTGACCCATAAAAGTGATAATTTCATATGATTCAACCTAATAGATATTTTGATTTGTTTCAGCAGCTGGTGTAACCTTGGACACCATCCTAGAGGAAGTCTTGGTAACAGCCACATTTTCAAAGGTGAGAAGGGAAATTAGGATTGCTAAACTCCTGGATCAGAGATCGTACAGTCTGCCTTTGGTTCAGGTTTGGGTGCCAAAATATTTAATTTGTTCCACAAAATGTTGGCCCACATAGTTTTAAAAAGTTGAATTCATTGTCAAATCAAATATATCTTGTCATGCAAAAAATATTTTTTCTTTATCATTTGTTTTTGTTTTTGGTGAGAAACTGTCCCTGAGCTAACATCTGTGCCAGTCTGCCTCTGTTTTGTGTGGGATGCCATCACAGCATGGCTGAATGAGCAGTGCTAGGTCCACGCCCAGGATCCAGACCTGCAAACCCTGGGCCACCCAGGCAGAGTGCGCAAACTTTGACCACTACACCACCAGGCCACCCCCTGTCATTTGTTTTTTGACTGTCAGAACTGACATAGCAAAGAAAAAACCTAAAATCAAACTAAACAAGGTTGAAAGAACAAAACCTCTTTAATAGATAAAGAATTAAGCCATTTATGCCTTAAAAGAGAGACCGAGAGAAATTTATAATTATGGAGTGAGCTGTTCTTTCTAAAGTATATGCAGGAAAAAAAAAAGTGCTCCACTTCAGTAGCCCAGGGTTTCCCCGGTTCAGATCCTGGGCATGGACATGGCACCGCTCATCAGGCCATGCTGAGGTGGCGTCCCACATAGCACAACCAGAGGACCCACAACTGAAAATACACAACTATGTACTGGGGGGATTTGGGAAGAAAAAGCAAAAAATAAAGTATATGCGACTCAGAAAAAATTGATAAAATTGACCACATAAAAACTTGTATAGCAAAAATAGTGTAAAATAGTCAAAATATGACAAGGAGATGAGTTCTTTAATATGTAAAGAGGTTAAATTAATAAGAAAAAGACATAATACAAATAAGAGGGAGTCCTAGAAAAAGAGTGTACAAATGATCAATAAACACAAGGAGAGTTCTACCCATTCAAATTACCCAAATTAAATAATAATAATACCCAGCGTTGGCTGGATTGTAGGAAAACAGACATACATCGTAGGCAGAGTATAAACTGGCAGAAGCTTTTTGAGGGCGTTTCGAAAATAGCTATTAAAAGTAAAAATGCCAATCAAACAATGATACTACTAGTCTAATGTACGAATATAGTCGCAAAAGTCCCTAAGGTGTAGACACAAGGATTGTTCATTGTTCACAATAGTAAAACAAAAAAACAACCACGATATCCCATACACAGGGGCTTGTGAATAATTGTATGTCCGAAGACCGCAGCCATTAAAATACAGAAAGATCTCCTAGATACAGTATTTAGTGGGAAAAGCAACCTGCAGGACAGTGTGAAAGCATGTGTGCAAAGTTTTTGAAAGGATATGTATCTCATTTTCTTCCCCCCTGGACCCGCATGCAGGAAACTGCCAACAGTTGACATCGCTGGAGAGAGGGGCTGGAGATTTAGGGGTCAGAGAATGGGGAGGAAGGTTTTTGCTTTTCATTCCTTTCTGCATTGTTTCATTTTCTAAAAATCACGTGCCTTGGTTATTTTTCACATGTATTATTATTTTTTTTAATGTAAAATAAATGAAGCTATAGTCACAACCACCACGGTATGTTTTATCTGAAGCTCTGACGCTGCGTTTTGCGTTGTGTTTGTTGGTGTCGTTTTTCCCCGCAGAGATCATGAGGAGTGCATGATTTTGTTAGCCTTGTGGTTTCACCAGCGTGATCACCAGGCCTTTTCTGGGAAAGAACACAGTGGGAAGTGGAAACTGTAAATGGACACGCTCCTTGGGAGTCCTCAGTCCCCCTCACAGGCCCCCCCGTCAGTCCCTGACTAGTCTTCACACTTCAGGCTAGGAAATCACCCCACGGTTTTGAAGGTATTGAGGTCTCATCCCCATTTTATAGCAGAACGAGAATCAGAGCAGGATTATGACAGAATTCTAACTCCAGCTTCCACCTGTTTAATATATCAGAGAAACGTGATGTTGGTGAAATGCCAGATTGGAAACCAAAGGCTTGTGGTAAGTATAAGTCAGTGCAAATGGTCTGATTTGATTGGAAATGATCTTGTAATAATTTGAGAGAACGCACACACAGATATTAAGATTCTGCTGTTCATTCTCTGCCTGCTCTGGGCGTGCTTTTCTCTTTCTCCTGGTCTTCCTAAGAGCTTTCCTCCATCTCTCGTCAATTCTTAGGCTTGGGTTCTCTTTCCTTTTCCCAAATCACAGATGTTTTCCCACCCTGTGAAATCTAGTGACTGGCTCGCCAGAGCATTACTGCAATTGTGTTTTTCAGAAGGAAATCCTTTTTTTAACTGCCAGGAATTCCAGGCTCCAAACTGGATGGGAGGGAGGATGTTGTGGCATAGTGCCAGGTAACTGCCTCCTTTTCCCTTCAGCCATGTGAAGGCGACTGGCTGGAGCCCAAGCATAGAACCACAGCCTCCCAGGGCTGAAGGGACAGCCTTTCAGGGAACCCAGGAGGTTGAGACCAGTCATTTCTCGTCCACACAGACAGGACCTCTTTTAAACCACAGCCTAGCCTCACTTTAATGCCTTCCAAAAGGAAAAATCATATAGACGCCATTGAACACATATCCCAGTGTTAAAAACAGTATCATAAAACCTTTTCTTTCGTCTAAACCAGAGTTTGGCAAACTTTCTCTGCAAAAGACCAGTAAATGTTTTAGGCTTCACAGACCATATGCTCTCTATTGCAACTACTTAACTCTGCCAGCCTGTGCAAAACCAGCCACAGACAGGACCTGGGTCCAACAAATGAGCATGGCCGTGTGCCAAGAAAATTTTTGTTTGTTTGTTTGTTTTCTTTTGGTGAGGAAGATTGTCCCTGAGCTAATGTCTGTGCCAATCTTCCTCTATTTTGTAAGTGGGATGCTGCCACAGCATGGCTTGATGAGCGGTGTCTAGGTCTGCACCCAGGATCCAAACCCGTGAACCCTGGACTGCTGAAGCATAGTGTGAGAACTTAACCACTATGCCACCAGGCCGGCCCCCAGTAAAAACATGGACACTGAAATTTGAATTTCATCTGATTTTTGCATGTCACATAAAACAATTCTTTATTCCCCAGTTATTTAAAAATGGAAAAACCGTCCTTAGCTCATGGTCCGTACAAAAACAGGCAGCTGCTACAGTCTGCTGGACCCTGATCTAAACCACTGCTTTTCAGCTGCTTTGGCAGGTCCTCAGGGTAGAAAGAGCTGGGTGGGCGAGGCAGTCCCACTCCGGCTTCCTTTTTTCTGTTTTATGTAATGGGCTCCCAGGTTTTGTTTTATTTAAAGAAAGGATTCCATAACCAAAAGTTTAAAAGTCACTGATCTAACCAGAATCCCCTTTTTGCAACTTCAGCCCGTTTTCTTTGGGTCTTCCCTTTGTGGAGGTGGAGAATAATTTTTCTAGCTCATTTTAAGGGCCTCAAAAAATAATCAGCAAGTCAGTCTGAAATGAGTCTTTGCTTTCATCTACTTCATAAGTCTGTTACATCTTGCCAATCCTTTACTTTGCATTTGCGATCTTAACGTCCTGCAGGATTCCACAGAGTGAAGTCATACGTCACAGTGGGGTGCACCTGGCTGTGTACCCAGCACCTTTTCCCTATTGTCATGCAGGGTGGCCCAGCAGCACCACAGCCAGAAGGAGACTCCAAACTGGGCTAGAAGAGAGAAACAATTGGTAAGGCCAAGGAGACCATAGTTGGAGTCGGGTCTGAGGACGAAGAGAGTCCCCACATGGGAAAAAAGTCCTGGGGTCAGAATGGAAATGAGTGGACAAGAAACAAAGTGGGAGGAGGTGAGAGCAAGCAATTTTGGCGAGGTGCCGCGAGCAGCATCTCCTGGGCCTCCTTCCCACACGGATAGTACATGTGCTTCACAGAGAATTCATAGCGCCCACGATCCTACCACTCAGAGGTAATAACTGTTAAAACTCTGGTGTGTGTCCTTCCAGTATGTGTCTACCAACATACATATGTATGAATTTTATATACTCAGTATTGCCATTTGGATGTCTCATGGGCAACTCAAATTCACCATGTGCCAAAAACATTTCGTCATCTTCTTTAAACCTGCTTTACTGACACCCACAGCCCATTTCAAAACCTCGGAGCTCCCGACCCTGCATCTCCCTCACCACCATCCCGTGGATCTGCACCTCTCCTCGTTCCCTCTTCTCTTCCAGAAGTCAGAACACTCACACTCTGACCCGTTCTTTCCAAAATCTCAGTCTGATTCTTAAGCAAGTATAAGACATATTTCTTTCTAAACAGAGTCTTTACATTTGCATAACTAACCACTAGGCTCCCCAGTCCAGAGTGAGCAGTGTCTCTGCAGCTAATAGTCTGCTACCTGCTGGACATCTGGAAGTTGTCATTGTCAGGGAAATCAGTAAAAGCTGGTGCAGAGCCAGAGATGGCTTCCCTGTGAAGTCAGGCGTCTGCACTTAGGAGTTGAAGGGGTGCAGCCTAGCCCCCAAATGCGTGGGTGATGGAGGTGGCTGACTCTGAGTAAACCGGTAATTCAGAATCTAAGGACTATTTGGAAGTGGGTAATTAATCTCAATAACACTGGCGCCTTCTCCTGACAGTCGGAGAAACTGTAGAAAGAGGAGGCATTCCTGGATGACAGGCACACTCACTCTGCTGTAACGAGGAGCACTTACTCAGCACTTCGGTGCAGCAGGCGTAGTGCTAAGAGCTTGGTCCTCATGATCTCTCTGACTCCTGGCACCACTCTGAATGAGACAGGTGTATCAAGAGGAAAGGGAGGCTTAGAGACCGCGTTCAGTAATTTGTCTAAGGCCACATAGCTAGAAAGTACAGGGCTGGGTTTGGATCCCAGGCTGTCTGACTTCAGAGTCCTAACTCTTAAGGCATTTGGCCCCTGCTGTCCATGCCCGAGATTCCACAGTGAGGACCAGGGTCAGAGACAAGAGGAGCTTGCCCAGGAGGGCAACCCTCCATGGTCTTGTGAAAGCTAGGGACTGGGGGCAAACCCCACCCCAAAGAGAGTGAAATTCCTCATGTTGAACTGTTTTCCCAAAGCTTCTGCGCTTGGGCTAAGGCCCGAAACAGACAGAGACGTCCACAGCAGAACGAGCCAGCGCGAGCAGCTAGAGAGACTGGGTGGGGAGTTAGCGACCCCGGGAATGAGGCCAGCAGTCTGCCAGTGACCCCAGCTCCTGTGTCCACTGCTGTCAGTGCAAGTTCTTCACCTGCTGCTCATCTCCTAACTAATGATCCATATGCAGAGTTAACAGACCATTTGGGATCCCAAAAAATACTCTCATCACATATGGCACTCCCTTCAACAACATATTGCCTTTGCAAGTTACCAAAATGCCTGACGATCAGTTATACATTCATTCAGCAACTACTTATTGAGCACTAATTATGTTTCAGGCACTGTGTCAGACGCCAGGATGTAGTGGTGAACAAGAAAATGACAGCCTCGGGCCGGCCCGGTAGAGCACTGGTTAAGTGCACATGTTCTGTTTGGCGGCCCGGGATTCGCCGGTTCAGATCCTGGGTGCGGATACCACACCGCTTGGCAAGCCATGCTGTGGCAGGCGTCCCACATAGAAAGCAGAGGAAGATGGGCACAGATGTGAGCTCAGGGCCAGTCTTCCTCAGCAAAAAGAGGAGGATTGGCAGCAGACGTTAGCTCAGGGCTAATCTTCCTCAAAAAAAAAAAAGGAAAAGAAAAGAAATAAAAGTTTCTGTTTAAAAAAAAAGAGAGAGAGAGAAAGAAAACGAGAGCCTCTGTTTTCCCGGCGCCTAGGGGAGAAAGCAGATGGTCAGTGGGCAACTTACAACAAGGTGTGAGGAATGATGTGACGGGAAAGGGGACTGGAGGAAGACAGAGCAAAGAGTCTCTCCAACTGAGAGGTCAGACAATGTCTCCCTGAGGAAGTAACTTGTAAGCTGAGACCCGAAGAAACAGATGTTGGCCAAGTGGAGGGGGCGGGGGTACCAGAAAGCAGGCAACCCGGGTAGAGGGAGGGCAGCCTGTGGGAAGGAGGTGGAGAAGCTGCCAGAGGTGAAGGAAGTGAGGTCAGCAGCGGGAAGGGAAAATGCAGTCCAGGAGAGGTGTTTTTGTTGTTGATATTTTTATTTTACAAGATAGGAAAGGTCTTACAGAATGGAAGAGAGAGAATGATAAAACAGATGAGGGTAAAATACAATCAACTGGTGAATTTGAGTAAAGGGTGTATGGAAAAAGTTACCTCCTCCAAAGAAAAGGGCTCGATCGATCGCGCTCGTCCCGCTTGTAACTCTTGAATGGCTTCCCGTGACTGAAACTGAAAACCCCTTCTCAGGACCTTCAAGGTCCCCGAGATGTGGCCCCTGCTTATCTCCCTCGCCTTATCTCCTTTCCTTCTGTTCTTGGACCACAGCCTTCCAGCCACGCAGATCCCCAGGCACGTTCCGCTCACTCCTGCCCCAGGGTCTTAGAACTTCTGGTTCTCTGTCTGAAACACTCCTCCTCCAACTCAGGGGCTGATTCCTCCTTCAGGCTGTGGTACCCATATTACCTCCTCTGAGGAGCCTTTCCCACGCCTTTCCACCATGTCTCTCATCCCCCACCCAGCACTTTCCAGGATCTCAGGTCTTTCTTGAGAGTCCCTGTCCGCCTCCTCCAGTAGACGGTCAGTGCCAGAGAGCAGGATCTAGTTCATCTTGTGCATCACCCTGTCTCCTGCACCTCGTTCGGTAGAAGGGGACGTGCTCAACTAATTGTTTTTGAGTAAATAAATAAGCCAACAAGGAAGGAGGTTGTGGCCAGAGAGCACATTAGTGCAGGAAGTGGAGCAGTGACCGTGCCGAGGCCGCGTGTGAAAGTGAGGGGGGTCCCTGGCGCAGCAAGTGATGGCGGAGAAAGGCGGTGTCTATGAAGTACGGAACGACGGTGTGGCAGAGGGGGAAAGACGGTTTCCCTTGTTCCCTATTTCCCTCCTTTCCTTGGAAGCTGGAAAAGGAGCTGCCAGCCATTAAGGCATTTGCTTCTGCTCATCCTTGGAAATCATTAAAACTGCATTTGATTCTTGCTGCGCTCCTCCAGTATAGAAACTGGAAAATAGCCCAGGAGAGTCAAAATCCGACTTCGTTTCATAAACATGTTTAAAAAGAAAGAAGGAGAGAAACTGTGGTTATGACTGAACTGTAGTCAAGCAATCTCTCATTTCCATTGGCTTGGTATTAATGGAAGCCTTTTATCTTCAGAACTTTGTGCTTGTGCTGCCAAGCGGAGGAAGGGACAATGTGGAAAGCTCGGTCTGCATAATCACACACACACGTGCACGCACACATCCGCCTGCTCACACACACACACCGGCTGACCACACCCCCCAACCCCCCAGGTCAGAGCTCCACTGGAAGGCGCACCCCCTGCTTCTCGGAGGCCTCAGGCTAGCGTGAGAAATCAGTGGGAAAATGTCCCTTTAGGTGTCAGACCCACAGCTTCTCCAGAAAACAAGGACAGATGAATAAAGCCGCAGGCAAGGACAGGCAGGTCCTTGTGCTGCTTATGAGAATGTTCTAAAAATTTCCTCCTAGACGCTTAGCCTGGAGTTCTCAGACGAAACGCTGACACGTTCTGCCCTGACACAGATTACAAAATTAAGGGACCCTTTCCCAAGGCATCTCGCTGTCCCAGGGCCTCTCTGTCTCTTGGGAGGACCACTTAGTTTCGAGGGGGAACAATTTATTTGAAAGTGTTTTATATAACCTACAGCTCCTTCCAAGGAATTACTTTTTCTCTCACTTTCTATAAGTTTGACGAAAATTTTAATTTTGGAATGATTTTTGATTTACAGAAAAGTTGCAAAGTGCAGAGCGCCCATAGACCCCTCATGGAGTGTCCTCCACTGTTAACCTCTGGTGCTACTATGGCACGTTTGTCACAACCACAGAACCAACACTGGTCCGTTGCTATTAACTAAACTCTACACTTTATTTGGGTTTCGCTGCTTTTCCCCTGAAGTCCTTTTTCCATTGCAGAGTCCAGCCAGGACACCACTTCCCGTGTAATCATCTTGTCTCTTGAGGCTCCTCTCCGCTGTCACCGTTTCTCAAATTTTCCTTGTTTTTTGAAGACCTTGACAGTTTTGAGGCATACTGGTCAGACATTTGTAAAATCTCCCTCAAATTAGGATTGTCTGGTGGCTTCCTCTCGGTTAGATTGGAGTTGTGGGTTTTGGACAGCGTCCCTCGGAGGTGAGGTGCCCTTCTCATCGCGTCGAGGTGGATGGCGGTGCAAGACCTCCCTGGGGAAGCTGACCTCCATCACTGGGTAGTGCAGTTTGCAGCATCCTCCCCTCTCAAGGTACCGTTTCTCCCTCTCTGTAATCTGTTCTTTGGAAGCAAACCCTTCCTACTCTCAAGAAGGTGGCAGGAGTGGAGAGTAAGCTCACCCTGAGAAGAGGGACTGTTTACCTGGAGTAAGTGGAATTCTCCTTCCAGGAAGCTGTGTTTCTTCTTCCCTGTTTCTTTCTTTCTTCATTCATTCCTTTATATCTGTATGGATGCACATGCACTCATTTTTACTTTGAGTTATAATCCAACACTATGTTATTAATTTTGTTACTCAAATTGTTCCAGCATTGTCTACCTAGAGTTCTTGCAGGTTGGCCCTTGTATCCCTTTGACGTGTTCCTGTCCATATAAAAATTTTAAAACATACAAATGAAAGATCACTTATCTTCTTATTCTCAACATGACGACGACGGGCTCAGCAGTTCCCCAGTGAGTCCAGGAGAGCTTCCATTTTAACAGGTGTCTTCCTAGCCAGATTGCGCTGCTATTATGATGACTCATGGTTTATCTTTAACTACTTTGATTTTTTTTTCACTTGTTAAAAAATTTACACTAGTAATCTAAGTTCATTGTAGAAAAATTAGGAAATTCATATAAGAAACAAGAAATCACCCATTATCTCATTATCCCGTGACAATTACCATTAATACCTTTCTGTACTTTCTCCTTTCCAGGATGTGTATGTGCATCTCTTACACATGTATTGTTAAAATGTCTCCCATGTCAATACCTACGCTTAATAAATACTTAACTTGCTTTCTACCTTTTTGCTATTATAAACAACCTTATATATATTTCTTTTTATTTTTTCAAAATCAGGAAACATTTATTTTTAATTGGAGTGTGAGGAAAAATTCACTTTTCACTTCTAGCTTTGCTCAGGTAGCGAAGGAAAAATGGTCACTTGTGTTTAAAGATGGTCGTAAAATTTTTCTCGGCACAGAATTTGTCCTCCCAGAACCATTTGTGGGAAACTAGCCTTTGTCTCATGGTCATTTCTAACATAGATGTTGCTCTTAAATTCAATTAGTCGGTACAGAGTCTCCCAGAGAGGCTGTCGCCATGAGACTCCGTGAAAGTTTCTAGAATTTGTTTGTTTATTCACTATTTAGATGGAAAATGTTTTTTTATTGAGGTAAAATTGGTATATAATATAAGTTTCAGGTGTACAACATTATAATTCGACATCTGTGTAAATAGACAAATATTTTCAGATTCTTTATCATGCTAGTTAGCTGGAACACAAGTTAAATTTTGAGAAAAAATTCTACTGGAATGGATATGAAAATATATTTGAAATTGAAAAGAAAACAAATCATTTAAAATTCTACTTTAAAAATGTATATATTGTATATATTTTAATTGCTATTTTGTACCATAGCAACTAAACCAAACTTAATCGTTTCCAGATTTTAAGGATTTGCAAATCCCAGCTTCCTACATCTTTACTGAAATCATTCAGCATGATTTTTTTTATAAAGATTTTTTTTTAATTTTTCCTTTTTCTCCCCAAAGCCCCCTGGTACATAGTTGTGTATCTTTAGTTGTGGGTCCTTCTAGTTGTGGCGTGTGGGACGCCACCTCAGCATGGCTTGATGAGCGGTGCCTCAGGATCCAAACCTGCGAAACCCTGGGCCACCAAAGTGGAGTGCACAAACTTAACCACTCAGCCACGGGGCTGGCCCCCGATTTTTATTTTTATTTGCCTATTTATTTGCAGTCTCTTTTTTGTCCCTCCCCGAAGCCCCAGTATGTAGTTGTGTACTTTAGTTGTAAGTCCTTCTAGTTCTTCTATGTGAGCTGCCTCCATGGCATGGCCACTGACAGACAAGTAGTGTGGCTCTGTGCCTGGAACCAAACCTGGGCCTCTGAAGCAGAGCACGCTGAACTTTAACCACTAGGCCATCAGGGCAGGCTCCAGCAGGATTCTAAAATCTATTTATAGTGGCTATTATATAGCCTGCACTATGGTAAATGTCAAAGCAGTTGAAGAATGACCCCTGCTTATGATATAAAAGTGGAGGCAGGAGACATGAATCTAAGGCAATAAATAATTGAATGTTATGACAAAGTATGATATGGGGATATGTCAATGCTGAAGGGATTCCAAAGAAAGGAAAATGAATTCTGACATAGCTAATGTTGGTGTCACTTGATTGCTTACGTGTGGCAGAGACTTGCTGCTTACCGATAATGACGTTCTTCTCTTCTTCCTGGCCCACAGCTGGAATCCATTTTCCAGGCTCAGGACTGTTAGGTGTGGCCACGTGACTGTATTCTGGCCAACGGCGTGTGAGCAAAGTAGCAGGCACGACTTCTAGGTCCCTGAAGACCTCCCAAGCACAATCCTCACTCTCTGCCATCGGTTCTCCTGCTGAAGGGAGAGGACTTTAAGGAGAAAAAAAGGATGGAGCCACAAGGCAGAAAAGGCCTGGGCCCATGAGTGATTATGTGGAGCAGGGCCCCTTCCCCACCTTTCCTACCTCCTTCTCCTCCCCCTCTTTCCTTCCTCTTTCTCTTCTTTCCTACTTCTTCCTTTCTCTTTTCCTTCCTCTCCTCAGTCCTTCCACCAACTCACAATGGACTGTAAACGAGAAATAAGCTCTTGTTATGTTAAACTACTGGCCTTTTGGGTTTATTTATTACAACAGCTGGAGTTATTTGCTTATCTAACACACAATGGAGTGTACCTTAGAGGGTATTTCCCAAACTGAGATGTCCTACTCCTTTGAGAAACTTTCTCCTGCACAAATGGGAGTGGGCCTGAACTGTGAAGAATTAACCTCACCCAAACAGAAGTCTGGTCTTTGCTCTCAGCTACTGGGAGGTGATCTCCAGGCGTGGAATGTCCCGTCTGATGTGAGCGTCCTTGTTTTCCTGGGGTTTTAGCTACTGGACCGTCTAACAGTGTGATTTATGATGAGGGCTTTGGGCCACACGGTATCAGTTCTGACCTCTGGACTGAATGGAGACAAAAGATATGAGCCCAGCCTCTGGAAGCCGTGGAGACTAAAGGTCAGCCGCACTGGCAGCATGTCATGGAGCCCCAGTAAAAACTGGGAGAAGGTTGCCCATCCACGGCTTCACAGGCCACGACCAGAAGCCCCACATTTGAACCTCCCTGGACTCTGCCCTACGTGTGTCTTCCCTTGGCTGGTTCCAGTTTGTAGCCATTCTCTGTAATAAAACTCACCTGGGAGTGTATTAGTTTTCAGTGAGTTCTGTGAGTCTTTCTATTATTATTATTAGCCTTAGGGTGGTTTTGGGAAACTCTAGACTTGCGGTTGCTGTCAGCAGTGAGGACAGTCTTGTGGGGACTCACGGTCTGGGGGACCCTAGGCCAAGCTCTACCGTTAAATTTAGACTTTGTGACCCTCTGCCTTGGCCATGGCTTATTGGACCAGCAGTAGGTGAACACCTGACCCAACATACGCCAATCAGATTCTTTCTTCTGGAAATTTCGACTAAGATCTAGTTAGTTTCTGTTAGGTGCTTGAACCAGAATGTTAGGTAAATTAAAATGTATCTGGTGACTCTCTTCAGTAAGAGCGCAGAGAGGCAGAAGAAGGTATGGAAATACAGAGAAATTAAACAGAGGAGAGACCACATGGCTCCAGAGAGATGCAGAGAGAGCATGATGGACCAAGTAGCTGTCTTGATTCCTGACATCTTTCCAGTTCCTGGTTCCAGTCCCTCCTGAGGTCTGACTACTTCCTGTCCCTGTATCTTTGTAATAAGCTACCCTCTGGGAAAGTTTCTCCTGCTCGCAATAAGAAGAACCTTGGCTAAGATGCTATATATTTTTCAAGTACTTTGCATATGTTATGAGGCAGTAAAGTCTACAGGGGAAAAGTGCCACACTGCCAGATCTGTGTTCTAGAACTCCTCAGCCACTTCTGTGTTCTGAAGCCTTGGACATGTCCCAAGTTCTCTGGGTCTTGGTTTTGTTATCTGTAAAATGTGGGTGGGACTAGATGGTGTCTAAGGTACAGACACATTCTCTGGTTCTGTTCCATGTGGTTCCCACACTAACTACGTGAAGCAAGGCAGGTCAAAGAAATGCTTAGATATTTATCTAAATTTTTTGGTCCTGAATATCCTAATTTTTCCTCACAGAAGACCCAGAGGATCCCAGGCAGGAGTGGCATTATATAGGGATGGTCCGCAACAGTGGGATTTGAAGAGCACCAGATATGCTTTCCCGTCTGAGTATCTCTTTCACCTGCCCCACATCTCCGGAGTAAACTACTACCAACTCCTTTCCCTGTTTGCTGTATAACAGTTCCGCCTGCACGCAGGCCCCTCAGAGCCTCACCTCCTAACCCCTCTCCTTTCTTCACCCCCAGGAAGACTGGTGCAGCTGTTTCATATGTAACATTTTCCCACCATAACATGTATGCTGACCTTTACAGTGACAGGTATAACAGAGGGATGTGCAAAGGGTGACGGATTCACAGGCAATTCTTTTAGGAAAATCTAGAAAGTTTTCGCTAGGAAGGCTGCAGGTAACTGGGATTTGAAGGATGGATAGAATTTTGCCAGTTAAACACAAAGAGAAGATTTTTCCAGGTGGAGAGAACAGCATGCACTTTAATTATAAGACACTTCTTTTGAAATAGAAATGCACCACTAGGGACGACACTAACACCTTAATGTAAGTTCGTCTGCTGGTTCATTTTACTGACTGTCTGAAGGTTTCAAGGTAGCATAAGAATTCCGGGTCCCTGGAAAAATGGGAAGGAAGATTAGAGGTGGGAGTGCCAATGAGAACTCTGCTTACTTATCTCAGGTAGATCTGGCTTCAAGCTCAGGAAATGTCTGGTACTTGTCAATACTGATAATCGTGGAACTGACATCGATACTAATCTTAAGAGCAAAAAGGGCACCATGCAATCCAGACTGATTTAATAATGCTGGTTTCAAAGTCAAAGCAGAATGATAGTATTTGACCTTTCTAGAGCATCTTAGAATGTTCCAAGCATGTTTGCATTCATTAATTTATTCCACCCTGACTGAGGTAGTGAAGAATAGGGACACAAAGGCTCGGAGCGAGGTCCAAGGATGACTCCACTACCTACACAGCTGGACTAGAATCCAGGCATCATCACTAGGTCTGGTATTCTTTTCACGGCACTTCTGGAACAAATAACATGACCCTCAGGCTGACATGATGGGAGACTCTTGAAAGAATCCCCAGGAAGGGCTCTATCCAATAATAGAAAGTTCAAGGCAAAGAGTGCTAAAGATTACAGTGTTCTGAACGCAAAGGCCCAAACTGCGTAATGTCGGATGATTGTTTTTGAATTCCCTTGATGCCCCATCAAGCTGGGTCCTGCCCAGACATTCAGGTTCACTCCTTGTTTATTTCTTGGCTTGAGTCACGAAAGTCAGTTGCTCACACGGCTACAGCTAGCAGCCCAGACACCCGAGGGCTGATTTCTTCCCACCTCCGCTTCATGATGAACACGTCTCCAGTGAGTAGGTGTTATTTGCCAAGAAGGAGCTTCACTTAAAAATGCCTCATAGGGAGCAAGGAGTCCTAGTTTCTTTTTCTCAAGAAACATTTGAGTAAATAAGTAGGGAAATTTGGTTGAATTTTTTTTTTTTAAGATTTTATTTTTCCTTTTTCTCCCCAAATCCCTCTAGTACATAGTTGTATATTTTAGTTGTGGGTCCTTCTAGTTGTGGCATGTGGGATGCTGCCTCAGCATGGCCTGATGAGCGGTGCCATGTCTGTGCCCAGGATCTGAACCAGCAAAACCCTGGGCCGCTGAAGCAGAGCGCACGAACTTAACCACTCAGCCATGGGGACGGCCCCTGAATTTTTTTTTGTTATAACTCATTTGGGTTAAATTCGGTATAATTTGATCATTGTTTTTACTTCCTTTGATTTTATCATAGCTTTTCCTATTCAAGAGTTCTTTCAATTAAATCATTTGGAGTTCAGCTAGAGTACTTCTCTGAGTAATATTGTTCTACGAAGTATACATAGATAGTATATTTTCTGGGTCTTTGAAAGAACGAAGAATGTATGAGAATACTTTCTGTGGTGCTGCATATGAACAATAGCTCAGCTGGATATAGGATTCTTGACTCATAGTAATTTTCCCTCAAATTTTGTGGATGTTTCCTCGCGGTCTTCAGGCACTTGGTGTTGAAGAGGAGAAGCATGACGATGTTTGATTCCTTTTCTCTGAGGTAGCCTTTGTAACAAAATGTCTCAATATTTGTCAGATTTCTTTTTCTATCCTTAAAATTTTTTAAAGTTCAGATTAAAAAAGTAAGATTGGAGATTACAGGAAATTTGGAAAGTACAGAAAATTTACAGAAAATTAAAAACAACCAATGAAACTACTACCTCACGATAACTATTGTTAATATTTTTTGGTGTGTTCCCTTTCACATACTTTAAAAATACACTATTTATACTATAACATACTATAAATACACTATTAAAAATACAGTAAAAATAAAGGTAATAATATCATTATAATTTTATGCACAGCAAAGAAACTTTTAAAATTATCTGAATTTGTAAACAGTTCTAAGATATTTAACTGAAAGATAGTGGTTCTTAAAACTGGCAGCTGTGGAGCCTCATTGAGAATGGGATAAAATCTGAGCCCTCCAGAAAAGGCAGTATACACAAACGTCCAAAATTCTGCACACAATTTCAAAGAGTTCATGAAATCACTCTACATAGTCCAAATTAAGAAGCCTTGATAATAATGACTAACATCTATTGAGTAATCTCTATGTGCTAGGCACTCTTCTAAGGGTTGTATATGTATTAACTAATTTAAGCTTTATCATAACCCCATGAGGAAGGTAATATTATTATCCACATTTTTCATATCAGGAACTTAAGGCATTGAGAGGTTAATTTACTAAAGGTCATGCAATTAGAAAGTGGCAGAGCTGAGATTTTAATCCAGGTGATTGGACTTCAGAGCCCACACCGTTAACCATTAATCTGTTCTTAATCTGTGTTGCCTCAATTGAGTTTTTGTGAAGTCTCAGTTGAAACAATTTTTACCCTCTGTTGAGAAAGTTGAACTCCGTGCTGCCGTGTCTTGACTGACCAGGACGTGTAGGGATCCAGACTTGACAGTGACCACCAGTTTGGAGACCATTCTTCTGTACTGTGCCACCAATAAAGGGCTTAAGTAAAAGGCTTTGTGGCAGCTATGTGTATAAAGATGCCAAGTGTTGGTGATTTTAAACCAGCATTCAATTTTTTTGAAACACCTTCCATTGAGTGGTTGAGTCTAAATGTTTCTCTCCTTGAAAATGGACAAATGGATCAGAAGGCCAGAACGTGAAAATGGAAGGCAACTAACACTACTGCTTGGTTGGTAAGGCTTTCCTCTGTCCCTTTGGTCATGTGTCAGCCTTTTGTCTCACTGCCAGGTTCCTGTTGGATCTATTTCTGAAATTTGAAGATGTTCATTCATGTTGAGTTTCTGGCTGGTGAGAAGTTTATGGCTTGGGAGACAAAGTACAATGAAATATAAGATTGTATTAACTTTTATTTTTAAATTATTGATTAGAAAGTTATGTCATTAATGGTAATTGGAAAGACTTACACTAATAGAGCAAATAAACATATGTGGTAGAGCAGTTTGCAAAGAAAAGGAAATGTTTGTCACAAAAATGTACTGTCAAAAAATGTATTGTCAGCTAACCCCAACAAATGAGTATCTGAATGCTAATTTCATTAATTTTGACTAAGACCCTAAGGTTGTACATATATAATGTGTCATACAGGGTCTAATAAAGTATGCTAAAATTAACCCTACATGCGTGGTCTGCATTTGGTATAGATGATATAGTAGAGAGTAATTCTCTGACTTATAATTTTGGCCAGGGGAGTCAGAGTTAAGTCAAATCGATCATAAATTTATTTTTGTATTGCATTGAGATGTTTTACAAAATAAAATATAGAATTTTCTTATTAACCAAAATGTCTTGCTTTCCAACTTTATGCCATACCATCAGGCATATGTGAGCAGGGTGCTAATAGGCACGAATGAAAGTCTCAGTTGTTTGGCACATGGACATAAAATGGCAGGAAAGCTTTTAAGGTGGCGATGGCAAACCAAGTGCTTACAACTGATTCACAATCTGGTTTCTGGACATGGGCACAGCACCAAGCTACATTTATGTGTGCAACTAATGATTCCCTCTAGGTAGTAATCAAATATTGTGTGGTTTGGCATCTTTTATGCCTAACTGGACAGAGAAGGCAAGTATTTAGAGGGCCGGAAAATTCTGTGTCTTTTCACATCCTGTTTCTAGATCACAAGGCTGAAATCAGTAACGTGCATTTGTGAGGGATTTGTTGAGAAAACAGGCATGGCAAAAGTCCTAAAAGAAATCATCAGTAAATATATTGATAAAATTTGAATGACAGCAATCCAAGATGCTGCTTTTATGCAGAAATTGACAAGCTGATCCTAAATTTCATATGGAAATGAAAGGGACACAGTAAAGCCAGAACAATCTTGAAAAAGAAGAACAAAGTGGCAGGATCCACACTTCTTGATTTCGAAATTTCCTGTGAAGTGATAGTGAATCAACACTGTGTGGTACTGGCATAAGCATAGACATCAAGATCAATTAGAATTGAGAGTTCTGAAATAAACCCATATGTGAAGGATCAATTGATTTTTGACAATGATGCTAGAACAATTCAATGGGAAAAGAACAGTCTTTTCAACTAACGGTGCTGGGGCAAATGGATATCCACATGCAAAAGAAAGAAGTTGGGGGGCCGGCCCTGTGGCCCAGTGGTTAAGTTTGTTTTCTCCACCTCAGTGGCCCAGGGTGTTGTCCATTTGGATCCTGGGTGCAGACCTAGCACTGCTGGTCAGGCCATGCTGATGCAGCATCCCACATAGCACAACCAGAGGCACTCACAGCTAGAATATACAACTATGTACTGGGGGGCTTTGGGGAGAAGAAGGGAAAAAAAAAAAAGAAAGAAAGAAGATTGGCAACAGATGTTAGCTCAGGTACCAATCTTTAAAAAAAAAAGAAAAAGAAAGAAGTTGGACCTCTACCTCACATTATATACAGAAATTAACTCAAAATGGGCCAAAGACTTAAAAGTAAGAGTTAAAGGGGCCAGCCCAGTGACCTAGTGGTTAAGTTCAGCATGCTCTACTTTGGCAGCCCAGGCTCACGTGTTTGGATCCTGGGCATGGACCTACACCACTCATTGGCAGCCATGCTGTGGCAGCAACCCACGTATAAAGTGGAGGAAGATTGGCACAGATGATGTTAGCTCAGGGCTAATCTTCCTCAGCAAAAAAAAAAGTAAGAGTTAAAACTATGCAACTCTTAGGAGAAAACATGAGAATAAATATTGATGACCTTGGATTAGGCAATAGTTTCTTAGGTATGACACCAAGAACACATGCAACAAAAGAAAACATAGATAAATTGGATTTCATCAAAATTTAAAAGTTTTGTACTTCAAAGGACAGTACAAAGAAAGAGAAAAGACAACCTACATAATGAGAAAAAATATTTACAAATCATGTATATCTGATTAGGCTCTAGTATCCAGAATATATAAAGAACTCAATCCAACAACAACAACAGCAAACCCAATTAACAAAAGAGCAAAGGATCTGAATAGACATTTCTCCAAAGAAAATATACAAATGGCCAATAAGCATGTGAAAAGATAATTTGACATTATTAGCCATTAGGGAAATGTAAATCAAAACCACAATGAGATACCACTTCACACCTACTAGGATGGCTAAAATAAAAATGACAGACAATAACAAGTGTTAACAAGGATGTAGAGAAATTGGAAACTTCGTACATTACTGGTGGGATTGTAAAATGGCACAGCTGCTTAGGAAAACAGGAAGTTTCTCAAAATGTCAAACATAGAGTTACCAGATGACTCAGCAATTTCACGTCTAGGTATATATCCAAAACAATGGAAAACAGGTGTTCAAACAAAAACGTGTACATGAATGTTTACAGTAGCATTATTCATAGTAGCCAAAAAGTGAAAACAATCCAAAGGTCCATCAGTTGATATATGTGTAAACAATATTCAGCCATGCAAAGGAAGTAAACACCGACACACGCCACAACATGGATGAAACTTGAAAACGTTGTGCTAAGTGCAAGAAGCCAAGCACAAAAGGCCACGTATTGCATGACTCCATTTATTTGAAATGTCCAGAATAGACTGATCTATAGAGAGAGAAGTAGGTTATCGGTTGTGAGAGGCTGGAAGGAAAGGGCCATGAGGAGTGATTGCTGATAGGCGTGAGTTTCTTTTTGCAGTAATGAAATCTTCCAAAATTAGATAGTGGTGATAGTTGCTCAACTTTGGATTATACTAAAAACCACTGAACTGTCTGCTTTAAAAGGACGAATTTCATGGTGTATGAATTATATCTCAATAAGGCTCTTGCAAAAAATATTTTGAATGAGAAAGGGTGCCCTGAACATGTAGCGTTATCCGGAAGCCATAAAGGAAAGACCCACATGTTAGACTCCACAAAAATAACAGAACTTCAAAGAATAAAACAAAACAAACAAAAAAACGATGACTGAGCACCATCAGAAGACAAAATGACACGACACAATCTGGGAAAAAGTACTTCAAAATATATTTATAAAAAAGACTAGAATCCCTAATATACAAAGATCTCATAAAACTTCAGGAAAAAACTGGGAAATGTTGGGAAAGTTGTCAAACAGCAAGAAGAGGCAATTCTCAAAAGAAGTAATACAAATGGTTGATTACAAGAAAGGAATGCCCAGCATCATTTTAAGAAATGCAAATTAAAACCAAAACAAGTTACTATTTTTGTGTATCCAACCGTCTAAGCTTTTAAAAATTCATAGCATCCAGTGTTGGTCAGAGTGTTCGGGACTAGGCACTTTTGATGGGAGTGTAAATTAGCACAAATATTTTTGAGGGCAAAATGCCTTTGGTTATTAAAAAAAAAGTCAAGTGCACACGAGACTTCGACCCGGTTGTTCTCTTTCAGAAATTCAACACAGATAAATTTGAACACAAGCAGGCACAGAGGTCTATACCAAGGATGCTCACCGGGAAATTAGAAACAAATGTCCTTCATAAGGTGATTGGGTAGGGAAAACTATGCAGCCACTGAAAAGAGAGAGTTGTCTGTGGAGAGACATTCAAGATAAATTAACCGGGAAAAACAAAAAGCAAGTTGCAGCAGGGCCTGGTACGAGGCGAGGCTAGCCCTGGATTTAGGGCAGGATGCTTCAGGAAGCACTCACTGTTAGGGTGGTGGGAGCGCAGGAGCGGCCCCTGAGGGCGAGTGCCTCGTTGCATTTTACATCCTAGGCTCTCTCTTCTCTTGCTTCCTTCTAGTCTCTGCCCTGCAGTACAGTATGCATGATATAATCCTGTATCTGTAAATAATAATTATATATCAACAAACATATATAATATGGGTGAATTGGTGCAAACTTTTTGGAAGGCATATACATATGTGCATGTGTGTATATGTGTAATATATTCATATGTGTATCTATATGTTAATTATGTAATATATATGTTATTATATATGTGTGCGTGCGTGTGTGTATTACTAGTTAAAGGAAAAAGTGGAAGAATATATATCAAACTATTAGCAGTGGATTTTCTGCGGCATAGAATTATGGGGGATTTTCACTTTCTCAGTCATACAATTCTGAAATCTTGTGTTAGAAAACAATGAACAATTGCGTACTTTTGGCTACAAAGCAAGAAAGATTTTAAAAAATATCTCAAACACACAAAAGAGTTCCACATGCTGTATGTGTTTGAATACTGAACTGAACACTTTGTATATCTGTGGTTGGTATCATATAACTACTATGTAAAGAATGAAATAATGAAAAAATAAATGATTATTATATGCTTTCGAGACATGCCTTTAAAAAATTGTATGACAGCATTCCCTCTGCTAAATTACATTCTTGCCAAGTAGCAATTCAAGTTACACAAGCAAGAGCCAATTTTAGCTTCTACGTGAGCAATGTCTTCCCATACACACCTTACCCACCTCTCCTAGATAAAGACCAGGTTAGGTGTCCTTCATATGGGAATTTCAAAGCAGTTTAAAAATATTAATTAGTTCTCACAACAACTTTGAAGTAGGTACATGTATCACATCTATTTTCCATATGAGAAGACTGGTAGGCTAAATGATTTCCCAGTATTTCACACCTCCTTATGGTTAGTGAAACTAAGAATGCCATTACCCCACTGGCCTTTTGTTGTTCTTCCTGAAAAGAGAGAAAGTAATTTTGGGGTGGAGAAGCCAAACTAAAATAACTATTCATGTGTCAATTTTTTTAAAAAACACAAGTATTTTTATTTTGTATAGTTTCTAAACAATCTGGAGTATTTTTAATTTACCCTATACCTCAATAGTTGTTTGGGATAATGTTTTCTAAATTAAAATTTATATTTTAAAATATATAGTTAGAGGTAAAGCTCTGTTGTAGCTTTAAGTATTTTGTCAATTACAAAAAAAAAGAGATACTTACAGATAAAATAATGTGGTTTAGTGACTAGGAGACCCATTTTTAAAGATCCTGACCTGGCACACTGAAGGATACAATAAATTCCTGGAAAAGGCAGGGTTAAAATACCCTTCACTTGTGCCACTGCTACACTAACCACTTTCCGTGCATTATCTCATTTAATCCACAACGTGATGAAGTACTTCCTGTCATTATACTTCTCACATTGCAGATAAAGAGAGGGCCTGAGAGTGAGACTTACTTAACGTGACATGTTGAATAAGGTAAGAAGGCAATCAGGATTCTCCAGATCGAGTCAGCAATGCCAATTTGATCCTTCCATTTCCTCCTCCTTGTTTTTCGGCCCTCTCTTCCACTTGAATTAGAGCATGATTTTAGGCTGTCATTTTTTATTTGTAAATATATCCATTTAACAATAATTATAAGCAATTTATTTATTTATTTATTTTGAAAGATTGGCTAATCTTTAAGAGATAACAACTCTTGCCAATCTTCTTTTTTTTTTTCCTCTTTTTTTCTCCCCAAATCCCCCCAGTACATAGTTGTATATTTTTAATTGTGGGTCCTTCTGGTTGTGGCATGTGAGACGCTGCCTCAGCATGGCTTGATGAGTGGTGCCATGTCCATGTCCTGGATCCAAACCAGAGAAACCCTGGGCTGCCGAAGCGGAGTGCATGAACTTAACCACTTGGCCACGGGGCCAGCCCCTCCAACTTTTTTCTATTCTCATTTTTATTTTACTGTAATGATTATGCTCAGGACCAACTTTTTCCATGCACATTTGACAATGAGATTCCCTTCAGTCCATCAGGTTTTTATCTTTATCAAACTCTGTCAATTTTAACTACTGCTATGGTGAGTTTCTTTCACAGCTGTTCTTTCCATGAAATTTCATTTTTCCCTGTGACCCAGTCAAAAGTTCATTGGGTTAAAGTGGTGGGGTCAAAACAACACTTTTTGCCTGGGATTCAAGAAGTCAATATAGGTCATTTCTGATGATAGTGACAATGAGACAATACCTGCTCCAGCCTCCTCACGGGAGGGAGGCTCAGATGCAAAACAGATGTGACAGTGATTTGTAGTGTGTAAAAGTTAGGTGAACGGCACTTTATTGATTGTTAAACAAATGATATAAATGCATCCTCCTGGAACTGCTCGAGAAGGCAAGGACCTTCCCGTTCCTGCTGTGATGGTATTTGCAAAAATGCTTGCAGACCTCAGCTGATTTTCTAAGTATCTCCAGTGTGCTAGTGACTTCACTCACTGTTCCCTTGTCATTTGTTTTCCATTCTGACCTCATTAACTGTTCCTTCTCTAGCCCTTGTACTGAAATCCTCCGTGATGGGGAGACCAGCCTTGGCACTGTAAGCGATTCGGACCGTTGTTTATCAATGTCATCATCCCGGTTGCTGTAATTGTTGCGTGGGATTAAATGATAGTATTACTGGCTGGCAGTTCTCTGAGAAAAATTAAAACAAGTCTGTCACCAAAAAGATGATATCTCAGCAGGGGTGCTGGTGCGCTGTTGTTATAAGAAATTCTCCTCTTATCACAGCTCTATCTCTCGCTTAATACACCTCTTGCTTGTGCAAGAGTTTTGAAGGAAGTGGAAAAGCCACTGGTAATCCAAGCAACGCTTGCAAATTCTAGTATTTACCTCAAGACCTAAAGTTTACAGGTTAAAAGATTTTTTTCCCTTCATATATCCTAAAACAGCTTAAGATCTCAGGCAGTGTTTTCAACAAACCAAATTATTTATAAATATGCCGATAGTATCAGGTAAAGGCCCAGGGGAAAGAAGTGATCCAGTTTCATCATCTTGATTTTGTCCTGCTCCTGAGGTTAATATGAGGACTAAGAAATTTTTCCTTTAAGAATCCACTGCATTCCTCAAATATGGTTGTGTTCTTAAAAAGTATCCTGCAAAAGAAGGGAAAGTTTGAGAATTAACAACGTAATTGTTACTGGCAAAATGCCTTTCAGTTTCCTTTTTTTTTTAAACAGCATTATTGAGATATAATTCACATAGAATACAATTTATCCATTTAAAATGCACACTTCAATAGTTTTTAGTGTATTCATAGAGCTGTGCAACCATCACCACATCAGTTTTAGAACAGTTTCATCGCCCCAAAAAGAGATTCCTTACCCAGTTCTGATCATTCCCCATCTATTCCCAGCTCTCCTCTCCTTCCCACCCTCAGCAACCACTCACCTACTTTCTGTCTCTAGATTTGCCTGTTCTGGACATTTCATATAATTTGTGGTCTTTCACTCAACATAACATTGTCAATGTTCACACATGTCATAGCATGTATCAGTAGTTCATTCCTTTGTACAGCTAAATAATATTCCATTGCATAGATATGCCACATATATTCACCCATTGATGGACATTTGAGTTGTTTCTTCTTTATGGTCATCATGAATGGTGCTGCTCTGAGCATTTGTGCAGGTGTGTTTTCATTTCTCTTGGGTATATACCCAGGATTGGAATTGCTGGGTCATATGGTAACTCCATGCTTAACTTTTTCAGAGAAAGATTTACCCTGAGCTAACATCTGCTACCAATCTTCTCCTCCCTCTTTTTTTTCCCTCCCCAAAGCCCCAGTGCGTGGTTGTATATCATAGTCATAAGTCCTTCTAGTTCTCTTATGTGAGCCACCCCCACAGCATGGCTACTGATAGACAAGTGGTATGGTTCTGTGACAAGGCTGCTGAAGTGGTGAGAGTGCCAAACTTTAACCACTAGGCCATCATGGGTGGCTCTATGCTTAATTTTTTGTGTGTGTATGAGGAAGATTGGCCCTGCACTAACATCTGTTGCCAACCTCCATCTTTTTGCTTGAGGAAGATTGTCACTAAGCTAACATCTGTGCCAGTCTTCCTCTTTTTTTTAAATTCTTAATTTTTTTTTTAATTCTTAATTTTTTTTTTAATTTTATTTTTTTTCCTTTTTTTCTCCCCAAAGCCCCCCAGTACATAGTTGTATGTTCTTAGTTGTGGGTCCTTCTAGTTGTGGCATGTGGGATGCTGCCTCAGCGTGGTCCAATGAGCAGTGCCATGTCTGTGCCCAGGATTCAAACTGACGAAACACTGGGCCGCCTGCAGCGGAGCGCGTGAACTTAACCACTCGGCCATGGGGCCGGCCCTCTTCCTCTGTTTTATGTGGGATACCACCACAGCAAGGCTTGATGAGTGGTGCTATGTCTGCACCTGGGATCTGAACCTACAAGCCCCAGGACGCCAAAGCCAGAGCACTCAAACTTAACCACAATGCCACCAGGCTGGCCCCTATGCTAACTTTTGAAGAACTGTCAAACTGCTTTCTAAAGCAGCTGCACCATTTTACATTCCCACCAGCAATGTAACAGGGTTCCAATTTCTCCACATTTTTGTCAACACTTTTATCTGTCTTTTTTATTTTAGCCACCTTAGTGGATGTGAAGTGTACCTCACTGTGGTTTTTCTTTTTTTTTTTTAAGATTGGCACCTGAGCTAACATCTGTTGCCAATCCTTATTTTTCCCTTTCTTCTTCTTCTTCTCCCCAAGGCCCCCCAGCACACAGTTGTGTATTCTACTTGTGAGTGCCTCTGGTTGTGCTATATGGGGCGCCACCTCAGCATGGCCTGATGAGCGGTACCCAGGATCCAAACCTGCAAAAACCTGAGCTGCTGAAATGGAGTGCAAGACCTTAACCACTTGTCCATGGGCTGGCCCCCTCATTGTGGTTTTGATTTGGATTTCCCTAAGGGCTAGTGATGTTGAGCATCTTTTCACATTTTTATTGGTCATTTGTATATCTTCTTTGGAGAAATGTCTATTTAGATTCTTTGCCCGTTTTTAAATTGGATTTTCACTTTTAGTTCAGGAAATTCATTTCATATCTTAAATTCATTTTAAAATCTCTCTTGATGCTTCTCTGCTCCTTAGAAGGTATGCTTTGGGCCAGCCCCCTTGGCCTAGTGGTTAAGTTCACTGTAGCCTGGGTGTGGACCTACCCTACGTCTGTTAGTGGCCTTGCTGTGGCAGCAGCCCACATAAAAAGGAAGATTGGCAACAGATGTTAGCTCAGGGTGAATCTTCCTCAGCAAAAAAAAAAAGAGATATGCTTTATGTTCATTCATTTATTTATTCAAATAAGTACTGCATTTATTGAGGACCTAATATGAACCAGATTTATGCTAAACCCTGAGGCTAAAATCCTAGCCCTTAAAGAATTCACCATCTCCTGGTTGCCTAAGGAGGTAATTTGCAATACAATGCTGTAAATGCTATTGTAGACCTCACAGCGGGAGGTTAAAATGGCTCCACAGTAAAATCCTTGCAGGGATATAGACAAGAAGGTTTGCACTAATGTTACCAAGGAAATACAATGGAGCCCACGTTTTTGTGCAAGGTGGAAAAAATCAGTGTACTAATTTCACCTCTCATTGGTCAACGTAGCACAGGAGATGCTGATCGCGTCGGCATGGAGACAGCTGAGTGAGAGACACTGAAGCAGAGCAGAGCCCGCTGGGCAGAGCACTGGCCAAGCCTCCTCCACAATGCAACTGATAGAGTCTCCGTTTGAAGGATCCCTCAGAAATTACAGGTTTAGAAAATATCGTTGCTTTTACAAATAATCAGAAAGGCACTGATTTCAGAAGCCACCATACATCTCAGCCAGATGTGCATGGTCTAAGAACAGAACACACAGGAGAAAATCAGCGTTGGACTACACAAGAAGACAAACTAAAACAGAAAACACAACTTAGCCGTTTGCAGCTAAGGGTTTCACTGCTTCTATAATGAAGAGGAGATGCAAATAAATATCAGAACCTTGCGCATATCATTTATGGTTTGTTGCCTATAGACATGCTCGTGCTGACCGCATAGGGGAGCTGTTTTATCCTGTGGGTTTCAGCCACTTGGTTAGTGGTTTTTCTCTCTTCATGACGTCTTGCCCTAAGGAAACACTCCCGTTCCAGCTAAACATGTGGATCTGGTGGAACCCACCGGGGACATTTAAAATTCCAGCGGCCAAATGGCTTATTTACAAAGGGCTTGAGGAGGCTTACATGAATGATATAATAAAATAAAATAGAAAAACATAAAAATGAAAGACAGAATCACAAATGTAACCAGTAATAAACCAGAGTATTAAATACAGCATTAACACATCCTGAAGAGTTTAGTAAATATTAGGATATAGTGCTGATGATAAAGCACCATGTGTGAAATAATTTGTTTTTTGGTAATATGCAGAGAGTTCGCTTAATTTTTTTGCATTTCCTTACCTTGAGTATAATTTTTGCTCTGGATACCAAAGACTACTTTTTTTATCTTTGTCCTAAACCACTACTTTGAAATTATATTTATTTTTTGTAATTAAGAAATAATACATTTTAGGAAGTCAAAATATATAGAAAAGTATAAAGAAGAAAATAAAATTAAAAATCACCCACGTCCCCTCCTTTCCCAAATCAAACAGGAAGAGTAAGAGTAGAAGAGGACTGCTGCACTCCTCCAGAGTGTGGCCAGAGCTTTCGGGAACGCAGAGGACACGGCAGGGAATGCTGCTCTGGAAACTGCAGAGCGCTTAACCTGGGAGGCGACAGTTGTACTGGGTTTTGAAAAAAGAGCAGGAGATTGCAGGCAGAAGCAGTAATCTGTACAGTAATCTGTACAGCAGTAATCTGTACAAAACGATAAAGGCCCCCAATACCACCCCTTCGTTTAATTAGAAAGAAGGTAAAATTTGAAAAAGTGCCTGGTACGTTCGGTGAACTGTAAGAGGTTCAGTGGGTCTGGACAACAAGGATTAAAAAAGGGATAAGGATAGAAAATCCGTGAAGACCTTTGATCCTAAAGCTAAGAAGTGAGGTTTTATCCTATAGTATTGTCCTGAGTTATGCAGAGATAGGTGAGGTAATAGATAACTAGCAATGCGATGTTGATCATTAACCTTTTAACTAGAAAATTGTTACTGAGCTTAATCACCTCACCAGATTTTCCTCTCTTTCTCCATTTTTCTATTTCTAGAGTTTTGTGGCCAAGGGAAAAAAGTCCTTATAGGGAGATGTAGGAAGGCGAGACAATGGCAAATAAGATTTCTTACAGATGTTCTACATAAAAACTTGGCAAACAGAATGCCTATGAGCAATCCTTAGCAGTGAATACCACTCTAGTAATAGTTTGTCTTTGGTGCATTTTCCTAAAGCCATTTATTTTTGGTATATGGAAAGATTATTCTGTAATACATGAAAGAGGAAAAAAGCCCCACAAGTCAGTCTGGTAGTTCCATTTTTTTATTCTGTACTTTAAGAAGACTAAATGCGTAGAGTCTATTTCTGGATAGTAGCAGATATACACTGAAAAAATTGATTAATATGAGAACTATATAAAGGAAAACAGTCTCCCAAAAGCAATGAGTTAGCTAGTGGAAAGCAGTGATGGTTCTGATGCAGAAGAACATTTAAGATGCCAGAGATACTGTGAGCCTCTCACTGATAAAATAGGACGTGCCCTGAGATGAGCAGCCCATGATCAGCCTTCTTTTTGTTTTTTTCCTGCTTTTTCTCCCCGAATCCCCCCGGTACACAGTTGCATATTTTTTAGTTGTGGGTCCTTCTAGTTGTGGTATGGGAGACGCCACCTTAGCATGGCCTAATGAACGGTGTCATGTGCGTGCCCAGGAACTGAAGTGGCGAAACCTCGGGCTGCCAAGAGGAGTGCGTGAACTTAACTACTTGGCCACGGGGCCGGCCCCAGTGATCAGCCTTCTTTTAAATTATTTTTATAACTGAAAGTTGGATTTCTCTCCACAAAAAAGAGTGGATGGTCATCTAGCTTTTTGAACATCTTTGAGACCAAGTTTAGACAAAGATTTTTATCCTAAATTTCTTGTATGATTTGATTTCCTATCACAAAAGAGGTTTTAAAATTGGTCTTTTAGTTGAAGGGAAAAGGAATATATTCAAGTGGAAGAGGTGATTAGTTTGTGTATGGAAAATAAAAAACATCACATTTTAGCTCTAAATATCTAATCAATTTTAAGTAGGGAAATTCTAGATTAAGAAAGAAGAAAGTAAATTTTTGATGTGGATATTTCTGTGTTTCAGGGGCCTCTAAAAAGGGTGAATACATCCTTATCGCAACAGGGCAAAGGTCGTGAGGATGGGTATGACAGTAGTTTCAGCTGCTCTTAAAATTATTTGTGTAATTTGTGCAAGCAGATAGTCCAGTGCAGTTATTTGGAGGTCATCAGGAAAGGCCAGATAAATATTTATCAAAAGCCAGAAACAAGGCCGTCAGACAGTCTTGTTTTCTAACTTCAGCGCATTTCAAATGCTTATGCAACAGCCTCAGCAGCTAAGTGAGGACAATGTTGACGTGCTTAATAACTAGAAGAAGTATTGAAAAATATCAAACATTCACAGAATGTGCCGTAAGAAAAAGTATTCATTATGATTTTTTTTTTTTTAGGAAGATTAGCCCTGAGCTAACATCTGCCACCAATCCTCCTCTTTTTGCTGAGGAAGACTGGCCCTGAGCTAACATCTGTGCCCACCATCCTCCACTTTATATGTGGGACGCCTGCCACAGCATGGCTTGCTGAGCGGTGCCATGTCCACAGCCGGGATTCAAACCAGCGAACCCCGGGCCTCTGAAGCGGAATGTGCAAACTTAACCACTGCGCCACCAGGCCAGCCCCTCATTATGACTTTTTTCTAATCCTCAAGATACAAATAAGCCTATGCAGGATCAAATATTTTTGCCTTGTTTTGTGGCCTCACTTGGCTGGCTTTTCACTTCATGACTATTTATTGAATGTTTTCTGGGTGTGTAGCAGCATATGATTTAGTCACTGCTCTCCAATAGTATAAATCTTTCTAGCGAAATAAGATTTTCACACATTAAATAATTGTACAAGAAATAATTAGAGAGAAATATCTTATGCTTTTATCACTTCTTTGATAACATTAGATAACTGTTATTCTCACCATACTGAAATAGAGAGCTTTTAAAAATTAATACTGATATAGCACTAATACAGAAGTATACACCCAAATGGGATTCAATAAATGCTTGTTGATTGCTTAGTAACTTTCATAAGTCAGACTATTTCCGAATAAGTTGTAAGGAGTGATTCAGACCTTTCTGGGGGTCATAAAAGGCAAATGGTATATCTGATCACATATTAGGATATCAGTGGAAAAATATCTTGCTTCCATGCTCTGCCTATGAACAGTGGGAATCACGACACATTAAGAAGAAAAATGTGAGGCTGGCCCAGTGGCACAGTGGTTAAGTTCACACACTCTGCTTTGGCAGCCCGGGGTTTGCAGGCTCAGATCCCTGGCGCACACCTACACACTGCTCAACCAGCCAAGCTGTGGTGGCATCCCACACACAAAGTAGAGGAAGATTGGCACAGATGTTAGCTCAGCAACAATCTTCATCAAGCAAAAAGAGGAAGATTGGCAAGGGATGTTAGTTCAGGGCTAATCTTCCTCACCAAAAGAAAAAAAGAAAACGATGAAGAAGAAGAAATGTAAAAAACGATTTCTTCCCTATAAAACTGTATGACTCAGGACTCAAAATTATACAAATAACTCCAACTATTTCATAAAATAATTTTAAATAAAGAATTACTACCTTTCCACTAATACAAAGTAATATACTGTAAGAAGGCTTTTTCTCAAATATTTCTGTTTTCAACTTATGTCCTTTAGGGTAAAAATGAAACCTGTCATTATATATAATTTTCTTAATGTTGGCAAGTTACTGATGTAAATAAATAATAGAGTTTATTTTTTCCTTTTTCTCCCAAAGGCCCCCGGTACATAGTTGTGTATTTTTCAGTTGTGAGTCCTTCTAGTTGTGGCATGTGGGACACCGCCTCAGTGTGGCCTGATGAGTGGTGCCATGTCCGCACCCAGGATCCAAACCAGCGAAAGGCTGGGCCTGGAAATGGGGCCAGCAAACTCAACCACTCGGCCACGGGGCAGCCCCAGGTCCAAACTTGTTTTACAGATGAGGAATTGAGCCCTAGAAAAGTGAAAAGATTTGCTCAAAGTCACAGAATCAGTAGTGAAGCTGTTACTAAAACTTTTGTTTAATATTTTTTCCCCACCGTTACACGTAATTCTTTCCTATAATCACAAATGGGAGGGATTTAGATATTCTATGGATGCTGAATTTTGCTATTCTGCTTTGGCTTAAAAAAAATAAATGGTACTCCTTGAATTGATCCAGTAACTTGATAACTTGATACGATTCTCTTACTATGTAAATAACCAAATCCTAAAACTGCAAAAATACTCAAAAATTTCATATTCAAATTCTTCCATTGCCCACTTTGACTCTTTCAACCACTATAGTTTTAGATAATTTTCTTCCAGTGGTCAGTCTTTGTGACCTGCCTTGTGTCTCCTGTACCCACGGTGCCCACGACTAAGGTCAGGTGCTGCCGACCCTTATGCTGATCCTCATGGAATCCTTGCTAAATAGATGGAATTTAACTAAACAGTTAGCTATTCTCCTTTGTAATTCTCATTTGTGAATCATGGCCCCGTTTTGTAAAAACGTGCTGACGTAATAGTAGTCTTACACTGATGTTGCCTGATATTTGGGTACTTCATCTGTTGAAGGTAACATGTTACGTTACCCTACATAGGCTAGATTATGCTCAATAACTATCCTGTAATCTCTGCAGCTCAGTATAAAAGTTTATTTTTCACTCAAGATACATGTCTAGTGTAGGTTAAGGAGGGGTTCTGCTCAGTTATCAGGGGCCCAGACTAAAGGAGGCTGCACCGCCTTGTAGCTGTACTGCCTGGAGTACCTCGCCTTCCCAGTTGCTGTGGCAGGGAAAAGAGAACTGGAGCGTAATGCTGGCTCTTCTGTGTTTTGGTTCGAAGTGACACACATTACTTCTACTACCGCTTCACAAGGAGCTGGAAGTATTGGGGGGCAGATGATATGTTTGTGGAGCACCAACGTCTCTGCCACAATGTCACAGTAGCCAAACTTCTGACGGGACCGTTGCCTGTTGTCCAGACTGCATCCTTCTCCTGTCAGTCTACCTGGGTCCCAGCCGCAAGCCTAGGCCCACCTTCTCCCACGATCACAGTCAGGAAGGGGTTGTGCAATGACAGCTCTGGGGTTTAGCATTTTAATCTTCGGGTTAAAACTCACTCTGGTTTTAGGTTTCTGTCTCTTTCTGAAAGTACAGCAGCCCACCTTATGCCCTGTTTCATCCCTATTTTATCCCTTGTGCCTTAGTTCCAGTTGTAACCAATAATTTTGAGATTTGTTACCTGTGAGATTGATGCAAAGAACTAGTCTAAAGTAGAACTATAGTATCTCTGAAAGCGTTACTTGTTACTAATGAGTAGCTATGGCTATGAGGTACTGGTTCTATTATTAACTTCTAGGTACATAGTTCCCCTGGTATAAGGGATTCCTATTCTGACACAAAGGCCTTCTCTTCTGCTAAGTGAGGTGGCCTCCCAGCTGATCTCTTGATCCACTCATTCTAAACCAAACTCCATCTAGCAGTCTGGATGATTTGTGCAAAATACATATTTGGTCATGCTCCTTTTCTGCTTCACATCCTTCAACGGCTGCCCAGTCCTGGTAGGATAAAGACCGAATGCTTATCATAGTCCACCAACGATCTCTTTTGCCAGCATCCTCCCAGCCCTCAAGAACTGGTCACGTAGGCTTTATGGTTCTTCCAGAGGCCAGTTTCTTCCAATCTTTGCCCAAATTTAACTTTCTCAACAAGTCTGACCCTGACTATCATATTTTGTGCTATTACCTGATTGGCCTCCCTACCCCAAATTCAATCACTCTTAACCTATCTTCCTTTTCTTTTTCCATGGTACTCGGTACCTTCTATATACTAGATACTTTACTTATTTTTCACGTCTTTTGCTTATTGTCTGCCTCCCTTTGCTGGAATGAAGTTCCAAGAGGACAGAGATCTTTGTGTTGTATTCACTGATGGGCACACAATAGGTGCTTAATAAATATTGTGTGAATACATGAGTAGGTAACACTTTTAGTACAGAATTGAAAGTAATGGACATTGTAATTCTGACAAGAGTTGATCAATAATAAAGTTGAATAAAAAGAGATAACAGTATTGAGGATATGAACCCTGGACTGAGCTAGGAAGTCTGAGTTCAATGTTTCACTCTGATTCTCCTTTGGTATATACACTTGAGTAATTGGCATTTTGGAAATGTATGTGTTTCATTTTTCAAAATAAAATAAGGATAGTCTATAATGCCTTAGCCACAGACATGGCTAGCCCAGGCAAATTTAGGAAGTAATCAAGCTCCTCTGTGCTTCCATCCTATTTCATTTCAAGATCTATTTTCCTTTTGGACAACTCCCAAACCCAAATAATCAATACCCTCAATCTTCCTTCTCCCTCCTAACAGATGTTTTCTAGGTTAACTGTTAGAAAGTATATTATCAAGAAATTCATACCAAAGGTATAAATGACTGATTATGCATTAATATGGGGTGGGTGGAGGTACCTAAAATTTAATAAAGAAAAATGCCTCTATTGAAGAAAACAGAAAGCCTGTCTAATTTTGGAATTCAGGCACCATATAGGCATCTTACATAACTAATCTTTTAAAAACAACAAACTAGGGCTGGCCCAGTGGTGCAGGGGTTAAGTGCGCACGTTCCGCTTCAGCGGCCTGTGGTTCCACGGTTCGGATCCCGGGTGCGGACATGGCACCGCTTGGCAAGCCATGCTGTGGGAGGCGTCCCACATATAAAGTAGAGGAGGATGGGCACGGATGTTAGCTCAGGGCCAGGCTTCCTCAGAAGGAATTCCAAGGTCTCAGCACCATCCCTATTCACCCCATTATAAGGGCAGTCCTAAACAATTTCAATTCAATTGATTTCAGTAGTCTTTATTGAGGGCCTATTATGTGCTAGTTACTGTGCTTACTGTTGTGGATACAATGATCAATAAGAGATCATGCTTCTTTTTAAGTTGCTCACAATTCTGTAGGGGAGAAAACGAAAGCAAGTTATCAAAAACACAGCCTGACAAGCGCAACATTAGAAGTTTATAAAAGGTATAGACGTAACCCAAAGAATGATTAATGAATTCTGTTTGGAGTTTGGGGTCAGGGGAATCTTCTTAGAGGTAGTATTGTCTGAGCTGGGTGTTGTATGGTGAACAAAATTAATGAGATAATTGGGGGGGGAGGGCATTCTTGGCAGATCTAACAGCAAGTGCAAAGGTTCAAAGACACGTGTGTTTGAGGAACTGGAAATTCTTTGCTATCATACGGCCTATTAGCCTTGTATGATGTGGCACGTGCCTACCCCTCTAACTTCATCTCCTATACTACAATAAACTGGCCTCATTTTCACTCCTCAGATGTAGCAAGATTATCCTAACTAGTTCAGGGCCTTTGCTTGTTTCCTAAGCCAGGAAGGCTCTTCTACCAGATCTCTCCCCATCAGAGATCCCTTTGCTAGGATCCTTCTCCTCAGTCAAGTCTCAAGTCAAGTGACACTTCTTCAAACAGGTCTTCCCTGTTAAGTCCTTTTAAGGGAGAACAGCTGTCCCCCTCATATTGTCTCTCCTTGCTAAAAGGTAATATGGTGAACATAACCTAAGGTGACCCTCAGTCATCCATATCCTTGTAAAATCCCTTCCGTTCCAGTGTAGGTGGAATCTGTGACTTGCTTCTAATCAACAGAATATGGCAAAGGTGATAGGCTGCCACTCCCATGATTGTGTTGTGTTATATAAGACTCCGTCTTAGCCGACTGGAGCAAGAGAGACTCTCCCAGTTGGCTTTGAATAAGTAAGCTCTATGTTTGAGAACATCTATGGAGAAAGCCACATGACAAGGAAATGCAGTGGCCTCCAGCCCCTGGCAGACAGCCAACACCTGAAAGAGCCCAAAAGGAGGTTCTTCCTCAGTCAAGCCTCCAGATAACACAGTCTGGCTGACACCTTGATTGCAACCTTGTGAGACCCTGGGCAGAGGACCCAGCTAAATCATGCCTGGACTCCTGATGTGTGGAAACCATGAGAAAATAAATGCATGTTGTTTTGAGCTGCTAAGTTTGTGGTAATTTGCTAAAAGCGATAGAAAACAAATACAGGTAAGTACTGTGAGAGGATGGGAGGAAGGAACTTGGCTCCCTTGTCCCTTGCTGTATCATTATGTCTGGAATAGTGACTGGCACAGAATTCAATAAAGATTTGTTGGTTACATAAATGAATGAGTGAAAGGATGGGTGGATGGACCAATGGATTTCATCTGGATGGTGGGAGAGGATGGAACTGGATCCTAGGGACATGGTTAGTGGCCACAGGCTGAGGAATACTACTTTCAAAGATAGGGGATCCACAGGCGGGAAATGTGTGGTTCAAGGACTTCAGGGAACAGTGATATCTGATATCCTGTTTTAAGATTTCCTTTACTATGTCGTAGTTCTTTTTTAAAAAAATTCTAAGCCTTAGTAAAATTTTTAACCATTTTCTTGCAGTAGTTTGGAGAATAAATGAAGGTTCCTATACCTACTCTTTGGAGGAAAGCAGAGCTCAGGGTCTGGCATTACCCAGGAAAAGCTCTTACTAGATGTCAGTAGAGAAGTCCAGAGCAAATCAGGTAAATTTGTGGAAAATGTAAGTCCTCTTTCGGGCTCTTTCAATGCCTGGGGAGAAACTGGATTCTCCTGCTGGCAGTCACTCTGGATGGGAGGCTCAGATAACTTTATTGTGTTTTTAAAGGGAAAGGTGACTCCAGAAGCTAGGCTAACCAAAATTAGGTAAAAAGAAAGGAAAGAGATGGGACAATAGATTCAGGTTCCAAAAGCAAAGCTTCCTTTTCTTTTGAGGAAAACTGGCCCTGAGCTAACATCTGTCCCTATCTTCCTCTACTCTTTATGTGGGACGCCTGCCACCGCATGGCTTGATGAGAAGTGTGTAGGTCCATGTTCGGGATCCCAACTGGTGAATCCTGGGCCACCGAAGTGGAGTGTGCAAACTTAACCACTATGCCACCAGGCCAGCCCCAAAGCTTTTTTTTTTTTCTTTTTTTTAAAGCTTTGCTTGTTTTAGAGAGAGATTTAAGGTTGCTCTTAGGTCCAGAGGATGTCAAGGGGCGGTCAATCTCCAATCTCATTTTTCTTGCACTTCACAACTGGGTTTACAACTATACCTTACTCTTCCAAAAAGAGATTGTGCCATGTCCCATTCCTCAGTTTAATCCTAAAGATTAAACGTTAGTTTCTAAGGAGGTTTAAATTGCCTTTTGTTACTCTAACCCTGAAGGGTGTCCCAGTGCTTACTTCTGGGCATCTGTATTATTTTTCTTCTAGAGTTAAGAGTTTTTCTTTGCTACCACCCCTTTATGATGATAAAGTTTGTTCTGAGAAGTATTCAGTATCTCTGAACCCAGGTAATGCTATTTGTCCTCATTCATATAACAGGGATTCTGCCTTGGTCCTTATTCCAATCCTTGACTAACAATCTGCTTAATCTCCCTAGTCCCCTCCTGAAACCAGGGCCTTGCTTTGCTTTTGCAAGTCTTCCGCCTCAGAGAAAAGATATAATCCATGAGGGACCATAATCCATCAGTCTTGGATTGCTGTGTGGCTCCCCTCATTTCCCAGTTCCTTACCGCAGAGTTTTCCCCATAGGTTAGAAGACCCTCTTATTCTACTAACAAGTTTTTGGTGATTAGAGTGCTGGGGATTATTTTCCCCTTGGACACCATGGTAGTCATTAGGGTTGTTCACAAATTTTCACGTTCTCCTCCTTCTAGTAACATGATATAGAATTACATTTCCCTTCTCTTTTGAAGTCAGGTTTGGTCATGTGACTTCTTTGGCCAATAAAATGTGAATGGAAGTAAAGCACATTGCTTCTGGGTGGAAGCATTTTAATGGCTAGAGCAAGACACTGCAGCACTAGCAATTAAATTTTATGATCCCTGCTGTGGCAGTCTTGAAGGCATGTATCTCAGTGAAGCCTCCATCAGTCTGGGACCTCAGTGACTACAATGAGCAGAGTCCACGTAGTGGATGTTGCCCTTAGCTCCCCGGATCCATCCTGTAGGACTAAAGCACAACCTCTCCCAACTGCTGGAAATGTTGGTGGCTGACACCTCTCAGCTGAGCCCCTCTCTGGAAGTTGCTCTTGGCTAAAGAGAGCACTGTCAACCGAGGAACTTTCCCTGAGTGCAGCCCATATCCAATGCCTGGTTGATGTGAGGGTATAAAGACCTAGCTCCATACCTCAATTTAGGACAACACCCAAGGGCCATCCCAGCTCCAGAGCTCCCTGCAGAACTGGTTGAAGCCTCAGTTGCAACTGAGTTGCAGTTCAACTTCTATCTATGCAGATCTTGTGACCCTCACTCTCCAGAGATTGTTTTTGAGAACACCACCAAATAAACTCCTGCATGCAGATCTCAGAGTTTCAGGATCTGTTTCCCAGTGAACCCCACTTCCCATAGGCTTTCTGATGATTTGTATCAAACATGCCACGTGTGAGAAATAAACCCTTGTTGCAAAAAAACTGCTAAGATGTTTGTTACAACCTAGCCTATCCTAACTAGTAGAGATACCAAACCTTGTCTGCCCTGCCAATCCTTTGTTCTCACCTGAGCTTGACTTGCATTGTCTGTCTGTCACTCTGAGTGGACAGACTGATTGCCAGATTCTAGCTCTTCTCTGATGTCCTTTCTCATAGTGAGTGAACAGCCATGTCTCAAGCGAGGTATTACAAGGAGCAACAGAAAAGGGAAGAGAGTTTCCTATTTAGTTGTCTACTAATTATTCCTACCAAGTCAGTGGCCTATTTTTTTATGTGAGTTCCCTAGGACCCTTTCTTCTTTTCAATATAATTCATCACACATTTATAATATGTATAGGCTACTTATTGTTTCTTAGGAAAACTCTGATGTAAATAAAAATAGAATAATCCAGTACTTGATCCCAATTTGAGAAAGAAAAACAGCACACTACCAACTACTACACTTTCTGCACCTCTAACATATGAAAATCCTATTTCTCTGAGTGCTAGATTGGATTTTCTTGAAAGTCAGTGGTAAAACAATACCAATTTCTTATTTAGGCCTTTTGGGTAAAACAAAATATAGTAATAAAGCTAACGAATCAAAGCATATCTTCCTTCTAATTTTCTTTCCTTTTTAAGGGATTTTACTACACAGAAAAATTTCCCTCTGCCTGAAGGGTAAACAGTATAAAAATATTTCCACTAAAAAGAGTCTGAGAATCCTGGGCTGGTATTACCACAATCTCTAATTATAGAAGATATTTAGTATGATAAAAGCAACCAGTTTAAGGAATGTGGAGATTTATTTACATTAAGTTCAGATAAAGAGATAAAAAGGGACTTGAATAAACCAGCAAAGAGTTTGACTTCACAAGTGTATCCTCGGGACTGCCCTTACCCACGAGAACTACCAGCACGACCAGGGGAGGCTGGACCCCACCTCTCGGATCGCCGTCACCCAACCCCCGCGAATTTTCCACCTCGCAGGCAGCAGTCAAACCCAGACTTCCGATCATGGCGCCTCGCACGCCCCCGCCCCCTTCCCCCGGCAAAATCCCACCCACGTCGACCTGACCCCCAGGGCTGTGTGAGCGCTGCGGGGGGCGGGAGAAGTCCCTTCCCCTCTCCGGGTTGCTCGGGTTTTTGCAATTCAACGAAACCCACTAACAGTATCCTTTCCCGATCCAGGGCGGCTGCGGCGCCCACAGGACCTTCTCCCTCGCCTGGGTGCGAAGACGCGGCCCCGCCCTTCGCGCCGGGGCAGCAGCCCCCCAGCGCGAGTTCCCTGTCACCGGCCCGAAGAAGCCCCCCAGGGCCCCGGCCCCCGGGAGCGAAGGGCCACCGCGAGGTGGGGGCCGCGCCGCAGGGACAGCCGTGCACACAGCCCGGCAGTGCACGGAATTGTGAAAGAAGGAGTTTTCTTCCTGGCTTCGCATCCTTTCACATATTCCACCTTCCGGTCCCCTCAGACGGGCTACGGGAAGGCGGGCCTGAGGGAAGCAGGACATCGATAAGGGCAAAAACACCCGCTCAGGGGGGTCTCTCCCATTCCGGCTTTTGTTCGGGTAGTGCGCCGAGCCGAGGAGCCCCAGGCTCCGGTGCTGGGAAAGGCGGGTCCGTCCGGATTCTTCGGGCGGCGGAGAGGCCAGCCCGGGCCGGAGACACCGCGGGGCCGCCCTGCCCTCCGGGCTGTGCTCCAGGGCAGCGCCTCAGAAAGGGGCTAAGCCGCCGAGCTCGGAGGCGCTCCCAAAGGCCAGACAAAAGATGTGGCCGCCCTCGCTTACACTCGCACACACATGCCAAGCGTGCACGTAGGAAAGGTGTGTGCGTGTGTGTGCACAGACGCCACGGCCGCGCCCCCAGCCCGCCGGCCCCACCCTGCCCTCGGCGGCTCGGGAGCCGCGTCGCGCGGGGGCCGTGGAGCCCGCCTCGGCAGGCTGCGGGGCGAGGGGCGGGGCCGGGCGGGGCCGCGGGCGCGCAGGCGCAGTGCGGGCCTCGTCGCGCCGCGGCCGCCGCCGCCGCCGCCGCCGCCCGCGCTGCACCACAGGCCCGAGACAGACAGGCCGGGAAGAGCCGGAGACTGAGGAGGAGGCGGAGGCGGCGGCGGAGGCGGGGCGACTCCGGTGACCGGGAGCGCCGCAGACTGGCAGCTGCGGCGACTCCCCCCTTTGTGTCTGGTCTGCTCGGAGCCACTGGAAGTGCTTCCCGGAGGGGCGCGGGCTGTCTCGCCGCCTCGCCGCCCACCCCCCTCCCCAGCGCCTACATCCGCCCTCCCGCCGCCCCCCCGCCCTCGGCCCGCGACGCCCGAGCTCCGCCCGGAGCCCAGAGCTGCGGGAGAACGAGGCGGCGGCGGCGGCGGCGGCTTCCTCGGGGGGGGTTGGATTCGCTCACAGGAGCCATTGACTGGAGAAGACGAGGCTTCCACGGTGGACTTTACCTCAGACGAGACCGAGCGGCGGCAATAAAAAGGAGCGAGCGAGGCGCGCACCCGGCACCACCCCGCCGCCCCCTCCGCGCCGGCCCGCGGGACCCTCGGCGCTCCGCCCGGCGTGCGGGCTGCGGGCTTGTCCATGGAGGCAGGCTCCTTTTTCGCTGCGGTCGAGGAAGAGGATTTGTTGTTCCCGAAATCGGAGTGAAGGAAGCGCCGAAGCGAAACTTAAAGGAATCCTGCCCTCCCGGAGCCCCGGGGATGCGCCTCGGGCCGCCGGGCGCCGCCGCCGCCCGCCCGGCTTCGCCCTGCCCGGCCGCCGGCACCCGGTGCTGATCGCCGCCCCGCTCCCGCCCTCCGGCCTCGGCGCCCGGCTATGCTCTCGCCCCGACCCGGCTCGCTCTCCGCTCTGGTGAAACTCCGCGGGGAATAACTGCGGGCCTTCCCCGCGCTCCCGCGCCTCCCCCGGACATGCCCCCAGCCTGGGGGGCCGAGGCAGCCCGGCCCCGGCGCGCGACGCCCCGCCGCCGCGGCGGAGAGCACTGAGGGCTCGGCCGCTCGCCCGCGCGCCTGCCGCCTGCCCTCCCACCCCGCCTCGCGACTCGGGCCGCGGCCGTCGGACGAGGGAGGACACCGGCCCGGCCGCCCGCTCCGCCCGCGGGGCCCTCCGCGTTTCTCGGCTCGGCGCGCCCGCCCCCCGGCCGGCCCGGGATGCCGCCCCCGCCGCGGCGGCCCTGGCGGGGGCCCGCGCTGCTCTGCGGCGTCCTGCTGGTCAGCGCGGCGGCCGGTGAGTAGCGGGGCGCGGGCGGGGCGGCGAGGCCGAGGCCTGCGAGCGCGGGGCGGGCGGCGGGCGGGCGGGGGCCGCGTGCTGCGCGCCGCCGGCCCCGGGGACCCCGACCCCGCGGGAGCGGGCCGTGCTGGGCGTGGTGTCTCGCCGTTTTTAGCCGTGAGGTAATGCGGGGATGAAAATAATATTTTAATCGCCGGTGACAGTGTCTGTTACGAGGTCTTTGGAAGCAGAGCGGTGAATTATTTTGCTGAATATAAAGCGGATTTGGCTTAAAGAGAGCGTCAACTGGAGAACACGCGCTGGGAGCGTGTTTTTAGATTTAAATCACTCTTGGGGAATCCATGTTACTTTCATTATTCAGAGGTGGTGCCGAAGGAGCTGAGTCAACGTGGAGGAAGCCAGCCTGGGAGTTTCTCACTGTTCATTGTGAGGGTGGTTCTGCTCCGGAGCCTTTCAGGAATTATGTTACCCTCTTCTCAGTCTGGACGCGCGTGCTTTGTATGCGTTTGGAATTACTGTTGGTTCAGGAGTGTCTTCGATAACTTTGCCTTTAGTCCTCGGGCATCCGGTGGCTCTCGTGTCATTGCGACAGCTTTGACCTCACACTTCGAGGAGATCCGAGTCCTGAAAGTTCTTTGACGTTTTGCTGAGGCTTAAAGGGAAGTGGTAGTCATTCTTTCCCTAGGATATTTTGTTTTAATTCTCAGACCCCTTAGGAAGAGCCTCGTGTTCCCTTTGCAGTTATTTCTCAAGCAGTCTTCTGGTGATAGGGTTTTAGAAATTTTGGGGAGTGAGTTGTGCATATAATTCTTAAATTTCGTTTAGAGTGGTCAGATAGATTATGCATTTGAAAATGAGTAAAGAACGACATAACAGTTTTCCAGTTACTTTTTTATTTTGATTAGTGTGTACTTTTCGCATTCAGTAAGTTTCTCAGTGCTGTGTTAGACACAGGTTGCTTGCTTATTTCCATCTTTAAAGTCTGCATTGGGAAAATACTGAAAGGAGATTTGAAGTTTCCTTTTGTGCTTTTGATATTGTTGACTGATGTCTGTTATGTTTGTGATAAATGTATATGATTGTGTTAAAATAATTGGAACTTCGAATTGCATGTATTTTGAAACTGATATTTTAGTATTCTTAATCATCACAATTCCTTTTAGGGTAAAAATAAACATTTTTTCCCTAGATTTGTTTATACTGTGTTAGCTATTTAAATTCCATAGCCATAAGCCATGTGGCTACTGGAAAATATGGAGAGAGAAAAAAGGCCTTAAGGTTAAGCAGTCATTCTAAGAGCAGAAATCTCAGAGCATAGACTTTTCAATGTTCTTTGTTATTCTTAACCCTTTTTAGAGTGTAGATTCTCATTTACAGTTGACAGGCTTATCGTTTTGTGGTCAGAACTGATAAAAGTAACAGAACATTGATTTAAAAATAAGCTTAAATTTTCTATTTGATAAGTAAAATGTTAGAATAACATCCCGTAGAAGGGGTGGATTAAAAGAAGCACTGGTTAAAAGTGCTTTTAGTCTTTTTTTGTTACTGTTACGTAGCACCAGATGCCAAAATTTGTGAAGCTGGATTTCAGAACTATAACAATAATAATAGCTGGTGTTCACTGAGTCCTTGCTGTGTGCCAGCGACTATTCTAATAGCTTTGCATGTATTTTCTCATTTGATCCTCATGACAATTCTATACTCCAGGTTTAATTAGGCTTCTTGCACAGAAAAGGCGAGTGAAGTACACAGAATTTAAATAACTTACCACACAGTCAGTCAGTTGTGGAACCAGGATTATAGCCTGCACCGTTACTTGTAATGATAACAACAACTTCTCACTCTAATTGGGAACATGAGATAGAGTAGTGCCTTCATCAGATCAGCCTTTGAAAAGAAGCAGAGACACTGGATCTTGGTACAGCGCTGGTTATGCAGATCTCAAGGTTCTAAGTGTGTAAAACTTTGCCTAATATTGGAGTGACTAGTGCAGTTTCATTAAGTGCAGAGTGACTAGAGAAGGCCTGTGTGGATCTGGGATACACAGATGCAGTGATGTAACCAGACAGGTGCAAATAGTGCAGCTGAACAGGAAAAAAATACTGGAACACTGACTGATATCACATCCCTCTTTGGGGTCATGGATAAATCCTCATTTCTTTTGAATCCCTCTTTCCTGCTTACTCTAGCTAGTTCTTGGATTCCTTGATTCTAAGAGCAGTTGATATGCAAAAAAATAGAATTTATAAAAAATGTGTGTGTTTGGTTTATAAATGAATTCTTAATTTTAATCAAAGGATACAATCCAGTGCAGTACTTACTTAAGGGTCCGCTTCTGTAAAAAAGAATTTTTTTTTGAAAAAAACAGTTACCAAGCTTTATTGAGGTTGTGATGGTTACAGGTTATATTATCTGACCCTATGTAGCCCCCTCAGCAGGCTTGGCCACCCTTTTCCTCCAGTCTTACTTCTTGTCCTCCTCCTTTTTGTCCTTGCCATCCTTGGTGGCCTCGGAGGCCACGTAGCCCATGGCATTTCAGATGGCCTCATTGTTGGGATTCACGCCTGGAAGGTTCTCTGGGACACTGAAGGAACTTGGGGTCCTGTATCTCATTATAATCCGCCTCCTCTTTGGCTGGCTCAGATGTGTTCACGGCTGAACTGGCATCAATGTCAGCTGCTTCTGCCTGGTCAATGTCAGCTGCCGCTTCTTACATTTGAAATAATTCACTTGACTAGATTTCAATTTTACATACATCTCTTTAGGAGTACATACTTTGTCAAAAGCAAGATTCACCTATTTAGTTATAGTGTTTCTGAGCAGTTAATAAACATTGTTGAGGAACAGGAAATTTAGTACTGTTTATTTTAATGTTTCTCAAGATGAGGGCACTGCAACAGGATCACCTGTGGTTCTTGATAAAATGGATATTTCTGGCCCTACAGTTTAGATGTACTGAATGGATCTCTCTGGGACTTACATGTTTTTTTAGAACTTAAAACCCAAAAGATTATTACTCAGGGAAGTTTGAGAACCACTGCTTTATATAATCAATCTTGATTGTTTGGATTTTCTGTATATTGTGATTCAGCTTTTGCTGCATAATAATTGGCAACCACAAATCATAGTGGCAAACAGCAATAAGCATTTATTCTGTTCCACTTGCTACATTCTGGTGCCCAGGCTGGAGGGAAGGTAACATCGCTCTGGGGGAAGCTTGTCCCATGGCAGTGGCAGAAGTGCAAGAAGACACGCCCAATCCCGCCAGCCCCTTCAGACTCTGCTACTCTAACATCCCGTGGGACAAGCCCGAAGACAAGGGACAGCAGTACAACTTTGCCTATAATGAGGCCGTGGTAACATATGGATGTATAATACTGTTGCTGGGGGGTGAAGAATTGGCACCTTCAGTCTACCACATACCATCAGGGAGATAGTCCAGGAAAGGGCCCTTCTCTTAGCATTTGAACAGGGCCAAACTGTTAATTTGGCCTTTGCATAAAAATTACACCACTTTTATTCTCTACAAAAGCTATCCTGGCATGTGGGGTGATGTGGTGTTAGTAGTATTGGTGTTGGTGTGTGTATGAAATGTGCAGAGAGAGATTTATTTATTCCACACAAGGACAACAGCTTTCCTTCATTAAAGGCCAGCTTTCTTAACAGTGAAAGAGAAGAAATTGAATATTGATCTCTGTTGGGTAAATTCTAACTGTAAAAGGTACAGAGTGAAGTCAGTATAAATCAGTTAATTTTGTCACTGACCATACCACTTATTTTGGCACTTACTAATATATTATATTATCCTTGCTGTTGAATACCAGTTTTATGTATTTGCCTTGTCCTTCCAACTGATAATTGCTTCTAGAGGACAGGGTTCATATCTTAAATTATTTCGTAATCTACTATATTGCTATGCACATAGAAGATGTTTAAGATATACTAAATGGGGGCCGGCCCGGTGGCACAGCGGTTAAGTACACAGGTTCCGCTTCGGAAGCCTGGGGTTCTCCAGTTCGGGTGCTGGATACTGACCTAGGCACCACTTGGCAAACCATGCTGTGGCAGGCGTCCCACATATAAAGTAGAGGAAGATGGGCACGCATGTTAGGTGAGGGCCAGTCTTCCTCAGCAAAAAGAGGAGGATTGGCAACAGATGTTAGCTCAAGGCTAATCTTCCTCAAAACAAAACAAAACAACAAAAAAAGAAATACTAAATGACCGACTTACACACGTTGGAGAGACTCTCTTATTACCAAGCTGTTTCCCTCTTCTAGTTAAGTGGTCTAGTCTTTGAATCTTTTCCAGAAGCAATGATGATAACTTTGGTGGAATTTTGAGTGCAATAGACTAGATTTGTTTTTTTTGGCTTTGTTTTTTTAAACCACTTTCTTTTTTGTCTGTGAGATGGATATGACAGCTAAGACTACTGGATTACAAGAATGCATATAATTTATGTATTGTCTATGTGAGGTTAGAAATAAGCCTGTAACTAAGTGATATGAACCTTTTAGAATACATTGCCTTATCAGAACTATTAGAATACAACATTTATTGCTTGCTCTTAGTTACACTCAATACTGTAAGTGTTTGACCAGAAGTATTATAGATCCAGTTTTTATTCCGTTATGCACCCATGGGAGCAGCTAGAAGAGTAGGGGGGCATTAATAGAATAGATAACATATGGAAGGAGAACTAAAATGTCCAGTCAACAAACATTTATTAATGTTTCCTTTGTGCAATTTCTTTTTTAAGTGTTGGTGGATACAAAGAAAAACAAGAAGGGCTGCCCGTCCTCCCCCATGTCTCATACCATAGCCTGTATCACTTTCTGAAAGAGCATTAGATCTCAAGCTATTTGAAGCAAGGGTAGGCATTTTGCAAACCCTTAGCATTGTATTATTTCTTCTCTCTGCCTATCTTTCAGGATAAGAAATTCCTGTAGGTATTCTGCAACACAAGAAAAGGGACTATGTTCCCGTATGTCTTCTAAATGATCTCTACCCTCCTTTTATGTCTTTATTCTCTCCCATCCTTCTTGAAAGAGCAGTGAACGCTTCTTGACTTGTGTATCCTCAACCCTCAGCTCTTTACTTGCCCACCTCACCCCGTGATGTATGTTAGGTCAGCAGTGACTTCCTAATTGCTAAATCCAGTCACTTTTCAATCTTGTTCCCGTTGACTTTTCTACTTAGTTTGTTTTGGTCACCCCTTCCTTGAAACTCGCCTCTTCTGACTTTAGTGATTTTGCATTTTTCTGGTTCTATATCTTTTCCATCCTGTCTTCTTAAATTTTTTTTTAATCTCCCTTAGATTGTCTTAAGTGTACTTTTCTCTTGCTGCTACTGCTCTCCCAGGCTTTAATTACCCCTGAACGTAGGTGATTTCTAAGTCAAACAGGCAAACTAGAATTGGAAGCTAGAAAGATTTGGATTCCTTCCTAGTGGTACCATTAGCCATTTACTTTGGGCATTTACTCTTTTGGTTCACTATCCTCATTTGTAAAGTAAGGAGTTTCGTCTGCATGATGCTTATAGTACTTATAGCACTTTTCTTATGGCATGAGAATAGCCAGTGGTAGACCTAGTTGCTAGTAAGTGTGTAGCACTTTGAATGATACGTTTGGTTATTACTGAGTATATAGTATTTTGAGTTTAGCTTAGGTTGGGGGAAACTATGGGATATTCTGAAATTTTGTAAAAGCACTACTTTGAAAGAAATGTAACTTAATTTTTTGCAAGTACATTTTATATCTTGATTTTCTATGTTGAATTAGGACTACAAAAGTGTTGTAAGGAAAGGCTTTTTAGGTATATGCTTTAATGAAAGTAGAAGAAGAATCTATAACTAAATATAAAGGATGCTTTAAAAATAGCTGGAATCCTAGAATTTTAAAGTGGGAAAGGACCTTAGAGTAGACTTCAAATAGTTAGAAGTTTAGTTAAGAAGGTTAAACCTCTCTAAATCTTGTCAAACCTCTCTAAATCTTGTCTTTCATTTCAATTTAAAAATAAATAACGCGAGAGTCAGTTTCAGCTCAACCTTTGACCCAGGTATCGTACATTCTAAATCAGTGCGATCTAATTAATGCCATTTTAACTTTAGATTAGTAAATTTTTTTCCCTCAAAGATTGGCGTCTGAGCTAACATCTATTGCCAATCTTCTTTTTTTCCTTCTTCTTCTCCCCAAAGCCCCCCAGTACATAGTTGTATAATCTAGCTGTGAGTGCCTCTTCTGGTTGTGGTATGTGGGATGCTGCCTCAGCATGGCCTGATGAGTGTCTGCACCCAGGATCCGAACCAGAGAAATCCCGAGCCACTGAAGCAGAGTGCATGAACTTAACAATCAGGCCGGCCCCAATTAGTAAATTTTTTAAATCAACTTTATTTAGATATAATTCTCATACCATACAATTCATCCATTTGAAGTGTCCAAGTAACTGGTTTTTGGTATATTACATTATTAACTTTAAAAAATTATGGTAAAACATATATAAGAAAATTTGCCATTTTAACCACTTGCAAGTGTACAATTCAGTGGCATTAATTACATCACAATGTGGTGCAACCATCACCAAAACATTTTCATCACCCCAAACAGAAACTCTGTAACGATTAAGCAACAACCAATTCCCCTTTTCTCCCAGCCGCTGATAGCCTCTAATCTACTTTCTGTCTCTATCTCATCTAAGTGGAATCCTACCATATTTGTCCTTTGGTTATTGACTTATTTTGCTTAGCATAATGTTTTCAAGGTTTATCCATGTTGTAGCATGTATCAGAATTTCATTGCTTTTTAAAGCTGAGTAATATTCCATTGTACGTATATATCACACTTTATCCATTCATCTGTTGATGGACGCTTGAGTTGTTTCCAATAATTAAAAAGTTATTATTTTGCTCTTATACTTAGGTCATTGATTCATTTTGAGTTAATTTTTGTATATGATGTGAGGTAGGGATTCAATGTTATTCTTCTGCATGTGGAAATCCAGTTGTGCCAGCACCATTTGTTGAAGAGACTGTTCTTTCCCCATTGAATGGAATTGGCACTCTTGGAGTTGGCCACAGATGTGTAGATTTATTTCTGGACTCTTAATCCTGTTCTTGTGGTCTATATATCTATCTTATGCCAGGATCTTACTGTTTTGATTATTATAGCTTTGTAGTAAGTTTTAAAACTTCCTACAAAAACTTCAAGTGTTTAAGTAAAAAAAAACTTGTGTTACAACTTACTAACACTACAGGTTAACTTAACCTACAAGAATAACATAAAGATTTTTGTTAGTAGGCGTTTTATTTCTTCCTCAGTGAGATAAACTGAAAATAACTTGTTTTGACACACAGGAAATAAAATAATTTTTATCAATAAACCAGCCCTAAATAAACCATTGGAAATATTTTGGGGATTTCTGTTGTGCTCTTATAGATATGGTGTTTAGATAGATCTTGGCATGTAGTAATCCCTGTTTGGTAAATCATGAATTTATTTTCTATGTTTTATTTCTTGTTTCACAGTTGTACTAGTTGACCGAATTTAGCAATTGTGATTTTCCCCCCTCTAATTAAAAAAGATTTAAAACATACAAGAAATAATTCTGTTATGAATTCTTATCATAACACTGTTTTGTAGAGCATTTTTGGTTAGAGATCAGTTTCTAAAAATGAAGAGAAATTTACTGTCCTTTAAATTTTGATAATTACATTAATTTTCCTTATGTTGGAAAGGAACTTGCTTTTGTGAATTCATTTTTTAAATGCTTTTTGTTTTTAAAAAGATTGGCACCTGAGCTAACAACTGTTGCGAATCTTCTATCTCTTTTTTATTCTTCTACCCAAAGCCCCCCAGTACATAATTGTATGTTCTAGTGCCTCTGGTTGTGCTATGTGGGATGCCACCTCAGCATGGCTTGACGAGTGGTGCCATGTCCACGCCTGGGATCCGAACCAGCGAAACCCCAGGCCACTGAGGTGGAGCATGCAAACTTAACCACTTGGCCACGGGGCTGGCCCCTGTGAATTCATTGTTTTTTTTTCACTATCACTTTTAGAAAAAAAATTTTTTTATTAAGATTTTGATAGTTAACAACCTTGTGAAATTACAGTTGTACATCATTATTAGTCACGTTGTAGGCACACCACTTCACCCCTAGTGCCCTCCCCCACCCCCCCTTTCCCCTGGTAACCACCAATCAGTTCTCTTTGTCTATATGTTGACTACCACCTATGAGTGGAGTCATACAGAGTTTGTCTTTCTCTGTCTGGCGTATTTCACTCAACATAATACCCTCAAGGTCTATCCATGTTGTTGTGAGTGGGACGACTTTGTTCTTTTTTATGGCTGAGTAGTATTCCATTGTACACACACACACACCCCCACCCCCCCACCCCCCTCACCCCCCCCACCCACCCCATATCTTCTTTATCCAATCATCAGTTGCTGGGCACTTAGGTTGGTTCCATGACTTGGCTATTGTGAATAATGCTGCGATGAACATAGGGGTGCATGGGACTTTTGGAATTGCTGATTTCAGGTTCTTAGGATAGACACTCAGTAGTGGGATGGCTGGGTCATGGTCATAAGGTATTTCTATTTTTAACTTTTTGAGAAATCTCCACACTGTTTTCCATAGCAGCTGCACCAGTTTGCATTCCCACCAACAGTGTATGAGGGTTCCGTTTTCTCCACAGCCTTTCCAACATTTGTCACTGTTGGTTTTGGATATTTTTGCCATTCTAACAGGTGTAAGGTGATATCTTAGTGTAGTTTTGATTTGCATTTCCCAGATGCTTTGTGATGATGAGCATCTTTTCATGTGTCATTTTTGAATTAGTTTACTGACATTTTGTTATGGGTGTTGCTTTTTCCTCTTGTGTTTTTAGATTTGTTTTTGGTGGTTTCATTTTTCTTTTACTTCTCTATTCTTTTAGAAGTAGTTACCATAAATACACATTCACTTTAAAACATGCAGGATGTTTTTTGAGCGATGTAGCTAATGGACCCAAAAGGAATTTCATTAACTAAAGACTTAGAGGGTGTTGCCAAGGGATTTCGCAGTCGTTATCAGTGAAGAATAATATCATCTTGAAAGATATGAGGTAAAGATGTGGTTATTCTGCATTGTTTTTGAAAGACGTGATAATTTAACATCTTTTCATATTTAGCACTATATCAGCACAGTGATTATGCTTCTGAGGGTGACAAATGTAACCTAAGTAGAAGTAGAAAAAAGTAAATTTTCTTTGTTCCAATATGTTAAAACGTGAAGCATATATAAAGGAGGTGAAGGGTCATCTATAGAGTTTTCTGAAGTAATTTTCTGTCTCGAGGCAGTTGTCAGTGTCTCTGGGGTCTTTGTGATGACCATCTAAGTTCTGTAGTGCTACTTTTTTTTAAATTGAAATATAATTAACATACAATATCCTGTTAGTTTCAGGTGTACATCATAGTGGTTCCTTATTTATATACATTGTGATCACCATGATAAGTCTAGTTACCATCTGTCACCATATAAAGTTATTATAATATTATTGACTATATTCCCTATGCTGTACATTACATCACTTTGACTTATTTATTTTATAGGTGGAAGTTTGTACCTCTTAATCCCCTTTACCTATTTAGCCTGCGCCCCTAACCCTTCCTCCCTTTATAGTTTGTTTCCTATATCTATGAATCTGTTTCGTTTGTTCTTTTATTTTGTTTTTTAGGTTCTACATAAAGTGAAATCATAAGTTGTCTTTCTCTGTTGACTTATTTCACTTTGCGTAATACCTTCTAGGTCCATTCACATTGTTGTAGATGGCAAGATTTCATTGTTTTTTATAGCTGAGTAATTTTCCATTATAGTCACACACACATGTATGCACGCATTCACCTCACATCTTCTTTGTCCATTCATCTATCGATGGACACTTAAGTTGCTTCCCTATCTTGGCTATTGTAAATAATGCTGCAGTGAACATAGGGGTGCCTATATCTCTTCCAGTTAGTGTTGTTGTAAATAAATACCCAGAAGTGGAATTACTAGATCATATGGTAGTTCTACTTTTAATTTTTTGAGGAACCTCCATACTGTTTACCATAGTGGTTACACCAATTTACATTCCCACCGGCAGTGCGTGAGGGTTTCCTTTACTTCACGTCTTTTTTTTTCTTAAAGATTGGCACCTGAGCTAACATGTATTGCCAATCTTCTTTTTTCTTCTTTCTCCCCAAAGTCCCCTGGTACACAGTTGTATATTCTAGTTGTAGGTGCTTCTAGTTGTGCTGTGTGGGATGCCGCCTCAGCATGGCCTGATGAGTGGTGCTAGGTCTGTGCCCACGGTCTGAACCAGCGAAACCCTGGGCCGCTGAAGCGGAGTGTGTGAACTTCACCACTTGCCCATGAGGGCCAGCCCAACTTCACAACTTTGCCAACACTTGTTATTTGCTGTCTTTTTGATAATAGCCATTCTGACAGGTGTGAGGTGCTATCTCATTTTTGTTTTGATTTGCATTTCCCTTACAATTAGTGATGTTGAGCATCTTTTATGTGCTCTTTGGCCATCTATATATCTTCTTTGAAAAAACGTCTGTTCAAGTCTTCTGCACATTTTTTAGTTGGGTTGTCTTTTTTTCATGTTAAGTTGTATAAGCTCTTTATATATTTTGGATATTAACTCCTTATCAGATGTATGATTTGCAGATATCTTTTCTTATTCATTAGGTTACCTTTTCATTTTGTTGATAGTTTCCTTCACCGGACAGTGAAGCTTTCTAATTTGATGTAATCCCATTTGTTTATTTTTGCTTTTGTTGTCTTTGTCTGAGGAGACTGGTCCAAAAAAATATTGCTAAGACTGATGTCCAAGAGCTGATTGCCTATGTTTTCTCCTAGGAGTATTTGTTTCAGGTCTTACATTCAAGTCTTTAATCCATTTTGAATTTATTTTGTATATGGTGTAAGATAGTGGTCCAGTTTCATTCTTTTCATGTAGCTGTCCAGTTTTCTCAACACCATTTATTGAAGAGACTTTCTTTTACCCATTGTATGTTCTTACCTCCTTTATCATAGATTAATTGACCATATATATGTCGGTTTATTTCTGGACTCTCTGTTTTATTCCGTTGATCAGTGCATCTGTTTTTCTGCTAGTACCATACAGTTTTGATTACTGTAGCTTCATAGTATAGTTTGAAAACAGGGAGTATGATACCTCCAGCTTCATTCTTCTTTCTCAAGATTGCTTTGGCTGATTGAGGTGTTTTGTGGTTCCATACAGATTTTAGGATTATTTGTTCTAGTTCTGTGAAAAATGCCAGTGGTATTTTGACAGGGATTGCATTGAATCTGTACATTGCTTTGGGTAGTATAGACATTTTAACAATGTTAATTTTCCAGTCCATGAGCACAGTATGTCTTTCCATTTATTTGTGTTGTCTTCACTTTCTTTCATCAGTGTCTTATAGTTTTTAGAATATAGATTTTTCACCATCTTGGTTAAATTTATTCCTAGGTATTTTATTCTTTCTGATGCAATTGTTACTGGGACTGTTTTCATAATTTCTCCTTCTGGTAGCTCATTATTTGTGTATAGAAACAACTGATTTCTGTACATTAATTTTGTATCTTGCAACTTTACTGGATTCATTTATTAGCTCTAATAGTTTTTTGGTGGAGTCTTTAGGGTTTTGTATATATGGTATCATGTCATCTGCAAATAGTGACAGTTTTACTTCTTTTCTGATTTGGGTGCTTTTTCTTTCTTTTTCTTGCCTGATTACTATGGCCAGGACTTCCAATACTATGTTGCATATAAGTGGCAAGAGTGGGCGTTCTTGTCCTGTTTCTCATCTCAGAGGAGAAGCTTTCAACTTTTTTTTTTTTTAAAGATTTTATTTTTTCCTTTATCTCCCCAAGGTCCCCTGATACATAGTTGTATATTCTTCATTGTGGGTCCTTGTAGTTGTGGCATGTGGGACGCCACCCCAGCGTGGCTTGATGAGCAGTGCCATGTCCGCGCCCAGGATTCGAACCAATGAAACACTGGGCCACCTGCCCCAGAGCACATGAACCTAACCACTCGGCCACGGGGCCAGCCCCAAAGCTTTCAACTTTTTACCATTGAGTATGATGTTAGCTGTGGGTTTGTCATATATGGCCTTTATCATATTGAGGTATGTTCCTTCTATACCCACTTTGCTGAGAGTTTTTATCATAAATGGGTGTTGAATTTTATCACATGCTTTTTCTGCATCTATTGAGATGGCTGTGTGATTTTTATCCTTCATTTTGTTAATGTGGTATATCACATTGATTGATTTGCAGATATTGAACCGTCCTTGCATCCTTGGAATAAATCCCACTTGATTATGGTATATGATCCTTTTAATGTATTGTTGAATTTAGTTTGTTAATATTTTGTTGAGGATTTTTGCCTCTGTACATCAGGGATATTGGCCTGTAATTTTCTTCTTTTGTGGTGTCTTTGTCTTGTTTAGTATCAGCATAGTGCTGGCCGTGTAAAATGAGTTTGAAGCTTTCCTTCCTCTTCAACTTTTTGAAGTAAATTCAGAAGGATAGATATTTTCTTTGTTTTTTTGAGGAACGTTAGCCCTGAGCTAACATCCACTGCCAATCCTCCTCTCTTTTTGCTGAGGAAGATTGGCCCTGAGCTGACATCTATGCCTATCTTCCTTTCCTTTATATGTGGGACGACTGCCACAGCATGGCTTGATAAGTGGTGTGTAAGTCTGTGCCCAGGATCTGAACTGGTGAACCCCAAGCCACCAAGGTGGAGTGTGTGAACTTAACCACTGCACCACTGGGTTGGCCCCTAACTCTTCTTTAAATATTAGTAGAATTCACCTGTGAAGCCATCTGGTCCTGGACTTTTGTTTTTTGGGAGTTTTAAAATTACTGATTCAGTTTCATTGCTTGTAATTGTTGATTCAGAGTCTCTGTTTCAACATGGTTCAATCTTGGAAGACTGTGTTTCTAGGAATTTATCCATTTCTTCTAGGTTTTCCACTTTGTTGGTGTGTAATTGTTTGTAGTAGTCTCACGATCCTTTGTATTTCTATGATGTCAGTTGTAACTACTTCCTTGCATTTCTGACTATTTATTTGTGCCCCCTTTTTTTATTAGTCTACCTAATGGTTTATCAATTCTTTTTTTTAATCTTTTCAAAGAACCAGCTTTTAGTTTCACGATCTCTATTTTTTTTTGTCTCTATTTCATTTATTTCTGCTCTGATCTTTATTATTTCTTTTCTTCTACTAACTTTGGGCTTTGTTCTTTTTCTAGTTCTTTTAGGTATAGAATTAGGTTGTTTGAGATTTTTCTTGTTTGTTGAGGTAGGTGTATACTGCTATGAACTTCCCTCTTAGAACTGCTTTTGCTGCATCCCACAGATTTTGGAAAGTTGTGTTTCCATTTTCATTTGTCTCAAGGCATTTTTTGATTTTCTTCATTGACCCATTGGTTGTTTAGAGATATGTTGTTTAGTCTACACGTGTTTGTATTTCTTCCAGTTTTCTTCTTATAATTGATTTTTAGTTTTATGCTGTTGTTGTTGGAAAAGATGTGTGATATGATTTCAGTCTTCTTAAATTTATTGAGACTTGTTTTGTACCTTAATATGTGATCTGTCCTGGAGAATGTTGCATGTGCACTTGAAAAGAGAGTGTATTCTGCAGTTTTTGGATGGGATGTTCTATATATATTAAGTCCATCTTGTCTAATGTGTTATTTTAAGGCAAATGTTTCCATATTGATTTTTTGTCTGGATGATCTCTCCATTGGTATAAGTGGGGTATTAAAGTTCCCTGTTATTATTGTATTACCATCAGCTTTTCCCATTGTGCCTCCTAATATTTGCTTTATGTATTTAAGTGCTCCTATGTGGGGTGCATAAATATTTATGAATGTCATATCTTTTGGGTTGACCATTTTATCATTATGTAATGCCCTTTTTTGTCTTTTGTGATAGTCTTTGTTTTAAACTGATATGAGTATTGCTACCCCAGTTTTTTTTCTTTTGTTTCCATTTGCATGGAATATCTTTTTCCATCCCTTCACTTTCAGTCTATGTGTGTCTTTAGATCTGAAGTGAGTCTCTTGTTTTCCTACATATAGATGTCTTGTTTTTTGTTTTTTATCCATTCAGCCACCCTATGTCCATTAATTGGAGCATTTAGTCCATTTACATTTAAAGAAATTATTGATAGTTATGTACTTGTTGCCATTTTGTTAGTTGTTTTCTGATTGTTTTTCTAGTTCTTCTCTGTTCCTTTCTTCTCTTGGTCTCTTTCCTTGTGGTTTGATGGTTTTCTTTAGTGTTATGTTTGGGTTTCTTTCTCTTTACTTTTTGTGTATCTGTTGTAGGTTTTTGGTTTGTGGTTACCATGAGGTTCTAGTATATCAACCTATATATATATAGCAGTCTGTTTGCTTAAGTTTGAAGATACTCTAAAAGCATGTAGTGCTACGTTTGAATGCCTCTCTCCCTTCCCTCCTTCCTATCAAGTAATCTGTATTAGATAAGGTGAAGTACCGCAATGAGTCTTTTCTGATTTATTTTCTTGGTTTTACATGAGTAAGCATTTTCTTTAATTAGTCATGATACTGATAAGGCCTGTCTTTGACATAGTCTTCTATATTAGTTTTTTGCCATTATACATTTTAGTCGTATGTAAGTTTATTTGGAGTTTTCATTATTTGGCAGATTAGAATGGAAGTATGTATGAAAAATGAGTAGAATGTTTCTTTTCCTTTCAATCAGCTTGTGATTATATGTGAAGATAAAGCAAATAAAAGGCATAGATATGTACAGAGATGTAGTGGATATAGAAAAATATAGCAAACGAAAGATATAGTGAACTGTATGTGTAATAATATAAATATTATTGATGCCCAAGCAAGTAAAAGTCCTATCGTAGCAAACAAACATTTAAGAAATGTTTGTTACAAAGAGGTAAATGATAGCGAAAGAAGTTTTATTAATACTTATTTAAATATGTCAGCTTTCTTGTGTGAGCTATTTTAATTAGCTCTTTCATGTATGTAAAACTGTTTTAGAATATTTTCTCACATAGGAACATCAACCAAGTCACAACTCTGTTTTTACATTCTTTGTTGAGTTTTCCCTAAGTCCCTAATACTGTTCTTTCATTAAATTTTGGAGGAATTTAACGCCATACTACTCATTTAGTACTTGATGTATCCCTGGAAGAGTTGTTTTTTTAATCTGTTTTATTTCCCCAGTCATATTTATAAACATTTGAAAGAAGGCAGTTTATATAGACCCTCTTCTTAGCAGAGGTCAAGGGAGTGTGCTATATTCCAGTGGTTCTCAAACTTTTAGGATGCATCAGAATCACCTGGAGGGCTTGTTGAAACACAAATTGCTGGCCCCACCCATTGAATTTCTGAGTAGGTCTAGGGCGGAGCTTGAAAATTTGCATTTAAATTTCCAGGAGTTGCTGATAATGCTGGTTTGAATTCTACACTTTTGAGACCACAGCCATAATAAATGTCTGTTGAATGATATTGGTTGAACCAACATATTGGTCATGGAAGCTATTCTTGGAAACAGCTTTCATAACTCTGGGGATTTTATGAAAGTTTTTGAAAAGTACTGGTTTATTTGGTATTGGCCAGTAATGTGCAAAGGGTGGTCCCTGGATTAGCGGCAGTATCACCTTGGAAATTGTTAGAAATGCAAATTATTGGGCCCCACTCCAGGCCTTTGAAACAAAACCTCTGGGAGTGGGACCCAGCAACGAGTGTTTTAACAAGTCCTCTAGGTATTGTCTCTTTGTTTTTCCTGAGGGGGACCAGCCCTGAGCTAACATCCGCTGCCAGTCCTTCTCTTTTTGCTGAGGAAGACTGACCCTGAGCTAACATCTGTGCCCATCTTCCTCTACGTTACATGTGGGATGCCTACCAAAGCATGGCTTGTCAGGAGGTGCCATGTCCACACCCGGGATCCGAACTGGCAAACCCTGGTCCGCTGAAGCGGAACATGCACACTTAACCACTGCGCCACCAGGCTGGCCCCGATAATATTATTGATATGATATGAGGGAATGACACTTCACCTCTGTGGTTTTCCTCTGCAAAACCCACAACCCTAGTCTGACTAATCAGGAGAAGAACATCAGACAGTCTCAAAATGAGAAACATTCTACAAAATACCTGACCAGTATTCCTCAAAACTGTCAAGGTTATCAGAGACAAGGAAAGTCTGAGAAACTGTCATATCCCAAAGAAGCCTAAAGGGACATGGTGACTAAATATATTCTAGATGGGATCCTGGAACAGAAAAATGACATTAGGGGAAAACTAGTGAAATCTGAATAAAGCGTGGAGTTTGGTTAATAGCAATGTTCCAATGTTGGTTCCTTAGTTGTAACAAATGTACCATAGTAATGTAAGATGTTAATAATAGGGAAAACTGGTGAGGGTTATACAGGAAACCATCTGTACTAGCTTTGCAGTTTTTCTGTAAAACAAAAACTGTTTTAAAATAAAAGTTTATGAAAAAATGCACATGCTTATTTCCTAAAAGTATAAACAAGAAGGAAAATAAAAAAATCATCATGCTTATCTGATTATAGGGACCTTTTAATACCTTGATTTTCTTTTAAACACCTTTTCATGCACACTTTTTAATTTTTTTGTGAGGAAGATTGGCCCTGAGCTAGTATCTGTGCCAGTCTTCCTCTATTTTTTGTCTGTGGGATGCCGCCACAGCATGGCTTGATGAGTGATGTGTAGGTCCATGCCTAGGATCTGAATCTGCAAATCCCAGGCCACTGAAGCAGAGCCTGCAAACTTAACCACTATGCTACTGGACCGGCCCCATGCACACATTTTAAAGTGATTCTATATATATATACACATATATGTACATATATATACATGTACATGTGTGTAACTCTGTAACCTGCTTTTTTTAATGCTGATATATTGTAACCAGAACTACATTTTAAAGTGTATATGTTTTTTGGGCTGGCCTGGTAGCACAGCAGTTAAGTGCGCACATTCCGCTTTGGTGACCCCAGGTTCTCTGGTTCGGATCCCGGGTGCAGACATGGCACTGCTTGGCAAGCCATGCTGTGGCACGCGTCCCACATATAAAGTAGAGGAAAATGGGCACAGATGTTAGCTCAGGGCCAGTCTTCCTCAGCAAAAAGAGGAGGACTGGCAGCGGATGTTAGCTCAGGGCTAATCTTCCTCAAAAGAAAAAAGGTATATATTTTTATAGGGAGGAAAAAAGGTTTGAATATGTTTTAAAACTTGAATATATTCTCATTGACTCTTCGTATATATTTTTCTCAGGATATATTCAAAGTATATTTTTATATGCATTGTATTTATGCAAAAGGAAGTCCTTCATCTCCTTCAAATTGTGGGTCTGTTATCTTGTTTCTTTGAACTATGGCATCTAATAAAGAAATTCTTTTTTTCCCTTATTGTATATAAGGAACCAGTAGATTTAAGGTACAGTTTGTCTACTATGGCTAGTGCCTTTAAGAGTCTATATTGTATGTCACATTACATTGCAATAAGATGTAAGGAGAATTATTTCCAAAAGAACTAATGTAAAAGTTTATATATGTGCCTAGAGTCCCAGTTTGCAACACTATCCATTGACCTTGCCTTGAGCACATTAAGTAAAGCTAAAATTCTTTACTCAGGTTATCAAGATATAATACAAAATTTGTATAATCATTCTCACCTTCAATGTGTTCACTGTGGACTTGACAGAAGAATTATGGAACATGAGAACGTATTGTGCCAGAGGTATTGGCCATAATAGTTTTAGATGGAGTTGGGTGTTTAGGGGAGTAGAAAGATCCTGTACACACATATCTATTTTCTCAGTTCCACGTCTGTATTTGGAAGGTTAGATGCAGATGGAGGGTGAGAAATTTCTGTTTGTTAAAGCCAGAAGGTCTTCCTGTTTATCTTTCAAGAAAGTAGTTTTCCCTTATCTCAGTGTCAAAAGTGTGCGTGATAATATTCCTTCATTTGTTCTCAGCAATTTAAGTGCAAAATAGGGTGATTTAGAGCAAAATGTGACCTAATAAATGACATGAGTGTGAAGGGATATGCATATCCCCATACTAATAATATATTTCTGACCAATAATGTAAACTCTCTAGTTCTTTTCTTTCATTTAAATGAAGAAATACTTGCATTTTTTTTACATTAGAGAAAAAATATTAATAATCCCATGACTCCAACACTATAGTTTGTTTTGGTGTTATTTTGTAATTTTTTAAAAAAGGTTTATATATTTTTGTATGGATGTGATTATACAATATCTATTCTATCTCAAGTTTTTTTTTCTTTTGGTTAGGAAAATTTGCCCTGAGCTAACATCCATTGCCAGTCTTCCTCTTTTTTTTTTTTTTCTTGAGGAAGATTAGCCCTCTGCTAACATCTGTGCCAGTCTTCCTCTACTTTCTATGTGGTATGCCTCTACAGCATGGCTGGTGAGTGGAGTATGTCTGTACCTGGGATCTGAACCTGTGAACCTGGGCTGCCAAAGCAGAGCAGGTGGGCACCCCACCTTTTTCTTTTTGCTGAGGAAGGTTTGCCGTGAGCTAACATCTATTGCCAATCTTATCTTCCTCTTTTATTGCTTGAGGAAGATTAGCCCTGAGCTAACATCTCTGCCAGTCTTCTGTTTTGTATATGGGTCATCGCCACAGCATGGCTGACAAGTGGTGTAGGTTTGCGCCTGGGATCTGAACCAGCAAACCTGGGCCCCTGAAGTGGAACACACCGAAATTAACCACTATGCCATGGGGCTGGCCCCTGTTTCAAACTTTTTAACATGGAATAATATGTCCTAAGCAGTAGCTGTGTAATATTCCATTGAGTGTTGTTTGTTATTAATTTTTGTTGGGAGTTGTTTAGCTTGTTTCAGTTTTCTTCTCTTAATAAAAACAGTGCCATATTGAATACTTGTGTGCATATGTCCTTGTGTTTGGGTTTATTTCTGAGTTCTCATCTTGACTATTAGTAGCATGACCAAATTTGATCATTTTTTCCTCCTTGAAACACATTCTTCATTTATCTTCTCAGATGCCACACTCTTGGTTTTCCTCCTACCTCCTTATCTCCTTTGATAGTTCTTCTTTATGTCCCTCACCTCTAAATGGTATGCTGTCCCAGGACTCAGTTCTTGGACCTTTTCTTTTCTCTGTCTACTCTCCCTCCTTTGGTGATCTCATCCAATCTCATGGCTTTAAAAATAGCAACTAGGTGCTGACAAGTTTCAAATTTATTTCCATCCCAAACGTCTTTCCTTGAAATTCCGTTGTGTGTAGCTGTGTATTCAGCGTCTCTACTTAGATGTCTGATAGTCATCTCAAACTTAATGTGCCCAAAACTAAACTCCTGAACTTCTGTAGTCCTGCTCCTCCCATAGTCTTACCCAACACAGCAAAAATGGCAATTCTATTATTCCAGTTGTTCAGGCCAAAAATTGAAGATAGCTTTGTCTCTTTTCTTTCTTTTTTTCACACTTGCATCCAGTCTGATAGCAAAAACTCTTGGCTGTACCTTCAAAATACATGTATTTAGAGTTTGACTACTTCTTATCACCTCTGCGCTGCCACATTAATCTAAAAGCTACCATCTTCTCTCACTTGTAATTTTTCAGTAGCCTCTGTTTTCTCTAACACCTTTGCCCTATTACAGTCACTTGTCAATATAGTATCCTGCGTCACCCTTTTCACACGTAAGTCAGATAATGACATTTCTCGGCTTAAAACTCTTCTGTGCCTCTCCATCTCAATCAGAATAAAAGTCATAATCATTTAAAATATCCTACACAATCTGTCCCCTACTGCTTATGACTGCATCTGCTGATCTCTGTCTTGCTCAACTTTCATTGTGCTTTTATTTATTTATTTTTATTTATTATTATTATTATTATTATTATTATTATTTTAAATTTGGGTGAGTTTATTCTGAGCTGAAATCTGAGGACCATGGCCCGGGGCCTTTCTTCCCAAAGGAAGAAAGGGCACCGAAGAATTGGGGTGCACATAGTGGTTATATACCCCCAAACAGGGTGTTTCACATATGATTGAAAAGTCCCTCCCCCAATAGTCACAAGATTGCCCTGTCGCCACAGCACTTGATGGACACAGCAGGTAGTGGGGTCTGCTATCTTGATGGGCGTAGCAGGAGGCAAGTCTATTGTCTCGAGCTGGTCGGTCACAGGTGAGTGCAGCAATCAGTTCCTAGCCTAAGGAAAGATGCTTAATCCTTAAGGAGATGCCAACGTTGGGAGGGGCAGGGAAGTTGCACCTTTACCTCAAGGGCCTTTGTTCTTGCCATAGGGAAAATCTAAAGCAGATATACAATGCGTGCTCAACAGCCACAGTCAGGCCCTTTTGGAAAGACAAGGTCAGGCTGAATTAGGTTTATACCACATGGCTTCCTCATATTCTCCAATATATCCTATTGCTTGCCATTTTTATTTGTCACTATATTGCTATGAAATAACCATACTCACAAAGAGTTTCCAAATTCTGGAGGGATCAGGTAGGGAGAAAAAGATAAATGTTTCAGTTTGTTCACAAAGGTATAATTTCACCAAATTGCTAAGTCATAGTTAGCACAAGAACAAGAGAAAAAGATTTCCTTGAATCTGAGAAAAGAAAACATCAAAAATCAGCAATATTTCAAATAAAAGTCATAAAAATTATAATCATCCTCAGTTCATTCAGTCCTGTATAATCAGTTCTTGATCTTAATCTTCTGTTAGCAGTTTTATGAGGTCATCAGTTTCTCCATTAGATTTCTGTAATTTCTTACCCAGAGTTCAGTTCTACGATCTGAAAGTTTATCAGAAAACTGTATTCCAGAGTAAGCGTCAGAGTCCTTTTTATGAATCTCTCTTGAACTGGAGTCCCGATTGGGACTTTCCCGCAGTTCAGAGAGTGGTCAGGTGCCAGAGGAAGGGATCCCAATCCAGCCACTCTTGCTTCCATTGGAGCCTGCAGGCAGAGATCCAGGAGACTGACGTGGTAATAACTCTTACCTCTTGCCGGCTCTTGTCAGGGGTCCAGGATCTCTCGGCTGCAGCAGTCCAGGAGCAAGCAGTGTCCAGCCAGTGAAATTTCATCCTGCCGACTATGCCAAAACTGTAGGGGAGGAAGAGATTTCCTCTTCCCAAATGTGGGTTCGTCTGGCCGGAGAAAGAATTAAATTCACATGAGACAGAATAGCAAGAGAAAATTAAACAAAGCTTTATGAGGAACCATGGCCTGGGGCCTTTCTTCCCGAAGGAAGAAAGGGCACCGAAGAAGTGGGGTGCACATAGTGGTTATATTTATTTATTATTTTTTTAAAGATTTTATTTTTCCTTTTGCTCTCCAAAGCCCCCTAGTACATAGTTGTATATTTTTGGTTGTGGGTCCTTCTAGTTGTCACATGTCGATGCCATCTCAGCATGGCTTGATGAGAGGTGCCATGTCCGTGCCCAGGATTCGAACTGGCAAAACCCTGGGCCACTGAAGCAGAGTGTGTGAACTTCACCACTCAGCCATGGGGCTGGCGCCTTTTTTTTTTTTAAAGATTGGCACCTGAGCTAACACCTGTTGCCAATCTTCTTTTTTTTTTTTTTTCTGCTTTTTCTCCCTGAATCCCCCCAGTACATAGTTGTATATTTTAGTTGTGGGTCCTTCTAGTTGTGGCATGTGGCATGCTGCCTCAGCGTGGCCTGATATCCACGCCCAGGATCCGAACCAGCAAAACCCTGGGCCGCTGAAGTGGAGCACAGGAACTTAACCATTTGGCCACGGGGCCGGCCCTCATTGTGCTTTTAACTTAACAAAGGTAAAAATTCAGAAAATCACAAGTTTTAGAAGAGGTTAGATTTAAGATACTTAATATAATTTGACAATGGCTATAATTAGTAAATCTATGTATTGGGGTGATAAAGGAGGAGACACAGGAAAATTTCTTGAGCCTGGAATATATCTAAGTGCCTTACATGTTTACTGTGTTCTCTAAATATCCTCTGAACAGACTGATCAGTACTATTATTTTTCCTTAGATTACAGATGTGTAAATGAGTAAGTGGGAGACCTGGGATTCAAGTTCAGGCCTCTGTAAGTCCAAAGCAAAGCATTAGTATAATATATACAATGTTAGCCTGAAGGTATAAAGTACTTGGAATATTTTAGGCCTCTGAAAATCTTACTAGCATTCTAATCATTCAGGAATAATTGCCCAGACTGAACTATATCTTAGTTATAGTCTCTTACTTTGCTGTAAATGACAACAGATGTTTTAGGTTTTGGTTTTATGTATAACATTCAAATGTCAATGGATAATAAAAATTTTCATTGAAGAGTCAAAGCTTCAGTTTTGTAAATGAGCCACTGTTAGATCAGAAGAGTGATGATGATGTATTTCATTGGGGATAAGTTTTTAATGTTTTCATCTGTTGTTAGTGATTAGAACCCCTTGAGGCCAGTGTAGTGTGAAGAGTAACTTTTTATATTTAGATACTACACAAAGGGCCATATTGTGGTTATGAGGAGGGCAAGATTAAAAGTAGTCAAATGATATCAAGAGATGAATTTATCATGTTAGTTATTGAAACAAAATTTTTTGTGGGAGATAGCTTTTCTGGAATATTTAATTATGTTTTTCCTTTGGCTTAACCAGCGTGTTAGCTTGATGAAATGTTATCAAGAATGTTAATCTGTGAATGTAGTTTAGCCTTTAGCACCAACGTTTTCCATTTATCCAGCTCTTCTCTAGGAATCATTGTTTTGTTCCTTTTCTTAGATTTATGAGAAATTCGGTTTGATCCTTGCTACTAATTTGTCTTTTAAGAGCAAGACAGTAGTCTTAGATTTGTCCTAAGTCAGCTTAGATTTATTTGCTAAACAGCTAATAGGCTTTATTTTCACAACACCTTGTTAATGAAAATAGATTAAATTCATTAACTGAAAATAGGTTAAATTCTAATTGTTTTCAATTAAAAGCCAGTGTGTTAAGGCATGATTTATGGAAGTGTGTCATATATATGATTTACGGATAGGCTAGGTTATTCTAAAATAGCAGTGGTTATTTCTTGCTCATACTGTATGTCCATTGTAGACTGGCAGCGGTACTCTGCTCATCATTCAGGAATCTGGTTGATGGAGTGCCACCATATTGAAAGTTGCTGGTTGCTGTGCTAGAGGCAAAAGAAAGTATAAGAAGATATTTCATGGCAGTTATATGCTCTGCCTGGGAGAGATTCCACATCGCTTCCACTTACAACTCTCTGTTTAGTCTCATGGTTTCCCCAACCTCTAGGGAATTTGATCTTTCTAAGTATCTAGAAAAGGAATTTGGGAAACAGGACCAATGATGACTGTGGGAAGTATTAAGATAAACTTGTATTGACTTTGCTTTGTATTTAAAAAGATTTAAAGTTTTTGCTTTAGACTTTGATTTTATTTCTTTAAAAAATCTACTTTTTAGAATCCTAGGGTTGTAATACAAGATCATTGTAAAAAAGATTTTAAAATGATAATGAAGTATAGAAAATAAAAAGACCCATTCCCTCTACTTTTTCTCTAATCCCATTCCCTAGATGTAACCACTGTTAACAGTTTGGTGCATAATCTTTCATAAATAAACATCTGTGATGAGTAGAGTTTGTTTTTTAAACAGAGATGCAATCATGTCTATCATAGACAAATTTTGTGATTTTTTTCATGCACGATAGTTCTAGAAGTAAAATCATTTGATCAGAGTTTGCACATTTAAAGTTTTGATCGGAACTTCCAAATTTGCCCCCTGAAAGATTGTATCAGTTTCCGTTTTCACCAATAGTAGATCAGAATTTCCATTTTCTTATACAAATACAGTATAATCTCAACCATTTCAATTTTTGCCAAGCAAAATTGTGTTATTTTGCTTCATTTGCAGTGCTTTAATTATTAGTGATGCTGAGCTTTTTTTTGTATGTTTATTGGCCAGTTGTATTTCTCTGAATTAGCTGTTATATCAGATTAATTTTTCTAATGGTTTCTTTTTTCTTATTGAATTGAAGGTGATATTTATATAATATAAATGATCTTATGCAAGTGGAATTGCTTATCTTTTCCTGTATGACATCTGGGTTTTCTGCTATCTTAGAAAAGCCTTCACCATGTCCACAATTACCAAAAATTCTATCTCATAATAGGTATGTCTATAGTTGTTTTTTGTGTGTCAGGAAGATCAACCCTGAGCTAACATCTGTTGCCAATCCTCCTTTTTTTCTTTTCTTTTCTTTTTTTTTTTTATTGTGGTCATAATGGTTTACAAAATTGTGAAATTTCAGTTGTACATTATTCTTTGTCCATCACTCTGTAAGTGCTCCCCTTCACTTTTTGTGCACCTCCCACCCCTTCTCCCTGGTAAGCACTGAACTGTTCTCTTTGTCTGTGTGTTTATCTTCCACATATGAGTGAAATCATCTGATGGTTGTCTTTCTTTGTCTGGCTTATTTCACTTAACATAGTACCCTCAAGTTCCATCCATGTTGCGAACGGGACGATTTTGTCTTTTTTATGGCTGAATAGTATTCCATTGTATATATATACATCATCTTTATCTAGTCATCAGTTGATGGGCACTTAGGTTGCTTCCAGGTCTTGGATATTGTGAATACTGCTGCAGTGAACATAGGGGTGCATAAGTCTCCTTCAGTTGTTGATTTCAGGGTCTTTAGATAAATACCCAGTAGTGGGATAGCTGGGTCATATGGTATTTCTATTTTTGATTTTTTGAGAAATCTCCATACTGTTTTCCATACTGGCTGCACCAGTTTCCATTCCCATCAGCAGTCTATGAGGGTTCTGTTTTATTCATAGCCTCTCCAGCATTTATTATTTTTTGTCTTGGTGATTATAGCCATTTTAATGGATGTTAGGTGATATCTCAGTGTAATTTTGATTTGCATTTCCCTGATGATTAGTGATGTAGAGCAACTTTTCATGTGCCTGTTGGCCATCTGTATATCTTCTTTGGAGAAATGTCTGTTAATATTCCTCTGCCCATTTTTTGATCGGGTGGTTTTTTTGTTGTTCTGTTGTGTGAGTTCTTTATACGTTATGGAGATTAACCCCTTGTCAGATATATGATTTGGAAATATTTTCTCCTAATTAGTGGGTTGTCTTTTTGTTTTGATCCTGGTTTCCTTTGTCTTGCAGAAGCTCTTTAGTCTGATGAAGTGCCACTTGTTAATTTTTTTCTTTTCTTTCCCTTGTCCGAGTAGACATAGTATACAAAAAGATCCTTTTAAGACTGATGTCAAAGAGTGTACTACCTATATTTTCTTCCAGAAGTTTTATGGTTTCAGGGCTTAACTTCAAGTCTTTGATGATCCATTTTGAGTTTATTTTTGCGTATAGTGAAAGATACTGGTCTACTTTCATTCTTTGGCATGTAGCTGTCCGGTTTTCCCAGTACCATTTATTAAAGAGACTTTCCTTTGTCCATTGTTTGTTCTTAGCACCTTTATTGAAGATTAGCTGTCCATAGATGTGTGGTTTTATTTCTGGGCTTTCAAATTCTATTCCATTGATCTGTGTGCCTGTTTTTGTACCAGTACCATGCTATTTTGATTACTATAGCTTTGTAGCCATGCTGTTTCGATTACTATAGTGTTGTAGTATATTTTGAAGTCAGGGGTTGTGATGCTTCCAGCTTCATTTTTTTTTCTCAGGATTTCTTTAGTTATTCAGGGTCTTTGATTGCCCCGTATGAGTTTTAGAATGCTTTGTTGTATTTCTGTGAAGAATGTCATTGGGATTCTGAAGGGGATTGCATTGAATCTGTAGATTGCTTTGGGTAGTGTGGACATTTTAACTGTGTTTATTCTTCCAATCCATGTGCATGGAATATCTTTCCATTTCTTTATGTCATCGTCGATTTTTTTCAGTAATGTCTTATAGTTTTTATTGTATAGATCTTTCACCTCCTTGGTTAAATTTATTCCTAGATACTTTATTCTTTTTGTTGCAATTGTAAATGGGATTGTATTCTTGAATACTTTCTGTTAGTTTGTTATTGGAGTGTAGAAATGCAACTGATTTTTGGAAGTTGATTTTGTATCCTGCAACTTTACTGTAGTTGTTGATTATTTCTAATAGTTTTCCAATGGATTCTTTAGGGTTTTCTATATATAAAATCATGATGCCTGCAAATAACAAGAGTTTCACTTCTTCATTTCCTATTTGGATTCCTTTTATTCCCTTTTCTTGCCTAATTGCTCTGGCCAAAACCTCCAGTACTATGTTGAATAAGAGTGGTGAGAGTGGCCACCCTTGTTTTGTTCTTGTTCTCAGAGGGATGACTTCCACTTTTTCCCCATTGAGTATCATGTTGGCTGTGGGTTTGTCATATATGGTTTTTATTATGTTGAACTATTTTCCTTCTATCCCCATTTTTTTTCTTTTCTTTCTTTTTTATTTTTAGGAAGATTAGCGCTGAGCTAACATCTGCCGCGAATCCTCCTCTTTTTGCTGAGGAGGACTGGCCCTGACCTAACATCTGTGCCCATCTTCCTCTACTTTCTGTGTGGGACACCTGCCACAGCATGGCTTGCCAAGTGGTGCCATGTCTGCACCCAGGATCCAAACTGGTGAACCCCAGCCGTCGAAGTGGAATGTACAAACTTAACTGCTGCACCACCGGGCTGGCCCCATCCCCATTTTGTTACGAGTTTTTATCATAAATGGATGTTGGATCCTGTCAGATGCTTTCTCTGAGTCTGTTGAGATTATCATGTGGTTTTTATTCCTTGTTTTGTTAATGTGATGTATCACATTGATTGATTTGCTGGTGTTGAACCATTCCTGTCCCTGGTGTAAATTTGACTTGATTATGATGTATGATCTTTTTGATGTATTGCTGTATTTGGGTTGCCAGTATTTTGTTGAGGATTTTTGCATCTGTGTTCATCAGTGATATTGGCCTGTAGTTTTCCGTTTTTCTGTTGTCCTTGTCAGGCTTTGGTATGAGGGTGGTGTTGGCCTCATAGAATGTGTTAGGAAGTATACTGTCTTCTCTAATTTTTTGGAATAGTTTGAGAAGGATAGGTATTAAATCTTCTTTGAATGTTTAGTAGAATTCACCAGGGAAGCTGTCTAGCCCCGGACTTTTATTTTTTGGGAGGTTTTTGAGTACTGTTTCAATCTCGTTCCTTGTGATTGGTCTATTCAGATTATCTATTTCTTATTGATTCAACGTTGGGAGGTTGTAAGAGTCCAAGAATTTATCCTTTTCTTCTAGATTGTCCAGTTCGTTGGCATTTAGTTTTTCATGGTATTCTCTTATAATCATTTGTATTTTTGTGGTATCCATTGTAATTTCTCCTCTCTCTCATTTCTAATTCTATGTATTTCAGCTCTCTCTCTTTTTTTCCTTGTAAGTCTGGCTAAGGGTTTGTCAATTTTGTTTGTCTTCTCAAAGATTCAGCTCTGTGTTTCATTGATCCTTTCTACTGTCTTTTTTGTTTCAATTGCATTTATTTCTCTCTAATTTTTATTACTTTGCTGCTCCTGCTGACTTTGGGCTTTGTTCTTCTTTTTTCTAATTCTGTTAGGTATAGTTTGAGATTGCTTATTTGTGATTTTTCTTGTTTGTTAAGGTGAGCCTGTATTGTGATGAATTCCCTTTTACGACTGCTTTTGCTGCCTACAATATGAGTTAGTATGGTTTGTTTTCATTTTCATTTGTCTCCAGATATTTTTTGATTTCTCTCTTAATTTCTTCAGTGATCCATTGGTTGTTCAGTAGTATGTTGTTTAGTCTCCATATCGTTGTCCCTTTCTCAGCTTTTTTCTTGTGGTTAATTTCTAGTTTCATAGCATTTCGTTGGAAAAGGTGCTTGTTGTTATTTCTGTCTTCTTAAATTTATTGAGGTTTGCCTTCTTTCCCAACATATGGTCTATCCTTGAGAATGTTCCATGCGCACTTGAGAAGAATGTGTAATCTGCTGTTTTTGGATGGAGTGTTCTATATATATCTGTTAAGTCCTTCTGGTCTAGTTTTTCATTTAATTCCACTGTTTCCTTGTTGAGTTTCTGTCTGAATCATCTATCCACTGATGTGAGTAGAGTGTTGAGGGTCTCCCTACTATTGTTGTGTTGTTGGTAATATCTCCTTTGAGGTTTGTTAATAGTTGCTTTATGTTCTTTTGAGCTCCTGTGTTGATTGCAAGGGTATTTAGAAGTGTTATGTCTTAGGGGAGTGTCCCTTTTATCATTATATACTGCCCTTCTTTGTCTTTATTTGCCCGTCTTATCTTGAAGTCTACTTTGATGTAAGTATGGCAACACCTGCTTTATTTTGTTTGCCGTTAGCTTGGAGTATCACCTTCCATCCCTTCACTCTGAGCCTGTGTTTGTCATTGGAGCTGAGATTTGTTTTCTGGAGGCAGCATATTGTTGGGTCTTGTTTTTTAATCCATCCCGCCCCTCTGTGTCTTTTTATTGGAGAATTCAGCATTTACATGTAGAGTGATTGTTGGTATATGAGGGCTTAATCCTGCCTTTGTATTGCTTGTTTTCCAGTTCTGCATTTCCCTTGTTTCTCGTCATGTGTATTTTGGACTTCCAATTTGGTTGAGTAGTTTTCAGTGCTGGTCTTCTGAGTTTTCTCCTTGTAGATGAGATAGTCCATTTTCTGATAACCTCTTAATTCCTTAGACTAAGCCAGTTCCATCCCTTTCCTCTTCCTATCCCAAGTTGTGTTTGTCATATCTTAACCCATGTTGTGTTGTGAGTTTGTGGTTCAGATGACAAGATTATATTTATTTTTGATGTTTTCCTTCCCTATATCTTTAATATTATACTTGAGTGTTTGCTAACCTGTTCTGATTGATAGCTACAATTTTCTGATTTTGTCTACCTGTTTGCCTACTTTCCCAGTACTTTGTGACCCCTTTCTTTCTTTTTTTTTTCAGGTATGAGGGCCTTCTTGAGGATTTCTCATAGGGTGATATTGTGATCATGAACTCCCTTAGCTTTTGTTTGTCTGGGAGAGGTTTTATTTCTGCATCATATCTCAAGGTTATTTTTGCTTGGTAAGAATATTCTTGGCTGAAAATTTTTGTCTTTCAGAGATTTGAATCTATCGTTCCACTTTCTCCTAGCCTGTAAAGTTTCTGCTGAGAAATCTGCTAAAAGCTCGATAGGGGTTCCTTTGTAAGTTATTTTCTTCTGCTTTGCTATCCTTAGTATTCTTTCTTTGTCATTGTTTTTTGCCAGCTTCACTACTATATCCCTTGCAGTAAGTATTTTTACATTGATATCATTAGGCAATCTCTTGACTTCTTTCACCTACATTTCCAGCTCCTTCCCCAGGTTTGGGAAGTTCTCTGCTGTTATTTGTTTGAACAAGCTTTCTGCGCCATTCTCCTCCTCTTCTCCCTCTGGAATACCCATTTTCCTCATGTTGCATTTCCTAATTGAGTTGGATATTTCTTGGAGAATTTCTTCATTTCTTTTTAGTTTCAGTTCTCTCTCCTCCTCCATCTGAAGCATTTCTGTATTTCTGTCCTCAAATATTGCCGATTTGTTCCTCCATATTATGAGCTCTATTGTTCAGGGAATCTGTGTTCTTCTTTATCTCATCCATTGCGTTTTCATCTCCAGGAGTTTTGATTGGTTCTTCTTTATAGTTTCAATCTCTGTTGTCAAGTAGATCCTGAATTTATTTAGTCTATCTGCATTTCCTTGTAACTCATTGAGTTGTTTTATGAGAGCTATTTTGAACTTTCTCTCATTTGGAGTATAGATTTCTGTGCCTTCAGGGTTGATTTCTGGGTACTTGTCATTTTCCTTCTGGTCTGCAGATTTAATATATTTTTTCACACTGCTAGACAGCGTGGATTTGTTCTTCCTCGTTGTGGTGTTATTTGATTCCTACTTCTACCTGCCACCACTGCATGGGTAGTCAAGAGCTTCCTATTCTGAGCCCATGTGATCCGTGGCTCAGCTTCATGTTGCTGAACCTGGTGTGAGGGGCAGGGTAGAGGGGTGCTTTCTTTCTCCTGCACGATCTTGGGAGCTTCCCCCTCTGCCCGCTCTATCTGCTCTCCTGGGGTGTTAGCTTGATGAATACTCTCCTGTGACAGCTAGTTGCCTCTATGTGGTGCCTGTGAGGCTCCATGGAGACCGATAGTGTTCCTGCGAGGGCTGCCCCCATCCTCCTTTCCTCTTGGATCCACGCACAGTCCCTGGGTCACTGCAGTTCAGGAGGAAAACATTTCTTTTACCTCGTTCCACTTCCTCAGGGAGATGCTCCCACACCTCCACCTTCCAGTGTTTGGCTGTTTGGTTCTCTCAGATGTCTTTTGTGTTATGTGGATGTCCTCGGTTGGAATGTGAATGTCCTTATTGTTGTATCTTAGAGGGGAGAGTTTGTAGGAAGAGCTTACTCTGCCACGATGCTGATGTCACTCTGCCAGTCCTCCTCTTTTTCTTGAGGAATAATTTTGCTGAGCTAACGTCTGTGCCAATCTTCCTCTGTTTTATTTGGGATGCCTCCACAGTGTAGCTTGACAAGTGTTGCTAGGTCCACTCCTGGTATCCGAACCTGTGAACCCTGTTCCCCAAAAATGGAGCATGCGAACTTAACCACTACGCCAGTGGGCCAGCCCCATGTCTATAGTCTTTTGGATCTTTAGATAATTTAATCCACCTGGAATTATTCTTAGTGTTATCCATATGTTAACTCATAATAATAGTATGAGGGAGATCCTGTTGTTATTCACATTTATAGGTGAGGAATTTTAGGCACAGAGAAATGAAGAAACTTGCTGTAGGCAACAAAATAGTAATTGACAGAGCTAGAATATAGACACAGGCAGCCCATGCTCTTAACTGCTGCACTGTACTGCTGCAAGTTGTCTTTTAATTACAGAATTCCAAGTAGAGAAAGTGTCCTATTTGGATAGTGAAAAGCATCATTTTTGGCAGTTAATTTCAAATACATAAAATGTAGTTTTGCTCATGTATCATAATAGATTTTTTTGCTTGTCATGGTAAATAGGTAACTAATATCACTTGCTTAAAAGGCCTGAGCATTGGAACATAGACATTTTTAGCTCTCATTTAGAGCCCTACCCATTATCTTAACTTAAAAATTTCTAAGAACCTTGTTTGGGTTTCTAGCTTATAAAAGTTGAGGCAGGATCAAATAAGTAAATATATGATTAATATCAATGGCTTAAAATGACTGAGCACGTACATTCATTTAATGTGTTCAGAACAAGTTTGAGTTAGAACCTATTCTCTGCGGTTGGTGTATGAAGATACATAGCATTAACTGGAGTACTTTTGTCATCATAGTTGTCCATTCTAGTGGTCATATTTCACAGTTTGTGGTACAGATGTAGCAATGAATAATAGTAGCAAAACGTAAAGGGACAGAGTTGGGGAAAGTCTGAGGGAAGAGGGAAAAAATAATTCATTTAATTTCATCTTTATTGTCTATCACTTTCCAGCCAAATGGTCCCAGCTTGTTGCCCTTGAGTTTGATCTCTGTACTGCTGGAGCCTCCAAAGAAGCATACCATTCTTTGTGTAAGCTCCTGTAGGTTTGTGAATTCAGACATTTTTAAACAGTACCTTTGACATTGGAAAGTTTTGGGGCTATTACTTAAAGCAAAGAATTATATTTGAAAAGAGAACTCTGAACAACTAAATAAATGACAATGTCACAAGGAAGTTAATACAGTCAGGAGTACTAAAATTACTGTGGGTTGCATTTATCATCCTGTCACTTAGCTGAGCTGATTCTTGAAATCTTTTCAGCCCATTTTACTTATTTAGGTCACTAATTATAGAATTTGTTGTTTAGAAAATGGCGTCTAGTTAAGGTGTTTGTAGAGAGATTCCTGTGAGATTCAACTGAGTCATGTCCTCAGTAATTATCTTGAGAATTGTGTTGAAGAAGCAGTGGATTTCTTCAGCTAATGAATATTTCATTGTTGTTTAAAGGAAGCTGTTGTATAAAAGATTGCCAAAAAACATGTGACATTAATAAAGTAACACTTGATTATAGAGAACTATATTAGATGCTACTGAGAGTAACATAGTGAAATAGCCCCTGTTTAATAACAGTAACATTCCTCTTTATGAAGGCCTACTCTGTGTCAAGCTCAATGCAGAGTGTTTTTACATACATTTTCCTCTAACCAGAATAGCTAAAAGATAGGTATTTTTCATATTTTAGAATTAGGGAAGCAGACTAATGGAGATTAAGTACTTCATCTAATGGTAGCCACTTCTTTTTTGTGTGTGTGAGGAAAATCGGCCCTGATCTAACATCAGTTGCCAGTCTTTCTGTTTTTGCTTGAGGAAGGTTGTCCCTGAGCTAACATCTGTGCCAGTCATCCTCTATGTTGTATGTGGGATGCTGCCACAGCATGGCTTGATGAGCAATATGTAGGCCTGTGCCTGGGATCCGAGCCGGTGAACCCTGGGCCACCAAAGTGAAGGATGAGATCTTAACCAGTATGCCACCATGCTGGCCCAGGTATCCACCTCTAGTAATCACTGCTTGTTGAATTGTTATTGAATACCGCCTTGCGAAGGCATTATGCTAAATTTTTTGCTTTATTTCATATGATCCTAATAGCAGTTTTGCTGAAATGGATATTATTTTTTTCATAGATGAGGAAACTGAGGTGCACAGAGGTTGACTATATCACCCAAATCCATACTCCTAGAAAGTGGCAGAACTGGAATTCAAACCAAGGTCGTCTTGATTTCTGACAGTCTCTACTCTTTTCTTTTCTTCTTTTCCCCAAAGTCACCCAGTGCATAGTTGTATATTCTAGTTGTAGGTCCTTCTGGCTCTGCTATATGGAACGCCGCCCCAGCATGGCTTGTTGAGCAGTACTAGGTCCGCATCCAGGATCCGAACTGGCGAAAGCCTGGGCTACTGAAGCCGAGTGTGTGAACTCAACCACTCGGCCATGGGGCCGGCTCCTGAAAGTCTCTACTCTTAACCATATTACCTCTCAAGACTTTTCCATGTTCTAAGGGAGAAATGATCATATTGAGGTGCCTTTCAACCTTGAAATTTTGTGAATTGTTTTCTGTAAAGTAATAGGGTAAATTAATATGTTCACACCAGTCGTGTAATAAGAGTATTTGATTCATTAGCAGAAAGACTACTACTGCATGATCAATTCTGTTTCTAAGTTAGCACTGAAGGTAAATACCCTAACTGTGTTAGAGTATGGAAGAAGTATGAATCATGGTCCCAATATTTGACAAACTTATCCTATAATGGGACGGGAGCATAAATACAATAATTTATGCTCAACTGATGGCTGGGTTAGGAAATTCAAATTTGGAATAAGATATACAGAATGCGTATAGGCATTAAGAAAAAAAGATAGTAATTAATTTTGGCAATGGATAAGTCATTGTGGCTGGACAAGCATGGAGTAGAGTTCACAGTTCCTTTGAGGTTAGGCTAAGGGAAATGGCCTGCTTATAGAGGTATTTTTTAGAAGAGAAGCCAGGTGGCCAAGGTACAGTGACCAAATGTGTGATAAACCTAGGTGTGAGCTGACCCTAAGGAGCAGGGACAGAGGCTGAGAGGGCTAGACAAGTGCGCTAGACTGTCTGTACGAAGAAAGAAGAGGTAAAACATTCAGCAACCTGAGTAATCCTCTGTCGTTCCTATGTCCCCTGAGTTTTAGGTCTGATTGACAGTCATCCTACTGAGCGCATAGATGAGCTGGGGGTGATGATGAAGGCTGAGGTTATTTTGAGTGTATATGTTGTGATTTAAGAAGGGTGGCTCAACTGCTATACTCAGCTCCAAAGACTTGAGATCTGGCTAGTGGCATATCATCCTTTGTGGAGAAAGGGTTGTGAGGGGAGTATAGATGGTTAAGGAGGTAGCAATAAAAGTAGCAGTCCAGAAAAGAGATAGGCATGTAAGAACTCACTGATAGTGTTTACAGTTGCATTCACCAGCCACATCCATCTCACTACTTTTATTCTTTTTTTTCTTTTGCAAGGAAGACTGTCCTTGAGCTAATATCTGTTGCCAATCTCCCTTTTTCTGCTTGAGGAAGATTGTTACTGAGTTAATATGTGTGCCAGTCTTCCTCTATTTGTGTATGTGGGACACCGCCTCAGCATGCCTTGATGAGCTGTGTGTAGGTCCACATCCAGGATCCGAACCCTAGGCTGCTGAAGCGGAGTGCATGAAATTAACCACCACGCCTCCGGGCCAGCCCCTGCTTTTATTCTTGATAGTTGGAGTTTTCAGGATATCTAGCCATATCTGCTTTGTTTGACTGCAAAATTTAAATCAGGAAAGAGAAAACACCTGAAAAGAAAACAATAAAAGAAGGCAAAGGATATCATAAAGAGATGTAGGAAAAGAAGCCCTATTTTAATTATTAGGTAGTGTATTATATGATATGTTATGTGTTAAATGGTTCGTCAGAGATAACGTATGCTTGAATTCTTGGAGTTTTACAGATCCAGCAACAATATATTTCCTTCATTTGAGTGTCTTATAGTTTTCTTGAGCAGGTAACTTTATTGATATCTTAAATCTTTAGTATACTAAGGTTGGGAGCAGGGTCAATAAGGAACTTTTCCCCTAAGAAAATACCATATTTCATTAAACCTAAGATCTTTTGATCTATAACTTACATTAAGCAGATCACAGTAATAAGAGAAAATGATTCTCTGATTTCAGTGTTTTATGACTACATTTCTGTAGAGAAAAGTGTAGATAATTTGAATTAAAAATACTTCTTCATATTGTTGTCTTTTTTTTTTTTTTAGTGAGGAAGGTTGGCCCTGAGCTAACACCCGTGCCAATCTTCCTTTATTTTGTATGTGGGATGCCACTGCAGCATGGCTTAATGAGTGATGTGTAGGTCTGTGCCTGGGATCCAAACCCATTAACCCCAGGCTGCCAAGGCGGAGCGCGTGAACTTAACCACTATCCCACTGGGCTGGCCCTTATATTGTTATCTTTAGAGATTTTCTTTTGCAGTGTTTTTGGGGAAATTTCTCATTCAGCTCTTTTCTAATTACATGTAAAAAAAACTGGCTATTAAAAAAAGCTGTATGTGGGGGCTGGCCCCGTGGCCGAGTGGTTGAGTTCGCGCGCTCCGCTGCAGGCGGCCCAGTGTTTCGTTGGTTCGAATCCTGGGTGCGGACATGGCACTGCTCGTCAGACCATGCTGAGGCAGCGTCCCACATGCCACAACTAGAAGAACCCACAACGAAGAATGCACAACTGTGTACCGGGGGGCTTTGGGGAGAAAAAGGAAAAAAATAAAATCTTTAAAAAAAAAAAAGCTGTATGTGGGGGCTGGCCCCATGGCCGAGTGGTTAAGTTCGCGCGCTCTGCTGCAGGTGGCCCAGTGTTTCGTTGGTTCAAATCCTGGGCATAGACATGGCACTGCTCATCAAACCACGCTGAGGCAGCGTCCCACATGCCACAACTAGAAGGACCCACAACGAAGAGTATACAACTATGCCCCGGGGGGCTTTGGGGAGAAAAAGGAAAAAGTAAAATCTTAAAAAAAAAAAAAAAGCTGTATGTGAAGCAAATTATATGCTCTAATGCATTTAATGTTGCCAAGTACACTTAACAAAGGAGGCAGGGAGACCGTTTAGCCATCCAGGGAGCCTAGTGCTGTTCTATAGGGAAGCAGTTAAAATAAGTTTGAAGAAATGATAAATTTAAGAAGACAAGTTTGTAACACTCCTGAAATGGACTAAAATACTCACTTGCTGATTTTTGAATATTTTGTGGTTTTCTTATGCTTTCTGGCATTTGAACACTGTGTTTAATAGTGTTGTAAGCAGATATTGAGCAAAATAGGTATGAGCTGTTACGTTCTATAATCTAGCTTTTACATGTTTTATTTATGAAGATTAGGTTAGATTAAAAGAATATTGTTGTAGTATTTTGTAGCCATGAACAGGCATCTGGATCTCTCCCTCCCGTGGCACTTAGATACATGTTGAGAAGACAGATCATAAGTAAGTAGTAAATACATAAATGCACACTGTAAGTAGAGATCATGATAAATGCCACAGGGCTATAGTAGAGGGTAATTGGGGAAGACCACTTTAGTTAAGGTGGTCAGTGAAGCCATTCTTATGAGGTGATGTCTGAAGGATTAAAATGAGCCAGATATGTGAATAATTGCAAAAAGAGCATTCCAGGTGGAGGAACAGAAAGTACAAAGGCTGGGTGGTGGGAAAGAGCTTGTTGGTATTTTACAGGATCAGAAAGGAGACTGGTGTGGCTAGAGTGTAGTGAGCTCAGGAGAGAGTTACCTGACAGACGGTTAGATAGGCAGGCAGGAGCCAGATCTTGTGGGGCCTTTTAGGCCATGGTAGAAAGATGAAGAGTTTGAATTTTATTCTCAGAAAATGGGAAATGCTGCTGAAAGATTTTAAGCAGGGTAATTTCATGATCTAATTTTCGTTTTTCAAAGATCAGTTTGGCTTGTAGGTGGAGAAGAATTAGAGAGGAGCTGTAAGAGACACAGGAAGACTGGCTAGACACTTGCAGTAGTCAAGATGGACAAGGGTGGTGGCAGGTTGAATTTTCCCCGCTAGTACTGTCAAGTAACATTTTGATATCTTACACTCCTGTCATATACTGTTTTTTAAGTAGCAGACTATTTCTTGGATTTAGAATGTATAGTTGAATTAATTTAAAAAACCTGTTTCCCTCAAATGTTTATTTTAGAGATCTATGTTATTTAAAATTGCCAGTAAGTACTATAAATATTTATTAGTGTTATCTGTACTTTTTTATTTATTGGAAAAATGTAAACATGGGAAGTATTTTGCCTCAAGTCATAATTCAAAGAATAGGGGTAGAGTCCATCTCCCTGGATTCCCTTTATGATGCAGAGAATACAGACTACCAGAATAATTCCTAGTCATATGGCTTTTTGTAGATGAGGACTTTCCTGTTTTTCCTGTTCTTAAAAGGCTTATTATTGCAATATTTGCAGACTTGGGTCATGTCTCATTTGTATTCTCTTTTTGAAGACTTGGGTCATGTCTCATTTATATTCTCTTTTAAAGCATGTGTAATCGTTTTTTTCCCACGTAGGCACATATTCAGTGTATCACTTTGAGATTTTTGTTGTTTTTTGTTGATAGTATTCTTTTACCCCCCATATCACAAAGAAGTGCTCATTCATATATTGCTAGTAGTTTTTCATTAGTGCAGGTTTTTCCTCATCCTTAGCTACTTTCAGGTAATATTGGAGGCTGCTAGTTTTCATACTTGCACTCTGGAAAAAAGTTGGCATGACTGCAGTCCTAATGTCTCCTCAAAAAAATTCTTCTAACTAGACCTTAAATTATGAGCGATAACAGAGTTTGACCAATGAAGTTCTCTTAAAGTAGAGAGAAAGCTCCATAAGGCAATGGAATAATTAGGGGCAGAATTAGGGTGGAACTTAAATGAAATAAAGATTTTATGGCTAACTGCCAGAAGACCCGACATAGCTTACAGAGAATCTGTCTTCCTAATCTCATACCTCAGCCGCAGAAGTTTACACGGTTTCCTGTTTTAATTTGTCGATATCTAAACATTCACAGAAGATGTCGCTTTAGTGGCTTTGCTTTTTTCTGTTATTTAAAAACTGGTAGATGTATAGAGAATATACATTTAAAGAAAGGTTTTCCATCAGTTTTCCTTTTTAGGCTCTCAGAAGCTTTTCTAGCCTATAAATCTCAATATATTAAAATTCTTTTCTTCATTGTTTTCTCTACAGGAAATTTTCATATCCTTTTAAAAATTATCCTGATTTAAGAAAATTATTTATAAATTAATACTTTTTTGGGGGAAGTGGCATTATTATTCATTTCTCAGACCTTTAATTTTGAAAAATAAAGGTTATTTTACATATTAAAGATTATAGACTCATAAAGAAAAACAGTTAAGTCCAAACAAATTGGAGATTAGCTTTTAAGAGCCAATTCTATCCGTATTTGACTTTTTAAGGTATATAGTAAATGCGTGAACTCTAAGTACACAGTGTGGTGAGTTTTCACAAAGTAGTTTTCACAGAGTAAAAACACGCCTATAACCAACATCCTGTACATTAACAGAATTCCATTACCCCCTATTGTGCCTTTTTTGTGTGTCACCACCTGACTTGCAATACCATAGATAGGTATTGAATATAGGCTGAATGTTAATTATTAAATATGATATTCATCATATGGGCTGTACTTACTGAAGTATTACTGTGTAGGTTTTCTACTAATTTAGTCTAGTAATTAAAATCCTATGTGGATTTTTCTTAATAGAGAAAAACAATTACTTAACTTTTTCCCCATACTTTTAGGGTAGTATTGACTGGATATCCAACATTTTTTTCCTTATTTTTCCATTAGTCCAGCAATTACTGTAGTTATTACTGTGCCTGCTTAAAGGTTGAACATATCATTTAGCCATCCTCCTGGGGATGAGGGACATAAATTACGATTGTGCAGAAGTTTTACTGAAAGAAAACTAAATGGGCAGAATCAACTATTTGATCTTTTTGAAGGTATGAAGCAAAACCTGAAGGTTAGTAGGTAATATCAGATAGAACCAAGTAGATAGAAGGAAAAAGCCTATTTCTTAAATTTCCCATAGCTTCACTGTTCCGAGAGATCCATGCTTGGGAGACTTCATCAGAGGGAAATGAAGGAGTAAGAGTGAAGAAGGCACCCAAGTATGCAGTTGTTACTTCCACAATAGCAGCATTTTCACATATTCCAGCAGGTATAAAATCTGTCAATTTTGCCAGTGATTGAAGCTTATATTTTCCTTCAGCTTATATTTTCTGTTTAAAATTTTTTACTTTAGTCAGACAACTTTTCCCTAATTCTCAGTTTTAAAACAACCTCAGAACTCCATGGTGCAGTAATTATTTCCAGTCTCAAAATGATATTTCATCATGGTTTATGTAGCTTATTAAGTCACTGCCTACTTATACTGCTTGCCAAACGACCTTTGGATTTCAGTCAGCAGGGTTCACTAAAGTGTAATTGCTGAAAAAGCCACACACTATTATTGACAGTCCTCTGGAGAAACATATTTGGTATATTTTATATGCAAGTTGGTTTATAATAAGTTACCAAAAGCTTGATATATTTTATAAAGGACTGAAATGCTTGTCAAGTTGAGAGGATTTGCTATAAATTACCATTTTTATCTGTCAGCAAGAGATATGGAATTATTACCATGCCTGTATCAGACCAAGACATCTGCATAATGTGCATAAAGTCTTTGAAAAGTTAATTGGTGCATCAAACTCATCTTATTTTTTCATAACCACCTTCACTCTGATGTATACTCTTTTCAACTGCTTATTCTTCTATTGGTCATTTTTTTTTTTGTAATTTTTTAAAATTTATATATCCAGTCAGACCTTTTGAAGATGAAGGAACTAGCCAGGACTTTTTTTTTATGTTTAAAGATTGGCACCTGAGCTAACAACTGTTGCCAGTCTTCTGGGTTTTTTTGCTGCTGCTGCTTCTCCTCCCCAAAGCCCCCAGTACAAAGTTGTATATTTTTAGTTGTGGGTCCTTCTGGTTGTGGTATGTGGGACGCCACCTCAGCATGGCCTGATGAGTGGTGCGATGTCCGCGCCCAGGATCCAAACTGGCGAAACCCTGGGCCGCCGAAATGGAGCACATGAACTTAACCACTCGGCCATGGAGCCAGCCCCATTGGTCATCTTGAATTAGTATATACTTCTGTCCTCCTCCCCCTGTTATCTTGCTTACCAACAGAATCACAACCAGATCTCCCTATCCTTAAAGACAAAAAAGCAAGGAAATGAAATAGACCACACATACACACACACGCACACTCTCACTAACCTTGTTGCCCCTTGTTTTATCTTCATTTTCACTGGTAGATTTCTTAACCCTTTGCATTTACCCCTATAATTTTGTTAAGACAGAATTTCTAGAAATTAAAAATTCAATAGTCTTTGCCTAGTCTCTCTCATTTTTTTTTGCTGAGGAAGATTCGCCCTGAGTTAACGTCTGTTGCCAATCTTCCTCTTTTTGCTTGAGGAAGATTTGCCCCAAGCCCACATTTGTGCCAGTCTTCCTCTGTTTTATATGTGGGTCACTGCCACAGCGTAGCCACTGCTGAGTGGTGTAGGTCCATGCCTGGGAACCAAACCCCTGATTGCTGAAGCAGAGCACACTGAGCTTAACCACAGGGCCCTGGAGCTGGCCACTGCGCAGTCTTTTTTGAACCTTTCTCTTTTTGAACCAATTTGTATTACAATAATAGTATTTATGTTGAAAGGTGGATTTAATTTAAATCTTCCACAAAAGTGTATTCATGTACATAACCTTGGTATAAAATATTTACAACTAAGATGGAGAGGACAGTTAAAGTGATAGAAAGTAAATCTTTATCAGGGTTAATCTTGGATATTTTAAATTTATTTTTACCAGGGTAATATTAGAGGAAATAGACATCGCTTAAAACAAATACTTAAATTTAAAAGAAGATTTTTGATGAATAGTAGCTATGTATCCTTTAAAATAAAACAAACCTTGGTACTGGCGCCATGGCATAGTGGTGAAGTTCAGTGCACTCTACTTTGGTGGCCTGGGTTCGCGGGTTTGGATCCCAGGTGTGGACCTACACCATTTGTCAAACCATGCTGTGGTGGCAACCCACATATAAATTGGAGGAAGATCAGCACAGGTATCACCTCAGGGCTAATCTTCCTCAAGCAAAAAAAAAGAAAAAGAGGAAGATTGGCAACAGATGTTAGCTCAGGGCTAATCTTCCTCTGCAATAAGTAAGTAAGTAAGTAAGTAAATAATAAAAATAAAACCTCTGTATCTTTCAGTTTTAAGTTATTTTTGTAGTAGATGTGGATTTAAAATTCAGTGACCACTCTTAAACCACCTTAGCCAGATTAGCATAAGAAGTTTGAAATCTTGGGCCATGCCATCAGTTTAATTTTTGTTTTCCTTTTCTTTTTTAGACTTTTCTAGTTATTTTAATTAAAATTACCTATATGAAAGGGGAAAAGCTCTTTTTTCCTACATACATTATAAATGTTAAATGTTAGATATGAAAAATAACATACTGATTATAATTTTTTGACTAATTATGTGTGAGGCATTGTGCTAATTTTGTTACCTTCTTTAATCTTTTCAACCTCTATGAAGTACAGAATTTGTTAAGAAACTACATGCTTAGAATCTCCATGTAATTTAGCTGGTGATGGTGCTGGGATTTGAATTCAGGTAGTCTGTGATTCTTGAGTTCATCCTGTCATTGACAGTATGTAAGTTTTCTTCTTTGTGCTTATCAAGAGTCTAAGGGTCTAAGTTGGAAGGACCCAGTACTTGGCTTTGGTGGCTCAATAGTACTGTCTTATGGTCAAGAACTGGCAATAACAATTTCCTCTTTCTTCCAGTAGATTATCTTTGGCAGAAAAGATGTAAATGAGTTGGATCTGTTTTCTAGAGAACAGCAGAGTCATATAAAAAATCTTTTAAAGGGCCAGCCCATTGGCATAGTGGTTAAGTTTGCTTGCTCTGCTTCAGTGGCCTGGGGTTCACAGGTTCGGATCCCAGGTGTGGATTTAGCACCACTCATCAAGCCACGCTATGGTGGCATCCCACATAAAATAGAGGAAGATTGGCACAGATGTTAGCTCAGGGCCAATCTTCCTCACCAAAATAGAAATAAATAAAAATAAAATGACCAGCTATTTAAAAAAAAGTCTTTTAAGGGGCCGGCTCTATGGCCGAGTGGTTAAGTTCGTGTGCTCCACTGCAGCGGCTCAGGGTTCACATCCTGGGCGTGGACATGGCACCGCTCGTCAGGCCATGTTGAGGCGGCAACCCACATCCCACAACTAGAAGGACATGCAACTAAGATATACAACTGTGTAAAGGGGGGGTTTGGGGAGATAAAAGCAGAACAACAACAACAACAACAAAAGATTGGCATCAGTTGTTAGCCCAGGTGCCAATCTTTAAAAAAAAAAATGTCTTTTAAAATATATTTATGATGCCCAGGATAATTTAAAAATTAAAAGGTAGTATCCATGGGGCTGGCCGGTGGTGTAGCAATTAAATTCACACACTCGCTTTGGCGGCCTGGGGTTTGGTGGTCGCATCCCGGCCCAGACCTATGCACTGCTTATCAAGCCATGCTATGGCAGGCATCCCGCATATAAAGTAGAGGAAGATGGGCACAGATGTTAGCTCAGCAACAATCTTCCTTAGCAAAAAGAGGAGGATTGATGGTGGATGTTAGCTCAGGGCTAATCTTCCTAAAAAAAAAAGATAGTATCCAGACTGCCCAAGAATGTAGCATTAATAAAATATATCAAATAGAGGGCCAGCCCAGTGGCCCAGTGGTTAAGTTTGTGTGCTCTGCTTCGGTGGCCCAGGCAGGGTTTTGCTGGTTCAGATCCTGGGCACAGACGTGGCACCGCTGGTTAGGCCACATTGAGGTGGGATCCCACATGCCACAACTAGAAGGACCCACAACTAAAAGTATACAACTATGTCCTGGAGGGATTTGGGGAGAAAAAGCAGGAAAAAAAAATCAAGTAATTCAGTGAAACACATCTCTGCTGTAGTTTTTATGAAAGGAAATATTAATTTTTTAATGAAAAATTCACTTCACAAATGAGACTTAGAATTGGATTGTAGTAGTTTTAATTTCTTAAGCTTATTTTTGTTGTTTTTAAAATGGAGACAGTAAAGATTGTGTTTAATTTTCAGATATTAAAATTGCTTAAATGTGGACTTATAAGAAATACTTCAAGATGTTTTCTCTAAAGTGACTTCTTTTTCTGTATGTTTGCAAATTATGTAGTTAAAAATTTAGTAATTTAAAAGTCACTGAGGATGCTCTTTGGGAAATGCTTAATTCTTTTTTCTCTTAATGTTATTCTCTCTGTTGATGGAGTTTCCCAGTTGTCCTTTGGCTAAAAAGGAAATAAGTGGTTTAGAATGCTTAGGTTTTTCCACAGTATCTTTGAAGGTCTATAGTGATATTGCTAATTGTAGAAAAAAATGGAATAATTGAATAAAAAGGCATTTTTTTAGCTCGTAAAATTTTCAGATTTTCCAGGCCATAGGCCATGTTTTTGTTAGTCCAGAATATTTTAGTTGCTGAGTAAGTAGTGACATTCAAATTTTGGCTATTTGTCTTAATTATTGGCGTCTATAATAACAGAAATTAAAAGTCGTTACTGGATCCGATGTACTCATTTTAGGATTCCTTGATATTAAGTATTGATATGTTAGGAAATGTTGATATTTGAAAGAAAATCACGCACACAATTGTAATACAAAAGAAGTGTCTTTGGGATTCTGTGAGTTTTGTGGAATGTCAGATAATTTGTGTATCTAATTCATTTGTTTCCATAGTAGTGAATCTGAAACTTAAGGGCATTTTAGTTCAAGTATTATTTTATTTCTTATTTGCTACAAAGCAAATGTTGTGTAAGAGTTAACTGTTTGAATGATAATAAATAAATGGAAAGTAGAAAGGAAAAGAATGGTTTGTTTATTCTCCTTCATTTTCTTTATGTTAGTTGGTTAATTATTGCCCGCAAAATTTAGTACTATGTCGGATCTTCTTTTCTTTACAGTTAGCATTAACTTGCTTTCTTCCTTTCTTTTGATACTTTAACTTTCTAAATGAAACAGTACTCTTTTCTGGAGTTAGGCTATTAGCATTACAGTAGTTTTCAGAAAAATGTGTCAGAAAAGAGTACTTGGTTTTTCTTCAAATTTCTCGATTTGATTATTCCTGACAGGCATGCATACCTGAATAGACAATTTCTACAATTAGCATGAAGTATTGTTAGGACAGTTTGATTAAGTATAAGCTAGTTGTTCTCTGAGTTCATTTCTCCCGTTTAGATTTGAAATGGTCTCTCAAGAAAGCAGGCCACACCCCACATGCACACTCACACCCACACACTCATTTAAACTGGTGAGTTTAAAGTCAAAAATCAAAAAATTTTTTTTTGAGGAAGATTAGTCCCGAGCTAACATCCGCTGCCAATCCTCCTCTTTTTTCTGAGGAAGATTGGCCCTGAGCTCACATCTGTGCCCATCTTCCTCTACTTTATATGTGTGATACCTGCCACAGCATGACTTGACAAGCGGTGGGTAGGTCCATACCCTGTATCCAAACCGGTGAACCTCGGGCGCCAAAGTGGAACTTGCGAACTTAACCGCTGTGCCATTGAGCTGGTCCCAAAATGAAATTTAAAGTCAAGATCAAAATGAATTGTTTATTTTGTAGGGCGGAGAGAGACACAGGGGAAACTCTCTCATCTCTTGGCCTAACGTCAAAGAATGGTAGACTCACAAGCCTAGGGTTAAACAAGTCTACATGTTAAGCTCCTTCAACTGTCAAATTTCTTTTCTACGAATCCTAACAAAGATACTTTAACAACATTTAGGTTAAATTTCTTCATTTTAAAGATGAAGAGATAGGTCCAGAAAGGTTAAGTGTCTTACTCAAGCAAAGTCACACAGCTGATTAGTATCACAGATGGCATTAGAACCCGTGTTGTATGACTACAGTGCTTTGTCTGCCTGTCTTAGAAAGTCATAATAGCTATCTCTTGACTTCTTAGCATTTAACAGTAAAAGCACAAATAAGAAGCCTTGACATTTCAAGTATATCCTTAAATTATCAAATTAAGTTATCTCTCATTTATTGATTTTCAATTAAAACAACCTTCCCCCACAACCACTGCTCTCAGATGTCCATGGTGGCCACACCCAGGAGTTACCGTGGAAGGACAAGCACTGGCTGAGGTTAAAGGGGGAGAATTCAGTTACAGTAGCAACTATATTGGGACCCATTTAGTAATTGTTGCATTTCTTTTGTAATTAACTTTTTATTAAGTATCCTTTATTGAAGTATAACATAAATATGAAAAAGTGCACAAATCCTGGGGCTGGCCCTGTGGCCGAGTGGTTAAGTTCGCGCGCTCCGCTGCAGGCGGCCCAGTGTTTCATTGGTTCGAGTCCTGGGCGCGGACATGGCACTGCTCATCAAGCCACGCTGAGGCGGCGTCCCACATACCACAACTAGAAGAATCCACAGCGAATAATATACAACTATGTACCGGGGGGCTTTGGAGAGAAAAAGGAAATAATAAAATCTTTAAAAAAAAAAAAAAGTGCACAAATCCTAACTTATAGCTCAATGAATTTCCATAAAGTGGTTAATTATGGTTTTTAAATAATCCTTAGAAAGTAGTTAAGTAGTTTTTTCCCCAATTCATTCATTTATTTTTTATTGAGGTATAATTAACATATAATGTTGTTTTCCCTGTGGTAAAATACATGTAAAATTTACCAGCTTAACCATTTTTAAGTGTACAGATCAGGTCTATTAAATATATTCACAATGTTGTACAACCATCACCACCATTTATCTCCATAACTCTTTTCGTCGTATAAAGCTGAAACCAGCTGAAACTGCACTCTGTACTCATTAAACAGTAAATCCCCTTCACCCCTCTCCTCAGCCCCTGGCAACCACCGTTCTACTTTCTGTCTCTATGGTTTTGACTACTCTAAGTACCTCGTATAAGTGCAATCATACAGTATTTGCCCCTTTGTGGCTGGCTTATTTCATTTAGCATAATTTCCTCAAGGTTTGTCTATGTTGTAGCATATGTGAGAATTTCCTTCTCTTCTAAGGTTTAAGTAGTTTTTTTGATCCTGAAAATAATACACAAAACTCAGAGTTCTTAGTCTTATTTGCCATGTGCCCTCCTCATATATTCCAGAAGAGTAATAGTTTATCTGTGTCTTCCTTTAGGAGGGCACAGAACCTCCATTTAGGAACTTTTGGCCTGATGACATTAAATGCTTGTCCATTTGGTTCGGTAACTACTAGTGGTGAGATGCTCCCAGACAGTTTGATAAGTTTGTGTTTTGACTTGACTTAAAGTTTGAAGATGATATCATACACCATGGTCACTGTACGCTCAGCATCTAGATGGAGAGAGCTGCAGAGTCCAGTACAAGATGCCAGACTCTTTCTGAATTCTGAACAGAAAGGCTTTCAACTATAATCGTTTGCCATATCCTTGCTGTTTGGAACTCTCTTTTGCAACTTACTATTTGTCCAGCTAAACTTCTGTGTTCAGTAAAAGCTATTGCATTTCCAGTTGCCACCAAGCCAGTCCTTTTTATTTTGCTCATAGTTCCCATAGTCCATAACCACTGCAGAATTTGAAATGTTACTTGAAAGTGTCCATAAATATCCTGCACCCTCATCAGTCATACTCTCCCATGTACTCTTCTTCTTTTTTTAAATTTTATTTATTTATTATTTTTTTATTGAGTTAATGACAGGTTACAATCTTGTGAAATTTCAGTTGAACATTATTGTCTGTCAGTCATGTTGTAGGTGCACCCCTTCACCCTTTGTGCCCACCCCCCACCCCACCTTTCCCCTGGTAGCCACTAATCTGTTCTCTTTGTCCATGTGTTTAAATTCCTTATATGAGTGGAGTCATACAGAGATTGTCCTTCTCTATCTGGCTTATTTCACGTAACATAATTCCCTCAAGGTCCATCCATGTTGCTGCAAATGGGACGATTTTGTTCTTTTTTTATGGCTGAGTAGTATTCCATTGTGTGTGTGTGTGTGTGTGTGTGTGTGTGTGTATACACACACACCATATCTTCTTTATCCAGTGATCAGTTGATGGGCATTTAGGTTGCTTCCACGTCTTGGCTATTGTAAATAATGCTGCAATGAACATAGAGGTGCATGGGACTTTTGCAATTGCTGATTTCAGGTTCTTTGGATAGATACCCAGTAGTAGGATAGCTGGATCATGTGGTAGTTCTGTTTTTAATTTTTTGAGGAATCTCCATAGTGGCTGCATCAGTTTGTATTCCCACCAGCAGTGTATGAGGGTTCCTTTTTCTCCACAACCTCTCCAACATTTGTTACTATTTGTTTTAGTTATTTTTGTCATTCTAATGGGTGTAAGGTGATATCTTAGTGTAGTTTTTTTATTAAGATTATGATAGTTAACAACCTTGTGAAATTACAGTTGTACATCATTATTAGTCATGTTGTAGGTACACCACTTCACCCCTAGTGCCCTCCCCCCACCCCCCCTTTCCCCTGGTAACCACCAATCAGTTCTCTTTGTCTATATGTTAACTACCACCTATGAGTGGAGTCATACAGAGTTCGTCTTTCTTTGTGTGGCTTATTTCACTCAACATAATACCCTCAAGGTCTATCCATGTTGTTGTGAATGGGACGACTTTGTCCTTTTTTATGGCTGAGTAGTATTCCATTGTATATACATATCGTATCTTCTTTATCCAATCATCAGTTGCTGGGCACTTAGGTTGGTTCCATGACTTGGCTATTGTGAATAATGCTGCGATGAACATAGGGGTGCATGGGACTTTTGGAATTGCTGATTTCAGGTTCTTAGGATAGATACCCAATAGTGGGATGGCTGGGTCATAAGGTATTTCTATTTTTAACTTTTTGAGAAATCTCCACACTGTTTTCCATAGCGGCTGCACCAGTTTGCATTCCCACCAACAGTCTATGAGGGTTCCTTTTTCTCCACAGCCTCTCCAACATTTGTCATTGTTGGTTTTGGATATTTTTGCCATTCTAACAGGTGTAAGGTGATATCTTAGTGTAGTTTTGATTTGCATTTCCCTGATGATTAGTGATGATGAGCATCTTTTCATGTGTCTATTGGCCATCTGTATATCTTCTTTGGAGAAATGTCTGTTCATGTCCCCTGCCCATTTTGTGATTGGGTTGTTAGATTTTTTGTTCTTGAGCTGTGTGAGTTCTTTATACATTATGGAGATTAACCGTTTGTCAGATAAATAACTTGTGAATATTTTTTCCCAATTAATGGGCTGTTTTTTTGTTTCAATCCTGTTTTCCCTTGCCTTGAAGAAGCTGTTTAGTCTGATGAAGTCCCATTTGTTTATTCTTTCTATTGTTTCCCTCATCTGAGGGGTTATGGTGTCCGAAAAGATTCTTTTGAAACTGATGTCAAAGAGTGTACTGCCTATATTCTCTTTTAGAAGACTTATTGTTTCAGGCCTAATCTTTAGGTCTTTGGTCCATTTTGAGTTTATTTTAGTGAATGGTGAAAAAGAATGGTCGATTTTCATTCTTTTACATGTAGCTGTCCAGTTTTCCCAGCACCATTTGTTGAAGAGACTTTCTTTTCTCCATTGTAGGCCCTCTGCTCCTTTATCGAAGATTAGTTGTCCATAGATGTGTGGCTTTATTTCTGGGTTTTCAATTCTGTTCCATTGATCTGTGCACCTGTTTTTGTACCAGTACCATGCTGTTTTGATTACTGTGGCTTTGTAGTATGTTTTGAAGTCAGGGATTGTGATGCCTCCAGCTGTGTTCTTTTTTCTCAGGGTTGCTTTAGCAATTCGGGCTCTTTTGTTGCCCTGTATGAATTTTAGGATTCTTTGTTCAATTTCTGTAAAGAATGTCATTGGGATTCTGATTGGGATAGCGTTGAATCTGTAGATTGCTTTAGGTAGAATGGACATTTTAACTATGTTTATTCTTCCAATCCATGTATGTGGAATGTCTTTCCATCTCTTTATGTCGTCATCCATTTCTTTCAGAAAAGCCTTGTAATTTTCGTTGTATAAGTCTTTCACTTCCTTAGTTAAATTCACACCGAGGTATTTTATTCTTTTTGTAGCAATTGTGAATGGTATTGTGTTCTTGAATTCTTTTTCTGTTAGTTCGTTATTAGACTATAGAAGTGCTACTGATTTATGTAAATTGATTTTATACCCTGCAACTTTGCTGTAGTTGTTGATTAGTTCTAAAAGTTTTCCAATGGATTCTTTGGGATTTTCTATATATAAGATCATGTCGTCTGCAAACAGCGAGAGTTTCGTTTCTTCCCTCTCTATTTGGATTCCTTTTGTTCCTTTTTCTTGCCTATTGCTCTGGCCAAAACCTCCAGTACTATGTTAAATAAGAGTGGTGATAGAGGGCATCCTTGTCTCGTTCCTGTTTTCAGGGGGATGGTGCTCAGTTTTTGCCCATTGAGTGTGATGTTGGCTGTGGGTTTGTCACATATGGCCTTTATTATGTTGAGGTAGTTCCATGTGCTCTTCTTCTTTAGCTTACCGTGAACTAGTTCCTTGGATGCTCTCTACTCGTGGAGTCTTTCTGGACTAATGAGCCTCACTGCACTGGTAGAGGGGATGGTACTTCTAGGTCTAGCTATTAGTGATGTTGTTGCCAATACTTTTTTTATTATTATTTTGAAATTATCTCAGACTTATAAAAAGTTGTAATAACAATACAAAGAATTTCTGTACTGTATGTATGGGGAAGAATTCTTGGCTTCCCCAAATGTTAGCATTTTACTACATTGGCTTTATCATTTTCTCTGTATGTTTGTGTTGTCTTTTTCTGAAACATTTGGCAGTAAATTGAAGACATGATGTCCATTTACCCCTGAATATATCAGTGTATTTCCTAAAAAACAAAGACATTTTCCTTCTATAACCACAATGCAATTATCAAAATCAGGAAATTAACATTGATAACAATACATTTTTCTAATCAAGAGGCCTTCAAATATCTCTTACTGTTCTAATAATGTCCTTTATAGCCAAAGGGAAAAAAATTTCGGGTCCAAGAGGCCAATCCAGGATCATGTATTACATTTGGTTGTTACGTCTATTTATGCTCTTTAATCTGTGACCGTTCCTCAGTCTTTGTCTTTCATGAGACCTTGACATTTTTGAAGAGTACATATAAGTTATTTTGTAGAATGTCCTTCAGTTTGAATTTTTCTGATCTGTCCTCATGATTAGAGTCAGGTAATGTGTTTTTAGTAGAAATACCACAGAAGTAAATGTTGCGTTCTTCTCAGTGCATCATATCAGGGGGTACATGATGTCAGTTTGCCTCATTCTTGTTGATGTTAACTTTTATCTCTTGGGTAAGGTCATATCTGCCAGATAAAGTTACTGTTTTTCCCTTTGTAATTAAAAAGCAACTTACGAAGAAATTCTTGAGACCATGTGAATATCCTGTTTCTCATCAGACTGGTTTCAGCATTCATTGATGCTTGCCAAACTGTGGTTTTTCTCTAAACCTATTTCTTCTACATTTGTTAGTTGTCATTATATCATAAGGAAGAACTTTTCTTTTTCTCCTTTTACTTTAATCATTTATTTATGCCAGTGTGCACTAGTGGGTTTTTCTTTTATTCAGTGGATCTAGTTATGCATTTCTTAAGTGCAAGAGGAGACCTACTTTTTTAGGTTCTTATTAAATGTGTGTGATGTTCCCTTAACTCTGTTAAACCCCCAGTTTCTAAGGTGTTAAATAATGATTAAATGTAATTAGAGATGTGAAAATGCCAGTTGAATGTTAGTTATTATAGGTTTACCATCTCATGAAATTTAACATTGAGTATCAAAAGTGTTTTCTTAGCTTGCAACATACTCATTTGGTGGCAAAACCAATTTGAACCCTAGACAAGTTATTTACAGTTTTTATCTGTTTGTGAATATTCATACTTTTTGCTGAAGAGATATTAGTAGGTTTCATTACTGGAAACTTCCCCAGACTCTGCTGGGAATGTTGTGTAATACATGGCATATGCACATGATACTTTCCTAAAGTAAAATCAGAATTTAAAACACCTTTGGTTATAAGGGTTTCATATAAAGGCTTGAGGACCCATAGTACTATATACACGTCCTGTTTATTTATAAGTATATTTTGAAATTACCAACTATCATTAGTTGGTAAAATTGATGCTAATAGTTATGATGCTTTTAACCACGACTACCACACATTTAAGAATAGTTCCGTCAGCATTTGTATAAAGAGCAAAGAAGGAGAAACCCCAGCACTTTCTTTGCTATCAGGTACTTTCTGGTGCTATTTTAAATACAATTAGGGAGATCAGATTCCCTTGTGATTTTTCCCCCCCTGTTACTGCTGAGCCTGCTGCTCTTCGTAATGTATAGCGTCTTTCTACTCTCTGCCCACTTAGGCAGGTTGCAAGAATACTTTAATGCAGCCTTTCCTCAACTGCCCAGTGGCTTTAGCTAATGTTTAATCTAGTATTCTTTGACTGCAGAATTGGATTCAAATTGAATGATACAAAGACAGATTTTTAACTATGCCTTCACTGAGAAGTAAGTTCTTTAATTTAGAGTACTAACAGAGGAAGTGGTCTTACATTTTAGTAGAATACAATAATAGCAAATATTGTTGTCTTTTGCAGGGTTAGTGAACATAATGGTTACACTTTATCTAATGAGAGTTTTTAAATTTATGTTTTTATTCTTACATGGTGATTTTCATAACAAACGATACTTATGCTCAGGTCTCAAAATAAATTAGCTAAATAGTGCATAGTTTTAAAACCTGTAACTTTATCACTAGAAATTCTCTTAATTTTTAATTTAGCTACTAATTGTGAAACATTTTTGATTAGCTTTTTGTTTTATGTAAATCAATTGAAACTTTCTCTTATTTACATTAATTCTACTTCTACAATCTGTAATTCTATTACCGAATTTTGAACTCTCCCCTAAATTATGCTTGATTTAGATAAAATAGTTTTAAACTAGTCACTTAAAAAAACACAACTAGTTTAGGGCCTGGCCCTGTGCCCAAGCCGTTAAGTTTGTGCACTCCACTTCGGCGGCCCAGGGTTTCTCCAGTTCGGATCCTGGGTGCGGACGTGGCACCGCTTATCAAGCCATGCTGAGGTGGCGTCCCACATGCCACAACTAGAAGGACCCACAACTGAAAATATGCAACTCTGTACTGGGGGGCTTTGGGGAGGAAAAGGAAACATGACATCTTATAAAAAAAATCTTAAAATAAAATACAACTAATTTAAAATAATACATGTACATAACCAAAAAAATTCAAATGGTATGCAAGGGCATACAATGAAATGAACATTTTGTAACATTCTTATTATCTAAGTCAGGCAAAGATTGGCAGCTTTCTTTCAGTTAGATGTCACTCAGCCTATGGAGCATGCAAATATCGTTTGTTTGCTTGCCACCCAACTGAGCAGTGGTGAGTGAGGGGGAACTAACTGGTAAGCTTGCGGACACTAAGTACCTCAGATCACAGCTACCCCCTTATGTAATCATAAAGTTGGATGGCATGTCGCTGCAATATCTCAAAGGACCATGGCTCTAAAAGTTAATTGAAGTTTTTTTTAATCAGTTGTAGATGTTTTCTACTGTAGTGGGTGCAAATTTTTCTGGTAGCTGATACAGTTAGAATGTATTAAGAACTTTGCTGTAGCATTTCAAGGGAAAGGTATTTTGAAGTGAGAATAGATACAAGTCATTTAGCAAAACTAATGAATTTTGGAGACATCTTTCAGTAAGACCAAGTTTTGCATGCTACTAAAATGGCTTCATCTTCTATATAGCTTGCTAATCCTTAATATATATATTATATGTATTTAATCAGTGTTTTCTTTGGTGTAAGTCAATAAGATGATAAATCTTCAGTATGTAACATTTTAAGTTGATATAAATGAGCAGTGTTTTTAGAGTTTTATTTTTAAAGCAAAAAGGTGAGCCAAAATGTTAATCTTTAACATATATAGTGTACACAAATTTCTTAAGGGGTCACGTAGCAGCAACCAAGGAGTCTCAACATATTAACCCAACTTCTTAAAAAATGAAGTAATTTAATGTTTGTTGCTGAATGATCTCAAGATTATCTGCATTTTCCTTTTAGGATTGTTCTATAATTATGATGCAGTAAAATATTGGAAATCACAGTGGTTGCTTACAATGAACACACAGCAAAAAGGATTCAAGAGTGCTTTTTGTAAAGAGCTCTATTGGTAGCACAATTTTGCCTGAGGTTCCTCTCTTTTAGGGGAAGGCTGTAATGCCTAAAAGTTGCCAGGACTTCATTAAACTAATATTGGATTATAGCCAGACATTCAGCTGGTCTAGATCCCAGCCCTCTCTGAGACCCAAGAGGAGCACGTGCAAAAGGGAGTGAGGTGGGAATAGAGTAGACTTTTACACAGTAACTTATGTATTTATTGTGTCAAATGGATTTAGTAGACTTTTAGAATTAATTTAAGTCTTTAAAGCCCTCCAAATTTTTTCTACAGTAGCATTCCTACTATTGGCCCTTCCAGTTTTTCAGTTAATGAGAAACAGTATTGATAGCAAGACTTACATTTTTTTTCTTGTATAGTTTTGAACAAGGTAATACTTATTTTTTTAAGTTAAATTAGAAATCTGACTAGAAATGATACCTCTAGAAAGTTAATGGTTGACATTTTAAGAAGGCAAGATTATAACAGGGTCATCTTATTTGTTCAGATTCTTTAGATTTTATATTTTTGTTTTTAAAAAACTTTTCAGCCTACTGCTCATTTAACTCGTTCTACATTTGTGTGGCTGTATACTCACTTAAGAGTGAGATATTAGGGGCCTTTACTTTCTGATTTTTACATTTTTTGGTACTTGAATTTCTTTTGCCAAATTTGTAAGTCTTATAATTATTGTGATTAGAAATACAATTTTAGGGGCTGACCCTGTGGCTGAGTGGTTAAGTTTGTGCACTCTGCTTCGGTGGCCCAGGGTTTCTCCGGTTCACATCCTGGGTGCAGACGTGGCACTGCTCATCGGGCCATGCTGGGGCAGCGCCCCGCATGCCACAACTAGAAGGACCCACAACTAAAATATACAACTAGGTACTGGGGGGATTTGGGGAGAAAAAAAGCAGGAGGAAAAAAAAAAGATTGGCAACAGTTGTTAGCTCAGGTGCCAAGCCTTAAAAAAAAAAAAAAAGAAATACAATTTTAAAACCTAGTAAAATGACTCATTCAAAATCATTTCAGAGCTAAAATTTTGTCTTTTACCAGATATGTGGATTTATAAGTGAGTATCCAGTAGAGATGACCATTGTTTATTTAACATATGAATAGTTAATGAATACCAGATATTGATGATATAGTGGTAAGTAAATAAATATATTCCTTTTTAGGTTTATAGTTCAGAGGATCAGGGATTTTAATTGTTTTTTAAAAAAAAATATTTGTGCATGTAAGACTGTTTCACTTAAATGCATGTGTTAGAAAACGCTTGAACTTTTTGATTTTTACATCTTCAGAAGTAGATATGAATAGTTTGAGTAAAGTTGCAAAGAAGAAGACATTCTCTCAGGTGTTTTCGTATATACTATACATTTACTTCACTAATGTTTTTTCATTAAAAAACTGTGTGTGTGTGTGTCTAAGTATGTAGATGAGTGCTTGAACAAGGGAGAGAGACTTCATATAGATAGTAGTATCTGCACTATAGTACTGAGTAATACCTCAGTTCAGTGGCTTTCAAAGTGTGTTTTGTGGGCCCCTGGGAAGTCCTAAGACCCTTTCAGAGAATCTGTGAGGTTAAACATATTTTCATAATAGTTCTAAGATGTTATTTGCTGTTTTCACTGTGTTGATATTTGCAGTGGTGGGTAAAACTGCTGCCTCCTTAGCACAAGTCAAGGTGGTGGCACCAAACTGTACTAGTTTCATTGTGATCTTCACTAAGAACTTGCAGTCAAAAATAAATAAAGCCAATTTCACTTAAGAATACCCTTAGTTGAAGCAATAAAAATTATTAATTTTGTTAAATCTGGTCCTTTGAGTAATTGTCTTTTTAATAGTTTCTGTGGCAAAATGGCAAAAAAAGGTATTTCAGCATACCAAAATATGATGGTTGTCTTGAACAAAAGTACTTGTGTGATTGAATTGAGAGCAGAACCAGCTGCTTTTTCATGGAACATCATTTTAACTTTAAAGAACAATTGAAAGACAAACTATGGTTATTCAGATTTTGGCATACATTTTCTTGAAAATGAATGAAGTGATCTTGTCGTTTCAGGCAAATCAACTGACAGAATTTATTATCAGTGATAAAATTTGTGCTTTCAAAGTGAAACATTAGAATTTTGGGAAACTTGTATCCCTCATCAGGAGGTTGATATTTAAAGACTTTCCTAATTAGACCAGTGGTGATATTAACAAGTGCGATTTTTTTTTTTAAAGATTGGCACCTGAGCTCTCTTGCCAATCTTCTTCTTCTTCTTCTTCTTCCTTTTTTTTTCCCCCTTCCTTCTTCTTCTCCCCAAAGCCCCCAAGTACGTAGTTGTGTATTTTAGTTTTAGGTCCTTCTGGTTGTGCTATGTGGGATGCCGCCTCAGCATGGCATGATGAGCGGTGCCATGTCCGCACCCGGGATCCAAACTGACGAAACCCTGGGCCGCCAAAGCGGAACATGCGAACTTAACCACCCGGCCACGGGCCAGCCCCAACACATGTGATTTTTAAAAAATTTTTTGTAATGTTTAATGACATGTCAGCTTTGGGAGAGCTGTATAAATCAGTGAACCATTACTTTCCAAATGGCCAATGAGTGATGTTATAAAATTCTGCATGAGTAAAAGGTCCTTTCAAAGGGCAAGATAGATCAATGGATTTGACAAGAGTATAAAAAGTTCATCGATATGTTTTCTGATTCCACTTTGCAACTATTAAGAAATAGCTACTGGTTGGGGCTGGCCCGGTGGCCCAGTGGTTAAGTTTGCACGTTCCCCTTCGCGGCGGCTTGGGGTTGGACAGTTCAGATCCCAGATGCGGATATGGCACCCACCGCTTGACAAACGCCATGCTGTGGTAGGCATCCCACATATAAAGTAGAGGAAGATGGGCATGGATATTACCTCCGGGCTCGTCTTCCTCAGCAAAGAGGAGGATTGGTAGTAGTTAGCTCAGGGCTCACTACTCAACTAACTTCCTCAAAAAAAAAAAAAAGAAAAGAAATAGCTACTTGTCAGGTTTTGGTGTAGTATCAAAAAAAATCATATGCTGAGGTTGCTAAGATCTGTGATAACTTTTATTACAGCATTTTGTTATAATTGTTCTATTTTATTATTATTATTATTTTTAATAATGTATAGCGAATGCACTTTTTTTTTTAGAGATTGGCACCTGGGCTAACAACTGATGCCAGTCTTTTTTTTTTTTTCTGCTTTATCTCCCCAAACGCCCCCTGTACACAGTTGTATATCTTAGTTGCAGATCCTTCTAGTTGTGGGATGTGGGACGCCTCCTCAACGTGGCCTGAAGAGCGGTGCCGTGTCCGCACCCAGGATCCGAACCGTGGGCCACTGCAGCGGAGCGCGCAAACTTAACCACTCAGCCACGGAGCCGGCCCTATTTTATTATTATTTATTGTTATTAATCTCTTACTCTGCCTAATTTATAAATTAAACGTTATCATTGGTATGTATGTAAGGAAAAAAACATAACATATATATAGGACTCGGTACTATTCGTGGTTTCAGGCATCCAGTGGGGTTCTTGGAACATATCCCCTGTAGGTTAGGGGGGACTGCTGTCTTCTTGCAAGAATCTGATAAAATCTACATACGCTCTCTCAGCATGACCCACATATGTGTACTCACTCACATAGTCACATAAGCACACACTCACTCAAAGTTGTAAATAATTTAAGAGTTCATGATTGCTCTCCTAGAGTGTATTCATGGATTTCTGGTTAAAACTCTGTTATGGGTTAAATTTTGCCCCCCACAAATTTATATGTTGAATTCCTAACCCCCTTTACCTCAGAATGTGACCTTATTTGGAAATAGGGTAGATGCAGGAGTAATTAGTTAAGATGAGGTCATACTACGGTAAGGTGAGCTCCTAATCCAATATGACTGGTGTTCTTATAAAAAAAGGGGAAATTTGGACACAGACAGGCACTCAGGGAGAATACCATGTGAAGATGAAAGTTGAGACTTGTAAGTCAAGGAATGCGAAAGACTGCTAAGAAGTCACCAGAAGCTAAGACATGGAACAGATTTCCCCTCATAGTCCTCAGAAGGAACCAATCCTGCTGACACCTTGATCTCAGATTTCCAGCCTCCAGAACTGGGAGACAATAAATTTCTGTTGTTTAAGCCACTCAATTGGTGGTACTTTTTTTTAAATTTATTATTATTATTTTTTATTTTTTTATTTTTTTATTTTTTTCCTTTTTCTCCCCAAAGCCCCCCGGTACATAGTTGCGTATTCTTCGTTGTGGGTTCTTCTAGTTGTGGCATGTGGGATGCTGCCTCAGCGTGGTCTGATGAGCAGTGCCATGTCCGCGCCCAGGATTCGAACTAACGAAACACTGGGCCGCCTGCAGCGGAGCACGCGAACGTAACCACTCGGCCATGGGGCCAGCCCCTCAGTTGGTGGTACTTTTGTTTCAGCAACCCTAGCAAACTAGTACAGACCTCCTGACCTGTTTTGTAGTTTGACACTGCCTTTTGAACACTGGCCAGGGTAGTTTCCGTAGGGAACTATGCCCTAGCTCTAGGATATCTTATAGTGTACTTTCTTGATACTTTTTCAATATCAGAAAATTCAAAACAACTTTCTGCTTTTGGAAGATTAAAAGTGGAATATAAAATAGTGATTTAATTTGTTTTAACAAACCTGCAAACTGTTTTCAATTAATTCATTATGGTGTATTGGGCAAATGAGGACATTGGAGCCAAAAGGTCAGGACTTGCATTCTTACTGTGTGGACTTGGTAAAGCATTTAACTTTTTTAGACCTCAATTTTCTTCTTTTAAAATGAGAAGTTGAACTTGAAGGTCTTTTCTAACTCGAAAAGATACTGACTTCTAACTGACTTGATAAATTATTTGGCTAGTGTTTTAATTTAGGAATTGACTTGATATGTTTTAACGTTTCTGTTATTGCATGGTTAGGCATATATTTCATAGAACTGCTTGTAGGAATACATTTCATAGAACCTGACTTTTAGTCAAAATTTTTACTGTAATAGTATTAATAAAGTAGAATAAGACTATTATGATTCAAGCTGTGTCAAAGGCTGTCACCTTCCTTCCCTGGCTACCTTTATTATGTCAGACTATGTCTGGATACTTACTGAACTCCATTTAGAGCATTGTTCCCAGCTTTTTCTTGTTATACCATAAATTGGACACTAATGAAGTTTTGTGTTCCTGAAGCCTGAAGAGAAAATCAGATACAGTAGTTAGAACTGTGTAACTGTTCTGTCATTTGTAACTGTTCTGTCATTTCCTCCGCTATCATGTTTTTATTCATTCATTAGAAGTCCAGACATGGAAAGCTTGAGTGTTGACAGGATGCTACATAATTTGTGGGACCTAGGGCAAAATGAAAATGTGGGCCCCTTTGTTCAAAAAGCAGGAAAAAAGTGCTGTTAAAGTTACTAAAATGTACAGATTTTTCCTATCTTCTGCAGTCTCTCCTTTGACTTGTGATAGAGTTTTTTTATTTATCGTTTAATGTCATTCTAAGTAAAGAAAAATTAAAAATTTAAATCCTTAACATGAATTTTACCATTCATTTTTATATTGTGCCAATTTAAAATGCAAATATAGGAATCTTTAACTCATTTGTGGAATCACTGAAATTATGCAGTTATATTTTGTAGCTTGTACTTGCATGTGTAGTTTGTTTTTACCAGAACAGTAGAAACATTGTACAAAACTAAGCTGTTTTTATTTTACTTCTTGATACATGCATATTCTGCCAGCTTTCTACCTTTGGCTTACTGATGAATAAGGAAGGACTGAAAGGAAAAGGAATTATAGGTTGCCGGATCTTTACCTTTCCTTCTGTGTCATAAAATTCAGCGTAAGTTGTTGCCTAAAACTAAAAGGCAAGTAGTAGGAGTAAGAAAGGATATGATAGGATTCTTTAGTTTATGTTTCATAGAACACCATTGCTTTATGTGTTTCAAGCAGGTTGTGGCCTCTTGGGTCTACCAGCACTCTCCTCCCCAGATAAGAATTAATATAATTTTCTTTGTACTCTGTGGCTGGGGAGGAGATTGTTATTTTTCTGAGGATCCTTGCTAGTCCTTTTGTAGATTGTCGGTAGAAGGACTCCAGGTTGTAACCAATGAGTTAAGGAAATCGATTGTGTGCTATTAACCATTTGCACAGAATTAAAGTTAAGTTTAATAGGAATTTAAGAACCAGGCCAGAACACGAGTCTTACTGTTCTGTTTTCTTCTACATGAACATAGTTCATAAATGTGGAATATTTTTAGCAAACTAAAATTGCTTTCTAGGTACAGCTAACTAATCCATTATGGTTTGACCCCCATTTTAAGGGGAAACCATACAAAGTTGAGGATAAATGAATAAATAAACCTCTGTGCTAGAAATAGGCAGACTTTTTGGGTTGTGGTATCATTCCAACCTAGAGTTAGGCACATGTTAGAAGTTGTGACTTGGTAATTCAGGTGTTTCACTATATTACTCCTGTGCCTAGCTCCTATGCAGGGACAGCAAGAATGGTCTGATAAACTTAAAGTTGTGGTGATGCTATGTTGAGAATAGTAGTGGCTGAGGTCTGGGTTGGTGTACCTGAACAGTCCTGTTTAGGCATCATTCTCCATGTTTATATTTGTTCTGTCCATTTGGGGCACCTTGTTGGTTATTGTAAATATTGGTGAGATCCATCTAGTTCAGGTACTTCTCCTTAATAATACTGTATTCACATTGTATTCTGCATAAACATTATACTCAGGAGTTGCACAAGTGGTTTTTTTGAAAAGGTTCTTTTTTTTCTTTGCTGAGGAAGATTTGCTCTGGGCTAACATCTCTTGCCACTCTTCCTCTTTTTGCTTGAGGAAGTTTTGCCCTGAGCTAACATCTGTGCCAGTCTTCCTCTGTTTTGTATGTGGGTTGCTGCCACAGCATGGCCACCAATGAGTGCTGTAGGTCCGCGCCGGGGAACCAAACCTGGGCTGCCGAAGTGGAGCACCAAACTTAACACTAGGCCACAGGGCTGGCCCCTGAAGAGGTTCTTTTAACTCAGGATTTCATAAAGAAAAGAGAGGATTGATTGAGAAAAATTAAATCTATTTGTTGTATAAAAATAATGTACAATTCTTGACTATAGTTATATCTGGGATGATGAATAAACTGCTAAAAGATCTAAAGGCTAGGTCTTTTTTTTTTTAAAAGATTTTATTTTTCCTTTTTCTCCCAAAGCCCCCCGGTACATAGTTGTATATTTAATTGTGGCATGTGGGACGCCGCCTCAGTGTGGCTTGATGAGCGGTGCCATGTCTGCCCCCAGGATCCGAACCAGCAAAACCCTGGGCCGCTGAAGCAGAGCACACGAACCTAACCACTCGGCCACGGGGCCAGCCCCTAATGGCTAGGTCTCGATACCAAAAGTTTGTGGATTATCTTATATAAAATTCCTTCTATGAAGTACGTTTTAAAAGCTTTACAGTTTTAGGTGGCAAAATAATTCCATATGCTCATTTCCTTACAGAAACCATGTATCTATTGTTTCATCTTAGCTCTATCAAATATCCACTCATCTGCATCAGTAGGTTAAATTGCTTCTCATAAAAGATTGGTCTTGACCAGTTTTTACTGTTAGCTTTTAATTATCACCAGATGTTGATTGTACGGCACAATAGTGTATAAAATCTAGGGAAGAAACAGATCAGTGTGAAGCATAGCAGAGTTAATGGATCTTCCCGAAAGCTCTCATTTAGTTAGATAAATGTATGTAAAGCACCTAGCACTGTGCCTGGCACAGAGGATGCATGCAACAAGTTGTTTTTAAAATAAATAAAAATTTAGATTCTTGTGAGCATTAGTATTAATCATATTAAGGATTTTCAGCCACTGTAATCAGACTTCTATCTTTGAGATTTGAAAGAAGCAGGAAATAGGGCGTAGGACCTACAAGGAAACAGGAAGTCTACCCATGTTTTTATTTCACATTCCACTTGTACTATCTTGGAAACACAGGGTAAAGCATCAAACAATGGTTGTATAAGTACTTTTTTGGTGGTTGTTTCTTTTTCTCTATCTCTTATCTACTTTGTGTTATATTTTTATTTTAGGATACTGGGGATGGAGTGTCCTATGTCTGGACATGTCTGGAATGTCTTGAATTGATTCATTAATGTCAGGAACATTGTGACTGTTTCTTTGTAAAGGAGATGATGAATTTTCTTTCCATTCCCATTTATTAGTCAAAGAAACAAAGTAGTCTCCTTAAATGTTCATTAAAATAGGTATGTAATTCCAAAAATAAATAAATCATTAGGATTAAACAGGATGTAGAAAGAACTCAAAAAAGGTGTATAAATAATAGCAAATGAACCTAATGTATTATAAATGAATAATATAATCACACTGAAGGGGGTAGAGAAGAAAAGAATTAGCCTATTACTTTGAAAAACCATAAAGCTAAAGACAAAAAACATTATTCACACATAGTATACTCTAGTTAGTAAGTTTCTTTCTCACAGATGCATAGGTTAGCATTTCTGAATTGCTTTTAGCAATTCTACTTTAAATGTATGCTTGTATTGAACATATAAGTAAAAATATTGTGGATAATGAGAGCTAGATTCTTAACTCTCCTCTGAGAGGACCTAGAAGTAATGACACCACAGTACCAGTGGATATAGTGCTGCCCAGATCTTGGTTTCTAAACAGCATTCTCCAATAAAAGGAACCCTGGAGAAGTTACTGATTCCAGGGCTGGGGCAGGGAAAGCAAGACGAACTTGGAACATTTAGTGGTATCAGAGGGTAAGGAGTGCTCAAAAAATGATGAGGGTATGTAGGAAGGATACAGCCACCTGGAAGGCACTTTTACTGGCCAAAGCTGGGATAAAATAAATAATGAGAGTGTTGGGTCAGAATCCATAGAATAAAATAAATATGAGCCCATGCTATCATAAACAAATGAGGGAGAAGGGACAGCACTTTTTATTTTACTTTTTAATTAATATACTTTATATTTTAGAGCAGTTTCAGGTTCACAGCAATGTTGAGGGACAGTTCTTTTTTATGTTAGAATTCCTGTTAATAAGTGAAGAATGAATGATGGAAATAAAAAGTCATCATTACGCAAACACTGTACAGGTTCTTGTTGCAGGCAAGAACCAATCAATGGATACTAAATTAGTGGGTAAAAGTATGATGAGAAACATGATATTTACATGGTCTCGAAGTATCTTCCCTAGAAGAAATTTTTTAATTACAAAGAGAAACCTTAATTACAGTAGAGAAACCTGCAGACACCTCCCTAAGTAAGTAACATATTAACATCTCATGTGCTTCCTGATATAATTCACTGAGAAGGACACAGCATCACCTCTATAGTATTCTTGCCAGAAAAGCTTAATCTGAATCTAATCATGAGAAAACAGTGACAAATCCAAATTGAGGATCATTCTAAAAATTAATGTACCATTTCTTTAAAAAAGTCTCAAGGTCATGAAAAACAAAACTGAGGAACTATCACATAATTGGAGGAGACTAAGGAAACATCACAGTTTGTGGAATTCTGTATTGAATCCTGAACCAGAAAAAAGACATTAGTGGGAAAATTGATGAAATTTGAGTAAAGTTGGTAGATTAGTTAATTGTATTGGTATCAGCGTTAATTTCCTGGTTTCCATAATTGTACTGTAGTTATATAAGATGTTAATATTAGAGGAAGCTGGATTAAGGTTATATACTTATAAACTGTACTAATTTTGTAAATTTTCTGGAAGTTTGAGGTATTTTCAAAATATGACATTGAAAAGACAGATATGTGTCCCTTATGGTTCTAAAAATATTTAAGGTGGTAGGAGGAGTTCTTGAGATAAAACGATGAAGTCACCAAAACTTATGACTAAAGTTGAATTAATCCTTTAGGCAGATTCATTCATCCTTGACAAATTTTACTTTAAAATTGTCATGAAAGGTGTCCTTTTCTCTAAGTATTTTGTTCATGTAATCATGATTTTTAACATTTCTGCCCCGTAAGAATTAGGAAATAAAATCTTTAAATCTAAAACAAAGAACTCCCTAACCTGAGAAAAACCTTAGACATAAGAAAAGAAAGATAAATCAGCTTTAGATTGAGCCTTTACATTTGAGTCAAAAACCAAAACAAAACCCTCTGTCCAAAATCATTGTGGAGTGAGGGTATTTTCATCCTAGAAAGGAAAGGTGATATATTTGAGTACAGAAAGCAGATAGTTGTGAAGAAAGAAGATCTGGATGTTTGAGCCCTGTAAATGAAAGAGATGAAATTAGTGACTAGGATCTATAGGTAGAATGGTGTGAGGTTGTGGGGAAAAATTGGGGGCATTTAACTTGGTGGTGTAGATGTTGCAGGATGATAAAAAGGAGAGTCAGTTCACTGTTAGGAAGGCTTTTTTTCCTTCTCCTCAAAGCCCCCAGTACATAGTTGTATATTCTAGTTGTAGGTCCTTCTGGTTGTGCTGTGTGGGACGCCGCTTCAGCGTGGCTTGATGAGCGGTGCTAGGTCTGCACCCAGGATCTGAACCAGCGAAACCCTGGCTGTTGAAGCGGAAGCCTGTGAACTTAACCACTCCGCTCTAGGGCTGGCCTCAGAAAGTTTTAAAATAAGGCAGGGAGTGAAGAGAGCAAGCTTGAGGGAACTTCTGTGGCATGTGTTGATCAAGATGGAAAGGTTAGCTTAGAGAAGCTGAGTATACACATCTGTATTCTCTGAATATAATACAGGCTAGTCAAGAAATTTCTAGGGGAATTGTCTGCATCAGAAGTTTTTGAAATGGAGGTTTTGATTTTTGAGCTTGAGTAGACTTTGTTCTCTGTGAATCCTAAAATCCTTTTTCAGCCCTCAAGTTTATAGACATAATAAAACTCTTCTGAGTTTTTACATGGCTTCCTTTGTACTTGAACACACTTACAGGTGTTTTTGTGCTGCCTCTGTCATTTTAGGATGACTAAAATAAAAGCTTCTAAAGAACTTTGTGGTTTGATATGGTATCTGTGCACAGCAGGAGTGATCTTCCCTGTATAGTTAGGATTTTAAAAGACTCCCTTTTGTTGCTAATTCTCACAAATCTTAGTGTCCCCAAATATTACTGATTTAACGGTTTCTAACGTTGTTTGGTACAAGAATCATTATGGATATTGAATTCTCAGTTTACTTCATTTTCTGATTTGTCATCATTTACATAGGCTTATTTCCAGTTTGACTTGAAATCTTAGATTGAGGTTCAGACTGTCACATGTTGCAAACATAGAATAATATTGTAGGGAGGGAAAAATCTTTTCCTTTTACCCTTCTAAGTTTTCAGCTGGGACTCTATAACAAAAGATAGATTAACGAGAAAAGCATAGAAATTGGTTTAATGTAAGTTTTACATGACTCAGAAGCCTTAATAAGGAAATGAAGACTCAAAGAAGCAGATAAGCCTGAGCGTTTTTATTTTTTTACTAGGCTTGATGAAGAGTGGAAAGTTGTGGGAAAATGTGATAGGACAAAAGGATATGAGCTAAAGGTAATAAACTGGGGGAAACGTAGCAAGGCCTGTTCATTTGTATTCCTCTTGCTGTCCCTCTGTCTTTGGAGATAAGGATGCACCTTTTCTCCAGGTGGAAGGAACGCATCTCTCACATGGGTCTTAAGACTTACTTTGGGAGAGACAGGGGAGGTCAGAGAATCCTTGCTGCACCTGCTATTTCTCAGATTCTTTCAGCTTAAAATATTCAGTCTGCCAAGATGCCATATTTGGAGTGGTGTGTCCTGAACCCCATCAGTATCACAGATGACAATTTCTGTTTATGGTCCAGTAACTTAGAACTCTATTCTTCACCTTAGAGTATTGATCCAAAAGTCATTAGAGTGTAACTATTATCCCACAATTTAGTATCACTAATTTAGTATTATATGCACTAAAATTGCTGTGTTGGCACCTTACTGTCTGATACCTTTGGCTCCTGCTTTAAGAAGTTGAATTTTGTTGGAGCCTGCCTAGCTATGCAAATGATAGTTTTCTGAATATTCTCCATAGTGGGCCAACATATTTTGTTGCTAAAATGTTATTTAAGTGTCTGTGGAAATGTACTACAGCATATTTCAGGCTCCCCCATTACCCACTAACCTCACTGAAATGTCTTATTTATAATAATGCTACTGTCTTACTGACTTTGTGCCAAATGGAATGAGTTTTCTTCTATTTAGCCTAGGATTTATGTCTTGAGTTTTTACTATTTTAGTTGAAGTCATATAAAGAAAATATCTATTATATTCTAGGGAACTTTGCCACAATTAAAGATTATCACTTTGAAATTTAGTAGTATTTTATAGTATTCAAAGTGTTCTCACATGTATTTTCTCATTTGTTAGAGGTTATATCAATATTTTTCCTATGGTAGGAATAGTAGCCCAGTCTATCATCACTTATCAAGTTATGCTCTGTCATACTTTTAAGATATAACTTATATTTGGCACATATAATTATCACTAAAAATACAGGCAAGAGTTGTTTTGTAAACTTTATAATCAGGAGATAATAAATCTTGAAGGAAAACTAGAGTATATGTAATTATTAACCACGCTATTTAAAATCTTTTTGTGCATGCAAACTTATTTTCCTATGTTTTTACCTATGGTAGGTCCAGTGTTTTCAGTAATTATTATTTCATAGGTAGTTCTAAGATTATGTAATTAAAATAGGAGGAGGAAAAATTTTTGTGTGTGTGTACTATATGCCATAGTTGCATATATGTGTATATATACATACATAGAGTTGATCCTCATTATTTGTGGATTCTGTATTTGCTAACTTTCCTACTAACTAAAATTTGTTGTAACCCCAGAATTGATACCTGTGGCACTTTTGTGGTCATTTGTGGACATATGGAGAGCTGTGAAAAATTTGAGTCAATGTAATATGCATGTTCCCAGTTGAGGTCAAACAAGGCGATGCTCTGCCCTCTTGTTTCAGTTCTCATACTATAAACAAGTGTCCTTTTCGTAGTCTATTTATTGCCACGTTTTTCTCATTTTTGTGCTTTTTGTTGGTGATTTCACTATTTAAAATAGCCCACAGACGTAGTGCTTAAGTGTTGTCTCGTGTTCCTAAGTGCGAGAAGGCTTTTTCTGCTTATGGAAAAAATAACCGTGTTAGATAAGCTTCATTCATGTATGAGTTATAGTGCTGTTGGCTGTGACTTCAGTGTTAATGATTCAAGAGTGTATGTTAAATAAGGTGTCTTTAAACAGAGATACACATAGAACAATGTTATGTATTGATTGGTTGATGAAAATGTGACCAGAGGCTGTTAATTGATTTGTCCAATATAGTAGCCAAAATTCAGGGTCTGGCTCCAAAGTCTGTACTTTTTTTAGATTACACTATCTGCTTTGCCTAAGAAATATTATATAAAAGCACATGTAAATGTATTTTGACATTCAATTAAATTGCAGGAATAGTAAGTTTTTCCCTCACATCTTTCTATTTGAAAATTAAATTGTCTTCATTTTAAAGTAAAATTCAACATTATGTACTTTCTTGTTTTAACAGTTTAAATACTTTTTTCTTCAGTGAACGATTTATTTAAAATGACATATAATAGTTAGGATAACTTTTTCTAGATAGTTTTTTTTATTTCTCTTTTGGGTTTTACGTTTAAGTAGTCTTGACTGGGAAATGTGAAATGGCAGTTTCAGTTTCCTTAAGTAAGATCTTACATGTTTAGAGTGTCTGATGTCTCTAGAAGAAAACAGTGTCTGTTGATTCTTAAGCTTTTCACTCCTTTTTTTCCCAGAAAAGTACATGGAGAAATTAGAAAAAAACTTTATTTAAAAAATAAAAGAATAGAATGATACACATTTGCTTCAAAAGGAATCATGAGATTTCCTTAACAGCGCTTACTTATCCTCTCCATTTTTCTCCTAGAGGTAGAATTGCATAATTGCCTAATGCTGCTTATTGCTTATAGTAAACAGAAGAATTAGGCTGTATCTAACAAAAAATGAAAATAGGAGACTGAGAAAAAAATAAAAAAGACTAACCCTTGACAATAATCAAAAAGTCTAACGTCTATTCAAAATACGTATATCCAAAGAAATGTTGAGCAGTTGCAAAATTAAGCTTGAAGGGAATATCTTTTAAATGGGATTGCACAATTAAATAAATTAATTTATACACAGAAACTGAGTGAATTTTATTGCTTTGTCTTACATATCCAGACTCTTTTCAAACATGGCTTCCCACTAAGGCTTCTGGGTTTAAATTGGAGGATGAGGCCTGCTGGCATTTCTGAATATGCATTTGTAACTCTATATATCCTGCCTGAAGTATGAAAACATCTGTAGAAGGGTGATGAGTTTTTAAGGCAATGTTCGATAATTGTGTTTTTACATGTGAGGTCCAGTTTAGGAGAAAAAGATTATACCAAGCTTCATTTAAAAAAAGAGAAGTTGTGTTTTTCTTTCAAAACCAGGCAATGATATATTTACAGACAGTTACCTATCACTGAAGGTTTTCCCCCTAGAATCTTAAGTCTATGTATCTAGTACTCTTTTAGCATTTTCAACAGTATTTGCTAGTAAAGCTACCCCTTTATAACAAGTTTTTTGTGGTTTAAGATTGAGAGGTGCTTAGAGGAGAGGAATTTTAGGAATTTGGAGGTAGTGAGGTGAGTAGCATCAGAGTTCAGGTACAGATAAGAAACTTCTCTGTCCTTGGCCCCTCTCTCCTGGGCGGCCTACCGCCCAAAAGACAGTTCCACTAAGATCCATAGATGTTGGGAAAGCAGGAGTAGGGGTAACTGTTGATTTTTTTGCATGTGGAATAGACGAGAACTCAAGAATTTGAAAGGTAAGTGCACCATAAGACACATGTATTCTCATTTTAAAGTTCATTAAATATTTTTCTTAAGCTCACTTCAAAAAGCAGAAAACGCTTCCAAAGAAACTTGTGAGTAACAGTTGCTATTTATCTTATCCTGTAGCTAATTTGAAGTACTTATTACAGAGTTCTTCAAGTTGCCATTTCCAGTATCTGATCATCAATGAAATGTGTATATTGTTATAAAATAATAAAGATAAGGAGCTAGATATTAGCAGCAAGGTAGCAACAAAGATATGAGGACCAGATGATGACTCAGGGATTTTTAGCAAAGATGTCTCTAACTTCATGCTTTGATATGTGACCTCTGTTCCAAAAACAGCATTGACAGGTGTAATATTAAAAGATAACATACCTAAGCTCAAAAACAAGTTTAACATCTCTTTGGAATAGAAAAGCAAAGTGTATTGTGCATAACGTAACTCTAGGGCCAGAAGTTGGCAATGATGAGCACAAACTAGGTTCCTGTGGGGTTAAGAGGGTCCGAAAGTATCTCGTGAGATCAGAACCAGGCTCCCCTGCTTGAAGCCAGGGGTTCTCTTTCCTTGAAAGGAGACCACAAAAAGACCGTCTTGCTTCTTGGGGCTAAGAATTTTTTCATAAACTGTAGACCTAAGGAATATGAGAATGAAGACACCCTTATGACCAGGACTTAGCTAAGGTCATTTGCTCTATGACGAGATCTGCAACATCCCCAATATCTTTGCAGAGTTAGAGTTTCAAAATACTATCATAAAACCTAGTTCTGGACTAAGAGCGAGAGATAGATATCAAGGGGAAAATACCTGAAAATATGCTGGAGAAGAGGTGGTGAGTTTGAATTGGGGAGAGAGAGAACACACAAAAAAATCTGAGCCTGCAAACTCAAGTTTCAAAACATATGGAAAAAAAAATCTAATACTGAGGAAGGTCATTAGAAATGATCCAAAAATGGATCATTATACTTAAGACCCTTATATGTGGGGAAAAACACCTATAGGTGAAAAATTTGAAGAAAATGTATTGTCTTTGTGACCTTGGTATAGAAAAGGATTTCTTTAAAAAGGTAGAAAAACCCTGAAATAATAAAATCAGTAAACTTAATTACATTAAATTAAAAAATTCTTTTCAACAGGAGACACCTCAAAATGAAAAAAAGAGCTACAGATTGAGAAAGACATTTGTAACATATATAATCAAGTAAGGATTGTTATCCAAAATATGAAAAACACGTTTATAAAAACTTAATTCAAATAGAAAATGGGAAAGGATTTGAATAGGCAAGTCACGTAATAGGAAACCTGGATGGTTAATAACATCTGAAATGATGCATCATTAGTGGAGGAAATGCCAGAAAGAGGATAAAAAAACTCTCGAGGGTCTGACGTTAGCAATTAAATGCTGTGGCTGGAAGCAACACATCACTTATGCTCTGAGTTATCTGGATGAGCAGAGCTTGCCTGTTGACCGGTAGCACATGGAGCAAGAGAAGAAATAAACCTTTGTTGTTGGAAACCACTGAGATTTTGTGATTGTTACTGCACCTAATCTAGTTAAATTTTGACAGCAAGGAAGTAAGTGGCTTCAGGATTAGGATGAAGGGGAGAATTTTAAGTATATGTCCTGATACACCTTTAAAATAATATATGCATGTACCACTTATTTTAAAAAGTAAAATGACTCTCCTTACTGTATACAGACTGGATAGTGAGAGGATGTGGAGAAACCAGTAAGGAGGCTATCAAAGTTGTTTAGGCAAGAGAGGATGGTAGAACTGGGATGGTGCATTGGATAGAGATTAATATGTATAGTTGGAATATAGAGATATTTTGGAGGTAAAATTTACTGCATTTGGTGATTAATTGGATATTATGTATTTCTGCAATGAAATTTTTATAATGAGCATGCAATACTTTTGTAGGCCCAAAATAAAGTAAGTAAAAAATAAAGAAGTAGGACTGTAACAAGGTTTCATTATCCTCTGAGTCTTAAAACCTTTTCATTCCTATATTATCATTTCTCTGAAGTAGTTTGATTTCTTCTCTTCACTTGCGCCTTTATTTCCATTCTCATAGCACTTCTCTAGTTAAGAATTTTATTATGCTTCCACTGCATCATTATAAGAAATACCTTTTATTGTTTCACCCACCTCCTGTCTATTCCTAATACAGTTCTTCCATATTTTGAGCAGTCTAATCTTCCCCAGGTATAATTGCAGTGTCATTTTTACATGCTCTAGGAAGAATTGTAGCAGTCTCCTGTCTGCAGACCAAAGTTTATAGGACAGCGTATAACATTCTACCTTACTAATCTTACCTTTTCCTGTTACTCCTTCCCTAACACACACATATACATACATACATACATACATACATACATACGTATGCGAATGCTCATCCTCTGTAGTTCTTCAGAATTTATGGTTCCTGTCTGTTCCTATGGTTCTGTTCATATTGTACTTGAATGTCTTTGTACCTCTTTATATCTTAATTGGATTTTTTTGGTCCATTACAAATCTTCTATCTTTCCTCATGCCTCTAGCTACAAGCTTTTGCATGTGCCCATAGCATTTTATTTACTTCTCTCATGGCACTTTTCCTTCCAAAACTGTTCTTTTGTTTTCTGGCTAAGTTACTGACATTACTATTTACCCTGTTGCCTAGGGCACAAGTAAAGGGGTGATCTTTCGTTCTTGATTATTCTTTTTAACTTCCATGCTTTTTTCCACAAGAGCATCCAACTAGACATCAAGGTAATCCTATCATTTCTAAGGAAATTATCTAACATTATCTGGAAACAACTATAGCATATATGGGATACAGAAATTATTTTCTTTTTTTTTCTTAAAGATTGCCACTTGAGCTAACAACTGTTGCCATTCTTTTTTTTTTCCCTCCTTTCTGCTTTTTCTCCACAAATCCCCCCAGTATATAGTTGTATATTTTAGTTGTAGGTCCTTCTAGTTGTAGTATGTGGGACGCCGCCTCAATGTGGTCTGATGAGCGGTGCCACATCCGCACCCAGGATTCAAACCAGAGAAACCCTGGGCCACTGTAGTGGAGCGTGTGAACTCAACCACTCGGCCATGGGGCCGGCCCCCAGAAATTATTTTCTCAACTCTTATAATAACCTTGAGGAATTTTTCTTATTCCCATTATACAGATGAGGGAACTAAAGTTGAACGAGGCTAAGTAACTTGTACAAGGTTACATGTTAAAATTTTGTGTGACTTCAAGGCCTTTGCTAGTTCTATTTCTAATATTCCATAAATATTTCTCTAATTCATTCCCTTCTCCTTATTTCTCTCTGGATTATTGCAGTAGCTTTCTAACTGGTACAATGCCTCTCTTCTCTCCCTGCCCCAATCTCTTTTTCATACTCTGCCAGAGTACTTTTCTAAAATACAAATCTGTTCATTTTATTCCCCTGCTTAAAATTCTTCAGTGGTTCCCTGTGGCCCACAAAATGAAGTTTAAATTCCTTATCATGGCGCATCCACCATCTGGTTCCTGCTTACATTTTCAGCATCATTTCCTACTACTCTCCCTGCCCCACTCTGCATTCCAGCAACTCTGAACTATTTATGGTTACTGGAACTTAACACGTTCTCTCCAAACTTTTGCTTTTGGAATTTTCCCCTTGCTTGGAATTTCCTTCTCTCCTGGTCTGCCTTGTGATTTCTTACTTATCTATCACAATTCAGCTCAAGCTACATTTCTGTGATGTGGACATTGAAAGATATTCTTTGACATTCTATAGCGGGATGAGGCAGTGTTAGGCTTGTCTAAGTCCTCTTTTTTTTTTTGCTTCCGTTAGAGCATTTACCACATTGTACTTTGTTTCTCTCATCTATTAGACAGTGAGCGGGGTCCTTGAGGGCAGAATTTTTTTCTTGAACTCAAGATGAGTATCTTTTGAACTCTAGTCTCCAGTTTAGTGTCTGGCATAGTAGGTACTTGTATTAATCTGCTTGGGCTGCCATAACAGAATATCATGGACGGAGTGGCTTAAACAACAGAAATTCATTTTCTCATAGTTCTGGGGGGTTAGAAGTCTGAGACAGGGTGCCAGCATGATTGGGTTCTGGCGAAGGTTCTCTTCCTGATTTGTAGATAGCCGCCTTCTCACTGTATGCACCCATGGCCTTTCCTTGGTATGTGGATATGGAGAGAGAAAAATCTCTCTTCCTCTTCTTATAAGGCCATCAGTGCTACTGGGTTAGGACCCACCCTTAGGACCTCATTTAACATTAATTACCTCCTAAAAGCCTCGTCTCCAAGTACAGTCATATTGGGGGTTGCAGTGAATTTTGGGGAATACAGTGAATTTATGGGGAACACACCCGAGTCCATAGCAATATTCAATGGTTGTTGAAAGAATTGTTAAATTCTTTTTATTTATGATTCGCTGTTTACGTGATTGTCTTTGCCATTAGGTTATATATTTCTTGAGAGTAAGGACTGTTCCTAGTTTTGTATTCCTCAGACTGTGAATATGTGGATTTTCAATAGTTGTTGAATGAGCTAAGGTAATTTGCACTATAACATGAGATGGATGACGAGTTATTTAAGTCATCACTCCTGAGTGCCCAAGGAGGGCTTCTGGACTCCTAATTTTGACTGACTTTTTTCCACTGCAGATCTCTTATTCTTTGTCTTTGTATTTCAAGGCAAACATTCTTACCAGCATCTGATACCCTTTCAGAAGTAGTCTGCTTATATATAAGTACTATATATATTTATTATTATTATTGGGTTTTTGTCATTAAAGATAATAAATTATATAAAATATCTAGCATGATATAATACAAGATAGTAGATTTTTTTTTTTAAGATTTTATTTTTTTTTCCTGTTTCTTCCCAAAGCCCCCCAGTACATAGTTGTATATTCTTCGTTGTGGGTCCTTCTAATTGTGGCATGTGGAACGCTGCCTCAGTGTGGTTTGATGAGCACTGCCATTTCTGTGCCCAGGCTTTGAACTGATGAAACACTGGGCCCCCTGCAGCAGAGCTCGCAAACTTAACCATTCGGCCACCGGGCCAGCCCCAGGATAGTAGATTTTAAATCACAGATAGTAGTTTCCTTCCCCTTCCTTTCAGGAAGAAGTGGCTTCCTAAGGGCTCATGCAGTCAGAAAATTCCTATATAATTTGTTTTCACTTTATAGTTTAAAATATTGTTAATTTTCAGATCACAAAGGTTCCCCATATTCACCTATAAGTAGAAAAGTAATATCTAACATCATGTAATGAATTATTTCTTACCAGTTATTTGAGGTTATTGTATATCATGATGTTTCATTCCATTAGCACAGTGGTGCTAAACCAGGGGTGATTTTGCACCCCAGGACATTTGGCAATGTCTGGAGACATTTTTGTTTTAACAGCTAGAGAATGCTACTAACATTTACTAGATAGAAGCCATGGATACTCCTAAACATCCTACAATGCACAGGATAGCCCCCACATCAAAGAATTCTCTGGCCCAAAATGCCGGTAGTGCTGAGATTGAAAAACCTTGCATTAGCATAAATAATGAATTGAGCATAAATCATGGCCTCTCTCATTCTTTCTGTAATTATAGTCTATGTTGATTCTTCATTTTCTGATTTTATAATTTTAAATCTAAAGTAATCCTAGATTAGATGTTACCTAATGTGCAACAGATGTGTACATCTTTTCTGTTTCTCAGATTCTAATCTTAAGATATTTAAAGTCATTTTATCATATAGTGTTGGCACTTGCTTTGCAAGTTTTCACCTTAATTAAAAACATACCAAAGGCAGCAGCAGGTCTGTTTTTCTTAAACTAAAATGATAAAGTGATTCTTAACTGTTCAGTATACTTTGCTGCTTTGAAGTTTAACTTGACCCTATTCCATAGCCCGCTGAGGCTGAAATTATATAGCCATCTGCCAGCTGGTAAAGTAGCAGCTGTTTAGGATGTTCAAGAGTTACTTTGCCAGATTGGAGGCAAGCAAGACCTATGTCTAAATTTCATCTTTACTGGACCTCCAGGCTCTTTAGGGCTATTAGTAATAGAATTTTTCTTTGGAAATTGGCAGTTAGATGATGAAGGTGGTTCCTGGTGGAAGTGAAGTCATGAAAAGTAGGTGACATGAACATCTCTGTATTGAGTGATTAAGTTTCAAGAAGATGAGAATTTTAGGGGGAAGACAAGAGAATAGACAGAGGTAGAGTCTAGTGATATCGTATTATAATATTTGGCTTAACTTTTCATTTTAGAAACCCACACTGCTAAAACTACAGGGTAACACAACTAGTAGCTGGGAGATCAAGATTTGAGTCCATCCAATCTGGCTCCAGTCTATGCTCTTAACCTTCACATTGTACTGCCTCTCAACTGCCATCCTCCCTTTCCCTTCCCACAGCCCTCCTCACCCTCCATCTACAAGAGGAGGAACAGGTTAGAAAACGGAGAGAGAGGGGAAATGATGCATTCATTTTGGGAAATTCTGAGTGTGAGATGGTTGTGAATTACCAAGTTAAAATGTCTGGAAGATTATTTGATGTACTAATCTGGAGCTCAGGAAAAAGATTTAAGTTTGAGATTTGTAAATCATTAGTCAACAGCTGATATTTAAAGCTAGTGAGTTGTTCAAGGGATGAAGTGTAGAGTGAAGAGGAAAGGGAATAGAACCCTGGAGATTACCAACATTTAGGGAGCCCGTAGAGGTGGAGGGGCTTGCAAAATAGACTAAGAAGTGACCAGAGAGATAAGAAAATCAAGATTAAAAATTCAGATTAGGGGCTGGCCCCGTGGCCGAGTAGTTAAGTTTGCACTCCGCTGCAGGCAGCCCAGTGTTTCATCAGTTCAAAGCCTGGGCGCGGACATGGCACTGCTCATCAAACCACGCTGAGGCAGCGTCCCACATGGCACAACTAGAAGGACCCACAACTAAGAATATACAACTATGTACTGGGGAGCTTTGGGGAGAAAAAGGAAAAAATAAAATCTTAAAAAAAGCAAAATTCAGATTAAAAGCCAAGGAGAAATGTATGGTGATTAATGTCAAATGTCTTAGGGGCCATTAATGGAAGTTAGGGCTAAAAAAGTGTCCATTGAATTGGATTAGAAAGTCACTCTTTTAAGAAGTTTTGTTGGAATACGGTTTGTTTACATAAAGATGTATACATGAGCTTCCACTTAGAAATAGATTAGTCGCTCGTAAAATATTCATTAATTCAGGAACCTTTTAGAAAATAGGGTAATCTTTCCTGTTTCATTCTGATAACCATCTTATAAAGGAATCATTAATGAGCTAGGATTAGGGACAGTGATCTCTTCATACAGCAGTGTACAATCTTATGTGGTAATTCTGGTAGGAAAACAGGCATGTAAACATCTAACTACATATAGAAATAAACTTGTGGATGACCATTTTAGTAGATAAAGTCATTGTTGTGGGTTGAGTTGTCTTCCCCAAAAAGGCACGTTGAAGTCTTAACCTCTAATGCCTGTGAATACGACCTTATTTGGAAATAGGGTCTTTCCTGATGTCATCAAGTTAAGATGAAGTCATACTGAATTAGGATGGGCCCTAACCCAACATGACTGATGTCCTTATAAGAAGAGGTAAAGACAGAGACACACGGGGGAGTCCACTGTGACAGCGGAGATTGGAGTGATGCCATCTACAAGCCAAGGAACACCCAAAGATTACTTCACTTCCACCAGGAACCACCTTCATCATCTAACTGCCAATTTCCAAAGAAAAATTATATTACTAATAGCCCTAAAGAGCCTGGAGGTCCAGGAAACTTAGAAGAGCGTAGGCATGATTCTCCTCTATAGGTTTCAGAGGGAGCACGGCCTTGCTGACACCTTGATTTTGAACTTCTAGCCTCCAGGACTGTGAGACAATAAATTTCTGTTTTTAAGCCACTCACTTTGTAGTACTTTGTTACTTGAGCCCTAGGAAAGTAATACAGTCATCCATCATTATCTTGAATGACAGTAAAGAAATTCAATGGGATTGAAGGTAACTCTGAGTTTTTAAAAAAATTAATCTTTTGAATAAAGCCTAAAGGTGTTGCTGAAATCCATTAATGTCTCTGGGCTCACCTGAATTCCTGACAAGAGAGAGACTGGTCTTTCCAATAGCAATGGTATTATAAGTCAGACGAGTTGCCTGTTAGCTGGTGCATCCAGTAGTGATCTGGAACATGAACAATATTTTTGTATTTTAGATTATAGGCATACCCCGTTTTATTGTGCTTCGCAGATAGTGCTTTTTTTTTTTTTTTTTAACGAAGATTAGCCCTGAGCTAACATCTGCCGCCAATTCTCCTCTTTCTGCTGAGGATGACTGGCCCTGAGCCAACATCTGCGCCCATTCTCCTCTGCTTTATAATAAGCGGTGCCAGGTCTGCGCCTGGGATCCGAACTGGCGAACCCCCGGCCGGCCGAACCGGAATGCATGAACTCAACGACGTGCCACCAGTCCGGCCCACAATGGTGCATTTTTAACAAGACTCCCACCAGCAAAAATAGTACGACTTGCTGAAGGCTCAGATTGATGGTTAGCATTTTTTAGCAATAAAGCATTTTTTAATTAAGGTATGTACATTGTTTTTTAAGACATAATGCTGTTGCATACTTAATAGACTACAGATAGTGTAAATATAACTTTTTTTTTTTTTTTTTTTATTTTTTTTTTTTTTTATTAATGTTATGATAGATTACAACCTTGTGAGATTTCAGTTGTACATTTTTGTTAGTCATGTTGTGGGTACACCACTTCCCCCTCCGTACCCTCCCCCCACCCCCCCTTTTCCCTGGTAACCACCAATCAGATCTCCTTCTCAATATACTAATTTCCACCTATGAGTGGAGTCATATAGAGTTCGTCTTTCTCTGACTGACTTATTTCGCTTAACATAATACCCTCGAGGTCCATCCACATTGTTGTGAATGGGCCAATTTCGTCTTTTTTTATGGCTGAGTAGTATTCCATTGTGTATATATACCACATCTTCTTTATCCAATCATTAGTTTCTGGGCATGTAGGCTGGTTCCACGTCTTGGCTATTGTAAATAATGCTGCAATGAACATAGGGGTGCAACGGACTCTTGAGATATCTGATATCAGGTTCTTAGGATAGATACCCAGTAATGGGATGGCTGGGTCATAGGGTATTTCTATTTTTAACTTTTTGAGAAATCTCCATACTGTTTTCCATAGTGGCTGTACCAGTTTGCATTCCCACCAACAGTGTATGAGTGTTCCTCTTTCTCCACAACCCCTCCAGCATTTGTCGTTCTTGGTTTTGGATGTTTTTGCCAATCTAACGGGGGTAAGGTGATATCTTAGTGTAGTTTTGATTTGCATTTCCCTGATGATTAGCGATGATGAACATCTTTTCATGTGTCTATTGGCCATATTCATATCTTCTTTTGAGAAATGTCTGTTCATGTCCTCTGCCCATTTTTTGATCGGGTTGTTTGTTTTTTTGTTGTTAAGCAGTGTGAGTTCTTTGTATATTATGGAGATTAACCCTTTGTCGGATAAGTGGCTTGTAAATATTTTTTCCCAATTAGTGAGCTGTTTTTTTGTTTCAATCCTGTTTTCCCTTGCCTTGAAGAAGCTCTTTAGTCTGATGAAGTCCCATTTGTTTATTCTTTCTATTGTTTCCCTCAACTGAGGAGTTACAGTGTCCGAAAAGATTCTTTTGAAACTGATGTCAAAGAGTGTACTGCCTATATTCTCTTCCAAAAGACTTATTGTCTCAGGCCTAATCTTTAGGTCTTTGATCCATTTTGAGTTTATTTTGGTGTGTGGAGAAAAAGAATGGTCAATTTTCAATCTTTTGCATGTGGCTGTCCAGTTTTCCCAGCACCATTTGTTGAAGAGACTTTCTTTTCTCCATTGTAGGCCCTCTGCTCCTTTGTCGAAGATTAGCTGTCCATAGATGTGTGGTTTTATCTCTGGGCTTTCAATTCTGTTCCATTGATCTGTGGACCTGTTTTTGTACCAGTACCATGCTGTTTTGATCACTGTAGCTTTGTAGTATGTTTTGAAATCGGGGATTGTGATTCCGCCGGCTTTGTTTTTCTTGCTCAGGATTGCTTTAGCAATTCGCGGTCTTTTGTTGCCCCATATGAATTTTAGGATTGTTTGTTCAATTTCTGTGAAGAATGTTCTTGGGATTCTGATTGGGATAGCATTGAATCTGTATATTGCTTTAGGTAGTATGGACATTTTAACTATGTTTATTCTTCCGATCCATGTGCAAGGGATGTCTTTCCATCTCTTTATGTCATCGCCTATTTCTTTCAAGAGAGTCTTGTAGTTTTCATTGTATAGATCCTTCACTTCCTTGGTTAAGTTTATCCCAAGGTATTTTATTCTTTTCGTTGCTATTGTGAATGGGATAGAGTTCTTGAGTTCTTTTTCTGTTAGTTTATTGTTAGTGTATAGAAATGCTACTGATTTATGCACGTTAATTTTATACCCTGCTACTTTGCTGTAGTTGTTGATTATTTCTAATAGTTTTTCTGTGGATTCTTTGGGGTTTTCTATGTATAAGATCATGTCGTCTGCAAACAACGAGAGTTTTACTTCTTCGTTACCTATTTGGATTCCTTTTATTTCTTTTTCCTGCCGAATTGCTCTGGCCAGCACCTCCAGAACTATGTTGAATAGGAGTGGTGAAAGTGGGCACCCTTGTCTTGTTCCTGTCCTCAGAGGGATGGCTTTCAGCTTTTGTCCATTGAGTATGATGTTGGCTGTGGGTCTATCATATATGGCCTTTATTATGTTGAGGTACTTTCCTTCTATACCCATTTTACTGAGGGTTTTTATCATAAATGGGTGTTGGATCTTGTCGAATGCTTTCTCTGCATCTATTGAGATGATCATGTGGTTTTTGGTTTTCATTTTGTTAATGTAGTGTATCACGTTGATTGACTTGCGGATGTTGAACCATCCCTGTGTCCCTGGTATAAATCCCACTTGATCATGGTGTATAATCTTTTTGATGTATTGCTGTAATCGGTTTGCCAAAATTTTGTTGAGGATTTTTGCATCTATGTTCATCAGTGATATCGGCCTGTAGTTCTCCTTCTTTGTGTTGTCCTTGTCAGGTTTGGGGATCAGAGTGATGTTGGCTTCATAGAATGTGTTAGGGAGTTCTCCATCTTTCTCAATTTTCTGGAACAGTTTGAGGAGAATAGGTATTAAGTCTTCTTTGAATGTTTGGTAGAATTCTCCAGAGAAGCCGTCTGGTCCTGGACTCTTGTTTTTGGGGAGGTTTTTGATTACCGTTTCTATTTCCTTACTTGTGATTGGTCTATTCAGATTCTCCATTTCTTCCTGATTCAGTTTGGGGAGATTGTAGGAGTCTAGGAATTTGTCCATTTCTTCCAGGTTGTTCAATTTGTTGGCATATAGTTTTTCATAGTATTCTCTTATGATCTCTTGTATTTCATTGGTATCTGTTGTGATTTCTCCTCTGTCATTCCTGATTTTATTAATTTGCGATTTCTCTCTTCTTTTCTTGGTGAGTCTGGCTAGGGGTTTGTCAATTTTGTTAATTCTTTCGAAGAACCAACTCTTTGTTTCATTGATCCTTTCTATTGTCTTTTTTGTTTCAATATCGTTTATTTCTGCTCTTATTTTTATTATTTCCCTCCTTCTACTGACTCTGGGCCTTGTTTGTTCTTCTTTTTCTAGTTCTGTTAGGTGTCGTTTGAGGTTGCTTACGTGAGCTTTTTCTTGTTTAGTGAGGTGAGCCTGTATTGCGATGAATTTCCCTCTTAGGACTGCTTTTGCTGCATCCCAAATGATTTGGTATGTCGTGTTCTCATTTTCATTTGTCTCCAGATAATATTTGATTTCTTCTTTAATTTCTTCAATGATCCATTGTTTGTTGAGAAGCGTGTTGTTTAGTCTCCACATTTTTGCACCTTTCTCTGCTTTTTTCTTGTAGTTGATTTCTAGTTTAATAGCGTTATGATCAGAAAAGATACTTGATATTATTTCAACTCTCTTGTATTTATTGATGTTTGCTTTGGTTCCCAAAATATGGTCAATCCTTGAGAATGTTCCATGTGCACTTGAGAAGAATGTGTAACCTGCTGTTTTTGGATGAAGTGTTCTATATATATCTATTAAGTCCATCTGGTCTAATTTTTCATTTAATTCTATTATTTCCTTGTTGATTTTCTGTCTGGATGTTCTGTCCATTGGTGTTAATGGTGTGTTGAGGTCCCCTACTATTATTGTATTGTTGTTGATGTCTTCTTTTAGATCTATTAAGAGTTGCTTTACAAATTTTGGTGCTCCTGTGTTGGGTGCGTATATATTTATAAGTGTTATGTCTTCTTGGTGGAGAGTCCCTTTTATCATTATATACTGTCCCTCTTTGTCTTTCTTTATCTGTTTTGCTTTGAAATCTACCTTGTCTGATATTAGTATAGCGACACCTGCTTTCTTTTGTTCATTATTAGCTTGGAGTATTGTTCTCCATCCCTTCACTCTGAGTCTGTGTTTGTCTTTGGGGCTGAGGTGTGTTTCCTGGAGGCAGCATATTGTTGGATCTTGTTCTTTGATCCATCCTGCCACTCTGTGTCTTTTGATTGGGGAGTTCAATCCGTTTACATTTAGAGTGATTATTGAGACGTGGTGGCCTACCACTACCATTTTGTGTCTTGTTTTCCGGTTTTCTTCAGTTTCCTTTGTTTCTCGTCCCATGGTTTAATCTGTTCTGATGTAGAGCTGCTACTCTCTGTTGTTGTCCTTCTACTTATCTCCTCTGCTCTTGGTTTTGTAGTCCCTTTCCTTTTTTGGATTTTTCAGGAATGAGGGTTTTCCTGAGGATTTCCTGAAGAGGAGGTTTTGTGGCAATGAACTCCCTTAATTTTTGTTTATCTGGGAAAGTTTTTATTTCTCCATCGTATTTGAAGGATATTTTCGCTGGGTAGAGAATTCTCGGCTGTAGGTTTTTGTCCTTCAGATTTTTGAATATATCATTCCACTCTCTTCTAGCCTGTAAAGTTTCTGCTGAGAAATCTGCTGATAGCCTGATGGGGGTTCCTTTGTAGGTTAGTTTCTTTTGCCTGGCTGTCCTTAATATTTTCTCCTTGTCGTTGACTTTTGCTAGCTTCACTACTATATGGCGTGGAGTTGGTCTTCTTGCATTGATAAAGTTTGGAGATCTATTGGCTTCTGTCACCTGAAGATCCATCTCCCTCACCAGATTTGGGAAGTTCTCAGCCATTATTTCTTTGAATAGGTTTTCTGCCCCTTTCTCCTTCTCTTCTCCCTCTGGTATACCTATAATCCTTACGTTGCATCTCCTAATTGTGTCTGATAATTCTCGGAGAGTTTCTTCATTTCTTTTAAGTCTTGCTTCTCTCTCCTCCTCTGCCTGCAACAATTCTATATTGCCATCTTCCAAATTGCTAATTCTTTCCTCCATATTATCGGCCCTACTGTTCAGAGCATCTAGATTTTTCTTAATCTCCTCTATTGTGTTCTTCATTTCCAGTATTTCTGTTTGGTTCTTCTTTATCGTATCAAACTCTTTTGTGACATAGCTCCTGAACTCGTTGAGTTGTCGGTCAGAATTCTCTCTTAACTCAGTGAGTATTTTAATGATGGCTGTTTTGAAGTCATCATCATTTAGGTTATATATCTCATTTTCTTTGGGATTGTTTTCTGTGTATTTGTTACTTTCTTTCTGTTCTGGAGATTTGATGTATTTTTTCATATTGCTTGATGATGTTGATTTGTGCCTCCGCATGGAGATAGAGTTTAGTTGCTCCTTTCACTTGTTTCAGCTGCTGCGGTGGGGGGAGCAGCTGTTTATACTTCACCAACCAGGAACCCTGTCCGTAGTTGCTAACTGGGCCTGGGCCCCTCTTCGTAGCCACAGTGGCCCTTTGGATTCCCTCCTCTGCCGTGGGGGCCGTCACGGGGGGCTTCAGACTGCAGGTGCCTACTGTTGTTGCCCACCTAGATGCGCTCTCTCCTTGGGGTCTGCAACGGTGTTATGGGCTTTTCCAGCGGCCAGGGGTGGGATCACTTTTATTTGTCGCTCGGTTGCTGTCGGCACCCACCAAATCTCACTTGTCCTCTATGGGTCGCAGGAGAGCTATTGGCATCTTCTACAGTCTGTGGTTAGTACACCTAGCTATGCTGCTTTTGCCCTGGGGTCTTCCAGCCTTGTGGCTGGCGGCTGGGTGCCTTCTACTGGTGCTGTGCCGAGGCTTTCCCTAAGGCTTCTGTGAGCCTGTAGGGTTTCCCCCTAGGCTACTAAGCTGGGTCTCTGGAACTCTCTCCAGCCCCAGTCCTCTCCGAGATCTCCGGCAATCCCTAGCCTCACCTGGTGGGCAACGGCAGCTGGGGGTCGCCCCGCCCTCTGGGCTTCTCTCCGGGCCTCTGCCGGGAGCTCTGAATGCTCAGCGTGGCCCCTCTGCTACCGGCAGACCTGTAAATATAACTTTTATATGTATTGGGAAACCAAAAAATTTTTGTGATTCACTTTATTGCAATGGTCTAGAACTGAACCAGCAGTATGTCCAAGTTATGCCTCTAATTGTCTATAGCCTGAATTGAGGCTTCTGTTTTCTTTGTTTCATAATGAATTTTGTTGATATTATATCATCTACCTAATAAATGTTCTTTGGGAAACTTGCAGTGGTTTTAATTGGATTAAAGCAATAGTTCTTTTCCTTGAAGAAGTGATGTAGTTGCGGGACAGCAGATAGCTCTGCTAGACAATGGAGGGATATTTGTTAGGTTTCCTTGCTTACAATGTCTGCTATGCCTCCAGATTTTCTCCTGTAAGATGAAAACTATGGGTATTTCCCATAAAAAATGCACATATCCACCTGTACTAAATTTCACAGCCTCTAGATTTAGAACCCCTGGAACAGAGATTAAGACTAAAGTTCAGTTCATAAGAGGCAGTGTCTATAGTGGTTGTGGTCGAGCAGAGGATAGTGAGCAACTCTTGGAGGGAAGAGCAAAGATGCTCTTTGTGGTAACATTCTCCTGACTAGGACCATGGCCTAGGTCCTAAAGTTTTCTACTCTAGGGCCTGGGCCTACCCTAAATTGATGTCTGGGCATTTTTCAATTGTTGATTTTAATTAATATTTTTTTTCCTGTTAGATCATTGAATTTTTAGCAAAGGCTGAAATTTGTTATTTTCTGAGGAAAAGTATTATAGAGATAGAGATAATGTATTACAAATAAGGAGAAAGAATATAACTTAAGGGAAATTGTTTACAAGTGAACTTGTGTTTTCCAAACTGATAACTGGTTGTATTCATTCTCAGGAACATTTGTAGATGTGGTTACATGGAGTTTATGGCTATGATCATAGACATCAGATATGTACAAATTAATCAAAAGAAGTATCAATTCTAGGAAGTGTCCACCCATCTATTCTCTGTGATGAGCATATGTGTCAGTACTGTATGTGTGTAGGGAATGGAAGATCACCCTCCACATCCTCACTTGTCCCACCAAGTTCTTTAATTTAATAATGAGCGTGGGGATGGGAGTCAACTCTAATTTGATTAAAAATACAGCCACCTGGCAAAAGAGAGTAAGTGCAAACTCAGTTGCAATTAACCTAGCCAATGGGTTATAAGCAGTAAGACTCCATGTTAACTACTGTGTTTTCATTCAAAAAGATATAATTTGTACTGAGCATTCACCCATTATGGTTTGGGAGAGTTTTGTCACCTGATCTTCTGAGTTGATCTATGGGCTGTGACTAACATTAAAAAAAAAGAAGAAATATTGGTATATTAGTATATTGCACATAGTAGGAAAAAATATTGTTTCATGAAGTTTTTATTTCACTTACAGGTATATGTATGTGTGTATTAGCCTGCCCTAGTGGTCTAGTGGTTAAGATTTGGCAGTCTCACTGCTGTGGCCCAGGTTTGTTTTCCAGTCTGTCAGTTGTCATACTGTGGCGATTGTGTGTTGCTGTGATGCTCAAAAGCTATCCCACCAGCAGGATCACACATGGTGGACGCGTTTCAGCAAAGCTTCCAGACTCAGAAAGACTAGGAAGAAGGACCTGGCCACCCACTTCCGAAAAAATTGTCCATGAAAATCCTATGAATGGCAGTGGAGCATTGTGGAGTATGTCTGATATAGTGCCAGAAAGTAAGAGGATAGTGGGGGAAAAAAAGGGCAGGGTTCCTCTCTGCCATACACAGAGTCGCTTGGAGTCAGAACTGACTCTTTGGAACTAACAAATGTGTGTACTGTGTCATGACAAAAAAGCATTTCTTACACTTTTTGTAAATTAACTATAAAATGGCACATTATTGGTAGCACATCTTTGGTAATAGTGATAATAAATTGGCCTTTTTCATGAAAAATATATTTTATCTTGAAAAAGAGATCTCATTGAGTTCTTGGCCTTGTGATTTGCAACACTGCATGGTCTATCTTTTGAATTTGTGAGTTCCTGAAAACACAGATCATCTATCAGAGATGCTACATGTGAGATGAATTCCTGCTTTTTTATGGAAAATTTGACTTCTCTGGTTCTTTCCAAGTAGTATTTTGTAATTCTAACTTATTTATGGTCCTATTCCTAGAAAATGATGTATTCTTTTTGTACAGTTTCTCCAGTTATACTGAAAATAACCTCAGCTTGAATTGGTTTTGTCGAACTTGGCAGTTTTGCAAGAACCATGACTATAGAATTCTTTATTGGGTCATTGCAAAATATTTTGTCTTGCAGTAGGAATTGTGCTTCACTCAGCTTGCTTTTTCTTAATTTCCATGCTTTCCCTTATTTTCCAAAGGGAAAATTCTTCTTTTTAGTAAGTTAGCATCTCTTTTGGGGCTTCCTTCAAAAGCCTTAAATTTACCTCTTAGTAATTTCAACTGATTGTTTGTATCTTTTCCTCTTCTATTTTTAGTTGTTGCAAATTTTAACCTGTTAGGTATTGTTTTGTAAAAGTGGTTTTTATTCATGTGTGATATTCTTTTCTACAACAGCTTTATGAGAAATAATTTACCTACCATATAATTCACCCATCTAAAATGCAGAATTCAGTGGTTTTTAGCATATCTACAGAGTTGTTCAAGTGTCACCACAGTCGATTTTAGAACGTTTTTATCACCCCCAAAAGAAATCCCATACCCATTAGCAGTAATTCTTCATTCACTCCTTCCTCCAGCCCCTGGCACCCAGTAATCTACTTTCTGTCTCTAAGAATTTGCCTATTCTGGGCATTTCATATAAATGGAATCATAGAATATGTGACCTTTTGTGTCTGGTTTCTTTCAGTTAGCATAATGTTTTCAAGGTTCATCCATGTTGTAGCATGTATCAGTAATTAATTTGTTTTTATTGCCTAATATTCCATTATGAATAGACCACATTTTGTTTATCCATTCATCAATTGATGGACGTTTAGGTTGTTTACACTTTTTAACTATTATGAGTAATGTGGTTATGAATATTCATATACAAGTTTTTGTATGAACATACGTTTTTATATCTCTTGGATATATACCTAGGATTGGAATTGCTGGATCATATTGGTTGAGCTGTAAAACTTTTTATATTCTGGATACTAGTCTTTTTTGAGCTATATAATTTGCAAATCTTTTTCTCATTCTGTGAATTGTCTTTTTTACTTTCTGCCTGTCATATTTTGAAGCATAAAAGTTTTTAATTTTCATGAAATCCAAACAATGTATTTTTCGTTTTGTTATTGTGCTTTTTTGGTGTTATATCTAAGAAATCTAAGGTCATAAAGAGATCTGCATATGTTTTCTTCTGAGAGTTTTGTATCTTTAGCTTTTACGTTTAGAGTCTATGATCCATTTTGAGTTAATTTTTTTTAAGATTTTATTTTTTTCCTTTTTCTCCCCAAAGCCCCTCAGAACACAGTTGTGTATTCTTCGTTGTGGGTCTTTCTAGTTGTGGCATGTGGGACACTGCCTCAGCGTGGTTTGATGAGCAGTGTCATGTCCGCACCCAGGATTCGAACCAATGAAACACTGGGCTGCCTGCAGCAGAGCGTGCGAACTTAACCACTCGGCCACGGGGCCAGCCGCTGAGTTAATTTTTTTATATGGTGTGAATTGGGAGATCCAACTTCATTCATTTGAATGTGGATATCCAGTTCTGCATGGATATCTAGTTCAGCCACTTGTTGGAAAGGCTGACTTTTTTCTCCTTTGAGTTGTCCTGGCACCCTTTTCAAAAATCAATTGACTATATACATGTAAGAGTTTACTTTTGAACTGTTAATTCATTTCATTGATATATATGCCTGTCTTTATGCCAGTACCACACTGGCTTGATTACTGTTGCTTTGTAGTAAGTTTTGAAATCAAGGAATGTGAGTCCTCCAATTTTGTTCTTTTTCAAGATTATTTTGGCTATTCGGAGTCCCCTGCATTTCCATGTCAATTCTGCAAGAAAGCAGCTGATATTTGATAGGGATTGCATTGAATATGTGCATCAGTTTGAGGAATATTGCCATTTTAGCAATATTAAGCCTTCCAATCCATTAACATGGATGTCTTTCTATTTATGTAGTTCTCCTTCAGTGTCTTTCAGTGATATTTTGGCCTTTTTAGTGTCTCTTTTGCTATATTCCTAACGTATTCTTTTTGATGCTGTCGTAAATGGAATTATTTTCTTAATTTCACTTTTGGATTGTTCATTCTAGTGTATAGAAATTCGGTTGATTTTTGTATATTGATCTTATATTCTGCAAGCTTGCTGAACTCATTTATTAGCTCTAACAGTTTTTTTGTGATTCCTTTGTATTTTCTATCTACAAGACCATGTCACTTGCAAATAGATACAGTTTTACTTCTTCCTTTCTAATCTGGGTGCCTTTTCTTTCTTTCTTTCCTTCTTTTCTTTTTTTGGGCTAGAATCTCCAGTACAATGTTCAATGGAAGTAGAGGAGCCGACATCTTTGTTTTGTTCCTAACCTCGGAGGGAACTTTTTCAGTTTTTCACCGTTAAGTATGCTGTTAGTTGTGGGTTTTTCATAGATGCCCTTTATCAGGTTAAGGGAGTCCCCTTCTATTTCTAGTTTGTTGAGTGTTTTAATCGTGAAGAGATGTATATTTCTTAAGATGTTAAATAAACATTGAGGGCTGACCTGGTGGCGCAGTGGTTAAGTTCACGTACTCTACTTCAGTGGCCTGGGGTTAGCCGGTTTGGATCCCAGGCATGGACCTTGGCGCTGCTGCTCAAGCTTTGCTGTGGCAGGCATCCCACATATAAAGCAGAGCGAGATGGGCATGGATGTTAGTTCAGGACCAATCTTCCTCAGCAAAAAGAGGAGGATTGGCAGTGAATGTTAGCTCAGGGCTAATCTTCCTCAAAACAAGCAAACCAACAAACAAAAAACACATTGAGTTAGTATTTATATATTTTCCCGCATATAAAATAATCATAATATTAGTCATTTAAACTTTTCTCTGTTTTCTTTCTTTCTTTGAAAGAAAAGCAGAGATGACAACAGGAGAGTTATTTGCAATAAGTATCTTTTTGAAATTAAAAACTATTGATTACTGTGGAATAGTCATTAATTTACTTCATTTGAAAATTACAAAATATATTGAAAGTGGGATAATGGAAATGTTTTCTTGAGAGAGTCACACACAACTTATCTGGGTCAACCTCTCGTTAAGAAAGGGGATTACTATAAGTGAACTTCAAAATTATTATTTTCTTCAAATTTCAATGATTCTGTGATTTTACAGCTCAGATGTATTATATAGCTCCCTCAACATGAAACCCTGTATCCATTAGAAGTTAATCTCTGTTCCCTTATCCCAGCCATCGGCATCTACCAGTTTACTTTCTGTCTCTATATCTTCACCCATTCTGAAGGTTTTTTTTTTTTTTTTAAAGATTTTATTTTTTCCTTTTTCTCTCCAAAGCCCCCCAGTACATAGTTGTGTATTCTTCGTTGTGGGTTCTTCTAGTTGTGGCATGTGGGACGCTGCCTCAGCGTGGTCTGATGAGCAGTGCCATGTCCGCGCCCAGGATTCGAACTGACGAAACACTGGGCCGCCTGCAGCGGAGCGCGCGAACTTAACCACTCGGCCACGGGGCCAGTCCCCTCTGAAGGTTTTTTATAAAGGGAACCATATTAATTTGTGGTCTTTTATGACTGACCTCATGGTTCATCCATGTTATAGCATATATCAATACTTACTTTTTTTTTATTGTGGGAAAAAACACATAGCATAAAATTCTCCCTCCCAACAATTTGCAAGTGTGCAACGACATGCACATTGTAGTGCAACAGGTCCCCAGAGCTCCCCTATCCTGCATGACTGAAACTCTAAACCCACAAAACAACACCTTCCCACCTCCCTCTAGGCCCTGGCAATCACCATTCTACTTTCCATTTCTATGAGTTTGGCTGCTTTAGACTCTTCATATAAGTCGAATCATACAATATTTGTGTTTTTGTAACTGCTTTATTACTTTTAGCATAATGTCCTCAAGGCTCATCCATGTGATAGTATATGACTGGATCTCCTTCCTGTTTTAAGACTGCATAATATTCCATTGTATGTATATACCACATTTTCTTTATCCACTCATCTATTGATGAAGATTTAGATTGCCTCTACCGCTTGGCAATTATGAATAATGCTGCAAGGAACGTGAATGCTATGGACTGAATTGTGTCCCCTCAAAATGTATATGTTGGAGCCCTAACCCCCAGTGTGACTGCATTTGGAGACAGGGCTGGTGAGGAAGTCATAACGGTTAGTGTGGGACTCTACTCTGATAGGGTGGTGTCCTTAGAAAAAGAATAGATACAAGAGCTCGCTCGCTCTCTGCCATGTGTGGACACAATGAGAAGATGGCTGTCTCAAGCCAGGAAGAGAGCCCTCACTAGAGAACCGAATCTGCTGGCTCTTTGAGCTTGGACTTCCAGCCTCCAGAACTGTGAGGAATAAGTTTCTGTTGTTTGAGTCATCCAGTCACTGGTATTTTGTTACAGCAGCCCGAGCTGACTAATATACTGGGTGTGCAGATATCACTTTGAGATTCTGCTTTCAATTCTTATATACCCAGAAGTGGGATTGGTGGGTCATACAGTAGTTCTATTTTAAATTTTTTGAGGAACCTTCATACTGTTTTCCATAGCAGCTGTACCATTTTACATTCCCACCAACAGTGCCCAAGAATTCCAGTTTCTCCAAATTCTTGGCAACACATTGTTTTCTGTTTTGTTTGTTTGTTTTGTTTTTTTATAGTGGCCATCCTAATAGGTATGAGGTGATATCTTGTGGTTTTGATTTGCGTTTCCTGATGATTAGTGATACTGAGCATCTTTTCCTATGCTTTTTGGCTACTTGTGTATCTTCTTTAGAGAAATGTCTATTCAAATCTTTTTCCCATTTTTAAATTGGGTTATTTCGTTTTAGTTATTCAGTTGTAGGAGTTCTTATCATATTCTCGATATTAACCTCTTATCAGATATATGATTTGCAAATATTTTCTCCCATTTTGTAGGTTACCTTTTCATTGTTGATGATTTCCTTTGCTTGGCAGAAGTTTTGAAGTTTGATGTAGTCCCATTTGTCTATATATACTTTTGTTGCCTATTCTTTTTTGTGTTGTATCCATGAAATCATTGACAAATCCGATATCATGAAGCTATTCTCCTATGTTTTCTTCTAGGAGTTTTATAGTTTCAGGTCTTACATTTAGGTTTTCAATCCATTTTGAATTAATGTTTGTATGTGGTGTAATATAAGGAAGGGTCCCACTTCTTTCTTTTGCATTTGGATATCCAGTTTTCCCAGCACCATTTATCGAAAAGACTGTTCTTTCCCCATTGTGTAGTCTTGGCATGCTTGTTGAAGATCATTTGACCATACGTGTGAGGGTTTATATCTGGGCTTTCTATTCTGTCTTATTGGTCTATGTATTTGTCTTTATGCTGGTACCATACTGATTGGATTATTGTGGCTTTGTAATGTTTTGTAATCAGAAAGTGTGAGGCTTTGTTCTTCTTTCTCAGAAGTGTTTTGGTTGTTTGGGGTCCTTTGAGATTCCATATGAGTACTTCACTTTTTTTTTATTATCCAAAAATCCATTGTATGGCTATATCACATTTTATTTATCCATTCATCGGTTGATAAAGACTTGGGTTGTTTTCAAGTTTTTTCTCTTATGACTAATGCTGCTATGAACATTTGTGTACGAGTTTTTTGTGGATGTGTGTTTTCAATTCTCTTGGGTACAAATCTCGGAGAATAATTGCTGGGTCGCATGGTAACTCTATGTTTAACCTTTTGAAGATCTGCCAGACTGTTTCTCAAAGCGATTGCACCATTTTATATTCCCACTAGCAATATATGATGATTCCAGTTTCTCTACGTCCTTGCCAACACTTTTTATTGTCATTTTCATTATAGCCATCCTAGTGGGTGCCATTGTAATTTCCTGAATGTATCACATAAAAAGATTTTTCAAGATTGTTGCAAGAAAGAATGTGCCTTTCTGTTTACTTATATTTCCAAATAGGGGATATTTCTACTGTTGATACATCTGTGCCTACTATCTCAGAAGATATACTGCATTGTAATACCCTTAGAGCAGGGTTTTTCTACCTTGGCATTATTGACATCTTGTGCCAGATAATTTTTTTGTGTGGGGAATTGTAAAATTTTTAGCTGCATCACTAGCTTCTACTCACAGATGCCAGTGGCACCAGTACCCGCAGTTGTGACCAAATTGTCTCCAAACATTGCCAGATATCCTCTGGCGGGTAAAATTGCTCCTGGTTGAGAACTTCACTGCCTTAGAAAAAGATAGTATTTTTCTTTGTTCATATCCTTTTTATCAGTCTAGATTTTGCTGTTTTGTGATTCACAATAATATTTAACTTTGCTCAGCAAAATTTTACAAAATTTAAATTTTTCAAAAAGGACAAATGGGTTTTTGCTTTATAATCTTGCTTAAAAATTCTCAGGGCAGTTTTTCCTTAATGAGTTTGAACTTAGATTCAGAGAATAGAAATAAAGTATCTTCATTTTATATTTTTTCTTTAGAAACTTTATTTTTGAAATAAAGATTTTTGGGCATATGTGCCTGTGAAGAAATTTTTAGAATTATATAACCCTAGAAGTTGAGTTAGATAGGACCTTAAAGAAAGTTTAATGTAACATTTTTTTATTGTTTAGAATGAAACCTGGAGAAATTATGTAATTTGTTTCAGGTGATTTTGTAACCTAATTGGTGACAGAGATAGTACCACAAGACCTATGATGTGTTGTTTCTTGGGGGAGGAGTTTTGTTTCTTTCTTTCTTTTGCTGAGGAATATTTGCCCTGACCTAACATCTATGCCGATCTTCCTCTATTTTGTGTGTGGGTCACCACCACAACATGGCTGCCATTGAGTGGTATAGATCTGCACCTGGGAACCCAACTCGGGCCACCAAAGCAGAGCGTGCTGAACTTAACCACTAGGCCATGGGGCTGGCCCCTGTTTGTTTGTCTTTTAGTGATAAAATTAAGTTTATTTAATATATGGAAATGGAAAGATTACTTTACTTTTGGGTAAAAGTTGATTTATAGTCTCACTTCATATTATATATACAAATAAATGATGGATTAAAGTGATATACAGTAAAAAAATAGTAGAAAAAAACAGTTGGACAATGAGAAAAGAAAAGTCATTATTTTAGGGGAGTGAAAATACTCTGTATGATCCTATAATGCTGGATACATGTCATTATATATCTGTCCAAACCTGTAGAATGTACAACACCAAGAGTAAACCTAAGGTAACTGCAGACTTTGGGTGATTGTGATGTGTCAATGTAGGTTCGTCAGTTGTAATAAATGTACCACTTTGCTGGGGGATGTTGGTCATGAGGGAGGCTGTGCATGGGTTGGCTCAGAGGGTATATGGGAAATCTCCGTACCTTCCTCTCAATTTTACTGTCAACTAAAACTGTTCTAAAAAATAAAATCTTAAAAAAAACCCAGGAGGAATTAATCAAACTTTTTTTAAAAAAATAGAGGTGCACACATCAAATCTCTGGAAGGAAAAGGCCTTTCTGTATTTAGTGTGATGGGAGAATTAAAAAGAAAATGTTGATAGATTGACAATGTAAAAGTTCAGCCTTTGCTTTTTTTTTTTGTTTTTTTGGAAGATTATTCCTGAGCTAACATCTGCTGCCAATCCTCCTCTTTTTGCTGAGGAAGACTGGCCCTGAGCTCACATCTGTGCCCATCTTCCTCCACTTTATATATGGGATGCCTACCACAGCATGGTTTGCCAAGTGGTGCCATGTCTGCACCTGGGATCCGAACCGGTGAATCCCGGGTCGCCAAAGCGGAACGTGTGCACTTAACCACTGCACTACTGGGCTGGCCTCAAGCCTTTGCTTTTTAACAAAATAAAACTTCTGTGTTCCATTACATCATTAGGAAGACTTGTTCTTTTGATTCCTAGTTCAGTGCTTTCTCCATTACACCATGTTTTATTCAAGCAATAAGCTCTTCCTACCCAATTTAATTTGTTGTGTTCTTTCAGGAACAGATCATATTGTGAAATATATAGTTGTCTATATAATTAAGTAGTTTGGTAGGAATTTATATATGAATGAACAGCTGAGTTCAATAAAAGCCTAGGGGTTGCTTGTAAGAATTTATATTCCTAGATATCTAGGAGTGTGGAGATATATATACTGTATATTGATGTGGATATACTTATTAAAATGACCTTTGAGCAAATAGCATGTATATTTTACTTAGGACTTTGGGAGATGTTTAGTGGGGTTTGTTTTAGCTGGGTAATAGATGGTAGGTTATGGCTGCGTTGTCTTTTTTTTTTCCCCATGTAGATTATTAAAGTTTAATTTACTTAAAAATAAAACTCACCCTTTTAAGTATTCAACTTGTTAAATTTTGGCAAGTGAATACCATTGTGTAACTACCACCACAATCAATAAGAACATTTTCATCATCCTCAAAATTTTCTGTCTTGCCTGTTTACCTTTGCTTCCTACTCTCATGCCTTGCTCCAGACTACCATTGACGTGTTTTCTGTCTATGATTTTATCTTTAGTATTTCGTGTATGTGAAATTAATTTATTATTATAATAAATTAACTAATGTAGAATTAACTGTTCGTTTAGAAATATATCTTATGCTTCTTCCTCTTGAAACTAAATGACTTTCATAGTGAATTAGACATTTTTGTATTTGTCTCTAGTATTTTATACAGAAATCATACAGTGTGCATTCTTTGGTGTCTGACTTATTTCATTAGCATATGTTTTTTAGATTTACCTATGTTGCATGTATTTGTAGTTCATTCATTTTTGTTGCTGAGTAGTAGTCTTTAGGCTAATGTGAGTAATGCTGCTGTGAATGAATATCATATATACTGGTCTTTGTGTGAGCATATGTTTTCATTTCCTAGAATACTTATGAGGGAAATTCCTGAGTGGCATGGTAAGCTTTTATTTACGTTTATAAAAAAACTGCCCCAAACTTTCCCAAAGTGGCCATATTGTTTTGCATTTTCACCAGCAAATTATGAGAGTTCCAAACGCCTCACATGCTTGCCTAGGTTGTTTTTTGTGTTTATGTTTATTTTTTTAATTTTTTTTTTATTTAAAGTTTTTTTTTTTTAAAGATTTTTTATTTTTATTTTTTTTCCTTTTTCTCCCCAAAGCCTCCTGGTACGTAGTTGTATGTTCTTCGTTGTGGGTCCTTCTAGTTGTGGCATGTGGGACGCTACCTCAGCGTGGTTTGACGAGCAGTGCCATGTCTGCGGCCAGGATTCGAACCAACGAAACACTGGGCCGCCTGCAGCGGAGCGCACGAACTTAACCACTCGGCCACGAGGCCAGCCCCTGTGTTTATGTTTTATATATGTAATTATATCATGATTTTTGAAGGCTTTAGAAGGCTGTATGTGAAACTCTTTTGGGTAGAAATGTTTTTATAGAGGTTGCCAGTGTTTCTTTTAGAGCACTAGAAATGTGTTCAATATAACTTTGGATCAAATAATCCACTCTTTTATTTAACCCTCTTTACCCCTAGAATTACCTGTTTACCCCTAGAGTTAACTTTCTACTTGGAATAAGAGCTTAGGAGTTTTAAACTTTAGAAACCAAAACCAAATAACTTTCTTAGCGAGTTAAACGTTTTTTTTCTTTCTTTCTTTTTTTTTTGAGGAAGATTAACCCTGAGCTAACATCTGTCACCAATCCTCCTCTCTTTGCTGAGGAAGACTGGCCCTGAGCCAACATCCGTGCCCATCCTCATGTACCCTTTGTGGGACACCTGCCACAGCATGGCCTGACAAGTGGTGTGCAAGTCCGCGCCCGGGATCAAAATCAGCGAACTCTGGGCTGCTGAAGCAGAATGTGCAAACCCAACTGCTGTGCCACTGGGCTGGCCCCTGTGAATTAGACATTTTTAAAACAGTAGTAAATATATGACATCCTTGCTACATTCCATCACCAGATACTTCAAGATTGTGTCTCAATCCTTTTATTATAGGTATCCTTCAAGATACACAAACAATTTTATATAAAGAATTTTAAATTTGAGAAAAATAATACACTAGTGAGAGAATTCTATATGATTCACTATGCACAATAATTTTTAATTTCTAGAATTTTGCATTAGCTTCTGTTTTTGCTAGTCAATAGTCTAGCAAATAGATAAACCATAATGATGGGCCTATTAGGCTTTCAGTTTTGATATCATTTTATTTTAATATAATAAAGAGTGTATTAACAATACCAACTCATAATCCCACCACATTTTGGAATATATCCTTCTAGACCTTTTTTACGCAAACATGCACACACACACTTACACGTTAATTTTAAAAATGGGATTATGTCGTTCCAATGTTTAATATGGTCTTTTCCATTTAAAAATATATTGTACTTATTTTTTTTCCCATCTCAGCAAATCAAATCTAAACAGTTTTTCATGGGTGCATAGTATTTTATTTTTGAATATACGGTGATTTTGATAACCTAAATGTTTATTGGTAGAGAACTGATTATTCCCAATTTTTACTATTATAAATAATATTTCAATAAGCATGCTTATACATATTTATATATTTGTTCTTTATTTCCTTAGAAATTTGAAAGAGAATTTGGGGGCTTAAGAGCATCCACATTTAAAATTTTTATATAAAGCACCAAGTTGCTCTCCAGGAAAGCTGTGGCAAATTATGTAAAGAATATTTTTAAGATATTCTGAAATTTACTCTCTTTGTGAGAGTAGCTACTGAGAATGACCACTGAATACAATATGGGAGGAAAAACTGAGTCGTCCAAAGCCTTACTATGAAGTTCTTATATATTCGTTTGTTTATGATTTTATGATGTCTATTTCCATCACTTAGAATATAAGCAACTTGAGAGTAGAGGCACTATTATGTAACATATATATGCTATATATTGTTCCCACCACATCTCCAGATTTAGAACAGTGCCTGGCATATAACAGGCACTTAATAAATATTTGACTAACTCTTTAATGAATGATTGTTATACAGGCCCCAGGATATATAAACCTCTTAGAGGCTTGAGCCTGGCTTAGCAGGTTTCCTACCATTTACTGTTGTTGTGAATTAGGAGAGAACAATGTATCTCATTGCTGTTTAGGGGAAGTTTGGATTACCTGACACATTTTCTCAGCTCAGAGTTGTTGTTGAGTGTGTATGTTTGTTTGTGTTTTAATTAGCTTTTGGTTGCCTTTCTCTTAAGGCATCTATGCAGAAAAAGAGTTAACATAGCAAGTTTGCTATCCTTAGATCGGCTTACAAGATTGTCCTTTGGCTGGCATGTTTGAAACTGGATTTAGGGAGTGTTCCTACCATTTCATAACTGATAAGAGTGGATTACTATTCCTAAACTGTTTGTACAAACAATATGGTTTATGTTGAGCACCTCCTTTTCTTTTGGAAGTCTGGAGTTTTGGTATATGCCATGCAGAGGATGCCGACGTGACCAGCCCTCCAATAAAAACTTTAGACACCGAGTCTCTAATGAGCTTCCTTGGTTAGACAACATTTCACATGTGTTGTCACAATTCATTGCTGGAGGAATTAAGTGCATCCTATATGACTCCATGGGGAGAAGAAATCTCTTGGAAGCTTGTACCTCGTTTCTTCTGGACATCATCTCATATCGCTTTTCCTTTCGCTGATTTTGGTTTCTACTATTTTGCTGTAATAAACTATAGCTGTGAGTATGAGGATGCACTGAGTCCTGGGAATCCTCCTAGTGAATCACCAAACCCTCGGGTGGTTTCAGGGACTCCAATGTAGCATCAAATTCAGGAACATCCTAAGGAGGCACCTTATGAAGACTATAATCTTCTTCCCTCTCTGCTCTCTCTTTGACATTAGGGGAATGCTCAGCAGAATGACTGTTTACTCTGTTGCAATCTGGATGTTGAAATAGATAAATTAAGGGATAATTATTTCATTTTTGAAAGGATTGGAAAAATAAGAAACTTCCTTGATTTATTATTTATATTTAATATTTATAATATATTGATATATTATTTATTATGATTGAATTTAGAAATTTGAGTTTACGCAAAATTTTAGAGATTTCTGTTAGCTTAAGGCAGTCTGTTCTTCATATATTTCATAATAGAATTGTAGTGATATTCTGAAATCCCAATTGTGTTTGTCCTGAGAAGTTTGTGTTCTAGGAAAGGGATACTGTTGCTTCAGTTATTCAGTTATTTGCCCCATTACTGCAAGGTTCCTGTGTTGTTTATTTTAAATAGTTCATTTTGACACTTAGATAAGCAGAAGCCAAACACACAAGCATACCCAGAATTAGTCCCTGAACTTTGTTCCAGGGTAAAGATAAGGCATTTAGACTTCTCCAGTACAGATAAATATATTACAGCTACTGAAAAATGGATGTTATGTGATTCTTGGATTTAGATAGACAGTGAAAGTCTTAAAAAAAATTCCTGCCAAAAAAACTTAGGGAAAATTTATATTCCTCCATACAACCTGCTTTTAAGAGCATTATAGATTAGGCATAAGAGTCTTTGACTCAGTAAAACATCTCTATATATCATTTGTTCACAACATGGATGAAAAATGCCTCTGAACTATGTTGTCCTGTTCTTGTACAGCTTTATATTGTGTTCCTGCCTTTTTAAAAATGGACTTAGTTGCAGTATAAACTGCATGTGTGGGGTTGGCCTGGTGGCACAGCGGTTAAGTTTGCATGTTCCGCTTCAATGGCCTGGGGTTTGCCGGTTTGGATCCCGGGTGCGAACATGGCACCACTTGGCAAGCCATGCTGTGGTAGGCCTCCCACGTATAAACTGGAGGAAGATGGGCATGGATGTTAGCTCAGGGCCAGTCTTCCTCAGCAAAAAGAGGAGGATTGGCAGCAGATGTTAACTCAGGGATAACCTTCCTCAAACAAAACCAAACAAACTGCATGTGTTTAAACCGTACAATTTGATGAATTTTTGTAATTGTATATATTCCTGAAAACCCACCATCACAATCAGCATACCAAACATTTTCATAATCCTATTAAGATTACTTGTACCCATTTGTAGTCTGTTTTTCCCTCTGCCCCTAGCACCAGGCAACCACTTATCTGCTTTAGATTACTTTTTTTCCCTACAATTTCATATATGTGGAATCATATGGTATGTTCTCATGTGTAGTATCTTTCACTCAGCACAATGGAGATGAGATTCATCCATATTGTTGCATATATCAGTAGTTTACTCATTTTATTGCTCAGTAGTAGTATATGAATAGATTACATTTTGTTGACCCATTCACCAATTTACGAACACTTGGATTGTTACCATTTTGGGGTTATTGTAAAGAAAGCTGCCTTTGTACTGGTTTTTGCATGGACATAGGGTTTCATTTTGCTGATGTGCCCTACCTTTTGTTGTTTAAAACAAATTGGTTCTAGTAATACTTCTTATCTTTGGCAAAAAATAGGGGAAGGAAACATATCATTCACTTATTCCATAAACATATATTGAATGCTGGTATAGTACCACATGCTGAAGACACAGTGATGAACAAAAACTCAGTCCCTGCTCTCATAAGCCAGGCACATTACTAGTAATAACAAGGATGGAGACTGTGAATTATAGAATGCTATGGAGTGTATGATAGGGGTTCCCCCCTCACTGGTCTATGGTGAGTAGGGAAAGATTTTTTGAAGAACAAATATTAAGATGAATATGAGTTGAATAAATGCGACCTTCTGGGTAAAGGGAATAGAATGCATGAAGGCTTTTAGGTGAGAAAGAGAAAACTACTCTATGGCTGCTACCTGGATGAAGCTGGAAAGGTTTGCAGTTGCTAGATCATGTAGGTCCTTATATACCCTCTTAAGGATTTTGGAAATGAAAGTCAAACAAGGAAGTGTCGTGGCCAAATTGTGTAAGTAAGTACTTTATAGTCTTTTCAGTTCCGGAAATTATACCTGACATCTTTAATTATGTTGATTAGTTTTACTCATAAGTTTTGCTAAGGAATGCTGTTAGGATGATGAGCAGAGTGTTAGAATAAGACTGAAACCACTACCCATTTTATTTTCCTATTTATTTCTGATTAAGTAGTATGTAAATATCAAGATACTACTGGAATACTAATGTTTTAAAGTTCTGTTTGTATAAGAAAAGGCTATTTGCAGGAAATAAATTTGGCGAGAGGCCTGGTTATATAATGCTTGGTTACAGTCTGATAATCTTTGGTAACCTAGTAACTTGTAAGGTACCAAGCACTCTTTTATAGTACTTACTCTTAGGCTAGGAAAAGGAAGTCTTTTTATGCGAGTAGGGTTGTCATAACAGTCTACAATTGTGCTTTAAAGAATAAAAGCAAAAAGTGAGTATAATCTCAAACTATTTTTGTTTATATATAGTGCTTGGTATATTTCTGTAACCTGCTGGAGCTGCACTATCTAATATGTCACTAGCCACATATGGCCTATATTAGTCACCTTGAGCTACCATAACAAAATACCATAGACCCAGTGGCTTAAACAATGTGAATTTATTTCTCACAGTTCTGGAGGCAGGAAAGTTCAAGTTCAAGGCGCCGGGTCATTCAGTTCCCCAGTAAGGGCTCTATTCCTGGTTTGTAGACAGCAAACCTTCTGGCTATGTCCTCACGTGGCAGAGGGAGGTGGAAGAGAGAGGAAGCAAGCTATCTGGTTTCTCTTTTCATAAGGGCACTGATCCCACCATGAAGGCCTCATCCTCATGACCTCAACTAAACCTAATTACCTCCCAAAGGCCACATCTCTAAATACTATCAAAGTGGAGGTTAGGGCTTCAGCATTTGAATTTTGGAGGGGGGGACACAGTTCAGTCCATGGCAGTGGCTATTTAAATTTACGTTTAAATTAATTAAACAAAATAAAAAATTGAGTTCTTCCGTTGCATTACCCATATTTAAATTGCTTAATAGCTGTATACAGTTATGCACTACTTAACGATGGGGATACAGTCTGAGAAATGTGTCATTAGGTGATTTGATCATTGTGCAAACATCATAGGGTGTACTAAAGGGAAACAAAATTTGCCGCTCCAGAATGTCTCTCTTTAACATGAGGATTGTTTTAGGCTGATTATTTTTAAGAAACAAGACTCAGTTTTTCTTGTTACCTCCTCCTTAACTGCCTAAAAGAATGCAGATGAAAAAATCTGTCTCAGGAAGCAAGCTATCCGCTTAGCATAACATGAATGAGGTGGTAGACAGGGAAGAGCTTAGAAAAGCCTATTTGTTGGGCTCCCCTCTGTGTTCTTCTGTTTCTTGTGGCCAACATTTGCTCTCCAGACATTTGCTCCTTTTCACCTACCTGTGAATTACGTTCCTTCCCTTTGAAGTCCTTGACTCTCCCCACCCCCAACATCTTTTGTCTTTAGTTGAGAATGGTATTTACGGTGAGGGCCTCATGATTTTGGCAAGTCAGTTTTCCCAGGTTTCTCCTATGCATACATGTTATGAAACTTTTGTCTGTTTGTCTCCTGTTAATTTGTCTCATGTCATGTTAATTTATCTCATTGTCTCCATGTTTGGAGGCCTTTCAGGATCATTATGGAGTATGTGAAAGAGGTTAATCCTGTTTTGGGTAAGAGGCAAGGCTGTGATTGCTTCTAACTGAGGGTCTGCTTTCCTCAGTAGAAATTCACTATAATGAACCCTTTGAAAAAGTAGAGTTTTTGTTTGTGATTAGTTTCATTTTAAAGTTTTTTTTTAAACTCTACCAATTGCTATATTATTATTATGGTGAGTTCTTTTATATAATTTTTACTTTAAAATTAAAGTAGTATTGCTTGTTTCAGATCTCATCAGAAAGTTTGTTTCTATATGTATAGCACTTTTCAAAGCCCTTTCATATCTGCAAGCCACAGTGAGCCTGGGTTTGGAGATTCCATGTAAACCGTACAGTAAACATAGCTTCACGTGTGGGTATCTCTTAGTGCATAGTAGTATGAATTCTTTCTAACAACAATAAATGTATAAGTTGACTTGTATTCTTCCCTTCCTCCCTCCCTTCCTTCTTTCTTTTTTTTTTGAAGTGCCAAATATCAATTTGTGAATTTTTAGAGAGGGATATACGTTTGTAGTACCTTATCTACTAGTGTCTGCCAAATTGCCCCTATTTTCAAAATAGATTTATCATTTGTCTTTCTCTCTATTGACACTAGTATTATTAGCATCTGATCCAAAATGATGAATCAGATTAAACTTCGTGTTGTAAGATTTTGAGTTAGAACAATAGCCTTATATACATTTGGGTTTTGTATATTGTGGTGGTCACATTCTGTTCTGGTTATTTGTTGCTTCATATGATGAAGGGTTTTGTTCATTGCTTCATCCCCAGTATCTGACACAATTTTTGTCACAAAGAAGGTGCTCTATAATGTATTGAACAAACTTTGAGCCCATAGTAATTGTCTTATAAAAACTTTAGAATCTCCTCTAGCATCTACACAATACTATTTATGTATTGGCCACTGAGTCAGTGCTTGTTTATTAATGTGTGGTTCCTCTGTGTACTGTACTGAAATATCCATTTCAGGATGTATCATAAATGGAGATCTGATTTTAGAATAATAACAGTATGTTTGAAGAAAATTAACCATTTCTTATATAAAACTGTCAACCATAATAAAATTCTATAATAAAGTCCCATGCAATAGATCCTGATGTTGGCTCTATTACAGTGAATCTGTATTAGTATAACTCATTTGCATGGATATGAGATAGCAGTTTTTCATGACAATCGTATATTTCTGGTGATTTCTTCAGCAATGTATATCTATAATGATATTTTTAGAATAAAAGAGGAAATAGAAAAATAATACAAATGAAAAGATAAGTCAGTATATATATTTTTTCCAGAGGAAGCTCAATATTTTTAACAAGCTATGGTTTCATGAATTTTTAAGTACTACAGATAAGCCATTGAGATCTTTGGAAACATGCTAATTCTTTAATGTCAAACTTTCATTTTTTTTCCTAGTATCAAACAATAGAATGAGACACTTGCACTCAAAGGACAAAAGATAGGTTACAAAGTTTCATTTTTTTTTTTTTTTAAAGTAAGTGGTTGGATACCTTCAGCTTAAATGGTATAATAATGCATGGCCAATTCTGTGTAATGATACTTTCTGCTGAAAGCATTCATTTGCCACATCTGTAAAACAGATTTTTTAAAAATTTGAATGCTTAATGCTCTTGTTTTCTGTCTTTGCTAATGCCCACTCTTGTTACAGTTTGGCTTCTGCTCTGTTGTTTCAAACTTCCTCTGTTTTCTTTCTATATCTCTGAGTATAATATATATTCAAAGTAAATGCCAACCAAATAGTAATCATTTCTTTCATCTCCACATTTTTCTTTATTTTATCTTAAAAAGTTGCCTTCATTTTTATTTGACATGAATTTTTGCATTTTTTAAACCGTTTTTCTTATTTATTTTGTTCTCCAATATGTATCTGTCTGTAAGTGAACTGTTATTTATAACTACAATTTTTATGTCTGCCAAATTCCCCAGTATATAAATTGGTTATCACTAAGTTCTAAAAAGCTTTTTAGAGTTAATTTGAAAAAGCTGTTCTCTATAATTGTGTACAATTTCTAGAGTTTTACATTTATAGACCTAGCTTGCATGCTGTATCTTGAAGATAGAAAAAGTGTAGGCTGTTCTCAAAATGTGGGACTGAGAAAGTAAGATGTCCTGCTGCCAGAAATAAAGTTTTTTTCATACTGTCTCTGCTAGAATCTTTGCTTTTCTTTTTCTTTAAGCATTCCCCTTTGATTAAGTGAACTCTCTTCCTTTGCTTTCCTAAAATTCTAGTTTTTTGGATACTTGGCTTATCAAACTTTTTGTCACCTACCATCTGGCTACTCACTGCCAGAATCCTCACACTCCATCTTTTACCCACTTTTAGTTATTTGGAAAACATGATTTACCAACAGAACTCTACTTACTTCTGTTGAATAAAAATCATAAACACTCCTTATCATGAAAAAAATAGAAAATTATTTAGAATTCTTAAAAGTTTATTCTACATCTGAAAATTATATGAAATTAAACAAACAAGAAAACCTCACAGTGTTTAAACTTTTTTGGCATTTGGCATTTGGCATTAGAAAAACTATGTTATTAAGAAGAAGAAAATCATCAGAATGCTTCTAAGTAGGGAGGAAGAACATCCTTGTATTTATATCTTGAAAGATATAACTAAAAATTCAATAAGTTTTGATGAATCTCAAAAACGTAATGTTTAAATTTTAAAAAGTTTCAGGGGCCGGCCCCGTGGCCGAGTGGTCGAGTGCACGCTCTGCTTTGGTGGCCCAGGGTTTCCCTGGTTTGGATCCTGGGCACGGACATGGCACTGCTCACCAGGGCCTGCTGAGGTGGCATCCCACATAGCACAACCAGAACTACCACTACTAGAATATACAACTGTGTACTAGGCGGCTTGGGGGGGAAGAAGAAGGGGGAAAAAAAAAGATCGGCAACAGATGTTAGCTCAGGGCCAATCTTTTAAAAAAAAACCACCACCAAGTTTCAGGATCCTGTGTCCTTCCTTTTTATGCAGATTTTAAAAACACCCTCAAACAATGCCAAATATAGTTTAGGGACATATATATATTTAGTAAAAATATAAAAAGATAGATTTAAAGGGTAAATACAAATTTTATGAGCATGATTACTTCTCAGGAAACAGGATCAGGGAAGGGTCCAGATAAGTTTCCAGAGGTAGATGTAACATTTAGAATAGATTCAAAGGTAATATGGCAAAGTATCAACATTTGTCAAATCTAGGTGGCGGGTACTATGGTTTATGTTTTGCTTTTCTGTAGTTTGAAATTTTTTATAATAAATTCATTAGGAAAAATAAAGTTAGTATTAAAGGAGTAAAGAACAGACTTGGTACTACAAAATTGAATAAGAGGACTGGGGAAGAATACCTGGAGAAGCACTCACAGAAGCAGAGGAAAAAAGAGAACAATATTTAGACACAGGCTAATAAATTTGTTGAATTAAAAAAAGAAGAAAAATCTATAAGCATTTTTAATTAGTCCACCCTTTCCATGTTGGTGCAAAGGAACTAAAATCAAGCTTTACCTCTGAAAATCTAATGCTCATTATAAGCTATGCTAACAGTTTTGGCACAGTAATGATGATTCCAGGATAAAGGGGAAGCAAGAAAATATGAGAATTTTAAATCCAGAAGCAGCAGTTCATTTGAGAATAAGAATAGACTGGATTCAATTGACCTGCCTAATGGTAAAGAAAAGAAAAAAAATCACATTCCTTTTACATCCTCTTAGTTATGTGGAAAATATATTCACATAATTTGGATTAATTCTATTAAATTTTTTCTATCTTCTTAAAGGTCAGAAATCATACCATAAATTTCTTTTTTACTGCCCTAGTATAGGGATGGGGTAGCATTTTGAAGAGTATAGTTCTTCCACCTACAAAGCTGTTTTGCATATTGAGGAATATTTAGCATCCCTGCTGCTAGATTCAAGCTGGTGAAAACCCCTCAGTCATTTTGACAACCAAAACAAAACAAAACAATACCAGTTCTGCACATTTCCAAATTGCTACCCTCCTCCACAGGCGGTCCTGCCTAAATTAGGAACTGCTCTTCATCTATTAATTTGCACTCAGTGTTAACCAACACATACCAATCAAAATACAAATTGTGGCTGTCTAAATCTTTTTAAAAATGTAGTTATTACAGTAATTCCATCTTTGAATTTTTCGTGGTGATACTCCATTCCTCCCCCTGCCTATGCAATTTTTTTTTAAAGATTTTATTTTTTCCTTTTTCTCCCCAAAGCCCCCCAGTACATAGTTGTATATTCTTCGTTGTGGGTCCTTCTAGTTGTGGCATGTGGGACGCCGCCTCAGCGTGGCTTGATGAGCAGTGCCATGTCCGCGCCCAGGACTCGAACCAACGAAACACTGGGTCGCCTGCAGCGGAGCATGCGAACTTAACCACCTGGCCACGGGGCCAGCCCCTACAATTTTTTTTTAAGGAGACTTTATTTTTCAGAGTAGTTTTAGGTTTGCAGCAAAATTGATTGGAAAGTACAGAGCTCCCACATAGTCCCTGCCCAGACTCCTCCATTACCAAAATGAAGATGAGGAAAGTCCCCTCTAGTCCAAGTTGGCTGAGAGCTTTTGTCATGAATGGGTGTTGAATTTTGTCAAGTGCTTTTTCTGCATGCGTTGATATGACCATGTGATTTTTTTCTTTACACTGTGATATGATAGATTATGTTAATTGATTTTCAAAGGTTGAACCAGCTTTGCACACCTGGAATACATCCCCTCATACATTTATTTTTCAAATGCTCAACTATAGACAGGCTTTGTGATTTTTTAGTCTTAGCAATTCTGTGTTCAAAACTCTGTCAAGGGGATTCTCTTTTTATGCATTGTTCTACCATCCTCTCCAGTTTCTTGATTTGTAAAATGAAGAGGTTAAATATTAACACGAAAGTTCTTCTCAGTGCTGTAGTTCTATGAATCATGTCTCGCATACTTAAGCTGTCATGTGAAAAAGCCCAGCTTTTAAAAGTGTTTTTTAAATTTTATTGTCGTGAAGTATTTCAAATGTGCAAACACTCAGAGATGGATATGGAAGACCAAGATTTAACAGATGTTATGTTTTGTCATATTGGCCCTAGATTTGTTTAAAAGATGTGTGTACGTTTATTAAATTAAAGCCCCATTGCCTAATTTCATTCCCTTTCCTACTTTCCAAAACTAATCACTCTCCTGAAGTTAGTATGAATCCTTCTTTTTCGTATATCTGTAGCTTTAACACATGATGTGTATTTCCATAAACAACCTAGAGTATTATTTTGGATTTTTGTTTTTTTCTTTTGCTGAGGAAGATTCACCCTGAGCTAGTATCTGTGCCAATCTTCCTCTATATTTTAGTATGTGAGCTGCCAGCACAGCATGGCCACTAACAGAGCAATGTAGGCTGGTGCTGGGGAACCTAACTGGGCTGCCAAAGTAGAGCGCAGTGAAGTTAACCACTAGGCCACTGTGGTTGGCCCTATCTTGGGTTTTTTAAGTTTATGTAAATGATACAATACTGTATAATATTTTTGAAAATCATTTTTAAAAAGAATTACATGAAGAGTAATATTAATAATTATTCCCATATTTTGTTCTAATTGAATCACATAAATTTCACCTCATTTAATCCTTCCAACCATCCATCAAATTAGGAATTTTAATTTTTTCTTGTAAAAGTTAAGAAACTGGAGAAAGTGGGGAAATTGAGATTCGAATCCTGGTTCACTCAACTCTGAAACCCATGACTTCTCCATACCAGGCTGCTTCCATTTCTTTTCTTTGACAATGCCGGGATTGAATGACTGCTTACACCCTCTCAGTTATGTACAGATTTCCTCCACTACCTGAAAGCAGAGCATTCCTTTGAAGCCTTTTGTAAGCTGAAAGAGTGTGAAGTGAAGAAGCAATTGCCATTAAATTATATGGGAAAATTTTTTGAGCATTCCTAGACTCAAAAAATAACCTATCAAATCATACCAAAAAATACATAGAACCTAAAATCATACTAACATAGTAAAAGCAGGAATTACATGATAAATACACAGCCTATATAAAGTAGGAATAATAATCTATGTGCAGTGTAGTTTTCCTTACCAGAACTGGGAAGACAGCAAGCACACTGGAAGGCTGAAAGGTGGTGATGTTAATGTATTAGGCTGAGTCATTGGAGGTTGGGGTGGTGAGAGGTACAGGAGCCAGGAGTGTGGGACAGAGAGGAAGAGGGTGATCTGTTAACATCTCATAGGCATCCTCTGGATCCATCAGGGTGGACAGGTCACTAACGTCTATACCTCCTTCTATGCCTGCCTGCCTTGATGTCAAAGGTTGAGGTTTGTGGTGTGCTGTGGCTGATGTGGAAGGCTTGAAATATGACAGTACGCTTGACTGCTTAGTCTCTATAACGGCTTTCTGCAAAACAAATGCTGAATGCCATTTTTGCTATTCACCTTTTGTTGCAAACGTGAAAATCATCTTCAGATTTCTTTTGGTTAGCGAAAATGGGTACTAATGTAGATCTTTCATAAAAGTGAAGTTGTATAAAGAGAACTTTCGAATAGTGGGGAAAACCCATATATGCCTTAATTTGGGGCATTCTTCAAAGCAATTCAAGAATAGTAGTCCCCATTTTAACCTAAGAAATTTTGTAACATCTGCCTTTCAGAATCTGTTGATTTAGAAAATATGTAATAATAAAGAAACTAAGTAACTTAGTTAAGAATAGTGGTTTCTTGGAGTGGGAGGAGGGGAACATTAGAATAGGCAAATAGGAATAGGGTATGAGTGAAAGTTTTCACTGTGAATCTTTATATTTCTGTTTTTTAAACCATGTGAAGCATTATCTAGTCAAAAAAAATTTTTAAGAGAAAAAAAAACGAATTGCTGTTTACCAATACTTTAAAGTGGCATTTATTACAATGGCATCTACTTACATTTCCAAAACAGTTGTGGCTGTATCTGTGGACAACATATTGAGTAAGTTTACAGATGGTGCTTGATGAACAGGTGCACCTGCAGACCTCTTGCAACAGTTCTGGGGTACCCACGTGGCTGAAGTCTAGCAGGTTGGGACTGCAGTAATAGGCCCTTCTGGGTCAAGCTTACTTAAAGATTCATGTCCTTCATTAAAGGTGACCTCACGTGACTTGATCAGAAGAAATTTACTGAAAAATGAATTGTTTGTGATCATAATTTTATTAAGGTAAAATAATTAAAGGGTAATTTTTCCAGTTACTGTTTTATAGTGAAACGACAAGGCTGTTTTGCAAACTTATGTGTTTCTTTGGGCATTTTACCTTTTTTATGTTTACGTACTTTGCTAGAAATGTATATTGATACTTGAAAAAATATGTATTTTTTAAAAATATTTTTTAACCAAATATCCATCAAACATTAAGTAGAATGTGATCATTAAAATTCAAGTGAAAAGTATCCTTTTAAAATTTCAGATCTTTTAAATGTTTTTGTTGTTGTTAAATTGGTTTTAAAATTCTTATTATAGAAATAATGCATGTTCTTCATTACAGAAAAATAATTCAAAAGGGCAGAGAAGGGCCAGCCTGGTGGCGCAGCGGTTAATTGTGCACATTCCGCTTTGGCAGCCCGGGGTTCCCTGTTTTGGATCCCAGGTGCGAACATGGCACCAGTTGGCAAGCCATACTGTGGTAGGCGTCCCACATATAAAGTAGAGGAAGATGGGCACAGATGTTAGCTCAGGGCCAATATTCCTCAGCAAAAAGAGGAGGATTGGCAGCAGATGTTAGCTCAGGGCTAATCTTCCTCAAAAAAAGAAATAAAAAGAATGTTCAATCCTGTTCACCCAGAGATGATTGCTTTTTATACTTTTGGCTTTTTGCTATTGTAAGCAGTTAAAAATATAAAAAATTGATTGAAAATAATTAGAAATTCAAAAGAAAAAGAATTTTTTTAAACCTATATTTTTCTGATATGTTGACCAAATGCCTAATTGGCAGGCATTCTGGAATCAGACAAACATGGGCTTGAATCTTTACCCTGATACTTAATAGCTGAGTGACTTGGGATAACTTCCTTATCCCTTTGTATGATTTAGTATCCTTCTTTGTAAAATTGAAATGATAACACCCATCTCATAGGATTATTAGGAGGATCACCAAGGTACCAACTGTAATTTCCATTTAACAGTTAACCGTATGTTTTTCTGTCTCAAGATAACAAATGTTTGCTATAATTTAAGGAAGTTAGTTTGTTTTTGAGAAGAATAAAATTTTTGACCAAAGCTACAATAAGATTTCTACTCACCAAGTTACATATTTTGAAATGCAATATAGAAGTATTCTCAACTTAGAATTGATTTTGACATTCTAGGAGTATCATTGGCTGGATATTTTTTAAACCTTGTCTCTCCACCCTTCAGGCAGGAATTGATTGAAGCTGGTAGACATATCTTCAGTGTTTTATTTTAACCATTCCTATAGATCCTGGCTCAAAGAGGCAGATGAGGGAAAATGGTAGTTCTTTTGACATTGGAAATGGAGCAGCTGTGGTACATTTTAATCGCTGATGAGTGCAGAAATGGTTTAACATAAGCTAGAGACTGATATTTATGGTCTGGTTCTTAACTTCTGACATATCTACAGAGGTTTTTAAGTTTGGGATGAATACCATACTTCCTGTATAGCCACTATCTCAGAAATATACTTGGTATCACTATCTGGAAGTATTGAATATAAGCCAACTAGATTTCATGGACTTATTTCATTTGAGTTGAAAGAAACATGCACATAAATCCTCTTTAATTTAACAGAAATAGGTAGATATAAACACACTCTAAGCAGAGTCAGGTGTTCCATACATTAGATTTACTTTGTGGATGTGATTTTAGAAAGAGTGAGCCTCATTTATGTAGGGAAAAAGAATGTTTTATAGGAGATTTTTCCATACATGCTCCAGATTTTACTTTTGTGATACCTAGGGCTTGTATACTGGATTTAAATCTTTGTATGACTGCATCTCTTTGAGGAAATTGGCATGCTGAATATTTGTGGTTATAGGAGAGAGGTTGATGTGAGGACGATAAAGGAGGTAAATGGAGTGTGACAAAGATAAAGTATATGGTTGGATGTTTGGTCTGTTATCTGTCAGTGATCATTACAAAATTAAAGGTGTTTTAAAATGTGTATAATTCTGTAGTTAGTGAATGGAACAAAGACTCGGTACTGGTGGTGTCTGTTCTTTTCTCTATTCATAAATTATAGGAAAACTAATAAAAATCATGCAAAGTATAAAGTTTGAATTTTTCTCTTATGAACTATTGATAATTAAATTCTTTGATGTGCTAAGAAATACTAAATATTCTACCATCGGTACGTTAGACTATGTGTTCACCTTTTAGATGTGATTTGAATGGTGTGGTCACAAGAACCCACACCCTCCTTTCACATCCCTGAAAATCATTCCTACCAAGTTACTTTGTACTTGAATTTCCTTCATCAGAGATTTCTGTTTGAGATAAAGCATTACATTTCTTGGAAGGTTTTTTTTTTAAATTAATAAACTTTGTTTTGTAGAGCAGTCTTAGGTTCACTCTTGGAATCGTACATTCTATGGACAAATGTATAATAACATGTATCCATTACTGTATCAGACAGAAAAGGTCCACTGCCCTAAAAATCTTCTGTGCTCTGCCCGTTCATCCGTCCCTCCCCACAGTTCCTGGCAAGCACTAATCTTTTTACTGTCTTTCTAGTTTTGCGTTTTCCAGAATGTCATATAGTTAGACTCATACAGTATGTAGCCTTTTCAGATTGGCTTCTTTCACTTAGTAATGTGCATTCAAGTTTCCTCCCTGACTCTTCATGTCTTGATAGCTCATTTCGTTTTAGTACTAATATTCCAGACAAAGACAGTTTTATGTCTTCCTTCCCGATCCATTACTTTTTGTTTCCTTTTTTGTGTCTTATTTCATTAATTAGAACTTCCAGTATGATGTTTTTCTTGTGTGAATTTTGTCTTTCAAGGAATTGGTCCACTTCATTTAGGTTATCAAATTTGTGAACATAAGAGTTTTTCATAATATTAGTTTATCTTTTTATGTTCATGGGGCCTGTACTAATATCCCCTCTTTCGTTTCTAATATTAATAATTTGTGTTTTCTCTTTGTTTCTTATTTTAGCCTGGCTACAGGCTTATCAATGTTACTGATCTTTTCAAAGAACCAGCTTTTGGTTTTATTGATTTTTCTTTTTCTATTTTTCAATTTCCTGTTTTCAATTTCATTGATTCCTGCTGTAATTTTTATTATTTCTTTTCTTCTGCTTGCTTTGGGTTTAATTTACCGTTCTTTTTCTAGTTTCCTAAGCTGGAGAAGTCCCTTTCTAAAATTCATGTGTATATAGAAGAAATTGATATATTAATCCATTAATACATATTTAATACTTGTCTGCACCTAATTAATTTCAAATTTATTTAAATAAAATTTACTCTTTTTGGTGTACCGTTCTATGAGTTTTGTCAAATGCATAGTCATGTAACAACCACCTCAATTAAGATAAAGAACAGTTCCACCCCTCAGAAATTCCCTGTGGTACCACTTTATAATCAACTTCTCCCTCACACCCCACCAAATATCTAGCAATTGCTGGTCTGTTCTCCATCTCTGTAGTTTTGCCTTTCCAGAATATCATATAATGAATCATATTGTATATAGCTTTTTCAGTCTGGATTCTTTCATTTAGCATAATGTATTTGAAATTCATGGTGTTTCTTATGTCAATAGTTCTTTCCTTTCTATTGCTGAGTAGTATTTGTTTATTCATTCTTCAGTTGAGGGACATTTGGGTTATAGTTTTGGGCAACTGTGAATAAAGCCACTATAAGCGTTCACATAAAGTTTTTTGTGTGAACTTAGATTTTCATTACGTTTAGGTCAATACTTAGGAGTGGGATTACTCGGTTAAATGGTAAGTGTATGTTTAACTTATAAGAAGATACCAAACTGTTTTCCACAGTACCTGTACCATTTTGCATTTTCATCAGCAGTGGTAGTCCCATCTGTCTCAGCATCCTTGTGAGCACTTGGTATTGTCAAGGGTTTTTGTTTTGTTTTTAAACTTTAGTCATTCTACTAGGTGTGTAGAAGTATCTCATTGTAGTTTTAATTTGCATTTTTTAATATGAAATTCACATTTTTCATGTGAAAACTTATTTGCCATATGCCTGTTTATTTTTAATGTAGGGAAAAGGAAATAAGAGATAAAGATAGATGGATGAATCTTGTCCTTGGCATGCTTCTAGGAAAAGCTGGCCAGCAGAAGTTTCCACATTAAAGCTCTCCATGTCCGGGCAGCAGAAGGGAAAGAGGGTACACTTTGCCTGTTTGACCCTGTTACAAAGGACTAGTCTTTGTTTAAACAACAACAAAAACATCCCCAAACTGGAATCTCTCCTCTCATATGTTTATTTTGCCACGTTTTGCTTTGTTTATTTCTTGAAACCAAATTTCCATAGCACAAGCCAGTTTCTCCCAGTACTGGAACTAGTTGGTCAGAGAAAGTTAGGGAGTTTGAGTACTTTGTAAGCTTTTCATGGACTAATGTATATGATGGGACACAATATATTCTCTTAGTAGAGCACGTGGTCTTAATGTCAAGTTGCTTTTTCCAGACATCATACTTTCTTTCTCTAGGATAATATTCTTGTTTTATTTTAAATAAACAAAATTTCTATTAAAATTGAACATGTACACAAATGTTTATAGCAATTTTATTTCTAATAGTTTTATTTCTAATTTCTAATGGAAACTACCCAGATGACCTTAAAAGGGTGAAAAGTTGGGGCTTGTCCCGTGGCCGAGTGGTTAAGTTCGCATGCTCCGCTGCAGGCGGCCCAGTGTTTCGTTGGTTCGAATCCTGGGCGCGGACATGGCACTGCTCATTGAACCACCTTGAGGCAGCGTCCCATATGCCGCAATTAGAAGGACCCACAACGAAAAATATACAACTATGTACCAGGGGGCTGTGAGGAGAAAAAAGGAAAAAGAAAAAAGGGTGAAAAGTTAAACAGATTGTGGTAAATGCATACCATAGAATACTACTCCATAAAAAGTGATGAACTATTGATAACATGCAGTAACTTAGGTGAACCTCAAGGAAATTTTGCTGAGTGAAAAAAGGCAAATCTCAAGAGGATACATAATGATGATTTCATTATATAGCAATCATAAAATAACATAATTGTTGAGTTGGAGAACAGATTAGTGTTTGTTATTGGTTAGGAATGGGAGTGAAGGGATGGTGACCATAATGGGTTAACATGAAGGAATCTTATGATGGTGCAGTTGAGTATTTTGATTGTGATAGTGTGTGACAGTTGCATAGATTTAGACTCACATATACAGATGAGTGCATGTATAACTGCTGAAATTTGAATAAGCTCTATGGGATTGTGCTAACGTCAGTTTCTTGGTTTTGATACTGTACAGTGATTGTGTGGCATGTTCGCATTGAGGAGAGAAGCATTGGACTTCCTTCTATATTTCTTTCTGTGAATCTATAATTATTTCAAAATAAAATTTTTTAAATGTAAAAAATTAAAGTAGAAACACTTCTGTTTTTGAAATATATAAGTAATACATGAATATATTCATGAAAATTTAAATAATTTAAGGATATTTGGTAAAAAGGGAAAAGGGCAAATAGTTAATATTTTCAGAGTAGCTATTTTTTCCCTCTCTCTCCTTCTCTCATAAACGCAAGTAAGTAGTATTTTCCAGTGTGTACATAGTGATGTTTCTGATTTGCATCTATCTATAATGACAGTTAACTGATGCTTACATGATAAAACTCTCCCTTATTTTTTTTTTTTTTTGAGGAAGATGAGTCCTAAGCTAACTTCTGCTGCCAATCCTCCTCTGACTGACCCTGAGCTAACATCCGTGCCCATCTTCCTCTACTTTCTATGTGGAACGCCTGCCACAGCATGGCTTGTCAAGCGGTGCCGTGTCTGCACCTGGGATCTGAACCGGCAAACCCCGGGCCACCAAAGCAGAAGGTGCACACTTAACTGCTGCACCACCGGGCTGGCCCCTCTGCCATACCTTTACACTCTACTTTCTTGGTAGTCTTTTATTATGGTGTGGGAAATGCAAGACAGCTGACTATTCCAAACATCTGTTCCTAGGAATTAAATGTTGTATATGATTAGCAAATACTGACCCAGGAAGCATATGTAAACAGAAAATGATTATTTTATTCTCAGTAATTTGGCTATATATGTGGGGGAAAATAATGATATTGCCTCTACACCCATACTAATTTTCAGCTTCGTTTGTCATAGAGTGGTAGAAGGACTAGATGATTATTGCCTAGATTTTTTAACCTTTGAATGGGAATATGATATTGAGGACAATACATGTAGATATGAAAACTGTCTGCCCTGTTGGGGATTAGTGCTATATGAAATGAGTTAGGCGCCAGCCCTGTGGCCGAGTGGTTAAGTTCTCACGCTCTGCTTTGGCGGCCCAGGGTTTCACCGGTTTGGATCCTAGGCATGGACCTAGTACTGCTTATCAAGCCATGCTGAGGCAGCGTCCCACATAGCACAACCAGAAGGACGTACAACTAGAATATACAACTATGTACTAGGGGGCTTTGGGGAGAAGAAGGAGAAAAAAAAGGATTGGCAACAGATGTTAGCTCAGGTGCCAATCTGAAAAAAAATAAAATAAAATGAGTTAAATACTGATCTTGCTCTAGGAACAAATGAAGTCAACCTCCAGATTGGTGGAGGAGATATGCATGCAAACAGGTAAAATATAATGCTATATAATGCGAAATCAGTTATGAGTTAAGAGCTTAGGGAGTGCAGAGCACATCTTTTAACAGTCTGCAGACTTCACTGGCAGAGCGGGAAAAATAGCCTTCTGGATTTGGAGAACGTTATATGTAAAGGCCAGGAGAGGCCTTGGCATATTAGTGTGGTAGGAGCTCAGAATGGAGGAGTAGGAGGTATGGCAAGAGGTAGATTGGGTCACAGGGCTGACTTACCTATTAGGCATATTAGGCACAGGGCTTAGGGCCCACAGTATTTCTGGAGGCCCATGAAAATGTTTTAATTTCTTTCAAAAATCAGAAGGAGGGCCAGCCCCGATGGCCTAGTGGTTAAGTTCAGTGCACTCCACTTCAGTGGCTTGCATTTGATTCCCAGGTATGGACCTACACCACTCTGTTAGCAGCCATGCTGTGCTGGCGGCCCACATACTAAAAGGAAGATTGGCATGGATGTTAGCTCAGGGCAAATCTTCCTCAGCCAAAAAAAAAAAAAAGAAATATCAGAAGGAAGAGAACTTTTAGATTGAATAAAATGTTTTAATATCTAATTTTAATATATTGTCTTTAAAAATATAATTTTTAATAATTTTTTAGTGGAGGAAGGGGCCCATGAAAATGAAAATTCCTGGGGCCCACAAAGGTGATCATGCAGCCTTGTTGGGTCTTGATCATGAAGGGCATTATATGTTCACTGAAGAGTTTTTATTTAATTCTAGAAACATCAGGGAGCTAACAGATTTTAAACATGATCAGCTCTATGTTTTATGAAGATGCCTCTGTCAGTAGTTTGGATGAAACTATTTCCAGTTTAATGTAGTTACGTTAATCAATATCGTTTTAGTGCTTATAACCAAATATCACCTATTTAAAATGAGGAGAGCAATTTTTTTAAGACCTATATCTAATCACTGTACCTAGTTAAGGATGTCCTCTAAAAGAACTAAGTAATTGGCCATACTTGACTGATCAAAATTTGTCTAGCTGTTGAGAAATTTAGAACACCTACATGTAAATGAGCGAGTCTGTGTATGTAATCTGTGACGATATAATGCCAGGCTATACTGTTTCTCATTGTATTCTTTATTTCATCCCTACTTTTCCTGCATTGTTTATGAAGAATTCAAAACTTCGTACAGATATTGCTGAGACCAATTTTAATAAATAACATTTAAAAAGCTATAAACAATGGATGTAAAATCTATTCTATAAATGGATCCAATTTTACAAAATGGATTTTTCTTTGTTTTGACCAGGGAATTCTTGCTAGAACACCTTTATATTATATTAGAATTTGCTGAATCATAATTTGAAAGTTACTCTTAAAATAGCAAATTACAGTTGGCCTATACTAATGCCACTGGTATAAAATGATTCCTAAAACGTAAGCTCAAGTTATTTTAAGAAAAAAATTAGTGAAAACCGAGGGATATTAAAGATACGATTCAGTCGCCTCGAGTTGTACCTTTCTTGCTTTGATACTCACTTCAGCTTAGTTGGGGGCGGGGAGAAAGGGAGAAGGAGACACGGGAGGTTGGATTTGTTCATGTGTTTTGTTTTCTTCTGTAAGGAGAATTTTAGATTTCGATCATCAGATTATTTAATGGCACTAAAAAATTTATACATGTTCAGGCCTTTAGCTACTTTTCACTTGTGAAGGAAATTCAGGAAGAGCAAAAATACTCATTTACATCTATTCTTTCATAAGGATATACCGTTTCTTTTTCTTTTTAAATTAAATAAAGCACTCATTTATTTGTGATCTATCTACTTCAAGGTACAGTTAGATTCCTATTCATCAACTCAGTATTCAATACAAAATTCTAGTCAAAATGTGTAACAGGAGAAGAGGAGGGGAAAAATTACAGTATCTTGGTTGTGGAAAATTAGAGATATTGAGTTCATAAATTCATTCTGAGCTTTCTATCAATCAAGACAGAAAGGGAAACAGAGTGAGTTATGTAACTTCAACGTCTGGTAGTAGGTAAGGAGCACTTTACCTGCATCAAGAAATAGGGTGGAGGGCTGGCCCTGGTGGCCTAGTGGTTCAATTCAGCACGCTCTGTGTTGACGACCCGGGCCTAGTTCCTGGGCATGGATCTACACCACTCATCTTGCAGTGGCCATACTCTGGTGGCGGCTCGCATACAAAAAGCAGGCACTTGGCAGAGGATGTTAGCTCAGGGCAAATCTTCCCCAGCAAAAAAGAGAAAGGAATGGGGTGGAACAGAGAAAAGAAGTTATGCCTCATTGATAGATATGCTTTTTCAAATCTCATTACAGAGTTTTTGTTTGTAGTTTGAATCTTTTAAGTATGAATCTTTGTGTTGTATGTACTTTATATGTAGAAATATATTTGATTTTAATTTTTACAATAATTTGATAAAGTTTTCAAGTTAGGGGATAATCTAAGGAAATACTGGTATTAAATGTGCAAGATAATCTAGTAATATAATTAAGCTTGTTATTGAAAGAATTTGAATATGTGACTACATGTGGTAAAAATAGGTAGAATTGGGGCTGGCGTGGTGACACAGCATTTAAGTGTGCACGTTCTGCTTCAGCAGCCTGAGGTTCACCAGTTCAGATCCCAGGTGTGGACATGGCACCACTTGGCAAGCTGTCCTGTGGTAGGTGGCCCACGTATAAAGTAGAGGAAGATGGGCATGAATGTGACCTCAGGTCACGGCCAGTCTTCCTCAGCAAAAGAGGAGGATTGGCAGCAGGTGTTAGCTCAGGGCTAATCTTCCTCAAAAACAAAAAACAAAAAACAGTAGAATTATAATTAGGCTAATGTCCTAGAATTAGTTTTTATAAATAGGCTGTACTATGTTTTCTGGTCATCTAATTGATATTAGTAAATATCTTCTAGAAGACTGCCTGAGTGGTTTTAAATTGTGGAAATCAAGTCACACTTATTTTTTAATAATTACTGTCTCTGATTACTGAATATGGAAATTATTATCTGTCTCCAAACAGACTATGTAAGATGCTTGAGGAGTAGAACTCTAGATTTCCTACTTGTGAATACCCTGTTTGCCTAGCTCAGTACTTTTAAGTTGCTTTCTGTTGTAGTAAATATGGCAGGTCGTGTGTCTAAATGAGCTCAGGCACACAATTGTCTCTTTCATTTCTTCTCCAGATTTCGGTCCTTAGTTTTGTAGGTTCTGAAACATTATTTTAATAAATCAGCTCCAGTGCTAGTGAATTAAGCCATACTAAGTAAGATACACACCCAAAATAAAGAAAGAAATCAGAAACCCGTGAGGAATACATTGGCCAAGTGTATTAGACTGTTGTTATTTTCACCAAACACATTAGGAAAGTCTACTTTAAGAAACCAAATAAAGATTACCTGTTGCTTTCAATAACCTTTTACTTCTTTGGTATTCTCAGCAATGTAGGTAAATGTTAGCTGATAAAGTATGTGGCAAAAGTTCTATTGAAATTAGTTAAATCAGATTATGTATATGGAGAAAGACTGACTGGCATTGAAAGTACATTGGGTTGTCCCTTTATTATATAAGGGATTATCGAGCATTTCTTCTTCTGGCTATTATATCGTTATTTTAATTTTAATAACAGAAAGTCATTTTCTTTTTTGCCCACTTAATAGTCTTAGTTTTGTGTTTGTTTTTTTTTTTTGGTGAGAAAGATTTACCTTAAGCTAACATCTGTTGCCAGGCCTCCCCTTTTTTTTTGCTTGAGGAGGATGAGCCCTGAGCTAACATCTGTGGCAACTTTCCTCTATTTTGCATGTGGGATGCCTCCACAGCATGGCTGAGAGTGGAGTAGGTCTGCACCTGGGATCCGAATCCGCTAACCTGGACCACCAAAGTGAAGCAGGCTGAGCTTGAACCACTCTGCCACGGGGCGGCCCCACCGTAGGTTTTTAAAAACAGATTTATTAAGGTATAATTTATATACCATGAAATTCATTCATTTTAAGTGAACAGTTATTTTTTTGTAAATTTACAGACTTGTGGAACCATTACCACAATCTAATTTTGGAGCATTTCCATCTCCACCAAAAGAAACCATGTACCCATTTGTAGTCCCTCTCCTAATCCTTAGTTACCATGCCTAATGATGTGTGTTTAGTTTTCTACAACTGACTGCAAAATATTATAAAAGTGAGTACTGTAGAATTTCCCAAAATTATCCAGCCCCCTAGGTTTGTTAATTTGTTTGTTTTAAAGGCTTGGTAATTAGATCATGGATGTTTTTTGATGATATTTCTTTATTCGGACACCAAAATATTATTATTTTTTTGAGTTTCTAATTTTATTGCAAATAACTTGCAGAACTGAAAATGATTAAATGGTCACACATTTCTACAGTAATAAGCACTATGCTAAAGGATCAGTTACAACACAGTAGTTTACTAACATTAAAAAGAGTATCATTTTTTTTATTAAGATTATGATAGATTACAACCTTGTGAGATTTCAGTTGTACGTTATTGTTAGTCGTGTTGTGGGTATACCACTTCACCCTTTGTGCCCTCCCCGCATTCCCCCCTTTTCCCTGGTAAGCACCGATCAGTTCTCCTTGTCTATATGTTAACTTCCACTTATGAGTGGAGTCATATAGAGTTCGTCTTTCTCTGTCTGGTTTATTTCACTTAACATAATACCCTCGAGGTCCATCCATGTTGATGCGAAAGGAACAATTTTGTCCTTTTTTATGGCTGAGTAGTATTCCATTGTGTATATATACCATATGTTCTTTATCCAATCATCAGTTGCTCCGCATTTAGGTTGGTTCCACGTCTTGGCTATTGTAAATAATGCTGTGATGAACATAGGGGTGCAAGGGACTCTAGGGATTGCTGATTTCAGGTTCTTAGGATAGATACCCAGTAGTGGGATGGCTGGGTCATGAGGTATTTCTATTTTTAACTTTTTGAGAAATCTCCATACTGTTTTCCATAGTGGCTGCACCAGTTTGCATTCCCACCAACAGTATATGAGGGTTCCTTTTTCTCCACAGCCTCTCCAACATTTATCACTCTTGGTTTTGGATATTTTTGCCAATCTAACGGGTGTAAGGTGATATCTTAGTGTAGTTTTGATTTGCATTTCCCTGATGATTAGCGATGATGAAGATCTTTTCATGTGTCTATTGGCCATACTTATATCTTCTTTGGAGAAATGTCTGTTCATATCCTCTGCCCATTTTTTGAGCAGGTTGTTTGTTTTGTTGTTGTTAAGCTGTGTGAGTTCTTTGTATATTATGGAGATTAACCCTTTGTCGGATAAGTGGCTTGTAAATATTTTTTCCCAATTAATGGGCTGTTTTTTTGTTTCAATCCTGTTTTCCCTTGCCTTGAAGAAGCTGTTTAGTCTGATGAAGTCCCATTTGTTTATTCTGTCTATTGTTTCCCTCAACTGAGGAGTTATAGTGGACACCAAAATTATTTAATAGGAGAAAGAGTGGTGAGAATAATTTGTGTAAGAGGGGATTGCTTTTAGGAAATGAGTTTTCAAGTTTGCTTCTTGTTTGGAGGTTGCAACTTAATTAATGAACAAAAAGAAGTTACTGAATAAATATAAAATTACAAACTTATTCAAGCCTTCTTAGAGATTTAGTAGGGGAATTTACGATGCCATTCAAAAAGACTCTTTAAGATTTTATATAGTAATTTTTTTTTGCAAAGATTATCATAAAATTAATTTGTTTTTCTTTTATTTCCTTTATTTTAGCTTCTCAGAATCAAGAACGTCTATGTGCTTTTAAAGATCCATATCAGCAAGACCTTGGGATAGGTGAGAGTCGAATCTCTCATGAAAATGGAACCATATTATGCTCAAAAGGTAGTACCTGCTACGGCCTTTGGGAGAAATCAAAAGGGGACATAAATCTCGTAAAACAAGGCAAGTAATACTTTCTTACCTGAAATAATTTTGTATTTCGTACAATTAAAGTTTATTTAAAAAGCACATGGAGGTAGATTAAAACCCTCTCTAGGAAAGCAGTAAATTTAAAAGTATATATCCATGTATATATTCACCCACAAGCCCCAAATTTGTGAAAGGTAATTGATTTTTAGCTTATTTTAATTCTTATTATAATGTTAATAATATATCTTCATTGTATTAAGTTTAAAAAATATAGAAAATTAGAAGAAAAACAAACGTGTACAATTCCATACTCTTAAAAACTGTTTACTATATTAGTTTATTCCCTTCAGGTGTGTTTTCTACATACCTGTATGTTTATACGTGTGTATACTTCTTTTTTCAAAATTAGTATAATAGTGTATAAACAATTTCATACTCACGTTTTCCTGTCTTAAATTATATCATGACCATTTTCCCATGTCTTTAAATATTATTTGAAAACATTTTTAACCACTCAATATTTAACATTTAACAAAGAATCATTGCATACGTGTACCACAGTTTACTTATACATTACTCTGTGGTTGGGCATTATGCTGTTTTCTGGTTTTTACTGTAATACATCATGCTTCAGTGAACATCTTTGAACATAAGTCTTTGATTTTATCTGGTTATTTCCTTGGAATAGATTCCTCGAAGTAGAATTATTAGATTGTAAAACATGAATCTTTTAAAGACTCTTCATAAAAATTACCACGTGGCTTTCTAGAAATGCTATGCACATTTACTTTCCCTCCAGCAGTGTATGAGACTGTTACTGAATCCTTATTATGATGGTGTGTTATTATTTTTTAAACTTGGAACAATTTAATAGATATAAACAAAAATGAAATCTTACTGTTGCTTTAATAATAATTCTTAGATTAATGATGAAGTTAAACATTTTGTTGGTGGCTTTTTCCCCTGTGAAATGCCTATTTATACTTTGCCATTTTTCTCTTATTTAAAAATGTGTGTTTCCTATTGATTTGCAAGAGTGTTTTATAACTTATGTGTACTGACTCTGTCACATTGATTGCAGTTATTTCTTAGTTTGTTATTTTCCTTTTAGTTTTGTCTATTGTATTGACTCCTAACTTGCTTACATTAATATTGATTTGTAGGATGTTGGTCTCACATTGGAGACCCCCAGGAGTGTCACTATGAAGAATGTGTAGTAACTACCACTCCTCCCTCAATTCAGAATGGAACATACCGTTTCTGCTGCTGTAGCACAGACTTGTGTAATGTTAATTTTACTGAGAATTTTCCACCTCCAGACACAACACCACTCAGTAAGTAGTTAAAGTAACTTACTTTTCCTTTTAATTCCCTTCATCAAAGATTTGCAAAATTTAAAAATATATAAAAACATTCAGGTTTGGCAGGAGTGAAAGAGCATTCCAACATCATGAGACTGCATATAGCTAATATCTGAAATCTAAAAGAGATGCACCAGGATTTCTAAGGTATTGGTATATTACCAAATGAGTTTGGATCAAAATATAGTACTTTCCAACCCCTAGGGAGGGGAATTTGGCAATATTAAGAAAACTACATGTGTGCTTACTCTTTAAGACCCAGCATTCCCATTTGTAAGGATTTATCTTGAAGATATACCTCCAACAATACAAAAATATATATGTATAGAATTGGGGGCCAGTCCAGTGATGTAGGAGTTAAATTCATGTGCTCTGCTTTGGTGGCCTGGGATTCATGGGTTCAGATCCCAGGCACGGGCCTATACACCATTCATCAAGCGATGCTGTGGTGGCATCCCACATACAAAGTGGTGGAAGATTGGCATAGATGTTAGGTCAGGGACAGTCTTCCTCAAAACAAAAAGTGGGGGGCCCGCCCCATGACTGAGTGGTCAAGTTTGCGCACTCCACTTCGGCAGCCCAGGGTTTCACCAGCTCGGCTCCTTGGCACGGACCTAGCACTGTTCATCAAGTCATGATGAGGCGGCATCCTACATAGCAGAGCCAGAAGGACTTACAACTAGAATATACAGCTATTTACTGGGGACCTTTGAGGAGAAGGGAAAAAAAATGATTGGCAAAAGATATTAGCTCAGGTGCCAGTCTTACAAAAGAAAGAAAAAAAAAATGAGGAAGATTGATAACGGATGTTAGCTCAGGGCCAATCTTCCTCACCAAAAAAATAAAATAAAAATAAGTAAGAAATTAAAATTAAAAAATACATCTACATAGAGTTATCTGTTATAGTGTTAATTGTAACTGCATAATATTGGAAAGTACCTGAATGTCCAAGAATAGAAGATTAATTGAAATACACTATGGTACATACATGTAATGGAGTACTAACTATACAGCTACAAGGAAAAAATGAGTAAGATCTCTATGAACTGACATGGAGTGATTTCTAGAGATGACGTTAGGAAAATAAAAAGCATTTATAATATGCTATCTTTTGTGTTAAGACAGAAAGTTTATCTTTACAAAAAGAAACAAAGATAGGATAAACCAGAAAATAATGGAAGTCAGTTGCTTACTAGGGATGGAGGCAATGGAGTAGAAAGAATACAGGAAGGAGGAATAGTTGTCTGAGTACAGCTTTTTGTATGATAGTTTTGACTTCTGGAATCATGTTACTATTCTACATATGCAAAAAGTGAAATTAAATCAGGAAGGATGGGAAGGGGAAAAACCCCAAATTGAAAGCCAACTGAAACAAATGACCCCAATTGTATTTCACTTAAATATCATAATCACACTTAAGGGAAAATGAAAGAACTGATATAAGGATTTTGCAAAACACACTATTTGAGCGTATGTACTCTATGGGTGAGATGGGACGTAAGAGATGGGAGAACTGCAAACACTGAACTCTTTTTAGAAGAGTTGTTTTTTAGTAGTGTGGACAAAGCAATTCTGAAACATTTTGTAGATATATTATAGGATTAAGAAAATAAAAAATGCATTGATGTTCTTGGGAGCCAGTGTTCTTACTGAAGGAATAGGGACACAAGGTTCTAGATGGGGGATGACAAGAGAATCCTATACGAATAGAATTGTAATTCAAGGTATCAGTATGGACTTAGGACTTTAAAAATATACATATGTATGCGTTGCATGTGTACGTGACCATGAATACATGTTTGTGTATATATTTATATGTGTATGTGTATATAAATAAGTACATATATGCCTACATATATTTCTTAGCTCTCACTGATGAAGCACAAGCACCACAATAGCAGTCAGTACACTAGTGTCCAGATTTAGTCTCTAATACCGTTCCCCACTCAAAGGAACTTAGGCTTCTTGGAAAAACAACTTATTCTAGGACTAGAGCAGGATACGGACAAGATAAGCCTGAAACATCTCTTAACACTAGAAAGTTAGGAAAGAAGCGCCCAAAAATAGGATGGAGACTTGTCACAAGGACACAGGAGCCAGCTTGAAAGAACTCCCACTGGCTAAATTTGGGACGATTTGAGGGCTAAAAAAGTACAGTAATAAATTGTAAACCATTGGAAAGAAGATGAATACATGAGTCTATGCCAGTAGCAGAGAAGGGAAAAGAGAGGGCACTTGTTTATACTAGAATGCCAAGTGCCAACTGATAAATGTAGGAGTGCTGGAGTTGGAAAATTATCATTCCTCAGCCATCATGGTACGGATTGGATCAGGCAAGAATCATCAAAAGATCCTAAATCTAGGGGCAGTTTCAATAAGGAGCCAGGATATTTGCATTGTTTTAAAGTGTCTCCCCCATATTACAAGGGAAAAATTAGTAATTATAAAGTGAGGAAGGTGAACAACACCTTGACCAGGTGATTAATTGACATCATTAATGAAGGGCACATGGAAATCCATGATACCCTGAGATGGACATAGTGTCTGGCCAAGAATGCATAAACTGAATCTAATCATGAGTGAACATCAGACAAACCATCAGTTAGGAAGTTTTATTACAAAAAGGAGATTTGTATTCTTCAAAAATGTCAATGTCATATAAGAAAAAGACTGCAGGGAAGATTTAGATTAAAGGAGGCTAAAAAAACTTGACAACTAAGCAGTACCTAACTCTCCTATACTGGATATGAAAAATGTGATAAAGGACATTGTTAGGCCAATTAACAAAATGGATGATTAGAAAATTGTTTCAATGTTAAATTTCCTGAAGCTGATAACAGTACTGTGGTTATATAAAAGAATATCCATATTCTTAGGAAGTAGTCTAAGAAGTGTTTAGAAGGGCCATGATCTATGTATATAACCTCCCCTGAAATGGTTCAAAAGAAGATTATGTACATGAGTGTATGCGTGCCTGTGTGTGTGTGTGTGTGCACGTATGTGCATGTGTGTGTGTGAAGGCTGAGAGAGAATGATAAAGTAAATGGGGTAAAATGGTAATAATACTTGAATCTGGGTAAAGATATATGGATATTCTTTGTACTGTTCCTATTTTTGCAACTATTCTGTAAATTTATGATTATTTCCAACTAAAAAGTTTAAAAAATTAAAAATATATTTTTTGTTGAATTGGAACACTTCTCAAGAATTCTCTCTCTGTCAACAGATTTTATCAGTCCATACTCTGAGATCTTCAGTTCTGAGTTATTTCTTTTGATTTGTTCATGAAACACTAAACTGAAAGCAATAGGAAGTTTTTTCATGTAGATCCTATCTGCTCAAGCCTGTTAACTTCTATTAGGAAATCATACCGAGTTGGCTACATTTATTTTCCACAAACAAACAAACAAAACAAGGTCTCTGAATTTCGCCTGTACATCTAGCTATGTGAAAGAGAAGTGAATTTGTTCATAAGTTCTCCTCAAAGATCTTTACAGCTATATTTCAGATTACCTAGATCTTGGTCTGCTGTAATCTTTGGAACTAAATGCAGGAGTATTCCCAACTAGAAATCAGTAATATTATCCCAATAAAAAGGGAAGTGTTTTAAGTAAGGTGCTCTAATTTAGGAACATTAACCCAATTTATTAATTTTGTTCTTCAAACAAAACAATGAGGTAAATTCAAAGTTAGCAAACAAGATGAATATTGGCTTTTGCATTAATCTCGACAGAATAGCCACTATTACATAGAATGTCAGACATTTAGTCTGTAAATGCTATGTGCTTGACCAAAATAAAAGTAACTTTATGTCTTGAAGTTGAAAGAAATTACTTCCAAGTAGAACTTTTTGTTTATGGTCATATAATAATACATCAATAGAAAGTTTGGTAATAGTGATTTTTTTTCTCCTTTAAAATTTTTCATTATAAAGATACCATTTATTGAATATTTAACGTAAATATTTGTCAAATAAAAACTTTTACTTATGTTTAAAAGTTACGAGAAACATGATGCAAACATCAAAGATAGAGAAGGCGAATAGTGTGGGGTGACTGTTGATGCGGAAGGTTACATATTCTTCTTATGCTTTTGTATTGTTTGAATCTTTCACATGCGAAAATATTTGTGTATTACTTGTATAAGAAAACATTATAGGTATACCTGCTTGTTAATTTAGAAAAACTAGATAAGTGGAAAGGAGAAAAATAATCTTTAATAATCTCTTCACCCATATACAACCATTGTTAGTATTTTGAATATTTCTTTCCAGTCTTTTCTCTTTATTTTTGTATAGTTGTATTAGCGATACAAATGCATTTTAGATCCTGCTTTTTTGTTTAACATAATAGAGTAAGTATTTTCCAGGTTATTGCATATGTTTTATAGTCATCAGGTTTAATAGTTGTATAATATTTCATCAACCATATATTTTCTTTATCCATTCCACTGGTTTTGGACATTTAGGCTGTTTCTAGATTTTTATTAAATGAACATCTTTGTATATATAGCATTATATTAAATTATAATTCTTAGAATTGTAGTTTCTATATCCCATAGTAACAGTATTAAAAGTTCCTCATACATTGTCAAATTGCTTCTCCAGTTTGAAACAGTTCACATCCCATCAATGATATACTACAGTGCATATTTCTTCATATGTTTATCAGCGCTAGTATTATTAAAATAAAACTTCGCTGAGATCATTTTGAAAAATGGTTTTACATTGTTTTTGTTACTGAGCTTCACATGTTTTTTGTTCTCTCTTTTGATTTTTCTTATATTCATTGTCCATCTGTAATATTATTTCTCAATAATGAAGCTAACTAGTTTTGAGAAAAAAGATTTAAAATAGTCTGAAATCTAGCCATTTCATCCCTTCCTTGTCAGTTTCTGTTGATACTGTAGGGATGACAGGAGCTACATTTTAAATAGTAATTTAATATGTGTTGTAAGATTTTTTTTTAAATCTTTGAACTTTGGCTCTTCCTAAGGGAACATCCTTAATATCTTTCAATAAAAGTTCATGCTCATTTTATAGTGTATAAATTATACCTTAATAAAGATGTTGAAATAAAATGTTCATTACTCATTCAGTGTTCACTGAAACTCACATGTTTTTCTGATGGCTGTTAAAACCTTGTATTTGCATAGTATTTTATACCTTTAAAAAAGTGCTATCACATCTATAAACTCTTTGAAGATATCACCTTAATATTTAGGTGTTTCAGTCGAAAATAAACCGTTCTGGTCTAATGAGCAGCCATGCCAATCAGGAGGAATGGTCATCGAAGCAGCTGTCTTCTCTAGCAGATTTGACTTACAGCTTATGGGTAGACAGTAAATGTTGTGTTAATATTTTGGGCCCCCAACAAAAAATTTTTTTAAACTTTAAATTTGAAATTAGTTCTGACTTATAAAAACTCCCATATACCCCTGACCCAGATTCACCAATTGTTGACATTTTGCTATGTTTGCCTTATTATTCTCCTTTCCTCTATATTCATGTACAGATCTCTGTTTTTTCCTGAACCTATTGCAAATAAGTTGCAGGCTAAATTTTCACGTTTGTAATTATCTCTATGTCTTTCCTACTAGACTTTGAAGTCTTAGTAATAGGGACTTTTTTAATGCCTCTTTGTCTCCACAGTGAATAGTGCATATTAGGCACATAGTGGGAGTGCAGTAAATGTTTGCTGAATGAATAATTTAATAAACAAAAGAGTATGTGCTAATATGTAAATTCTTAAATATTGCCAAATACTTGAAAGCAGTAGGATTAAAAAAATTTTTTTTTAAAGAAGTGAATTTAATGGTTTGCTCACTAGTTGACAGGTGTTTATTGAAAGCTGGTTGATACTTTCAGTGAAAGGGACAAATTCAGCAAAATAGTTCATGGGATAGCAAGTGCGGACAAAAACAAAAAAATTAGCTCCCTTATTTTAGATTCATCATGGCAAAAATATAAAAAAGCCCTAATTGTTTCCCTTTTCCTTTCTCTTCCCCACAAATGAAGCATCATATTTTAATTTTTAAAGTAATGCAGGAATAAAGAAAACTTTTCCTAAATAGATGCTGTTACATGATCCATTTTCAAAGATGCTTACTCGAAAAGTACAATTGTAGCATATTTTAATACTGGTAAAGAAAATCATGCACAAGTTGGTTATGGCTTTTTTAAAGGCCACACAGTAAGGTTATGCTCTAGGGAACAAAGAGGATACTTAATGTTCTCTATCCTGCTCACTTCTCTCTGGATTGTTTTCAGCTGAGCAGTTTACTTCCTGACATGAAACCACTCATTGCTGTTGCTGGAATTATATCTTTCTCATCAAGTATGCATTTACACAATATCCACAGCCACATTTACTTGCTTTCTTACCACTTTCTTACCGCTATACCTATACCTTAGTAGGGTTAGATCCAGCAGCAGTGAAGGAATATATGGATGACTGAGAATAACAAGGTATAGCTCTCTTTCCTCAGAAAAAGCTTGGTTTTTTCCCCCAACCTCAGTTGAAGCTAAAGACCATGAGGTACTTAGTGAAAGAAACTAAAGCATATGATAACATTGGATCTTTAAGAATAATGTCGGGGAGTTTTCAGGGAAAATCTGACAGACTAACCACATGACCGTCAGTGAGTGTCTGTGATTTTGCTGAGCCACAGAGTCTCACACTATAGTCATTCAAGGATCCCTTTGATTAGAGGCACTGGATTGGAGGAAGATTGCTCCATAGAGTCTCACACTATAGTCATTCAAGGATCCCTTTGATTAGAGGCACAGGATTGGAGGAAGATTGCTCCGCTTACCTCTAGTACTTAAATTTTTTTTAAATTACAGGTTTTGTGTAGTCTTATAAAACTGCCTTAGATAGTTTTTTGGAGGCAACAAACTAGGGACACAAATAAATGAAATCCCTGCAGACTATTCATTCTAGCTGTTTCCTAAAAAATTTAGCAGGATGGGAAGTCCACTGATGCTTTTTTGAGACATAAATGCAATGTCTGTTTTAAAATTATTAAATACCAGCAATTAATTATTAATGTTGGAAAAAGGTATGTGAGCATTGTTATGTACTATAAAAATTAAGGTTTTATTTGGACTATGGATCACCACTGATTTCTGGCCAGTGAGAACACTAGCTCTCTGTTCTCAGAAAAAACTTCTTTCCTCCAAACCTAGCATCTGAAATAAGTTTACATCTTGTTTTCCTTCATTAAGATTTATTACCTTTTTTTTTTTCCGAGGAAGATTATCCCTGAGGTAACTACTGCCAATCCTCTTTTTGCTGAGGAAGACTGGCCCTGAGCTAACATCTGTGCCCATCTTCCTCTATTTTATATGTGGGTCGCCTACCACAGCATAGGTTTTGGCACGTGGTGCCATGTCCGCACCCAGCATCCGAACCAGCGAACCCTGGGCCACCGAGAATTGGAACATGCGAACTTAACTGCTGTACCACCAGGCTGGCCCCTACCTTTTTTTAAAAAAAAAGGAAAGAAAGGAAAAAAGAACTTCTGATATTTAGAAATCCATGTCAATTCCTTTGCTGTAACCCCTGATCTGAGGTTCAGATCTGAGGTTGCCATCAGAGGCCTATAACATGTGTTCAACCAGAAACACATTATCAGATACTCATCCAAGACAAAACTGGCTAGAGATGAGGAGATTTATGGATTGGTAACTCATATTCTGGGTTTTTGTACCTCAATTATTATTTTTTTAAAGATTTTCTCTTCTACTGGTATGTCTGTGTTTCAGTTATTTCTCTCTTTTTAAGGGGATACGTACCATATTTGACTGTTTCCATATGCAAGAACCTTAAAAAAATACTAGCCAGTAGTTCTGTACCTGTTCAGTACATAATTATAAGAAGGCCTGGATCTAGACACAATTATGGAATTAAAGAAGATTGGGTACTTTTCTTCTCTTGAGATCTTATTTTCTGAGGCCCTTTATTTTTTCTTAGAAAACTCTCCCTCTGTTGTACCCACATGATATGTTAACTTTGTCAGGCGCTGCCCTTACATATCAACATATGCTTAGTTCTCTTTCCTTCTGGCCTTAAGACATTAATGTCTTGCTTCATAAAATATTTACAGTAAACTTAAGATTCTTAGAGAATGTTATTTCAGATGGGATAAATCTAGTAGTGAAATTTTAATTCCCTTTATCAAGATTATAGTTATTAGACTGAGCAGTCTCTTTTTAGTAAACATGTAAAGGAATTCAGGCATTTAATAAATAGTGAAACAGAAATTAGCTATATAACATTTTGAGTTCTCACTATGTGCCAGACACTAAGTGCTCTATGTGCATTAAGCCTTTACATTTAACCCTTACAGAAACATGAAATGATTACTGTTATATTCTTATTTTAAGTTGAGAACACTGAGGCACAGTTATATAATTTTACCATGTCACACAGCTAGTCGATGGTAGAGCCAAGATTCAAACCTGGGTGTTTCGGTTCCAGAGTGTGTATTATTAACCGTTAGTTTCTATTGGTTTTAACTATTATTCTCTATACTCAGTTGTTATTAACTATTACTGTACAATCAAACAAGGGGCGTATTTGTATTTGGTTGTTTGTTCCTTCATTTGGGAAGGGGAGATAAAAGATTTTTTGAGAATACTTGATCATATTTCCTAAAATTCGAGGACCCCTTTATGATTTTTTTTACCATATTCTGTATACCACTAAGTATTACAAAATCTATATTTACATGACACATTATTTAATATTTTTCTTCAGATTATCTCATTAAAAAATTTATATGCATTTTAAAGGAAAACTTCCCATCACTACTGTAATGGAAAGCCAGTATCATAAGTAGAGGGTAACTTCATAAATTATTTAAAAATAAATAAGATGAGGGGTCGGCCCGGTGGCGCAGCGGTTAAGTTCGCATGTTCCGCTTCTCGGCGGCCCGGGGTTCGCTGGTTCGGATCCCGGGTGCGGACATGGCACTGCTTGGCAGCCATGCTGTGGTAGGCGTCCCACGTATAAACTAGAGGAAGATGGGCACGGATGTTAGCTCAGAGCCAGGCTTCCTCAGCAAAAAGAGGAGGACTGGCAGTAGTTAGCTGAGGGCTAATCTTCCTCCAAAACAAAACAAAACAAAACAAAACAAAAAAATAAATAAGATGAAAACAAAACTGTATTATTATCTAGCTAGATTTTGTTGCTTGCCAGATTGTTTGAAACTTGAATCTTGCTTTCTCTGTGTTTAAAAGAGGAGAATAACAAATGTTTGAGAGTTGATAGAGATACATTGTCACCAAGTTGAGATTTTCTTCTTCAGTGATCAGACAAAAGAATGAAAACTAACTTTCACTAATACTGGTCCACGTTCTCCCTCAAACCAGAAGTCTGGCACTTTAGGAAAGTGAATTATATTCTTCTGAGTCTCTTCCAACCACAAGACTTTGCAGTACCTACTCTGTTTAAAAAGATAGTCAGTCTTTAAGTAAATGAATTTATATCTACAGTATTCTTTTACTTTCTTATACCCTTAATTCATCCTGATGTGTTTAAATTCCCAGAGCTTGAAAGAAGTATATAACTATTGCAAGGTTTGGACACTTATTTTAGAACAATTTCTTGATAAGATTTCTGGATTGCTATAATTAACCTCCCTAACTATAAAGTAAACAAGATAATTAAATTAGTAGAAAAACAGGCAAAAATTTGTCCTTTTCTAAAAAAATTAAATGTAATTCAGTGTATTTATGTTGGAGGTTCTTGCATGAAAATTAGTATAAAAGTGAAGAATACTTTTATTTTCTTTTATTTACTTTATTCATTAGGTTGATGATTGCATCAAGCTGATGAGAAACAAAGATTGAATTGCATCTAAAGCTAGGATTAAGAAATCGCGTTCTAATTTATGCTGTGCTGTTAAGATTAGAAATTCAAATTTCAGTGTCTGGCAGCAAATGTCTTTATCTCACACCAACCTAGAAAAGAAAGCTTACATTCAAAGAAGCTGATACTGGCATAGGGCCACAGGTAGGTTCTTAGCTGTTGTGAATTTGTAGTGATTTTTCCGTTTTTATTGCTTCTGTGACAACATTAAAGTGATTGAATAGACAGAAAATGGAAAGTAGGGATGGCTAAATGTCTCTGCTTAGTACTTCATGAAGCTTTTTTAGCAAGAGGCAAAACAAAATATGTTGTTCCTTTTTACACTTATTAAAAATATTACTGGTGAAGGAGCAGCACAAGACAAATAGAGCAAAGTATGTATCCTTTACAGAATATTAATTCTTTAGTGGAGGAGTAACAAGATTCTGTTTACACATGTTAAGTGTTTTCCATAGTGGCTGCACCAGTTTGCATTCCCACCAACAGTGTATGAGGGTTCCTTTTTCTCCACAGCCTCTCCAACATTTATCACTCTTGGTTTTGGATATTTTTGCCATTCTAACAGGTGTAAGGTGATATCTTAGTGTAGTTTTGATTTGCATTTCCCTGATGATTAGTGATGATGAGCATCTTTTCATGTATCTATTGGCCATCCATATATCTTCTTTGGAGAAATGTCTGTTCATGTCCCACTTTTTTTTTTTTTACATTCTATGTATAAATGAGATCATATGGTATCTTTCTCTGACTTATTTCACTTAGCATAATGCCCCCAGGGTCCATCCATTTGTGGCAAATGGCAAGATTTTCTCTTTTTTACGGCTGAATAATATTCCATTTTGTGTGTAGATAGATAGATACCACATTTTCTTGATCCATTCATCCATTGATGGACACTCAGGTTATTTCCATATCTTAGCTATTGCCAATAATGCTGCAGTAAACATGGGGGTGCATGTGTCTTTTCAAGTTAGGGTTTTCGTTTTCTTTGGATAAATACCCAGAAGTGGAATTTGGGATCATATGGTAGTTCTATTTTTAATTTTTTGAGGAACCTCTATGCTGTTTTCCATAGTGGCTGCACTAATTGGCATTCTCACTACAGTGCAACAGTGCACAAGGGTTCCCCTTACTCCATATCCTAGCCAACACTTATTATTTCTTTTTGATAAATGATGTTTAATAGTAGTTGAATAGACACAACTTTGGCTGGGAATGCAGTGACAGCTTCAAAATACTATTATAAGCGCTTCTCAAAGTGTTTCTTTTTAAAAAAAGTACGTTTTATTCTAACCATAATATGAAATTAACCTATTGATCATCTGAGGGAGGGATGTCCAGGGTTTCAAAAATATTCATTTAATTCTTTGGGAGGTTATATAGCATAATGATCAAGTGCATTTGCTCTCAATCTCAGTGCCTGGGTTAAAAACCTTGCTGTTCTACTTGCTAAACATAAACTTGAGCAGATTACTTAGCGTCTCTGTGTATCACTGGCCTCATATGCAAAGTAAGAGTATCTAATTTATATAGTTTTGTATAGATTGAACAAGATAATGCATGTAAAATACCTAGCATGTAGTAAACATTCAATAAATGATTGTTAAGATTAGGAGAGAACAATCCTTAAGTCTTTTTAGAAACCAACTATTACAAACATCCTCCCTCATTTAATTCTCCTTTTACCTTGAAAGAGGTTTTCTTTCTAAATTTTATTTTTCATATAAGAACCTATATTCAGTGATCTTTTTTTATTTGAAGGAAGAATTGTTATTGTTATTCTCATGAAGTGTATTCAGGTTCCTATGTCTGTTTAGTTGAGAAACAGAGCAAAGATAATATTTCCTCTATCTTTCATACCTCCCTCCCCCGAAAAGAGCTATAAAAACTATTCCTGAAACAATGTATATTCTGCTTTATTTTTCCCAAGTGTATACTTCTCAAGGTTTAGCAATGAATAAAACACAGTTGATCTTCATTATTCCCAGATTCCATATTTGTGACTTCTTGTACTTGCTGAAATTTATTTGTAACCTCAAAATCGATACTTGCGGTACTTTCTCTGTCATTCACAGACATGCACAGAATAACGAAAAATCTGAGTTGCCCAGCATGCTTGTTCCCAGCTAAAGTTGATCAGGGCTGTGCTCTGCCTTCTTATTTCAGCTGTCATACTGTAAAGAAGTGTCCTTTTCACAGTCTACTTAGTGCCACATTCTTTGCATTTTTGGGGTGATTTTTCAGTTTAAAATTGCCCCCAAGTGTAGTGCTGAAGTGCTGTGTAGTGTTCTTAAGTGCAAGAAGGCTGTGATGTGCCTTAGAGAGAAAATATGTGTGTTAGGTAATCTTCTTTCAGGTGGGAGTTATAGTGCTATCATCCATGAGTTCAGTGGTAATGAATCAACAGTATACAGTATACACGTTAAATAAGATATCTTTAAACAGGAACACATATAAAAGAAGATTATGTATTGATGGGTTGCTGAAAATATTTTGACTAGAGGCTCGCGGGAACCTAACTCGGTTTTTCCCATAGGAGAGTGAGCATCCTTGTCTTGTTCCTGATCTTAGAAGAAAAGCTTTCAGCTTTTCACCATTGAGTATGATGTTAGCAGTGGGCTTCTCATGTATGGCCTTTATTATGTTGAGGTATGTTCCTTCTATATATCATAAATGGATATTGAATGTTGTCAGATGCTTTTTCTGCATCTAATGAGTTGATCATGTGATTTTTATCCTTCATTTTGTTAATATGGTGTATTGTATTGATTGATTTGCAGATTTGACCCCTCCTTGCATTCCTGGAATAAAATGCCTCCATGTTTTTTTTAATTATATAGCCCTAAGATGTATTTAATGATCTTAAGTAACTGGTTTTCATCTGAAAGTTTTTTCTATGATAATATTCTAGGGAAGTGTATCCTATTTAGGATGATTTCATCTGAAGATCCTTAACTAGATCTGTGAAGACCGTTTTTCCAAATAAGGTCACGCTCACAGATTCTGGGGAATAGAAAGTGGAAATACCTTTGGCTGGGGCAGAGGGGCATAATTCAACCCACTACAGGAAGTTAATAAGAAATTGTAATAATAAAAATTTGTGATATAAATAATCCAAGTATTCTCAGGAGATATCTGATAGATGTTTATCTGAAATTATAGTAGATATAATAAATTCTAACACAAAATGCTGTGATTCTGTTTCTTCTACTTCCATTATACTTAAATATAAATCTAGAACTTAGATTTAGACAGCTCAGCATCCACCAACTGCCCCTCTTTGCTATTCCTGACTTTATTATTTCCCATGACTGCTGTTTTTCATATCTACATCTAATCATTATAGTAGACAAACACAGAAAAACATTGTTCTTTGCATAAATTTATTTCTCATACTCTTTGCATGACCACGTTTTCTTCTATTAGTATGGGGTAATTACATAGTAATATTCAATAAATGTTACTCAGTTCAAGTTAGTAAAGTTCAAGTTCTACTATGTCTAGGACATTGTTTATCCATAGAAGAGCTTAGAAATGCACATAATCAGGGAAAATGAATAGATTTCCTTTGTTTATTAAGAAAAATAAACATCCATGAGGAAGCCCATTATTTGGAATCCAGATAAGGCTCTTTGTGTTTTAGTTGTTTGATTTATTTAATAATTAATAACTTAGGTGCAAGGTGATTATATACCTTCAAATATATTTTCTAACTCCCCTGATAATGTCTTGTTTGAAGAGGAAATTTCCATAGGTAGATATAGCTAGTTGAACAAAACGTTCAATTTCATTACATTCTAAAAATACCCTAGGAGCCAGCAGTATGGCGGAGTGGTTAAGTTCGCGTGCTCCGCTTCGGCGGCCCAGGGTTTCGCCGGTTGGGATCCTGGGCGTGGACATTCTTTTCTTTAGGTCTTATATGCTTGAAAGAGTTTTTTTTTTTTTTCTTTTTAAAGCACATGGTAACTGCTCTATTTTTTAACACTTGTGTGAAAATATTTCCTTCCATATTAAATATGGCTTTTTTTGAAGTTCAATAAAATAGCATACTCTGAATAACTTGCATGACATTTTTGGGGGGTGCATTGCAATGTATGTTGCAGCATTTTTCTTATTTTTTTATGATTCTGGCTATTGGTCAAGGCCAGACTCCCTCCAAAACTTCAGGAAGCTCCAAGCCTCTTGTATGGACTTGGGGCTGTGTTCCGACTCCAAAAGGGTTCATTGTTTCTGCTCAAGATGTAAGTTGTTTCTGTTCTAAAGATGGACCCAAATTTCTGCAGAGATTTTTAATACACCAGATGTAAAAAGTGCCCTATGGTAATGAGGAGTTCTGTAGTATACCCTCTTCTCCCAGATTTATTTTTCTATGTGAGGGCTTTGGTGCTTAGGGCAAAGGCAAGAACAGTTCTCAGTTGGGCTGCCATTGACATTTGGGGTAATACTTTAGTTGTCCAAGACTATCTCAGATGCTGAACGATTTTAAAAGCCCTGGTCTACACTCAATACAATCTTTAAAAATGCTGCTATGCATTTTCAAAGGCCTCTCCCAGTAGGAGAAATGGTCCTTGTCTTGAGAAAGAAAGGATATTATAGTACATATATTCCCTTAATTCTCCATGCTAATGGAAAATGTATTGTCATACAAAAGAAGTAGAAAACCGACAGAGAACTTGTATCTCTCTTTTGAAATTATGTTATTTACCAATATGAGTTCTGAAATATCTGGATTATTTTGAAATACTAAATAATGAAACATACATGGAAAGCTTACTGCCCACATTCTCCATGTATTCTGTTTTCTACTCATCTTGGAAATGGAGTGTTCTACTTAGAATCAAGAAGTTTTAAAAGTATCATTAGGGGGCCAGGCCCTGTGGCTGAGTGGTTAAGTCTGAGTGCTCCGCTTCGGTGGCCCAGGGTTTTGCCGGTTCAGATCCTGGGCGTGGACATGGCACTGCTCATCAGGCCATGCTGAGCTGGCGTCCCACATGCCACAACTAGAAGGACTCACAACTAAAAATATACAACTATGTACTGGGGGTCTTTGGTGAGAAAAAGAAGAATTAAATAAATAAATACCTAAAAGTTAGCTATCATTAAAATTATTTTTTTTAAAGTAGTATTATTGACTGCCATGGTTCTTAGATTTTGGAAGAGTCTGTGCACTCTACAAATTATACTTATTGTAATTGATTTCCTTATTTTTACTAATAAGAAATGTACCTATCTAATTAGAGCTTTTTATCAGCTTGAGGTCAGACTTTTTCTTTTAATGAGGAAGCTTGGCCCTGACCTAACATCTGTTGCCAGTCTTCCTCTTTTTGCTTGAGGAAGGTTGTTGCTGAGCTAGCATCTGTGCCAATCTTCCTCCATTTTATGTGGGATGCTGCCAGTGTGGCTTGATGAGCAGTGCTAGGTCTGCACCCGGGATCTGAACCTGTGAACCCTGGGCTGCCAAAGCAGAGTGTGTGGACATAACCACTAGGCCACTGGGCTGGCCCAGAGATCAGACTGTTTTTAATTATGTTCTGTAAGTAAAATTTTATTCAAACAAAGAAATCCTGACATTGTAAGTCTATAAAGCCTTATTAAGCATAAATATGATGTTCAAGAGTTTTTTCCTCTTCGTTGGAAATAACTTAACCCTATTTAATAATAGTTTTCTAGGAACGTAACAGTTAAAGAAGACCCTGGGTCAGGAGCTTCTAGTGAATTTGTAGACTGAAAACTGAGAATTCTCTGTAATCTCAGGTTCATATTTCAGAGTTAATACCAACAAGAATTTGAGCGTAATAATTTGCCTGTGATAGTCAGTACTTAATTTTTGTATCAATAATAAATAATGTTAGGTTTCCCTGACACGTGAATTATAGTTCAGAAATAAATGAAGTAAGATAAATGTAAAGGGTGATATCTGCAGCTGCCCCTCCATCAGAAATCGGTACAAAGGACACAATATAAAGTCATGTGCCCTGTTTCTGAAGAGTTGACTTATTGGCCTACATTTGCCTATCATCAAGTTATACTTCCTGTACTTTCCTGAACTGGTAAAGTTCAGTTGCCTAAAAGAATCCAGCCTAGCTAGTTTATGTAGGAAAGAACAACAAAGTGTATTAAATTGCTTTTGGAAATGTTGCTAGGCTTGAGCAATGGTTGTCAAACGTTAGCAAAAATCAGAATCACTTGGAGGGCTCTTAAAACACATTGCTGTCCCCACCCTCAGAGTTTTTGACTTAGTAGGTCTGTGGTAGGACTAAATAATTTACATGTCTAACAAGTTCCCAGGTGATGGCTGTTGATTTCAGGGACCACACTTCGAGGACCACTAGGCAGAGAATCTTGAGCTTGAGCTTTCGTGAATGACTTCCAAAACCACACCATAGAACCAGGCCAAGGGAGTTAGTGTCTCTTCTCAGAAAGCTGACTGCTCTAGAACCCTATTGCCACTCTCATGATCAAGAAGCCATCATATTCTGGAAACCACCAGTACTGCTGCTGTCTCCAGAATGTTACAACATCTGCTACACCTTGCACCAGCAGAATATTCCATGAGTTCTTTTCTCTACCCATGAATTGGGTGACTGGACACATGTCTCTGCTGATACAGCATATGGCTGATATATGGCTCCCCAAAGATAGCAGCTTCTAATCCATGAAACTTATAAATGTTACCCCATTTGGAAAAAAGATCTTTGCAGTTGTGAATGATTAAGTATCTTGTGATGAGGAGATTATCCTGGATTATCTGGGTGGTCCCTAAATGCCATCAGAAGTATCCTTAGAAAGACAGAGGGAAATTTGCCACACACAGAATAGGAGAAGGCAGTGTGACCTTGGAGACAGAGATTGGAGTGATGCAACCACAAGCCAAGGAATGTCAGCAGCCACCAGAAGCGGGAAGAGGCTGAGGGAGCACAACCTTGCCTACACCTTGATTCAGCCCAGTAAAACTGATTTCAGACTTCTGGCTTCCAGAACCATGAGAATAAGTTTTTGTTGTTTTACGTCACCAAAGTTGTGCTAAATTCCTTATGGCAGTCACAGTGAACTAATATACAACTGCAGAAAAAGTAAGTTTCCATCAGCTATGTTTGCTTTTAGAAACAGCAGAAGAATGGATCTATCTCACTTCTGCCTTCCAAGTCTTTTATAAGTGCATTCAGTTGGCTGAAGCTACATCAAATCTGAAATCTTAGCTGCGGAAGTCAAGGAAATGTAGGCTTTTTGCTTTCTAGCCTCTACATTTCAGGAAGGCACACTAGAATGAAGTCAGAATGGGTGTTAAGGGGCAGTCTTATCTATCTGCCACATTATTATAATTATTACATATCACAGTAGATATCACGATATCTATCACATTATTTTTTCTTAGCTACACAGTGTAACTTTCTGGGGAGAATGGGGTTCATAGACAGGCATTAAGTGGACCAGGGAAAGAAATGGATGGTAGAGGGTATTTCTACTCTATTCTGAAGTCTTTTGTGTCTCTTTATTTGTTTTCCCAAGAACCAGCTTGCACAGCCCTTGAGCTCCCTGATCTTTCTTTGCCACCTGCTACCTGGTGCCTTCTTTCAGTAATATTTTAATGCCTCTAGTCCCTGGACTATAGTGATATACTTTCTTAAGCACATATACAAACATCCTCAGGATATTGTCATGGACTTCTCTTTTTCCCACTACTTCACTTGCCCATCCCTATGCCTGTGTCTCAGTGTTGAGCATCTACTCCTAGGGGCAGCAGCATGAGATCTTTAAAAAAAATTCTTTGGCAGCTTCACAATCTCTGAGTAACATTTCTTAAGAACTTTTGTTTATAGAACGTCTTCTGGGAAATAAACCAACTCTCTTAGTCTGCTCTACATGGCATATAATATGATATGATGACGTGAGTTAACCTCAGTTACCCAAGTATTTGAGAGTCTAAGCACCCAAGGTATTCAAATGGTTGTGTTGTTCTAAATAATTTTTTAAGTGATTATCCTTTTTTAAAATTATGCCATGATAATAAATAAGAAATTATTTGCTAAGACATAGTGTATGGTGACGATGTGGTTTCCAGAGTGTTCAGATTATTTGGTAATGCCACTAAATCACAATCCATGTGATTGCACACTGAGTGGAAAAGAGATATTAAGATAATCACAGAGATCTCCCAGGACTGTGGTTGACAATGCACATGTGATCATTCTTGTTCATTTATGTGTTTTGTGAGTAACAACTCTTTTAAAGTGTTGAAATGGATTGCATGTTATACTTTCCATTCCTTAATCCATTTAATGGAAAGAAAAACCCAGAGAATACATTCAGAATATGTTGGAACTGTATCAAACTTTTAAGTTGTTAATCATTATTCTCTTTTGGAGTTAAGATATCTAAATTCCAAACCTAGTAGTTCCACTTGTGAGAATTTATCTGACAGATGTATACATATATTTTTGAAATGATTGTAATCAAAGTCATTCATTGCAGGCTTGTTTGTTATAGCAAAATAGTAAAAATAAATGTACATCAATGAGGACAGCTTGAAAGATTTTGATGCAACAATATAATGGAATAGTATGAAGCTCTTAAGAAAAGAATTAAAAGCATTTTCTGGACCACTTTAGAAAGATCTCCACAGTATATTGTTAAAGTATTGCAAACTGTGAAGGGAGGGGTGGATGTGGTCATATATTCAAATTTGCCTCTACACACATAGATTCTGAAAAGAAACACTGGAAAGTACAAATAGTAGTTACTTGTATATGAATGTGTGTGTATGGGGGAGTGTGTATGTTGATGGTGGCTAGGAGTGTGAAGAACACTTTTCAATGAATATCTTGAGATAGATATGTCAATGTATTACCTGTTCAAAAAATTAAAAGATAAGAACAATATTTAAACTTCAGAAATAACATGAGTGCAGAACAGATCAAAACCCAACTTTCTAGGTAGTATTCTACACCAGACAGTGACATTTATACTAGGAAGTTTCAGTTGCACATAGTAGAGCTAAGAATTTGAAAGATATTTTCTTGTGCTTGAAAGAAAAGTGTGATCCCATATTTCTTTTAACTACTGTGACCTCTTGATTAGTTTCATCATCTTTATTTATGACTTGATATCCAGCATTTTTCCAGAATTCAAAATGGTACACAAAGGCTCAAGTTATTTTGTTTTTCTTGAATGATTTATTTCTTTGCAAATTTGATTGGTAATGGGGAATGTTGGTGGGAAGAGAAAATTGGGGGCTTTGGAGTTAATATATGCACTTAAGAATTGGGGTTAAAAAGTGGAGGAGAGAAGTATTTTCCAGATATTCTTTGCCAGCTTTTCAATTCTACTCCCAATTCCATCCATATTCTCAAATCTATGGCATTTATTAAAGTAGCAAGGAGAAGTTGCATTATCAGGGAGGCAGTCACCCTAGTATGTATATCATTGGACTGTGTTTTGGCTATCAACTTCACTTTCCACTTATTCTATCCGTCATTTACTAAGTACTATAGAGTCTTAAGTAATTTTTTAAATTATTTAAATTTTCTCCTACTTTTGCCGATTATTTTGATTACCTTTCAATCCTAGGATACATCCACAGGTCCTCAAACTATTTCATTACTATCCTTATGTTTTCTACTCATTTATTTGCATTGCAAGATATTGAATAATTTGTTAATTAATGAATTAATGATTGATTGATAGAAAGGCTGACATAGCTAGGTCGGGCTTGGTGAAAGTGGCTTTTCCAACAAGATCTGTCGCTTTAGTGTTATGAGAAAGCATTATTTGAATGGTTATATTGTAAGAAGAGAAACTTATGTTGAACTATTTTAAGACAGAGAATAGAAGTGACATTCTTGGGCTTTTCCAGTGGTGTAGTGGTTAAGTTTGTGCTCTCTGCTTCTGCGACTGGGAGCTCACGGGTTCTGATCCTGGGTGCAGACCTACACACTGCTCATCAAGCCATGCTCTGGTGGCCTCCCACATACAAGGTGGAGGAAGATTGGCACAGACGTTACTTCAGGGACAATCTTCCTCAAGCAAAAAGAGGAAGATTGGCAACAGATGATGGCTCATGGCCAATCTTCTTCATCTCCCCCCAACAAAAGAAATGATATTCTTTAATTTCACTTTTTATTAATATTGGCACAGAGATTAAAAGTCTGATGTTTAATTCAGAGTTCAGGCTTTCTGTTTCAGAGTTTATGGAGTATTTTTTTTCCTGTCTGTGATTTTTCTGCTACCATGACGTAGAATTTTCGCTACTTGTTTTTATATGAGATGTTAAAAGAGGTTTTTTATAGATTTTTTTCAATAGAAATTTGCACATTTGTTTAAAACAGTAGTTTTTAAGTATTTCACTGCCAAGGACTTCTTTTTGGTACCTGTCCTGTGTCCCTCCATTCCATGTTTTGGAAGATTTTGTCTACCATAGTGTATGTTATTTAGTAAAAGACGACTTCTTTTCCCTTTTAAAAAAATTAATCAGACACATCTCATTGCTAAACCACTGAGCAAGTCACGTGGTATTTCCAGCTGCCAAAGCTGCCGACCAGAGGTCAGTGTTTTGAAGTGAAGGAAAAGGAAATTGACATTTATATTTCCTTTATCATAGATTAAAAATACACTGAAATAAGTGCTAACAGTATCTATAAAGGATTTTATAAATACTAGAAATTATGTTACCAAGTTCTGGTCTTTATGTACATAGTGTATATCCTTGATATTTTAAATATAAAAAGTCATCCCCATGAAAAAGGTGAGAACCATTCTCTTAGACTTTATTTTTTAAATTATGGTAAGATATACATAAAATTTACCATCTTAACCATTTTTAAGTGTACAGTTCTGTACTGTTAAGTACATTCACGTTGTTGTACAACCAGTCCTCAGAAGTCTTTTCATCTTGCAAAACTGAAGCTCACAAAAAGTAAATAAATGTTGATCTTTGTGGAGTATTACATGTCTTATCCCACAAAACAACTGAAGTGCTATATCTTAAATAAACAAATATAATTAATTTTTTTAATGTTAAAAATTTATTCTATAGCTTATAGTGGGGTTATAGGCGTTACTTGTAGACCCTTTTGTTTGGATGTTAATATGTTGCAATTGTAGGAAAAACATAGGCAGTACTAGAAAAATAGTTTATTCTAAACTATTCCTAAATGTCTCATTTTTAGATAACGGAAAGTTGTATATATCTGTACACATTTCTGTAAGATGTTACATGGGCAGTAGTAGGTGTACTCACATGTTTGTCAGCTACTGCTGGTAGTTCTTCATCAATAAGTCACCTCTGAGCTCAGTGGCTTTACAAACAAGCATGTATTATCATGATCACAGGTCTGTAAATCAGCTGCAGTTTGCCAGGTGCAGACTGGACTCAACTCTAAGCTCCACAGTCAGTTCAGGTCCTCTGTGTCTGGGCCTCAGGATCAAGAGGCAGCATCTACTCAGAAATAAATTCTTCTCATAGTAGATTACTTGATCACAAGGAGTATAAACACAACTACCCAAGCGTATTTTAGATCTCTGTTAGTTTTATATTTGCCAGCTTCCCACTGGCCTGAGCAAGTCACATGGCCCAAGTTAAAGTCAAGGGATAGGAAGGTACATTCCATCTACCATGAGGCCATGGCAAGAATGTGGATATATTTCTATCATAGGAAAATGAGAATTTTAGGAAGCAAAAAGAGTTACTTTCTGAACTTCAAAGGCAGGTTTCATTTAGCCTCTATATGTTTAATACCAATTCTTTTTTGGTATGTTATAAATGCCTCACTACTTTCGAAATAAAAACAGTTGCATATAAGAATGGACATCCAAAATGTACCCATAAATGGTATAAATCAAAATTATTTCTCACTGTACTAGCTTTTAATACAAATGTTTTAGTTATGTGATTTTCTACATTGTTTTATATAGTCTGTCAGTTATTGTAAGGATCAATAATTTTTCTTTTTTGTTAGGTATGTTTTTGATGATTTTTTGAAGTGTTGGATCTAAAGGATTGGGATAATCACTCATTTAAAAAGATTAATTTGGGGGCCAGCCTGGTGGGGCAGAGGTTGGGTTTGCATACACTGCTTATCAAGCCATGCTGTGGCAGGTGTCCCACATATAAAATAGAGGAAGGTGGGCACAGATATTAGCTCAGGGCCAATCTTCCTCAGCAAAAAGAGGAGGATTGGCAGCAGATGTTAGCTCAGGGCTAATCTTCCTCAAAAACAAACAAAAAAAAGATTAATGTGGCTTGTTCTGCAATTTGATACAATAGTAAGATTTCTTAAAAACTTAAATTGCTTTTATCTCACTGAGATCATAAGATTAACTAAGAGGTTTTTTTGTTTGTCTGTTTATTGTTTCTGTTTGAAAACCAAGAGTTGGACTAAAAATAGAACTTCCTGCATTGCCCAGAATGTCACTAGTGCTTCTAAGCAGGACTTGTGGGTGCCTCTAAGACAGTTTTGCAGACAGGAATATGTACAGGGAGAAAGAAAGGGGCATAAAACGGAAGGAAAGGTAAAAAGAGAGGGATTGGGAAAAAAGAACTGAGGAGATGAAAAAGAGGTGTCTGTGTTGGAGAATGCTCTAGTACAGTAGCGGTTACTCAGAACTCCCCTTGGCCTCGTCAGTGCCCTGGGTATGCTGTCACTTTACCTCCCTACTCACTGTCTAAGGAGTGGGGTCTGTAGGAACTGAACAAACATTGGTGGGCAATTTGGGTGAGAATCATCAATGGTGATTTGATGTAGAGACTGTTCCTTTTAATATCCTTTCATGGAAGACCAAATGTGCATGTTTAGAATGTGTCTTTTTTTTTTTGTTTAAAGATTTTATTTTTCCTTTTTCTCCCCAAAGCCCCCCAGTGCATAGTTGTGTATTTTTAGTTGTGGGTCCTTCTAGTTGTGGCATGTGGGATGCCACCTCAGGCATGGCTTGACGAGCAGTGCCATGTCCACACCCAGGATCCGAACTGGTGAAACCCTTGGCCACCTAAGCGGAGCACGCGAACTTAACCACTCAGCCATGGGGCCGGCCCCCCAGAAGGTGCCTTTTAATTGTCAAATATGGTACAGTAGGCGCTTTGAGGGTATGGAATAAAAGAACAATCTGGGAACTTGGAAAAGATGCATTAAAGATTTCAGTGGCTTTATATATGTATTAAGGATGGTTTTCTAAATAGTTGTAATTTCAGAAAGGCCTTCCAGTAATGCGTCTTTCTCTCTATCCTGTCTCTCAATCTCCAAGCTTTTTTTCTTTTATCTACTCCTACCCTAGTGCATCTTTTATTAAAACTCTAGCCTTCTTGGTTGCTAGCTACAGCCTCTGCTGTCAAAACACTAGCAACAGCAAGAGGATGTGCAGCGTTTTCATTTGTCTGCTTTGTTTAATATTTTTCTCTTGCCAACAAATTTAGATACTTTAAAAGTACTAAATATAACTGAAAATCCAAATGTATACATTTGCGAAATGTTTCTATGATGCTTAATAGGGATTACCTATAGTGATCTTTTAATTATCATTATACGTCCCAGACTCATTACAAGGAAAAATAACTGCATTTGTTATATAGAAAAGCAACCCCCAATGAATTTCATCTGCACACAACAGCATGGTTAAATGTTCAAAACATATCATTGAACAAAAGAAGCAAGGCACAAAAATTCCATTTATATAAAATTAGGAAATAGGCAAAACTAAGTATACAGAGAATGTAATGGTGTAAGAAAAAGAAAAGCAAGGAAATGATTACCGCAAAAGTCAGAAATAGTGGCTCTTACTGGGGAGGAGAAAGGCTGTTAGGACCAAGAAGGAGCAGGTAGGAGGTTCTGGGATCCTGGATGTTCTGTTTCTTTGCACAGGTGGTAGCTACATGAATGTTTACTTTGTGATGATTCACTTAACTGTATGTTTGTGTTATAAACACAAAACACTTTGTGTATGTGGGTTATATTTTGTAATAAAAATGGTTTAAAAGAAAACAATTATGGGAAAAACTGGAAAACATATGAGTAGAAATTTAATATAAAAAAGCTAATTCTTTTTCTCTACACATCTTTCTTGCCTTGTAAGAGTGAGCGCAAGTTACTGTCATAAAAGAACATCAAATCAGGGGGAGTTATCTGTACAATGCAATTCGTATTTTGTTGTTTAGTCAGCAAATGACTGAAATATATAACTTCTTTTATAGTCAGACTATTTCCTGGTCATTTTCTGAGAACAAGGGACTATAGTATGAATTCTGGATTTAGAAGTGTCATTTGTAGACCGTTTAGGAAAATTAATGAGAGATCTCTGAGTGATTTGACTCTTTGTTTGAATTCTGTATTGTGAGAATTTTTATTTGTTTTTGTTTTAAGTAACATATTGCAGTGATTACATATCCATTTTTCTAGTGTTAATTTAGGCACAGATTGACTTTCTTACTCAATTAGGTTATTGATGCTTTCTAAGAAGTATTAAATAATTATTTTCAAAAGCAGTTGCATGGAATAACAGTTTTTGTTTTATCATATCTATATATCAAGCAAAAATAAAATCTGAAGAGAATAGAGACAATTAAGGCCTTGTAGAATTATACTAAAAATGTTTTGAAGGTATATTTAATGTTTTCTTTATACTTTAGTGGGTTTTTTGAAAATGTAGCACAGTTTTCAGATTAGTTTTTATCTTCTATTTGATTATATTCACCAAAAATTCTTTATCTATTTAAATGCTATTTTTATATTTCTTATTTAATGGCTTTATTCCAATGAAATATAATTAACTTTGTTAGTTTTAATTTATTCTTTAATAAAATAAACAAAATGCTGAAATTCTGTCTCTTTAACCAGAAAACAGCTACTTTAAAGGTTAAAATTATAAATAATTACAATGCTAGAAGTTAAGAAATATAGGCGTTGAAGGTCTTTCCTGTGTTTTCTTTTCAAGCCTTTTTTTTTTTTTTGGTTTAACTCAGATTGTTTCTCTTTTTCTCTCTTAGTTTTCCACTATTCCTTTTATAATTCAGCCACAAAATGCCTGGACTCAGCAGAGTATGAACTATGTTTGTTTATTGTTGTTATTTGTTGTGTTTGTTTCTTACAAGCTAGATCTATTCACAGTGATTAATAAGGCAAGTCAAGTTTAAAATACCAACTTCAAATGAAAACAAACAAGAAATCTGCCTTCTCTCAGTTTGCTTTTAGGACATCAAACAAAAACATTAATCTGATTATGATTACTGTATAGTTGCCATTCCAAACATATTAATTAAAATAAATCAGCATTGTTTATTGTAAAAATATTTGTTCAAAACATTGAGCTGTACAATATATCATTATTACAGAAACGATATTAGGAATCTGAATTATTTTGCTAAGGAATTCATTTAACTCTGATCACATTAATTATTTTAAATGTATTTCTCAGCTTTTATGAAAGTACATTGCTTTAAAAAAAATTTTTAAAACCTAGTCCCTGGTTTGCCTTTCCACACCGAGTTGTAAAAGATTAAGCAGCCAATGTAACCACTGGTGTGTTATATTTAAGATTTCCTTTGTTGCTTGCTGCACATGCAACAATGTTGTTCTTTCTTTGACACAGACCCAGACAAAGGCTGAGTGTAGCAAGGAAGCAGACAGCACGCCTCCAGTAGTGGCCCCTGCCTGGCTCCAGGATTTGTAAACAGAAACATCCCAGGCTCCAATGAGGCAGACAGCGGTTCCCTGTCTGTTCTGCATTCAGGAAGTGCTTGCTTGTACAAGCCCAGCCATTGCACAGAGGCATACATAACAGTGTTTACACTTGGCTGAGTATTTAACTGAGAAAGCTAATAAGGAGGAAGAAGGGATTTATTAGAGCTAGGGGAACAGGACAGTTTCAAGTATAGCATTATATAGCATATATGTTTTAAAAAATCCTTTTTTTTCCTAAAGAAAAAAAGAACAGAAGTTACGAGTTTTCTAGTTAAAGGCCTCTTTTATTGCACACATATGTGAAAACACATATTGAAATATTTTTCCTGGCAGTTTTTCAGGATCTCATATTTTTAGACCATATGACATATCCTGGAAAGTTTTTCATTTGAGCTATGTAACTATTAACATGGTTTTTAACATGTTTAAAAATCTATTTTAATACTTTTTTCATCCTCCCTATTATATGAATTAATAATTTATATTTCAGATTTTGGGTTAAGGAATTTTTTATGTAAAAGTTATGTTGCATTTTTATTGTGAATTTGAGAATAAAAGCAAAGAAAATGCTGATTCTTCAAAAAACATTAGAAGATTCATTTGGGAATTAGAATTTTGGAATTAGAAAGACTTTATAAAAGTCACTTCATATAACCACTTTTTAAAAGATAGTTTAATGTATTTTAATAGCAAACTTGTAAGAACAGCACAGAAGACAGACATTAAAAAGATGTACTTGCATGTAGGACATCTCAGAAAAGTATAGTGAATGGATGGAATCTACTATGTGATAAAAATACTACAAACACCACTTAGTTGCTGTAGGTAAGAAATTTACTTGTTTTTAAAAATCCAAGTGCTGGCATTGTCCAGAAACATTTAATAGGTTTATTTATAATTGTGGTAAAGTTGAACTGCTAAAACTTGTTCACGGAAACATTTTAACTTACATTAATGCTTTCTGTTCCCTCGTTTATATTAAAAATTCACTTACAAATGAAAATGGAAAACCTGCCAATACCCGATTTCTATCCCCTAATTTTCCATTCACCGTTATATACTTAGGTAGCTACCTTTTGACCCTATGGGGAAAAAATGTCTATCATTCAGAACTACCAATAACAGGAAGAAGAGGAAAAAAATGGGTTTTTTGAGAATAGAATGTTTCCTGTCATAGTGGATTTTTATGCACAGTCTCCACATGTGCAGCTTGCTAGTTAAATGTCTTTTGGCATGAGTGTTACAAATTTGGCACGGATAGCACACAGGTTGATGTCTTCAAAAAAGGTCAGGCAGACAGGCCTTACTTTGCTTCTTGCAAAGCACCAATAGTTGTGCTCTGGCAGTGCAGATCTGTTTTGACATCTTGAGCAATTTCTCATACCAAAGGCTGGAATGGAAGTTTGGGTGTCAGAATTTCAGTGGACTCCTGATAATGTCTGATTTTATGGATTGCCACAGTCCCAGGCCTGTAATGATGAAGTTTATTCACTATAAGCAGCCACGATTGATACTACAAAATTTTTGTACTAAAACTCTTAGGATTTTTAAAAAATCCCTTAATCTTTTTAGTCTGTTTTCTTACACTTTACATTCATTTATAATGTCAGGCCATCTCTTTTTAATGCCAAAACTAGATTAATAAAAACATTAAGGCAACCACAGTGACAATATCAAAAATAGATAGCAAAGAATGAGATGGGAAAATTGGAAATTAGATGCAATAATTTAGAAAAACTCAATGGTTTGAGAATCCCTAGTAAGGCCCCAATCGCTGTGGACTAATTGATACTCAAAATTATGACCCTAGTCATGGAAAAAAGAAATTTGCTCCCATGTATTTAGTGTAAGAAGGCCGGCCCTGTGGCTCAGTGGTTAAGTTCTCACACTCTGCTTTGGTGGCCCAGGGTTTTGCCAGTTTGGATCCTGGGTGCAGACATGGCAATGCTCATCCAGCCATGCTGAGGCGGCATCCACATGCCACAACTAGAAGGACCCACAACTAAAAATATACAGCTATGTACCGGGGGGCTTTGGGGAGAAAAAGGAAAAATAAAATCTTTGAAGAGAAAAAAAAAAGAAGGCAGGAAAAATGTAGATTATATTTTTAAGAGCATTTTAATACAAAATTGTTCATGTTAAAAAACCTGTTTAGTTGTAGATACTCATTGGCGTCTTTTTCAACATTTTTGGCTCTCCTGTACTAATCATTTTTCAGTGGTGCCAATAGGCAAGGCAAATCACACTTTTTTTAGAATGGGTAGAGATAAGGAGCTTCGTTTTGAGTATGGTTTAGATATCTCCAAAATATTCAATGAGAAATATAAAGTATGTTTGTTAAAGAAACTCTATATGTACATGAATTGATTAATGCAGTTATTTAACCCACGTGTTTCAAAAATCAGTCCAGCTGCTGTATCTCTAAATCAAAGAGATTTTCCTGGTACACATGTTTCTTCCTACACCGCTGAACAGTTGAGTCAGGTTGAGGGGAGAGACTTCTTTCCCTATGTTCTGTTTTAAAGATTATTGAAAGCTTTTAAGTTCCAGCTCCTCACCATTGGTTTAGATAATCAATATATGACTCTGCCATCAGTTTCCTAATTAAGAATGTCTTCAGTTAGGCCAAATGTACAATGTGGTACCTCACATTTCTATCCCAATAGTTTTTCTCGTAGTTTGTCTATATCTGACCTGCACAGGAGAAGATATCGCTCAAGGCTATCTTGCCTTTTATTACAGGTAAAACTAGCACTTATGTTCTTATGAAGCATGCTTAAATCACACCCTCTACACCTTTTGTTTATGGCTCAACTACCATTTTTAAGATTGGATATAGCTCTACTCACTTTCTCAGCTATTTCAAGTTTCTTCTTGGTGGTAGAAGAGCATATGATAACTGCAAAATCTATTGAATTCCACTGTAGAATAAGATGGCTGTTTATTTAGATTTCTGACCTCTTTTTTTTTTTTTTATGGGTTCCATCCATAAGGAGTTTGATTCCATTATTTGTCTTAAAAATAGTGCCATATTTGTTAATTTTGCTGAATAAAATATGGATCTTTTTCAGAAGAAGACGTACCTGATTGTATATTTCTGATGCTGGTCATTGCTTTGTAATCTGGAGATGTCATTAACAAAGCCATCCATGTATGGTTAATGCTATATAGGCTGCTGCTGTTTGAATAGACATACACATGTGAGGAACATTCTTTGACTTACAGCTGCTTTTATTCCTTACAGAATCTGCTGTTTGCAGTGTCTTGTTAGCTTCATGATCAGCCCTAAACTTCTGCTCATAAACAGTATCCCAGACCTCTTAGTGTCATGTCAGGCTGATCTGTCTGCTTCAGTGGTTTTGCAACAGCCCACAACTATGCAGAACAGTTTAACTGTACTTAAGAACATCTTTTAAATGGTTTTGTCTTCCTTGCCTTATTTACTTCTGTAGTTTGTTCTAAAGAAGTCATTTTATTATCCTGTGTTGATGTTTCTTTTAAGATGTAGATAGCTCAGTGTATTTGATTTTTTATGTGCCTATATTAATAATCTTATCTTTTAATATCTAGGAATAACGAGAGAGCAGAAGATGATAGCTTATCATTTGGGTAAAGCTCTTGGCCATTTAATATAAACTAGGATTCAAAAGTGACAAAATGAAATTGATAAGATGGCTGTGGTGTGTTTATATTTTATAAAGAAAGGAAAATAGGTTGAAAACTATCATTTTATTATTAAGTTTGTTTGGCATAGAGTTTAACAAGAATTTTTATTCTTATAGTAAATCTTATGTATCAGATACTAGCATTTCTAAACTCAGAGTAGCTGGGACAACAAAAGTAAGGTGATGAGGACAATTTCTCATTGATAGCAAAGCAGGAGCATTCTGTACCCAGACAATAAAGAGAAACTGGTACTATGCTGTGAACGCCTAGAGAGCAAGAAGTGAGTTCTTTTAAAATGATGGTTGTTGGGTTTTCTTCTGCTTAAAATAAAACTAATGCATATTTATTGTATAAAATTTAGAAAATATATATATAAAAATTGCTTATAATCTGTTAATCAAAGGAATTAACATTTCAGTACATTTCCTTCTACTCTTTTTTCTATGCATAAATATTTTATAGTAAAACATACTATATAGAACATAGATAGTTCAATATAAAGTATCATCAAACCCAAGTCAAGAAAGAGAACATCCCAGGTGACTCCTGTGTTGTCTCTCTTCCTATCACAAGTCATATTTCCCTCTTATGGATAGATGTTATTCTGACCCTTGTGATAATCATTTCCTTGCTTTTCTTTATGTCTGTCTTCTGATATATGCCCAAGAGTTCAGTATAGTTTAATTTTTCCAGTTTTTGAACTGTAGATAAATGAAATCATAGCATCTTCTTTTGTATCTTCCTTCTTTCACACAACATGATGCTTTTAAGATTTGTTTGTGTTGTTGAGTGAAGCTGTAGTTCTTCTGGCATTTTTTTTTTTTTTTAAATATAAGGAATGTAAGTCACTTCCGTTGCTATGTACTATTCCATTGTATGGGTATACCACAATTTACTTGTCCATTCTCCTGTTGATAGACATTTGGGTTGTTTCTAATTTTTGTATGCTATGAATAATTCAGCAATGAACATTCTTGAATGTATGTTCAGGTACACACGTGCATGAGTTTCTCCAAAGTATATGCCTAGGAGTAGAATTGCTTAGTCATAGGGTACATATATCTTCAAGGTTAGTAGATAAAGCTAAACTGTTTCCAAAGAAATTGTACCAATTTGAACTACAAGCAGAAGTATATGAAAGTTCTCTTTGCCTGCATTTTTGCTCATAATAATTGTTGATGGGTTCAAGGCAAATGAAAACAGGATTGAAACAAAAAAACAACCCACTAACGGGGAAAAAATATTTGCAAGTCATATATCTGACAAAGGCTTAATATCCGTAATATATAAAGAACTCTCACAACTCAACAACAAAAAATCAAACAACCCAATCAAAAAATGAGCTGGAGACATGAACAGACGTTTCTCCAAAGAAGATATACGGATGGCCAATAGGCACATGAAAAGATGCTCATCATCGCTGATCATCAGGGAAATGCAAATCAAAACTACACTAAGATATCACCTTACACCCATTAGAATGACAAAAATATCTAAATCTAATAGTAACAAATGTTGGAGAGGTTGTGGAGAAAAAGGACCCCTCATACATTGCTGGTGGGAATGCAAACTGGTGCAGCCACTATGGAAAACAGTATGGAGGTTCCTCAAAAAATTAAAAATAGAACTACCATACGATCCAGCCATTCCACTACTGGGTATCTATCCAAAGAGCTTGAAGTCAGCAATCCCAAAAGTGCTATGTACCCCAATGTTCATTGCCGCATTATTTACAATAGCCAAGACATGGAAGCAACCTAAGTGCCCATCAACAGACGAATGGATAAAGAAGATGTGGTACATATATACAATGGAAAACTACTCAGCTGCAAAACAGAACAAAATCATTCCATTTGCAATAACATGGATGGACCTTGAGGGTATTATGTTAAGTGAAATAAGCCAGCGAGAGAAGCATAATCTGTGTATGACTCCACTCATATGAGGAATTTAAAATTATGGACTAAGAACAGTTTAGTGGATACCAGGGGAAAGGTGGCGTGGGGGGTGGACACAAATGGTAAAGTGGTGCACCTACCACATGAATGACAAACATTAATGTACAACTGAAATTTCACAAGATTGTAACCTATCATTAACTCAATAAAAAAAATAAATAAATGTCAAAAAAAATTGTTGATGAGGTTCTAAAAAAGGGATTAAAATGTAAGACATCAGTTACAAATAATTGAGAGGTGGTAAGTAATGATGTTAAAGTATTCTAAGGTCTTTCTACTGCCCAGAAAACAGGTGAGCAAGGGTAAATAGTTTAAAATAGGATTGTAGATATAAACACATAGATGTCACTAATATCTTAAATGTAGATAGATTAAACATTCCATTTAAAAGACAAAGATCATTTGGATTGAATTAAAAACACCAGCATTCACATGCAGGAGAATGAAGTTGACTCCCTACCTCACACTGTATACCAAAATTAGCTCAAAGTTGATCATCAACCTAAACATAAAAGCTAAAACCATAGAACTTTTAGAAGAAAACATGGGAATACATCTTTATGACCTTTGATTTAGCAAGAAATTCGTATGTGTGACACCAAAAGCACAAGCAACAAAAGAAAAAAATAGATAAGTTGGATTTCATCGAAATTAAAAACTTTTGTGCTTCAAAGGACATATCAAGAAAATGAAAATATAAGCTATATGCTACAGCATGGATGAACCTTGAAAACATTATGCTAAATGAGATAAGCCAGACATAAAAGAATAAATATTACATGATTCCACTTATATGAAATATCAAGAGTAGGCAGATTCATAGAGACAGAAAGTAGATTGGAGGTTACCAGTGGCCGGTAGAAGAGGAGAATAGGGAAAAATGCATAATGGTTACAGACTTTGTCTTTGGGGTGATAAAGTTTTGAAAATAGTGATAATGGTTGCACAACATTGTGAATGTAATTAATGCCACTTAATGTACAATTATGAATGGTTAAAAAGGCAAACTTTGTTATATATATTCCACCAAAATTTTTAAAAACTAATATTGTAATATATCAAAAACCATTGATTTATACACTTTAAATGGGTAAATTGTATGGTATATGAATTATATCTCAATAGAAAGACTAATAATCCTATTACAGTTTAGGTCATTTACAAGAGAATCATCTAAAATATAAGGATACAGAAAGATAAACAATAAATTGATGGCAAAATACACAAATACTAGCTAAATAATATCAAATCAAATGGACTTTAAGGCATCAAACATTACCACAGACAATGAAGGTGACTTCATAATGACAAGAATTCAATTTAACAGGAAGATAAAACAATTTAAAATTTGTATAGAGCGAGTAATACAGCCTTAAAATATATGAACCAAAAATAGACACAACTAAAAGCATAGACAAATTCTTAATTATAAAAGAAGATTTTAACACAACTTTCTGGTAATTGATCAGCAGTCAGAAATTTAATAAACAGGTAGAAGATTTGAACTACTCATTGAATAGGCAGAAAGATGCTCACAAGCTTCTTTTAAAGTCAATGAAGAGTATAAACAACCTAAATTGGGGTTTTAAAGGGTTCTTAATGATATAGAATAGCACTCATTGAAAAGAAGCAGACTACAAAGTTGGATATAGTAATTCCAATTTCATTTAAAGTGCTATATAGGATTGGAAAAATGTTTTATCTTTGGTTTTCCACAGTTTGACTTAGATGTACATCAGTAAGAATTTCTTTTGTAGTTATCTGGGTCTTCTTAAATCTATGGGTTGATGTCTTTCATCAGTTTTGGGAAATTGCATTATCTCTTTCAGTATTTCTTCTGCACCATTTCCCCTGTCTCTCTCATTCTACTGTGATGTATATTAGGCCATTTGATATTGTCTCATAGATATTGGATTCTCTGTTCTTTTTTCCCTCTCTTTTTCTCTTTGTGGAGTAGTTTGGATAATTTCTGTTGATATGTATTCAACCTTACTGATTCTTTTGTCAGTGTGTCCTTTCTGCTGATAATCACATCAGAAGAGTTCTTTAGGTCCACTACTATAACATTTAATTTCCAGCATTTCCATTTGGCTCTTTTCTAATAATTTCTGTATCTCATCTGACATTTTCCATCTGTTCACTCATGTGTCTACATTTTCCACTATATTCTTTAACTTTATCATAGTTATTTTAAAGTCTCTGTGTGGTATTTTCATCATCTGCAGTGTTTCTGTTGACTACTTCCTGTTTTGACATTGAACCATATTTTCTTTCTTTACATATCTTGATTTTTGGTTGAATAATGAACATTGCAGGTAAAAGAGTCTAAAGTAAATAATATTTATGTTCAGAAAAGGATAGACTCTGTTTTATCAAGCCACTAGAATGAAGGGTTAAGTAAATGTTTTTAGCTGAGCTGTATCTGGGCTTTGCTGTTGTCTTAGTTTGATTCATTTCAATATGGGTTTCAGATGATTTTTGAGGGCAGGATGAAGCTTCATTTTATTTTTTTTTTAAGATTTTTCTTTTCCTTTTTCTCCCCAAACCTCTCCCCCCATGCATAGTTGCATATTCTTTGTTGTGGGTCCTTCTAGTTGTGGCATGTGGGACGCTGCCTCAGCGTGGTTTGATGAGCAGTGCCATGTCCGTGCCCAGGATTCGAACCAGCGAAGCACTGGGCCGCCTGCAACGGAACGCGTGAACTTAACCACTCAGCCACGGGGCCAGCCCCAGAACCTTCATTTTTGTAGGGTTTTTAGGATCTCAGTGCTTGTAGGATTTCTCTTAGTTCTCCTTTGCCTTAGACCTTTGGTACGCACTGTACTCCAGCACTTCAGGAGTGCTGAGCTCTCTCTCTTTAGGAGTGTTGAGCTCTGTCCACTTTTCTGCCCCTTGCCCAGTCACAGGTGGACACTGTCTTGTAAGCAGTAAGGGCCTGGAGTGCCCAGAAGGCTTCTCTCAGCTCTCTTGTCCTATCCTCAGATTTTAGCAGACCATGTGTACCTAAGCCTCAGAAGATTCTCTCAGTTCTCTTGTCCTGCCTGTATTCATACTTGTGAGTACTTGGTGAAGGCCTGAAGAAGAGTTGAGAGGTGATTGCAGACTTTGTGTCTGTGACCCCCGGGTATTCTCAGCTGTCACGCTATTTGGTACTCGGCCTTTAAGAATTTATTAGGGCCCACCCCTTGACGTAGTGGTTAAGATCGTGCTCTTTGCTTCTGTGGCCTGTGGTTTGCCAGTTTGGATCCTGGGTGCAGACCTGCACACTGCTTGGTGGGCTGTGCTGTGGCAGTGTCCCACACGCAAGGTGGAGGAGGATTGGCCCAGATGTTGGCACAGGGCCAATCTTCCTCACCCCAAAAGAAGGAATATGTTAAATGTTCAGCTGTTTCTTCATACTCACACCTATGGTGGTGTTCTTCCTCTATTCATTGCCTCACCAATGATAAAGGCAGTCTTAGGTTTCTTCTCTTAGAAAAAGTTTGTCACATTCTAGTGTTTAATCCATTGGGTCTCTGTGTCCTAGCTCTTAATAAGCTTTAAAGAAAAGGCTATGATTTTGTAGGCTTTCTGGCTTGTTGCTAGTATATCTTGGCTTGTTATTAGGTTGGAAGCAAAATTCTCTTGCATCTTTTTACACCCTAAGCAGAATTGGAAGTCATTTTCTTCACATTTTAACATATCTGATGTGATGTATCATTTTATCTTATCTAAAAAGCCTCAACTGAAAGACCATTATTTTTCTACTGCTAAGAAAAAAATACTATCAAATAATTGTGAAGTGCCGTCAATTGTAGGATGCATCCCACTTTAAGAGATTTTTAATTGTGATTAATATGCGTATTAAAATTGATTAAATATAGTGCCTGTCTCCTGCACACGTTTTACTCTGGTAGAATGTCCACTCAACAACAACCCCTCAGTGTTTCTGTCAACAAACCTTTGGAGGAAGTCATATGTGTTCTCTTGTTTGAAACTCTTCATTGGATGGCAAAATGTTGATGGTTGCTAAAGTGTAGTGTTGGGTATTTGGAGGTTTTGTGAACACTCTACTTTTGTGTATAGTAGGAAGTTTTTATAATAAAAGGATTAAAAATAAAGCAACCAAACAGTCTTTCATTGGCACTTTCTGGTATGATCAAGAAAGCACCTGCATTAAAATCATCAGAAGGGTGTCAGTGGTTGGGAAGAAAATTCCAGAGATGTAGGTGAAGAGCACTCTTTTAAGAAATGCTGTGTTACTCTTCTTAACAATGTTTTAGTGGCACATATAAAAGAAATGTATGACAAATCATTACATTGTAAACCTGAAACTAATGTTATATGTCAGTTATATCTAAAGTAAAAAAAAAAAGAAATGTATGGAAAAACGGAACATAGATGTCCGATTCAAAAAGATATTCAGAAAAATCAGTCTCTCATGTGAGAGTTTTAGGGATAGAAACTTAGGCCAATTTATTTTTCTTCTGTTTTTAAAATTCATGTAAAGTGATTTTGAAAATCTATGTCTAAATAAGTCTAAATGAATGTTTTCAGTAGGTAAAAAATAAACATTCTAGGTGATAAGTCATAGTTAGAGTCATAGTTTAAGCAGCATAGTTTTTAGTATTTCTTCTTTCATCTGAATAAAAAAAATGTAAGTATGATATAGATCACATTTGTAGTGTTTTCAAGACATTAATTCTTCATAGACTGTAAAAAGTTTTGCCGTGTATCAGTAACAAAAACAATTCTTCAAATGGGAAACCTTACTATTTATATTATTATCACATAATTTTCTCCCTTTTTCAGAAATTTGGGTAATGCTAAAATTACTATCAGGTAAAAAAATAGACAAGTAGGATTATCCTTCCTATTTTGTAATAAAAGTTTGATAAAATTAAAATATACATCACTTAAGCTATATACCTTGTTTTCATAATGTAGTAAAAACAAGAATATCTGAGCTAGAAAGCTAAGTCTTTTTTTTTAAGATTTTTAAAAATGTATATATTTTTCCTTCTTCTCCCCAAAGCCCCCCAGTACATAATTGTATATTTTAGTTGTGGTGGCTCGTGGGTTGCTGCCTCAGCATGGCTTGATGAGTGGTGGTAGGTCTGCACCCAGGATTTGAACCAGTGAAACCCTGGGCTGCCAAAGCAGAGCACGCAAAGTTAAAACACTTGGCCACAGGGCTGACCCCTAGTTAGCTAAATCTTAATGTGAAATCTTTAATAATTTTCATTTGTGTTAAATATTCTATACTTTTTTATATATATAGTGGCTATTCAGGATAGAGATTGTGCCTTTTGTTACATTTTAAGTTTCGATTTGTTTTGTCATTTAAACTAAAGAATATTAATTTAAATTTTATATTATTAAAATTTACTGAAAAACCAATGGATCATTGAAGAAATTAAAGGAGAAATAAAAGAATATCTAGGGACAAATGAGAATGAAAATATACCATACCAACTCATATGTGATGCAGCAAGAGTGGTCCTAAGAGGGAAATTCATAGCAATACAGGCTCACCTTAACAAACAAGAAAAATCTCAAATAAGCAATCTTAAATTACACCTAACAGAAAAGAAGAACAAACAAAACCCTGCAACTCAGCAGAAGAAGGGAAATAGTAAAAATTAGAGCAGAAATAAATGAAATTGAAAGAAAAAAAAGTTGAAAGGATCAATGAAACAAAGAGCTAGTTCAAAGTTGACAAACCCTTAGCCAGACTCACTAAGAAAAAAAGAGAGAAGCCTCAAATAAATAAAATTAGAAATGAAACAGGAAAAATTACAATGGATACCACAGAGATACAAAGGATTATGAAAGAATACTATGAAAAACTATATGCCAACAAATTGGACAATGTAGGAGAAATGGATAAATTCTTAGACTCATTCAGCCTCCCAAAACTGAACCAAGAAGGAATAGAGTCTGAATAGAGCAATCGCGAGGTTGAAACAGTAATCAAAAACCTCCCAAAAGATAAAAGTCCAGGGGCCGGCCCCGTGGCCGAGTGGTTAACTTTGCGCGCTCCGCTGCAGGCAGCCCAGTGTTTCGTAGGTTCGAATCCTGGGCGTCGACATGGCACCACTCATTGAGCCAGGCTGAGGCGGCATCCCACATGCCACAACTAGAAGGACCCACAACTAGGAATATACAACTATGTACCCGTGGTGGGGGGGGGGGGGGCGGTTTGGGGAGAAAAAGGAAAAAAATAAAATCTTAAAAGAAAAAAAACTTATCCAAAAAAAAAAAGATAAAAGTCCACAACCAGATGTCTTCTCTGGAGAATTCTACCAAACATTCAAAGAAGATTTAACACCTATCATTCTCAGACTATTCCAAAAAATTGAGAAAGGTGGAACACTTGCTAACACATTCTGTAAGGCCAACATCACCCTGATACCAAAGCCTGATGAGGACAACACAAATGAAGAATATTACAGGCCAATATTCCTGATGAACATATGGAAAAATCTTCAACAAAATATTGGCAACTGAATACAGCAAAACATTAAAAAGATCATACACCATGATCAAGTCGGATTTCTACCAAGAACACAGGGATGGTTCAACATCTGCAAATCAATCAGTGTGATACACCACATTAACAAAATGAGGAATAAGAATCATGTGATCATCTCAATAGATGCAGAGAAAGCATTTGACAGGATCCAACAGCCATTTATGATAAAAATCTCAATAGAATGGGTGCAGAGCAAAGGTATCTCATTGTAATAACGGCCATATATCACAAACTCACAGTCAACATCATTGTCAATGGGAAAAACTGAAAGCCATCCCTCTGGGAACAGGAACAAGACAAGTGTGCCCACTCTCACCACTCTTATTCAACATTGTACTGGAGGTTTTGGCTAGAGCAGTTAGGCAAGAAAAAGAAATAAAAGGAATCCAAATAGGCAATGAAGAAGTGAAACTATTGCTGTTTACAGATGACATGATTTTATATAGAGAAAACCCTAAAGAATCTGTCAGAAAACTATTAGGAATAATCAGTAACTACAGCAAAATTGCATGGTACAAAATCAACTTACCACAAGAGTTGCATTTTTCTACTCTAGTAATAAACTAACAGAAAGAGAACTCAGGAATACAATTCCATTTACAATCACAGCAAAAAGAATAAAATGTCTCGGAATAAATTTAATGAAGTAGGTGAAAGACCTATACAATGAAAACTATAAGACATTGAAAGAAATTGATCATGACATAAAGAAATGGAAAGATATTCCATACACATGGATTGGAAGAGTAAATATAGTTAAAATGTCCATACTACCTAAAGCAATGTACAGATTCAGTGCAATCCCAATCAGAATCCCAATGACTTTCTTCACGGAAATAAACAAAGAATCCTAAAATTCGTATGGGGCAACAAAAGATCCCAAACAGCTAAAGCAATCCTGAGAAAAAAGAACAAAGATGGAGGCATCACAAGCCCTGACTTCAAATATCGTAAAGCTATAGTAAGCGAAACAGCATGGTACTGTTACAAAAACACACACATATCAATGGAACAGAATTGAAAGCCCATAAATAAAACCACACATCTACGGACAGCTAATCTTCGATAAAGGTGCTAAGAACATACAATGGAAAAAGGAAAGTCTCTTCAGTAAATGGTGCTGGGAAAACTGGACAGCCACATGCTAAAGAATGAAAGTAGACCATTAGCTTTCACCACACACAAAAATTAACTCAAAATGGATCAAAGACTTGAAGGTAAGACCTGAAACCATAACTCCTAGAAGAAAATATAGGCAGTACACTCTTTGACATCAGTCTTAGAAGGGTCTTTTTGTATACTATGTGTACTCGGACAAGGGAAACCAAAGAAAAAATAAACAAGTAGGATTTCATCAGACTAAAGAGCTTCTGCCAGGCAAAAGAAAACCAGGATCAAAACAAAAACACCATCCACCAACTGGGAGAAAGTATTTGCAAATCATATTTCCGACAATGGATTAATTTCCAAAATATTTAAAGAACTTACACAGCTCAACAACAAAAATACAAACAGCCCACTCAAAAAATAGACAGAGGATATGAGCAGACATTTTTCCAAAGAAGATATACAGATGACCAATAGGCACATCAAAAGATGCTTAACATCACTAATCATCATGGAAATGCAAATCAAAAGTACCCAGAAATATCACCTTACACCTGTGAGAACGGCTATAATCACCAAGACAAAAAATAAATGTTGGAGAGGATGTGGAGAAACAGCAACCCTCATACACTACTGCTGGGAATGCAAACTGATGGCAGCCACTATGGAAAACAGTATGGAGATTTCTCAAAAAATTAAAAATAGAAATAGCATATGACGCCGCTTTCCCACTACTGGGTATTTATCCAAAGAACTTGAAATCAACAATTGAATGAGACTTATGCACCCCTATTTTCATTTCAGCATTATTCCCTATAGCCAAGAAATGGAACCAACCCGGGTCCCCTCGACTGATGATTGGATAAAGAAGATTATGTTAAGTTAAATAAGCCAGACAGAGAAAGATAAAGACCGTATGATTTCACTCATAAGTGGAAGATAAAGTAACACACAGATGAAGAGAACAGTTTAGTGGTTATCTGAAGGGAAGGAGTTTGGGGAGTGGGCACAAGGGGTGAAGGGGCACATTTATATGGTCACTGACAAAAAATAATGTACAACTGCAATTTCACAATGTTATAAACTATTATGACCTCAATAAAATAGAATAATAATGTCCACATAGTTCAGAATTTAAAAATACATGTTTTTCAGTAAAACTAGTTTTCTTATGACTTACAATTCCTTGCTGAATTTAAAACACACTTTTGGAATAAGTAGTGTGGTTTTATTTCTTTTGGGAATTACAACATTGGTTGTCTTTACTCATTTGCAGAGAGAGTTTTTTCCATAATGTCACATTGGTATTACAATTTTCAATGTTTAATTTTTATTTTCTTTACAGTTGACTTAAAAAATCTTTTTTATTAACTCATGTATGTGTTTTATTTACCCAAAAAAATAAAAACCCATTTAAATAGGCAGCTTTCTAGTTTGGAAATAGCAAATCTTTGTTTTATATTAGATTTGTGAATTTTTATTGATCCGGTTAACAAGTAGTCTTGTTATATGAAAAATCTTAATCTATTTTGTCTGTCGCATTGGTGGTAAAATTTGGGTAGATTTTTTTAGATGTTAACTAAATGAGATTGAATTTAATTGTTTATCCCTTTTTTTATGTATATCATAAATCCTAGTGATTTACTAAGATTCCACCTTAGGAAACTAGAAAAAGAGGAGCAAGTTAAGTCCAGAATAAGCAGAAGAAAAGAAATAATAAACGTTACATCAGAAATCAACTAAATTGAAAATGAGAAATTAATAGAGAAAAATCTGCAAAACCAAAAGCTGCTTCTTTAGAAAGATCAGTTAAATTGATAAATCCCTTGCCAGCCTACCAAGACAAAAAGAGAAAAGAAATAAATTACTAATTATCAGAAATGAAAGAAAGATCATCACTCCTGATTCCAGAGACATTAAAAGCATAATAAAGGAGTATTATGAACAACTCTGTGCCCACATATTTGATAACTTATGTATAATGGGCCAATCACTTGAAAGACACAATCTGCTAAAACTACACAGGGAGAAATACATAATCCGAATAGGTGTATATCTATTAGAGAAATTTAATCAATGATTAATAACCTTCAGAAATAGAAAGCACCAGTCTCAGATCCTTTCACTGTTGAATTCTAGCAAACATTTAAAGAAGAAATGATACCAATTCACTACCATCTTTTCAAGAAAATAGAAGCAGAATGAACCCTTCCTGACTTCTTCTATGAGGCCAGCATTACGCTCATACCAAGACAATGAAAAAACAAGCCACACTTGGAAAAATATGTACAAAACATATAACTAATAAAGGATTTATGTCCAAAATATGCAAATAACTATTCAAACTTAAGAAAAGAAGTAGCTCAATTAAAATGTGGGCAAAAGATCTGGTATTGGTTTATCAGTTATAACAAATGTACCACAATGTAGTCTTCTCAGGCAGCTGTAAGGGAAGAAATAGTAATTTCCCCTCTACCCTTCTGGATTCTTGGCTGAGACCTACCCTGTAATAAAAGAATAACAGGAGAAAAACAGAGAGGTTTAATAAGTGTATACCTCCTGTGTACATAGGAGATACCCAAGAAAACTGAGTAACTCTGAAATGACCCAAGCTGCCACCTTAAATACCATCTCCAGCTAAAGACAAAAGAAGATGGGGGTGGGGGTTATACTAGGGAAAGCATAATAAACAGGGTTAAGGTTGTTATGCAGATTTAAATCCTTGCCTTCTTCATTGATAAGAGTTTTAGAGTTCTAGTCATCTTCCTCGTCCTGGTACAGAAAGGGAGACACCCTTACAAATGGAGATTTCCCTTATAAATGTAAATGTCTCTTACAAAAGGGTAACTTCTACTTGGTTTTCAGAGCTTCTCCTATGTCTGCTATTTCTTAAAAATAACCAGGTCAACAGGAATGCAATCTGGTGGAGCCGCTATGGAAGACAGTATGGAGATTTCTCAAAAAATTAAAAATAGAAATCCCGTATGATCCAGCTATTCCACTACTGGGTATTTATCCAAAGAACATGAAATCAATAATTCAAAAAGATTTATGCACCCCTATGTTCATTGCAGTAGTATTCACAGTAGCCAAGGCGTGGATGCAATCCAAGTGCCCGTCAACAGATGAATGGATAAAGATGATATAGTATATATAAACAATGGAACATAGACCTTGAGGATATTATGCTAATCGAAATAAGTCAGAGAAAGACAGAAGCCATATGATTTCACTCATATGTGGAAGATAAACACACAGTTAAGGAGAACAGATTAGTGGTTACCAGAGGGGAAGGGAGTAGGGAGAGGATGAAAGGGGTAAAGGGACATATACGTATGATGATGAATAAAAACTAGACTATTGGTGGTGAACACAATGCAGTCTATACAGAAACAGAAATATAATGTATACCTGAAATTTGCACAATGTTATAAACCAACGTGACCTTAATAAAATAATTTTAAAAAAACAAACTATAACCAGCTCAAGATCATCCTTATGCAAGAGAGGCATATTTTGGGATGTCACATTCTGGTCACTTTCACAGTCATAACAAAATACTGTAGACTGACTGGGTTAAACAACAGAAATTTATTTTCTCACAGTCCTGTAGCCTGGAAGTCTAAGATTAGGGTGCCAGCATGGTTGTATTCTCTCGAAGACTAACTTCCTGGCTTGCAGATGGCCACCTTCTCGCTGTTTCTTCACGGGGTAGAGAGAGAGAAAGTAAGCCATCTCTTGTCTTTTCTTACAAGGACACTAATTCCTTCATGAGGGCCCCACTCTCATGGCCTCATCTAAACCTAATTATCTCCCAAAAGACCCATCTCCAAAAAACCATTACATCTGGGGTTAAGGCTTCAATGTAAGAGTTTTAAGGAAACACTGTTCAGTCCATAGCGCACACTGAGGGAAGATATTAATAATAGGAGAAACTGTGTGTTGAGGGGGAAGAGGTATATGAGAACTCTCAGAACTTTCTGTGTAGTTTTTCTGTAAACCTAAAACAACTCTAAAGAATAAAGTCTATTAAAAATAATAAAAGCAAGACTAAAGATTGTGAATTTAAATTTCAGAGAGATTTAAAAGTAGATGAAATTTTCTTTGATATTCACCGCCCAATAGAATGCTAAATGTGACAGGAACAAGCCATGTCAATTCAGCATTCACCAGGGAGCCCCTTTGGGTCTTTCTTTTCCTTTCTTCTGCCTTCTTTGAACCTCTCTACTTTACTTTAAATGTCACTGTTTTCCACTATCTCCTTGTTTGTTCTTTTGTCCTCTTCTTTTCTTCTCCCACCTTTTCTCTTTTGACCTTAACGCACCATAAAATAAAATGTGAGCATTATTTGCTGATTTTTTTAAAACAAAATACTGTGCTGCTTTGAGAATTACCAAGTTAAACATTTATTTTTTCCTTAAAAAATAAAAAAAAAGACTTTCTTCACTTATGTGTGTAAACAAACAACGAAAAGCAATGCTCTTGTAATTTACCGTTCTGTTGTGGAACTTTTGATAATATCACATTTCATTCAATCTAGTTGAACGACAGCTTCCATAATAATGAATCTGGAATGGTACTGATTGTCCTAGTTGAAAGCTGCAGTTACCTAGAAAAAAACAAAGTATCTGACAGTAGTGATCTCATACTCAGTAAGGGAATAAGTCAATAAGCACACCAAACGTTTGTGTATATCTTATTATAGTAAAGATTAATTATAGTGTGTGTGTGTATCTATGATTTTGTGTGTTGAAAATAGAATTTCTCTTTTGGGTGGGCCAAATTCTAAAATCAAGTATTTTTTTTGTTTAACTGAGGAAAAATTCACATAACATACAATCAAACATGTCAAAGCTTGCCATTCAATATATTCACAGTGTTGTGCAACCATTACCTCTATCTAGTTCCAAAACGTTTTCATCAACTCAAAAGGAAACTCTGTAGCTGGTACACAGTCACTGTAGATTTCTCCCGCACCCTAGACCCTGGAAACTGCTAATCTGCTTTCTGTCTCTGTGGATTTGCCTATTCTGGATATTTCATATAAATGGAATCATAGAATATGTGTGTTACCTTTTTTGTGTCCATTGTAAGGATAAACCACATTTTTAAAAATGCATTTTTCATTTTATGAACATTTGTGTTGTTTCCACTTTTGGCTGTTGTGGTTAGTGATGCCATGAACATTCCTGTAGAAGTTTTTGTTTGAACACTTGTTTTCAGTTCTTTTGCATGTATGCCTAGGAGTGGAATTACTGAGTCTTATTCTATGTTTAACTTTTTGAGAAATTTCCCAAATGTTTTTAGTGCAGCTGCACCATTTTCATTTCCACCAGCAATGTATAAGAGTTCTAATTTTCTATGTCCTTGCCAACACTTTTTATTTTCTGGATATTTTTTTAATTATAGCCATCCTAGTGTGTATGAAGTGATATCTCATGGTAAAATGAGTTTTTATATGTGGCTGTCTTCCTATAACTTATTCTTTACGTTGAAAGTAGGTATAATTATTAATGTGTTAAAGTCTATTAATTCCAATAAATGTCTTGTAGATTAAAAGAGTATTACAGTGCTTCAATAGATCCTTCTATAGAAACATTGTTTTGCCATTTCAATATTCAGTTGTGCTTAAGTTGACTGAGACAAATGCATTCATCTAGAACTGGAGTGCCTGTCAGAGGAACTCTTTGCCATAGAGGTTCTAGTTTGATACAATACATACTTATAATGTCCAAAATGAGAAAGATTTAAAATACAGTATGCTTGGTTTTGATTGAATGTAAAGAATGGTTAAATAAGGATATTAGCAGTCATCAAGCCCAGCCTCTGCTCATTATTACCAAACACTGCATAAATACCTCCAGTTAAAAGAATATGACCAGTTATTCCATAGGGTAACTGATTCCATTTTAGACAGCTCTATTTATAAGCCCTAAATGCTTCTGTATACTGAGCTAGAAACCGCTGTCTTTGAACGTGCACTAACTGAATCTTATTTTCTGTAGCTACAAGTCCATTTTTCCACGTAAAGACAGCTATCTTATACTTTGAAGTTTCTTTTTGCCCACATCAGACACTTCCAGTTCTTTTTACCCATCACATTTCAGAGTTCTCAAACCTTCACTATTCCACTTGCTCTCTTCTGGACGTGCTCCAGTTTTTGGACATCCATCCTAAAGACTGCTTCTCTAGATATTATCCACAGAATGGAACTAATACATAAAATGGTTAACACACTCATAATAGATCTGTGATTTAGATATGTGTGTTCCCTTTTTGCAAGTGAAGAAACTTAGACTCAGACAGGTGAAGAAATTTTCCCAAAGTCATACAATAAGCGGAAAAACTAAGTTTCAAGTCCAATTCAGATTTAACTGCCTGCAAGGCCATGCTGTTTTCATTAATAATCATAATATTAATATTGGTAAACATAATAACTATCATTTATTGCATAGATGATATATACTCAACACTGTACTTAGACTTATATTTAAGCCTCACAGAGAGAACTATGTTTACAAATGAATGTACTGAAGATCAGAAAAAAATAATTTGCTAAAGGCCACTGAGAGAGTGGTGTAGTCAAGATTTAAAACCAGATGTGATTCCGAAGACTGTTGTCTTAAATATTTTACTATTCTATCTATGCTGTTCCATGATGTAGTTGATATTTCAATAATTAGGAGTACAACTAACAGGTGTTTCAGTGTTCTAAATCTATATAAGATAATCTATATGATTAAAAAAGTATATAATTTGCAATTATCACAAATTTTATTGATAAATATTTTATTTTTCTTTCATTTTCTTTGATGCAAAAACTGCTGATTTGACTATATATTGATACAGCTTTTCTGTCAATATTTATCAAATACTGAGAAAAAAGATGACTGTATTTTTATATTTGTTTTCTTTTAGGTCCACCTCATTCATTTAACCGAGATGAGACAATAATCATTGCTTTGGCATCAGTCTCTGTATTAGCTGTTTTGGTAGTTGCCTTATGCTTCGGATACAGGATGCTGACAGGTAAAAATAATACTTTTTATTCTATTGTTTATTAAACATACCATTTAATGAGAATTTATTTTCTCCTTTTTAAAATCTCCATAGTAAAAAACATCTCCGAGCTCACATCCTTCTCTCTTAACAAACTTTTTTTTCCAAGCTTTTATGAAAAATTTCAAACATCCACAAAATGCCTATTTCCTAGCTTCAACAATTGTCACATCTACATATCTTCTGTAGCCCCACTCCCTACATCCTTCCATGCCACTGGATTATTTTGAAGTGAATCATAGATATCATTTATCTGTAAATACTTTAGTACTATCTCTGAAATGTAAGGACTGAAAATATATATAATTACAGTAACACTTTCACGTTAAAAAAAATCAGAAATTCCTCAGTATTGTCCACTATCTAATCAGTTCTAGTAAACTTTAGGTTTGATTAGGTTTTTGGGAAATCAGCACCTAGTCATTCATTTGAATGACTTTAATAAAACTTTCTTTAATGTTTCTGCAAACTTTTTAGGATTTTAAACTAGGTCTGTTGTTCGAACCATCTCCCAGAATTCAGCTTTCATGTTATTCATCATCCATCTTCGTTTATAGATAATCCCAAGTTTAGTAAATAATTTTACTCCCATTAACATTAGCTGTAAGTCTTGCTGCCTACCCTCTGTATCTCTTCTTTTTAACTGTTATATAGTCAAAAGGGTAATAAAGATCTTCATTATAAGAAAACTACACGTTAGTAACTTCTTTTTCCTATTTCTATAGGAGACCGTAAACAAGGTCTTCACAGTATGAACATGATGGAGGCAGCAGCATCAGAGCCTTCTCTTGACCTAGATAATCTGAAACTATTGGAGGTGAGATTGCTCTTACATTATGGACTGTTCTTTCTGCTTTCATAGTATATCTGAGCCAATGACTTCATTCACTTACTAAATCATTCATTCATTTATTCATTGAGCTTCTATTGAGCATCAGTTTTGTGCCAACGCCTATTCTAGTCGCTGAGAATATAGGTAAAGAATACAGATATCCCTCTTGAGGCCTGTATTCTAGTGGAAGAGAGTCTACAAACAGGTAAAAAAATTAATGTATATTATTTCAAGTAGTAGTAAATGCTCTGGAAAAACATAAAGCAGATAAGGAGATAAGTTATGTAAAAGAGGTTTTTAAAGAAAGTTTATTTAGGGCCAGCCTTGATTTTATTATATAAAACATTTTAAGAACCTTCCATTTGGGAGAAAAATATAATAAAGTTAAAAGCCAAATTCAGAAAAAGTATTTTGACCCATAACAAAGAATTGATAAAGATCTGGTATAAATTAGTATGAAAGAATCAATCCAGGGGCCAGCCCCTTGGCTGAGTGGTTAAGTTTGCGTGCTCTGCTTCAGTGGCTTGGGGTTTGCCAGTTCAGATCCTGGGCGTGGGCCTGTGCACCGTTCATCAAGCCATGCTGTGGTGGCATTCCACATAGAAGAATTATAATGACTTACAACTAAGATATACAACTTTGTACTGAGTCTTTGGGGAGAGAGAGAAAAAAAGAGGAAGATTGGCAACAGACATTGTCTCAGGGCCAATCTTCCTCACCAAAAAGCATAAAAAAAGGGAAAGAAGCAATCCATAAAAAAATGGACTAAAGAGATGAACTGCCAATTCACAAAAGAAGTAAGTGTGACTAATAAATGTATAATGTGTCCAATTAACTAAATTCCAAAAAATACTAATTAAAACCATTGGATTTTATCTTGGACTCCGAAACCTTGTTGATTTAACTATATAGTGATAAGAGCCTTTCTAAAGGACAGCCTATCTGTTTGTTAAATTTTAACCTAGAAATAGTGAATGAAATCTAACAAATATCCTTAATAAATAATGGTAAATCCCTAACCTGTTGCAGTAAAAAGTGAGAGAAATGTCCAGAAGCCAAAAATGAAGGGAATGGGTTGCATTTTGTTGGTTCTTTGTGTATTGAGTATATTATGAAGACCTTGTCTTCTGTTAGGTTCTTCTAAAGTGTGTTCATTTTCTTTGTTTGTTTTAGTAGGCAATTAACTTGGCTGGACATACTGCAAACTCATCTCTTGGACGGAAGCTCAAATCTCAGTTCAGTTATTTTATCTTTAGCTGGAGTCTGTCCCAGGCATTTGTTGGGTTTCCCCCTCTCTGATTCTTCTTTCTGGGATTCTTCCCTAACTTTCCAACAGCTGTGCTTGCCCCAAATTCTCTCTTCTGGTTCCTAAGGCCAGAAAGATTATGGATTTTCTATCGCAGTTTTAGCTCCTCTGTGCAATGCTGATTTCTGCCTGCTCTCAGGCTAAAAGCTATGAAAATGGGTATCTCACCCTATGTCTTTCCTTTCTTTTAAGTGTTGACTCTCCTCAGAATCTACCTCCGTTTGTTCATTCTCTAGCACTTTCAGATTTCTTTTTCAAATTTTGTTCAGAATTTATAATTGTTACTTGTGGGAGGGCTGGGTGAGGTAGGAGCTTCCTGAGCTGTCTAAGATGTGGATTTTGTTAGTTTCTTGAGAAATAGCTGGTTTAAATCAATATGAAAGAAGCAATCCGGGGGGCCAGCCCCATGGCTTTCTTGATAAAGGAATAATTTAAACTATAAGCAATAGAGACCTGTGGCATACATATGGATTTATATTTTATTATTTAGTAAATTTGATTGTTAAGTTGTGATATGAATTAATATTTTGCTTTCTTCAACACAAATTTACAGCTGATTGGCCGGGGTCGATATGGAGCAGTATATAAAGGTTCCTTAGATGAGCGTCCAGTTGCTGTAAAAGTATTTTCCTTTGCAAACCGTCAGAATTTTATCAATGAGAAGAATATTTACAGAGTGCCTTTGATGGAACATGATAACATTGCTCACTTTGTAGTTGGAGATGAGAGAGTCACTGCAGATGGACGCATGGAGTATTTGCTTGTGATGGAGTATTATCCCAATGTAAGTTCTTCATAAAAAGATAAACTGACATTTATATTAGCTATCAATCAGATTTTCAGGAGGACCACTGCTATGTAGAGCATTGCTGGTTTGCGCACTGATTATTAATAGTCTGCAATGAGATAAGGATCTCACACCAGAATGTGAATCAACTAAGTCACTAGTTAACTGTTTAGTTCATCTCTCTCTCTCTCTCTCTCTGTCTCTCTCACTTTAACAAGAATTTCTTGATGAAGCAAGCTGTGCTTTGACTGGCATTTAATTCATTCTGGTACATTCTCCTTATCCCAGACTGGTAATAAATAGTTTGTGGATGAGCACCTTAAATAGCACTGACACATATGTATTTACAAAAGCCTTCTGTTTTCTTCTTGTAAAATATAACAGTATAATTTGTGTTTGTACTCATAAGAGATACAATGTAAAGAGTGCCTGAAAGTCTTTTTTTTTGTATCTTAATTTGATAAATCAAAGAAGCGTTTAAAATGAAATAACCATCCATAATTTTTAATATTGGAGAAGTAAAAATTGATATTGTTTAAATTCTCCTGTCCATCCCCTCCTCCTCTCTCTATCCACAGAAATGTCTTACTAGCTCTTTTGAGATTCTGAAATATCATCATTCATTAGATCTATCGCTATGGAATCCTAACCTATGCAAATCCTTTATAAGACTGTGAACTTACCTCCTCATGTTCAAGTAACTTAATTCCACTCTTTTTTGTTTTTTTCTTTTTGTATTTTTTCCTCTATATAGGGATCTCTATGCAAGTATTTGAGTCTCCATACAAGTGACTGGGTAAGCTCTTGCCGTTTGGCTCATTCTGTGACTAGAGGACTGGCTTATCTTCATACAGAATTGCCACGAGGAGGTAAGACAATGAATAGAAGATGAATGACACTCATTTAGGGTCAAAATTCACAAAGGGAAATTGTATTCTCATCTTCAAAGTAAACGTATGTTTTATATTATAGCAGATTTATTGTTAGCTAGTTGTTTAAATGATCTGACATGAGGAAATTGATTTGAAATGTAACAGGAAGAATGAGAAAAAGAACATCAAGACTCTAGAGGGGTCATGGATCCCATTGAGAATTTGATTAAAGCTCTGAACACTCTCCCTGCAAAGATACACATATGGGCATACTTTAAAAGAAGGTTCTTTTGATTCTAGGGGTTCTCAGACCCTTTGAAGTCCGCCTATGGACCTGGCTTAAGAACCTCTTAGCTAGGCTATTATATTTTCCTTGTATTTATTTTGCTTATTTAAATAAACTGCAAGCCATTATCACTCTTTTAGTTTTAACATCACGTGAATCTTTATTCCATAGGTTGGTTGGTCTTTAGTGGGAAACCTAAATATATCTTTTTATAAGCTAGAGTTAGGTTTGTCAGATCTGTGCGGGGGGTGGGGGGGGGGAGCGGAATAACAAGCTTCAATAACAACAAATTTTTTTTCCCATGTAAGAATCTAGAGAGACAGTCTGAAATTGGTTTGGCAACACCATGGTATTATTAGGGCCCCAGGCTCCTATTTTTCTCCTCCATTATGCTTTGTATATGGCTTACATTTCCAAAGTTACCTCATTGTTCATCATGCTATATTCTAATCAGCAGGGTAAAGGGAGGAAAGGTAGAAGGAGTTGCCCCCTTCTGCCTCCAGAAGTCCCACTCTTATGCTTATGTTTTGTTTCCCAGAACTTAGTCTTTGCTTAGCTACCACACTTAGCTGCAAGGGATGCTGAGAATATAGTTGGGTTTTTTTTTACCTGGTGCATTGCTGCCTCAGATAATATTGGGTTCTGTTACTAAGTCGGAAGAGGAGAATGCATGGTGGGCATTCAGTCTTTGCCAGTGTTTCAGAACTGTGTGGTTGTGTTCCTTGCCATAACTACAGTTTCCTTTGACTTTTATGCACGTTTTTGCCGGTTGTTCAAAGCATCTCTTCAGTACATTTGCTTTCTCAATTTATTTCAAAATACACTCCACATCACAGGCACCTCTAAATTAGCTTTGCTGTATAAAATCTGTTTTTGTGCTTTCCCAGGCGTTCATTCTTACAGCATTTTCTTGTTGTACTATAGCCCAGAACACGGTTTTTTCAGTTTCTCTGACCTCTGTAGTGAAGAGAATCTTTGTGTCGATTTCTTAGATCTTTTTTCCTTTGTATAATAGAATGGATCATCTTTTCTAGCTGCTGCTTCATGTATAAATAATTTCTTCTGAATAATTTATCAGTTCATTTATCTTGACATCTTGCTTTTCCTGAATACAGAATTGACCCATGTTATTGCCTATGTTAGCATCTTGATACACTTACTTTAGTCTTTAGCACATTAACCATTTGGACTGTGTGTTTCCTGACTCTTAAATATTATTATAACTCCTTTGAAAAGCTGACTTAGCACAGAACTTAACATACCATCCTAATCTCCCTTTTCAAGGCCTGTGTGATTCAGCAAGTTTTCAAGTCAAACCTTGGCTGAAAAGAATGATTGCCCTCAAATATGACTTTTATTTAAATGTTACTCTCAAACATTACCTAATATTATCACTAAACAGGCAACCTTTTTAAAAACTGAGTATATATATGCCGTTTCAAAAAACATATGTATAGTAGCTATTTGAATTTATGGTTTTACCTAATTATTAAAAAAAATATTCCACGTATACTATACTATTTCAAAACATTTAAAGTATCATTTCACTTTCTTTCAGAGAACTGTTCTTCCCAGTATCTTCAGATGTAACTTTGCTGTTTAACATAGAAATTTTGTAGGAAGGAATACTACTACTATTATTTATTCAGCTGTTTTTTTGCTTCAGAATAAGGAAGTGTTGAACCTGTTTATTTATTTGTAATTGGTTCTCCCTGTGAATTTTTTTCCTAGTGATAATATCAATGTAATTTATTACCACTCACACAGAAATCTAAGAAAGAACATATATACGTCATTCAAACATAGCCAGAAAATTACTAACTAGTTTATGTACATCCTTCCAGATCCTTTGCTTTGTGTATGTGTGTATGTGTTTATGTAAATATCCACAGAGACTATGTTTTTGCTCAGGTTTTATTTATTAACATAATTAAAATAATATTGTGTCCCATTTTCCTTTGAGATATTTGCCTAGTACAGTGCTACTGTCCAGGGCAAAGTAATTGTATGTTCTACTTCTTTCTCCTCATCGCCCCCCGCCCCCAAATAAAAAAGGATTAAAATGAATACTGAGGGGAACTTAAAGGGGAAAAGAAGTCTCAAAAGGGCAGTCTGTGGTTCTACCCTTTGTATTGGTGAGGAATCCTATCTTTTCTCTTTTCCCTTTTTCCACCCTTGCTCCCCTCCTCCTTTGCTCCCTATCTCTCCTCTTTTCTTTAGTAGTAGCGGGAAAGTATTACCCTGTTTTCCCCTCTGGCTGTCTCATTGACTCACTGCACGTTGTCCCCACTGTTAGCCTGCTTTCTCTAAAGTGTGAGATAATCTTTTAGTTTAAGTGTTGATTTGGTATTAGCATACAAACATTTTCCAATGTCTCTGTAATTTTCTTATATAAATGTCAGTTCGACATTATACCACGTATACTTATGTTATGGTTTTATCCAGAGTAAGAAAAGCAGCTCTTTTAGGGGTTGAGTGAGCCATGCTAGTACAAGCTGTGGAAGGCTGGGCCAGAAAGTCAGAAGGGGAGGAAGTGAGAAACAAATCAACTCCTAGATAAAGAAACTCTGTAATTATTATTTTTTCTTCGAGTTGTGCTGTTATTTTTTTTATATCACAGGAATCATTATCCTCTTTAGTTTCATTGTTGGCGAAATTGCAGTCTAATACTCATTAACGAGAGTAATAAATGTAAATAGTGAGTCTTCCTGTGCTTAAATATAGAAACACTCAATAAACTTATCATTGACTTTGTCCCGATTGCTCTATTTCTTTGTATACCTAGGAAGTTCTTTTAAATTTCAGAAATTGTGCCATAGTATTTTTTTTTTTCATTTCAAGAGTTGTGATTTTGTTTAATATAAGATTTATATAAGGTTTCCTTATAGAGAGGAAAAAATTATGTTTTTGATGAGGTGCTTAGGTTAGGTAAATTCTTTCAGTGAGGATTCTTTCAGTGAAGGCATGCCAAGCCTTTCAAATTCAGGTTAAACATGTTCTCTTTATGCCTTTGTAGAACATCTAGTCTAGTGATAAACAAGTAATAGAATGCGTGTAACAGTGCTTTGCTCCTCTGTAAAATCAGAAACAGCTTTTCATATCTTGCTGAGAGATGCCAGCTCCTCCACTTGTTCTCCCAGTCCATTGTAAAACTATTTCTATTTTCATGTGAAGAACTGAGTGGGTTTAGAGACATAACTGTACCTCAGGGTAGAACTGAGATGTTCTGTTACAGGTTTGATCTGAAAAGCTGTAGGAGAATAGCATAACATACATAACGAATTTTGGAGTCATGTCAGTTTTTCATTGACATTTGTTTTAGATAAGTTGACTTTTTTGTTGTTGTTTATACCAAATATTCCTTTCTCCATTACCTCCTTTTGCTATACCTAGAAATGAAGAGGGAAAAAAAGTATCTTAAAATTAGAAGCAACAGCATGTTGGCTGTTAGGTGCAGCTGAATGTTTAAAGCTTAATTAATTACATATGCAATAGGAGTTATGTTGTAAAATATAAAATAGTGAGAATAGTGATGATTGTGAGTTGAAATTTTGATTTCTTATGTTCTTTTTTCTTATTAAAAAATTAATGAGCAGAAACATAACACTATCTTTTTTATTTATGTAGTCCCTATTACCAGCATGCTCATTTCATGTCCAATAGTGATATTTAAGCATTAATAAATATTTGAAATTATCCAAACAGATCATTATAAACCTGCAATTTCTCATCGAGATTTAAACAGCAGAAATGTCTTGGTGAAAAATGATGGAACCTGCGTTATTAGTGACTTTGGGTTGTCCATGAGGCTGACTGGAAATAGACTGGTGCGCCCAGGGGAAGAGGATAATGCAGCCATAAGTGAGGTGAGTGAACACAAAAAGTATCACACTCACGTACTTCGAAAACATAATGAGTTAGATTAAAAAACCCACTACTCAGGACAGTTATCCTTAAATGCTATCAATTATAGCATATTAGGAATTACAATATTAAGAAATACAGAAAACATTGCATAGAGTTAATCAATTCGTTATGGAAATCACTGCCCTTCCAACCCATTTTTGGCAAGCATTAGGAGGACGTTTGTAGGAGCTGATTTTTGAAGTAAGTGTAAAATTACCAAGTTTGAGATAGGACATTCACCTTCTGACAGGACTATTACGCTGTGGACCATATCCTTTCTGACCTTTTTGTCTTCATTCACATACACATCTAAACATACATATATATATTTTTGTGAATTTTTAAAAATATTAAATAATGTACATATTGTTTTGCAGTTTTCTCTCTATGTCTTCCAGACTTTTTAAATTTCTATACATAGGAAGGTCTGGCTCATTCTTTTTCATTAACGAATATTATTCAATAGGATAGATTTACCACAGTTTAATTATTCAGGAAGGGCATTTTATAGATAAAAAATCAGGTATAAAGAGGTTCGGCGACATGCTTAGGCTCAAATAACATACCATTGACATATCGTTGACGTGAAATTTATGTATAACTTCTGGTCTAATGTATGCCCTTCAGAATATGCTACATTTTGTTTTGGAAAAATATCACTCTAATTTATCAGGTTGGCACAATCAGATATATGGCACCAGAAGTTCTAGAAGGAGCTGTGAACCTGAGGGACTGTGAATCAGCTTTGAAACAAGTAGACATGTATGCACTTGGACTAATCTATTGGGAGATATTTATGAGATGTACAGACCTCTTCCCAGGTAAGAGAACTGCTATCAAAATTGATATATGCTTTGAACTGAAGCAGTTATGTCGTCTTTTTCTTCCAATATTAAATAAGTTAGCTTTTATGTATGTTTTTACTTTCACTTAAACTTTTAGTTCATTGCCATCTAGTGTTCAGAAATCTTATTACCAGAAGGGTGTGAATCAGGAAATCTTTTTAAAAAGGATTCCAAGTTTGTGTCTGAGTGCAATTTAATTAATTGCTAATAGCTTGCCTATCTATGATTGGTTTGGTCTCTACGTTAGCAGATACTGTTTTCCTTATGCACCCTCTGAGCATTTGATAAGCTACACTAACAGTGTTTCCTGAATTGACCCAATACGGAATTAGAAGCAATGAATTATCCATTGGAACACTTTTCTTTCTTTTTTTCATTTTCCCTTTCTTCCTTTCTTTTCTTTATTCTCCCTTCTTGCTTTCCTGCCTTCCTGTCTCCTGTCTTCATCCCTTCCTTCCTTTCAGTGAGAGAACACTCATTTAATGTGAATGCTTGTTTGAGCCTTACTTGAAATAGCCAAATGAGTTTATAGTTTTTCTCCTTTTGTTAGGGTTACATCACTGTCATTATTGTCATATAAAAATTTTAACAGTATGTGTGTTGCATTCTTCTGGATGGTGTACAAAATTATTTGACATACATGGTCTCATTGTATAGGAATAAAAGCCTAGAAAAAGGAAAAATGGTCAAAGAAACTAGCGTTGGACAAATTTATGAAATGAAACTATTTTAAAAAATAGGGATTGAATGTTTTTGCTTTAAAAGCAGTAATCAGGGGGCCGGCCTGGTCTTGCAGCAGTAAAGTTCCCACGTTCCACTTCTTAGTGGCCCAGGGTTCACTGCTTTGGATCCCGGGTGCAGACATGGCACCACTTGGCAAAAGCCATGCTGTGGTAGGCGTCCCACGTGTGAAATAGAGGAAGATGGGCATGGATGTAAGCTCAGGGCCAGTCTTCCTCAGCAAAAAGAGGAAGATTGGCAGTAGTTAGCTCAGGGCTAATCTTCCTCAAAATAAATAAATAAATAAATAAATAAATAAATAAATAAATAAAAGCAGTAATCATTTAACAGCAGTTTATAATTCTAAAATGTAATAAATCAATAATCATTTAGATTAGCTATAGGTCAATCAGTTATTACTTTACAAGTATATTTTACAGTTAATTGGAAGTACAGGGTACTCAGTTGAGGTGTTTTTCTGGAAATAGCAGCAATTGCCGTAGTATCACACTATTATTGGAACTTTGGACCTTTGGAACTTTTTATTTTGGTTATTGGACCTTTGGCTACAGATTTTTTGAAATATCCTAATCCAAAATTTTTGTTTTTTAGAAGCATGTCTGACTAAAATGATTCTTACATCAGCATTGGTACACTGCCGTCAGCAACATTCTTTGAACAACTGCTGCATCCAAAGATTAACTGTTGCTTTCAGCCTGATAAGTAATAAAGAGCCGTATCAGATGTTTGTGAAAAGGGAAAGGCAATTAAATCTTATTTGCAGATTATTTTAGCAGATAAATTGGATGAATTGAAATAGAAAGAACTAAAAGGAGTTTGAAAAAAGAAATAGGGTGTTGTTATTTAATGGATAAAGAGTTTCAGTTTGGGAAGATAGAAAAAGTTTTGGGGTTGGGTGGTGATGGTTACACAACATTGTGAATGCGCTTAGTACCACACCAAGTGTACACTTAAAAATGGTTAAAATGGTAAATTTTATGTTGTGTATGTTTAACCACAGTGAAAAATCTTAAAAAGAAAGTAGAGAATTGCATTAAGATACCTATAATCTTGAATATGAAAATAGGGGAAAAGAGGCACATGTGAGAGAAAATGTAGAAAAGGAATCTGTGCTTCTGGTTAGCTATTGGAAGAAAGTTTATGGAATTGAGAAATATGCAGAGATCTGAGAAACAGTGAAGGTGGCAGCCAGGAAGCTAGGAAAAAATATTGGTTTATGTTGGAAAGATGAGATAATTATGGAGACTTTTGGATGGAATATTGATAGACAATTGAAGAGATTTTTTAAAACATAAAGAGATGTTCAGAGAACTAAGATTAAAATGATTATTTAGGAATTGTCTACATAGAGATGGTAATTGAGAACTTGAGAGTGGATGTACTCCCCTAAGAGAACAAATGAAGAGAGAGAATAGTTGGTGAATAAAGATTGACTATTGGGGCACCTCCCCCCTAAGTAGTTAGTTAAGAAAACAAATGAGAAAAAGAGTGAGAAAACTGAGAAATCACAGTATCTTGGAAGTCAGTGTTAGAAAGTGTTAAGAACCAAGATTGATAGCAATAGATGTAATTGAAATGTCAAAAGGAAATAGAACTGAGGAATGATCTTTGAATTTGAATAGGAGGAGGTCATTGGTATTCTTAGAGGAGTTTCTGTGGAATAAAGAAGACAAATAGTAGAGTGTAGGAGGGCAAAATATTAAGAAAGCACAGGCAGAGGATACAACAGGGCACTCTTAAAATTTTTAAGAATGAAATAGGATAGAAGTTGAAAAAAAAGGGTGCCATAAACATATTCATAAGCCTAGAGAATAGCATATAATAATGATAAAACTTACAAAACTTTTTTTAAAACCTCTATGGTATACCTCCAGATGGAATACATGCTTTATTATTAAATGGAAACATTATGTAATGAAGGCTCCCTCTCTCTGTAAGACGTTAGAAAAATTAATTAATTAGGTGTCTGTATTACAAAGGAAAAGTGAAATGCTGCAAAGGTTATATAAAGGAGGAAGAAGGAAGGAAGGAAGGAAGGAAGGAAGAAAAAAGTCAAGAGAAAGAAAAAGGAAGAAAAAGAACAAGTTTCGGCCGGCCTGGTGGCGCAGCAAAGTGTGCATGTTCTGCTTTGGTGGCCCAGGGTTCACCGGTTCCAAACCCAGGCACGGACATGGTACTGCTTGGCAAGCCATGCTGTGGTAGGCGTCCCACATAAAAAGTAGAGGAAGATGGGCATGGATGTTAGCTCAGGGCCAGTCTTCCTCAGCAAAAAGAGGAGGATTGGCAGCATATGTTAGCTCAGGGCTAATCTTCCTAAAAAAAAAAAGGAAAGAAAGAAAGAGAACAAGTGTAACGTAAGAAGGCGACTAAAAAAGTTCCTAACAGTTTAGAGACATAATTAACAAGTAGCACATGAGGTGAGAAGCAAGGAATGGTGTCTGATATTCTTAGATATTTGATCTATTTTGGACAGTTTGAAAAAAAATGAGATCATAAAATTTCCCTTGAGCAATCTAATGATTGTGAAGTTTTAAGAAAATCCGGTAAGATGGATATCTTCCTTGATGATGATGTCATTAATGTTCATCTTTGTATCCCCAGTGCCTAATACTAAGTTATCTCTGAAGAAGAATCTATTGAACAATTAGACTTAGAACCATGGAAGTTTAGTAGAAATTTGATAATTCTTAATGTCATTCCATTCACAAAACCAGATTGTGCATTGATTTCAGTTAGCAAATTTTCTAATTATAATTTAGACCTAAATAAAACAAATAAGTAAAAGTGTGAATTTTTAATTATTCTACTGAACCAGCATTTGAAGAAAAAATAACTAATAACACTTGGAATGTATGTATGTGTATTGTATATATGTCTCAGAGACAGCTAAGATATACTAGTAAATATCTTAGAATTTACAGATGGTATGGGTTGAGGTTTTATCATAAGGTTTCATGAAAGAAAGTGATATATTAACTGGCAGGATTAAATCCTTTAGTTTTGTCTTTCAAGTTCAATGTTGATAGTAATTGATCAAAAATAAGTATCTGCTTAAATGTTTAGAGTATGTGAAAATATCACTTGTATTTTTAGATAGTGCAATATTCTAAAACATTTGGGTTATGCTGCATAGATTATAGAACTAATCTTTGTAAATCTTTTTTAATGATGGAGGGCAAGTGTTTATAGGTTGTTCTGAATATTCAAATTGAAATATAAAACTTAAATTGCATGTTTTGTAATGTACTTTCTATCTGGGTCTTTATAACTTTTTTATTGTCTCCATGTGAGTGAGATAAGGAAGGCAGACATTGCCATTGTGCTGACAGGAAAACTGAAACACAAAATAGTTAAATGACTTCCAAGGTAGAGATGAAGCCAAGATTAGAGGCTAAGTGCCTTATCCTCCATCCTGGTGTTCTTCCTTCTAATTTATCCGGCCCTCTTAATGGGTAGAGAGAGGGGCAAGGAGACAGGAAGAGTTTCTATTTCTCCTATGTTCTTTGCCAAGATTTTGATTAGACCATTGGTTTTCTAAGTGTTGGTCCCAGAGGTCTTCTGGGTGCTCAATATGTTTATTAAGTTTAATTTGATCACATTTTGAAAAAATCATAAGCCTCTCATCACAGGCAACTGATTGTGCTTATTGGCGATGAATAAGGTTATTAAACAGTGGTAAAATAGTTAACGGTACTTTAAAATCTTTGATCTTAGATACTGCTTTTTAAGAGGAATTTTTTGAAAAATTGATATATTGGTTCTTATGTCAAATAGCCATTATCATAAAAATTTTTGTGACATGTGATACAATCTGACTGGACTCTAATAGAACCAATGACATAATGAGACATGATGACTGTACAACCCACCCACGTATATTTGGTTTTACAGACATGTTTGTTGTACTAGATCCTGGACTTTCTCCTCCTTACCACTCTTGATCCCTGTGTGGAATAAGAATTCAGACATATTTTCAAGTATTAAGTACACCTTATGTATGTAATAACCCCCCCCCCCCCGCCCAAATTTAATAATACTAGAAACCATTTAAAAATAGCTGTCCATCGGGGCTGGCCCCGTGGCCGAGTGGTTAAGTTCGCGCGCTCCGCTGCAGGCGGCCCAGTGTTTCGTTAGTTCGAATCCTGGGCGCGGACATGGCACTGCTCATCAGATCACGCTGAGGCAGCGTCCCACATGCCACAACTAGAAGAACCCACAATGAAGAATATACAACTATGTATCGGGGGGGCTTTGGGGAGAAAAAGGAAAAAATAAAATCTTTAAAAAAAAAAAACAAAAAACTATCCATCATTGAAACTACCACTTAGGGGCCGGCCCCGTGGCCGAGAGGGTAAGTTTGCATGCTTCGTTCGCTTCGGCAACCCGGGGTTTTGCCGGTTAGGATCCTGGGCGTGGACGTGGCACCGCTTGTCAAGCCATGCTGAGGCAGCATCCCACATGCCACAACTGGAAGGACCCACAACTAAAAATACACAACTGTGTACCGGGGGGCTTTGGGGAGAAAAAGGAAAAATAAAATCTTAAAAAAATTAGCTTTAAAAAAAAAAAGAAAAGAAACTACCACTTAATTTATCAAGCTGAGACTATTCTAAGTAAAGCATGTATTAATAATGCGTTAAACCCACAACAGGGTCTCTTTAGGATTTCCAAATATACCTGAAAGGGTTAAAAATAAAGAAAGATTGTGACAGTTTCTTTGCTTACTTAGTAGCAGAAATATTCCTGTTATTCTATCATTTTATGATAATTGGAAATTTTGCTCTTTCCTTCTTTTGAAAAAATACATAGGTGAGTCTGTACCAGAATACCAGATGGCTTTTCAGACAGAAGTTGGAAACCATCCCACTTTTGAAGATATGCAGGTTCTGGTGTCTAGGGAAAAACAGAGACCCAAGTTCCCAGAAGCTTGGAAAGAAAATAGCCTGGTAAGAAAAAAACAAATTATTAAAAAGAGGACTTATAACTGAATATGTTTTAATGTTGTTTGAAGTAAAAACAGACTGTTAATAATGTTAATAGTTTTTAGAGTTGTCTAATGCCAGAAATCCAGTTTACTTGATTTTTATGATGTTATACATTTTCAAATTTTTCAGTATAATAAAAGTCCCCTTTGTTGGTTCAGTTTCAGTTTTTTCCAAGTCTAAAATACTAGTTAGAGAGACTGTTGTGTCTGAGTTTTGCCAAATTGGGTAACAGCTGGAACAATTAATACATTAAACATTATTGAAATTCCATCTTATTCTCTTGAGAGTGGTACCAAAAATGTTCATTAGTGCAGAATTACATATTTAATGATTAATAGAAATTTAAGCTACACTAAAAAGAAACAAAGGTACAGCCTAAAAGTTCTGCTTATTAAAAATGCAGTTCACAACACTGAAATATTTTCAAAGGTTCCTGCTGTTTCAGTAAACTATTGCTACAGCACTAAAAACGTCATACAAGCATTTATATACACACACACATACCCACTCTCTCTCTCTCATATAATTTTTTTTTTACATAAGTAGGATCATCTCATTGTCCACTATTTCCACTATCATTTCTGAAGCCTTTTTTTTCTTTTTAACTTATGGACAGTTTTTCATGTAAAGTAAATACCTATAGATATATCTCTTTGTCTTCATTTGGTCCATCTTCTATTGTATGATGTATGCATCATAATTATTGAATTACCCCTTATTGATTACAGTATTTTGTAGTTCTTATTTTTAAAATAATTTTTTAAAAGAATTAAAGTTATGCCTATACATGATAAACAAAGTCAAATTAAATAGAAAAGCATAAAACAAGTAAATGGAAAAGGAAAAGACTGCCTGCCCCTACCACCTCTCTTCAAAAGTAGCTCCTGTTACAATGTTCTGAGATTTCTGTTTCTAGTTTTCTCTTCTCGAGGTTACCCATTATAACTTTAAGTACTATATCTATTCTTAGTTTTTGTTATTTCTCATTCATTCTTTCCTAGTTTTGTAATATTGTATCTATTATTAAATAATTTGTTTTCTCTACAGATCTAAAAATTTAAATAAATTAAAACATCAGAATTTTGCAGAATTATGATTTTGTAAACATCCTCTGCACAACACAGAATTGACTTGGACTCATAGAGAAAGAAGTAAAGGGGGCTGGCCCCGTGGCCTAGTGGTTAAGTTCACGTGCTCTGCTGCAGGTGGCCCAGTGTTTCGTTGGTTTGAATCCTGGGTGCAGACGTGGCACTGCTCATTGGGCCACGCTGAGGCGGCGTCCCACATGCCACAACTAGAAGGACCCACAATGAAGAATATACAACTATGTACCCGGGAGTTTTGGGAGAAAAAGGAAAAAAAATAAAATCTTTAAAAAAAAGAGAGAAGGAAGTAAAAATCCTGGGTTAGTTACTCTAAGCCCCTGCTGCTTAAGGAAGAATGTTTCAAAAGTTACCATCCACTCTATTCTTTCTGATTTTTTTGTCATCTTTCTTTTTTCATTCTTTCTTCTTTTTAGTTTCTACTGTGAAGCAACATTTTTTTTTTTAATTCTCATTCTCTTTCTTTTTTTTTTTCTTAAAGATCGGCACCTGAGCTCTCAACTGTTGCCAACTTCACCCCCCTACCTTATCCCTAAAGCCCCCCAGTACATAATTGTATATTCTGGTTGTGCTGTGTGGGATGCCACCTCAGCAGAGCCTGATGAGCAGTACCATGTCCATGCCCAGGATCTGACCCAGCAAACCCCCGGGCCACCGAAGTGGAGCATGCAAACTTAACCAGTTGGCCATGGGGCTGGCCCCTTATTCTCTTTCTTGTCAATCATTTTTTCTTTGATGAAGTTCCTCTTTAAGTAATGTGTATTAGTAGGTGCATGGGTGGTAAATATTATGAATCCTTGCACATTGAAAAATGTTTCTACAGCCAGCCCTGATGGCCTAGTGGTTAAAGTTCAACACGTGCCACTCCGCAGCCCAGATAGCGTTCCTAGGTGTGAAACCACACCACTCGTCTATCAGTAGCCATGCTGTGGCAGCAGCTCACATAAAAGGACTAGAAGGACTTACAACTAGAATATACAACTATATATTGGGTCTCTGGGGAGGGGAAAAAAAAAGAGAGTAAGATTGGCAACAGATGTTCAGCTCAGAGCAAATCTTTCCCAGCAAAAAAAAGAAGGGTTTCTATCTTGAGCCAGCCCTAATGACCTAGTGGTTAAAGTACGACAATCACTGCTTCGGCGGCCTGGGTTCACTTTCTGGTAGTGGAACCACACTACCAGTCTGTCAGTTACCATGCTGTGGCGGTGGCTCACACACAAGAACTGGAACAACTTATAGCTAGGATGTATAACCATGTACTGCGGCTTTGGGGAGGGAAAAAAAAAGAGGAAAATTGTCAACAGATGTTAGCTCAGGGCGAGTTTTTTTTCTTGGGGGAAAAAAAAAGTTTTCTGTCTTACCCTCACACCTGAGTAATAATTTGGCTGGGTAATGGTTTCAAGATCAAAATCATTTTCCTCACAACTTTGAAACCAGTGCTCCATTGTCCTCTAGCATCCCTATGTGCTAATGAGAATTCCATTGCCAGCCAGTCTCATTCCATTGTTTTCTGGTCTTTTTGTTTTATCCTCATGTTTTATTTCACTCTAAGTTTTTAAACCTTTTACTTTATCATTGGAATTATGAAATTTCACCTGGATGTATGTAGGCATGGATCTTTTCACACATTTCGCTTTGTACTGGACAGATTTTCAGTTTGAAAATTCAGAACTTTCTTCAATTCAGAAGAATTCTCTTATATTATTTAAAAATTAGGGGCTGGCCCCGTGGTGCAGTGGTTAAGTGCACATGTTCCTCTTCAGTGGCCCAGGGTTTGCTGGTTCAGATCCCAGGTGCAGACATGGCACTGCGTGGCATGCCATGCTGTGGTAGGCGTCTGACATATAGAGGAAGATGGGCACAGATGTTAGCTCAGGGCCAGTCTTCCTCAGAAAAAAAAAAGAGAAGGAGTGGCAGATGTTAGCTCAGGGCTAATTTTCCTTGGAAAAAAATAAAATAAATTAAAAAAATAAAAATTTATCTTCTTTCTTGCATTTCTTCCTTCTGGAATTCCCATTAGACAAATATTGAACCACCTGACATTCCAGGTCTCAATTTTTTTTTCTTGTATTTTCCATCTTTTGTTGTTGTATATTGTTCCAGATTTACTCAGCTTTACCTTTCAAATCACTCATTTATTTTTCACCTTTACCACTCTATTAGTTTTCTCTTCATTAAAATTTTACTTTCCACAGTCATATTTATACTTTCTAGAAATTCTTGGTGTTTGCTTTTCCCATAGCAATCTGTTCTTGTTTTAGGAATGTAATAGGAACTTGATTATCTCTGAAGCTGTAAATTAGAATTTTTGAGACTTTATGCAAACAATTTTCTTGATTATCGTTAAAGAACAAAAAGGAAAAATTTCATTAAGGCATTTAAATCTTTTAATACATATTTTCACATTTTAATTTTAGGTTGTTTTGGTAGGATTAGAATATTTTCATTCTGGATCCTGACATATATTGAGTGGTGGCATGTCAGAGAGTGACTAGAGAGTTAGACTGAATGTTTTCTCCGTTGATCGTCTCTGTCAGTAGATTACCTTCCAGGAATGCTTCTGCTTCAAATGAGATTGAGTTCTTCTTCAAATATGAGGCAGTTGAAGACCTATGGCTAAGCACATACGCCCAAGATTGCCTCATACTGCAGTCCCTGCTCTGGGAACTGGGATAGATCTTTAAGAGGTCCCTGATAGCAGGTGAGAGGCTGAATCCTTTACCAGGATTCATTAGGTGTGCCAGCCCACAGTAGAGCATCTCTCGAAGGAAAATCTCTGTGTGAAATTTTATCTAGTAAGATACAACTTCATCTTCCTTAAATTGTTTTATTTCACCAGAGAAACTGGACTCATTATTTTCAAGTATCTCTTGGCAACACTACTATTACAGGATATGCATCATATACATATTTACTTGAAAACTTTTTACTCTAGGTTGCTAAGTAAGGGATAAGTAATACTTGGTTTGCTTCCAACGAATCCATTTAAATCTAATGTGCTACAATAAAAAGAACTGCTTCTCTGCAATAATAATCTAATGCTGGAGTTAGATGGCAAATAGTTTATAAAAAGAGAGAAATATTCCTATGGCTAAAACAAGGCATTTTTTGCTTCATAGTTGCATTGAAATTAAAAACATTTTTTTAGTAACAAAACTCAAAATCTTCCAAATGTTAATGAATGTAAAAACTAGTTTTAAAAACTGCCAGGGACCCAAACATAGATCATAGACCCATACAATTTCTAGAAGAAAACACAGGAGATAATCTTTGTAAAAATGTGTTAGGCAAAGATTTCTTAAATGTGATACTAAAAATATGATCCATGAAAGAAAAATTGATAAGTTGAACTTTAACAAAATTAAAACCCTCTGCCCTTGTAAAGACACTGATAAGAGAATGACACAAACATAGTCTGGAAAGAAATATTTTTATTTTTCTATCTTCAAGTTCACTAACTCTTTCTTTTCTGCTCAAATCTGCTATTGAAGTAATCTAGTATATTTTCATTTCAGGTTTTGTACTCTTGAGCTCCAAATTGTCTTTATGGTCCATTTTTATAATTTCTATCTCTTTATTACTGTTCTCTGTTGAGATGTTGTTTTCCTTTAATTCTATGTCCATGGTGGCCTTAATTCTTTGAGCATATTTAAAGTCTTTGTCTAATAACTCCAGTGACTGTATTTCATCAGGGGTAGTTTCTCTTAATTTCTTTTTTCCTGTGAATAGGGCATACTTTCTTATTTCTTCTTATGCTTTGTAATTTTTTTGTTTAAAATTGGACGTTTTGAATATCATGATGGGCAAAAAGGAAAGAAACAAAAAAAAAAGAGAGAAGACGATAGTCTCCAGGTCTTTGCAGATTGGCTCTGTTTGGGGGCCCTCCTTTAACACTTATCCAGGCCTTTTGTAATTCTGCCTTGCCTTCACCTCCTGCTAGCGCTGAGCCTAAAGACCAGCCAGCTATGAAAACTTATGGTCTTCTGTGGGCATGCGACCTGCCCTGGACCTGTGTAGGGCTTTCTAGGTTCCCAGTGTATGCAGGAGCTTTTCAAAGCCCTTATTCCCCAAAGTTGCTCATGCCCCAGCTTTTCCTCCCTGACTTTTGGCTCTTCTGTTGTGTGCCTCAGCTGTTGTATTTTGTCCCAGGCTGTAGCACTTGTTCATTTGACTTTCCATGTTTTTGAGAAATGTTCTCCACTTAGTCATAGCCTCTTCTTTGTCCTGAGTTAGACAAAACAAAAACAGGCCCCATGCATTGGTCCTTCAGGGAACTCGTAGTCATGTCAAAACAGACAATATAATTCCTTAGGAATGCGATCACTCTGCTCCCTCTGGGACCAGGTACCCACACTGGGAACACAGGCTGCCATCTTCATATCTGCCACTACTCCAAGGTGAGAGTGGGGCAAGGCTAAATTAAAACACCACAAAGTTCTTCTACCCTGTTTCAGTGGGCTTTCTTCTCCTGGATATGTGTTTACTTGGTTGCTGTAGACATTTGACTAACTTCCAGGGTTTCAGTAAGATTCAGTAAGAGTGATTCAGTAAGATTCAGTAAGATTCAGTAAGAGTAAGAGGTCCTTCCTCTGCCATTTTCACTGATGTCCTCATAAAATGAGTTGGAAAATCTTCCCCCCTCTTAGATTTTCTGGAAGACTTGTATAGAATTGGCATTGTTTCTTTCTTAAATGTTTGGTAGAATTCATTGCTGAAGCCATCCAGGGGGGTTTTATTTGTGGGAAAATTTTAAACTAAAAATTTAATTTCCTTAATAGATATAGGAACTATTCAAGTCACCTATTTCTTCTTGAGTGAGCTTTGGCAATTTGTATGTTTAAAGAAATTTGTCCGTTTCATCTAAATTCCTTCTCAGTAATTGTTTGAAGACCTTTAATTCCCCATTGATGACTTAATCTTCCTGTTTTAGTACTGTTTTATTTCCTTAATCTTCTCTTACCTACTTTTTTCTTTATTTTAGGGTATTCAGCTTTGCATTATCTATTTCTGGAACAACTTTCTCTGACCAAATCATTGTTCCTAGGACCTTCAGAGTCCTATTTATAGTCATCCCCTTTGAATTCTCAAATATTATTCTAATTTTTCCTTTTCCCAATTTCATTTTAATAATTTACTTCTAAATCTGTACTTGTCTAAATGACTCACCAACCATTATTTTAACACTGTTTGGAACTTATAATAGATTTTCCTCAAAAAACGATCAACTTGCAACTTTTAGAACAGAATCCATTTGTCTGCTAGAACTGCCTGTGTTCTGTCAGCATAGTTTAGAGGCAGTTGGCAAAGGATAATCTACACGCTGTGAAGCTGTGCTGTCTGGGCCTTGATCTTAGCTTTGCCACTAGTTGGCCATGTATCCTAACTTCTCATCTAGGCCTCTTTTCCTGCATAGGAAAAATGGGGATGATGATAGTGCTTACTTTGTATAAGAATTAAATGAGTTAGAACAGAGTCTAGTACGTAGTAAGAACTCAGCAATTGTTAACTATTATTATTATTCATCAACAATGATTTTGTCTGAAAAATGGAAACTTCTTAGAGGTAGGGACCAGAGTTTCTGTTCATTAGGTTTTATTCATCATCCAGTACAATGCCTTGATGAATGTCTTATTTTTTTTTTCTGTCTCATTTTTGATAAAGAATTTTAACTAATTATTTCCCAACTATATAATGAAAAGTAACAAATTTATCCTCATTCAATATCTCTATTTCTTCAAGATATACAAAACAGCCTATATTCAATTTTTAGCTACTTAGATTTTGGTGCTTCTGGGCTCTTCTGGGCCAGCAGTTGGTGAATGGGACTCTGTACAATAGATAATGCTTTGTTTTTGAAAGGGAAAAAGTCCCTTTCAGTTTTGTTTGGAAAAGTGTCCAAATCTTTGCTTTAGAAAGATTTCAATGTGTGCACTTTACTGTGTTGCATTTCATGTTTAGTAATTAAGAACATGAATCAAACTATAAATGTGTGTGTGGTATGTGGTGTGTATGTGTTTGAATTAAAAAGTAGTAGAGTTTCTCTGGAAGAACACTCAAGAAACTGGTAACATTGGTTGCCTGTAGAGGGAAAATGAGTGCTTGGTGGATAGGGATGGGGGAGAGATTGTATTCTCTTTTTGGCCTTTTGAATTTAGTGACATACACATATATTACCTACTCAAAAAAGCCATTTAATTAAATTAAATGTTTTTCATGCATGTGGTAAAAATTCAAACAAATAGTTATATTTAGCAATACAAAAAATATGCAGTGAAAACTCTTCCACTTACCTCGGACATCCAAAAGCTTCTCTGAAGAAACACCCACTGTTAAGTTCCTTCAGTAAACTTCCAGAAATTTCTATGCATTACAAGACTATACGTTTTTATATCCTTTTTTAACATACAAATGGGAATTACTATACCCACTTAACCTTACTATTTTTACTTAGCAGTTGGGAACATATACATCTTCCTAATTCTTTTAATGCAGCATAGTATCCATTATACCATAAGTTTTTAGCCAGATCTCTAGTAGAGGACATGTAGATAGTTTCCAGCTTTTGCTGTTATAAATGACACTGTGGTGAACATCTTATACCTGCATTTTCTGCAAATGTATAAGTGTAGTTGAGGAATAAATTCCTGGAAGTAGTATTGCTGGATCAAAGAGTAAATACATTTAAAATTTGTTATTGCCAGATTACCCTCCAAATCAATGGCACTCCCAACAACAATATAGAAGTGCCTGTTTTCCTATCACCAACACTCTGTGTTAAAAAATTTTATTTATCTTTCGCTCATCATCGCTGATCATCAGGGAAATGCAAATCAAAACTACACTAAGATATCACCTTACACCCATTAGAATGACAAAAATATCTAAATCTAATAGTAACAAATGTTGGAGAGGTTGTGGAGACAGTGGAACCCTCATACACTGCTGGTGGGAATGCAAACTGGTGCAGCCACTATGGAAAACAGTATGGAGGTTCCTCAAAAAATTAAAAATAGAACTACCATACGATCCAGCCATTCCACTACTGGGTATCTATCCAAAGAGCTTGAAGTCAGCAATTCCAAAAGTCCTGTGCACCCCAATGTTGACTGCAGCATTATTTACAATAGCCAAGACATGGAAGCAACCTAAGTGTCCATCAACAGACGAATGGATAAAGAAGATGCGGTATATATATATACAATGGAATACTACTCAGCTGCAAAACAGAACAAAATCATTCCATTTGCAATAACATGGATGGACCTTGAGGGAATTATGTTAAGTGAAATAAGCCAGTTAGAGAAGGATAATCTCTGTATGACTCCACTCATATGAGGAATTTAAAAATGTGGACAAAGAGAATAGATTAGTGGCTACCAGGGGAAAGGTGGGGTGGGGGGTGGGCACAAAGTGTGAAGTGGTGCACCTACAACATGAATGACAAACATTAATGTACAACTGAAATTACACAAGATTGTAACCTATCATTAACTCAATAAAAAAAAAACCTAAAAAAAAATTTTATTTATCTTTGTTAGTGTGATAGGTAAAATGGATCTTGTCTGAATTTGCAGCTAGTAAATAGTAGAGCCTAGATTTGAAGCCATGCTCTTAACTGACCTGGTGCTCTTGCTACAAAGCCGGAACTAATATTTTTAACTACTACACTGTGCTGCCTCAACATAGTAAATAAGATCTTTGCATATTTTATAAGGTATTTGCATTTCTTGTTTATGTGCCCTTTTCCCATATTTCTATTATGGATTTACTGTCATTTTTTAAATGTCTTGTTACTAGCAAGCATCATAGAAATAATTCAGCCAAGAAACATCAAGAGATGCTAAAAGTAGTGGGTGAAAAGGTGAATGCAGAACAGGATATTTACAGAGGTTTTAAGTACTTACCCCCAAGAACACTGATTGAAATAGAAAAAAACACTGATTGAATATAGAGGGGAAAAATGGAACTTTACAGTGGAGAAACCCAGCTGACACCAACTCAGTCATGTGATCAAGCTTAACTTCACTAGTAATGGGACAAATCAAAATTGTGTACCATGTAATAAGATACAATGAGAAGAACACAAGCTCTGTTCTGTGATTTTTCTGCCAAAGATGCAAACTCTGAATCTAGTCATGAGGAAACATTAGAAAAATTGAGGAACATTCTAAAAGATATCTGGCCAATAATCTTCAAAAATGTCAAGGTCATGAAAGACAAGAAAAGTGAGTGTAAAATTATTTCAAAATAAAAAGAAAAAATATGTTTTATAACCTGGGTCCAATTTATTTTTTCAAACCACTATCAAAATCTGCTAAGGTAAATGTGTAACTAGTTTTTGGAGGTAAAGGTATCACAAAATGTTAGTTATAATTGATTCCTGAATTTATTATCTTCAAATCCAAGTCAGTTTTAAATCCATTATATACAGGCGTACTTCGTTTTATTGTGCTTTACTTTACTGCACTTCACAGATATTGCATTTTGCAGATATGTTTTTTTATGAGATTCTCCACCAGCAAAAAGATTACAACTTGCTGAAGGCTCAGATGATTAGCATTTTTTAGCAATACTGTATTTTCAAATTAAGGTATGTAGATTGTTTTTTCGGATGTAATGCTATTGCACGCTTAATAGACTACAGTGTAGTATAAACGTGTATGCACTAGGAAACCAAAAATTCGTGTGACTTACTGTATTGTGATATTAGCTTTATTTAGGTGGTCTGGAACCAAACCCACAATGTCTTCAAGGTATGCCTGTACGATCTTCTCATTATTCATATATTTCATATTTGGAATTCAACTACTTGCTAAAAAACTTACTTGTAATCCCAAAATCAATACTGTCATGTGTCACTTGATGATGGTACATTCTGAGAAATGCGTTGTTAGGCAATTTCATCATTGCACGAGCATCGTAAGAGTGTACTTACGCAAATCTACACTCCTAGGCTATATGATACTAATCTTATGGGACCACCATCATATATGCGGTTCATTGTTGACCAAAATGTTGTTATGTGGCACATGACTGTACTCAAAACACTATTATGGTCACTCGTGGATATACGCAGAGCAGTGAAAAACTTGAGTCACCAGATGTACGTGTTTCTAACTGAGATTTAGATGCTCTGCCTTCTTGTTTCATCTCTTATACTGTAAACAAGTGTCCTTTTTGCAATTTACTTAGTACCTCATTTTTCACATTTCGTGCTTTTTTTTGGTGATTTCACAATTTAAAATGGCCCCCACATGTAGTGGTGAAGCACTGTGTTGTGTTCCTAAGCACATGAAGGCTGCGATGTGCCTTAGAAGAAAAATAGGTGCTGGATTAGCTTCATCGGGGCATGAGGTCTAGTGGTATTGGCCATGAGTGCAGTGTTATTGGTAATGTATATTTTAAAAGTTGTCTTTAAACAGAAACACAAGTAAAACAAAATTATGTGTTGATCAGTTGACAAAAATGTTGTGGCCAGAGGCTCACAGGAAACTAACCCTATATTTCCCCTAGGAGCAGTGGTTCAGTGTTCCCTAATTCAGAGTTCACAGCAACTTTATAGAACATGACTAGCATAAGTAACAAACTCAACGATACTTCTAACATAAACACCAACTTCCACCTCAGGGAGGTACACACTTGCCCTCAAATTCCAGACGCTCAGTATCTGTTCTTCAGGATCTTCCAAATTTTTAGAAATAGGTAGATCATTATTATTTAATGAATTTATTAATTGACTGATGCTTATCTATTATTTGAATTTTGATTTTTACCAGTCAGAGCCTGGAACGTATATTAAAATAGATTTCAAAATTCAGTGTAAAGTTCAGCCTTGAAAGATAAACTCTGATCTGTGCTCTGGCCAGAACTGGGGAACCAGCAATGCTGCACTGAGGCAGGCAGCTCGGAAGAGCCAAGGGAGCAAGGAAGATGGTGTCAGGGTTGGGCCATGGTGCACATATGCAGTGAGCTTATGGCCGGAAAGAGTATTATCAAATTTTCTGCAGGTCCAAGGTTCAGATTTGTTTGTTACAGAACACAAATTATTAGGAAATGTTAAAAATGTTGCCAAGATTCCTTATAAGAATTTTAGCTTAAAATAGGCTTGCCATGGGGCCAGCCCAGTGGCATAGTGGTTAAATTCATGTGTTTTAATTTGCATTTCTCTGATGACTAGTGATGTTGAGCACCTTTTGATGTGCCTATTGGCCTTCTGTATATCTTCTTTGGAGAAATGTCTTTTCATATCCTCTGCCCATTTTTTGATCAGGTTGTTTGTTTTTTTGTTGTGTGAGTTCTTTATATATAATGGAGATTAACCCTTTGTCGAATATATGATTTGCAAAGATTTTCTCCCAGTTGGTGGGTTGTCTTGTTTGGATCCTTGTTTCCTTTGCCTTGCAGAAGCTTAGTCTGATGAAATCCCACCTGTTTATTTTTTCTTTTATTTCCCTTGTTGGGGAAGACAGGATATTCAGTAAGATCCTTTTCAGATCAATGTCAAAGAATGTAGTACCTGTATTTTCTTCCAGAAGTTTTATGATTTCAAGTCTTACCTTCAAGTCTTTGATCCATTTTGAGTTAATTTTTGTGCATGGTGTAAGATAATGGCCTACTTTCATTCTTTGCATGTGGGCGCTCAGTTTTCCCAGCGCCATTTATTGAAGAGACTGTCTTTTCTCCATTGTATGTTCTTAGCCCCTTTGTCGAAGATTAGTTGTCTGTAGATGTTTGGTTTTATTTTGGGGCTTTCAATTCTGTTCCATTGATCTGTGTGCCTGTTTCTGTACTGGTACTGTGCTGTTTTGATTACTATAGCTTTGTAGTACATTTTAAAGTCAGGGATTGTGATGCCTCCAGCTTTGTTCTTTTTTCTCAAGATTGCTTTAGCTATTCAGGCTCTTTTGTTGCCCCATATGAATTTTAGGATTCTTTGTTCTATTTCCGTGAAGAAAGTCATTGGTATTCTGATTGGGATTGCATTGAATCTATAGATTGCTTTGAGTAGTATGGACATTTTAACTATGTTTATTCTTCTGATCCATGTACATGGAATATCTTTCCATTTCCTCATGTCATCATCGATTTCTTTCAATGTCTTATAGTTGTCATTGTATAGGTCTTTCACCTACTTCGTTAAACTTATTCCTAGATATTTTATTCTTTTTGTTGCAGCTATAAATGGAATTGTATTCTTGAGTTCTCTTTCTATTAGTTTGTTATTGGAGTATAGGAATGCAGCTGATTTTTGTAAGATGATTTTGTACCCTGCAACTTTACTGTAGTTGTTGATTATTTCTAATAGATTTCCAATGAATTCTTTAGGGTTCTCTCTATATAAGATCATGTCATCTTCAAACAGCGAGAGTTTCATTTCTTCATTTCCTATTTGGATTCCTTTTTGTTCCTTTTTCTTGCCTATTGCTCTGGCCAAAACCTCCAGTACAATGTTGGATAAGAGTGGTGAGAGTGGGCAAACTTGTCTTGTTCCTGTTCTCAAAGGGATGGCTTTCAGTTTTTCCCCATTGAGTATGATGTTGACTGTGGGTTTGTCATATATGACCTTTATTGTGTCGAGGTGCTTTCCTTCTGTCACCATTTTGTTAAAAGAGTTTTTATCATAAATGGATGTTGGATCTTGTCAAATGCTTTCTCTGTGTCTATTGAGATGATCAGATCATGTGGTTTTTATTCCTTATTTTGTTAATGTGATGTATCACATTGATTGATTTGTGGATGTTGAACCATCCCTGTGTCCCTGGTAGAAATGCAGCTTGATCATGGTGTATGATCTTTTTGATGTATTGCTGTATTCGGGTTGCCAGTATTTTGTTGAGTATTTTTCATCTATGTTCATCGGTAATATTAGCCTGTAGTTTTCCTTTTTTGTGTTGTCCTTGTCAGGCTTTGGTATCAGGGTGATATTGACCTTGTAGAATGTGTTAGAGATGTTCCATCTTCTCTAATTTTTTGGAGGAGTTTGAGAAGGATAGATATTAAGTCCTCTTTGAAGTTTGGTAGAATTCACCAGGGAAGCCATTTGGTCCTAGGCTTTTGTTTTCTGGGATGCTTTTGATTACTGTTTCAATGTCTTGTGATTGGTCTATTCAGATTCTCTATTTCTTCTTGATTCAGCTTTGGGAGGTTGTAAGAGTCTAAGAATTTATCCATTTCTTCTAGATTGTCCAATTTGTTGGCATATATCTTTTCATAGTATTCTCTTACAATCATTTGTATTTCTGTGGTATCCATTGTAATTTCTCCTCTTTCATTTATGATTTTATTTATCTGAGCTTTCTGTCTCTTTTTCTTTGTAAGTCTGGCTAGGAGTTTGTCAATTTTGTTTATCTTCTCAAAGAATCAGCTCTTTGTTTCATTAATCCTTTCTGTCTTTTCTGTTTCCGTTGCATTTATTTCTGCTCTGATTTTTATTATTCCCCTTCTTCTGCTGACTTTAGGCTTTATTTGTTCTTCTTTTTCTAATTCAGTTAGGTGTAGTTTGTGATTGCCTATTTGAGATTTTTGTTCTTTGTTACACTGGGCCTGTATTGTGATGAATTTCCCTCTTAGGACCACTTTTGCTGCATCCTATATGAGTTGGTATGGTGTGTTTTCATTTTCACTTGTCTCCAGATACTTTTTGATCTCTCCTTTCATTTCTTCACTAATCCATTGGTTGTTCAGTAGCATGTTGCTTAGTCTCCACATCTTTATCCCTTTCTCAGCTTTTTTCTTGTAATTTCTAGTTTCATAGCATTGTGCTTGGAAAAGATGCTTGTTATTATTTCAGTCTTCTTAAATTTATTGAGGCTTGCCTTCTTTCCCAACACATAGTCTATTCTTGAGAATGTTCCATGTGCACTTGAGAAGAATGTGTATTCTGCTGTTTTTGGATGGAGTGTTCTATATGTATCTGCTAAGTGCATCTGGTCTAGCTTTTCATTTAGTTCCACTGTTTCCTTGTTGCCTTTTTTTTTTCTTTTAAGATTTTATTTTTTTCCTTTTTCTCCCCAAAGCCCCCTGGTACATAGTTGTATATATTCTTCGTTGTGGGTCCTTCTAGTTGTGGCATGTGGGACGCTGCCTCAGCGTGGTTTGGTGAGCAGTGCCATGTCCACACCCAGGATTCGAACCAACGAAACACTGGGCCGCCTGCAGCAGAGCGTGCGAACTTAACCACTCGGCCACGGGGCCAGCCCCGTCCTTGTTGACTTTTTATCTGGGTGATCCCCTTGATGTGAGTGGAATGTTCAGGTCACCTATTATTATTATGTTGTTAATATCCCCTTTTATGTTTGTTAATAGTTGCTTTATGTACTTTGGTGCTCCTGTGTTGGGTGCATAGATATTTATGTGTTATGCCTTCTTGGTGGAGTGTCCCTTTGATCATTATATACTGCCCCTCTTTGTCTTTCTTTACCTGTCTCACCTTGAAGTCTACTTTGTCTGATAGAAGTATTGCAACACCTGCTTTCTTTTTTACGCCATTCACTTGGAGTATAGTCTTCCATCCTTTCAGTCTGAGGCTGTGTTTACCATTGAAGGTGAGGTGTGTTTCCTGGAGGCAACATATTGTTGGATCTTGTTCATTAATCCATCTTGCCACTCTGTGTCTTTTTATTGGAGAGTTCAATCCATTTATATTTAGAGTGATTATTGACATATGAGGGCTTAATGCTGCCATTTTATCATTTGTTTTCTGGCTTTTCTGCATTTCCTTTGTTTCTTTCTTTTTTTTTTTTTTAAAGATTGGCACCTGAGCTAACAACTGTTGCCAATCTTCTTTTTTTTTTTCTGCTTTATCTCTCCAAATCCCCTCTTGTACATAGTTATATATCTTAGTTGTGGGTCCTGCTAGTTGTGGCATGTGGGACACTGCCTCAACGTGGCCTGACAAGCGGTGCCATGTCCCCACCCAGGATCCGAACTGGTGAAACCCTGGGCCGCCACAGCAGAGCGCGCGAACTTAACCACTCAGCCATGGGGCCAGCCCCTCCTTTGTTTCTTGTCCCATGTATTTCGGACTACCAATTTGGCTAGGTAGTTTTTTATGCTTGATTTCTTCGTTTTCTCCTTATTCATGATTTGTGACTCTGATCTACTTTTTTGTTTAGTGGTTACCCTGAGGTTTATATGCAAAATCTCATAGATGAGATAGTCCATTTTCTGATGATGTCTTATTTCCTTAGACTAAGCTGATTCAGTCCCTTTCTGCTTCCCCTCCTGAGTTGTCTTTGTCACATCTTATTCCATCTTATGTCATGAGTTTGTGGTTAAAATGACAAGATTATCTTAGTTTTTAGTGTTTTCCTTCCTTTTTGTCTCTAATGTTTTCCATGAGTATTTGGTAACCTGTTTACCTGGTTAGCTCCAATCTTCTGATTTTGTCTTCCTATTTATCTCCTTATTCAGGGGGCTTTTTACCCCTTTCTTCTATTTTTCAGGTATGAGGGCCTTCTTGAGGATTTCTTGTAGGGGGGGTCTTGTAGTGATGAACTCCCTTAGCTTTTGTTTATCTGGGAAAGTTTTCATTTCTCCATCATATCTGAAGGATATTTTTGCTGGATAGAGCATTCTTGGCTGAAAGTTTTTATCTTTCAAAGATTTGAATATATCATTTCACTGTCTCCTAGCTTGTGAGGTTTCTGCTGAGAAATCCACTGAAAACCTAATAGGGGTTCCTTTGTCAGTTATTTTCTTCTGCCTTGCTACCCTTAGTATTTTTTCTTTGTCATTGACTTTTGCCAGCTTCACTACTCTATGTCTTGCAGTAGGTCTTTGTGCATGGACAAAGCTAGGGGATCTGGTGGTCTCCTTCATGTACGTTTCCATCTCCTTTCCCAGGATTGGGAAAGTTCTCTGCTATTATTCCTTTGAACAAGCTTTCTGCAGAAAGCTTCATTCTCCTCCTTTTTTCCCTCTGGAATACCTATAATCCTATATTGCCTTTCCTAATTAAGCCAGATAGTTCTCGGAGACTTTCTTCATTTCTTTTTAGTCTTGGTTCTTTCTTCTGCTCCATCTGAAGCATTTCTAAATTTCTAGCCTTGATCACGCTTATTGTTCCTTGATGATATCTGCTCTACTGTTCTGGCAGTCAGTATTCTGCTTTATCTCATCCATTGTGTTTTTCATCTCCAATATTTCTACTTGGTTCTTCTTTATAGTTTCAATCTCTTTTGTGAAGTAGCTCCTGAACTTGTTGAATTGTTTATCTGTATTCTGTTTTAACTCGAGTTTTTTAATGATAGATATTTTGAATTCTTTGTCATTTTGGTTATAGACTTCTCTTTCTTCAGGATTGATTTCTGGGTACTTGTCATTTTCCTTCTGGTCTGGAGATTTAATATAATTTTTCATACTGCTAGATGGCTTAGATTTATGCTTCCATGTTGTGGTGGTATTTGATTGCCTCTTCCACCTTTTGCCACTAGGCTGGCATTAAGAACTTCATATTCAGAGCCTGCTGCAAACCAAGGGGACAGCTCCAAGTTGCTGGGCTGTGGCACCAGGGCGGCAGGTGGAGAGGAGGGGCATTTTCCTCTCCTGTATGATCTCAGGGGCCTCTTGCTCTTCCCTTGTTATCTGCTTTCCTGGGGTATTGGCTTAATGCAGACACCCCCACAATAGCTAGTCCCCTCCACAAGGGGCTTTTCCCTGGGCTGTGAGGGACTTCAGGGATCTATAGTGTTCCCTCAGAAGGCCACTGTTCCCTCCCTGTGACCGCATGTTATCCCTGGATTGCTGTCCTTCTGTATGGAAGAGAAGAGTTCTATTACCTTGATCCACTTCCTTGCAGGGTGGGAGGGCTCCAGCTCCTCCACCTTCCGACATGTGGCTGCATGGGTCTCTTATACGTCTTTTGTTTTGTATGGGTGTCCTCTGTTGGAATATGAATGTCCTTTTTGTTGTGTCTTTGTGGGGAGAGTTTGAGGAGAGCTCACTCTGCCATGATGCTGATGTCACTCCTTGATGAAAATTCAAAACTTATTTTTGAAGTGGAATTAGTGGCTATCGATTGAAATAACAATGCTGTGAATCAACAACATAAACCTGTGGCTTTGAAGAAACATGTGTGACTTATTACAATTGTTCACTCATATGGATAATTCTTCAAGGAGTTAAGTTAAAGCTTGCTTGCTTACTTGCTCCTCACCTTTTGAGAAATATGACCCTTTACAAATCTCTGAAGTCTAAAATATTTTATTATAGCTATGTAAAATATTGGTTTAAAAACCTGATTTTTTTTTTTACCTCATAGCACTAAAAACCTCAATTCTTTTTTTGAAAGATTTGTTGTTTGACATGTACTTTATTACAGGCAGTGAGGTCACTCAAGGAGACAATCGAGGACTGTTGGGACCAGGATGCAGAGGCTCGGCTTACTGCGCAGTGTGCTGAGGAGAGGATGGCTGAACTAATGATGATATGGGAAAGAAACAAATCTGTGAGCCCAACAGTCAATCCAATGTCTACTGCTATGCAGAATGAGCGGTAAGGGTTTGGCATCTATCAGTTAGTGTTGAATATTGAGACCAAACAAAGAATAGGAAATAAATACTACTAAACCAGTCTAATAGTGCAATGATTAATTCGTACAATCTAATGTAATTTTTCCTTCAATATTCCCATTCTTTTACTGAATATTTTTGTTTCTTATAAGTACAAGATGGAATCTGTGTTTTTTTATATCTAAAGATACAGTAAAAGATTTAGTCTTTCTCTTTTAATGTTCTAGCTTCCCTACATTAATAAAGGTAAACTAAAAAAGCATTCTCATAGTTCCAAAAGTTTATAAGCATTCCTACATATATTGTCTCATTTATCTTCCTGTTGTTATTATTCCTCCTCCCTCTGCTTTTTTTTGTTTGTTTGTTTTTATAGGAAATGGAACTCTGAACTTGCCTATGTATCTAACCACTGTTTCGCTGGACACTAAGGTTTCCAGGCTTCCTACTCAGTGCTCTTCCTTGTAGACCATACTACTACTACTTTTACATGAAAGCAATTCATAAGGTCTTTCCATCCCATCATGAACATTGCTTTATGAAACATTTCTTTGTTAGAATTGTGATTTCTGGTTCTAAATAAAAGAGCTTTTAAAAAATGTTCCTAAAACTTGGAACTTTCAGACTGTCATCTGTGTTTCTATGTTCAGTATTTGAGGGGAAAAGTCTTCCCACAAATTTGTCATTTTATCTAATACATGTTAAAAATTTTCAGAGAAGCATCCAGGAAAGAGTTACAAGAGAAAATTGAGATAAAAACACATTTGATTCTTGAATCATTTTCTTTGCTATTTTCTATTGTTCTAGTCTCTTAGAGCAATTTGTATTATGAACTATAGGCCCAAGATTGGGTTTACACTACTTATGTTTAGGTTGAATTAGCTTCAGCTTTATAAACCCTTATCCCTTATACATGAAAAAGTCAAGGAAGTTAGAGACTAGCAATTCTAAATATAAATTTTCTCGCTTTATACATACCTGAGGATAGTCTTCTGCTTCTGTCTCCCCTTATTTCATATTTTCTATGTGCTCTATTATGCTATTTGTCCCTCTCTCAAGAGTTAGCTACTTTTACATTAAGTGCTTTTGAACTGTTCTTGAATGGTAAGAAGAACCCTTGATGCCCCTTGCTTTGCCATTTTTTGCCTCCTGTGTCATTCAGCTCTACCTCTTACGTGCTTCATCTCATGTCCAGTCCCTTTTAAATAGGTTCCCCTAAATCATAGTTCATCCCATAGTCATTCCACTCTAGTTTTCATTGTATTGAGTCTTACCCTCCATACCTCCTTAACTTCCTTTTCTTGTACAGTGCAACAGCCTTTTTATTTTTTCCCTTTCCTGTCATTCCCCTCATAACTTCATCAGTCTTTCTTCAAAGCACTTCTCCTTTAGCTGCTGCTTTTCTCCTATACCACTTGTATCTACTAATGTTCCCAATGTTTATACCGTGATTGATTTAGTTAAAGCTACCTCTGGATTTTATTTTAAATAACATGAATATATTACAGTGTAATGCTCAGGAGCTGTCATTCTCTAGCTGTGACAGTGACTGTGAAGAACCCTTGATGACTGGAGAGCAGTTCTGCATCTTTGATCCTTTATCTTGAGTGTCACATTCTGCCTTATACTCTAGGCTCTAGAACTTTCATTGATATGGCTCAGTCTATCCCAGGAAGATATGTTCCATTGCTAGACCACGCCTTTTAATGGAAGCATTTTGGGACAAGCTAAAAGCTCATGTTCTTTTTACCATTTGGCCATTGCAACTTAATTGGTGACATATTTAAGTAGCCACTATGTGTCTAGAATTATGAGAGAAACATATACCATGGTTCCTCCTCTCACGAAACTCATGTCTGGTTGTACAAGTATACAATTCATAAAGATGTATTTGGTAATGTTACAAAACTGTAGGAGAGATTTTTAAATTAACTCATGTAGATCAAAATAATGAACATCTATAGAAATCATATCTATATCCACATAGGTTTTTCAGTAGGCTTAAATTATATAAAACCATCATTTAGCAAGTTGTTGATTGACACTTGATTATTTGATTATAATTTTTAAATAACCTCTCAAATAATGTGGGTTAGGAATAAAATAAAAGATAGTTCATTCTTTAAAATCAGAGGTGTTAAATTTGGAGAATCAGTTTGTCATAAATGTACATTCTCAATGTGGCACTTTTTTTCTTTCTTTAAGCAACCTCTCACACAATAGGCGTGTGCCAAAGATTGGCCCTTATCCAGATTATTCTTCTTCCTCATACATTGAAGACTCTATCCATCACACTGACAGCATTGTGAAGAATATTTCCTCTGAGCATTCGATGTCCAGCACACCTTTGACAATAGGCGAAAAGAACCGAAACTCAATTAACTATGAACGGCAGCAAGCACAAGCTCGAATCCCCAGCCCCGAAACAAGTGTCACCAGCCTGTCCACCAATACAACAGCCACAAACACCACTGGCCTCACTCCAAGCACTGGCATGACCACTATATCTGAGGTGCCATACCCAGATGAAACAAATCTGCATGCCACAAATGTTTCACAGCCAATTGGGCCAACCCCTGTCTGCTTACAACTGACAGAAGAAGACTTGGAGACCAACAAGCTAGACCCAAAAGAAGTTGATAAGAACCTCAAGGAAAGTTCTGATGAGAATCTCATGGAGCATTCTCTTAAACAGTTCAGTGGGCCAGACCCACTGAGCAGTACCAGTTCTAGCTTGCTTTACCCACTCATAAAGCTTGCAGTAGAAGTGACTGGACAGCAAGACTTCACACAGGCTACAAATGGCCAAGCATGTTTAATTCCTGATGTCCCACCTGCTCAGATATATCCTCTCCCTAAGCAACAGAACCTTCCTAAGAGACCTACTAGTTTGCCTTTAAACACCAAAAATTCAACAAAGGAGCCCCGGCTGAAATTTGGCAGCAAGCACAAATCAAACTTGAAACAAGTAGAAACTGGAGTTGCCAAGATGAATACAATCAATGCTGCAGAACCTCATGTGGTGACAGTCACCATGAATGGTGTGGCAGGTAGAAATCACAGCGTTAATTCCCATGCTGCCACTACCCAGTATGCCAACGGGGCAGTACCTGGCCAGACAGCCAACACAGTGGCACATAGGGCCCAAGAACTGCTGCAGAATCAATTCATTGGTGAGGACACTCGACTGAATATTAATTCCAGTCCTGATGAGCATGAACCTTTACTGAGACGAGAGCAACAGGCTGGCCACGATGAAGGTGTTTTGGATCGTCTTGTGGACAGGAGGGAACGGCCACTGGAAGGTGGCCGAACTAATTCGAATAACAACAACAGTAATCCGTGTTCAGACCAAGATGCTCTTACACAGTGTGTTCCAAGCACAGTATCAGATCCTGGACCATCAAAACCCAGAAGAGCACAGAGGCCTAATTCTCTGGATCTTTCAGCCACAAATGTCCTTGATGGCAGCAGTTTGCAGTGTAAGTGGAGGGATCATGTAATCGCTCCTGCTTGTCTTTTGGGGCCATTTGTAAAATCAGATTTTGTTTCAACTAGCAATTATTTACTTTTACCACTTTTGGAAATAAAGTGAACTATTTGGTTGGACCTGAAAAGTAATTAGACTATTGTAAAGAAAAAAAGAAATTTTTTTGTTTTTGTTGTTGATAATTAAAAAGTCAGTGTCACAATAGTCAGAGTAATTACCAATTTAATATGTGCTTTATGTACCTGTTGGTTTATAATGCAACTCACATCCTTGCTGTGAATGGTTGAGATTAAGTAAATACTCACCAGTTTAAAAGCTCCAAGTAAAATGATGCTAGTATAACTTTTGAAATAGTTTTTTGAGCATATTAATATCTATTATATACACATTTAGATTTTATCAGACTAATTTTAATAAAGCTTAAAAATCCAGAGAAAATTTTAGAGAAGTCACTATAATGAAACTATAAAGTTTTTCCTGGTTTTTTAGTGTCATCTTTTTCAAGAGTTACATGTTGAGTCTCCCACATTCCTGTGCTATGGGACCCCTCTAACTTAAACAGATAACTTGGCACTTGGTTTCTGGCCCTAAAGGGGTTATATAACACAAGACAGGATAGCTCACCAAAATCTTTAGCAGTCATTATTATGCAAAATGACTTCTCCTCCTCAAGCAAAAAGAGGAAGATTGGCAACAGGTGTTAGCTCAGGGCCAGTCATCCTCACCAAAAGTCAATCAGTCAATCACTCAGTCAATCAATCAGTAGAATCTAGCCCCTTGCTTGAGTGGCTTGTATTGTAGAGTGGTTGACAAACCCTTTGGCAGGGCTCCATATCAGTAAGATGTCTTGTCAGATATGGGAAGGGGAATGACCAGAAAATTTGTGCCTCTAGTGTTTCTGTCATTCTGGAAAATATTATATGCTGAATGCTTTTAAAGTTTGATCCACTTGGAGCTTTAAGTAGAATGATTAAATGCATGTTGCCAAGTTAGGATCACTACCAATAACCAAAGGATTTGAGAAGACCGCTGAGAACTTTGAATTTTCTCCTGGTTTTGCTTTTTTGTTTTTTCTGGATTCTCTTCCTTGCCCTATAGAATAATTCAACCAGTTATAAAAACATTGGGCTTAAAGAGTCTCAAAAATAGGTTCACTAAGTTTTACCTAGAGAAATATTGCCTGGCATCATGAATTTTAAGAAATGTCCATTAGTACCTCCTGCAGATATTAGTTTGATCTGTTCTGAAGTTACAACTCTAACTTTTTAGTAGTTTGTCTATATATAGTTCATTTTACTGTACTTTTATTTTCAGTAGGTGAGTCAACACAAGATGGCAAATCAGGATCTGGTGAAAAGATCAAGAAACGTGTGAAAACTCCCTATTCTCTTAAGCGGTGGCGCCCCTCCACCTGGGTCATCTCCACTGAACCGCTGGACTGTGAGGTCAACAACAATGGCAGTGAGAGGGCAGTTCACTCCAAATCCAGCACAGCTGTTTACCTTGCGGAAGGAGGCACTGCCACAACCATGGTGTCTAAAGATGTAGGAATGAACTGTCTGTGAGATGTTTTCAAGCCTATGGAGTGAAATTATTTTTTGCATCATTTAAACATGCAGAAGACATTTAAAAAAAAAACAACTGCTTTATCCTCCTGTCAGTACTGCCTCCTACCCCTGCAGCAAGGACTTGCTTTAAATAGATTTCAGCTATGCAGAAAAATTTAGCTTATGCTTCCATATTTTTTAATTTTGTTTTTTTAAGTTTTGCACTTTTGTTTAGTCTCGCTAAAGTTATGTTTTTGTCTGTTATGACCACAGAATTATATGTGTGTGTATCAAAAGTGGTCTCAAAATATTTTTTTAAGAAAAAAAGCAAAAACCATGTATTGCTGATAATCAGTTTGGACCAGTTTCTAAAGGTCATTAAAACAGAAGCAAATTAAGACAGGTTTGACTGCAGTGGTGTCTGGTATCCATGTTTTATTTCTGGGCACAAGCTAGTTTGTGTGTTGATATGTTCCTGAACATATTATCTTTTGGACATTCTTTTCTCTTGTATTTTGTTTGAATGTGCAATAGTCTATAGGCCACAAATAAGCTTTCTTGTAAGCTCTCTTCCTAACAGAGCACACATTCTTCCATAATATGAACATTTTTCTCCCACATTTCCCATACTTTTGGCAGGTCAGTTCTGTGACAGTGAATTTTTGCACAGGAGAAAGCAGCTACCTGGTTTCTTACTTTCTTTCTCCTTATGGAGAATGCAGAAGCATTGTCTCAAAGGGCTGTAAAGAAGGAACTACCAAAACCTTATTTGAAATGCCATTTCTTTTAACCTTCCAAATCCTAAATGTCTGCTTCCAGACATTTTAATAAACATATTTGCTTCTGGTTTTGGAAGTTCATAAGAGAGCATAGAACAAAGTAGAAGAAGTCAAATATTAGCCTTTTTCCATTTTATTTTATTTTTATATGTATGTTCATGTTCCGTATTCATTTATTTAAGAAGCACATTTTTATCAGAAAACTTATAGAGCTATACTTATATGGAATCTTTAAGTAGGTAGATGGTTAAGACAATATAGTGTTATAGCCTTCATTCTCTGAATAGGCCATCTTTGACTCAAGTAAAATTACATTTCCTGTTTAAAATAACTTCAAAAGTAATTCATAGTTTTCACCCTGTAGTATCTTTTATTCTCTTCCCAAGCAAAGCCTGTTGACTTTATCTGAAAATGATTAATCTTCCCATGACCTAAAACACTGTGTGGAAAAATCATTTGTCTGGCATGCCAGATCCCTGTGGAAGGAAGGATTGCTGCCAAACCTATCGCTTTTGAGCAGACTGAGACTTACCTCTCTCTCTTTTCAAAACTTTGTGTTTCTTCGCTAATCCTATTTGCATAATTTCTTCTTTTGCCAGTTTTTCACATGATCGTTGATATGTGAGTAACGCTTATTATTTACATTATATTAGAATATACCTTCTAGTGATAACATGTTATGTATCCTTCAATGATATATTTTTTTTAAAGCTTCCTTTGCTTTTTTCATTACTGATAATCGTCTCTTAAACAACCTCTGCAAGTTTTTTTAAATAAAGCACTTTATGTCAAATAAGGGACTTTTTTTTATAAGCACAAATTATTTTCTATCAATTTGCAAACAGTGATGATCTCACTTAGTTTTTTCAGATTCTCAGAGTACTTAATAGACGTTATCTAATTAAGTTCTGAGATTTCTCTGGGAGATAAAAAGCCCCGAGGGAAACACAGATTCCCAATTTAGGCTTTATCTCCTGAACAAGATTTTCTCACTCATATTCTTCTATCTTCACTATTTAGCTAAAAATAGCCCAGATTTTCTAGTTTGCTGTCCAAAATCCTTATGACTTACTTGTGTAGAAGCCTTCTCTTGGTTGTAGTCTGCTATGGTCTTATGAATTAGATGTTACAACACTTACTATTTGAATAAATGGTAAGCTGGATAGCTGGAATGCTGAATACAGTTTTGAATTCTTAGAATTAACATTACTTTACTAGTGCTCAGGATTTCCACCTTTTATGTTTTATTGGTCCTTCTGTTGATTCAGACTCCTAACATATTTTTCAGTCTCCTGGCATAAATTTTTTTTCATTTAGTTATTTTTTCATCTATGTAACAAATTATTTATATCTTTCCTGGTAAATTTTCACTTAGTTCTCTTGCCTTTGAAAGTCTTTGAACTACATTTCACAATATTATTTTCAAATATTTGTAGGAGATCTTTGAATCAAAATAAATTGTCTTCCTTCTCCAGTCGGAAGCATTGAGGATAAATGACCATTTGAGGCCTAACTCATATTTTCTTGACAGAAGAGTTACCTTACCTCCTACTATACTTTGTGTTTGGGCCAGTTGATTGTAAGCTTTTGAACCTTTTTTTTGATCTTTAATGATAAAATGCTTTCAAAAATTAATATACCAAATTAAAAGAACTCTTTTATAGTTTCCCATTTCATGTAAGCATATTTAAAACAAGTAATTTCTTTTCCCCAGTTTTTTTAGTAGACTCTTTAAAAAGTAGGAGAAATAGGAAGTGTAGATCATTTTAATAAATTTTAAATTGTATATCATACTGATTTACTTTTCAAATCTAATATACAAGCAAGCAAAATTACGTAAAATACTTATTTGCTAACTTTATTCATCTAATAATAATGTTTTTTAAAGCTAATATTTAACTGCTAGCACAAAATTTTGCGTGTAGAAAAGCATTTGAGTCCTTTTGAATAAAAGGCCATTTAATGAAAAAATATTAAAATTCATTTTTCTAAGTAGTATTACAACCTTAAAAGCATCATAATAGGTAGTCAAAGTCTAATATTAATTCCCTTAACTATCCTTATTTTATACTAGAAATTAGTCATTGAAAGAACTTGATTTGAATTGTGTTTAGACAAAAATGATTTAATTATAATTCCTAAAAATGTTCCCTTTTTTTAAATGCGTAATTGGGAAAAAAAAAAAAAACTGGTAGTCAGTGTAAAGAGTTATGGGAAGGCACAAGAGTGAAATAATGCTAACTGACCATTTGTTACCTACTGAACGCTGGGATGCACACTCGCTGTCTTCTTAATCCTCACAGCAACTGCAGATGAGGGAACTAAAGCTAAGGGAAGCTAAGTAATTTGCCCAAAGTCCACATCTTGGAGTAGACAAAGTCTTTTAACCTAGGTTTGCCTGTCTCCACATCTCTTTTATCCATACCACACTGCCTGCACACTGTATGACAGGATGAGTAATACACTGACATTTTGTAAGAAATTCAGTCATTATACTCCAGCACAACTGTGGCTTGTATATAAGCCAAACCAGATACCTTAATGACTTTAGAAGTTAAGCAAACATAAGAAGACATGTAGACATATCTATCGTTAGTGTTGCTTGAGAAATAATTACTAATTCAAGACAAAGTTCAATCCCACATCTGCCATCATGAATCTTAAAATCATTTCACTTCTCTTCACTCCTAACATTCTTATATTGCGAAACTAAAGGTAAAGTAAATTTTAAAGGAAAAGTGAAGGTGGTTTGTGGGAACAGAGACTTTTTCCTAAATTGATTCCATACTTGATTTGGAGGAATTAATTTAACATGGACTTTGTCTCATCAATCCTTTAACTCCATCTTGAAAATTTCTGCTTTTAATGACTTTAGAAAATTACTAATCCAGAGAACTAAATGAGGAGGATGTAGGAAGGACACAAGAATAATGTCCTTTTCATAAAGCAGTTTGTGTAGCTTCCTTACATGTATCCACTTGTTCCGGAAAATGTATGTTGGTTCTGAATGTGAAATAGTTAAAGAAAGGTAGGACCACTCAAGTAAGTATGTGTTTCAGTGGGAATTATCGCAAAATTTGGCAAGTATTTTTATTTAAAATATTTTCAAACTTGGCTTGTAAAGCCAAATAGAATACCTGTTAGGCTGCAGCTGTTTGGTGAACTTTCCATTCTCTGTAAACCTCTCTCCTCAAAGTCACTTAAAATAGAAAACATTTTTCAGTAACCTTTTTTTTTATATTTATGGAAATGAATATTTCATTGGAGGTAGTTAGCTCCTAGAACTTGAGATTATATTTCTATACAAGCTTTTATAAGTTTATGTTGAACTTACTACCAGTTATATGCAGGTTGTTACATAACTATTCACAGATTGCTTTATATATTACTTTATCTTCCAATCTAACTCCTTAAAGTTAAAATTTGTACACACTTAGTTGATTATCTAGACCAGTTATTCTAGAAATTGTGAAACACTCCCTCATATGCCCTAGGAATCTTTTTCGGATGGAATGTTTCTAAATATTCGTACCTTTTACCATCAGTTTGCTTTTCAGCAGATAAAATTTCATTTTAACTTTATATTCTGAACTATGCAAACTTTAGCCAAGACTATGTTACATGATCTGCTTCTAAATATACTCTTTGAGTAAATCTGGCAAATCACTATTTGAGCTAGTTATACAAATGATATTATCAAAAGGACGTTTTTCTACAGGTTCCCGGATTAAACTGATATATAAGAAAAGAGGAGATCCCAGGGTGCTCTGGTGCACCAACCCGTTGCTTTCCTTCAATCGCCTCTTAGTTTGTGGCTGGCCTACTCTATCCCTTGGTTAACTGACTATAATCTTTTGTGTCAGGAAAGTTTTCTTCATATTTATTCTGCTTCCCTCCTGTTTCACTTTATACCCATTTCTCTTATCCACTAGTAAAAAAAGAGAGCCATTGGTCATCCTCTTCAACATTGTTATTCTTCAGTGTGCTTCAGGCTTCTCAATTAACACCTAAGTCTCAGTTCTTCAGACTAAACTGCTTGGTTCCTTTAGCATTTTTTCCTCAATCTGATTTTAATAACTATTTGTAGTATTTAAGAACACCTAAAATTAAATTTTATGTTATATTCAAATTTATTGCTCCGGTTAAGTACCAGTTCGATGGGACAGAATTGAGAATTAGGATGTTACCTCTTGACAATGGATCCAACCATCAGATTGTCAGCAAATCAGCACTGAAGTTAAGTTTTGTATTAGCTAACATTTTCTATTAAATCGTGGAGTTTTACAATTTTATATTCTCACTAGTTATAACTAAAAAGCCGTGCATTCAGAATTGCATATTATTTTGCCAGTAAAATTTTTTAACCTATATTGCAGCAAGCTTAGCATTATGATTGAGCCACAGCGTTTTACATATTTCTTTGTATCAAATATTAAAATGCAAGATTAACTTTCCAAAGCAAACCCTACAATAATCAGGTATTATCTATGAATATTTTTGCAGACCACTTTTGAAATACTTATTGTTTTGCAACATAGACTGGACTACAACAACTTTCATTTAACTTTTAAGTGACTGGTTAAAGTTTAGTGTTTGTGCATATAAAAAATAATGTAGGATTTTATCTCATGGATAATACATTTGAAAGTAAATACTTCAGAAGAATTTATGCTGTATATTAAAATGATGCCCAAAATAAATCTATCATATCTTGAAAATTCCAATTCCATTATTACTGTGATGTTTGTAGTGTTACTGTTAAATGTTGTGACATTCATTTTTTAAACTTAATTTAAACCCAGATTTTAAAATCTGGCTAAGAGAGAAGGAATCTTTAGAAATAAATCACATCATTAGGGTGTCCAGTTTATGATTCCATTTTTAAGCAAACAACTGTATTTTAAGCTACAACTTGGTGGGGGTTTTTTAAGTGTTTTAAGAGGCAACATGTGGGTTTTTTCCATTTTATTTTTACTTTTAGATTCCAGAAAGATCTTCATGTTTTAGACTCACTCTATAGACATAATATTACTTAAAAACTCAGGGCCCCTTTCGTCCCTTTGCACATTGAAAAACTTCAATTAGTAGCAAACAAGCAATTAGATCCAGTGGAATATTTAAAGTGTTTGCACACACAGTTCATTTAATGTTTCATCTTATAATTTGATTTAACTTACATAGACAATATCAGACTTCATTAATCATAAAAACTTGCCCAGTTCTATAATTACTGAGTAGAGGGAAATACTCAACTAATTGGCTACATGCTGCAGCATATTTAGGCCTTAGAGTTGAAGCACCGTCTTCAAACTATTTCTCTCCTTTGGTTAAATGGTTATACATAATGGGACAAATCGTTTCTTTTTTCTTTTTCTTTTTTAATAGAGAACTTAGTAGAGTAGTTCCTCAAGGATAAAATTTTCTCAAGAGGTAATTTGACATTATAAAACTGTCTTCTGAAAGTGAACTAATGTTGATAGCTTTAGTAATAGCTTGGATGGTTTTGAGACGGTAACCCGGGTAACCTATTTATCACCTTGTCAGATCCAAATAGAATTTTTCTTTCAAGCAGACAAGTTCAAGCTTCACATTGGTATGCTGTATACTTAAAGTCCTAGCAGGGAAGTTATTTGTAACCAGTCTCTTGTCTCAGGCTCTCCACCTTATTACCAATCCTCTCAAGTATGATTGGGAAGCTTATTTTTAAAGAAGCTTAACAGTAAAAAAACTAAATTACTAAAAGATGCAATTCAAAGATTGGTCCTGGTTTAACATTGAGTTGCTTGGCTTCTGTGGCTTTTCTTTTTCTGGTCCATTTATTTATTTAAACAGTTTTTGTATGCCTTGTCATCATGTTTCCATGGAGATTATATTGTGTAAGTATTTGTATAAGCTGGAATCATCCTTAATTTTCTGTTGATAATTTTTCAAATGAAGATAAGTGGACAATTGTAAAATACACTAACTCTTAGAGTTTTGTAGTAGCTAAAACATGGAGATGTGTAGCTGCCGTGCTTTTTCTAAATGGACAGGAGAAACATAAGCTACAGAGTGTATTCTATTCTGAGGATGCGTTTCTGGAATAAGAAAGGCTGAAAAATTGTGGCAATTCCTCAGAACCCTCTTTCGTGTTAACGGGTATCTTTTGTTGGTGTGTTTTGCTCTTACATTACAGATAGAATATCATATATGAATTTATGAATAATTACTTTCAGTTATTTTGCTTTTGTATAAGCCGTCTGAGACCTTGCTATGCTGTATAAGTTGTGTTTGATGAGTCAGTGTGAGTATGAAATAAAGCAAATCACTTTTCTTTTGTATTATCTATGGATGCCACTATGAAAGCTGACATTAAGCCACTAAAGAGTTTTCTATGAATAATTGTAAGTAAATGCTTTGATATATATATAAACCTAAATAAAAAGATTGTATTGATACAGAGACCTTGGAGAAGGAGATTTTAAGACAGTTCTATAGGTTTAAAAAAGGCTTGCTGTAAAATGGTGCATTATTCCCTTTATTAAAGATCATATTAATGACAACAGTAATTGTATCTTTTGATTTTATGAGGTCACCAGAAATTATCATTGTTAGTGTGATATTTTAGATATTTTGCACCAGAATAATAAATGTTCTATCTAATATGACTTTCTTTACTCAGCATTATACATAAAAGAAAAAATTAACTAGGAGGCCAGCCCTGTGGCCAGGTGGTTAAGTTCACGTGCTCTGCTTCAGCTGCCTGGGGTTCGCTGGTTCCAATCCTGGGCGTGGACCTACACACTGCTCATCAAGCCATACTGTGGTGGCATCCACATAGAAGGACTAGAATGACTTACAACTAGGATATACAACTATGTCCTGGGGCTTTGGCGAGGGGAAAAAAGGAAGATGGGCAACAGATGTTAGCTGAGGGCCAATCTTCCTCACAAAAAAATTTAACGTTGGAGGAATAGTTGCACACCTACTATGTGCCAGGTACTGTATTAGTTATTTTACATATGTTGATAATTCTCACAGCAGTCCTACAAAATGCATATTATTGTCCCCATTTTGTAAATTAAAAAACTGCGGCTCAGAGAAGTTAAATATCTTGTCCAAAGCCACAGAACTGGTAAAGATGAGATTCTAATGTATTTTCCATTTTGCTTTGAACTACAGTTTTCATACTCTAGTTATAGTGAGAGAAACTCAAAATGAAAATGGCCCAGTGGTTAAATAGAGTAGCCAGGAACATACATGAAGCAATTTGAGGTTACTGAAAAGCTCCTAGGTACCAAAACAATAGACATTGGCCTAACATTGTGTTTGCGGTTCACATCATCAAATACTCTTTTCAGTTAGAGCTTTGTATTTTTAGAAGGCCTTGTTAAAATGGAAGATGAATTTGTGAAGGCGACCCATTGTTTTTGGCTCTAGATTAAGTCAATGTATTAGCTAAGCATCCTGGAGCAGGATCCCGTGTCAATCCACGGGACAGCTATGTTTTAAAAGAGTACTGGACCACTCTTACCTAGATGCCAAGGGAATTTTTGCTTGAGGAAAAGCATAGCCTACTCCCATAGACTCTGTTGTCACCTTAAATATTATTTTAGGGTTAATAGATGTGGGGTCCCCTTTTCCTTTTGACTCAAGTTCCCAAGCTTAAAATGTAATATGATGTTACAGGGTACCATTGCAATTCTCTACAGAATCCACCATGAAATATTCAAGATAATAACTACCCTTAGAGAAAATATGATGACCTGAAAAAATTGTGTAATAATGACTTGATTAGCCTTTTAATAAAAACTTACCACAAGTAAAATTTTTCTCATTTACACCTACACCTATCTGATCCATATTTCCAGTTTACATCCCTCTCTGCAAAGGACTAGCTTAAGCTGGTGATTATCTTCCTCTTTATTCTCTAGTGTTTTTCAGATTATAGACCCAATTCTATATTTGGGCAGCTTTCATTTTATTGGTATAACGCATTATTACTCACTTTTTTGAAATTGAGTCATTATTGCTGTACTGAGAGACACCAAAAAGTATGATATGATTCCTGTCCCCCAGGAACTTAAACTGTCTTGTGGAGGAGAGAAGGCCTACCCAGGAAATGGTTACATCCAAACAAGATGACGTGTAAGTGCCCAGATAAGTGGTAAACTATGTGCTCCATGTGTGTTTGAAGAGCTAAGGAAGACTTCAGTGAGGAAGTGATGATTGAGCAGGGTCTTGAAAGTACAGGTGGGATTTCAATAGGAAAAGTAAAGGCAGAATATTTGAAGTGACTGGAGATAAGGGAGAATAGGGACTGGAAATAAAGCAGAACAAGTAGATCCAAACAGAATAGTAAGACTTGAAAGCCAGATGTAGGTGTCTGAACTTGCTGTCATAGACAGTAAGGAGACCAAAGTTTCTTAGAGAGGAAGGGCCTTGATAGAAGTAATGTGAAGAAATTTGGACTGACGAGTGTGCAGGATAGATTAGAAAGGAGAGTGTTTGGACTGGGGGCATGAGAGAAACTGCAAATAAAATGCAATTTTCGTTGCAACCAGTAAGTTCCTTTTTCAGAGGGCATCCAAAAACTTTTTTGAGCACCTAATGTGTAGCAAGCTCTGCAGTAGAAGATAAAAGACACAGCCCCACCCTCAAGTTGTTCACAGTAGATTTAGAGAAAATTATAGTACAGATTATAAGTATTGTGACAGAATGAAAGCCCAGGGTGTTATGAAAGTACATGGCAAGGATACCTAATCCACTCTTAATGAGTCAGATGCAATTTCTCTCTTTGAGATAACTTTCCTAACTGTCTTAAAGTATGAGTAGGAGTTAAGAGATGAGCGATGGCCCTCTAAGCAGAAGCTGCAGCACCCATACTCAGAGGCCTGAGAGGTTGGGGATTTTTCAGGGGAATGGGAGGATGTTAGATAGAAGTAGCGTTTGGGATGCTCAGTTAAAGTATAAAGAGACAAGACCCAGAGGAACCCAGAGGGCCCTGAGGGGCCTATATCACAGAAGGGCTGGCATGCTGTGCTAAGAGTTCCGACTTATCTTAGAAGTCAGTGGAAGAATTTAAGCAAGGGCATTTCAAATTAGGTGACCCAGCTGGTGGTGGTAAGAATGGTTTGAGAGGAAGGAAGTTGAATATAGAAACATGGAGACTAGTATGGCACTGGCGAGAGATAATGAGAGCCTGAACCAAAGTTGAGTCACTGATGGTGTGATGGTGGGGAAGGGGAAGCCGACGGGGTCAGGGTGAAAGAAAACGAGTGGGACTAGTGAGCCACTAAGATGAGCGTTAGACAGATGAAGACCATAACTTCCAGGTTCTAATTTGGCTAAGGCTGATCAACCCTCAGAGAAATTAAAAATCTCAGGGAATGTGCAGCTAACTGAGGGGACTGCCTTTATAGGTTTTTGATATAGAGCAGTTTTGACGTTATGTGTTCAAAGTTTTGGTTCCAAAAATATATGCACATACCTTTCACTTGTTATCTGTAGAAAAGCTTCTAGAACAGAGCCTTCCCCAGGTAAGTCACACAGAAGATCAATTTGATCTTTTTTAATGAGTGCCTTATTAGGCCAAGTTGTTGCACATAGTATTGTACTAGGACGTTTTGGGGTGGCCCTGTCCCTGCCCTGTAAAAATGAGTATCAAGAGCAGCCTTAAAAGGAACAGCAGCAACAAAAAGATATCCTAAAATGATATGTGGAGGAAGGACAGCGAGGAGGTTGTGTTGACTGTAGATAGTGATCCTCTGAAAAGAGCTGCCTTCTCTTGCCCAGTTCTTCCCTCAACCAGCTTAACTTCTCCACCCTGGAGCTCTTCCTTCTCTCTCTACTTAATTAGAAAGCAAGGTAGAAAAGTCCAGAAACTATTTCCTATTCAAGGAAACAAGCATCTCAAACGTGCGTTTGATTTTTTTGTAATTGTGATAAGTGGAATAGATTAAAGGTTCCTTTGCTTAGCAAACTTTCCGTAGATTGTACTTATCAACACTTGATGTAAGATGTCATGGAAAATATGCTGAAATTACTAAGGAAAACAGACTTAAGAAAATGAATTATTCTCTTTAGATGTCATGCAGAACTTCAGAACTACCTGGGTTTTTTAAAGTAAAAAATGTATTGTTTTTAAAGTAAGTAAATAAGTTTGTTAGACTCACTTATCCATGACGCTGGTGATGCCCTCCAGGAGTCACATCTCCTCACATTTAGAAAAGTAAAAAGAAATTCCAGTACAATTTTAAAGTAAATACTCTTACATCTATCTCCTTCTCTTAACTGCGTTTCAAAACCCCACTGTGAGCTGTGGCGATAGGCATTTAGTCTTCCTTTTTCGTTTCTCCCTCCTCCAAGCAATCTTATACTCTATTGCCAGTCACCTTGTCAGTACTCTTACCAGGTTACTGATGGTTCAAGCTCCTCAACCTGAAATTCCAAGTTGTCTACTATGCAGCTGCCACTTATCTTTCCAGCCTTATCTTCCACCCCCTACTCTATAGTTTATAGAGCTTGTTTACTTTATCTCCTTTCTATTTTTTTATTTACTTTTTTTTGCCAAGGACCATTAGCCCTGAGCTAACATCCGTTGCCAATCTTTTTTGGCTTGAGGAAGATTAGCTCTGAGCTAATATCTGCCTCCAATCCTCCTCTTTTTGCTGGGGAAGACTGGCCCTGAGCTAACATCGGTGCCCATCTTCCTCTATATGTGGGACGCCTACCACAGCATGGCTTGGTAAGCGGTGCCATGTCCGCAGCTGGGATCCGAACCTGTGAACCCTGGGCTGCCATAGCGGAAGGTGTGCATTTAACCGCTTTGCCACTGGGCCGGCCCCTTCCTCCACTTTACCTGTGGGTCACCACCACATTGTCAGTCTTCTGCATCACGGATGGAGTCTTACTAGTTTTCTCTGTCCCTGAAGTGCCAATTTTATTTGGTTGACATACTGATACCAAAATAGTCTTTTTAAAGTTTTTAAAGTAGATTCTCACTTAACTTCTATTCATCAGGCTTCTTAGTTCACCCGAGTTCTCTAAGTGCTTGAAAGTAATTTAACTGTAGGTCATCTGGTAAGTTAATCTGTGAGATTTGTGGCATATTTTTAGGATTAAAACTGACCAAAATGGTAAGCACTGAGAGAATGTGTGGCTGTGCTATGTATATCTATAAATACAAAGAATTTTAAATAAATGAGTACCAGCATCACCCATAAACTACATGCAGCAGGCGTGGCTTTAGAAAAAGTGAGTTAGGGTAAGTAGACTTGGAAAATAGGTCCTTTGGTTAAATGCTTTTATCTTTTTGTTTTTTACTGTAGTGTTTTTACTCCTTTCTTTTTCAGTCATGTTAATAAAACACTAAAATCACTGTTCCTCAGGTGCCCGGCAGCAAGGCTGTGCACCACTTTCACCACCAGGCGGCTCTCGTATTTCATGTTCTAAGAACTGGAGGCCTCTCCACGCTTTTCAATGTCTAGATGTCTCTTGTCAAATTTGGTTCATAATGTTCTCTTATTGATTATGAATAATAAACAGGACAGGCTCTGTGAACACATTTACATCGAAGAACCCAGTGTTGCACAGGCTGAGAAGGTGTGGGCTACTGGGCAGAAAGTGTACAGATGGCTCCTTCTCTCCAGAACAACACCAATGCCAAAGCCAGGACTTTATCAACACGACCCTGTTATGACTTCACTTTAGTCCGGCAATGAAACATAATTTACAACTCCTGAGACGTTGGAAGACGTGTCAAATCCAGAGTTGTTCGCACAATTTCCTGGAACACCACCGTTTGCCAGGATTCTACCAAAATTTAGCAGAGTTCTGTAAAGGCATTTCATAAGCAAAGTCAGGTTTTAGATTTTTTTAAACCGTTATTGACTTTGGCTTTCTTGATATCTAATTTTTTGAGGAAACAATTTCTGATTATTTTCTCTCTTCTGATTATTTCCTACCTTAAAATTGCATTCATATCAATATTTAGAATTGTTGAACAGCCTTCAGTATTACTCTGTATATTGTCATAAGAAGGAAACAAATATGCCACTTTTTCTATTACTACAAAGCTTTTGTGTCTTTCGATTTCCGTTAAAATACTTTGAGATGTATAAACTGACAGAAAACTCCTCAATTAAAAGAACTTATTTGGAAATTTCAGGTGGTAAATGCAGCTACTGATATCTCCTTTCTAAGGATAAAAATGAAATAGTAAGGGAAGAAAGAGACATCACTACATCTGTGCCGAAAACCCAAAATACCCCAGACGACCAGGGGAGTGTTGAGCCGTCAAAGAGCACATCTGACTCAAATGTGACTTCGGGTTACCTATTTCAGGAATGTTGGATAATTTTCAATATTATTTTGTTTATTACCTAAATCTGAGCCACTATTTTCTCATATTCTCCAAAGAGAAATTATTTTTCTGCATTTTCCAAACAGCAATCCTTTTGGATTTGAAGGCTGTTTCTACTGTCACACACTAATTCAAGACTTCCACGTGTTTTCAAACGGGACCTCTTTCAACATGAAAATTCTCAGTAACATCAGGAATGATATTCTCACACAGACTGTGTAGGCAAGAGCCAAAAAGGGCAGTAATTGACTTTTGACCTATGGCGGAAAAAAGCTCTGTCCTTTCAAAGAGATTTACATAAGAGTATTTTATATTTCCCAGCCCAAAGCTGATTTGAAGAACCGAAGTAAGAAATCAGAACCAGGATTGCTTTAATTCACGGTTTGACTAAAATTCTGGAAATAGCCTCTCCTAAGGTATGTAGAGTCTCGGTAAATCGTGCTCTATCTACATCTTCCTCTTAATTGGTTTTGGTTTTCTGTGTCATTTACCTATCTGAGATGCAAGAGCAGAATACTTTAATCCCTATTCCTTAGGAAAGGAGTAAGCATGATGAGCCTAGAGCTCAACTCACCCAACCAGCTGTATTTTGTTTGGCCTGCATAATATTTAAGATTTGCTTTTATTAGAGTGCCTTTTAGGTGGGACCTGCACTCTCCAGAAACCCAGCAATTCCTAGTTGTCTCCTACCTGACAAGAGGTACCCATTTATATTACCTTCCTGAACTTTGTAAGCTTTTGGTTTGTGCCCCCTGGTCCAGGAATTTCTATCCCAGGCATCACATGGACATGAGGGCCTAGAGGAAATGCCTGGCATGTTGGAATGAACTTGAGAGGCAGCCCTGATCACAACTGTGAAGTAAGGCAGCGTGTCTGCTCGCTCTGCTGGTGAGCACTTTTCTTCTCCCACAGGAAGTCCACTGTTGCCTTGTGTCTCCATTCTTCCCCCGTCCATCTCCCATTGACACGTGCATGTGAATAACTCATTCAAGGGATAAATGACTACTTAGCAAAAATCTGTTTAGGCTGTGTTAATCTTGTGTGTCCCAATATGACTTCCTGTACACCAAAAACAAACTTTCATTTTATAAGCATCACCAAGCAAAATGGGGTAATCAGAAATCGCCCCACGCTTGAACCCTGCTTGGTTGTTTTTATAGAGGCTTCTCTTTCTTAATACTTTTTAAAAAAAACTTGGTAGGAGAGATGGTCAGGAAAAGTAGAAAAGGAAGGCCACCCTTGAGAAAAAAAAGGTAAGACAGAAGGACTTTCAGTTCAGCCTTTGCAGGAACAGAGAGAAGAGGCACCCAGAAGTCATTTGCTCTGGGTCGAGCGCCCTGCTTCCTGCACAGCGAGGCAGAGCAGTGTGGAGTGGGCTGCTGCTGACGCTCAGACACCTGCCTCAGCGTCCCTTGCCTTCCCAGTCAAGGCTTATCTGCACTGTTTCTCACCTAGAATTTTTCTGGTTGTAACTCTGGCATAGTTATCCTTTTAGTTGCTCATGTCAAAGAAAACAGTTGGTGATATGCTTTTTAAATAGATAAATTTCAAACTTAACATAAAATCTCCCCCGTAGTTTTTTTTCCTCCAAACTATAAAATCTGCTTCGACCTTCCTGTTAGTCTGTTTCTCGTCTGTCTCATTTTGAAATGCTCTCCTCTTTTATTCCTAACCTGTGTGTGATTTGGTTTCACCTAAATTGCGGGAGCCCAAATCAGACCTTTAGTGCCTTCAATTTTAATATGCAATGGATAACTGACTTCTTCATTTTGGGGAAGATTATTGATGCTACTAATCCTGCTAAACTGGCTTTTTTAGACCAAAACTTGAGTGAAATTCAGGCTAGAATTCAAAAGGTGTATGTATGTTTTATTGTATGCTATACAGGTGTGCCTCTCTTTAAGCAAATTCACTACCTGAAAACCTGGCTTTATAGAACAGAAAGTGGTTCTTCCGTTAAAAGGATTCACCAGTACTTTTTTTTTTTTTTAAACAAAACAGGCTCTCCTCTGGTACGAATAGCGTTTTCAGTAACACATTTGTCATGCAAATTACCATGCACCTGTAATAACTGGAGAGGTTGGATGTAACCTATGTGCAAATTGAAGCCATAGAAGAGCGGCCAATTTTATAGAAAGTAACCATATGTCTTTGCATCATGTCTACACCCTTCTTACTAAGTCTCCACCCAAAAGCAAAACTTAAATGGCTTCGTTTCTACTATCCTCTAGCCTAAGTAAATAAACCCCTCCCCAAACAGACAGTGGGTAAGTAGAAAGGAAATTAACTCTTCAATTAAAAAAAAGTAAACATATTAATCTCTCTCCTTTTTTAAGCTTCAAAATAACTAAATTGAGTTGGACTCTGACTCTTTATTTTTCAAGATTACATTTTAACTGAAACAGACAAAGCAAGAACTTCACTTATAATTCAAACAGTTCCTTGAATGCTTCAGATACGCTCCACCCTCGGCAGCACTGACATCTCAAAGGTGTGAGCCAATACCCAAAGCCCCTTTGTAGGTGGGATTAGGGAAGAATGTTTCCTTGCTTGTGTGTGTGGGAGACAGAGACACAGACAGAGACAGACAGACAGTCAGACAAATTAAAACTGAGAAAACAGAAATTGTGACTGGCATTTATAAAGCTCAAAGCCCAGAACGCCTTTGATCCCCAGAGCAGTGGAGAGTCCATATTACTTACATTGTTACTCAGAAGTTGGAAGTGGCAAAACACGGGGAACTTACTGTCCTAGAAACACGGCAGTGCACAGTCACAGGGTGAAGGAAGTGGTGGCTTGAGTAGACTGGAAAAAAACCCTCTTCCCACCTTTTCCCAGGGAACTACCTGCAGGAGATTCAGTGCTGCTCTCTGTTCTCACCAATTCTGCCTTTGTCTGGTACACTCAGGAGTCTGCGTTTCCAAAACGGGTGGCTTATTTCACAGAACATGTGGGTCATTTTATAATTGTTGCTTTGTGACTGGTTGAGGTCAAACCTTGACTTTATTGTCAGATTCTGGGTAAGTACGTTTTGCCTCTTCAAAAAAATTGATTTGTCTGGTCTTGTGTCTTCTGTAAGTAAATAGATTTGACCAGGGGTAAATAAAATTGTCAGTGTCTTTAGTTAGTAAGTAGGCTAGTGTAAGTGTTTTGGGAAAGAGATTAAATCCTTACATATTAGTGACCTTTTAAATTGACTAATTCATACATTCAACAAATATTTTTTGATCACCTACCATCATTGTCATATCTAACATATTTGAAACCTGGAGCAGATCATTTTTTAGCTCCCCTCCTCTATACAACCAATTTATTTTTAATAAGAATCGTCAAATGAAATTCACAATAATAATGGCCAGAAAAGAATATGAGGGTGAAAATTTTGTTTTATTGAACTTTGTATGTATGTAACCATGAAATTAACAAGTAATAAAATAAATATCACAAAAAAGGAAAGCAGTAATTGATATTTTTAATTTACATTAATGTATTTTTTTGAAAAAAGCAAGCCTATATATTGGTCTGTTGATGAATAATGATACGTTGGCTTATTAAATAAGAACAAAAGTTTTAAAATAAATTTCAATTTTAAAGATAATATTCAAATTCAGTGAAATATTTCACATATGAACTAAAATATGCACTAACCAGATAAAAATGTTACATCTTGTAGTGTTCATTCTGTTTTACTGTTTTAAATTTTAAACACAAAGGAAACTTTAAATGATCACATAGAATGAGAGAATAGAAATCATCCTGTATCTTAATCTCTACAATCACACGCTATCATTTATTTTGAATCTATTGTTTAAATTCAAGAACATGGGACGGGCCTGTGGCGTAGCGGTTGAGTTTGGCACGCTCTGCTTTGGTGGCTTGGGTTCACTGGTTAGGATCCTGGGCGTGGACCTACACCACCAGTCAGCCGTGCTGTGGTGGCAACCCATGTATAAAGTAGAGGAAGATTGGCACAGATGTTAGCTTAGGACTAATCTTCCTCAGGAAAAACAAAAAATTCAAGAATATGTAGTGCTGCAGGGGTCTGAGATATGATCTGCTCCCAGAATGAGCTAGAATGATTCTAAACTTCAGTGAACTTACTCTTGAAATGGCTGTGTGTCCTGAGTCTGCATGTCTTGAGATCCTGCTATGTAATTGAGAATTCTCTGAATTAACTTTTATGTAAAATAAAATGTTTACTGAAGCATAAGTAATACAAATGTGCTCATTGAAGCTTTCATTAGTGACACTCTAATAGCAACAATTGTTACAGAATTTATATCAACAAAAGAATTTGTATGGGGGGGAGTATCCTATCACTGACATTGTTTAGAATTAAAGATTCATGGTGATAAAAAAAGCAAACCAACTCCAAGTTGGTTTTTATTATTGTTTTTGAATGCATCCCTATCACCTGAACTGGAGGGGAGGGAGCCGGTACTGCCCCTGCTGCCCCACCTGGGTGCACTGCTGCCTACTGTGCGCCGGGCATAGTGTCAGGTGTTGGCATGCCAGGTTAGGCAGAACAAATGAACTTCTGTTCTCGTGGAGCTTCTGGGTTAGTGGGGGAGATCAGCAGAGAATAAGTAAACAAATAAGAATTTACAAAATTCAAAGGGCTATGAGGAAAATAAACCAGATCCAGAGATAGTAACAAGAAGTCTACTAGGCAATGTGCTGAAGGGAGGCTCTTGTCCCTGGTGCTTGGTGGGCAAGGGGAGAGTGGTGTGAGTTGAGGTTGGAAGATAGACAGACACCTGACCAGCTTTGAAGAGTCTGGCTTTTATTCAAAGTGCAGGGAAAAATCCATGTTTTTTTTTTTTTTTTTTGAGGAAGATTAGCCCTGAGCTAACATCTGCTACCAATCCTCCTCTTTTTGCTGAGGAAGACTGGCACTGAGCTAACATCCGTGCCCATCTCCCTCCACTTTATATGTGGGGCGCCTACCACAGCATGGCTTGCCAAGTGGTGCCATGTCCACACCCAAACCTGTGAACCCCGGGCCACCAAAGTGGAATGTGCACACTTAACTGCTATGCCACCCGGCCAGCTCCTCTTTTCAAGTTTTAAGCAGTGGAATGACATAAATTTATGCTTCCAGAAGATTACTCTGGTTGCTGTGTGGAGAACAGATTGAAATCTGGCAGGAATAGCAGCTAGAAGATCTGTTAGACTATTTCTAGTCTTGAAGAAATAATCGTGGCTTGGCCTCAACAGTGACAACAGTGATGGAAAGAATGTTAAGCTATGTTTTCAGTAGGAGTGAATGGAAGAAGTGGGGAGTGAAGAAAGGGAAGTCATCAAGAATGACGCCCCAGTGTCTGGCCTGTATAACTAGGAGAATGGTGTTTTTAGGAATCACTTAAATGGGAAGTTTGGTTGGGGACAGGTTCCCAATAATGACTTGATCCAACATGCATTTCTCCATGAGCTTTTAGTTGTTTGCTTTTTAATAGACTTGAATTTTTATAGCAGTTTTAGGCTCACAGCAAAATTGAGTGGAAAATACAAATTATTTCCCTATACCTTCTGCTCCCCTGATGTAACATGCACACAGCCTCTCCCACTATCAACGTCCAGCAACAGAGTGGTACATCTGTTAAAATTGATGAATCTACATTCATACGTCATCGCCCCAAATCCATAGTTTCCATTAGGGTTCACTCTTTTTGTGGTACATTCTGTGGGTTTTGACTAACATATAATGACATGTGTCCACCGTTATAGTATCAAACAGAATAGTTTCACTACTCTAAACATCCTTTGGGTTCTGCCTATTCATTTCTTCCTCTTCTTAACTCTTGGTAACTGCTGATGTTTTTATCTTCATAGTTTTGCTTTTTCCAGAATGCCATATAGTTAGAATTATACAATATGAAGCCTTTTCAGATTTGTTTCTTTCACTTAGTAGTATTCATTTAAGTTTCCTCCATGTCTTTTCGCAGCTTGACAGCTCATTTCTTTCTAGCACTGAATAATATTCCACTGTCTGGATGTATCACAGTTTACTTATCCTTGGTGGACTTCTTGGTTGCTTCCAAGTCTTGGCAATTATGAACAAAGCTGCCATGAAAATGTGTGTGCAGGTTTTTGGGTGGACATAAGTTTTCAATTCATTTCAGTAAATATGGAGCACAATTGCTGGGCTATATGGAAAGAGTTTGTTTAGTTTGTAAGAAACTGCCAAATTGTCTCCCAAAGTGGCTGTACCACTTTGCATTCCCATCAGCGATGAATGCGTTTTGGGGTTTTTTGGTGAGGAAGACTAACCCTGAGCTAGCATCCACTGCCAATCTTCCTCTTTTTGCTAAGGAAGATTGACCCTGAGTTAACATCCATGCTCATCTTCCTCTATTTTATATGTGGGATGCCTGCCGCAGCATGGCTTGATAAGTAGTGTGTAGGTTGGCGCCCGGATCCAAACCTGCAAACCCTGGGCCACCAAAGCAGAGCGTGTGAACTTAACTACTATGCCACTGGGCCGGCCCAGCAATGAATGTTGATCCACATCCTTGCCAGCATTTGGTGTTGTCAATGTTTTGGATTTTGGCCATTCTAATAGGTGGATAGTAGTACCTTATTGTTGTTTTAATTTGCACCTCCCTAATGACATACGATGTTGAAATCTTTTCGTATGTTTATTTTCCATCTGTATATCTACTCTGGTAAGATGTCCAGGTCTTTTGCCCATTTTTTTAATCAGGTTGTTCAATTTCTTATTGTTGAGTTTTAAGAGGTCTTTGTATATTTTAGAAAACGCTTCTTTATCAGGTATGTCTTTTGCAAATATTTCTTCCCAGTTTCTGTCTTGTCTTCTCATTCTCTTGATTAACTTTCAGTTTTGTCTCTTCAAACCACTGTTTCATGTAAGCTTCATTTTATTTATTTATTTATTTATTTAAAGATTTTATTTTTCCTTTTTCTCCCCAAAGCACCCTGGTACATAGTTGTGTATTGTTAGTTGTGGGTCCTTCCAGTTGTGGCATGTGGGATGCCACCTCAGCATGGCCTGATGAGCGGTGCCATGTCCTCGCCCAGGATCCGAACAGGCAAAACCCTGGGCCGCCGAAGCAGAGCACCAGAATTTAACCACTCGGCCACGGGGACAGCCCCAAAAGCTTCATTTTAATTCAGTCAAATGTGGAAATCTTTTATATTGTATTAGGTTCTTTTCCCTTTGTAAAAATGAATATATTTTATTATAACGAAAGTAATATGTATTCTTAATGGAAAATTTGAAAAATGCATAATTAGGAAAAAGAGGAAAAACCTTCGAACACTGTGGCATCTGGAAGACTAGAGACCTTGGGAGTATCTGGAAACCACACCGTTGGCCTGGGCAATTTGACAATACATGTCAGAAGCCCAAAAAAGATACTCACCCTTTGACCCAACAATCTTTGTTTAGAAACGTATTCCAAGAAAATAACTGGATGTGTGCCCAGAGAGTTAAGCACAAGGATGTTCCTAATGGGAAAAAATTGGAAATAACCCGTATTGGTCTGCTCGAGGTGCCATAACAAAGCACCACAGATGGGCAGCTCAACAGCAGAAATTTATTCCTCACGAGTCTGGAGGCTGCAAATCCAAGGTCAAGGCGTTGGCAGGATTCGTGTCTTCTGAGGAGTCTCTTCTCGGCTTCTAGATGACCGTCTTCTCCTGCATCTTCACGTAGTCTCCCCTCTGCATGTGTCTGTGTCCGGGTTTCCTCTTCTCGCGAGGGTAGCACTCACTGGGTTAAGGCCCACCCTAACGACCTCACTTTAACTTAATCACCTCTTTAAAAACCCGTTTCTAAGTACAGTCCCATTCTGAGATGCTGGGGGTCAGGACTTCAACATATACACTTTAGGGGGACGTGATTCAGCCCATGACACAACATCATCCAAGAAGTGGGAATTAGCTAAAGAAATCAGGATGCATTCACACAATGTACATCCATATTTTCTAGTTCACACGCAAATTTTTAATACTGTTATTAAAAATAGCCCTAGAAATATACATTACATGGAAAGAATTTCATGATGTATGTTGCTCAGCAAAAAGAACAGGCTACAAAATAACATATGTGGTATGATTCTTGTTCTTTGTATGTGTGAAATATGTATACACAAATGCACAGAAAAATGGCTGGAACAGTTAATGGTAATAATATTGGGGGGATGATATTCCTTTGTTTTATTTCTATTTACTTATTTATTGCTTAACTGTACATTTTAATTTTTTCGCAATGTTTGTACAATATTTTAAAAGAACCCCCTGTGACACAAACACCCTACAAAAAGAAAGAAGAGTGGGGGCTGGCCAGGTGGCACAGCGGTTAAGTTTGCACGTTCTGCTTCGGTGGCCTGGGGTTCACCGGTTCAGATCCCGGGTGCAGATCTACCCACCACTTGTCAGCCATGCTGTGGTAGGCGTCCCACATATAAAGTAGAGGAAGATGGGGCTTGGATGTTAGCTCAGGGCCGGTCTTCCTCAGCAATAAGAGGAGGATTGGCAGCAGACCTTAGCTCAGGGCTAATCTTCCTCAAAAAAACAGAAAGAAAGAAAGAAAGAAAGAAAGAAAGAAAGAAAGAAGAGGAAAGACCCTCCCCCCCCCCCCGCCCCGTGCCTGCAGCACGTTTTAGAGAACAGTGCTCTGGTCACGTAGTTTTCCTGCAGCCATTTTTGCTTTCCTGCTGCTAGGGTGACTTTCAGTGGGATGTGAAAGCTTATGCAACGTTCTTTACTGTTTCTATTTGCCCCTACATAGTAATGGCCTGCTCATTTAATGCGCAGTGAACTGCTCAGTGTACTTTTATTCTTTTTTGGAGGCTTTTTGGAAAGGTTTTTGCTTAATCATAGGACATTGCTGAAGCCAGCGACATTATGACTGAGTGATTCATCCCGGTTTGGGGCTTATGATCAGACAGGCTCAGAACTCTATTTTCAAACTTGTAGAGAATGTTTTTTTAAATGGGGTGGGTTCCCAAAAAGGAGAGGAGGGTGACTGTGTTCAAAGTCCCGATCGATCGCTGTGATTTCTAGCTGGAGAGGCAGAAGGTGCCTATTCATGTCTCATTCATGGGAGAATTGACTGTCAACATTTTTCTTCTAAAGTCTGTTATTTTTTCAGAGGCTGGGCCTGCCACTCCAGGTATTTTCTTCTGGGCCTGCCTCTCTTCCCCTTTCCCCCACTTCTGTAATGTGGGTAATTTACACACAAAATAGGTATTGTTTGAGTAGAAGGACAACACCTAAGTTAAGACATAAAGTAATTCAAGGTTGCCTGTGTGCATGACTCCACTTGTGAAGCTTCTGCTTTCCATGATAGACCTGCATGCCCACTGAAATGGTTGTCTGCTGAACAGAGATGCAGCTTCTCTCCTGGGCGTCACATGCAGCAGTGATAGATTTCGCGTCACTACACCTGTTGAGTAGGTAGTATGCAACAATAGCAGAACTTGAACTTAAACTAGAGAGGGTATCTTGTATGAAGCACCTTGCTGGCACGTCTGACAAGTCTTGAGAATACCTCTGGAATTGAGCATCCTCTGCAGAGGCACATATTTCATAGACCACTTCTTGCCCTAAGTGTATCCAACAAACAGATGCCTACTCGGGTTTGTCCATTTTCAGAGCAGAGTAATGGGCATGAACTCCAGTAACGATGAACTGTAGCATTTTGCTTTGACCCAGGATACAATTCGAGTTAATGACTATTTACATCTATTATTTACAATACTCTTGGTGAACAGCTTTGATAGTACAGTGTCTGACCTACCACGCATCTGGCTGGTAAGCGTGAATGAGGGATGCTCTGCAGGCGAGTTCCTGCAGGGGCCAGGCAGCTCTTTCTGCTTATGATACAGTAATGGGAGTTGGTGGAGACGTAAGAAGGGAAAAGAAACCAGGAAGTTGCCTACCAAGGTGCCTCTGGCGAAACCCTCCCGAACAGATTGTATTTTGTTTGATCTTTGGTCAGACCTAGATAGCACTTAGATAAGAGATTATTGGGAATAGAGTCTCATAGGTCTTTCCTCCAAGCCGACAGCTCCCTGAGAGCAGGGGCCGTGTCTTCTTTGTCTTCAGAGTCCTAGGCCCGGCATAGAGCATGCTCAGAATAAATATCTGAGTGATTGAATTCACAATCAGCCACCTATTTGCTCACCACCCTCATTTTATATATGTTTTTCTGTTACTAATCTGGGATATGATAAAATTCTCTTAGTGTCACAAGGCTTGAATACTGTTCTAACATTATTCTAAAATATTAGAGATAAAGAGGACTTAGAAATGATTTACTTAGAGTACTTTCATTTTGCAGGTGGAAACTGAGGCCCACAGAGGTTAAATGACTCTTCAGAGCTGGTGAGTGTCCGAGACAGAGGCAGGAGAATCCAGATCCTCCCGGCTCCTAGTTTGCCACCAAACACCCCTAAGCCACTAAGAAGACTGCGTCTGCTCTAGGTTATACTGTTTGGTTTTGTTTTTCTCTTTTCTTTCTTTCTCTCTTTCTCGTCACACACTTTTTTTTTTCTCTCACTTGGACATGAGATCAATACGCAAATCAGAGAACTTGGTCCTTTTAGAAAAACCTGGGCTTGTATTGTGGCCCGACACGGTGGGGGTGGACCTTTGTCTTTCTGGGAATGGATCATGTTTACTCACGTTCTCCGGGCCTTAGCTGAGGGTGAGAGCCTTGCCCGATCGCAGGCTTCTTTGCCGCTCGGTGGATGTACCTTGCACTGGACCATCAGGAGACCCAGGCTCGCATCTTGGCTCTGTCACTGCTCCTGTGGCCTTGGGAAAGTTAATTTTCCTCTCTGGGCCTCAGTTCCTCATTTATAAAACATGGAACTTGGACTACCTTTGGTTCTCCCTGTTTCCACTTCTGAATTATGAAGAATTAAAATTTTTTTCCACCTTTAAAGTAAAAGCCACACCTCAGCCCCATGGAATTTGGTCACCCTTACATTTTTGTGTGAATGTTGACAGGCCTTCTCTGCTCTGTTTGGTATAACTGGAATGATTAATTTTCATTTCAATGGTTTCAGTTATTATCTTCCATTTGTCATTCTACCAAAGAAGTAGTTGGCACAATGGTTTTAGGTGATCTATGACTCAGTTCCTTTGGGTCCCCTTTCAAGTGTTACTTTGAAAATCTCTTGACCTTCTCGCCTCTATCCATCACTCATCCAGAGGTGGACAGTATCCGTGGATGCTTTCTTGTTTTGCTTCTTGTGGAAAGGGGAGAGAGGGCATAGGGTCTCCTCAGGATCAGGGATCCAGGGAGGTGCCTGGAAGGGGGATCATCTTCTCTAAGTAGAGGGAGGGAAAGCTGCCAGTTTGCTGACTCTGCTAAAGCAGGGGACGAGGAGTTAGTTGCAACCTGTCTCCTCTCCCCACTGCGGGGTTACTGGCTTTGTGTTGTCTCGGCAAAGTCCCCTGGACATGTCATGGCAGCCTATTCCTTGCCGCCTTCTGCTTGCAAGCCTACACGCCCAGGAATGGAGAATCAAGAGATCAGCTTTCTGGCTGCGGTTGAAAGGATGCCCTGTTTGTCAGAGGCAAGTGGCCTGCCTTATTCTGAAAAGTGCCCTGATGTGCAAAGCTGCAGAACGCAGTTACTTGTTACCTGCACTCAAAGCAACAGAAGGCCGAGGGTCGCATTCCTTTGTTTGGCTTTAACAGACCTTCCTCTCTTGCATCAACTATTTCACACTGTCAATCACTCAACAGCATTTATGAAGCACTTGCCTTAGGCATGAAGGCAAGGTTGGAAAAGAAGAAAAGTCAGGATCTCTGGCCTGGAGAACTGAAAAAATTGCCCAGGAAAGACTTGAGGATGCGTACAAACACAAAGTGCTACACAAACAAGTACAGATTAACATAATGCAGAGTGTTTTCAGACAGGTGTAGAAGCTAATTGGCATGATCGAGCTGGGGTGGAGTTAGCCAGAAAAGGTTTCTTAGAAGAATAGTCACTGCAAGTTTAATTGAATATATTAACATACTTACCTAGAGGAACCAAGAACATTTTTATGAAAGATTTAAATGATTAAAGAAAGCCCCACTGTCATATTCCAGAAAATACAAAAGACGCAAACTAAAAAATCACATGGCCAGCTACGTGAATAGGGCTTGAGCAGAGAGGGAATGAGGAAGGTCAGCGAGAGAATTTGTAGAAATACACCCGAAGGCCAAGGCGAGGAATTCGGATCTGATAACATCTGTGATAGGGAGGCACTGGAGGTTCTCGAGCCTGGAAACAGCACGTGAAATCGTCTCAGGAAGATCAATCTGCCTGCTGTAGACGAACTAATATGGAAAAGTTAGTGGCAGGGCCCAGGTCGGCGCTGCAGCTGTGGAGATGAAGAGGCGGGATGAGGAGAAACCAGGCAGCAGGGCTTGACCAAGGCGCGGGCAATAACAAAAGCCAACAGTCACTGAGCGCCTTCTATGAGCTTGTTACGTGAATTGATGAGTTCAAACTCCAACAGAACTGTGTGAGAAGAAATTAAATAACTTAAGCCAGATCATGCAACTGTAAGTGAGGAACTGGAATTTGAACTCAGGGACTTTGGCTCCAAAGCCACTTAACTACTCTGTTAGACTATTAGACTGCATCTCTGAAGTCAAAGAGTAAGGAAGAAAATTACCCTCGTGCAGAGGTTGAAAGTGTGACCTCTAGATTCAGACTTCCTGGGATTTCATTCTGCCTGTGGCGTTTACTAGGTATGCACACCTGGACAATCCATTTAAAATGCTACCCCTCCTTCTCTTATCCATAAAAATGGGGACAATACTGCCTGTGTATAAAGTTGTTGTAAAGTATAAATGTGTTATAGTATGTACAGTACTTGGCCCAGTGCCTGACCTACAGTGAGCGTTCAACAGATGTCAACTATCAATGAAATTATCATCCTATGTCTTAGAATCTGGAGTCCTGGCAGAATAGTGCTGTAATTGCCAGAATAAGAAAAAGGGGAAATTTGGTTTAAGGTTATTTATCACTCACTAGTCCTTTGCTCTTGCGTTACAGAAGATTAAGGGATCAGTAGAATCACACTGTGGGAAGTGATGAGAAACTGGGGGGAGTTCCTAAGAGAAGAGTCAACTGGAAACGCCAGCCTTACAGAGCATTAAAGAGAAATCATGCTAGAAGTGAGGGAAAGGGAGGGAAGCTCAGACTTTCGTTAGTGGAGAGCCTCTTGGGTTGCGGGCAAGGAGGAATGGAATTGACATTTTATTAACTCATACATTGAGCTTGAATTTGACTTCCCTTTTGGTTTCCTCTTTCTCATCCTTACTATTAATAGACGGTGCACATACTGAGAAGCAGTCTACGCTGAAGTCTCCCTCCGAACGGTCTGTACTTAAAACGGAGTTAGTAGAGAAGATTTTAAAGGACATTGCTTAAAAAAACCCCATAAAACAATAACGTGATAGGTGATTGTCCTTGTTCATAGGTCAAAGAGCTGCTAGTCCTCTGAAGTCCTTTTCTCCCTCGAGAGAGCTCCAGGAAAAGGTCTTTGTACTCCATGTGTAATAACTACTTAGGAGCTGAGTCAAACAAGGAGTCTTATTTTAGTTTTCTAAATATCAAGTCTGGGCAGGCCTGTGCTTTCACCACATGGGAGGGGCAAGTGGTTAAGTTTATTTACATGGTAGCTGTCTAAGTCATCTCACAGGGTACATGGCTCGGTTAACTCTCCCAACTGACCACTGACACATAAATAGGAAGCTTAGCTACTTCCCACTGTGTGTAACAGGAAGTAGTGATTTGGCACTCCGCCCTTTGAATTCTGTCTGTATTCTGGCAGGCTAAATGAAACCGAGAAAAGATAGCGGTAATCCTTGGTGATATGAGTGCTCTTAAAATTACTCATTCACAAATATTTATTGATAGAGATGAGTATCTGAATAGAACACAGTATCTGGTACATAGCAGAAGCTCAGATTTTGTTGACTATGAACCAGTGCTCAGACTGTACATTTGCCAATATCCAGCATTTAACTGCATTTCTTTAAGCAAAATTTAACTATATCTACAGAGTAAAAGGATAGGTAAGAAGGAATTGGTTTGGTGCAATGTAGAGTGGATGTATTTTCTCTCTTGTGTTTCCCTCTGTTAAGAAATCCAGCTCCAGTTCAGCAACGGTAAAGTGATTGCTATCACACAGCAGTGATTAATGTCTGAAGCTGATGTAGAGTGGTTGTTACAGAATTTGAAAGGGCAAGGCATATTTCATGTACTGGTCCTCAACGATCTCCATCAAGCTGTCGCCATAGAGACAGAAAACTTGAAGACCTCCTTGCAATCATTTTGGAAGGGAAATGTCTATTTCTGGCTGAGTGTCGGCCTCTCTGGAGTAGAGTTCATGAAGAGTTTCTTACTGTCTGCTGTGTACTGGAGGATTTAGGACAAAATATGGGGCAACCTAATGGGGTAGGATGGTCAGCAATTTTAAAAAAGGAAAACCTACTTTGATTAGCATAGAGCTAGCTCCTACAGGTCAGTTGTGATCTGTATATAATTTAGGGACCCTAGAAGTAACGTATCTTCATGTCTTGTGGCCTGCCTCTCTCTGGCGTGTGTTGGAATAGTTTCTTGCCCTAGCTATTCTCATAACCTAGAGAGTAATCACCACCCTGACATCAGATCTCCCACAAACAGTTAAGTCATAAACTCAAACATCAGTTACCTAAGATCATCTGGTTGAAGCATTTTTTTTTTTAGCTGCTGCTTCCTTAGGTCCTTATAGATAAAGAAGGCAAAGCACCTCTTCATAGGTTTCCTTTTTCCTCTACTGCAATACCAATCACATGGCTTTTTTGGAGAATCTCATTTTGTTTTCTAGAAAGATGAGAAATTTAATCTTTCAGGGGCCGGCCCTGTGGCCTGGTGGTTAAGTTCACCGCTCCACTTTGATGGTCCAGGGTTTCCCCGGTTCGGATCCTGAGCGTGGGCATGGCATGGCTCATCAGGCCATGCTGAGGCGGCGTCCCACATGCCACAACTAGAAGGACCCACAACTAAAAATACACAACTATGTACCAGTGGGCTTTGGGGAGAAAGAGAATAAAATAAAATCTTAAAAAAAAAAAAAAAAGAAATTTAATATTTCAAATAGCCTGTGTTGGCACTAATTCTGAAGCCGAGTAGGACCCATGGAAAAGAAGAATTTATTTTCGTCTATTTCACCTCTTGGAACGTTAATTCCATAAGGAAAGTACTTTATTAAACCCTGCTGACATTTAAGCTTATAAAATGCATTTTCTTGGTTCTTTTAAACCATATTAAACTTTTTTCTTTGGAGGATTCCAAAAATTGCATTGGAATCTATCAAATTTTAAAACGCATACCCTTGGATACCACAATTTCACTTCAAGGAAATTCTTCCAGAAAAATCTTCCCATTAAATGAAAGTCTATTCTGAACTGGAAGCTGCTCAGCCTCTCCCTGCACTTGGCTCCAAGAATCCCAGGCAAGAAACTGTTGGGTTCTCCTCTGGAAAAATTGACCAGCAGGAGAGAAATGACATTTGAGGGCCCTACAGTGCAGCAGGTGAATTCCTGCTTGATGACCCCAAAATAAAGCCCACCAAGGGACAAGCCCCCTTTGAGGACACAGAGCGAACAATGAGCTGCTATGTGAAAGCCATTTGACACTTGAGGAATGTCTCCATCCTGAAAGGCGGACACCAAAACAAAGGAATTTTGGAAAACAGAGACAATGCAGGAAGACAAATAAATTATATCCATGAAACATGAATAAACAGCAATGAAAAGCTATAATTAAAAGGAATGATCAGAGAATAAAGGGAGCTCTTGGAAATGAAAAGTACGATTGCTGAAATAAGAATTCGTAGAAGGTTGGAAGATGAAGACACGGAAACTTCCCAGGACGTAGATCCAAGAGATGACTTAGAAATGGAAAATGGAAGAGAGCGTGAGAGGGTCAGTCCAGGAAGCACAATCTTTCTTCAAAACGGAGAGACAGAGATGCAGAGAGAGAGTGACTGAGAGAAAGAACACGCTGTATCAGTCAGAGTGCCAACAGCAAATCCAGTTCACCCCACATGGTTCAGGTACAGAGACTTTTGCGAAGAGACTACTTATGGAAGTGTGAGCAGGAAGGATTAAGGCAAGCGACAAGGTGGGATGGTGCCCAGAGACCAGCAGCAATGGGGAGCTGTCACACTCCCACAGATGAAGGGGCAAGGCTGGAGGAGGTGGTGGAAGCACAGCCCAGTGAGAACTGGAGCCCAGGAGGAAGGGCCTTCCAGCGGAGACAGAGCCACTGCCTGAGACGTGGCGCTGCATCAGGGATGCGGCGGGGCAGAAACACTCTGACTTCATTCTCTTCCTGTGATCTGAGCTCGCAGTGGCCAAGCCTAATCAGAAACCAGCTGACAGAGTCTACAGTCCACAGGGGTCATTCTCTCAGGTCAGGGCAGGGCTAGTGTGTGAAGGGAAAAGAATTATCAAAGAATAATACAATAACATTTTTCCATCTGAAAAACATCTGGTGTCCGTCCTAGGGAATTAAAAGAGGAAAAAACAGATCATATATAAAGGATCAGAAATCACAATGGCATTGGAGTGGTCGACAGCAAGACCGAACGCTAGAGGACAATGGAGCAAGATCTCCAAATTTCTGAGGGAACATTCTGTCCAAGCCAGGTCGCCAATCAAATAGAAGGATGGAATAAAGACATTTGCAAACACGCAATGTCTCAAAAAATTTACCTTCTACACAGCCTTTCTTAGGAAGCCCTTACAAAACCAAGGAGTAAACAAGCAAATAAAAAAAAAGAGAAGACTCTGGGTTGAGTGACATGATACACACACAGCCAAGAAGAGAAGGGAAGTCGCAGGCTGAGAGCTATGCAGAAGCCCTAGGACCTAGCTGGTATAAACAGAACAGGGAAAAGAAGCTCCATTAGCACGTCTTTCAGGGAAAAACAAACCACTAATCATCCTCAGAGAGGTTTAACAATTCTTTGGGGGGTTTGGGAAGAGCAATGAAAATGAAGCAAATGACTACTTAAGAAAATCAGCCTTCCAAAGCTATTTGATTTCTTAATCTGTGTATACAAATTGCTTTATACAACACTAAATTTAAAATACTCTCACAAGAATGCAAAGTATAAGTGTAAAGATGTCATTACACCATTGTATGTCACATCAAAAAGCTGAAAATACCCTACATGTCCATCAGTAGGAGATTGGTTCAATCATGGTACTGCCACATGATAGAATACTATGTGTCCTTTAAAAGGAATGAGGTAGAATCTAGATGTATACTGAATGAAAAGATGTCCTAGATAAAGGACAAAAAACAGCTTTGAAAACTTGTATCCATAATGTGATCCTATTTTTTAAAGTAAAAAAATTCTTATAAATATATACTTTATACATAGAAAAATGAAAGATTGGGGAACTGCAGATTCTTATTGTCTAACTAAAAATTTCTGTATTGAATTGTTTATAATGAGGATCGACTTTGTGTACTCAGAAAAATCAGCACAGACGAATTTTTAATAAGATTACTTTTGGGCTTAGAAATCGATTTTTCCATACCTTCAGTTAACAATATTCACTCATCAAACTATTGTGTTTGGTATTGGAGAGACAGAGATTAATAAAATACATTTCCTGCCTTCAATTTTATCACAGTCTAGCGGAATGGTTTTTAGGCTACCCTGTGCTTCAGGAGTGGAGTAGATGTTTACTCTGAATTTCATTTTAAAAATATATTTTAAATACTAAAAAAACTAATAATAAAAACCTAGTAATAAAATCAATTAATTTAATATAATACCTTTTAATACATTGGGACCACCACTCGTTAATGTTTATGATCAGGTAAACTATTTTTTTTATGTTGCTGTTAGCATTAAACTTTTCCTGTCACTTCTGAGCATATATTTGAATTTATTGTAAATATATCATTACTTCGAAAGGTGTAGCTTTGCATTAGTCTTTTTAAAAAACTCAGTCTGCACATGTCTGCTTACAGAAAAATCTACAGGTGACTATGTGATCACAGCATATATGTGCTGAGCACAATTAAATATACAACAAAGTTGAAGTTCATCTGCTCGATGTACATTCTTTTTTTTTTTTTTTGAGGACGATTAGCCCTGAGCTAACATCTGCCGCCAATCCTCCTCTTTTTTTTTTTTTTTTTTTTTTAAGATTTTATTTTTTCCTTTTTCTCCCCAAAGCCCCCCGGTACACAGCTGTGTATTCTTCGTTGTGGGTTCTTCTAGTTGTGGCATGTGGGATGCTGCCTCAGCGTGGTCTGATGAGCAGTGCTGTGTCCGCGCCCAGGACTCGAACCAAGGAAACACTGGGCCGCCTGCAGCAGAGCGCACGAACTTAACCACTCGGCCACGGAGCCAGCCCCCAATCCTCCTCTTTTTACTGAGGAAGACTGGCTCTGAGCTAACATCTGTGCCCATCTTCCTCTATTTTATATGTGGGACGCCTGAAAGCACGGCTTGACAAGCAGTGCGTAGGTCAGCACCCAGGATGGGAACCGGTGAACCCTGGGCCACCAAAGTGGAACGTTCGAACTTAACCGCTGTGCCAGTGGGCTGGCCCTCGATGTGCATTCTTACGTGCAATAAAATGTGTGACGTGCAGGTAGGGTAGAGAGGGTTTTGCAGATCCTTGAATTTAGAGCTTTATAAGTGTGCAGTGTTTGTCTGACTTTTATAATAAAGCATGTGAGCAGTTGTTGGCTATTTTTATGAACACAATTTTTAAAACATTCTATTATGGACACTTTGAAACAGATACAAAGTAAACAACAGAATAATGAGCAACTGTATACTCATCATCCAGCTTCAACAATTATCGATATTCTGGCATTCTCGTGTCCTCCGAACCTCCATCTGTTCCCCACTTGATTATTTTTTCCAACAAACATTTCCCATTATTCTTGTTTCAAATTTCTGAATCTACCTAGTTGAAAAGCAATTAAAAGAACAGTTACCATTTGCAATTACTTATCTTCGTTGATCAGAATTTTCTCAATATTATTCAATCTAAACAAAATAAAGAAATATTTTGGATACTGAAGCTTACATAAGATTGCAATTATCATTTATAAGTCCTAATTTCAAACTTTAGTGTTCACCAAAATAACCTCAGTTTCTGAGATTAATGTTTTTACATTAAATTTTTGTTTTTGCTGAAAACTAATAGCTTAACATGCTTTAAAAACTTAAAAAATAGGGGCCAGCCCTGTGGCCGAGTGGTTAAAGTTCTGTGCACTCTGCTTTAACAGCCCAGGCTTCATGGGTTTGGATCCCCGTTGCAGACCTACTCCACTCATCAGCCATGCTGTGGAGGCATCCCACGTACAAAGTAGGGGAAGATTGGCACAGATGTTAACTCAGGGCTAATCTTCCCCAAGCCAAAAAAAAAAAAGAGGAGGATTGGCAATGGATGAATCTTCATCCATTATGGAGGATCCATAATGGAGGATTAGCTCAGGGTGAATCTTCTTCACAAAAAAACCCAAAACAACAACAACAAGAAACCTTAAAAATAGTACAAAGAGTATGCACAAATAAGAACATCTTCTTCCTGCCCCTACCCCGCCCAGTTCCTCTTTTCAGAGGCCAGTTTCTTGGGAGAATTTCCAGAACACCCTATGCATGCACATACAAGCACTACATAACTATAATCCTCAAAGAGAGAAGAGCAGCTCTGTTGGCAGTGTGCACGGTTCTACACCATGCCTTTGTTCATTAATGTGTCTTGCAGCACCTAGATTGAAGAGTTTCTGAAAAGAAACAAAACTGCTGGTATAGTGGGAACCAAATCTCGGACAGCACAACCTCAGCAAACAAGAGGAGGAGGGAGCCAATGCCCTTCTTTGGGAACTGGAGAAGGCCATACGGTCATTGAGCTGAATCTTAATGGAAAAGCTTCCATGGCAGAATAGTAGAAGATTGTTGTAAGTGGGAGTACTCGCCAATTCCAAACCTAATTTATTCAGTTTTTCTTTTTTAATTTCTTCACAGCATATGTTAATTGGTAGGTAGAAAACATCTGGAGCAGCTGCTAGTCTGTCGAGACTCATCCCTACTATGGGGAAAGATTGCTGGAATATGAGTCAAAAGACGCAGGCTCTAGTTTCAGGCAAGCCACATAACCTCTTTAGTGTCCTCATTTCTCTCATGAGGAGAGCACGCCCCTGTCTTTCTCACCAGGTTGTTGAGACTACCTGCTGAACCGGAGCACCAGCCTACGGTGAAAGCAAGTCGTCTTCGGAGTTGAGGGACACTGTTTTACTGCCGTGAATGCCACAGCTGCTAAATCATTCATTCCATTCACAGGAAATGATGGAGTCCCTGCCATATGCCAGACACTGTCCTAGGCACGAGGATACGAGGGTGACAAACACAGACAGGAGCTTAAATTACGATGTTTCTGAGCACTTAGTGTGTGCCAGGCTCTGTGCTAAGACGGAGAAGTAGTGGTAAGTCCTTGGGTGGGTTCATTTGCTCACACAGCTGCAAATATATGCTGAAAACTCCCAGATTTATACCTCCTGGCCTGACCTCTCTGAACTTGAGTCGTATCTACGTGGCTGCCTTTTCAATGACTCCTTTTAAGTAATTCATAGGAAACTCAAATGTAATATGTCCAGACCTAGACTGATTTCCATCCCGAGGCTACTCCTCCCTCCCCTCCTCCTCATTTCTACAAACAGACCACCAACTACTACGGTGGTCAAGCTAGAGACCTGGGGGGCTTCCTGAGGGCTCCTCTCCCTCATCTATCACCTGCAAGACAATTAGTTCGACCTGGAAGGTGGATCTTGACTCCATCCATGTTTTCCTCTCTGCAATCCCCCTTGCTCAGATTTTTTTGCAATAGGCTTCTCACTACTTCTTGCTGCTTCTTGCTCCCAGCAAGCCGTTCTCCACACGGTGGCCAGAATGGATTCTCAGCATGAAAGGAACAGCTAGAGTAGTGATAACAAACACAAACAAAACTGAAAGTGGAAGTATTTTTTCATTCCCATCCCTTTCTGGGAAGACTCCGCCCCTGGGCTCTGGGCTTCTGTTGTGCCGAGCAGGATCAATTGGTGGAGCTGCAGAAATGGTGAAGTCAGGAAGGATAGAGGGACTTACATTAGCAAAGGCAGGGAGTTGTTCAAGGAGCAAGAATGGACTCTTGAAGGTGAGAGAATGAGGCCAAAGAAAGAGGAGCCACGTTTTGGGGGTAATGTTTAGGAAGAAGAGAGAGTGGAGACTGTTGCTGTGCTGCGATGAGTAGAACTTGGAGAGTTGGATCAAGATTTTTTTTAACATGTTTACTGAGCCCTATGCACAGAAATTTCCCTTTTGCACTTATTTCATGGATATCAGTAAATCTTAGATAGCTTTTTTTAATTTTTGGCATCTGTTATAATCTTTACATCATCTAGCCTCTATCTCTAATCTCATATCTGAACTACCCTCCCGTTTGCTGACACTGGTCTTCCTTTGGTTCTTTAAACCCGCAGAGCTTTTTCCTTTATTAGTCTCTACACAGCTATTCCCTGTTTGGAATGTTTTGTTCATGGATGGCTCATTCTTATCTTTTAGGTCTCATCTTAAATGTCACCTTTTCAAAAAGACCTTTCTATCTAGCTTAGCTAGATCTCCACTGTTGCTTTCTTTCATGGCACTCTGTGGTTTCCTTTACAGAACTTTGCAGTTGGTAATTTATTCATGTGTGTGTGCACACATGCCTATTTTGCTCATTGTCTGTCCAGCAGATGTACGTCCGAGAGAATGAGGAGCCTGTAGGTTCCTTCATCGCTGTAGAGCCAATGCTCTGTGCATAGAGGCTGCCAGTGACTATCGGTTGAGTGAACAAGCTCTTGTAAAGCTTAACATTGAGAAGGAAATCCAGATACTGAACAAAGAGTTGTGTTATGATGACTACAACAGGGAAGTACGGTGTTACTGTAAACCTGGGGAAGCTAAGTCAAGCGGGGAGGGAGACAATCCAGGCCTCGCTGATCTAAAAACTGATAAGAGTTGGCCAAGTGGACAAGAGTGAGGAGTGTTCCAGGCAGAGGAAATAACGAGTGTGAAGGCCTCAGGATGAGAGTATGGGATATTTACGGGAAATCAAAGAAGACCAGAATGGGTACAGCCTAGAGAGGAAGTGGTAGGCCATGGGACGTGTGCTGAGTCTCAGGATTGGGAGCTTCATCCTAAGAGAAAGGGAAAGCTTTAGGCAGCAGAGTAAGGTGATTAAATCTGTGTGTTTTTTATTTTTTTTTAAAGATTTTATTTTTTTCCTTTTTCTCCCCAAAGCCCCCCGGTACATAGTTGTATATTCTTTGTTGTGGGTCCTTCTAGTTGCGGCATGTGGGACGCTGCCTCAGCGTGGTTTGATGAGCAGCGTCATGTCCGTGCCCAGGATTCGAACCAACGAAACACTGGGCCGCCTGCAGCGGAGCACACGAACTTAACCGCTCGGCCACAGGGCCAGCCCCTTAAATCTGTGTTTTTAAAGGGCTACCAGACATGTGTTGGGAATGGATTAAGATGGGGAATGGAGAGCTTGGAGAAGCAGGCAGGGGTAGAGATGACCCAGGAAGACTGGCTGGATTAGCATAAGAGCACAGGCTGGAGAAGAGAGAAGTGGCTGGAGAGAGGGTGGGTCTGGAGAATAGTGGTAGAGTCACCAGAGATTTAGAAGCTGGAGTCGTTAAGATATGGTGATTCACTGGACTTGCCATAAGGGAGCAGGAGAGCCAAGATGACTTCCAGGGTTTTGATTTAGACCCATGAGTAGACAGTGGCACCGATCTTTGAGATAATGGGAAACTGGAAGAGGAGGCAGGTGCTGTTGGTGTATGAGTGGGGGGAAGATGATGAATTCAGTTGTGGACAAGGTTTGAGGCACCTGTGAGATATATGAGGAGAGATGCTAAGCAGGTGGTTGAATAGATGGCAGCGTGATCATCAGTGGAATTCTGGGCACAAATGAAGCTATCAGTCTGGGAAGTGAGTGGAATGAAAGGCTTGAGATGGCATCCTGAGGTCCTCTCACCATTGAAGGGTCAGATGGACAAGGAGCCAGCAGAAGTGACCTAGGAGCAGTCAGAGAAGTAAGAATAACACCAGAACGCGTGGTGCCACGGCAGGCCTTGAGGAAATGGTCTAAGGCAAGTCTCAGCGAAGAGGCAGTCAGATTTTGAGTAAAGAACATCTCTCAGCAGTTTAAGTTCTGATAATTCTCTCCTTTTATTAGGAAATCGTATATCAACATTTCTTGGGGAAAAAACCACCTCCCAAAATCCCACCTTAAAAATCACTATTTTATTTTCTTACCAGTATTTTACCCTCCAATGTTTGCTTATAATGCATGAACATTTTTGTATTATTGCAGCTAAAATGGATGCATAATTTTTCTTTTTTCCATTTTAAAGTGAAAGGAATTTATGACCTCATTATTATCATTTAAGTGGCTGCATAATGTTCCGTTCAATGACATTTTAGAGATTTATAAAAGGGTATAGCTGATTCTACTAAAACTAAAGGAAGAAAAAAAACTACAGGAAGATAAACTTTTTCTCAAAACTTACTCTCCTTTACCATTACAAGATCATTTTAAAGAGTTAAAAAAGCGCAGAAGTGAATGATCCTACCTAATTTTGTCTTGTGGAGCTGAAATACAGATAAACCCATCCCAGTATGTTGCTTCTTCAACTTCATAAAGTCACATTTTATCTTTGGGTAGAAAACGGAAAATTTGAATTATATCCTAAAAAGAACAGGGTTAAACTGGAGGGAGACATGTTTATTTTGTTGATCTTTGAAACACAAGGACTATCCTCAGAGATAAACTAGCAAAATGAACACTAATACGTCACCTTGATGCACACTGAATCTCCAACAGCAGATAATGAAGTCGAGGGCAAGGGTACACGATGCTTTCATGCATTGCCATTAGATCTTAAAAACAGGCTGAAGAGTTCTAAGGTATCCAAGCATGGCTGTTTTTGTTTTTGTTTTTTTGAGCATTCCTAGATGATTTCATACCTTCAAAGTTTCATTTACACGTCATCACAAATAGCCTTTAGTACAAAGGGGGCTGCAGTGGTTGATGCCGCTTCAGCTGAAGTGCTCTCATTTGTTTAAAGTGGAGCCCCAAACTGATGAGTGAGGTTAGCTGTCAAAAATGATGAAAAAGAGGCATTTTCTGGAGCTGTGGAGTTTGAGTTTCTATAGGAAACGTGACTAGAAGCAAAAGGTGAGCTCCTGGTTGGGATAAGAACGCTTTAACTCTCTGATTTCACGAACTTCTGTGCTGAAATCTATACTTTAGCTCAGAAAAGCTGAAAGTCTCATGCCACCAATAAACAGGCCTCTAGTTTGGCAACATCAAAAGTAATTGATTAGGAAGCCTAAGATACCAGGGCTGCTGAGCTCCCTCGTTTAATTCAGTAAATACGTATTGACGGGACAAAGGGCCAGACACAGCTTCCACGACATCCTTATTAAAGGCCTGTCTCCCTCTTACCCCTGTTTCAAGACCATCAGCTCTCTGCACGGATCTGGTTGGCAGATTCCTATGTGTCCCAGCTCGTGAGAAGCTGTTTTTCACTCCAGGTTGTGGGACGGACAGCGAGTCAGGTGTATCCAGAGCACCAGCCAACTTAAGACAGGTTTCTGGGCTAAGGGTCCCGGGTCTCTCTGTGGTGGGTGAGAGAGGAGGGGAAAGGGGAATGGGCGATAAGGAGAGCTGTTGGCCTCTGAACCACACGGGGACTCTGGAAGTGCCGAGCACGTCCTACACGACACATTCTCATTTAACCCTTGGTTAATAACTACAATTGTATGAAGGAGATGGTATTGTTTAACCACATTTTACAGATAAGGAAACTGGCTAGTGACCTATCCACTGTCACAGAGGAAGCGTGTATCTGGGATCTGAACCTCTTCTCCAGGTCTTCAAAGGCTTTCCACCACAGTGCCCAGGGTCCTGGTAGAATTTCAGGTCCAGAGCGAATCATACCGCGCCCTCCACTCCCACGTTTTCGCAAGATGAAATCTGTCTAGAATGTACATCTCATACAGTGGTAAAGAGGAAAGAGGTCATGGACAGGCAATTTACGGCCTGAGAGGTGAGTCTCTGGGGTATGGGAGGAGGAGCCCCTGAGGCCTTTTAGAACTAGTGTTACTGCTTTCTTTCCGGCTGTTCTGGCCCATGCTACAAAGACCTGTTCCCTCCACTAGGCAAAAACGTGAATGGCTGGTCCAATTGCCTCAAATAACGATTGTGAGGATCCAGTGAAGCCCTTCGTAAACCATGGCGCTTCACAAACTTGTAAGGTAGTGGACATCTTCCCAAGATACCAGGGAGCTGTGAAGCAGCTGATTAAAATAAATTCTTGATTACTTGAGCTACAGGAGGGTAGCAAGAGCATTTGGTGATCGGACTTCACAGGTACAATCTAAAACCACAGTCTAACCAGAAATTTTAATCTTTCTGAGATTTGGCTCTTTGTGGAGCCTACAAAAAGACGAGATGTAAAATGTCAATAAGATTAATTAAATTTCTTCTCCTTTGAGCCCTGCCCAAACGTTGATGGAAATAGGACAGAACAAAAAGATCAAGGGAAAAAAGCCAGAAAGACACGCACGGACGCGGCCTCGGCCAGTGAACAGCGAGGGAGGGAAACGAGCTGCGAAGACCTCACGCATCCCTGGCGACCGCTCCGCTGCGGGACGTTCCCTTTGGCAAGATTCCGCTGCCCGAGTCCCCAGGGCTCCCGCCGGCGGAGACGGACGGACGCGCGCGGCCAGGGCGCGCACGCGTGTACCCGCACGTGTACACACACAGGCGCGCGCGCACACTCCACACACGGCCGTCTCCTCCCCCGCCCCCGGGGGCGGGCCTCTTTCTCTTTAAAGAGCAGACGGTCTCCGCGCAAACCCGGGCTCTCTAAGGCCCCGGGGCCCCGACCGAGCCGCTCGCAGCCAATGGGCGCGGCGGAGCGGCTCGAGCGCGCTGACGCGGCGCCAATGGGCGCGCGGGGGCGGGGCCGGCGGCGGAGACACTATTGTTGATGAGAAGGAGCGGCGGCGGCGGCTGCAGCACCTCGCTCCGCGCCGCGGCCCGCGCGCCCCGGGTTCCGGCCTCCGCGCCCCGCCGCCAGCGCCTCCCCGCCGGCCTCCAGAGCCTCCCCCTGCCCCCCGCCTCCCGCCAAGCCCCCGTCCCGCGCGGCCCCCGGGGAGGGGCCATGTCCCAGCGGGTGAGGCGCAATGGGTCCCCCACGCCGGCCGGCTCCCTGGGGAGCGGCGCGGTCGCCGCGGCCGGGGGCGCCGGGAGCCGCCTGCAGCCCATGCGGGCGACGGTCCCGTTCCAGCTGAAGCAGCAGCAGCAGCAACATGGCAGCCCCACGCGGAGCAGCAGCGGCGGCGGCGGCGGCGGCAACAACGGCGGCGGCGCCTCGGGCCCCGCGGGCGGCGGCGGGGTCGGCCCGCGCACCGCGTCGCGCAGCACGAGCCCCACGCGCGGCGGCGGCGGCGGCGGGCCCGCGGCGGCGCGCACCAGCCCCACGGTGGCCACGCAGACGGGCGCGTCCGCGACGGCCACGCGCGGCACCAGCCCCACGCGCGGCGCCGCGCCCGGGGCGCGCGGGAGCCCCCCGCGGCCGCAGCCCCCGCCGCCGCTGCTGGGCCCCGTGTCGTCGCCCTGCTCGTCGCCCACCCACCTGTGGCCCGGCGAGGCGGGCGCCGCGCCGCCCCCGGCCCGCGTCCGGCACCGGAGGAGGTCCCCGGAGCAGAGCCGCGGCTCCCCGGAGCGGCGGAGCCCGAGCGCGCCGGCGTGCAAGGCGGGTAGGTGCGGGGCCGCGGCGGCGCGAAGGGCTCAGGGCGCGCGGGGACGGGCGCGGCGGCGGCGGCGGCGGGCTGGGGGCGCTCCGTGCTCCCCGGGCTGCCGCGCGCCCCCCGCGGCCCGGCCCGCCGCCTCCTGCTCCTTCTCCGCCTCCTCCCGCTGCGCGTGAACGGGAAGCTGGGGCTCGGGCCGCCCGCTGGCGCTGCGGGTGAGGCCGGCGTGGCGTGTCGCTGTGTGTTCGTGCCGGGGGTGCGGGTAGCGTGGCGGGTGTCTGTGCTGGTGCTTCTCTCAGACCGCGTCGGGGGTGGGGGCCGCGTGCGTTGGCGGAGCGGGTCCGGATCCCTCGGCCGCGCGGGGCTGGGCGCGCGTTAGCCTTTCCTGACGCTGGGTACGTGGGCAGCGAGAAGGGAGAAGTCAGATTCGGGGCGTGCTTCTGATTTTCTGATTCTGTGTTTAGGATGTAAAACGTTTGTTTGTGTTAAAAAAAAAACCCCAAGGTTTGTCTCCTTGTTTAGGGACGTAAAAGTAGTTTTTCTCCATAGCTGGGAACTTGCTTGGGAAAGGTCCTGAATGGAGCTGTTGGGTTCCGCCCGGGTCATTCGTGAAGAGTAGCTCAAAAGAGACATTCAGATTGTGGAAGTGGAAAGATAAAATTTATCATCTGATTGCCTTCTTGTTAGAATCCGGTGAAAAAAGGAAATGGGTGTTTTTTAGCTTGTGTGTTAGTATTGCCAGCGTATACTTTTGTTTTTCCTTCTCTGGGAATTTCTGTTAGAATCTTCCAGGCGGAATGGCTGGGAATTTCAGGAAACTTAATACAGTACTTCCTAACCAATATAAGATAGATGACGTAGTTGTGGGGAGTAGGATGGATCTTACAGTTTATTTTATCAAGGATTTTAGGCACTGGATATTTTTGGGGGAGAGAATTGCCCTAAAAAATGATCAGTAGTATTTTCTGCTTGTTTTAAACCTTTTGAACATGCAAAATGCTGTCTTGAAACTTTGTTAAAAGTTCCAGAACCCCCTCCACCTCAAATAACAGCCATGACTTACTGAGCTCCTGCTGTCTGGTGGGTGAGTTACCTACAAGATCTCATTTTAACTCTCGCAATAGGTTTTAGAGAGGTTAAGTGACAAGTGGTAGGGTTGATGTTTGAACTCTGCTGGGGGGTACTCCGGAACCGTGTCAAGGAGGTAACTTCAGGAACCTGGGAAATACGTAACACACCGAAATTACACATGCTGTTTGTGAAGCAGCTCTTAGATCTGGGGAACATAATCGCTTCAGTGCATCTTCGCCTCCTGGAGCAGCACTGTGGCAGGTGGAAGGGAAGAGAGCTGCTGGAGCCGGCACTGTTGACGGAGGAGGGAGGTGCTGAGCCTGGTCCGACTGCCCCCTCCGCTTTTTGACCCTTAAGGCGGAGCAGCGTTGCAAGGCGAGCCGGGTTAATCAGTATTGGCACCGTGTGCAGGAGGGCGCTCTTTTCTTCGCATCTCTAGAAGGGCTCCGTTTCCAGGCTCTTGGGCTCCTCCTCATGTGCCCACTCTTCATGTTTCCCAGAGCTCTTTTCCCTCAGACCTGCCATTCCACAGAGTATTCATGCTGTAAAATCACTTCCCCTCCCGGAAAAAAACCCCCAGAAAAATGGACTTTTTTCCTCCAGAGCAGCGCTCAGCGAGGTGTGCAGAGGAATGCTGCTTGTTATCAGGTGACACTGGGGTGTCCCATAACTTCCTTCCAGGAACGTGTCACTCTTTGGACTTCCATGCAGAGTGGGACACAGCATTTTCACATTTCAAGTCTTCATAGTACAAACTAGACCATTTGCTGTACTTCTCAGACTAAATCTGGAAGGAGAGAAAAGGGAGAAAGAGGAGTCTTTTTAGTCACTAGACTCCCTTTTTGACTGAAGGGAGGTTACCGCCCGCTTGCCTCAGTGAAGTGTAGGAATGCTTGCTGGTGGTCTGCTCACAGAGTTCTGTAAGCCTCATGTGACTCGCATTCCAGGGTCCATCCAGCTCAGGCGCCAGCTTCTAGGCGTGTGTCAGATGACTTAGGGATCCAGTATCTGAAAGTCCCTGGGCGGAAGGTCTCGGGTCTTCAGAGGGTGTGCTTATTCTGCCGGATCCCTGCTCAGGTGCTTTACTCCCGGGTTAGAGCTAATCCTTGGCTGGTCCAGAACTTCTTCTCTTGACGACTGTGAGGTGATCCAAGCCCCCATGCCTGACAGGTGTTTGAAACTCCCGCCTTCAGTGCTTGCCACCTCCATGGCAGAGTGCTTTGTCCTGAGGAGCTACGTTCGTTTTGGTGCCTTCCCTCCTTTTGCTGACTTTGTCTTACTTAATAAAATGTCAACTAGACGTATTACAGATCGAGAAGTGGCATCACACGGGTGAGGAGCGTAGGCTTCGGGTAGACGCTCTGGGTCTAGCATCCGTGTTTTGCTGCTTAGAAGCCATGTGATGTGGGGCAGTGGGGCAGTGAATAACTTTCCAACCCAGAACTTTGTCATGTGTAAAGTAGGTGATGATGATAGCAACTTCTTATGGCGGTGAGGATTAAATGAAACAGAAGTGAAAAATACTCAGCATAGTACCTCAGTATAAAAGTTAGCTATTGTAGGGCTGGCCCCGTGGCCAAGAGGTTAAGTTCCCGTGCTCCGTTTCAGCGGCCCAGGGTTTTGCTGGTTCAGATCCTGGGTGTAGACACGGCACCGCTCATCAGGCCGTGCTGAGGTGCCGTCCCACATAGCACAACCAGAAGGACCCACAGCTGGAATATACAACTATGTACGGGGGCGGGGGGGGCGGAGGGCTTTGGGGAGAAGAATTAAAAAAAAAAAAAAAAGATTGGCAACGGTTGTTAGCTCAGGTGCCAGTCTTTAAAAAAAAAAAAAAAGTTGCTATTGTGTATCATGTTAGTTTTGCTTCTGATTTTCGCAAAGGTAACCCACTGTAGGCTTAGTTTTTATGGTTGTAGGAAATTTCAGATTGGAGGGAACATTGCCTGTGAACATCCAGAACTGTTTCTCAGAGTGTGGTCTGTGGTTCTTCTGTATCAGAATCACTTAGGGTCCTTGTTAAAACTGCAGGCTCCCAGGCCCTACTCGGACCTGGCGAGCCCGCCACCCCTCTGAGCCTTTGCTGTACTCTGAATTTGAAAGACAGTCACTAGAAGCACCAAGGAAAATAGTCTGAAAAGTCCTCATTAGAGAAAAGGGTATTAGGACGGTATGTAAAAAGTTACTTTTGCAGCGTGTCTGGTGTGTAGGTGGCAAGTTGTGTTTTTGCTAATTCTTCCCTTCCTCTGGAGGCATCGTGTTGTGCATGAATTTGGTTGTTTATTGGGGTGGGGAATGGCAAGAGCAACAACAAAGATGGCCTTCTCTGGACTGATACCCAGGAAGTAGGATACCAGGACTGCATGTCTGCGGCGTCTTAGACTCCTGCTTTCCAGTACTGTCTGAAGGACACAGCTTTAAGAATTCAGGGTTTCTCTAACATTTGGAGGATTGCTGCTAACTTCACACCTTCCAGGGACTCCTTTTGGTTTGTAACGTCTCTGTTTTACAGTCGAAAATGAGGCAAAGTAGAACCTTATTATTAGATCAATATCTTGGCTAGCAGAATTTAAATTTAATTAAGTTCAATTTTTTAAAGTGATTGAACTACTCTCTGTGTTAGTACCTGTGCAATACAGAGATGTAAAAGACGCAGGGAACTCCAGAGAGTCACGAAGCAGCTGTGGAAGACAGGGACATAGTGGATAGTGTGATGAGGGCTCTGGGCTCAGAGAGAAGTGAATAGTTCTGTCGACAGTGGGTGTGGAAGTTCTGTCGGGAGATGGCTTTTGATTCGGGTTGGAAGGGGAGAAACAGAACTTCGCAGTTGGATGATAGAGGTGTGAAAACATACATATATTCAGTCCTTTGTGTCTTGAAATGTATAGGGTGTTGGGGAGAAGAGAAAGGCTGCAGTAGAAAAAGAGAGTAGAAAGGTATGCTTTCAGAATGGCCTTGAACAGAATGTATTCCATGGTTAATAGCTCTGGAGCCAGACTGCCAGGGTTCAAATCTTGACAGTACCAATTACTTAGTAGCTGTTTAAAGTTGGGCAAATTCACTTTAATGCCTAAATCCTTGGATGATGAGGATGACAAAGATGGTATGAAAATAGCTAATGTTAAGACTGTCAGTCCCCTTCAAGGGTATACTAACTGATAGTTCTTACAACAGAGGGTTAGAAGGATAAAACGCTTGTAATCTCTGTGGGGGTGTAGGAATGTCTTTTTTTTTTTAATTTTTTTTACGAAGATTAGCCCTGAGCTAACTACTGCCAATCCTCCTCTTTTTTCTGAGGAAGACTGGCCCTGAGCTAACATCTGTGCCGATCTTCCTCTACTTTATAGGTAGGATGCCTACCGCAGCATGGCTTGCCAATCAGTGCCATGTCTGTACCCGGGATCCAAACCGGCAAACCCCAGGCTGGCGAAGCGGAACGGGCGCACTTAACTGCTGCGCCACCGGGCCGGCCCAGGAATGTCTTAATATTAGCTATTTTTATACCATCTTTGTCATCCTCATCATCCAAGGATTTAGGCATTAAATATTGATTTGTTATTATGGTAGTATTTACATTCTTAGAATGCATAACGTTTATAAATATTTTGGATGAGAAGCGTATGGGTTTGAGATGGGAGAGACTGTAGGATGCTAACTCACAGAGGCGTCAAGCACCTGAATTAGGTGCCGCAGCATCGGGAATGACGAGGGTGAAAGATTGCGGAGACTTTGATTCGGTCACCTGTTAGATGTAGGGGCTGAGAAAGGGGGATGGAGGGGGATGGTTTGGATGGTGGTACTAACTGGGTAACACATTAGGGACTGCAAGTTTGGGAAGAGAAAATGAGCTCAGTTCTGGACGTATTTGGTTTGTGCTCTCAGGAAATGCAGGTAATTTTCTAGATTGTGGCAAATAGAGTTTTAGAACTCAAGGGTGCAGTTTGAACTGGGAGCAAAAAATTGGGACTCGTTCATTTCAATTCAGTAAACATTCATTCAGCATGTACTTCACGCTAGGCATTTGCATGTGGGCAGCACTTGAAATGACTAATCACCAGGATGGATAAGATGATGGGGAGAATGCTGAGGAGAAACCCTGGGAGAAAACACGCATTTTAAGGGTAGAAAGAAACGCCAGTGAAGAAGCCTGAGAATGTGGTAGGAGGAGAAATGGTAGAAGAGTGTTGAGAAAGCCAACAAAAGATTGGATTTCAAGGAGATGGTAAAGATTTTCCAATTCTGTGAAGGGAATAAGTAGGCTGAGCCTGGAGAACAGGCTTTTGAATTTGGCGTTGTGGTCACTTGATGCTCTCTGAGAAGTAGTTCAAGTAGCCTGTTGGGGACACACATTGGATTAAAGTGGTGGGTGAGGAAGTAGAGGTAATGATTATAGATTACTCCTATGGAGTATAGATTACTCTTTTGGAGTATAGATTACTCTTATGTCACTGAAAGGAAGGAAAGTGACAGGTTCATTTGTTTCTTTATAGGATGGGGAAAACTTAAGCATGTTTTACAGGTTTGGGGAAAGGATTCACAGGCGAATGAAGAATACAAGATCAAGAGAAGATGGAAATAGAGCAGGGCCATGGAAAATGTGAGAGGCAATGGGATCCAGCACGTGGCAGAGTCTGGAAATCTCAGAAACGACTGAGGTCACTTCTTTCTCTGAGGACGGGAAGGAGGTCACGGTGGGTTAAGATGGTAGATAACTTAGCAATAGAAGGGAAGGAAGTTACTCCATCTCCAGATTACTTGAGGAAATAGCATGTTTGTCTTAATACTGTATTTTTAAATTTAAAGTTTATTTTTATCAAAATTTTGGTGGTTAGTGCCCTGAGTGGATTCAGATCGTAGCGCCCCTGTGCGCAGCAGAGTGGAACCTGCCTGGGCTTTCTGCGCCATCCTCCACCCTTCCGGCGCTCTCTTAGACAGTGCTCCCTGCTGTTCATGGGGTTTTCGTGGTCAGTTTTTCCAGAAGTGGGTGGCCAGGTCCTTCTTCCTTGTCTGTCTGCTGAAACCTGCCCACCATATGTGACCCTGCTGTAACTGAAATGCCGATGGCATCACTTTCAGCATCACAGCAACACACAGCCACCACAGTGTGGCAACCGACAGATGGCTGGTGTGGTTTCCTGAGTGGAAACAAACCTGGGCCACGGTGATGAGAGCCCTGGATCTTAACCACTAGATCCCCAGGGCTGGTTTTATCAAAGTATATATATGAAATTTAAAATGTCAAACAGTGCTAAACTTATAATCAAGTAAAATGTTTCCTGCCACATCTCTCTCCACTCCCACTTCCTGCCCCCCACAGCTCTTAGTGGTTTCTTCTGGTGTTTACCTATGTATTTCTACTAACATGCTGAGACTGCTCCTTCGGGATGTTTTTTCATTTTATTATTATTATTTTATTATTATATAGTGACTTCCTTCTATGGGAAATGTAGACTTAGCTCTCTTCTCGCCATGTTCTCCAGTCCTACCATTGTAGTCATAGCACCCTTTTGGTTAGATCTTTTTTGCTCCTCCTCCCCAAAGCCCCAGTACATATACAACCCAGCTGTATATCCTTCTGGTTTTTCTGTGTGGGTCGCTGCCTCAGCATGGCTTGATGAGCGGTGTGTAGGTCCACGCCCAGGATCTGAACCAGCAAACCCTGAGTTGCCGAAGCGGAGTGTGTGAACTTAACCACTACGCCACTGGGATGGCCCCTAAATCATTATTAATGTTTAAATTATTATGACATGTAAATACTGTTCACAGCAGAATCTTGTGGTGTGCTACAGTTACATTTCCTTTCTTTATAACTTTTTATGCTCCTTAAAGTTAAAATTGCTTTGTTTTTGGTTTGCTTTGTTTTCTATGTACCTATCACAAATTCATTCCCAAACATTGTTTTTTTTTGCTGAGGAGTATTTGCCCTGAGCTGACATCTATTGTTAATCTTCTGCTCTTTGCTTAAGGAAGATTGTCCCTGAGCTAAGACCTGTGTCAGTCTTCCTCTCTTTTGTATGTGGGATGCCACCACAGCATGGCCACCGACCAGTGGTGTAGGTCTGCACCCGGGAACCACACCTGGGCTGCTGAAGTGGAGCATGCCGGACTTAACCACTAGGCCATGGGACTGGTCCCCATCCCCAAACTTTTGATAACAGAAACTTTCTTTTAAATATTTTAAGAAACATCAGGTATTTTTTCAGTTTTGCTTTTTCTCTTGGAGAAAGATTGGATTCCTGGTCAGGGAACCACACTCCCCGCTGGTTGGGTGTCATACTGCAGTGGCTGCGTGTTGCTGTGATGCTGAAAGCTGTGCCACTGGTATTGCAGATACCAGCAGGGTCACCCATGGAGGACAGGTTTCAGCAGAGCTTCAGACTCAGACAGATTAGGAGGAAGGACCTGGCTATCCAATTCCAAAAAAATTGGCCATGGAAGCCCTGTGACTAGCAGGGGCCACTGTCTGATAGAGTGCCGGAAGGGGAGAGGATGGCACAGAAAGACCCGGTAGGGTTCTGCTCTGCTGTCCCCAGGGGTCCTAGTAGTCAGAATCCACTCCAGGGCACTAGCAACAAAATCCCTTCTGGAGTCTTAGATCCTCCTCTTCCACGCTGGCTCATTGCGCGCTGGGTCTGTGGTGGAGCCATTGCCTTGGAACTTCTCTGGGAAGTCTTCGCTTCTCTCCTGTTTTGGGTGTGCTAATCTCTGCATCTTGTTTTGCTGGAGCATAACCTCCAATAATTTTTTGAGATGGCACATGGGAGAGAGAGAGAGATTTTTAAGACCTTGAATGTCTGTAGATAGTTGTCTTTGCACTGGATGGTTTGGCTAGGTGTAGAATTCTAGGTTGGAAATAAATCTTTCTACTGACGAATGAAAGAACTTCATCTTGTAGCTTCTAGAATTGCTGTTGAGAAGTTTGATGCCATTCTGATTCTTTGTCCTTTGTATGTAGTGGGCTGTGTGTGTGTGCATTGTTTCCTCTAGAGAAGTGTTATCGTCATTCTGAAATGATTACCTTGGTGTGGGATCGTTTCTCCCCAACCCCCCATTCAGTGCACTAGTTACTTTGTGGGATTTTTCCATCTAGAGACTCTCCATTTCTGGGAAATTTTCTATCATTTCTCCTTTCTGTTATCTTTTTTTATCTTTCTGGAACCCCTGCTGTGTGGGACCTCTTGGATTGAACCTATAATTTTCTCATTTCTGTCTTAGTTTCTATCTCTGAATCTTTTTGTTTTTCTTTCTAGCAGATTTTACCTTCTATCCTTTCAATTGATTTTTAAATATTGGCCATGATGCTTTCATTTTCCAAGAGAACTTACCTTGCTCTCTGATTGTTTCCTTGTCTTCTGAATTTTTCCTTGTTAGTGTTTTCTGAAACCATTTATAGAAGGTGTAAATGCCCTCAGAGTTTTCCTTTGCCCTGTGTTGACCTCAGAGCTCTTTGTCTTTCGTATTGGAAACTTGCCTTAGTTTTCTATTAATATTGAGATAAGACACAGAAGTGCTAGTGAGTGTTCTGTCTGTCTGGGTCGGGCTGCTGGGCTGGAGGGTCTTACAGGAGGATGATGATGCAAGGACTCAGATGCAGACTTTTTCTTCTCATGGGCCAGTTTCGCCCAGGAAGAGCCCTGCATCTCATTCCTGAGGATGAGTCTGGGGTCCTTAGGTCCACAGCCTGTCCACTCAGTCTTTCTGGGCATTTCTTCCCAGTCTTTTTGCTCTGGAGAACCTCTTGAAGTAATTTCCATTTCTCAGGGAACTCTGCATTTGTGATCAGTAAGTTGAGATATACTGATATAGTCATAATTAACGCTCTTCTGAGTCCAGACTGATTCTCTGTGGGTCTTTTTATTTGGCTAGCTTGTTATAAGCCTATTCGTTTTGTATTGTTTTTCCCTCTAGCTCCTCTTGGAGAAAAACTTAGTTAAGCTTAGCTTACCTTTCTTGAAAGTAATCCCTTTGCTTTTCACAGATTTCTAAAACCCATAAGGCAACCACAGTACATTTTGATTAAATAATTGGCTTAATTAAGCCAAATGGGATTTAATTTTTCTAAAGGTAAGCTCAGTATATTTAATTTAAATAGTAAAGTTATTTTTTATAATATGAAAATTTATTGGCAAGTTATATAGTAAAGCTGCTAAAACCATAAGCGGAGATAATATGAAAAGAATTCAACATGAGACACAATTTTGTATAAGTTTGAAAAAATTCTGAGTGACATGATCTGTCTCAGATATAGGTGTAGCAGAATTACTGTGCACACACGTTGACTACTTGACTTCATTTATAGACCTATACATAAAAAGTGATATTAAGAAAAATTGATCTCTTTAAGGCAAAACATACTTGGGGCTTTTTTTGCTGTGCAAATAATTCTGGGTTGAACTTGAAATGAGCACAGCCACATTTCATTTTCAAATGAAATGAAACATTTCTTTCCTTGCTCTTGATGCTTGTTAAACAAAAAAAGTTTGTTTATTCATATGAGAATTTGAAAATACAGAAAATTATTCATTGCTTTCCTGTGAATGGCAAGATGCTTTTCTTTTCATAGAAATCTAGAACTTGTATCTGGGTGGATCAGGAAATCTTGGGTTGAGCTTATAATCAGACTGCAGCTAAGTTACCGCTTAGACATCTGCTTCCAAAACTTGGTTGAAACCTCTTTTCTGCTGTTGCCTCCTTTCTTGTTTCCTGTCTTCTTTTGAATTAATTATTTTTTATGATTCCATTTTATCTCCACTATTTGTTATTAGTGTTATTACTATGCTGTTACTGGTTCCACCACAGCAGCATTGTTCAAAAGAACTTTCTACAGTGATGGAAATGTTCTATATCTGTGTGGTCTAATATTTCCTGTTAGGATCTTACATTAATATATTCCCTTTCCTTGTCTCCTATCCTTTGTGCTATTGTTGTCAAATGTTTTGCTTCTCTGTTGTAAATCCCACAATACCTTACTACTATTTTTACTTTAGATGGTCAGTTACCTTTTAAAGCAATTAAAAATGAGGAAACTTTTATACTTACCGTCATTTTTATCATTTTCAACGCTATTAATTTCTTGTGTGAAATAAGGTGGTTGTAGTGTGAATGAAAATGGCTTATTTGAGAAGCAGAGAACCGATAGGACTTGTTAACTGAGTAGGTGTGCGAGATGAGGGAGAGGAGAGCGCATGATGATGGCTGAGATGTTGAGGCTCCTTGGGTGGTTGAGTTAGTAATGTTGTCGTTGTGAACTGGTTTCATAATTGCTCTTATATTCTGTATGCATACATAGTAGGCCATAGACTTTTGCAGCATAATGCACTAAAATTTTTAACATTTCAAAAGTAATATTATAATAATATGGAAATTTTGGAAGATAAAGAGAAAGGCGTACTTATTTTTTGTATGTACCCTTCCAACTTGCCATTCTTTTTTTTTTTTTTTTTTTTTTTTAGATTTTTTATTTTTTCCTTTTTCTCCCCAAAGCCCCCCGGTACATAGTTGTGTATTCTTCGTTGTAGGTTCTTCTAGTTGTGGCATGTGGGATGCTGCCTCAGCGTGGTCTGATGAGCAGTGCCATGTCTGCGCCCAGGATTCGAACTAACGAAACACCGGGCCGCCTGCAGCGGAGCGTGCGAACTTAACCACTCGGCCACGGGGCCAGCCCCGCAACTTGCCATTCTTAAAAAATTTGTCATGTTATTTTACTGGCTGTTCTACTGAGATCTATCTAGTAGTTTCTGGAGAAACATTTCACATTAATTATGTTTTCCATTGTGCATATATACTGATGTTTTTAAAGATAAGGGCCAGTGATGTTTGTTTATATTATTTTAGAACCCATGCTCCGTCTGTGCAGAGCAGCTTATAAGGTGTTGAGGAGACATTCCTCAACTTGTGGACTTTAGAATTAATGAGAGAGACAATATGGCTTTTTGCAATATTCAAGGGTTAAGAGTAAAAACAGGAAAATATATAATGTTACTAAGAAGAGGGGTTCTTTATGACAAAAGCCTGATATGGCCGTACAGGACTCCGTCTTGAGTCAGTGCTGTGTGTGCAGTCAGGAATGACTAGGTGACTTGTAGGATGGACATTCTTCGCTTCTCTAGAAAGCAGTTGCCGTTAATTCTGTCCCTAAGAATCCTTGGAAAGTCTATTCCTGGAAATTGATTTAGTGTCACAGGAATGCTCCTGTCCTACTTCAGAGGTGTTATGTCTAAATTGTATAAGGGAGATTTAGTACGCACACCTTTGAACAGTCTCGCTACCAATTAAACTTTTTTTTAACCACCCGGCCCCCTGAGTACTTCTGTTGCAATTAATCTGTCCCTCTCTCCCCCTCTCTTGGGCTGGGGAAAACTTGTAAGATTTAAATGAGACCCATTAAAAATTCTGTTCAAATGAATGAATGGATGACTTCTTCAAAAAAAAAAATGAAGACCCATGTGCTATCGTCTGTTTGTCTTTTAAAAGTCTGTTTGTTCTGTTCTGGTTTGGAGGCCTTTGTAGTGCTGGAGTTTGCCTGTCTTGAGTACCGTTTTCTTGTCTTATAATCGAGCTTTGTTGATGAAGATTATCCTGCTGGTTCACTGTCGAGTCTGGTGTCTTCAGTAGTCTTGGAAGTCGTCCTGTTGGAGATCCCTTTATACTGGGAAGTTGTGTGTTTTTAGTAATGGTGGATGAGGTTATGATCCATCTGCACACTCGTGTCTGACACTGTGATTACCAGTGTACTTCGGGCTGCTGCTGGTTCTAAGGCTGAGTGTACGAAGAGGTTGTGGAACAGTTTCCCCTGTGCAAAGAAAGCTCTTTGGTTCACATAGGGGTCAGATTTGCACCATGTTCTAACCATTTAAAAAAAATTTGAAAAGTGATAAATTTTTTAATGAGTCTGAACCCTCAAATAGGAACTAAGAAAGTATAGTGTGCTGTTATATAGAAGGTTGACTGCTCACCAAATTTATGAACTTTGTCTTAATCATTCTCCTTTTTAGTGGACATTTGTTTCTATTTTCCTCCTTATAAATTACTTTAGTTAAAATATCTTTGTAAATGTATGTTTTTTTAAATTCTTCTCCCCAAAGCCCCCAAGTACAGAGTTGTATATTCTAAGTTGTGAGTGCCTCTGGTTTTGCCATGTGGGACGCCGCCTCAGCGTGGCCTGATGAGCGGTGCCATGTCCATGCCTGGGATCCGAACCCATGAAACCCCAGGCTGCTGAAAGGGAGTGCGTGAAGTCAACCACTCGGCTGGCCCGTCAATGTATGTGTTTGAGGGCTGGTATGAATGTACATTTATGTGTATCCTCTTTAGAGAAAAAATCCCCAGGATTGAGATTATTTAGTTAAATTTTAAATAATTTACTTCTCTGTAGCACTGTTTTCCAAAAAAAGATTGAATCAGTTTGCCCTGTCAACAGAAAGGAGAGTTTCTCCTTGTTGCTGTGAAGCCTTGTCAGAATTAGACTTCTTGTCTTGTCTCTTTTTTTTTTTTTTAAAGATTGGCACCTGAGCTAACAACTGTTGCCAATCTTCTTTTTTTCCTCCCCAAATCCCCCCAGTACATAGTTGTATATTTTTAGTTGTGGGTCCTTCTAGTTGTGGCATGTGGGACACCTCCTCAGCGTGGCTTGATGAGCGGTGCCATGTCCGCGCCCAGGATCCGAACTGGTGAAACCCTGGGCCGCCCAAGCAGAGCGTGCGAACTTAACCACTTGGCCGTGGAGCCGGCCCCCTTGCCTTTTCTTTAGTTTTACCAACGTGTATGACAGAGTAAATCATAGTTTTCATTTGCATTTCCTTACATATTTCTTGGGGTCATAGTATTTGAGATGATATATTCAGTCACCTTATATAGCAGCCACTCGCTATCATTTAATAAGAAATAATAACTTATTAATAACGGGGTGGAATATTGTTTTTCAGTGCTTGTTCACTATTTATATGAAGTTTGTTAACTTTGTGTCTGTTGACTGACCATTTATTTATTGAGGATGTAACTATTTTAGCTGTAACTGTTTTTAAAAGATTTGCCTAGGGGCAGGCCCCGTGGCCGAGTGGTTAAGCCCACATGCTCTGATTCCACGGCCCAGGGTTTGGATCCTGGGTGTGGACATGGCACTGCTTGTCAGGCTGTGCTGAGACATCGTCCCACATACCACAACCAGAAGGACCTAAAACTAGAATGTACAACTGTGTACTGGGGATGGGGGGGCTTTGGAGAGAAAAAGAAAAAAAAAAAGAAGATTGGCAACAGATGTTAGTGCAGGTATCAATCTTTATTAAAAAAAAGGTTTGCCTCATTTGGGCAGGTGTGTGGGGTGTCAGGTTTATTGAAGTATAATTTACCTATGCTAAAATTCATTCTTTTTCATCCACTGTTGTATGAATTTTGACAAAGAACACAGTTGTGTAACCACAACTACAATCAAGATATAGAATATTTCTGTCACCCATAAAGTTTCCTACTGCCTTTTTAAGTCATTCCCCTCCCTTTCCTTCTAGGGCATAGCAACTACTGATTTGTTTTAGTTCCTGTAGTTTTACTTTTTTCAGAATGTCATATAAACGAGTTGTGCCATACTTAGCCTCTTGCGTCTGGCTTCGTTTAATCAGCATAATGCATGTGAGAGTCATTCATGTTATTGCAGCTATCAGTGCTTCATTCCTTTTTATTTCTGAGTAGTATTTCGTTAGATAGATGCACCCTAGTTTGTTTATTCATTCACCATCATATGGATGTACCCTAGTTTGTTTATTCAGTTGAAGGATATTTGGGGGTTTTTGTTCCTGATATTGGAAATTTGTGTCTTCCCTTTTTTTCCTTAGTCAGTCTGGCTAGAGGTTTATCATTTTTGTAGATCTTGTCAAAGAACTAGCTTTTGGTTTAATTTACATTGTTATTTTTCTGTTTCATTGATTTCTGCTCTTTAGTATTTTCTTGTTTACTGTTTCTAGTTTCTCAGATGGAAGCTTAAATTGAGACCTTCTTTTCTAGTAAAAGCATTTAATGCTATGCATTTTTCTCTAAGCAGTTGTTGACCTGCTGCATCCCACAAAATTTGATGTGTTGTATTTTCATTTTAATTCAGTTCAGAACATTTGCTAGTTTCCTTATAAAGCTGCTTCTTTGACTTAGGGATTATTTTGAAGAATTTTGTTCCATTTCTAAATATTTGAGGGTTTTCCAGATACTTTTCTTATGTTGATTTTTAGTTTCATTCCATGCCAGAGAACATGCTTTCTGTGATTTCATTTCTTCTGAATTTGTTAAGGTCTGCTTCCTGTCCCTGGATATGATCACCTTGACAAACGTTTCCTGTGTCGTTGGGATTCTGCTGTTGTTGGGTGGAGTGTTTTATAAATGTCAGTTATGTAAAATTGATCCATAGTGGTTTTCAGGTCTTATATATACTTGCCGGTTTTCTGTCTACTTGTTTTATCAATTACTGAGAGAGATGCATTGAATTCTCCAAGTCTGATAGTGGATTTTTCTTTCATTTCTGTTAGCTTTTGCTTCATGTATTTTGAAGAGAGATGCATATATACATTTTAATTTGCAGAAACATTTATAATTCTTGTCTTTTTGGGATTTTTATCATTGTACATTTTCCTTTACTCTGGCACTTTTCTTTGTTCTGAAGTCTACTTTGTTTAGTATCTGTTTTTCCAGCCTTTCTAATATGATTCTGTATTTTCAGCCTCTCTTACTGTATTTGTAGATAGCATATAGTTGGGTCTTGTTTTTTTTAATCTAGTTTGATGATCTCTGTCTTTTAATTACTGTGTTTAGACCATTTACATTTAGTGAAATTATGATGTTTGGATACAGGTCTGCTATTTTATTATCTGTTCTCTGTTTTCCATTCCACCCTTTCCTGTTGTATACCTTCTTTTGGATTTCTTGAATATTTTTTAGTAATCCATTTTAGTTTATATATTGGCTGTTTGATGCTATCTCTTTGTATAGATTTTGTTGTTATTGGTTGCTGTGGGGAATACAATATACATACCTAACTTTTCACATACTTCAGGTGAAATGTAGAAATCATACTTCCCTTTATGTTACAGTGCTCGTATATATTGCATCTTTATACTTTGAAAACCCTGTACAGATCATACATGTGGTCATATGTACGATCTGCACAATTTGCCCTTATAAAGTTGGGCATGATAGTAATAATTGTTGCAAAGGAAAACTTGATGATAAAGGGTCTAATTGATAAAACTTGATATAATCAAAAGCAGATTGAGTGTTGTAAACTTTACATTAAAAGCAATTGAAACAGAAGAAAATTATTTCAGCAAAATAGTCATGAAAATTGAAGAAAACTTAGAAATAGTTTACCTGTGGTCTTTAGTAAACTAATAAAAAAATAAGACTCAACAGAGTTTGCCCTGGAAGAATACTTTGTTGGTAAAAAATTTAGTTAGTGTTACACACTCACAGACATATATAACGTACCATACACGCACTCACGAGGATGGGAGGGACAAAAAGCTTGAAGAGTCAGAGAAGCTCAAACTACCACATCCTGTTTTTTAAAAATTTTATCTGAGTGGGTACATATGTTCATTTATATTCTGACAAGTGTCAGGCATTATTACCCACTAGCTGGATTTCCACTCGTGGGGTGAGGGAACGTGGCACAAAGAACTTTGACTTCATACTTTATTCAGTTCTGTTTTTGAATATTTTGAGATACCGTGTTTCGTTTCTGTAGTAAAAAGGCCAGTCAAAAATCTGTGTGTACTGTAGCGGTGATTTGTAATGGAGTTAAATGTAAAAAAACAAAAGGATTAAAAGTAGAGTAAAAATGTTGTTACCACTGGGGCTTGCTCCAGGCCTCTATTTGGGCTATTTTGGTAAATTTTTCTTCTTGAATTGGCTCAGAAGAAGCTTCTCGTGTGTGTGCTCTCTTTTCATAGGAGCAGTGACGTTCTGCCCTTGAATCCAGTCATTAGGGTGAAGGACATAATGACATGGAGAGGAGCAGCTGGTCACGGTGCCCTTGGCTGGAACTTCTTGTGATATGTTGTAGACCAATCTCAAGGCGAACTTAACCCTTGGGCCCTGTTTAGACAGTTCAGGAGTCTGAGCTAAGCTAAATGAGTTGGGTCGTCTAGTTGTAGAGATATGCCAGCTGTGTTTATTTCTGCTAGGTTTCAGTCTTTTGAGGCCTTTGAGATAGTGGCTGGTGAGGAGATAATGGAGGTGTAGTGAAGTGGACATCCACCATGGCTGGACCACAGAAAAGAGTAGTGGATGAGGTTGAGAATAATAATAGGGAAGAGAGCAGTAGAGTCATGTTAGAAGTGAAGTCACTCTCAAATTGGCATGCATATGCCTGGTCAGAACACCTAGGTCCTAAAAATTTTATTGAGAAGCACCTGTCACATTGTTGGCCTAACTACGCTGCGTGCATAAACTCTAGTTTGTCTAGAATCTAAACATTTAGGAAGGACAACCTTTTTTTCTATTAAAATATTTTCTTTATATTTGTGTGAGATAAGCTGAGGAAAGGCAATACAAACAGTGCTTTTAGTTTAACTACAAATGAGCAAAAAAAACGCAAATGGAGAAACCACAGTGAACTGTAGGAGTAATCTCATTGCAAAATTCTAAACTACAGGAAGTACAACTTTTAAAGAATTCTATTCTATTGGGGGCTGGCCCTGTGGTGTAGTCGTTAAGTTTGAAACACTCTGCCTCAGCTGCCCAGGTTCACAGTTTCAGATCCTGGGTGTGGTCCTACACCTCGTCAACCATGCTGTGGCAGCGACCCATATATAAAATGGAGGAAGATTGGCACAGATGTTAGCTCAGGGCTAATCTTCCTCAGCCAAAAAAAAAAAAGGAAAAGATCTGTTGTCTTTTTAAAGAGAGATTAGTAATCATAATTCTCTTCTGACATACAGATTTATTTAAAAGAACATCATCTAGGAGCTGGCCCCATGGCCGAGTGGTTAAGTTCGCGCGCTCTGCTGCAGGCGGCCCAGTGTTTCGTTGGTTTGAATCCTGGGTGAGGACATGGCACTGCTCATCAAACCACGCTGAGGTGGCATCCCACATGCCACGACTAGAAGGACCCACAACGAAGAGTGTACAACTATGCACCGGGGGGCTTTGGGGAGAAAAAGGAAAAACAATAAAATCTTAAAAAAAAAAATAAAATAAAAGAACATCATCTAAAGTGTAGTATAGAGCAGTGGATTTTGGGTCTAGTTTTCTTTATTTTCTGTATCAGCAAAGACTGGGAAAGGGAAGGATGCAGTATTTGAATTCATCCCTCATGCACTGGATGCATGCCTCCAAATTAGGCTGTATTTATTCCCATTTCATAAATGAGAATGCTCAGGCCCAGAGAGTTAAGTCATGTAGTATTTCAGAGAACTACTCAATATGAGATTTCAGCTCATGTCTATTTAGTTTCTAGGTCTGTGTTTTTAAAATCTTTTCACAGTATTATGTAATAAAATTTAGCCAACATTGAATACCTATTATGAATAGGTATCGCTAAGCTGGATGGTTTGACAGGACACAAAAATATGATAATGTATGCCAGAAGTTCCTCTCTTCTTGCTCTAGTTGGAGTGTCTAGCAGTGCCTCTAAGAGCGTCTGGTGTAGGACTGTCTCTAGTCTTAAGGGAAGCATAGGGAATAAATACATTGATAAATGAGCGGACTGAGTGATCTGGGAAAACTGGTAAAACAGGTTGGAAAATAGGGCATTTTAAGTAGAAGTATTTTTCAGCCTTTTAAACCCACAAATGTTATGCTGTGGTGTTCCTAGAAATTTCATAACAAACGATTCCAAAAATAAACCAGAGCAGTAGTGATTCTAGGAGAAGAATTTTAATTGTTAAAAAGCATATGCTTTTCTATATCAATCATGTAATATCAGTGTGGATGGGTTTGCTTACTTCCCAACAGGCTTGTCAATTCCACATAGTGTGGAAATCTGAGTTTTTTCAATTTGTGGAAATCTCTGTTTTTATTGCCAGAAGTTCAATAAAACTTACCAGCTTTGCAAAATAAATAATCAAGAGAAAATAGTTTGCTTATTTTGGGGGAGAGGGTGAACCAGAGATGTTTTCCCCAAAAATTCTCCAGATTATTTTCTTGAAAGTCACTTTGTTAACTGAATCAAGCTTAAAATATAAAAACTGTCCTTGGAGATAATTTTGGCCAAGAGGGAACATAACTAAGAGAATATTCCTCACATTGTTTCAAGTGGAATTTTCAGGCATGTCATTGTGAAAATATTTCCTTAAATCATCCTTCAGAAAAAATACTAGATGAGTATTGCTTTCTTTCTTTTTTTTTTAATCCTTAGTGCTTTATTGGGTCAAAAATGAAGAAATATTAAAGCACCAATTTGCTTTATCTGACTTTTTGGGTTTTTCCTTTGTTTGCTTGCAGCAGTATTTTTCTAGACTCTTGGTTGAAAAGGACAACCCAGTTTAAACTAGTAGAATGACAACAGAATTGATGAAATTCTGAATAACCACGAACTTGGGTAGATCTGTCAACAAGGATGAAAGGCTTTCAGAATACTTTCTCATAACCCCTGAATCTTTCATCTGTGTCTGTTAGCTTCGTTCTGTCCTGCTGTCTCAAATCAACAAGTATTTATTGAATACCTATTATGTGATAGACACGATTTTAGTTGCTGGGGAAACAAGTGATGAAATAAGGCAAACTAAGTCTGTGTCCTCAAGAAGCATACTTTCCAGGGCAGGGACTTTTGTCTCTGTAGCAGGGAAAAGGCCGCAGACCATTCCAGACTCCTGTTTTCATCTGCAAGACCAACGAGGCAGGAGGGCTTCTTCCCCACCAACTCCAGCCAGAACAGTTCTAGGGAAGGACTGTGTTAGGTTGCGTGCCCTTTCCAGAATCAGTTACTGCAGCCAGAGGAGGAGGTATGGTTACTAACTAAGCCTGGGTCATTTACGCAGGCCGTTCAGGGATGAGAGTCTGTTCCCGAAAGAAGTGGAGGGACGGGGAGAGACTTGCACCGGGCGGGCACAGACAGTAGCTCCTCTCTGGTGTTTGCATTTTGAATTTTGATTCCTTGCATTCAGTGCTTCAAATAAACTTACCACATATACCGACACTTTGCTAATTTTGAAAGCTTGAGAGTGTTGGTCTTTCTCCCAGTTTCTGAATCTAGAGTAACTGTGATTTTCAGTTTGAGGTCCAAAGAGTCAGACAAATAATTTAATGATTGACTATTTTGTGTCCCATGTAATTTGCCACGTTGACAGGAAAGTTGGAGTGTTGTAGATTATAAACACAGAGTTTGGAAAGTTAATGTTATATGGTGGCTTAATTTGGGTTCCCCCACAAGAAGATCCTGAGACAAGAGCTTGTTTGGTTGAGGGGATGTTGAGGAAGTAGGAAAGAGGTGGGGAGGGGTGGAAGCCCATAAGGATGCGTTAGTAAGCAGTCTGCCGCAGTGGGCAGCTAGAGCTCAGGCCTGCTGGGCGCCTCTGATGGATCCTGTAGAGCATGCTGCAGAATTAGCCCGTCGCGGGATGAGAAAGCTAGGGTATTGATCCGCCACCTCTCGTCCCCCAGCGGTTGAAGGTTTTAGGGGTGTTAGCTCCCAGGCACTTCCTGCTTACCTTGCTGCCAAGTTGAGTGTGCTCCTTCAGTTAGAGAAAGCTCTGTGACAAAGGCACAGATGCTTGAGAAATTGTCCAGAGAACCGTCCATAGAAACAGCAGGTGCCCTCCCTAGTGGTTGTGAGTGGATATGGGAGGGCGTTGATAGAGTCAGCTATAAATGGTGAAAGATAATGTGTACTTCAAAATAGATGTGTTTTTCCTTTGGTTTTCCCCAGAATTCCCATATATTGCTAGAACAACACAAATACCTGCACTAAGCATGTCCCTCCCATCCCACTTCAGCTTATTTGCTCTGTGTTCTGGTGAGTAACACTGTCTGCTGACACACACTCCAGAAATTTCAGTGACTTAACAAAGGTTTATCATGGCCAGTGTAGGTTGGGTGGCCCTCTGGCAGAGCTCTCCTCCAACCGATGACTCAGACTCAAGCTAAAACTCCACTGTCTCATTCTGTCCACCGTGTAGACAGGAGAAAGCATGGAGAAGGTGCACCGGTTCTTACGTGAGCTTTGGACATGTCACTTCATTCTCAGCTCATGTGCAGAACCAGTCGCCCTCCTCCAGCCTGACTGGCAGGGAGGCACTGGCTGTCTCTGACTCATTTGGCAATGAAGGATCTTCACTCAGCTGTCACGATTTCAGTAGGTTTTTTTGTTTTGTTTTTGAGGAAGATTAACCCTGAGCTAACATCTGCTGCCAATCCTCTCTCCTCTTTTTGCTGAGGAAGACTGGCCCTGAGCTAACATCCGTGCCCATCTTCCTCCACTTTATATGTGGGATGCCTACCACAGCATGGCTTGACAAGTGGTGCCGTGTCTGCACCTGGGATCCGAACTGGCAAACCCCAGGCCGCCAAAGCTGAACGTGCACACTTAACTGCTGTGCCACCAGGCTGGCCCCTCATGAGTTTTAATAGTGGTCTCCAAGACCTGTAAATCGCATTTCTTCTTCCTTGATTGAGCATATGCAATTAATTACTGTTTCCTTTATTGCTGGGTGCATCACAAACAGTAGAAATAAAGAGCAGGTGTTTAGTTTTTCACAAAATTGAAGATTCTTACCTAAGTCATTAATTTGGCATCCTGCAGAGAAATGCAGCGGAATTCCTTAATTTCCTCTTTAAAGGTTTGGCACCAGTTGGTGTATAAGTTTTCAAAAGGGTTTTTCCAGTAGCTGATTTATTCTGCGTGAGTAAAAGTACAGTTTATATAAAACTTTAACAGTTTTCCTGGATTCCAATATGTTCTCTAATCCAATCTAAAATTTCTTTCTTCAGTAGGGTTTGCATTAGTTTCATCATGGAGGTTTAGAGACAAGGCCTGCGTGCTTAGCCTTTTCAAGTACCCGGTGCAGAGGAGGTGAGCCCCTCTCCTTTGTCCCGGATACGTGATAATTCTCCTTGGTTTCCACGGAAGACCTGAGTCCAGGAAAGCAGCCCTTGGAGGACGCGTGTGGAACGCGAGCCTCAGCTGAGGGTTCATTTTTGTCTGTCTTTTTAGGTGACTTCAGCATTAAATCATGTTCTCTTCAAAATAGAAAATGTTTATAATTATGTTACAGAAATTATAAACTGTCAAGATTTTAGTAGAGTTTTGGTTTCTATGGGAGACTATACTATGAAAACAATAGATATTTTATATCCTAAATAAGAAGTTGTAATATTAAGTATACATTACCACCCTGGAGATTCTGATATTCAACTTTCAAATTAGCGAGGTGGTAGGGAGATGGCAAGACAGCTCAGGGATGTTATGCTAGACATTAAGCTTGCCAGGGGTGGGTAAACCTTTTCTGGAAAGGGCCAGGTAGTAGATATTTTAGAATTGTGAGCCACATGCAGTCTCTGTCATAACAAATCGTGTCTGTCATTGGTGATATGTAAATTGATGTCCTTGATGATATGTAGTAAGAAAGCAGCCATTGATGGTATGTAAATAAATGAGTATGGCTGTGTTCTAATAAAACTTTATTTATAGACACTCAAATTGGAATTTCGTATAATTTTCATGTGTTACAAAATATTCTTTTTTTTCCCCCTCAGCTTCCTAGAAATGGAAATGCCTATTCTTAGCTAGGTGGTCCATGGGTTCTAGTTTGTTGACCCCTACTGTGCACTCTGCGACAAAGGATATGTGAGATCCCTTCCTCCAAGGGTCTTGCAGGCTAGTGTGAAAGACGAAGAGGTGAGTTTGGTAGACTGTGGCAAGTGCTCAAATGTATACTCAGTCCTGTGGGGACACAGACGAAATCTGTTTGGCCCAGAGAGTTGGAGAAAGTTTCTTGGAGATGATGGTTGAACTGGGTCTTAAGAGTAGGTAGGCCTTCATCAGGATAAGAAGAAAGGAAGTTAGCTGTACTCTTTGTCTCTGTGGCCTGGCCGTATTGACCATGTTTTGATTTCTTGTGCACAAGTGCCCTTTTTTGCCTCGGGTGTTTTGCACATTTTTCCCCCGTTGGCTTGAAGAACTCCTCCTACCCCTAGATGCTCATGCTCATTCTTCAGGTCTCAGCTTGATGATGCTTCCTATTTCATAAGCTTCCAGAGGAGTCTACACCTCTCCCTTTTTAAAGGACTCATTAGGCTTCTGAATTCTGTTTGGAACCTGCCCATCTCATCAGACTGTAAGTCAGCACACGGCCTGTCATGTGTGGGTTTCAAATATTTTTAATTTTTAAAAATAAATAAGTGTACAAAGTTCATGCCTTTCAGAAGGATTTAAAATGAAAAATAGGGGCCTGCCCTCTGGCCCAGTGGTTAAGTTCTCACACTCCACTGTGGCAGCCAGGGTTTCGCCGGTTCAGTTCCTGGGCGTGGAACTAGCATGGCTCACCAAGCCATGCTGAGGCGGTGTCCCACATAGCAGAGCCAGGAGGACCTACAGTTAGAATACACAGCTACGTACTGGGGGGCTTTGGGGAGAAGAACAAGAAAGAAAGAAAAAGATTGGCAACAGATGTTAGCTCAGGTTCCAATCTTTAAAAAAATAAAATAAAATGAAAAATAAATGTTCTTCTCCATGGCCCCTGTTAACAGTTTTTTGGATATTCTTGCAGAGTTTTTATATAGTGATATACATGTACCCTCCAAACACATACCTCTAGTTTTTAAACTTTTGACAAATTTGGTAGAATTGTATCATACTGTATGCAGAATTACACATATTTTATTGTTAACCTTGGAGGGTTTTGTATACCTCGAGATACCTCTTTTTTGGAAGGACTATATTTTTAACTTTCTTTTGAGATATAACATATAGAGTAAACCTCACTCAATTTTATTGAAATTGTATTCTGTGTGTAGATGCATAATCATTTTAATCAATGTTTATTGAATGCATAAGATAGGTGGCAGGAGAAGTATATATGTGGATTAATATTTGAAATTACTTTATTATAAAGTATGTTTAATGTACCAGGGATGATCCTAAGTGCTCTGCATAGATTTTTTTAAACAGTCTTCAAAGGAGTATCACCATTATCCTCATTTTAGAGGTGAGGAAACTGAAAGCACAGAGATGTAAGTAACATGCAAAATCATGCATCTAGTAAATGGCAGATCAAGGTTTTTAATCCGGACAGTCAGGTGACAGAGTCTATGCTTTAACCCCTGTATTCTGCTGGCTCTTTCTCGAAGCACTAGGAAAAATAGGAAGTATAGGCTGGGGCACATTGGGAGTTTTCAACTGCCAGATTAAGATTGTACTTTTATTCAGTGTGTGTTGTGGGCTCATTGAGAACTGGGTAACATGAACAGATGGTGGCAGAACGTAGGATGGGGTGGAGGAGGGAGAAGCTGAAGGCAGACTAATTTGGTGCGATTGTCAAAGCAAGAAGTGATGAAACGTGAAATTAGGACAGTAGCATTGAGTATGGCAAGGAGGAAATGACCAAAATGGTGTTGTTGTGGTGAACCTTACAGTTTTGGTTGGGAGGGTACCAGGAGGGCAAAGGTTAAGCGATTTTTGGAGGCCAGGAGGGCTTCTCCCTTAGAGCTTTTTCACTTGTTCCGCTGTCTGGCTGGATCACTCCTCAGACACTCTTTCCCCTCTCCTGTGTCTGCTCTAAGGTCTCTGTGCAGGTATCCTATGAGAAAGGCCTGCCCTAACGTCGTTATCAAACAGCAACCGTATACAGCACGCTTCCCAGCTCCTTTGCCCTGCTTTGTTTTTCTCTATTATTAATGCCTAACATGTTATTTGTTGGTTTTATGGTGTCATTTTTCCCTATTACAATGTTTTCCAGGAGCTAGGACTTTTTTCTTTCATTCTTTTTTATATGAATAGTAGATACTCAAAAAATGTTTATTGGATGAGTGCTCTGGAAGGTAGGCAACACAGGAGGATGATCAGAGAGGTGATAGAAATGATAGGTTCAGAATTGCCAGTAGCTCAGCGCTCTAGACATACGGCAGGCAGTTCTAAATTCGTGTTTCCTGCGAGGTAGACAGAGACAGAGTTAAAGCTAATATTGTGAATGTTAGCAAGTACAACGTGATATGTGCAGTGATTGGTAAGATTCTCAGGTACCTGTTGAAATATGAAAATTGCTAAGATTCTAAAGTCCCTTTTGAAATATGAAACTTAAGTTCTATTTACTTTTTGTATTGTGTTCCTTCATTGTTGCTCTTTGAAGACTGATGTTAACAAGTGTTTATTGGTTACAAATGGATCTGTTTAGTTTTTTTTTTAATTGCTTACAATGGGAGCTCAGAAAGGAGATGGCATACTTACGAATTAAGGTAGCGTGAACTTTGGTTTCAACTGCCCAGTGTCTATGCTGGAGAGCCAAGTCCTTGCTTCACCACAAAGCATTTTCTTTTACTGTTTATTTTGGGCTTGAATTTAGTGTTTAAGTTGCTAGTGCCTGCTTTAGAGTGATGAAGTAAAGGCCAGTCATTTCTTCTATCACATTTCTTTTAAAGCTTTGACTTTATTCCTTTCCCTTCATGCGGAACCTTCTTTCAAGGGTCATGTCTGACTTCTCACTTCCCAGTCGTGCCTCAGACTATCCGGTATGACTTCTGCCTGCTGACCTGACTTTATCGAAATGGCTCTTGAAAGAAAGTACAGTGTCCTCTACATGCTGGGTGTTTTATGTGGTGTTTTTTTTTCTATTTAATCCTCACAGCAATCCAGAGGCAGCCTCTTTCTCAAACTTCTCTTTCTTTGCATGTCCCCGACAGGTTCTTGTTTCTTAGTGTTCCTTTCGGGACTCACTTCTCTTATGCCTCGTCAGCTGTTTGTGCACCGATGACTTTAGCCTACTTAGACACACGTTACTTCTGAATTTGTCCTTCAGAACTCTGCACACACTCTTGTACACACACTGACGTGTCAAACTGCCTGGTAAGTCTCAATTGAATATCTTATAGCTATATCAAACTCCATGTGTTTGAAAGTGAATGAATTATATCCTAGATGCTATATTACCACGTCCAGGCTTTGTACATGAACATTCTCGGTTAATCCTCACAACAACCCTGTTTATCTCACAGAGGCAGTGAGAGAGGTTCAGAACAGTTAAGTAACTGACCAGGTGGCAGTATGACTGATGGAGCTGGGTTTGCATGGGATCTGGATAGTTTCAAATTCCGTATTCTGTCCACTCTGCTGCTCGTCTGTCCGCCTCCCTTCAACATGAACGCAGCACACGTGGATACCCCTAAGAGGACTGCTGACCTCTCGAATTGCTCTGAAATAGTTCATGTTTCTTGATTCTAGTTGCCTTGCTCACTTGGATTGTTGGAATAGTCACTTAATAGAGCTTCCTGACTCAGTTCCTTCTCTGTCCATGCTGCTGGCTAAAAATTCCTTCTAAAATGCAAATCTGATAGTGTCATTTCCCTTGCTGCCTTCAGGATAAAATCCAAAATCCTTGGGGTAGCATTCAAGCCCTTTTCTGGCCAATTCGTGGTCATAAATTGCGAGTCCTTTTGTTTTGGCCATTGTAAGGTACGTATAGTTCCTAGAGGAATATGTCATTTCTTTTTTGTTCTTTTGGTATGCTCTTTCCTGCCCCATCACTGCCAAATCCCCGTTTTTAAGAGTTGAATTTAAGAGGTTATGTGAAAGAGTTGCCACCTCTTTCACATAACCTCTGCCCTTTAGGCATTTCCTCTCCCCTTGGGTATCCCTCATTTGTGATGACTAGTCCCTTGGTTTGACCTCTTGCAGGTATGACCTCTTGTAGGTAGGCAGCCTCTGAGGTGTCTCCCAGTTGGTCCCACCTCCTGGTATTCGTGCCCTTGTGTAATACCCTCCCCTTGAGTGCGAGCTGGACCTAGTGGCTCAATTCTAACAAAGGACTATAGCAGAAGTGATGAGATCTCACTTCTGAGATGAGGTTTCCGAAAGATTGTCACTTGCATCTTGCTCTCCCTCACTCGCTTGCTGAGTCCTTGTTCCATTGGGGTCACAACTTGCTGTATTTAAGTAGTCCTCTAGTGAGGGCCAAGTGGCAAGAAACTGATGTTCCTGGCAAAAACAGTTAACAAGGACCTGAGGTCTGCCATTAGCCATGTGAATGAGCTTGGAAGCAGATCCCTCCATTGAGCCCTGGTACCTACAGCCCCAGCTGATGCCTTAATTGCATCCTTGTGAGAGACCCTGAGTCACAGACACAGTTAAATCATACCTCAATTTCTTTCTTTCTTCTTTTTATTTTTGAAAGATTGGCAGCTGAGCTAACAACTGTTGCCAGTCTTTTTTTTTTGTTCTACTTTTCCTCCCCAAATCCCTGCAGTACATAATTGTATATTTTTTTAGTTGTGGGTCCTTCTAGTTGTGGCATGTGGGATGCTGCCTCAATGTGGCCTGACCAGTGGTGCCTTGTCCACACCCAGGATCCGAACTGGTGAAACCCTGGGCCGCCGAAGCAGAGCGCGCGAACTTAACCACTCGGCCACGGGGCCAGCTCCACACCTGGATTTCTGACCTGCAGAATCTGTGAGATAATAAATGTTTGTTGTTTTGGAGCTACCGTACTAAGTTTTGGAGAGATTTGTTATGCAGCATAGTTAACTAATAGAGATTCAGATACCTGCATGCAGGGTGCTGCCATAACAAATATGTAAAATTGTGGGAGTGACTTTGGAACCAGGCAGTGGGCGGAGGTGGGAAGAATTTTGTCACTCATGATGGAGAAGTTTCTTTGAACAGGTTATAAATTTGGGCTTTGAGGAAGTTGCAGGTGGGGGCTCAAAAGGAGATGAGAAACGTATTGTTGAAAACTGGAGGAAGGGGGATCTTTGTTATACTGCTGCAGAAAAGTTAGCAACACTCCTGCCTGCAATAGACGTGTGCCTAATGAACCAGGTGATCTAGCTAAGCAGGTTTCTAGGCAGTGTCGAGGGCGCCCATAGGTTTCTTCTTGCTGCTTGTAGTAAAATGTGATAGGTGCCCTGTGAGTGCGCCTCTTAGCACTGTGGACATACCACTCTTCTGGTGTTTATCATCCTATGTCGTATGTACTTAGGTATCTGTATTTCTCACTAGACTGTGAATTCTCTGAAAGGCCTTTCATGTGGTAGTTTAGAGCTTGCTCAGAGTTTAGTTTTAAAGAGATTTGCACTGAAGCCTTGGCTCTACCTTCTTACTAACTATGTAATGGTGACAAGTTACTTAACTTTTCTAAAGCTCAGTTTCCTCAACTGGAGGGGCTTAATGATGATAGACTCCTAAAGATTGTACATTTTGACTTCTGTGCTCACCACGATGTCACCAGTACCTGGAACAGTCTGGGTGCATAATAGGTGCTTAATGAAGGTTGGTTGCGTTAGTGAGTTGAGTAATCTCTACCTCAGAGTGGTGTTGTGTAGTTTAATGAGGTAGTGCATGGAAAGCCGTTAGCATGGTGCCTCATATGTATTAATTGCTCAATCAATGTTAGTTGTATTTAGCTATTTCATTTTTTTCCTTATTGTTATTTTTCATTTTTCCTCGTTATTTATATTGTTCTATATGCATCAAAAACTGTTCCATGAGTAAAACAACTCGCTAAGCGAAAGATCTCTTTCTAGTTCTGGATGATGCATCAGGAGTCACTTGAGTTTAGAGTATGGTTACTTGGACGTGAGAAAACAACTACTTCTGGCCGTGAGAAACAATCTCTGGACTTAATCTCCTATGTAAACCATGAGGAAAATGGGACAAAAGGTGTTAAACAGCTGCATTTTGATATTGGACAACAGGCAGTGTGGGAATGTACAAGATGAGCACTGTAGTTGCCCTGGATTTCTGCTGGAACACAGATTTCAGACTGTGGTGCAGTAGGGGGATCTTGGTCAGGGTGTGATGTCTTCTTGAATTGGTGAGATAGAGATTATAATTCAGAGTGGCTGAAGTGGCTGAAAATTGCTGGACAGAGTTTCAGAGAAGAGGGAGTTATGTAGAAAAAGAGTTGTAGAAATATAGATAGGGGTTTCCTTTAGCCTTTGCTAAAGCAGTGTGTATGTAGAGTGAAACTCTGTGAGACTGGACACAGATTGACCAGGGAACTGTAAGTTGAGTAATTCCCAGGGCTGGGGAGCTGCTCAAGCACTGACCAGACGGAGTGGTGAGACCTTTCTGATCATCCAGGATGTTCAGTACCCCAATCTGTCCTAAAACTTAAACTTCAAAGATAAAGCTAATCCACAGATTTCTTTTCTTTTCTTTTCTTTTTTTAAAGATTTTATTTTTCCTCTTTCTCCCAAAGCCCCCCGGTACATAGTTGTGTATTTTTAGTTGTGGGTCCTTCTAGTTGTGGCATGTGGGACGCTGCCTCAGCATGGCTTGACGAGTGGTGCCATGTCCCCACCCAGGATCTGAACCGGCAAAACCCTGGGCCACCGAAGCGGAGCGTGTGAACTTAACCACTCGGCTACAGGGCCGGCCCCCACAGATTTCTTAACTAACTTTCAGAACAAAGCCCAACAGTCTTTAAAGGAAGATAACAAAATCCAGACACTAAAAAGTATAACACTGTGTACAGCATCCAATAAAAAATTACCAGTATCCAGAAAATGTGAACACTGGGAGAAAACTAAGGCAGCGGAAACAGGCTAAGAATAACAAAGATGATAGAGTTAGCAGACAGAAACTTTAAAGCAGGTGTTATAAATATATTCAGGAAGCACAAAGACTTAAAGGAAAACATGAATGTAATGAGAAGAAAAAGAAAATATATTTCAAAAGAACTGAATGGAGCCAGCCCTGATGGTGTAGTGGTTAAAGTTTGGTGCTGTCGCCGCTTTGGTGGCCCGGGTTCAATTCCTGGTTGTGGAACCACACCAGCCATCTGTCAGTAGCCCTGCTGAGGTGGCAGCTCACAGAGAGCTAGAAGGAGTTACAACTAGGATATACAGCCGTGCACTGGGGCTTTGCAGAGAGAAGGAAAAAAGAGGAAGATTTGCAACTGATGTTAGCTCAGGGCAAATCTTTCCCTGAAAAAAAAGAAAATGGAATTCGTAGGGATGAGAAATATAAAAGTGAAATGAAAAAATTCACTGATGGGGATTAACAGTAGATAACAGCAGTTTCTTATCTGGTAAAGAAAAGATCAGTGAACTTGAAGACATAGTAATAGAAACTACCCAAAAATTAAACGCAGAGAAAAGAAGGACTAAAAATAACAAAAATGAACAGAACTTTTGTGATTTATGGTATAATGTGGTGTAATTGTCCCAGAAGCAGGGGCAGAGCAAAAAAAAAAAAAAGTTTAAAGAAATAGTGACAGAAAAATTTCTTAACCTTGTGAACACTGTAAACCTGCTGATCCAAGAGGTTTAATAATCCCAAGCCAAATAAACACAAAGAAGACCATACTGAGGCATGTCATAATCAAACGGCTGAAGCCAGTGATGGAGAAAAAGATTTTAAAGCGGCTAGAGAAAAACGACATTTTATGTACAGAGGAACAAAAAATTTCTTGCTAGAAATAATGTGTGGTAGAACGTAATGGAATGATATCTTAAAATGCTAAAAACATAAAATAAAAATGTAAACCCAGATAGAATTTTATACCCAGCAAAAATCCTTCAAAATGAACGGCAGATACTTTTCATATGTATAAGATCTGAGAGAGTTGTTGCCTGCACACTTGCTCTAGGAGAAATGCTAGAGGCAGTTCTTCAGGTGGAAGGAAAGTGATACCAGATTAGAACTTGGATCTATGCAAATGAATAAAGAGAACAGAAATAGTGAGTGAGTAAGAAAGATGAAAGACTGTGTTAGGGCCAGCCTGGTGGTGCAGCAGTTAAGTTCTCACATTCTGCTTCGGCGGTCCAGGGTTCGCCAGTTTAGATCCCAGGTGTGGACATGGCATTGCTTGGCAGGTCATGCTGTGGCAGGCATCCCTCATGTAGGGTAGAGGAAGATGGGCACAGATGTTGGCTCAGGGCCAGTCTTCCTCAGCAAAAGGAGGAGGGTTGGCAGCAGTTGTTAGCTCAGGGCTAATCTTCCTGGAAAAAGAAAAAAAAGACTTTGTTCTCATCATTTGACCTGTTTGGAAGGTAATTGCTTAAAGCTAAATATAATAGCATGTGTGGGTCTATAATGTGTACATAGAATATATGACAATAATAGCACAAAGGACAGGAGGCAGCAATGGAGACATACAGTCCTAAGGATCTTACATTACAAGTAAAGATATATAATTTTGTCTGAAGGTAGGCTGATAAGTTAAAATGCAAATTGTAGAGCCCTAGAGCCAACGACGCAAAAAGTAAAGGAGTAGCTAATGTATCAGTAGGGTATCTGAACTACTAAGATACTCAAGCCAAAATTATTTAGGAAAAGAGGGGAAAAGAACAAAGAACAGATGAGACAAATAGAAAATAGCAAGATGGTAGATTGCTATGACCATGTCAATGTTAAATGGTCTAAGTGCTTTAATCAAAATATGGAGATTATCAGACTGGATTTAACAAAGAACAAGATCCTGTTATATGCAACCTAAAGACTTTAAATATAAACAAACAGCTAGGTTAAAAGTAAAAATATGGAAAAATATGCACTGCACAAAACTGAGCATAAGACAGCTGGAGTACTGATTACTATTTAAAGTAGACTTAAGAATAAGGAAAAAGAGGGACATTTCATAATAACAAAGGGGACAGTTCATCAAGAACATATGTTAATTGTAACTCTGTATGCTTCTGTTAGTAAAGCTTCAGAATTCATGAAGCAGAGGTCAACATTCCTTTCCCAGTAATTGATAACACAAGTAGACGGAAAATCAGTAAGCAGTCAGAAGACCTAAGCAATCTTATCACCAAACATAACCTAATGTGTGTTTATAGAGCATTCAACAATAGCACAGTGCACATTCTTTTCAACTGCACATGGAATGTTCACCAAGGTAAACCATATGCTGAGCCATAAAATAAGTCTCATTAACTTTAAAAGGAGTGAAATCATACAAAATATATTCTTTGTGCACAACAGAGTTAAATTAGAAATCAATAACAGAATGATACATGGAAAGTCTCCACAATATTTGGAAATTGAAAAAACATTTCTAAATAATCCATGGGTCAAAGAAGAAATCACAAGGGAAAGTAGAAAATCTTTTAATCTGAATGGTAGTGAAAACACAACATAAATTTTTGGGGATACAGAGAAGACATGCTTAGAGGGAAATGTATAGCTTTGAAAAACACTAATATTGGAAAGGAAGAAAATTCCAAAATCATTAATTTTCTAAGCCTCTGCTTTAAGAAGCTAGAAAAAGAAGAGCAAATTAAACCCAAAGTAAGTAGTAAGGAAGTAGAAGGAAGGAAATAAAGATAAGAACAGAAATCAGTGAATTAGAAAACTTAAAATAGAGAAAATCAGTGAAATCAAAAGCTGGTTCTTCAAAAGGATAAATGGAAATGATAAACCTTTAATTAGATCGATGAAGGGAAAAAAGATACAAATTACCAATGCCAGGAATGGAAAAGGGGCTATTAGTACAGATCCTACATACATTAAAAGGGCGATAAAGGATCTTTGTGGACTTTATGCCAGTACATTCAACAATTTAGATAAATTTAGACAAACTCTTTAAGAGACAAACTACCAAAACTGACACAGGAAGAAACAGAAAATCTGCGTATCCTTTTAGCTTCCTTATGTCTATTAAAGAAATTGAATTCATAGTTAAAAACCTTCTCATAAAGAAAACTGCAGACCACATGGCTCAATGGTGAATTCTATCACACTTTTAAGAGATAAGTAATACTAATTGTGCATAAACGCTTCCAGAAAATAGAAGAGAGAACATTTCCCAACTCCTTTTATGAGGTAGTATTACTCTAATACAAAAGCCATACAGAAACTTTGTGAAAAAACCTACATGACAATATTCTTCATGAATACAAACACAAAACTTTTAAACAAAACATTAGCAAATTAAGTCAAGCAGTATAAATATAAATATGATGATTATGTATCATGACTAAGTGGAATTTATCCCAAGGATACAACGTTGATTTAATAGTAAAAAATCAATCGGTATACAGTCAATCTGTATTATTTGCGGATTCCATACTTGAAAATTTGCCCACTAGCTAAAATGTTTTTGTAATTCCAAAATCAGTGCTTGTGAGAGTTTTGCAATCATTTGCAGACAGGAAGGAATGTGAGTCGACGATGCACGTGTTCCCAGCTGAGGTCAAACAAAGGGCTCTTCTTTGTTTCAGCTCTCATACTATAAACCAGCATACTTTTCACAGTCTGTTTAGTACCTCATTTTTCACTTTTTGTTGATATTTTTCCTTTAAAATGGCCTCCAAGTGTGTGCTGAAGTGCTGTCTAGTGATCCTAAGCACAAGGAGGCTGTGATGTGCCTTATGGAGGCAATGTGTGTGTTAGATAAAATTTGTTCAGGCATGAGTTATAGTGCTGTTGGCCATGATTTCAGTGTTCGTCATATATATTAAATAAGGTGTCTTTCAAGAGAAGCACACGTAAAGCAAGGTTATGTGTTGATCGGTTGATGAAAATGTTGTGGTTAGATGCTTGCAGGGGTCTAACCCTATATTTCCTCTAGGGGCATGGTTCAATATCCCCTATTTCAGTGTTCACAGTAACTTTAGAACATAACTACCATGAATAATGAGAATCAACTGTATTTCACTCTATTATCTAAGAGCAAAGAAGGAAAACTACCTGATTGTCTCAGTTTATGCAGAAAGCATTTTTGATAGAATTCAGCATTTCTTCATGTTAAAAGCTCTCAGGAAACTAGGACTGGAAGAGAACTTTCTAATAAAAAGCAGCTTTATTATTATAGATAGATAATACAAGCTTACAGCTAACATATTTCTTTCCTCATAAGATCAGGAACAAACCAAGGATCTCAGCTCTCATGACCCCTACTCTGGTTCTAAAATTTATATGAAAAAAAATATAAAATTTGATGTTTTACTATTAAACCTAAAATTTACATGAAAACACAGATAGCCAAAACAATATTGGAAAATAATAATTAAATTGGATAACTTATACTATACTGCCTGTGGACAGAGATATAGATCAATGGAACAGAATGGAACATCCAGAAATTGCCCACATATTTCCATAGAGGTTCCTAAGGTAGTTCGGTGGGGGCAAGAATGGTATTTTCAACAAATGGTTCTGGAACAAATGTGGGGGGAATGATCTTTGACCATTTCCTCAAACTGTACACAAAAATGAAATCTAAATGGATTGAAGATCTAAATGTGAAATCTAAAATTGAAAAAGATCTAAAAGAAAAGAGCAAATTTTCTTGATCTTGGAGTAGGGAAAGTTTTTGGGGGAGGATTTTTTTTTTGGCTGGGAAAGATTTGCCCTGAACTAACATCTGTTGTCAATCTTCCTCTTTTTTTTTCCCCTCCCCAAAGCCCCAGTGCGTAGTTGTATGTTCTAGTTGTAAGTCGTTCTGGTTTTTCTGTGTGAGCCGCTGCCACAGCATGGCTCCTGACAGATGAGTGGTGTGGTTCCATGACTGGGAACTGAACCCAGGCTGCTGAAGCGGAGTGTGCTGAACTTAACCACTAGGCTGTCAGGGCTGGCTTGGCAAAGATTTCTTAAAGCACAGAAGAACACAAACTGTTAACAGAAGTAGTTGATAAATTGTATTATTGAAATTACAAATTGCTTTTCAGAAAACATCATTGAAAATGAAGATACCTGAGACTAGGCAAAAATGTTCACATACATATATTTGACAAAGGATTTGCATCCAGAATATGTAAATCCAATTTAATAAGAAGACAAACTACCCAATCAAAAAATGGGCAATGGATTTGATCAGACACCTCACCAAGAAGATAGACCAGTGGCCAAAAAGCACTTAAAAGTGGTCAAGCTCATTGGTCACTGGGGAAATGCAAATTAAAGCCACAGCAAGATACCATTACACATCTACTAGGATGACTAAAATGAAAAATCTGATAATGCTAAGTGTTGATGAGGATGTTGAGCAACTGGAGCTCTTATGCACTGTTGGTGGGAATGTAAACTGGTACAACCAGTTTGGAAAACATTTTGTCAGTGTATTATAAAGTGAGAGCTAAACTTATCCTTCAACCCAGGATTTCCACTGGTTACCCAAGAGAAATGAAAACGTCCACAAAAAGACTTGTACAAGAATGTTAATATATGCTTTATTCTGAAACGCTGGAAACAACCTAAATGTCCACCAACATGCTGTTGGATAACCAAATTGTTGTATATTATATTAGTCTGGGTTCTCCAGAGGAACAACACCAGTAGGATATATATGTGTCATATGTATCTATATATCTCTATCCATCCTGTTGACGCATGAGATAGATGGACAGATGGAGATTGATTTACTATAAGGAATTTGCTCATGTTGGCTCATGTGGTTCTGGAGGCTGAGAAGTCCTGTCATCTGCAGTCAGCAAGCTGGAGACCCTGAAGAGTCGATGGCGTGGTTCCAGTCCCCGTCTGAAGGCCTGAGGACCAGGAGGGCTGATGCTCTAAATTCTAGTCTGAACCTGAGTCAGAAGGCAGCGGAGGACCCATGTCGCAGCGCAGGCAGCCGGGCAGAGACAGCATATTTCCCGTTTTTGTCCTGCTCAGCCTTTCCTGTTGTATTCAGGTCTCCAGTGAATTGGACGAGGCTCACCCACGTCGGAAAGGGCAGTCTGCTTTACTCAGGCTACCGATTCAGATGTTCATCTCACCCAGACACAGCCTCCCAGGATAACGTGTAACTGACTGTCTGGGTGCCCCGTGGCCCAGTCAGGTTGACACATAAAATTGACTACCATGTCTTGCCACACAGTGGAATGCTCAGCAATAGAAAGGAGTGAACTGCTAACACACAAAAGCATGGGCCTCTCAGACATTGTGCTGAGTGAGGAAGTGAGACATGAACATGCACCAGATGATCACATTTATGTGACGTGTTTAAAGAAGCAAAACTGACTCTGACAGAGAGAGGGTCAGTTTGCCTCGGTCCAAGGGTGGAGAGGAATCATTTTAGGGTGATGGAGGTGTTCTAAGTCCTGATTGTCACGGTAATTAAATGGGTCTCTTTGTTTTTCAGAACTCTTCAAATTGTACACTAAAAAAGGGGTCCATTTTATATAAATTAAGTCTCATATTTAACAAAATAATTACTAACTGGATTTTTAAAATTTCTAGAATAATCCTTTTTTTGATACCCTATCTCTAGGCAGTTTGGTTAAATTAATCATTTAGTTCATATTAGGATTAACTATTAATTAGGTACTACTGTGCCTGTATCAGTTATTAGTTATATTACCTGTTAATGTTTCATTGAGAACTTAGTGGACAAATTAACTGAAGAAGAAATATGGAAATAATTGAAGAAGATATGAAATTAGAAATAAATTATGGAAACATACTTTTTTCCTAAATTTTCCGTTAAGTATAAATTCTCATGTAAGTTTATCATTTCAAAACAAAATTTTTAGTGTTTTTAATATTCCATTATGTATTTTCCATCAGTTTCCTATTCTATAACTTTGGACATATTTATGATTTTTACAATTGCAAATGTTATGAATATCTTTGAATTTAAAGCCCTTTTCCACATTTGACTATTCTGTGTATGTGCCTAAATGTAGAATCATTGAATCAAAGAATATGAATTTTAAAAATATCAGTAATAAGTTCACGTGTCAAATTTAAAAGGTACAATTGGGAAGGCAGTGAAATACCTCCCTTGCACCTCTCTTTCTACCAGCCATCCATTCCCCTTCCTGGAGGCAGTCAGTGTCATCAGTTTTTTTCTATGTCTTTCCAGAGACATTTTAAGGGCGTGCGTGTGTGTGTGTGTGTGTGTGTGTGTCTAGGAGGCAGTTTAGACAGTGGGTGAATAGACATATACTTTTATAAGAATTTAATCATGCTGTGCATGCTATTTAAGATAAAATCGACCACATTTAATTTTACTTGAATTTAATAAAAGAAGGAAGCTAAAATGAAACTGAAAGAACCTCCTTCAATTTAAATGTTTCTTCATCAGAAGAAAAGATCTCTGTAAGATTAAGAAAAGAGAGATTAGGAGTAATATTTTTATGATACTGGTGTAACGTATTAGAGAAATATAAATTGCCAGTAACATATGAATATATTTGAACTCAATAATTGAAATGCAAATAAAATAGTATTTTTCATCGTTTTTAGATTGATAAAAATTGATAAAATACACTTCAGAATGTGGGCAAATGAGTATTATTAGAGGAAAATCCTTTCTGGTGGAAGGCAATTTGGCAGTACTTAAAATTTTAATTTGGGGCCGGCCCTGTGGCCGAGTGGTTAAGTCCGCGTGCTCCGCTTCAGCAGCCCAGGGTTTCGCTGGTTCTGATCCTGGGTGCAGACCTAGCACCGCTCATCAGGCCACGCTGAAGCGGCGTCCCACACAGCACAACCAGAGGCACTCACAGCTAGAATATACAGCTTGTGGGGGCCTTTGGGGAGAAGAAGAAGAAGGAAAAAAAAAAAAGATTGGCAGCAGATGTTAGCTCAGGTGCCAATCTTTAAAAAAAAAAAGTTTTAATCTATGTTTATCCTTGGATACACAATTTGATGTCTAGAAACTTTTTCACAAAGAGAGAATTAAGTATAAAAAGATATATATCTGCCACTGGAAAAGTCCATCAGTATGGAATTAAGTTATGGTATATCCATTCAGTAGGCTACTATACAGCTGTTAAAAATGGTGATATATTGTAGATTTATATTTATTGCAAAGGAAAGGGGTCCTCAACATGCCTTTTTGATTTCTCAACAATAAGTAGTAGCATGCCTAATAGGGCCTCATTTATATAAAATTGTACGTGTGTAAGTGTAGACAGATTTTTGGAAATAAACACTCATTAAAATGGTTATCTCTGTGTGGTGGCCTATTGGAGTTTTTTTGTACTGTTAGGTTCTTTATACTGAATATCATATATATACTTGAAAAAGGAAAGATTTTTTTCCCCTTTCTGAATAAATGGCTGTGTTTAGTTTAATCTCTTCTTCTTGTTAAGTGATTTTGAGGATAACAGGAAATACAGCCTTTAAGCCAATACCTGATCAAGTTCTACAAATACTTAACTCTAACAAGGTCAGTAGAACCTTTGCAATGTGATACCGGGGGCCATGGTTTGGGATGCTCTACTAATGCCATTGAAGTTACCCAGGAATCACTTGAACTGGTACCGTTAGTCGGGGTGCTGTGAACCCCACAGCCCAAGGCATTGACTGAAATTTATAATGCCTGTTGCAGTTAATTTCTGTAAAGATTTTACTTATTTTTTTTGGTGAAGAAGATTGGCCCTGAGCGAACATCTGTTGCCAGTCTTCCTCTTGTTGCTTGAGGAATATTGTTGTTGAGCCAACATCCATGCCAGTCTCCCTCAGTTTTTATGTGGGACACTGCCACAGCATGGCTTAATGAGTGGTGTACAGGTCTGCATCCAGGATCTGAACCTGTGAACCTTGGGCCGTCAAAGCAGATTGTGTGAACCTAACCACTATACCATTGGGCTGGCCCCAGAAGACTTGATTTTTGAAGAACAAAATCAAGTTTGAACCTTTGTTTTGTTGTTTTGATGTACTTCGTTTTTTTTCAGCTTTATTGAGGTATAATTGACAAAACTGTAAGATAAAGTGTACATCATGATGATTTGATATAGGTATGTATTGTGAAAGGATTCCTCCCGTCTAGTTAATTAACACATCCATCACCTCACATATTTTTTTATTTTTTTGGTGAGAACATGTTAAGTTCTACTCTCTTAGCACATTCAGTTATACAATACAGTGTTATCAGCTGTGGTCAACATGTTATGCATTAGATCCTCAGACCTTATTTATTCATCTTTCTGAAGATTTGTACCCGTTCATCAGCCTCTCCCCATTTCCCCCACCCCCTGGCAACCTCTTTTCTATTCTCTGTTTCTATGAGTTTGACTTTCCACATATAAGTGATAACAGGTAGTATTTGTCTGTGTTGATTTACTTTGGGTTAACCAAAGAATGTCTGAATTTATTGCACGCTCCTGCCCTTGTTGATAGAGGACAGTATCATCAGGCATCGTTCTCTTCTCTGCATCTATGTCGAGTACTGTCTTAAGCCCTGGGGTGGGGAGGAGTAAAATTCCTGCCCTCCAGAATCGCAGTCTCTGGTGGAGCCCTGGAGCGGTCAGGGGCCGCCGCAGCAAACCGTGCTGTGGAGCACACAGCAGGGCTTTTGACCAAGACGTTGATGTGTTTCTTGGGCTGGGGTGGCTGTTCAGGGAAGATTTTCCAGAGGAAACATCTAAACTGAATTTTGAATTTCATTTCAGACATCTGAACCAGCCCAACCAAAGAAAGGGTAGGAAGGAAGTCCAGGCAGAGAGAGGCCTGGAGGCCTGCGCGGCCAGCTCAGGAAGGCTCTTGTCAGCTGTCCAGTCTCTTCCTCTGGACTTGCCTGTAAATGCAGCCTTGTTCTCTGGGCCAGGAGTCTTTAGTCGTCTTTGAATCCTGGGCTCCCTCTCGTCCTCTAAACTCCCTCGTAATTAGGCACCAAATCCTGTCAGTTTGGGAAACCTGGGTGGAAGTGGAGTAATGACAAGCTCCGTGTAGACTGTGTTCTTCACCGAAGGCTGGAACGTAGTCGTCTTAATTTCTAGGGCTTAGCGCTGGCTCACAGACCCTTAGTAAGTGTTTAAATGAATGGCTTCTAGGAGGGGAGTTCAAAAGAGAAAATGTTGAGTATTTTTCCGTGTGGCCATGTGTAGCCTTCCTAGTCTCCGTTTCGTTAGACAATGTAGTAGTCTTGGGAGGCCTAGTTGAAAAGTCACCTCTTGGAGGATTAAAAATCCTGAAAATGGAGTCAGACCCCTTAGGAAGGGGCGTTTGATTAGGACTCTGGTGGGTGACTAAGGCAGTGTCATAGTTGGGGAAGAAATGTGCCAGACAGCTTTTAGCAATTTGATTTTAATGAGTATACACCAGTTTACATAGTGTGTGCGACTTTTTTTCCCTAGCTGAGAACAATCTTTTTGTGACTGTCCCAGTAGAGATGAACTTTTTAGAGGAAAAATCGTGAACACGTGTATTTATTGCTTTTTACTTGTCACGATTGATAATGTGGGTACTTTCTTGAACCTATGGATATGCACTGCATTTATTTTCTGTTTACTGTAACAGGAGGACTGTATCCAGAGATGATTAGCATTTGCAGCAGTGGGCATTGTTTTAGGGAAATAACTGTGCCATGTTGAAAGCACATTATGTATCTGAGGCATGTCTGTGAAGCGGCTTTTATGATTATCATCAACACAGCTGCTGTAACTATTATCTTAGTGAAATTGAATCTTTTGTTATTTGGGTCACATAACTAGCAGCTGAATTTTTATACTTACAACTATGCAAGACCCTTATTAAGACATAACGTAATACAAATAGAAGAGGGCGTCTTAAAGTGTTTTCATATATGGCCTTAGAGCAAGGTATTTGTTATCATATGGAGCTAGGTTATGGCTAGATAATATAATATCCTACTTACATATATATTTAGTATTTTTAAAGCCCCTTAATTTTTTTATTTTTAAAGCATAAATTAGCTAAGCCTGCTCCTTTCCCCCATTAAAAAAAAAAAGGGGATATATGAGTGTTTCTTTTACATCGCCTTTAATTTCCCATTACCCCTAGTTTTTTTAGTTTTTATTTTTGGCTTACATCCAAATATGTATCCTGTAGCTTGAAATGTAAAAAGTTTTTGCATATGTGGCTTCAATTATAGCTCCTACAGCCTGGTTAATATGGTTTCTTACAGTGTGTTTATTGTAACAAAATCTCACTAAAATCTGTGTCTTACAGAGCTGATTAAAATGAAATTTTACCTGTAAGGTTATCTTCACTGCCTTATGTCCTTTTGAGTATAGATGATATAATGATAAATGAGTATTATCATTTATATATTAATATATATAAATAAACATTATACCTATTTAATCTTAAAACCAAGGTCAGCATTTTTTTAAATGGGTAGATATACATTTGTCTTACTTTCTATTTTTTTGTAGAGATAATTGCAGTTGTAAGAAATAATACAGAGAGAAATACACCTTGCCCAGTTTCCCTCGATGGTAGCATTCTGTAGAGCTATAGTACATTACAACCAGCATGTTACATGGTGCCACCCACTGCTCTGATCCAGGTTTCTTCAGTCTTCCTTGTACTTGCGTGTTGGATTCTGTACTGTTTAGTCTCCTTTGTACGCTCGTATATCCACCACCGTTCAGCAGTCAAGATGCTGCATAGTTCCTTGTCACAGGGTCCCTCACGTTCCCCTTTTAGGACGCCTGCTTCCCTCCCAACAGTTGGCTTTGAAACCCTCCCCCATCTCTAACTCCTGGTAAACACTAATCTTTCCTCCATTTCTAAAATTTTATATAAATGAAATAAATGAATATATGAAATAAATTAAAAAATTATATAAATGCAACCATTTAAGATTGACTGTTTTCACTCAGTGAAATTCCCTGGACATTCATCCAAGTTTGTGTGAATCAATAGCATATTCCTTTTTATGACTTATTTTTTATATTTAAGTTGGAGAACTTCTACATAGTTTAAAACTTAGTTTATACTTTGTTTCTTTTCTAATCTATTTTAAAATAAATCTATTTGTCTTAAATCCAGGTGACAAGACGCGGCCGCCTTCCTCAAGCCCCTCCAGTATTATCCGCCGCACCTCCTCTCTCGATACCCTCGCGGCTCCGTACCTTGCAGGGCACTGGCCTCGTGACAGTCATGGGCAAGCTGCTCCTTGTATGAGGGACAAGGCCACACAGGTTGGTTTATTACAGTTCTTATGCTGAAGTGTTTTACTCTGAAACCGTTTCTCATACTGTTATTCTACTCTGTGCTCAAATTCTTAAAACATTAGTGTGTGTGAGAATGCCCTGAGAAGCTTCTCAGAAGTGCGGTTCCCAGGCCTGGCCTCCAGATATGCTGTGGGAGGTTTGGGTTGAAACTTGGGAATGTGCATTTTAAACAGTTCCCAAAGTAATTCCGATACATACGGATAATTTATGGGCATACTTTTCTTCCTCTTCCTCTTCTAGTTAGTTTAGAACATCACAGTGTATTTAATAAATGAAATTTGGACCTAAGAACTTGTAACAGTAAGGATAACTTTACTTTCTATCTAACCTTATATTTTTGTGCCAAAAATCTTTGTGTGTGGGGAGATGGGGATTATGTTACATTATCGATGGATTCTATAAACATCAATTCCTGACAGAGGGACTCTGGAAGCAACGTTTTATACTTTTACATTTTTTGATTAAAAGGGTCTTAAAAGACCCCTTAGATCTACCGCCTGGTTCTACCAATGAGGAAGCTGAGGTCCAGAGTCATAAAGCCAGTTGATGGCTGTGTCTTAGTTTGGTATAGTTTCTTTCATAGCACTTACTACGATTATAATTAATTAAATATTTGTCTAATCACTTATTTAACGTTTCTCATGCTCACCAGCTGGTGAGCCCACAAAGTCAGCAACTGTGTCTGGCTTGTCCATTTCTGTGTTTTCATCCTCAGGACTTAGTACTGTACCGACAGGGTAAGCACTCAAGAATATTTGCAAAGGAATGAATGAGCAGAACAGTTACAGCTTTATTGCCAGTGGAGAATGAAAATCATTTACAGAGTTAAAAGCTGCTTTATCTGATTGTTGAAAATCACCCACAGTGCTGGATTTAGACTTCAGATTTCCATCACTGATGGTTGCTTGGTCCCAGCACTTTATGAGAGCATGTCCTTTCACAGAACCAAGTAAACATGGTTTGAGTGGTTTCTGGATTTGCATGTTGGTTTCCAAAGTGACAGGTGTCCTTGGTGGACTTCGCTTGGTTTCTGTTCTGATACTCTTGAAACTGAACCCCATTGTTTAGGAGAGGCTTGCAATTTGAGATCACTGTGAGGTTTATAATCCAGTGGCAACTACAGGAATGGAGATGCAGAGTCTGTTCTCATCAAAAGTAATGAATCTTCAGAAATTGTGAATTTTTAAACCAAAGAGTTCTGCAGAACTCTGCATTTATTCAAAATCTGTAACTTTGTTGAGATTAGGGCATGTAGTATGGAAAATGAGTACAGTCTCTGCTTGCTTTCTGCTTAATCCTCATGTCATATTTAAATTCGAATGGGTGTATTTCCTTGAACATTTCTACAGTGCTCTTTATTTCCTCTGCGGTTTCAGGTTCACTGGGTTCAGATATTTCGTCTTATCAGTAAGAATATACAATCTTATAATATACAATCTTATAAGCCATCGAGAGCTCCTTGATCTGTGGCCACAGTTCCTAAGTCTTTTTAGCAAATTGCTGTGACCTCACGCTGACTACGTTGAATTGAAGTGTAAATCCCATACTCGCATCATATTCTTCTGAATGTCCCCCGAGTTGGGAATGTTAAGGGTACAAATGTAAAGAACATTTCTAATTACTGTACTGTTAATCTTGCTTGTGAAGCTCACATGTAGAGTCTCCTAAGGTCTGATGCAGTGATAGCTTGGGGCACCCCAGGCTTTCGTCTGCATTGTGGGCCCCCACCTTTGGCAAGTGACTGCAGCACTAACAGGACTAATCAGAAGTTCTCAAATACTTTATTGGTAGATGTTAGATTCCCTAAGGTACGTAGGCTAGTTAAATCAACTTTTTAAAATTTGGTAAAATATGTATAACATAAAATTTGCCCTTTTGACCATTTTTAAGTATACAATTTAGTGACATTAATTACATTCACAGTGTTTTGCAACCATTGCCACTCTGTGTTTTCAAAACTTTTTCATCACCCCAAACAGAAGCTCTGTAAATCTTCCTCCTTTTTCCAGCCCCTGGTAACCACTATTCAACTTTCTTTTTCTATGAATTTGCCTATTGTAGATTTTTCTGTAAGTAGAATCATACAATATTTGTTTTTCTGTAGCTGGCTCATTTTGCCCTTAGCATAATGTTTTCTGGGTTCATCCATGTTGTAGCATGTATCAGAACTGCATTTCTTTTCATGGCTGAATATTTCGTTGTATGGCTGTGCCACACATGGTGTTTATCCATTTATCTGTTTATGGACATTTGGTTTGTTCACACGTTTTGGCTCTAGTGAACGCTGGTGTTACAGGTGTCTGTCTGAATCCCTGCTTTCAGCTCCACTTGGTACATACCTAGGAGTGGAATTCCTGGGTCCTGCGTTCAACTTTTACAGGAACTACCACACTGTCTTCCACAGCAGCTGCTTCATTTCACATTCCCACCAGCAATGGATGAGAGCTCCAGTCTCTTCTATCCTCACCAACACTTATTTTCCCTTTTTTTGATTGTAGCCATCCTAGTAGGTATGAAGTGATATCTTGTGGTTTTGATTTGTATTTCCCTAATGACTAGTATTGTTGAGTATCTTTTCATGTATTTATTGACCTTTTGTATATCCTCTTTGGGGTTCAGGCACTTTCTTAACATTTCTGTGCCTCTGTTTCCCCTTTGTAAAATGAGGAAAATAATAGTACTTATCCTTTAAGGTTATTATGAAGGCTAAGCAAGAAATATATGTAAAACACTTAGGACAGTGTCTGACACATAGTAAGCGTTCAATAAATGCTTGCTATTAAGATTATGACCTTTGATTATTGTCAGATTAGAACAAGGATGGCATGTAGGTTTCATCTCCTCTGCAGTATGTCAGTTGCTGTTAGCTTCCTGGAGCATTTTGCTGAAAAAAATTCAGGCTAAAAATTACTGGGACTGATTAGCAATTTCTGCCACTGCTGAGGGCCTGGGGAACTTTTATCAGCCCTGGTGCAGACAGGATGATGGAAGTGATTCTCTTACATTATAGCTGGGTGCTTCCAGAAAGTTGCCATTGACTTTTGACAAGTCATATTGTGTCACCGCTCTGAGCCCTGGTTTTTTCATTTAAGAAATATCATATGTAACACTAAGGTCCTTCTCACTATCTGGAGAGGAGCGGGAATGGGAGAGGGAGGTTCTGGAAAATATAGAGGAAGGCAGTATCAAGAGTTAGGAATATGGGAACAAATTTTAAAGATACTAATCACTCCTCTGGTCCGCTCCCCAGCCCTATCATTTGTTTGGTCATGAGAATGACTGAATGATTCAGATTTTGCTGTACCTGTTTGTTTATCATTCTAATTACACAAAGATAGCAAAAATGTGGCATCATTCTGTTGTTGTGCATCTTTGGCAGACATCACTCCTTCCCTGGGAGCCTGAAGAGCCTGAGAGCCTTCTGGCACAGTGCTCCAGCAGAGTTGGTCCAGGAGCCTCATCCTCTGCAAGGCTGATTTGCCGTTTCTGCTTTAGAGTTTGATACAGAGCTTATTATTACTACGTTGTCACCAACCTCTGCGTGCTGTTCCCGCTCCCCCAGCATTCTTTTAAGGATTCTTTTAAAAACCATTTGCCAGTTCGCCCTCCACAAAGGTTACGCTAATTTGTATTCCCAGCATTATCTAACTAGGTTGCAGTTTCATTAATTTAATTTGATCTCCCTGATTTCCAGGGGGTACCTTTTGTGTTTTCTGACTGTACCACTTTAGGGGGAGAAAATGTAGCGTGTGTGTGTGGTTGGATTGTTTGGCTTCTTTGACTTGGAAGGTGTGCTCTTCCCAGCTTTCCTGACCTCTCAGGTGGCTTGTTTGTGTGAATTTGTGACTCAGGTGATGCGTGCCTGGTTTTCTTTCTTATTTCTTTTGTTTGTTTTCTTTATTGCATAAACCAGTGGTCTTTTGCTTTTAAAAATCTTAGTTATTTTCTCTCGGAAGTCCGACATTGCAGAGGCTATTTTTTCCTCTTCAGAGGTTGATTTTGATTAATAACTTATTAAATTGTTTTATTTTTCCAATTGTACATTGGCTTACAAAGTTCAGAAACTTTGTAAGATGGCTTGTGATTTTTTAAAAGCTAATAAAGTTAAATAATTGGCAAATGAGAGACTAAAATAATGAATTACTGAAGGCTGTTAATAAGTCTACAAACTTGTTTAGAAGTTATTTCCTTTTTTTTGGAAGAATAATGTGGAATTTATAGCAGGAAAAAAATAACTATTTTACATATTCGGTAGATAAAAGCAACACTAGAAAATTATATCTTAGTGTGATGAAATGAAAGTACTGAAGAGCTGAATTAGCTTTTTTAAAAAAATTACTTTTTTGAGTAACTGTTTCAATTTTGAATAAAACCATGGTCCACTGGTTAAAATTGGAGTAATAATATTGAGGAAAAGAGATGTTGAAATCTCTTTTTTCCAGACCTGAATCTATGACCTCAGTATAGCCCTGTAGTTGCCTTTCAGTAGCTTTGCCTTACCTGGGTAAGCCTGGGATTCTGAAATCATCTCCATTTCCAGATGCTTTACCAGGTGCCTGGTGTTCCTGTCCTTTCTTTTTTCATATATTAAATCAAATTTCTCTATGCCAGTGACTCTATACATAGTTTTTTTCCTCCTCCTTCTCCCCAGATCCCTCCAGTACATAGTTGTATGTATATATATTCTAGTTGTAGGTCCTTCTAGTTGTGCTATGTGGGACACTGCCTCAGCATGGCTTGATGAGTGGTGCTAGGTCCCTGCCCAGGATCCGAACCAGTGAAGCCCTGGGCTTCTGAGGTGGAGTGTGCGAACTTAGCCACTCAGCCACGGGGCTGGCCCCTACGTATTGTTTTTTAAACAGGCTGGGCTGCAGTGTAGCAAATGGAGAGTTGCATCATGGAATCCTTTAAAACAAATACAGTTTCTTGATTGTGCAACTGCTTTTTTTCTGTTAAAAGTAATTTTGAAAATATTCCCCAACTCTCCACAGTGCCCTGTGTATTCCACTCACTTGTGCTTCCCAGCTTTTCTGTTTGCTTTGGAATGCCTTCCCACCGTTTGCCTTGATAGTTTATGCTCTAATGCTCACAGGAGCCTCTCCCAATGCCATCAAATCTTGCCTGCCTACTTCCCCTGTCCTCCTAGTTCTGGGGTAGGTGCCTTTCTTAGGGGACCTCTGTCATCACATGATATCATAACTGGCTTTTTATTCCTTCTTTCCTACAAAAAGCTCTTTGAGAATAAGAACTGTGGTTCCTCTCTGACCCAGTACCTGACCTGGTCCAGTGCCTGGCATGTTAGTAGGTGCTTAATAGCTTTCCGATATACAATGCGAGACTGAACAAAATTGTGAAACATAATTAAAATTGAATTTTGCTTTTTAGTAGTACCTAAGAGTGTCTTATAATAAAGGCATAGCTTACTTGAACAAAGAAAGCAATTATCTTTTGAATTAGGAGTTTAAGTAAAATTAATGACTTTTGCTAAGTATTTTTTCCTGCCTGAACATCTCATTGCTGAAATTAGCAAAGCTCTCTGTTGCTCTTTATGGCTTATTTTTATTTGTCTTGCTAACTAATACTCATTCTCATTATCTTTAATTTGTTCTTAAATCTATAGGAAACTTTTATATTCCTTTGCTTTTCCTTGAATTATTTTTTATACTTAAAATTAATATCTTTAGTAATTTCCCTAATTTTTGAAAAGTCTTTATTTTGAAAGAAGTCTCAAGTTAATAGAAAACTCACAAGCATTGTGGAACGTCAATATACTCTTCATCTGTATTCACCAATAAACATTTTTCCATATTTTGCTTTATTTCTTTGTGTACACCTAATTATGACTGTTGTTATTGTTTTCAGACATTCTGACTCTTCTCAGATACTTGAGCATATATAAGAACAAGGACTTAAAAAATATTGCCAATATAATTACCAAATTCAGGAGATTTAACATTGATAAATACTGTTATTTAGTATGTGGCACACGCACAGATTTTTTGTTTCCCCAGTAGTGTTCTCTGTAGCAGTTTCTCCTGTAAGCCAGGATCCAGTCAGCGAGCACACGTGGCATTTAGGTGTCGTGTGTGTTTAGCCTCCTTTGATCTGAAACAGATCCTCAGCTTTTGTCTGTCTTTCGTGGCACTGACGTTTTGAAGAGTGCAAGCCAGTATTTTTGTTGAGTCTTCTCAACTTGAGTTTATCTGTTTTTTTCATGATTAGATTCAAGTTACTACACTCTTAGCAGGAATATTATGGGTGATGTGTGTTCCTCTCTGTGCATGTGCATCGAGACGTACGTGACGTCACGGATGAGTTCTGTCCGCCGGATTCCCTTCGTAGCTCATGGGTGATCTGGAGGGAGGTATTTGAGACTGGAACTATCCTGTTCCCCAACAAACTTTCACCCACTGATTTTAGCATTCATTGATTATTTTGTTTAAATCAGTAATTATTCTAGTAGTTCCAAATGATGATTTTCTAACTCTCTTGTCATTCCTTCTGTATTTTTTTGTTGGTCTGATACTTTTTCATAGAAGTATTTCTTTATGGAGTTGTCCTAAATGAATTTCATAAAATGTCAACTGATAGGATTCGAGATTCTGGTCCTCCCCCCCAACATTTTACTAAGAAAATGTTCAACATGCAACAAAATTGAAAGCATACTACAGCTACCCTTAGATTTGCCAGTTTAACCGTTAGCTGTATTTGCTTTATCAGTCCTTCTGTTGGTATGTGTGTGAGTTGGCTGCGCTTTCTGAAAGTGTGTTGCAGATACCATGACACTGTATCCCTAAATCCTTCAGCATATATATTCTACAAATAAGGGTGTTTCCTGTATAACCACAGTAGCATTAGCTCACCCAGCAAGATCAATAATTCCTTAATATCTTGTAACATCCAGTCCATGGTAAAATTTCTGCAAGATTTTTTTTTTTGAACCACGATCCAATCTGAGATTCATGCATTGTCCTTGATTTCTCTTTAGTCCCTTTTAATTTAGAACGGCTCATTCTCGTACTTTTCTTTTTGGTCTTAATAACATTGTTGTTTTGTGAATTATCCTACATATTTGTAAAGGACATACTTTTTTTTTTGGCCATTAGCAAGTAATCCATGGAGTACTTTTTTGTACCACATGAATATTCTGTTCCCTAGTAACTTTTCATCTAATGGTTTTAGTATCCATTGGTCATCTCCCTCTAAATCAGTTTACGTTCATTCATATAGTGCAGAATTCAAGAGGTGCAGAGTGGTATATGGTGAAGGGTCTTCCTCCCATGAGGCAGCCACTGATACATCAGTTTCTTTTGTTACCACGTGTATTCTTCTTGAGATGCTTTACATATGTGTCTCTTCTTTCCATCGGTCCTGTATACAGGTAGTTGCTATACACACTGTACTGAGTCTTGAGTTTTTACCTTAACAATTTCTCATGGAGATTATTTTGTATCAGTACATTGTGAATTTCCTTATTCATATTTTATAGCTGTGTGGTATTCTGTTGTAAAGATGTGTCATAATTTATTTAGCCAATCCTCTATTTACATTATTTTAATCTTTTACTTGTAAAAACAGTGCTACAGGAATAATATGATATGTCTTTTGTGCATAAAGGTATACATTTTGTACATCTGTAGGATAAATGACCCACAGAGGGGTTGCTGCGTCAAATACTGTGCACGTTTGCAGCTTTGACAGCGTTGACTGCACTAATTTGCGCTCCCACCAGCACTGTAGGGGAGTGTGTGTTATTAAATCGCCCGGTCTTAGTGAAGTTTTAACTTGCATTTCTCTTATTATGCGTGAGGTTGTGCGTATTTTCTTGTGCCAAGAACTCATTTGTATTTTTTTTCTGATACAGTGTTTTTAAATTCTGGATTTTGTATAACTGCTAAGGATTTAACGTTTTGAGGCTGTATTTTACAGATATTTAAAGCAAGACGAGACATGGTATAGAGGTTAAGATTGTGAACTCTGGAGTCTTAGGTTTATATCTTGACTTTGCTACTTTCTAGCTGTGAGACCTTAGGCAACTTATCTCACGTCTCATCGTCACAGCTTCCTCATCTGCAAAATTTGTTAACTTTTGGTATGTAGTAAATCAGATAATACAGTGAAGGCCCTTCCCTGTGCTTTCCTAGAACACAGTGCCTGGCGTGCAATAAGATCACAGGAGTGTTAGCTATTATTAGTATGCATTTGTTTAATAATTGCTATATTTAGAATTATGTAAAAATAATACTAGTTTTTTATTAGTAATAGAAATGAAGGAAATAGACTAAAATATTACAGTAATTAACTGGTGCTGGGAGAGTTGTGGGTAATTTATTAAAAATTTTCTAGTATCTAATTTTTCTGTAATGGGAATCTATTTTATAATAGAAAAATATGGTATATATAATCTTTTTTTAGAAAGGAATTTTTTTCAGGTCTATTGAAATATAATTGACATAGCACTGTATAAGTTTAAGGTGTATAGCATAGTGACTTAACATACATACATTGCAAAATGATTACCACTGTAAGTTTAGTTAACATCCATCACCTCATATAGTTACAAAAAAAGTGTTTTTTCCTTGTAATGAGAACTTTTAGGATCTACTCTCTTAGCAAGGTTTCTGTATACATTACAGCAGTGTTAACTACAGTTGTCATCTTGTACATTATATCCACAGTACTTATTTATCTTCCAACTGGAGGTTTGTACCTTTTGATCACCTTCATCCAGTTCCCCCTCCCCCAACCCCAAGGCTCTAGTAATCGCAAATCGCATCTCTTTTTCTATGAGTTTGGTTTTTTTTTAAAGATTCCCCATGTGAGATTGTACAGTATTTGTTGTACTCTGTCTGACTTATTTCATTTAGCGTAATGCCCTCAGGATCCATCCATGTTGTCACAAATGTGGTATGCATTATTGTTAAATGATGATTAAAATACCCCTTCCTCTTTTTCCATTAAAGACAGAGAGTGCGTGGGCTGAAGAATACTCTGAAAAGAAGAAAGGGTCTCACAAGCGGTCAGCGTCCTGGGGCAGTACAGATCAGCTGAAGGAGGTCAGGAGGATGCATCCATGGAAGTGGGTGTGGAAATTGGATCCCTTCATGGGCTAGTTCCTTAAAGTTGTGGGCTTCAAGGATTTGTGAATTTCCGTTTTTTGTTTTTTTGATGGTTGTCTTGTTTACTTGAGAAACAACAGCAGAAAAAGTTATGATGTTGATTGGGTAGAGATTTGAGTGGGAAAATGCACACATTACTTACCTGATTATGTGTTTTTCTTTGTCCTTTTTTAAAATTGAGAGTCCCTACCTGTTAATATAATAAAACATCAGATGTATAAAATTGTAATGATAGAACAAATTCACCTTTATTATTTCTATATATAATGGTAGTATTTCTGAAATTCAGTAACCTAGTATAACTGGGTTGATTATGGCCCTATGCTCTGATTACCGTTTTCTGTGCCTGTAATTAGGGTATTTGCATTTCATACGTAAAGTAGAAATAGAAAAATTCAGTCAAGGATAATATGGGATATTGATTGAAATTTAATTTGTTATTTAAACATTGTATCTGCGAATGTATTTCATGGCTTGAATTGATTTTTTAATTACTGTTTAAGTTTTGGAGCTATTGAAGATTAGGTGTTTGAGAAAGAAATCTGAATCTAAAATGTGACTCCTTGTAAGGGCAGTGAGAGAGTAATTATCATTATTTTTTAATTCTTTGTAAAAGCTTTAATGTAATTTATTCTAAATGCCAAAAACTTCATTTATTCAGTACTTTGGAAGCTTGAAGGCTCAGAACAGTGTTGGAAAATAATTTTGTTTTTCTTTAAAAGAAGGATACACATGTATGCACAAACATTTGTATGTGTGTGTATATATATAAATTTTGTATGGTAAATCAAATTTTGTGATACGGTTTTAAGACCAAAAGAGTTAAGGGTAAATTTTACTTGTTCTTGTTAAGTGAGGATATGTTTTGTGTGGTGTGGAAAACACTCTGACGCACTTGTTTTTCCCCTTTTCAGATTGCAAAACTACGCCAGCAATTGCAGAGAAGTAAACACAGCAGTCGGCATCATCGAGATAAAGAAAGACAGTCTCCATTCCACGGCAACCACGCGGCTATTAACCAGTGTCAGGTAGGAGCTCAGACACCACAAAGTCCAGGCAGGCATTTGTTGCTTTTCTGATGATTTGTTATTTCATAGGTAACTGTTTAGGACAAAAATGTCCAAAAGCATATTTGAAATAGCGATTGAGTACTGAATCTCAGCCTTCATAAAAAACCAGAAGATTAAGTTGACAAAATATTTTCTTTTGGTGACCTGTGGTGTGGCTTCTGGGAGACATAGCTAATTAGGTATTTGATTTACTGTATTTTTGTCTTTATCAATTCTGTATGTTGGAGGCGTAATAATAGAAAGAGAGAAGCACTGGCTCTGGAGCCCGAGCCCGGATGGGTAGCCTGTCTGTGTCTCATTCTCCTCATCTGAAGGCTGAGGGTGTTAGTGACGCCTGCCTCAGAAGGTGCCTCAGTGGAAGGCCTTCAGCTGCTTTGGTTTCTCCGTAGAACCCTGTGAACTGCTCTTGATGGATGAAATTCTGATGGTTGCCAAGTGTGTATGGATTGTTTTCACGAGAAAGTATGGGTAGAGGTATATATTTTTTCAAACTAATTTGTCCTAAAATATTGATACATGGGTCAAATTTGATTTCACAAATTTGTAGTTTGGTTGTAGTTTCCAATAGCTTTTTTCCATATATAAGGTATTTTAATTATAGAATATGAATATACACTAATACATTTAAAAATCTAAACAGCCTGGGTTTATATCTGGAGAAACAGAAAGTGTAAAATTGGCAAAGTAAGAAATGAAAAATTTGAACAGACTAATAACTGTCAAAGTTGGAATACTGCTTAAAAACAAAACCCTCTCACTCTCAAAAGGCTGCAGACCAGATGGTTCTGCAGGTGAATTTACCCCCCTTCTCTCCCTCCAGTTTATCCATAGATATTTCATATGTATTTCTAAGAGATGAGGCCACTTTTTATGCCCAACCCATGTTTTACTCCAAGTAGAATAGGGCTGAAGATTAAGTGATGGGTTTTAGGAGTTTATAAGTTGAAGTGATTTTTTAAAAGTTGCATTAAAATCAGCAAAGTAGTAAAGTTATCCAGAAGTTCCCTTTTTTTCCCTTGCAAGTTGAAATTGCTTGATGAAGCTTATTGGAGTTGGCGTGAAGTTCATGTTTGTTTAATTCTAAAACATCTCTTGGCAGAGAAGGTAAGGACTAGCAAATAGAGTAACTCAAAGAATAAATTCAGGTAGCTGGAGTTTTGTGCACTTGACACCCCAAGCATCTCGACTGCTTGGCTCATTTTATTGAGTGTTCATAGCCAAGCAGAGATAAGGCAACGTGCATTGTGATAGTTGTGACAGCGGTTTTCGTGTTTAATTGGAACTTTCAGACTATGGACATGAAAATATTATTAAGTTGCGGGAATGGCTTTGTTTTAGTAGGTTCTCTCTCTAGTGGAGAAAAGTACCATTTTGAGATATATTTACTTTTGAGGCCTTTCCTCCAACCAGATCACATTTATTAAACGTCTGCCATATGGCTGGTACTGTAGTATTCATTAGGGGATGCAATGTTAAATGAAATATTGGGCTTACCTTCCACCATGTCTCAGATAAATATAAGTAAACAGTGATTATTACAGTGTAATGAGTGTGTTGATAGGGAAGAGTTTGAAGTGCTGTAGAAGGGTTGTTTATCCTTGGACTGGCTATGGAACCCTCTAGAAAGGCTTCTCAGAGAAAGTTGTGTCTAAGTTGATCCTGAAGGTTAAGTAGGATTCATCCAGCCTTCCAGAGGTGGGAGAAATCATGGCTCCAGGTAGGGATAGTAGTAAGAGATTAGGCTGGAGAGGTAAATAGCAGCCAGACCTGAAAGTCTTCATGTCTCAGTTGTTAAGAAGCTTGGGCTTTGTCCTAGAGGCACCAGGGAACTATTTTTTTAAATGCAGGGCATTGAGGGGCTGGCCCCGTGGCGTAGTGGTTAAGTTTGCATGCTCCACTTTGGCAGCCTGGGGTCGCAGGTTCAAATCCCAGGCACGGACCTAGCACCGCTCGTCAAGCCACACTAGGGCAGCATCCCACATAAAATAGAGGGAGACTGGCACAGATGTTAGCTCAGTGACAATCTTCCTCAAGTGAAAAGAGGAAGATTGGCAACAGATGTTAGCTCAGGACCAATCTTCCACGCAAAAAAAAATACAGGGGATTGATATGGGATCAGATACACATTTTATAATGTGCATTATGAGTTCAGAATAGAGAATGAATTTGCGAGAGGACAAGGTTAGAGGCAGGAAAACCATTTCAAAAATGAATAGGATTTATAATCCAAGTAAGAAGTGATGGTGGGCTAAGTAAGGTAGAAGGTGTGGAGCTGGAGAGAATGGACAAATCTGAGTGATATTTAAAAAGTGCTAATTAATAATTGAACTCTGTGTAGTACTTACTATATGGCAAGCACGCTACTCAGTTTTCTTGTTTTTTTTTAAAAAAAAAGATTGGCACCTGAGCTAACATCTGTTGCCAATCTTCTTTTTTTTGTTTCTTCTCTCCAAAACCCCCCAGTACATAGTTGTATATTTTTAGTTGTGGGTCCTTCTAATTGTGGCATGTGGGACACCCTCTCAGCCATGCCTGATGAGCAGTACCATGTCTGCGCCCAGGATCCGAACTGACGAAACCCCAGGCCACCGAAGCAGAGCGCGTGAACTTAACCACTCGGCCACGGGGCTGGCCCCTCATTTTTTTGTATATATTATTAGCATTTAGCCCTCATCTTTGAGGTCGGGATTGTTATTACCCCATTTTACAGAAGAGGAAGTTAAGGCCCAGAGAGGTCAGGTATCTTGTTCAGAGTCATATGAGACAAAGCTGGGATGCTAGTCCAGGCATTATGACTTCACAGCCTGAGATGTTAAGCTCTATGTTAGCTGATGGTTGATGAGATGGAAGTGATGGAGAAATAGAAGTAAAGGATAATACCAGTTCTAGCCTTTAAAACATGATTCTAAAAATATATCTACCTACCTTACACCCGCCACATACAAAAGTAACTCAAAATGAATCAAAGACCTAAATGTAAGAGCGAAACCTAACAGCTCTTGGACGAGCACGTGGGCGTACGCGTGGTGTCGGATTAGGCAGTGGTTTGTTAGAGGTGATGCCAGAAGCACAAGCAACAAAAGAAAAAGTAGGTAAGTTGGACAGTATCAAAATTAAACTTTTGTACTTCAAAGGACACCATCAAAAAAGTGAAACGACAGCCCACAAAATGGGAGAAGATATTAACAAATCCTATATCTGATAAAGCACTTGCATTTAAAATATGTAAAGAACTCTGGCAGCTCAGTAATAAAAAGACACACAGGCTAATTTAAAAATGGGCGAACGATCTAAATAGTTCTCCGAGGAAGATATACAAATAGCCAATAAGCACGTGAAAAAGATGCTCAGCATCCTTTGTTGATAGGGAAATGCAGCGCAAGATTCCAGTGAGATACTGCTTCGTACCCACTAGGATGGCTAAAATTATAAAAGACATGACAAGTGTCACTGAGCATGTGGAGAGATTGGAACCCTTGCGTATTGCCGATAGGAATGCAAAATGGTGCAGCCACTCTGAAAAGCAGTCAGGCAGTTCCTCAAAAGGCTAAACATAGAGTTACCGTATGACCCAGCACTTCCTCTCTAAGGTCTGTACCCAAGAGAATTGAAAACCTGGTTGCATAAAGACTTACACAAATATTCATAACAGCATGGTTCGCAATAGCCAAAATTTGGAAACAACCCAAATGTCTGATGAACCGATCAAACAATGAATGGGTAAATAAAATTGGTATATCCATACGTGGAATATTATTCAGTCATAAAACGGAATGGAGTACTGATACATGCTACAGCGTGGGCCAACCTCTGAAACGTTATGCTAAGCGGAAGGAGTCAGGCACAGAAGGACGCACTCTATGATTCCACTTATATGAAACGTCCAGCGTACGCACAGCCGTCAACAGATTGTAGGCTGGTGGTTGCCTAGAGCAGGGAAAGTTGGGGGAAATGGGGAGTGACTGCTCATGGGTGAGAGATTTGTGATTCTAAGATGGGGTGATGGTTGTACACTTCTGTTCATTAACCATTAAAAAAGCAAAAGTTGTACACTTTAAATGGGCAAATGGTGTGGTATGTGAATTATTTTTCAATAAACTGTTATAAAAAATATCTACCAACTTAAAAAACAAATACGTAAAACACAAATATAATTGTCTGTGAATAATGAACTAGATTAGACAGTAAAAAAGGACCCAAAAGTCACCTGGGAGGGCATGAACAGTGCAGAGGACGAGCGCGGTGGCCCTGAGGTCGCACTGCCCAGCTGCAGCTCTGGGTCCTGCGGGTTGCTGGCTGTGTGAAGTCCCCCTGCTCTGTGCGTGGTAATGTTACCTGTTTGTTGTGTTGTCCCGAGGGTTCAATGGGACAGAGTGTTGTAAACACTGAACGCACTTCTGGGCACATAATTGCTCAGTAAATCTTAGGCTGTTTGCGGTAGCACCTTAATATTAAGAGAAGTAAACTAGTTTGTGTTTTCCACTAGGCTTCTCTGCCAATTTCATATTGACCTTATTTTTTTAAAACTTTTATTATTATAGAAGTATTTACATGCCTATTACAGAAATTTTAGAAACCAAAAAACATCAAGTAGGAAATTTATATCTCAGTAAAGGTGTTACTTTTTTTTAAGTCAAATAGAAAAACATCATCCAGAGTTTGACCCTCTGTAGAGCTATTCCTGACATTTTTCCTTCTCTTTTTTCCTTTGCATTTCTTTCTTGTTGAGCTCATACCGTCTGTTGTACTTTATTATAATAATTTTTTGTATTTAACATGGAAAAATGTTTATATTATTACAAGTGCTTCAGGAACGCTTTTGATGTTTCAGATTCTGTAGAGTATTTCCCTAATTTTAGCTGTTTCCTTGGGTCCAGTTTCTGTGCGCTGAAACCTTTTTCTATATTTATACTTTTCTAGGCATAGATTTTCCTTTATTTGTTTGAGAAGTTTGAATATTTGGGGTCTTGATAGGCTTTCCAAGTGATTGCAGTTATTTGTGTGCATTTCATGATATGTAGAGGGTTATTTTTACTGGGAAATTCCTTTAGCGTCCCTTAACAGGCAAGGGACAGTGCTGCTGGTGTAGTCAACAACCACTGGTTAACCAAAGATCTTTGTCTTGGGCTTACAATGGATTTATTACAGTTAGAAAAGAATTCCCACATACTTTTTGAGTGGTTCTTTCCCTGGAAGTTCAGGGGGAACTATTTGTTGTGAAGAGTAAATGCTGCCAAGTTTCTTAGAAGAGAGACTCGTTCACATGTCAGTGGTTTCCAAAATTGACAAAGCCCTCACGGGCTTAAAATGTCATATTTTTAAGGAGTATTTCAAGAAATATTCTCATTAGAAGATATAGCCAACACATTGCAGAATTGTTTGAGTTCAGCATTGTATAGCTTACTCTTGATATTTTGGGGGAATAGTCTGTCTTTCTGTGTAGAATATAAGTGTGTGTTGTGTCTGCACATGTTGGCTTTTTGTCAGATAAACTTTAAGAGATAAAGGAAGAGCATTCTTTAACTTTGTTTTTGTGAAGTATCTGGGATAGATGTGACTTTGTTCCAACAGGAAGAACAGAAAATGCTGAGAAATTGGTTTGTTTTACCTGAACATAGTATTTATTATAGTTTTTATTTGAAGAAAGAGGGAACCAAAAGAAATAGAACTAAGCCTTTCAAGACATGTGGGTCAGGTTGTAGTCCCATAATTTTCTATTTGTAAATTCACAGAATAATTCTCCCATTCACCTCCTAAGAATCCCATCATTCTTATCTTACGGCCACTGTGTGCTATCTGGAGTTAGTTTAGCTGACACCAGGTTATATCAGATTTAAATTTTGATAAATACAGAGTGTCAGTGAGCTGAAGTTTTGTTTTCCATCTAGTACTGATCGATGATGCTGACGGCGCTTCAGCCCCCAGCAGGGCGGATGTAGAGTTGTTACCACGGCTGAAGCTGAAGCGGTCTGACAGGAAGTGTTCAGAGGCCGTGAACTAGACCAAGAGAATAGATAGAGTCTTTGGTGTGGCAAAGATTTTCATCAAAAAACAATTTTGGAAATGATATGTTAGTGCCTGAAAGATCTACACTCAAAGATCTGGCTCAAAGATTTGGATTTGAAAAATTTTCTCTATAAAACACCTATGTAATATCCAAACTTAAGATTTTTCGTGTTCCTTCCTTTGATAGTGGATACTGAGACTAGAAAACAGGACAAAAAGAAAAGATGGACGTGAAAAGGCAATAAATAGGGGCTGGCCCCGTGGCCGAGTGGTTAAGTTCGTGCGCTCCGCTCCAGGCGGCCCAGTGTTTCGTTGGTTCGAATCCTGGGCACGGACATGGCACTGCTCATCAAACCATGCTGAGGCAGAGTCCCACATGCCACAACTAGAAGCACCCACAACGAAGAATATACAACTATGTACCGGGGGGGCTTTGGAGAGAAAAAGGAAAAAATAAAATCTTTAAAAAAAAAAAAAAAGGAAATAAATAATATGAGAAGTTTGAGGGTATGGAGATAAGATTAGGGAACAGAGGGATTAAAAAGGGGGAACATTAGAAGGCAGTATATGTAGAAAAAAATGATACTTGAAAAAAATTGTGAAAAGACAAGAAAGGATTATTTTAAGAATAAAATACGTAGTAGGGAAAACACACACAAAAATTGAGAGGCTGGCCCTATGGCCAAGTGGTTAAGTTGGCACGCTCCGCTTTGGCAGCCCAGGGTTTCGCTGGTTCAGTTCCTGGGCGTGGACATGGCACTGCTCATCAAGCCATGCTGAGGCAGCGTCCCACATAGCAGAGCCAGAAGGACCTACAACTAGAATATACAAATATGTACTGAGGGGCTTTGGGGAGAAGAAGAAGAAGAAGAAAAGAAGACTGGCAAAAGATCTTAGCTCAGGTGCCAATCTTTAAAAAATAAGTTAATTAAATAAATTAAATGACTGCTTAAAAGGAAAACATGGTAGCCCCTGTTTACTGGGCATCCATCATTGTGGGCCGGCACCACGCCGCGTGTCCTCTCATTCCTCTGCAGAACTGCTCTGAGGTGGGCCTCGTGCTCCCCTCTCACATGCGAGGACAGTGAGACTCTCGTCCCAGGATAACCGGGCAGGGAGGAAGTGCTGCCCTCCACTCCAGATTGAAGCTTCCTTTTGGCTTTTTTCTCGCAAATTTCTTGGATTTTCCAAGAATGGCTGTGTTTTGCTTATTTCTTTAAATTTTTAATTATAAAGGTGAGCAGGAATGGAAGAGGAGAAATACTTTGTAACACTTTACTTTCTGCTTTAACACTAAGTAGTATATCAGATGACAAGGTTGTCCCTTGAATGGAAACTAGTGATAATTGATTAGAGGCCCTGGTACCTTTGTCTGGTTGCCCTCCTTCCCCTGAAAGTGAGGTTTTTCAAAGAGACCTCCCTAAGGGAAGGACAGGTTCATCACATTTCTTTACGAGAGGATCTTCTGGCACCCTGTTGCTGTTGACTTTGGCAGGTACCTCTGCGATTCTTGTTTCATATTTTGAGTATCTTTTCAGGAAACCAAGTAACATACTGTAGTTATATTATCAGTTACTTCTTTTCAAAAGTAATACTGTGCCAGTGGAAAAAAATTTATTAAAAAAATTAGAGGTAGGCTTTGGAAAAAGATTAAAATGAATTATATCATTTTCTTTCCTGAACAAAGCATATTAAAATCATTGCAATGAAAGTTTAAATAATGAAATTTCACAGGAAAGCTATTCTCATTTCTACAGTCTTGCTGCTATATATGGACATTGGAAGTGACTTTGTTTTTCTAACCAAAATATTCTTTTCTTTTTTTCTTTTGATAAATTGCTTCTTTTTTTGTTTCTTTCCTGGAATATAGATAATTGTGCCATTAGAAGACTTTGAAGTTATGTTCTGAAGTCTGAACTCTGTTACAGTCATAAAAGAATTTCTGAGATCGACATTCTTTTACTATTTTCCTTTATTCCTAATCTCTTTACAGTCCCTCATGAATGTGAATAAACTTCTGAAATTCTGTCTTGATTGTCTGGAGTTTTGACTTTATATTTCACGTGTATGAGGGAGAGATTTAGTTACTCACACTTTTTGGGAGGCCATCAACTTTATTTTGATTTATTTTAAAGTTACTCATGTTGAGTGGGAGTGTGCTTCAATTTAGACAATTACAAGGCAATGTTAACCTCTCTTGTCCCTCCTCCACCGCTCTTTCTTAAGGCTCCTGTTCCAAAGAGTGCACTTATTCCAGTGATCCCCATCGCCAAATCTACAGGCTCCCGGTTCCGGAATAGTGTGGAAGGACTGAATCAGGAGATCGAAATAATAATTAAAGAGACCGGGGAGAAGGAGGAGCAGCTCGTAGTGAGTAATCGGGGTCTGCAAGGCACCTCAAACGTTTACTCTTCTAATTAGGAAGAACTTTGTCCTTTTGTTTCCCATGTTCAGTTAGGTTTCTTCCTTCTTGAGGGAGAGTGAAAATTTCTCTCTTTTGGAAAACTTTGACCTTGGCAAGTGCACGAAAAGTTTTTATATCTATATCTCACAGAGACAACGGATGTAACTTAAACTTAGATCTTTGAACAGAAACTATGTTTTTATCTATATTTAAAAATCATTAGACAGGTGATACACTTTTCATTTGCTGTAACTCCATTTAACAAAAGTTTAGCTTACTAATCTGTTGGGGAGGGAAGGATATGACATCTTATACTTTGTAAGCATGAATGTACCTGTTCTATTGTTTGTCAGTTACTGTTTGGTTGACCGTATCATGAAGTGCAATTCTGCTTGCCTATAATACGCAAAAGAATGTGTGTTCTACTAACTGTAACACGCATCAGAATGAGTCATATGTAAGACACAGTGAGAAAGTTTCCTGTTTGTGTTTCAGACCATATCGCAGGGTGTATTTAAGCTTTCATTCTTCAGTGAAAGAGAAATTGGGGAGTTTGAAGTAGTATTTTATTGGTGCTTAAGATCCTCTCCCTTAAGATTAAAGGTTGGTTTAGTTAGAGGAAACACCACTTCCCACAGCCTCTCCTCCCTACTGCATGATGGGGAGCCCTTCCCTGATAAAGTAAAGATAAACGAACCACAGGCGGACGGGGAGCTGGTTCCCTGCTGAGTGAGCCACACAAGCTTTCCTCTATGTTCCCCTTGATTTCCCCCTATAGTTAGCCCTGCTCTGGTTAACTTTTCCCTCATTTAGGAAGGTTTCTTTGAAAAATCTCTTTCAGGGGGAAGTGGGCAGGGGTGGAAGGTAACAGGGCCTGTCATCAGGTATCACTAATTCGCACAGTGGATGACCTTTTCTAATGTGGAACCTAGTGTTACTCTCAGTTTCTCCTCTTTTACCGCGGTGCTTCTTTATAACTTTAAAAATAATATCGAGCACATGAGGATCAACTCAGTGCAGAGCATCGCTCAGCAAGCGTTGGCCGCCTGTCGTGTACGAGACCCTGAGAATACGGAGTCTTTGCCCATTGCCTGGTGGGCAAGTCAGATCAGACTAGGGTGTCACTAATGGAGCATCACAAAGGCTTCTGTTTCGTAAGGCCTAATATGTAGGGGATTTCTGATTTGTGAGTCATCTGGAACAACAAGGGAAAGTTGACAGTGGGTGCAGTGGACATTGGGTGCGTTTCTGGCTGAATTTCAAAATCAATAATACGCATACATATGTTTTAAAAATTTTTTAACAGCCACAAGATATTCCCGATGGCCATCGTGCACCTCCTCCCCTGGCTCAGAGAAGCAGCAGCACACGCAGCATCGACACGCAGACCCCCGGTGGGGCGGACAGGGGAAGCAACAACAGCAGCCGCTGCCAGTCTGTGTCCCCCACGTCATTCCTCACCATCTCCAACGAGGGCAGCGAGGAGAGCCCTTGTTCAGCTGACGACCTGCTCGTGGATCCCAGGGATAAAGGTAAGATGCGGGAGGAACTTGTGATGAGAAGTGAATAATACCACCTATTTCATTGTTCATTCTATTCCTTTTCTAGCAGAAGACACACACGTGAGGCTACTAAGATAATTGCTTGGAGATGTATTTGAAACATAGATTTAAAAAAATTGGTGTGTAAAACAGTAGATTTTACTGTGGTGCCCATGGGGTGGTCAAGTTGGGTGAGTTTTGTTTGTAAGGTTTTTTTTTGCACTTGTTAATATGAGTTCTTTATTAGTAAGAAACATCTTTTTGGTATTAATGAGATGAACATTGTTCTGAAAAGCACTTTGTTCTCTGATGTCTTAGTTGTCATATTTTTACTACTTATTGTTTTTTAATTGAATGGGAAACCTACAAGTTAGTGTCTTTTAGAATCTATGTTTGTGGTATTTCTAACAAAAATTAAGCTGATTTATATCTATGCAAAAGTGAGTGTTCAAGGCAAGCCTGGAGTAGGAGGTTGGAGGGCTGCTTAGAGTATTAAACGACTTATGCAACTTTAATGACTTGGAGACATAAGCAGTTTGAATATTAATACTAATATTCTTAGCTTTAAAACAAATATATGACTTTTCATCTATCTATATCAGGGCAATATTTTGTTAGTTCAGTCGCAGTTATTTCCTGTACTTGAGAGCAAGAATAAGATACTTATTTGTGAATTCTGTAGCTCTGTTCAATAGTCGTTCATTTAGAACCTCCTACTCAGTGTGTTGAATGTCATAAAATGTCCCATTGTTACAACGGGCCTTTATTGCCAGTCACCTAAATTATTGAGGCTATAGCAAGTGCAGAGAACATAAGATTTTCTGAAGAAGTCACTTCAAACTATGGGCAGTTGTAAAATTTATTATTTGGATCCTATTTTGCCAGCTTCTAGGTTAAATAAAACATGGCTATTCCAGGCCAACACCTCAGACCCAATAAATCTGAACCCCTGGGGCCAGGACACAGGTGCCAGGAGTTGTCGATGCTCCCAGGTGATTCCAGTGTGCACTCAACTCTGACACTCGCTAAACTCAATCCTGTTCTTGGGCCTTGTGTTTCTTGTCAAGAGTCTGCATAATTATCTACTTCTTATACTTATTGTGAGGATTAAAAGGGATAGTGAATGCAAACCATTTAGCAAGCTGCGGGCTTAGCGCTCAGTCAAGTGTACCTCCACAGCACCCCAAGAATTTTAAAAACCGCAGCTGTTAAAATCTGCCCCTTGATTTCCCATACTTTCTATTTTTACTTCAATAACATGTAGGAATCCCATAAATTTTGTGTCCTGGTGCATTTGACTGTAGGAGACTAGTGACTGGTTAGCTTCTCTGAATGTCTTTTATAAGAAACCGGTGCCATAGTGCTGCAGCCAGCAAGGAATCTGTAGCTTAGCTGACACCGTCAGACTGAAAGCTAGGACAGTTGTGTAACATGTCAAGAACTTTAAATTACCGTAGTATGAACTGAGGACGTCAGCACTGAACAGTAATACGAGAGTAAAGAAGTATTCCCTCTGATAGGGTTAATTTGGAAAGATTTCAAAAACCCTGAGCCAGCCTTTGAAGGACGTTTTGGAAAATGCACAGAGAAGGACCTCTCAGGTATGGAGAAGTTCACAGGCAAAAAGGAGGTCTTTCGCATACAGGACGCATATGGCTCTGACTACCTGGAGCAGAGATTGTAACCAGAGGAACAGAGAGATCAAATTTAGAAATTCTAAAGGGCAGACCAAGAATGAATGATAAGCAACCAATGAGGAACTATTTAAGTTACTTGTACAGGGAAGAGTGGAAGTGGCATTTGAGCCTAATTGCTGTGTATGGAATAGAAATACAGTTATGTGTCACCAAATGATGTTTCGGTTAACAACAGTCTCCATATTTGATGGTGGTCCCAGAAGATTATAATAGAGCTGAAAAATGCCTAGTGCTGCCATAAGGTCGTAGTGCGATGCGCTACTCATGTGTTTATGGTGATGCTCGTGTAAGCAAACCTGTGCTGTCAGTCATATAAACGTGTGGCACATGCCGTTGTGTACAGTACGTAGTAATTGGTAATGATAATGAAGGACTGTGTTACTGGTTTATGTATTTACTATGCTATACTTTTTACTGTTATTTTAGAGTGTAGTCTTTCTGCTTGTGTAAAAAAAAGTTTACTGTCCAACAGTATGCCATGTTACTTTGGCAGCAGCCTCATACGTCTTGTGTTTACTGTGTCTCTTGATTGCATCATTTTCTCTTGTACTTGATTTAGTCTTGTGGTGTTGTGTTCATCATGGCCCCTAAGTGTAAAAATCCACTGCTAATGTTACCAGTAAGAGGCCACGTAAAGTGATTGACCTGGAAATGAAATTAAAGTGATTAAGGACTACGAAGGTGGAAAATCACTGATGGTTATTGCTCACCAGTCAGGGGTGTCCTGTTGTACCATAGCTATGATCTTGAAGAACAAGAACAAAGTGACAGAAGCTGTTAAAAGATCTCCTTCGTTGCCTAACAAAGATTCGAGAAGGGCCTATATCAGACGTGGGGAGACTTCTGCTGACCTGGATTGAAGACCAGACACAGAAGCATCTCTGTCAGCACCACGACAATCACAGCCAAGCAAAATGTTGTGATGTTGAAAGAAGAGGCTGGACCGAACTACGGTATTGAATTTACTGCTAGCTCTGGGTGGTTTAAATGATTCAAGAATTGTTATTCATTACATAATGTGAAAGTGAGTGGTGAGTCCGTGAGTACGGATGTGAAGGCAGCTGAAGAATTTTTGGAAACTCTAGATAAGCTGATTGTGGAGGAAAATTACTGCCAGAGCAAATACTCAATATGGATGAAACCTCCCTATTCTGGAAATGGAGCCTGAAAGGACTTACATTCGTAAGGAGGCCGTGTCAATGCCAAGTTTCCAGACTTTTAAGGACAGGATAACAGTCTTGCTTGGGGGGCAGTGTTGCAGGTTACAAATAGAAACCGTTTGTGATCTGGTACAGTGAGACCCTCAGCGCCTTCAAGTATATCAGTAAGCCCACACGGCCAGTGCACTGCAGGAGCAATAAGAAGTCACGCATGACCCAGCCCCTCTTCCAAGATGCCCTCCTGAACTGCTGTGTCAGTGAAATGGAGAGGTACTGTTTGGAGAATGACACACCTTTCAAGATTTCGCTTACTGTTGGTAATGCTCCTGGACACCCTCCTTTCATTGGTGATCTTCTCCCAATATCAGAGCAGTGTTTCTCCCTCCAGATAACATCTCTTTGATCCAACCAGTGGATCAGGGAGTTACGGTAGCTTTTAAGGCCTACTGCCTGAGGAAGACCTTTGCTCAGGCTATTGCTGCAACTAAAGAAGACACTGAGAAGACACTGATGCAATCCTGGAAGGATTACAACATCCATGACTGCATTGAGAGCCTTGTCTGGGGTGATGTCAGCAAGGAGTGTGTTAGTGGCATCTGGAAGAAGACACTCAGGAGCTTTGTGATTTAAAAGGATTTGCCAAGGACGAGGAGGTTGCAAAAATCAACGAGGCTGTGGCTGAGATGGCAGACGACTTAACCTGGGAGTGGATGAGGGTGACGCTCAGGAGCTCCTAGAGGTGGTTCCTGAGGAACTGGCTAATGAGGAGTTGTTGAAACTGAAACAGCTGAACAGGAGACAAGAGAAAAAGAACCCGCAGGAGAAGAAAAAGAAGAAGCCCAAGAAAATTCACAGTGAAGGGCTGAGCAGAAGCTTTTGCAGCCTCAACAAGCTCCTTAAACAGTTTGGAAACGTGGATCCCAACACTGAAAGGTTTTTGTTAATAGAAATGTTCATGATGCGTTATCTGCTCACAGGCAAATCTGTGATGAAGAAAGAAACAAACCAAGCAAACCACCGTGGACAAATTCCTGAAGAGAGTGACACCTCCTCAAGAAGAGCCTCAGTCTTCAGGAGGTGTTCCAGAAGAAGGCACTGTTGTTATAAGAGATGACAGCTCCGTACGTGTTATTGCCCCTGAAGGCCTTCCAGTGGGACAAGATGTGGAAGGAGAAGGCTGATATTGATGATCCTGACCTTGTGTAGGCCTAGGCTGATGTGTGTATTTGCATCTTAGTTTTAAGCAAAAAAGCTTAAAAAGTGAAAAAAAAATTTTAGTTTTAAAAATAGAAAAACATCTTATGGAATAAGGATATAAAGAAAGAAAATATTTTTGTACAGCTGTGCAGTGTCTTTGTGTTTTAAGCTGTGTTTTTGAGGTTTTTTTCCTTTTTCTCTCTAAAGCCCCCTGGTACATAGCTGTATATTTTTAGTTGTCGGTCCTTCTAGATGTGGCATGTGGGACACCGCCTCAGCATGGCCTGATGAGTGGTGCCATGTCCGCGCCCAGAATCCAAACCAGCGAAATCCTGGCCCGCCAAAGCGGAGCGTGGGGCGGAGCGTGGGAACTTAACCACTTGACCGCCGGGCCAGCCCCTTAAGCTGTGTGTAATATTGTAAAAGAGTCAAAAAGTTTTAAGAAATTAAAAAGTTTATAAAGTAAAAAAGTTATAGTAAGCTAATTTGTTATTAAAGAAAAAATGCTTTTTTATAAATTGCGTGTAGCCTAAGTGTCCAGTGTTGATCAAGTCTGCAGCAGTGCACAGTGCTGTCCTGGGCCTTCACATTCACTCCCCACCCCCTCGCTGACTCACCCAGAACAGCTTCCGTCCTGCAGCTCCGTTCATGGTCGGTGCCCTGTACAGGGTACCATTTTTTCTCTTTTACCCCATACTTTTACTGTACCTTTTCTATGTTTGGATATGTTTAGGTACACAAATACTTAGCATTGTGTTGCAGTCGCCTGCAGTCCTCAGTGCAGTGACATGCTGGACAGGGTTGTAGCCTGGGAGCAGTAGGCTGTGCCATGCAATCTAGGTGTGCAGTAGGCCACACCTTCTAGGTTTGTGTAAGTGTGCTCTATGACGCTCATGCAACGACGAAATCGCCCAACGACACAGTTCTCAGAACATGTCCCCATCACTGAGTGACACGTGACTGTCAGGCAGAGAGATAGATCAGTCTTCAGTACTGAGGATAGAGTGATACAGGCCTAGGCTGTGGTGATTGTAAGTGGAAAAAAAAGTCTTATCTATTTTGCATTTAAGAAACATTATCTCAGGGCCGGCCCCGTGGCCGAGTGGTTAAGTTTGTGTGCTCCGCTTCGGTGGCCCAGGGTTTTCCTGGTTCGGATCCTGGGCGTGGACATGGCACTGCTCGTCAGGCCATGCTGAGGTGGCGTTCCACATACCACAACCAGAAGGACCCACAACTAAGATATACAACTATGTACTGGGGGTATTTCAGGAGAAGAAGAAAAAAAAAAATTTGGCAACAGTTGTTAGCTCAGGTGCCAATCTTAAAAAGAAAGAAACAAACGTTACCTCTTCTTTACCAGGAATTGTGTTAGATCCTGGGGTAATGTGGGTGGGTGAGGCACTGTTCCTACCCTCAAGTAGCTCGTGGTGTGGGGGAGGCCAAGGACGATTGAATAGTGTGACGGTGCGGTTACGTAGTGGTACTTCTTAGTAATCCGGTGTGTTGTTTATTGCAGAGAACGGAAACAACTCTCCTCTGCCCAAATATGCAACCTCACCAAAACCTAACAACAGTTACATGTTCAAAAGGGAACCTCCTGAGGGCTGTGAAAGGGTCAAAGTCTTTGAGGAATGCTCGTAAGTATCTCCCCCCTTATTATGCGAATGTTTAAGTTAGTTGATGAATAGTACAGTGACTCCCGTGTAGCCACCACCTAGACTCTGTAGTTAACGTTGTGTGTATTTGCTTTGTCTGTGTGTGTGGTGGTGGTTTTTGCTGAACTGTTTGAGAAAGTAAGTTGCAGACATCATGACACTTAACCTTAAATATAATTTAATATTCGTTTCCTAAATTAACCACAGTAACTCCTCCATAACCATAATACCATTATCACACCAAAGAATACTGACAGTAACACGTAATATCAGCTAATACCCAGTTGTCATGCCTGTTTCCTGGAGGTCCTCAGCGTAGCGTCTGCTGAACCTGTATAGAGACCACATCACACATTGAATTTAGCAGTATATTTATTCCAGATTCTTCCAGATTATTCCAGATGGACCACGGGTCTCACCCAGTGTGATTCCTTCCTTCAAGGATTGAATTCCCTTCAGTTTTTATCTACTTGTGGTCTCCAGTTCTTTAAAACAGTTTTTAAAAATTTTGTCTGCCAATATAGGAAACAGAATTCTGTTACGTTGCAGAATCGTGTTACTGTGATGAAGACATGTCAGAAGCAGAATTTTAAACAGTGTCTCGTACCCTTTGCATGCGATCTTCTGTGCTCGTATGCTTCTGTTGGCTGGTACTCTAGTCAAGTACTCCAATTTTAGACTCAGAATTTGCCCAGAAAGTATTGCAGGCTGGTGTTTCCAGGAGCTCTGGCTCCTGGCTCTGTTGGTGCTGGCTGCAGGGCTGTAGGTGTGTGTGAGGCCGCACACACTAGGTGATGACCGTTATTTGGGGATGTGAGAGAGTTCTTAGCCCTCACCTTCCAGGCTCACTATGGCTGCAAGTCCTAGAGTCGCCCTTCTGGGTTTTTCTCACTGTGAAACCTGAGATACCATGTGGAGATTGTCCAGCCTTGCCCGATTTCACATAGCTTATCTTTTTCCTCCCTTGTGAACATCTTGGAATCATTTTGAAATATGGCATCCTTTTGTTCCTCAATGAGCACCTCCTGTCAGTGCTTCCTGTAACCTAAATTCTGAATAATTTTGCCACACAAAGAACATTGTTTGTGAATCCCTTTAACTTCTCTACTAGGAAATTCCGGCTGTCAGTCTCCGATCTGCTTTTGTGACGTGATTGAAAACTGTTTTAGCAACTGCTTATGTTGTTTTTTTCCCACCATTGTCACTCGAAAAGCTTGACTGGCGCCAGCTGAGAGTTTAAGCAATATTTCCCCAAATCTGTTTCATGGACTCTCTGCATTGTATAATCATCTGAGGTATTAGTCGAAACTACAGATGCGTAGGCCCTGTCACAGGCCTGATGAGTAAATATGGAGGTAGGACCTGAACTATGCATCTTTAACAAATACCTCATATGATTTTTATGCTGAATTTGAAAATGCTGGCTTCGACCTTTTCATGACAGTTCTTAAGAAATGGAGTCATTCTGGGGCCGGCCCCATGGCCGAGTGGTTAAGTTCGCGCGCTCTGCTCCAGCAGCCCAGGGTTTTGCTGGTTTGGATCCTGGGCACAGACCTAGCACCACTCATCAAGCCATGCTGAGGTGGCGTCCCACATAGCAGAGCCAGAAGGACCTACAACTGGAATATAGAATATACAACTATGTACTCAGGGGCTTTGGGGAGAAGAAGAAGATTGGCAACAGATGTTAGCTCAGGTGCCAATCTTTAAAAAAAGAAAGAAAGAAAGAAATGGAGTGATTCTGTTAAGTAAAAATCAAATGGTCCAAATGGACCTGTTTGGAGCCGAGCTCCTTGATTTACTTATTGGTAGTTAAGATTTGCCTCAGTTCAGAGCAGTGCTTTGATTGGCTCAAAACCAATTTGAATTTGTTTTATAAATGACTTTGAGTGAATATTCATTGTGTAGGTCAGTGTCCTGTGGTATCTGCTTTAGACTGCTGCATTTGGAAAATTTCTCAGGACTCCATTTCTGAGCTTCTATCTACTACATTGTTTGTATCTAAAGGAGGGGAAGAAAGCACAGGGCAGATGTGGGGGTCATAGATAGATCAAAGAAACATAGGGTAAACCCTAACGTATGAAATGTGCTATGGCACATCCATCTGTTATTAGAAGGTAAACCTATTCTTTTAAAAACATACATAGGTTATTATGAATTTTACAGGTAGGATGTGTAGCACGCAAAAACCTATTCATTTTTCCACATTTTCATTATGTTCCAAAAAACAAATTCACAGCAGTAACCTGAGAGTGGATTTCTTACAGGTAATTTTAACCTTCTGTCAAAAAAATTACTCAAAGTCTAAAATAATTAGTCTCTTTTTGCCCTAGCTATGTCAGAATTAGAGCAAAACCCACTGGACACACTGGCATTAAAGCAAAGGTAGATTATTGGTCCTAATTAAAAACTTCCCTTATTTAGTCATTCTTTAAAGAATAATTTTCTAAGTCTCTCTTTTGGTTTAAAGGTAGTAACCCTGACCTGAACTGGGGGTTGGAGTGGGGTGAGGGTTGATGGTCTGGTTTCTAGAAATGTATGTTTATTTACCTGAAAGAAAATAGGTGGTTGGACTTGGGCCCAGAAGGGCCGTGACCAGAGTTTGTGCTGCTTTGTCCCCGTGTTCTTTTTGCTCCAGCGCATCCCACCACCGTGCCATGCGCACTGAGTAAGTCCTTTCGAATGAGGTCAGTGCCGTTCCTAACCCCGCCTGATGAGCGCCTGACCTCCCTGACCTGCTGCCCAGATTCTCCGGGCTCTGTACAGCATACAGGTGCCTTTTAGAATGTACGTGACCCTCCCTCTCTCCTTCCCTCCTTCCCGTTACAAGTAACCTGGACCCACCATTTTCTTTGCTGATAATTTATGCCTGAATTAAAAAAGAAAAAATTATGCAAGCCTTTAAAAAAGGATACCAAAGAATTCCTTGCCTCAGTAGGAAAATACTTAGAGTAGTAATGCAGCCTGTCTGTCCATTTTTCAGAGAGTCAGCTAGCAAACGGTTATATCTATTTTGAGACACAATCCTTTTGGAATAACTTTTTAGGGAAAAATAAAATTTTAAAACTAGTTCTGAGATTTTTTTCTGTACATATGGTTCTTAAGTTGGAGAATACTTGGAAGTAATATTAGTACTTGCAGCTTCTCTTAGCATTAGTATAGGTCGTACACCCCAGGGGTGGGTAATGTGTTTCCTGGAATCGGCTCCTGGAAGTTCAGTGTCAGAGGTCAGGAGTGAGTCCTCTTGGTGGGTTGGGATAGTGACTGGAAGAGGGCAGGAAGCGAGGGTTTTGGGTGCTCTTTACTGTTCACGTCCTGTTTCTTGATCTGGGGGCTAGTTACATAAGTTATTGCTGTTTACATTATTTGGTGCAGGATCTGTCATAAGTCTGTTTTCATGAAAGCAGCAGGGAAATTAAAGTGTTTTTAAGATTCTGTCATTGAAAGAATATCAAAGTCAGGAAGTTTATTTGCATTTCAGAAATGTGAGGTTTCATCCTCAAGATCCATTAGGAGCCACATATCTTAAGTTATTTTTAACAAGATAACCTCAAACAATTTAATTAATTAATTAAAAAACTAGGCCTCATTTGGAAGAGGGTGTAAAAATTGATTAGCCTTTGTTTCCAGTATAAGAATGAAGGTTATCTCTAATAATTCTGTCTTCAAAAGGAAATTCAACCATTATTTAATTATAGAAACAACCTCAGTTTTCTGTCTTCTTTAAGGAATTGAAAACCATAATGAAAATAGAGTAGTAAAGATAAAAGGATGTGCACCCTTCTTATCAGCAATGTATGCAAATGCACTTGTGACCCTGACAGTACTCAACGTATTGTTTCCATTGTATTAAAAAAAAAAGATGGTACACCAGTAAAACATAATTTAAATGATGTAATTTCTTTGTTCTTGAATTATATTCATCAGAGCTGTCCATGGGTCATATTTGGGTAGTATTCACTATTGGTCAATAAAATCTGTCCACCCAAAGCATTGTCTACTTGAAACAATGGTTTTTTTGCCCCTACTCCCCAGGTCTGTTGTTGATTCATTCTTTAAAACTCAGCTCAGATGTCACTTCCCTTGGAAGCCGCCGCCGCCGCCGCCTCCTCCTCCTCCTCCTCCTCCTCCTCCTCCTCCTCCTCCTCCTCCCCCTCCCCCCTCCCCCTCCCCCTTTCTCTTTCTTGCCCCCTCCCCCCGCGAAACTCTCCCTCTTCCTCTGTCCACAGGTCATCGCCTCCCTTCTGCCTCTGAACCTTTCATGTGCCATTTTTGTCCCCTCTGTCAGACTCTCTTGCAGGAGTTCTTAACCTTTTTTGTGCTGTGGACACCTTTTTTGTGCTGTGGACGCCTTTGGCACTCTGCTAAAGCTTATGGGTGCTTTGAAGTAGTCCATGACTTCTCTGCATAATGTCTTTAAATGCGTAAAACACGTAAGATTACGAAGGAGACGAATTACATTGAAATCGGTTCTGTCCCCAGTACCTTCCTCCCCGCAAGGACTGACGCATTTAGTCTGTCTCCTTGTAGATTGTTTCGTCTTTGGGTCTCCAGAATCTAGGGCAGGCTTGGCACACTTGGATTTTTATTTTTTTTTATTTCCTTAGGCGAGATGAGAACATACTTTTTTATCATATGATCATATGATCTTTTTCCACCCAAATCTTGATTATTTAGGTTCTCCCACCTTAATTTCTTTTTAATTTTGTGGCACTTGTATGTTACTATAACAATTTAATTTTCCTATATTTTTATTTTCATAGAATGCTATTAACACTAGTATCCTTTTCCAACGATTTGGGTTAATTATCAGGAGCACCGGGAGACAGATTTGGCTGCTGTTAAAACTTTGAAAAGGACTGCCATTAGTTTTATTTTGATTTCACGTTTCTATTATGTTACCCCGAAAACCATCATAGTTAACTCAAACAATTGTTTCAGTCAAAGAGATTTTTAAGTGCACTTGAAGCCAAGTTTAGTCATGCAGTGGTGGAACCTCACAAAAGATGGGCATTGTATGTCATTAAATTCCTTGCCTCCTCCCTCCAAAGTAGCACAGATGTTGGAAAAACCGTGGTAGTGAAATGCCTTTTTGTCTTTTTTTTTTTCCTCCTCCTCTTTTTTCTTTTTTGTCTCTAAAGATTGGCCCTGAGCTAACCTCTGCTGCCAATCCTTTTTTTTTCCTTCTTTTTCTTTCCTCCTCTCCCTCAAGCCTCCCAATACATAGTTGTATATTCTAGTTGTGGTCCTTCTGGTTGTGCTGTGTGGGATGCCACCTCAGCATGGCCTGATGAGCGGTGCCATGTCCGTGCCCAGGATCCGAACCGGTGAAACCCTGGGCCACTGAAGCAGAGCACGTGAACTTAAGCACTCAGCCCCGGAGCCAGCTGCTGTTTTTGTCTTTAAACATCTAGAATTTCTTTTGCTTTAGGGAGTTCTTTATCTTCTTACTGGCTGTCTTAGATCTCCACTGAGATACAGTGTACGTCAGCCTGAGCCACCTGTGTGGTACATGGGGCTCGCCAGGGAACTGAAAGTGGCATTGACGAATGGTGTCCTTCTGGCATTCTAAGATACGTATTTTGAATCATGTGTCTAATGCCATTTTGGTCCAGAGCACTTGAAACTTTTGACATAGCTTGAGTTTTGTATTCCTTTTATGTATCCATAAGTTATCTGTTTAAAAAAAATAATAAAAGAACTTAATTCCAGTATTCTATGACTTAAAAGTTTTGGGTTGTCTGTTCTATGTCTAGGCCAAAACAGCTCCATGAAATCCCAGCCTTTTACTGTCCTGACAAAAACAAGGTGAATTTCATTCCTAAAAGTGGCTCTGCTTTCTGCCTCGTCAGCATCCTCAAGCCGCTCCTCCCCACGCCAGATCTTACCCTCAAGGGCTCTGGTCACAGTCTGACAGTCACTACTGGCATGACAACCACTCTGCTGCAGCCTATCGCTGTGGCCTCCCTGTCTACAAACACAGAGCAAGACCGAGTCTCTCGAGGAACGAGTACAGTCCTGCCCTCGGCCTCTCTGCTCCCGCCGCCAGAACCCATTGAGGAAGCTGAAGGGTAGGGCCCCGGGCTGCCGGCCCTTGTTCTGGGCCATGGAGAACCTCAGATCGCCCGACTCTGATGGCATCGTGCACTCCCAGTTGGCTGCCACGTGCTCCAGCTTCCAGGGATACGTCGTGGGACGGCTCCTGGAGGAAGGCCGCCCCTCTGATGGCCCTGCTCGCTCGTGAAGGCCAGCCCTTGTGCTTGGCCTGCTGCTTCGCAAACGCTGCCTGGAACAGGACGGGTCTCGTTCTTTACTTTTGGACGACCGATGTCACATTGTTTTATGTTTTCAAATTAAACTTCTTTAAAACAAAAAACTGATCCCTGCAAACATGATTCCTGAGGGGAGATGTGAATGATGCTGCAAGAACCATCTTTTATATCAAAACAACTATTTTATAATAACCAATGTTACATTTTCTGAAACGTAGCAAACAGGATGTTCACAGGATTCCTTGGTGGCCTCTGTTTCTTGTTTCCCTTTCTAGATGTGTGTTTTTCTCAGCTCTTTTCAGCTTTGGGACCAAAGGGATTGTTGACGTTTTCCCAGCAATCTTAATGTCACGACTAGGTTCTTCTCCCAGACAAGAATTGATAGGGAAATGCATTGAACAAGTATATACAAAAAGAGATAAAAAGCAATATTAGTACATTATGTGATTTATGTTTTTTGATGTCAGAAGTTTGTGCTTTGGGTGAGATATTTGTAAAACTGCTGTTTTCCTCACTTCTCCTGTGCACATCTCACCGTGTGGTCAGAACAATCACAGCCCGGAGACTAGTGCTTTACTGTGCTCTCACCCATCTTCGGAACTTGGTTTAAAGGTCAGTAAACCGAAAGGAGACTGCCCCGTGTTGACTGCTAGCCAGTAGTGAGGACCCCTTTGGTTTTCTGAGAGACATTTCTCACACAGTCTCCCTTCTTTACCACAGGTGTCCTTCTACCTTTAAGCATCACTGTATCATAGTCCCAAGAGATCCTGAAATGACTGTGCATGGATTTCCTCCTTTGCTTTTGTGATGTTGTCGTCTTGTGGTTTTGGTCAGGGTTAGTCGTTTGCCAGGAGTGTAATCCATTGACTAGCAACCCCTAGTCACAGAATCTTGTGACTGACGTTTTCTTTATGGTGGTTGCACTGAGATCTGTTGCTTAAAGATTTTGCTGATTTTCCCTCCAGTGTTACTCCCGTAGTAGGGAAAACAGGCAAGAACTTTGGAGCATAAATAACAGGAACTTTTGAAAAACCCATACAATTTTGGATTTAGGCTCAACCTAGTAAGGTCACTGCCAGTATCACATGACAGCAGTATTTCATGTCTGGATATGTGGTAGTGAAATTAAGAAACAGCTCTTTGTAAAAATGAGTTTCAGCAAACAGTGTTATTAAAAAGCATCCTTCTAAGATCTTCGTATATGACCTTATGATGCAATAATTTAATGTTCCTATACATATTAGAGGGAGGGAAAATTTAAATACCTGTAAAAGGGGTACAGTTTAGAAGGTTACTAAGTTGATTTGTCCAGACATATCCCATCAGAGAAAGCCCAGTGCTAGCAATACGTCTTCTGGAAGGACTTCTTAGACACCCTGAAAACATCTAAGAAATTAAAAATATGCCCAGTTAAGTTTGAAATGGAGACGTATGTAGGCAAATTGGACACATTCACTCATGTGAGTAAGCCTGCCAGGTTTCTGTTTGTAGGACTGATGCATTTTGGCACCCTTTCCAGCCAAAATGAATTTACTTGGAATTATTAGTGCATTGTGGCTTCTAAATCAGTAAAAAGCTCAGTTTTCAGGCTCTAAGTTTTCTGGTTGGTTGGTTTTTTGGAGAACCTTGGTTCTTTGCCTTCTTTGTTACGCCTTTTGGCTTCACCGCCTCACCACTGCGGACTGCTGTCAGAAGTCTCGAAGGAAAGGGCAGGCACACACCCGGTGAGCTGGTGCGAATGGCAGGAGGAGGAAGTTAAAAATGACGTTTATAAAAACCCTCAGTTTTGGGGTCACCTGAGTTCTGTTAAATCTGTGTTCTTCTCCTTGCCTTATGCTTGCTTGCTTCTCTCTGTCCCTACCAGTCACGAGGGTATTTTACAACTGGAATGCCGCTTCATAAACAGTTTTTCCTTTGACTCTGTTGGCACATTTGTCTGATTCACATCATATATCCTTAATCTAAAGTACTTTAAAATTGGAATGGGAGAACAAGTTTAAGATTCATTATTTACATAGTCTTATACGCGGAACTTCTAATGTTGAGTTGGAGGAGAATGTGAATTTGCAGGTAAATGAATTGTATGGCAACCAAACGTATCACAGCTTTGGGAGAAACAGAGCCTGAGAGTGAAGAGGAAGAGGTACAAGGTGCAGACAGCTCTGCCAGGGCCCCAGGGCTAATTTGTAAGCATCCGAGCTTCGCAGTCTTGAAAGGATGTAACCGTAGGTCCATTCAGCTCTTTCGTTTAACCTGTTGTTCACAGGTGTTTTTTTTTCTTTTAAATGGGTCTCCCCTCAATAGAATACATAATATTGTTTTCTAAAATCACATTCCATAATTATCTTGTTGTTCTGTAGGAAACTGTACAGAAGGTAAATAAATTAGAATAGCTTCGATGGGGATATAATTTAAAATTTTAAAAATTTTAAATAAATGTACTTCATTGCAGTAAAAGAGAGAAATAGGTGGCATGTCTGTTTTGGCAAAAGGAGCTATTCTCTGGTCATTTACTTTGTCAGTCTTGTTACTTTTTACCCTTAAACAATTTCTTCTTTGAGGTGATAAAAATATATAAATTTACTGTTTCTGTTCATGACTAAGTCTATTACTTGTCATGGCTTTTGTGAGCAATTATGTTTCAAAAAATGTTTTGCCTCTTTGATTAAGATGGTGAGCATGGATGCCAGAATTATTTTTTTAACTAGATTCTTCATTTTGTTTAAAATATTTCTTGTAATAAGCTGAGTCAGCCTTCTGGAAGGTGCTGTTGGCAGCTGTGGGATAATTGGTAATGAGAAGCGCTTTTTTTCTTTCTAATGGTTGACTTTTACTGGAGGAAGGTATAAAAAATGGCAGAATTTGTAGACTTCTAAGTCCAAGATTAGGACTGGGTTGTCAAGATTTTCTTTTGTTAAAGGAAATAAAAGAAAAATTGACATTACAGAATTTACTATTTCTAAACTTAAGAATCATTCGTTAATGCTTGGAATTTTGGTGTCTGAAAACTGGACCAGTGGAAGTGCTGAAGATGCGTTAGAAAGCTGAGCGGACTGAACTCCGCCCTTCAAGGTTGAAGTTTGACTCTGCCCAGATCAGAGATAAGCAGAGCAGCCCTGAACAATACTTGTTTATACAGTCCTGTTGAAGAATACAATTGATGTTTTTTAAAAAGTCTGTGTGGTTCATCTCTGTTGAAGCTGTGTAAATCTTTTTAAAATGCAATTATTTTTAATTTTGTTTTTCTAACAAAATTCTCCCAAAAAGCAGCATTTCCAATGGTGATAAATATTGTTACTGTATACTTCTGTATTCCCTGGATCTGAACACTTGTTGCTGCCTCACAAGAAAATAGAACTTTCATGTTAAAAATAAAGTCTGTTCTTCTTGAGGGTATTTTTCCTGTGTACTTTTATGAAGATTGCCTCAAATTCACTTTTTTAAAATTGAGGTCATAATAGTTTCAACATTGTGAAATTTCAGTTGTACATTAATGTTTGTCCATCACCGTATAAGTGTGCCCCATCACCCTTTGTGCCCACCCCCAAGCCCTCTTCCCGCAGTAGCCACTGAAGTGTTCTCTTTGTCCATGTATTTATCTTCCACCCACATATGAGTGAAATCATACAGTCTTTGTCTTTCTCTCTCTGGCTTATTTCACTTAATATGATACCTTCAAGGTCCATCCATGTTGTTGCAAATGGGACGATTTTGTCTTTTTTTCTGGCTGTGTACTATTCCATTGTGTATATGTGTATATATATATATATATATATATATATATATATACACCACATCATCTTTATCCAGTCATTGGTCAGTGGGCACTTGGGTTGCTTCCACATCTTGGCTATTGTGAATAATGCTGCAGTGAACAGACAGGTGCGTAAGTCATTTTGAATTGTTGATTTCAAGTTCTTTGGATAAATACCCAGTAGTGGGATAGCTGGGTCATATGGTATTTCCGTATTTAATTTTTAAAAAAATTTGCTTACTGTTTTCCATTGTGGCTGCACCAGTTTTCATTCCCACGAGCAGTGTATGAGGGTTCCCTTTTCTCCACAACCTCTCCAACATTTCTAATTTTGCCTTAGTGATCATAGCCATTTTAACGGGTGGAAGGTGATATTTTAGTGCAGTTTTGATTTGCATTTCCCTGATGATTCGTGATGATGCACATCTTTTCATGTGCCTGTTGGCCATCTGTTTTTCTTTGGAGAAATGTCCATATCCTCTGCCCATTTTTTGATTGAGTGGTTTTTTTGTTGTTGAGTTGTGTGAATTCTTTATATATTATGGAGATTAACGTCTGGTCGGAAAAACGATTTGCAAATGTTTTCTCCCAATTGGTGGGTTGTGTTTTCGTTTTGATTTGCCTTGCAGAAGCTCTTGAGTCTAATGAAGTGCCACTTGTTTATTTTTTCTTTTGTTTCCCGTGTCTGAGAAGACACGGTATTTGAAAAGATTCTTTTAAGACCGATGCCAAAAGAGTGTACTACCTATATTGTTTCCTAGAAATTTTATGGTTTCCCATCTTACCTTTAAGTCTTTGATTCATTTTGAAATTTATTTTTGTGTATGGCATAAGACAATGGTCTTTTCTTTCTTTCTTTTGCATGTGGCTGTCCAGTTTTCCCAAAACCATTTATTGAAGAGACTTTCTTTTCTCCATTGTATGTTCTCAGCTCCTTTGTTGAAGATTAGCTGTCCATGGATGTGTGGTTTTATTTCTGGGCTTTCAATTCTGTTCCATTGATCTGTGTGTCTGTTTTTGTACCAGTACCATGCTGTTTTGATTACTGTAGCTTTGAAGTCAGGGATTGTGATGCCTCCAGGTTTGTTTTTTCAAATCAGGATTGCTTTAGCTATTTGGGATCTTTTGTTGCCCCATGTGAATTTTAAGATTCTTTGTTCTATTTCCATGAAGAATTTCATTGAGATTTTTATTGGGATTGCATTGAATCTGTAGATTACTTTGAGTAGTGTGGACATTTAAACTATGTTTATTTTTCTGATCCATATGCATGGCATCACTTTCCATTTCTTTATGTCATTTATTTCTTTTAGTAAGGTCTTACAGTTTTCATTGTATAGGTCTGTCACCTCCTTGGTTAAAGTCATTCCTAGATATTTTATTCTTTTTGTTGCAGTTGTAAATGGGATTATATTCTTGAGTTCTCTTTCTGTTAGTTCATTATTAGAGTATTGAAATGCAACTGATTTTTGAAAGTTGATTTTGTACCTTGCAACTTTGCTGTAGGTGTTAATTATTTCTGATAGTTTCCCAATGGATTCTTTAGGGTTTTCTATATTTAAAATCATGTTGTCTGCAAACAGCAAGAGTTTCACTTCTTTGTTTCACTTCTTCATTGCCTATCTGGATTCCTTTTATTTCTTATTCTTGCCTAATTGCTCTGGCCAAAACCTCCAGTACTGTGTTGAATAAGAGCAGTGAGAGTGGGCACCCTTGTCTTGTTCCTGTTCTCGGAGGGGAGGTGTTCAGTTTTTCCCCATTGAGTATCATGTTGGCTGTGGGCTTGTCATATATGGCCTTTATTATGTTGAGATACTTTCCTTCTATCCCCATTTTCTTAAGAGTTTTTATCCTAAATGGATGTTGTATCTTGTCAAATGCCTTCTTTGCATCTATCAAGATGACCGTGTGGTTTTTATTCCTCATTTTGTTAATGTGGTGTATCACAATTGATTTGCGAGTGTCGAATGATTCCTGTGTCCCTGGTATAAATCCCTCTTGATCACGGTGTATAATCTTTTTGATGTATTGCTGTATTCTGGTTGCCAAAATTTTGTTGAGGATTTTTGCATCTTATGTTCATCAGTGATACTGGCCTTTTTTGTGTTGTCTTTGTCAGGCTTTGGTATGAGGGTGGTGTTGGCCTCATAGAATGTGTTAGGAAGTGTTTTGTCTTCCCTAATTTTTTGGAATAAAATCTTCTTTGAATGGTTAGTAGAATTCTCCAGGGAAGCTGTCTGATCCTGGACTTTTATTTTTGGGGGATGTTTTTGATTACTGTTTCAATCTCTTTACTTGTGATTGGTCTATTCAGATGCTCTATTTCTTCTTTATTCAGCTTTGGGAGAGTGTAAGAATCCAAGAATTTATCCATTTTTTCTAGATTGTCCAATTTCTTCGTGTATAGCTTTTCATAGTATTGTTATAACCTTTTGTATTTCTGTGGTATCTGTTGTTATTTGTCATCTTTCATTTCTAATTTTTTTTTTAACCTTTCTCTTTTTTCTTTGTAAGTCTGGCTAAGGGTTTATCAATTTTGTCTGTCTCCTTAAAGAGCTCTTTGTTTCATTCATCTTTTCTACTGTCTTTTTTGTTTCAATTTCATTTATTTCTGCTTGATTTGTATTTGCTTCCTCCTGCTGACATTGGGCTTTGTTTGTTCTTTTCTAATTCTCTTACGTGTAGTTTGAGATTGCTTATTTGGTATTTTTCTTGTTTGCTAAGATGAGCCTGTATTGCAATGAATTTCCCTCTTAGGACTGCTTTTGCTGCCTCCCATATGAATAGATATGGTATGGTATGTTTTCATTTTCATTTGTCTCCAGATATTTTTTGATCTCTCCTTTAATTTCTTCAATGATCCATTGGTTGTTCAGTAGCGTGTTGTTTAGTTTCCACATCTTTGTCCCTTTCTCAGCTTTTTTCTTGTAGTTAATTTCTAGTTTCATAGCATTATGGTTGGAAAAGATGCTTGTTATTATTTCAGTCTTCTTAAATGTATTGAGACTTGTCTTGTTTCCCAGCATATGGTCTATCCTTGAAAATGTTCCATGCGCACTTGAGAAGAATGTGTAATCTGCTGTTTTTGGATGGGGGGTACTATATATATATCTATTAAGTCCCTCTGGTCTAGTTTTTCATTTAATTCCACTGTTTCTTTGTTCACTTTCTGTCTGGATGATCTATCCATTGATGTAGGTGGAGTGTTGAGGGTCCCCAACTATTATTGTGTTGTTATTAATATCTCATTTTATGTTTGTTAATAGTTGCTTTATGTACTTTTGTGCTCCTGTGTTGGGTGCATAGATATTTATAAGTGTTTTGTCATTTTGTTGGAGTGTCCCTTTCATTGTTATATACTGCCCCTGTTTATCATTACTTGTTTTGTCTTGAAGTCTACTTTGTCTAATTATTGTGACACCTGCTTTCGTTTGCCATTAGCTTGGAGTATCGTCTTCCTCCCCTTCATTCTGAGCCTGTGTTTGTTGTTGGAGCTGAAATGTGTTTCCTGGAGTCAGCATATTGTTGGGTCTTGTTTTTCAGTCCATCCTGCCCCTCTTGTCTTTTTATTGGAGAATTCGATCCATTTACATTTAGACTGATTATTGCTTTATGAGGACTTAATCCTGCCATTTTATTGCTTGTTTTCCAGTTCTCCTGCATTTTCTTTGTTTCTCGTCCCCTGTATTTCAGTCTACCAATTCGTTAGACTGTTTTCTATGCTAGTTTTCTTGGTTTTTCTCCTTATTTATTATTTATGTCTCCATTCTACTTATTTTTTTTAGTGGTTACCATGAGGTTTGTATGCAAAATCTTGTAGATGAGATAGTCCGTTTTCTGATAACCTTTTATTTCCTTAGACTAAGCCCATTCAGTCCATGTCGTCCTCCCCTCCTAAGTTGTTTTAGTCACATTTTATTCCATCTTGTGTTGTGATTTTGCAGTTAAAATGACATTATTATATTTGTTTTGGGTGTTTTCCTTCCCTTTATATGTTATACTTGAGTGTTTGCTAACATGTTCTGATGGATAGCTACAATTTTCTGACTTTGTCTACCTGTTTATCTCCTTACTCAGGGCTTTGTAACCCCTTCATTTTTTCAGTTATGAGCGCCTTCTTGAGGATTGCTTGTGGGGGGAGGGGTGTCTTGTGGCAATGAACTCCCTCACCTTTTGTTTACCTGGGAAAGTTTTTACTTCTCCATCATATCTGAAGGATATTTTCACTGGATAGAGTATTCTTGGCTGAAAGTTATTGTCTTTCAAAGATTTGAATGTATCATTCCACTATCTCCTAGCCTGTAAGGCTTCTGCTGAGAAATCCACTGAAAGCCTAGTAGGGGTTCCTTTGTCTAAGTTATTTTCTTCTGCCTTGCTACCCTTAGTATTTTTGATTTGTCGTTGACTTTTGCCAGCTTCACTACTATATGCCTTGCAGTAGGTATTTCTACAATCATGTAGTTAGGATATCTGTTGGTCTCTTTCACTTGCTTTTCCGTCTCCTTCCCCAGGTTTGGGAAGTTCTCAGCTATTATTTCTTTGAACAAGCTTTCTGCTCCATTCTCCTCTTCTCCCTCTGGAATACCTATAGTCCTTATGTTGCATTTCCTAACTGAGTCAGATATTTCTTGGAGAATTTCATTTCTTTTTAGTCTTAGTTCTTTCTCCCCTTCCATCTGAAGCATTTCTATATTTCTGTCCTCAATATTGCTGACTTGTTCCTCCATAATATCTGCTCTATTGTTCAGGGAATCTATCTTCTTCTTTATCCCCTCCATTGTGTTTTTCATCTCCAATATTTCTGAATGGTTCTTTATAGTTTCAATCTCTTTTGTGAAGTAGGTCCTGAATTCATTTAGTCTATCTGCATTTTATTCTAACTTATTTTTTTTACGAGAGCTATTTTGAATTCTCTGCCATTTAGATTATAGATTTCTCTGCCTTCAGGGTTGATTTCTGGGTACTTGTCATTTTCCTTCTGCTCTGGAGATTTAATGTATTTTTTAACACTGTTTGACAGCGTGGCTTTGTGCTTCCGCATTGTGGTAGTATTTGATCACTGCTTCCACCTGTCGCCACTGCGTGGGGGTCAAGAGCTGTGTATTCTGAGCCTGCTGTGATCTGTGGCACAGCTCCCAGGTGCTGAACTGGGGTGCAGGGTGGAGGGAAGGGGCATTTTCTTTCTCCTGCGTGATCTCAGGGGCTTCTTGGTATGTGCTGTCCTAGGGTGTTAGCTTGATGAAGACACCCCCACAATAGCACAGTCACCTCTGTGTGGGGCCTTCCCCCAGGCTGTGAGGGACCTCAGAGTTCGATGGTGTTCCCGCAGAGGCCTGCCGCCCCCTCCCCCCTTTCTTCTCAGAATCCCTTGGTCACTGCCCTTCGAGGAGAAAGAGCAGCTTTGTCTTGTGTCATTCGACTTCCTTGAGTGGGATGCTCCACCACCTCCACCTTCCAACGTGTGGCTGCGTGGGTCTCTCAGACGTCTTCTGTGTTGTGTGGATGTCCTCTGTTGGAATAGGAATGTCCTTTTCACTGTATCTTAGAGGGGAAAGTTTAGGGGGAGAATGCAGTCCACTGTGGTGCTGACATCACCCTCAAATTCAAATTTTATTTCTTTTCAGATATTTAAGCCTTAAATAACATAAATCATATATTCTTTTTCACAAATTGACAGGAAAAGGAGTTTGTGTTAATAGCAGGATATATAATAGTGTCAGATGTTCTTGCTTCTGTCTCACTTGTCTAGAAAGTTCCTGATCTTTTTGGCAAGCCCTAGGCAAACATTAAAATATAAGCAAGTACACTGAAAGATATACATGTTCATAAATAATCCCATACTTCATAGTATGTTGGAGATTTAATGGGGGCAGTTTCATTCTGAAGCACACCTAGAGGGCTTTGTTTCTTTTGTTTTGGTAATTCATTCTTGCAAAACCAGCCATATTCTTCCTTTGTGACAGTAGTTTATATATGCAAGACACTTGTTCATGTGGAGGGGTTTAGTCTCTATGCCCACAACAGAACTAGTCAGATATGCCCTGAGGAAGACCACATGCGGTGTAACCACTGAGAAAGCAGGGACGCCTTTGAAGTGAAGTAAAAAGTCACACAGCTGTCAGTCATAGAAAGTGGTCACCAAATTACTTTCTAAAAAATCATAAAATTTACTTCTAGGGGGAAAAGCCAGAATTTGGGGGGAACAAATGTATATATTTACATTATAGTTTAACACATTATCAAATATAGAGAGAATTCTCAAATTGGCACAAAATTTTGGTTTTTTCCTCTATTTTCCCTCTACTTTTAAAGAAGTTGAGAGAAGAAAATTTTGACCTCAACTGGGTGTTCCTCTCTTCTCCCATTTATTTGATTTTTTTGGTTTTGCTTTGATTCCTTAGTGTTAAATATACCCCCAAAAATGTTTTTAGGTCTGTAATGATCCTTTCCCTTCAATTGCTTTTAAGGAGCTGGGTGTGAAATACAGTGTCTTCCTAGTGGATCCCTGCCAAGTGTACGTCAGTATCAGGGGGTTCTGCTTGCTAAGTTTAGGTGTCCTTCTTGAAGATTGGCACCTGAGCTAACTAACATCTGTTGCCAATCTTTTTTTTTCTTCTTCTTCTACCCCAACCCCCCCACCCCAAGTACATGGTTGTATATTCTAGCTGTGAGTGCCTCTGGTTGTGCTGTGTGGGATGTCACCTCAGCATGGCCTGATGAGTGGTGCCATGTCTGTGTCCAGGATCCCAATCAGTGAAACCCTGGGCTGCCGAAGTGGAGCACACAAACTTAACCACTCGGCCACGGGGCCAGCCCCTAGGTGTGTTTGTTAAATACTTTGTTGTAGACTTCTACTAGAACATGGTATGGTAACACAAATAGCCTTTGTATCTCTTTGGTTCAGTGTTTTTCAAACTTTTTATCTTGAAATGAATTACATGGGTCCAGCCAACATTTTTTTTAATGAAGCAGAATAGAAAATATTCATACATATGAAGAGTATTATTTGTAAAACTTTTGCTAGACACAGAGATCCATACATACTAGATTGTAAAGTGCATTTCTTACTGTGAGTTGTAATCAAAATTATTTGAAAAATACTGCTCTAGCTACAGTTTTTGTGTATGTGTCTCTGGGTTGGTCTGGTATCTTAAATGAGACCGGAAGCTTTAAGACACTGTTGCTACCTGTCTTTAATAAGTATCTCCAAATTGCTGGTTTTGTAAAAACATAAAATACTTGTCTTTTCAGCAGTTTTCATCTTCCTCAAACTGAGAATTTCTCTCTGTATACTCTGTTTGATTTTATCCACTAGCATGGGCCAGTCCTGCTAAATCATTATGTTTTGTGGAAGAGTGTCCTGGAAGCTCTGATGGTGAAAAACCAGGAATCTAACTGTTCATCTCAGTTCCATGCGTCAAGCAATTATTTTTGAGATCATTGGGATGATCCAGAGGAGATGCAGAAAAAGCCCTGGATTTAAGGCCATAATCTGGGTACTAGTTCTGGCTCTGCAGCCTCATGGTCATGGGATCTTGGGCAAAGAAGTCACCTGTTTGAATCTCAGTTCTCTTATTTACGTGATGAAGGAAATGCTGGGGATAGTGCTGTCAGTCAAATGGCTAATGAACATGAAACCAGCTTACCCTATAAAATGGACGCAAACACTTGTCATCATCTCCTTTATATTCTGTTAGGTAAGTTATTTCATTCCTTAGGAAATCTAAGTTTTTGGTCAAGGAAAAGGGTCCCATAAAATTCTTTTTAGCTTGTAAAGTCTAATGTAGTCAAGGATGTTGAGCTGAAATCCTAATAAAAATAGGTAACACTTACTGTTAACTTAGCAAGCGCCAGGCACTTTACTTGTCACTCTTTACCCTAATTCTTACAGTAACCTTATCCAGCCAGTTACTGCTATTTTTACTGTCCTATCGAGGACAAAATTGGAATTAGATTAAGTAACTGATCCATGGTTATACATCTTGGAAATGTCTGGCTTTGAGTCGAGTCTGATGCTAGAACTCCAACTTAACCACAAAGCCTTAGCACTCCTTCTCCTGGCACAGCGACATTAATGAAATACAGTTGTTAATATCACCGCAGATGATGTGCCATTGGGCCGTCGCCTGGTTTGTTCTCCTTTGTGGTCCTCTTTGTCGCTTCAACTGCTGGCAGCTTGGTTCAGAGAGTGAAGAGAAAGTGAGCTGGTTAGACCCCAGTTCCTGGCTAAGGAAGTCAGTGACACGAGTCCTCAAGCCCTCTGGGTTTTAATGGTGCTATAGCTGCAGAAATTCCAGAAAAATAGTTTTTTATAATTTGGGGAGCACATCTTGTAGAGAGGCAGAGAGTGACTTCAATCACATTTTTGGTGGATTTTTTTTTATCTGACTTTTTGAGAAAAAGATGTACAAAACTAATTTTTTAATCTCAATAACTTGGTATACCCATTTCAGAGAAGACAATAACATGAAATCAGCTGGATCACAATTTAATTCATATGTGAGCCCAAAGGTACCACAAAATAACAGAAGGTGTATATAATGTTAACAGTGGTTATTCCTCAATGGTAGGGCTGTGGAGGATTTCTTTTTCTTTTTCTTTTCAGTATTTTCCAGACGTGTATTGACTGATAGGTTGATTTTTTTTTTTCCCTGCTGAGGAAGATTCACCTTGAGCTAACACCTGCTGCCAATCTTCCTCTTTTCGTATGTGAGCTGCTGTCACAGCGTGGCCAGACAGACAACTGGTGTAGGTCCACACCCGGGAACCCAACCCAGCCCGCTGAAGCAGAGCATGCCGAACTTAACCAGTAGGCCACTGGGGCTGGCCCTTTCCAGACTTTTAAATGAGAGGGTATTACTTTGAAACAGGAGAAAGAAAACCTTTTTTTTTTTTTTTTTTAAAGATTTTATTTTTTTTCTTTTTCTCCCCAAAGCCCCCCGGTACATAGTTGTATATTCTTTGTTGTGGGTCCTTCTAGCTGTGGCATGTGGGATGCTGCCCCAGCGTGGCCTGATGAGCAGTGCCATGTCCACGCCCAGGATTCGAACCAACGAAACACTGGGCCGCCTGCAGCGGAGCGCGCGAACCCAACCACTTGGCCACAGGGCCAGCCCCGAAAACAACCTTTTTTTAAAAATCTATATTTATTTCAAAATCTTACCTGTTAGCACCACCCACACCTTTATCTTCTTTTTGTATTTACTCTGGAGATTAAACGTTTTATTGACAGTACTGAGTGAGGAACCATGTCCTGAACGTAAATGCCAAGGACAGTTTTTATTGAACTCTTCAGTCTTCTTTTAAATTTATGTTGGGTCTTTGGAAGTGACCCCTCCTGAGCAGCAGGCGTTTTCCTTCCCATCCTGTTGCACAGGTTTTCTTTGCCATATTTAAACACCTCGCCATGGTATGTTTTAAACACACTACTTTCAATACTGCTGAATTAGCTCCTATTTTGAAGTTTGTATTTCCTTCCCAATTTAATTGCTGTCTCGCAAGACTCCGGGGCTGTTTCATTGCTCCAGGTAAGGAAATGCAGGGTCCTGTGACGTGATGGAAGACACAAATGACTGGATCGATTCTGGCTTCTCTCTGTTCCTGCCTTCAGCAAATCAGGCTAAATACTATGGTTTATATTTCATTGGTTATTACTTCTGGGCTCAAAATTTTGATATTTGCTAGTTTGCATTTTGTTACTGAGTATTTACACAAGAACACACATTCCCCTGTCTTACAGCCCTCTGTATGAAGAAAATCAGAAGGAATCAGTCTCACCGGGATAGTAATTGCCCTGGTTTTATTTCATTCTGTGGTCTCTATCTCAATTCAAATTACCTTCTTACTACTGTGGTCCTGAGGGAAAGGCCAAGTTTTTGACTAGAGAAACAATAATTGGATTTGTATTGAATACTTTAGGAAATAAACTTTTTTTGGATGCCATCTTGTAATCTTTATTAAAGGAGGCTCAGAAAAATAGATACAGCACAGTAAGACTTCTTCTGTTCTTATGCTGTTAAGACCTCTACATTTCCAGATGGTCTATAAAGAGAGATACGTGAAATAAATCTCCATAGTTGAAATACACTTTTTTTCATTGTACAAATGCTGAAACTTATTTTGTTAAAATACAGTTTTTATGTTTCTTCCCATATCAGAGCTATGTTTTACAATTAATGAAAGATTTCAAAAATTACAAAGTGACACCAATCTGATCTTAATATGCCCTGGTGTTCCTGCCTCTCTGTAGAAAGAGAGGCAAATTTTAGTTCTGGGGGCTTTTCTTAAATGTATTATTTGGTATTAACAAGATTCCCCCATTTAATATAAAAAGCATCCATTTATTTTGGAAGAATTGTCCTCAGCCTACCTTTGGTTTAGTTAATTCATTTACTCCCTATTGGATGGTTCATGTGGCTTTAGACAAACAGCACGGATCGCCTTCTGCTCTGTGTTTATCGTGTCCCTCGTTTCACTCCCGACTCAGTGTGGCTGGTCTCCTATGTTAGCAGTGTAGGTGGGAATGGCCGAATTCTGTTTCTGGCCCCTAAATTAGTGATTGAGCTTCAAATAACTAGTGCTGAGAAAACATGAATGGCTGCCGTCATTTTAATAGCCAAGTTGTCAGTGTGCTCTTCACCAACGAGCTTGTTAGACCTGAAGTCCTAGCAGGACTTGATGAGGCAGTTAGTGTTGCTTTTGGGTTATGGGCGACGACGTACTCTGTGTTGAAAGAGAAAATGTTAGAGAAACTAAGAACTGAATAATGAAAATCCTTTGTTTCTGTTTTCCGAGCAGCTTTGCTCTCGGGAGCCTGAGGGCAGGGTCCCTTCACGTTCGTGGTCCGGGCTTCCGGCTCCTGGCTGAGACTGCTGGATCTCCTCTATCCAGGTGCCTGTTGTAAAGGACAACGGGCTGCTCTGCGTGCATGCGAGGGAGACACGCAAATGTTCCTGAACTAATGCATTAGTGAAAATTAGTGAAAGGAAAGTGGCACAAACTCAAGACAAAGTTAGCCTTTTTTTGCGGTACTCAAAGTTGAGAGCAGGGAGTTGCCGTGGGTATAGAATTTAGATAGCGATTCGTGATCAAAACCCTTGGGGATTCGATCTTGGCAGAACAATGACAGTGTTGCATTCGGGGAAGTTCACTGAAGAGTTAAAAATGCTTCTCCAGGGACCATCAAAGCCATGGAGCTAAGCATGTGAGAGACGTTGAGGAGAGACTTCCTAGCCTTTCCCTGAGCCCCGTCTCTGACCCTCAGGGAGGGCCTTTCCGGCCCATGCAGGGCTGGGCAGAGCAGCAGTTTCTGGGGGGCCGTGGGCAGTTCAGATGGCAGTTGGGGCAGACTGCTGTGGATGGGAGGGGATTGTGTTTTACCTACTCTGGTCCGTTCCTAATAAATGGTCTTCTATATGCAATGTCTTGGACATTACAAGCAGTTCTCTTGTAAGTAATAAATACGCCTGCTTGGAAGTAGGAGCACATGGAAACTACTCTGAATAACTTAGTTAAAATGTTTTCTTGTGGAGCTACCAAGGACTGGATGACAAAAATAAGACACGTAGCGAACTGCTTCGAAACTAAAGGGTGCGAGAAAAAAGCACCGGAAGTTGAGTGATTGATGATGGTGTATACAGTGGCGGTGTTTTCCTTCGTGCACACTAATTTCCATTCGACAGCCTCCCCTCCAGCACTGAGATTCGAAACCCTCTCAGGGTGACAGTTTTTCCTTAGCAATCAAATAGAGCCCCAGGTGTTCCCCACAGAAAGGGCCAGGGGACAATAAGACACTCCCTAACGATCCTGTAGGGCTGTCTGTAACTGCCAGGAAGTATTCTGGGTTAGATCATGTCAAGAAACATGGGGCAAGTATGCAAATATATATAAGGATAAGGTGTTCAGAATTTCCCCTCATTCAGGCAGAAGTTTCTGGGTAATTGCAGGAATACTAAGGCCAGTTGCTCAGGGAGGGGCCGCCCCTCATTTTCTTTCCAGGAAGAATATGGATACTGCGCTTCATGATAGCAATGTGTGAAAAACCAGGCCTGATGACACCTGCGCAATGTCCTGAATGCCACTGGACGTTCTTGTGGTTTATGAGATGGGAAGAGAGAGTTTTCCGTTTCTGCGGAGGATGGACTTACTTAACAAATAAATCATCCTGCAACTCCCCCATGAGACTTCAGTAATGGAACTGAGGGGCGTCTGTGATTTTTGGATGAAGGAGAAAAACTAAGTAATATTACCTCTTAACCTCCAAGTGGAGAAAGCAAGCACCAAGTTTCTCTTGATGTCATTAAAGCAGACTGAGTTCTCAAACCCTGCCCTCCCTCCTAACTAAAGACAAATCTGGTCTGGTTCTAAGTGCTGTTTTCCACAACAGGAAACTCCCCTGCCACTGTTTTATTTAAAAACCAACCCCAATCACACCTCAGTGTCCATGCTGCCCTTCCCCTCCATGGAGAATGCCCACAGCCAGCGAGGCCGCCCACACGTAAAGGCTCTCCAAAGAAATAAGCCCAACTTCTTATTGACAGAAATATTCCTCGCTGTTCTTATGAAATACATTTTGGTATCTATTTCAGACTCAATAGTTTCTATTTTCCACATTATTATCAGCAGCTGCAAATCCAAGATATTAAAGAGATAATCTATTTAAACGTGGTCCTTACCATCTGCTAAAGGTGGCTGACAAGGGTGATATTTGCAAACACGATGCTTTTGTGTCTGGGTTATAGAATAACCTCCTTTCCACAAAGGCAATATGTTGCAAAATTGATGCCTCAAGGCCATTGAAATGACATAACTTCAGTCAAGCATTAAGAAGTTCATCATCTGAGTGTCCAATAGCATCTGGGTTTGAAAGTGGATCCAAGTCTGCAAATAGATTGAACCAGGCTGACATGTCTTGGTTACCATTGTCGGGAGCTATTAAAAAAGAAAAAAGCACATTTAAGAGTCTCAGAGTTTGAAATCACATTATTGTAACGCTTAGGATTTTAAAGTAGATGCTTCTTTTCTTTTGAATCAAAATTTAGGACAACTGACAAGCATGAACTATCAATTATATCTCCTTGAGGATAATTTTGAGAAGCCAGTGCGGATGCCTTGTGCTTTGCTGAGGCTCTGAGACATGGGCAATCGCACGATGTGCTGAGAAAGGACTCGATTAAAAGGGAAAAGGCAGGCAGAAATAGTCTGCTTAGAAACACTAAGATTATGTACAGATGGCTCTCAGATGAGGTTCAAAATTAAAAGTAACCTTTGTTCCTACAAAGTAGGAACATTACATTTGTAAACTCAGTGCTTAAAATCTATATTTATAGTAAAAGTAATATTAAAATATAGGACATAAAGGGAAAAAATCCCCCTAATCCTACCACATTAACACACCCAACGGTTGTCATTTTGGGTTACAGTTGTTCGCTTTGTCTTTTCCATGTGCACTCTACAAATTTTTGATATACATCTTATGGAGTAGATTGTGTCTCAGATACAACTTCCTGTTAACCGACTCCCTCTCGTCTTCCTGTGGAGACTGGCAATCTTGTACCTCAATAGTCTACAAGTTGCACTGTGGCAGATATTTGAGGATGTATGTTTGGGCTGAAGGCTGGGACTGATAACAAATGCACAGTGGCGCAGACAGTGGTCATCTCAGAAGGCTAGGCTCTTGAAGGCCAGGGGGTCCAGAAAGCAGGACTGAGACCCAGGAGACAATCTAAAGACCTACATATGAGGCCAGCGACACAGTGGGCAGAGGATGGAAGGCGGGCCCACGCAGAAGAGTCTCAGGCAACGCTCTCTTGCCATCATGGTCACCACTTTCCACAGGCCAGAGAGCCGGAGTTCGGGCTGTGGGGTCCCAAGTCTCAAGGATCAGGACAGAGTGAAAGGCTTTAATGTGCGTCCACTTCTGTTTCTGGGAACCCCAAGATAGTCAGTGAAACCCACACAAGTTCTGACTTTGAGTCCTGGGCACACCCCCTGCTGATGAGTAATAATGGGCAATCATTGAACCGCAGGGGCTCTTGTTTCCTCATCTGTAAAGTAATAACCATATAACTTATCATTAAACCAGGATATCTGAGAGTGAAGAGGCGGGCTATTAGTAATTATGCTGGAAGAACAGTGTCACCCAGGACCTGCGGCCATCCCAGCAATGCCTGACCTCCCTGATGTGTAGGGGAAACCGCACAGCACTGCACAGACGTGAGATGGTTTAATATTCATCTGACACAATGGGAAGTGAAGGCCTTAGTTACACTGTTTTCATGGTGGGGGGTCTCCTTGTGTACACGTTTCTTGCCTCCAGAGATTCTTACAGGACAACAAATAGAAAATGAATGAATTATACTGAACCATAATATACATATAGAGAAAAAGAACCCAAATAATTATTATTAATTTTCATAAAGTAAAAGCAACCATAAATAAAACTAACATCAAGAAACAGACATGACCACTCCTTAGACGTTCCCCTTGTGATATAAACCATGGAAGAAACATGACTCCGTGCTGATAATAAATGGGGGAGAGGTCTTTTGTTTACAGAGTACTGAGGGCTGGCGGAAGGAGCAGATTGTATGGCATGTGAGTTATATGTCAATAGGCTGTTTAAAAATGTGATCAATGGATGAATGGATAAACAAAATGTGGTCTGGCCATACAGTGGAGTACTAGTCAGCCTTAAAAAGGAAGGAAGTCCTGTCACGTGCTACAACACGGATGAGCCTTGAGGACATTATGCTAAGTGAAATAAGACAGTCACAAAAAGACAAATACTGTATGATTCCACTCATACGAGGTATCTAAAGTAGTTAAATTCATAGAAACAGACAGCAAAATTGGTGGCTATGGGGGGCTGAGAGGAGGGGGGAAGAACTGTTTAATGCATATAAAGTTTCTGATGCGCATGATGAAACAGCTCTGGAGATCCGTTTCACAACAAGGTGCATATGCTTAACATGACTGAACTGTACAATTAAAAATGGTTAAGATGGTAAATTTTGTTATGTGTTTTCTACCACAATAAAAAAAAAAATGTGGGGGAGTAGTAGGGTTGGAAAATCATCATTTTTTGCCCATCATATTAAGGACTGAATCAGGCAAAAAGCAACAGTGGATGCAAAATCAAAGAGGAAATTCTGATGAAGAGCAGGATGTGTGCGTGGTCGTGGAGAATCTCCCCACTGGCTGCTTAGTAATTGTAAGAAAGAGTAAAATAAAACAATAGTGATCATAGAGGAGAAAAACTGGACACCACCTTGAATTAGTGGTCAAAATTAACCTCACCAATGAGGGAGAGATGGCCAGTGCAAGCTCTCGGGGGAGAGGCCTGAGGAAGGACCAGCACCCCTGCCGTCTCCCCGTGGAGAAAGAGTAACCTGAATTTAATCGCGAGGAGACCTCAGGTGAACAGAAATACAGAGTATCCTATTAAAAACAAAAAGCAGTGGAGCAGAGGCACTAGATCCTCTTAAAATGGCCAAAAGCCAAAGAAAAGCTGTGGAAATGTGTCAGATTAAAACAGGCTGAAGAAACGTGGCAGCTGGATGCAGTCCATGACCCTTGACACGCTGTGCCAAACGGGGAAGTGCCACAGAGGACATGACAGGGTCAACTCACGAAACTGGAGGACAAATACACGGTAGATGACAGGAAACTACCGTGTTGACAGTAAATGTCCTGAAGTTTACACCCATACCGTGGTTATGCAAGAGAACACGCCTGTTCTTAGGAAACACAAACTTAAGTCATTAGGGGTGAAGGGTCATGACGGATGTCACACACACACACAGGCCTGTGTAAAGCAAATGGGGAAAATACACTAGGTGAATCTGGGTAAAGGGCACACAGGTGTTCTTTGTGCTATTTTCGTTTGTGCAACATTTCTGTATGTTTGAAATTCTTTCCAATTAAGAAGTTTTAAAAAATCAACATCAGTGACTAAGATGTATCTAAAATCCTGGAAGATAGAGAGTGTGTCTATTTTCTGTGTACACCCTACATGGTAATTACAACATGGACCAGCTCTGCAGACAACAACATGGTAAGTACTCAATATATGTTAGCAATGACTATGTACCAGGCCCCGTGCTAAGTGCCTGGATGCGGTCTTCGTCGATAGGCATCCGTAATCAAAGAGTGTCTTCTCTCCCTAATGGTGTCATCCATTACTAACAAACCTTAACACAGATATAAAAGATTCAAGTACAGAATTCAGTTTACTATGACATGCTCACAATTTCTATTCGAGTCTTTCCATGGTGAGGGATAGCCAGGTATAGCTTTCATTTTAATTCATGATTAAGAAAATATTTTTTCTGGACAATATTGAGGTGAAGACTTTTCTAAATTTATCTGAATTCAACTGATTGTTAATATGATAGCAAAGAACACAAACAAGTAACTTACATTTCGTTACTTTCCCTGGACTCCGTGAAGGCCGGGGCTGGTTATCAGTCTGTGAGAGAGGAGGTTCTGATGCCCCTGCCGAGGCCCAGCCTGGGGAGGAAGTCATGGATTATCACTGTTAATCAGATAGGAAGTGGCATCAGAAAAACAAGGAAAAGCAAAATAATCTAAGAAGCCCTCCAATGGTTAAAGCGGGGTCAGATTCTACAGTAGAGGAGGCATACTTAGAATTTGTCCGCAATTGTGTATGTTATTCAAATCATCTAAATTTAGTCCCAGCCAGAATGACTTCCTTACATTTTTCAAATGGTTTTAAAATAAATATATAATTTTTTTTTCTTTTTAACAATTGCAAATGGATAAGGTATAAAGAGAGATGTTCCAAGGATTTAGGGGAGAGGAAATAGACCTGACAATCAGAATCTCAAAACCTATGAATGTGTTTATACCATTGGACTCCATAGTCCCATTCCTAGAAATTTATCTTAAATAATTTAACTGAAGGAAAAACATGCATGATTATGTTTATTGCAGCATTATCTAGAAAATGAAAAAGAAAAAGGAAGGAATTAAGTAGATTATGGTGGATAAATGTGACAAAATACTATATGCAGTCATTAGAAAGTCTCAATATGAAGACTTGGTGTCACAGGGAAGTGTTTGCTGTGACATGAAAACTTATTTATGCTGTAGTTAAAGCACAAGGCTAGAAAGAACTTGGATTATCCTGCTGACTACCTCCTTGTACAGAAGAGATCATCTGAGGCTCAAGTTCTTACCTGGGTTCCTAGAACATAGCTTTTTTTTTTCTTGTTTTTTTTGTTGCTGTTGTTGTTTGTTTTAAGGAAGATTAGCCCTGAGCTAATGTCTGCTGCCAATCCTGTTCTTTTTGCTGAGGAAGACTGGCTCTGAGCTAACATCCATGCCCATCTTCCTCTACTTTATATGTAGGACGCCTACCACAGCATGGCTTGCCAAGCAGTGCCATGTCCGCACCCGGGATCCGAACCGGCAAAGCCTGGGCCCCGAAGCAGAACCTGTGCGCTTAACCGCTGCGCCACTGGGCCAGCCCCATAGAACATACATCTTTTAACTCTCAGGGCAGCTCACTTCTCAGGTCTCCATCACAGGAGAAAAAGTAGTAGACCTAAAGGGAAGGCTAGTGGAGTAGAGAGAGGCCGGTACGAGGAGGCAGGAGACCGGAGTTTGGTCCCCTCTGAACTGTTTAAACTGCCTGATGACCTTGAGCAAGACACTCAGACACTGAGAACCCGCTGCCTCCGCTATTGCATGGGAACATGCTGTCAGCCTGCAGGCAGGGACCAGACAGATGTCCTGAGTGGTGAAGAAATATCGTCGCCATTGCCAGAAAAATGGGAGGAGAATCCAGCGCTGCCAGAGATGTGGCAAGTGAAGGAGAAAGAGCTCCCTAAAGCAACAGGAGCTCACAGTGGAGAATGAATGTGCTTGTAAATCTTTTTAACTATTGGGCCATTGATACGCCACGTGAGAGTAATTGTTTTCTAAAATTTTACGATAGCAAAACGTCTAGATGGGGTGCCTCTTTATCAAATGATACTGCCCATTCTTACTTTTAGGCTATTTAACATATTCTTACTAAGCGACTGTTTAACTGATACTTTATTTATTGAGCTAACTTATGCTGCTGTCACAGAAAGCACAAGGATAAATCACCCCACAGACTATGCCCTTGAGGTGTTTGCAGAGTGAATAAAGTATGATGGTGTTCAGATAAATTATGAACATGAGTTACTAAGAACAAGGAATGCATTAAGATACAGGAGCCGTGAGGCTTGTACTCAAGGGTTTTAATCTACTAGGAGATGAAAGACAGGGATATAAGGCAAGACAAACTGTGATCACAGCCACGAAAACAGCTAGAGCACAACGGGAAGCTGGGGGAGGGGGCCCCTCCCTGTGGCAGCACTGGGGCGTCTCCAAGGGGCCGCCAGGGAGGAAGCACTGGCCTGGGGACCTAAGGTCCAGGCGCAAGGCCAGGCTCCATTGCGAACACAGTAATTCAAGGAAGCGACACAAGCAGAGATGCCTCAGAGGGATCTGCACACACTCCATGAGGTCACAGAAAGCTTTGGAGTAAGGGTGGCAATAAGGGTGGCAAGGCAGGCACAGGCAGGTTTATCCCGGAGCTCGTGGTGCTTCACGTTTCTAAATGTAAGCGGGGTCCTGACATCAGTATCTGCTTCCTGAAGAGAACACCTGGAGGAGGCGTGGGATGAACTGGCGTTTGGCAGGCCTGTGGGCAGGACTCCTGCAGCAGCCCAGGAAACAAAGGAGACTCTCGGTGGCTCTGGTAGTGGAGGCCAGGAGGGAGGGGGGACATTTGAGGCGTGTCTTAGAATTGACAGGACTTCGTAACCAAAACAGAAGCGGGGAGCAAAATGACTCCCCAGGGAGGGTGCTGGGTTGGACACGGTAGGGTGGAAGAGCAGGCGGGCAGAGGGAGTCCCGGCCGTAGCAGCAAAGCAGGCGGCCCCCTCCCCAGGGCAACACGCCGCCCCAGCCCCCTCCCACAGTCCGCTCCCGCTGCCTTGCCCGAAGGCTACGGGGAACCAGCCTGCAGAGCTGTCCTTTTCTCTCGTCAACTCTGAACCCACAGGAGGAGTAGACGCCAAGTTTTGCTAAGTGGAAGAAACAGTTTGACCGGCCCTAGGTGGGGTAACTCAGCAGGTCCAGACACTGATTTTCTATGCAGAGAAGACCCCCGGGAAAGTCAATGAAGACACTGTGGGGTTTGGGGACGGTGGCAGGAGAGCAGCTGTTTCGCTCTCGTTGACAGACTCCAGCGGAGATAATATGTTACTTTTCCAGTCGACTGGGGTGCTGCAGGCTCTGTCTCGTGGTACTGACATTAGCCCCAGTCTCCTTGTTGAGTTTCGCATCCACATGCGCACAGTTTCGTTTCATAAAGATAAAGTAAGTCACGGGTGTCCAGATGTCCCACGGATACTTACTGTGGGCAGCTCCAGCCGCACGAAGACCAAGGTCAAAGAGCTGTGAGGGCAGGAATCGCGAGCAAAGAAGACGCGGCTCAGACCCGACCGAGGGCTCTCGGGACCAGAGACCGGCGCTGGGGCTCCCCAGGGCAGGGCGCTCCTGGGGGGATCCACAGGCACTCGAAGACCCAGCACCCGGGAGGCTGTTCAGAAAGGAGAATTCCTTCTCAAAGTCGTCTTCCAGTGACTCTACAGGTAAATCTTTTGCAACTGTTGAGCGAAGACAAAAACAGAATGGCTTTTTCTTCTTGAGGAAATGAGGGTGTCGGGCAAATCAAACTTGTTTGATTGTTATACTTTATTAACAATAATTTTTAATGAAGAATTAAACTGACTGGAAGTTTATGGGAAAGTTATTTCTAATTAGGTAGACAATAGATCAAAATGACCACATTTCACAATCAAGATACAACAGTTATGAATAGCCATGTGTGAAATAACTAGGCAACCATCTATGTAAGAGAAACCACAGGACATACAAAGAGAAATTGAAACAAATCAATATTGGGAGACTTGACTATACCACTGTCAGTAAAAACAGGCCAAGAGGACAGAAGATACAAAATAGTTCAACAGCATAATCAATAAGGTAGTTATTTTGAACAAACACATACACAAACCCTAATAGAAAATATACCTTCTCCTCAAGCACACATTGAAAATTCACAAAAATTAATTATACAAAGGTAGACAAAAAAATTAGTGAGTTTCTTAAAGTAGAAATATTACAAACAACATGCTCTGATTACAATGCAATAAAATGAAATAATTAAAAATACAAAACCAAGAAATTAAAAGGCACTTCTACCTGTAAATATTATTTTATTTTATTTTTTTTTTGCTGAGGAAGATTGGAACTGAGCTAACATCTGTTGCTAATCTTCCTCTTTTTGCTTAAGGAAAACTAGCCCTGAGCTAACATCTGTGCCAGTCTTCCTCTATTTTGTATGTGGGTCACCACCACAGTACAGCTTGATGAGTGATGTAGGTTGGCACCAGGATCCGAACCTGCAAGCCCAGGCTGCTGAAGTGGAGAGCGCCAAACTTAACCACTACACCACCGGGCCAGCCCCTACCTGTAGATTTTAATACCTTCTATTAAACAATTCTTGGTTGAAAGGAAAATGGAGTTTCTGAAAAATAATGATAAAAAAGACATTTCATATCATAATCCATGGGATACTTAAGCAGCAATAATCGAAGAAAAAATCATGACCCTAAACACCTTTATCAACAAAAATGAGAGAGAGGGGCTTCCAGTCTGATAGAGTGAGGAGGTCTGTGGTCCTGTACACTAGTTTTTAAATAACTGGTGAAACCTATTTAAAAAAAAACCATTTAAAGTCTCTGGAAATTGTTGCAAAGACTCACATCAAATGAAGAAACATTTACTCAAGAAAGTCTATTAAAATTCAGAAAGAAGAGAGACTGTGGTATTTGAACTAAGAACCACTCCCTTCCTTCCCTCCCAATTCAGCAAGATGGAAATTCCAGTCTAGCCCAGAGCAGCCAAGAGCGCAGGGCTCCCTCCACCCCCAGCTCTCGGTCAGCAGCTATCTTCCCAGGAGGGGCAGAAAGCCAGCATTTCATATCCCGTCCTCGGTCACCTGTTGCTAAGGCTGAGTCCTAGGGAGTACAGCCAGGAGGTGGACGCTCCCATTTCGCACCCAGACCCCAGGCCCCCAGTCATGGGATGGAGACTGCCTTGGATGTGGCAGGTTGAGAACAGGGGCCCCTGATCGCTGAGGCAGGAAGGGGCAAGCCAAGAAGACCTGGGACTACTGTCACCCTCGTCACTTTAGCATTCCGCTCCTAGAGCAAGGATGTCACTCAGAGAGAAACATGTCATTGTTCCCACCCCCAGATCAAGCCCTGAGCCAGGTATTTTGCCTGGAAGGAGAAGCAGACCGTCAAATAAAGAGCTCCTAACCTCGTCCCAAAGGAACTGACTTCATTTGCAACAGTGTGCAGAGATTCGAGGTTGAAGATGCTCTCAAAAACAGCGGAGGTTGTGTGAAAAGGCAATTGGGAGAAGACTGGGAGATTCATTGGACAAATAGGCTCAACTGTAGGCCAGCCAGTTTGCCTGAAAGAACCAGGGAAAAAGCCAGCGGGCAAGAGCCTGCCCAGGGTAAGAACAAATCTCAAACACTGATGTCAGGAACTATCCTTTCAAGGCAGTCCAAATTTGATTGGTTTTGTCTGTAGACAAATTTATGGTCCAGGGCATTTTTGAAAACAGTAGAACAATCAGCTGGAAATTAGTGGAGTTAACAGCCAGGTGTGGTCAGGGGAAGAGACGGTCTGACCGTTCCAAAACCACCTCATCCTAGGGGGCAGGGGATACGCCTAGGCCTGCACCCGGTAAGGCGTCCCACTGTTGGGGAGGGCTGGGAAGGTGAACAGACTCCACTGAAATAAGCCAGCCTGTCACTAACCAAATACACAAGCAAATGAAAATAACAAGCCTCAGACGGGGGGACCCGTCTAAAGTAGCTAAAAGATATTATCTAAAATGTCGTATCCAACAAAAAATAACAAGGCATGCAAAAAAACAGGAGCAGATGACCCATACAGTGGCAAAAAGGCAGACAACAGAAACGGCCTGTGAGGGTGACCAAATGCCAGATTTAACAGACCAAGCTTCAAAGTAGCCCTTATAAATATATTCAAAGGACTAAAGGAAAGCAGGATTAAAGGAAAGAAAGCAAGGTGATGGATGTGTTAATTAACTAGATGGGGGAATCCTTTCACAATGTAAACGTATATAAGCACAATGCGCATTTCATTTATTTTATTTAATTCATTTTTAAATTTTTTTATAGTTCAACTTAAGCAGGTAAGTTTAATGATCAGAACAAAATGGGATCAATTAGGAAAAACCGTATACAAGAGATGCTTTACAGTGTAACAGGTCCTTTTCATGTTGATTATTTTAATAGGGTTTAATATTCCTCAGTCTTCTGAGTTAAAACTCTTCAGCTGGCCATAGGTCTGGAAACATGCACAAATAGACATAATAAGTAGTTTACTGATATTCCATGATATGTTGAATGTGCTGTTCCTCACTAGAAATTCATAGTTGGGCCAGCCCTTCAAATTTTTTCAAAATTTTTATAAAGCCACAATAATCAAGATAGACTGGTACTGGCCAGGGACAGGTATATAGATCAGTGGAACAGAATTTAGAATCCGGAAATACACTCTTACATTTTTTTGGTCACTTGATTTCAACAAAAATGCCAAGAAAATTCAATGGAGAGAGAAGAGTCTTTTCAACAAATGGTGCTGGAACAACTGGATATGAATATGCAACAAACAAAAACTTACTTATCTCACACCACACACAGCAATTAACTCAAAATGATCATAGTCCTCCAAGTAAGAGCTAAAATGATAAAACTTCAAGGAGAAAATCTTTGTGACCTTGGGTTAGATGGAGTTCTCACATATGACACCAAAAGAATGATCCATAGAAGAAGGAAAAAAAGTGATGAATTGGACTTCATAAAATTTTAAAAATTTGTGTTTCAGGAGGCAAAATTAAGAAAAGAAGAAGACTAGGATACAATATTTACAAGTCATGTATCTGACAAAGGACTTGTACCAAGAATATAAAAAGAAATCTTGCAACTTAATAATAAGATAAATAACCCAATTAAAAATAGGCAATAGATCTTAATAGATTTCTCAACTAAGAAGATATATTAACAGCTAATAAGCACATGAAAAGATGCTCAACATCATAAGTCACTGGAGAAATGCAAATTAAAGCCACAAATTAAGGGCCAGCCCCGGTGGCCTAGTGATTAAGCTAGGTGCACTCTGCTTCGGCGGCCCAGGTTTGGTTCCTGGGCTGGACCTACACCACTCGTCTGTTAGTGGCCATGCTGTGCTGGCAGCTCACATGCAAAGAGAGGAAGATTGGCACAGATGTTAGCTAAGGTGAATCCTCCTCAGCAAAACAAAACACAAAACAAAAGCTCCACAAATTAAAAGCACTAGAATGTGTGTGATTAGAAAGACACACAACACCAACTGTTGATGAAGATGTGGGGAAACTAGAACCTTCGTATTTTGCTGGTGGGAACGAAATGTTACAGCCATTTCAAAAAACTGTTTAAAAAAACTTTAAAAAGTTAAACTCAAATTTGCCATATAACCTAGCAATTCCACTCCTAGGAATCTAACCAAGAAAAATGAAAACGTATGTCCACTAAAGGAGAAGTACTGAATGTGCATAGCAGCAATATCACAATAGCCAAAATCCTGTAAACAATCCAAATGTCTGTCAGCTGGTAAATGGATAAACATAACCTGGTATATCCACACAACAGAATGCTATTCATCAATAAAAAGTAATGAAATACATTAAGCAAGTTGTGGTATATACATATAAAGGAATATTATTCAGTCTTACAAAAGGAAGGAAATTCTGCAAAATGCCACAACATGGATGAACCTTGAAAACATTATGCTAAGTGAAATAAGCCAGACACAAAAAAGACAAACACTGTATGATTCCACTTATATGAGGTACTTAGAGTAGTCAACATCACAGAGACAGAAAGCAGAACGGTGGGGGTCAGGAGCTAGGGAGATGGGGCAATGGGGGGTTATTGTTTAATAGGTGTTTAGTTTCAGTTTTACACCATGAAAAGAGTTATGGAGATAGACAATGGTGATGGCTGCACAATATTATGAATGTAGTTAATACCACTGAAGTGTACACTTAAAAATAGCTAAGATGGTAAATTGTATGTTGTGTGTGTTTTACCACAATAAAAAAATTAAGGATGAGTAGTATTCCAGTGTGTGTGTGTGTATATATGTGTGTGTGTGTGTGTGTGTCTGGGTATATGTATATATACCACATCTCCTTTATCCATTCATCCATTATTGGGCACTTAGGTTCTTTTGATATCTTAGCTATTGTAAATGATGCTGCAGTGAACATAGGGATGCACATATCTTTTCAAATTAGTGTTTTTGTATTCTTCAGATAAATACTCAGAAATGGAATAGCTGGGTCATATGGTATTTCTATTCTTAATTTTTTGAGGAATCTTCATACTGTTTTCCATAGTGGCTGCACCAATTTACATTCTCACCACCAATATACAAGTGTTCCCTTTTATACTTATTATTTCTTGTCTTTTTGATAACAGTGATTCTAACAAGTGTGAGGTGATATCTCATTGTGGTTTTCATTTGCATTTCCCTAATAATTAATGATGTTGAACATCTTTTCATGTGCCTGCTGGACATCCGTATGTCTTCCTTGGAAAAATGTCTATTGAGGTCCTCTGCCCATTTTTTAATTGGCTCATTTTTGTTGTTGTTGTTTAGTTGTATGAGTTCTTTATATATTTTGGATATTAACTCCTTGTCAGATACATGATTTGCAAATATCTTCTCCCATTCAGCAGGTTGTCTTTTTGGAATACTACTCAACCATAAAAAAGAATGAAATCCTACCATTTGTAGCAACATGGATGGACCTTGAGAGTATTATGCTAAGTAAAATAAGCCAGATGGAGAAAGACAAATACCGTAAGATTTCACTCATATGTGGAAGATAAAACAACAAACAAACAAACACATAGATGCCTATTCCATTCACATGAAATCTAAAAAACATAGAACAGGGGCTGGCCCCGTGGCCAAGTTGTTAAGTTCGCACGCTCCGCTGCAGACGGCCCAGTGTTTCATTGGTTCGAATCTTGGGTGTGGATATGGCACTGCTCATCAAACCATGCTGAGTCAGCGTCCCACATGCCACAACTAGAAGGAGCCACAACAAAGAATATACAACTATGTACTGGGGGGCTTTGGGGAGAAAAAGGGAAAAACTAAAATCTTTAAAAAACACAGAACGAACAAACTAAACAAAAACAAACTTGTAGATACAGAGAAGAGATTGGTGGTTATAAGAGGTGATGGAGGTTGGGGATCTGGCAAAACCGCTGAAGCTCAGTTTTTATGGTGAAGGATGGTAAATGGATTTTGCTGGTTATCACTCTGTAGTGTATACTGATATCAAATTAAATGCTGTACACCTGAAACACAATGTTATATGCCAATTTTACTCAATTAAAAAAAAAGAGTTAAAGCAAAAAAATTAAGGAAAAAAGTAATAACTATTGTTATATACAACATGGATGGATCTAAAAAACAATATGCTTAATGGAAGACACAAAAACCCAGACACAGGGCTGGCCCGTGGCCTAGTGGTTAAGTTCGGCATGCTCCGCTTCAGCAGCCTAGGTTCAGTTCCTGGGCGCCGACCTACACCACTCATTGGCCACCATGCTGTGGTGGCAACCCACACACAAAACAGAGAAAGACTGGCACAGATGTTAGCTGAAGGTGAATCTTCCTCAGTAAAAAAAAAAAGAGGCAGACACAAAAGATTATCTTTTATCTGATTTCATTTATATGAAATGTCCAGGAAAGGGAAATTTGTAGAGACAAAAATCAGATTAGTGATTTCGTAGGGCTGGGAGTGGGAGCAAGAATTAATTGCAAACAAGCATGAGAGAATGTGGGGGGTAATGGAGATATTCTAATACTCAATTGTGCTGATGGTTGTACAACTCTATAAATTCACTAGAAAAATCACTGAATTTTACACTTAAAGCAGGTGAATTTTACAGTACTTAAATTATAACTCAAGAAAGCTGTTAAAAATCAAAAGAGATGTTGTACAATTCTACACAAATAAATTTGAAAATCTAGAAAAAATGAGTAATTCTGAGAAAAATACAAATCACTACATTTGATCCCAGGACAGATAGAAAGCTTAAGCAGACCAATTTCCACAGAGAAGAAAACACAAAAAGCACCAGGCCTAGATGTTTTCACAGGAAAATCAATAGTAATGCAAAAATAGTAAATAAAATATCAACAGACTAGAAGCACAACGACAAAGCTGGACCCATAACTGGAATGCAAAGATAGTGTAATATCAGCAAGCTTATTAATATGTCTCATCATGTTAATATATTTAAGAATAAAAATCAAATAATTGCTGGCATAGATGCTAAAAAAGCTGTTGGCAAAATTCCACGACCATTCCTAATAAAAACTCTTGAGAAGATAGGACTGTATGGATACTTCCTTAACAACATAAAATATATACCTCAGTCCAAAAGCCAGCATCTTAATTAATTCAGAAACATTATAAGCATTTCCATTAAGATCAAGAAACGCCCACTGCTACTGAACATTGTTCTGGAGGTGGTAACCAATGCAATTAAACAGAAGAAATCAGCTACAGTCACAAGAATCGGTAAAGAAGAAACAGACTCTCTCTACTTCCCGATGACATTACAGTATACCTGGAAAACTCTAGAAAGTCAATGATAACACCAACTCAAACCATAAAAAATTCAGGGGCCGGCCCCGTGGCCGAGTGGTTAAGTTTGCGTGCTCAGCTTTGGCGGCCTAGGGTTTCGCCAGTTCGGATCCTGGGTGCAGACACGGCACCGCTCATCAGGCCATGCTGAGGCGGCGTCCCACGTGCCACAACTAGAATGACCTGCAACTAAGATATACAACTATGTACCGGGGGGATTTGGGGAGATAAAGCAGGAAAAAAAAAAAAAAAGATTGGCAATGGTTGTTAGCTCAGGTACCGATCCTAAAAAAAAAAAATAAAAAAACTACAAAAAATTCAGCAAGGCAGCAGGATATGAAATTAACATGCAAAAATCAATAACATTCATATAAACAAAACAATAACCAGTTAAAAGATACACTGGCAAAGAAAACCTCATTTATAATGGCAACAATAAAGAAAAAATACTTAAGAATAAACTTAAGAAATGTTCAAAACCTATATGAAGCAAACTATATCTGAAAGATATACAAGTAAACTTTAACAAATAGAAAGATGTCCCGTGTTTGGGTTAGGATGTCTCAACACCATCAAGCTGTCAATTTTCACATTTAATGTGATCACAATAAAAGTATCAGTGAGCTTTTTTACAGAGCTAGACAATTTGACATAAAGTTCAGATTGAAAAATAAACATGCAAGAATAGCTAAGAAAAAAATGAAAAGAGGAGGAGGTTACTGACCCTACCAGATGCAAAAACACACAAAGTTTCTGTAGTTAAAACCATGCGGCACTGGTGCACACACACACCAATGAAACATAACAAAGGAGCCGGCCCAGTGGTGCAGCAGTGAAGTTCGCATGTTCTGCTTCGGCGGCCCGGGGTTCACTGGATCAGATCCCAGGTGCAGGCCCATGCACTGCTTGGCAAGCCATGCTGTGGCAGGTGTCCCCCATATAAAGTGGAGGAAGATGGGCACAGACGTTAGCTCAGGGCCAGTCTTCCTCAGCAAAAAAAAAAAAAAAAAAAAGAAGAGGATTGGCAGCAGATGTTAGCTCAGGACTAATCTTCCTCAAAAATAAAAGTAAGAAAGAAAGAAAAAAGAAACATAAAAAAGTCCATAAATAAACCTAAGTACATATGGAAATCTAGCATAGGACTGGAAGTTATCTCAAGTTACTGCAGCAAAGATGACATTTTAAACAAATGATATAAAAGATAGCCATTTGCAAAAGATAACCCTTAATCCATTTCTAACACCGTACATATGAATAAACTCCAAATGAATTAGAGATCTAAATGTAAAAACTACATAAATACTAGAAGAAAGCATAAATGAATTCCTCTATCTGGGTTTTGTATATGACAAAAATCCAGATCCAATAAAAAAAGATTAATAAATTTGACTATATAAAAATTTTAAAATATTTACAGGGCAAGAACCAACTATATGAGAAGTCAAAAGACAAAGGACCAACTGGGAGAAAATGCCTGCAACGTACTTGCTGGAGGAAGACATTCAAGGTAGTATTCACCAAGTGTTGCACTGCTGGATGGTCAGACACGGAGCAGACAGACAGACACAGTCCTGTCTGGCCTCTCAGTTACACAGATACATTCGGACAGGGTCAAAACACACAAAACAAGGAACTATTTAATTTCCGTTGTGATGGGCTACAGAGTAGAAGCATCGGGTTGCATCCCTGTGTAGACACCTAAACAGATTTTAATGTTAAGGAAATAAATACCAAATAAAAACTAAAGAATTTTAAGTAATAAATTATCCAGATATATAGTGAAATTATAATTTCTTACCATTTTCAGAGTTAGAAATCTGAGGTGCTTCAAATTCTCTCATTTGAAAATGTTTTTCCTTTTGATCTTCAGTTGCTAAAACAAAAGCACATAAAAATAAGTGGAGCAAGAAGAAACTTAGCATGCTTATCTACTGTAATATTTTATAATGATTCTGCCAAAGTGTTGACTTGACCAAAGCAGATTATAAAACATATAAAAGGGAGATGTAAAAATTTAAAGAACCATATATAAAAGTTGTATTTGTGTATATAGATACCTAATATAATATATATATATAATTGTTATATGTCTATAAACAAATAACCTTATAATATCCACAGGTAATTCAGGTCCTGTGATATATATACATCCCCTTGAAAGTTAAAAGTTTTCACATTCCACATAAATTGATACAGCCACTATGGAAAACAGTATGGAGCTTCCTCAAAAAATTAAAAATAGAACTACCATATGATCCAGCAAGGCAACTTCCTGGTATTTATCTGAAAAAGAAAACACTAACTCGAAAAGATATATGCACCCCTGTGTTCACTGCAGCATTATTTACAGCAGCCAAGTTATGGAAACAACTTAAGTGTCCACTGATGGACGAATGGATGAGGAAGATGTGGTAGATATATACAACGGAATATTATTCAGTCATAAAAAAGAATGAAATCTTCCTATTTGTGACTACACAGATGGACCTTGAGGGCATTGTGCTGAGTGAAATAAGTCAAACAGAGAAAGAAATACCATATGATCTCATTTATAGGTACAATCTAAAAAAACAAAGAAACCAAAAACCGAGCTCACAGATATTGAGAACAGATTGGTAGCTGCCAGAGGTCGGGTGGGAGGAAATGGGTGAAAGCAGTCAAAAGCGCAAACTTCCAGTTATAAAATAAATAAGTCATGGGGATGTGATGCCCAGCATGGTGACTGCAGATATAGTTAATAATACTGTACTGCATATTTGAAATTTGCTGAGAGAGTAAATCTTAAAAGTTCTCATCCCAAGGAAAAAAATTTGTCACTATGTACGGTGATGGACGTTAACTAGATTTATTGTGATCATTTCACAATAAATACAAATATCAAATCGTCATGTTGTACAACTGAAACTAGTATAACGTTATATGTCAATTGTACCTCCCTCAGCTAAAAAAACAAGTTTCACACTCTTAAGCCGCCTCCTCTCCTGATGGACCTGTTCTCCTCCTATATTCTCTAAAAGGCCATGTTATATTCTGTTCTGCCTGATCTTCGTGTCTCTGACACCCACGTGTTCCTTTTAGGTTGACTGGGTGAATAAATGATTGAATATGGTCTGCTTTTAATTCAAGGGCTGCTTTATCCTTCTGAGAGCAGCATGTGGCTGTGAGCAGCACCTACACCAGAGTGACTGTTGCAGAGACTTTATCAGGAGGGAGAGATCAAACGCATGTGCTAAAAGACAGCATACTCTCTTAGGCTCTTTTGAATGTTTTTAACACTTAAAAAATTCAAACAGGGGCCCAGCCCAGTGGTATAGTGGTTAAGTTCATGCACTCTGATTCAGTGGCCTGGGGTTCGCAGGTTTGGATCCCAGGCATGGACCTACACTGCTCATCAAGCCATGCTGTGGCAGTGACCCACATACAAAATAGAGGCAGACTGACACAGATGTTAGCTCAGGGCCTATCTTCTTCAAGCAAAAAGAGGAGGATTGGCAGAGATGTTAGCTCAGGGACAATCTTTCTCACACACACATACACACACACAAAAAATCAAACATACAAACCAAAACCCCCATAGACAAAAACTGGTTTTTTAATAAAAATTATCTACAAGTTTTGGGCCTACATTGAGACAAATTATGCCCTATTACTACAATGGGAGCCAGTTTCTTAGAGTCAGTTTCCCACACAATCCATCTCTACCTCATTTGCAACCCAGGATAGACATAAAGACCCAAAAAAATCCAAGATTTTGATATTTTCAACTATCATCAGAGTCATTTTCTAAAAATATAAATGAAATGTAAATGTCTCCTGTATACAAAAGTGGGTAGTGTTGCTGGATAGAGAGCTTAAAGGGTGTAATACATCTAAGGACAAGGAAGTAACATCTTACTACATTCTTATTAAAATGCAATGCTCAGTTTGTTGCTACAAAATTTGATGCTACAAAATAAAGTAGAAAAGGTTAAATCAATCAAAGTAATCAAAAGGAAAACAAATGCAAAAGAAAGATATAAGGAACTCATGGTTATTTAGCCTTAAGATAAGGAAACTGCAGGATGAATTAGGTTCTAAGTTCAAATACAGTTAGCATATAAAGATGGTGGAAAAAATACAGAAGATAGAAAAATGGACTTCATTGGTAAAGATTTCAGTTGAACGTTGGGAAAAAAAGTGGAGGGAAAACTCTGGGAATGGGAAAGGGATTCTAGAGGTGGCGAGAGAAGGAAGCAAGGAGGAGAATTAGGGTCTGAGGGCAGGGAAGGAATGGGTGACAGACAGACAGGCAGTCACACCACAGAAACTTTTGGTAAGACTCAGAAAAAGAGTTGGGGGAATGGACAGATGTGTTAAAGGATTGAAGCCGGGTACCTGAGGATTACTGCAGATATTCAATAAGAACATGATTGCCTTTTGACCTTGTTCCCAACACAGGCATAGATGAATCGTGCTAATTTGCTGTTTTCTTGTTTAACTTGAGGGGTGACTTGCGTCTCGAGGATTTGTGAGCTTGTTTCGCAGAAGAAAGAGAAGGCCTTCGGGGAGGCTGTGATCTGGCCCTCAGCAGCCTTGAAGGCCAGAAGTCAGACTGCCCAGGGGCTTATTGGGAGGGACCCTTTGTTTCTCTGAAGCTCCTCCTACTGAGCCCCTTAGCTCGATAAACCCTCCTGCTTTCTGCTCTCGGGATGGTGGATTTGACTGAACCCATGCTCCCACCTTCTCGTTTGGCCAATTCAAATAAACCTTTCTCAGTCTCCAAGCACTGATGTCTCAATGTTTGGCTTGCTGCACCTTGGGCACACAAACTTGAGGTTAAGAAGTTTGGTATCAGGATCTTTTTTTTTTTTTTTGAGGAAGACTGGCCCTGAGCTAACATCTGTGCCCATCTTCCTCTACTTTCTATGTGGGATGCCTCCACAGCATGGCTTGATAAGTGGTGCTAGGTCCACTCCTGGTATCCGAACCTGCAAACCCTGGGCCGCCAAGGCAGAGTGTGTGAACTTACCCACTACGCCATCAGGCCAGCCCCCAGTACCAGGATCGTTCAAGGAGTATTGCTTTATAAGATGCAGGGTCATCGCCTTCCTCTCGCTTCTCTAGAAATCTTTAATGACGATCTGCTTTACTCTATAATGTTTTGGTATGGATTCATGTGGCTTTGGTTTTATTTTAATGCTACAGATGTGTGTGAGATTGGGATCAACACAGGTATATGTGAGAGAAAGGCTAGCTCAAAAGGCATAGTTTTATTCCATTATATGAAACACCACTTGAGTAGATATCTCAGAGAATGAATGCTTGAAGGCATTTCAAATTACTTCCTTGAGATAGTTCTAAAAGTAAAATTATTCAATTAAAGTCTGGGATGTTTATGTTTTCCAGAAATGTTATCCCAGTTTCCACTCCTACAAGTAGTGATGGTGGTATCTTGGTCCCAGGGACACTGAATATTTTCAAAACGTTCTTTTTAATATGACCAATGAAAAATGCTACCTGTAAATATAATAGACTAGATACTCAGAAGTACCCTCCCTTACAAAAAAAAACCTCTTGCAAAAACCATAAAATATACTTTTAATGCATTGCTAGACTTATTAGAAACAAACAATGTAAGCTGAAACCAGAGCTGGGAGAGATGAGTAGTGAGCAGAGGGGAAAGGCAGGTGCCCATATGCACACTGCTCTCCTGAGACAAAGCCTTCAGCAAACACCAAGGAACGAAGCTGAGCCCAGGATTCCCACATAAGATAAAGGCCCTGGAAGGAGGTTGGAGTGGTCACCAGATGGGTGCGTTACCTCGCTCTGGAAAGAAGCAATGTGAATTTTTACTAGGGAAAAATCATCTGAGCTTCTAGGATTCCCACAGATTAAGAGGAAATAAGTATTAGCTCACAATCAGAAATCACTAAACAAACTGATAAGCCACCACAAGAAAACTGGGAGAAACCAACAAATAATAGATAAGGACACCAGCATCAAGGACTTCAAATGCTTATATTTTTAGATACAGATATGAGTCAAAAGGTGAGAAAGAACAAAAGACTATAAAAACCAACTAGGCAGGGGGCCAGCCCCATGGCCGAGTGGTTAAGTCCACACACCCCACTTTGGTGGCCAAGGGTTTCACAGGTTCAGATCCTGGGCGCGGACATGGCACCACACATCAGACCATGCTGAGGCCGCATCCCACATGCCACAACTAGAAGGACCCACAACTAAAATATACAACTATGTACTGGGGGGATTTGAGAGAAAAAGGAAAAATAAAATCTTAAAAACAACAAAAAAACCCCAACTAGGCATATTTGTGAAACAAACACATAGAACTTTTAGACATAAAATGTATAGTTGTTGGGGAGGGGGAAATTCATGTATATTAAACAGTAGATTAAATGCCAGAAGAAAAAATTAGTGAAAGAACTTTACATAGAATGCAGCAGAGAAAGAAGATGGAAAATATGAAAGAGAGGTTAAAAAATATGAAGGAAGAATGAAAAGGTCTAACATCAGCTTACTGGTGTTAGGGAAGGAGAGAATAGAGAAAAAGGAGGAGAGGCAATATTTTAAAAGATAATGGAGCCAGCCCTGATGGCCTAGTGGTTAAAGTTCGGTGTACTCTGCTTTGGCAGCTCAGCTTCGGTTCCCAGGTGCAGAGCCACACCACTGGTCTGTCAGTAGCCATGCTGTGGTGGCAGCTCACAGAGAACTAGAAGGACCTACAACTAGAATATACCACTATGTACTGGAGCTTTGGGAGGGGAAAAAAAAGAGAGAGAAGAAGATTGGCAACAGATGTTAGGTGAGTGTGAATCTTTCCCAGAAAAAAAAAAAGATAATGGTTGAGTTATGCATACTTTATCATATCAAAAGAAAGATAATGGTTGAGCATTTTCCAGAACTGATAAAAAACACATATACAAGAAACACAACTTATACTATGAAAGATGAAAAAACACAAAAAAACCTGCACATTTAGATACACTGTACTGAAATAGCAGAACATCAAAAACAAATAGCACATCCTAAAAGCAGCCAGATGGAAAAGATAAATTCACTATAAAGGAACCATAATTGGACCAACAAAACATTTCTCAACAGCCCATGGAAAGCAGAAAACAATAGAACAATAGTTACAAAGTGCTGAAAGAATACACCAACCAATCTAAAATTGTTTATTGAGCAAAACTATCTTTAAAAATGAGAAATAACAATATTTCTGATAAACATAAGCCAAGCTCACCACCATGGCATCTTTAACAACTTCTAAACAAAGAGCTGTAGTTAAGGAAAAAGGAAAATGAGGTCACAATGAAGCTCTGAAATACAAGAAGAAATAGTAACAAAGGGAAAATATTGGTAAATATAAATAACATTTCTTCACAAAATAAAAATAATGTTCTAATTTGTGGGAGATTAGAAAAAGAGACAGAAATAAAATATTGGATAATAATAGTTGGAGAGTTGGGATGGGAGTGATTAGAATTAGTTTTCTAAGATCTTTGTAATGTTTTGGGGGATACTGAGATATTCATAAACTTTAGACTTTATGAAGTATGCCTGATAAAATTCAAGAGAAACCACCAAAACCAGAAATAAAATGTATAACTTCCAAACCAGTACATGGGAAAAAGAAAAGCCTAGGGAATCTTTAAAGACAAACGAAAAAGCCTCAAACAATCCAAAATAAGACAAAACAGGTGACAAGAGAATAAGGATACAAGGATAAAACAAACAGAAAGTAAAGGTCTAAAATACATCATGACAATAAAGGCAAATGGACTACACTCACCAAATAAAAGAATGACAAATTGCTCTATCAGACGTTTTTTTTGTTTTAAATCCACCTCAATCTTACTTACAAGAGACATACCTAAGATATAAAGACATGGGAAGGTTGAAAGTAAAGGGTAGAAAAATGTATACCAAGCAAATTTTAGCAAAAAGAAAACTAGTTAAGCTAAGCTAATATCACACAGAGGAGACTTTAACACAAGAAGTATTTTTAGGGACAGAAAGAGTCACTATATAATGATAAAAGGTTAATTCACCAAAAAGATATAAAAATTCTAAACTTATATGCACTCCTCACTTCAAAATCCTCAAAATATATAAGGTGAAAAACCACAGAAAGAAACTAAAAAATCCACTTCAATAGAGAAGATTTCAAAATACCTTTCTCAATTATTGATATATCAAATAAATAAAAAATTACTAAAGATAAAAAAGACTTATGGCAGCACAAGTAAGCTTGATTTAACAGACATATATAAGCTCCTGCATTTCATAGTTAGAGAATATACATTCTTCTCAAGCACATGGTATATTTACAAAATATGACCACTTATTAGTCCATAAAGGATGTCTTAGTAATTCAAAGAATCAGTACCACAAGGACACATTTTCTGACTGTAACGCAATTACATTAAAAATCAATGACAGAGATGAATTTTAATATCTCCAGAATTTGGCAATTTCAGAAACATACTTTAAAATCACTCATGGCCATAGGTCATAGAAGATATAATAAAAAGTTTAAAAGAATTGAAACTGAATAATAATGAAAATACTATATAGCAAAATGTATGGATAGCCATACAATGGATTCAGCAATAAAAAGGAACTATCAGCACAAGTTATGTCATGGATGAACCTCAAAAGCATTATAAGAAGTGAAAGAAGTCAGACACAAGAAGACCACATATTGCATGATTCTAGTTATATGAAATGTCCAGAAAAGGCAAATTTATATAGAGAGACGGTAGATTAGTGATTGGCTAGGCATGGGAACAGGGATTACTGCAAATGGGCAAAAGAAATCTCATTGAGGGAAGAAAATGTTCTAAAACTGATTTAAAACCTGCAGCCCGGCTGATGAGAAAGCCCTAACAGTGACCCTGGGGAGCCTCAGCGCCCAGCTTACAGTACTTGCCAGCAGCACACCCCAGTCTAAAGCTCAGTCTGGCAGTGCAGTCCAGCCCATGGCCATGCCCAGTTGCTGAGCAGAGCCTGTGGTCTCACCTCAGCCAGAAGCCCAGTCAGGGACCCCACCTGACCATGGAGTGCAGCCTCAAACCACACCCAACTGTGGGGTACAGCATGCAGCCCCACCCAATCGGGAAGTCTACAGTCCACCAACAGCAGAGCCCAGCCACCATCCTGTCCAATTGGGAAACCCGGCCTGTGACCCCACCTCATTACAAAGCACAAGCTGAGGTCACATCAGATCATGAAGCTTTTGGCCTGTGGCCCTGCCTGAACACAGAGGCTAGGCAGTGGCACCATCTGGCCAGGGTCACAGCCAGAGACCCGGCCTGATGAGAGGTGATTGTGGAACCCAGCTAGTGACCCCACCTGACCTCAGAGCACAGCCTCACCTGACCAGAGAACCCAATCAGCGGCACCACTTGACCAAAGAGCCCAGTCAGTGGGTGCCCCTCACCTCAGAGCATGGCAGCAGCTTTGCCCAACCAGAGACTGCAACACATTGTAATTAAATTATCAAAAGTCAAAGACAATTTTGAAAGCATCAAGAGAAAAGCAATTTGTCACATACAAGGGAGCCCCTACAAGACTATAAGCATATTTCTCAGGAGAAACTTTGGAGGCCAGGAGAGAGTGGGATGACATATTGAAAATATTGAAAGAAAAAACTGTCAATGAAGAATACTACACCCAGCAAAGCTGTCCTTCAGAAACGAAGGAGATGTAAAAACTTTCCCAGACACACAAAAGCTGAGAGAGTTCATCACCACTAGACCTGCCTTACAAGAAATGCTAAAGGGCATTCTACAAGCTGAAATGAAAAGATGCTAATTAACCTTGTAAAAATGCATGATTGTATAGAACTCATTGGTAAAGGTAAATATATAGTCAAAGTCAGACTCTCTAATATTGTAATAGTGGTGCATAAATCACTTTCAACTCTAGTTTAAAAGTTAAAAAACAAACATACTAAAAATAACTGTAACTACAATAATTTGTTATTGGATATACAATATAAAAAAATGTAAATTGTAACATCAATAACCTAAAATGTGAGGGGGAAAGAAGTAAGAGTATAGAGTTTCTTCATGCTATTGAAGTTGTTATCAGCATAAAATAGAATGTTATGAATATAAAATATTTTCTGTAAGCAACATGGTGACTGCAAGGGAAAACCTGTAACAGACACACAAAAAGTGAAGATAAAGGAGTCAAAGCATACCATCACAAAGCCATTAAGTCCCAAAGGAAGACAGCAAGAGAGGAATAAAGGAAGGAAGGAACTATAAAACAGTCTGAAACAGTTAGTAAGTCCTTACCTATCAATAATCAAATGTAAATGGATTAAACTCTCCAGTCAAAGGACACAGAATAGCTGAATGGATGAAAAAACAAGATCCAATGATACGCTGCCTACAATAGACTCAGCTTAGCTTTAAGGATACGTATCGGCTCAAAGTAAAGGGATGAAGAAAGATATTCCTTGCAAATGATAACCAGAAGACAGCAGGAGTAGCTATACTTACTGGATATTCACATGCAGAAGAATGAAATTAGCCCTCTATCTTACACCACTCACAAAAATTAACTCAAAATGTGTTGAAGACTTAAATGTAATATCTGAAACCATAAAACTCTTAGAATGAAAAATAGGGAAAAGAACTCCTTGACATTCGTCTTGGCAATGATTTTTTTGATATGACACCAAAAGCACAAGAAACAAAAGCAAAAATAAACAAGTTAGACTAAATCAAACTAAAAATCTTCTGTGTAGGAAAAAAAATCAGCAAAATGAAAAAGCAATGTATGCAATGGGTAATATATCTGATAAGGGGTTCATATCCAAAATATATAAGGAACTCACAATTCAATAGTTAGAAAAAAACCCCAAATCATCTGAATTAAAAAATGGGCAGGGGCTGGCCCCATGGCCAAGTGGTTAGGTTTGCACGCTCCGCTGCAGGCGGCCCAGTGTTTCGTTGGTTTGAATCCTGGGCGCGGACATGGCACTGCTCATCAAACCACGCTGAGGCAGCGTCCCACATGCCACAACTAGAAGGACCCACAACTAAAAATATATAACTATGTACCCGGGGGCTTGGGGAGAAAAAGGAAAAAAATAAAATCTTTAAAAAAAAAAAATGGGCAAAGAACCTGAACATTTTTCTAACCAAAGACGATGTACAAATGGTCAACAGGTACATGAAAAGGACTCAACAGCATTAATCATCAGGGAAATATAAATCAAAACCACAACGAGATATCACTTTACATCTGTTAGAATGCTATTATCAAAAAGACAAGAGCTTACAAGTGCTGGTGAGGATGTGGATAAAAGGGAACCCTTGTACACTATTAGTGGGAATGTAAATTGGTGCAGTTGCTATGGAAAACAGTATGGAGATTCCTCAAAAAATTAAGAATAGATCTATCACATGATGCAGCAATTCCAATTCTGGGTATTTATCCAAAGAATACAAAAACACTAATTTGAAAAGATATATGCACCCCTATGTTCATTGCAGCATTATTGCAATAGCCAAGATATAGAAACAACATAAGTGTCCATCACAGATGAATGGCTAAAGAAAGTGTAGAATATTATTCAACCATAAAAAAGAAGGAAATCCTACCATTTGCAACAACATGGATGAACCTGGAGGGCATTATGCTAAGTGAAATAAGTTAGGCAGAGAAAGACAAATACTGTATGATTTCACTTAAATGTGAGATGTAAAAAAGCTGAACTCATAGAAATAGAGAGTAGATTGCTGGTTGCAAGGGCCTGGGAGGGTGGGGGAAATGGAGATATTTGTCAAAGGGTACAAACTTTCAGTTATAAGATGAATAAGTTCTGGGGAATCTAATGACTATAGCTAACAATACTGTATTGTCTGCTTGACAGTCGCTAAGAGAGTAAATTTTAAATGCTCTTGCCTCCAAAATAAATATGGTGAGGTGATGGATGTGTTCACTAATCTTACTGTGACCATCATTTCACAATATACACATGGGTCAAATCATCACATCGTACACCTTACACTTACACAGTGTTATATGTCAGTTACAACTCAGTAAAGCTGGGAAAGAAAAGAAAGCTAACTCAGAAGTGTTTGCACAGAAGAGACTTATAAAATGACATATTTTTTAATTGAATGGATATTAACACAATCTCTTTTAAAACGCTGTGACAAACTGTTCTGACATTTAAAATGTGACCATTTCGGGGCTGGCCCCATGGTCGAGTGGCTAAGTTCACGCGCTCCGCTGCAGGCAGCCCAGTGTTTCATTGGTTTGAATCCTGGGCGCGGACATGGCACTGCTCATCAAACCACGCTGAGGCGGAATCCCACATGCCACAACTAGAGGGACCCACAACGAAGAATACGAAACTATGTACCTGGGGGCTTTGGGGAGAAAAAGGAAAAAAATAAAATCTTTAAAAAAAAAATGTGACCATTTCACAAGTTAATGAATTTACCATCTTACCTGCTTCACTTCCCAAGCTCACTTCTTCATCTGACAAAACTAACCTTAAGTAAAAACCAAAAAAAGGCAAAGATTTTGGTTATAATACATTTGGGACTCATTCTACCAACAGCTTTATATGGTTAAAACAATTTTTTTTTAACTGAGGAGATACATAAAACAGTTGTCCAGCAGATCTCCTAAAATCTGTCTGAGAGGAATCTTACTTCTTCTCTAGATCTACAGAGACCGTGAAAACAATCCTTCACCCCTTATTTTTACTGAGTAGTGACAAAGCACCAGGCACTGTGTCCAGCACTGCAGGCACTGGGCTAAGTACCATATCATAGAGAACATCTGTCAACAAAGCCGTCGAGTGTGAAGTCAGTTTTCTAGCATTCCAGGGTTTTGCTCCAGAATACTCGGGAGCGAAACGGGGGGATGAAGAACTGCAGAAAAACGGAGTACGCTATCTTCACCAACAGTGACATTTGCAAATGAAGACACGTTTGCCCAAAACATTCTCAATCAATACAAATTTTGGATATTTATATCATCCATCTGGTATAATAATAAAAAAATGAGACAAAGAAATTGAACACAGATTTAGTCATTATTCCAACTGTGAGGTATAACCTCACAATTCTAGTATTGGAGGTTGTTTTTAATAAGTCGTTAAAGACACAAAAAGTGATACAGTATTTATTTGCAAATACTACAAAAATAAACCTACAGAGAAAATAGATACTTATGACTTGGAATGAAATTTCCAATGACAATATACATATATGGTTTTTTAAACAACTTGGCTGGAAGGTGAAGGTGCTTTGGAAGCTGTTAGCAAACTCAAAGGGTAGCTCTCATAACGCTGAAGATGATTTTGAATAAAACTTTCATGAAATATGATAATTGAAAAAATTTACTAAATTAACATATTTAACATAACATATAATTTTAAATGTCAATGTGTAACTAAATTAATAAGTTTAATTTATAACTATACATTTGATTATTTAATCTACATTCTAAAACATTTATATATTCAAGTTAGCCAGAAAGAATGTCTGGATTTCCCAATAGAGGAAAGGGGGAGATGCTTATATTCCGGATCACCGTCCACTCAACAGCATCTGGTTTGTCACTGTTTGGGCCTTATCTCTGGGTTCATTATTATAGTCGGTGCAATCTGGTTAAAACGAGAAGTGGCAGCTCAGAACGGAAAACAAAGGTGAGATGTGATAAAGGGAAACGGGCAGCGTGAGGCGGTGCAGGGCAGGAGGCCGCTGTCGGGGAACCAGGCCCACTCCCGCCTGTGCTGTTCTGGAGACAGACTTTCAGCAGTTTCTCTCTCACAGCTGCTGCACCTGCACCTGTCCCTTCCTGTTTCAAGCCGCCCTTCCAGGATCGCCAGGTAGAAACTCTTAACACAGGCTCAGCCCACCAAACTACAGAATTTGGACTGATCACCCCAACTGTTCTGTACTCCTATCATCGACTTTGCCTCCCATGTTAAAAATGGGGAGAAAAAAAGGTTCAAAACAAATGTTTAATGTTAATTGGAAAAATGACATAGAAATAGGTATCCAGTAAGCCAGAGAAGAAACAACTGTTTCCAGATACATCACACAGTGCATCCAGGACTCCATAGCACGATATACAACCTCTGCCTGCTTACTTATCGAGGTTTCCAGGGAGAGAGTCGCTTTCTATCTGTCCTTTGTGGTCTTCAGTAGGCTTGCTTGAAGTGTCTTGCACTTGCTAAGGATAAGAAATTCAACGTTAGGGAGATGGAAAGAATCCGTTTCTCTCTTTGTGAAACAAAACGAGAATAAAAATTCTAAAAAACAACATAAAATAGAATAGTTCTGAAGTAGAGAGTGAGAGATATGGGAAATGTCTGCTAACGTAGTTTGAACGGAGCCGGTGTCCTTGTTTACCCTGACGCCTGTGTGTGCTTGTGACTTAGGCTGGCCACCAGCTTTACAACTTTGTCATATGCCAAAGAAGACTTACACTGTGTTGCTGGCCTCTATTGCAATGCCCTAAATCCAGCTAAAGATTTTCAACTTAAATTCTGAGCAGAAATTAGATATTAAATTTGCCTAAATACACAGTATGCTATCCAGTGAAGCACTCATATAGAAAAAGTAAAAAACAAGACAAAACAAAACACACACACAACAAAAAACCCAAAAGTCTAATTCAAGAGTATCTATTAGAACAAAAGACGTTATGTCAAAACATGACTGAAAGATCCATACCAGGCCCCAGGAATACGCAACTGCAAGATGTGAACCTGTCACAGACACCACATCTGCCCTGAGCAAACCACCAACGACATTTTCAAGCTCTACTGCAAATAAGGCAGAATGGTAAGTTCAGAGGTGCTGAACCCCAGCCTGCTGGAACTGAAGAGATGAGCACCACGCTGCAGCTCTGCTGGACCCGCCTTGTGCAAAGAAGGTTGACAGAAGACTTACAAATCTTAACAGCGTTATAATCACAGCCCGAGAGAACCTGGACCACGTAGGCGTCACAGAAAGAGCTAGTCTAACACAGTAGTCTCTTCAGCTGCAATCACACACACATAATGACCCAACTGGCAGAATTTTTGCATCGTGAATCACAGCGATGACATGAGTGTAAAAGTAAAGCAAGGAAATTTTTCTTTAACTTCTAAAATTATCAGGTAGGTAATCTGGTCATTTTTACATAAACACAGGACACTTTCCACCACTTGTTCCTCCTAAGTTTTCCTTTCCATAAACCTTCTCTTATCTCTTTTGCATTTCACTTTTCTTTTCACTTTCTCCTTCTTTTATCCCCCCCACCCTACTAGTATCGTGAGCCGGCCGGTAGGTTCCCATGTATTTGTTCAGTGTTGCTGGTAGCACTTGGAATGCGTGAATTGCAGAAAAACAGCTGGCCGAAGGAGTGTAGAAAAATGTTTCCCAATGTTTTGTAAATTTTAAATTAGGCTTAGCAAAAATAGTTTCAATGTTATTATCCAAATAAAGCATAATAATCTAACACAAGATAATGGAAAAAATGTACCTTGAGAGCTACAAAATCATATGGATGAAAGCCAGTACAGGCCCCATGGATTTGGGACATCGTTCGAGCTGTTTTCTCCCAGAATCCAAGCAGTGTCCTCTGCAGAAAAAGAAAAGGTGGCACTACCGTTCTTGTTCGAATCCAGGACGTTTTTCGGAGCTATGTTTCCTTCCCAGTGTGGTAGAGAAAACGTAGCTGAATAAGAAGAAGCAGGAACTAAAACCAGTTTCCAAGTTTGGGGAACTGGAAAGCACTGTAAATAGGAATTCTCATAAGAATTGGCATGAGCGTCTGCATGTCTGTGCGCCTGTCTGTACACAGCACTGGGATGCACACTGGAGCCAGCTGGAGGGAAACTGCAGCCAAGAGGACAAAACTGCAGGATTAGAACACCTTCCAAAAGGGAAATGGTAAAAGCACAAAAATACCATATTTGTTTTAGGGGTATTTCTGTAAATCTTTATGTTGGTAAGCATATACAAACCTCATGTAGTTGGAGAAAAATAATATGAACCACTAAATTCGGTCTTTCATTTAAGGTTCAAGAAAGACTTGCCCGGGGGCAAGTGGCTGAGTGGTCAGGTTCATATGCTCCGCTGGGGCAGCCTGGGGTTTCGCTGGTTTGGATCCTGGGTGCGGACATGGCAGCGCTCATCAAGCCACGCTGAGGCAGGGTCCCACATGATACAACTGGAAGGACCCACAACTAAAAATACACAACTATGTACTGGGGGGCTTTGGGGAGAAAAAGGAAAAGTAAAATCTATTAAAAAAAAAAAAAGAAAAAGAAAGACTTGCTCAAAAAATGTGTTCTCAGGCTAACTCGAGTAATGGGACATTTCCTTGCTGCTGGAAGGTTCCTATTCACAGCAAGGGGACGAGTGCAGAGAACAAGGGGGACTGAACTAACATCTCCTGGGGCTCAGGAAGGATGCCACAGAGACTGTCACGTACTCCTATTTTCAGGGGCGCGCGTTCTGGATTCCCGAATTCCACAGCACTGCACTAAATGAGGTGGATTCCCTGAAAGCAGCAGGGAACGTCCATTCCTGTTAGTTTGCTATTCTTTCCTTACTAAAGACAGTGTATTTTCCTATTTTGCCAAATACAAATACCTGTTAAAATCAGTAACTGCCAGTTATTCATTCTAACGCGTTCATTGCATGCTACCATGTGTGATTTGGGGTCATCTAAGCACAAGTGAGACTTCTGAGGTTACAGTGGTGTAGGATGGCAACGTGGCAGAGTGAAAAGAACATGTGACCTAGAACTTAGGTTTTTAAGCCAAACATTGCCATTTACCTTAATTCTCATAGGTTTCACTTTCCTCATTCATAAAACAACAGAAAACTTTTAAACTTTCTGGGCTACAGCATGTTTGATTCAAATGAAATTGGAGGCAGAAGTTCAAAGTGGGGTAGCTCTGGGTGAGCCAGGTCCAACCGGCCTTAAATCCTGCCTCCTCAACAGCCCCCTCCTCACCCAGATGCTCCCTAAGTGCCCCCCTCTCTCTCCTAGGACCCCAAGGAGAGTAACATGAAGCTACAGGAGTAGGCAATCCCTACGGTCTTTTTCACTCTAGAATTCTATGACTCTCTGGCCTCCATAACCTCAATAAGTCAATTTTAGCAAAGTCAAAGGAATCCGATCAACTATGCAATTTCTTACACCTTTTAGACAACTTTTAAAAAGGAATCTCACCACTCATCTTTACTGCAAGGACATGCTGACCATGGGGGTGGGTACCTGGTAGGTCGTGAGCGCATGAGACAACATGTTGCAGCGACTCGCTCCAAGTAAATCCACTTTCTGACAAACATCCATCTTTAACTTTTCGAAAGAAGTTTTGCTATTTCTCACTTGGATCTGTACCTGCAACCATAAAAATGTTAATGATTATTACTGATAACACAGATATAAACATATTACACAGGTTCATGATACATATTCTCAGACACATGAAATTGTAGTAAAGGACATGAACCCTCTTTCCCTGCATTATTATTTCATGATTAATGGTAAAGATTTTGGCTATTTTCAGTAATTGTAGGCGATTCTTTCTAGTAGATATCTTTATGCTAAGAAAGTTATGTGATGATAGAAGGAAGTACATAGTTACGAAGAAAAAACCACAGATTCCAAATAATAAAAAAATCTAAAACTACTGATGGATAATATTTTATCTATGAGTAGAAGAATAAACAAAAAGGGGAGATAGTTAAAGTGTTGAGAAGCACTAAGAATAGTTCTGAATCATGGAGATATATATAAACACAGGTCTGTTATATTTCTTATACATAAGGTGAGTTATATGTCACCAAGCCATGTGAATACTCAACTTTTAAATATACTAATTCATTTATTCAATGAGTACTTATAACGTATCTATTATGTGCCAGGCACTGTTCTAGGCACTGGGATATTGTGGTGAACAGAACGATGTTCTTCCCCATCTCCCCTGAGTGGTGGGCGGGGGGGACAGGAGTGGGGAGGCAGCAGGAAAAAAGAAGTAAACAAATACATAAGATAATCTCACGTTGCAACGAGAACGTGTAAATGAACAGAAATGGGTGACTGTCTTTATAAGATGATCAGGGACGCCCGGGGTGAGCTCAGGCATGACGTTTGAACTGGGACAGAAAGATGATGGGTGGGCCATGCTAAGACCCTGAGGGGAGCATTCCAGGCCCTGGGAAAAGCAAGGACAAAAGTCCTGGGCGTAGGAGGTATGCGGAGAGCTCATCATGCTTGCAGAAGAGGCAGGGCCAGGGCAGAGCACACTCCTCCCTGGATCATGGACAGTAAGTGCGAGACGTGGCTGCCGAGGGGTCGGGGTCAGACCCTGCAGGGCTATTGGGTCAGATAAGAGGTTTGGATTGTATTCTTTTTTTAAAAAGCTGAGGTAATATTCACATAACATACACCAAACCATTTTAAACTGTACAATTCAGTGATGTCAGTGCATTCACAGTGTTGTGCAACCACGCCCTTAGATCATCTTCTAATTGTCAAGGACTCTAAAGGGGACGGAACAATAGGTCGCTGTGGCCTGAAGCCATGTGTCCACCTCGTTCCCAGGTCTATCGGGAGTAATCAGTGAGGCAAGCCACTTACAACAGCTGGTACAGAGTAAAGGCTCCATCAACATTAAATACGACTTTTATGACAGGTACTCTAAATATGAAATGAATGAGTGACGGAATTTCATTATTCATATACAGTAAATTTAGGGGATGTTATTTATAATAAGAAGTTTATTTAGCAAAAACGTATGTCCATACATAGACAGTTGCTTTAAAAGTTTGTGGTCAAACTATGTATTGTGGCAGAATGAAAAATTTGATAACCTTCATTTTTTCTTATAAATAATGATGATTTTACATGAATTTTTACTTAAATTATATGTTTTCCTCACTAGGAATCTATTTCCCTCCTGTAAACAAATCACAAAAGTCCAGGGAAGCAACATTTAAAGAGTAGTTAAACCTATTATGAGAGGGAAAAAAAATAATAGAAAAGGTTGATGGGGTGGGGTGAGGACGCCACTCAAAGAGTGAAAAATAAAGTGGGGGCCAGCCCCTCGGCCTGATGGTTGATTCAGCATGCTCCACTTCGGCAGCCCAGGGTTGGTTCCCGGGTGTGGACCTACACCACTCGTCACTGGCCATGCTGTGGCGGCAACCCACATACAAAACAGAGGAAGACTGGCACAGATGTTATCTCAGGGCGAATCTTTCTCAAGCAAAAAGAGGAAGATTGGCAATGCACATTAGCTCAGGGTGAATCTTCCTCAGAAAAAAAAAAAAAAAAAAGTGTGTATGGGCCAGCCCCAGTGGCCCAGTGGTTAAGTTCAGCGCACTCTGCTTTGGTGGCCCAGGTTTGGTTCCCAGCCGCAGACCTACACCACTGGTCAGTGGCCATGCTGGTGGCAGCTCACATATGAAAAGAAGAAGATTGGCAACAGATGTTAGCTCAGGACAAATCTTCCTTGGCAAAAAAAAAGCGTGAGGGCCTTTTGTAGTTCAACCAAAGATTTCCAAGTAACCAAGAATTTATAAAAGAACATGTTTTTCAAAAACAGTGTGACATTTTATGATCTTGATTAAACTGTTTTGTAGAAGTTTAATAGGTTTATGTATCAAGAAAAGGAAAAGAATACATTTTCATACTTTTCTGAACTTTTCCAGCTGTTTTAAGGTGTCTGGGTCCAGTTCTTGGGATACATCTTTCATCCACAGCAGAGCCCCCCTGTATTCTGTGCGTGCCTGTTCCATCCGATGAATTGTCATCAAGGTATCAGATACCGCCCTTTGACTGAACGTTGCTACTTCTTGCTTAAGACGAGACAGGGGAGTACACAGGGCCAATCTAATGCAAGAATCAGAGGGAGGTACATCCCATAAGCAAAACGAAACAAAAACATAGGTTTAAAACAATGACAAACCATATTTTCTATCAAGATGAGTCTATAAATAGGATTATTAAGATGCCTAAGGAGCTTTAGAAAGCAAGTCAGCATCATACAGCCAACTTTGAATTGTTAATAAAGATATGTCTATATCTCTCCCTTTCTTATTTTGGGAGATATATCATTTTTGCAACATTTTGGATGTTAACCCATGCATAAATAACCTGCCAAGTAAATCTGCCATTTGGAAAAGAGTTCCATGGGTAAAAGAGGTTCTCTATTCATAAAGCAGAGTCCTATAAATAGAAATCCCTTCATTTAACAAATTTAGGAGAAACCTGGCTATAGAAAAGCAGATAAAATACTAGAAGAACTAATGAGAATTGTGTTCTTAGCAGCTGAGGATGAGGACGAAAAAACAAGGACTTAAGAAACACAAGTCAAACCCTGCTCCTCTGGTCTGCTTTTGACTTAGTGGCACTGGAGGGCCTTGCATTGTCTCTCTGTCACTCCCTTGGAAAAGGACTTCCGCACTGACGTGCTGCATAAGAACAAAGCCATTTTGGGGGCCAGCCCCGTGGCACAGCGATTAAGTGCTCACGTTCCTCTTTGGCGGCCCCAGAGTTTGCTGGTTTGGATCCCGGGTGCAGATATGGCACCGCTTGGCAAGGCATGCTGTGGTAGGCGTCCCACATAGAAAGTAGAGGAAGATGGGCACAGATGTTAGCTCAGGGCCAGTCTTCCTCAGCGAAAAGAGGAGGATTGGCAGCAGATGTTAGCTCAGGGCTAATCTTCCTCAAAAGAAAAAAAAAAGAATTAAGCCACTTAAGTCTTACATCATCCTTATGGGGCTGATAGGGCCTGCTTTTATCTTTCTTCTGAAAAATGCAAAGATTTTTGGCTGTATTTAGTAACTGCAGGAGATTCTTTGCAACAGGTATCTTTATGCTAAAAAATTATAAAATGATGAATACAAAGTATATAATTAAGAAGAAAAAGTTCCCTCTGCTTAAAAAGAAAAAATGTTCCAATGTACTCATAGATAGTATAGTATCAAAAAAAGTGAAAGCAAAAAATAAAACTATACATATTTAAATTTTAGCCATTCTGTGCCTCCGTTACATTAGACCACTTAAGAAATTTAAATACCTAAAGTCTATTTCTAGGAATTAAGCAACTAAGAATGTCAATTTTTAAGTAATTATTTTAAATACAAAATAAATAAGAATTAGGCCTCAAATCAATTATATACTGCAATATATTTCTCTTTTAACCTTCTACTGGAATGATCAGTAACCTTTACAAATATGCAAATTTAGGTACATACGTCAAAACTGTCATATTGACTACAGATTTAAGGATGATGCAAAATCATGGTAAACCTTTGCTGGGCTGAAGAACAGAGTGCCTTGCCAGTGGCATCCATCATTTTGCCAGCTTGCGTTGTATCCCGTTCTGCTTGAAACTTTAAAAAGAGCCCTAGTTCGTTTTCTTCCTCTGATATAACTAGGAAAAAAATTACAGTACAGTTAACTGTTTCATCATTTGTTTAAAATACACACAAGTAAAATTCTCACAGCAATATTCTCTATACTTAAAATTACTTGCGGGGGGGGGGGGAAGAAGAAGAAAGACTTCTTTTAGAAATGTAAATTCTTGGGCTTTGGGTTTTGACGCAGCAAATCCATGGAACTCACTTTGGGAAAAATTGATCTTCAGTGAAAAAAAAAAATCCAAAACAACAAAATAAAACAAACCCACAAATGATGCATTTTCAAATGTGCAGAGACGCATTTTAGGACCACTGCCTTTTGTAAAATATTCGTTTCCTACTTAAATGTAACTTACTCTCGACTCCCATCCTGGCTTCAGTTTCCTATGCTCAATATCTCAGACTCACAGTTGGCTACAATTTTGCTCCTGAAACCCTAGAAGTTGTCATGTAAATGCTACTCAAAGTGTGGCCCACTGACACACGCCAGTCCAGAACCATTTGTTACCAGCCTGTGACAAGTACCAAAACTAAGAAACTGTTCAGAAACTTTCACCACGTTGACTATTTTAGATCTGTGGAGTCTAATTACAAAAAAAAGTGCGCTTATATTTTGCATATCTTCTTTAACTTTTCTAAAAATTCATTTTTACTGTATTTTACAAAAGTGTCAGTTTACAAGAGATTGAAAGTAAAACACGAAACAAAAAAGTGGAACTTCACCACAGTTTTAGAAGCACGGCTGTAGCATAAGATGACCATCACCACAATAAGACCAACGGAGGGAACCCACAAAGTGTTCAAACTCTAAGGTTAAAGTGAAAAAAACGACAAATGCCATGCCATTTCACCCTAGTTTGCTGATGGAAAAACTGAAGTTACAAACTGAAAGAGAGGCCCTGGGTGCCTCTGGGGCAGCAACAGAACTCAGGCCTCTGACTTGCTCTCTCCCCACTCCCCCCGCTCCTCCCTGTTGAGGCTGCAAGGGGTCCCATAGGAGAGCACGATGGTGTCAAGGAGGAGGGTGTCTGCACATCCCGGAGTATTATCTTTAATAAAACCATGTGCTCTTTTATGAACAATCAACCTGATCCAGAGAGGACTGGATTTGGGGACTGTTGTTAATTTAATATTCTGATTACTTGAGAGACGTACAGATTACACATTTCCTTTGAGTCAGGACTTCATAAAATATACCTCAAAGAAAACTACTAGAAAGAACATTAATTTGTATACGACACTCTCTGAGAACTTGGATTACTTCATTATCAAGTTTTAACTGAACAGGAATCATCACTGAGCCTCACCCTTATCAGTGCAGAAAGGGTAGGAGATGAAGCTGAATTTGTGCTGATTCTGTGTTGGAACCCACTGCCAAAAACTGGAGCCGCTCCCACTCCTCTGTGTCCTTACCCAGTCAAGAGTTCCCATAGGGTTTACAGTGCTGGACTCGTCTCCTGTAGCTGTCTGATGTTAGTCTCAACAGAAGATGCATTGCTAGAATAGTCTTCAAGAAGTCACATATTTATAACAATCCAGAAGATAAAGTACGCAATGAAATCTTTACACGCACATCTCTCCCTTATCCTGAAATGCTCCACCGGTGGGCTAAAAGAGCTAGGGATTTTTCAGGACAAAATGCAAGACATACAAACCTGCCAGTGTTTCTTCACATTTCTAGCACAGGACTCCCTTGGTCCAATGACTGTGATGGCTTTTTACTGCCTGGTGAAATATTTAAGGTCCTTAGAAATCTGACCTCAACCTTCCTTTGTTTCCTGACTGCAGATATCCAACTTCTATAAACCCTTTAAGTTTTACCTCAACTCTCAACTATGGAGTGCCTTTACCAATGACTCTAATCCACAGTTATTTTTCACTCCGAGAGAATTCAGAGTTCTACCTGTATCACTCTTCTGAACTAAATACATACTCTTCTGTATCTCTTATTTTGTTGCAAAAAGTTGTTTCTCCAGCTATTTCCTTGGGAAAAGCACATAGTGTTAAATATGGCAGGCACTCAAAAAATTATCATGCTCTACTGGATTTCTTGCTTTATTGGGACAATGTATGAGCTTTGATTATAAAGTTTTGAGATTAATTTACATAGCTACACAAGAAAATCATTCATTGAGCAAGTACAGATTATATACTAGACATTGTTTCTAGGCTTTGAGGATGCAGAAATAAAACAGAAAATTCCTGTCCTTAAGGAGAGCATATTCTAGTGGTGGTAAGAAAAACAATAGATAAAATATATAGAATGTTGAATATTGTTATGTGCTACTGTTAAGTAGATAGAGAGTTATGAGAAAGAGGGATGTTTCATTTTAGATATAGGGGTCAAGGAAGGTCTCACTCAAAGATGACATTTGACCAAATACCTAAAGGCAGTCAGGGAACATACTATGCAGATATGCCTACTGTGATGGAGATCAATATGGCTGAAGAGGAGAGAGTTTTAGCAGAGGAGATGAGAGGTAAGCAGGATCAGAGAGGTGGCCACAGCCAGGAAACCATTGTAGTTAAAGGAGAAGAGATCCAAAGATTGACTTCCAAACTGAAGAGGTCAAGAAGAGAGGAGAATCCAGCAAAGGCAGGATAATGAGAAGAAATGACCAGTAGGAGGAAATCCAGGGAAGTGTGGTGCCTGGAAGCCAAGTAAAGAGAGTGTATCAAGGATGAGACAATAATCAACTATGCTAAATAATGTGATAAGTCAAATAAGACAAGGACTGAGAATTGATCATTGGACTTAGCTCTTTGTGACTATGACAAGAACAAATTTGGTGGAGTGGTGGGGAAGAAAACGTGACTGGAGTACAAGAGAAAGTAGAAGGAAAGGAATGGAGACCGTGCATACAGACAATCACGGTTGGCCCTATCCACGAGTCAACTTTAATCCACAGCTGGTTGAACCCATGGATGCGGAACCTGTGGATACAAAAGGCAGACTGTAGGAATTTGAGTACCCGTGGGTTTTCTTATCTGTGGGAGGTCCCGGAACAAATCCCTGCGGATACCCAGGGATGAGTGCATGTCAAAATTTTCTGTGAAAGGAGCAGAGGAAGGGGATGATAATTGCAAGGGCAAGAGGAGGTCAAGAGAGAGAGTTTTTAAGTGATGGAGGCAAATCCACCTAAGACACTGGGCAGGAAAAGTGAACTCAGCAAAATGAATCTGCTTCAAGATTTGATGATTTTAGGACTCTGGGGGCTTTGAGACTAGGTCACTGTTAAATGTTCACATTTTGTCATAAGAAACTATTCACAAAAAAGTTCAAAAACTAATATTTTTACATTAAAGCTCTCATTTTCAAAAATGCAAATGAATATTTATTTTAAATGGAAATCATCAGATAGACATCTAGGATTTCATACCATTGAGTCTTAGCTGATATTTCTCAACTATCTTCAGAAGTTCAGTGCATGTCTCTTGAATGGAGTGAAAAACCTTTGAAATATAAATTTTGTTAGGACAATTTAAAGAACTGTAAACAAATAAAAGTATCTGTTATAAGCACTTCAAAAGCAGAACATTTTCTTATGACGATTGTGTCTCTTTTCCTTGACTGCGATGTACCTCAGTTTTGGTTTTATTTCTGATGTAGAAAGCACATATTGATTTCCCCTATGAGGGCTGGAAAAAATTGCGGTAAATACATGGGAGCTAATAAAAACTTATACCTGTGGAGTTTGTCCTCCCTTCAGCTCCAAACTATCTAAACAGCAAAAAGACAAACCCAACATAAACTGCATCAAACATTGTCAACCACAGATGACAAGAGTACAGATAATCCTAGAAAGTGCTGCCTCTGAGTCTGGCTTTGCTCCAACATTGGTCTAAGCAAAACAGGCCAGTGAATTTACCATAAACGTTAAATAATGTATTACAACATCAAAAAGAAATTACTTTTGGGATTATTTTTGTTTAGAATTTCCCATGAATATCAATCCCTTCATTACTACTGTTGCTAATAGGTAACAGAAAAACATAATATGCAGTAGACTCCATTTCAAAGTGAGCGCATGAAAATTTGAGACTAGGACACATTATATGCACGAGGTAACTCTTCTCCCTACAAATTTAGGTTTTCGCAGAGAAACAAGCCGGCATCGGTTTTGGGGTGCAGCCTTTTTCTCACAAAGTCCTACGCTGAAGAACTGTTCTGAGACTTTAGTTCAAAAAGACCTTGGCCCTGTGGTGTAATATCAGGCCCTAACCCTCTGATTACCAAATAAATTTCCAGTATCACCATTAAGCCTGAGTACTCTGTCTGAAGCGGTTTTGCGATTATTTTCATGTTTGATCAGACCTAAGGAAGAGTGATAACAGGTGCTAAAATCTAAATGGAGGGGCAACCATTAATTTTCTATATATTTTAGGTATGTTTGAGTTGGATTTGGTATATGGACTTGGCAATTTAAAAGCCGTTTTAAATCCATATGGAAGAAGACTAGAAAAGAATGCAAAAACTATTGTTCTACTAAGATGAAGTGATTACTGTTGATTTTTTCCCCATGGGTCCTTGAAAGATTTATATACTATTGTTTTTTAATTTTACAATGAAAATACCTTTTTAAGTGAGGTATAACTTGACAAAATTGTAATATATTTAAAGTGTAAAAGGTGATGATTTGATATAAGTATACATACAATAAAAATATTTTTCTTTCTTTTTTTTTCTCTTTTGCTGAGGAAGATTCACCCAGAGCTAACATGTATTGTCAATCTTCCTCTTTTTGTGTGTGAGCTGCTGCCTCAGCATGGCCACCAACAGACGAGCGGAGGGTCTGTGCCCAGGAACAGAACCTGGCCACCAAAGCAAGAGCGTGCTAAACTTAACCACTAGGCCACTAGGGCTGGCCTCATTCTTAAAAAAAATAGTACAAACGTGAGACATAGTTCTTGGTTAATTCCAAATATTTGACACTGAATATAAACTATGTCACCCATAGATTACCTAATGATGTAAAACAATACAAAAAAATCTCTTTTGTGGGAATATATGCAGAAACAATGAAGAGTTCTCTTAGCATTGAAACATATATTACTTATAATAAAGTCCCTTCATTTTTTCCATATTTGTCATTGAATCCAAAGAGGAATGCTTTTCAACACAATAGTAAAAGCTTGTTAATTTGTTATCTATCTCCATATTTGTCATGGCAATGACGTAAGTTTACGTTTTGTAGAATGAAAATACTCAGTAGAGTAGGATCTATCTACTTATACCTACATTTTTAAGAATCCCAACAAATGATTATATTCCAAGCACAACAGAGCCCCTGCCTGGAAATATGTGTAAAAACTATCTTAAATTAGTACATGTACGTGGAGTTAGTAAATCTGCATTTAAAATTCCAGACCTCTTCACTAACATACATAAGATCTTTCCTCTAATTAGCTTAGTTACTTGAAAGTGGAAAAAACTTATAGGTTTAAAGTTGTTTCATGGTAATTATTCCTTTTATTTAAAAAGAAAAACAGAGCCAAAAATGCACAATGAAATACTTCAATCGCTCTACCCCTTAATAACAGAAACAAAAACTCTGACTTATAAATCCTCACTCACTATCTGATTTCAGTTAATCTATTTCAGTGAGGTGTAAGACTTCACACAAAACTAGTACAAAATATGATGACGATATATACTGAGTATATGGTCTCAATTAGGGATATAATTAATTCATTAACATCTAGCTTAAAAACTGTAATACTTGTGCCAGAGAAATTACTTAATTCATGATTTACTTAATTTATAAATACAGTTCTGCCAATGCTCAATTTGTGAGAACTGTGACCTCCTATGCAGAAGATCTGATTGACAGATACAATTAAACATTCTCTTTCCACATTTGCATTTATCCTGAAAAGTTCTTCGGTGTGGAAGCGTGTCGTAGTCCCCCGAGTCCCAGATAATGACCAGTTATGTGCAATACACAGAACCCTCAAATTTACCTCGAGTTTGGCATCCAGTTCGGCATCAGATGCCACCACGTGCTCATCCTCCTTTTTTCCTGTTGCTTTGATAAAGACTTGTTTCGTTTTCCAGTATTTCTTTTGCATTCTGTTGACAACTGACTGGTTATCTTCTGGTCTGGGTTGCCCAAAGGAAGCCATGGAGGGACTACAAGGAACGGACTAAAATTAAATTTCTTTAAAAAATCTTTCCAATAGTAAGTATCTATTTAGCCAATATCTAATCTAATTGAAAAACTGAAAAAAGATACTAAATAGAATATTAATGTTAACAGTTAAACATGCTAATATTTCTCTGTGTGGTCTAAATTTATATTATAATTACAACTTGCACAAGTAAAAGGCAAAAAGATTCATAGCACTTATACTGATTTCAGTTAAAGTGACACAGGTGATAAAACTGTTATGATTTTGCAATAATGGCTGGAAATAACTCTACTTTGTTTAACAAATCTCTACTTGTAGTCATTTATCCGTTTCTAACTTTTGCTTTTGTAATAATACTGCAAAGTGAACTTGTGCACACATCTTTGCATACTGCTGTCATTTCCTTGGGAAAACGTCCTATAGTTCTAACTGCTATGTCAGCATATTTAATAAATATTTTCAGATATGCAAAGATTCGGATACATACTCTTCTTTAAAAATCACTCAAAGAAATACTTTATATCCAATAAATAAACAAAGACCTTAGGTATAGGGGAGATATGTTATAAAAGAAATAGAGAAGGAAATTGTAACCTGTAAACTTAAAAATTTATGTCTAAGTAATTGTTCTTAACATAGTTAACATGGCTATATAAGGAAACGCAAACGTGAAAAGTATCCCTTAAGGAGATATAAAAAAAAGAAATAATAATAGTTTAAAAGCCCGAATTATTGCAATAAATGGTGGGAGGCAGGAACAAAGGGAGGGACTGAAGTCTGTGGCTCCTGCCTCATTTCCAGGGGAATCAGCAGATACTGCTGTATTCTTAATGTTTGTAAAGAAACAGGTGCACACTTTCATTTTATTTTGAAGTAATTACTAATTAAACAAAAATAGGACATCTAATTTCTAAATTACTAGGGGCAAAACAAGAGCAGGAAGAACTAGCAAAGCCACAGGCGGGCAGGAGCGCAGGAGTGCGGCAGCATGACAAACGGCGTGAACGAAGGGGACAGGGTGAAAATGACGAGCTACTGAGTGTGATAAATGCCAACTTCCTCCTCACTGCAAACCACCCCAAGTCATAAACCACAGAAACCATACCAACTCTATGTTAGTTGGGATCCACCTAAAACAAAATGACACAGAAGGAATTATGGGTTAGGATATACCAGGTAAATATAGACAAAATGAAAGCAAGGATAGCCTGTTAATCTCAGACAAAGTAGGTTTAAATCAAAACCATTAAATAGAACAAAGATAACACGTAAAGTCCACGGGCGGTCACTCTTCCAGATATCCTCTGGACATCCCCCTCTGGACATCCCCTGCTGGACATCCTCCTTGATTCCCGGGCAGCATAGATCAGTCACCATGTAACTGCAGAACCTCTCATATGCTATGCTGGATAACTTGGCTTAATTTGGGACAGAAAATAGAGAGGGAATTCAATCTTGGGACAAAGGGGGACAGGATTTGATATAAGCATTATACTGTTGACAAATAAAAAGTCAGGGGGGAAAACTGGCACTTTATGTTTCCCCTCCAATTTCTCTCTGCTTTGGTTGCTCTTCACTGCTTCAATGATTTTTTTCCCCTCAGACTGTTATCAACATGAGGGTCATCCAATTGTAGGACAACCTGCTGACCTCTTCTACTAAGTTGACTGCAGGCCCAGGCTCAGTTAAGAGAACAAAATTCTAGGGAGTTTCAGAAGATAACATCTCCTCCCCACTTTGACTCTCACGCTGATGTAGCTCAGACAGTGTACTCCTGGCCTCCCTCTACTCCTCCTACCTCCTTCATGGGAGAGAAAGAGTAGCTTATCTGATTGGATGTGAGAGCAGTAAACTTGGTCCTCCCTTCCCTCTCTAGAAGCCTACAGAAAGCACACATGATCTGGCAAGGGGAGGACAGTGGCTGGCGGGTAAATCTCAGGAAGGGGGATTTGCACATTTGTGGTTTGCTGACTGAGGGCGCTGCTGAATCTGCCTGTCAGCGGGGGTGCATTGAGCAGAAAGCCAAGTCTTACTGGCTTGAGACATCCGATGACAGACTTCCAGGTTGGAGAACTATCAGAAAGTTAGGAAGGATAATGTGTAAGAGAGGGAGCCAAAGAAGAGGTGATCCCCAAAATCAGTATACCAAGTCCTCCCAAGACCCATGTTGATCACTAAACTAACCATTAGGTGAGGGAGGGGACCCCAGGGGTCCTGGCAGAAAATCGTCAGCTGGAAACTGAAGTAACTAACTAAGGATTTCAGCTGCTACCACTACAGAGGAGACAGAGTCTGGAGTTTGAGTTCAGCCAAGATAACTGCCTTCTAGAATAAAAATTATTCTTTTCAGAGAAGCAGAACAGCATCCCAGAGCCTCTAAAATCCATCGTTTAAAATGCCAAGTATCCAATCAAAAAACACTAGACACGCAAAGACAAAGGAAAACGTGACCCATACTCTGTAAAAAAAAAAAAAGCAGCCAATAAAAACAGATTCCCAAGATTTCCCAGATAATGCAATTATGAGACAAGCACTTTAAAGCAGCTGCTATGAACATGTACCAAGACAAAGTAGGGTCTGTACACAATAGGTGAACAGAAAGAAAATATTGAAAGAAAACAAGGGAAAGTCTCCAGTTGCAAAGTTCAATAACTGCAATTAAACCCTGACTGGATGGGCTTAAGAACAAACAGAAGATGGGAGACATAAGAAGTGAAGGTGAAGATAAATCAATAAAAATCACCTAATCTGAAGAACCGAGAGGGAAAAAGACCCAGAAGGACAGAAGAGGTAGAATGGGACAGAAAAATATTTGAATAAAACATCCCAAATTTTATAAATGACTTTAACTTATAGATCGATAAGTACAAGTAAAATCACAAACAGGCACATCATAGACACACTGCTCAAATCCAAAGATAAATAGAAAATCTATCTTGAAAGCAGAGAAAAAGGGCATATGACATACACGGGAACAAAAGTACAAATGACAGGTAAGATCTCAACAAAAACAACAAAAACCAGACTACAATGGAAGGACATATTTAAGGTGTTGAACAAAAGAAAAAAGAAAGATCAACCCATAATTCTGTATCTATCAAAACTGTCCTTTAAAAATGAAATCAAAATAAAGACATTTTCAGATAAAGAACTAAGAGAATTCACAGCCAGGGGACTTTTAGAAACGCTGACAAGTTCTTCAGGCTGAAGGGAAATTAAAACAGTAATTTGGATCTAGAGGAAAGAATGAAGATGATCGAAATTGGTAAATTTCAGGATAAATACAAGATTATTTTTTATTTCTTAATTTCTTTAAAAGGTATAGTTTAACATATGCAGACAACAATAGAATGATAGCTCAGTTATCAATATTCTGCCATTCTTGTATGATTTGTACCTTCGCCTGTTCCCAACCACCTCACTCCATCGTCGTCATCGTCATCATCAGGTCCTTTTTGATAACATGTACCTACATTGAAGCGTACAGTGTTTAGCTGTATGCTTTTGCAAATGGATATTATGGCATAGGGCATCTCCAGCTCCCAAGAAAGTTCCCTGTATTTCTTTCCAGACAATGCCTAGCCTACCAGAAGTAATAACTGTTTTGATTTTTTTCACTTTAGTTTTTCCTTCTCTAGTTAGTTCTTTTTTATTGCTTAATAGTAATCCACTCTATGAAGGTAAAAATATGTTTTCATTTTTGACTATAGTAAATAAAGCTACTATGAAGATGCCTATGCAAGTCTTTTCATGGACACATTTTCATTTCTCTTGGATAAAGATCTAGAAATGGATTTTCTCTGTCACAGGATTGGTGCGTCCTTAACAAGAAATTGCCATTTTTACATTCCCACTAGCAGTGTATGACAGTTCTAATTGCTCCATATCCTCACTAACATTTCACTTTGACAGTCTTTTTAGTTTCATCCATTCTAGAGACTGTGTAGTGGTATTTCCTCATGGCTTTAATGTGTATTTTTCTGATGACTGATGATGATGAGCACTTCTTCATGTACTCATTGGTCATTTTTATATGTTCCATTGTTTAGTGTTTGTAAGTCTTTTGCCCATTTTTAAATTGGGTTGTTTGTCTTTTTTACTATTGAGTTGTAGAGTTCTGGGGTTTAGATTGGATGGCACTGAATCTAAACATTAAGTTGTGCAGGACTGGCATCTTAATATTGAGTCTTTCAATCCACGAACACAGCATGTATCTCCATTTATTTAGGTATTCTTTCATTTCTCTCAGCAGTGTTCTGGAGTTTTTAATATAGAGGTATTGCACATCTTTTGTTTAATTCATTCCTAAGTATTTTATGTTTATTGACGCTACTATAAATAGCACACCTCCCAGTCTCACCAAAAGCCTTCACATCTGCATATTTTACTACACCAAATTCCATGCTTTTGTTTTATTTCTCAATGTTCTCACCATTACATGAGATATTTGGGTCTCTGAGGGGACCCAATAAATGGCATCACTTTTAGAGAACAAATAATATAAACTGTAGCAGCTGAAAGCCAAAATACCATTTTTTGTTACTAACAATGGCAAAATTTGTGGATATAGTTTAGTGTCAGAGCTAAATGGTCCTCCTAACTGAGCATTAGGACTAAACAAATTTTTCAACTGGTCAGAAGTAATTGGATCATGGCAAGTTTCCTCAGATGGGAAGTGGAAGAAGAAAGCTCACCATTATTTTTTGTTTTTGAATTCACACATTCTTTACTTGCAGCCCGTAAATGAATCACATAATTATCTTTCCTTTTATATGAACATTTCAATTGAGAACAAAACACACAGTGGGTGCAGGCAAAAATTCTGGATGTAACTTTTTTGCAAAACATGATATTTCCAGCCTATATTATGGCATCTGTGTTCACCAACACAAATCATAACTTGGCAGAATGTACTTGAACTCAAGTGCATTCACATAAGCAGATGAAGCTACAAGCATGAACAGGATGCTTTAAAAGCAGGATGTTTGGTGAATGGATGTGTTCAGTGTAATGTTGACATCTACATCCACTTCCACAGTGTCTTATACTGACATTTTAGGGCCCCCAATACAGTGATATCTGAAATAATGTTGATCTAATCAGGGAGTTGAAGGAACATTGCATGGGAAACACTTTCAATTTCTACCAACCTGCAGAAACTGAACTCCCAGAGGCCAGGGCCTACTTCTATACTGACAGCTCAGCACATCCGTCTCAGTCCCACTCACCATTCTGTCTTCTATTTTGTTTCTGGTTCATGTTTATCTTATTATCTAGCCAAGGTATAACATTTTGGGGTTTGTTTTTTTATTTGTGACTACTACGAATTTGGAGCAAACCTTACCATATCATCTTAACTAGAAATCTTTTACTTCTAGTAAAAATTATTTTTTTTCACTTGAACACAGTCACTACATAGAACACTTTATTCATTTACGCACTAGACAATATTTGAATTTTTTAGCTATCTCCCAGATTTGGAGTACAAATCTTAAAACAGATCAATATTATCTTTAGAGGTAGTTTTGTTCTCACTTCTCTTATAACATCTCATTACTGTGACATCACTAAAAAGCAAGCAAATCAGACTGATGGTAATGTGCAAACTGAAGCACTGAAATCCTCTTGAGAAAAACAATCTGTGATTGATGCGATTAAGAAAATGCAGCAGACAAGTTTGCTGTTTAATATTAATATAGTGTTCCTGGTTATCGTGGCTCCCAAGCCATGAATTTTCTTACAAACACGATCAACGTTTCATCAAAGAATCAGTTTGTTAATGACTCAACTTTGGGGGGGAAACTGATAGGAAACACTGCAAAATGTCAACAAAGTTTTCTTTGCAGTGGGATAACAGGTGACAGTTTCTGTGGTTTCCAAATTTACTACAATTAACATGTACAACTAGCTTTTATATAACTCATTATTGTGAAAAATACTTAACAAACTCAGTTATAATTTTTAGTTTTCTCTTTTATATTCTATTAACATTTATTATTTTACAGGCACAATTCAGTTCCAGACCACCACAATAAAGCAAATTTTGCAACAAAGCAAGTCACACGAATTTTTTGGTTTCCCAGTGCATATAAAAGTATGTTTACACGTTACTGTAGTCTATTAAGTGTGCAACAGCATTATGTCTAAAAAAAAGTGTATCTACTTTAATTAAAAATGCTTTGTTGCTGGGGGCCGGCCCCGTGGCCGAGTGGTTAAGTTCATGCACTCCACTTCGGCGGCCAAGGGTTTCACTGGTTTGGATCCTGGGCGCGGACATGGCACCGCTCATCAAGCCATGCTGAGGCAGCGTCCCCCATGCCACAACTAGAAGGACCCATAACTAAAATATATAACTATGTACTGGGGGATTTGGAGAGAAAAAGCAGAAAAAACAAAAAAGAAGATTGGCAACAGTTGTTAGCTCAGATGCCAATCTTTAAAAAAAAAAAGCTTTATTGCTAAAAATCGCTAACCATCATTGTGCCTTCAGCGAGTCATAATCATTTTGCTGGTGGAGGGTCTTGCCTCGATGTTGGTGGCTGCTGACTGATTAGGGTGGTGTTTGCTGAAGGCTGCAGTGGCTGTGGCAATTTCTTAATATAAGACAACAGTGAGTTTGCCATATCAATTGACTCTTCCTTTCACAGATGATTTCTCTGTAGCCTGCGATGCTGTCTGACAGCTTTTTACCCACAGTAGAGCTTCTCTCAAAATTGGGAGTCAGTCCTCTCAAACCCTGCCGCTGCTTTATCAACTAAGTTTATGCAACATTCTAAATCCTTCGCTGTCATTTCAACAATATTCACAGCATCTTCACCAGGAGTAGATTCCATCTCAAGAAACCACTTTCTTTGCTCACCCATAAGAAGCATGAGATTGCAGCAATTCAGTCACATCTTCAGCCTCCACTTCTAGTTCTTTCCACCACATCTGCACTTACTTCCTCCACTGAAGCCATGAACCCCTCAAAGTCATCCATGAGGGCTGGAATCAGCTTCTTCCAAACTCCTGTTAATGTTGAAATTGTGACCTCTTTCCATGAATTACAAATGCTCTTAATGGCATCTAGAATGGTGAATATTTTCCAGAAGATTTTAATTTACTTTGTCCAGATCCACCAGAGAAATCACTATTTATGGCAGCTATAGGCTTATGAAATGTACTTCCTAAATAATAAGAATTGAAGTTGAAATTACTCCTTGATCCATCCATGCAGAATGGATGCTGTGTTAGCAGGCAGGAAAACATTAGTCTCATTGTACAACTCCATCAGAGCTCCTGGGTGACTAGGTGCATTGTCAATGAGCAGTAATATTTTGAAAGGAATCTTTTTCTCTGAACAATAGGTCTCAACAGTGGGCTTAAACTATTCTGGAAACCATGCTGTAAACAGGCGTGCTGTCATCCAGGCTTTGTAGTTCCATTTGTAGAGCACAGGCAGAGTAGGTTTAGCATGACTCTTAAGGGCCCTAGGATTTTCAGAATGGTAAATGAGCAGTGGCTTCAGCTTAAAGTCACCAGCTGCATTAGCCCTTAATAAGAGAGTCAGCCTGTCCTTTGAAGCTTTGAAGCCAGGCACTGACTTCTCCTCTCTAGCTATGAAAGTCCTGTATGGCATCCTCTTCCAATATAAGGCTGTTTCATCTACACTGAAAATCTCTCGTTTAGTGTAGCCCCTTCATTGTTGATCTTAGCTAGATCTCCTGGATAATGTGCTGCAGCGTCTACGTCAGCACTTTCTGCGTCCCCTGCACTTTTATGTTATGGACACAGCTTCTTTCCTTAAACCTCATGAACCAGCCTCTGCTGGCTTCAGACTCTTCTGCAGCTTCCTCCCTTCTCTCAGCCTTCAGAGAATGGAGGAGAGTCAGGGCCTTGCTCTGGATTAGGCTTTGGCTTAAGGGAATGTTGTGGCTGGTTTGATCTTCTATCAACATCACTAAAACTTTGTCCATATCAGCAATAAGGCTGTTTACTTATCATTTGTGTGTTCACTGGAGTAGCACTTTTAACTTCCTTCAAGAAGTTTTGCTTTAGGGGCTGGCCTGGTGGCTCAGCAGTTAAGTTTGCATGTTCCACTTTGGTGGCCTGGGGTTTGCCACTTCAGATCCTGGGCACAGACCTACATACCACTTATCAAGCCATGCTGTGCCAGGTGTCCCACATATAAAATAGAGGAAGATGGGCACGGATATTAGCTCAGGGCCAATCCTCCTCAGGAAAAAAAAAAGAGGAGGATTGGCAGCAGATGTTAGCTTGGAGCTAATCTTCCTCAAAGAAAACTTTTGCTTTTCATTCACAACTTGGCTGACTGTTTGGCACAAGAGGCCTACCCTTCAGCCTATCTCAGCTTTCAACACGCCTTCCTCACTGAGCTTAATTATGTCTAGCTTTTGATTTAAAGTGAGAGACGTGTGACTCTGCCTTTCACTTGAACACTTAGAGGCCACTGTAGCGTTATTTTGGCCTAATTTCAATATTGTTGTGTCTCAGGGAACAGGGAGGCCCGAGGGGAAGGAAAGAGATGGGGGAACAGCCAGTCAGTGGAGCAGTCAGAACACACACATTTATCACTTAAGTTCATTGTCTTCTATGGGCGCGTTTTGTGGTGCAAGAAAACAATTACAATAGTTACACCAAAGATCACTGACCACAGATCACCATAACAAATATAATGAAAAAGTTTGAAATATTGCGAGAATTACCAAAATATGACAGAGACAAGAAGTGAAAAAATACTGTTAGCAAAATGGCGCTGAAAGACTTGCTTGACTCAGGGTTGCCACAAACATTCGATTTGTAAAAAATGCAGTATCTGTGAAGCATGATAAAGCAAAGCGCAGTAACGAGGTGCGCCTGTACTTTATTTACTATTACTGCGCAACACTAGCACTCCCTTATTCAAAGGTTATTCATTCATGTATCATTAAATATATATTAAGTACTTACACTTCTATATAGCGATTTTACTTATCTGAAACCTACTAAAACAACGGTAGAGGATTAAACTGAAAAAAGTGATCTAGCAACTCATAAGAATAGAGAGAATAAATATAGCAACAAGAGCAGGTGAGAAACTTCAATAAATTTTGGAAGGCAACAGAAAAAGTAGTACCCTAAGCAACTAACAGGAATGCTAATGAGAAGTGAGTCAAGCACTCCGCAGAATGTCTGAAAGACTCAGCATCTGGAAGTAGAAGGAGAATTCACTGAAGTCTGTACACAGATGGCCGGACTCTGAAACCCCTCCTTAATCTGTGTCACTCAACGGGAGTTGAAGAAATTGAACTGGGAAAGCTCTGGACTGGGCACACCAACACAACAGAGGTCTTGGTCTCAAAACAAAATGACTCAGCGAAAGTCTATCGACTGAATCACTGAATGACAAGCTCTTTTCCTCTTCCTTGCTCACTATGGCAAAGCATTCTCTCTCTCACACACACACACACACACACACACCTCTCCACTCTTCAGAAAAGACTGGAATATTCTTTTCTCTGGAAAAAATTAAAAGCTCCAGAAAAAAGGAATATGTCATTTGGACATTCTAAAAGGATGGATCTTTGCCTACTCACCCTAGAGTAAAACTCACAAGTGACAAGCTCACTCATACATACAAAGCTTCCAATTAACTTTGTTATAGTCTTACTCTTAAAAACAAATGCAGAGCCAAAGATTACCTCATACCTGAGGAAAGTCTTCTGACCTAAACCAACAAATAGAGAAAAGAAAGCAGCTGAGAGGAAACAAAGACAACACAGGGAGGAAAACCAAACCAAACGTAACCCTCCAACAACATCCTCAGGGAGAAAGATGCTTCTTCCATGAAAGAAAGAACAGACTATCACTCAGAAAGAAATAACAAAAGAGTAAGAAAGAACCTTGGGGGAAAAAATAGGATACACAAAATTTTTAAAAATTTAATAGAAGGGTTGAAAAATAAATACTTCAGAAAGTAGAAACATTAAAAAAGTAAGAAAATTAGAGACAGTCCAAGAAGTCCAATATTTGACTAAAGAGTACTCTAAAGATTGCCTAAGGGAGGAAATAATTGAAGACATTTTCCTATAACTGAAGGACACAGATTCTCCATACAAAAAGAGATGTATTCCAAAATGCATCATTGTGAACTTTCAGGAAACCAGGGATAAAAATGTCCTGAAAGTTTGAAGAGAGAAAAAGCAGATCACATACAAAGCACTGGGAGTCAGAAGAAGAGCAGATTGCTCGAAAGCAGCAGAGCAAGATGGAAGACCAAGTCCGGTCCAGAAGAGCAACAGAGGGCAGGCCCCCGATGACAGCTCACAGAGCACGCAGCTCACACTCAAGCAGGAGGACGAAGGGCTCTGGAAAGGAGATTTCTAGGAAACATAACTGATAGGTTTGAACATGTTAGTCATAGCCATGTTGCAGAAACATTAGAGCAACTTGGGAAAAAGAAATCAATGGTAGTCAGAAAATTGGGTAAATAAAAAAACAAAACCATTATTAACTCCAATAAAAAATGAAGGGAAAGGATATTCAAAAAAGGAGGCATGGTTATAGGGCACTACTGACTAAGTTGTTTCAATACTTAATAGCCCCCAGTTGTGTAAACACTTACTTGATTCAATAAAAATCGTAACACAGCTATACTGGGGGAGGACAAGTGGGGACAGTGGTGGTGAAGGATAGCTAGTCCTCATCTACCACGTGGAAAGTAAGTAGATAATGCCTTCAACTAATAAATCAAAAAGCAGCATATAAACATGTGATTTAGAAGTACGGCGGGAAATCCCAGAGGACACAGAAGGGTTGAAGGTAGGTGCTACTGGAGATTGGAACTGGGGCAGGAATGGGAGGACTGCTTTTACACATTATAATCATTTAATGTTTGACTTTTAAAGGTCACGTATGTGTACAACTTTAATAAAATAACAATTATGTTGAAAAATAAACCTGAATGTGAACCTTACTAATTAAAACAGAATGGTACCAGCACCAAAACAGATGGAGCAGTGGAACAAATGAAACAGAAAAACAAATCCACAGGGGCCGGCATGGTGGTTAAGTTTGCATGTTCCACTTTGGCGCCTAGCATTTGCCAGTTTGGATCCCAAGTGCAGACCATGCACTGCTCATCGAGCCACACTGACGCAGGTGTCCCATATATAAAGCAGAGGAAGATGGGCACAGATGTTAGCTCAGCAACAATGTTCCTTAGCAAAACGAGGAGGATTGATGGCGGATGTTAGCTCAGGGCTAATCTTCCTTAAAAAAAAAAAGTCCACAAAGAGACCAAAAAGTATAAAAGAATTTAGTATGTGATCAACATATTAATTTCCTGTGGCTGCTGTAACAAATCCCCACAAACTTGGTGGCCCAAAACAACAGAAATTTACCCTCTCACAGCTCTGGGGCCGGACACCCAACATCAGGCGTTGGCAGGGCTGCCCTCTGGGGGCTCGAGGGGAGAACATCCCTGCCCTCTTCTGCTCCCGGCTGCGGGCAGCCCTCGGCGAGTGGCAGCTCCTGTCTCTGCCTCGTCTTCACTGGCTTCTCCTCTGAGTGTTTCATCTCCCTCTGCCTCTCTCTAAAATAAGGACACTTTGATGGCATTTAGGACCCTCCCAGGTAGTCCAGAATAATCTCATCTCAAGATTCTTAGCTCAATTACATTGGCAAAAACTTTACCGTATGAAGTAACATGCACAGACTGCAGGAGTTAGGATCTGTTCTCTTTGGGGTCACATTCAGTCCACTACAATCAACGCGGCATTTCAAATCACTGAGAAAGGGATATATTATTCAGTAAATATTGTTGGGACAATTAACCACCTATTTGAAAAAAGTGTTTGATTCTTAGATGGTTCAAAATTTAAATGTTAAAACCTTATAACAATACCATGTGAAAATACATATGGGAGTTTTATAAACTTGGGGTCAGAAACCTTTCTAACATGATATCAGGCACAGAAATCATGTAGGACATCATAAAAAATTTAAATTTATATTTTAAAAAACGGGGCACAAACAAAATTTGAAAAGAAATAACTGGGTAAGGAAAGATATGAAGAAGAAAAAGTTAATATTTTTAAATTAAAGAACTCATAACTCAAGAGTGAAAAGACAAACTCACAAATTGAAAAACAAGGGCAAAACAAGAATAGGCAATTCACAAAAGAACTTCAGAAGTCCAGTGAATACTGTACACAAAAATGTTATTTAATCTCTTTTGTAACTAGACAAACACAAACGAAAGAAAAATATGTTCATCTGTCAGGTGAGCAATGATCAAAAAGGTTAACAGCTTCTGGGAAAAAAGAGAGAATGAGTGCACGTTTGCATAATTCTTTTCCCTGACCAAAATATGACAAAAATCAGAGAAGGAAACTCCTGTGCAAGATGGGCACATCTCACGGGACTGATGCACTCACGACACAATGAATAAAGGTCAGACCAGTGAAGTCTGCATCACAGTTAAAGAGGATGGCTACATCTGACATGCTTCTCCTCTAATCTCTCGCTGATTGGGTCTGGGAAAAGTGGGTCCTGAAGGACAATACACATAATCAATCAGTAACTTGAAAACATGGGTCCTTCAAGGCACAGCAACCAGACGTATGCAAGAAGTAGACAGCATTCTACTTGGTGCCTATCTCCCTATCACAGGGTAGCAAAGAAGACTACTGAAGAAGGGATCATGATGTGTAAGGTGGGGAATGCTTCTTTTCAACTCCTCTGGTTTCCATGAGGAGGCATTTTCCATAAATATCCCCAGCCTCTCGCCCCTTCTCCCTTAAGTGTGAAACCTGACTGGTGAGTTTACCGTTGGTTCACACTTCTTTGCTGGGTAGACCTAATTTATCAAAAGTCTTAAAATTAGGAAATTTGGTTTCTTTTTTAACCTCTTATCCATGACTTGTAACTTAATCAGTGTGAGGCAAAAGTCTTAGGTAAGTGTGTCTATTATGAAGACCCAAACTTTCCTTCGGGTGGGCTGGTCCAGGTCTGGACTGGGGCACGAAGAATAAGAACGCTGACAGCATATATACATCCTCCAATAGCTCTCTCAGTGGTCAGGTTGATATTTTTCTCTGTCTGCCTAGCTCCTCTGACTACGTTTGAATCGGTTCCAAACTCAGGAGGGAACACAAAGGTGAGAGGTATTATGTATTGGGCTCCCTAAAACCTATGGTAGCCTTGACATTTTTTATTTTCCCTGCCGAGAGGCAAGGCATGGCTGTAGAGAAACAGAAACAGCAAGCTGGTAGTCAGCCTTGCACAGCACACTAAGTAGACTAATCAGAGACATACCAGCATTGACTTGTCTCTGGAACCAACGATTAACACACACCATGGGAAACTGCTTAGAGAGAACATATGAGAACTGCCACGCAGCAGTCAGATAAAGAGAGCTCACAACCATGTATCCAGTCTGCTATCTCAGCCTCTACGGCAGTTATTCTAAAGGCCGATGGGAGGGGGCTAGGAAGACTCCACGTAGGCCATTCTCCGGCAAAGAGTAGGCCAACTAGAATCGCCCCTTTTAACAATAAAGAACATGCAAAATAAACAACATGAAAAAGTGGCACTGCAAGAAAAGAAGGAGGAACCACAATGTGAAAAGGAGAAAAAACACACACATTTGAAGAATTGCTCCATAAAATAGAAGCTTAAAGAAAAGCTTCTCTGCATGCAGATAAATAGAACATAACTCCATAAAACAGATTTTAAAAAGAGCTGAAGAAAGTAAAAGATATAAGAAAAAAGAAGAGGGAAAAACCCAGAGAATTTGAAACCACATTAGAAACAACTCAAGTAGAACAGATACTTCAGAAAACCAAGTTAGTAACATGGATGACAGGCCTGGGAAAATCACTCAGAATGAAGGGTACAGGATAAAGGTGGTTAGATTCAAACAAAGTGGTTGGGTAGAAGAAAGATGATAGATAGATTTGGAAGATAAACAATTGAGATCTAACATAAACAACACTCTTGGACAGAGAGAGACATATGGAACAGCCAAAATATTCAAGGATATAAAGCTGAAAATTGAAAGGGCTCATCATGTTCCAGGAAAAATGAACAGAGAACGATCAAGACCAAGACATACTATGAAATGTTGCTGAATTTTAAGGATAAAGAAAGAATTCCATTAGCATCTAGACAGAAGAAACAGGGCCACCTGCAAATTAAATAATTTATGCTGGCCTCCGACATCTTCTCAGCAATGTTAGATAACGGATAAAAGTGAGTACTGTGTGCAGTGCTGAGGGAAAAAGAACATGACATGGAATTTTCTGGAATATAATTTTAATGGATATATCACATTCCATTGTATGGATATAGTATAATTAATTTAACTGGTCTATTATTGATGAATATTTAGGTTATTTCCAGAATGTTATTATTTCCCACCATGCTGCAATGAATAAACATATATATATATTATTTAAAATACATGAAGTATACCTATGAGATAAATTCCTGGAAGTATGATGGCTGAATCAAAGGATATATGCATTTAAAAATTTTTTCATTTTGCTAAATTATCCCCCATAGAGATTGTACCAATTTTTATGCCCACCAATAATGTAGGAAAGGACTTATTCACCACAATTCACTAACACATTGTGTTATTAAATTTTCTGATCTTTGCCAGCCTTATAGATAAAAAATCATTTTTCAGTAAAGTAATAATTTGCAATTATATTACCATATTTCATCAAATTGAAGATATCATCATTTGAAAGGTGACCATCATTTTATGTACTTCTATATAAGAAAAAGAACTACAGGGGCCGGCCTGGTAGCATAGTGATTAAGTTTGGGTGCTCCACTTTGATAGCCTGGGGTTCACAGTTTTGGATCCTAGGTGTGGACCTACACACCGTTCATTAAACCACCCTATGCTGGTGTCCCATATACAAAATAGAGGAAGACTGGCACAGATGTTAGCTCAGGGCCAATCTTCCTCAAGCAGAAAGGGGGAAGATTGGCAACAGATACTAGCTCAGGGCCAATCTGCCGCACAAAAAAAGAAAAAGAGCTACAAACTAAACTATGCTTTCAAATAACCAATTGTCAGATACATAAAAAGTTCAGATTTCAAAAATGATGTCAGAGATGTGAAAATATGAACAAGTGCTTCTTAGGATCAATGAAATATGTCATTTAGTAAGGCTGAGTGTCCATAAAGGTTTTTTAGATATGCAAGAATCAGGAATACACAGCCCACAAATCCCTCCTAAAACAAACAAAACAAAAATTATTTGAAGCCACAATCCATATGACTAAAATATATTTAAAATCAAGAATTTATAAAATCAAGAAATTATGAAAAGGATTAACAATGAGCACTTAATTCAGTTAAATCTAACTAATTACAACAAACAAAACAGAATTGACTTGTTTTAACTGTTAAAATAATTGGTACATAATGTAAAAATAAGAAAAATTTGATGAAAACCACCTGGGACAAAAAATTCCAGAATGTGTCATTAAAACTTTAGTAAGAAGAAAAGTATGATATATTCTTCATCCTTCATGATAAAAAGGCATTTAATGAAATTTAACATCCATTCTTGATATTTTAAAAAGAAATCTTTCAATAAAACAGATAGGGGCCGGCCTGGTGACGCAGTGGTTAAGTGTGCACGTTCTGCTTCAGCGGCCCAGGGTTCCCTGGTTCGGATCCAGGGTGCGGACATGGCACCGCTTGACAAGCCATGCTGTGGCAGGCGTCCCACATTTAAGTAGAGGAAGATGGGCACAGATGTTAGTTCAGGGCCAGTCTTCCTCAGCAAAAAGAGGAGGATTGGCAACAGTTAGCTCAGGGCTAATCTTCCTCAAAAAATAAAAAACAGCTATATGGCTTCTACCTTAATGGGAGGCGCACAGACACACAAATGCCACCATAATGCTTAATGGTAAAACACCAAGAGCATTCCCATTAAAGCAAGGAACAACACCAAGGAAGCCCACCATTATTCTATTATTATTATTTTTTTTTTTTTAAGATTTTATTATTTTCCTTTTTCTCCCCAAAGCCCCCCGGTACATAGTTGTATATTCTTCGTTGTGTGTTCTTCTAGTTGTGGCATGTGGGACGCTGCCTCAGCGTGGTCTGATGAGCAGTGCCATGTCCGCGCCCAGGATTCGAACCAACGAAACACTGGGCCGCCTGCAGCGGAGCGCGCAAACTTAACCACTCGGCCACGGGGCCAGCCCCCATTATTCTATTATTTAGCATTGTTCTAGAACTGCTAAGTGACACAGTGGGACTCAAAAAAGAAATGAGGGAGTAATATCAAAATGCAGGAGGCCAAAGTATCATTTTACACATGATGTGATAGCATACTTGGAACACATAAGACAATTCACTGAGAAATTATTAGAAGAAGCAATAAGGTCTTTTAAGAAGGTAGCTGGTTATAAAATTAATATACAAAATCGAGCAGTTTTCCTATTGATTTCCAAAAAATAAACAGAAAATATAATGCAAGAAAAAATTCATCCCAATTAAAATTCCTAGGAATAAATTCCACATCAAGTAACTAACAAGAAGAAAACTAAAACACTACTAAAATAGAAAACTTCAAAAAGAAAAGCCATGCCCTGTTCTTGGATAGGAAGAGTGAACAAAGTAACGCAGTCATTGTCTCTAATCAATGCATTCAGTGGAATCTAAATCCCTACCAAGACACTGTTTGCAGCTCTGCTAAAAAAGACAGACTGAGTCTGAAACTCGTTGGGAAAACAAATCTAAGAATAACCGGGAAAAAATCTAGAAAGTAAGAGTAATGACAGATTTTTAAGCAATACTAATTAAATCCGTATTGTACTGATCTTCCATTCCCACTTTAGAAAGTTGCAAGAGAACACTCCCATTCTAACCATGAGAATAAGCTGGAGAACCCACAAAATTATGCGTTTTCTTAAAGCCCATCAGAGAGCTGAGGGTGCAAAAACCTACTGAACAGAAATCCAGAAGGTGACTAGCCCTACCTAGGACTCGACAGCCCCAGCTGCTCTCCACTTTGGCAGAACAGCAGGAAGAGGAGTGAGCTGCTCAACAAAACAACGGAGGCCAAAAGACAAGGGACCTACATCTCTGAGTCTCTTTTTTTTAAAGATGCACCTGAGCTAACAACTGTTGCCAATCTTCCTCTTTTTTTTTCCCTTCTTCTTCTCCCCACAACCCTCCAGTGCACTGTTGTATATTCTAGTTGTGAGTGCCTCTAGTTGTGGCATGTGGGACACCGCCTCAGCGTGGCCTGATGAGCAGTGCCATGTCCGTGCCTGGGATCCGAACCGGCAAAACGCTGGGCTGCTGAAACTGAGTGGGTGAACTTAACCACTTGGCCACGGAGCCAGGCCCCATCTTTGAGTCTTGAAAAAAAAGTTAGCTAAGAATTCTATATCCAATAAAAATATCCTTCAAAAATGAAAACAAAATAAAATTTCACAGTTAAAAGCTGAAAGAATTTTTCGCAAGCAGGCCTAGATATTCATTCTTTAGGGTGAAGGGAAATGATAACAGATGGAAACTCAGTTCTATAGGAAGCAAGAGAGAAATCCAAAAGGGTAAATATATTGATAAATACAAAGGAATTTTTAAAAATTACATATTCACATGCATCTTTAAATTTCACTAAAAGATTGATTCTCTAAATTAAAAATAATAAAAATATAGAGCATATGCAGAAGTAAAATACATGACAACAGTACAAAGATGAGAGGACGGTAAGTGAAGCATAAATTATAACATTCTTACATTGTCCATGAAGTACTAGAATGTGTTTGAAAATAGGCTGTGATAAATTCAAGATGCATATTGTAATCTCCAGCACAACCAATAAAAAGATAACACAAAGAGGCAAAACTAAAAAGTCAAGGGAGGAGGAAAAAATAGAATATTTTTTTAAAAACTCAATTCACCCAAAAGAAGGCAGGAAAGAGGACCAAAGAGTAAGTGGGAAAATAGAAAAAGGACACCAATATGCTAATACAAACCCAGAAAAAATTACAAAAATATAAATGGACTATATAACATCATTAAAAGGCAGAAACTGAAAGACTGGATAAACAAGTGCAACCCAATCATATGTAGTTTATAAGAAACACACTTCAAACATAAATACACACGTGAGTTAAAAGGAAAAGAACAGAAAAAGATCTAAGGCAAACAGTAAGCTTATATGAATGTCAGACAAAACAGGTTTCCAAGTAAAAAGGATATTCAGAGATAAGATGGACATTTCATAATAATAAAAGGTTCAATTTATCAATAAGACATACCAATCTTAAATGTGTATGTGACTAACAACAAAGCCACCAAACAAAAAAAAAATGACAGAACTAAAGGGAGAAATAGACAAATCTACAATCATAATTAGAGATTTAATACTCCTTCCAGAGCAACCGACAGGATAAGGAGACAGAAAAAGTGAGGATGTAAAATGCTTCACAATCAACTTGACCTAATTGACACTTATAGAGCACTCCACTCACCACCAGCCAAGTACACATTTTCCCCCAAAGGTAATTGGAACATTCACCCAGATAGACCATAGGCTGGGCAGAAAAAACAACACAAGCAAAAAACAATAAATTTAAAGGTCTTGAAATAATAAAGGGTGTGTTCTCTCACAACATCACAAATTTAGAAATCAATAGCAACAGAAATTTCCAAATATTTGGAAATAAAATAACGCATCTCAATAAATAATGAATCAGCAAAATCTTAAAATAATTTTCACTAAATGATAAAACAAAGAAAAAGACACAAAAAGAAATTTTAAAAATCTAAAAACTGTTATTTGCAAACAAGTCAACAGTGGCAAAACAGTACTACTACTAATGATAACAATGATAATAACGGGTTACATAGAGGGCGACTAACTTTTAACAGTGAATATTGGACCCAAGCAGAAGTTCGAAACGTTTACCTTCAGAAAAAAGGAAAAACCTAAGGGATGAATGAAAAACAGACAAAATGGAAAAAAGGAATAAAGATATTATTAAACAACAAAAGCCAGTTCACTTGGGGAAATTTTCCCAGTTACAGGCATCTTTAAAAGTCACACACCTCATCTGTTAACAAATATAAAAAGAATAAAATTTTAAAGAAGGCACAGTGAGTACTGAAAAAGGTAAACTATAAAAGCAAAAATTTTACATATAGGCTGTATCACAGAATGAATTTACAAGGTTGGACAGCATAGTAGATCAAAACAATATATTAGGTTTTATGTATGATATTTAATATTTTGATATTTGGTCCCAGTTCAGTCACTGGTATAGTTTTTCTTTATTAATAAATATTTCTAATAAAAATATAGCTTCCCAGATTTTTCATCAGTCTCATGTTTGCATTTTTTGCACTTGGACGGGCTGATTTCTGAACACCCATATAACTCTAAAATTATAATTTTTGTCTGGCAATTATAACCACTAGCAATTAGAACAATGTCTTGCACACAACTGTTTTAATGGCTAGAGGTACATCATTTTACACGATTGAATAAACACAGAAATTTCAAGGAATACTGGGTAGGTTAGGCACAGACAACAAATATAAAAAGGTTACAAACTTTGGTCATATAAAAAATATATACATACCGTTAGATGTTTATTTGGCCAAAAAACGCATCATTAACTCTTACTAAAGGAGGAGGCACCTGTGGCTACTCCATAAATATTGATGTGAAGATGATTAAAGGAATATCGCCTTACAGTGCGTTGCCTGTGTCAGAATCAAATTAACCAACACTCAAAATACTTAGAGAAAACCCAAAACCACGGATAAACGTTATCTTCCCAACAAGCTATGTGACAGTGACCCATAGTTTATAACAGCTTCTATGCTCTGCGCATCAAGATCATCTATTACATGGACAACAGTCCCACCCCCTCTACCGGCAAACCCACGGCATGGCGGGTTGGTTGCTAGGACGGATTTTCCCCCTCTCCATCTTTCCCAGAGCATCAAGTATCTGACAGTGACATCATTTGGGCACCTGACCAGATGATCCGCGTTTCCACAAGCCGGATCCGTGCGCGGGGCTGGGTTCAAGGCCTCAGGGTTTGTACCCGCAACCCCTCGGGAGCTCGTGCCTTCCGCAGTTCGCTTTAAACCGCACATTTACTTAGGTTTTGCTTTTACCAATCGCTGGCCACTTAGTTTCGAAAGACATTCCCATGACAAAATAATGGCATAAAAATGAGCACGACATAAAAGGAGGTCAGCAGGAAAGCACCTAAAGGCTGTGAGCATCTGCCTCTAACGGAAGCGCCCGCCGCCTTCGAAGGAAAGCCCCGCAGCCAGCCTCGGGCCGCCGCGCACGTTGGCCCCGGGGGCCGTGGGTGGGACGCCCTCGGCGCCGAGAGCGCCCGGCCGCGCCAAAGCCACCGCTGCCCGTTCCGCCCGCAGACAGGCAGGGGCTCGGCCCAGCACCTCCTCCACGAGGCGGCCGGCCGGGCCCCGAGACGCCGCCTGCGCGCGTGCAGCGCCTCCCGCCGCGCCTCCCCCTGCGCCTGCGCCTCCGCCTCGGGGCGTCGCCATGGGAACCGCGGGCTCGGCCTCGGGCTGGAGGGCCGGGGAGGGCCGGGGAGGGCCGGGGAGGGCGCGGCCGCCGCCGGGGAGGGAGGGCCGGCGCCGCAGACGCTCACCGCGCCCCCGGGCCGCCGCGCCGCTGCTCCGCCGCCTGGGTCGCGCTCGGCCGTGCAGAGGGCCGTCTGCCACCGCCGCCCGCGAGCCCGCGCCCCGCCGCCCCGGTGCGGGGAGTGTCGGCTCCGGGGGCGGGGGCGGGGGTTGAAACCCGGCGCCTGGCACCTGGGCCCGGCCGCCGCGCTCGCTCCTTGCAGGCTCCAGCCTGCCCCCGGGGGCGGCCTCTCTGTCCCCCCTTTCCCGGGCGCCTCCGTACCTCATCAAGGGAAAGGAAGACACCACGGCGGTCCGCACACCGGTGTAAGGAACCGAGTTGAGACCTCCGGGGCGTGGGCAAGTGGGAAGGATGCTCGGCTTCCTTCTCTGAGCCCCGCGCCCGTGGCCCGGGTCCTCCCGCCTCCTCCGAGCCCCTGCACCTGCCGGGCCCTCGGGGCCACCCCTGCGAAGCTGCTAGAGGCTTCTGAGCCCCGGTCATTCCTGAGTCCTCGGGGGCTTCTGCCAGTGCCGGCACGCGGTGAATGCTCGCGCGCTGTCGTTAACTCTTACTGTAAAGGTTTAAAGAGGATTAAGTTAACAACTGTTAAAAACTCACCTCAAAGGCACATGCACATAGGATAATTTGTTGTCATAAATGAGCCTTCGAGAGTCAGAGGTAAAATTTGAACCTAAAAACCTCAAGGAAAAAATAGAAGGCAAAAGTAAAACTATATTTCTGGTGGAAGATAAATTCAAATTGCTTTCTTTTTAAAGGTGATTCAAAAATATTATCAGCTTTCTTAAAACTTTACGAAATACGAATTAAAACTGTGACATATAGGCTAGAAAGGAAAAAAGCTTACACCTGAGGTGGTAACTAAAGGCTGTAAGATCATAAAAGACACAAAGATGGGGTGAGATTCTAGATTATAACAAAGTTCTTACCTTGAAAACCTGAAAAAAGTAGTTTTAGAATAGGAAAAAGGGTAGGCTATTTATACTACAGAGATAAGTTGGACTGAAAATATTAAGACGTCTTTGACCAGGGAGTCTTACCCTGAGATATATGGGCTTTTGAGGAATGGATGAATACCTAAGATAATATGCAAAATTTTGGTATGGTGGTTTTTTTGTTTGTTTGTTAGGAAAGAATGCACAGCTTTCCTCAGATTCTCAAGGTCCAGATCCTTAAAAGGGCAAGAATTAGCATTTGGCAAGTCTGATGATTGCTGTACTTGCTCACATCTTTCCTGACTCACTCATGCTCAGTTTGGCGTCCCCACTAACGGCATGCCTCTACTCTCCCTCAACTCTACTGTACCGTAATCGTTTGCCTGCTTGTCTTCCCCAGTAGATGCTGAGCTCCTCCGGAGTGAAAACCTTATGCATTTCCATAGTCTTCTCTCTTAGCACAGTCCCTAATACATACTAGATTCTGAAGGTTTGTTCAATCAATAAATGAATAGAAGCAAAGATAGCTAATTGATGACTGAAGGATACAGTATAAACTATCTAACAAGAACTGAACACCTTTCTCCCCAGAGAATAACTCATTCTAATATGGTAAGCAAAATGACTTTCAAAATGTTACCACGCACCATCGTAAGTTTCTTGGGATATTTTACAAAATGCTTGGTCAACATTTAACTCAAGAGGATATTAGACTAATAGCTTCTTCAACTCAACCTGAAGCAGAGAAAGGCCCTCCAAGGAACACACCAGTAAGTCAGAGTAGTGACTCTGCACCAGGCCTATGGGTTTTGTTCACTTAATTGGGGAAAATTACCAAAAGATACACAGTGTCTCCACCATAAAATGTAGCATTTACACATAATCACTTTTTCTTCACAGGTCACTTAGAAAAGCGTGCAAGTCGGGGCACAGTATCGGAATGGTTTCAGTAAACGAGGTAGCGATACCGACATTCCTCCTGGGCAGGAATCGGGTCTGCTTACTCATGCTATTCAATGTTTGTGGAATAAATTAATAATCTTCCTTTAGCTGTAGGACTGATAAGGAAATATTTAAATGGCTTGTACTAGTCCCTTAACAAATGAGGCAGCTGCAGTAGTTAAAATTTAGTATTTCATAAAAAACCTCGTTTAGAAAATGAAAGGATTTAACACCATTAAAATGCTTTTATATGGGAAGATTTAATTTCATTTAAAAGTACAAACACTTATAGAACTGTTATTTAATTTCCTATCAACATATTACGATTTTTCCTAGTATAAAGTGTTTTCCTCCGTGGTAGGATTCTACAAGCTAACTAGAAAAGAAGACCATTAGATGACTTGGAATGTTGGGCCCCACAAATCTGGGATCCCAACCTTGAGTCCTAATTTCCTTAGAGGACAGTGAGCTTTACTTTTATTTTTGCACTATCAAGCAAACCTCTGGTTAATCTCCCGAATAAAACCTCAATTGATATTAGAAAACATGTTAAGAATTCTACCCTTTTGTACTGTTTTATTAAGAATTAGGGATCTACTGAACCTGATGTCATGGAAATAACTCCATTTCTTCAAAGTGTTCCACTTCCTTTGTCATCTGTTCCATCTCATCAAGGAAGTCAGAAGCAACAGGTCAGTGGCAGGCGGTGAGGGTATGGACAGCCATCTCCCCAGATGCCCACACTAGTAATTACACATGGCAAGCTAAACAGGCTTTCTCCCTTACTACATCTTTGTCTATTCAAGTAAGGCTAGAATTAGAGACAGCATTATTAAAAGGATTTTTTAATGTGAAGTGTTGTAGACACATAAAAAAAAGTATTTCCTCCCCCTGAAACAGCCATTAAACTTAATTTGGTATTAATAAGTCCCAGGCATGTTATTTATACCTTTACTAAATACACATAAGTTGTTTCACATGTTTCTAAACTTTCTATCAGGTTGTACCTGATACAAACCTGTACAGAAACCTAAAGATCGTTTCTCTGTGGTCTTTATTATCAGAGCCATGTCTCCTGTCTCCATCACTAACTGGCTCTATACCTTCACATAGGCTCTTTAACCTGTCTGGGTTGTGGTTTCCTTTAATGACACAAATAACGTGATAATTCAAATAATATGAACGACAGGAAAATTTCCAAAATTCCTATTTGCTCATAAACAATTCCTATATGCAAATACAGAAATGGATCTTTAAAGTACACATTTTTGTATTATTATGCTAATACCTTTAGTGGCATACTAAAGTTGAAATTAATTTTAAAGGCAAGAACATGCAAAGCTGAACATAACATTATAGTGATTTGGTACTAATAAATGCCACTTAAATTTATATAACCTTTCTTTCAAGCATGTGAAGACATTTTCACACTTATTCTTTACATTTATAAAAACATCGTTCTTGTGCATGACTGAAGAATTGGCAGAATATGAATTAGTTAAGAGCTTCAGCTCGAAACTCAGGGAAACTCAAATCCTTACCTGCCATTTACTGGCTGCCTGAAATCTGGTCAAATAACTTCACCTTCTAACATATATATTCCTCTTCTTCAAAATACAGGTCACTTTAGTACCTATGCCAGAGGATTGCTACGGTGTTATGTTCTTTGCCATTTTTATAACACTGCCAGAAAATAATTTACTTCCTCAAAGCTGCAAATCAGTGGAACTAATATTGGAACAGACAGCCAATTTATTAAACAAACCAAAAATACTTTTCTACTAAGTACCATTAAGATATATTTGGTTTATATAACAAAATAACATTATTAATGTTTGATACTAGAAGTCACAGTCAAAAAATTCCCATATTAAAGTGACTAAAAGTTCCTGTTTTTATATCTGGCAGTTTCTGATTAGCAAAGTTTGGATATTACTTGCCTAATAAAACCTGATTCCAATTAGTGGCTCAGCAAAAAGAGGAGGATGGGCAGCAGATGTTAGCTCAGGGCTAATCTTCCTCCAAAAAAAAAAAAAAAGTAATAAAAGAAAAGATCATGTCTTAGTTAAGGCAAGAACGGCAGCTTTATTTAAAAGAGAGAAACAAAACTAAACTTCTTAGCATATGAAGAAATATTATGCTCACTTCCTTGCTCACAGTATTTTTGAGCTATATTTCTGATGCTCTGTGCCGCTCCCTCTGCCAGAAATAACCTGCATTTCCACCTTCCTAACCAATTATCTGTCCAAATCTGGCTCCAATGTCACTCTTCTATGACACCTTCCTTGACAGCCAACGTGCTCCTCACAAAGCTAATTGCTCCCATCTCTATGCTACCTTTCTACCTTCCATCTTCCTTTGCACTTAGGATACTCTTGTAACTAATTTTTAAATGACTATCTCCCATGTAAGAATGTGCATTTTTTTTTTAAGATTTTATTTTTTTCCTTTTTCTCCCCAAAGCCCCCCGGTACATAGTTGTATATTCTTCGTTGTGGGTCCTTCTAGTTGTGGCATGTGGGACGCTGCCTCAGCGTGGTTTGATGAGCAGTGCCATGTCCGCACCCAGGATTCAAACCAAGGAAACACTGGGCCGCCTGCAGCGGAGTTCACAAACTTAACCACTCAACCACGGGGCCAGCTCCAGAATGTGCACTTTTTGAAGGTAGTCAAAAAGTCCATGTTTTCTACATTTCTGTGTTTTTTCTCTTTCCTCCATCCCACTAGAGACCCTGGTAAATGGTGGAAGTTCAGCCTTTTTTCTTGAACTGACTTACTCAGCAATTAGGTATACTTTGTCCAAAACAGGAATATAAATTCATCTTTGTCTTCTGAAAGTTAGATTTCCAGAGACTACAGATATGATGAAATTTATACCAGTCTGCACAAATTGAGGAAAACAAAGACTGTCTGTGTGAATTTTCCAGCTACCTTTATTCACTTTTGGGGCATTAAAATATACCCTCTTCTAAGAAATGACATAACTGGAGCTCTAGCTCTTGGTCTGTGTGAGAATGAGGACTGCATCAAAGGAGGAGAGCTAGCTGGGTCCCTAAGGGGTGTGGAACAAAGCCACTCCACCAGCCCTGGACTGCCTCTAACCAAACTCCCACCTGGTTTCGTCTACTATGAATTTGGCTCTCAAATGCAGCCAAGTATAGCTGTTGTTTCCTAGACCTCTGCGAGAGGAACCTCGAGTGAGAGACGTTGCATTAGCCTAGTGATGAGACCAGACTGATTCCCACAGATTACTCAGAGGCTGAAGTGCTCTGCTTGAGGAATACCAATCCATTAAAGATGGAACTCACATACTAAGAGATTTACTTTAAATATTTGGTATATAACATACGAATTTAGATAAATGCTAATATCTAACATTTGTAGAATGTTTACTATCTAATACGGATGGAAAAATTTTGTCTAAAGAATCTAATGTATATACGAGGATAAGTTTGGGAGAGATATTCCTGGTTACCATCAAATTTGTGTGCAGTTTCTAAAGGTTTCTGATATATCTTTAATATGAAGTACTTCACTTAAAATATTTCAACAAATTCTTAATAAATTGGCAACATCTACATGTTTTAATGTTCTGAATACTTACAAAGTCTTATTACAGTTAGACATCACTTATTTTCCCAAAAAGCAAATTGTATTTCTAATTTTTTCTCTATTAAAATTTATTAGGTTTTTTTAAAGATACTTTTTTAAAATAGCTAACTTTAAAAAGTTAAGTTTCTCCATCAGAAATAAAAATATGGACAATTACTATATTTTTAATATATGCTTTTACAGCATTTCAAAAGAAAATCTTAATTCAAACCAGTATCTTTAAAAAGAAATTCAAAATTCAGTTTAATTTCAAGAATTTGCATAATGTAGAGAATACAGGCCACATTTTATAGATTATAAACACAACTGTTATATAATAAATACAAAATAAAGAAAAACAGTGATAACTGTTACTGAGAGTGACACATTATATGAACTTTAATCTCAAAATCTGCTTTCTGCATCTGCGTTCATTTATAGAAAGGATCTCTGTAGTCACATTTATCATTCACTTTCATGCCCCCACATGGGAAGTGGTAGGTGAGTATCTGTAGGAATATAATTTATTGTCTGCTCCTCCACTCAGAAGTAACTGTGTAAAAAGGGAGAGAAAAAAGCACAAACACAGAAGTAAATACAATTATTTCATATGACAGCTAACCTAATTAAATACTGATGACTCTGATTATAGAAGGAATTACGGATGAGCAGATAACTTGCCTTGAGAGTTAATACTTAAATGCACCAATTACATCATTTTTCACTACTATATTACAACAGTATATTAAAACTTGAAAAGTGACCATTTGAATTTGGTTGAGGCATAATATGCTATTGTATTTTCTATGAAGCATGTGCTAAGAAATGTAATAAAATTAAAAAGTTGGAAAAGTGATATAGTTTTACCTATTTAAGAAAATTAAGTTTTTAAAGGGCAGCACATTAACTGTTTGTGGGTAAATGGACATTACAAATTATTCAAGTAGCACTAGGACCTGTATTTGGAAAGAATTCTTAGGCAATAAGGGCTAATGTATATACACAGAAATAATTAAACTGTAATTCTTTAAACACATTTTATAATCTAGACTAATTTTGTAAGATTTTTCTAAGTGGGAAATACTTTGATCCAATTAGTCTGAAGTAGCAAGTTTTACAGACTTAAAACATTTCATTAAAATACTCAAGAGGAAAAAACTGCTTCAAAATTTTCAAATTTTACTACTCCTAATGTTAAACAACAAATTTGTTTCCTCTTTATTGTAGTGATCATTTTGTAATATATATAAATGTTGAATCACTAATTCGACACTGAATTAGTGTCGAATCACTGAAACTAATATTTTATGTCAACTATACTTCAAAAATAATTTGTTTCTTCTTTGAATGAGATGAGATTTTATGAATAATATTAAGGGAAACTTAGAAAACTGAATTATAAATATCAGATATATTTAAACTAGTAACTCCATAAACACAAACACCAGATTTATTCAAATAAAAATTTTCCTCTTCACCAAATAACTAATAAATTCTTACCCCTGTGTCTGTCCAGTCTACACTCAGAACTTTGTCTTCATGAGCAGCCAGATCATAGAGAGGAGCTTTACAACTAAAAGATAAAATATTAACAGGTTATATGCATTTCATAGTATTAAAACAACCATATATGAATAATCACTTATACTTTTCTGAAAACATTACCGATTTTACCATTCTTACCCCAATAACCACTTAACCTTAAAATTCTGAGTATTTACTTGACTACCTCTCCTGTTTTTCCTGTATCATTAGCAGACTATAGAGATTTACTGCAACAAATATATTCAGGAAAAATGCTATTTATAAAAATTTATTTATAATTAGGCCCATTTTCACACTTCCTTGACTACTTTTCTTCTCCCCCCAACTCATGGCTTTATATACCCTTTGTCTATCCATATATATGTTGATAACTCCCAAATTTATATCTTTAGCCCAAACTTCTCTCCTGAGTCACTACAACCAAAACAAAACTCTGATTTCCCCTCACAAACCTGTTTTTCTACTCTTTCCCATCACAGTAAATGGCACCACTAATCACCCAATTGCTCAGGCAGAAAATATGGGCATTATCCTTGATTCCTATCTGCATATTCCACCCATGAGCCAATTCTGCCAAAGAGCTATCTTCAAAATACACCTAAAATCCAACCACTTATTTATGATGCTACCACCACAGTCCAAATCACCAGTATCTGTCTCTTGAACTACAATAGCCTCTCTGCCTCCATTCTTGCTCCCCTGTTCAGATACCTCCAAAGCTTTCTTCATTACACTTAGAATGAAACCCCAATTCCTTACCATGGCCCATAACGTCCTGCTCGATGTAACCATCACCTGCCTCACGCCCTGCCACTCTCCTCGCTTACTCTACTCCATCAACACTGGCCCTCTTGCTATTTTGCCAACATGCCAAGATTTTCCCCACCTTATCTGCTGTTCCCTTTGCCATGATCTGTGCATGGCTCACACCTTCACATTGTTCAGTTCACCACTGGAATATCACTTTCAAAGAGAGGCCTTCATCAAAGAAGTGCCCCTGTACTCTGCTTCATTTTTGTCATAGCACTTACTACTATTATCAGAAACTATATGCTAATTGCTATACAAAGCATCCAATTAAAATGCATATACCTTCTAGATAGTAACAAATCATGTACCATTAGGTAGTATGAGGATGTTAGGATGCAGATTTAAGGTAAACAACAACAAACAAACAGGTATCTGGGTGAATGCCTCTCCATTCTACTTATAAAAATATGTAATTAAATTGTGTATGCATTTTATATCTGCATACACTAGAAACATAGCACTAGTCCATGAGTAAGAAAGAAACCTTTAATATCTGGTTATCTTTAAAAATTTGTATTTTTAGTTAATTTTTTATTAACATATAATTTATAATTTGATCACAGTTCCATTTATTCAGAGAGCACTGGCCTTCTGCTTTTATAATTATCATATTTATATTAAGGGTCAGGATAATTTTTCTCTTTTTTTCTTGTTTTATATAACAAAGTCAGAAAGATGGCTTTTATAAACTTGTGGGTTTTTTTTTCTTTTTTGGCAAAAGAGAAATGATCACAATTCTTTCAGAATGCAAAAAACAACATATTAACACGGAGAAAATTCCTTTGATCCTGGCTTTTCTTTTCGATATCAATATTTATCATTTCAGGTTGTATGACCAAGAAGTTTTTTTTCACCCTTCTGCTTTTGGATAATCATTTCAGTATTCATTTCATTTTCTCTTATACAACGGGCAATTGACAGATTTCTAGTGTAGATCATAAATAGAATTTACCTTCTTGTATCCCACAGTTTGACCATGTTATCTAAAGAACCTGAAATCAGCTGCTGCTCATGGGTTGGAGACCACTTCACTGATGTGACCCAGCCTGTATGTGACGTTAGGGACAGCGACACCAAAGAGCCATCTGAACAAAGCAAACGAGATGAACCATTATTGAATTTTAGAAAAGAGGAGTAGGCAGAACAAACCCCCCAAAAAATTTGTAGAAAATTATCTTTTTATACAAATCTCTAGTGAGAAAAGAAATTGATACTATTTACACATAGTTTTCCTCCAGTGCTTCACACAACTCACCTTTCGTTCGGGGATCCCACAGTCTGATATGCCTATCTGTGCTCCCAGATGCTAAACGTTTACAAAGTGGAGAATAGGAGATACAATTAAACACTTTATTTCCTGTCTGCAAAAACAAAAAGGAAAGAACATTTAACCATGCTGGGCTAAAAGTAATTATCTCTAGAAGTTTATCACTTAAAAGCTCAAAGTTAATCAGAGAACTACTGAATTTATCACTCTTACCAAAGTTGATTTAAGACTGCCTGACTCGGCGTCCCACACTCTAATTGTGTGGTCCCAAGATGCACTGCAGATTTCTTCAGCATCTGACCACAGGACGGAGGAAATCGCTTCCTTGTGGCCAGAGAGGGTCACAATGGGAGTCTAGAAATGAAAGATACCCAAAAGGGAAAGCATTTTCCGTTTAGAATAATTAAGACAATAATAGCAGTTATAACTTCTGAAGCCCATATGCGAGATGTTTTGTCAGGTGCTTTAGCTTTCATATCATGCCTAATTTCTTCTTTACAATAATCCTCAAGATAGATATTTCGTTTTTATTTTATAGAGGAAGACACTGAAGCTGAGAAAGATAACGTGCTCAAGGTCATACCGCTGTAAGTGGCAGATTTAAGTTTAAACCCACATACTACTCCAAAGTTCATCGTCTTCCCACTGTGCTCTGCTGCTTCCCCATCTGTTCCGCTTGTCATTTTGAGGAGTATTAATATTAACACTAACTTAATTCTCCCCCTTGACAAACACGTTATGTGTAGAAGTTAGCAGAAAAAAGCTCTGGGTCAGAAGATCTCAGTTTCAATCAAAGGTGCTGCCATTTTCTAGATGACTCCTCCTGGTAAACTAATCTCAATAGGTTATTCTCGCCACTTCATTTCCTCAGCATCTAATCTTTAAATAATGTCCATGGCTCATCTGTCAGTACTCCAAAATCTCTAATGTCTTTCTCAAATTAAAATCCCCAAACTAGGTATAGTGTCTGTCTGAAATATAAGGAACATATGAAAGACAGAAGGAAAGAATTCTGAAATGGGAGACAGTTAATCTACTTTTGTAACTTTGTTACATTTAACCTCCTTAAATAGTATTACCTCATCTGTAATATGAGGGGGGTATGCTAGATCAGAGATTAGCAAAGTTTTTCAGTAAAGGTCCAGAAAGTAAATTTTTTAGCTTTTCCAGGCCAAATACAGTCTCTGTTGCATATTCTTTCTTGTTTTTAAAACTTCTTGAAAACGTCAAAATCATTCCTAGCTCTCTGTAGTACAAAAACAGGCCAGAGCCAAATCGGCTGTTGGGCTATAGTTTGCCAATTCCTGGACCAAATGAGCCGTAAGGTCTCTCTTCCACCTCTAAAATTTTCCTCAAAGAAGTAAAGGAACCTGACAGCCGAGTGAGGGACAGAACCACCGCTCTGTGACCCGAAAGAGAATGAACAGCAAGGAACATAAAGGTAATCCATCAGAGGCTCCAGGAGAGGATTCGGCATGGCAAGATCCACAGGCAAACTTACAGCAATAAGCAAGCCCATTTCTAGATGTTTACCCAAGAAAAATGAAAACTTTGATTCACACAAAATTCTGTCCACAAAGGGTGACAGCAGTTTTATTCATAACTGTCGAACTGGAAACAACCCAAATATCCTTCAACTTGTGAACGATTAAACCAACCATTGTATATCCACGCAACAGAATACTACTCAGCATTTAAGAGGAACAAACCATGATCCCATTAACCTAGATGAATCTTTTCTTTTCTGGGGGAAAAAAAACAAACGAGGGGGGTGTGAATCTCAAATGCATTGTGCTATGTGAAAAAGAGCTTGATGTAAAAGGCTACATACTGTGTGATTCCACTTATACAATATTCTGGAAAAAGAAAAATTACAGGAACAGAGAACAGAGCAGTGGTTGTCAGGCGAGAAGCAGCGGGGAAGGGGGACTACGAATGGGCCACGAGTTTCAGGGGGTGATGGACTGCTCTATGTCCCGATTACGTCGTGGTCACACGCTCTACACATTTATCAACACTCAAAGCTATTCACCAAAAAGCGAATTTTCCTATATGTAAATTTCTTTTAAAAAAGGTAGAAAAGTCAACTTTGACACCGTTACTACAAACAAACTCCAGTAGAATAGTACTGGAGGGAAAAAGCAATTTTGAAAGAAACGAGGAAAAAACCTTACTATATGTTGACATATGAAACAAATGACAAGCAAATTAACTGACTGGTAGCATTAGTCATATTAATTCAAGTAAGGTACTAGAAAGAAACTCAGAGAAAAGATAACTATTTTTGATATTTGTTTTATCATTTTGGTCTTAAAAATCCAACTTGTTCCATTGCAGCACAATTTTTCACTTTAAATAGCACTTCAAGGATTGCCAGCATAACTCCAGTTAATAATTTATGAATGCATGAATTTACAGCCTATAAAAACCTAAACAAGAAAATGAACATATTATTTTTTCTCTCAAATAAAATGAACAATGGAAGTGAGCTTATAAAAAGTACACACCTAAAAATACTCGTACAAAGTAAATCAATTAAAAAAAGATAGGCAACACACTTAAAAAAAATGGGCTAAAAACATGAACAGGCACTTCATAATTAGATATCAAAGGGCGAGGACTTAAATTCCACTACACACCACCAGAAATCGACAAAATGATACACTTTTCAACAGTAAGTAAATGCAAACATACGTTTATGTGGTAAAATAAAATCAGTTATGGTCTTAAAAAATTGACCATATCACGTGCTTGTAAGGATGTAACCTTGACTCTCATACACTGTCAGTGGGACCAAAAACTCGTATAACCATTTTGGAAAACTTTCTGGCAGTATCTAATATCCAGAAAGCTGACCATGTGCATTCCCTATGACTCAGCCAATTGTACTTCTGCAATTCTATATATGCAGAAATCACTGCTTATGCACCTAAGAACTTTCTTAGCAACTGTCTTTATGGTGGCCAAAACTAGGAACAACCTAAATGTCCAACAGAAGAAGAGAAGATAAATTCTGGTATATTCATGCAATGGAATGCTTTATATTAAAGATCATTACATGCAGTAGCATGAAATCTCACAGATATGAAGTTGAAAATAGGTGAAACTAATCTAAGATGGTATAAGTCATAAGAGTGATTACTTCTGGGGGTTACTGATTGTGAGGGAGGCTAGCGGGAGTCTTCAAGGCTGTTGCTAATTCTCAGTGTTTTGATTTGGATAGTGATTACTTGGGTATACACGATTGTAAAGAATCATTGAGCTGTACACTTAACATATGTATGCCAAACTTCAAATTAAAAGAAAGGTAAAAAAAGTTACCTTCTGAGTAAAGAATTTTTATAATTCAAGAAATCTTTTCTACTCAGATATATTCTTTGGAGGTTGATCAGGGATATGCATCAGCAAATTACCACTGGCACAACACCCAGTTGGTAAGGCATTTACAGCTTTCATTTGTCCTACCAGATTAAGTGATAAGGAAGCTGAGTTGCTGCCAGATCACTCCTCTTGCAATTCAGCAGTCAATATTTAAATGTATTAAGAAACTTTAAATCATTACTTCCAGTTGGAACCAGTAAGTGCTACTGTTAATTGCATTTGATGTGAGTTTGATGAATTATTTATGATCATACTTTATTCCTCATTTTCAACAATTTTTATATCTTGTTATTGGTGACTACAAGAAATAATGTGCAAATGTGGCCTTGATTTACTGCACATTCATTACAGCTGTTAGAAAATGAATGAAGATTATGTTTTCCTAAACCTCAGTATTGTCCTTCTCAGTAAGACATTAAGACAGGTCAGACCTTATTATGACAAATATCTTCCTAACAAAGCAGAACAAATAAGACTCTGGATGAACTTTCTGAGTTCAATTTAATTGGATCTAAGAGCTAAATGATAGAATCAAAACCCAAATTAAACTCTCGGTTTCTAGTGATTTAGGAGATATAACTAGCATCCTTAATAAGAATTATATCCTCAGTGTATGAAACAATATTATTAAATCGTCAGGTAATGAGATGCTTCACTTAAATTTAGTGCAAACTTTAACAATTAAAAGATCCTGCTCCAAAATGCACCATGAGATCAAATAACAGCTAAATAATCAACCTATTGATCTGTAAGCCGGCTCGAAGCTACTACATTCAATGACAGATAAATGTAGCATAATAGAGTATCTATAAGAAAAATTTACAAATCTGCTGAAAGAAAGCCTAATTATGGTTGAAGCAGCAAAGCAAGACAAAAGGAAATTTAAATAGGAAAGATTACATTAAATTACCAGATATTTGTTAATACAGACCTAAGCCAAGTATAGTCAGTTCTCACAAATACTTACCCTCGTTAGTCCCAACTGCTCCGTCTTCTGTTTCTTTCGGGGTCGATTTGTGGATTCCTCCATTTCATCTTCTTCATCTGTAGGGACTGTACCACAGAGAGTCAGAGTTGATATTTTTAAAATTTATGGTAAATATTAATTGCAAACAGTCTCAAAGAATTCTTACAACATTTCTGGGTATATACTTTCTCTATGTTATCTCAACTGGTTAGGGAATCATATTGCTCCTTATTTTGGTTCATAGAAAATTATATATAAAATAATACCTGGGTTACCAATCTTCCAAAAAGACAAAGCAAAAAATAAAGTACACTAAAACCCTAAAACCTAACCAGTTTGATATCTTGCTATGTCTTTAAGATCATCATCATGAATACTCATCACTTTACCACATCTATGAATATTCTATTAGTTGTAGGAGATAATAATCTATTATTATGAAGAAGGGAATGACAAGGTAAACAAACACACATTCCAGTCATGTTTATTCTTCTTGATTATTTAACTTTTCTAACAATGAATCAGATGTTTTATAGTTACTTTTTGACTGTTTTGTTTTGGTGAGGAAGTTGGCCCTGGGCTAACATCTGTGGCCAATCTTCCTCAAGCTGAGCTAACAACTGTGCCAATCAATCTTCCTCTATTTTGTGTGTGGGACAGCACCACAGCATGGCTTGATGAGCAGAGTGTAAGTCTGCACCCAGGATCTGAACCCATGAACCCCAGGCCACTGCAGCAGAGCGCTCAAACTTTAACCACTACACCACCAGGCCAGCTCCACTTTTTGACTTTTTAAAAAAATCTTTGTGATATATCATTTAGCTAGATACCAAACCCAGATGGAAAACCATAGATTTTAATGTTTTTAACTATTTTATAAATATTATCTGCTTTCTCCCTATAAATGCCTTTAGGGTAACAACTAATCATATACAATATCTCATTTACCCAGTGCTATCAAAGAATAAAATATTCCACAAAAGGAAAAATTTCTAAACAAACCACTTTCTCCCTCAAAACTGTTTGCTTTAAGCATTTGTGGAAAATCTACTAAAATGGATTATATATATCCTGCCATCTTACGCATAATTATTTAAAACTGTTTAAGCTTTTCTTGATCCCCCAACTCTACTTTGTGAATTGTATTTAGGGTATTATACTGTAATACGGCAATTCCCTCAGAAGTAACAGAAGCCTTCTGATCTGTCTACCTGTGCACTGTTTTAGACCACCATTTCTTAAAGTTTAAATGTCTGTGGGTTTTTTCCCCCTTTTCTACTGTCGGCGTCTTCTTAGCACTATCAAGGCACCTTCTTCTAAGACTCCTCCCTCCTCCTCCTTTAGTTGTTCCTTTTAATTTATGTTTTCAAAGTAAAAAAGTTAAGTTTGGTAAAACTGTATTAAGGTTTTTTTTTAAGTAAATCAGCTTAACTAAGAAATTTCTCTAACAGTAAAGTATATCAAAATGACTCAGAAGGTATTTTTGTTTATTTCCAAGTTCCTGAATAAGGGAACTCTGAGAACTAAGGTAGTTATGTCCCATTGCACCAAACATGTTATTGATACTTGTGGCAATTCAGTGACATTGTCCAGTAAATAAGGGGTGGTGGGATAGAAAAACATTTTGAAACACAAAGAAATACACTAATTTTTCTCTATACTATGCTTCTTTATTTGTATCATAAAAAGCTCTGGCAAAATATGGGTTAAAAACTCCTCTTCCAGCAAAATTCTTGAAATATCATTAATAAGTCAAAGCAAAAGAAATATTTAATTTACCTGTAGACCAGATCTTTAGCATCTTATCCCAGGAGCCGCTGCAAAACTAAACAGAATAATATGAAGGGAAAACGAGTATGTAATATAATCCATCATATTATTTGCCTTATTTTTTCTGCTATTTAACTTAAAACCTTTCCTTTGCTCTGAAATCCTTACTACTGTGATAGCATCTGCCTGTCTTCCTAGTCTCCTGGAGGTTGCACCCTCTATCTCCTGGCAGTTGAGGAAGCTGCCATTCTTACACGGCTCTGTGCCCTGGCCACGGCTGCTCAGATCAGGGTGGGCAAGTGACCACACTGTGCCAATAGGTCTCTTCCTCCTTCAGGACCTTTTTTGAAAACTTCTGTTCCTGGGAGGTGAAGTTAGTCTTTCTCCAGGGACAGATGACACAGGACGTAAAATCTGCAATTAGTGAAGGCCAGGTTTCATTGCCATGTGGAGAGAGCCAGTTTGAGGCGAGAGAGAACAAAAGTCAGCCTGGGGAAACAGGAGAGGGAAGGGTGTGACGGCCACGTTCAAGCCTCCACTCCACTGGGTCCTGAGACCCCACTGCCTCATCACCCTGCTGGTGGTGTGACTGTCCACTCCTTCCTTGGATCTCACAATCTTTGAAGCTGAATAAGTTCAAGAGGAGCTTCTGTCTCTCGTAGCCAAAAAACAGGGTACAGTGAATTCACTTAAGTTTGGACTCAACAACATGGAAATCTTCTTCATGGCTCAATATGAATAATCATAACTCTTTTCCTTTGAATACATCAAATGTCCTCTGTTCTGGCAAACTGGCATAGAAACGCCGAAGAAGCACTCTTAAATCCAGAATACTTCAGTGTGGTTTAGGGAACTGTCAAATGGTGAGAGAGTTTGTAAGCCCTCAAGAGTCAATACAGTGTTGTCTTCAGGTTTGCTTCCTTTTAACTAACTTCTGCCACCTCGTCGTGACAAAGAGTAAATCAGCAATGATAGTAAAACAACCTCTACTGACACTAACCTTAGTGTGTGCTAAGGCTTAGACAATCAACTATACGCTTCAGCTGATGACAGCACTGTGAGTAGCTGAAAGATTGAAAATGTCAATCACTATGACTTAAGAAGGGAAAAGAAATTGCTTGTTTATGTGATTTTTAAAAATTTCTGTAATTTACATAAAGTTCAAAACCAGAGATACCCAGGCTGAGGAAGTGAATCTTTGCATCTCTGATTGTATGAGTCTTTACTTTTCGTTTGAAACAACTGATATGAAAATAGGCCAATCACAATGAATACGTGGAGAAAAAACCTTTTGCGTAAGCTCAAATTCTCATTCGACAGAGTCCTATGAGACAACAGCTACTCACTTTGGTCCCTGTGCTGTCGACGGCGATGGAGTCCACACTCCCAGCATGACCCCTGCAGCAGTGCAGGGCTTTCACACTGTTTCTCTCCACATTCCACTCCCACAGGAGGACAGTCTGGTCCATGGAGGCACTGAGCAGCAGGCAAGACAAACTGTCTGAAGAGGAGAACACAATCAGAAACAAATCAGAAGAACAGTTAAAATACATCATGTTCTGAAACCAAAGAACTGAATTTTTTGTTGTTGTTGAGAAAGACGTTAAAAAGATAAAAGAGCTCACATAGGCGGCTTGGAAACCGAAGTTAACTTACAGTGTAAAGGGAACAATCTTCAAAAATACTAGAAAAGTACTATACTGTGTGAGTTTCACACACTCAATATTAACTTAAAAATGTATATTATCTGATATAATTTTAGGAAGGACTCACTTTCCCTAATTTATTCAATTTTTTATATAAACCTCTTGTTCTTGAACACTATATATATATTTTGCAGGTCTGAGGAAGATTGGTGCTGAGCGTTATAACATCTGTGCCAGTCTTCCTCTATTTTATGTGGGATGCCACCACAGCATGGCTTGATGAGTGGTGCTAGGTCCATGCCCAGTACCTGAACCTACTAACCCCAGGCCACTGAAGCGGAGCACGTAAAAATAACCACTGCGAAACTGGGCTGGCCCCTTGAACTCTATATTTTTGAAAGACCTCATAATAACTGAGACATGAGACATTTCCTACCCTGTCCCCATTCTGCCCCAGCACTGAAAATGCTTATTGCCAATTCCCTATCCACAACCCTCTTAGTTCAGGCAAAGAGTCCCACCTTTTTTCACCCAGGCCACATCTTTTACAACATCTGTATGTCCCACAATTGTCATTATTGACTTTCCTTCCAAGGACCAGATCCGAGAAGTCTTATCATAAGAACCAGTCAGGATCCTATGAGGAGAAAAAAATCCTATGAAATACAAAAAGCAGCTTTTTCAAACCCTAAAATTGATTGTATTTCTAAGGCAATTTCTTGAGGATTATTCTTTCAAACTCTTCTTTAATACGAAGATTAAGATTTCAAAACACACTAGAATAGATCAGAAGATTTTACATTTGGCTTTTCCTGACCTCCTAAAAATAAAAACATAACCAACAAACCCTAGATCTCATTTTTACTATCGTTGTAAACACTACAACTCTCAGGGAAGCTAAGCAAATTGCTTGTAAAGCGTTAATAGTCCTTTGTATTTAACCAGTGAAAACCATTAAATAGAAAAACAGTAAAACCACTTAAAGAAAAAGTAAAACCAGTAAAAACATAACTTTGGGTAATAACTCCAGGGAGACATTCTTTGAAAGTAAGCTCCTACTATGATCCACTCTTGAGGTGCTGTTCTACAAGCAAGGCCAGTGGGGGTTTGCTCTGAGCCATCCATACCTTCTTGATCCCAGTCTGCCTCTTTTAGCCCTAAAATAGCACAATCTGCATCTTCATGGTAGTAGGCCAGGAAATCTGTGGCTATAAAAGGGTTTTTTTCCGGCTATGAAACAAACTATAACCTAGTTTTTAAAAGCAACATGCTCAATCAAATAAATACCCTAAGACACTAGACTTATTCCAAAGACATATGTCACTATAACATCTTGAGACAGAAAAGAAAACCTATTAATACATATGTTTCTTCTTGACTATATTGAACGTAAAGATCTTTGGCATGGTCACTGATACGTCTATCACAAAATCACTTTTACAAAAGAACAGAGAATCAGAGACAAACATGCACATCATGCACTTAAAAAGAGTGATGCGGTGGCATAAGGAATCAGACACGAGAATGCTCATCTGGCAATACCATTCCTCCGCCCCTCTGATGGAACTGATCCAGTCATCGTGCAGCAAGCACTGCTCGGGCTGAGGTGCGGTGTACTTCTCCACGTATTCCAGTTCCACAACCTCTTCCTGGTCACAGAGAGAAACCAGACACCCATCAGGGGGTGCAGTTTTAAGATGGCACATTATGAAGATAACACACCCCATTTAAGACAGCTCCTTCACCTAAGTCCCCTTCACAACCAGACAATGTGGAGCCACGCAAACAGTGAAAACCTTTATTTGACCTAACAGTATGCTAAGAGTAATATAAAGAAATACTAATGACCTTGGAAAATTTATGCTAAAAGTAGAAAAAAGAATATAAGAAACTTTAAATTATAAAATCATAAAAGCGTATTTGTTTAATGGGTATAGAGCTTCTCTTTAAGATGATGAAAAAGTTCTGAAAATGGAGTTATAATGGCTGCATAATACTGTGAATGTACTTAATGACACTGACTTGTACATTTAAAAATGGTTAAAATAGTAAATTTTCTGTATATTTTACCACAGTTCTAAAAATTACCCCCCAAATTATAAAAGCAATTATAAATTGCATTTTAAATTATAGAAGCAATATTAAAAGCAGTTTGGAGATTAGAGGAAGGGGAGAAGTCACTATAAATCACAATAACCTCACCTGTAAGTTTTTATATGTGCACAATCATTTTGTACACCTTTATTAGTAGTAAACATATATTTGCTATGCCCTTTCTTGATCATTCTTCCACAAATATGAAGGTATCTTTCCATATTCATTCATCTGCATTTCTTAAATACACTCTCAGAAGAAAAAAGGGGATTTCAAAATTTAATATAGAAACTGAAGCTCAAATTTCTAGGAAAAACCAATAATCAAAAAGATCTTGGTTGCTGTAGATTCATGCTGATTCTAACCGGAGTTACCTACATTATCTGATAATACTGTAAGGAAAAAAGAGCAGGTGAGCACTGAACTTACTGATGAGATGTTTTCCAGTTCCATGTGTTTGACCAAGGGCATTCGCAGAAACTGGCCCTTGATGAGGAAATCAAACTCCACATGTTTGTGGAACTCTAAAGAAAATACATGATAAAATTATCACTCTTAGGACATGAAGTGGATTGGCAGAGGTACACGAGACACCTCAAAACAAACAGGGACCTGTTATTCCAGTGTGGCCTCTGAGTTTCTCCAGAATTTCTCCATGACAATCAGGCCATGTATTCCAGTGTATATACTATGTGATTTTCTTTCTTTCTTTTTTCTTTTTTGGTGAAGATTAGCCCTGAGCTAACATCCTCTGCCAATCCTCCTCTTTTTGCTGAGGAAGATTGGCCCTGAGCTAACATCTGCACCCATCTTCCTCTATTTTATATGTGGGATGCCTGCCGCAGCATGGCTTGATAAGCAGTGCATAAGCCCACACCCAGGATCCAAACCAGCGAACCCCAGGCTGCTGAAGCAGAGCACAAACCCAACCACTATGCCACCGGGCCAGCCCCCCATACTATGTGATTTTTAAGAACAGAAATACTTTGTTCTGTTGATATAATTTCTTTATTGTTATTTTTCGTCTAATTTTTCAAAAAACTTTTTATTCTATGAAAACGTTCAAATATATACCACAGGAGACATAACAAAATGAATCCCCATCTCCACCACACACTGACAATTACCAACTCATGGACACTCATCTATACTCCTCTGTCCATTCCTCTACTGGTTCATTTTAAGGCAAACCTCAGAAATCACATCTTTTCATCTGTAAATGCTTTAGTATGTATCTCTAAACTATAAGGAATTTTTAAAAAGTCACAATGCTAAAAAATTTAACAATTATTCCTTTTAATATCAAATAGCCTATGTTCATATTTCCTCAATTCACAAGTGTCTTTTTACAGTGAGCTTTTTAGAACCAGCACCCAAAATCCACACATTATATTTGATTAATACGTTTTATTTAATCTTTAACTGTTTCTCCTCCTTTTCTTCCCTTGCCGTTTATTTGTTGAAGAAACTGGGACATCTGTCTTGTAATATTTCTTACATTCTGGGTTTGGTTGATTCCAACTCCAAGGTGTCCTCTAACATGTTCCTCTACCACCTGTACATCCTGTATACTAGGCAGACCTAAACACTAGATTAGATTTCAAGTGTGCTTTTTTTTGGGCAAGGAGGCAAGAATATTTACACACAGTATTGTGCATTTCCTACTGCATCACAGGAAGCATAGTATCCTGTTGTGTCTTTTTTATGATTTTAAGATCCACCTCTGGGCTCAGATGATGTCAGTCTGATCCCACCCATCATAATGTTCTCTGTCAGCCTTTTACCTAATTAATGGTTTTAGCAGCTATTGATAATCACTACTTAAATCCATTACTTAATTTAGTTACAAAATGCTGAAAATGTTTCACTCTTTCTGCATTTATTAGATATAATCCTTCTGAAAGAATTCCCTCGTTGACCATTTAGATTGTTACTTTTAAAAATCTGAAATCTGAATCATTTGCATCTTCAACTCAAGAGCAATGACTCAGTTATTTAATTTATACAAAAAGACAAACCAATGTTTATCTACAAGATTAGAAAAATATTCAACTATTTGGGCAACAACAAACAACTATATACTGCTATTGCAAAGCCTCTATTGCAAAAATAATTCTTCTTCTAATTCAAAGACTTTTCCAGCAAATTTAGAAAAGTAACTATGCATCAGAATCTCCATACATTCCTGATGAAAGTAAAGACAAGGACTGATAGGAAATGCTATCAGAATACCTCTGAATCAAGAACTACCGCTTGCTAGCAATGAAAAGATTACAGACCCTGCCCCTCCCAAAACAGATGTTCAAAAACATCATCTCAAACTTAAAAAAGTTACGGGATTATGTGAAGATGAAGGGAAAATATTAGGCAATGTTTCTAACTCTCACCTCCCCATTCCTCCTACTAGGGTAGAATCAAAAGAGCCTTGAAGTGTCAGAAACACCTGTGTGAAAATATGCTTGCCTCTAAATGGTGATTCCATGGACAAATTTTCTTTTAAACATCACACTTTATGCTATTTTCAATTTTTCATGTTTAAATCTTCTATTTTATGTATGGTTTCATTAGTTTTTTAAAAACATCTTATTACAGGAAATTTAAAACAGAGGCAGAAGTAGAGAATAATATAATAAACCTTCATACACCTATCACCCAACTTTAACAATTATCGACTTATGGCCAATCTTGTTTAATCAATATTTCTGCAGACATTGTTCATATTAATTTTATGCGCTAATAATTTATACTCGTACAATACATATGTTTAATATTTATACCTTTATAAATGTTTTACTTGATACTCTTGCATGTTTATAAATGTTTGCTTTATCCATTAATTGTCTTATGAATTCTAAATACTTAAAAAAAAAATACCACTATTAATTTTGGCATCTGTTATTACCCAAAATACTCAAATACTGATAATGTCGTTTTGCCTTGCAGAAGTAGAGCAAGTGAGGCCCAAGAACCAAGATGTTCGTTCATGCCTACCCAGCCCAGCCCTCTCTAGCACAATCCCAATGTCTTGATGACCTCTACATCACGACTATTATATCAACATCTTTATTCCTAAATCTCAACCACCTTATCTCCATGTTCCCTTAAAAGCAGATTAAACTGTAATATTTTTTTCTGAAAACTTTTATTTTAAAGCATTTTTCAGAGTATCATGTAGCAGGGAAACCCATATAATTCATAAATTTTACCGTTATAAAATGCATGTAGTATTATAAAATAAAGCCAAAAAAATGTAAATAAAATTAAAATGTGATATATTTTAGTGTAGTTAGTGGCACTGTGCCCTTTCGTAACTTCTCAGAGCATGTATACCCACCATTTTTGGCCTCCAGTAATTTATTGATGATGTTACTAAGGTCAGCAATTTCAGAGGCTGCAGGAATTGAGAAGGGGACATCATCTACCGCATATCTATAAAAAGGAAACGATACATCAAGATCAAGTCTACAGATATTTTAAGAAATGTCCATTTACTCACTAAACAAACATTTACTGAGTATCTAATACATACCAGATATCTTGCTACATGGGGTTAACAAAAACGAATTAAGATATGGTCTCTGTTCTCACAAAGAGTTAAAGTCTGGTAATCAACTACAATCAGACTTTTTAAGAACAATGTTACAAGTGACAAGTAAACTGGGAGAACAAAGTATTAGGTCATTTCAACCAGAGAAAAGGAGGATAGAAGAGCAGGGCCTTCAGCTCTATCTAGAAAAGCGAGTTTTTGCCAGGTGAAAGGTGGGTGGACAGGAAAAAGGGTGCGGGAAAGTGGGGCAAGCAGCAAAACAATAACTGAGAGTTATTACACTGCCCAGCCAGCCTGTTCCAGAAAGTCCAATTTTGCTCTAGGTAGTGACCAAAGATAAGGCTAAAGAGATGTGCACGGAGTAGTTTATATACTGTGTGAAGAAGCATTTCTTTCTTTCCCTGGGTAATGAGGAATCACTGTAGTAGTCGGAGTTAAGGAATAACATCATTAGGGAAGATCATTAGATCTTTCTCGACAGCACTGCAGAGGCTGGATTAGAAGAACACATGACAGAAAGAAGAGACCAGGAAACTCTTGTAAGAGAGAATGGCAGAAAATATTTGCAAATCATGCATCTGATAAGGAACTTGATTCTAGAATACATAAATAACACTTACAACTCAATAATAAAAAGGCAACCCAATTTAAAAAAGGGGCAAAGGATTAAAATAGATATTTCTCAAGAGAAGATATACAAATGGCCAACAGACACATGAAAAGATGCTCAACATCATTAGTAATCAAGGCAATGCAAATCAAACCACACTGAGCTATCACTCCACACACACTAGGATGGCTATAATAACAAAGACAGATAATAAGTGTTGGTGAGGATGTAGATAAACCCTTAGTCATTGCTGGTGGGAATGTAAAATGTTGCAGTTGCTTGGGAAAAATCTGGCAATTCCTCAAATAGTTAAACATAGAATTACTGTTTGACCTAGCAACTCCACTCCTAATTATATACCCAAGAGAAATGAAAATATATGTCCACACAAAAACTTGTACACAAACGTTCACATCACCGTTATTCATAATAGCCAAAGGTGGAAACAACCCAAATATCCACCAACTAAACAATGGAAAAAAATGTGGTATATCCATACAATGTTAATATTATTTGGCCATAAAAAGAAATGCAGTACTGATACATATTATAACACAGACAAACCCTGAAAATTATACTAAGTGAAAGAAGCCAGTTACAAAAGACCACATATTATATAATTCCGTTTATATGAAATGTGCAGAACAGACAAATCTACAGAAACAGAAAGTAGATTAATGGTTGCCCAGGGTTGGGGGTAGTGGAAGGATTGGGGACAGGTAAGAGCTAAAGGGGAATGAATAATGTTCTAAAATTGACTGTAGTGATGGTTGCATAATTCTGCAAATATGCTAAAAAACACTGAATTGAACACTTCAAATGTGTGAATTCTATTGTATGTTAATTACATCTCAATAAAGTTGTAATAAAAAAAGTCTCCATAAGGCCTGAATTAAGGCTGTATCTGCAGAGAATGGAAAAGTTTCTCTTTTTGCTACAATGGGGGTGTGAGGGGTGTTTCAGTTCTTGTTAAAATGTAGATTCCAGATCAGCAGGTCTGGGGTGGAGTCCAGGATTTCTGCTTTTTTCTAACAATCTCCCCAGTGATGCTGATGCTGCCTGTCCTAAACTACACTTCGAGTAGTAAGGCTGTAGTTACATATTTCTCATGCCAAAGAAAGTTAGCAGTTATTTAGGTTCCCCAAAAGATAATGAAACCTAGAAATTAAAAATTTTGGTTCTTTCTTTCATTTACTATTTTGTTCAGTAAAATGAGGTCGACTCATAAAGCTATAAACACAAAGATATAATCTTAATTGAAGTGGGCGTTTTCGAGCTTATAGCTGACATAACCTTGTTAATAAAACAAATCTTTATTATTATCAGTACCAGAAGAATTTGACAAACATTTGCTGACTCAGTCAATCTAAGAAACTTAATACATAGTGCCTACCATTAAGAGCTTTACAATATAGTTGAAGAGACCAGGCAAACACAAAGAAAAGTTAATACGGTAATATACACCACAAGGCAGAAGATAATTAGGTTTCAAACAAATGCTACAGACCTGGGGACCACTGGTAAAATGTTTATATATACATGTATGTTTACACACACACAGCGGTGTATATATATATACACACAAAGGCATACGTGTATATGTATGTATACAAATACACAAATCTGTAACTGAATTGACTTCACACTTCTATCAAAAACGAATTCTACCAACCTCCTATTCAGAGTTCCGCTTTCCAACCTGGTTTAGAAAAGCATTGTCTATCACCTACCTAAAAGAAAAAGTTGTGTCGCCAGAAACTGTGAAACTCCACTAGCAGACAGCCTGTAACGACTTGGTGCATTGTTCATTGTTACATTACATAATGTACTCCATTCTGGAAGCAAACCTGAAGCCCTTCAGGCCCTCTGCACTCACAGTTCAAATTATATAGAGCCTGAGAAGCTAGGCAGAAAAGAGATGATCTCAGAGGTCGGTCCCTGAGAAATGCTCTAAGGTCCCGCCTCCACTCGAGCAGAAAACGCACTCAAGCGAGGAGCCCAGCAAAAAATGGGGTGGGGTGGGCGAGTGACATGACGGCAAAGAAAAACAGGGATCCACAAGGTCATACCGAAGGAGTCCTTGGAAAGGATCCCAGGGAGGAGGGAGGCGGGAGAGAAGGGGAGGCGGCTTACTTACTTCTTGTTGTCAGTGAAGAAGCGTGTCTGGAGCTGAGCCATGGCGGGGAGCACACACGAGACTTGCCTGCGGATGCGCGCGGGGCAACAGTCGGACGACCGGCGCTCTGGTCTCTGAGGACTGCAAGAGGAGGCAGCTCAACAGTAGACGGCACAGGGCAGCGAGAGGCTGCCGTCCAAGACCGGGCCCCGCTTCCTTTCCTCGGGGCTCCTCAGCAAGAAGGCACCACGAGGCTGCGCCGCCTCAGAGGACCAGCCCACACACATCAACTACCTATCCCAGATCGAGGAATCATCGATTAGTACGGCACAGCCTTAAAGGCGACGTGTCCCCTTAATCTTTTTGGATTTCTTTTAATATATTTAGGCCTGTGATGGATTATGAAGAAACAGAAAGGCCCAGTTCAAATCTGCTTCTCTCTCTCTCTTTTTTTAAATTTTAAGAAGCTGTCTTTAGACCCGATCACTTCACATTCAGCTCCTAGATACTACAACCCCCAGAAAGCAGCGCTTCTCAGACGCTGTCACCATGGGAATCGTAGTCTTTTTGCCGCGCCGCCCTCGGGATATCTAATTTGCATTAAACCTTCCAGACTCCAGCCCAATATCTATTATATTTTCTCTGCCTTCATCTTTCATTTACTAAAGGCTTTCTGGGTTTATTTTCTCTCGCATACTCCCAATCAGAACATCACTCCGTCAAGATTTTTCGTGGGTTCTCGCCCCGCCCTCTACGCTTTAGATGCAGGTTAGGGTCTGGAATACAGAACACAGAACGAATCTGAAAGGCAACCGAGGACGGTGGCCGACAGTGGACGTTTCTCCTGGCCCTGCGCTGCGCGCTCTCGGAGTGGTGCGCCTGCGCATGGTGCTGGTCTCCATGGCGGGGCCTCGGAGCCAAGACGAGGTTGAGTAGACTCGTTTTGAATTTTCTCCCCTCTGCTCCAGCACTTGGTGGACTTCCCTGCTCGCCCTGTAGGGCTCTCGGCGGCGGCGGGACTGAGCGAGTCGGAGGTTTGGCAGAGCTGTCAGCGCCGACGGACCGGACGCTGCCTCCCAGCCCCCTTCCCTCTCCTGCGTCCTCCTCCCGTCACCTCCCGACCCGCCGGCCCCCGAGCCGCCGCCGTCCCCGCCCCTGCCGCAGCCCGGCCCTGAGGCGTCCGCGCCCCGCCTCGCGGCCTCGCGGGGCCCTCCATGGCGAGGCCCACCCCGCCCGGGACGCGCTCGCGGGCCCCGGCGAGGCCGGCGGCGCGGGTGGAGGCTGGGCGTGCCGAGGCGGGGAGCCGAGCCCGGGGAGCCCCGCCGCGGGAAGGACGGCCCCGGGCGGCGGCGCCCGCGCTCTCGGGGGCTCTTCTCTGTGTGCGCCCGTGTTAGTGTACGTGTAGACCGGGAAGGGCGTCCTCCCACGCCCTCTCCGCGCTCCGACATTTTTTTTTTTGTCTTGAAGTTACCCAAAGGCCTGTGCCTTCATCGCAGTGCCCGAGGATTACTCTAACGTAGTTGTCTTTCTGAGGGAGGATGGACGGAGAGAGAACTATCCGGATCTCAAAGTCGCTTTTTAGGGCGTTCTCCAGGAAAGCTCCCAGAGGGGGCCTCCAGGAGACAGTGGTTTAGAATCAGGCGGGGCGTGCTGTGTGCAGGTGAAGACGACTGAAGCTGTCCTCTTTTCCCTTGCCTGAAGATGTACTGAAATTACTAGTAGACACCCGACATTTAAGTCAACCTTAGAATATGGGAAGTGATTTAAACAATTGTAAGCGAAAGGTAATCTTTTGTTAGAGAGGCGTGGCGGAGAAGCTAGGACTGGTCTCAGTTGACTCACCTGTTTAGAATGCAGGCCTTGGAACCCGAATGCGGGCCCAGGAACTTTGAATCCTGCCTCAGCTACTAATTTGTTAACCTCTCTGTGCCACGCTTTCCTCAACTGTGAGAATTAAATGCCACATAGTAAACGTTAACTGTTATTACCATCATCATTTGATGTCAGTTGAAGTAGATGGTTTGCCAATGTGAATAAGGGAGAACAGCCTCATGGTTAGAAGAATAAAATGAGAAAGCCTAGGTGCTGAAGTTCTAGGAAAGGACTGGGCTTGCAGATGGCAACGGTGGTCATTTAACCGTGTGATTCATTGCAATGGTGAGAATTGTGTGTGTCCTGTAAGTTAGACCACCTGAAGTTTGAAACACTTTTTAAATTGAAGTCCTGCTGTTTAATCCATATTTTTAAAACTTTGGAGAAGTGGAAAGAAATTTGACAGTTTTAAAATTCTCCTCTAAACATTAAGTGATTTTTGAGTTACAGCAGTAAAACTGCTTCAATTAAAATTCTTAGAACCTAAATTTTCAAATAATTGAGTTCTTTTTCAGATAATTTTTTATTATTGATAATATATCACTGGTTAAAATATCTTCTAAAAATGTTTAGTTAATCAGTAGACTAATACATTTTTAGCTATCATTAATTTGAAATCTATCAAAATAAGAAAATACAATACCTGATGGAGTCAATACAGGTTGATCTTAATTTGAATTGAAAAATATGATCAGTAAGATACAGAACCTGAATGCTTAGGAAGAAGAATCTTCAATTTGCAAAGCAGAAATGTTGAATTCACTGAAATACATTTTTCATTTGACTGTGACCTTTAGTTAAGGGAAAATTAGTTAATAAGTGTTCCAGAATAAGTGTACTCCCAGTGTGATGGCTTTGGTATTTTTTCAACAGTGACGTGTCATGTTTGGTGTTGCCTCTGTGCAATACCTGGGGTAGTTAGTGCTTTTACTTTGTTTTTCTTAAATTTACTTAGAAGATTAACTGCAAGCTTTTGGTTCTTAACCATCTCCTGCATGATTGCATGATTCGTTTGCTACGGTCCCGATGAAGACTCATTGTTGGCTGGAGAACCACAGCTTGGAAAATATATTTTTCTTGATTATATGTTTCTTTTTTCTGTATATGAGGTCATGGTGTGGTATAGTATAAAGACTATGCATGGGCTTTGGAGTCCTCACTGTTCTTTTTTTTTTTTCCCCCTGCTTAGTCTTGAATCTGAGCTCTGATGCTGTCTGTGATCTTGAGCGACTCACTTGACAGCTTTGGTTTTCTTCCCTATGACTCGACATAATAAGATCTACCTCATAGGCATTGTGAGGATTATAGGGAATAATTTGTGAAGGTGTCAAAGAGCAAAGAGGTAAAAAGAGGTATGTGTGTACAGGGTAAGAAATGGGTAGAACCAAGATTACAGGGAAGTTTATAGGGAGGACAAACCTTAGATAAAAGAGACATTGTGAACACTAGTGTTAAATTTTTTTCACTGAAAAGTTAAAATGAGTTATTGTTTATGTATATTTACATACATTTAAAAATTTGATGTTGATTTAACATACTACAACTTTCAAAACCCATCTTTAAAAAAATAAATTATTTTATAAATTATTTGTGAACTAGGAGTCTTGATTTAATTTTTGACATCACTTATTCATAGTAATTTTGTATACATCATAAAATGAACATTATGTCATTTACCTACCCTGAAAGAGGAGAGAAATTGTATTTTCTAAAGTACTTCTGAGCAATATTTTTTAATGTAGTTAATAAGATCTGACACTGATATTGAGTAAATTTCAAGATCCTTTAAATCTTGAGACAGTAACCAAGCTACGTAGAATTAAGAGAAACTCTGACTAAACTTCAAGGGGCTTCATCCTTGAGTTATCCTGTCTGGTGATTTATTCTCGGACCACTGGTTTTAACGCATACATTTTACTACACAAAAGCCTGTAGGAGAAACTCAACAAAATGATCAGATGTTAAGACAATATTTTAGAAATTGCAGCTGAGAATTACCTCTCAAATTTTGAACACACAGAAATGCTGTTCAACAAAATCAAAACAGCAATAGACCACGTATGATCCGCAGAGATGTGGGTCACTACAGCCCGAGCAGTCTCCTCCCTCTGCCGTGCATTCATTATGTATCAACAATAAACAGCCCTTTCCTCTATAAATAAAAACAGCAAATTTTTAATTTAACACTTTCTTCCTAATCTTTGCTTTTAATATAAGGTAACATCCACTTTTTTAATGTGATATGAAACGTTCTAGAAAGCAAAATTAATGCGTTAGTGTATGTTCTGAAGTCCAATCATGATTAACTGTCTAGACTACATATTTAATACTTTCTTCTTTTTTTCAGCTCTCTTTCTCCAATCCCAATTCTACTTGCCTAAGAAATAAGCTTGTCAAATCAAGGCTGGGATTTTACAGGCAGTGGGATGTGGGGAGGGGGGCCTTTGTGTTCAAGCTTCCGTGACTCCGAAAGATGCCCTATTTGTAAATATTTTTCTTATGGAGAAAAATGTAATTTCCTGTAGAGGTCTTTGTGTCAGTAGTAGTTATAGAATGTGAGAGTTAAAACCTTAGTCCAACTACCTAACTTTAGATAAGGAAACAAACACAGAGAGGTTAAGTCACCTGCCCCAGGACACAAGCAGTTATCTGTAAAGTCAGTCCTAGGCTTTAGTTCTCTTTAACTGAGTCAATTGATGGTTCTGTTATACCAGGCTGGTGATGGCTATTTTATAATAAAACTAGTTTTCTTTATGTGTAGGAAAGTAAAATGTATATGAATACCTGCCTTCTCATTACAGAAAAAATGCTGCTATGAAGATATAATTATAGCTTTCACATAAATGAAGTTACAACTATCATGATTTAGTGCCCCAAAAGGAAGAACTTCAGTGAACAAGAGAGGGCATTTTGTGGGTAGTAGAATGCTCCAGGCCTGGAATTTAAACTTGAGCTACTGCCTGAAGGTAATAGTCTTATTTTTAACTAATTGAAGGTTATAGCTCTATAAAAATCAACTGTTGCCTATTACATATTAATGAAAAAGTCAAATTGTACTTTGTTTATAGGTACTTTGTTCTGTTTGTGGTTACCAGTTGGAAAAGAACATTTTATACCTAGCTACTTAATATTAATATCTTCATTCTTAAAAACTTTACTTTCACATAGTTAATTGAAAGTTAGGGATAATATTTACAGCACATACTAACATTGAGGTTAGATGGGAAAATCGGCTATTTTGAATCACCCTGCAATTGTCAAGCTTGAAGAAAGTAATGCAGATTGATAGAAGAATTAGGGGAGGAAGGAGTAATACTTTTCACTGTATTCAAATTATTTTTCAAAAAGGATGTCTGTAACTTAAGAATGTACTTTATTTGTTTGCTTGAGGAAGATTGTTCTGAGCTAACATCTGTGCCAATCTTCCTCCATTTTATGTGGGATGCTACCACAGCATGGCTTGATGAGCTGTGCTAGGTCCACACCTGGGATGTGATGTGAACCCACGAACCCTGGGCCACCAGAGTGGAACGTGCAAAGTTAAGCACTATGCCACTGGGCCACCCCCTTAAAAATGTACTTTTAATCTCCACTTCAACAATGGGTTAGGTCAATAGATATTGAAACCCACTTTTGCATATAGAAACTACTTAAAGTAGTATTTCATCAGTGTAATCACAATAACACCAACCCTGGTGGTCTAGTGGTTAGGATTCTGTGCGCTCATCCCCACCACCCGGGACCATTTCCTGGTCAGGGAACCACACCATCTGTCTGTTGGTTGTCATACTGTTGCTGTGCTGCTGAAAGCTCTGCCACCAGTATTTCAAATGCCAGGAGGGTCACCCACAGTGGACAGGTTTCAGTGAAGCTTCCAGACTAGACAGACTAGGAAGAAGGACCTGGCTACTCACTTCTGAAAAACTTGGCCGTGAAAACCTGTGAATAGCATTGTCTGATACAGCGCCGGAAGGTGAGAGGATGGCGCAAAAAGGCTGGGCGGGGTTCGGCTGTGCTGTCCACATGGTCACTAGGAGTCAGAGTCGACACAATGGCACTAACAACAATCACAAAGGCTTGTTTCAGATGTCCTGTGGTGCATATTGAAGGGAAAATTTTGAGTTTTGTGTTCTCAGAAGACAATAGAGAAAAGAAGTTGTCTTTCTTCCATTGGCCAGATCCCAGTCTGGGCAAAGTTCTGAAGTAAGAGGTTTGCCTTGGCAAGCTTCTCTGTGAGCATCCTCCCCACGCCTTCCCTAGGGCGGTCACCCTGCCCTGCGTCTTCACGGCAGCACCTAGCTCAGGCCTGCCGAATCCCTTTTAAGTTTAAGTGCTTTGAGTTCAAATGCACTTGCTTTCTCACCTCCAAATTAAGCTTTTCAGGGTAGGTGTTTTTAACTCATCTTAAAAGAGGAAAGATATCCTGATAGAAATTTACACAAATTTCTTAATGACTGATAGTCTCTCCAGAGTTTTTCGCTTTTTGAGAGAAAATGCTGGTTAACTCCAATGAAAATTTATTTCATTGGTGAAATTTCAGATAGGGTAAGAGAAAGTAAACAAAATGAAAAAGATGTAGGCCAGTGGGGACAATTTGTAACAGGATCAGGGCACCTATTGGGAAACTAGGCGTGAGTTTTTAGGGTTCTTTCCCCTAAGCTAGTTGCACTTTTCCCTCTCTTTCCCGAGCTGCGCTCCTGACTCTCTTTACAGAAGGTCTTCGCAGTGGACGCCATGCCTGTGTGGTTAGAGCTCTGGCCTCTTCATCGGGTTAGAGAGCTGTAGGTTGCTTGCAGGGGGGGCTTGTGTGTCATAGGGACTGCCTGTAATTAAATTTCAACCAGGACAAGTTGAGAACAAATGCACAAAGAACTTTTTTTAGCATCTCTTATCTGTTAACCTATCCTCTCCCTCAAAAAAAGATTTAAAGCTGTGACTAATGAAGGAAGGAGGGAGCTGTCTGTTACCTTGAAAGCGGTCCTATTGTGATAATAAAGAGTGGGCTTTGGAATCAATAAATGTAGGTTTGAATCCTTGCTCAGCCGCTTAGTATTTCTGTAATCTTGGGAAAGTTATTTAATTGCCTGATTCTTATTTCCTTATATGTAACTTGGAGAAAGCAGCTGAATCACAGGTTTGTTGAAAGGATTAAATAAAATGATGTATGTAAAACAGCTTTAGCATAGTGCGTTACTATGCTAAGTGCTCAATAAATGATAACCTTATACCCTTGAACAGTGGGCCTCAGTTTCCTTTTCTGTAAAATGGTGATAATAGGTCCTACACCACGTAACAGTAGAGTGTTTGTTAATGATTCTAGCTAATAATTGTCTATAAACATTAAATTATTTTTTGGCTATCACAATTAAATGCATAATCTTTATTCTATCATAATAATACTTACATTAAAAAATTAAAGAGCTCTCAAAAATATTTTTAAATCTTAATGTCAATATCTTTAAACAGTGAATATTTCAATATACTTAAAAAAATTAGGAGCCGGCCAAGTAGTGTAGTGGTTAAGTTTGTGTTCTCCACTTTGGTGGCCTGGGGTTTGGGGGTTCAGATCCTAGGTGTGAACCCACACACTACTTGTCAAGCACTGCTGTGGCAGTGTCCCACATACAAAAAATAGGGGAAGATTGGCACAGAGGTTAGCTCAGGGACAATCTTCCTCAAGCAAAAAAAAAAAAAAAAAAAGTCAGGATAATCTACTGTTAGAAACATAAAATCTTAGAACTAGCTGGGATCTTTGATATCACCCATACCAACTCCTCATTTTAAAGAACTAGAAATTGAAGTTCAGAGAAATTAGCAATTTGAATTTTTCATTAAATCTAGACTGACCCCATGTTCTTTCTCTATTACATTTATGTGTTTTGTGAATTTTTCTTTTTTTGAGGAAGATTACCCCTGAGCTAACATCTGCCGCCAATCCTCTTCTTTTTGCTGAGGAAGACTGGCCCTGAGCTAACATCCATGCCCATCTTCCTCTACTTTATATGTGGGACGCCTACCACAGCATGGCTTGTCAAGCGGTGCATAGGTCCACACCTGGGATCCGGCTGGCAAACCCTGGGCCATCGAAGCGGAAGGTGTGAACTTAACCACTGCACCACCGGACTGGCCCCAAAGATGTGTGAATTTTTAAACTAAACAATAGTAATGTTGAAATAGAGTCTATTAGTCATCTAAAACTGAAAAACTTTTTGTAATTTTTTTCAGACAGTATAGAAAAGTATATTTAGAAGCTTCATACTAAGTCCAGATAAGTTTTGATTACATTGATGAAAGTTTTGATTACATTGATGAGATGACTGTTAACAAATTTTTGCCCTTAAGAAGCTAAGAGTTTATTTAGTCTGGGTAGGTGAAATTTTAATCTTAGTTTGCACAATTAAAGATTGAAAAGTAATTTACTGAGCACTGACCTTGTACTAGGAATTGCACCAAGCCCTTTGCATACATTACTTTGTTTAATCTTTGTAACAACCCAAAGAGGTGAATACAATGGTATTGCCAATTTGCAGATGAGAAAACTAAGTCTCAGAGTCATTAGCTAATTTGACAAGTAAGTATAAAGTTGAAATTCAAACCTATACCCTATCACTACAGAACACTCTCTTCAACTATTTTATACAATTTTACTGACAAAACCTTCTCATTTTTATTTTAAAAGTTAGTGAAAAAATAATATATTTTCTTTTGCAACCTAACTCCAACATTGTCCAGAGTGTGATAACTTAACCAAAACTTCCAGGGTAATTTTGGAGTTCATATACTGTGATTTGTTGTTGGCTTTGGTTTACAGTCTCTCTGATTGCTTTTTTTTTTTTTAACTGAAAGACTTTCTTTAGAACAGTTTTAGATTTAGAGAAAAATCGAGCAGCTAATACAAAGATTTCCATGTTCCTCCCCCTCGTCTCCCACCCTCCCCCCAGCACACTGTTTTCCGTTACAGTTATGCGTTGCTTTACTGCAGGGATCTCTACTGAGAAACGCGTCCTTAGGTGATTTTGTGGTTGTGCGAACATCATAGAGTGTACTGAAAGGGAACAAAATTTTCTACCCCAAAATGTGTCTCTTTAACGTAGGGATTATTTTAGGCTGATTCTTTTTAAGAAATGAAAGATTCGTAAAAATCTGGTTTTTTTTTTCGTTACCTCCACCTTAACTGCCCAAAAGAATTCAGGTAAAAAAAACATGTCTCAGGAAGCAGGCTACCACCTTAGCGTAACATGAACTAGGTGGTAGATAGGGAGGAACCTAGAAAAATCTGTTTCTTGGGCTCCCCTCTGTGTTCTTCTGTTTCTGTGTGGCCAAACACCTGTTTTCCAAACATTTTCTCCTTTTCACCTACCTGTGAATTGTGTTCTTTCCCTTTGAAGTCCACTCTCCTCACCCCCAACACTTTCTTTTATCTTTGGCTGAGGATGGCATTTAAGGTGAGGGCTCCAGCCATTTTGGTCAGTCACTTGGTTTTCCTCTGTTTCTCCCATGTGTACATGTTATTAAACTTTTGTTTGTTTTTCTCCTGTTAATCTGTCTCATGACAGTTTAATTCTTAGACCAGCCAGGAGTATAGAGGAAAATTTCTTCCTCCCATACAGCACTTACACAAACCTAGGTGGTATAGCCTACTCTACAGCTTGGCTCTATGGTACTAATCTTATGGGACCACTGTCATATATATGGTCTGTTGTTGACCAAAACGTTTTTACGTGGCACATGACTATATTAGCGTCTTGCATTAGTGTGGTACATTTCTTAAAATTAATGAACCACTGTTGATACATTATTATGAACAAAAGTCCTTAGTTTTCGTTAAGGTTCACTCTTTGTGTTGGACAGTTTTATGGATTTTGCCAAATGCGTAAAGTCATGTATCCACCATTACAGTATCATAAAGAATTGTTTCATCACCATAAAAATCATAGGCTTACGATAAAATCCAGCAATTGTACTACTAGGTATTTACCCAAATGAGCTGAAAATTTATGTCCAACAAAAATCTACACATGGATAGTCATAGCACCTTTATTCACAATTGCCAAAACTTGGAAGCAACCACGATGTCCTTCAATAGGTGAATGTATAGACACTCTGTGGTATATCCATACAATGAATTATTATTATTCAGTGATAGAAAGAAATAGGCTATCAAGCCACAGAAAGACATGGAGAAACATTAAATGCACACTGACAAATGAAAGAAGACAGTTTGAAAAGGCTATATACTGTATGATTCCAAATATATGGCGTTCTTGAAAAGGCAAAACTATAGACATAGTAACAAGATCAGTAGTTGTCAGAGGTTGGGGATGGTGTTGGAGGGTGGAAGGGTGTTAGGGAGGGATAAATAGATGACGTAACAGGAGATTTTTATGGTGATGGAACAATTCTTTATGATACTATAATTGGTGTAATTTTGATTTGCATTTCCCTGATGATTAATGATGTTGAGCATCTTATCATGTATCTGTTGGCCATCTGTATATCATCTTTGGAAACATATCTATTCAGATCTTCTGCCCATTTTTAAATCAGATTGTTTGGATTTTTTGCTGTTGACTTGTATGAATTCTTTATTTATTTTAGATATTAATCCCTTATCAGATATATGATTTGCAAATATTTTTTTCCATTCAGTAGGTTGCCTTTTTGCTTCATTGATGGTTTCCTTTGCTGTGCAGAAGCTTTTTAGTTTGATGTAGTCCCACTTGGGACTTTTTTGCTTTTGTTGCTTTTGCTTTTGGTATCAGATTGTAAAAATCATCACCAAGACCTATGTCAAGGAGTTTACCACCTATGTTTTCTTCTAGGAGTTCTGTGATTTCAGGTCTTATGTTCAAGCCTTTAATCCATTTTAAGTTATTTTTGTGTACAGTATAAGATAGTGGTTGAGTTTCATTCTTTTACATATGGCTGTCCAGGTTTCCTAACACCATTTATTGAAAGACTGTTCTTTCCCATTGTATATTCTTGGCTCATTTGTCATAAATTAATTGACCATATATGCCTGGATTGATTTCTGGACTCTATTCTGTTTCATTGATCTGTGTGTCTGTTTTTATACCAATACCATTAAGTTGTAATTTCTATAGCCTTGTAATATAATTTGATATCAGGGAGCATGATACCTCTAGCTTTCTTCTTCTTTCTCAAGATTTCTTTGGCTATTTGGGGTCTTTTGTGGTTCTATATAAATTTTGGGATTATTCTAGTTCTGTGAAAAGTGTCGTTGGAATTTTGATAGGGATTGCATTGAATTTGTTCATTGCTTTGGGTAGTAAGGACATTTTAACAATATTGATTCTCCCAATCCATGAGCATTGAAAATTTTCCCATTTATTTGTATCTTCACTTTCTTTCATTAATGTCTTGTAGTTTTCACTATACAAGTCTTTCACCTCCTTGGTTAAATTTATTCCTAGGTATTTTATTCTTTTTGATACAATTGTAAATAGGATTGGTTTTTAAATTTCCCTTTCTCATAGTTCATTATTAGTGTATAGAAATAACAAATTATGTATTGATTTTGTATCTTGCAACTTTACTGAATTTGTTTATTAATTCTAACAGTTTTTTAATTTCTCCCATCTAGGTTTTGTAGTTTTCAGTGCATAGATCTTCCATATCTTTGTCAAGTTTATCTCTAGAATTTTCATTTTTTTAATGCCATTGTGCTATTTTAGGCAGCTGGTATCATACTTTGTTCATATAAAATTCTAGTCTAAACTTACTGTTCATATTGGCTGTACTTAAAGTTGGTGGCATCTGAGATAGAACATTTTTTATTATACATTGCTGGATTTTGTTTGCTGAGGTTTTATTTAGGATGCTAGCATTTATATGTTTATGATTATTTTAAAATAGATTTTTTTTATTGGACTGAAAACTTTATCTTTTCTAGAGAATAGCCTCGCAGTGAGACATTTCTCTTGATGCCAAGGAGCTCCCAACTGCTTTCAAAGGCAACCTCAAAGCCTATCATTTCCTTTTCTTTTCTTTTTTTTTTACTTAGGTCATAATAGTTTATAACTGTGTAATTTCAGTTGTACATTATTATTTGTCCGTCACCATTTAAATGTGCCCCTTTACCCCTTATGCCCACTCCCCAACTTCCCCTGTGGTAACCACTAATCTGTTCTCTTTGTCCCTGTGTTAGTTTATCTTCCACATATGAGTGAAATCATAAGGTGTTAGTCTTTCTCTGTGGGGCTTGTTTTGCTTAATGTAACACTCTCTAAGTCCCTCTATGTTGTTGCAAATGGGACAATTTTGTCTTTTTGTGGCTGAGTAGTATTCCATTGTATATGTATATACATATATATATATATATACACCACATCTTCTTTATCCATTCTTCTGTTGATGGGCACATGGATCGCTTCCATGTCTTGGTTATTGTGAATAATGCTGCAATGAACATAGGGGTGTGTTAGTCTCTTTGAATTGTTGATTTCAAGTTCTTTGGATAAATACCCAGTAATGTGATAGCTGGGTCATATGGTATTTGTATTTTTAATTTTCTGAGAAATCTCTATACTGTTTTCCATAGTGGCTGCAGGAGTTTGCATTCCCACTAGCTGTGGATGAGGGTTCCCTTTGCTCCACACCCTCTCCAACATTTCTTTTTTGTCTTCGTGATTATAGCCATTCTAACAGGTGTAAGATGATGTCTCAGTGTAGTTTTGATTGGCATTTCCCTGCTCATTATTGATGTGGAACATCTTTTCACGTGCCTGTTGGCCATCTGTGTATCTTCTTTGGGAAAATGTCTGTTCATATCTTCTGCCCATTTTTTGATTGTTTGTTTTTTTGTTGTTGAGTTGTGTGACTTCTTTATATATTTTGGGGATTAACCCTTTTTTGGATATATGATTTGCAAATATTTTCTCCCAGTTAGTGGGTTGTCTTTTCATTTTGTTCAGGTTTCCTTTGCCTTGCAGAAGCTCTTTAGTCTGATGAAGTCCCACTTGTCTATTTCTTCATTTGTTTCCCTCGTCCAAGTAGACATAGTGTTTGAAAAGAACCTTCTAAGATTGATGTCAAAGAGTGTACTGCCTGTTTTTCTTCTAGGAGTTTTGTGGTTTCAGGTCTTACCTTCAAGTTGCTAATCCATTTTGAGTTAATTTTAGTGTATGGCAAAAGATATTGGTCTACTTTCATTCTTTTGCATGTGGCTGTCCAGTTTTCCCAGCACCATTTATTGAAGAGCCTTTCCTTTCTCCACTGTATATTCGTAGCTCATTTGTGGGTGACTAGGTGTCCATAGATGTATGGTTTTATATCTTTGCTTTCAGATCTCCTGCATTGATCTGTGTGTCTGTTTTTCTGCTAGTACCATGCTGTTTTATTACTATAGCTTTGTAGTATATTTTGAAGTCAGAGATTGTGATGCCTCCAGCTTTGTTCTTTTTTCTGAGGGTTGCTTTAGCTATTCAGGGTCCTTTGTTGCCCCAAATGAATTTTATGATTCTTTGTTCTATTTCCTCAAGCAGTGTCATTGGGATTGTGACTGGGATTGCATTGAATCTGTAGATTGCTTTAGGTAGTATGGACAATTTTTTCTTTTTTAAAGATTGGCCCTGAGCTAACATCTTTTGCCAATGTTTTTTTTTTTTTCCTTCTTCTTCTCCCCAAAGCCCCCCCAGTACATAGTTGTATATTCTAGTTGTAGGTCCTTCTAGTTGTGGCGTGTGGGATGCTGCCTCAGCATGGCCTGATGAGCAGTGCCATGTCCGCTCCCAGGATCTGAACCAGCAAAACCCTGGGCCACCGAAGCAGAGCACATGAACTGAACCACTTGACCACGGGGCCGGCCCCAGTATGGACATTTTAACTGTGTTTATTCTTCTGATACATGTGCATGGAATATCTTTCCATTTCTTTCTTTCTTTTTTTATTTTTTGAGGAAGATTAGCCCTGAGCTAACATCTGCTGCCAATCTTCCTTTTTTTGCTGAGGAAGGCTGGCCCTGAGTTTACATCCGTGCCCATCTTCCTCCACTTTATATGTGGGATGCCTACCACAGCATGGCTTGCCAAGCAGTGCCCTGTCCACACCCAGGATCCAAACCAGCAAACCCTGGGCCGCTGAAGCGGAACGTGCAAACTTAACCATTGCGCCACCAGGCTGGCCCCCTCCATTTCTTTATGTCATCATTGATTTCTTTCAATAATGTCTTATTGTTTTCATTGTATAGGGCTTTCACTTCCTTGGGTAAATTTTTTCCTAGATATTTTGTTCTTTTTGTTGCGATTGTAAATGAGATTATAGTCTTCAGTTCTCTTTCTGTTAGTTCATTATTAGAGTATAGAAATGCAACTGATTTTTATAAGTTGATTTTGTACCCTGCAACTTTACTGTAATTGTTGATTATTTGTAATAGTTTTCTGATAGATTCTGTAGGGTTTTCTACATATAAAATCATGTCGTCTGCAAATAGCGAGAATTTTGCTTCTTCATTGCCAATTTGGATACCTTTTATTCCTGTCTCTTGCCTAATTACTCTGGCCAAAACCTTTAGTACTGTGTTGAATAAGAATGATGAGAGTGGGCACCCTTGTTTTGTTCCTATCCTCAGAGGGATGGCTTTCAGTTTTCATTGAGTCAGAGCCATTCAGAGCCATTGAGTAGTTGGCTATGGGTTTGTCATATATGGCCTTTATTATGTTGAGATGCTTTCCTTCTATACCCATTTTATTGAGAGCTTTTTTATCATAAATGGATGTTCGATCCTGTCAAATGCTTTCTCTGCGTCTATGGAGATGATCATGTGGTTTTTATTCCTCATTTTGTTAATGTGGTGTATCACATTGATTTGTGGATGTTGAACCATCCCTGCGTCCCTGGTATAGATCCCACTTGATCATAGTGTATGATCTTTTTAATGTATTGTTGTATTCAGTTTGCCAGAATTTTGTTGTGGATCGTTGTATCTATGTTCATCAGCGATATTGGCCTGTAATTTGCCTTCTTTGTGTTGTCCTTGTCTGGCTTTTGGAGCAGAGTGATGTTGGCTTTGTAAAATGTGTTGGGAAGTGCTCCATCTTCTTCAACTTTTTGGAATAGTTTTAGAAGGATAGGTATTAAATCTTCTTTGAATGTTTGGTAGAATTCTCCAGAGAAGCCATCTGGTCCAAGATGTTTGTTTTTGGGAGGTTTTTGATTACTGTTTCAATCTCTTTACTTGTGATTGATCTATTCAGATTCTCTATTTCTTCTTGCTTCAGTTTTGGGAGTTTGTATGAATCATTTCTTCCAGATTATCTAATTTGTTGGTATATAGTTTTTCATGGTATTCTCTTATAACCCTTTGTATTTCTGTGGTGTCCTTTCTAATGTCTCCTGTTCCATTTCTAATTTTATTTATTTGAACCTTCTCTCTTTTTTTCTAGTAAGTCTGGCTAATGGTTTGTCAATTTTGTTTATCTTTTCGAAGAACTGGCTCTTAGTTTCACTGGTCCTTTCTACTGTTTTTTTGTTGTTGTTGTTTCAATTTCATGTGTTTCTGTTCTAATTTTTATTATTTCCCTCCTTCTGATGACTTTGGGCTTTGTTTGTTCTTCTTTTCCTAGTTCTATTAGGTGTAGTTTAAGAGTGCTTATTTGAGATTTTTCTTGTTTGTTAAGGTTGGCCTGTATTGTTATGAATTTTATTTTTAGGAGTGCTTTTGCTGCATGCCATATGAGTTGGTATGGTGTATTTTCATTTTCATTTATCTCCAGATATTTTTTTATTTTTCCTTTAATTTCTTCAATGATCCATTTGTTGTTCTGTAGCATGTTGTTTCGTCTCTACATATTTGTCACTTTCCCACCTTTTTTCTTGTGGTTGATTTCTAGTTCATAGCATTATGGTTGGAAAAGATGGTTGGTATGATTTCAGTCTTCTTAAATTTGTTGAGGCTTGCTTTGTTTCCCAACATATGGTCTGTATTTGTGAATGTTCCATGCACACTTGAGAAGAATGTATATTCTGCTGTTTTTGGATAGAGTGTTCCATATATATCTATTAAGCCCATCTGGTTTAGTTTTTCACTTAATTCCACTATTTCCTTGTTGACTTTCTATGTGGATGATCCATCCATTGATGTAACTGGGGTGTTAAGGTTGCTTTGTCTTCTCCATGTGGAGTTTTTACATGGGCTGTGAGGGAACTTGGAGAGCAAAGGCGTTCCTGTGGAGGACTGCCCCTTTCCCCTCTCCCCTGAGGGCCACGCGCAGTCCAGCACCCTAGGTAGCTGCAGTTGTAGAGGGAGAGAGATTCCCATACCTCCTTCCACTGCTTTCTGGAGGGTCCAGCACCCCCACCTTCAGATGTACAGCTGTCTGGGTCTCTCAGATGTCTGTTGTCTTGCGTGCATGCCCTCTGTTGCTTTACAAATGTCCTTTTCATTGTATCTTAGGGGAGAGACTCTAACGAAAGAGCTCACTCCTCCATGATGCTGACTTCACTCCTAAAATAGATTTTATTTCTATTCAGATATGGTAAGGCCAACAAATCAGGAGATGATTGCCATTGAAAAAATAGCTTTTTACTCACAGTTCCCAAGAAGAGGCATGCATGCCACACAGAGCCACACAAGAGGAAACTGAGGTAAGTAGTAGGCACAGAGAGAGAGAGAGCACCTCAAATCCTGGATATCATAACATCATGTAATTAATTTCATCCATAATATCATTCACAGACCTAAAGACACACCAAAAATTCCTTAGTATCATCAACTATATAATGCATGTTCACATTTTCCTGATTGTCACACACACATAACATACTCACACACGTACATCTGTTTTTTCTTTTTGGTACCATTTTACTTTTTTAAAAACGTTGAGGTGAGGGCTGGCTGAGTGCTGTAGTGGTTAATTTCATGCACTCCGCTTTGGTGGCCCAGGGTTTGCAGGTTTGAACCCTGGGCATGGACCTAGACACCACTCATCAAGCCATGCTGTGGCGCCATCCCACATACAAAATATGGGAAGATTGGCACAGATGTTAGTTCAGCACCACACAAAAAATTGACATGAAATTCATGTAACTTAAAATTAACTGTTTTTATTACTTTTTTTGCTTGAGAAGATTTGCCTTGAGCTAACATCCGTTGTCAATCTTCTTCTTTTGTTTTGCTTGAGGAAGATTCGCCTTGAGCTAACATCTGTGCCAGTCTTCCTCCACTTTGTATGTGAGTCGTCACCATGGTTCAGCTGCTGACAAGCGGTGCAGGTCCGGGCCTTGGGACCAAACCCAGGCTGCTGAAGCAGAGCACTCTGAACCCAACTGCTGGGCCACCGAGCCAGCCCCCAAATTAAGCATTTTTTGCTTTGTGTTTTAAAGATTGGCCCGAACTAACATCTGTTGTCAATCTTTTTAAAATGTTTTTCTTTCTTCTTCTCCCCAAAGCCCCCCAGTAGATAGGTGTATACACTAGTTGTAGGTTCTTCCAGTTCTACTGTGCGCAACGCTGCCTCACCACGGCTTGATGAGTGGCACTAGGTCCACGCCCAGGATGTGAACCAGTGAAGCCCTCGGCCACCGAAGCAGAGAGCATGAACTTAACTGCTCGGCCACAGGGCTAGCCCCCAAATTAACTGTTTTTAAATGGATAATTCAGTGGCATTTTGTACATTCACAGTGTTGTGCACGTACCACCTCTATCTAATTCCAAAATGCTTTCATCATCCCCAATTAAAATCTTGTACCTGTTTGGCAGTTACTCTCTGTTCCCCCATCCTCTAAGTCCTTGGCACCCACCAGTCTACTTTCTGCCTGTATGGATTTACCTGTACTGGATGTTTTATGTAAATGAAACCATATAATATGTGACTCTTTGTGTCTGGCTTCTTCACTTAGCATGATGCTTCTGAGGTTATTCTGTGTGGTAGTATATGTATCACTACTTCTTTCCTTCTTATGGCTGAATACTATCTCTTTATATGAAGATAGCACATTTTGTTGGTCCATTCATAAGCTGGTGAACATTAGGCTTGTTTCCTCTTTCAGCTATTATGAATAGGGCTACTATGAACATTTGTGTACAGGTTTACGTTTGAACACCTGTTTTCAATTCTTTTGGGTATATACCTAGAGTGGAATTGCTGTCATATGGTAATTCTATGTTTAACTTCTTAAGAAACTGCCAGTTTTTCACAGCATCTGCACCATTTTACCTGCCTATTGGCAATGCATGAAGATTCCAATTTCTCCACATCCTTGCCAACCATTGTTATTTTCTTTTTCTAAAATATAGACATCCCAGCAGGTTTGAACTGATATCTCATTATTGTTTTGATTTGCATTTTCATAATGATTAATCAACTTGAGCATCTTTATGTGCTTGTTGGCCCTTTGTATGTCTTCTTTGGAGAAATGTCTATTCAACTCTTTTGCCCATTTTTTGAATAGGTTGTTTTGGTTGTCTTTTTGTTATTGAGTTGTCGGAGTTCTTTATATATTATAGACCCTTGTCAGATATTTGATGTCTAAATATCTTCTCCCTAGATTGTCTTTTCACTCTTGTCATGGTGTCCTTTGCACAGAAGTTTTTATTTTGATAATATCCAATTTATTTTTTTTTAGTTCTCATCCTTTGTTGTCATATCTAAAGACACATTGCCAAATTCAAGGTTATGAAGAATTACCCTTATGTTTTCTTTTGAGAATTTTATCACTTTAGCTCTTACATTTAGTTATTTGATCCATTTTTGTTTTTTTTTTTTAATATAGTGTAAGGTAGGGGTACATCTTCATTCTTTTGTATGTGTGTATTCAGTTCTTTCAGAACCATTTGTTGAAGAGACTATTCCTTCCCCATTGAATGCTTTTGGTACCCTTGTTGAAAATTATTTGACCATAGATATATGAGTTTATTTCTGGACTCTCAATTCTATTCCATTGATCTACATATCTATCCTTAGTTCAGTACCACATTCTTTCGAGTACTCTAGGGCATTTTTTTGAAGTAAGTTTTGAAATTGAGAAGAACAAGTCCACCAACTTTGTGCTTCTTTTTCAAGATTGTTTTGACTATTCAGGTTCTTTGGCATTCCATATGAATTTTAGGGTTGGCTTTTCTATGACTGAGAAAAAGGTCTTTGGGATTTTGATAGAGATTGCATTGGATCTGTAGATTGCTTTGGGTAGTAGTGCCGTTTTAACAGTATTCACATCTTCCAGTTCTGTGAGCACAGTATGTCTATATGTTTATTTAGGTCTTCTTTAATTTTTTTTAAGCAGTATTTTATCATTTCAGCATACAAGTCTTGTACCTCCTTGGTTAAATTTATTTGTAAGTATTTTGTTCTTGTTCTTGCTATTATAAATGGATTATTTTCTTGATTTCATTTTTGGGTTGTTCATTTCTAGTATATAGAAATACAACTGATTTTTGTGTGTTTATCTTGTATCCTGCAACTTTGTTTAATTTGTTTAACTCTAATAGTTTTTTGTGTATTCTTCAGGATTTGTATATATAAGACCATGTCATCTGAATAGAGATAGTTGTACAATTGTTCTTAGTATTCTCTCGTTATCTTTTTAATTTCTGTAAGATTGGTAGTTATGTCCCCACTTTCATTTCTGATTTTAGTTATTTGTGCCTTCCCTCTTTCTTTATTGTCAGTCAAGCTAAAAGTTTGTCAGTTTTGTCAATCTTGTCTAAGAACCAACTTTTAGACTCATTGATAGTTCTGTTGTTTTTCTATTCCTGATTTTGCGTATCTCCCCTCTATCTTTATTATTTCCTTCCTTCTGCTAGATTTCAGTTTAGTTTGCTCTCCTTTTTCTTTTCCTTAAGGTATAAAGTCAGGTTATTGTTTTGAGATTTTATCTTTTTTTCATATAGGCATTATTGCTCTAAATATCCCTCTGTGCACTGCTTTCCCTGGATCCCGTAAGTTTTGATATATTGTGTTTATCCATCATCCGCCCCTCCTGAGTTATGTGTATTTTATTTAGCTCTCCAGTATTTTATTTCTATCCTTAAAACACACGTACACAAAATTATAATCTTATTATTTGTGCAGTGTTTATTTAGAATTTTCATAGAGTTATTACTTTTTTTTGGCTACCATTTTTCTAGCATCTCAAATCATTTTTGTTTTCTATATTCTTTAGAAGTTTCTTTCGTGTAAGATCTGTTCATTGTAAACTCAGGGTTTTTTAATCTTAAAATGTCTTTCTCTCATCCTCTTTTGCAAAAAAGTTGTTTTGAGCATATACATTTGTACATTGCTAGTTATTTTCTTTTTTATTGTTCCTGTGACATTACTGCCATTGCTGCTATTGGGTGGTCTGCTGTATATCTAATGTCAGTACTCTGCAGGCGATCTTCTTATTTCTCTGACTGCATTTTAGATTTTGCTGTTTCTTTTTAGAATTTTGCACTTTCACTACATTTGGTATGGATTTCTTTTGATATATCTTGGTACATTTTGTACTTACTTTATCTGGGAATTCATGTCTTCAGTTTTGAAAAATTGTCAGTCATTATCTCTTCAAATATTGTCTCTTGTCCATTTTCTCTTTTCTATCCTTTTGAGACTCCAGTGATAGATGTGCTATAATTTCTCATTCTATTTTGCCTAGTTTTAAGTCTCTTCGTATTTTTCATCTTCTGTTTTTCCTATGAAGCATTCTGGGCAATTTTTAGAATCTGTCTTCCAATTTAGTAATTCTTCTGCATCTAATTGATATTTTTCGTTTCTGAAACTTCTATTTGGTTCTTTTTCAAATTAAGCTTTTTGTAGTCTCTTCTTGCTTGCTTATTCCTGTGATTCATTCTTTTATTTCTTTAAATATTAAATAATTATTTTATGTTCATTATTAGATGGTTCCAACATTTGAAGTCTTTGGGGGTGTCCAAGTCCACTCACCCTCTCTTGCAGTGGTTTATTTCCTTGTATTTTTGACACTCTTTGACTGTAAACTTATATTTGATTGATCTTAATGTGAAGGGAAACTGAGCCTTAATTGGGTTTATGTGCCTTCAAATAATAGCTGCGTTTGTTCTTACCAGAAGCAGGACCTTTCATGTTCCTAGTCTCCCCTTGGGATTTTTAAGTTCTCCTCCCCTATCAGCTGCTTGTCCAAGCTTCAGTGTCCCAGCCACAAAACCGGTGTGTTATCATGGCCCTTGGAAATTTCCTCTGCTTGTGCTCATCACTCAAGTTTTAGCTCACAGCTTTTTCTTTTCTCTTTTTTCTGGGGGGAGAGGCTGGAGGACTGGAGTGGCCTCTGGTTTTTGTTACTTTCTGTAGCAGAGCCCAGCCACAAAATAAAGATTTTGTTTTAGATCAACTCTGTTTTTTGTTATCTAACAAGAGAGCCTTCTACAGTATCTAACCTGCTGTATTGTTCTTAATGGAACTTTCTTATTATTTTTTAAACCCCTTCTAAAAAATATTATTCTTGACTAATGTATTTATAGTGTAAAAATTCAGAAAAGAAAAGAAAGTTATAAAAAATTTTTTCTTACTTTAATAGCCTATGAGGTAACTGTAGGTTTTTGGAATTTTTATAATAAATTAGATTAGAATACAAGTGATAATTTAAAATCTTAAAGAAGAAGCAGTTTTAAGATATTTTATAGTCATATATTAAAATAAGACTGATTTTATAGCCTATTACAACTTATATTTGAGTAGAAGTATTTATTATGTTTTGGAAAAATGAAATGGCAAACCTTGTAGATTTTATGAAATGGTTAATTTTACAAATGTATGTTTAGATGCTATCACAGAAAAATAAATTTTCAATATGTTCAAATATGTATACTGAATAAATCTTAAGTACAAGGTATAAATTTAAATTAGGGTTTAGAGTGATGGAATTATGTGTATCCTCATTGTGGTTGTGGTTACATATGTTAAAATCCATAGAACTATATGCCAAAAAAAGAGTTCAATTTAATGTGCGTTAATTTAAAAAATAAAATTTTAAAGATTTTTAAAAAAGAACTTATTTTGTCTTATGAAAAGTAAAATTAAATGGGTAGGTTCTTAAAAAGACTCCAGAAGCTTATTTTATATTATAAATGTTTCAATGGTATTCGTCCAGTTTCATTTGACTGCACTCCAATTTTGAGACATAAAATGTCATTCTTTTTAGATATTACGGAATCCTGTAGTCACTGTAATATACTAGGCCAGGGTTTGTGAACCTCAGCACCATCGACATCTTGTTGTGGGGCTGTCCTGTGCATTGCAAGATGGTTAGCAGTGCTCCTAGCTTCTCGCCGTTAGATTCCAGTATCACTCCCCACCAGGTGTGACAACCAAGAATGTTTCTTGACATCGCCACATATCCCCAAGGGCAGAGAACTGTGTGAGGAGACAAAGTCGCCTCCACCAGAACGCCACTGTTCTAGGCCTAAGTATCTCAAAAATGTTTCTTGACATCGCCACATATCCCCAAGGGCAGAGAACTGTGTGAGGAGACAAAGTCGCCTCCACTAGAACACCACTGTTCTAGGCCTAAGTGTCTCAGACTGTTTGGAATACACATTTCTTCATTGTCAAAGCTTGTCAAGCCAATATTAAGGGGTATGATTGTATATTATGTTAAGAGTTATGTATACCCAGTCTCCATCTATACCAAGAGATCTTTTCTAAGATTATCTAATGCTACAATAGGGCGCATTCAACTCATGAAGTTAAAAACTTTTATTTGCATTAAATCTTTGTAAACTGAGAATTTCAGAAGTTTGTTGTAATTTTTTTTTAAAGATTGGCACCTAAGCTAACATCTGTTGCCAGTCTTTTTTTTTTTTTTTTCTTCTTCTCCTCAAAGCCCCCCAGTACATAGTTATATATTCTAGTTGTGGGTCCTTCTGGTTGTGCTATGTGGGACGCTGCCTCAGCACGGCCTGATGAGCGGTGCCATGTCTGCACCCAGGATCCGAACCAGCGAAACCCCTGGCTGCTAAACCAGAGTGCGTGAATTTAACCTCTCGGCCACAGGGCCAGCCCCAAGAATTTTAGAAGTTTTTGAAGGGCTACAACAATACCTGTCACCTAATAGCAACCTTAATAAGCCAGTACATGAGTGGAATTAAGGATAGGATGAGGAAACTAAATAACACTAATCTTTGCTCTGCCTTGAATGTATTCTGGTGCTTTGGCAAGTCATTTAACAGAAATGTTTATCTTCTTATTTGTAGAAGGGATATGATTTAAGCTAAATTGTATAGGGTGATGCTGTAGGGCAGGTGAGAGGTCTGTTTTAAACAAACTTTCCATAAAAATGTTAAGTGCTTTAGTTGATCAGAGATTTGAACTCTTGCAGCTATTGAATAATTGAAGAAAATGGAATCGAATATGATATCAGCATGGAGCAGTCCAGTGATTCCTTAGGAGTCAACCATAATGATTCCCAAGAGTCACAGACAGATTCTCAGGTATGTGAAGGAGGGGTTCAACTGGGAACTTCCTCCCACTCTAAGGGAAAACAGCATGCCATGTAACTTCATTTTATACTTCAGGAACAGTGTCATATTTGATGTATTCAAGAATCTTGACACTTAATTACCCACAATTCTACATATATTTAATTTCATAATATAGAGCTTTACTTAACATAATGTATTCATAAAAATTTATATATAAAGAAAAATATGTATGTCGAATTATATTTCATCATTTCAGGTTGCATTCCCGTGGACAATTTTATTTCAAATAAAATTGAAATAAAATATAACAAAAGTCAACAATTTCACTTAAGAACTGCTTTGTGTCTATATCAGTCTTTGTAAATTGACAGCTCCTGCAAAAAGTAAAGTGAATAGTTAACTGAAAAATGAATTCTTTACCTTTTTATTATAAACATTCCGTTTTTTAAAAAAAATTGTGACATTATATTTTACAAACATCTAAGTGATTTTTTTTCTCTGCAAAAGCTTCTAACGTGTATGGACTCCAGGGACCCTTCCTTTGGACAAAATGGTTCTCCTAGAGTCTTACCCATTACTACTCGTGAAGCAGATGATTCCCTCACATCACAGAATGTGCCAGGGCCCCTGACTCAGACTCAGACTCTTTCTGCAGAGCAGTTCCATCTAGTGGACCAAAATGGGCAACCTGTTCAATATGAGCTTCAGTCCTTGGGGGATTCTAACGCACAAATGGTGAGTCTATGTGATGAATAACCAGTTTTATGCTATTTAGCAAAATAGTCTTACTAGATGACCTTAATTTCTTGACACTATTGCTTTGAAAATACTATTTCCATGACATTCATTTTTAAGTTATGTAAGGACTTTAAAAGGTTTCCTTTCAGGACTACAAGTAGTAGTTCAAAGCAGTGCTTCCCAGCCACCACGTCTAGGCACACTGGTGCTTTGAGATCAGTTGGAAATGTAGCATAATCTGTAACTAGTGCTGAAGTGCCTGAGTTTACATATAACTTACACTTATTTTTTATATATGCATTTCACTGAACTCAAAGTCATTGCTTTATCAACATCTCAGTCACCGACTGGCATGCTGCGTGCTGGTGTGCTTTCTTGAAGAAAAAGAAAGCCATGGAAGTACCATGTTGTACTGGCAATTAGCCATACCCTTGCTGATCTTGGTAGGTAGATATGTATGTGTCATGTGAATAACAATGCATAAAGATGAAAGTGCTACTTTAAACTGTTAACTAAAAGTATTTATGACCAAGTTTGTAGTTAGAGTAGAAGAGAGGAAAGATGGTTTTGTTTGAAATAAAGAAAATTACTGAGAAAAACTTCTAAGTTGCTGATTAATAAGAATATACTTACATTAGTAATAATATGAAGAATAATGTATCTCTTGTTTAAGTGTATCTTCCAAATTTTCTACAATGAATATTTATTAGTTTCATAATAAAATTATTTTTAAAATCAGTACTTCAATTATAAATTGTACCACAGTAGGCAACCATTTTACCTAAAATTAATCCTTGTTTCTGTTTCTAGTCTAGAGCATTCTTGAGTTAATATGTCCTTTTTTTCCCTTTATAATCCAGCTAAATTCCGGGGTTGAGAGGGGGCTAAGTGTAGACAAGTCCTTTTTGTGTGTGTTCAGGCTCAGCATATTTCTGGGCCTCCTGCAGGACTGACATACAAAGTGAGGGTGAGCTTCTGTTACATACTTCATCACCAGCAGAGGTTCACGTGCAGCAGATAACCTAGATGTGAGCCAACTGCATTTTAATATTTCGTGTCCAGAATGAAACACTGTAATTTCTTTTGTTATTTGGCATTCGTTCCAGTTTCTTTCAGAATATTTAGAAAGACTGTATGTTCTAACAGAAGGATCAAAGAGTCTAAATGTGTGAAGGGTTATCATTTTATACATGGTACCTTTCCTAAAAAGCATGTAAAAGTTGTTTGTTTGACTCTAAAAAGAGGTTAGAGTTCCCCTTCTGTTTGTAATTGTATTAAACTTTCTATACGAAGTGATTATAAAGGTGATTTTACATATTTTGGGATAGGAGAGGATACAAAGGGTTATTTAAAGCTATGAAATAAGAAACATGTGGCATGAAGCATGGAAATAAGTGTAAGAAACATAGAGTATAAGAAAGTATTTTCTTCAAAGAACCAAAGATCAGAAAGTGATGATATTCTGAGAAACTTAGTGGAGCTTTTTGGTTTTTTTATTTGTTTTAGCAGACTTTATTTTTTAGAGTCATTTTAGTTTCACAGCAAAATTGAGTGGCAGATACAGAGATTTCCCGTATATCCCCTGCCCCCGCACATGCATAGTGTTCTCCATTATCAACATCTCCTCCCAAGTGGAGCTTTTTGAAACAAATGACTTTTCTTGTTCTTTTTGTTGCAATATGATTTTTTGTGTAGAAGCTATCAAGGAACTCCTGGAGATTCTGTAGTGGGTGAAACTGCAAAGAATGAGGAAGTTCTGGAGTGAGGCAGAGATGGTATTTTGGATTCATTAGATATATTGTACACAAAGAGCCCAACAAATATGAGACTACTCATTTAGAGTCTGCCGCCATAGGATGTATTGCAGCAGATGACTTCAAAGCTCTGTTAGGTTTCATAGCAAAGATGAAAGATAATTAGCTTTTTTAAATAGGAAAAGTCATATTATCATCACCATTATGAAATTATGTGAATTAAAAATAGTTTTTTAGGTACCAGGTGGAACAAGCTAAGGAGAGAGAAAATGAAGGAGACTCTTGTCCACTGTGCTTGGGAAACAGTTTCAAAATCAAGAGGATATTCCACACATCAGTCTTATAAGAAATTTTCATGTGAATGAGTAAATTACAAATATATGTGTTTTGTTCAGATTTAAAAATAACCACAGCATTCTCATTTTCTAAGAATGAATGAAATAGTTTTGACAGATATTTAATCTCATTATAAGGAATACGGAATTTAAAACAATATTATTACCATTGCCTTTTAAAGTTCAGCAGGGGTTTTTTTTGTATTATTTTGCTTTTGTCTTTTTTAGGTTTAAATAACATCATCAGATATTGGGAGGCAGTATAGAGGAGTGATTAAGGGGAGTCAGACTGCTTGGGTTTGAATCTCAGCTCTGTGTTAGCTTGTTACACTGTAACACTTGTACCTGTTACCTCACTCTTAGCACTGTGTTACCTTGCGTGAGTTTTATAACCTCTGTGACAATTTCCTTGTATGTAAAGTGTATATACTTGGTATAAATGTGGTGAGGGTTAAATAAGGTGATACATGTAAAGTCCTGCTGCTCCGTATGCACTCAATAATTGTAAAGAAATTCTCATCATCAGAGTTGACAGTTACTCTTTCATGCTCAAGTGATAGGAGGTACGGCGAGATATTTTTATCTTAAGAAACTTGATAAACACTAGGGGAGGGAAGCAATTCCTACTCTTAATTTCTGGGAAATGTTAATGATTATGTTTAAAGCATTCTACTTTGTTGAGTTGTTTTATTTAATTTAATTTTTTTTCAAATTTAAGTTTTTTCAAATGACCCTTTTAAAAGTAAGAATGCAGTCAGTCTCTATCAGGCATCAGCAGTGTTTTCATGTCTTACATAGCAAAAGGGAAGTCTGGGAAAGTGGATCGTGAATGATTAACAGGAGTTACTTGTGATCAGGGGAACTGAGAACAGTGGACTTGGAGTAAAACAGTAAAAGTGTGTCAGTAGAAGAGTCGTATGTCAGGTAATAAAGTTTATAGGGTGTCCACAAAGTCTGGAAATATAGGGTAAACATTTTCAAATGGTGTATTAGTTAAATTTTCAAATGATAGCTTCAAAATGCCTTTCTTCAACTTTAGGTGCCTTTTCTAGTTGACATTCCTCTAAATTTGAGGCAATGGGTTCAGTTGTTAAACTGAGAAAAAAAGTATAATAAATATATGATTCTTCCTATGTTTGCAGACTTTGGGGGTACTCTGTGGTATTCCTTATGGACCAAAACAGGATATGTGTAAATGCAGAGATATAAAAATAAATCCTGCTTAGCTAGACATTTAACAAGTTACTATTTTTATTTATGTATTTATTTTTGGTGAGGAAGATTGGCCCTGAGCTAACATCTGTTGCCAGTCCTCCTCTTTTTGCTTGAGGAAGATTGTCGCTGAACTAACATCTGTGCCAATCCTCCTCTATTTTATGTGGGATGATGCTGCCACAGCATGGCTTGAGGAGCGGTGCGCCTGGGATATGCACCAGTGAACCTTGGGCCACTGAGGTGGAGCACGAACTTAACCTCTCCACTACCAGGCTGGCCCCAAGTTACTGTTTTTAAACTAATGAAAATGACTTAGAGTGTGGGACACATGATTACCACACAAATAGATCAAACACATATGGATGATACAATAAATAGAAAAAAGTAAATATATTAATTCCAGTCAGAGCCTTTTCAGATTACTAAGTAATTAGACCTCATGATGTGTAGTGATTAAGACCATGGTGGTTAAGATCATAGGACATAGCGTCAACGTGCCTGTTTGAATCCTAGCTTTACCACTTATCAGTTGTGAGACTTTGAACAAATTTTTTTATGTACCTCAGTGTTTTCATCTATAAAATGAGGGAAATGATAGTGTCCACTGTAGTGGTAGACATATCTTTAGTAATTTACTTAAGTGCTAATTTTGTTAAATCATTGTAGGCTTATGCATTTGATTTCTTTGTTAATGCTTCCCAGATGATTGTTGCCAGCCCGTCAGAAGATGGACAGGTGCTTCGTGTAATTCCATCCACGCAGACAGGAATGGCCCCAGTGGTTATACCTCAGGGGCAGCTTGTGGATGTGACTAGTCCTCAGGGTGAGTAGTAAGGGGGTGTAGGGGAATGGAGAATGTTTTAAAGAACAAGTGTGTATTTCAGAAAATCACCTCATGAAAATCAGTGCTAAAATTGATGTTTGGGTGAGATTGTGAACTGAATACTTAGAAAAAGTTTCTTAGCCCAAATAAATTTCAAGTTCATTTTTCAACTCCTGTCTAGGTTAGCTGTCTATTTCATTTTGGAATTCTATGAAGCTGGTTGACTCTTGCTTCCTCCCAAATTACCAGTGAGCATAAAATAAATTTTTCTTAATTATAATAACAGTAATAATAACAGCAACAATAACAAGAATATAGTGCTAACAGCTACTGGAGAAGTTTTTACATTTGTATTTTTATCAATATTGTTGTTAGCCGTGTGATTCATTACTTTTTTTTAATGATTCTTTTCATCCCGTGTGCTCTTTTCTTCTTTCCTTTTTTCATTCAGGTTCAGAAAGGAGAATCATGCTCCCCATTTCTTTGTATTTTGTTCTTTCTTTACCTGTTTGATAATATCCATATTAGTTCTCTTCCTTCTTCTTCGCTTCCTTTTCTATATTTGAATTTCTTTTCTAACATGATAGCAACACTGTTTGTTGCTCCTTCAGAGCTAATGGTTTAACGTAGATAATTTTGCCTGAGTGTTATGATTCTTTGTTTTTGTTAAAGTCGTTAAAACTTAAGAAAAAAAACCGTAGTTTGCAGAAAACATTGTAAAGATGGTATAGAAACAAAAAGAGTCAGTTTTACATTTTCCTATTATATTGTGAAACTCTTAATATGACAATTACTCCTACCACTTTTACATCCTAGCTGTTCAATCTAAGTTTCTAAAACTTACTTACAAAATTGCAATAGTCAGTATTATAATTTGAAAGTTAACAAGTTTATCAGAGAAATTCTCTATAAAGCATGATAAGTGTTGTCATCTTTAGCTTCAGAGTATCACTTCTCTTTCCTGTTTCAAATATATGAGTTCTAGTTAGTTGCAGTCTCGTGGTCTTATTCAAGATATTGATGTTGCTTTGTTCTTGTTGTTATTGTTCAGATGTCTCTAAGGAGAAGCCCAGTGACAGAAAATTACCTGTTGTAAGAGTGGATGCTCTAGCAGACAACAGCAGCAGTTACATTCTTCATCCCCAAGCATCCCTCACATTGTCCAAAAAGACAGTGACCAGGTGAGTGCGTGGGAAACAGCAGCTCATCTTTTGGTATCACCATGGAAATTTTTAAAAAAATTCTTACATGTAAAGCTGCCTGACTATAGAAAAGATCATAAATTCAGCAAGTAGAATAAGCTGTCGTCAGATGTCTCTTCAATTATTTTAATGGCATCTTGGCAACAAGGAGGCTGCTCTAGAGGCTCTAAATGCCCCAGTGCTGCTTTTCCTCCGGGACACCTGCCTGTGAGCTTCTGAAGCCGTCTGAAAACCTGTCTGACACTAACAGAGTGTTTAGAATCAAGAAATATCCATTCTAGTTCCTAAATTTCTAGTGGTTTCATCACATTATTATGCCTTTAATTCCTCTGTGGTGAAGTGTTTAAAATGTTGGGTTGTTTTTTTTTTGTTTTAAGATTTTATTTTTTCCTTTTTCTCCCCAAAGCCCCGCAGTACATAGTTGTATATTCTTCGTTGTGGGTCCTTCTAGTCGTAGCATGTGGGACGCTGCCTCAGCGTGGCTCGATGAGCAGTGCCATGTCCGTGCCCAGGATTCGAACCAACGAAACACTGGGCCGCCTGCAGCAGAGCGCACAGACTTAACCACTCGGCCACGGGGCTAGCCCCTAAAATGTTTTTTGTTGACATCTATTTCAGCTTTTATTTTTGCCTTAAAATAATGCTACCTATAATAATATAGGAAAATATAGACATAGTTTTTGTATTATTTATATTCTTTTAATTGTTCTATGAAAATATTTTTAAATGAACACCATATTTATGACATTTAGTGTTAGAACTTGACATAATATCATTTTATTCCTAACAAGTCACCTGAGATGTTTTATTAGCTCATTTTTTGATAAGTGAAAAATAATTATATAATGAAAGAATACAAAATAAGCTTTTAGAGAGAGATATAAAATACTTAAATTTGTTGGGACTACAGGTACTTAGAAGAACAAACTGAGGCCTTTGCTTTAGCAGTTACTCAAATAGTAATGATTAAAGAAAATTATAATTAATATACCCATCAGATCAATCTGTCGTTAATATTACAGTTTCCTATTGATGACCTCAATATATTGTCTTTAACATTGGCTGGCAGGAGAAAGCAGTTGAGTGAGGTGTGTGTAACTCGTGGTGTATATTTGTCTATATTCCTTTCCTGTTCCAGAATGTTTGAAGAGCCCTTTCTGGGCCCTCTCCAGACACTTTCTTCTAACACACCCATGTGGGCCTGCCGTCTTAGGAGCTGCGAGGTGAGTGAAAAATAGTCCTTACCTAGGTGCACTTAATCGGTTATAACTACAATTCATCCCGCAACGTCCACTTTTGAGTACCACTAATAGAAGCTGTGTCTGTAATATTTTGTTCATGTTTATGCTAAATCTGATCTCATCGATTCTTTTGTTTGTTAGAGATTGTGAACTATGTTAAAGCAGAGATCATATGAATCCCTTCACACTTCACTGTCATCTCTGCTCTTAGAAACTCTTTTCCCTTGTCTTCATGAAACTTCACTACCGTGTTTCTCTACTTTTTATCTTTTGACCATTCCTTCTCTTTCTCTGCTTGCACTTATTTCTTTTCATATTCTCCGTGGAAATTCTTCAAGGTTCACAGTTTGACCTGATTTTATTTCTCTACGTTTTGTCCCTTGGAGAGCTCATCAACTTTATTTAATTTCAACTATTGCTTTTATAAAAACGATTCCCAAATCTAGATCACCAGTTCTGTAATTGTGCCCTTGCTCTTGTCCCAGATCTCCAGCTACTTAGAGTACTTGAAGCTTTACTTGGTTTCACCTCTTATTCACCATATCCTACACAGAATGTATCCTGAACACAACTGGCTCTGCTTCCTAAATTCCTTGTCCGTGTAATGACAAATAGCATTTTCTTAGACACCCGGACACAACATTTTAGACTAATTTCTTCCTTTCCCATATTCAGGGAGTCACCTGATTATTTCAGTTTTTCCTTTAAAGTCTCTCTTTTTCAGGGGCAGGGGCTCCTCTTCCACAGACCTTTTGTTATCTTGAACTTGATTATAGTAACGCCCTTCCTTCTAATCTCTTTGGCTCCTTACCGTTTAGTTTTCTAAAACTGCTTGTCTTTAAACATTGCTTTCGTTGTCTTTTCTCGCTGCCCTCTAGGTTCAGTGTTGTTTCCACATCACTTAGTCATTGTAGCTAGCGTTCAAGGTCTTCCAGGACCTGGTGTCACTAAATCTTGTCCTACCTATCCCTACTTTTCTGCAACTGGACTTTCATTTCTGTTAGCCTAGTCTTCTTACTTCCTACAAATACTTCAGAATCTTCCCTTATCTCTGCTTTCGCTCTTTTTTATCTCCATTTCCTAATATATTATTTTTTTTTCTACTTACCTTTCTAACTAGTCTTCAAATTCCATTGTAAGTCCTATATATCTTTTCTGTAAATATCTAATGATTATTTTAAGTTTTACCTACAGTGCATGGAGTCAGTTCTAGGTCTGTATGCCTTGCAACGTAAGGGATCACAGTTAACAGATTATCTCTGTTGGTGTAGAAAAAGCTTCTCCTCTAGTTAAGGGATACTCACATAGTTGTGGGTAGATAATATCAATTTACTTACATGATTTATTTATACCTTGCCTTGTTTCAAAAGGAATTTAAGACAGCTTACAAAAATACATAAAATATCTTAGCAAGGTGGAAATTAAAAGAGAAGCTAAAGAATAAAGAAAAACAAGAATGGAACCGTAGAAGGAAAGTAAGAGATGTGTATCTTAATGAACTGTATGGATGTGAATGTGTGTCTTGTCCATAATCTAAGCATCTACATCTCAAAAGGGGAAACCTAGTTAGTTACTAAATTCTGTGTCCATTAGATAAAATTAATTATGCTAATTTCTATAAGATAAAAGAAAACTGTTAACTATTTTTGATACTAGGGCCAGGCAGGAATTTATTTCAGAGAAGGATCCTCATAAAAAGAATCTTGATAAAATGGTAAAATTCTTTGACATCATTTTTCTAGGAGATATCATCACAATTTTCATAGGTTTTCAAATAGACTTATGGCATCATATCAAAATCAATTTCCGTAAAAGATCTCCCACAGGGAACCAGTGCTTTGTGCCTAGTTTTATGCTGATCTGGTTGGATCCAGGAGTAGAATTTTAAATATCTGGAAGAATGGTTACATGATATGATCTTGAAGCTATCCTCCCTAAATACTATTCCTCTCAAAGAAGGTTTTGATAAAGATAGTGTGGCAGTGACTTTGGCGTTATGTATTCTCTAACAAATACCTGGACAATTCCTTTTTGGTGATGCTGGTTGAATTCAGATCAGACTCACTGATTGTAATACACTATTGATCTGAAGGGAGACATGACATTCTGTTTTGAAAGCTGATGAGTCTTTCATCTTGGACAACCACTGCATTACATTTTTTGTACAATGAAACATATTTGCTGATAATTTTGTTGTTTAATTTCTACTACATGCAGAAAATTGGAGATTCATATCGTGGCTACTGTATAAGTGAGACTGAATTGGAAAGTGTCCTAACATTTCACAAGCAGCAAACACAGAGTGTTTGGGGGACCCGCCAATCTCCGAGCCCAGCCAAGCCGGCTACACGCTTGATGTGGAAATCTCAGTATGTCCCATATGATGGAATCCCGTTTGTCAATGCAGGTACTTTTTAAAAGAATTATTTTAAAAGATTCAGCAGCAGCTGTGATCCATTGTGAAAGTATAGTTTCCTAAGGTGGTACATTTCCATTTTGGTAGATGACAACTGAATGTTAATTGGTGAAAATACATATCAAATTAAAAAGAAAACTTATAGTAAATATAACCAATTATTTTATCTCATAAAATTGCATTTTAATATGTTAGTGTAAATAAATAATGCTTTCTTTAGATATTATGCTAATAAATAGAAAATAATATTGAAATTCCAAGTAGACCTATTTAATAAAAATTAAACAATAGAGCCATTTTATTAATTTAAACTGTATATCTGTTGGGTTTTTTTTTTCATCTAATCTAGATATTCTCTCCTTGTTTCTTGATTTATCTTGGGGGAAAAATTTTTGTTCATTTTGTATGGCTTATGACTCTAGAGTTGCTGTGTAGAATTTGTATATGATTTGGAGTTATTATATAGAATTCTAATATTAGGGTTCTCAAGCATCAGCTGTGTTACGTACAGTATTCTCAAACACTGGGCTAGCATTTACTAAAGCAGTAGAGTTTCAAACTATTCCCAGAGATTCACCCTAGAACTAATCAACCCCAAAGAACCTAAACATCAGTGATTTATTTCAGGACTGTGGGGTACTGGTTCAGCTGGAAGAGCTGCAGCCTCATCCTGTGCCTCTGAGGGTAAAGAGAAATACTTAGAGGAAGATGAGATAAATATAACCATCTCTGCCGAGGTTTCATCAATATCCTATAAAAGAAATGCAGTGTTTTTCCCGACCCTAGTTCTAATCCCATTCTTAACTCTCCACATGCAGCCACTATCTTTCCAGTCTATATTTTTATACTTTAACATACATATTTGTATTTATAAAAATATATTTTATTGTTTCAGATATTTTAAAATATACATAAATAGTAAACTGTAGACATTGTTATGTAAATTTTTCACTCACCCTTATTTTTGGGGATCTGTCCATATTGATACTTATAGATCCTAGTTAATTCAATTTAACTATTGTATAACAGTCCAGCATATACCAAACCGCAGTTATTTTTCTACTAACAATCATTTAGGTTGTTTCCAACTTTTCAATTTTACAAAGAATGCTATAGTCAGAGCTCCACAATATACGTTTTCTGTTGAAAAGATACAATTGGTTTTTCTAGAGTGTATGCATTAAAGTAGAATTGCTGAGTTGTGAGGTATGCCCATTTCATCTTTACAAGATTATTTTAAATTGCTCTCTAGAGTAGTTGTACGTGTCCAAAATCTCTTCTCTGAAATTTTTTTAGCCAGATGTCTTTCAGAATTCTGAATTCTTGGAATCTAATATGGTAATATTGTAAAATACTACTAGCAAGTATTCTATAGGCAATATCACAATACTTTATGGATAGTCACACCAAGAGGAATAAATAAAGACTATAAATAACCTCGTATATAAAATAAATAAGGACTATAAATAGCCTCAGGTTTTGTATCCAAATAAGTTCCAAAAAATTTTATTTTCTGAGCTCTTTAGATTTCAGAATCGTACGTGAAAGACTGATGACTTATACCAACTTTTACTCCTTTCAGTAACGTATGAAAATTTACCTTTCTCACATTCACTCTGTGAGTTAGCATTGTCAGACTTTTAAAAATCTTTGTATCAGGGAAATTTTCATATGTATATCAAAGTAGAGGGAATAGTATATGAAATTCCGTGACTCCATGTGATTATCCAGCTTCAACACCTGTCAGCATATGGTCAGTCTTGTCTCATTTATACCCTTGCCCCCACCTCCCTCCCCACCCCAAGAAGATTGTACAGCAAATTCCCCATAGCATATCATTTCATCTATAATTACTTAAGTATACAGTATATACTAAAGTATATCTCCAAAAGATAAGGACTCTTTATATACATTTATACATATGAAGAATGAGAATCCCATTATCACACTTTAAAAGAATTAACAGTAATTTCTTAATGTCATAAAATGTCCAGTGTTCACATTTCTCCACTTCTAACTCTTTTTCCACAGGTCCGTTCAAATTCACATCGAAACAAAGTTCACGGGTTACATTTGATTAACATCTCTCTTAAATTTCATCTAGAAATTTCTCTCCTCTTTCCCCAGGTAGTTTGTCCTCTAGAGTTTGCCAGATCCTGGATTTTGCAGATTCCTTCTCTGTGGTGTAGTTTACCATGTCCTTTTATCTCCTGTATTTCCTGTAAACTCTTAGATCTAGAGGCTTGATTAAATGAAGATTAAATCTTCACTAAGGTGTTTTGCAAGAATACTCCGTAGGTGCACTGTGTCCTTCTTATTGCTACCTGTGCATTAACACCTTTTTGTGGTGTTAAGATTAATCAGTGGATTCGGTTTTAGAGTATTGTATTTTTTTTGTTTTTGCCAGTCTGAAAAGTGTGAGATAGTATTTTGCTATTGTTTTAATTTGCATTTCCCTGTTTACTAGTGAAGTGGAACATCTTTTTATTTGTTCATTTAATATCCTTTTTTTCTTTCTGAATTGTCTCTTCATAGCCTTTCCCATTTTTCTGTTTGTTTTTTTAATTTTAAATTTAAAAAATTATTTATGGTTCTTTATATTCTGCGTATTAGTTCTTTGTTATATGTATTATAAAATACTGTTTCTCAAACTGTTATTTTCCTGTTCCTTTTTTTTTTTTTTTGAGGGAGATTAGCCCTGAGCTAACATCTGCTGCCAATCCTCCTCTTTTTGCTGAGGAAGGCTGGCCCTGAGCTAACATCCATGTCCATCTTCTTCTACTTTACATGTGGGACGCCTACGAGAGCTTGGCGTGCCAAGCGGTGCCATGTCCGCACCTGGGATCCGAACTGGCAAACCCTGGGCCGCCAAGGCGGAACGTGTGCACTTAACTTGCACCGCTGGGCCGGCCCCACCTTTTACCTTTTTTCATAGTGTCTTTTAAGTAGAAGTTTTAAATTTTAATGCCAGTTTTATTAACATTTTTATTTGTGATTACAGTGCTTTTGGTTTCATATTTTAAAAGTTTGCTACACCCTACGTAGAGTAGGGTATCCAACTAAAATCTTAAACTGCATAGTTTTCACATCTACTTACTTGTATTATGCATTGCTATGTAACGAATTGCCCTAACCTTGGTGGCTGAAAACAACAGACTTTTATTATCTCACAGTTTCTGTGGGTCAGGAATCCCAGAGCAGCTTAGCAAGGTGGCTCTGCCTCAGGTTCTCTCGCAAGACTGCAAGTAAGGTGACTGGACTGCACTCATCGCACAGCTTGACTGGGAGAGGGTCTGCTGCCAAGCTCACTCACGGGGCTGCTGGCAGGCCTTACTCCTGTCCTGTGGGCCTCTGCACAGAGCTGCCTCACCACATGACAGCTGATTTCACCCAGAGAGCAGTCCAGGCAAGAGTGAGAGAGTACCCAAGCTCACTCACGGGGCTGCTGGCAGGCCTTACTCCTGTCCTGTGGGCCTCTGCACAGAGCTGCCTCACCACATGACAGCTGATTTCACCCAGAGAGCAGTCCAGGCAAGAGTGAGAGAGTACCCAAGCTCACTCACGGGGCTGCTGGCAGGCCTTACTCCTGTCCTGTGGGCCTCTGCACAGAGCTGCCTCACCACATGACAGCTGATTTCACCCAGAGAGCAGTCCAGGCAAGAGTGAGAGAGTACCCAAGCTCACTCACGGGGCTGCTGGCAGGCCTTATTCCTGTCCTGTGGGCCTCTGCACAGAGCTGCCTCACCACATGACAGCTGATTTCACCCAGAGAGCAGTCCAGGCAAGAGTGAGAGAGTACCCAAGCTCACTCACGGGGCTGCTGGCAGGCCTTACTCCTGTCCTGTGGGCCTCTCCACAGAGCTGCCTCACCACATGACAGCTGATTTCACCCAGAGAGCAGTCCAGGCAAGAGTGAGAGAGTACCCAAGCTCACTCACGGGGCTGCTGGCAGGCCTTACTCCTGTCCTGTGGGCCTCTCCACAGAGCTGCCTCACCACATGACAGCTGATTTCACCCAGAGAGCAGTCCAGGCAAGAGTGAGAGAGTACCCAAGACAGAAGTCACAGTCTTTTTATAACCTAATATCAAAAATAGCATCCTGTCACCTCTGCCATATTCATTAGGAGTAAGTTAATGAGTCCAGCCCATGTTCAAGGGGAGGGAATTATACAAGGACATAAGTACTAGGAGGCAGGGATCATTGGGGGCCATCTTAGAAGCTGGTTATCACATTATCTAACAGCCCAAATAGAAATAAGGAAATGAATAACTATAAAAAGAAATAGGGGCTGGCCCCATGGCCGAGTGGTTAAGTTTGTGCGCTCCACTTTGATGGCCCAGGGTTCGGATCCTGGGCACGGACATGGCAACACTCATCAGGCCATGTTGAGGTGGCATCCCATGTGCCACAACTAGAAGGACCACAACTAAAAATAATGTACAGCTAAATACTGGGGGGGGATTTGGGGAGAAAAAAGCAAAAAAAAAAAAAGAAGATTGGCAACAGTTGTTAGCTCAGGTGTCAATTCTTAAAAAAAATAGAAAATTAAAAAAAGGGAAAAAAGGAAAAAAAGAAATAAAATTTTGGGGCCGACCTGGTGGTGCAGCAGTTAAGTTTGTGCACTCTGCTTTGGAGGCCCAGGGTTTGCAGGTTCAGATCCTGGGCGTGGCCCTAGCACCTAAGCCATGATGTGGCAGGTGTCCCACATATAAAACAGAGGAAGATGGGGAGAGATGTTAGCTCAGGACCAATCTTCCTTAGCAAAAAGAAGAGGATTGGCAGCGGATGTTGGCTCAGGGCCAATCTCCCTCAAAGGAAAGAATAATAATAAAATTTTAAATGACTCTAATATTTATTAACAAATTTAGGATTTGCTAAATTCTGTTTATAAAGTGGTAAATTTTATCATTAAAATCATATGTATATAAATATCAATTGATGTTCAGTAAATGTGGTATTTGCCAATTTCCTTACCATAATGTGGTACATTTGGTAAATATTACAATATACCTTTAAATGTATGTGTTTGTACATCTTAGTAAGACTTACCGATGTTTTCTTTCCTTAAAGTTGTGTAACTGGAAGTATAGATTTTGACATTTCCGCCAGCAAGTTGTTTTCAATCTAGTATTCAGAACAGGTGGATACTTGAATTAATATCAATAGTTGGTTTGGGCCCACAGGGAGTAGAGCCGTGGTAATGGAGTGTCAGTATGGGCCAAGGAGAAAAGGTTTCCAGTTAAAAAAAATCAGTGAGCAGGAAAGCAGGTCTTGTCAGCTCTACAAAGCCACTTGTCCAGCCCGGTAAGCTTTATTTTCTTTTATTTCTTTTTATTAAGTACTGATTTTTGAATAGCTAATATGCACATTTTTATTAAGTTTAAACAGCACCAAAAAGTATACGTGAAATCTGAGTTTTCTCTTACCCCTGCTCCCTATGTCCCTCTCTAAGGCAGCAAGTCTTACTAGGGTTTCTTGACTAACCTTCCAAAGATATTCTGTGTACATGCATATATATATACATATGTATGTCCTCCTTTACCCTCATAAATGTTGAAGATCTCAGTAAAGCTTACTAATACTTTCCTTAAAGTTAGGTAGTGGTCTACCTTCTTTCCTGCTATGAATTCACATTGATTTATTTCCACTTGGAATGCCTTTTGTCCTTATTAACTGCAAGCTATTCTGCTTCATACTGGTGTGAATATAATGACATATACTACTTTATCTTTTGCTTTTTTCTTCATTCCCAATATCTCTCAAAGCTGGCTCCATATCTGTACATAAAAGCACTGGTTCCTTGTTTTTATTTATTTATTTACTTTAAAAATTGATATATAATTGACATATGTTAGTTTCATGGTTCCTTGTTTTTAATAGCCATATAATATTCCATTTATAGATGAATTATCATTTACTTAACTAGTCCTCTAATGATGGACATGTAGGCTCTGAAAAGGATTCTTTATTATTATATACACAGCTGCAGTTAATAACATTGTACCTATTTGTACACTTGTGCTAGTGTATCAATAGGATTATTCCTTGCAATGAAATTGCTAGGGCAAAGGTTATATTCTTTTTAAATGTTGACAGGTATTGCAAAGTTGATTTTTAGAGATATTTTGCCAATTATATTTATACCAGCAATGTATGAGACCAACATAGTAAGTTTTAGATAGAATAGGACTACAGAGTAGTCAGTGCTCTGGATCACAATGAAAGATGTGAACAAATAAAAGATTTTTATAATGTCCTTAACTAATATTCTTTTTTCAGACATTCAGAGTGTTTTAAATTATCAGATAAAACAAAATTTAAAAAGATAACATGTAAAGGTTGGATTTAGTTGATGTTCGAAACATTTTATTTTAGCATCCTATCTCATTTCATAAATCTCAGCATTCTTAAGAAGTTTTTAAAGCCAGTTCAGAAGGCTTTTCGTGTTCAATTTGATAATGTTAACTTTAAACAATATTTGAACCTGACCATGAAACAAAACTTTCAATTGCTTTTGGAATATAATAAATCTAAAACTTTAGGTATAACTTGAGAGAAAAATCTCTGTATGCAAAGAAATGATTTCATTCTCTCTATCATTCTACAAGTACTTTTGAGTGTCTGCTCTGTGCCCAGCAGCTTCACTGGGTGCCATGGGAAGGAGGGAGACTAAAAGAGGTATAAGATTTTGCTTAATCACAGGGAGCTTAAAATATTGTTGGAGTAGATCAAGAAACAGAAAACTATTAGAGCACATAAGAGTATAGTGTATAGTGTCAAATGTGTGGATCAGCTGACTGTCTTCAGAAAGGAATATATCCATGCAGACTCATTAACAGGAAAGAAAGTCCAGCTTGGCCTGGATGATGAAATTTAGATTGAATTTGGAGAGGTAGACAATTGGCAGATATTGAGGCCAGGAGACCTATATAAATAAAGATATAGTGAGATTGTATATTTGGTATCAGAGGAGGAAGGAACATATTAAGATGATAAACTTCACAGGAAAAGCAATTTTATACTTGCAGTAATTGAAAGTAAGATTAGGTAAATAAGCTAGAATCATATGGAATGCTTTGAATGCTGCCAAGAAGTTCATACTTGATTAAAGAGCAGGTAGATTCTTCAACAAAGAACTATAAATATGAACAAAGATTGTGGCATTGATGTATCAAGTGGATTTAAGTAATGAAAGAGTGGAGGCCCAGAGACCCAGAAGGAGGCTACTAAAGTAATCCAGGCATGAGGTTTATGGCTTCCAGGAGAATAGAGCAGAGGCAAATCCAGAAAAAAAGTTAATATCCATAAATATTTACGTATTTTTACTGAATTCATGATTTTTGTTAATTTGCTAATTATGCACTGAGAATTTGGCATATCTTTCACATAATCCTCTGAATGCTTTCTAGATTATTTGAATTTTCTCTAAACTTTAATGCTTAAACTTCTGGTTGATAAATTAGATTTCTTGAGATTATAATATAGTGAAACAAATTCTTCTTTTTCTTATAAAAAGGATTTACATTAAAAAGGTGCAGAAGTTTCCTGAATATAAAGTTCCTACAGACCCTAAAATTGATAAGAAAATAATCCGAATGGAGCAGGAAAAAGCCTTTAATATGCTAAAGAAGAATTTGGTGGATGCTGGTGGTGTTCTTAGGTATGCCATTTATATAGTTCTTTTATTTTACAAGTTAATTATCTCCATTTGCAAAAATTTTTCCTGTAAGAGAAATTATAATTATATCTTCCAATTATTTCATTAAGAAATGGTTTTTATAAGGTAGATGTCTCATTAGTGGTATCCTAAGTATTAACATGATTTGCCACTGAATAAGCCATTGAGCTTATCAGCCAAATGTTGTGGATAATTTTGACCCAAAAATTCTTTATACCATATGGAAATTTTTTCCCAAAACAACAAATATATATTTAGCAACACAGTTCATTATATGTTTAGTACTTTGTTTCAGACACTTATTAAAAGCCAAACTTGCCTCTGTGTGTGTATATGTATGTGAATATATATATGTTTTTAAAGATTGACACCTGAGGTAATATCTGTTGCCAATCTTCTGTTTTCTTCTTCTTCTCTTCTTCTTCTCCTCCTCATCCCCCTCCCCCTCCTCCCTCTCCTCCTCCTCCTCCTCTCCCCTCAAAGCCCCCCAGTACATAGCTGTATATTCTAGCTGTAGGTCCTTCTGGCTGTGCTATGTGGACACAGCCTCAGCATGGCTTGATGAGTGGTGCTTGGTCTGCACTCAGGATCTGAAGTGGCAAGACCCTGGGCTGCCAAAGTGGAGCGCACAAACTTAACCACTCGTCCACAGGGCTAGCCCCACCTGTATATGTTTTAAACCCATCTTTGATTACTTATGGCAGCTAGAAATAAATTCTAAGCCCTACATAAAATTCCATTTTATATCTTTTATGCTTCAGATTTTAAATTAAAAAAAATTAGCTTTCTTACTTTCCTTTGTGTGTGAGTCCATGTGAAGAATTTGCAGCTGTATAATGGAGTTAAGTTTATGGAATATAGTTTTTGTGTGATCTTGAAAAAATGTTTCCGATATATGAAAAATGAATGGAGTCAATAATTAGATCCTTCAGTTTGGAGAACATTGTGTATAATTTTTGAGTAGGCTCCATGTCATGCAATACCAGTCATTGCAAGCATTTTGTACACAAATATCAATTAAAACAGTTTCCTCCCAGATCAGTTCATTCTCCTAGCATCTGTTTTTTGTACTGCACTGCTATGCGAGAGACCTGGGTTCACCTTTTAGTTGGTTCCCTTGCTTGTTGGGGCAACAGGAGCTGCAGTGCAGAAGAGGCAACAGGTTGAGCTCCTGTTGAAGAAGATCCTCCCACATAACTCAGTCCTAACTGGCTCTGAATTATATCCTGTCTTTGGTTAAAGAATTATAGGTGCAACACAGAAGTTGTAATCTGGGTACAAAATGGTAGAAGAATGGGAAAATGCACAATTCAAAGAAAATGATTTCAAAAGTCTCATTACAGGGCCAGCCTGTGGCAGTGGTTGAGTTTGCACGCTCCACGTCAGCAGCCTGGGTTCCTGGGTTTGGATCTGGCTGCAGACCTACACCACTTATCAGCCATGCTGAGGTGGCGACCCACATATAAAATAGAGGGAGATTGGCACAGATGTTAGCTCAGGGCTAATCTTCCTCAGCAAAAAAACAAACAAAAGAAGTCTCATTACTTTGAGGCAAAATTTACTTAATATGAAATTTAAAATACCATTTTCATATGTACTTAAATCCTGCACCCTCTAACTTTAGGGCAAAGAAAAATCTGTAAATGTTTAATAAATATTTTTATTTAATTGAGTATAAAGCCACTCTTAGAAGAGTTAAGCAAAGGACATTTTAAATTTTATTTATATTTATTTTATTTATGTTTAATTTATTATTTTCAAAATTTTATTTATATTTAATATGATGCAATCATATATAATTTTTTCTTAAAAGATTATTTCTTATCTTGATGGGTATTAACATAATTAACTGTGATTCTTGCCTTTGTCTAGTTATATAATTTTAAATGTTTTCTCTTGCCAGGTGGTATGTACAGTTACCCACCCAGCAGGCTCATCAGTATCACGAATTAGAGGCTCCTTGCCTCCCTCTGTCACCTTCCCCTTTTCCTATGTCTTCTCTTGAAGAAGAGGACAGTGCAGTTAGAGACGAGAATTGTGCATTGCCCTCACGTCTGCATCCTCAAGTAGCACGTAAGATTCAAGAATTAGTGTCACAGGGAATAGAACAAGTGTATGCAGTAAGGAAACAGCTAAGGTACAGTAGAAACACATTTTTTTTACATTTTTCATTTTTGTTTTTTGTTTTAAATAATACACTTAACGTTATATACATTTTGCAAGATATATACTATCAGAGTAGATAAGGAATATGGTTTATTAAATACTAAAATAATCTTATTTATGAACTCATCATTTTCCAGCAGATGCTTGGCAAGCAATGAGTAGTGATTCAAATTACTCACTTGAGACATTCCATATTCAGATTTGGCAAATTGGATTATTTCTAAATGATACATGAATTGAATTATATACTGCATACCCAGAAAAAAAACCTTTGTAGAACCAAAGATTTTAAAACCGAGGCCAAGAGACTTATTTTAAGCTATTTGAAATGCAATTAAATTTTATTACAATGAAAGAATATGGTTAGTTCATTGTCTAATGAAATTTTATATATAGCACTCTGGTCTAATTTTATTGATACTCAAGATATAATAATGATTATTATTATTATGTGGCACGCACTATGTGTGTGCCAAGTATTGTGCTAAGCACATTATATGCACAATCTCATTTATTCTTATAGCTTTATGAAGTCAGTATATTTATCCCCATTCTGCAGATGAGAAAATAGAGAGTCCAGAGTGGTTAAATAACTAGCTTGAGAAGCAGAGGCAGATCTGAAATCTAGGTCTAACTCTGTAGCCTGTCCTCTTCACCAGGATTGCTGGTACTAAACTGACCTTGTTCCTACTGGTTATTATGTAGTCTGATCTGAATAACACAATGAGTATTTCCTAGGATTATGTATTAATTAATACATGACTTTTCTATTTAACAGCTTTCTTGGGCATTTTTAGAACAGAGCCAAAGTTTGGTAAAGCCATCCACTCTTTACTAAACTTGAATCCCAAGAACAGAGGTCTAGTACAGCTCTGCAGTGTGGTCTACCACTGTAATGCACAAAGCATATATATGTTGAACTTCGTCATTTTTTAAATGTATTTATTTTTTATATGCTTATTTGGCAGTGCTACCTTCTATGTATGTTCTCTTTCATCTACTTGTAAAATTCAAGCAGATAATATTTCATATGATAATTGATGCCTTTTGGAAGCAATATAACATGATGTCTATGCATGTAACTGGGGTATAGGACCAAGCTCTCTTCTTTCCTAAGTAGGTGTATAATTTTGGGCAAATCATTTAACTTCTGCAGCCCTCAGTTCCCTCATCTGTAAAGTGGGAGTGATAATTGTACCCACCTCCCAAGATTATAGTAAGGGTTAAAGGAGATGTTTGATGTGAAGTGTTCAGTCCAGGGCCTAACGTAATGAGCATTCAAAAACTTATTACGTTGAAAACAGTGATTCCTTTAAATTCATAAAAATGTCAAAGCTCACTCTAAGATATACAGGTGTTTAACCAATGAAAATATTACATTTCTTTGATCTTCATGAATTCTATCATCTCATGTATGGAAAAAATTAAAAATAGAAAAATAGAAATTACTTATAAAGCTGTAAACCTTGCTTTACAGAGGTTTATGATAAAAGAGAACTTTTTTCTCTCCTTTGATGTAAAGTAGATTGCTAGATTGTTTATGTTATTCTATTTTATATTCTCCACAGAAAATTTGTGGAAAGGGAACTGTTCAAACCTGATGAGGTACCTGAAAGACATAATTTATCCTTTTTTCCAACTGTAAATGACATAAAAAATCACATCCATGAGGTACAGAAATCCTTGAGAAATGGAGATAGTGTATATAACTCAGAGATTATTCCAGCAACGGTATGATTACAACTGTATTTCCTTGTTTTGTTACAGAATCTTTCTTAGCTTCTGGCCTAATAGGGCCTAATGGTTGCTGTTAGGGATAGTTGCTATTAGGTCATGTAAATAACTGTGATATAAGAAAAAATAGGAGTATCTTTTTCTTAAAATGTAAACGCTATGAACTCTTAGATGATTATTTGACTAAAATTTTTTTTATTACTCTCACAAGAAGAAAAATCAGTGAATTCTAACTCTGACTATAATGACAATAGTAATCTTCATTTAAAAATCAACATAGTTTATCTCTGTAAAAAGTATATCTTATCCATTTAACAGACACTGAGTACATACTATACATATCTCCCCTCTTTTAAAAATAGATTGGCAAGTTTAAGTAGAATAGTTCAGACTTGACTATACAACTTGATGTTGGTTCCATATGCCATCTGTGTGTATCAATTTTACCTTATACTGTGATACTGTAGTTTCCCGCTGAATATTGGTCATTTCTATGAAAATTTTGGCTACTCTGAAGAGATTAGTATAATTACCCAGGAACTACTAATTATGATGCAGGTAGTGATTACAGCATTAAAATCTTAGTAGTAATATTCTTTGCTTTCCAGATTTTTACTATCCAAATTCAGTAACTGAATAAATTCAGATTTTTTTTAAGCTAGAGCTACTATTCTGTGCTATCCAAAACTCTTAATTATTCCCTATCCAAAATTCAGAAACTGAAACAGATTTGGTTAGCAATGGTCCTCGCCATGGACACTTAATATCCAAATTCTTGCTATCTGAACTTGGGAAGCTAATGTATTTGGATGGTGAAGTATCTTAGGGCTTGAGAATATGAACAAGTGAAGAGAGTATTACAGAACAAAGCACAATTATACTAGGACTGAATAAAATATGACAGTTATATTGATGTTTTAAAATATTTTTCAGCATAGGTACTTTATCATTTTTACTGAAATAAATGTTCCCATTTCAGCTTCAATGGACTACAGATAGCGGGAATATTCTCAGAGAAACTGTGACAGTTACATTTGCAGAAGGTAGGTTATCTTGAATACCTTTAAAATATGAAATCAAAGTGTTGAAACTGGAAGACATTTAAATATTATCTCACCTGATCAAATTTTATAGATAAGGCAACGTTGGCCCAAAGAGGCAAGAGCAACTATGTTAGGATTCTTCAAAATAATTCCAGCTGTTTAAATTTCCTCCTATAATCAGCTTTTTTGCTTCTTTATGATTGAAATTTTGAGTCTGATTACTAGCACAGTTTACTGTAAAGCTAGGCTGGTTCCACTAGTAATAACCCTAAGATGCCTTGATCAGGAAACTATTGTCCATTTTGTATGGTTTGCTTTTTCTCATACCTTCTTATTCCTATGTTCTCTCCATATTCCAAGCTTATTTCAGCCCTTTTGATTTCTCTTCTGGAAGTGTCTTTTCTCCTTTTCTACACGGCAGACTCCTCTCACTGCTCCAATGGCAATCTCAGTCTCTTGACGTTAAGTGTTCTCTTTACTTCCCTCATATAATGTTAGATGTTTACTCTTTTGTATTTACTCCTGCGTTTAACTTGGTATCCTTTTGTGTACGCATCTGTATCTTTCATTACGATTTGAGCTCCTCGGAGACTAGGATTGTATTTTATTCAAATTAATATACCTACTTCCTAGCATAATGCCTGCTAAAAAGTTAACACCTAAATAAATGCTTTAGAGGGCCAGCTTGGTGGTGTAGTGGTTAAGTTTGTGTGCTCCGCTTTGGCGGCCTGGGGTTTGTGGGTTTGGATCCAAGTGTGGACGTACACACCACTCATCATGCCATGCTGTGGCAGTGTCCCACATACAAAATAGAGGAGGATTGGCACAGATGTTAGCTCAGGGCCAATCTTCCTCACAAAAAAATAAAAATAAAAAATAAACCTAAGCCTTTAAAAAATAAATAAATGCTTTAGAACAAATTAATGAATAACTATGTACAGTACAATTATTTCTTTATTCTTCAGCTTACTAACCTTTAAGAGTCACTTTGCCTACAGAATAACTTTCAAATATTTTAGCATTATTCATTTGTTCTGCACATATTTTACTTACTGTGATAAATGCAGAGCATAAAAAGAACAGGGAAGTTTCCTGCTTCATTGAATTTAAAGCTTAGCAAGAGAAAAAGACAGTAGACAAATATATTCTAATTAGTTACTATTATGGAAAGTGCCATGAAAGTTGTGCAGAATTGCGTGGGAATAGTGATAGAGACATATAATTTAGTCCAGGGAGTAGGGAAGGGACTCTTGAGAAAGTGACTTTTAAACTAAGAACTGAAGAATTAATAGGAATTTGGCAATCAAAGGAATAGCATGTTCAAAGGCTAAGCAAGCAAGAGCTTGTCATGGTCAAGGAACTTAAGAAAGCTAGTGTGATTTAAGCGTAGACAATACTTAGAGATAAAACTGGATAAGCAAAACAGTTTAGGAGACTGCTTCAGCTGTCCAAATGAATGGTGATAGTGGTTTAACTATAGTTGGTGGCAATTATACTAGAATTGGCCGGATTTAAGGGTTATTTAAAAAGTAGAATTCAAAGGCCTTGGTTATTGATTGAATAACCAAAAGTGGGAGGTAAAAGAGTGGGAATGATCTGGGTTGATTCCTGAGTTTCTTCCATGAGCAATTGACTGATAGTGGCATTTACTGAGCTCAGCAACACTGGCATAAGAATAGGCTGTTGCTGGGGCCGGCCCGGTGGCACAGCAGTTAAGTGCACACGTTCCGCTTCTCAGCAGCCCGGGGTTTGCCGGTTTGGATCCTGGGTGCGGACATGGCACCACTTGGCAAAAGCCATGCTGTGATAGGCATCCCATGTATAAAGTAGAGGAAGATGGGCAGGGATGTTAGCTCAGGGCCAGTCTTCCTCAGCACAAAGAGGAGGATTGGCAGTAGTTAGCTCAGGGCTAATCTTCCTCAAAAATAAGTAAATAAAAAAAGAATAGGCTATCGCTGGTGGCAGCGGGGAGAAAAGAAAAGATCATGAGATCAGATTTGGAAAGCTTGAGTATCAGAGCCATTTCAGTGGAGTGGATTGGGAGGAAGCCATATTGTGGGCAAAGAGTGGATGGGAGATGAATGAAGAAGTGGAGACAATGTGGACCACTTTTTCAAGAAGTTTGCTGTGAAGGGAGCATGGTTGAGGGGTTGAAGTAAGGTATTTTAAGACAGGAGAGACCTGCAGAGATAGATGAAGATGAAGGAACTTGATAGCTTTGGTGATGAGAAGTTGAGAAAATTTCTATCTGATAGCTTCTCTTTACTCTTTAAATAAGAGTGCTAAGAATGAGCTAAGATCTCTAAGGGTGGCCAAGATTTGAGGAAAATGGAGATTAGGTATCATCCCTAATACAGAGTGAGAGAAACACTGTAAGGTTGTCAGGTACAGGTGAAGGTCCTGTAGAAGCTGACGATCATGAATTGGTAAAAGCAGTAGCAGCGAGTTTCTTCTCCAGCATCATTCAGCTTCCCGTGTGTAGGCACTGGAAGCCATTTTCATGCAGAATTAGGATTTTACCAGGGAGGTATGACCAAAGGACACAGAGACAGGGAGTTTAAGGTATTTGCAAGAGAGTGACTGAAATGATAAACTCAGGACTCTAAGCTGCATAGGGAGAGAATTTTATTAAGGAAGAGATTGATGGATCTGAAGAAAACTGAGAGATCCACTGACTGGAGGTTCAGGTGAGGTTGAAGAACAGCTGTCGTGGAGTACCTGACCAAAATCCCTGGGAGAGTGAGAGGCTGTGATCAGAGAGGGGATGTTTGGATTAGAGATTTTAGATTTAGAGTAGTCCAGAGTATGGCCGCAGTAGTGGGCGACTGCAGCAGTGTCAAGTAGAGACAATTAGAAATTAAGAAACCAAGAAACATAAGAGTGCTGTTTAATCCTCTTAGTGGTCCTTCGAGGAAGAGGCTCTTATTCTGATTTGACAGGTGAGGAGACTGAAGTGTAGAAACCAAGTTAAATAGCATGTTTAAGGTTGCAGAGAAAAGCCAGCACTTAAATCCATCCTTATCTGATACCAGGGCCATTTTAAAAAATTACTCAGTTATGGTATGGAAGCAATAAATAATTGTTGTTAATTGGTTTTTGATTGACTCAGAGAGATTAATATATTTGGGTTAACATAAGAATTACTTGAGAAGGACTCAAATTCCCTAAGGACAATTACTTTAAACATTGAGATAATTAAGAAAACAGAGCTTTTTACTTTTATATTTTCCAAAGTGAGTTATTGAAAGAAATTTAATACTGTTACTATTGAGTTCCGCTTTATGCCAGGCGTTGTCCTAGGCACGACAGCTGCCAGAGATGAGTTAAGTTTAGTCTTTGTAATTAAGGGGCTCAGTAGGTGTCCCACCTCTAGAGAAGTTTAGGTGTAGTCCAGCATTGTAGCATGGGCAATGGACTAGATTAGAGTTACAGATAGAGAATCTTTCAAGAAAAATAATAGTTTCCTACATCCCATCCTAGATATACTAAATTAAAATTAATGGAGGTTGAACCTAGGAATTGATGGAATTTTTCAGTTCTCTAAGTGATTTTGATGATCTACCAGGTTCTGGAAATAGTGGACTAGATAGATAACTTCTTAAAAAGTCCTTGCCAAATCGTTGACCTTACTTCTGTGCACCTGTTTTTGTACCAGTACCATGCTGTTTTGATTACTGTAGCTTTGTAGTATGTTTTGAAGTCAGGGATTGTGATGCCTCCCGTTTTGTTCTTTTTTCTCAGGATTGCTTTAGAAATTTGGGGTCTTTTTTTGCCCCATATGAATTTTAGGATTCTTTGTTCTAATTCTGTAAAGAATGTCGTTGACCTTATTTCTTATTCCAATTCTGATAGTAAGGGTTGTAATAAAGTGTAGTATTCTAGAAGCCATAAGAATCATTTTGTTTTAAGAGCTTATTTTTCTATATAATTTAGGAAATTCACCAGGAGAATCAGTTACCAGCAAAGTGGAGACAAATCAGATAAGGAGTGCTTTGTCTCCAGAGCCAGCCCACTTGCTTTCCTCATTTGAGCCAAAAATATTTACACAACTGCAGGTAGGTATCTAGTGAAACAGCCAAACACCTTTGTCTTTCTTCCTCAATCTCCTCTCTTCTTCTTCTAGGGATTTTGCAGAATTGTTGTAGAATTATGATAATGATCAAAGATGTTTTCATTATTTCCTGAATTTTTTGTGTCTTGATTTAAGATAATAATTTTTAAAATATGTTTCAAAAAAGTTTGAGTTGACTATGCATGCAATAAAATTTAGTTGTATTATTTTTCCTTTGGCCCTTGTTTCTGTCCTCACTTAATATTTGTTAGTAACTGTGCCCTTTTATTTTATTGAGACAATTTTCTGTCAAAAGAGTACTATATCCTGGAAGAAAAATCATACATAATAAATTCAAACATTTTGATATAACTCTTTTTGGTTTAAAAGGGTTTGCATTTGCAACCAAGATTCACCTCTCCTGATGGATCACCGGCTCCGGTATCAGTAAATAACCATCCGTCCTCCAGTCCTTCAAGACTTCTGGATTCAGTAGGAAGTGCTGTAATGAATAATAATTCTCCACTGCTTGGTCAGAGTCATAGTCTTCAGACAGATTCATGCCTAACACAAAGCAGTAGTGTTGCATCTACTGTGGGCAACCTTCCAGGACCAGATCAAAATCTGGTTGCAATGGACCAGCTGGTAGAAGTTGGAGATGTTGAGGATGCAGAGAATCTGGAAGGAAGTGTTCATCGGATTCTCTTGGAAGATGTGCAGAACATTCCAATACAGATTATAGACAGCCACTCAGCTCTCAGTAAGTTACAACTACTTATGGTTTTATTTTTTTAACCTTCATGGACTATCATCACTATCACATTACAGAAAAAACTAGAATTTCTACTCATTGGATTTATAATATATAAATAAATCAAGTAAAAATATGAGAAAAAGGGAAAAGATATCAGCGTGAGTTTTGTAACTTTTAAACTTTTTAATTTTTTTCTTCATATCAAAATTATTCATTCCCTAGTTGCCTAGTTTTACATGAAAAATCTGTGATGTGAAAGCGGGAAAGTCATGTTAGAGTACATGAAAAAAATAAGAGAAATTGAAAAAATAAAACTATTTTAGTGTAAAGTTATTCTGGAAAAATTTATGTACACACGAACAAAGAAAAATGGAATGAAGTAGGCAGATATAAAGATTAAAAGGAAGATTTTTGAGTCATGGACTTAAATGTTAAATTCTACGGAAATTGGAAGGTAACTAGTAAGACGTGAGTACTTCATGCTAATCCAAGACCTTGTTATCTTCACTTTGTAATACACCCAGTCAACATGGTAGTAGAGTCTGTTAAGTCCTGCTTGACCTAGCTGTGTCACTTCTTTTTAAACAGGTTATTCTGGATTAGGCACTGCTGTGGACAAAGATTAGCAGATTGCTTTGAAGAGCAAAAATCTTCATGGAAATTATCCTTAGAACATAGAAAGTACTTTCTCTTCATTCTTAGCCATCATTCTTCTGGATAAGGAAAACTGTGAGATAGTTCCTTCCAGAAAAGAATCATTGTCTTTTAAATTTATTGGGAGCATTACTTTTAAGAAAACTTATCCAGAGGGCTGTGGCAGTTGTCAATATTGAGGAAGTTTGGTAGAAGGGCGGGAAAGGAATATATATGAATTACTCCTCACAATGACTGCATGAAATAGTTGGTGGTGTCCCTATTCTACAGATGGGGGAACTAAGGCTCAGGGAGGTTAAGGAATTGCCTAAAGATCACATCTAGTAAGTGACAGAGCAGAATTCAAACCCAGATCTGTCTGCCTACAAAGCTGCTTTCCATTCTAACGTGCTTCCTCCCTCTGGGTCGTGCCAAGGTATTTCTGGGAGCTCTAAGTCAGAATGCTTTGAAGGAGACCCTCTTTGGATCTGAACTTGCATGATTTATCAAGTTAGATCATAATCTAAGGGACTGCTTCACCTGAATATGCATTCTCAGAGTCACTCAAATCCAGAATCCTCCTGGTGTTCTCTGTGGCTTGGGTTAAACACCAGTACACCAATATATGACAAGCATTTGCTGTGCTCAACACACTTCTCTGAGCAATATGGTTCCCTATAGCAACTGAAAAACTGATATTCCTGAGAAAGAGAGAGAAAGGTTTGGTCTTAGACATCCCACCTGCCAGTTCACCATAGTGATGCTGGTATACTACATTTAGATTAATTTGGTCGTAAGTACTTTGAAATCAGAAGGGTAAGTGCACTCTGAAATGTGTCAGAAAAGCAAACACGTAGTTCATGCAGCTAAGTCAGAGCTGTGATTTAACACGTGGCATATTTTTTCTAAAGTTCTTATGTAGTAAAGTTTCTTAGGGAGAGAACATTTTCCTTGATATATGACCTCATATGGAAACTATATAGGAATGGTAAGACATCTGTGAATTTGTAACACATATGCCTGCTGTTTGCAAAACAAATCATTTTCAAATAATGGAAGCTTCCTGACTTTTATTCACACATCTTTTTAAAGACGGTTAAGTATGAGATATTCCTCATATTGTATCAAATTATGAACTGCTTTTTTTCTCAAGGTATCTTTAGAAGGAATAACTTTATAGTTTTCTTGATCTCTTCTTTTTTTCTTATTAAAAGCATACTGATGGAATTTAATATGAGTGACCATTAAGATGTCAGAAGCACGGAGTTCTCAAATATACTGGCTGCTTTTCTAAATTACTTGGTTCTTTTTCTAAACTACTGTTTTTTGCTTTGCTTCTAAATTCATATGATTCTAAACAGTATAATGTTAAAAATTATATTAACCTTTAGGGTTTTTCTTTTATGTTTGGTTTTAAAGTTGAAGAAAATCCAGAAGGTACCATTTCTGTGAACCAAGTTAAGCAAGAACCCAAAGAACCAGCATTGTCTATGGACACAAAAACAATTTTGGACTATAAGAAATTATCTACTACGTAAATTATTGAAGCTTTTCAGACTTTACAACTCTGGTGACTGCTGATGTCATAGAAAAGAAGGTGAATATAGTCAAAGTGCGGCATTGTGATATATGGACTGAAGACTGGTTCAATGAGCAGCTTTGATTTAAAACTGATATGTTTGTTGCCAATTCCATATTTTTACCTTAAGAGATATTTTAATCCCTTTATTTTGTATAATTCTTATGCTTTTTGATTATCTGATGAGGAAGGCCAGTATTTCAAAAGATCATCTGAACTTATTCATGGTAATATAGTCTGAACACAAATAGTTATCTAACTCATCCCCTGGAAATATCCAATTTGGGTTCTTAAAAGACAAACAACAACAACAAAAACAAAACAATGTGTGAATGTATGTTTGTGTGTGTGTGTGATAACTTTTTTTTAAGTTCTAAAATGACTTATTCAATCTTTAAAGTTGTGAGGAAATTTTTTAAATTGGCAGACAGGTAAGAGAATGTTTGTTGTCTGTGTCAGTTGGAAAGATAAAACAATAGACTCTACATTTTAACACGAAGCCCAGCAGTCATACACGTGGAAACTGTGGTTGCATTTTAGCTTCTTCCCTTCTAATTTTTATGTTTATAACTACAAACCGATAGCATCCTAATGGTCATCTAGTAGAAATTTGAAGTGTCTTGGTAAGTAATGAGAATTTTAACTTGAATTAATCAGATAAGCAACAGAAATAAATGTATATTGCATGGATTTATACAGTATTGTAGGCAAAACACTACTTATGTCAGAGAGACATAGAAATTGAGAGAATTCAGAAAGAATAATACAATTCTCTGGTGTTTACAGATAATTTGGGGAGCTTTTTGATATCAGCAGAGGATTTTTCCCCCCTATTTTGTACTGAAGATTTAGCTCTGGTTAGAAAGGAATTTGAGTTGTATTTATTTTTCTATGCCAGAGTTCTTACTGAATCGATGGAATTAGAATTTATAGTATTTCAAGGTAAGTATTTATAGTTTAAAATTTGGTTCATATTTAAAACTTTAAAACAACTAATGTGTTATATTTGCTTGTTGAGTAAGTATATGTACTTTAAATACCGAATAAGTACTAATCAGTATATTCATTATAAGTTTCTGTTTTCTGGAAGGTTGGTAAATTAGAAATGTCAATTATAACTGTCAAGAAATCAACTAATGACTTTTTTCCCCCAGAGGCCATTTGTGGGTATATTTAAAATTTTGTTTAAAAATAATGATTTTAAATGGATATAAATGTTTAATATTCAAAGCATGCAGAAAATAATAAGAAACTTAACCTTAATATTTTAGATGAATATGAGTCATTTTTGGCTTTTCTAAGTCCAATCTCTCATTCTTAATTTACTTGAATTATTTCAGGTACATGACATGTATCTAAGCATAAAGCACTGTTACATTAGAAGTGGGTGGAATTCTAAAATTCCTTGCTCTGTAGATTTATATCCTATTTAATATAAAGTTTATTATTTATACTGCTATTTAATGCAAAGTTAACATTCCGTTACGTATGTGACTTTTAGTAAGAATTGCTTCTCTTTTGCCTAAGAATTGAAAATATTTGATGTTGGCATTTATAGAGGCAGGCTGCCAAATCTGATTATGTTATGCTAAGTTAAATACAACTCTTAGTTACCTCAAACCCAGAGTTCTCTTAAGTCTGCATGAACTTAAAAGGAAGAAGTCCAAATTAATTTATAGCTTATTGTAGGCAATATTCTTTCATTTGTTATTTGTAGTTTTTATGGAAACTTTTTCAAGATTTTGAATAATAGCTCTTCATCTTTCAGTAATGGTAATGGTTTATTATTAAATACTTCACCAGTTGCAGTATATTCTTTTGGAGACATTCCTTTCTGTTTTGATGTTGAGTTGCTAAGGAGAAATGCTTGTTAAGATACAGACTCCAGTCAGTTGCCCGTGAGGATGAGGGGTGTTGGAGGATTCAGACTTTGGCACTTGATCAAGAACAAAACAGTTTAAAAACATTTCTCTCACTCCGTTCGATGTGAATGTCTCTTCTGATACTGTTTTTTTATTATGAGGACAGAAAGTTACAGTGCATCCTCCCCACAAACCAAAAATAGAAGAAGAAAAAGAGCATGAAGAAGGTTTAAATCCCTAATTGTATACTCTTTTGGTTTTTAGGTAGAAACTGGAACTATCAATATTTTCATGTAAGTATTTCAATTAGTAGCCTTTTAAAAATGGTTTCAGATTAGTTTTTAAAAATTCATTTGTCCTCTAAATGCATGTTCAGTCACAATATGTCAGTATTGTAGTTTAAAGGTGCTTAGAATTGCTTTTTAAAAAGTATGTTTACATATTTAAATATTCAATTATTTTCTAAATGCAAGGGTATTAAATACAAGTGCATAAAATTTTTAGTAGCTATATTTGGCATTCTCCTAACAGCTCTACAGCAAAGTTTAACATTTGCTCCTTTGTGTTGTGTATTACAAGGTATAATAGCTAAAGTAGTAAGTTGGACGTTCAAAATAAGCAGTTAGGAATTCATAATTACAGCTGAGCTTGTTTCCTCGTGGTTTTCGTGTTCCAAGCCTCCAAGGGAACTTTATGTGTCCTACAGTGGATTACAGATAATCATCGCCATGGTGGGCCTTTCCTTCAATAGGAATTTCTGTGTTAGCATTTAACGTAATTAAAAGGAAAAGCTTTCATATCTTGTAAAGGTAAATGTTTTCTAAAAGTCACAAATGTGATAGAAAACAGGTTTTGGGATCTGGTCCTGCCTTAAAGTTTCTAATTTTGAGGCCCACCAGCTTGTGTTTCATCTTTATTGCCTGTTAAAATACACACTTAATCATGCAGTGTGAGAAAGATGTTTAATTTGTACCAGATTTTTTAAAAAGTTTAAAAAATGTGTATATATATTGTAACTTAATGTATAGTGTCCTTGTTATAATGTAATTTTTTCATTAAAAAAATCCTGTATTTTTTTCTTAAACTTATTAGTTTTCTTTTTATACTTTTCCTGGAGCTAGTGGTAGTTTTGTTCATCTTGAACATACTCAATAAACACTTTAATACCTGAGAATTTTGGCTAGAGATTTATGTTAAATTTGGAACCTGAAAGTTTTTAAGCATAACTACCAGTAACTCCGGTTATCATCACATTTGGGGATATATATATGCATTTAGTACTCTCAACTCAGCCAGCCATCCACATTTTAAAACAATGTGTGTAATAAGGTATAAATAGTCCCTTTTCCCCCACATTTTGACACTGTGAGATCTTCAAGCACAGCTTTATATTTTAGCAGTAATGACAGAAGTATGTAACTTCAAAAGGAGGGATCATTAATTTTTTCCCTCTGCTTTTTCTGCTTTATTCCACTCTGCCTATTTTTCAAGACCATAGAACATCTTACTTTCTCCAGAAGGGGGACTGCAGTGACTTCTCCTCATCAGCTGATTTAGGCTTTAGACATCTTAAATGATATGTTGTTCTGATGTCTAGACATTTGTAATTCTGCTTAATTAACTTAGTCGTAATGGCAAAGCCTTAGTGATCTTTTGCCACGTACATATTAACTATAAATTCTCTTGTTAGATAATACAAAATTCACTGTCAACTGAATTCATAAAACTTGAGGAAGAAGAAAATTTAAAACTAGAATTGAAAAAATCTCACTTATTAATGGATGCTAAATTGATTCATTAGAAAAATAAATGGATTAATATGGAAAACCTTTGAGAATGTGATATGGTTATGAGAGTGCAGGAGATATGTTGTTTAATGGTACAAACTTGCAACTAGTGTGTGTGAGTATATGTATATATATTCATGCATAAGTCCTGGAGAGCTAATATACAGCATAGTGATTGCAGTCAACAATACTGTATTATAAACTTCAGAGTTGCTTAGAGACTAGATCTTAATTTTTCTCACTACAAAAAGGAATGATAATGTGACATGATAGATATGTTAGCTAATGCTACAGTGGGAATCGTACTGCAAAATATAAATTATCAAATCAACACATTGTACACCTTAAATTTACACAGTTATATGCCAATTATATCTCAATTAAAGAAAAAAGAATTCTAAAACCAGAGGACAGAGTGAGAGTCTGATACCAGCAGAATTTTTATCTTTAAATATCTTTGTTGAGGTATAATTGACATACAATAAACTGCACATATTTTAAGTGTGCAGTTTGATAAGGTTTGATATGTGTATACATCTATGAAACCATCACCACAGTCAAGATAATGAACATATCCATCACCCTCAAGAGATTCCTAGTGCCCCTTTGTAATCCATCCCCACTTCTCCCTGCCTCTCCTCCTCACCCCACCCTCCCCAGACGACTACTGATCTGCTTTCTGTCACTAGAGATCAATTTGTTTTGTCTACAGCTTTGTATAAATGAAATCATATAGTCTAAACTGTTTATCTGACTTTTGTCATTCAGCATAGTTATTTTGGATTCATGTGTGTCACAGGATGTATGAATAGTTGATTCCTTTTTACTGCTGAGTAGTGCTCCATTTTATGAATATACCATAATTTGTTTATCCATTCACCTGTTGATGGACATTTGGGTTGTTTACATTCTTGGTATTACAAATAAAACTGCTATGAACATTTAAGTAAAAGTCTTTGTATGGACATATGCTTTCACTCCTCTTGGGTAAATATCTAGGAGTGGAATGGCTGGGTCATATGGTAGGTATATATTTAACTTTTTAAGAAACACTCAAATGATTTTCCAATGTGATCGTACCATTTTACATTCCTATCAGCAGTGTATGAGAGTTTCAGGTGCTCTATATCCTAATCATCACTTGGTATTGACAGGCTTTTAAATTTTAGACATTGTATTAGGTTCGTAGTAGCATCTCATTGTGGTTTTAATTCCTGTTTCTTTAATGACCAGTACTGTTGAGCATCTTTTAATGTGTTATTTGCCATATGCATATCTTCTTTAGTGAAGTGTCTGTTTGAATCTTTCACCCATTTTTAAATTGAATTGTTGTTTTCTTATTATATAGAGGTTTAAAAAGTATATTCTAGATACAAGTCAATTATTAACAATACAATTTACAAATATGTTCACCTGATCTGTAGCTTATCTTTTCACTCCCATAACAGAATCTTTCAAAGGGCAGAAGTTCTTAATTTTGATGAAGTCCAATTTATCTTTTTTTCTTTATGGATCATACTTCTGTGTTGTATCTAAGAGATCTTTGCCTAACCCAAGGTTAAATTTTATCCTACTTCTAGGAGTTTTATAATGTTCGTTTTACCTTTAGGTCCATGATTCATTTTGAGTTAATTTTTGTATACATAGTACAAGGTATAGATTGACTTATTTTTTTTGCGTATGAATATCCAATTGTTCCAGTATCATTTTTCTTAAAAGACTATACTTTCTCCGTTGAATTAATGAAAAATCCCTTATCTTATATATGTGGGTCAGTTTCTGGATTCTCTGTTCTCTTCCATTGATCTATTGTCTATCTCAATGGTCTCAACTGGGGCAATTTTGCCCCCAGGGGACATTGGCAAAGTCTGGAGACAGTTTTAGTTTTCACAACGAGGGAGATACTACTGGTTTCTAGTAGATAGAAGCCAGAGATGCTGCTCAACATCGTACAATGCATAGCACAGCCCCCACAAGAAAGAATTCTGGCCCCAAATGTCAATAGTACTGAGATGATAAACTGTCTGTCTTGGTGTCAGTACCACACTGTCTTGATTACTATGCTTTATAATAAGTCTTGAAGTCAAGTAGTATAAGTCCTTGCATCCTCTTCTTTTTCAACTTTGTTTTGGCTATTCGAAGTCCTTGGTTTTTTCATGTGAATTTTAGAATCACCTTATCAATTTCTTTCTTTCTTTCTTTCTTTTGAGGAAGATTAGCCCTGCGCTAACATCTGCTGCCAATCCTCCTCTTTTGCTAGGGAAGCCTGGCCCTGAGCTAACATCCATACCTATCTTCCTCTTCTTTCTATGTGGGACGCCTACCACAGCATGGCTTGACAAGCGGTGCCATGTCTGCACCCGGGATCTGAACCCGTGAACCCTGGGCCGCCGAAGCAGAGCATATGAACCACTGCACCACCAGGCCAACCCCATCAATTTCTTAAAAAAACGAAACGAAAGCCTGTGGCATTTTGACTAGGATTATGTAGAATATATAGATCAATTTAAGGGTAATTGAAATCTTAATATTGATTTTTTGATTTTTCTCTGCAGTGTTTTGTAGTTTTCGGGGTGCAGAGCTTACGTATATCTTGTCAGATTTATCGCTAAGAACTTATAAATGGCATTGGCTTTTAATTTCAATTTCTGATTTTTGTGTTATATAGAAATACAATTGATTTTTTACATGAATCTTATATCTTACAACCTCGTTAAACTCACTTATTAGTTCTAATAGCTTTTTGGTAAATTCTATCAAATTTTCTAGATAGATAATCATGTTGTTTTACATCTTCCTTTTCAAATCTAGATGCCTTTCATCTTGTTTTCTCGACTGTTATGCTGGCTAGAACCTAAAGTGCCATTTTAGTTTGAAGTGGTTAGAGTGGACATCCATGCCTTGTTTCTGATCTTAGGGAGAAAGCATGTAGTCTTTCACCGTTGAGTATGATGTTAACCATAGGTTTTGCATATCCGTTACCAAATTGAGGGAGATTCCTTCTGTTCTTAGCTTGCTGAGAGTTTTTATGAGGAAGGGATATTTGATTTTGTCAAGTGCTTTTTCTGCATATATTGAGATGATCATGTGGCTTTTCTTTTTTTACCCTCTCATATGGTAAGACATTTTGATTGAATTTCAAAGGATAAAACATCCTTGTATCCTTGCATTCCTAGAACAAATCATACTTGTTCATTGGGATGCATTATCCTGTTTTACGTATTGTTGAGTTTCAGTTACACGTAATGTTATTATTGATAGGGTTGGGTTTAAGTCTTCCATCTTGCTATTTGTTTTCTATTTGTCCCACCTGTTCTTGGTTACCCTAGTCTTCCTTTTCTGCCTTTTTTGGTGCAATTGAGCTTTTTCTATGATTCAATTTTACCTCCATTACTGATTTGTTAGCTGTAACTCCTGTTATTTTTTTTGGTAACCATTAAATTGTTCTCTTTGTGTGTGTTTTGTTTATCTTCCACATATCAGTGAAATCATATGGTATTTATCTTTCTCTGTCTGGCTTATTTTGTTTAACGTAACACCCTCAAGGTCCATCCATGTTGTTGCAAATGGGACAATCTTGTCTTTTTTTATGACTGAGTAGTATTCCGTCGTATATATATACCACATCTTCTTTACTCAATCATCAGTCAATGGGCACTTGGGTTGCTTCCATGTCTGTAGTGAATACTGCTGCAATGAACATAGGGGTACATAAGTCTCTTTGGGTTGTTGATTTCAGGTTCTTTGGATAAGTACCCAGTAGTGGGATAGGTGGGTCATATGGTATTTCTGTTGTTAATTTTTTCAGAAATCTCCATACTGGTTTCCACAGTAGCTGCACCAGTTTGCATTCCCACCAGCTGTGTATGAGGGTTCCCTTTGCGCCACATCCTCTCCAACATTTGTTATTTTTTTGTCTTGGTGATTATGGCCATTCTAACAGGTGTAAGGTTCTATCTTAGTGTTGTTTTGATTTGCATTTCCCTGTTGATTAGTGATGTGGAATGTCTTTTCATGAGCCTATTGGCCATCTGTATATCTTCTTCGGAAAAATGTCTGTTTATATCCTCTGCCCATTTTTTGATTGGAGTGTTTGTTTTTTTGGTTGATGAGTTGTGTGAGTTGTTTATTTATTTTGGAGATTAACCCCTTGTCAGATATATGATTTGCAAATATTTTTTCCCAGTTAGTGAGTTGTCTTTTCCTTTTGTTCCTAGTTTCCTTTGCTTTGCAGAAGGCCTTGAGTCTGATGAAGTCCCACTTATTTATTTTTTCTTTTGTTTTCCTTGTTTGAATAGAAATAATATTCAAAAGATCCTTCTAATACCTATGTCAAAGAGGGTACAGCCTATCTTTTCTTCTAGGAGTTTTATGGTTTCACATCTTACCTTAAGTCTTTAATCCATTTTGAGTTAATTTTTGTGTATGGCAAAAGATAATGGTCTACTTTCATTCTTTTCCATGTGGCTGTCCAGTTGTCCCAACACCGTTTGTTGAAGAGACTTTCCTTTCTCCATTGCATGTTTATAGCTCCTTTGTCCAAGATTAGCTGTCCGCAGATGTGTGGTTTTATTTCTGGGCTTTCAATTCTGTTCCATTGATCTGTGTCTGTTTTTTTACTAGTACTATGCTGTTTTGATTACTGTGGCTTTGTAGTCTATTTTGGAGTCAAGGGTTGTGATGCCTCCAGCTTTGTTCTTTTTTCTCCAGATTGCTTTAGCTATTCGGGGTCTTTTTTGCCCCATATGAATTTTAGGATTCTTTGTTCTCTTTCCATGAAGAATGGCATTGGGATTTTGATGTGGATTGCATTGAATCTGTAGATTGCTTTAGGTATATGGACATTTTAACTGTATGTATTCTTCCAATTGATGTGCATGGAATATCTTTCCATTTCTTTTATGTCATCAGCAATTTCTTTCAGTAATGTCTTACAGTTTTTATTGTATAGATCTTTCACCTCCTTGGTTAAACTTATTCCTAGATATTCTATTCTTTTTGCTGGGATTGTAAATGGGATTGTATTCATGAGTTCTCTTTCTGTTAGTTCGTTTTTAGAGTATAGAAATGCAACTGTGTTTTGTAAGTTGATCTAGTACCTTACAACTTTGCTGTTGTTGTTGATTATTTATAGTAGTTTTCCAATGGATTCTTTAGGGTTTTCTATATATAAAATCATGTTGAGGGGCCGGCCCATGGCCAAGTGGTTAAGTTCATGTGCTCTGTTTTGGCGGCTAGCAGTTTTGCTGGTTTGGATCCCATTCACGGACATGGCACCACTCTTCAGACCCTGCTGAGGCGATGTCCCACATAGCACAACTAGAAGGACCTACAACTAGAATATACAAGTATGTACTCTGGGGGGTTTGGGGAGAAGAAGAAAAAAAAAATGAAGATTGGCAACAGTTATTAGCTCAGGTGCCAAACTTAAAAAAAAAGAAATCATGTTGAATAAGAGTGGCGAGAGTGGGTACCCTTGTCTTGTTCCTGTTCTCAGAGGGATGGCTTTTAGTTTTTACCTGTTGAGGATGATGTTGTCTCTGGGTTTGGCATATATGGCCTTTATTATTGTTGAGGTACTCTCCTTCTGTACCCATCTTATTGAGAGTTTTTGTCATAAATGGATGTTGGATCCTGTCAAATGCTTTCTCTGCATCTATTGAGATGATCATGTGGTTTTTATGCCTCATTTTGTTAATATGGCCTGTCACATTTATTGATTTGTGGATGTTGACAGATCCTTGTGTCCCTATATAAATCTGACTTGATCATGGTGCATGATCCTTTCAATGTATTGCTGGTTTGTATTTGGTTTGCCAATATTTTGGGGGGTTTTTGTGGAAGATTAGCCCTGAGCTAAGGTCTGCCACCAATCCTCCTCTTTTTGCTGAGGAAGATTGGCCCTGAGCTAATGTCTATGCCCATTGTCCTCCACTTTATGTGTGGGACATCTGCCACAGCATGGCTTGATAAGCAGTGCAGAGGTCCGTGCCTGGGATCTGAACCAGTGAACTCTAGGCTGCTGAAGCGGAGCGTGCAAACTTATTTGCTGTGCTACTGGGCCAGCCGCCAGTTTCCCAATATTTTGTTGAGGATTTGGCATCTATGTTCATCAGTGATATTGGCCTGTAATTTTCCTTCTTTGTGATGTTCTTGTCTGGCTTTGGGATTAGGGTGATATTGGCCTCGTAGAATGTGTTAGGAAGTGATCCGTCTTCTCAACTTTTTGGAATAGTGTGAGAAGAATAGGTGTTAAATCTCCTTTGAATGTTTGATAGAATCCTCCAGAGAAGCCATCTGGTCCTGGACTTTTATTTTTTGGGAGGTTTCTGATTAGTGTTTCAATCTTTTTACTTCTGATTGATCTATTCAGATTCTCTATTTCTTCTTGGTTCAGTTTTTGGAGGTTGTATGATTCTATTTATCCATTTCTTTAGGTTGTCTAATTGTTTGGCTTATAGTTTTTCATTGTATTTTCCTATAATCCTTTGTATTTCTATGGTATCCCTTGTTATGTCTCCTCTTTCATTTCTAATTTTAATTACTGAGGCTTCTTTCTTTTTTTCTTAGTGAGTCTGGCTAAAGGTTTGTCAGTTTTATCTTTTCAAAGAACCAGCTCTTTGTTTCATTGATCCTTTACTATTTTTTTCTTTCAATTTCATTTATTACTGCTCTAATTTTTATTATTTCCCTCCTACTGCTGACTTTAGGCTTTGTTTGTTCTTCTTTTTCTAGTTCTGTTAGGTGTAGTTTTAGATTGCTTATTTGAGATTTTTCTTGTTTGTTAAGGTGGGCCTGTATTGCTATGAATTTCCCTCTTAAGACCACTTTTGCTACATCCCATATGAGTTGTTATGGTGTATTTTCATTCTCATTTGTCTCTAGTTTTTTTTTATTTCTCCAATGATCCATTGGTTGTTCAGTAGCATGCTGTTTAGTCTCCACATGTTTGTTACTTTCCCAGCTTTTTTCCTGTAGTTGATGTCTAGTTTCATAGCATTATGATTGGGAAAAGTACTTGATATGATTTCAATCTTCTTAAATTTATTTAGACTTGCCTTGTTTCACAACATATGGTTTATCCTTGAGAATGCTCCATGCACACTTGAGAAGAATGTGTATTCTGCTGTTTTTGGATGGAGTGTTCTATATATATATATCTGTTAAGTCCATCTGGTCTAGTTTTTTGTTTAAATCCACTATTTCCTTGTTGACTTTCTGTCTGGATGACCTATCTGTTGATGTAAGCAGAGTGTTAAGGGTGTTAAGATCCCCTACTATTATTGTCTTGTTGTTAATATGTCCTTTTAGGTTTGTTAATAGTTGCTTTATGTACTTTGGTGCTCCTGTGTTGGGTGAATAGATATTTATAAGTGTTATGTCTTCTTGGTGGAGTCTCCCTTTGATCATTACATACTGTCCCTGTTTGTCTCTCATTACCTGTTTTGTCTTGAAGTCTACTTTGTCTGATATAATTATGGCAATGCCTGCTTTCTTCTGTTTGCTATTAGCTTGGAGTATCATCCTCCATCCCTTCACTCTGAGCCTGTGTTTGTTTTTAGAGCTGAGATGTGTTTCCTGGAGGCAGCATAATGTTGGCTCTTGTTGTTTAATCCATCCAGCCACTCTGTGTCTTGATGGAAGAATTCAACCCATTTACATTTAGAATGATTGTTGATATATAAGGGCTTAATGGTGCCATTTTATTGCTTGTTTTCTGTTTCTTCTGCATTTCCCTTATTTCTCATCCCATGTATTTTGACTGAATTGGTAGTCCTCTATGGTGGTTTTCTTAGTATTTATCATTTGTGTCTCTGTTCTGATTATTTGCTTAGTGGTTACCATGAGGTTTGTATAAAAAATCTCATATATGAGATAGTCCATTTTCTGATAGCCTCTTATTTCCTTAGACTAAGCTGATTCCATCCCTTTCCTCTTCCTTTTCTAAGTTGTTGTTGTCACAACTTATTCCATCTTGTATTGTGAGTTTGTGGTTAAAATGATGATATTATATTTATTTTTGATGTTTTCCTTTCCTTTATCTTTAATGTTATAATTATGTGTTTGCTAACCTGTTCTGATAGAAAGCCTCAATTTCCTTGTTTAGTCTACCTATTTATCTTCTTGCTCAAGGCTTCATAAACTGTTTCATTTTTTTTCAGGTATGAGGGCCTTTTTGATCATTTCTTGGAGGGGGCATCTTGTGGTGATGAACTCCCTCAGCTTTTGTTTATCTGGGATAGTTTTTATTTCTCCATCATATCTGAAGGACATTTTTGCTGGATAGAGTATTCTTGGCTGAAAGTTTTTGTCTTTCAGAATTTTGAATATATCATTCTACTCTCTCCTAGCCTGGAAGGTTTCTGCTGAGAAATCCACTGATAGGGGTTCCTTTGTAAGTTATTTCTTCTGCCTTGGTGCCCTTAATAGTTTTTCTTTGTCATAGACTTTTGCCAGCTTTACTACTATATGCCTTGGAGAAGGTCTTTTTACAATGATATAATTATGAGATCTATTAGCTTCTTTGAATTGTATCTCCACTTGCTTCCCCAGATTTGGGAAGGTCTCAGCTGATATTTCTTTGAGCAAGCTTTCTGCTCCATTCTCCTTCTTTTCTTCCTCTGGAATACCTGTAATCCTTATGTTGCATTTCCTAATTGAGTTGGATATTTCTTGGAGAATTTCTTCATTTCTTTTTAGTGTTAGTTCTCTCTCCTCCTCTATCGGAAGCATTTTTACATTTCTGTCCGTCCAGACTGCTAATTCTCTGCTCCATAATATCAGCTCTGTTATTCCTAGAGTCCAGATTTTTCTTTATTTTATTGATTGTGTTATTCATCTACCACATTTCTGATTGATTTTTCTTTATAGTTTCAATCTCTTTTGTGAAGAAGTTCCTGATTTCATTGAACTGTCTCTCTGTATTTTCTTGTAACTTGTTTGAGTATTTTTATGATAGCTATTTTGAGTTCTCTGTCATTTAGATTATAAGTTTCTGTGCTTTCAGGATTGATTTCTGGGTGCTTGTCATTTTCCTTCTGGTCTGGAGTTCTAATATATTTTTTCATACTGTTTGATGGTGTGGATTTGTGCCTCTGCATGGTGATAGTATTTGGTCACAACTTCCACCTGCTGCCAGTGGGTGTAGGTCGAGAGCTGTATATTCTGAGCCCACCACAATCTGCAGCTCGCTGGCTCACAGCTGCTGCCTTTCTATCACTTGTTCAGGCACTCTGGCTGACTGGCTGACCTGGAGTGCCAGTTGGGGGCAGGGGTGCTTCCTTTCACCTGCATTATCCCAGGGACGTTCTTGTTCTGCCCTCTCTATCTGCTCTCCTGGGGTACTGACTTGATGAAGACACATCCCACAATAGCTTAGCTACCTCTGTGTGGGGCTTTCCCACAGGCTATGAGGGAACTTGGGGAGCAAACATGTTCCTGCAGAGGGCCACCCCTCCTCCCTCTGCTCCCACAGCTGGTCGTGGTCCTGCGCCCTGGTTTGCTGCCATTAGGGGAGAGAGATGAGATCCCCCTACCTCCTTCCACTTCCTCTGGGTGGTCCAGCACCTCTACCTTCAGATGTATGGCTGCATAGGCCTTTCATATGTCTTTTGTGTTGCGTGAATGTCCTCTGTTGGTATATGAATGTCCTTTTTGTTATATCATAGTGGGGAGAGTCTAAGTGAGGCGCTCACTCTGCCATGATGCTGACATAAGTCCTGTAACTCTTGTTATTCTAATGATTGCTTTATTGTTTATACTGTACATCTTTAACTGTCACAGTCTACCTTCAAGTACTATTCCACCATTTCACATACAGTGTAAGAATCTCACGAGTGTACTTTTATTTTCCCCTTCTTGCCTTCATGCTATTGTTGTAAAACATTTTATTTCTGTATATCTTATAAACTCCACAGTACATTGTTATTATTTTTACTTTAAACAATCAATTATCTTGTAAAGAGACTTACCTAGTAAAAAAATTTCTATTTACCCACATAGTTATTATTTCCAATGTTCTTCATTTCTTTGTGGAGATCCACATTTGCATCCAGTGTCATTTTTCCTTTTCCTTCCTGTAAGATTCCTTTAAATAGAACTTCCTTTGTTTTTGTGCTGTAGGTCTGTTGCTTATGAATTCTTTCAGGTTTATCATGTCTGAGAAACTGTTTTACCTTCATTTTTTAATCTTTTCCCTAGATAAAAAATTCCAAGTTACTTGAAAAATATTGCTCCGCTGTCTTTTACCTTGAATTATTTTCAGTGAGAAATCTACCGTTGTTCTTTAGTGTATGTGTCTTTCTTTCCTCTGTCTGATTTTAATTGTTCCTTTTTATCACTGGTTTTTAGCAACTTGGTTATGATATGCCTTGGTATAATTTGCTTTATGTTTTTTGTATTTTGGGTTTGTTGAGCTTTTTGGGTGTTTAGGTTTACAGTTTTAATCAAATTTGGAAAATTTTCAACCATTTTTTCCTCAAAAACATTTTTTGTCTCCTCGCCTTACTCTCTGAGATTTGAATTATATGTATATATTGGTGTGGTTGAAGTTATTCCATATCTCACTGATGCTCTGTTCATTTTTTCCCATCTTTTTTTCTATCTCTATTCATTTTGTACAGTTTATAATGCTCTGTCTTCAAATTCATTGATATTTTCTTCTGCAGTGTCTAAAATGTCTAATCTGTTGTTAATCCTAGATCAACTTGGTGTTGTTAATAATTCAGTGTATTTCTCAACACAAAGTAGTTTCCATGTTTACAAGTTTGATTTGGGAATTTTTTTGTATCTTCCATGTCTCTACTTGACACCTTGAATGTTTCCTCTAGCTTCTTGAACATATGGAATGTGGCTGTAAAACTATTTTATTTTAATATCCTTGTCTGCTAGTTCTATCGTCTTTTTTTTTTTTCTTTGAGGTAATTTCAATTGATTGATTTTCTACTCATTATTTTTATATTTTTTCCTGCTTCTTTGATTCCTGGCAACTTTTGATTGGCATTCAGACATAACTTTTACCTTGTCGAGTGCTGGATATTTTTATATTCCTGTAAATATTTTGAGTTTTGTTCTAGGATGCAGTTAAGTTTCTTGGAAAAGGTTTGTTCCCTTAACATCTTGCTTTGGGTCAGAGCAGCACTTAACCTTGTGTTAATTTTGTCCCACTATTGAGGCAAAACCCTTCTTAGTACTCTACAGTGTGATTTTGAATTAATGAGATTTTCTTCTCTGGCTGATGGGAATAAGCAGACTATAGTTCCCATGTGAGCCTCAGGGATTGTTCTTTCCCTAGCCTCAAGTAGTTTCCTTATACTCAGGCACTGAACAGTAAGTACTCTGTTAAGTGCTAGAGAGTGGCCTTCTGCAGATCTCTGGAGTTTTCTATCTCTGTAGCTCTCTCTTCTCCAGTACTTTGTCCTGTAAACTCCACCTGCTTTGACCTTCCTGGATTTCCTCTTCTCAGAGAAGCTTTGCCTACCTTCCCCATCCGTGTGCCACAGCCTAGGAACTCTATTTGGGTGGTAATCTGGGATAACACAGGCCTCATCTTATTTGGTTTCCATCTCTCAGGGATTACTGTCTTCTGTTGCGTGATGTCCAATGTTTTGAGGATCATTGTTTCATGTATTTTATAGTTGTTTCAGACAGGAGGCTAAATCTGGTCACTTTTACTCCATCTTGACACTAGATGTGGAAGTTCTCCAGACAGTTCAACATAATGTAACATTTGGATTTCTGCAGGAGCAGTGAAGTTGGGAGATGAAGTAGGACATTGTAAGGAAAGTGCAAGGATAGGTGATGAGATAGAATAGAGTACAACAAATCTGAGCAAGACAAGTGTGGATATCACTGTGAGACTTAGGGTATCTGATTGGTCCAGCAGAATCTGATGCATGGCATTCAATATATGTTAATTTGTATAATTAATTAAATTAATAATGGACTTTAAAATCCTGAAAGGTAAGCATTATTTCAAGATGGTGTATTTGTTGGGGAGCACTTTTAGCTGCTTGCAACACAGACATGATTATAATGGCTTAACCAAAGAGGTCTTTTCTTTTCTTTATTTTTTTATGAAACCAAGTCCAAGGGCAGTCTGACCAGGCTAGTATGGTGATTCCATGTTGCCATTAGGAACTCAGACTCCTTTAATCTTTTCATATAACCATCTCTAACCTGTGGCTTTCAGCTACATGCTTGTTGCTTTTTGCCCATGATGGTTGTTCCACCTCCTGCATTAACAAGAGTTCAGACAGGAAGAATGCAATGGGCAAACAGCCTGTGCTAGATGAGTGAGCCAGAGGTCTTTCTCAGAAGACCTGTCAGCAGCTTCCACTTGTATCACATTGGTGAGCATTGTTGTATGACCACCCTAGTTACAAGGGATGCTGGGAAATGTAGTTCTTTTTAAAATCTGGGCACATTACCACCCCAAGAAAAATTGTGTTTTAGTAAGAGAAAAAGACAGAATTCTTTGAATATCATTTAGGCCACAGTTGTGTCTCCCACAAATGGGAGAACTGAAATTCAGAAATTCAATAATGTGCCTGAGTTTGTTACACAGCCGTTAAGTGATAAAGCTCGTATTGGTACCAGGGTCTGTCCAGTCCCAATCCCTATTCCTTTTGCTGCACAGTCCAGAAAAGCAAGTGCTCTTTTCATGATAGGATCTTTGAGTTGGATCTCATGACAGGATATGAAGATGAGATTAAAATGTAGATGTATGGACTTCAGGGAGCAAGTAGAAGGAATTATATGGCACATTTGGGGATACTAGTAACTCATTTTTGTGAGAACATTAGGATTCAATGAAGAAGCTGGAGAACGATAAGAAAGGCTAAGTGGTAGAAATTCTAGAAGGCCGGGCTAAGAATTTTACATTTTGCTTAGCATGTGTTAGGTTAAAATCTTATTAAAATGATCTATTAAAGGAGCCCATTGAATCAAAAAAATTTCCGAAAATCTGGGTGAAAAATTGAGCTTCACAGATTTCTGAAGATAGTTATGATGTCCAAATGGAGGTGATAGAATAATTTATTGATTACGGTAATAAAATTGTGTAACAAGTTTCTGGTCATGACTATTGCATCTATAATTGCTTTTCAAAACACTTGGATTTTTTACATTTATATGCTACAAGGACACTCTAAAGTCTTAAAGATGGGTATTCATTCATTCAACGGGACAGACATGTTTCCTGCCCTTTTGGAACTTAGATTCCAGAAGAGAGAACTAGACAATAAATAATAAACATAATAAATGGGTATATATAAACATAGTAAATAAGTATATTATAGTACTTATACTATAATATAAGCATATTATATGTACTTATATTAATTATTATATGTATATTATGTACTTTTATATGTTAGGTTGATAAGTGATATGGAACAAAAGTGGAACAGACAAAGAGGGAAATAGGGGCTCAGTGTGGAGAGAGTTGTAATTCTAAATAAAGAACCAGAGCAGGCCTCATTGAGAAGGTACATGTAAGCAAATCCTGGAAGGGAATAAGAGAGTCATGCAGATAGCATGCAGAGTAGTGCAAGAAGAGGGAACTGCAAGATTGGGAATTGCCCAGTATGCCTGAAGGTCAGCGGGAAGGCTAATGTGGCTGGAGTGGAGTGAGCAAGTGAGAGTACCAGGAAATGAAGTCAGAGAGGTAACAGGGAATCAGATCATGTAGGATCTTATAAACCATTATAATGACTTTGGCTTTTACTCTGTGGAAATGGGAAGCCATTGCTGAGTTTTGAGCAAAGAAATGACATAATATGACTTTCCCTTTAAAAGGATCACTTTGGCCGTTGTGTTGAGAATAAACTTTACAATTTATCTGTCTCCCCTTACTAGGTTATAAACCACAGGGGCAGGGGTCTTTGTCTCTTTTGGTACATTGTTGTATCTCAGGGTAGACGCTTGGAAAATATTTTTGAATGAATGACCATTTAAATGGCCATTGAAGATTTTAGAGTGTCCTCATAGAAAATAAATGGGAAACAACTTAACAAGAGATGGGAAAGTTGTTGAGGGGAGAGAATTGCTGAAGAAATGTCTTTGAGTAGGAGAAAGGGGATGAGATCTAATGCCCAACTGAAGGGTTTGACTTTAGAGGGAGCATACGTACTTCATCTATAGATAGATGACAGGGCATACTACATGGGTAAAGATACTGCTGGGGGGGACAAGTGAGAGTTTGTGGAAAACTGATTGCTTCAGTGTTCTCAGGGAGACAAGCAAGGCCCTTAGGGAAGTGTTTAAGATGGGTTTGTTGGGGAACTGTGTTGGGGAGTTGAGGAAAAAAGCTAATAGAGTAATTAGATGAGGAAAGTATAATATTATTAATGGGCCTACTTGATTAAGAGTTCATTTGAGGTTCAGGTTCATAAATTGAAAATCAGACTAGTCGGCACATTTGTGTGTTTTTCTCCAATCATTATCAACAGTGACTGAGTATTTATTGAGAATGAGACACTGTGTTACCTGCTGGCTGTAGGAAACATTAACAAAACCTAATCCTAGCCCTACTCACAGTGTAGGGGCAGACAATTACACTATCAACCAGTTGTGATATAGTGTGAAAAGTACTATCAATTCAAACACAGGAAAAAACATCTTAAATCAAAGAAGTTATTCCAGGCCAGTGAACAATTCAGGTTGTGGAGGAAATAGCAGATTAGTCTAAGAAGGCAGACAGCTGTGAAAGAGCCACTTCCAAAGACTCGTCTCATGGCGTCCACTCAAAAACTATTATGTAAAAACTTTGCCTGATCCCAATCAGATCCCCTGCTTTAAAACTCATCTTAAACCAGATTCCCAAATCTCATAAATACTGTCTCCCTCACTTTCCCTGTGAGACACTGCTAAAACTCTCAAGATGCTATTCTCCTTTACTGCAGTAAGCAAAAAACTCAGTTCTGCTTTATCAACAGGTTATTTTGGAGATATTTTAAAGGAGCCAGCATTTGACAAGCTGGGAGGTCCCATCAAAATCTGGTCACCCTGGAAACAGCGTGCTTTTCTGAGGCCCTTTGAGCCTCCTGCACAGGGTCTTTCCAATGATGATGGCGAGGTAAGTTCCTACTGGGTTTGAGCTCTCATTTCTTATTTTTTCAACAAACACTCCAAACTGGTAAGTTTAGTTTATTTAGTTTGAGAGTAGTATTTAGGAATAAGAAACTCTTTTTAAAAGTCCAGTGATTGATCAGGTTTGAAAAACTTTTATTTTTGGTAGAAATCTGCATTATGACTGACAACCCTACTGTTTGTCTGTTTGTCCTTGTCATTTCTTCATTGTGCATTGATAAAAGAAAGTTCATAGGGATGAGGATGGGCTTGTATGTTCAGAAGGTTTCTCTTCAGACTGGCATCCTTTAGGAAACACTGTCTCAGATCATTTATGAAAATCTTATCAGAACTTTACTCACTCTGGTTTTATTTTGTCCATAAAAGTCTAGTTCTCTTTGGTAAGGAGTTCCCCAAGATAGAAAGTGCACGATATTTGACTGACTGCCACGAGACTCCTAGGTTTATCTCTAGTTCTGTGCCCACTCTGGGATGGACTCCTGCCTCTTATATGTATTTATACTAACATGAAAATGTAGCTTCTTAACTTTCTATGTGATATGAGGATTATTTGGAATATAATGATTGCTTTGGAGAACTTTTGATATGAACAAAATTGTTCCTTTTGGTTGGCTCTTTGAAGCAAAAAGGAAGCAAATATCAAAAACGTACAATTGTCTACATTTTAAGGCAAGAGGAAACTTCCAAAATATAGTCAAAGAACTATGAAATTGCTTCCTTAAATGGTTCCTGGGCAAAGGCAAGAGAAAAATGTGAACATATTAAAACTATCTCTTTTAGATTCCTTCAAATCACAATTTGAATATAATATCCTTTATTCTTCTTTTCCACTTCCTTATCCTATGTTCCTCTATTTCCCTCTGTCCCATCTATCCTTCTGACTTTTTCTCCTTCCCTTGAAAACACCTCCTAAGGAGATGGTCTTGTTAGTCTAAAAGAGAAAGATCACTTTGTTTAATATGAGACACCCCTCTCATTTCCATACTTCAACTGTTAATAATTACTGGTCTTTGAATCATACAAATCAGATTGTCAAGGGCCTGAGTTAATGTTTAAACCTGCTGTAATGACTCTCTCTTTTTCTCTCCCCCATCTTTCCTCCCCTCCCTCTCTCATGTGCTTGTATGTCAAAATAGGTTTTCCTGCATCTATACTTTCCCCTCTCTTTAATTAAGGAAAGATAATTAGTCTTTTACAGTGATAATTTTGTATTTGACTAAAGCTAGCTCCCTCTCATTTTTTCTATTACTCTTCTCCTTTTTCCTCCCTAGGAGATCTTTAAAGATTAATTGATGAAAATAATTATTCTGTCATTATGTGCTAAATCTAGGAATATCTAATTAAGAATTTCTGAAATAGAAAGCAAAATCATTAAATTGTTTTGTGTTTCTTTTTCTTTAAAATTGCTTTTAAGAGATATTTCTGGTTAAAACTACAGGAAAAGAAGAAAAGGCCTTGATTCTAAGGATAAGGGCATTGAAACAGAATATAAAGAATTTTTATAATTTCATTTATGAATACAAAGCTTATATATTATATATAAAATGTGCATAAAATATTCCTGATAAATAGATGAATCATTGGACAAATTAGAATGAGTTTATCATTTTGGTTTAAAGGGTTGAAACCAATTATCTACTTCCTAACTTTAATATATGAAGTTAATGCCAACATGATATTCTACTTTATACAAGATTATAGAATGTCTCGTAATTTAAAATTCCTATATTCCTTGCATTGGTTTTATGGGACAAACAATTTATTATTATTTCTACAAATTCTTAAAGATTACAAAAATTTAGAATCATGATTAACTAGATAAAATTGTAATGATGGGTATCTTAAAAAAGTTTATAATCTTATGATATTTCTGTAATATCAAAATTCTTAAGTTTATATTTAACTAAAATTGTAATTTCTAGATTTTTAGCTAACTTAAATACCTTAGGCAATTGTTAAACTAAGTTTATTGATATGTAATCTTTGAATACTTCGACAAAATCTAAAGAAAAAAAATGAGAGGCACAACATTTGCCACTAAACAGTTGTATTTTACTGTTATTCTTTTTTTTTTTTTAAAGATTTTATTTTTTTCCTTTTTCTCCCCAAAGTCCCCCGGTACATGGTTGTATATTCTTCGTTGTGGGTCCTTCTAGTTGTGGCATGTGGGACGCTGCCTCAGCATGGTTTGATGAGCAGTGCCATGTCCGTGCCCAGGATTTGAACCAACGAAACACTGGGCCACCTGCAGCAGAGCACGTGAACTTAACCACTCGGCCACGGGGCCAGCCCCCACTGTTATTCTTATACACTTAAAAATAGATATATTGGGGCCGGCCGCTTGTCATACTGATTAAGTTGGGCACACTCTGCTTTGGTGGCCCAGGTTCAAGGGTTTAGATCCTGGGCATGGACCTACACCACTCATCAGCCATGCTGTGGTGGTGACCCCATATAATGTGGAGGAAGATTGGCACAGATGTTAGCTCAGGGCTAATCTTCCTCAAGCAAAGTAAGAGGAGGATTGGCAACAGATGTTAGCTCAGAGTGAATCTTCCTCAGCAAAAAAAAAAAAAAAGAAAGAAAAAAAAAGATATAGATTTAGAGAATGTGAAAATGCCTTTGGATTTTGTTATACAAATAACCTCCTTAAAATTTATAAAGATAATATGAAAGGCATGCCCATTAGAAAAATAGTTAAACAGTAACTGGTTTTCTGTCTTCTAGTTTTTTCCAGGAGAAAAAGAAGTTGGTCACCTAGGTTAAGTGGAGCAATTAAGACCATATTTAGTATAATTACAGAGAGATGTGAATATGTATGCAATATTATTGCTCTGGTTTGTTTCTTAAAGAATTGTTGCACTTAAGATGGTAAATTCATGGAATGCTGAAGTGGCTTCCTAAAAGAGCTGCAGCATGAAAGGATGGGTGCCATCCTTGAACGTGTAGTATATGCGTCAAATCAGATACCTCTGCATGGTGCTGTGTTCCCAACAGCAAGACTACATGGGGCAGAATCAAGGGGCAGAAGCAGGAGTGGCCCCATTTACCATCATTCCCAATGACACACTGGGAGATTTTATGCCTCTCATCCCTTTAACTCTGGGCTCTGTAGGGTTGGAGGTCCTGGTGCCCAAAGGGGGCGTAGTCTTGCCACGGGGAACACAAAGTTTTTATTGAACTTTAGGATATGGCTGCTGGCAGTGCACTCTGAAGTCCTTGTATCCAGACATCAGCATTCTGGCAGGGGTGCTCGACCCTGCTCAGCAGGAAGAGGACATGTGGAACCCAGATGAGCCATTTGGGAACTTTTTGGTCCTCCCGTCTCATTGTAGCTGTGGATGGACGCATGCAGCAGTCGTCAGCCTGAGAACAGTATGATGGCTCGGACCCCTCAGGAGTTAAGATTTGAGTCACCCCACCAGTAAGTCCCCAAGTCTTACTTTAGAATGAGGGAAATCAGAATAGCTAGTGAAAGAGGGAGAGCATGAGTACCAGTTGTAACCCCAAAGATCAACTGCAGTGTCAGAGGTCCCTTCTGAGTTTCCCCTCGGGAACACAGGCCCGCAGGAACCATGGTAGACCTGCACCCTGGACCTGTGAGAAATCTGTTCAGCGCAAGGGGCGAGCTGTAGCAGCTATGAAAATAAGCCACTCAGAGCTGTTTCTGCAGAGAATTGACAGATGGCCCCAGTTGCTATGCTCTGACTCTACTGTAGTGCTTCTGCAGAAGCCGTGCTGCTCCCGGCTGCTCCCAGCCGATGACTGAGCGTGGCGAAGGTCCGAAGGCAGGCCCATTTCTCTGAGAAGGAGGACTCTTGATGGGTAACTTTGATTCGAGGTTCCCCCATCAGCCTTGCAGACTTTACTCAATACCAATCAGGTCCTTGCACTGAAAAACTCAAGCTAGACTCCAGAAACCTCAAAAGTATCTCACCTTTGCCCTTACCCCTCAGAGATACTGCTAAGATCTGTCAAGGTAATATTCTTCCTACCACAGTAAGCAGAAAACTTAGTTTTGCTTTATCAACAGGTTATTTTGGTTGGTGGTATTTTCAAGGAGTTGGCATTCAACAGATGAAAAGTGGCCATCATTCAAAAAAGCAGGGGTAAGAGCTTCATAGGTAGAAGGAACAGTAAATGCAAAGGCCTAGAGGTGGAAAAAAGTGTTAAAGGGCAGAAAGAAGGCCAATGTGGCATGAGCTTAGAGAGAGAGCAATAGAGAAGATGGTATGAGATGAGGTCAGGGAAGTATAGAAAGCCCTGGAGTCCATGGTAATCATAGGGTCAACTTCATTCTGAGTACAAAGAAAACAATTAGAGGGTTTTGAGTGGAGAAGTGACATACCTTGGTTTCTATGTTGTAGGAGCATGAGTTGTGGAGGGACATGAATAGAAATGGGGAGAGCAGTTAGGAGGTTATTATTGCAGTTACGCAGGTGAGACCTTAGGTGATTTGGAACTAGATTGATAGTGATACAGGAGGCAAAGAGAAATGCACAAATTCAGGATCTGTTTTGGAGACAGAATCATCAGAACTTGCAGATTGATGGGCGGTGGGGGGTGGAGATGGTGTGTGAAGGAAGAGGAGGAATGAAGAATGACTCCAAGGTTTTAGTCTCGAGCTGCTGTATGACTGGTAATGAATTTTACCACTTTGAGGAAAACTGATGGGGACGAATATTTTCAGAAGAGAAAAGCAAAACCTCTCTTTTAGACCTGGCGAATTTGACTTCCAAATAGAAAGATTAAGTAGGCACTTATAAAGTCTAGAGATCAGGACTGGAGGTAAACATTTTTTGTGATTTATCAACATGTGGATGGTATTTAAACTAGAGAACAGAGAGATCACCTCAAAAGAAAATGTAGATAAAGAAGAGAAGAATCCCCAGGATCTAGCCCTGGGGCCCTCCAACATTTAGGTTACCTAGAGCAGGAAAGATGGCTAAGAAGGTAAAAGGAACACCGAGAATGCTTCAAACTGGTCAGTTGAGTCCACTTTGGAACCTGTGAGGAAATGTAGGGGCAGGAAGTACCTCAATATTAGTTGCTAATTGAAACAATCTCTTCAGTTCCTTAGCCAACAAATACGTATTGAGTATTGTAAACAGGGGTGTCCCAGAAACATTACAATATAAGGTAACCAGTCTAACTGCTGCTTAACATACCATACTTACATACAACGCTCCCTTGCAGCGAGGGGCATCAGATTTCTAGGCTTGATTACAAAAGTATTTTGGAAAAGTCTGTCTTTCTGCTTTCTTGTCTTTTTTTTTAACCAACTGTCTTAAACTATCAATTTTTTGTTGTCTTTTAATACATTATTCAATTTTAGATTTAATAAACTATTAAACTTCTTCACTTATGTTGCTTTTACCTAAAATATGCTTAGATGGAATTATGAATTCTGGCTTTAAAAACATGATTAGAATTATGTAAATATGTTAACTCTCTTAAGGTCTTTCCTCTTTTTTTAGGTTTGGTTAACATTTGAAAATACACTGTAGTGTTTTGATATCAGAATTACATTCATCAAAAATATGGATGTATTTAGACTTTCAGGAAGAATTTAACCAAAGGATATAGGCAGAAATAAAACAAAACAAAAACATCTAGCTTGTAGTAGCTACAAAACAACGTGTGGCTTTCAGAGTAAAAGACTTCTATATCAGTTGCATAATAGTAATTCTTTATTCATGAGGTCTTTTTATTTCCATGGAAACATTGAGGTCGTTTTAATTTTTAATTACACTAGAGTTTACAGTTCCATAGATTTTAACTCTGTTGTAGTAAGCACAGAAGCTAGGGCTTTACCCATTTCCACTTTAAAAAGTACAAAAGAAGAAAAGATGGTTTAAAATGACCATGAGTTTCATTCAGTTTCAAGCTTTAGCTGTATATTGATTATTTCTAATTTTTCCTAAACCTGCCCTGCAATTTTATATCCAATTACTTCTTCTGTTTTTGTCTATACCCTTCGGCTAAAAGTATTTTCCCAGGAAGTAAACTAAAATAGGAAACTCAGCGGGGATGTTGGTGGGATAAGTAGCACATGAGGTGTGAGACTGCTGTCAAGTGACAGAAGGAGCAGAGAACTACTTCTGCCACCTGCTCAGCTTGGTAATCTTGGGTGCATGCCTTCCTTTCTCTGGCCCTCAACTTCTTCACCTGCAACTTGAGAGAGTGAGGATGAGTGACAGAATTCAATGGTTCTCTGAAATATGTTGGCTCTATGGAACCCATGACTTTGTGGAAACTATCCACATGGCCCCGATGTTGATGACAGTTCTCATGACGTGGTGTCTGTCACAGGGACTGGATGCAGGTCAGGAACAGGAAGCTATGGAATGAGACAAATTATTCACTAAATGGGTCTAATACAGATTTTATAGCTAGAAAATCTTTTATTTCTTTTCCCTTTCTGTATCATTAAATTTCCAGATATAGAAGTTTTACAGGTTCTGTTCCTATTCGATTATGGTCATTTTCAGAATGCAAAGGGCACAGGGAAAGGAACTGACATTTACTGAATATCTACTGTATATTATGCATTGTATTTTCACATAATTATCTTTCAATCTTTATAGCAGTCCTATAAGCAGCAATTACTATTCTCATTTTATAAATGAGAATTTGAGACTCAAACGAGGATAATTCTGCCAAGTGCTAGTCAACATTTGAAGATACAGTTTAAAATATCACTTTGAAGTTTTACTGTGAACTGAGATTTAGCTTCTTTCCTATTTATATTTGCCAGTTGTCTTTATCAGTATTTTCCTACCTATTGGTTGAGATCCCTGAAGGGTTGTAGATTACTTGCAGAGGGATATAATAATCTAATACTGTCTCTAAACAAATAAATGACTTGCATGTATGCATATGATTATTTGTTCAACTGCATTAATAAAAATATGCATTAATTTGAAAGTATTACTCATTTCATGGCATTTGCTTTATTTTATTCAAAAAGTGTCTAAGTCAGTGGATCATAACATTTTTAGACCTAGAACAGACCTTGGAAATCTGATCCAGTGCTTTTTTTTTTTTTTTTTGGTGACGAAGATTGTCACTGAGCTAACATCTCTGCCAGTCTTCCTCTATTTTGTATGTGGGATAATACAAAATACATACAAGCCACATCATGGCTTCATGAGCAGTGTGTAGGTCCCCACCTGGGATCCAAACTCATGAACCCTGGGCCACTGAAGCAGAGCACATGAACTTAACCACTCCGCCATAGGGCCAGCCCCCACTGCTTTTTTGTTAAACAGATGAGCGAATTTGGCTCAGAGAGGATAAATACTTTTCCCAGAATTCTACAGTTAGTGTCAGATTTAGAGCTATAACCTTAAAAGGTTCAGTGCTTTATCCATGAATTAAAATATTTTTATTGTATTGAGTTAGGTTTCTATCAGGAAACCAAAAATTAAACAGACAACTGATTGAAACATTGCTTTAAAATGCCACTGAGTAAATTTAATTTAAAAAATAATAAAAATTATTAAAATAATAATCTCCCATTAAGGAACTTTGAAAAAGATAGACAAATAATTGTATTTAAAACTGAGTAATTTGTCTTCTGTAAACATAATTTGAATCATATGCAGTTATAAATCCTGCTTTTTTTAAACTGAGCACTATGACATATTTTTCTTTTGCCTTAAAAGTTCTTCAAAATTGTTGGTTTTTTTTAATGGATATGTAATATTGCATATTATAGGATTTTCACATCTATTTATCCATTCCCTATATTCTTGGACATTTTGATATTTCATTTTTAGTTTGGTTTTTTTGGTGGGGAAGATTGGCCCTGAGCTAACATCTGTGACAGTCCTCCTTTATTTTGTATGTGGGACACCGCCACAGCATGGCTTGATGAGCAGTGTGTAGGTCCGTGCCCAGGATCCAAACCTGTGAACCCTGGGCCACTGAAGTGGAGTGTGTGAATTTAACTACTACGCCACCAGGCTGGCCCCTAGATATTTCCAATTTTTAATGCCAAATATTTTTTTGTATAAAAATCATTTTTTGCATCTCTGACTACTATGTTTCTTGGTTTAGATTCTAGAACGTGAAATTACTATTTAAAGAGCATAAGCACTTTCACACTCAATAATATTATCAGTTTTTTTCTATAAATTATGTACTCTATCTAAAAGTAATTTTTGTTTGTGCATCTGATTACACCCTCATGAAAATTAAATATGATAATTTAAAGACTTCTAACTTCTAAAAAGAAATATCTCTCTTTTGTTAAAATTAACATTTTTTATTAGTGAGGTATTTTTCATATATTACTTTTTTTCTTATGTGAAACATCAATTTTTTCACTTAGCCCATTTTTATATTGTAATATATTTTAAAGAAAATCAATTTCTGTGGGCCTTTTTTTTAGCATTTCTATGGGATCGTTTGTCTTTTTTTTATTACTTGAATAACACAAATATTCTAGTTGTAAAAGATTCAAACGATATAGAAATATACATAGCACATGACTCCCTCCCTTACAGATCACCACTGTCAACAGCATTTTAGAGTACATTATTCCTGTTATCATTCTATTAATATGCACATATCTTCATATTCTTTATATAAATATACATGGAATATATATATAAAAATGTAAATGGATCATAGAATACCGGTTATTCAGCATCTTTCTTCACTTAATAGTGTGCATTTGGGAGCTTACTTTTTTCTCCCCACAGTGTAAAAAGCTTTCCCCCACACCCTATTGAACATTACAAAAAAATTTGATCAAGACGTGAAAGATGTTTTTCAGACAATAAAAATCACCTGAAACCAGTTAAGAAATAAACACTATTAATATTTTGGCAACCATTCTTTCATGCATCTCAATGTATTTTATGTAATTGATGTTTATTCTGACACCAACTGGTATACCGCAGTTCAGTTCCAGCACTAACCACCCAGAGTTAGCATAGACCACACAAATGAAAGGGCGTGGTCCCTAACAAGACTGTCCCCACTTCAGACACCAGTCAAAAGTAGGGTCCCCTAGCTACCTGCACTTCCAGCTGGCTACAATCCCATGACCTCTTCAGATTGGATAAGTTGCTGGCACGACTCAGAACTCAAGAAAGCACTAAAGCACTATAATTACAATTACAGTCTTATTAGAAAGGATACAAACCAGGAACAGCCAAATAAGAGACTTATAAGGCAAGGTCTGGGAGGGTCCTGAATGTAGAGGTTCTGTGCCTCCTCCCCGTGGAATCAAGGCACTTCACCCTCGTATCACATCAATGTGTTCACCCTCCAGGAAGCACCACTGAGTTTCATGTCCAGAGTTTTTATTGGGGTTTCGTTACATAGACATGATTGAATAAATCATTGGCCTGTGATTGAACTCGTTCTCCAGACCTCTCCTTTCCCAAAGTCAGGAGATGGGGCTGATATCATGTGGCTCAAAGCCTCAACCTTGTAATCACATGATTGGTCTTTCTGGCGTGATCAGCCCTGATCCTGAAGCTATCTAAGGGCCCACAATGAGTCACCTCATTTGCATAAACCCAGAAGTGATCCAAGGGGCTCGTGAATAACAAAGACACTCCTTTTACTCGTGAAATTCTAGGAATTTAGATTCACTCCCAGGAACCAGAGACAAAGGTGAGTCAAATTATTATACAGTACTGTCATATATAGTTTGTTTGTGTTTTTATTGTGGATGCCTGTTTTTGGCTTGGATTTCTTACCATGTCAATATACTAGGTCTATCTCATTTTTTTCTCAAGGCTTTCTTGAGAAACAACATGTTTTATGTGTTAAATATACTAACTCTCTGTCTATAAATAGCTCTTTTTCCGTTTCTAGTTTGCCTCTTAATTTGATAACATCTATGCTAGACAGTCCTTCTCCAACTAGACAGCAGATAAATATTTATCTAAAATTTCTTATAGCTTTCTTCAGTCTTTCTTTTTAAATATTGAAATTATTTTGGTGCAGACAATAAGTAAAGTTTAAATGGAGTCTTTTCTCAAGTAAACAATTCTCCCAACATAATGAAATGAATTATTTTTTAAATTCACCCTTGCAGGAATGGGTGGATTGCAAGAAGTAGGGGGTTTGGAGTGTTATGAGGAAGGTACTGTTATTCCCACTTTTTAGATGAAGACGCTGAGTTCAAAGAGATTAAATAATTTTCCCCAGATCACCTAGAAAGGGCAGAATTGCCTAGCTGATTCCAAAGCCTAAAAAAGCAAATATTGGAATCACATGTAAGTACCAAATGATTTAGTGGGTACCTAAGATTATAAAACAATTTGTCCTGATATAAAAATCGAAGATTAAGTGGAACATAGAAGAAAATCTAGTCATGACACTGAAAAATGGCATTAAGCAAAAATCTAGATCCCCCAAAACAAGATAAATTTCCCTTTTGTTGATCAATTTAAGTTAAATTAATACCTGTTACTGAATCATACAAAAATGACTAAACACGTTCACCGAATTTAGGGGATATGTTTATGATGGTTCAACTTGTAAGTTTTGTGGTGCACAGAAAATTCATGTCTGGAGGTCCAAAGGGGCGAATTGAAGAGAGAGCCACCTTCGAGAGCAGATCAAGTCAGAGACCCGTGTACAATAAAGGACTATTCAGAGACACATGCCATGCAGGCATTCAGACAGAGGACTGAAAGGAGTGATTTTATTTCTTTAAAGAAATTTTTTTAATGCTTTTTTGGTCGGGAAGTTTTGCCCTGAGCTAACATCTGTTGCCAATCTTCCTCTTTTTCTTTTTTTTTTCTCCTCCCCAAAGCCCCAGGACATAGTTGTGTATCCTAGTTGTAAGTCACTCTAGCTCTTCTATGTGGATGCTGCCATAGTGTGACTTGATGAGTAGTGTGTAGGTCTCCTACAGTCAAGCATGTGAACTTAACCACTCAGCCACGGGGCCGGCCCCAAAAGGAGTGATTTTAAATAGGAGTCCCAATTGAAGGTCACAAGAGATATTGATTAGTGATCAAGGGGCTTCACTTGGGCAGCTCCATGAGTTGGACTTTAGAATGAGCAGCAGAGATTCATTTGTGTAATGATGGGTAATGAATTAGGAGAAAGCCATCTAATTGCTAAAAACATTTGAGTGGAAAAGTACCCTTCTTTTTTTTCTCTTCTCAACTCTAAGTATTAGGGCACTTTGAGAAACATTTGTACTTAAAATACTAGAATATTAAACTAAATAAAAAGGAGCTAAATAATTCAGGTCACAACAGATGAACCAAGTAGTTAAAATTTCATAGATATTAAGCAGATGAATGAGACAGGATTTTGTGAAATATTACATCAGCATTCACTGCATTTACATATAAAAATTGGCTACTATTAATACTGTCTGCATTATAAAAATTGACTTTATAGACTCTGATTTTCTGTGTTTTGTTTTTAAACAGTCAAGGTACGTTTTTTTCTTTTTAAAGATTGGCACCTGAGCTAACATCTGTTGCCAATCTTCTTTTTTCTTCTTCTTCTCCCGAAAGACCCCCAGAGTATAGTTGTATATTCTAGTTGTAGGTCCTTCAGGCTTTGCTGTGTGAGATGCTGCCCAACATGGCCTGGTGAGCAGTGCTAGATCCATACCCAGGATCTGAACCGGCAAAACCCTGGCCCACCAAAGGGGAGCACGCGAACTTAACCCCTTGGCCACAGAGCTGGCCCTAGACTCTGATTTTCTACGTTAATCTCCCCTTTAGATACTATTGTATTCAATAAATGTCTTGTAGTAGTAGTAATAATACCTTGCAATCTGGTGTACAGTTTGTGGAAAAACCTGTTGTATATACAATATTTCATTTGATCTTTATAGTTCTCTCAGGAGAGAGGTAGGATTTGTTATTCACTTTATTTCTAAGCATTTTCATATGTTGCTTAACTTTCCTTCTCAGAATATCTGTGATAGAGCCAAATGTAAATATTGTTTTCCTATCTTTTAGCGGAGGACACTAAATCGTAGGGAATAAGTGACTTTGTTTTAATTAGTTGTGAAATCATTTGAAGCTGAAATTAGATAGACTTAATTATTTGGAAGTAAAATTACTTAGCTGAGTAATCTTAAAATTTGAGATTAGATAAGCCACAATCATTAAATCTTGGTTTTCTTAAATTTTCTTACTTTCCCCAGCTTTGCAATGATTCTACTCACAATGCAGGGCAGAAAGCATTTGTTTTAAAGAGCAAATGAGCAGAAATGAACTGAGTCACTTGTTATGAAAGAGGAATTATTATTCACTTATGAAAACTATATGGGCTTTGTACATAGATATAAAATTAAACACACAGTGAATGACAATATGTTTAATCATTTCTTTTTTCAATAATGTACATGGAACTTACAATGCAAGCCTTAGTATTTCAGACAGATATTTAAAAGGAAGAACTGCATAATGACTTGCTATCTAGCAGCAGGTACCTTCTTTCTAACCTACTGCCCTGCCCTTTCCCAAACCATGCAGCACGTGGACTGTCAACGAGGATGGGAAACAAAAGTGTTGTTCACTTAACATAGTATATGTACTTAGCTTAGTGCCAAAATATGATAATAGATAACATTTATTGAGTGCCAGATGCTTTCTTTATGTTGATCTGTTAATCCTCACAACTGGTTTGGGTGTTATTTTAATCCCAATTTTATGAAAGACAAACTCAGAGAGATTAAATACCTTGCCCAAGATCATAAAGCTAGGAAGCCAAGAACTGGAGATCTAAATCCAAGACTTTTTTACTCTAAAGTCCATGTTCTAACCAGATTTAACTCTAAATTAAACAATTTATGAACTAGCAAAATTCACCGTAAGGGAGAGTATGCCTCCTGCCAACCTAGAGAGGTCCCATTTGTAAATTAAAAGGTGGTGCTTCAGATAAGGGACTGTAGGATATGCATTAATATATTAATGTGGGAACTAACATTTTTTTCCAAAGTAGTATTAACACTTTATTTTCAACCCACCTTGATCATTGAAATCCCTTGCAACAAAACATTTAATTATAAAGATGTTCTAAAGGTGTAATAAATAGTCTTTAAGGAACATTGGTCTTGAGCTACTATCTTAGATTTTGTATGCCAAATAGTTCAGAGGATATTTAAATTGGAAAGTAAGCATTACATTCTATAGTTCGTACACATTTGGAGCTCTTTAGATTTTAGATCTTCTCTAGTTTACTGAGAGTTTATATTATGAATAGATGTTGAATTTTGTCATATGGTGCATCGATTGAGATGATTATATGGTTTTTCTCCTTTAGTCTGTTAAATTGGTGAAATACATAGATTGATGCTCAAATGGTACAGGTCATACATATCTTCTGGTACACATGTGCACGGTTTCTCCAGCCTATATGCAAAGTAGTTGTTAGGTCATTGGATATTCATATCTGTAGCTTTACCACATGATGCCAAACTGATTTTCAAACTTATTGTACCAATTTTACTCTCACTAACAATGTATGATAACTCCTGTTGTTTCATATCTTTAACAATACTTTCTATTGTCTAACAATACTTCCTAACTTTTGCGAAGCTCATAAGTATGTCGTAGTTTTTATTTGTGATTTTAATTTGCTTTTCCTTAATCACAACTAAGTTTGAGGACCTTTTCAATATTTGTTCGCCATTTGTATTTCTCTTCCTGTGAATGGCCAAGTCAAATATTTTGCCCATTAAAAAAATTTTAGATAGTTTATATTACTTATTTGTTGGAATTCTTGGTATATTCCAAATAAGAGTCTTATCAAAAATATGTGTTGCAAATACATTTTCCCATTCTAGAGTCTTCACTCTCGAGTGCTTTTGAAGAACAGAGTTTCTTAATCCTAACGTAGTTTAAAGTTACCAGTATTTTCCCTTATGGCTAGTGCTTTTTTATTTCTTGTTTAAGAAGTCACTCCCATTTAGTGATTCCTCAGAAAGTTGAACACAGAATTACCGATGACCCAGCAGTTTCACTCCTAGGTATATACCCCAAAGAATTGAAAACAGGGACTTAAAAAGATGCTTGTATGCTAATTTTCATAATAGCATTATTCACAAAAGATAAAAGTTGGAAACAACCCAAGTGTTCATCAACAGGTGAATAGATAAAATATGGCACATACATACAACAGAACATCATTCAGCTATAAAAAGGAGTGAGGTTCTGATCATACTACAACATGGATTTAGGTGAAATAGGCTAGACACAAAAGGCCAAATGTGTGGTTCCACGTATGTGAAATGTCTAGAGTAGGCAAGTCCATAGAAACAGAAAGTAGATTAGAGGTTACCAGGGGCTGGGTGGGCAGGAAATGGGGAGGTATTGCTTAATGGTTACAGAATATCTGTTTGTGGTGTTGAAAACTTTTGGAAGTAGGTAATGATGATGGTTGCACAATGTTGTGAATGTAATGAATGCTGCTGACTATACACTTAAAAATGGTTAAAATGGCAAATTTTATATATATTTTACCACAATAAAAAAATCGTTCCCTATTCAGAAACAATGAAGATATTATCTACTAAAAGCTTTACAGTTTTGGCTTCTTATTCGGTCTGTCGTCTACCTGGAGTGGATTTTTGTTTATGGTATGAAATGGGATCGAATTTCTTCCCCCCCCCCCATTCAGAGAGCAGTTATCTCAGCACCATTTATTGATTGCTCATTCCCCACCTCTTTGCAGTGCCACCTCTGTCACAAGTTACGTGACCATATTTGTATGGGTCTATTTCTAGACTCTATTCTGTTCCATGTGTCTGTTTGTCTAGCCTTGCACCACCATCACACTGTATTAATTACTATAATTTTATAAATTTATAAATCTTGATACATGCTGACACAAGTCTCATGTTGCTCTCTTTTTCAAGAATATCTTGGCTATTCTGGGCTATTTGCATATTTCTACCCTTTATCCTTGAAGATTCTTGTTGTTTTCCATTTTCATACACATTTTATATAGCATATGATAGAATTACTTTTTTTTCTATTTCCAGGCATTCATACAAAAACTATTAGTATTTTAATTGAGATAGCATTTAATTTACAAATCAGTTGGGGGAGAGGTGACATTTTTACAGTAACAAAATTTTCAACCTATAAGCATGGTCTATATTTCCCTTATTTAGGTCTTGTATCTTATCTTTTTAAAAGTTTAAAAATTTCCCCTGTAATGGAGAAATTCCTCTTTTCTTGGATTTATTACTAGATAGTTAAAGGTGGTTGATATTCTTTGATTCTACATAAAGTTTTTTCTTTTTAATTACATTTTCTAGCTTTTTATTGCTGTTGTATACAAATACAACTAATTTTTGTATATTAATCTTAAATCTAGCCACCATGCTAAACTCTCCTATTATTTCTAATATTTTTCTCCATAGATCCTTTGGAGTTTTCTATGTATGCAGTCACATAATAATGATAGTTTTATTTCTTCCTTTTCAATTCTTATGCCTCTAATTTTTTTCCTTGAATTTGCACTGGTTCCAATACAATGTCAAATAAAAGTGGTGATAATGGGTATTCTTTTCATGTTCTTAATTTTATTAGAAATTCTTCACTTAAAATCATGTTTATTCTAGGTTTTTATAGTTAATCTATATCAAGACTGGGAAATTTTCTTCTATTCTTAATGTAGGAAGAGTTTTTATTATGAATTAATGTTGAATTTTACCATATGCTTTCTGAGCAGCTATCGAGATGATTGAGGTTTTTCGGTTTCATCTATTAATGTGGAAAACTGCATTTATAGTTTTCTAATATTAAATAATTTGGAGATAAACCCAACTTTGTTGTTGTTGTGTTTTTGACACTGATTTTTTATTTCTCAACGTTTCTTTGTTTGCATTTGGCATCAGGGATAATACCAGTCCCATAGAATATGTTAAAAAGCATTCTTTTTTTTTGTCCTATTATATAGCATCTAATTTATTTTGTGCTGTTATTTTAAATCATATCTTTTAAATTGTTTTCATTTTTCTGCCAGTTGCTTATCTGTAGAAATACGGTTGAGGGCAGAGATTTTTCTCTGTTTTATTCACTGTTGTACCCCTAGTGCCTACAATAATGCCTCTTTTCTGTTTTATTCACTGTTGTACCCCTAGTGCCTACAATAATGCCTCCAAAGAGTAGGGATTTTACAGTGTTTTGAGTGAATGGATAAATATTTTGTTCACAAAATTGGTAATGATGTTTGGTAACCTGTTTTAAAATACCCACTGCAGTACCGACTGCTAGCTGCTCATCTCATACCCATTTCCCACCTTTTCCTTAGGAAAAGGTAAGATATTGGGCTTTGATAACAATGCGACCCCCTAAAACTACATTTCTCAGTCATCCTTGTAGGTAAAAGTGACCAACAAGATGTAAGTTGAAGTCATTGAGTTTCCACAAAATATCTGTAAAGGGCTCCTCCTCAGCTGAGAGGCAAGTTCCCTTGTTCTGCCTGGAACTCAGGTGTTAGCACTGGAGCACTAGCAGCCACCAGGGGGCCACGAGGGAAAGCCCAAGAGAAATGTCTTGTTGACCTCCATAAACCACGGAACGAATGCCAAACAACTGCCCATCTCTGAATTTCATATTACCAGAGAGAAAAATAAACTTCTGTCTTTGTTAAGCTACCATCTTTAAGCCCTGCTCTCTTACTAGCTGGCAAATGCATTCCTAACTGATACACCCACCATTACATTCTAAACATTTTCCCATATTCTTTATGTGACTTTTATGACTTGTACTAGATATGTACTTTGCCTCTATATGCATGTGCTATAATTAGCTTAACCAATCCCATATTGGTTGTATACACTTAAAATGCTTTAAGAGAATTTTGGCCGATTGTATTTTCCAATGATTCCTCCAACCATATCTGCCATCCCACATGTTCTTCTTACAGTATGACCTTGACACTCATCCCATTAAGTAGTCAGGTCTATGTCCATCCCTTTGAAACTGGAAAGATATTTATGACTGCCTCGACCAGCAGAGTAGGATGGAAGCTATGCTGTGTGACCTCCAAGCCTATATTATAAAAATACCAGGTACTTCCACCTTGCCCTTTTGGAGTGCTTGCTCTTGGGACCCAGCCACCATGCAATAAGGAAGCCTAAAGTAGCCCATGCAAGTAGACCACATGTAAGGCCTACAGGTTAGTGTTATGTTGACAGACCAGCTAAAGTCCCAAGCCAACAGCCAGCATCAAGCGCCAGATGTGTAAATGAAGATGTCTCCAGATTATTTCGGGGCTCAGCCATTGAGTCACTCCCTGCCTTTTGAGTCTTTCAGCTGAGGCCCAGACATTGTGGAGCAGAGATAAGCCATCCCTTCTTTGTTCTGCTCAAATTCCTGGTCCATAGAATCTGTGAGCACAATAAAATCGCTGTTTTACACCGCTAAGTTTCTAGGTGATTTGTTATATAGGAATTGTAAAACTATGAGAACTTTTAAGACTATGGAAACCTTTAGAAGAATGTTGTGATAGATACAACTTCATAGTTTTTAGTCCTTGGAGATACTGATATTATAGAGAGAATGAAACAAACCAAGTTCAGTCATCCTGATAAGGGTGGGAGAAGGGTGGTGTGGGAGACTGCAAATTCTTCCCCCAATTCATTTTTCCATAGTATTAGCTAGGCACATGGATTCCTAGTGAGAAATAATATTTTCCAGTATCCTTTCCAGCTGGATGTAGCCATTGACTAAAGTCCTGCCTATGGAATATGAGAAGTGATTTGCAACTTCTATGTCACTTGCTTGGAAGGAAATTGCCCTTCATTTCCATTCTTTCTCCCTTCCTGTGAGCTGGTTGACAAGCTGGTTCCAATCCTTGGGCTTGGAAGAGCAATGCGAAGTGGAGAACCAGGGTCCTTGAATCTCATTGTGGAATGAAGTTGCCCTACCACCTGGGGAGCTTACCTACTTTTAGATCATTAGAAAAGATTTAAAATTCCTGTCTTATTTAATCCACTGTGTTCTATGGCATCTGTGTTACATTAGCTTAACTGCCCCTCTCACTTATACAGGTACTTAAGAACAGGAGTGGAAAGACCGAAAGATAATAGAATTCCTAGGAGCACAGCCTAGGAAGTTGGCAAGGTTGGCAATTACCAAGGCATCGCTTGAAAGCAAAAGCTCTAAAGCCTGGATAAGGAACCTAGAACAGAAAGGAAGTTACTATTTTCATTATCTATATGCTGACTCAGCTGGTCAGTTACTGGTCACTCAGGAGTTTGTAATTGCTTCCATAACTTCTGTTATTTTTAATAGCTGTTACAACTGACTGATGAGAAATAAAATTTATAATGCATGAAATGTTACACAAAATGTCTAATTAGGCTTTTAGAATTTCTTGCCTTTTTGCCATAACCTATTCAAATGGAAAAACAGCTTCTCTCTCTCTCTCTCCTTTATGGTGAACTATGCATAAGGTTAAAATTTACTTTTTGAACCATTTTTAAGTGTACAGTTCATTGCCATTCAGTACATTCACACCCCTTTGTACCCATCACCACTAACCATCTCCAGAACTTTTTCATGATCTCAAAATGAAACTCTGTAACCATTAAATAATGACTCCCCAATCTACACCCCTCCCCATTTATTGTAATAAAATGATCTTTCAGTATCCACTAAAGCATCAGAAAGCTTTTAATGGGACCAACTGGGTAACTGCAAACAATAAGAAGATATAATTAGGAAACTAGGCTTTTGTGATTCCATGTCTATTTGCAAAATTATTCAACTAAAGGTATATCCTTTACAGAGGCTGCTTAGTTTCTCATTTGGAAACTCAAAAACTTAACTGAAAAAAATTTGTTTTCTTTAGTTTTCTATTCTCCCTCTAAACTTGTACTAAACAAGCTTTGTTTCCTTCATATTTATTTCTTTAGGGCACTATTTTGTGTCTGCTCATTCACTCTTAGAAACTACAATCTTCTTAATCTACTAATCTGTTTCACTTTGGTGAATCATGTGATAAACAAAAGCTAAGGATCCTTTTGGCAGGAAATAAATATGAGAATGGAATGCTCAGTAAACAAAGATCTTTCCCTCCGCATTAAATCCATTATAACAAAATAGGAAAAATGAAATATGTAACTTTTTTCAGAAATTTCTTTAAAAAACTGTGAAGTATTTCCTATTTTAATCATTGTTTAATTGACTGCCTTTAATATGTCACACTGTCAGTTTAAGTAGGAACTAGCTGATCTCAGCCCTATTTTTTGTGTGTTACTTATTTGATTACTAATAAAACTTTGGTGTAGCATGAAAAAGTAAAGCCCTGTGAGTCACGGTTACAATTATTTACCACTGAAACTCTAGATTTCATAACCTTGATTCCAGAGAAGCTGATAATCTGCTTTCTTACTTAAAGAGAAAAAGTAAAAGGAGCCAGTAAATCAAACCAATATACAAATCAAAATAATTATTGAAAACACTGAAAACACAGTGCAGATATAGTTCCTAGGAGTACTGATAGATTGATGTCAGAAATATCATACATTCTTTGACTTTTACTGTGAAAAATGTAGGGAAAAATTAATTGAGATGTGTGGTGGTACAGCAGATGCCGGGGTAAATTACACAAAGGTTTTTCTTATTTTAAATTCTTATAGTATTATATTGCTGTAAGAAAGAAATACTTCTTGATACATAACAAGTAAAGAGATCTCAGGTATTGAATAACTTGAGTTTGAATTAGAGCACTTGAATTTCAAGAAAGCCTCTTTCTTAGAACAATAAATCTCCCCAGTCTCAAAATTTGCTTTTCTTCACATTTAAGTAGAAGGAAATAGGAATTTAAAAAGAGAAAATACTAACTTTTAAGTAAAATTTTCCTGTAATTTCCTTTTTCTTCTTGATTAAGGAATTTTTCTCTACTGTAGACTGTGGAAGTCTTTCAATTAACTAGCGTCCCAGCCACTATAGAAAGTTCATTGTACATGAAAGCAAAGTAGTTTGCTTTCATGTTTCAACTGAATTTTAATTACTGTATTCTGTGTGTGAGGGGAGTGTATGATTACCTGTTGCCTTGGGAAAGATATCACAAGGTCGAGGACAACAGATATAGTTGTAATCTTGCCATTAAATTTAAAACTGCTTAAAAACTCAAAACAGCTTAAAAACTCTAATTTTACACGAATGAAATTAAATCATTGAGCCAGCATTCAGGACCCACTGTGAGCTAGATGCAAACTATATCTTCCCAACCTCATCTCTGTCCTCCTTCCACCCCAGCTAGACTGCTCAGGTCAGTCATGGTTTCCTCAAAATGCGGAGGAGGATTTCCTCAGGAGTCAAGACTTTACCTAAGGCATTGTCTTTACAGACTTCTCTTCTTTCTTTCTGGACACCCAAATTCTAACATTTCTTCAAGGCTTAGCTCAGATACCACTCTCTACTGGAAGCCTTCCTTAACCATTGTAGTTATTTGGTGGTATCTCCCTGCAACTCTCCCCATTGAATGTACCTTTACCTCTTTAAGAATCCTCTTTATTCTATTTCTATTCCTTTCTCTTTTTTTTTGCAGAGGAAGATTCACCATAAGCTAACATCTGTTGCCAGTCTTCCTCCTTTTTTCTTCCTTTCTCCCCTCCAAAGCCCCAGTACATAGTTGTGTGTAGTTGTAAGTTCTTCTGGTTCCTCTATGTGAGCTGCTGCCACAACATGACTACTGACAGACAGGTAGTGCTGTTACATGCCTGGGTACCAAACCCAGGCCACCAAAACACAGCATGCCGAACTTTAACTGCTAGGCCATCAGGATTGGCTCTCTCTTCCTTTCTTTATCTTATGCTTCAGATCTGCCTCTTCCACAACACCTGAGAGCTAAAGAGGTTGTTAGATGGGTATCAAAGTAGAAAGTACATGGGTGTTAAATTCAGATATGGCTAATCGGCATGAATTTTGCCTCTCCCTTTTGCTGGCTAGCTGTGTGACCTTGTACCAGTTCCTTAAACTTTCTGAACCACAGTTATCTAATCTGTAAAATGAGAATTCCATCTGCCTTGTAATGTTAGTTTAAGAATTAGAGATAAAAGATGTAAAGCATGAACTATGTACATAGGTGCTCAACAAATGATTATAATGCATACTTGGCTTTTAGTCCCCTTTCTAGTGGTAGCCACCAATAGGCAGCCCTATCTTGAGTTAATTTTCATTTTTTAGAACTAGATCACATGTTTGAAGTTCTCATTACAGTATCAAGTAAGTTGGACCTTGCTTCTCATGGGGGTCCTGGAGGACCTCTTATGTGACTAGGAAATCCTGGAAAACAGAGGTTCTCAACTGGGGATGATTTCGCCCCAAGGATGTTTGGCCTTGTCTGGAAACATTTTTGTTCCAGTTGTGACAACTGGAAGATACTATTGGCATTACTGGATAGAGGCCAGGGATGCTGCTAAACATTCTACAGTGCACAGGACAGCTCCCTGCAACAAAAAATTATCCAGTCCAAAATTTCAACAGTGCTGCGGTTGAGAAACCCTGCTCTAAACTCTTCATCCTGTGGACTCTGAAAAGGCAGCTTAAGAGAGTCAAAAAAGCCTAGGATTAAGGCATTCTGGGTTCTAGTTCCAGTTCTGTCAACCAAAAGCAGTGTGCTACTGGACAAGGCAACTCCTCTAGACTTCAATTTATTTTCAGTAAATTGTCAGCTTATTTATTCGTCTATTCTCTATGTTTCCTACAGTGCAAATTATCTCTAGAGCTCACTGTCCCAAACAGTAACCATTGGCCACATGTGGCTAGTTGAGTTAAGATTAAATAAAACTAAAAATTTATTTCTCAGTCGAACAAGTCACATTTCAATTATTCAATAGCTACATATGGCTAGTGGCTACTGTACTAAACAGTACAGATGTGGAACATTTCCATCATTGCAGAAGTTTCTATTGAATATGGTGGTCTAGAGGCTTGGTTATATTCAGATTCAGGCCTCGATTTTTTAACATTTAAAATGGAGATATTGAATTCCATGATCTCTAAGGTAACTTCCAGTTCTCTAGTTCTGTGATTCTAAAGGAAAATACATAAAGTTATCTCCTTTAATAAAAGAATCTGTAAATGGGTGGCTGAGGAATTTTGGAAACACCCATATCCCAATGAATGTAATCATAATCAGAGTGTTTGCATTAGCATGTCTGACACTGTAGCTCAGACAACTGTGTAGTACCTACTGAAAAGGCATGAAGAGGAATTTGAGTTGCTGGTTCAGCATATAAGGATCTTGAAAGTTGTTGCTCCATGCTATCAACAAGTAAGAAGCTGAACAAACTGAAAAATCAACAATTCTTCTTAGCTTCATCAGAGAAGTGAGGTCACAGGGTAAATGTCTGCCCCCAAATTGGAGAGACAGGTGAATACAGAGAATCACAACATACCAGAGCAGAAGTCCTAAGCAGAATCCTCCATGGGAATCCATACTGGGGTAGGAAATCCTGAACTGTAATTGATGAATGCTGGAGGCTCAGAGTCAACAAGTCTGAGAGTTGAAAACTCCAGGAGGTCCTAGTCATGGGGGGGACCCCCCCCCCAACTTTTATGAGTTTTACTTCTAGGAGCTTGTTTAGATTCTCACAGTAAATACCAGAGAAAAATCTCCTCATGTTTCCAGTAGGGGGAGGGGAAAAGGAACCATTTTCAAATAACCAGAGCATTCTGTTCTTTTAAAAAAGTCCAGCCATTAAGAGAAATTATTTCACCAGAGCCTAAACTACTGGGGCTTTATCAGAGCCTAACTGATCTGGGGGAAGGGAAATACCCAACTCCAGCCCACTCTAGCCATCCTGTCTCACCTAAAGGGGGAAAAATCTGAGAAGCACTGTGGAGTTCACTGTTCATAGGTACAGGCTCACTGAAAGACTGAGACCTAATCATAGAACTAGGCAAAGCTTCTCCTCCCCTAACACCTCACATTACTAAAGGCCTATTTACTGCAGTTCATTTTACCCAGTACATCATGTCTGGCTATTAAAAAAATTACAAGGCATACTCAAAGGCAAAAACACAGTTTGAAGAGAAAGAGCAAGCATCAGAACAAGACTTATATATGGCAGGGATTTGAGAATTATTGTACAGGGAATTTAAAGCAATTATGATTTATATGCTAACGGCTCTGATAGATAAAGTAGACAGCATGCAAGAAGAGATGGGCAATGTAAACAGAGAAATGGAAATTCTAAGAAAGAATCAAAAAGAAATGCTATACATCAAAAACACTGTAATAGAAATGAAGGATGCCTTTGATTAGTAGACTGGATGTGTCTGAGAAAAGAATCTTTGAGCTTGAGGATATATTAATAGAAACTTCCAAAATGGAAAATCAAAAAGAAAAAAAGACTAAAACCCAGAACAAAATATCCAAGAACTGTGGGACAACTTCAAAAAGTGTAATATGTGTAATGGGAATACCAGAAGGAAAAGAAAGAAAGGAACAGAATAAATATTTGAAGCAATAAAGACTGAGAATTTATCCAAAGTAATGACCGACACCAAACCACAGATCCAAGAATCTCAGAGAACACCAAGCAGGATAAATGCCTAAAAAGGTACACCTTGGCATAGGGATATCATATGCAAATGTTAGAAAATCAAAGATAAAGAAAAATCTTGAAAGAAACTAGAGAGAAAAAACACTTTACTTATAGAGGAGCAAAGATAAAAATTACCTCTCACTTCCTTCAGAAATCATGCAAACAAGTAGAGAATGGAGTAAAATATTTAATGTATTGAGAGAAAAAAACCAACCTAGAATTCTGTACCTGGTAAAATTATCCTTCAAAAGTGAAAGAGAAATAAAGACTTTCTTAGACAAACAAAAATTGCGGGAAATTGTTGCCAGTAGACTTGCCTTGCAAGAAATGTTAAAAAGTTATTCGGAGAGAAGGAAAACAATATAGGTCAGAAACTCAGATCTACATAAAGAAAGGAAAAGTATCAGAGAAAGAATAAGTGAAAGTAAAATAAAAACCTTTATTTTTCTTATTCTCAATTGATCTAACAGATTGTTCAAAATAATAATAGCAACAATATATTCACTTATGCACACTTAGGTATATAAGTGCGTATATCTGCTTATGTTTAAGTGAAGTGAATGACAGCAATGATACAAGGGACAGGAGGCAGGAATTAAAAACATTTTGTTATTATAAAGTTTTTGCAATACCCGTGAAGCAGTGTAGGGTTATTTGAAAGTGGGCTTAGATTTGTTGTAAATGTATATGGCAAACTCTAGGGCAACCACTAAAAAAAGAAGTATAAGTAATATGCTAAGAAAGGAGAGGAAATGGAATCATATAAAATGCTCCATTAAAACCACAAAAGGAAGAGCCAGCCCCAGTGGCCTAGCAGTTAAAGTTCGGCATGCTCCACTTCCATGGCCCTGGTCGGTTCCCAGGTGGGGAACCACACCACTGGTCTGTCAGTAGCCATGCTGTGGCAGTGGCTCATATAGAAGAACTGGAAGAATTTACAACTATACACAACTATGTACTGGGGCTTTGGGGAGGAAAAAGGGGGAAAAAAAAAAGGAGGAAGATTGGCAAGAGATACTAGCTTAGGGTGACTCTTCCCCTAAAAGAAAAACAAAAACAAAAAAGCACAAGAAGTAAGAAAAAGTGGAAGAAAAAAATAGGAACAAATAACAAGGGCAACGAATAGAAAACAGTAACAAATATGGTAGATATTAATCCAACTATATCAATAATCACTTTAAACATCAATGCTCTAAATACGCTATTTAAAAGACAGAAATTATCAGAATAGATCAAAAAACAAGACACAACTATATTTTGTCTATAAGAAACCCACTTTAAATATAAAGACATATATAGATGAAAGTAAATTGATGGAGAAAGTTAAACCATGCTAACGCTAAACAAAAGAAAGTGGGGATAGCTATATTAATTTTAGACAGAGCAGGGAAAGTTTTGAGCAAGGATAAAAAGGGGCACTACATAATGATAAAGGGGCAAATTTTCCAAGAAAACATAATTCTTAATGTGTATGCTTTTAACAAGTGAGCATCAAGATACATGAAGAAAAACTGATAGAAGTGCAAGGAGAAATAGATGAACCCACTATTAGAGTTGGAGATTCCAACTATACCAGAAATGGACAGATCCGGCAGGCAAACATAAGGTCATAGTTGAAAACAGAACCATCAATCATACAGGATATACTTGATATCTATTGACTCCTTCACACAACGGCAGAATATACATTCTTCTCAAGCTCACATGGAACATTCACCAAGATAGACCACATTCTGAGCCATAAAACACACCTTAACAAATTTAAAAGAATAAAAATTATACAGTGTCTCCTCTCAGACCACAATGGAATTAAACTGGAAATCAGTAACATAAAGATAGTTGGAAAATCCCAAAATACTTGGAAATTAAACAACACACTTGTAAATAACACATGCTGAAAGAAGAAATCTCATAATAAATAAAACATTTTGAACTAAATGAAAGTGAAAATACAACTTATTAAAACTTGTGAAATGTGGTAAAGGCAGTGCTTAGAGGGAAATTTATAGCATTGAATGCACATATTAGAAAAGAAGAACAATGTGAAATCAATCAGCTAAACTTCCACCTTAGGCAACTAGAAAAAGACGAGCAAGAAAAGAAATAATAAAAATTAGAGCAGGAATCAATGAAATTGAAAACAGGAAATCAATATTGAAAGTCAATAAAACCAAAGCTGTTTTTTGGGAAAAGATCAATAAAATTGACAAGCTTCTAGCCAGGCTAACTGAAAAGGTATGGACAGAAGGGAGACGACCAGGACAGAATTTACGAAAGGGAAAGTCAAAGAGCAAAAAGTTGTCCATACATCCCCAACTCTGTCCAAGGGAAACTGTTCTGTCTCACACAAATGAGTATCTGCCTCCGTTGGCAGATTGCCCACAGAGGGAATGATTGCCTGCAGTTTATTATACAGGATGTCACTACTTATCAAGTTAATCTGCTTAATTTTACTTTCTCTGGATCATGATGAAAAAGCAACTCTGAGATTATAATTTCCCTCTTTATGTAGTTCTTTCTATGGGGAGATAGTGGCCTGACTGAGAGACATGAGTAGTCCAATTGACTTGGCAGATGTAATTTTTGTTGTTAATTTAGTAACCTTCTAAGGTTATATCTGGTGAGGTGAACTGAAACTCCTAACCTTGCCATCAGATGAGAAACTCTTTGAACACAGGACCACCCAGTGGATTTAGGCAGGGCCATTTCAGTTCATGAGTATGCCTTTTGTCATGAAAATCAGGCCAGAAACATGATTTTAATATAACAAGGCTATGTTGTGTTGGAAGGCTGCTGGGTAACAGTCTTATTAAGAAAATGTGTTCTCCTGGTGGCAAATGTGTTTACCTTGAGGTGTGTCTGGAGAAAAGGTGGCCATAGCTTCACTGGTGGAGAGATGCCTAAGTGCTGTTGAAGGACCCACTCATAAAACCAAACCTTATCCCCACTCCCAGGCGCCATCAGAGGCCTCAGCAGAGGAAAACTGTTGGCATCTAGCTGACACCTAGATGCCATCTAAATGCAACAGAATTTGATGGACTCAAGAAGGTGCTGGAGTTCTCACTTTCTTATTCTGTGAGCATAATGGGGACATTCAAGGGGAACAGCTTAAAGATAGGACTTTGGGGAGGGGCACATGGAAAACTGACGAGAATTGGGAGAGCAAAGGGAACAGGGATTGTCCAGGAGACACATCTTATTTAAACCTATGCAGTAAGGTATTGTGATTGTTTCCTTGTATGTGGTATAAGGAAAGGAATTAACCAGATCCATACTCCTGATCTCCCCTGACTCTCTCTATATAGCTTTAGGAGACTTGAAATCTTCAGCAAAAGAACTGCTTATGCTCCACTGCAATCCAGTGTGTATTTTGTCTGAAGGAAAGGGAAAGGAGATATTAGACTGGGATAATCCTTGTTCACAGAAGTGTGATGGGCACCAGCCTACCCCATTATTAGAATTATTAGGTGGGAAAGAGAATCAACTGGCAGATTCCTCAGAGACAATATGGATAAGTTCCCTGACTTTCTCCTCTTCAGTGCATAGCTAGAGACCTCCTATGGGACAGAAAGGAGGGACCTGCCACACAGATTACATGCATTAGTCCTTTGTGAGTTTACTAGGGTAAGTCAGTGCCCTGGAGTCTTCTTACTGGTGGCAAAGCTGCCACCATGACGTAGATACTAAAACAAAATACTGCCGTCCTTTATGTCCCAGCAGGAACTATCATGTGTCATCCCAGATAATATGTTTATCTCTTCCTAGCTGTAACTACAAAACTGCCGTACGAGAGAATTCAGTTGGTTTAGTTTTGTGTCAAAGACTACATCTCTTCAGTACCTGTGTCACTAGTCACAAGGGGAAGGTAAAGATGAGAATAGATGGATGAATCCATGTAACTCTATCAGTACTACCTCCCAAACAAAGCAGAATGCATCTTCTATTAACTCTGGGAACCTTAATACTCAAAATGTGGACTGTGGATCAGCAGCATTGGCGTCACCTGGGAGCTTGATAGCCCGCTGACCCACTGAATCCCAGACCTACTGAATCAAAAGCAGCATTTTAGCAAAATCCCCAGGTCCTGTGTGTGCACTTGAAAGTTGGAGAAGAAATGTGCACAACAATATTATCACCTTTGTTTATGGACAACATATTTATGAGTTTTTGAAATAATTTTACAAATTGATTAAATTTATGGATTTTTTTTTAAGATTTTATTTTTCCTTTTTCTCCCAAAGCCCCTCGGTACATAGTTGTGTATTTTTAGTTGTGGGTCCTTCTAGTTGTGGCATGTGGGATGCCACCTCAGCATGGCTTGATGAGCGGGGCCATGTCCGAGCCCAGGATCCGAACCAGGGAAACCCTGGGTCGCCGTCGCGGAGCACGGGAACTTAACCGCTCGGCCACGGGGCCGGCCCCTAAATTTATGTTTTATATTGCTATTCTTATGATGAGTCCAATATGCTGTAAACTAACAGTTTGTAGTGGGAGGAAAACTGGAGGTGGGATAGTACAGAGACATATAGTGAAACAGGTAATTTATTTCTTTCACTAAATAGTCTGCAAATATTTATTGAGCTCCTACTGTGTCTAAGGCACTATTCAAGGACCTGAAAGTATAGCAGTGAACAAAGTCCCTATTTTCATGTTACTGACATCTTACTAGGGGGGCACTCACAATGGACAAAGAAATTACATGTCAGCTGAGAAGTGCTACAGTGAAGAATAGAGGCAGGGAGAAAATGGGATGCTATTGTCTAAAGAATGAAGGAATCCTTCATGGATGTCTTAGTCTGTTTGGGCTGCTACAACAAAATACCACAGACTGGGTGGTTTATAAACAGAAATTTATTTCTCACAGTCCTGGAGGCTGGAAGTCTGGGATTAAGGTACTAGCATGGTTGGGTAAATGCCCTCTTCTGGGTCCCAGACTTCTCCTTGTATCCTCACATGGCAGAATAGGCTAGGGGGCTCTGTGACATCTATCTTCTAAGAGCACCAATCCCATTCATAAGGGCTCCTCCCTCTTGATCCAAGTATCTCCCAAAAGCCCCACCTCCTAATACCACCACCTTGGGGGTTAGAATGTCAACATAGGAATTTTGGGAGGACACAAATATTCAGAGTATACCAATAAACAAGGTGATTCTTGAGCAGAGACTTGAAGATTGTGTGTGGTCATCTGGAGAAAGAGCATTCCAAGGAGAGGGACAGCTTATGTAAAATCCCTGAGACTAGAGTGTGCTTTGTGAACTTGAGGAGCAGCAAGATAGCCATGTGTCTAGAATGAAATAAAGGAAGGCCAGAATAATAGTTGGAGAAGTAAGACAGGGAAGTGGAGGAAAACACAGGTCCTTGCTGTTCGTTTTAAGTGGGATGGGAAGCCATCAGAGGGTTTTTAGCTGAGGAGTTACATCTTATTTCTATGTTAAAAGATCACTCTGGTTGCTATGTTGAGAATAATCCATTGGTGGGGAGAGTGCATAGGCAGAGGAGACAAACTGGAAGGCTATTACAATAATCCAGAAAAGATTTAGTGTAATACACATCAGGGTGATAGCAGTGGTGGTGTAGAAAAATGGTTAGATTTCGGAAGTATTTTGAAGATATAGCAGAAAGGATTAGATTGAATGTAAGGAATATGAGAAAGATGGTGAAGATACTTCCTATGTTCTTGGACAGAGCAGCTGAAAAAACGGAGTTGCTAATTACTAAAATGGGGGATCCCAAAGCAAGAGTAATTCCACCCTCTCCCTCCGAAGTTTTCACATGTTAGGTTTTGCATGCCTGCTAGACTACCAAGGAGAGCTGTTGAAAGGCATAATTTGCAAGCAACTAGCACTCGAAATTACTCTCAACTCCGTCACTTTGGAGCGAAAATATTAATAGTAAAGGAATGGGCCTGGCTATTCCAACAAACTTTATGACACTGGAACTTGAATTTAGTCTAATTTTCACATTTCTTGAAATATTATTTTGATTTTTAAGTAAGTTGCAAGCAGGATGTTCTGCAAAACCTTAACTGTTTATTCTCCGACTCTTTTCAGTTTCCTGACTGCTGGTATAGATGAAACAAGATGACACAGTTAATTTTTGAAGATGGGTGATGGGGTTTCCTTATGCTACAGTCATGAGTCGTCTAACATGGGGATACATTGTGGAAATGCATCGTTTTGCGAATTCCTCATTGCCAGAACATCATAGAGTGCACTTACACAAACCTAGATGGTGAAGCCTGCTACACACCTAGGCTATGTGGTTCTAATCTTACGACACCACGGTTGTGTATGTGGTCCCTCCTAGAGCGAAACGCTTTATGTCACAGGTAACTGTAGCTTGCTTTTGTATATGCTTCAAGTTTTTCACAATAAAAGTTTTAAAAATGTTGAAGTGTACCAAACGTTATTATTCTTATGTCTCTTCCCCTCTCCCTGAAACAGTCCCCCCCGCCCACCCCGCAAGTTGTCTATATCTAGTAAATGCAGTCGTTTTCCTTTTATTTCTTTTCCTGAAAGAGCAAAATCCTTTTGAAGCCCTTAGTGGGGTACGGACTTGACACCTGGCGACGGAAACAGAGCGAGGCCCAAACACGATTAGGGGAAAGGATTTTGGGGGTTGTGGGGGAAGTTGCCTGTTTTTACAATATATACTCCACGGACCAACCTCCTCTTTACAACAAGAACTCAAAACGAATTCCCCTTCAGTTATCCCTGTAGGGCTCCCCGCCCTCAGATGACTCCCGGAAATGACGCCATCAACCGAGCGCTACGTCTGGCCGTCCCCAGCAGTGGCAGGGCGAGGACGTCAGCACGTCGCTCACCCTACGCGTACAGCTGGGGAATGACTGACTAGTGGGCCGAGGCTGGCGCCAACCCCAGGTCTGCGGACCCTGTCGACTGCGACTGCGCAGGTATGCTGGGGCGGGGCTTCGGGTCACCCCGCCCCCTCCCATCTGCGCGACCAATGAACAACGAGTGCCCCGGGGCCGGGTAAATCCTCAGAGGCCGGAATGCTTAGCCGAGGGGACGGCCCCGCCCCCGGCCCCTCCCGGCCCGCGCGCCCCGCCTCCCCCTCCCGCCCGCTCTCTAGCTGTGGGGTGACACGGGGCTTCACCCGGGCGGGGGGCGAGGGCAGCGAGTGGGACGTCGGCCCGGCGGCGGCGCGACCCCCGACGTGAGCGCGGTGAGGGCAGCGGGGCGTGGCCAGAGGGGCCGCGCGGCCGAGTCGGAGGGCCGGGGCGCGGGCGTGACGGCGCGGGGGAGTGCGGGGCGGCGTGAGGGGCGAGGTGGACGGGCGTGTCCGGGCGGCCGGGCCGGCGCGGACAGCGGGGCGCGGACGCCAACCTCCCGTCGCCCGGTCGCCAGAACCTCTCTTGGCGGCTGGGCGCCCCTTAGGCTGCCTCGGCTCCAGTCGCCTGGGATGCGAGGAGGGGATTTAAAGGTCCCCGGAACCCCTGGGCGGCTTTCCCGGTGTTTCCCTGCCGGGGCGTGCTCCCTTCTTCTTCCTGGATGGAGAGGTGGTGCCAGGTGGGCAGGTCGCCCGTCCCTCCCTGAGGAGCGTTCGCGCAAACAGATCGGGAATTCCGCCCCCCCTCCCCGCGCCCTGCCGGCCGTCCCGCGGACGTTCCCGCTGGCTGTACGAGGCGGACTGGAAATTCTAAGGGATTCTCCGTCTTTGAAATATGTCAGTACCAAGTGTGCTTTTTCTTTACGTTTATGGAAAACGTGTGCGCAGGAGCGGCGTCTTGCTGTTACCATCCCTGGACGCCTGCTTGGTCTCGAGGACGCATCTCCGGGTCTGCCCCGGAGGACTCTCACTTGGTGTTGATGGGAGAGTGTCAGCTCTGAGGTTTTCCTGAAACCCCAGTTCCTATGAAATCTAGTCAATCAGTGCAAAAGCGTAGCCGGTTGGTTGTGGGACGTGGAGTAAACAAATCACTAGTTCTGATAAATCTGAAATTTTTGATATGGCCTCTTTTTCTAGCCATCCTTTGCGTATTTTTGTCTTTCGCAGATTTATCTAATTGCCCAGCTACCGCTGATGAAGATAAGTTGGAGAAACTGCTGAAACCGAATTTTATTGACCAGAAGACAAGTCCGTTTGTTTCACTTCTTTTTGTTTTCCCTGCTGCTTTGAGCTTTACTGTAACGGCTGAAAAACTTGGAAAATAAAATGAACATGCTGTGGTCTTGAACATAACTTTTTTTTTTTTGAGGAAAAATTAAAGTGCCTGACTGAAAGCCAGAATGGCATCCAGAGAGAGGCTCTTTGAACTTTGGATGCTTTATTGTACGAAGGTAAATGCTTTCCTTTTTATTTCTAAGTTAAAATACTCTATTGTAAAATTTTGTGGCTGTCCTTATCAATTTATTTGATGGATAAAAGCATATTTATTCAAGTAATGACCGCAAATTTAAAAACATGGGATTTTCTGTTTTCCACTTTTTGGAGTTCATACATACACTCAATATTTGCATGAAGTTAAAAACTGGAGGGTGTGGTTTTTATTTGCTATTTGTCTTCAGTGATCGCAAGATTATATAAGTGAAACTATGACCTTAAGGGAAAAATAAAATATTTTTCTTTTGTTTGTGCTTTTCTTTTTCTCCCACAAGTGGGAGTAGGATAGAGATATTTTTAAGAGAAGGGCATTAAGCATTTTTCTCATAATTCACCTTTTAAATTGTATAAAAAAGGTTATTGATTTGAAGTGGTTGCTGTGAGCTTGCCATAACCTTAGCCCCTTGTGAGCAGTCTCATTTAATCCTCACAGCAATACCGCGAGGTGGCCGTTGTTCCCTTTTAATACTGAGAAGGCTGATGCAGAGGTTAAAGGTGCTAGTGAGGAGCAGAACCGAGCACAGAACTCAGTACTGCCTGGTTCACATCCATGCTCCTATCCGTAATGACTCCCTTAATATTTTTTGGTTTTGTCATTCAAAAATAATTTTCATTCCTCTTTTTGTCTTTTGAGTTTTTACATGCCGGCTTTGATTCTGGGTTACTGGAGGAGAAGGGTACTACTTAAAAACATGTTTTTCGAGTGAGGAGCTACATTGCTACTTTGAAGATACTGGGAAGGGTCAGAGAAACAGATCTGTAATCTACTGCTTAAGTTACTTTAGGTCTGTGTGGTGAAGTTCTCAAGTCTCAGCTTCCCTTTCTGCATTATCCCTTCAGGCTCCTTTTTTTACTTTCAGCTCCTTAAAGAACAAGTTATTTAACAAGTGATCTCAGTTATCTGTAATAGTAAATTTTAGAGATCTCACTGGAATTTTCTTTGACTTCCTGCTTTGGTATTTCTTACAGTTACTGAAGGACATATACTTTGAAATGTTTAAAATGGATTTTTAAAATAGCCTTTAGTCTTGTGTAATTTAATGCCAGAAATGTCTTTTTAAAAATAGACCACTCTTCCAATAAAAAAGGAATCCAATTCACCAGACACTTTTGAGAATAGTCACTAACACATGACAGCCAAAAATTAAAATGCATTTTACTGTGAGTGCCCAGTAGTTTGAAAATGATTTACCTATAATACATCAGACTTACTAGGTTTTACTATTTTCAGAATGATAAAAGGTAAATGAGGTTACCTTGTCTTATTTAGTAGTTATGTTGTTTCTAGGTCGAGTTCATGTTTTATTTAAGTGACACTGTGCTTATTGAAAAGATAGCATAGTTTGTTGGCATGCAGAGAATTTTATTCTTAATGGCTTTTTTATATAAATGTGAATCCTTACTCTTTTATGAAAATGTCTAAGTAAATAAGAAGGCCCTTCATGGTCAGGTTTTGAAACCTTTTCTTGGATAGGAAGATAAATCCCATTTTTATGTTTAATATTTAAATCACTTGTGCACTTAATAAGATTTAAAAATGTTTCCAAAAAAATCGTTATTTAGGATAAAGATTTTATGTTTCACTGGTTCATGAGTAAGCTGCTTGTAAGCTAGATAACAACTTTCTTTTCTTCAAACATCTTGAAAGCAAGTCGTTCCAAATATACATCATAGATTTAACAGTTCTGCTCCCTAGTAAGGGCGATTGCTAAATACCCAGTTGTTCTCTCCACTCTCTCCAGCCTTCTTGCTCTCACTCACATATAGCCCTTCAAACCGCCTGTTTTTTTTCACTTGACTAGGTTTTGAGAATTTTCTTTACAGCTTTGATGGGCCTTCAAGCCACTTCAGGACTGCTCAGATCTTTCAACTGAGCTCCCGCTTAAACCTCTTTCTGGGCTTGGAATTGTGGGGTCCAGTTTTAGCTCTGCTGCTGTTTTGTTTTGTGACCTTGAGCAAGACTTACCTCTTTGGGTCTCGGTCTTCTCATTTGTTGAGTAATAGTGTGTGTGTACATGTGTGCTTGTATGAGTGTGTACAGGGAGAATACCTGTCCAATTCACCCTTAAGATTTTCATTTGTTTTGACCTCTGAGGGACGTGGAGTTTTTTTGTCCTTATTCTGTGGATTGTCATATAAAACTTTTTAGTTCATTTTTCTTTCTTAAGCTTTTATTATGGAAAATTTCAAGCAGGCACAAAGAGAGAAGAAACTATAGTGAACCCTTTTGTATCTGTCGCCCTGCTTCAGTAACGATCAATTCATGTTCTGTAATGTTTCATCTGTAACCCTCCACTACCCTGTCTCTACCCTTGGATTATTTTAAAGCAAATCCCAGACAACATGATTTTATCCATAAATATTTAAAAATATATCTATAAAATAAGAACTCCTCTTAAAAACAATCGTAATATGATAATTCTTTAAACCATCAAATATCTGGTCAGTGTTCAAACTATGAAACTGGTGGTTTCATAAATGGTTTTTTTTCCTACTGTTTGACTCACTATTTGAACAAAGTATACGTGTCATATTTTGTTGAAAGTGTCTGTTAAGTCTCATAGGTTCCCCCTCACCAGGTTCTTTAATTTCTTCTATTTATTTGCTGAGGAAGCTAGGTTTTGACATTAGAGTTTTCCTCAGTCTGGGTTTTGCTGGTTGGATTCCCTTGATTTTAGTTAGTTCTTCCTCTCTGCTGATCTAGAGGCTTGGTTGATTCACCTTCTATTTGGTGGGGGGGAGGCTAGAATCATTCATGGGTATCTTGGCCATCCGTGAGTTTTGCTTGATGCATTAATTATTTCATTAGGAGGTAGAAAAACTGTGATATTCCAATTCTATTATTTCTTTCTTTATTAGTAGAATATGTATAGAGAAATGTCCCCTCATCAATTATTTAATGACAGTTCCTTAAAGAGAAAGCAGGCAGAATAAATGTTTGATTTTTTACTCTGTTTTCAGAATAATGACTTGATTTACTAGCATCCTCCCAAGGTGACCAGTTATTTTTCTTGAGTGTCAAGTTTATCTTTAATGATTAAAATTTAAACATTGTCTGTCATTTTGCTGCCCTAGTTGGTGTGCTGTCTGTTCTAGACTTGTACACATAGCTGGTTAAAGAAGGTGACTGTGAAGACTTGAGAAGGTCTGTCTCAGGCCGTGAAGCTGAGACGCTCTCCGCGCCACAGTGCTAACCTTGGCACAGGTGTTCAGAGTGTGTTAGCAATAGGTCAGTATTAAGGTACCATCATAGTGTTTCTGTGTAATGTGATGTTTTAGAAGTTGCCATTGAGCGTTATAAAAGTTAAGGAGGTATTTAAATAGCCCTAGATCAGGGGTCAGCCCGGTGGCACAGCAGTTAAGTTCTCACGTTCCGCTTCAGTGGCCCAGGGTTCGCCAGTTTGGATCCCGGGTGGGGACATGACACCACTTGGCACACCATGCTGTGGTAGGCGTCCCACATATAAAGTAGAGGAAGATGGGCACGGATGTTAGCTCAGGGCCAGGCTTCCTCAGCAAAAAGAGGAAGATTGGCAGCAGATGTTAGCTCAGGGCTAATCTTCCTCAAAAAAAAAAAAGCATTAGATCAGAAATAAACCTTGGGTAACACTGGTTGGTCAAAGGAATACTAAGACTATGTAAATATGTCTTCTACCTGTTAGTCTGGATTGAGTTGCAAGCCTAAATACTAGTGATTAAAGTCCTTTAAGGAGAATTAAAAGAAATTACTGGTTTCCATTTTTAGCACATGGGTCCCTACATATTAAACTTGATACTTGAAAAGATTTTGGGTAAAAAACTTTACAGTTTGTTTTTTTAACCAAACTTTTCAGGTTGACTTTTGACTTTCTCCTTCTAGGAATAGGATTTAATTGCATTGTCTTCCTAGTAGGTTATTTGTTAGCCTCATGTAGTTATTATTACGTCATACAGGCACGATGATTTCTGATCACCCAATGGTACTGCTCTCTACACATTCTTTCACCAGTGTATAAGACTACTAATTCAAATTACATAATCTGAACTTTTCTTGTCTCCAAGTGGTCATCTCCACCCAGGGTCAAGGATTTCATTAGCAGTGCATTTTATATAGCTCTTATAAGTTAAACATTAATTTGAAGAGGTTTGATCTCGTATCTGGATTTTAGTTCAGTAGTTAACTACTTCTTGTCTGAGCATATTTTCCTTAAGTATAGAAGACAAGTTGATTTATCTTTTTTTTTTTAAAGATTTTATTTTTCCTTTTTCTCCCTAAAGCCCCCCGGTACATAGTTGTGTATTTTTAGTTGTGGGTCTTTCTAGTTGTGGAAGTGGGATGCCGCCTCAGCGTGGCTTGATGAGTGGTGCCATGTCTGCGCCCAGGATTCGAACCGGTGAAACCCTGGGCCGCCGAAGTGGAGCACGCGAACTTAACCACTCGGCCACGGGGCTGGCCCTCTGATTTATCTTTTAATATCTAAAGATTTTAGTTCATATTATCTGTATTAGGCACCATGTTATTCCCCTATCTTGTGACGTTATTTCTTCACTTAGTATTCTTGTGGTAAGAGAGACAGTGCTGAGAACAATTTTGGTCTCTGTATTATCATACAGCTTTTTGGAAATCGTATATTGCGTAGAACAAGACGTGTATCATGAAGTCCCTATCTCAACTCCTCTTGAATAGGCAAGAGGATATATTTCTGTTCCATATTTAGCCTTTTGGGAGTGTTACAGTTGGTCACCAGAAGATGCAGAAAAGAAACTGAGCCTCTCAAATTCTTTGATAAGATTATTTTTGTTCTGTCTAGTAGAAATTATCAAATGCTTTAACTTAGTAAAAAGACACAAAGTGACTCAAAAAGCATGACATTTTTGAAATGCGCCAGTGCAGGTTAAGATTCATGGTTCATTTTTGTCATTAGGTTTTTTTTGGGAAATTCATTTTAATCAGAATCAAGATTTAGTCCCAATTCTGCTTCTGATCTTAAAGACCTGAAAACAGGTTACTGAATTTCTTTATATTTCAGTTTTCTCATCTGTCAAATGGAAAAAATAACTATTTTGTATCTCTTGCAAAGTTGTTGAGAAAAAAAATGAATTGAGTGTATTTAAATGCACTTGTAAGTGTAAAAAATATAAAAATGTAATCCTTATTAGTATTAAAATATATACATGAGCATGAGAGTGTGTGCATCAAGATTACTTCCATTTTGCCTTTTATTATATAATAATAGACGGCCATATTCTCTTTTTATCAGTAGTGGTGAAGCTGTGCTCATGAATGTCTTAATTTTTAATCTGTATTTATTTTTGCTTTTAAGCATAGTGCTTATGATCCTAATAGCGATTTGAGATTTTTTAATCTTTACTCTAAACCGAGTTTGTTTTGCACTTTGGTGATGCTCCATTTCCTGCTGTTGCCCTTTGTCCTGCTAAATCTGGAATATGACTGAAATAGATAGTTTTGCAATGAGCTCAGAATAAACTTCCTTTTCAGAATAAAAGTTCTGCTTCATAAAGAAAATAAAATTTCAAGGTGTTTTATTCAGATCAAAAGGCAAGTACCTCTTTTTATACATAGATTTGGAAAAAATGGAATGAACAAATACTCTTCTAATGAGAAAATTATAATTTATTTGTATAATTTTGGTTATAATTCTTAGTGAAGCTTTTAGTAACATGAACCAATGTACATCAACCTTTATAATTTAACCCATGTTTAATAAGTCTCTGGTACGTGCAAAGTGGCTCTTTACTTTCTGTGGCTTAATAATGACTTTGAATGTAAGGAAAGTAATGTTTGACTCTAAGCGAAACAAAACAGAATCTAAGCGAAACAAAACAGAATCGTTAGCTGCTCAGGCCTAGTGGTTGCCAATTAACGTGTTCCTTTTAGAAGGTTAGGTGTGAAAGCAAGGTATGCATATTTTGTATCAATAGACATGGGAGTAGCCCTTAGGAAAAGAATAGTACCTTTGTGGTTTGACTTCAGGAGCTTTTGCAGTACTCTAAAAAGTTGATGAGATGCATGAAAATGTCTTATTTCCTTTTGAATATCAAAATTTAAGTTTCTCTGATAGAAGATAGAATTGATAGCACTTAAATGTATAGATGTGAAACATGAGGGCAAAGGAAGAATCTAAAATGATTCTCAGGGTTTTTTGTTTTGGAAACTAGTTCTTGGTCATCCCACTCACCAGGTTAGCTAGCACAATTTCACTAGGTTTTCAGCTAAACATGTGAGTTCAGATGCCTGTGGGTCATCTAGTTAGAGATATACCCCATTTAATGGTGTTCACAAGGGCACCTTTATTTCTATGCTGGAAATAAAGATTTGAGAGTCATATTGGCAATTATTGAAGAGTTAGATGAACATTAGAAGAGAAGAGGGTCCAAGTCAGGGAGTCCTGGAGACCATTGTCATTTAAGAAGAGAATAGAGGAGGAAGAGTTTGTAAGGAGTTTGAATGGAAGGAAAATCAAGAGTGAGTGTTTGTCTCAGATAGTGGAGGGCTGTTATAGAGAAGGGAGTAGTCAGTAGTGTCAAATTCAGCATAGCAGTGAAGAAAAGCATTATGGAGCATGTGTTGGATTTGACAGTTAAGAGATTATTGGTAGCTTTAGCAAAATAATTCTAAAAAGAGTGGGGGAGAAGGTGTTAAAAATGCAAGTCCCATTTTATTAATTTTTAAATTAAATTTAAGATTTAAAATTATTGCCAAACTGCTATTAGAGTTTTTGAATGTTTACTCTTGACTTTTGTACTTATCTGGCCAAGGACCTTTATTGGTCTGTGTACCACACTTTGTGTGGTAGTACTCCAGAGCCTCTGAAAAATTTCAGATTGCCAAGAATCCATCTATAATTTGAAAAATACTGCTCTACAAATTGAACAGTCACTGATGGTCACTTGGTACCAATACAAATGTGACTACTGCAATTGAGTATTAGTTACAGGTTAGTCAACTGTAATATGCTTAAATTAATTTAAAAATTAATAGAAATGAGAACAAAAGTTTAAAAATTCTTGTGTGGACCTTATGGACTTGGAAAATATTTCTGATAATCCCCAGGGTTCTTGAACCCCAGTTTCAGAAGCGTAAACCTTGATCATTATCTGACATGCTGCTGCTACTTGGCCTTTTCTACGTCTGCGTTTTCCCATTGCAGAATTACCTGGCCAGTTTACTACAAGGGAGTGAAAAATTGGGGCCAAGTATCCAGTCTACCACAGTCTGATTTCTTGGTTACAAATTATTCTTATCCCTCCCATATGCAAAATCTACTTCCTGTCCATCTTGGGAACTCGAAAAGTCTTATCCCATCATATCAGTCTTGAAACCCAATATATATTCCCAGGCATGGACCTATGTACCACTCATCATGCCATGCTGTTTGCACGTTAGTTACTGTCATTTTATCTCTTGAATTTTATATTTTCCTCTTTTTTTAAAATAAACTTTATTTTAGAGCAGTTTTAGTTTCACAGCAAAATTGAGCAGAAAGTACTGAGAGTTCTGTGTACCTCCTGTCCCCACATGTGCACAACCTTCTCTGCTGTCGACATCCCGCTCGACAGTGGTACCTTTGATCACTCGACTGACTTCCCACAAATGCTTGAACCAGAGATTGCTTGACCTGTCCACTGTGTGAAAATCCAAGATGAACACAAAATTAACACAGCAAGACATATTATACCTAACGTTCCAACATTCCAGCTGTTGACCTTTTTAAGCCTTGCTAATTTTTTATTTTTTATTTTTATTTTTTTTTTAAAGATTTTATTTTTTCCTTTTTCTCCCCAAAGCCCCCCAGTACATAGTTGTATATTCTTCGTTGTGGGTCCTTCTAGTTGTAGCATGTGGGACGCTGCCTCAGCGTGGTTTGATGAGCAGTGCCATGTCCGTGCCCAGGATTCGAACCAACGAAACACTGGGCCGCCTGCAGCGGAGCGCACAGACTTAACCACTCAGCCACGGGGCCAGCCCCATAAGCCTTGCTAATTTTAACTGTGAATTTTCTACACTATATTAATCAAACCTGGAACTTCATTAGGGTAGTTATCTGAATGAGTAGTTATTTAAAATTCAAGAAATATCTAGAGTAAAATTTGCAGTCTTTCTCACTAGGGATCGGTGTATTCTAAGCCTGTTTTTACACAGAGACCTCTATTAGAATATTGCTGCTTTTCTTTGTGTTAAAATGGCTTCCAGACCTTTCCTGGATGTGACCGGCTTTCCTTTCATCAGAATTTTGTATCATCCATTTCATTGAACATCTTAAAGCTGGCAGGATAGTAAGGCATTATGAGGCTAAATCTTAGTGAAAGCAGGAACTTAGGTAGGTGGAGAATGGAAGCTACTTTTCCTGGTGTACTTGAACTTTTGTTTTCACAGCCTTGTGGATGGACAGAAGTCAAAGCCAAGGGACTAACCAGAGCAAGACGTCTAATAGATTTTCCCTTATGATCCCAAAGGCATACACTCTTGGGGTGAGAATGAACTAGAAGCAAACCCACCTCACTCTCCCACCCTAAGTTGAGGACTTTAGGGAGAAGTGCCTTTGTTAAGCAGAGCAGAATGGTGAAAAGTCCCTGAGAAGATGTTACCACAAGTTGATTCTTTCATGGATTTGCAAATCAAATTCACCTTTCTTCTAGAGAAGTTCCAAAAAGCAAATGCAAGTCCCTCTGGAAGAAGAAACCTTCAGTGTAGATACTAAATATTTTTTCAGATTGCAGCTTAATATCTCAATTCATGATGTATGAATCAACCATACCAGGCTCTCATTACTTTGAAATTTCTTTCATGTTTCCAAAGACTTTGGCAGATTCTCTTATCTTCATTTGCATTGATTGGCATATGATAGATAATTCTTTTGAATGTATTTCAGTTTCAGCTGTTTGAGGTTATCTCCCATTCTCAAGTTTGTAAAGCACTTGGCTGTTGCTTTGGAAGAAAATAGAAAATTCTGATCACTTCTACAGTAATGAATATTTGCATCATTAATGTCAATTATACCCTGTTGCTCTGTTTTCATGCCTTTCTGTGTACACAATAACTTCATTTTATGGCCTAATCGCAGTATAATTTTTTGAAGACATTATGAACAGCAATTAAACGCAACATGTTATAGTATCAACTGTGCACATAAATCTAGCAGAGACATCAATATGAACACCGATTACCAGTTTTGCATAGGCAATGACAAATATGTCATAACAGTGGCCTCTCTCAGAGCAATTGCAAGATGCATTTTGATTTCAGAGATGCCAAAATGTAAAAGTATATATAGAGAGAATCAAGAATATGATATAAAAAGTGACCTAGCAGTTTCAAAAAAGAAATAGAATACCTCGAAATAGAAAAAAAACCCAATAATGATCATTAAAAACCAATGAATGGGGGCTGGCCCCGTGGCCGAGTGGTTAAGTTCGCGCGCTCCGCTGCAGGCGGCCCAGTGTTTCGTTAGTTCGAATCCTGGGCGCGGACATGGCACTGCTCATCAGACCACGCTGAGGCAGCGTCCCACATGCCACAACTAGAAGAACCCACAACGAAGAATACACACCTATGTACCGGGGGGGCTTTGGGGAGAAAAAGGAAAAAATAAAATCTTTAAAAAAAAAAACAAAACACCAATGAATGGGGTTAATAGGAGTTTAGACAGCTGAAGAGAATTAGAGAATTGGAAGGGAGATCACAAGAAGTCTTTTAGAATACATCCTAGGAAGTCAAAGAGATGGCAAATATGGAAGGAAGGTTAAGAGATAGGAAGGATAGTGTGAAAAGGTTTAATACATGTTGAGGGAAAGAATGAAACAAATGTAATATTCAAGAGATTACAGATGAGAACTTTCCAGGACTGATGCAAGTCCAGTGAATCTCAAGGAAAATAAAACAAATTCCATACCAAGATACATCTGGTGAAACCATAGTGGTTTTGCAGGAAACCAAAGAGAGAAAAATTTCAAAAGCTGCCGGAGAAAAAAAGATTATCTTCAAAGGGATGACAGATTAATAGCTAATTTTTCAGTAATAATGATGGAAGGGAATGGGTAGTAGAAATAAAGCCACTTTCAGGAAAACGAAAACAGTTCAATTTACTGGGAAAATGTAACAATTTGAAATTTGTGTGCAGCTCATAACATAGTCTCAAAATGAATAAAGCAAGCATTGACAGAACTACAGAGAAATGAACATATGCCATAGTAGGTTTTTTTGCTATTAACATGTTTCAGTAGGTTTTTTTAACACATTTTTTCAGTAATTCATAGAATGAACAGACAATCAGTAAAAGTACAGAAGATTTAAAATGATAGGATTAATGTATTTGATGTTAGGAATTTATTTCGAACACAGTGCCCAACATACATTCCTTTCAAGCACACACATTTAAAAAAATGGTAATATAGCAGACCATAAAGCAAATTTCAAATGATTGAAGTAATGCAGTGTGTTTTCTGACAAGAATGTACAGTCACATGTCACTTACCAACAGGGATATGTTCTGAGAAATGCATCATTAGGCGATTGCATCATTGTGCAAACATCATAGATTGCGCTTCGCAAACCTAGATGGCATAGCCTGCTACACCACTAGGCTGTGTGGTACTGATCTCATGGGACCACCGTCATCTATGCAGTCCGCCACTGAAACATCGTTATGCGACATGACTCTAGTTAAGGAAGAAATCAATAGCAAAAAGATTGAAAAAAAGTTTGGAAGCCATGAAATACACTTCCAACTAAACCTTTGATTAAAGAATAAGTAATAAAGGAAAATTAGAATTTTTTTGGAACTGAATGATAAAAGTATTTGCATTTTAGAACTTGGTCGGGGGCAGCTATAGCATTACTTAGGAAAATTTATCGCTTTAAATAAGTACCTTAGAAAAGAAAAAAGGTTAAAATTTAATGAATTAGTCATGTAAGGCAGCCAGCCTTCAAGATCTCCACCTCTTGGTAGTCACACCCTTTTATAGTCCTCTCCTGCATTGTACCAGGGTTCTTCTGTGAGCAATAGAATTTGGCAAAAGTGTTGGTATGTCATTTCTGAAGTTAGAACAGACACTGTTGTTTCCATCTCAGTTACTCCTTTTTTCCTGGGTCATTTGCTCTGGGAGAAGCCAGCCCTATGGAGAGGCCCATGTTATGAAGAACTGACACCTTGCCAACACCATGTGCGTGACGTTGAAAGGGGTTCTTCCAGCCCACTGAGGCTTTGCCGTGACTGCAGCCCTAGCTGACATCTTCATTACAGGCTCATGAGAGACTCTGAGCCAGAACCACCCATCTAAGCTGCTTTTGAATTCTTGACCCTAAAAACCTGTGAGATGGTATTTGTTGTTTGAGCTCCTAAATTTAATTTGTTATACAGGAATAGATTATTAATATATCATCCATTTCAAGAAGATAAGAACAAGATAAACCCAAAGATAATAGAGTGAAGGAAATTATAACTTTTTATGTGAAAATTCTCAGATTTATTATCCTTATTTTTCAGTTGTTGCAGAAAACATACATATATAAGAAGGTTGACATGTATTAAGGAATATGTTTAATATACGTTATTCATTATATAACATCTTGGGATGAATGGCATAAACGTAATCTGTATCTGGATATAATCTTAACATCTGGAAGTGAGATCGAGTGTAAATTTATACCTCTTGTGAAAATCCTTCTAGTGGTCATGGTGGTATTATAAGGAAATTTTAAGGTTTGTTGCAGAATTTACTCATTTATAAAATACTGGATCTATGAAATGATGATCATTAGCTTCTGACGTCACAAAAGAGATAACCAGATATGTGCCTTCTGAAGGACGTATATAACAACACGTGTGTAGTATTTTTTGCCAAAAAGTTGAACCTAAATCTGATAGTCTCTAGATCTACTAATTCGTAGGAAATACAGAGGACTGAGGAACATGTTAAATGGCATAAAGATATGCGGTCATGGAGTCAGCAAAATCCCTGATGTGAGAAATACTACACCACAAATGAGCCAGTGTCTTCAGCAGATAAATTAGGGCAAAAATGGAAGGTAATAGAAACCTTTAGGTTTAAAAGGACTTAAAAGATATGTCAACCAATTGTAATTTATGGACTTTATTTGGGTCCTCATCAAACAGTTAAGAAAGGCATTTATGAAGAAATCAGGAAAATTTGAACACTGATATTAAGGAACTATTAATTTTTTTAGATGTGATAATAGTCATATTTTAAAAGATATCTTTTAGAGATATATATTGAAATATTTGTGGATGAAATGATACGATAGCTGGGTTTGCTTCAAAATAATCCAGTGGAGGATGGGGATATAGGTGAAAGAATGTGGATTATGCATGATTTGATAATTGTTGAAGCTGAGTCATTATGCCATTCTCTCTACTTTTATGTATGTTGGACATTTTGTATAATAAAGTGCTTTTAGAAAGAGCAGAAATTAATAAAATAATGAACTTAACGGAAAGGATCAATCAAATTAAAAGATGCTTCTTTGGTTAATGAAATTGAGTCAGGAAGATAAGGTTTGTGTTTATATATGTTTTGGAAATTTCATCTTGTATCTGCCCCTTCCAATGCCATTTGTAAGGCATGTTTCATCTTAAAGATAACATATTGTTAAAAGCCCTGTTTAATTTTGCTTGACTAATACTTATAAACTTGATTAAGCACAGCCATCTTTTCTTTTTCTTTTCCACCTTTTCAAATCTGTCCTCATCCAAGTGAGCAGTGCTCCTAAGTCCTTGGTTAGGGCCTGCTGACTTCTCCAGTCCTGCCGTCCTGTGTACCTGTGCCGCTGCTTCCTGTTATTTCCACACTGGAACAGTACCAAATATTGTACCTCTTTGAACATATATTGCTATTTTCTATCTGTCTGGAATTCTCCTCTTCCCTCCTCCCTCTGTGTGAATTTCTGCTTATGATCTGTGAAAACTCTTGAGTAACTATTCAGTTACTTCCAACCTTGACAGAGGTTCTGCACCTGCTTCTTTGTATTATTTCAGTACTTTTCACAACTGCTTTCCTTCTCATGCCTTTTTGCATTTATTTGTTTATGCTTTTCTATTGAAGGAAAAGCACTTTGAATACAAGATTGTAGGGTTTTTTTAATTGAGGTATAATTGACATAAGAGTTTTGTTTGATTTTGTATCTATAGAGTCTAGCACTGTCCTTGGTTGATACATGGTTGGTGTGTACTTACTAAATGTTTTTTGAAGTAGCTAGATTCTATCACAAAAACTTGAGGGCTCGCCTGAAAGTCTAATCGCCATTAATAATAGCATTTCTATGGGGGGAATTTATCTTCTTCTGGTAGGATGTTAGAAAATATATTATGAATATACCTGATTTAAGTGAACTTTTAAATGCATCTTATATATAAGTTGGGAGCTGCCCAACATGCTTGAAATATGTATACATATCTAAAAGTTTATAGTTTTAAAATTTGAAGGAATACTACAACTGAAATATCATTGCATGGAGGAAGTAAGGCGTTCTCTCTGTTTTTACCTATAACTCTACCCCTTAAGAACTAGGTAAAATTATATGGATCCCTTAATTCCACTACCTACAAAAGCCTTGCAGCAGGGTAGTGCATGTTATGAGAAGATAAGCCTCCTGTGCTTTTATGAAATTTAAATAATCATGTGTGACTAGTGGCCACTGTATTGGACAGCACATCTCTGTGTTTAGACTTCATACTGTAGTTATGGGGAGCCATTGAAGGTATCTGAGCAGGAGGGAAGAAGAGATGACTAAATTTAAATTGAACAAATCTCATTGGTAGCTGTATGTAGGTGGGTGAAACTGAAGTTAGAAAGACCAGTAGGGAGCTAAATACAGTCCAAATGAAAGGCTGTTTTATGTTAAACAATGGCAGATGAGTGGATGAATATTTGAGTACAAAATAATAAAGTTGACTTTGTAATTATTTTATAATTGTTTATTTTATTACATTGGACCATGAGCAACTTGATAACAGTCTATATGTTAATAATGGTAGCCAACCTGTTTTGAGCATTTGCCTTAGATGTATTATCTCATTTAGTGCTCTTAACAACCCTGTGAGGTAGGAAGTATTATCTTCATTTTATACTTCTGAAGAACAGATCAGAGAGATGAAGTAAATTGCCCAAAGTCACACAGATAGTAAATGCAAAAAGATTTGAGAGGAAAAAGAGTACAATTAAAATCATGTGGCAAGGGGAATCATGAAATATTTAAATATGTTTATGTGTAGCATAGACATTCCTGTTTTGTGGGAGTTTCCTGATTTTGATACATAGTAGGTTATGAAAATACTGTTAATATTTATCAAGCATGTATTACGTGCTGGGCATTGTTCTAAGCCCTTGACAAGTATTAGGTTATTTAATTTTCACAACAATCCTGTAAAGAAAGCTACTGTCATCTTCATCTTTATAGAGGAAGAAACTGATGTGCAAACATAGGATGACTTGTTGAAGAAGGTGGCAGAGCAGGGTTTAGAGTCTAGGTAGTTTGGCCCCAGTGCTCATGTAGTACTTAATACATTTGTGTGCTGTGTGAATAAATAATGTACAAATGGGGAGATAGACCATACTGTGGTGTTTCATATGCCAAACTCTCTTACCCATGAAGGTGACTAAGCTTGCGATTTAGTTAGTGCTGTTTCTGGGTGTGTGGAGCTCTTTCTTTTTATGGCCTTAGGTAGTCAAGTATAGATCTTCTGAAGGTTTTCTCAGGCTGTGTGGAATGGGGCTGTTTTATGTGTTAAATTGTTTATGGCCTTGAGTTTCTGGTCCTGACTAACTTCCTCTTTTCCTCTTTTTGCCCACTAAGCTTCATTTTATTCCTGCTCACAGTTCAAAGACAGTGTAGTGTAGTGGAAAGAGTACAACTCGATTCGGATATCCGTGCATTTAATCGAATACTAGCTGTGTGACTGTGGACAAGTTACATATCCTTAGAACTTCCTTTTTCTAACCTGTAAAACAGGGAAAATGAAACCTTCTCTGGCTAGTTGTAAGGAGTATGTGGGATGATATATATTTTTGAAATGTCTGCTATAGTATTTAGCACATGGCAGGTGCTCAAAAAACTGTAACTGCCTTCTTACTAAATGAAACATTTCCAAATTTAAGTACCACTTCTTTCCTTACTGTTGCTGAGCTTCGTGGAACTCTGTACTTGCCAAACACTTGGTCGCCCTGACCTTTAGACTTTGAACCAGATCCGGAACAGTTCCTAAATAAACATGAGGAGAAATGCTTTAATTCTTATGGCATTATGAGACTGTTCTGTGTCTAACCTTTGCAGAGAGATAATCCTCTGCTTTCTCAAAAAGGAGCGATGATAAAAGAAACTCCACCTGCCTGTGTTTCTGTGGTCCTATCCTGAATGGATAAACCAGTGAATGAATAAGTGAGTGATATGCTAGTTCGAAATGAAAAAAGCAAGTAATGAAACTCTTGAAAATTTCTCACAAGAGGTACTTATTTTGCTGAAATATTTCCTTCTAGTTTCTCAGTGATGATGTAGATAGTGGCAATTTACGATCTGATTTTGAAACAGTATATTAATAGAAAAAACAAATACACAAAGGGTCAGCAGTTTGTGCATATTCTGGGAACATTCTTTTAGGAATTCTGACTTGTAGTGTAATGCTTTTATTTTAGAGATAAATTACTTGAGTTCCCTTTATCAGAGCAGTGCCTAACCAATGATATTTAATGACTAAGTAAGACTCCTGAGTGTGATGCTGAAATTGACTGAAGTAAAGAAGTGTTAAAGAGGGGAAGGAAACCAATTTGAGCATCATTTTTAATGATGCAGTTTATATTTAAACAGACATTTCTGAGGAATCATAGTTTTTTTTATTAAGGTCATAATAGTTTCTAACATTGTGAAATTTCAGTTGTACATTATTATTTGTCGGTCACCATATAAATGTGCTCCTCCACCCCTTGTGCCCACTCCCAACCCCCTTCCCCTCTAGTAACCACTAGACTATTCTTTGTCCGTGTGTTAGTTTATGTTCCACATATGAGTGAAATCATACAGTGTTTGTCTTTCTCTCTCTGGCTTATTTCACATAATATAATACCCTCGAGGTCCAACTATGTTGTTACAAATGGGATGATTTTGTCTTTTTTATGCCTGAGTAGTATTCCATTGTATACATGTACCACATCTTCTTTATCCAATCATCAGTCGGTGGGCGCTTGGGTTGCTTCTGTTTCATGGCTATTGTGAATAATGCTTCAGTGAACATAGGGGTGCATAAGTCTCTTTGAATTGTTGATTTCAAGTTCTTTGGATAAATACCCAGTAGTGGGATGGGTGTGTCATATGGTATTTCTGTTTTTAATTTTTTGAGAAATCTGCATACTGTTTTCCACAGTGGCTGCAACAGTTTGCATTCCCACCAGTAGTGTACAAGGGTTTGCCTTTCTCCACATCCTCTCCAACATTTGTTATTTTCTGTCTTGGTGATTATAGCCATTCTAGCAGGTGTAAGGTGATATCTTAGTGTTGTTTTGATTTGCATTTCCCTGATGATGAGTGTTGTGGAACATCTTTTCATGTGCCTATTGGCCATCTGCATATCTTCTTTGGAAAAATGTCTGTTCATATCCTCTGCCTTTGTGATCGGGTTTTTTTTTCATCTTTGAATTGTGTGAGTTCTTTATATATTTTGGAGATTAACCCCTGGTCAGATATATGATTTGTAAATATTTTCTCCCAGTTGGTGGCTTGTCTTCGTTTTGTTCCTGGTTTCCTTTGCTTTGCAGAAGCTCTTCAGTCTGACGAAGTCCCACTTGTTTATTTTTTTGTTTGTTTCCCTTGTTTGAATAGACATGGTATTCAAAAGATCATTCTAAGACTGCTGTCAGAGAGTGTATTGCTTATATTTTCTTCTAAGAATTTATGGTTTCGAGTCTTGCCTTCAAGTCCTTGATCCATTTTAAGTTGATTTTTGTGTATGATGCAAGATATTGGTCTACTTTCGTTCTTTTGCATGTGGCTGTCCAGTTTTCCCAACACCATTTATTGAAGAAACTTTCCTTTCTCCATTGTATGTTCTTAGCTCCTTTGCTGAAGATTAACTGTCCATAGATGTGTGGTTTTATTTCTGGGCTTTCAATTCTGTTCCAGTGATCTGTGTGTGTTTTTGTACCAGTACCGTGCTGTTTTGATTACTATAGTTTTGTAGTCTATTTTGGAGTCAGGGACTGTGATGCCTCCAGCTTTGTTCTTTTTTCTCAGTATTGCTTTAACTATTTGGGGTCTTTTTTGCCCCATATGAATTTTAAGATTCTTTGTTCTATTTCCATGAAGAAAGTCATTAGGATTCTGATTGGGATTGCGTTGAACCTGTAGATGGCTTTAGGTATATGGACATCTTAACTATTTGTATTCTTCCAGTCGATGTGCATGGAATAGCTTTCCATTTCTTTATGTCATCATTGGTTTCTTTTAGTAAGGCCTTACAGTTTTCATTGTATAGGTCTTTCACCTCCTTGGTTAAATTTATTCCTAGATATTTTATTCTTTTTGTTAGGATTGTAAATGGGATTGTATTCTTGAGTTCTCTTTCTATTAGTTTGGTATTAGAGTATAGAAATGCAACTGATTTTTGTAAGTTGATTTTGTACCCTGCAACTTTGCTGTAGTTGTTGATTATTTCTAATAGTTTTCCAGTGGATTCTTTAGGGTTTTCTATATATAAAATTATGTTGAGTAAGAGTGGCAAAAGTGGGCACCCTTGTCTTGTTCTTGTTCTCAGAAGGATGGGTTTCAGTTTTTCCCTCTTGAGTATGATGTTGTCTGTGGGTTTGTCATATATGGCCTTTATTATGTTGAGGTACTTTCCTTCTATACCCATCGTATTAAGAGTTTTTATCATAAATAGATGTCGAATCCTGTTAAATGCTTTCTCTGCATCTATTGAGATGATCGTGTGATTTTATTTCTCATTTTGTTAATGTGGCCTATCGCATATATTGATTTGTGGATGTTGACCCATCCCTGTGTCCCTGGTATCAATCCCACTTGTTCATGGTGTATGATCTTTTTAATGTATTGCTGTATTTGGCTTGCCAATATTTTGTTGAGGATATTTCCATGTATGTTCATCAGCAATATTGGCCTGTAATTTTCCTTCTTTATGTTCTCCTTGTCTGGCTTTGGTGTCAGGATGATATTGGCCTTGTAGAATGTGTTAGGAAGTGCTCCATCTTCCTCAATATTTTGGAATAGTTTGAGAAGGATAGGTATTAAATCTTCTTTGAATGTTTGGTAGAATTCTCCAGAGAAGGCATCTGGTCCTAGACTTATTTTTTGGGAGGTTTTTAATTACTCCTTCAATCTCTTTCCTTGTGATTGGTCTATTCAGATTCTCTATTTCTTCTTGATTCAGTTTTGGGAGGTTGTATGATTCTAGGAATTTATCCATCTCTTCTAGATTGTCTAATTATTTGGCATATAGTTTTTCATAATATTCTCTTGTAATCCTTTGTATTTCTGTGGTATCCATTGTAATTTCTCCTGTTCCATTTCTGATTTTATTTATCTGAGTCTTCTCTCTTTTTTTCTTAGTGAGTCTGGCTAAGGGTTCATCAATTTTGTTTATCTTCTCAAAGAACCAGTTCTTTGTTTTGTTGATCCTTTCTTCTTTTTTTAATTTCAATTTCATTTATTTCTGCTCTAATTTTTATTATTTTCTGCTGACTTTGGGCTTTGTTCTCTTTTTAGTTCTGTTGGGTGTAGTTTAAGATTGCTTATTTCAGATTTTTCTTGTTTGTTAAGGTGGGTCTATTGCTATGAATTTCCCTCTTAGGACCACTTTTACTGCATCCCATATAAGTTGGTGTCATGTATTTTCCTTCTCATTTATCCCCAGATGTTTTTTGATTTCTCCTTAATTCTTCAGTGATCCATTGGCTGTTTAGTAGTGTGCTGTTTAGTCTCCACATGTTTGTCACTTTCCCAGCTTTTTTCCTGTGGTTGAGTTCTAGTTTCATAGCGTTATGGTTAGAAAAGGTGCTTGATATGATTTCAATCTTCTTAAATTTACTTAGGCTTGCCTTGTTTCCAAACATATCATCTATATCTGAGAATGTTCCCTGTGCACTTGAGAAGAAGGTGTATTCTGCTCCTTTTGGATGGAATGTTCTATATATACTTATTAAGTCCATCTGGTCTGGTTTTTCTTTTAAGTCCACTATTTCCTTGTGGACTTTCTGTCTGGATGTTCTGTCCATTGATGTAAGTGTGGTGTTAAGGTCCCCTGCTAATATTGTGTTGTTGTTAATATCTCCTTTTAGTTTGTTAATAATTGTTTTATGTACTTTGGTGGTCCTCTCTTGGGACAGAAGGGTTATGTCTTCTTGGTGGTATGTCCCTTTGATCATTATATACTGTCCCTCTTTGACTGTCATTACCTGTTTTGTCTTGAAGTCTACTTTGATATAAGTAAGGCAACACCTGCTTTCTTTTGTTTGCCATTAGCTTGGAGTATTGTCTTCTATCCCTTCACTTTAAGCCTGTGTTTTTCTTTAGAGCTGAGATGTGTTTTGTGGAGGTAGTATATTGTTGGGTCTTGTTTTTTAATCCATCCAGCCACTCTGTGTCTTTTGATTGGAGAATTCAATCTATTTACCTTTAGAGTGATTATTGATATATGAGGGCTTAATGCTGCCATTGTATTGCTCATTTTCTGGTTCTTCTCCATTTCTCTTGTTTCTTGTCCCGTGTATTTTGGACTACCAATTCAGTTTGGAGTTCTCTATGCTGGTTTTGTTAGTTTTCTCTTTATCTGTCATTTGTGTCTCTGTTCTGGTTATTTGTTTAGTGAGTACCATGAGGTTTGTATAAAACATCTGGTAGATGAGATAGTCCATTTCCTGATAGGCTCTTATTTCCTTAGAGTAAGCCGATGTCATCCTCTTCCCCTTCTAAGTTATTATTGTCAAAACTTATTCCATCTTGTGAGCTTTTGGTAAAATGAGAGGATAATATGTTTTTTTGATGTGTTCCTTTGCTTTATCTTTAATGTTATAATTAAGTGTTTGCTAATCTGTTCTTATTGAGAGCTGCAATTTTCTAATTTTTTATACCTATTTATCTCCTTGCTCAAGGTGATTGAAACCCTTCCTTTTTTTCCCCCACGTATAGGGGCCTTCTTGATCATTTATTCTGTGAGAGGGGGGATTCTCATGGCAAAGAACTCTCTTAGTTTTTGTTTATCGGGGAACATTTTTATTTCTCCCTCATATCTGAAAGATGTTTTTGCTGGATAAGAGTATTCTTGGCTGAAAGTTTTTGTCTTTCAGAATTTTGAATATATCATTCCACTCTCTCCTAGCTTGTAAGGTTTCTGCTGAGAAATCCACTGAAAGCCTGATGGGGTTCTCTTGAAAGTTATTTTCTTCTGCCTTGCTGCCCTTAGTATTTTTTGTTTGTCATAGACTTTTGCCAGCTTTTCTACTATATGCCTTGGAGAAGGTCTTTTTACATTGATATAATTAGGAGATCTGTTATCTTCTTTCACTTTTATTTCCAGCTACCTTCCCAGGTTTGGGAAGTTCTCAGCTATTATTTCTTTGAACAAGCTCTCTGCTCCTTTCTCCTTCTCTTCTCCCTCTGGAATACCTATAATCCTTATGTTGCATTTCCTAATTGAGTCAGATATTTCTTGGAGAATTTCACCATGTCTTTTTAGTCTTAGTTCTCTCTCCTCCTCCATCTGAAGCATTTCTGTATTTCTGTCTTCCAGACTGCTCATTCTCTCCTCCATAATATCAGCTCTGTTATTCAGAGAGTCCAGATTTTTCTTTATCTTATTGATTGTATTTTTCATCTCTAACATTTCTGATTGGTTTTCCTTCATAGTTTTAATCTCTTGTGAAGAAGTTCCTGATTTCATTGTGAAGAAGTTCCTGATTTCCTTGAACTGTCTTATCTGTATATTCTGGTAACCTGTTGAGATTTTTTATGATAGCTATTTTGAATTGTCTGTCATTTAGATTATAAATTTCTCTGCCTTCAGGATTGATTTCTGGGTGCTTGTCATTTTTCTTCTAGTCTGGAGGATTCATATATTTTTTCATACTGTTTGATGGTGTAATTTATGTGTCCACATCATTATAGTATCTGGTTGCAGCTGCCGCCTGCCACCACTGGTTGGGGGTCTAGAGGTGTGTATGCTGAGCCCACCGTCATCCCGGCTTGCTCACTCACAGCTGCTGCTTTTCTATCGTATGCATGCATGCTCTGGCCAACTGACTGAGCTGGAGTCCTGGGTGGGAGAAGGGGCACTTTTCTTTCACCTGTGCTATCCTGGGGGTGTTCTTGCTTTGCCCTTGCTATCTCCTCTTCTGGGGTGCTTGCTTGATGAAGACACCCCCACAATAGCTTAGCCATCTCTGTGTAGTGTTCCTGTGGGCTGTGAGGGAACTTGGAGAACAGAGGTGTTCCTGCAGAGGGCCGCCCCTCCCCTCTCCTCTCAGAACTGCCCTTGGTCCCACCCCCAGGGTCTCCTCTGTTCAGAGGGTGGTGGGGGAGATCCTCTTACCTCTTTCTACTTCCCCAGTGGGTCCAGCACCTCTGCCCTCAGACATATGACTGTGTGGGTCTCTCAGACATCTTTTGTGTTGTGTGAATTCCCTCTGTTGGTATATGAATGTCCTTTTCATTGTATCTTAGTAGGGAGAGTCTAAGGGAAGAGCTTGCTCCACCATGATGCTGATGTCACTCAAAGAATCATAGTATTTTTCAAGTCTGCTTTGAGGTGTAATTTATAGACCATAAAATGCACAGAATTTAAGTATCAAATTTGATGAGTTTAAGACCAAGCCAACATTTATGTAACTATTGCCCTAATCAAAAAATAGAAAATTTCTATCACCTGGGAAAGTTCCCTTTGTGCCCGTTTGTAGTCAGTCCTCCTAAAGACAGCCATTGATCTAATTTCTGTCGTCATAGCCTGCTCTAGAACTTTGTAGAAATGAAATCATACAGTGTATATGCTTTAGTGCCTGACATCATTTGATCAACATGTTTTCGATATTTCTGTTTGTTGTTGTATCAATAGTTCATTGTTATTGTAGAATGGCATTCCATTGTGTGCATATACCACAATTTGTTTATCACTTAACCTGTTGGGGAAGTTTGGGTTGTTTCCAGCTTTTGGCTGTCAAAAATAAGTGTTCTATGAACACTTTTTTACAAGTGTTTTTGTGGATATATCTTTCACTTCTTTCAAGAGGAATGGCTCAGCCATGTGGTAAATCTATGTTTAACTTTAAAGGAAACTGCCAAATTGTTTTCCAAGTGATTATACCATTTCATACTCCCACCAGAAATGTGAATTCCAGTTACTGCACATCTTTACCAACACTTGGTATAGTCAGTCTTTTTAATTTTAGCCATTCTAGTGAGTGTGTATGGTATTCCATTTGAGTTTAGTTTTCATTTCCCTGGATAACCAATGATGTTGAGCATACTTTTGTATGCTGTTTGGCCATTCGTATGTCCCCTTTTTTGAAGTGTGTGACCCTTTTCCCTATTTTTCAATTGAGTTGTTATACTTTTGGTGTTGATTTATCGGAATTCTTTATACCTTCTTGGTACAAGTCCTTTGTCAGATGTATGTACTAAGAATATTTTCAGTTTGTATATGGCTTCCCTTTTCATTTCCTTTTTAATTTTTTAATTATTTTTTTAATTATGGTAAAATATACATAACATTTACGATTTTAACTATTTTTCTTCACACATCATTTTACTGATTTCGTTTACTTGTCTGTGTTTCCTTTTAGCTCATTGAGCATTTTTAAGACAGCCATTTTAAATTCCTTGTCATTTAATTCAAAGATGTTTGTGTTTTTAGGGTCAGTTTCTGGAGATCACTTTAACCATATTTAGGTATACGGTTCAGTGACATTAACAAACTCAGATTCCTTTGCAAACATTACTCTGACATTCCATGTGTACTTAAGACAAATGTGTCTTTTGTTGTTGGTACACTTTCATTTTCTTAATGGTGTCTTTTGGTGAGTAGATGTTTTCATTTTGATTAAGACCAATTATTAATTTTTCTTTCTGTGGCTTGTGATTTTTGTGTCCTAGCTAAGAAATCTTTACCCCAAGGTTGCAAAAGTTCTCCCATATTTTCTTTTAGAAGATTTTACTTTTATTGTTTAGGTTAATGATCCATCTCTGATTTGAGTTTATTTGTGCATTTTCTATTTCTTTTTTTTTTTAAGATTTAAAAAATTTTTTCCGTTTTCTCCCCAAAGCCCATGGTACATAGTTGTATAATTTTAGTTGGGTCCTTCTAATTGTGGCATGTGGGACACCGCTTCAGCATGACCTGACGAGCAGTGCCATGTCTGCTCACAGGATCCGAACCAGTGAAGCCCTGGGTCACCAAAGCAGAGCATGTGAACTCAACCACTCAGCCGTGGGACCAGCCCCTCTATTTCTTATTAATTCATTGAACAAATATTTATTGACTACCTGGTCAGTGCTGGGCACCGTTTTAGGCACTTGGTATCCAGTTGTAAACAAAAAGAAATCAGTCATGGTGGGCCATTATATAGGCCCTGCACCTGTAAAGCCTATATTCTAGGGGAAATGACAGAAAATAAATTCATAAATAAGCAAATTTATAGAGTAGTTAGAAGGTGAGAAAGAAACATGAGGTGAGGCAACCAAATTGAGTAAGGTAACAGTTTGTAAGGTTTGCAGTTTTAAGATAGGGTGGTAAAATTATGCTTCATTGAGAATATATCATTTAAAGAATAACTTGAAGAAGGTGAGGGAGATAGCCAGCTATCTGGGGGAAGAATGTTCTGGGTAGAGAAAACAGCCATTGCAGAGGCCTTAAGGTGGGAGCATGGCTGGCATGTCCCAGTAGCAGCCAGAAGCCAGTGTAGTACAGGGTAAGAGTAGATAACATCACAGAGATAGGGAAAGGCAGATTGTTTAGAATCTTATAGGACATTGTTAAAACTGTAGCTCTTTGTGTGAGTGATATAGGAAGCCATTTAAGGGCACACTTTACTTAATACACATTTTAAAACAACATATATGTCTTTCTGAATATCAATTAGAGATTTCACATTGTTGCTTCTTTAGATTTACCAATTCATATCTGCTTAATAGGTGTGAAAGCATTTTTTTTTTGACAGGTATACTTAATATTATAATGGTTTTCTTATTTCAGAAAGATCCAGATTACCTGAAGCTGTGGTTGGACAATTTTGTTTCTAGCTATGAACAGTTCTTAGATGTTGACTTTGAAAAGCTGCCTACCAGGTATGTAGAAACACTTAATTTCTTACCCTTGGGTAAGTTTGCTAATTTTTGGCCAAAGATGTCACTGATGGCATATTACAAGGATGGCAGTTGTGTGACACACATGATACTCCTGTGTGACCCTGCTCTCATGGCAGACATTGCTAATTGATCACTCTTTCTTGCTGATACTAGACTTGGCTTCTAGAAGCCTCTTTGCTTTGGTGAGGCACTGGCAACTGGATGTCTTGCAATTTGCTTCAATTTTGACACTACACAAAGTTAGTGCCAGATCTCACAAGTTAAGGGCAAAGTCCTCCACAGGATTGCCCTCACTTCAGACACCATTTGCAAGTCTTGGGAGCCACCCACACTTCTGACCAACTGGCTATTAATTTGGGAGTTCTCACCACTCCTTCAGGTTCAATAATTTGCTAGAGTGTCTTGTAAAACTCACTGAAAATGCTATACTCATGATTATGGTTTTATTATATGGCATACATGTAGGACAGGGCCTGGAAGACTTCCAGGCTCTCTTTATGGAGTCAGGATGTGTTGCCCTCCCTGAATATCAATGTGTTCAAGTAAGGAAGCTCTTTGAGCTTTGGGTGTCCAGAGTTTTACTGGGTCTAATTACTTCATTGACCATGTGATTGAACTCAGTCTCCAGCTCCTCTCCCCTCCCAGAAAGTTGGGGGATGGGTCTGTCAGATGCGGCCAGTCCCTCTCTTGAAAGTATTTAAGGGCCCATCGTGAATCACTTCATTTGCCTAAAATTTCTTTGTTATACTACAGGGATGCAAATTGAAACTTAATTCTATTCCTGGCCTTAGAGTAGGGTCTTAGAAAACATCTTGGAGGAGGTGAAGTATTCAGAGTTTTAAAAATTAGATTTGAAAATCATAAAATGAGGGAAAAATTCAAATCTCATGGAAAAGTACAAGTGAAAGTACAAACCTTTTCTCCCATTCCTCTGCCCACCACCATTTCCCACTCTCAGAGTTCTCCCAGGCCCACTTCCCAGATAAATTTTTACTGTATTTTGAGCCATCTTGAAGACCTAGTAGTTCTTAGGTGAGAGAGGTTAGGTTGGCTGGGATAAAAAGCTGGAGAAATGAGGAGACGCTTTTAGCCGCAAAATCAACTCTATTTAGAGAGGTGTGTCGAGAGGGGCGAGAAGAAATGGGTGGTGGTTGATGATGAGAAAGAGTATCTGGAGAGTTAAAAATCTTCGAGGAGGACTGTCTGCCGTTCCGGCTGGAGGTAGGCAGTCGGAGGATAGGCGCAGGTGAGTTAGATCTGGAGAATGAAATAGGAGCCAGATCAGGAAATGCCATGCATGCTGATGGGCTTTGATATTTCTTAAGCAAGATACAAGGCTTTACTGAAAAATTTTCTGCGTAAGGGTGTCACGATCAAGTTTGTGTTTTAAGTCACTTTGGTGTGACATTGTAGAGGTTGCATTGGAAGGGGTTGAGACTGAAGGCAAGAAGCCCAGTTTAAGAGGTAATGTAATAATTCAGGGAAAAAATCATTAGAGCTTTGGAAGAAGGTATTGAATTTACAAAAGGATGTGGTTATGCTCAGAAAGCACTAGTGCTTTGTTATTTATAAATATGTTTCAGAGTACTTCCTCATTAGATTATTTGTAACAGATTTATAAAGGTTGAAAATCAGTATTAAATCTTGACCTCAAAATAAGATTACCACGGATTATTGATTTCTACTCATAAAAGAGTAAATTTTCGTAGTTTGTGCTTAGAAGTGCTTTATTTTAATAATTTATGGCTCACTTTAAGTCTTGAGCCTAAGGGTTTTATGGAGTCAGGATTTGGGCCTTTGAATGCTTGGGATTTCCTAAGATGCACTTGTTATCATCCGCACCTTGTAAATAACTCCTTTCTTGGGAGGTCATTTCTGAAAACATTTGTAGACTTATATTGCCACTATATTTAAAGTAAAATGAAGAATGAATGAAAGAGCAGTTCTTTATTGTGATTTAGTTGGTTTATTTCAAATTGTATTTCATATCTTTGTCAGAAAACTGAACCATGAATTTAGATTTTAGTAGTAGAAAACTTTAAATTTTTCACGTGAATGCTGTGTGCAAGCTGTATAAAACTAGTCTAGACACCTTAAACATAAGAAAGTCAAATTATCCTCATTTAGAGTAAACTGACTGTATAGAATTTCCAAGTTAGAGAATTCATAACAAGAATTGCTTTTACCAAAATTTAAAGCCTTGCAATTTAGGCTAGACTTCTTCCTTTGTTCGAGGGAGACAACAGTTGACAGCTGTTTACAGTAGACATTCAATACCCAAACAGAGGAGTGGGATGGATTTCTGGAGTTTGGGGAATTTCAGCAAAATGAGCTGAGAATTTTGGGTGGTAAAAGTCCTAGAGGTGGGAAAATGCTTCTAAATTCTTAAATCCTCATCACATTAGGAACATGGCCAAAAATTTCAACTTTGTCTGTACATCATGTCCTAACCAAGTCCCAGTTTTATAATGAGAATTAACAAAAAGAAAAAAATGTAGATTTCATTTTTAGAAGCTGATTTTTTTTCTGTCTAGTAAAATCAAAATCATTTTTAAATAGGGCCAGCCCTGGTGGCCTAATGGTTAAGGTTTGGTGCACTTTGCTTTGGCAGCCTGGGTTCAGTTCCTGGGCGCAGAACCACACCACTCATCTGTCAGTAGCCGTGCTGTGGTGGCGGCTCACATAGAAGAACTAGAAGGACTTACAATTAGAATATATAACTAAGTACTGGGGCTTTGGGGAGGGAAAAAAGAGAGGAAGATTGGCAACAGTTGTTAGCTCAGGGCAAATCTTTGCCAGCAAAAAAAAGAAGTGCAAATAGAGAATGGGACAACTGAGGACAAAAGGAACTACTCCTTTAAGTAACTAGCATTTAATATTGGGAAAGCTACTGTTTTCTTTCTTGTTGCCTTATGTTTTTGGAAAAGTAAGGGGAATAGTTTTAGCTTAGTCTTGAAAATCAGTTGTATTTAAGTCTATTTTGAGTTACTCTGTTTTTTCTAATCACCTCTTTTTAGCTCTTCAGCAGGAAAAAAATTATATATAAAAATGAGAATTTTTCTGGTACCATCTGTAAATAAGAGAGAATGAAAGAATCCAAAGCTGCAAGTGAAATGATGCCCACACTAAAATGAAATATGTATTTTTGTAACATGGCTATAGAATTTGGCAGTCTTGGTAATGTGCTTTGTGCTTCATTGTCTGTGTAATTTAATTAAAACCAGGTGTTTATTTTATAAAACACTCAATTTATGTTGAAGGGTGGTTCAGAAAGAGTCTCATAATATTTATCATATGTATTTATGTGACTACTCATGCTTCAAATTTTTCCATCCACAGTGAGTGAAACAGCCTTTTAGTCAGTGTAAAAATAGCAATAATACTTCATATTATCTGAAGAAGAGAGTATTATAAAGTATAATTGTCATTTAATCATAGGAGCTCTTCAGGGTGTTCCTCTGTGATTTGGGCATTTTTCTTAATAAAGATAAGGGAAATGAATATATAGTGGCTTATGAAGAGACTTTAGGCTTTAGTGATAGTATGTTTAAAACATATCACATTTTAGAGTTCTTTACGCATTTCAGTGATGAAAATGCACATCGACTTTCTTGCTTCTGAGCCCTGTGAAATAGGGCGGATGATATTACAATTTTATAGGTTAGGGAATTTCAGAGAATCAGTGAAGTGCTTCTTGTTACAGAGATGGAACTTACCATGAAGCTCTTCTAACTTTGAATCTCGGGGGTTTTTATTGTGAGAGACATACAAGAAGAGCCAGTCACTGCTGGTGTTGGCTTTTGCCCTTAAAGAACCATGTAGCTGGGGACGGCCCTGTGGCGTAGTCATTAAGTTTGCGCCCTCTGCTTTGGCACCCTGGGGTTTGGCAGATTTGGATCCTGGGCACAAAGCTACACACCACTCATCAAGCCATGCTGGGCCGCATCCCACATAGAAAACAGAGGAACTTTGACACAGATGTTAGCTCAGGGCCAATGTTCCTCACCAAAAAAAAAAGAACCATGTAGTCTTCTTACAGAGAAACCAGTTGTCACAAAATATTGATATATTCCTTTAAAAAAATCTTCTAGTGATACTCGTGCTTGCGGCTCTACATTCACCTCTTTATCTTTCTCCTTTCCTTTTGCTGGTTGTCTTCTCCCCCTTCCGATCACATGGTTTAGGGAGCCTATAGGTAGGTGAATATAGTTTATTTAGTAAAGCAGTTGACGGATATTAAACTAGTTATAGACCATTTTTATTTGCTAGTTATTTCTTTTAGAAATGGTATACACACATGTATATATTGTATTTCTAAGTAGAAAGTGAACTAATTTATATTCTAAATATTTTCTTTAAAAATGACACAGTTGACGATAAATAGCCTCTCTCTCTCTCTTCAGTAAGCCTCCTCTGAAGTAGACTAAGCACTCTGCTCTAATAATCTTCTAAAATGTCACTAATAATCTGATGGTGCCTTGCAGAGCAGAAGGCACAAAGTATCTGGAATAAAAGAGCTTCTTTAGGATTTGAGCTGAAAATGCAATTTCTTTAAAGTGCCAACGATTTTCTTCCTGTATTTAAACACCCTTCTTATTTTGTTCCCTTTGTATTGTAGGGTAGATGATGTGCCTCCAGGAATATCGCTGCTTCCTGATAATATTCTGCAGGTTCTGAGGATCCAGCTTCTGCAGTGTGTTCAGAAAATGGCAGATGGGTTAGAAGAACAACAACAAGCCTTGTCAATTTTGCTTGTCAAGTTCTTCATTATTCTTTGCAGGTATCTGTTACAAATTAAACTAGTTATCTGTTTTAGAAAATTATTACCAAAACAATAATGCATTTATTGATTATTAATGGTGTTTGTTGTTCTTATGAAGCTTTAAAGAATGAGTGTGCCTTTTGCAATAGGCTTGTGATTTATCATTATATTGGAAAGCCTTTTAGTTACTATATATAGTTATAGAGAGATTCGGCCAAGATAAGGAAAAAAAATTGTTTTAGAGTAAAGACAATGACAGGAGTTTTTTGTTGTTTTTTGTTTTTTTGTTTTTCGGTTATTTCGTTGAGGTCATAATAGTTTATAACATTGTATAATTTGGGGTATACATTATTGTGTATCAATTTCTATATGGACTTCATTGTGCTCACCACCAGTAGTCTAATTTTCGTCTGTCACTACGTATGTACCCCTTTACTCCTTTCACCCACACGCAAGCCCCTTCCCCTCTAGTAACCACTAATCTGTTCTCTTTATCTGTGTATTTGTTTATCTTCCACATGTGAGTGAAATCATTTAATATTTGTCTTTCTCTGTCTGGCTTATTTCGCTTAACATCATACCCTCAAGGACCATCCATGTTGTTGCAAATGGGACGATTTTGTCTTCTATTATGGCTGAGTAGTAGTCCATTATATATACCACATCTTTATCCCGTCATCAGTCAGTGAGCACTTGGGTTGCTTCTATTTCATGGCTATTGTGAATAGTGCTGCAGTGAACATAGGGGTGCATAAGTCTCTTTGAATTGTTGATTTCAAGTTCTTTAGATAAATACCCAGTAGTGGGATAGGTGTGTCATATGGTATTTCTATTTTTAATTTTTTGAGAAATCTCCATACTGTTTTCCATAGTGGCTGCACCAGTTTACAGTCCCACCAGCAGTGTGTGAAGGTTCCCTTTTTTCCACATCCTCTCCAACATTTGTTGTTTTTTGTCTTGGTGATTACAGCCATTCTGACGGTGTAAGGTGATAGCTCATTGTAGTTTTGATTTGCATTTCCCTGATGATTAGTGATGTGGAACATCTTTTCATGTGCCCATTGGCTGTCTGTATGTCTTCTTTGGAAAAATGTCTGTTTATATCCTCTGCCCATTTTTTGATTGGGTTGTTTGGTTTTTTTGTTGTTGACTCGTGTGAATTCTTTATATATTTTTGAGATTAACCGCTTGTTTGATATGTAATTTGCAAATATTTCTCCCATTTGGTGGGTTGTCTTTTCATTCTGTTCCTGGCTTCCTTTGCCTTGCAGAAGCTCTTTAGTCTGATGAAGTCCCAGTTGTTAATTTTTTCTTCAGTTTTGCCTTGCCCAGGTAGACTTGGTATTCAAAAAAATGCTGCTAAGCCCAATGTCAAATAGCGTAGTGCCTATATTTTCTTCTAGGAGTGTATGGTTTCAGGTCTTACATTCAAGTCTTTGATCCATTTTGAGTTAATTTTCATGTAGGGTGCAAGCTATTGGTCTGCTTTCATTCTTTTGCATGTGGCTGTCCAGTTTTCCCAACACTGTTTATTAAGAGACTTTCCTTTCTCCATTGTATGTTCTTAGCTTCTTTGTCAAAGATTAACTGTCCACAGGTGTGTGGTTTTATTTCTGGGCTTTCAATTCTGTTCCTTTGATCTGTGTGTCTGTTTTTGTGCCGGTACCATGCTGTTTTGATTATTATAGCTTTGTAGTATATTTTGAAGGTAGGGATTCTGATGCCTCTGGCTTTGTTCTTTTTTCTCAGGATTGTTTTGGCTGTTCGAGGTCTTTTGTTGCCCCATATGAATTTTAGGATTCTTTGTTCTATTTCCTTGAAGAATGTCATTGGGATTCTGATTGGGATTGCATTGAATCTGTATATTGTTTTAGGTAGTATGGACACTTTAACTATGTTTTTTTTTCCAACACGTGAGTGTAGAATCTTTCCATTTCTTTATGTCTTCTTCAGTTTCTCTCAATGTCTTATAGTTTTCAGTGTATAGGTCTTTCACCTCTTTGGTTAAGTTTATTCCTAGATATTTTATTCTTTTGGTTGTCAGGAGTTTTTACCTAACCAAGAATTTATTGCACTGGTATTTTCTGTATGGTTCTCACCTGTAAACGTATGTACATTTTTACTACTGTGCTTTATCATTTGTGAAATGTATTTTTCTGATCTTTCATTTTATAATTTTACCAAAGAAAGTATAATTATTCTACAGCTTATATTTTCCAAGTTTATAGATGATTACATCTGTGGTACTTAAATTTTGGTGTGCATCAGTATCAACTGGGAAGCTTAATAGAGATACAGAGCTTGAGCCTTACTTACGGAAGTTAAGATTCCAAAGAGCTCATGCATTTTGATTTTTCACAAATTTCACATTTATCTACATAAGAACCATTCGGTTAGGGGCATCGTGTGTCTCGTAAAATCTATCTTCTTTCTGGAAGCCATTCCCATAATACATACTGTTCGTTTTACAAATACTTTTATAATTAATTAGTAGACAAATAGGGACTTAATATACTCATTTACCTTTCACTTACTTTCTCTTTGCATTTGATTGCAGGAATCTTGGAAGGATTGAGCAATAATTGCTAAAACGTTTCTCCACATTTTGGGCTCTCCCAGAACCTTAGTCACATTTCTGATTTTATGCTCTTTCTCAACCTTAAAATTTAGAACAATAATATAAGGATTATAAGAGTTGAAGGAAAAGGGTTTACTGAGGTGGTAAGACATGAGTTTTCCTCTATAATGGTTGATTTGGTAGATTTTCTTCTGTTAACTACCTAGTACAATTTTACTGAAATCAGAAATTATATAGACAAGTAATTGTTTTAAGTCCAATATATTTAGCTCAACAATAGAGGGAAGCACTGGAATGTTCAACACTTTTTTTTAAGTAGGAGATAATCTCTGATGATAAATTTAATGTTCAATAGCTACCAATCACAGAACATGTTTCTATTTCCAGGGACTTTACTTTTTTTTTTTTAAGTTCCTTTTCAAAAATTTTAACACATTTTATGTTTTATGGCAGTTTGGTTTTACGTAAGAATTTTGGAAAAAGTATAGTTCCCACATGTTCCTTCTCGTCCCTCCACATTTCCCCCATTAACATCTTTCGTTAGGGTGGTTCATTTGTTAGAACTGATGAACTAGTGTTGATATGGTAGCTAAAGTCCATAGTGTACAGTAGAGTGCACTGTTTGTGTTGGACAGTTCTTTGGGTTTTGACAAATGCATACTGTCGTGTATCAACCATTACAGCATCCTACAGAATAGCTTCCCCACCCTAAAAATACCCTGTGCTCTATCTGTTCATTTCTCCCACCTCATGCCCCAACCTCTGGCAACCACTGATTTTTTTATTATGTCTATAATTTTGCTTTTTCTAGAATCTCATAGATGTGAAATCGCACAGTATGTACTGTTTTCAGACTGACTTCTTTCACTTGGCAATATACTTTTAAGGTTCTTCCACATCTTTTTGTGGCTTGATAGTGCATTTCTTTTTATCACTGAATAATAATACTCAATTTGTGGGTGTACTACAGTTTGTTTATTCGTTCACCCAATTAAGGACATCTTGGTTACTTCCAGCTTTTGGCAGTTGTCAATATGGCTGCTATAAACATTTGTGTGCAGATTTTTATGTGGGCATAAGTTTTCAACTTATTTGGGTAAACACCTAGGAGCATAATTGCTGGATCATATGGTAAGCCTGTGTCAGAAAGTGCCAAATTGTCTTCCAAAGTTGGCCGTACCATTTTGCATTCCCACCAGTAGTGAATGAGAGTTCCTCACTGGTATCTGGTGAGGTCATTGCTTTAGATTTTAGTCATTCTAATAGATGTGTAGTACTATCTCATTTTAATTTGCAGTTCCATAATGACATATGGTGTTCATTATCCTTTCATATGGTTATTTGCCATTGATATGTTCTTTGGGGAAGTATCTAGATTCTTTGCCATTTGTTAATTGGGTTGTTTTCTTATTGTTGAGTTCAAAGAGATCTTTGAATATTTTGAGATGCAATTCCTGTATCAGTTATGTGTTTTGCAAATATTTTCTTGTAGTTTGTGGCTTGTCTTTTCATTCTCTTACCGTGACTTTTGCAGAGCAGAAGTTTTTAATTTTAGAAGTCCAACTTTTCAATTTTTTTCTTTCATGGAGCACGCTTTTGGTTTTGTATCTAAAAAGCCATCAGCAAACCCAAAGTCAGTTGATTTTTGCCTACATTATCTTCTAGAAGTTTTAGGTTCCATCCCATCCCTTATAATATTGCTGTCATTCGCTTCGCTTATCCATAAGCTATAATCACCCAAAATATTGTTACTATTATTGTTTTGAACAAACTCTTATGTTAGATCTAATTAGAATAAGAAAAATAAAAGATTGCATTTTGCCTTTACCTATTCCTTTCTCTGTGGTTTCTGATGACTCTAAGAAGAGTTACTGATTTTTGGTTTGTTCAGGTTTTCACTTGTAAGGATGGAAATGATGATTCCCAAGCTCTTTACATTGTTGGACTGGAAACTGGAAGTCACATTTATTTTTTATGAAAATCTAAAGTTAAGGGTTTTAAAAAAGAGAGAAATAGTTTTGTAGAAATATAGACAGGGCTGGAGCCATAGTCTATCAAAAGTGACAGTTTTAATGTTTTGCCAGTTCATGGATTACATTGTATCACTATAAACATGTATTTGACATTTTCATGTAATCTGCACCGTATTACTCCCCTCCCTATGCATTTGAGAAGCATAGCTATGAGGAATGCTTAAGTTATATGTAAGGTATTTCCTTGTTAAATATATAAAAATCCTGCCCTTTGAAGTACTCTAATGAAACCAAATAACCTCTGACTAATCAATTTAACTATATTTTTAAATAATTCACATAACATACAATGTACCCATTTAAAGTATATCATTCAATGATTTTTAATAAATTTGAAGAATCATGCAATGATTACTACAGTTAATTTTAGAACATTTTCATCACCACATAAAGAAACCCTGTACTGATTAGCAGTCAGTCCTCATTGACCCTACCCCCAACCCCTGGCAACCTCCAGTCTACTTTCTATTTTGGAAATTTCATAGAAATGAAATCATACACTCATGTGGTCCTTTGTGACTTGCTCCTTTCACTTTACTTAATGTTTTCCAGGTTCATCTATGTTGTAGAATGTATTAATACTTTATTCCTTTTTATGGCTAAATAATATTCCATTGTATGGATATACCATGTTTTTTGTTTTCGTTTTTGTTTTTTAATTTTTATTTTTTTCGGATATACATCATATTTCAGATTCTGTATACATTACATCATGTTCACCACCCGAACACTAATTATAGTGCATCCCCTCGCATGTGAGCCTAATCACCCCTTTTGCCCTCCCCCCTCCCCCAATGGTAACCACCAGTCCAGTCTCCAATGCTATGTGTTTTTTTTTTTTTTGTCGTTTTTATCTTCTGCTTATGAGTGAGATCATATGGTATTTGACTTTCTCCCTCTGACTTATTTCACTCAGCATAATACCCTCAAGGTCCATCCATGTTGTCACAAATGGCCAGATTTCATCATTTCTTATGGCAGAGTAGTAGTCCATCGTGTATAAATACCACATCTTCTTTATCCATTCGTCCCTTGATGGGCACCTAGGTTGCTTCCATGTCTTGGCTATTGTGTATAATGCCACAATGAACATAGGGGTGCAAGTATCTTTATGCCTTTGTGTTTTCAAGTTCTTTGGATAAATACCCAGCAGTGGAATAGCTGGATCATATGGTAGATCTATCCTTAATTTTCTGAGGATACTCCAAACTGCTTTCCATAGTGGCTCCACCAGTTTGCACTGCCACCAGCAGTGAACAAGGGTTCCCTTCTCTCCACACCCTCTCCAACATTTGTTGTTTCCTATCTTGTTAATTATAGCCATTCTGACCGGAGTGAGGTGATACCTCATTGTAGTTTTGATTTGCGTTTGCCTGATAACTAATGATGTTGAGCATCTTTTCATATGCCTGTTGGCCATCTGTATATCTTCTTTGGAGAAATCTCTGTTCAGATCTTTTGTCCATTTTCTAATTGGATTGTTGGTTGTTTTGTTGTTGAGCTGTATGAGTTTATTTATAAGTTTTTGTGTGGACATATATTTTCTTTTCTCTTGGGTATATACCTAGAAATGCAATTGCTAGGTCATGTGGGTAACCTCTTAAGAAACTGCCAGATTGTTTTCCAAAGTAACTGTACCATTTACAGTCCCACCCGGCAGTGTATGAGGGTTTAATTTTCTGTACATCCTCACCAAAACTTACTGTCTTTTTGTTATAGCCTCTTAGTGAGATGAACCGTTATCTCATTGCGATTTTGATTTGCAACTAATTTTCATGGCTAATGATGTTGATCATCTTTTCATGAACTTATTAGCCATAATACCTTTTTTAAGTCTTTTCTAGTTCATTCACTAAGTTATTCAATAAATAAACATATTTAATAAATAAGTTAGATATGTGCTACATGTGTATACTGTATTTAGTGCTCTGGTTACAGGGGGAAAAAATACATACAGTTCCTCTCTATATAGAGCTTACAGAGTGTTGATAGTATGTGCAATAGAAATACACTGTGAGTTACATGTATAATTTAAAATTTTCTAGTATCCTCATAAAAAAAAGGAAAAGAAACAGGTAAAATTATCTTTAATAATATATTTTATTTATCCTAATACATCCAAAATATAATTTCATGCAATAAATAGAAAAAGTTAGTGGTGAGGTTTTTAAGTTCTTTTTTTGGTACTAAGCCTTAAAAATCTGATGTGTGTTTTATACTTTACCACGTGTCCCAATTTGGGCTAGCCAGTCGAAGCTAGTGTGCTACCATATTAGATGGTGCAGATCTGGAGGGGCGTGTCTGTTATTTTGCCTTGGTTTATTTAAAAAAATTTTTATTGTGGTAAGATATACATAACATAAAATTTACCATTGCTTTGCCTTTTAATTTGAACCAGTGTTATCTTCTTATCTCTCTCTCCTTTCTTTTGGCTAGGTTTTAAAATTTCCTCATATCCCTGGTCCCCAATCTGAAAACCAAGCAAAAAGGCTCAAATTTGAATCCTAATCTTGTCATTAAATACTTCTTTGATCTTGAGCAAATTACTTATCACTTTTCAACTAGTTTAGAAAGTTACATTTTTATCTGTCAGCTGAGGATTATCTTACTTTCTGCAGATAGCTGTTACAAGTTTTAAAAGAGACAATTTAATGTATAAGAGCAGCCATGTTAGGACCTGACACACAGAGAACATTCAGTTAAAGTTATTTTCCTCTCATTTTTACTTTAGACTCTGTAGTACTTGATGGGAAAAACACAAATGAATATTGGTGTGAATGGTGGATAAATAATTTCCCAAAGTGTCCATTGAGGTTTATTTACATCATGGAGGAAATTTAGTCTGCCTTTTTCCTTCCTACTTCACACTATGCAGTTATCTTTGGTTATTTCCATACTGAGTTTTTATTTAATTAGTTAAAAAAATTATTTTCCCATGTGGTGTATTTAGCACCTGGAGCAGCTTATTTTTTAACATCCCTTTCTTCTGTATTGTAAAAATTATTTCTGGTTATAGGCATGAAATAAGACAAATGTATTTCATTCATGAACTAAAATTCATATTATCAAGCAGACAGCATTGTTTTAAACTTTAAACACAAAGACTCCAAGTCATATCATGATAGAATTCAAGAAACTCAAGTTCTGTTTCTTTGTTTTTGTAATCATTGAGCTATCATTGTTTATTCAAATTTTTTTAATATTGTAGGAATATAAAGTACCACAGGGGTTGAGGACACGAACTGTGCCTGAAATAAATATGAGCAATTCCGAACCGCTACAAGTTTACTCTCAAAATGGATTTGTATAACTGGATCCGTGGTTGTCAGGGGCTAATGATATAACTGGGAGTTCTCTTAACTAACTTTCATGTAGAATACAAAGTTTATGAAAAGATAAGTAATAAAGATCTGCTATCTGAAGATTATATTTTCAAAAATCAACTGCTTCAGTTGTTTTAGAACTTAGACCAACAAAAGATATTTTTCATGGGGCTGGCCCCGTGACCGAGTGGTTAAGTTCATGCGCTCTGCTTTGGTGGCCCAGGGTTTTGTTGGTTTGAATCCTGGGCACAGACATGGCACCGCTCTTCAGGCCATGCTGAGGTGGCATCCCACATGCCACAACTAGAAGGACCCACAACTAAAACTACACAACTATATACTGGGGGGCTTTGTGGAAAAAAAGGAAAAATAAAATCTTAAAAAAAATAAAATAAAAAATAAAACAGTTCTTTAAAAAAAAAAAGATACTTTTCCAGAAAGGAATATTTTTAATTACTGGCACTTGGTGATACTAAAAAAGCAGACTTTTCATCAGTTTTATTATTGTCTTTCAGTTTACTACAGTGTATCCTCTTGTTGTCTACGTTCAGCACATACTGCTTCTACTGCCTTATCCTTGGTGTGACACTGTTTTTTATTAAAGTATAACATGCATAAAGTGATCAGATTGTAAATGTATGGCTTAATAAATTATAAAATACACTGTGTCATCACCACACTGGTCAAGATATAGGACATTATTGTCACCCCAGAAGTCCGTCCTATGCTCTCTCTTAATTGCTACCCCTCACCATGCTCCAAAGGTAACTATTATCCTGACATTTAATACTATGAATTAATTTTGTCTAATTTTTAGCTTCACATTAATGGAATTGATTAAATTTCTATTGTTTTATGTCTGACTTTTTCCTTTTTTTTTTTTCTTTCCTTTTTTCATTTTGGGTCTTTAATTGTTTTTGCTCAACTTGTGGATCTGTTTCTTTTATCTTTTTAAAATCACAACAAGATATTTATTTGCTTTTTTTTCCCCTTGCTGGGAAAGATTCACCCTGAGCTAGTATCTGTCACCAATCTTCTTCTTTTCTTTTTTTTCCCCTCCCCAAAGCCCCAGTACACGGTTGTATATTCTAGTTGTAAGTCCTTCTAGTTCTTCTATGTGAGCTGCCACCACAGCACGGCTACTGACAGACGAGTGGGTGTGCTTCTGTCCCCGGGAACTGAACCTGGGCTGCTGAAGTGGAGCACGCTAAACTTTAACCTCTGGGCCATCGGGGCAGGCTCTCTGATTCTTTTCTGTATTGCTTAGTTTGATTTTCAAACTTGTCTTCTGAAGTGAATAGTTATTTTCATTGAGTGTTAGGCATTGTTTTTGAAAAATTATAATTTCAGGCCTGGGAGGATACTTTCTTCAGAGATAATTTGCATTAGCTTTCAGAACACTAAGATCCTCCTAATACAGTCAACAGTAGGAATGATCTGGTCTTTGGTCTCTGTGAATACTGATCCATTCCTTTTTTTTTTTTTGAGAAAGATTAGCCCTGAGCTAACATCTGCCACCAGCCTTCCTCTTTTTGCTGAGGAAGGCTGGCCCTGAGCTAACGTTCATGCCCATCTTCCTCTACTTTCTATATGGGACACCTACCACAGCATGGCTTGCCAAGTGGTGCCGTGTCTGCACCCAGGATCTGAACCAGCAAACCCCAGGCCACTGAAGCAGAACATGCGCACTTAACCACTGTGCCACTGGACCAGCCCCTGATCCATTTCTTTTCACTCTTACTTCTTGAGTGTTGCCCTTTGGGATCTCAAACCAAAGCCTTAGAAACTATTCTCTTTGGGCTCTGAATTCCAGTTTTTATCTTCTTTCAGCACTGTGGGACTGTCGGAAGGACTCATCACCTTCCCCTTTTTACAGCTGCCTCTGTCAGGATAGGTGGAAGTCATGAGGGGAGAAATGGATCTAAATACAGGTCCCTTCTCTTTACAGCTTTACTTTTTCAGCATCTTGGCTTTGTAATTTTTTACTACCTTGTTAGTTCTCTGATGCCTTTAAAGAGACTTTTAAAAGATTTTTTTAAATTATCTTTACTACTTTAACAACTATCTTTACTAGTTATCCTTAGAGGAAGATTGGTCCTAGTCCACCATCATTGAAAACAGAACTCTTGCAGAAGCTTATTTTGCCCTATCAGATGCTTGTGGCATATATACTTTTTAAATCATGTATTTATTTTTTTTTCTGCTTTTATCTTGTTTTTTTTCACTTTTTTTAATGTGGTAAAAGACATATAACATAACATTTCCCATCCTAACCTTTCTTTTTTTGGTGAGGAATATTGGCCCTGAGCTAACATCTGTTGCCAATCTTCCTCTTTTTGCTTGAGCTTAAACACTATACCACCAGGCCGGCCCCATCATCCTAACCATTTTTAACTGTGCGGTTCAGTGGTGTTAAATACATACACATTGTTATGCAACTATCACCTCTATCCATCTGCATAACTCTTCATCTTGTAGAACTGAAACTCTGTATCCATTAAACAGTAACTCCCCATTCTCCCATCCCCTCAGCTCCGGTCAACCACCATTCTACTTGCTGTCTGTGTAATTTTGACTACTCTAACTACCACATATAAGTGGAACCATATAGTGTTTGTCTTTTGGACACTGAATTATTTAACTTAGCATACTGTCCTCAAGGTTCATCCATATTGTAAAATATTGCAGAGTATCCTTCCTTTTTAAGGCCAAATAATATTCCATTGTATGGGGCCGGCTCTGTGGCCGAGTGGTTAAGTTTGCGTGCTCTGCTGTGGCGATCCAGGGTTCGGATCCTGGGCACGGACATGGCACTGCTCGTCAGACCACGTTGAGGCAGCGTCCCACATACCACAACTAGAAGGACATGCAACTAAGATATACAGCTGTGTACAGGGGGGGTTTGGGGAGATAAAGCAGAAAAAAAAATTCCATTGTATGCATATATCATATTTTGCTTATCTGTTTATCCACTGAGGGACCTTTGGGTTGCTTCCATGTTTTAGCTATTGTGAATAATGCTGTTATGAATATGAGTATACAGATATCTCTTCAAGACCCTGCTTTCAGTTCTTCTGGGTATATATCCAGAAGTGGAATTGCAGGATCATATGATAATTCTATTTTTAATTTTTTGAGGAACTCTTATACTATTTTCCATAGCACTGGCTGCATGATTTTACATTCCCATCAGCAACATACAAGAGTTCCAGTTTCTCCACATTCTTGCCGACACTTGCTGTTTAATTTTTTTTGATAGTAGCCATCCTAATGGGTATGAGGTGTTATCTCATTGTAGTTTTGTTTTGTATTTCCCTAATGGTTAGTGATGTTGAGCATCTTGTCATGAGGTTATTGTCCATTCATATATCTTCTTTGGAGAAATATCTATTTGAATCTTTCGCCCATTTTTGAATTGGTTGATTTTTTTTTAATGTTGAGTTTTAGGAGTTCTCTGTATATTACTCCCTTGTCAGATATATGATTTGCAGATATTTTCTTCCATTCTGTGAGTTGCCTTTTTACTTCTGTTGATGGTGTCTTTTGATGCACAAAATTTTTAATTTTTATCGAGTCTACTTTGTCTACTTTTTCTTTTGTTGCCTGTACTTCTTGTGTCATATCTGAGAAGTCATTACCAAATCCAATGTCATGAAGCTTTTGTCATATGTTTTCTTCTAAGGATTTTATTATTTTAGGGCTTGCTCTTAAGTCTTTGATCCATTTTGAGTTAATTTTTGTATATGGTGTAAAGTAAGGGTCCAATTTTGCATATGGATATCCAATTTTCCCAGCACCATTTTTTGAAAAGACTATCGTTTACCCATTGAATGATCTTGGCACCCTTGTCAAAAATCATTTGACCATATATGTGAGGATATTTCTGGGCTGTGTATTCTGTTCCAATGGTGTATAAGTCTATCTGTATGCCAGTACCACACTGTTTGGATTATTGTCACTTTGTGCTAAGAAATAAAATCAAGAAGTGTGAGTTTGTTCTTTGTCAAGGTTGTTTTGGCTGTTTGATGTCCCTTTAGATTCCATATGAATTTTAGGATGGGTTTTTCTATTTCTGCAAAAAACATCATGAGATTTTGATAGAGACTGCATTGAATCTATAGATTGCTGTGGGTAGTATTGACATTTTTAACAATAATAAGTTCTCTGATCTATGAACATGATGTGTTTCCATTTATTTATGTCTTTTTAAATCAGCAGTGTTTTTTAGTTTTCATTGTACAGTCTTTCACTTCCTTGGTTAAGTTAATTCCTAAATATTTTGTTCTTTGTGATGCTATTCTAAGCGAAATGTTTTTCATGCTTTCCTTTTCAGGTTATTCATTGTTTGTATATAGGAACGCAACTGATTTTTGTGTGTTGACTTTGTGTCCTGCTACTTTGCTGAATTCATTTATTGGTTCTAATAATTTTGTGTGTGTGGAATCTTTACTATTCTACATATAAAATCATATCATCTGCAAACAGATTATTTTACTTCCTCCTTTCCAATTGGATGTTTTTTGTTTCTTTTTCTTGCCTAACTGCTCTGGCTACAACTTTCAGTACTTTGTTGAATAGAAGCAATAAAAGCAACCATCCTTGCCTTATTCCTGTTCTTAGAGGAGAAGCTTTCAGTCTTTGACCGTTGAGCATGATGTTTGCTGTGGATTTTTCAAAAATACATGGCTTTTATTATGTTGAGGTAGTTTCCTCAGTTGCCAGTTAAGTCCCCTGGAAGTTACTTCAGCCAGGTGGGAAGGGGCTTGCAACAGTGGGGGCTGGGGCAAGAGCAATGGCTGCCTGCCTCTTTCTCTGCACCTCTGTGATCAGGAGCAGCAGTCAGCGATCAGAGGGCAAATCCCTGATGTTCCAAGGACAGGGTCCTTTTTGCCCACTCTGGTTCTGTTAAGCTGTTAGCAGGCTGTTCTAGGAACATGTGCACAGCTACCTACCCCGTGGCTAGGGTTGGGGGATGGGTGATTGCTACTATGCTAGTGGCTGAAATAGACTGAAATTAACCAACATTAACTGCAACTTACTGTCCTAGTCTTCCCCTGAGAGTTGGGAGCCTTCATTAGACTGAGAGATCCGAAATAGTTACATCAGACCAGTTCTACCAGTGCAATTGTTTTGTAGGTATGGAGATGGATTCCTGGTGCTTCCTACTCTGCCATCTTCCCTGATTCCTCCACAGAGTCTTAGTTTTACCTCTCCTTTACACTTTCTTTTCTCAAAGATGTCATGCTAGTCTGACTTCTTACATTAAAAAGTCTGTTAACTTAGTTAATTTTTCCTGTTCTTTTAGCATCTGCTAGATTTTAAGATAGAAACTATTTTTTAATGTCACAATGTCTCATAAAATTAATAGAGTTTGTTTTATTATGCCAAGAAAAAGACTGGTGATGTTAGATAGAGGAAATGTTAACATTTTATGTGTCATTCTTCAGTCTTATAAAAATGAGGACTATATTTTAATTAAACACCACGTGCTTATTGACCCTCTACTTTAAACAAGACGGTATTATGTCTGTAGTATGTGTAGAAGCTGGCTCTGCGATCAAGACCTTTTAACATAGTTGAGAAGATGTATCAGATCTAGAAAGGGATGCATTAGATCTAAAAAGGGAACTAAAAGCAAAGTGAAAACTATAAAACTACACGTGTTATAATGGTAGCAACATCTAAAAAAAGCAAACTAAGAATCTGCATAGGAAGATAAAAACAAACCTGAAAATAATCCAAAATGTAAGCAGTTGCTAATGTTTGGATTGTAAGAATATTTGTGATTTTTTTTCTTTTGTTTCTGCTTTGTGATATTTTCCACTTTTCTATAATAAATAAATGCTAAGCAGCATGTATTTCTTAAACATTCTTTTTATAGTAGTTAAGTGGTCCTTGAGGTGTGTTCCACATTCTCAGTGGGAAAGCAGTTATGTAACCGTGTTGATTTTAAGTTTTAATAAATGTCATTTGTATTTCCTTTACGAAGAATGTTTTCAAAATTCAACTGGAATACATGAACATACATTTTTCTCACTATTCATATGTAATAAATATACGGATATTCTTTTTTCTTACAGAAATCTGTCTAATGTGGAAGAAATTGGAACGTGTTCATACATTAATTATGTCATCACTATGACAACACTCTATATTCAGCAAGTACGTGTGAATTAATGTATTCCTTTTTGTTGCTTTACTGAGAATAACTAGGTTTTCCTTTTAAATATTATGGTAAAGTTAAATGTTTTCATAGGAAGTAATAGTTCAGAGGAGAAAATTATCATTGGGTACTATATATTTCAGGCATCTTATATACATATTATCTAAAAATAGAGAAGCAATTATTAATATATTTCGTTATTTTAATTAAAAGTTAAAGTGTGTCACGAATGACTTTTTAAAATGACACAATGTGCCGTTTTCTGACACAATGTGTTTATTCATCAAATATCCCTCTTATTGGAAACATCTTCTCCTTTGGAAAGATGTGTGGCTGTCCACTGGAAACTCTTCCTGGGAAGCGTTGAAAATTGGAGAGGTTTTATCCAGTCCTTATGATTAACCGACTCTCTTTAGACTCAAATGGCACTTAGGCTTATTTGAATGAAAATGATTTATTATTAGATGATGAATGAAACATGTAGTCTTTTAGTGATGTAGGTAAGGATGTTACACAGTTTAATATTTTTAAATAAACGTAATTTTATGTTTAACTTTATTCTCAGTTAAAAAGCAAAAAAAAAGAGAAAGAATTGGCAGATCAGACATCTATTGAAGAATTTGTGATCCATGCGTTGGCATTTTGTGAAAGTTTATATGATCCGTATCGAAATTGGAGGCATAGAATTTCAGGGTATGTCTTGTACATCATAATGTTCATTTGAAACCTGAATGTCACAGTAAATGCAGTTCTGCAAAGCAGGTCTTATTGTCTGTGAAAGCAATTGGTAAGATGTGTATAAAAGACCCCGTCTCTATCCTGAGATAGAGAACTATGTTGGAGGTAATGAATTAGTGATAAATACCAATTCCAGATAATAATTTACCCTGGACTTTTATTTTGTAATACAATTGAATGCTAATAATCTGATAGGAAAATTTCAAAGCATAGTAGCATTAAGTAGAGTGTACATATTTTTCAAGAAAAGTTCTCTTTTATTAAAGCATATTTCATAATTTGAAAATTATTTTTAACAATATTTTGTCTATTTATTTTTAATTGTGAGGCTTGTGTCACTCAGGAAAGCAGGAACCATACTAGATATTTAAAGAGAGAGAATATAGCACAAGGAAATTGTTAATTAGGAATTAGAGAACTCAGCAAAAGGGAGACATTGATGTAATGCAGAGATAGTGACTTCAGGAAGCAGCTACTTCCTGGGGCTGTGGGAACAAAGGGAAGAGATTGGGGTTATCAGAGACTACAAGCTTGGAGAAGAGGCTTTGCAGTGCTGGGGCTCAGGCCTCTGGGGAAGGAGAGCTGCTTAGCCAGTTCTGGTATCGCCGAGCAGCCACGAAGAGGCTCGTTCTGGGACTGCCAAAAAGACGCTGAAGACAAGAACCAACTGCAGACGCTACAGTTGAGAACTGCAGGCTGGTAGAAAATAAGGAATCAGTTCCTTTTTCACTCTTTCAACCGTCCAAACTCCGTTTAGTACCTGCTATTGGTGAACCCAACAGCCGGAAGAAGGGAAATGTGGTTTGTAGAGTGCCTGTCCCAGCATCACAAAACAGATCCGATATCAGATGATGGGTTTGGAGCTTAGTGACAGTGGCATAATTACCAGTACAGAGCTCAAAGAGAATTTTAAACTCATATGTCTTGCCTCCCTATGGTCACAGAATAGGAAGAGTTTTGTATCATCACCCACAATCAGACCTCTTTTTTAGGTCTCCCAAATTTGCTATATTTTCAGTCCTAAGGTTTTTCCATTTTCATTTTCAATTTAGCCTGACCCACTTACAAACAACTTTTGCAAGAGCTTGACCTTATTTCCAGATAAAAAGTTTAGGAAAAATAGTTATGTCCTAGGTGTAATGGGAGCACAAAAAAGAAGCACAGAAAAATTGACCAGGGGACAAGAACTTAGAAAACCGAGATGCAAACAGACATTTTGCAACCCTCTCAGAAACTTGTTGATATGTATTCCCATCTGCTAAGTGCTAGATGCTTGACCCAAATATCGTAATAGTGGAGCAACCAAGTATGTTATGTTCTAAAAATGGTACATTTTTAGCTGTTCTATCTTAACTTGTTGAAAATATTCAGTGTAAACTACTTATGCTTTAATATTTGTGGTATGTATGATAGTTTGCACCCCTTTTATTTATGTTAGCATATTAGATTTAACCACCACTATAATGGAAATTATAACATCTAATACAGAGCCTTTAGAATAATTCGCTAATCACAAATTGCAGGAATACCTTTTCGTTATGTTAACCAAGTCAGAGTGTTTACTGTTGTTTGTAGCACAAGGTGTTTGGATAGGGTGTATCCAATCTGTTAGTTAATATCAGAATTTCTAATGTGAAAGGCGTAAATAATCTCATGGAAAAAACTAACTGAAAGCCAAATAAAATCAATTAGAAATCAATTTTTCTACCACATGACTGAATTTTTTTTAAAGGCGTGACTGAATTTTTTATTTGAAACTCCAGTGATATTGTGTTTTTGTAAAGACAAAAAATCTTTGATAATGGTCTTAATTAAATAGGAAAATCCAATAGTGTTCTAGGATGTTATGTTTGAAATTAAAATAAATACAGAGAGTATGATAATTCTTATGCCTTCTACACAATGGAAATAGGCATACATTTGGAAGGCAGTCCAGGAACAAATGGTCTCTAATATGATTTCTCCCAAATCCGAATGTTAGATCAGTGTCTTAGAACTCTTTGTTCTATGGTTACTGACTTCAGCTGTGCCTTTCCTATTTGGCTTATTCTACAGTCAGTTGGCTTTTCTTTTCTTTCTAGCTTTGAATAATTATAAGGAAAGTAATTTTAATATCTCAATTATAGTTGTTAAGGAGAAGCCATCTTTGGTACCAGCCCGGTCGCGTAGTGGTTAAGTTTGTGCACTCTTTTTTGGTGATCCAGGGTTGATGGGTTTGGATCTGGGGCACAGACCTAGCATTGCTCGTCCAGCCACGCTGTGGCAGCGTCCCACATGAAATGGAGGTAGATAGGCACAAATGTTTGCTCAGTGACAAACTTCCTCAAGCAAAAAGAGGAAGATTGGCAACAGATGTTAGCTCAGGGCCAATCTTCCTCACAAAAAAAACGAGGAGGCATCTTAAACCCATGCTTTATCAGTAGATCATATTTAGATGTGTGGAATTTCTATGTGGCTGTTCTTCAAATATTTTCCATTTTTGTTGGTTTTATCTAACAATGTTAAGAGCTTTTTCAGGGCATGAAAAAAATGTGATTTTTAAAATTTTTCAGCAGTCCACCAGTTGATGTATCATTGTAACAGTAGCCTTTATTCCTCAATCCTTAGACTGCCATGCCTATCTAAGAGACTCATTTTGTGTTGAATTGAAATGTTCTTGGTAAAAGCACGTGCTATTTGTGTTGGCCTTGCCAAAGTCTGTAGAAATATTTCAGCCATCAAAAGGATTGGAATTGTCATTAAAAACAAAACTAATCCCATTCCACTGGATCTATATCCTTAAGGTGGAAGAAGCCAGTGGTATAGACTCTTTGTGTGCAGGTAAAATTTCAGAAGGTGGCACGGAGTAGCCTGATTTCTCCTGACTTTCACTTGCACTGTAGTGGTAAGCTGTCCTACCTTAGGGGTCAGATTACAGAGCTGCTGAGCAAGCTCTTTGACAGACTGGGAATTTTAAATGGCTAGTTCCTTTTTCTGTTTCCAGTTGTTTGGCGACTTAACCTGTCTGCTGTGTTTCACCGTTAAGCATTGTAAATTTTTTTGCTTAATTCAAAAGAAGAAATCCTTTCATTGGTGAGTATTTAAGTTTTCGGTTAGACTTCTTTTTCAAGATTATGCCAGTCCTGGAGATGTGTTATTCAGTACACAAATCAAAAATAAAATATTAAATTTATTTTATAGTTTCTGTAATTGTGCCATCTTTACTTTCCTGTGTTATAATTTGGTATTAACTTCTTTTTAATGATAGACGAATCCTTAGTACTGTGGAAAAGAGCAGACAGAAATATAAACCAGCTTCTCTCACAGTGGAGTTCGTCCCTTTCTTTTATCGTAAGTAACAGCTCTGATTTACTTTGATTTTGATGTTACTTCTGATTATTCTTTATTCTTATTCCAGTTCTAACCTTGATTCAGCTTTGTGTATTTATAAGATAAAGATGTTAAGAACCCGATCACTGGAGTACTTGATTCAAGTTTTGTTGTGATTATTGTTCTTGGTTTTATTTTATTTACTGTTCTCAAAGCGTTTTTCTCTTAAAAGAGCTAAATATTTTAAAGATGGTAGTATATTTTAGAACTTCAGAGTTTTTGCTAATAATGAACTTAAGAGAATTGGCCACCACCGTACATGTGACCTATATGGACTCTAGTTTTATTTCTTAAAAAAATGATTATACTGTATTCCAAGAATATAGAAAGTTTTGCAGAATATAAAAGGAATACCTTGTTTCTCACTCAAATTTGTCACATCTTAACATTTTGCCATATTTGCTTCAGTTCTCTTTCCTTTTTTCCCCTAAGAAATAAGACAGAAATAGTGCTTTGTTTGTTGCTTGGTGAAGATGATTGCAGTGCCCCCTCTGCTTGACCACCAGAAGTGATGTGGCTTCACTTGTTCACACAGGCAGGTCCCGCCTGGAACTGGGCTCACTTGGAGGGTGCAGGACAAGAAACCCAGTGTGCCAGTAGAACAGTGCAGGGTTTCTCTCCAGTGGGAGATCTCACAACATTCCAAGGGCTGTTCTTGGGTTCTCCAAGTGAGAGAGTGAGACCAAATTGGCGGGTGTGTGGGCCACCCCGGCTGTGAAGCACAGTAGCCTGTAGGAGCCATTGCGCGTGTAGGAGTCCACGAATGTGACTTCCAGATCCTGGGAAGGGAGGTGCCTAAGTTACAAGTTAGACTGCAGTCAGGGAATCCCAAGGTTATGCATTCCCATCGGGTATTGATAGTCCTTCATAGCTCTCCTAGTCCACAGCAAGGACCATTTTTACTGTAAGTGCCGTTGCCTAGTCCACTGATTGTCCACATTTGTCAGATTTCCAGTGATATAATTCTTCGTTTGTTTTCCTATAGAGAAGGAGAGAGTTTTGCCCACCCTTTGTTAACCATTGCTCACAGTAGTGATAGTGAGATCTTCCAATTATCAAAATGATTTTCCTTTTGCAATTTTGCTAGTTACCCTCAGGATGGTACTTAGGCACGGTGTGAATATCTTGTTTTTCAACATCTTTTCATCTAATGTTTTAGCATCTGTTGATGATCCTTGGTTGAATCAGTTATTTCATTGAGGTCTGCAGAATTATGGTTTTCTAATTCTCTTATCCTTTTACATCTATCACTTATTGTATTCTCTAAAAAAGAATTTTCCCTCATCAACTGGGGGTAAACTTCAGTTCCTAAAAAGGCTGGATAAAATGCTTAAATCTTTACCTTTTACTGTTTTCAAAATGAGTTCAAATAATAGTCACTTCTGGCGGGGCAAGTGACTTTTATTACTCTCTTTTTGTGTGTATCGCCATGGTCTCAGTGACTTTTATTCACTGTTTTGCAGTCAGTTATAGTCAATCCTTTTGGATGCTCAAGTTTTTCCAAATTTGGTCACTGACGGTATTTTCTCCTATTCAGTTTGCCTTTTCATTTAATTAGTGGAGTGTTTAAAAAAAACGTTAGAAGTTTTACATGTTAAATGTGGTTTGCATTGCATGTTTTAAATTTTGATGGGATCTAATTTATAAATTTCTTTCTTTTATGGTCTGTGGTTTTGTGCCTTATCAAAGGAAGCTTGCTTACCTCAAGGTCGTGAAGATTTCCTCCTATGTTTTCTTCTAACTTGTACATTTAGGTCAGTTTTCTGTTTTGAGTTAATATTTTCTAGCCAGCATAGGTTTTTCATTATTGTTCCAGGAATAGTTGTTGAAAAGGCTGTTCTTCCTCCCAGTGAATTACTGTGGCATCTTTGTCAAACTCAGGAGGCCATATAGTGTGGGATGATTTCAGGATTCCCTTTTGTTCCTCATGTCTGCCCTAATGCTGTCACCAGACTATATTGATTATTGTGACTTTATACTTGATGTGAAGTCTTGAAATCGTTAAGCCCTCCAGCTTTGTTCTTGTTTTTCAGATTGTTTTGGCTTTTCTGGATCCTTTGCATATTTATATACATTTTAGAATCTTTTTCAATATTTTTGCAAAAGGCCTGGGATTTTGATCGGGATCGTATTGAATCTATGGAACCGTTTGAGCAGAATTGCCATCTTAAGGATATTGAGAGAGGGGCCGACCTGGTGGTGTTGTGGTTAAGTTTGTGTGCTCTGCTTCAGCGGTCTGGGGTATGCTGTTTCTGATCTCGAGCGCAGACCTAGAACTGCTTATCAAGCGGTGCTCTGGTGGCGTCCCACATGAAGTAGAGGAAGATGGGCACAGATGTTAGCTCAGTGACAGTCTTTCTCAGGCAAGAAGAGGAAGATTGGCAACAGATGTTAGCTCAGTGCCAATCTTCCTCACAGGAAAAAAAAAGAAAAAAGAGTGTTGAGACTTCTAGTTATGAATCTGATATATCTGATTGTTTATGGTTTTTTTCTTCAATCAATATTTTGTAGTTTTCAGCATATAGATTATGCACATATTTTGTTAATTTATCCCTAAGTATTTATCCCAAGTACTTGTAAAGTCTTTAAAATAAACTATTGCTGATAAAAAAATGAGTCTTACTTTCATGGTCTGTTTTGTTGGGGTTTTTTTTAAAGATTTTATTTTTCCTTTTTCTCCCCAAAGCCCCCCGGTACATAGTTGTATATTTTTAGTTGTGAGTCCTTCTAGTTGTGGCATGTGAGATGCCGCCTCAGCATGGCTTCATGAGCAGTGCTCTGTCCACGCCCAGGATTTTAACCGGCAAAACGCCTGACCGCCAAAGTGGAGCTCGTGAACTCAACCACCCCGCCATGGGGCTGGCCCGCTCATGGTGTGTTTTTGATAATGAGTGTCCCTTTCTAACCATGGTGATATTCCTTGCCTACTTTGTCAGATACTCACGTAACCACTCTAGCAATCTGATGATTAGACTTTACTTGCTGTATCGTTTTACATCCTTTTTATGTGTTTTCTGTGTGCTGAACAGAACTCTGTCATCTTCCAGCTCTGTGTGAAATCTGACAGTTATTCAGCTTACAGTGCCTTGGTAGGTTTTTGCCTGTCTTGTGGGATTTCACGCTATCATTGAGGATTGATTCTTCGGCTCAGTGTGAGCCCTGTGCATATTTCTGGAGTTCTTTCTCTGTACAGCTTCCTCCACTCCAGTACTGCTCACAAATTCCTGTTAACTAGGCCTTCCCAAACTGTTTATCTGTCTCCTAACTCATCAAATACCCATGTTCTTTTTGGGTTCCCCCTGTCTGTGCAGTTGTTCAGAAAATGTCTGTAAACAGGAAGTGCAGGTGATCCTTGGGATCACTTTGCTTTCCCTGCCTTTTCTACCCACAGGAGAAGGAAAATTTCTAGAACCTATTTTGTCCAATTTTCTAGTTATTTATATCAGGAAGCCATGTGTAGTGACAGTTATTCCAGCATAGCTGAAATTACTTGATTTTTTTTCCGTTGGTGAGGAAGATTGGCCCTGAGCTAACATCTGTGCTGATTTTCCTCTCTTTTTCATATGGGATGCCACCATAGCCTGACTTGATGAGTGATGTGTAGGTTCGTGCCTGGGATCAGAATCTGTGAACCCTGGGCCACTGAAGCAGAGTGTGCAAACTTAACCACTATGCTACCAGGCCAGCCCCAGAAATGACTTAATTTTTTATATGTAAATTTCTATGAGTGCATTTTACCTCAGCACTGTTTCTTTTTGGTAATGTTTGTTATGTATAAGATTGGAAATAACTCTATTGTTATAGTCTTGTTTTTGTGTGTAATGATATATAGAAAAGGTTATTCATTTCTGGGTTATTAGCAATATCAAAAGAAAGGGAAAGGATAAAAGTTTCTCAGGAAAGAACTGGTTAAGTAAATTCAGGTACCTCATTGTGGTGATGTGCTCTCCAGTCACAAAAACGAATAAGGCCGAGTACATGTGAAGGTGTAATAATACCCAGCGCGTGTTAAGGTCAAAACAAAGTGGGATGCAGTAGTGTGCATACAGCTATCCTTTCTTTTAAGGTGTGGGGAGCGTGGAGGACTGAGTCGTCGGGTAGAGGGAGACTGGCTTTTCCTTGTTAATTATGTTGTTTTAATTTTTCTTTGTCATGTGTGTATATAACTTTTTAAAAATAATAAAACAGTTGATAATGTTAGATGAAAGGTTACTGTCAGTACTAAACCTTTACAGTGTTGGCCCCGAAGTGGACCCATGAAATCTTTTTGTCCAACTCTTTCGATTTTTTAATGGTATAATTGACTTAATTATTCAAATAAGAGGCAGTAAGTAGTAGTATTAAAAAAGACATCTAGTTTTATGTCAGGTTTGGATTTATTTCTAGCTCTGCCACTTAGTAGCCCTGTGACTTTAGGCAAGATATTAAATTCTGACCTTCCACTTGCTCATTTATAAATGGGGTAAAATATCCTCATATGGAGTATTATGAGAATTAAATGAGATAACATAAATAAAGTATCTAAAATGCTACCTGATAGATGGTTTCTCTTTTCCTCTCCTATGAAAAACTGTGTATCAACCTTGTCTTTTAACAAATATTAGCCTTTTTAAAAATAGTTCTTAATGTTTCAGTGTCAGACATTCCTTAGAGATGAATCATACTGTGAAAGAGAACTCTCATTTACTTGTTTGTGTGTTATATCCGCAGAGTGTTTTCAAGAGAGTGAACATCTCAAAGAAAGTCTTAAGTGTTGCTTACTGCATCTCTTTGGAGCCATCATAGCTGGTGGGCAGGTGAGGAAAGTGTTGAAAGTTAGTATATAAAACAATAATTAACAGTGTGAAGAGCTTTCCATGGATTATTTAATGTATTTTTTGTCTTTTTCTAATTTCTGGAACCATAGAAATACTTTTCTGATTTTAAATCTTGTTTAAAACTAATTACATACTTCTTTTATTTATCAACTTCCAAAAAACCTAAGTAATAATATTTAACACTAACAATAAAATTACTGCATAAATAACCAGATTTAACAATTTTGGGGGTATTGTAAGTTCTTCGTTGTGTTGACTTTCAGCTATTAGTTCTTACTGTAGAGTATAGAGGTTAGTCTGCCCTGTTAGTCCAAACTGCTAATGTTTGATTTCATCAGACTCATCAAACTGCTGGAGTTTGAGCTCACCAAGTGGATTAATAGGGCTGACTAACCTCTATACTCTAGCGGTTTGATTTCCTAAGATATATGAATTTGGTCACTCTTCTGTCTACCTATAATTACTAAATGTATACATTCAGGGTTTATATGCGTTTTTTCCAGCAAACCCAGCTAGTTTTTTTATAATTTACAAGAAAGAAATTCTAGTAATGTTTATTTCTTTATTTTTTTTACGTTGAGCATCTTAAAAGCTATCTATGGTGAACTTGAGTAAAACTGCTAGTTGAAAACAGGATTATAGTTCAGAAAGAACATTCTATGTGTTTTCTTAACCACACAGTTTAGATCAGATGTTTCTAACACTTTTTTGTACTGCATAACCCTTTGGCAGTCTGATAAAGCCCCTTGTGAGAATGTTTTCAAAATACATAAGATCACAAAGGAAACTAATTATACTGAAATGCAGTTACTAAAATAGTAATAAAGCAAATTTGTAACATAGTATGTGCTTCTTTATAGCACATTACATTAGCAGTAGCAGCAAGTCTAGTGACTAATGCAGTTTCAAAGAGGAGATGAACGTAAGTCATGTTTCAGGACGCTGCAACAATTGCAGTGTATGAAAATGTATATGATTTCTGTTGGTGACAAAGTCACAGGTATTGCTAATGATACCACTGGGGTCCCTGGTTGACTACCTTGACTTCTCCTCTTCACACTGGTGGAAGAGTCTCTTTGTAGTGAGACGGATGATGACCAGAATCTTATTTTTCAGTTTGTTTGCTTTGTCGCCTGCCCTTATTAGCTGATAGCCTTTTCCTTCAGTGTCTCCCATTTTCATCATTTCTCCACTGTTAAGAATAAGAATTAATAAGTATCTGTGAATAAAATAGGAAATGACCTTGTTTTTGACTAGTGGAAAAGCTGGGGGGATCCCATTTCCTTTTTGAATAGACAGAGGCTCGTTCTTGTTAGTGCCAAGGGTAATCGAGCCCCAAGAGACCTCCAGTAGTTAAAACTCAACATGGAAATCAAGCAGATGCTGGAAGCCCGATTTATTGTTTCATACTGAAAACACTCAGAATTCTTGTAATCAGATTGTGGTTACAGGTGCAGCTGTATTGAAGTCAGAAGGTTCTTTGTGGCTGTAGCATCAGTACAGGGTATTTAGATGGATTGAATGTCTAAAGGCATAAGAATGGCCTTGTCATAAAGAGCAGAAAGATTGAAGTCCAATGACTGGTCTCCCTTCCCAAAGCATCATGCACGGGTTTCCCAATGGCATTTTGTTCTGTTTTATGTTATGTGAAGAGCAAGGGCTTTGCAGCCAGACTGACATAGATTTGACTCCCATGCCCATCTCTAGCTAGTTGTGTGACCTCGGATAAACTATTTACATGTGTTTTAGTTCCTTTATTTATAATATGGGAATCGTAACCCTTGTAGGATAGTTGTAAGACCAAATGACATGTAATATATGGAAAGCACTTAATAAAGTGCCTGCACCTGTAAGAACTAAGTGAATGACAGGTGTCCGTAGGATTTATGATCCTCTGTAAGTAGCAGTAAATAGTAAAGTTATAACAGCTCAAGTTGGAAGTTTACATTTTTCTCTCAGTAAAAAGAAAATAGCAGTCAGTAGTTCAGAATTAATTTCATGGACTAGGATCTTCAGGGACTCAGCTTCCTTCTGAATGTCAATTTGTTATCTTTACTATTATTTCTTGTGCTGCAAGGTAGCTTCTGGAGTTCTGGCCATGATATCTGCATTTTTGGCACAAACACGGAGGGGGAGATGAAGAAAGAGACAAATGGCGTCTGCCAACTGTCTGTAAAGGACGTAATGAAAAGCAGACGCTCGATGTCTTTTTTATCTCATTTGCCAGACTCCATCAGATAACTGCAAAGAAGGCGAATATGTCCAGATAAAAAATTTGGTAAAACTTACTTCCTAAGCCTTCTTAGCAGCAGGGGAGGTTAGGAAATGTAATCTCTGTTCCTGGTAGCCATGTGTCCACCAGAACATTAGGGGTTCTATTATTAAGGAAGTGGAGGAAAATGGATGTTGGGTGGGCCATCATCAGTTCTTTCCATAGTAGCACTTACTGTTGATATTATTTATTATGTTGATAATAACAAGTCCTAATGGCCTAAGTACTATTACTTTCAGATGCTTTGATAGCTATGTTCTGATTCAGTATGTATCAATTTAATAATTTAGGACAGTGTATGTTGTTTATTTTCAAGTTTAATGGATCACCTCAAATAGCTACCAGTTAGTTAGAGTTTCCGAAATATGTTTGTAGAATCGGAGCCAAGCCAGTCCTCTTATATATCTTTATCATTTGGGATGGATCTGCTGTAATCAACGGAAAGCCTGAGAGAGACTTACCCAAATAGAGGTGTGTTTTTTAATTCTTGCATGAGAAAGCCAAATGTAGGCAATTCTGGGCTGGTATAGCAGCTCAGTGGTATCATCAGAGACTAAGGTACTTCGATACTCCTGTTCTGCTCTCTAGCCTGCTACTTTAATTCTTGGGCTTGTTTCCTCGTGTTATAAAGGTGGCTCCAAGCATCATGTCTACACTTCAGGCAGGAAAAAGGTGAAAAGGCCAAGAGCAAAGGGTCCTTCCCTTTTTATTCATGAAGTGATAGCCTCTTCCTAGTCTACTGGCGTGTATCCTTGACCAGAGTTATGTCACATGGCTACTCCTAGCTGCAGGGGGAGGTGGTAAGCAAGTTTTCCATGTGGGCACATTGCTATCTGAATAAAATCAGAATTCTATTAGTAGTGAGGAAATGATGTGTAAAATAATAGGCATAAAATACTAGCAGTGTCTGTCAAAGTGTTTAAAATTTTTTTATATGTTGATTTATTAAGAGAAAAATTGTCTGCAGATTTATTAAATTCTCTTTTTTTTTGCAAACATACAAGACTTCAGTTAGGTTTGCTATAATAAACAGAATGTCTCTCATGTTTCAGAGGAATGCTTTGCAAGCAATTTCTCCAGCCACCATGGAAGTTCTTATGAGAGTTTTGGCAGATTGTGATTCCTGGGAGGACGGAAATCCTGAAGAAGTGGGTAGGAAGGTAGAGCTTACTCTGAAGTGCCTTACAGAAGTGGTGCATATCCTTCTCGCTAGCAGCTCTGACCAGCGGCAAGTGGAAACCAGCACTCTTCTGGAGAACTATTTTAAGTTGCTGAATTCTGATCATTCAGCTTTACCTAATCAAAGGAGGTCCAGACAGTGGGAGAGCCGATTCATAGCTCTGCAGATCAAAATGCTGAGTAAGTATTACATGAAGTTCGTTAGACTTGGTTTGCTCTAAGTCTGGTTTTTTACTTTCACATTCCCCAATTTCATTTGAAATACAAGGCCATTGTATAGAAAGTATTGTTTAATTCAGATATTGTGTTACTAGATGTTAACTTCAGAATAGTTAATATGGAATTGATTTGTCAACGTCTTTGCTTTAACAATGACAAAATCAAAACTCTATATTCATTTTTGGAAGTATAATCCACTAAAAGCATCAATGTTAAAAAGAAGGTCAGCGCTGATTTTGAAATTGTAGGAAAAATAAATTTTCAGAAAGTGCCATTTGTAGTTTCTAACCCATGGCAAGGAGTCATGTATGATCAGTTTTGTATGTGCTTCTGTAACATCTCTGATAGAGGTCACTTCAACATTTGTCCTTCTTCTGGAGGGCCTCTGTTTTTTTGTTTTGTTTTCTCAGATCCTCTGTGTGTGTGTGTGTGTGTCTTGTTTTTCTTTTCCTCTCTCTGTTTTGTGTCATTCTGTGCTTTTCTATCTGTTTCTCTCTGTGATCTCCTTCACCAATACATGTGATTTCTTATTGCATTCTTCTGTTAGATTGATAGGTACAAATATTGTTAACTGAGAGTTACTTTTTTTTTTTTTTTGAGGAAGATTAGCCCTGAGCTAACTGCTGCCAATCCTTCTCCTTTTGCTGAGGAAGACTGGCCCTGAGCTAACATCCATGCCCATCTTCCTCTACTTTATATGTGGCACGCCTACCACAGCATAGCTTGCTAAGCGGTGCCATGTCCAGATCTGGGATCCGAACCGGTGAACCCCGGGCCGCCAAAGCGGAGCGTGCGCACTTAACCACTGCGCCACCGGGCCAGCCCCTGAGAGTTCCTTTTTATAGAAATAAAATATTTTCATTGCAGCTAAACCAGGAAATTCAGATAAGTAAAGAGAAAATAAAAGTTTTTTATTTCCTGCCACCCAGACTTAACCAACATTAATCGTTTGTTGTATAGCTCTAGAGACTTAAAAAAATGTTTGTGTGTGGGTATATGTGTGTGGTGTGCAACTTAAAAATATTGGACATCAAGCTCTTGGTGAATCTTAATGATTTGTTACAACAGTGTTTTTGTAGGAAAATAAGATCCATCTTATATAGTTTCTATTCTCTTACATGTTATAACATGGCATGTTTTATAATTATAAATTGTAAGTTGATCAGGAAGTTTGAGTCTATGTTAAATGGACTTATTTTTTGTTAGGAACTATTGTATTACCTATACCAACTGTCCCTTGGTTTCTGAATGGGGATATCCCTTCAGTAGGAAACAAGAGCAAAGCGTCATCTCGAATGGATTAATTACCTAAGTCTCATTTTCACAGTGGCCATTTGTTAAAGTTCTACTGCATAAGTGAGACCATGTTGCCAAACATAACCAGGTGCTGCTTATTAATAGCAAATTGGGAACCACAGTTGGTTATACTTGAGCGTTATAATGGAAGAACAACTAAGTAAATGGGAAATATTTCCCTCTCATATATATATATATATATATTTTTATATATATATTTTATATATATATGTTAAATACTTTATAATAAAAGTTATTTATATAAAAAGTTAAATACGTTATAATAAAGTATAAAAATGTTCACTTCTCTTAATAAATAATAAATACATTTCCTACTCCCTGTCCCTCTTATTTCCTAAAGAATTTACATCTGTTTGTTAGCTGAAAGGCCTAAATTACAAATATGGCTAGAGTAAATGTTTCTATGATCCCAAATTTTCCGCTTTACAAATGGACAATTTTGTTTTTATTTTCCTAGATACTATCACAGCCATGTTAGACTGCACAGATAGGCCTGTTCTTCAGGCCATTTTCCTTAACAGCAATTGCTTTGAGCATCTCATACGGCTGCTACAGAACTGCAAGGTATTTTTCTATTATTATTGTTGTCTTTGATTTTAAGAAGCTATTATTTTGTGTTTTGATTCAAATTTGAGCATATTATTATTACTGATTTTTTAAATTGTGGTAAAATACATGTAACAAAATTTACCATCCTAACCATTTTTTAAGTTTACAGTTCAGAAGTATTTAAATGTATTCACATTGTTGTGCAACCATCACCCCCATCCATGCCCTGTAACTGTTTTCGTCTTGTAAAACTGAAACTGTATGCTCATTAAACAATTCCACATTCTCCCCTCCACTCAGTCACTGACAACCACCATTCTACTTTCTGTCTGTATGATTTTGACTGCTGTAAGTACCACATATAAGTGGACTGATACAGTATTTGTCTTTTTGTGACAGGATTATTTCATTTAGCGTAATGTCCTCAAGATTCTTCCATGTTGTTGCATTTTGCAGAGTATCCTTCCTTTTTAAGGCAGAGTAATGTTCCATTGTATGTATATACTACATTTTGTTTATCCGCTCGTCTGTTGATGGACCCTTGTATTGATTCCAGCCTTTTGGCTATCGTGGATAATGCTGCTTTGAACATGAGTGTAAAAATATCTCTTTGAGACCTTGCTTACAATTCTTTTGGGTATATATCTAGAAGTGGGATTGCTGGATCATATAGTAATTAAATTTTTAAATTTTTGATAATCACCTTACTGTTTTCCATAGTAGCTGCACCATTTTACATTCCCACCAACTGTGCACAAGGGTTGTGATTTCTCCACATCGTCACCACCACTTGTTATTTTCTTCTTTTTGATAATAGTCATCCTAATGGGTGTGAGCGGTATCTCATGTGGTTTTGATTTGCCTTTCTCTCTTTAATGATTAGTGACATTGAGCATTTTTTCCTGTACTTATTGGCCATTTGTGTATCCTCTTTGGAGAAATGTCTGTTCAAGTCCTTTGTGCATTTTTTTAGTTGGGTTTTTTGTTGTTGTTGAGTTTTAAAGTCTTTTTTGTTATTTATGTGTTGTAAAAATTTGGTGTGAGCATTTGATGCATATAATTTTGTGCTTTTATTTCATTTGAGATTATTTCATTAGCATTTTCCTCTGTTAGAATTTTAATATCTACATAATACTATATTAGGTGGATGTACCATACTTAACTATTCCTAATTGGTAGATACTTAATTTATTTCCAGTTTTTTTGCTATTACATAACTCTTTCAAGTTTCATAGAATAGAATCCTTTTTATTTTATTTTTTTAAGATTGGCAGCTGAGGGGGCTTGCCCCATGGCTGAGTGGTTGAGTCCGTGTGCTCCGCTTTGGCAGCCCAGGGTTTTGCCAGTTCAGATCCTGGGTACATACATTGCACCACTCATCAAGCCATGCCGAGGCGGCGTCCCACATAGCAGAGCCAGAAGGACCTACAACTAGAATATACAACTGTGTACTGGGGGACTTTGGGAAGGGAAAAAAATTAAAAAAGATTGGCACCTGAGCTAACATCTGTTGCTAATCTTCTTTTTTCTTCTACTTTTTCTCCCCAAAGCCCCACCGGTACATAGTTGTATATTCTAGTTGTAGGTCCTTCTGGTTGTGCTGTGTGGGACGCTGCCTCAGCATGGCTTGATGAGCCATGCCATGTCCATGCCCAGGATCTGAACTGGCGAAACCCTGGGCTGCTGAAGGAGAACGCACGAACTTAACCTCTTGGTCACGGGGCTGGCTCCTAGAATTCTATTTCTAGGAGAATTACTAAGTGAAAGGGCATAAGCTTTTGGGTTTTTTAAATGCGGGAACATTGTTTAAAAACAACTTATAAGTAATTGGAAAATATAGAAAAGTAGAAAAATAGAAATACTACTAGGGTTCTTGATGTATACTTCCAATTTGCTTATCATTTTTCTTATTTTTTACTGATTTACACTTGTAGCACATTTGTGTGTAAGTATGTAATAACTAATATCTCTTATTATTAGATCCTGTTTCCATGAAGTTCAAGATGGTATCAGAAATTTTTTAGAGAGCTTTGTGAGAAGTGTTTGAAAATAAAACTACTTCAGATAACTTTTACCTCTTTCTATTTGAGGTATTCCCTTCATGGACTCCCTGCTGAAAAATACTAGATGTTCATTCTGGTTCTGTGAGAATATTCCAGAATAAGGATTTTAATATCAGCTCCTTGAATTTTTCCACACTGTTTGGAGGGATATACCTGAAAACATTTATGTCACCATGTTACTTACTTTTTATAAAATAGTAAAGAATAGCATAAAATAATAAAGAATATATTGATGAAGTAAATAGTAATGAATATTTATGAAGTCAACAAAAGTACAAAATTACCACTGGGGAGTCAAGATGCGTCCCCCCCATCTCTTAAAAATCATACTTGGGAAAGAAATCCTAGAGAGATGAACGCAGCATCAGAGAAATGTTTATAAAGGTTTCTGTTCATTGTAAGAAAGCAGTGTGGCTTTTTTATCCAATTATAAAGGCAACTTTAGTGATAAAGACAAAATCTCATACAATTAGAAAACCTGCCAGTCACACGTTGTAGAATGTAAATCGCCAGGATAAAATGTAGTTCCTACTAAAATGTATTAGTATGTACTCTTCTTCAAAATATGAAACTCAGATGTAATAAAAATCTCTGCCATTCCAGGTCAACAATATCTTTTTAAAAAGTACACAGCTGTTTGGCATAGCTGTCATGATGGTGAGCTAGTATCTGCTCTTTCTACTATGGTATAGGCCGAAGTTTTTTTGTTTTGTTTTGTTTGTGAGGAAGATTGGTCCTGAACTAACATGCATGCCAGTCTTTCTCTATTTTGTATATCGGACACTGCCACAGCATGGCTAGATGAGCAGTGTGTAGGTCTGCACCTGGGATCCCAACCTGCGAACCCCAGGCTGCCGAAGCAGAGCATGTGAACTTAACCCACTACACTACTGGGCCAGCTTCAGGCCAAAATTTTTTATAATTTAGATCTGGAAACTTGCTAATAGTCATAGTGTTTTAAAAGTTAGTTATTTGATACTACTAATCACATTTTGTTTTGAAACAGGAAATGCTAGAGAAGAAACCCATTTTGGAGGGGAAAGCCATACTTTGGGATCTGGGCCTTACCTGCTGGCAGTGGTCTTTATTTCTAGAATATTCTAGTGAGAATCACTGTAGATTGGGGCCAGCTCCATGGCCTACTGGTTAAGTTTGGCACACTCCACTTTGGTGGCCTGGGTTCACAGATTGGGATCCTGGGAACAGACCTTCATGACTCAAAGCCATGCTGTGGCAGCATGCCACATATAAAGCGGAGGAGCATTGGCACAGATGTTAGCTCAGGGTAATCTTCCTCAGCAAAAAAAAGAAAGAAAAAAAAGAATCACTGTAGATTCATCATTAAACTTTAGAGTCATTAAGTCTTAAAAACAAGGGGAAACCTGTGCAATAAACTGTGCAACTGTTTTATTATACAAATGAAGAACTATGTCCTAAGAGATTAAGTCTTTAGCCCAGGGTTAACACTTATATATGATGGAAGTAGGATTTCTTTTTTTCTTTTTTTTTAAAGATTGGCACCTGAGCTATCAACTGTTGCCAATCTTTTTTTTTTTTTCTGCTTTATCTCCCCAAACCCCCCGTACATAGTTGTATATCTTAGTTGTGGGTCCTTCTAGTTGTGGCATGTCGGACCTAACGTGGGTCAACGTGACCTAACGAGCAGTGCCATATCCGCGCCCAGGATCCGAACCCTGGGCCACTGCAGCGAAGCACGCGAACTTAACCACTTGGCCACGGGGCCGGCCCCTAGGATTTCTTACCTAGATATTCTGTCCTGCTTTCATGCTTCATTGTTACACATAGTTTTGTAACTGGGTATTACTAGTACTAGTACTTAAGATCACTATTTAGTCAGTAGAAAAAATGTTTCTGTGCATTAAATGTAGGAGAATTGCAGATTTTATTGACGGACAAATTTGATGGAGATAGGTGATATGATTCCATAATATGTAAAAGTGTTTAGAACCTTGTAAAAACTTAAGTTCTCAAATGTGTTACAGGATGCTACGAATGTCTGTGATCGATTTCTGTTTAAATTGGTTTTTGTTAGTAAGGAATGAGTCATTTATTCCATTTTATATAGTAATACAGAATCAAGAGTAGTATTATTTAAATATTCAGACCCTTTGGAAACATTGTCAACTAAAGCTTAAAGTGCCATAAACAATTTATGAATTACATGGAAAACCTTAGGCTTATGGCTACAGTTTCTTTCCTTTCTTTTTTATGAGATTCACCAACCAGTTTGAGTATGCATTAATTTCCTTAAGTGTTTGTGTAAAGATCTCTGGGCTGGTCAAAATGAGTTTCATCAAACTGTAAAGTACTTAAAGGACCATTCCATGGAATCATGCATTGAACTTTTATGATAGGTGTGATGAACCTTAAATATTTAAGGTATTTTGTTTTACTGTATCACATTTTGGAATGGAGATATGCTTTGAATTAATGTAAATTTTTTAAAAAAAAAACTGTGCAAGGAAATTTGAATTAATGAGAAGAAACTAACAACAAATGTCTAGTAGTAAAGACAAGGACTCAAAACCATCACATTGACTTTAGCACTCTACTTTGAAGTTAAAATCATTGTTTTGAAAATATAGGCATTGCAGCATATTGTAATTATGCAAAGTTCCATTTGAGGACTTAAGTGTTCAGATTCTGGAAAGCTCTTTATATTGTAGTCTTGTTCATCTTATTTAATTCGTTTTATTTACTTTTTTCCCTTTCTTCCTCACATCTACCCCTTAAAACCAACTACAACAAAAATTTATCATCCATACGTTTAATAGGAGTGAGAATTTATGAAAGGCGCAGCTGAGGGCTGCTTTATGGAAAGAGTGTTGGGAGTGGATGAGTAGAATGGTGTAGTTGAAAGCCTGACTCTGGGTCACACCTGCCTGGATTCATACATGTTGCCTTGGTGACCTTGAGCAGTTTCTTTTTGTTTTTTTAAAATAGAGTTTTATTTAAATTCTACAGCAATATGCAGTCAAAATAGAGATTTTGGAGGAAAAAAGTATAAAAAAATGTTTAAAATCTTTTTACAAAGTGTATATATATAATATTTAAATTTTAAAAGTGTGGTTAAAGTATACATAACAATATTTGAATATGTATTTTTAATGTGGATATATTTTCTTTTATGAAATTGGATGCTACTGAATATTTTATCCTGCTTTTTTTTATTTTTATTTTTTTTATTTTTTTTTTTAAAGATTTTATTTTTTCCTTTTTCTCCCCAAAGCCCCCCGGTACATAGTTGTATATTTCGTTGTGGGTCCTTCTAGTTGTGGCATGTGGGACGCTGCGTCAGCGTGGTTTGATGAGCAGTGCCATGTCCGCACCCAGGACTCGAACCAACGGAACACTGGGCCGCCTGCAGCGGAGCGCGCGAACTTAACCACTCGGCCACGGGGCCAGCCCCTATTTTATCCTGCTTTTAAACATGTTTCAGCATGAGTCTTCCCATATGCCATCACACATTTTTCAAAACATTGTTTTTAATGACTGCAAACATTTCAGGCCAGCAGTTCTCAAAGTGTGGGATCCAAGATCATTTTAGGGAGTCTGCAAAGTCTAATCTTAATAATATTTCTGTTTGAGGCTGGATTTTCTTCATAAATTTTAACCATAGTAGCATTATCATAACAGTCTGAATGCAAAAGCAGATATGAGAGTTTATCTGTCTTCTAAGTCAGACATTTAAGGGGATTCACGAAATGTAAAAGCAGTACCATGCTCGCTAAGATATATTTTGGAAAATATAGTTATTTTTCATAAAAATATGTAATTTAGGTCACATGTAATGGGTTTATTGTTACTTTTTTGAATGAATAAATAAATATTTTTAAATGTCTTGGTTTTAGTTTCTGATATGGTCAATATTGATAGATGTTATCCATATAAATAAAAGTTCTTTGGGGTTCTCAGTAATTTTTAAGAGTGTTAAGGGGTCCTGAGACCAGAAAGTTTGAGGACTTCTCTTTCAACCAATGGATGAACCGTTATTTATTTAACTATTCTACTATTGTTGGCTATTTCGGTGGTTTCTTATTTTTTGCTATTGTGATTAAGGCTGAAGTGAGCATCTCTGTTCTAAAATCTTGGTATGAGTCTGTGACTCTTTCTTAGGGTATATTTCTAGAAATACAATTATTGATTTAAATGTAAGAACTTTTCTTAAAATTCTTGATATGGATTGCTTTCTGGAAAGACTTCACTCGTTTTTGGTTTCGTCAGTTCTGAGCCTTTCTGTGTCCCTGCACCTCGATAATATGGAATATCACTGTTTTAACAATGTTTGCTGCTGCTGATAATACCAGCTTGCATTTGTTAAACCCTTATTATGTGCTAATAGTATCCATTAGCATAGACACTGGGCTAATAACTTAGCATGGATTATCTCATTTAATCTGCACACCTATTTCATGAGATATTATTCTTTTCATTTTTGAGAAACAAGCTTGGAGAAGTTAAATAGTTTTCCTTAAAACCAGACAGCTAGTAAGTAGCAGAGTCAAGATTCTAATCCAGGTTTCTGATTCCAAAGCCTATATTGTGTTCACGAATCTATATTCAGGTTAAGCTTTCCGTGTGCTCTTGCGTACCATATCACACCATATGTTTGTCCACGTTACACCACTTTACTTCGGCACATTACTGGACTTTTGTTTTCTCATTTCTAAAATGATAGAACTTCCTAAGAAGAACTTCCTTCTTAGAATGCTCTTGCTAAATCCCTTTATGACCTAACTTTCTCTCCCTTTTCAGTCTTATTTGAGTTATCTTTCTCTTTACCCAAACTGCAACTGAGATCTTTTGGGATTCTGAGTTTTTTATACTTAAATACTTTATTCCTATCCTTCTTTCGGTAGAGGGCAGTCTCCATGTATATCAGAGATAATCCTAATCCCCCTTTCTAGTAAAGAAATTAATATAAATTGTTCTTAATTCTTGATAATTTTGGAGAATAGTGTTACAGAATTTTTAACAAAATGTGTGATCAGATAAATTCGGGAAATGCTTCATGCTAACCTCCCTTGTCCAACTACACATTAGCATATTTGAGACTCTGAGAAATATTTCCAGAAAGAACCCTTTTAAAGTTAGTTTAATAGCATTTCACAAACATACGTGGCTACAGAACCCTTACTGTACATTATTTACTACAGTATCTTTAGTCTGTCTCAATAGCACATTTCCTTCTTTTTTTTCTCCCCAAAGCCTCAGTACGTAGTTGTATATCCTAGTTGTAAGTCTTTCTCGTTTTTCTGTGTGGGATGCTGCCACAGCATGGCTTGATGAGCGGTGTGTAGGTCTGCACCCGGGATCCGAACCTGCAAACCCCAGGCTGCTGGAGCGGAGCACACAACTTAACCACTCGGCCATGGGGCCAGCCCCTTTATCCTTCTTTTCTGTGAGGCGTCCTCTGCTGATCCTTTCAGAATTTAGGAATATTAACTAATTTAATTACTGCCATTTTTTATTTTAGTAACTTAGAGTTCCATGAGAGAAAGTAATAATAATTATATAGTATATGAATTAATGTTGGTTTGTAATCCAAAATGTGAGTAGTTGATTGTCAGTTTACAAGCGGTATACTTTGCAAGTGAATTCTTGGGTTTATTTTCAAGAGACATGGAAATCCATTTAAGCTTCATTTCTGCTCATAGGTAACAATTTAATGTTCTTTCTCCATTATTCTTGTCTCTATTTTTAACAGCTGTTTTTAAATGCTAACAATAAGGTGGCAGACAAGAACGAGAAAGACCTTGCCAACAAATTACTGACAGAAATGAATGAGGACCAGGTATCTACAAAGCCTGCATCTTGTTTCAGCTGAAGTCCAAAATCAGTCAATGGGAGCAACTATTCCTGTACTTTTCTTCCCATGTCTTATAATATACAACATTATCTAATTCTGATCTTCATTATTTTGAAAATTGTTAAAAGCAATTTAAAAGTTGCTTTCATCTAAAAGACAAATATATTGAAATCTTGGTTTTTAATATAAACCATCAACAACAGTATTCTCTCTTTGTCTGTGTGTGTTCTTTTTAGTTTGAGGAGATACAAAGTACAGGAATGGGATCCCCATATCAATGCTGTTCACCTGGTGGTGACTTCATATTTTGGGGGCTTCTTTTTCTGAGGATTGTGGTGTATTGGGACCTTAGGGCTTTGTTTGTGACTATGTATGATCAGTTTTAATATCTTGATTCTTTGCTTCTTCTTGACAAGTGATGATTGTAATTCAATGGACAACCCGAATCTTGGAGGAAGGGAAGAAGATGCCAAACTCTTTGAGTCTTAATTTAGTATAAAACTTATCTTTTTTCTTTTCTAAAAATTCAACTCTATGTGGGTATAGGGCAGAAATATGCAGTTTATGTTCGTTTTCACAATACTTTAGGTAATTTAGTTTGGAAAAAACTACCTACAAAAATTGCTTTGTTAGTTTTCTTTCCCAAAATGTTTGAGAGGAGCTTATATGGTGTCTTTTATTAACAATATCTTGATGTCCAGGTTTCTAAATAGAGCTGTGGTATGAAAAGAGACATGATAATCTATTATTTTCTGTTCCGGATGTGAAATAGCAATTACAAAGTACCATTTTAGATTTCTGTATAAGTGTTAATCTCTCTTAAAGCCTCCTTATATAGACGGATGAGACAGTTGTAATGGTCTTCTCAGAGGGTTATGTTAGTATTCCTGATTGTAGGTACTGTGTTGCCTAGTCCTCTTGGATAAAGTCTAGGAAAGATCTTATTTTTATGAAATTCTGTATGCAGAATGTTTAACACATATTATGTTTATTACATATTTAATGTGTTTGTTTTATGTAGTAATGTTTAATAAACAATATCAACAGAAACCAAGTTACTAGCTTAAATACTTGTCTGAAAGTGGTAGAGCTTAGCTTAAAACAACAAAGATCTAATCAGTCCCTTTTTCCTCAGATCTTTTTAGAGTGAAGGAAAGAGGAAAATCCTCTTTGTGGAGTGACTAGCTTCAAGTCATAGTAATATATTCCCGAAAGCAGATTTTCAGGACTTTTAGTTTTTCCAACGTTCTAGTCCTCATGCTATGCTTTCATGGTTGACTAAGCCTGATGATATAATTCAGTTTTTTAATATTGTTGATGTTATATTTTGTTTTTGTCTTTTTACTATAAATTCACTGCCCTGAAATTTAACACCTCTCTTCTTTATGATGAAGCTTAAACAGAAATAGGCAAAATGGAGCTGCTTTTTATTTTTTCTTACAACTTTTGGCATTAAAGATTGCCTTCTCGAAAACAGGACGATGCTTATAGATACACTTTTCGTTTTCTATTCTACCTCAAATTCCTCATTTTATATAAAAATAGATATACCTTACTATTTGCAAGTGGGATTGATTGGTGTATGCACATACCATTTCAGTTACAACACAGGGCTTGGAAGCTGAGGAGACCAGACTATTTTAGATGTCTTATTATACATGCTAATGAAATTCAGACCTAGGAAGTCCAAGTCTATTTTTGAAGGAAATTAAAACATAATAGAATTTCCAATGATAGACCTCCCTCCCTTCCTCTTGAGATTGTCCATTATTTTTAAAAAGCATGTATTAACCTTGGTTTTTTTTTTCTTCAAAACATTTTAATGTAATGAGTTGAATGTATCTTTATCCTTTTTGACACGTGGTCACTAGGTAGCTTTTCTTGCAGGTTATAGTGTTTCAGAAATCCATTTCATTGGAAGAGGAATGTATTGCATGTTAAGTAATTATTTTTCAGATTTTCAGAGCGGAGGTTTCCTAACTGAATACGAATCTTGAACACATTTGTTAATGTCTTACTTTTTTCCCTGTGGTAGGTGTTTCAGGGACAGTTGGACTGTTTGGCTGTATCGACCATTCAGGCTTTGACGGCAGTCATGAACAAATCTCCAGCTGCTAAGGTGAAGCGTGTGTCCCCAAGCTCTAGGATGCTATCTTAGCTATACCAGTTTTCACTATATAGTTCTCAAAGTAATGCATGAAAGTACATAATGCATAGTGATTTCATGCCTGAAATGAAATAGTTTGCAAAATATCTCATCTTAGTACTGGAATAAAGAATTAAATTTTGTATCATAGTTTGTCGCTATTAATAAAGTAATCACTCTTTCACTACTTGGTCAGCTTATGACTGCCTACTCTATGAACATTTTTCACTTGTGAACAGCGCTGTCAATTTGGGACTTTTCCAGATGGCCATGAAAATTCTGTTTCTTTGTAGTCACTAACCATCAGGATTTTGTTTCACTTCTCATTCACTATCACTGAATCTGTCCCACTGTTCACATATGCTCATTTTGTGCTACTAGTTTCCTGTTTGAGTAGTTTCAGGGATTAGTGAGATCATCTGTGTAAAGTGGTAACCATAGTGCCAGGCACATGGTAAGTGCTTAATAAATGTCAGTGTCTATTATTATTATTAGGATTTTACCTTCTTATCCACCACCTCTAGTATATTTCATGCCTCACCTTTCTAGTACCAGAAATGAATGAATTACTCCTTTTCCCTAAGCCATGCCTTCCTTACTTTCCTTTGGTTTTTGTTAGGAGACTAACTTTTGCCCTATAAATGTTGCTATATATAACTTGTAGGTTAGATTCCTACTGAATAGGCCTTTACAACTTTTAAAGCCTGGCTTGGGAATCTGATCTCCATTTATAATAGTCTCTTTTAGGAAAAAATCATTTTAAGTTCTAAGTAATTGGTTTGTGAGTATAGCAGATCTCCCTTACTGTATTATGAAATTCAAACCTGAAATGATGTTCACATCTTTTTAAGATGTTCTTTTTTTTTTCCTATATAGTGCCTTGCATGGTAGAGTTCAAAAGATTATTTAAAAAAACGCCATTTGAAAAAAGATTTTCTTCCTACCCTTGGCCCATAGTCAACTAGTTCCCCTCCCCGGAGACAACCAATCTTACTCGTTTTGTTTACATCTTTTGATTTTATAATTAGTGTATGCATTCCTACCTAATTTACTGGACCAATTTAGAATTGCTAGGTTTTTTGATTGTCTTTATATTTTACTTAGGGCTTTGGGTGCCCACTAGTTCAAAAATACATGTGCCTTAGACCTTACTAAAATGTACTTGATGCTCCAGATAATTCAGACCATTTAGACACAAAGTAGAGAGAGACCTGTACCCAGTTTTTTTTCTGACCACTACTCAGTATTGCCAGGACTCTAATTTAGTCCTTTGAGGCTATTGTCTGACTCCTTTCACCCCCAGAGTCTCTTCATTTTTTCTCCGTTTTTGTTTTGACTTCACGTAATGGTATACTAGTTACAAATCAAGTGAAGAGAGTAAATAATCTGCAAGTAATATAGTAATTTTATAGCACAATTTTTGCTAATTCCATTTATTTTACATTTTGGTAGATTATTGTAACATTGTATTCCATATGGAATCTATTTTAAGATGAAGACAGGTAACTTAAGAAAACAAATATTGAATTCATAATCTTTTAAATATTAAGGTAACTTAAATGGATATTATTCAACATTTTTAATGTTCCGACAAATTCAGTCTTTGAAAATGTGCTTTGATGTATTGATTTCCCCTCCCTTAGGAAGTCTTTAAAGAAAGAATTGGTTATACACATATGTTTGAAGTATTAAAATCCTTGGGTCAGCCAGCAGTGGAACTACTTAAAGAACTTATGAATATGGTGAGTTTTTTAGCTTTATTAAAAGAAGTTTCTTTATTTCCATGTCAAAGACAGTAACTAACCTTTTGTCTCTTATTGCTTTACAGGCTGTAGAGGGTGACCACACTTCAGTTGGGATTTTGGGCATTAGTAATGTCCAGCCTCTCTTGCTTCTTATCCAGTGGCTTCCAGAGCTAGAATCCCATGACCTGCAAATCTTCATCTCTGATTGGTTGAAAAGAATTTGTTGCATTAATAGGCAGAGTCGAACTACTTGTGTCAATGCAAACATGGGAATTCGAATCATTGAAACCCTTGATTCCCATTCTTCCCTCCACCGAACTTGTGCTGAGAACTTGATTGCACTCCATGGTTCCTTGGGGAGTCAGTCAGTGAGCTCAGAAGAAATCCGTCGACTGCTCAGACTGCTGAGAGTGGATGAGTCTGAGTGTGTTCACCCTTATGCCACTCCTGTAACTCGAGCAATCCTGACAATGGCCCGGAAACAAAGTCTAGAGAGTGCCCTCCAGTATTTCAACTTGTCACATAGTATGGCAGGAATTACTGTGCCTTCAATACAGAAATGGCCAGGGTCTGCCTTTTCTTTCAATGCTTGGTTTTGCTTAGATCAGGATCAGTTGACTCCTGGCAGTGCTAACAAAGGAGGAAAAAGAAAACAATTGTACAGGTACAAGTTATGGAATATAAATGTACACTGTCATAACAATATATGCTGTGATTCTTAAACAGGAAAAAGCTTTTCCAAGCATCTAGTTTTTAAATGTACAGCAGAGGCTTTTATCTGAAGCCTCTTCATCCTTAGGGTATACACAGTTGAATTATAACTAGTTTGGTGCTTTCATAATAATAGTTGTATATATCTCAAATAGTTTGCAGTTAACTTCTGAGGCTAGTTTGGAAACAAAGTTCCTTCTTAAAAATATTGTTAAAAGTGGAGAAAAAAAGAAATAATAAACTTGAAAATGAATAGTGAGCTCTCTGTTCCATTGAAGGTGCTATATATTTCTATGAAGGACCGGAAAACCTATATACTTGTACATCCAAACTGAGTTACCTCAGTAACTACTAATTTTTGATATGCCTTGTGATTTTTAAGACCTTTATTCATGCTTGCTGAATCTTACTTGAAAGAATTGAAAGTTTATAGTTTTACTATAGTTGGCTAATGGAGTTCCGCTTATAAGGCTACCTTTTTTAATGTACAAAACTCTTATGCCAAAAAAAGATTTAAAAATCATCCTTGAAGCAAGCCTGGCCTGATGTGTGGCAATAGAGTGTAAGCCACAGCATGTCTGGTAACAATATTGATGATGACGTTATGGTTTTCTGTGCTTCAGTAAGGATAAAACTGAACAACTGACTTCAAAAGTTCTGATAGTATATATTCTTGTTAGCTTTTTTACAGGAAGTGGAATGGGTTTTGAAGCTTTCATTACGCATTCAGGTACGTTGGTTGTGGCAGTGTGCACAAAAAGAGAATATGCAACAGTTATGCTTCCCGACCACAGTTTCTGCGATTCCCTCTGGGTAAGACTTTGGGGCATCATATTTAACTTCTTGATTCTTTCCTTTAAAAACCACACATGTGGTGCATGTACCTCAGCTGTTGGCTTGTGCTTTTTGAGAGTTGATTAATTTTCACTTTGAAGTTTTATTCATGTTGAAATTCATCTATAAGGAGGTTAATATCGTTTATCATCATCATTGTAAATTCAGCAGTTATCATTTTTCTGCTAAAAAAATGAAATGTTATGATTTCTTTCAAGTTTTCTAGAATAAAATTTGATTCTGAATTTCAATTTAAAATGAGAGCATAAAGTGTTAAAAACAATCTATTTCTGTTGCTTTTTTTAAAATCATTTTTTAATGCCAAGATGATTTCAAAGGACCTGATACATGATAGTCATTAAACACATTTGTGAAATAAATGAGAGAAAAGGAAAGAAAAAGAGGTAGCAAGGAAGACTGGTTATAGAAGAGACATCAGTCAGTCACATCTGCACTCCAAAAATTCCTCGGAATGATTTCGTTGTAGATGAATCAGTGAAATAGAGAGCTCAACATTAATTATGGACTTCGATGAGAGTCTTTGATTCATGAAGTAAAGATATTTCTTCTCCTAGTCTATGTGTAGTACATACTTAAAGAGTATAATGAAAGGAGGAAAAAAGTATGGGAAGAATATCAAGTGAGAGGAAAAATTTAAGTTGATACATACCATATCAAAAATAAAATAATTTATAGTAAATTGAAAATGCCGTCACACCACGCTCAGTAAAGAAACCAAATACCCGGGTTTTCCTAAATTAATTCTTAGTAAAAAATTTAGGGAGACTTATTCTTATATTCAACAAGACAGCCTTTGACTATTTTTTAAAATCATATTATGGCTGCAAAATACTCAATAATACTTTGATGCTAAATAAGTTAGTGTACCTAGGAATATAATTTTTAATTGGTTAATGCTTAGATCTGAAATTGTCTGTAGCCATTTCTAAACTAAGTTTTTTTCCAGTCGTGTTGACATACATGACTGTCTAAGTTTGAGGCGTACAGCATGATGGTTTGATTTACATATATTGTGAAATGATTACCACAATAGGTTCAGCCAACATCCATCTTTTCATATAGATACAATAGAAAGAAAAAAGAAAACACTTTTCTCCTTGTGATGAAAACGCATAGGATTTACTCTCTTAATTCTGTTAGTCTCTTTATATATTTCTGAAGATATAAAATGCTTCTTATTACAAAAATCGGTTCTAAAGAATACTTACAGACTTGGAAAATGCAGAAAAGATACTATGTTACGTTTGTGTGTAGATTTTCTAAAGTTGATGTATGTGCTTTTATAGTACTACAGAAAAAATTATTTACTTTAAGAACATCATTTTAGTCAGCATTTAGTTATGCTTAATCTTAATGGTCTACTCTTCACTCGAATTATAGAGTATTACTCTGAAAACATTTGTTATTCCAAAGACTTGATGTAATTTTCACCTTTTAAATACATGTTTTACTTTACCAGCACAACATAACCATTGTTCACATGCCTGGGAAAAGGCCCTTCGGTCAGAGCGTTGTCTTTATCTACGACAATGGACAGCAGAAGGTCTCTGCGCCTCTCAGATTTCCTGCCATGAATGAAGTAAGCACCTCTAACCTCCTCTTTATGGGCTCAGTTGATTGAGAACTCTTGAAAATTTTCACTTGAATGTAGAAGGTTCTGTTTATTCTAAATATATGCCCATAAATTTTAGTGTTTTTTATATACTGAGATATAGTAAGTTAATATTTCTGTTAGCCTGTCATCATTAGATGAAGTGAGACAAGATGTAATAAAGAAAAACAATTCAAGGAAGAAACAAATGTAACTTAAGGGTTAGAACAAAAGACTTATAACAGGAAAGCCAAAAAAATTGAATAGAGCAGAGCAAAGGATCATTTAATGAAGCTCTCCAAGCACAGGAAATGCTTAGAGACTGTTATGATGGACTCTTCCATCTCCACTGAACCTGAAACAATACTGAAGGAACTTGAATCTTTCCATTGTAATTAGGTATAAGATGGAATTTACTCAGTAGAGGTGATTCTTAAAGAGCATTAGTGTAAAAGTTCTTTGAGGATTTTTGGATAATTTTGAAAGGGCCTTTTCTGAAGGTGACAGAATGGATTAGATTATTTCCCAGATCCTTCTAGGGTTCTAGTAATTTCTTGTTGCTGTTCATCTCAGTGACCATTTCAGGATAACTTGTAATTAGTATTGTTATACTGATGTGTAATTCTTTGTTTATAAATTTTAAGGGGAAAAGTAGTTTTATCTAATTTAGAATATAGTAAAATTGTTTTAAAAAATTTTTTTAATATACACTCATTAAAAATTCAAAATTTACGAAAGGATATAAAATGAGTTATAAAAGTAATGTGTCCAAATCCCAGAGCCCAAAGGTTATGTATGTAATGATTTCTTATGTGTACACACATGCATACATCATAATCCCATAAAAATAAAACTTTTAGTTTTCAGTGCATTTATTTGCTTAATTTTCTGGACTGTTTCATTTTAAATATGAGGATAGAGATTTAATTAAAATTGTGTGATTTATATTGTTTCTTAATTTTTAGGCTTTTGTTTCTTGTTGCATCGGTTCAGCTGGGCAAAGAACCACCACTCCTCCACCATCCCAAATCCCAGATCCACCTTTTTCTTCTCCCATCACCCCTCACCGGACGTCATTTGGTGGGATTCTGTCATCAGCCTCCTGGGGAGGAACAATTGAAAAATCAAAACTGATTACCAAATTGATATCAGCTGGCACTCAAGACAGTGAATGGGGATGTCCCACATCTCTGGAGGGTCAGCTAGGGTCTGTTATAATTTTCTGTGAAGCACTACAACCTCCTCAGGTGAAGGCATTATATTTAGCAGGTGAGCATATACAATCCGTGTGTTTAATTGAACTTAAATAGTTTTCTTCTGTTGCCTAAATATATTCTGAAGAATATGTTTGATCTCAAGAGTGTATTTGTTTTAATTGAAGCTGAAAGGAAAGAAAAAGCCCACCACACATCATACTTTTTTCCCCTCAGCTTTGTTGAGATAGTATGACATAGAACATATGTAAGTTTAAGGTATACAATGTGATGATTTAATACACAGATATATTGCAAAATCATTACCATAATAAAATCAGTTAACACCTCCATCCCCTTACAGAATTACCATTTTTTTTATGTCTGTTGATAACATTTAAGATCTATTCTCTTAACTTTCAAATATGTTATACAGTATTATTAATCATAGTACACCGTACCTTTTTGGTAGGCATAAATAAAGCAAACCTTTGGGATATATTTTAGATATCACCCATAATACTGCCTGCATTAGTCTCTTAGGACTGCCATAACAAAATACCACAGACTGGATGGCTTAAACACTATTTATGTTCTCACACTTCTGGAAGCTGGAATTCTAGGATCAGGTTTCTGTCAGGCTTGGTTTCTGGTGAGGCCTCTGTTTCTGGCTTTTAGATGGCTGCCTTCTTGCCGTGTCCTCAGAGGGAGTCTGTCGTCTGTGTGCGTGTGCAGAGAGAGATGTCTCTGGTGTCGTTTCCTCTTCATTTGTGGGGCCCTATTGGATTAGGGCCCAACCCGTGCAACATCATTTAACCTTAATTACCTCCTTAAAGGCCCTGTCTCCAGATGCAGTCATATTGGGGGTTAGAGCTTCAACAAATGAATGTTAGGGGGTTCCCACAGTTCACCCATAATACTTCCAGTACTTTTGACAGATTTTAATAAATTGATGAAACAAAATACAGACCTGTCTTCATGAGAAATCACATTTAAAAACTTATCTTTTTTATAATTTATATATTAATATACCTCAAGAATTCATTAAGGCAGTAGAATTAGGAGTCCTTGAATAAAATTATAAGCTGTGTTTTGGCTTTTTCTTTTTGGCTATGATTTTAAAGATACACATTGATTGTTATTGGATCATAACTATTTTCAAAATTATATCTATATTTTAGTAGGATGTTCAAGAGTTAAGCCTCTAAGTAGAGAGATATATTAACTCTGCAAAACAGCTAATTATTTGTCAAAATGTCTTTTTTAGATTACATGGGAGTTTTGAGATGAATGAGACTGTCCAGACTTTCAGAGTTTGTACTGGAACCTTGTCATTACTTTAAAACTCACCAAAGTATTTGAAATTGATCTTTAAACAAATTCCAAGTGAATAAGTCATTTAATGTAGTCATTACAGCTGTGTAATTTGGATTTTGTTTTTATAATTTTTCCTACTTATAATTCTACTCTTAAAAATAATTATTATATAGTTCATAATGATCATTTTTAATGGATGCATAGTATTTCATTGGATTCATCATGCATGATTTACTTAAGTTTATAATTTTTAATATTGTTGTAAACTTAAAGTACTAAATATGATGACCTGTCATACTTACTGGTTTTTTCTTATTTTGATAGATTTACTTATGATAAATTCCCAGGATAAATATTCAAAGATTGTAAATATTTTTACAGCTCTCAATAGATTTTACCTAATCAGTTTCCAAAAAGGGATATACCAGTTGATAGTGCCTACCAGGAATACATAAGTATATCAGATTGACCACAGCCTCGTTAGGAGGGAATGGTCAGTGCTTTCCTCCATTTTTGATGTAAAATGGAGCATTGTTTTAATTTGTATTTCTTTGATTTTTTTAGTGAAGTCAACAGTTCCTTCCTACTCATTTGCTATTCCATTTCTGTGCTATCTATTCACATTATTGATTGACTCTTTTGCTAGTTTTTCTTATGAATTTGAATTGTCTGACAGATAAATTAATAAACTTTGTTATATTCAATATTAGTTCTTTAATGCTATATAAAATTTCGTTTCTGTAGTGGAGATTGATCCACACACCCTGCCCCCACCTGCCAACTTTTCTAGGTTTTGCACGAATTGGAGGTGATGTAAAAAATAAAGTACATTTTGGTTGTGTGTTTTAACTATGTTATGTGAGTAGCTTGAAACAGCTTAATTTTAAATTTTGTTCTGATTATACAGAACTGGGGAGACCATATATATTCAATGATACATGTGTGTGTGTATAAATAATTTTCAGGTCCCAACTGTTTAAGCCCTTGGAAATTTCAAGAGTCTGACATGGCTGACCTGCCGGGTAACGTCCTCCTTCACTACACTGCAAAGGTCAGAGTAAATGCGTGGACTGTCCGTCTAGATGTAGCTGTGCTGTGAACTAAAATTCTTTTTTTAAATTTCTTTTGTCATTTCAGTGGGTAATTGAGAAGGAGGGGCTTGAGTTAGCAGTAAAAAATTAAGGTGCAACTCTCAACTAGGGTTCAAACGTTACCGTTGTCGTCCCAATAGTATGGATGGCAGTAGTTGTCTTGGGAATTTGTCTAATGAATCGACTTCAGTAAATGAAACTGTTTAAACTTGTATTCTTTTGGAAGGAGAGATGAAACAGAATTGTGCTCAACATTTTCTTTGTTTTTTAAATATGATGTTAGCAAGAAAATAATAAAAATGAAATGTTCACTTCAGGAGGAAAAAAAAGAACTACCTATATGCATACCATGCCCAGTCCTTTTTCCTTCAAGGAAAGGAATTACTTTCACTATCTAGTCAAAGTAATTGAGGTCAGCAAGGGCTGAGGAAAAGAAGATCAAAGGTGGAACTGGGAAAAAGAAAAGGGAGAAGTGGCATAAACAACAATAGTAATTGCCTTCATTATAGTGAATGTTCCATTGACCCAGAAAATGCTTTGTTGTGTGAGATTTTACGTCATAGAATTTTTTTTCTGGTTTAGCCAGCTAGTACGTGGTTGTCATATATTACTTTGAATACTTATTTGTTATAGCTACCCTAATAAAATTTACTTATTGGTTGATATTTCCCCCTAACTTTTTTGTTTTGATTAATTTCAAACCTAGAGAGAAGCTGAAAGAATGCTAGGTTGAAATCATGTGTACACTCCACCTAAACTCACCACTTATTAACATTTTGCCACATTTTTCTTTATCATAAATCATTTGTGAAAGCAGATTGACGTAGCTAACAGGACCCTTTACTCCTAAATTTTTCTACATAGTCCTTAACTTTCCTAAAAAAATTATCAATAACTCATGGACTATATAACCCACATTCAAATTTTCCCCAAAATATTTGTTTAGCCTTTTAAAAATTTAATCCTTGATCCATTTGAGGTTCATGCATTGCTTTGGTTATAATGTCTTGAGTCTAATTTTTTGTTTGTTTGCTTTTTGTAATGCTAACTTTTCTCCAAAGATAGATGTTTGTCTACCAAACTAGATTTTATGTTATTTTTTTGGCAGGGACTGTATCTTATTCTTATTTTCATTATAACTATCTAGTATAGATAAATAGAAAGTAATTGGATTTAATCTCACTGTATAACTGGTGGCGTGTCTAGACCTGATGTCTCACTGGGTCTTTTTGGCATTATGATTGCCATGTTCTTTTTTCAAAGTTGCTGTGATCTTGATAACATTAAAGTTGAATTTTTACTGTTGGAAGTGAAAATTCTGTGATATTAAAAAAATAGCTGTTACTGTTTTGCCTCAAGAAACACAATATGACAAATATATACAATAAAACAAGTTTATTGGAGGAATAGTTCTTGAAAATGGTGATATAAGTGTTCTATGGTTAAATAGGTTTGGGGGACTGTTGCCTCCTGGATATCCCTCTGGGAGATTGATCGTGCACTTGAAAAACGCTGCTATGAAGAAACTAGTTTCCTTTTGCTTTATCCTACTTCTCATCAGTTATTTTAGCCTAGAGCACATTTTGTTTTTATCTCACTTATTAACAAACGCTAGTTTGGGGAAAGCTACTCTAGAGGATTTTTTGACAGTTAATAGTTTTTCGTTTTTGTCTCCTTTATAGGAGGTGTTTCACTATCCATTTGTTTAAAATTTTTTGAGTGTCTTTTCTGTGCCAAGGATACAAAGATGGATAAATTAAAGTTTCTGGCTTTAAGAAGCTTACAATCTAAAGTGAAATAAATATGTAAAAAAAAATAAGTGCAGTATAAATTCATGAGCATTTTTCTTTTTAACTACCATTTATTGAGTGTTTACAATATATTAAGCACTCTGCTAAATGCTTCACATGTATTGTTTCATGTAATCTTCACAGAAGCTCTGAGGAGTGTATGGTATTATCTGTACCTTTTTTAAGCTGTAGTTTTCTGAGCTCTGGTTTTCTAGTTTCTACTTTCTGAGTTAAAGAAAGTAACTTGCCTCGCCTCATAATCCTGGTGAAAGGCCTGCCTGTTTAACCTGTATCCTTAACCGCTGTACAATATTTCTCTATTGGAATTTTGTACAAAATGCAGTGCAGGTACAAAGGAAGAATGGTTGGTTCTTCCAGGAGATTAGAATATCATAGAAAAGATGGTTTGGTTTGTGTTTTAAAGGGAAAATCGAGGAGGGATGTGCAAGGAACAGTAAGCAGCACCTACAGAGGCGTAGACTGTAAAAGTGGGTTCTACATGTATTGGGGTATAGGGCTCTCAGCAGGAGGAGAAGATGGCAGGAAATGATTAGAGGGCAAGCAGAGGCCAGATCATAGCAAACCTCCTGTGCCAGGCTAAATGGTAGGCAGTGGACAGGATTTTAAGCCAAAGAGTACTATGATGCGGTTTGCATTTAGAAAAAGGTCTCAAGCTGCAGTGTGAAAGTTGGATTGGAGGGGTAGGTGGCTGAAGGCAGTCATATCGTTAGGAGATTACTGTGTAGGAGAAGTCATAGATGCACAATACCCAAACTAAGGTAGTAGCGGGAGAGAGACATTTCTGTCTCTGGACCAATTTTACATTGAAGTTAAATGTAAACTCAATTTCCGTTTGTTTTATTGAGGCAGTTTTTCTCAGTTGCCTTAAGAGGAAAGCAATAGCCACATCATCTGTGCTAAAATGTGCAGGTTCCTTTATTTTCTTTTGGAATGGAGATTAGATGCAAGGATGTTTCAATACCTGCAAATTCACAGATTAAACGTGAAGTTACCTGCTTTACAAGCCTTTATGGAACTTAAATTACTTTAACCATTTCTAGAGTTGCAGACTAAGCTCTTAATCTGAATATAACTAGCATTGTCAGTCTGTAACATGAGGGAAAATAGTGTCTTATGCCTGGGATTGGATTTTCCTATCTTGATAAATTTTTCTGTTCTGTGGTTTCTCTATCTCATATTTAATCACATTTTTTGTGTGTATCGTGAAATTGTCCCAAGGAAGTATTAATGGGAGCAAAACACTGAATTTTTTAGAAAGTCAAAAATCTGTTTGCATATATTGGTTTAAAAGAGAAACGTTTAAAAACTTTGTGATTGGTGACTCATAAATTGTAGTTACAGCTCGTGGGTCAGATGGCAGGAGCAGTGACCTGCATCTGATGAGTGAGCGCCTTAGCATCTAGTCCTGGTTCCTCTGAGGCACTCACAACAGTAACACTAACTTCATGTCGCGAGCATCTTAGCATTGACTGTACTGTATACCTTTTGAAATTATAGTGAAATGTTCCATATTTAGAGTTATATTTTGTCTTCATTGCACTTAGCTGTTTGCCATATTTTCTTTTATTTTTAGGCCTGCAAAAATTCAATCTGTCTTGATTTATCTGCTAATTGTTTGCATGGGAGGTTAACAGGAAACAAAGTAGTGAACTGGGACATTAAGGTAAGTTAATGATCAATGACAGGCAACATAGTATGTAAGTTTAGTGATGCTTTAAAGGAGTTTGTTTAAAAGCACCACCAACCTGATCTGAATAATAAGTCCTGGTTAAAATGTTTGCAGGCAAGATAGACAGTTTGAAGAATAAACAAATAAGTAGTTGAATGACTGTTTGATTTGCTTGAAACTTGGTTACCATTTTAAGCCATGCCATGATCTTAATGGTTTCCATAGAAAAATGTACTGCCTTAGTTAATTGCTCCACTTTAACATATTTAATCCCAGAAACTGTGTGGCAGATTTCAACCCCTGCTAACCTTCTCAGAGACTTCATTGATTCTCCCTTCTCTCCTGAACCACACGCTTCTCCCTGTCTACAGTCTCCTGTCCCTCAGCTTTAAACAACAGCAGATCTTTCCTCTCCAAGGTTGAAGATGAGTCACTTTCTCTCTTCACACGTCTGCCTCTCGCTATTCCATCTTGTCTGCCTCTTTCATGTGCCTCATATTTATATGAAGCTGCACATACACTTCTATCTAAGTTCTCTGCTTATTTTCCAAGACTTGAGTTCACTGCTTGTGTCCTGTGTTCCTGTCACACTGTCATTTCACTCATCATGGTGACCGATTCTTCAGTAGCCTTGAGAACGTCTAAGGAGGGCCTGTGCTTTTCTCGCCAGTCCTGGCGCAGGGATGTGCCACAACATGGTGGACTGAATGGTTACGTTAGTAAAGGTTGTTTGGGCTAATATGAAGGGCAGAGAGATCCTATTCCAAAAATACAACATTTCCTTAGATGTCTTAAATAGAAATTATAGCCTAAGTAAAATCAAAAGAAATATGAAAGTTGTGAAGGAACTTGCTGGTAAATCAGCAAAAAACTTTTATCTTCTAGTCTGTTAACACCAATCAAATATGCTTATTGTTTTAATGGAACAGAAATCGTTCGGATAATTCTGCCTGTGTAAAAATGAATCCATCAGTTAGTATTAATCTCATGTTATTCATGTGGTATAAAGCTTTTTCTCTCTGAGACTGGAACGCTTATTCTCGTTTGTTAACATAGTAAGATTATGACGTCTGCCAATTTTATCAGATAACTTCTGCTGTCACTTCTAAGATTGGTTTTACAAGGCTAGTTCTCTGTGTTACTTACATAAAGAAAGCTGATTATTTGTGCTGTACATACTTGAAAATCAGAGCAGTCTTTGTTGCCTTGAGTTACAGCTACATCAAAATCAAAAAGAAACAGTTATCAAGAAAAAGACTTTCATTTTTAGACTGCAACAAAATCAAAGACAAAAAAAATTAAATGAAATGACAGCTGGGGAAAAAATATTAGAAAGCGAATTTACTTACTGTACACAGCTCTTAAAAATGAATGTAAAAACAGGCAAAGAATATGAAAAGGTTGTTTACAAACTTAGGCTGGGTCTACACGGAAGTTTGGAACATTTTAGCAGTTAATAATCGCTAACCTTCTGTAGCACCCACCATGGATGTCAGGCTAAGCACTTCTCATATATTAGCTGAGTTAATCCTTCTAACAACTTTATAGAGTGGGAATTACTATTATTCCCATCTTACAGATGAAGAAACTGAGGCCAGAAAAAATGAGTAACTTATCAAAGGATGTTGAATATATTTTGTTAAGCTATCCAAAATAGTCACCTTGAATTTTGGTTGAAGCCACTCCCTCCACCTTTCTTATTAACTAAAAGTAGAGGAGTCAGTCTTATTTCTATGCCAAATACATTCTCCTTTTCTTTGTGACTTATTCCGCTGTTTGTTATTAAGGCCTAATTGCCGTGTGACAGTTTTTTCCTCATATCATTGGTATCACATTATGAAGTCTGCCTGTGGGGTCACATGTGGATTGCCTGTGTTTGGAATTCCTAAACTTTAGAAAACAAGTAAAAATGGTCTGGCCTGGTCTCTTAAATATTGATTATGGTGACCGTGAGGCTGCTCTTTCAAGCATCTGCTCATACAAGGGTTTCTCTAGCTGAGGCTATCCTATACATCGTCTGAAGGTATCTCAAATTGTAACCTCGTGCATGCCTTGTAGATATTAAATGACAAAATTGCCCTTGTTTTATAAGATTATAAAATTGTAATTTTCTTTTTCAGGACATCATAAACTGCATAGGTGGATTAAATGTACTCTTTCCTCTCTTGGAACAAATCAGCCACTCCAGTGAAGGACAGATTGCTGAAGGAATGAATGAAAGCACAGTGTCTGAGTTGATAACACCTGTGGAAGGAGATTGGGTGGTATTGACCTCCACAAAGGCATCAGGTATTAAGATGAAATTAACATAAAATAGTCATTGAGAAACTTGAATTAATCAAAAAATAGATTAAAGTGTCTTGCCACCACTAGGAAGAAACTTAACCATTTGTTGCTGAAGCAGCCCATCCCTAATTTTTTTAATGTAGTTCAGAGAGTTCATAATACTTGGTCGAAAAACTTAAGATGTTAGTTTTACTCTTGACTATCGTTGGTTTGTGTTCTTAGTAGAAATATAACAACATTGTTAAATTTGTGGTAGAGAAAATATTTAGATGTGTATATAAGTATACAGTATGCAGTTGCTGTGCTCTCTGATATTTCTGTTCTGCAAGTGACCTTTGGAGGCAAATTCCTGAACCAGATTCCTTGTTTGTTATAATGTGCATTATGATGTAGAAAAAGTGATATAAAAGTGATTAGAGTAATTACAATAATTAATGACATGTTCACATTTCCAGAGTCAAGACTAGAGAGAAATTTAATTGCAACGTTTATCTTGATTGTGAAACACTTTATTCAAAGACATCCTATTAACCAGGATAATCTTATTCACTCCCATGGAGTTGCCACTCTTGGTGCCTTACTTCAGAAGGTGAGCTCGTCTAACCTGATGTAGGTGTGGCTGATGATTGTAACTAGCAGTCAGTGTTGGGGTTTTTTCTTCCTAATAAATAAATATATATATTTTTAAATTTCACTATTACAGCGTAAGTTATATTAGTAGATATAATTTTTTTCACAAGCAGCTTTTAAAAACTTCTGTTGATGGCAGGCCTGGTGGTGTGGTGGTGAAGTTCCCACACTCTACTTCAGCAGCACAGGGTTTGCAGGTTCAGATCCCAAGTGCAGACCCAGCACCATTGTCAAGCCACGCTGTGGTGGCATCCCACATAAAATAGAGGAAGAGTGGCACAGATGTTAACTCAGGGACCATCTTCCTCAAGAAAAAAGAAGAAGATTAGCAGTGGATGTTAGCTCAGGTCCAATCTTCCACAAAAAAATAACTAAACTTCTGTTGAATCATATGAATTACTTATCTTACATAACAGTGTATAATCTTTGATGGATAGGACCTTGGTTGTTGGCTTTCGTATTTGGGATATTTGATCAGTTTAAGATTCTGTTTTAGGAATATGACATTAGGAAAGTATGTTCTAGTGTTACATCAGAAAAATTAATGTTTAAGTTGTTTATATTTTTCTAACCAAGATTTTTGTATTTAGTAGATGTTCTGAATTAATCATTGGAAATTATAGCTTAATGACAATTATTTAAAGTGAACTTTACAGAACCCTATTCTGTTTGGATTTCAGGTGCCAAGCACCTTGATGGACGTTAATGTATTGATGGCAATTCAGTTGCTAATTGAACAGGTATCATTAGAGAAGAATATGCAGCTCCTGCAACAAATGTATCAATATTTACTCTTTGACTTCCGTATTTGGAACCGTGGAGATTTTCCCTTTCGAATTGGTGAGAGCAGACTGTTAGATAAGGTTTAAGGTTTTATAGTTTTAGAAATTTATAACTACCTATGTAACTTTATTTTGGGTATATCATTTTAAGAGTGAACTTTCTATTTTAGGTCATATACAATATCTTTCTACCATCATCAAAGACAGTAGGAGAGTTTTCCGAAAGAAGTATGGTGTGCAGTTTCTCCTGGATACACTTAGGATTTATTATGGGTATGATGTCCTTGCTCCTTCTCAGTCTGATATTGTTTTCTGTCTGCTACTTAATTGGAATGTCTGGGTTATTTATTTTCCAGGAATTCTAATATCCTAGTGTGGAGGTTAAAATGACAAACAATGGATCACATACGTTGGGTTTGAATCTTGTGTTTTATTAATTGTCTATCTATAGGCAACTCACTTAACTTTTCTGTGCTTAAGTTTTCTGGTCTGTGACAAGGAGATAATGAAACTGACAACCTATGGTTGTTTGAGGATTATAAATTAAATAAATTAATAATGTATAGAGCACTTAGATCTGTGTCTGCCACATAGTGAGTGTTGCATAAATATAACCTGTTTTAACAATTTATATCTTTGTCATTGAAATTGCTAACCTCAAAAGGTTTTCCCTAAAAAGAAAAGCCAAAGATACCATGAATTCTATTATTACATTAATTCTATTAATTACCGTCTTTTTTAAACTGTAAATTCTTTTAAAAAGTACAAAAATGTAAAAATTAAAAATTTCAATTTTTGCGCTTTTGCTTTCTTTTTCAGGAGTGATTGTAAATATAGTGAGCTGTCTTTAGATGATATTCGAACAATAAGGACTTCTTTGTATGGACTGATTAAATATTTTCTGTGCAAAGGTGGAACTCATGAAGAGATACAAAGTATCATGGGTTACATAGCTGCTATCAGTGAAGAAGAACAGGTATTTGCCCGAGATAAGTCTGTTTTTTCTTTTTAACATTTATGTTGCTATATCATCTCCTTTTAAACTTATATATATATCTGTTAAACATATATATATGTGGGGGTTTTTTGGTGAGGAAGATTGTCCCTGAGCTAACATCTGTGCCAGCCTTAGTCTGTTTTATGTGGGACACCACCACAGCACAGCTTGATGAGTGGTGTGTAGGTCCACGCCTGGGATCCAAACCTGTGAAGCCCGGGCTGCTGAAGCAGAGCACATGAACTTAACCACCACGCCACTGGGCCGGCCCTGATATTAAACATATTTTAAGAGTAAAATATTTATAGTGTCCCATACAGTATTATGCAGTTAAAGAAGTAAATTTTATCTCTTCACTGAAAGTTATTAAAATAGACGGCAGTGTAATAAAATATTTTAATTAGCTAGAAAGCAGTATGGGGAAAAAGTTGCTTTGTCTGGCTATTCTGAAGCCTGTTTTCCTAGGTCACATAATGTATATTTACCTGTCATCAAAGTTACTGGGCAGATTTCTAACATGAATTTTAACATAACATAGGTTCATAAAAGTTTTGCGTAAAGAGTAAATTGTAAATGTATTTCTATTTTTAAAAACTTTTACATACATTATTTATTTATACTTCAGAGCTACCCTTTTGACAGTGGTCCTCAGTGTATGGTCCCTGACCAGTGCTACCTGGGAACTTGTTAGAAATGCACATATACTGCAAAGTCAAGCCTTCCTGGTGATTACAGACTAGGAATTACTCTTCTCGTTTGCGCAGTTGGAAATGTACGTTCAGAGAGATTAGGTGACTTAACTTTAAAAAGTCACGTAGCTGATAAACCTGGAACTAGAACCCAGGTGTATTTACTACTCTTTCTGTGCTCTTTTTGTATACCGCTCTCTACACCAAATTTGAACAGCCTTAATTGATGTTGACTCAAATATTTTGCCCCCTATCATCAAATATTCATTGTGTAGTAAGGGTTACATGACTTCATGTTGGTACTGGATAGATGAATTAACTTAGGCTGTTTCCCTGAAGGTTGAACTACTTCAAAAGTTTGCCATTATTTAGAATCATGGGTAGCCATCTTATTTCATGATAGCTTATTGTCACCCGCTGTGATTCATTGCCAATGATATTTTCTTGGTCAACTCAGTCAAAGAATCGTTTATTGAAAACTTACTATATACGTAGAATAATAGTGGACATTGTGTATAATGATGAATGAATTATCATTCTTTTAGCCTAATGGAGGCAGGGTTGGATAAGAGAGGTTTGTAAATACTTGTGAAACAGAAAAGAGTGTGATAATCTATAAGAGAGATACAGAGTCCTATGAGGTGTTCATAGGAGAGTAATACATGTTGAGGAGACCAGCAAAGGCTTTATGGAAGACCTGGCTTTTCGTATGGACAGAGCAGGACAGGTGTGGTTCAGCAGGTGAATATGGGTAATGTGAGAGGATTTACAAAAGGACATGGAATAAGCCAAAAGCGTAGTGGAGGGGAAAGGCAGGGCTAGTTCAGAAGACATCAGATAGTCCAGGTAAGCTAGAACGTGAGGGTATATAGAAGTTAGTTGAATAACTGTTCGTGGTTTATGACTTTATTTGTGCTTCCGTATGTGAGTGTGGTTGTTTGTTTTGTGTTGTTTAATTTCAAAAGCTCTTTGGAATTTTGGATATACTCTTCAGTCTCCTACGTACCAGCCCAACTAGAGGTCAGCTTTTCTTACTGCTGTTTGAACCAGGAAACGCTGACATACTTTATGCCTTGCTCTTAAACCAAAAGTACTCTGACAGACTAAGAGAAGTCATTTTTAAGGTACAGACGTTTCTTAATCATCCTTATATTTTGGGGCATTTATGGGTATATGAATTTCATTGGAATATGTCCATTCTATGAATATAAATTCTTTTTTCATATCTACTTCTATCTAATTTTAAATTGTTCAGTGTGTTTTGAAATATATTTTTCATGTTTTTGTTATTTGCATATTAAAAAACTAATTGTATTGTCATCTGATCAATCATTTCAGTGGAAAATCTACTTTGTCATACCACCCTCAATATAAAATCTCTCATTTCCCTTTTGACTTACAGTAGGTCTACCTGGCAGATACTAACTAACCTCATGTAGCACTCACTATTTCTCATGAACTAAATGTTTTTCATATATTAGCTTACTTAGTCTTTGAAACAACTTTGTGAAGTGGATGTTATTATTATCCCCACTTTACAGATGAAGAAACTGAGGCCAGAGAAATTAGTAACTCATAAAAGGATATAGAACATATCTTATTAAGCTATTTATAATATCCAAAACTTTGAACTTTGGCTGAAGCCACCCGCTCCACGTTTTTTGTTAACAACAGATAGAGGAGTCAATCATATTTCTACTGCCAAATACATTCTCTTCTTTTCATGATTTATTCTCCTGTTCATTATTAAGACCCAAGTGCCTTGCGACAATTGTTTCCTCTTACATCATCGGTGTTAGATTATCAAATCTACTTTTGGGCTTGTGTTTAGATTGCCTATGTTTGAAATCTCTAAACTTTGGAAAACAAAGGCACAGTAGAAATGGTCTGACATACTCTCTCCTGAGTGTTAGTTCTGGTGACCCCTGAGGCTCCTCTTTAAAGCATGTGCCACACAAGGTCCTTCATGGAGATTAAATGTTATTTCTCCAAAATTGGCCTTGCCAGGGATTGTTCACAATATTATTTTGCCAAGATTACCATTTCTACATAGAGTTTCAGTATCTCACTTTGAAAAATGTTGATCTCACTGCAAGAAGTGTGGGGTTACAAATTCATTCTCCCATTTCAGCAGTGGACCGTTTCTTCGCAAAATGTTTCCTTGTTCTTGGAAATTATTTTGTAACTGTCGCTGAAATGGATTACCAGCTTGATCTAGAAGTATGCTCGTTCTCTTTCAGAACACACCTTTGTTCCTCTTAAAGCTGCAGGGTTTGTTTCCATCTACGCTTTAGCCATTAAAATAAAATTTTACATTATTTTTCTTTCATTTGCCAAGAAATATATGTAAATTAGAGATTCAAATGTATTAATTATTCAAATACAGATGTGTTTCAGTCCAATTTATTCTTAGATCCATTTTTTAATGATAGTATGATATGGAGTGCTCTTCCCTATTAGTGCTGGGTTTTTTGGGTTTTTTTTAACATTTAAGGAATAAAGTGATGCTCCAAAAACCTTGTATGCTAATATTTTATTCAATATGAATGTAAGTGACGACCTGTTCTCAGTTGTCTATATTGAGAAGAATATATTACTGTTGTGACCAGGTTATGGAACAAATGCTGAAATGCACAAATGTTTATGAACGAAGTAAACAACGTATTCGACTCCGAGAAGTTGGCTACTCAGGATTGGGACTCCTTCTTAGTGAAGCACCCGTGAATACTTCTCTCTTGAAAAACCTCACCAATCAAATTGTAAACGCAGGTATGACGGAGACTGATAGTACTGATACATTCAAGACGTGTTCTTCATGTGACGTAATTCTATTTGATGGTTTTCAGGTTTTTTTCCTGAAGTGTTTTCCCCTTCCTCCCTCAGGTTGCTTTTTAAATTACCTGTTACCTGTCTCAGCAGAGCTTTGCTTGGGTGCTGATGTCCCTTTGTTGTTTTTGACTCCCCAGAGCATAGCACAGCGCCTTACTTGGTAGGCCTTCAGTAAATGTTTATTTGCTGACTGATTAGTAAATAATTGAGTCTATGTAACAAGAAAATGACACTAGAGAAAATATATACAAAATATTTTTTTATGGAGGTTAATTAGCCCTGAGCTAACATCTGCTACCAATCCTCCTCTTTTTGCTGAGGAAGATTAGCCGTGAGCTAACATCTGTGCCCATCTTCCTCTATTTTATATTGTGGGACACCTGCCACCGCATGGCTTGATAAGCGCTGCATAGGTCCGCACCCAGGATCCAAATGGGTGAACCCGGGGCCTCTGAAGTGCAGCACACGAACCCAACCGCTGTGCCACCAGGCCGGCCCCTGGAGGTTAAATTCTTAAAGACAAAATGAAAACTAGTTTCAGATATTCTTTTTTGTTTCTGATTTTGTTTTTATAAGCCATGTTTTTAGTACTTACTGTGAAATTTATATCAGGTGCCCGGGATTCAAAAAGTTGTAAGATAAGGTTCTTTGTCTTGAGTGGTTTACCATCTCATTGATAAGATAAGACATATACATAAAAAGATTAATAATAGTATAAGATCCAAGCAGTATGGACAATGTGTTCAGGCAGTGAAAAGAAGAGAACAGTTATTTCGAATTTACTCAGAAGATGTCAAACATTCCAAGCCTATTGTCTTTGTAAAATTTGAACATCTATAATTTTTTTTTTTTTTTATTAAAGATTTTATTTTTTCCTTTTTCTCCCCAAAGCCCCCCGGTACATAGTTGTGTATTCTTCGTTGTGGGTTCTTCTAGTTGTGGCATGTGGGACGCTGCCTCAGCGTGGTCTGATGAGCAGTGCCATGTCCGCGCCCAGGATTCGAACCAGCGAAACACTGGGCTGCCTGCAGCGCAGCGCGCGAACTTAACCACTCGGCCACGGGGCCAGCCCCTGAACATCTATAATTTTTACTGAAAATGAAGTAATTATTTTAGCATTTATATAACTATTAACCACGGTTCTTTCTTTGAGAAAGAGTAAGAAAGCTGGAGGCATCACACTTACTGATTTCAAACTATACTACAAAGCTAGAGTAATCAAAACAGTAAGCTGTAGGCATAAAAACAAACACATAGAACACAGGAACAGAATCAAGAGCCCAGAAATAAACCCATGCATATACAGTCAACTCATATTTGACAAAGGATCCAAGAATACTCAATGGGGAAAAGATGGTCTCTTCAGTAAATGGTCCTGGGAAAACTGGATAACCGCATGCAAAAGGATGAAAATGGACCCCTATCTTACACCACTCACAAAAATTAACTCAAATGGATTGAAGATTTAAATGTAAGACCTGAACCGTTAAACTCCTAGAAGAAAACATAGGGAAAAAGCTCCTTGACATTGGTCTTGGCAGTGATTTTTTGGATATAATGCCAAAAGCACGAGCAACAGAAGTCAAAATAGACAAATGAGACTACATCAAACTAAAAAGCTCTGCACAGCAAAAGAAACCATCACCAAAATGAAAAGGCAAGCTGTGGAATGGGAGAAATATTTGCAAATCAAAATATAAAAAGAAGTTAATATCCAAGATATATAAGGAAGTCATAAAGTCAATAGCAAAAAAAAATCCAATTAAAAAATGAGCAAAGGACCTGAATAGACATCTTCCAAAGAAGACATGCAGATGGCTAACAGGTACATGAAAAGGTGCTCCAATGAAATATTAGAGCACACACAATAGACTATTAGCCATAAAAAAGAGGGAAATCCTGCCATTTGTGACAACGTGGAAGAACCCGGAGGGCATTCTTCTAAGTGAAATTAAGTCAGACAGAGAAGGACAAATACTATGTGATCTCACTTCTATCTGAAATCCAAAAAAATCCAACTCGTAGAAACAGAGTAGATTGGTGGTTGCCAGGGCCAAGAGAGTAGGGGAAGTGTGTGAAGGTGGTTGAAGGGTGCCAACTTCCAGGTATAAGATGGATAAGTTCTGGGGATCTCATGGCCAGCATGGTGACTGTAGATAACGATACTGTGTTATTGTATACTTGAAGGTTGGTAAGAGAGCAGATCTTAAATGTTCTCACCACAAAAAGAAAAATGGTAACTATATGAGGTGATGGATGTGTTAACTAACGTTATTGTGGTAATCATTTTGCAATATGTATGTATATGAAATCGTTACGTTGTACACTTTAAATTTACACAATGTTTTATGTCAATTGTCTCACCAAAGCTGGACAAAAATAAAGGGCATCTGTGGTTGACAGCAAAAAAAGAAAATAAAAACAAAACAGTTATTTCAGCGTTTATGTACTATTACCAACAGTTCTTTCTTTGGTTATCTCTGGAATTTAATTTTAACTTTTTGTTTTTCCTATGATAGATCCTGCTATTAATTTCAAAGATCTGTTATCTGTGGTGTATATGTCCCGCAGAGCGCACATCAATGTCAGAGTGGTCATCTGCAGAAAGGTTAGTAAACTTTTAAGATGCAGTTTAAGAATAGCAGTATCATTATACCCTGAATAATTCTTAGCTTGAATATTTTGCACAAGATGTAAGTTTTAACATCTGTCATTTTATAAATGAACAGTCCCCCTTTTTGAGGTGAATTAACTTCATGTAATCACAAGGAATCAGCCTATGGATTTCTTCCTCTTAGCTCTGCATGGGCTCCGGGAAATGTGTGCTTTGCAGAGTCAAAAAATTGTAACTGGAGAGTAGTTTCTTTATCAAGAACCTTCAATGATTGTGAACATTTCTAATTCATGTACCATATTTTAGAGTTTCTGAAAATTTTGAACTTTGTGGGAAGAATTTTCTGCAATTCGTTTATGAGTATTCCAACAGTGATTTGCACTCAGTGCACCCATTTGACTTTTAACTGAGTCAAAGAATGGTCATCCCGTGTGCTTTCTGCTCATTGTAACCTTCTCTCTCCTCCCCTGGAGCCACTGACCTGCCTAGTATTCGCTTCTTTATCTTACTCCCTCATTATGTCACAGTATTTTTCCCTCAGTAAATCTGCATATATATCTCTTTCTTTAATGGCTACATAGTTTTTCATTCTATGGCTGTTTATAAAGTATTATCTGGTTCTTTGTTGATGGACATTGAGGTTGTTTCCTGTTTTTCCATGTTAATAAACTTCTGTTAAAAACTTATTTTTACATATACCTTTACTTATGTACGTCTGTAAGACATAATCTGTGAAATGGAGTTGCTGTGTGAAAGGCACATAAATTGATCCGTTCCTTTCAGTGTGCAATTAGAAACAGCTTTCAGTGCAGCCTAGTTTTATCCATTTATATCTATAAAATAGACATAAAGTAAGTCTTACTATATGGAAATTTTAAAGTCATGAAAGGTTTCTTTGCCAAGCGAAGCTTAATCTGAAAGAAAAAAATTTTTATTCTGCACCAATAGAGTAATGGTTTCTCATTATTGATAGCATTAGTGAAGAAAGAAATTTCACGTCATTGTGATCTGCTTTCTGCATCAACGTCAGCATACATTAGAACCATTAATATTGAAGTCCCTACCAACATTATTCATCTCCTGCTGTGAAACTTCTCAGAGCTAGAAATTCTGATAAAAGAGACACTCTAAACACTGGGAGCCAAAGTTCTTTTCATCTACATAGAAGATATGTTCTTTTTGGGTGAGGACATTGTCCTTGAGCTAACAGCTGTTGCCGGTCTTCCTCTTTTTGCTTGAGGAAGATTGGCTCTGAGCCATCACCTGTTGCCAATCTTCCTCTTTTTGCTTGAGGAAGATTGGCTCTGAGCTATCATCTGTGCCAATCTTTCCTCTCTTGTGTGTGTGGGACGCTGCTGCAGCATGGCTTGATAGTGATGTAGGTCCACGCCCAGGATCTGAACCCGTGTACTGGGGCCACCGAAGCGGAGCGCACTGAACTTGACCACTACGCTGCTGAACCAGCCCTATCTACGTAGGAGTTTATTGGCTTTGTGATAAAAATGTCTTAAAGATCGTAACTGAATTTCTGACAGTGTTTGAGAACTTGTTTTTATCAAAAAAATGTGAAATCAAATGGATAGCAGAGGTCATACTTAGTGCTACGTCAGTGTCTACTCTTTAATTTCAGCTTCTTAATCCAGCTAAATAGCAGCATCCGTCTTATTGGAATTAGTTTTTTGGAATTAAAAGTTTAGTTTTTGTTTTGTTTGTACAATATAGCGTTAATGAAAAAACATGTTTTTGCAAAAGCAACCATCAACTTTGCCTGGATAAAGAAAATGAGATGAGAAAACTTTATTCTTGGGGTTCCTAGGGTCTGATACCAAAGTACCAAGACACTTTGATAGTGTCTTGTGTGTCCTGTTTCCTCCTGTCCCCAGTGCTGGAACTTCGCCTGGCTCATGGTAGATATTCAGTGTTTGCTGAGCAAATGTGGTGGCTCGTGGAAAGTTGTTAGTTGAGAGGACATAACTTTATTACACTTGATGCAAACTTTCATTCTATTTATATTTCCTCTCTCACCAAATTAAAGTAATAACATGAGTGTGTTGACATGTGGAGGATCATTTTCTTTTTTCCTTTTTTATCTTTCAGCAAATATTTGAGTACATCCCTACTCTGTACAATGAGTAATATGCAGATTAATTAAAAACACAATGTCTGCCCTTCATATAGCTTATAATCCACTTAAGAACATAATCTTTTGAAAGTATATCCTCCCAAAGTTTCTCATTGTTACTTTGTCATTAAAATAACTGAAAAGAAATTGTTTTTGATGTAAAATACTGTGTACTTTTTGACGAATTTTGTATTCTTCATCTCTTTGTAGATTTTACAGATTTTACAATCCCAGCCAGATGCAGCACATCAAATATCTCAACAAGTGGGTTGGCAAGACACTTTAGTTAGGCTTTTTTTAAAAGCAAATTTTGAAAATGGAAATACTCTTCATAAGCACAGTAGGGCTGTTTCAATGAAAGACAATGATAAAAATATATCAGCTGACGATAATAAGAGGAACTTCGATGAAAAGATGGATGAGGAAAAAATCAACTCTTTTGCCTCCACTAATGTGTCTTCAGATCAGTGGAGTCTGGAGGATAGACGCTCTCTAGACTCAAACACACCATTATTTCAAGAAGATAGCTCTGTGGGAGAGTTGTCTTTCAAATCAGAGAACCAAGAAGAATTCTGGCATCATAGTCCTTCACACTTGAGTTTAGATCTCAGTAGAATTGACTCCTGTGAACTGAGTGACAGTGGAGGTCAAATGCCAGACAGCCTGCCTAGCACACCATCCCCCATAGAGTCTACTAAATCATTTTCTGTGCCGTCTGACAAAGAAAGCAGCATCACAAGTGACACGGGCTTCAGCGATGACTTCTCTTTACTTGAAAGCCAGGAGGTAAAATTCCTTATCTGTCCAAATGCTCTTTTTGTTTCTATATGTCTATGTATACTTCTGATCCTTAGATGTATGTAATTGTTAACAATTTCATATTATGTTCATGTTCTGAGTCTCATGATCTAAGCTATTAGAAGCCTAGAAGTCACTAAATTGTGTGTCTTGAGAGCAAAGCCAGTGTTTTCTTCATCCTTGTATCTCTGACTTTGTATAATGTTGAACCCAAAGTTCCAGGTTTAGTGTATGTGATGGTTCTTACGATGTGCTTTTAACAGCCCCTCCCCCCGATAATTTACCATTACTTTATGTTTTGTGTAGAGATGTGAGGAGGAGCTTCTTCAGTTACTGACAAACATTTTGAGTTATGTGATGTGTAAGGGGCTGGAGAAGTCTGATGACGACGCTTGGATTGAGCGGGGACAAGTGTTTGCAGCGCTAACTAAACCAGGGATATCCAGTGAGCTGCTTCGACCATCAGATGAAATAAAACTAATGTAAGCATTCAGTTGGTGACTTCCCCTCTCCTTTTGGAGTGGGCAGGAGTCTAAAATAATATTTATTATTGAACATTTATTCAGTATTCAGTGGGTGTTGAGAGGAAAAAGGAGAAACTTTGTGCTTTTCCTGTCTTTTTGCCATTCCAGTGGGATCTAGAGAGAAATCCAGAACTAACTCCAGTGTGAGGAGATTTAAATCTTAAATTAATTTGGGTTTTAAGTGATTACGTGTTCCTTGTTGTTTAAATTGTTTGCTGCAGTGTCTAAGCACTTGGTGCCTTGTCTTCTACAGTCTTATCCAAATTTGAGTGTTTCCATGCTGAGGGAAGGGAGTAGTCTTTTCATGAAAATTGCTTCTCCAAAGGGCTGAGTTCTCTGCATCTGAGAGAACTCTGTAACATTAGCATACTCGGGGAGAACACTTCTCTGTTTTTCCACAGGGTTAGGCTTTCTACCCTCGTCTTTCCAATTTCAGCTTTAAAGAAACTCTGGACTATCTTAGGGAGACTGGAATGTGAATTATTTTCATAGCTATTTTATGGTCAAGTCAAACAGGTAACTTTTTTTTTGCCTTTTAGTATTAGGTGTATTAAAAATAGATACTCCAAAGATTAAAAGTTGCTTCATTGTTACTAAATTCCATCCACAATGTCTTATGATACCTGCCAGTAGTAGTGTATCTTTGGAGATACAGTCCTGTTCATAAGTAACTGGGTCTTTTTTCCATGTCCTGCGATTTCTCTAAACTTGAAATTGTTTTAAGAGGACTTTGTTTTACACTTAGTTTGCTGCAGAAGATGTTAGAATGGACAGTCACAGAGAACAGAGAGGCAAAAACTAATCCGGTAACTGCTGAGAATGCCTTCCGGCTCATGCTGATCGTACAGGACTTCCTGCAGTCAGAGGGGCTGGTTAATCCAAACGTGTGGACGGAGAAGGTACAGTAAGACCTCTTTGAAATTCTTTTCTGGTAGTGGAGGACTTTATTCAAGGAAAGAAATTTTGTACTCCCTCTTTTCAGAGCATTGGTATTTAGTCGGAAGCAATGAACATGGATAGGATGTGGTAAAAGTCAGGTTTTGTTAGCTCTTACTAGGATAGTTCTTTTCGCTTTTGCCAACTGAACATTGAACCATTTTTGAAATATTTATGATTTGCATTTCTGTTGGGGAACACGCATCATTGGAAGATTTACAAACTGAGTGTTTTTATTTCTCAATTTTTCCTTTGTGACAGCTTTTAGAGAATATGATGCAGCTCTTCGATGGTCTCTCAGTTTGGTATTCGGAAAGTCCAGTATGGGTAAAACTCTCTCAAATTCAAATCCAGTTGCTTCTAGGATTCATTGGAAGGGGTAATTTGCAGGTTTGTCAGTTCTTTTACATTATTTTCTCTACTTTCATGCAACATAGGTATTATTTGTGTGATAACTAAATGATAAAACGTTTTCGATATTTTAATTTTTTTAATTAGTTCAAAAAAATATCTGTGATTTCAGTTACGTTTTGGTTTTGAGATCAGAAAGAAGCTTGAGAGGCAGCTAATTATCTCTCCCTGATGTTTATCACTCCGTATAATTTTAAGGTTTCCGTATAAAGGATTCGCACATGGCTTATGTTAGAAGGCATTGCTCGTGTCATCTGTATTTAGTGCTGCTGTGCAGCCTGCATAGGCTGTTTGTACATGTACAGTTTGGGGCTTGCATTTTTAGGAAAACGATTTTTAAATTGTTCCTTTCAAAATCTTTTTCTATTACTCTATGAAGCTACTAATCCAGTTTCACATTTACTTCATATATTTTCATTCGTCAAAGACTCACTGAGTACCTACCCAATGTTAGCATTGTACTAGGTTTCTGAAATAAACATAAATAAAATATAGACCCAAGGAACATTTTTTGTTTCTATTTTTAATTAAAATTTTTAAAAGTTGGAAAAGTTCCATGTGCATTTTAGTCTGTCATCTTTCCATTTACATTGGATGCTTGTGGTGACCTCGGTTGGATTAGTCATGACATGTGTCCCTTAGCTGTTTACCTGGCCCTGTTTATTTTCTTTTGATACTGGAATTTTAAGTACTTGGGGCAAGGGGGTCTTGATGGAGATATATTATGTATTTCTAAGATATATAAACTTGCTATAATATTGATAAGAACATGAGGAGGTTAAAATTCCATACGATTGCCTTGTTTTAAAAAAGCCATACTTTGCGGCCAGCCTGGTGGTGTAGTGGTTGAGTTTGTGTGCTCCGCTTTGGTGGCCCAGGGTTCACAGGTTTGGATGCTGGGTGTGGACCTACCCACTGCTCATCAAGCCATGCTATGGTGGCATTCCACATACGAAAAATAGAGGAAGATTGGCACTGCTGTTAGCTCAGGGCAAATCTTCCTCAAGCAAAAAGAGGAAGATTGGCAACAGATGTTAGCTTAAGGCCAGTCTTCCTCACCAAAAAATAAATAAATAAAAAACAAAAATAAATTAAAAAGCCATACTTTTCAATAGATATTTTTTTACAATTGTAAAAGTAACACATGCTCATCGTGGAAAATACACAAAAACATAAAGAGAAAAAAATAAATAAATTCGTCAAGGGGCTGACCCCATGGCTGAGTGGTTAAGTTCATGCGCTCCACTGTGGCAGCCCAGGGATTCGCCAGTTCAAATCCTGGGCGTGGACATAGCACCGCTGTCAGGCCGTGCTGAGGTGGCATCCCACATGCCACAACTGGAAGAACCCACAGCTAAGAATACACAACTATGTACTGGGGGGCTTTGGGGAGAAAAAGGAAAAAACTAAAATCTTTAAAAATTAAATAATAATTAATTAAATTCATTGTGCTGTAGCCTAAGAGGAAACAACTTCTATATTTAGTATTTTTTCTTATGCGCCTATTTTTTCAGATGATTGAAATCATAATATATTTTGATAATTTTGTGTTCTTTTTCTTTCTCTTACAATTGTATCAAACTCATTTCCCTGTGTTACTCATTTTTTAAAGATGTTTTTGTCATAATCATAAAAGTAACACATGTTCATTATAGAAAACGTAGAAAATGCAGAAAAGTTAAACAGAAAATGGTCATTCTGATCCATGGATGGTGGAAATTTGAGTTGTACCCCCTTTTAAATGCAGTTTGAAAATATATGAACCAAGAACTTTAAAAAAATTACGGTACTCTTTATCTAGTAGTTCTACTCTAAAACCGTATCCTGAGGTAGCATGGTAAAAGACCAGACAATCCTTGTAAACGTATGTTCACTGTAGTGTGCTTTGTTTCTCCACTTAGAACTAGAATGAGGATAGCTTTTTTGGCTTTTTCATCAATATTAGCCTGATAGCAGTTAAAGCAATTGCAGCCAGGATGCCACGTAGTTATTTATTTCAGATATTAGCACTCTATTTTTGTTCCACTCCTAGTCACCCTCAGTGTTTTTCTCTTTGATGAAGTTTCCCTAAATAAAATGTCTGTTTCTTTAATTTGTTCAGCATTAAATATCCGGTGCCCATCCCATGGTAGGGCTCTATTATAAATACTTGTTAAATAAATAGGCTGATCCTGTCTACCGTAGTTAGTGACCTGGAACCTTTCTCACTAGCAAGTTGTTGGCTTTCATTCTCTCAGGAGCAGAAGCATATTCCCCGAGGCTGTGCGTGTTAGGGGCTGGGGGAGGAGCCTCTTCCCTCATGCAGGTTTAAGTGGAGCTGCCTGCACAGGGAATCTGACAGCAAACTTGTTTTGATTGGCCCCTATATGTTATTTAATTGCCAGTATTTAAGCGTTAGAAGATTTCCCATAAAATGTCAGGATTTCCCAAAATTAAAGTGATGGTCAAGTAGCTTCTTTTATATTCATCAAATGTATCTTTATACTTTTAGGTAAAACATAAACTTAGTGTTTATGTAGTACCATCATATTAAGTTAAAAGCAAAGCACCGAATATTCAACTTTTTATGTAAGAAGTATTTTTAAAAACACATAGCAAAAAGCCCAGAATGTTAGCATTGGTGTTTCCTGGATGATGGGGTTTTATGATATTTTTTCTTACGTTTGTTGGCCTCTATTTGAATTAAGCTGCTTTAGTCAAATTCAAAGGCTAAAGTGAAAAGTTTAGGGGAAAATCTGAGAAGGGCAGAGAAGCTTCACTACTAGAAGCTTAAGGTAAAAGTAGAAAAGTTAGTTTTGAGCTGTCTTAGAGACTGTTTCCTCTGACGCCGTATGCTGCTTTAAGGCTTGCGTGGAAGGGCTGCCTGGGTCCCTGCTTCTTGTCTTGGCCTGCGAAGGCCTGTGTGCACAGCTCAGATCAGCTTTTGGCACAAATACATTATTGAAGTGATGTCAGGTTCTAATACTTTCTTTCTCTCTTTCTCTTTTTTTCTTTTTAAGTAATAAGATGCAAAACTGGATTCTAGGGTTAAGAGGGAGAAGGAAGCACATTTGTCCTGCTATGGTTTTTAAAGCTTGGCTCTTTCTCTTGCCTAGACAGAATGAGGCCCCTTTCTTAGTTGGAGTTTAAAGCTAAAGCTTAAGAGTAATATAGGGTATTCCTTTGCCTCAGTTTGTGCCCTGAATATGTATTTTCTTGGAACTTTAAGGGTAATTAGATTTCTGATCAAGGACTCAGTCTCCTACAAACCTGTCCTTTCTGTAACAGAATGCCTTTGATTCCAAATAACAAATATCAACTCAAATTAACGCAGTTAAGAGGATTTGTTGGCTCATATAGTTGAAAATTCAATAGTTAGTAGGAGTTTAAGGCATGATTCAGTCAAGGATCCAGTTCCCTTTATTTGCTGTTCTCACAGGATTGCTCTCCAGCGTGTGTCAGCTTGTCTTAAGCTGGCTGCCCTTATTGTCACAAAATGGCTGCCAACAGCAGTTGAGGCTACGTGCTTCCCCATTCATATCCAGAGACAGAGTGCTTCTTCCTGCAGTCATTGTTGGCAGGCAGTTCTTCGGGGATCTCTTGTGTTCTGCACATCTGAAAAGAGGCACTGCATGCCTTTGTTATAAACTGTCTTTTTGAGGATTGGAAGACAGAGATCATGTCTCCCTCCAGAGCAAAAGGCAGGATCGTTTACTGTTCGATATAATAAAGATAATGTCTCCCTCCAAGGCAAAGTTTGGGCACACTCCCCACTGTAAGAGATTTGAGTTCCTTCTGCTTTGGGTTGCACTCCTGTGACACAACCACTGTGTGCACGGGCACCATCTAGTCCTGTTACTCTCTCGCCGTGGGAATTGCATTTCGGGGAACTAGGGAGAATGCTGATGTTCCAGCTGTTGTTAATGCTGTGATCCGTGTCTCTGACCGAGGAGTCTCGTGTCTTCTGCCAGCATCTGTGAAACTCTGGTAGGCTAACTTGTTAAGTTGGAGGTGAGGTAGCATCAGAGACCCTTCACGGTTCTTGACAGTTACTGTGTCAGAATTCTGAACTCGCACTGATGAAGCTATGCCTGAAGGAATCCCTGTGACAAAGGCAGTGCCATGAGTTGGCTGAAAGATGAGTTCCTGGACCAGTCACTGTGGCAAGGGGTTGGATTTTCTGTTCGGCTTATATCTTTTAGGATCTATTGTTGGAACAAAAGATGGAATCACCCTTGTATCCTTAGAAACTATAAGAAGCAGTAGAATGGACATTGGAGTGATTAATTATCCATCACAAGTTTTCTGTATATTCCAAATTAAATATGGGTTCCTTTTATTATATATTTAAAGAAACGACTTCAATAAGAGCCAAAGAACTATTGCTGTCGCTCATTGTCTGTTTTATTCTGCTCTTTCTCACCTAAGCTGTTTTCTTCCAGGTTTGTGCAATGGCATCAGCTAAGCTAAACACACTTCTTCAGACCAAAGTGATTGAAAATCAGGATGAAGCGTGTTACATTTTGGGGAAGCTGGAACACGTTCTAAGCCAGTCAGTCAAGGAGCAGACTGAAACCTACTCGTTTCTGATTCCCCTTGTGCGTACCCTGGTTTCCAAAATTTATGAGCTGCTCTTCATGAACTTGCACCTGCCTTCTTTACCTTTTACCAATGGTAGCTCTTCATTTTTTGAAGATTTTCAAGAATATTGCAGTTCAAATGAATGGCAAGTTTACATTGAAAAATATGTAAGTTTTATCTTTTTTGAGTAAGATTTTTCTACTAAATTGCCATTTTAATGGAAATATATATTAAATTTTGCATATATATTTTTTACAAGATTGTACCTTATATGAAGCAGTATGAGACCCATACGTTTTATGATGGTCATGAGAACATGGCACTTTATTGGAAGGATTGTTATGAAGCCTTAATGGTGAATATGCACAAACGAGACCGGGAGGGAGGAGAAAGCAAGCTCAAGTTTCAGGTAAAATTATTCAGTATTTTTAGTATCCAGTTTTTAATGTTGATTTCAAGTATTTAATATTCAAATGAGAGTAATAACAAGTCTGAACTTTGAAAACAAATAGTATTTTCTGTCATTTGCCTGAAAATTATTTCAGCATTGGAAAAAAACACTGATCAGTAACAAAAAATTAATATCAAAATGTTCTATACATAGCAATTATGTGAAAAGTCTATTAAGCTGATAGTACATATCTCTAAGGAGGCTGGAGGTATATCAGTGCTTAGAGGGAAATTTATAGCGTGAAGCACTTACATTAGAAAACGGAAAGGCCTCAAATGCACCAAACCAAAATATTTCAGTTTCATTTGCTACTCTTTTCTTAAAATATGTTGTGAACATCTTTTCATGCCATTTTATGACTGTCTAGTATTCCACTATATTATATATGAGAACATGTGTTAAATTTATTTCCCAGTTTTGGACCTAATTTACCCGTTTTTTCTTTATTATAAATAGTATTAATCATCTCTATAATCATATTTTTGTACTTATCCAGGATGACTTTCCGAGGATAAGTGGAGTTACTGGTATGCAGCACTTATGATAAATACTGTTACGTTGCCTTCATAGAAATTCTACCAATTTCTATTCCAACCAACATTTTTTTCTCTGACTTCCCCTTTAGCCTTTCTAGAAAAGCTTAATTTAAGAATATCTTTGTATGTTTGACTTCAAAAAACTGTGAAATTGATGTTTAATTATCATGAAGCTGTCATGACTTCTTCGATTTTCTCAGCAATGATCTGTTTTAAATGTTTGGTAACACCGTATCCCAAATCATTGATTTCCCAGAGTCCAGTAATGATTACAATAACAATTGTATTAGTAACAACTGCAGTTTACTGAGAGCTTGCTACTTTTCCGGCACAAATATTAAGCACTTTAAATCTTAATCTTTATGATGACAATATTGTCAACCTCATCTTACCTTGACGATGATTCTGAGCCTCGGAGAATTAAGTAGCTGAGATTTGTACCCAGTCTAACTCCAAAGCTTGTGTTCTTCGTCACACACTGCTGTACTTCTCTCTAAAAGATATCTTTTAAATCCATGTCTTTAACTGTCCTTGTTAATGTGATACAGTGTTGATTTGTTTGAAACATTAATACTGTCATTTTAGTTCCTAATAGATGAATTTCAATGTGAGTTAGATAAGGCAGTCTTACCATTTGTCTCTTTGAAAACTGTAAAACTGTAGTTTCAGGGCTTATAGTTATATCTTGGTGGAAACTATTATCAGAATCTGTTGTATCCTGAAAACTGGAATGAGTATGTGAATTAATTTGCCAGCTAGGATGTTGTTCAGAGAGCAGCAGTCTCCGTGATGGAAGTTTTCACTGTGAGAGATTGGCCCCTGTAGATTTCTGTGTCTCTGGCATTGCCTTTCGGGCCATCAATAGTAGTGTGAAATGTGGTTCCTCTTCCCTCTATTTAAACTTGCATTTCATTCCAGATGCCTTATAAATCAAAAGATCCCAAAAGAAAATCATTTCACTTGACAGTGTGAGGGTAATACTGAGCTCAAAAATCCTGTGTTGAGATACTTTACATTTCTGCAGTTCTTCACCTGTTTCTTAGTTAGTTTTTTAAGTTTTAAAAAAATACAAATAGATTATAGCTAGAATCATATGCTTCATTAAAGAAAATGATTCTGATGGAATAAGAAAATTCTCTTGGTTACCAGCTTCCTTCTTTTACTGCATGATAGTAGGCCAAATTTTTTAAATTATTGTATTAAATTTAAATATACCTGTAAATATATGATTCAATGCTATTTTGTATTGCTGTTTCTTTCAGGAGTTTTTTGTGGAACCATTTAATCGGAAAGCACGCCAAGAGAACTTGAGGTATAATAATATGCTTAAACAACTTAGCAGTCAACAGTTAGCCGCTCTGAGACGCTGGAAGGCAGTACAGCTCTATCTTACATGTGAGAGGGGACCTTGGGCTGAAAGGTAGGAATACATCATTTATTAAATACTCTTTTTTCTTTAGAACTCTGGTCTAGAACTTTCTGAGCCAATGGCCTCTCCAGTCCAATTTTTAAAATGTCCAATTTATAGAAGACTGCTTTTAATTAATTAGATTGTTTTTGTGAATTACGGGTCTGGTATATTTAGAGCCCTGTTTGTGTATGTTTTTCACAATGGAGTTATTTTCTTTCCTTTTACCCTTTGATATAGAAGTTGTTTTGAATCAGTTTACTTCTGTCTTACTGACACCGTCTCTTTGATCTGGGGTTAGTGATGCTATGTGTTTGAATATTTTACGTTTTCTTTACTTGATCCTAAGTCACTTCTGTTTTGCTTAATTATGTTATATACATGTAATTTTTTCAGCCCTTTTTTTATTGGGTAAAATACACATATATAAAATCTACTATTTCAACCATTTTAAAATGTACAATTTAGTGGCATTACCTACATTCATAATGTTGTGTAATCATCACCACTGTCCAGCTTCAGAACATTTTCATCACATCAAAAAGAAACCCTGGGAGCCAGCTCTGTGGTGTAGTGGTTAAGTTTGGGACACTCCACTTCAGTGGCCCAGGTTCACAGATTCGGATCCTAGGCACAGTCCTACACCATGCATCAGCCTTCCTGTGGTGGTGACCCACATATAAAGTAGAGGAAGATTGGCACAGATGTTAGCTCACGGCTAATCTTCCTCAGCACAAAACAAAAAAAAAGAAACCCTGGACCCATTAAGTAGTCACTGCCTGTTATCCTGTCCCCCAGCCCCTGGCAACCACCAATCTGCTTTCTGTCTCTATGGATTTGCCTATACTGGATATTTCATATAAATAGAATTACGCAATATGTGGCCTATTGTGTCTGGCTCCTTTCACTTAGCATAATGTTTTCATTATGTTGTAGCGTGCGTTGGTACTCTTTCCTTTTTTGTGGCCAAATAATATTTCATTGTATGGATATACCACATTGTTTCTATTCATTCATCAGGTGATGGACATTTGGGTTTTTTTCCTTGTGACTGTTGTGAATAGTATTACTATGAATGTTTGCAAACACGTGCTTGTTTCAACACCTATTTTTAATTCTCTTGGGTATGTGCCTAGGAGTGGAATTGCTGGGTCGTATGATAATTCTGTGTTTAACTGACTAAGGAATTGCCAAACTGTTTTTCACAGCAGCTGTACCATTTTGTATTCCCATCAGCAATGTGTGAGGGTTCCAGTTTCTCTACAACCTTATCAATACTTGTCATTTTCCAAGTTTTTTATTATGACCATCCTACTGGGTATGAAGTGAGATTTTATGATTTTGTTGCATTTACCTAATGACGTTAGCGTCTTTTTATGTACTTGTTGGCCATTTATAACTTTTCCTCCTTCTTTGAAGAAATGTCTATTCAAGTCCTTTGCCCATTTTTAAATTGGGTTGTTTGACTTTTTGTGGTTGAGTTCTTTTTCTGTGTAAGAATTCTTTTTATATTCTCAATAATATACCCTCTTCAGATATTATTTGTAAATATGTAGATTGTCTTTTCACTTTTTTTTTTTAATGGCAGCCTATTGTGCTACAGCCTCTTTTTTTTTTTTTTGGTGAGGAGATTGGCCCTGAGCTAACATCTTTTGCCAGTTTCCTCTCCCCCTCCCCTCCCCTCCAAAGCCCCAGCACAATGCTAGTGGGAGGTCATTCTAGTTCTTCTGTGTGGAATCCCACCACACCATGGCTTGATGAGCGGTGTGTAGGTCTGCACCCATGGTCCGAACTGGCAAACCCTGGGCCACCGAAGCAGAGCCTGAGAACCCAACCACTTGGCCACAGGGCTGGCCCCATCTTTTCACTTTCTGCATAGTGGCCTTTGCTGCACAAAAGTTTTGAATTTTGAAGTGCAATTTATCTCTTTCTTTTGTTGTTTGTATTTTTGACGTCATGTCAAAGAAACCATTCCCAAATCCAAGGTCATGAAGATTTACCCCTATCTTTTCTTCTGAGAGTTTTAAATCTTATATTTAAATCTTTGATCCATTTGCAATTATATTATCTTCATCTGTAGTAAAATTATTTTATTTTGAAAACTGTATTTGGAATAAACTCGTATAGGTAGTTAAGAACTTCCATATAACCATGAAAGAGTAAAATATATTAGGCTATAAGTGTGAAGGTTTATGTACCAATCTTATTTCTGCTACCTGTAAACCATATGGCATCTTGTGCAAATAGTTTAGCCTGTCTTAGATTCCTCGTGTATAAACTATAGCTATTTCTACTCATGTTGGTTTTCTCTCAGTGTTGTTTAGGTCAAATGAGATTATAAATATGAATGTTTTTATAAAATGATGCTAAAAAATGTAAAGTACCTGATACTTTTACTGTGTTTTGATCAACCAATCTTTGTAACTTTAAGCTAAATAATTTTCCATGTTTACTTATGAATATTTGTAGGAAACAAAATCCAATTCACTGGAAACTAGCTAATGTAGAAAATTATTCCCGCATGAGACTTAAATTGGTACCGAATTATAACTTCAAAACCCATGAGGAAGCTAGTGCTTTGAGAGATAATCTAGGTGAGTTCCGTTGGCTGTTTAATTATTCATTGAGGATGGTGAAGATGTTGATGGGGTTGGTTATTGTTTTTATTAATTGTTTCAAAAGTATTTCCTCATGAAAGGAGTGACATTTTATAATTCATATTTAAATGGTTGTATATGTTAAATGCTGTTACCTTTGGCCTAAATTAAGATGACTTTCTATTTCTATTGATTGTAATTTTTCAAAGTAAAACATAATTTAAAATCATAAACTTAGACTGTAGTTGGTGTAAAACGCATTGTCTCTTCTATCTGTTATGGTGCGGTGAAACGGTAGCCCTTTTCCCGTAGCCTTTTGCTCACCACGACTGAGCCTGGTGTCAGACGCATTTAGAGATCTTACAACTCTTAGATCCTTCTTCTATAACCTGTTCTTCTTATAGAACTCTGGACACTTAATGTCTTAGGTGGGCCAATGGCTTTTTCTAGGGGACAGTGCTTAAAAATACATAGCCTTAGCAATATTTCAGAACAGATTTTAAAGAGTGACTACAATTCTTTAGGAAGCCCTTTCTTTCTAACCATTTGACTTGGCATCTCTTCCTTTTTGAAGAGAGGTGGGTGAAATACCCAAAAATATTGATTGTTAAGAGTCATTGACCAGTTATGTGTATACTAAATTGTAGTTACTTGACCATAACCACCTGTGCACCTTGTGTTCCAAGACTAAGTTATAGATGAAATGAGTACCAGTTTTTAAATATTACTTCTTAAAATTGCCTTAGTATATTGGCCAATACAGTTGATGGCGTGAAATTAATCTAAAGAGCTATGATGCCTGCCATTTAGGGTCTTACATTCTAAGGTAAATCAGACACAGTAAGTGATTTTCCTTAATGCAAAATAATGTACCTACCCATGATACAAACACTAACTTGGAGAGTATCTTCGATAGGAACAGGCAGTTGGGTCTAGCGTGTCCTTCCTGCACGTCCTCTGAAACTGTTATTCTTCATCTCCTCCTTGAAATTTGATGGTGCTTATCACCAGAAAACATGTTCTGGTGAATGACTTGAATCTAATATTTAAGGAGTTAGTGTTCCCTATTTTTTCTGCATTTTTGCCAAGAGGTCCCACCCCAGGAAATTCCTTGTCTCTCTACCTCTCCTTCTCACCCCTCTGCACATGTACACAGATAGAATTTTGTGTCCCTTCTTCTTGGTCTCAATTGTTTTAAGTCCAAGAAAACCAGTGTCCTATCTTTTTTTCTCTTTTTCTCTTTACAGTTTTCAAAATTAGCCCAAGTATAATGGTGACAGTATAATTGTACAGAAGAAAAAATTCGTACATTTCAAAGTGAACTTGGAAATAGTACAAAACCAGTGGTATCAGTCTTTAGAACTCTTTATAGTTGCCTGAAGTATGCATCAGAATTAACTGCACAATGTTTTACCTACTCTTTGCATTTGTGTATAAATATTTTCATCAGCTGCCAGAATTCATGGTGGTTTTCTAAAGAAATATTTTCTTATTTCATTTTGTTTCACTTATCCCAGTACTGCTTTGTAAGTATCCCATTGCATATGTACAGAATAGTCTTTACATTATGGGCTAACCTTCAAAGTTAACCATTATTCATAAAATTTTTGATGGAAAGTTCATTATGAATTCCAAAGTGATTTGTGAAGTATCTTTTAGAACACATCCACTTGTAAATTATGTAATTTCAATAGTCGAAAAGAAAGTATGTTCCTTTTTTTTTTTGAGAAAGATTTACCCTCTGCTAACACCTGTTACCAATCCTCCTCTTTTTTTTGCTTGAGGAAGATTAGCCCTGAGCTAACATCTGTCCCAGTCTTCCTCTATTTTGTACGTAGGATGCCTCCACAGCATGGCTGATGAGTACAGTAGGTCTGCACCCAGGATCCGAATGCACAAACCCTGGGCCACCAAAGCAGAGCACACGGAACTTTAACCACTCGGCCACGGAGCCAGCCCCAGAAAGTGTATTCTTAAATGTATCATTAAAAATATTTGGGTTTAGAAATATTTTTTTTTTTGAGAAAGATTAGCCTTGAGCTAACATCTACCCCCAATCCTCCTCTTTTTGCTGAGGAAGACTGGCCCTGAGCTAACATCCGTGCCCATCTTCCTCTATTTTAGATCTGGGATGCCACCTCAGCATGGCTTACTAGCAATGGGTAGGTCCACATCCGGGATCTGAACCAGTGAACCCTGGGCCACCAAAGCAGAATGTGCAAACTTAACCACTGTGCCACTGGGCTGGCCCCTAGTTTTAGAAAATTTTTTTGTCCACACTTCTTCATTAGAAATAATCTTTTCTGATTGCCAGATGCAACAGCTTATTTTTAGTCCTACTTCCGAGGTCTCTGAAGCATTGGTAGTTATCCTCCTTAAGTGTATTTCTTTCTTAGCACTGATGCTTAACCTCCTCCTTTTCTTACCGTGTTTTAGTCTTTTTTGCTTGACCCTTTTTTCTGTTCGCGTTTTAAATGATAGTGTTCCCAGAGCTATGCCTGGCTGTCTTGCCTTTTACCTGTGCTCCCTACGAGATGGTGATCTCTTGGCTTCACCACTGTATTACAGTATATATTTAATGATACATTACGTATATATAAAGTGATACTTTCCCACCTGTATTTCTAATTCTCACCTGCCTTTTAAACTTTAGACCAAGGTTCCCAGCTGCCTGTTGGGATTCTTCCACAGGGGCTTCCATAAAACATTCCTGAAACTGAGTTCCTTATCTTTTCCCCTTTGTCTACGCCTCACCCCACATTCTGCTTCTCTTGTATCTTGTAATGTAGTTATCATTGTCTCCATCTATTAGTTACTCATGCTTAAATCATTAGTATTAACTATGAGTCTGTCCTCACGCCTCTTAATCCCTACACAGAATAGCTCATTAGGTACAATGTCCTGTTAATTCTTTCTCTTACATATATTTTGAATGTTTTTCCTTATATGCATTCTCTTTGCTATTGCCAAGGCTTAGCTTGGTGCTGTCTTTTCCCAAACTTAGAATGGTGTCCCAACTGGCCCCCATTCCTGCCGTCCTTCCCGCCCTCAGTTTACTCACCAATCTCCCATCAGATTTTCAGCTTACACTCTTACTGGAGTACTGTCATCCATCTACATAAAGTCAGTTTTCTATTTGTATCAGATTATCTAGACTTCCTGCTTTTCAGTTTTTATTGCACTCTCACGTGCTTTGTTTAATTAAATGTTTAACAATAAATTTTTCCTTACATTATACCACAGGAAAAAAACGTGTTCCATAGAAATAGTTACTTGTTCTAGGGAAAGTGTGAGCCAGTACTTCCTAGTGTAGAGAAAGGTGTGATCAAGGGAGATTGACACAGAAAAATGCAACTGTCCGTTAGGCTGATTCATTTCATACGTCTGAGCAAGGATACTGTTTGAGAAATTAAGGGTAGATTTGTCATATTTGTAGTATTTTGTTATTTAGCATAAATTATTTTTATTTCCCACAAATGAAATGTCTTTATTCGTAGTTATATATATAAATTTTTTCCAGTCCTACCTATAAATTATGCATACATTGTTATTACTGTCCTTATGCCAATCGGATAATTGAGAGGTCGATTACAATAATAATAGCTACCATTTATTTTTTGTGTAATGTAATGTATCTCCATTTTACAGTCACAGAAACATCAATTCAGAGAGGAGTCATATGGTTAATAAATGGCAGAACAGAGTTTGAATGTAGATTGACCACCTCTCAGCCCGTGTTCTTTCCTTTACGCTAGCCCTGCTCTCTTACAAAATTCACAGTTTATAAAATGCGTTACATTTGTTGCATAGATATGTGTCAGAATTATCTATTAAATTCCCTGTGCTCCAGAAAGGAACAGTTTAGCTCTTGTTCTGTGTATTATCCTCCAATGCAAGATAATGTGTCACTTCTTTCTTAGTATTTTTTTAGTACAATTGCATAGTAAAAATAGTTCTGTTAGTACAATGAGAATACTTCTTTCTTTGACTTACTTATTGGCATGCTTTAGAAGTGAATTTGATTAGAGATTAATTGTCCTATTTCTGAAACTTACATAATACCACCATTAAAAATAGATATCATATTTTAAAACATTTATTCCTTTTATTATATGTATAGTAATTTTAAAAATCACAAACAGCATAGATTACTCTAAATCATGTATAATGACTTTTCTGTAGTAAATTAGTTTTTTTATCTTAGAAAATTTCAAGTACCTTCTTTACTTATAATATACATTATTATCATATAATTAACAATCAGAAATTACAGAAGGGCTATATTGTGTTTAATAGCTATTTTGTGTTTAAACAGGTGTCCAGCACTCACAGCCTTCCAGTGATTCATTGCTTTTGGAAGTGGTGAAACAAGTAAAAGTTAGTGATATGGAGGAGGATAAATTAGATCTTCCTGAAGAGGAAATAACAGCCAGAGTAAATATGTATGTATAAGTATTTGGAGAATTTAAAATTATTTTGTTCTGAAAAATGGGACTGTGAAATTGTGGAAGGTACTTCCTTGAAATTCTAATGCTATGCATTTCCAGGGCCCCTAGTTACTGCTGTATCAGTTGGTGGGAGGCCGTCAGTGTTAACTGAGGTTATTGAGGAACCTTCTTAGAGCTGGGATAACTTGGAGCTGGACCTTGAAACTAGAAATATTTTGAACTGAATGATAATGGAAACATGACGTATCGAATTTATGGGATGCAGCTAAAGCTGTGTTTAGATGGAAAGTACAGCATGAAATATAAACTCTTTAAGTGAAAGGAAGAAATTAAAAAGAATAAAAGCAGAAATACATGAAAGAGAAAACCAAAAAACAAATAGAAAGATCAGAGAAGACAAAAGCTGGTTATTAAAAAACAGATAACAAAACAATAAACCTTTAGCCAGACTGGTTAGGAAAGAAATATAACATAAATTACCAATATCAGGAATGAAAGAGGAGGTAACACTACAAATATTAAAATGACTAAAAAGAAATGACAACTTTATGCCAATAAATTTGACAACTTAAATGGACAAATTCCTTGAAAAATGCAAATTACCAAACCTCCCTCAGGAAGAAATATATAACCTGAATAGCTTTAAATATATTTTAAATTTCAAATTTGTATTTTAAAAACTTCCCCTTAGCAGATATAAAATACGTTCATTTCCTCGTGTCTCCTTTGTGTTATTATTGTGACAAATATTAGACCTTTATATGTTTGATGCCCAAGAAAACAGTTTATAGTTATTGTTTTATGCAGTTATCATTAAATCAGTTAAGGGAAGAGAAGAGAAAGGTATGTAACTATATTTTATATTTGCCTACATAACTATCATTTTATCATACGTACTTATTTATCACATGTATACTATCATACTTATTTCTTTGTGTACATCTAGTGTCCTTTCCTTTCAGCCTACAGGACTTCCGTTAGTATTTCTTGTAAGGAATGTCTAATAGCCACAAATTCTCTCAATCTTTGTTATCTGTAGAAATCTTTATTTTGCCTTCATTTTTGGCTACTTTTTTTTTTTTTTACTGCCAGTCCTCCTCTTTTTGCTGAGGAAGCCTGGCCCTGAACTAACATCCATGCCCATCTTCCTCTACTTTATACATGGGACACCTGCCGCAGCATGGCTTGACAAGTGGTGCCATGTCCGCACCCGGGATCCGAACCTGCGAACCCCAGGCCGCCGAGAAGCAGAACGTGCGAACTTAACCGCTGCACCACTGGGCCGGCCCCTTGGCTACTTTTTTTCAAAAATTGAGATAGGTTTTTGAAAATTCGCATAACGTAAAATTAACTATTTTAAAGTGTACAGTTCACTAGTTTTTAGTATATTCACAGAGTTGTGCAACGTCACCACTATCTAGTTCCAAAACATTTCCATCACCCTTAAAGGAAATCTTGTGCCTTTTAGTCATCAGTCCTAATTTTCCCTCCCCACATCCCCTGACAACCACTGATCAGCTTTCTGGCCCTATAGATTTGCCTGTCTTTGACCTATCATCTATTTCATACAGTATGTGGCCTTTTATGTCTGGCTTATTTCATTCAGTATAATGTTTCCGAGGGTCTTCCGTGTAGTAGCGTGTAACAGTAGTTCATTCCTTCTTATGGCTGAGTAATATTCCATTGTATGGATAGACCACCTTTGTTCATCCATTCATCAATTGGTGGACGTTTAGTTTGTTTCTACTTTTTTACTTTTGTGACTAACATTGCCTTGAATGTTCATGTACAAATTTTTGTGTCAATGTACGTTTTCAGTTATCTTGGATATATAACTAGGAATAACTTTGCTGATCATTTAGTAGTTACATGTTTAATCTTTTGAGGAATTGTGAAACTGTGTTTTCACAATAACTATACCATTTTACATTCTCCTGAGCAATGTGTGAGGTTCTAATTTCTCCAGATCCATGCCAACATTTGTTATTCTTTTTTTCCCTTAATTTATTATACCATTCTAGAAGATTTGAAGTGGTATCTTGTGATTTTAATTTGCATTTTCCTGGTGACTAGTGATGCTGAACATCTTTACATGTATTTCCTGGCCATCTATAAATATGTCTCTTTTGGAGAAATCTTTATGCAAATCCTTTATCCATTTTTAAATTGGGTTGTCTTTTAGTTATTAAGTTGTAAGGGTTCTCTGTATATTCTAAGTATAAATCCCTTATCAGATATATGATTTGCAAAAATTTTTTCCCACTGAATGGATTTTCTTCCACTTTGTTGTTGGTATCCTTCAATGCACAAGTTTTTAATCTTGATGAAGTCCCATTTGTCTATTTTTTTCTAAGAGTTTTGTATTTTATTTCTTACATTTAGGTCTTTGATCCATTTTGAGTTAATTTCTGTATATGGCTTCATGTAAGGGTTCATGTTCATTCTTTTGCATGTGGTTATCTAGTTTTCCCAGGACCATTGCTTTCTGTTTGGGTGGATAGTTTTGCTGGATATAGAATGCCTGATTGACAGTCTTTTCCTTTCAGCATTTGAATATCTCATGCCACTACCTTCTGGCTTCTATTGTTTCTGATGAGAGATGTGCTGTGAATCTTATTGTGATGTCCTGTATAATGGTGCTTGTAGGTTATTCTTTTTGTTCTTGGCTTTCAACACTTGACTTTTTGTCCATGTATGGGCATCTTTGTGTTTATCCTACTTGGAGTGCACTGAACTTCTTGGATGTGTAGATTAATTGTTTTCATATTTGGGAAGTTGTCAGCCATTATTCCTTCAAATAGAGTTTTTGGTCCTTTTTCTCTGTCCTCTCCTTTTGGGAATCCCTTTGCACATAGGTTGTTTTGCTTGATGGTGACCCTCTGAGGCTCTTTCGTTATTCTGCTTGATTCTTTTTTCTTTGTCTTCTTCAAATTGGACAGTTTCTTTTGATCTATCTTCAAGAGCCCTCATTCTTTCTTTTGCAAGTTCAAATATGCAGTTGAGTCCTTCTGGTGAGTTTTTCATTTAGTTATTGTATTTTCAATTCCAGAATTTTCCGTTTGGTTCCTTTTTAAAATACGTAATTTCTATCTTTCTATTGAAAATTTCTATTTGATAGGCTTTGTTCCCATAATGAGTTTTAGTTCTGTAAACGTAGTTTCCTTTAGTTCTTTTGATGTATTTATGATATCTACTTTGAAGTCTTTGTCTACTAAGTTGAACATCTAAGGTCCCCTAGAGACAGTTTCTTTTTAGAGCTTTTGTGTTTATGGCTGATACTTTCTTATTTCTTTGTGTGTCTCATAATTTTTGTGAAAACTGCATTTTAGATGATAAATTGTAGCCACTCTGGTTTCTGATCCCTTCCCTCAATGGTGGTTGTTATTGTTGTATTTTGGTTTCTTTGTTTAAGTGAATTTCCTAGACTATTTCTGTGGAGTCTGTTTTACCTGCAATGTGTTGCCAGTGATGTCTGTATTCATTAGATTTTTGTTTTGTTTTTAAAGCCTGGCCTGCTAGGGGTTGCCCCTAGGACATCATAGCTTGGTGGTCAACCAGTGATTAGTTTGTGTTTGTGTTTGAACCCCTTGATCCAGTAAGACTGCCACTCTGCCAGTGGATCTGAGTGTGGAATAGGAATGCATTCAAATTTGGTGATTTACACATCTGTCCTGACTTTTACTTTCTATGTTTGTAAAGCCTCATATTTAGCCAAGAATGAGTAGCTAAGTCTCAAGTATTTGATTTATTCTAAACATCACTTTGTTTGGATTATAAACTAGACATGGCAAGTATTTCTTTGGAACTTATTTTAATATTACAGATTGACCAGATTCAGTAATATCCTTTGTTGGCAGAGCAGGATTTTTGTTCATATAATTTTAATAATTTTTAAAGATTTCTTTGATTATTTTCAGGGAACTGGGTAGGGATAGTTATCTAGGGAGCTATCTTTGGTAGATTGTTTAGTTAGCCTTTTTATAGAGATATTATTTTCTTTCTTCAATGACTAGAGAATTCCATAGATGTCAGTCTCATTCATTTTAAACTGAAAAGCCAAAACACTTTGTTTCATAGAATATAAATAGCCTTCAGACTATTTACTCTCTTAGGTCATTTATTTCTTCATTTCATCACTGTAAATATTGGAATTTCTCTGTTTAAGAAAACATCCTTAATTTTTAACTTTTTTTTAAAGATTTAATTTTTTTTTCTTTTTCTCTCCAAAGCCCCCAGGTACATAGTTGTGTATTTTTAGTTGTGGGTCCTTCTGGTTGTGCTGTGTGGGACACTGCCTCAGCATGGCTCGACGAGCGGTGCCATGTCTGCACCTAGGGTCCGAATCAGCGAAACCCTGGGCTGCCACAGTGGAGCACACGAACTTAACCACTTACCCATGGGACCGGCCCCGAATTTTTTTTTTTAAGCTTAGCTTTAAGTTAAGAGTTGTAGTATTACCAGTTAAGTTGGTGATACTTATAGAGCTTGCTCATGGAAATCCATTGGAAACCAAATTAGACTTAGTCATTGCTATCCTGGAGATGAGTCCAGTGTGAAATATCTAGGACCAGAGAGCAACTGACTTGAAGGATAAAATTGAATAACATTCCATGAGTGGTCAGAGTTCCCATTTCTATACTTGGCAGTTAAAAGTCACTGAGGCTCCCAGAAAGCTGTCCCTTCCCCTGCATCCCCTCCAATAAACATAAATGAAAACAGTCCTCCTAAGAGAAGGTTTGGCATAGCAGCTTTTTGTTTCTCTCCACTTCCACGGTCAGGGAACGCTGTGATGATGTTCTAGTTTTAGTTGCTCTTAAAAAGTCTCATTTTACAGTTTAAGAATCAATGATAATGAGTACTTCTAATAATTATTTACAAAGCACCACTAATGATGCAGTCCTTTATTCACAGATTCCTATGTTCCCTGGGTCAATTTATGGCTCCCAAATATAACTCAAATGACATGACCGGTCTTGCTGCGTGTTTGAACTGTCTTTTGCCAGTAGTACTAAAGATTCACTATATTTCGTTTTAATGAGTCATATACAATTAAAATGTAAAAAATATTTTTTTGAAATTAAGTTATTAGGTAATAAGACTACGTGGATAATATTTTAGTAATTTAACATGCAATGGAATTTTTTTTGTAGATAATTCGGATACTCTTTGAATACTAGTTTTCCAGACGTAAGATTTGTATTTGAATATGTTATTCTTTTCCGTTTACACAGAACACATTGTTGGATGTTTCTTGCTTGTTTGGTTGGTTTTTGTTTTTACAGTGATGAGAAAGAAGAACAGGATCAAAAAGAAAAATTAGTGTTGTCAGAAGACTGTGAACTCATTACAATGATTGATGTGGTTCCTGGCAGATTAGAAATCACTACTCAACACATTTACTTCTATGATGGCAGCATTGAGAAAGAAGATGGTGAGGAGTTCTGGGGGAATAATTTCTGTTGTTCAATAGTTAAGTATCCTGTTTATCAATCATTAATGAGAAGAAAGCAATAAGATGGGACTGTGGAATTGTAGTCTGTCATGTACAAAGAGAAATGGAAAGTCAGTATGGGATTAAATTATTCAACAATGTATTGAAGGGGATGCTTTTTAAAATTATCAATGTTTTTTAAAAGGTTTAACTAGAGGGATTGCTATAAACTTAAGCTGTAAAATACAATCTCAGGGGCTGGCCCCGTGGCCGAGTGGTTAAGTTCGCGCGCTCCGCTGCAGGCGGCCCAGTGTTTCGTTGGTTCGAATCCTGGGTGCGGACATGGCACTGCTCATCAAACCACGCTGAGGCAGCGTCCCACATGCCACAACTAGAAGGACCCACAACAAAGAATATACAACTATGTACTGGGGGGCTTTGGGGAGAAAAAGGAAAAAATAAAAATCTTAAAAAAAAAAAAATACAATCTCAATTTTATTTGTATGTACACTTACTCTTACAGGCTTCTCACCTAATCCTTTATCTGAAAATAAAAGGATATTAAAATCTAAGATGCCAACAGAAAGAGAAAAGGAAAAATGTTTCTAAGATACAATATTCATAATTTTTCTCTCTTCTCATGAAAAGGAAGTAGAGTACCTAAGGAATTTTGAAATAGTTTTAAAAGAAACATTTAAATGTCCACTAAATTTAACAAATAGATTTGATGATACAAAAATTGAATTCCTTTTCCCTAAGTGCTACTTTTGTCAGAAGTGGGAGATATTTTTCTGCATAGTAACTTTATATGGTGCCCCAGTCACAAGATTTCTTCTGTTTTCAGGAGTAGGCTTTGATTTCAAGTGGCCTCATTCTCAAGTTCGAGAGATTCACCTACGGCGTTACAACTTAAGGAGGTCAGCCCTCGAGATTTTTCATGTTGACCAGTCCAACTACTTTCTCAATTTTAAAAAAGAGGTATGTAAGATGCTCCCTTCCTGGAAGGCCCAAAGCATTAGCTTGAAGTAATTTTCCAGCTAGTGAGCTGTAATGAAACTTTGGACTCTGCTCTTTCGAGTCAAAATATTAGAGGAAAAAATATGTACTTTGGGGGCTAAGCAGTGTATGAATTTTTGTTTGGATTTATGTTTGAATGTTTGGAGGGTGCTTGTTTTCAGGTTCTGTATATAAGTAGATAAAGAAGTCAGTGGAACATTGGGTGTCAGCCAACAGGTGCCTCAGAGTACCCAATTGTGACATAATATGCAATATATATGATATGACTGGATTTATGAAATTAGGTGGTTCAGAGATAACCACTGGAGCAGGGTTGCCTGGGTTGGGGTACGAGCTCCACCGCTAGCTGTGTAACCTTCAGCACGTCACCTGCCCCGAGTCCTCCTTCCCTCGTTCACTCACTTGGGGTCAGACTTGCCTCACGATCTGACAGCTCCTCCTGCCTTGCTTAGCTCTCCGCTTCCCCTCGCAGATCTCTCTCCTAATAAAACCCTTGCATGTTCAATTCTGTCTTGGCATTTGCTTCTCAGATGACCTGATTAAGCAGAGTCAGTAGCTAAGTTTCTGTTCGTTGGTGGGATCTAGGTTTACTTATGGATGATTTGATTCAGATGTTACAGAGCATTTTTCTATTTTTACAAAAGGATACTTTTTTACTTTAAAAATAAATTTTCTCCCATAGGAAAATACAAAGCATGTGTGTTTTAGAAAGCTGTGTTGAATACTGTACGTTTGTATAACTATAGTTTTTAAAGCACATTTGTATGTAGTATCTAATCTCCATAACAACCTTCAGATTAGATATGGCAAATTCCATTATTACTTTTTTTATAGATGAGGAGACTGAAGTTCACAGATGAATTTTATTACTTTACATTTATATAGCCTTGAATAATTCACAGAAGTCTAAGGGTAGACATTAACGTAAAAGTGAGACTCAGTAAATTAATTTATTTTTCAAGGTGATTAGTAAATGACAACTAAATTTGAACTAGACTTTAGCTAGTTTTCTGATTTAGTGTCTGATGAACAAATTCCATTGTACTCTATAACTTTCTCAAAAAATACACGTCTTCACTTCTCCAAGTGTAGGATAGTAGAGAAGTCAAAACATAATCCTCTGTTTGTGTGAAATGTCCAGAATACGCAAATTTGCAGAAACGGAAAGTAGATTAGAGGTTGTCAGCGGATGGCAGGGAATGGGAATTCGGGAATGATGGCTAGTGAATATGGAGTTTCTTTTGGGGATGATGAAAATATTCCAAATTTAGATAATGTTGATGGTTGCACAACTCTGTGGATATACAAAAAAGCCCACTGAATTGTATACTTTAAAAGGGTGAATTTTATGGTATGGGAATTATATCTCAATAAAGCTGTCATAAAACAGTAATCCTGGTTTGTCTTAATCAGTTTTTAAGCTATAAAATGCTGTGTTTTCTAGGTTAGAAATAAAGTGTATAGCAGACTGTTGTCACTTCATTCTCCAAATAGTTATGGCACCAGATCACCACAGGAGTTATTCAAAGCTTCAGGATTGACGCAGGTGGGAAGTTTTAACAGTCGCTGTTTTGGTGTTCATATCTCAGACTTTTGCTTAAAAGTAAAACTCTCTTCTTCTGATTATTTTATTTCGATAATTACAACTGCTCTTCTTCCATTCAGATTGGTCTTTAATCTTTGAATCTTTCTTTGTTTCCCTCACACACACAGTGTCCTGTTCTCCAGCTCTCATATCATTCAGTTTATGGACATATCTTGTGACTTCTTTCTTAATAATTTTCTTTTTTAAAAGAATAACATGGGGTTTTTTTAATAATAAAAATAATCCATGCACGAGGTAAAAAATGGGAAAATGCAAAAGGCACCATGGAAAAAAGGTCAAAAAAAAAAAATTGTTAATCCTTCTATCAGCCAAAGTTAACTAATGCTCTTGATCTCTTACCCTCACCTGTATCCCAGCCTCTCTTGAATTTGTACTGCCAAAATCCAAGGAAAGGCTATCGTTTTCTGCTTTCCCGGACTGTTAGTGGTCTCCTAATAAGGATCTCTGCCTCCCAGCTCTCTCCTTCCTCCTCCGTGTGCATTAATCTTCAGTGTTGCTCGTGTTCAAAAGCCATCAGCAGTCCTTTCCTGTTGCTTATGGAATAAGCTTTATTTAATAAAGTACAGTCTCTGTTTTCTGTGGAAAAAACTTTATTCATTATAGTACTTATTCCTCAGTTTGGCACTGAGGACAGTTGTAATGGGGCTTTCTGTAAAATCCATACACGTGTATTCAGCCTTCCCTGTCTGTCCTGCGATTAAGGAGCACAGTAAACTTAAAGGTGCATGTTAATCTGTCCACGGAACCCTGAGCACACCCATGCTGGGTGGAGCAGGCAGCAGGCCAGGGACACTGAGGTGATCAGAAGAAAATAGTAATAGTATCTTTCTTAAGAAAATTTTGTGTTTACGGTAGCAAAATCCCATCTACCATTGCTCTGTAAGGGCAGTTTTCTGAGGGTTGTTAACGTCATGTTTATTTAAAATTCATAGGCCATTTTAATACATTAAGATACTGATTTTTTAATATGTGCACTTACGAAAATTTCAATTTATAACAAAATTTTCAAAGTTGGACAGTCCTAGAATTAAAATTTTTAAGATATTCAAATAAAATATTTATTTAATTAAAGAAAAGACTTAATTCTTATGGAGATCTTTTAGACTGCAGTATAAGATTTATATTGACTTTTCTGTTCCTTTTCTAGAGACCAGTTTTTAAAAGGAAGCGAATTTAGTAAAAGTATGTTGATTTTATCTCCCTGTTAATAAGCTTTTTTTTTAAAGCCCTATTCCTTTTATTAGAAAGATGGTGGACATAATGGAAACAAAAGCTTATGTTGGTGCTGTCAGTAATAGTTGCTGATTTCTAAGAGACAGAGATTGATTCTGATTTTGTTCTTTGTTGTGCTGTCTAGAAATGGGTAAACAGAGAGATATCAAACTTTGACTACCTCATTCAAATAAATACAATGGCAGGACGAACTTATAATGACCTTGCACAGTATCCTGTGGTAAGTTTTATATAAATCTCATTAATGTGGAATTGCCTTTTAGTTTCATAATACACAAAAATATATGTGCATGCTAGTTATTTTTTATTTTTAAAAAAGATATAAAAACTATTTTGGGGGGCCGGCCCCGTGGCCAAGTGGTTGAGTTCGCGCGCTCTGCTTTGGTGGCCCAGGGTTTCGCAGGTTCATATCCTGGGCGTGGACATGGCACCTCTCATCAGGCCATGTTGAGGTGGCATCCCACATGCCACAACTAGAAGGACCCGCAACTAAAAGTATACAACTATCTACTGGGGGGGATTTGGGGAGAAAAAAGGAAAAAAAAAAAGATTGGCAAGTTGTTAGCTCAGGTGCCAATCTTTAAAAAAAAAAAAAAACTATTTTTGCCCTTCTGTATATTTTCTGCCCTGCTATTTTCAAGAAGTATATACACATGAAAAGTAATTAAAAAATAAAAGCCTTGTTTCTTTCATTTCACTGAAAATATTCCAGTGGAATTACAGGAAATAATACTTGTGATTATTGAACTAAAGATGAATAAACACTGCAACAGGGAAAAAATATTTGTAAAGACTGTCCCTTTTTGTCTTTAGATAAGCATTTGATATTAGATATGGGGATAGTAGCTTCTCCAAGAAGGAATGCGTAAATTGTAAATTGTGGCTCTTTTAGTTTCCCTGGATTTTACAAGATTATACTTCAGAAGAGTTGGACCTTAATAACCCATCTGTATTTCGAGATCTTTCCAAACCAATTGGGGTAATTAATGATAAAAATGCCAAAGCCATGCGAGAAAAGTAAGTGCCTTTTATCCCTTTCGAAAGATACCCGTCATTTGTTTGAATTTGTATTGATTTCGGCTGCGGCCAACCAAGCGTTCCTTTTTTAAATGCACAGCTACTTTTAATCATCAGAGTCTGATAATTCCTTCATTAAGTGTTCTTGAAAATATATCACTTGTCCTTCAAGTATATTAACTATAATCTGTTATTTCCCTTATTTGCCGAATTTAAATTGATACTGTTTAGAATTTCTTTTCATGTTGTAAAAAGTATGTGCTCAAGGGTAATAGGTTCTTGAAATTTTTCTTTCCAGGTATTTTAGACTTAATAACCTACTAATTTAATGTGTAAAAATATTCATATAATAGAATATTTTAGTAGATGTAAAATTAATAGTCTAACCTATCCATGAATAGTGTGAATAAAGAACAGTGAAATGTGTGGAAATCTACACAGTGTCATTTTAATAAAGGAAATTTTTATAGTGGTATATATTTATGATCGACCCTGTAAATGTCTCACAGTCTTTTTGTGAGATTAAAAGAATAATCTAATTTTAATTTCCCTTTTCTCCATGTGAACTTGTGGATGACTTGTCAGTTATGACTTCTAATAATAAGGACAAATAACTGTTTTGCAAACAAACTTAGTTGTAGATTTATTTAGGAGTAGATGGTACAGTATTCCTATTTTTTTCTTTTTATTTGCAAGTCTTCCCTAGGACTTTTTGCAATGTTTAGTACTTGATTCGATTTGATTTACTAGTGGGATTTTACTGTGTATCTATTATCTCATTAGTCAAAGTTTTTTTTCTGACAATATGAAAAAAAAGGTTTTTTTTGACACTTCCACAGGAAATACTTGTCATATAAATAACTTATTTTATTGATAATCAAAGATATAAGGTTCAGATTTCAGTAGTGTATTTGTTTGCGTGGGTACAAATGACTTTGACCTGAAAAACTTGTTTGTTCCCTTGAATATTAATAATTTCTATGTAAAAGGAAATTGACCTCAGTTTGATAAACCGATTATTATTTTGGTTTGAAAGCTTATTTTGGGAGGCAATAAACACCTCCCCAAAACTGTTCATTTTTATTCATATTTTATACCCACTAATTCAGATGTCACCATTCAAAACAGTTACACATGTGTCAGTGACAGTGCTTGTGAATCACTGTATCTGTCCTTTGCTAATAATTTGGTTTAGGCCTTCTTCCTATCCACCGTCTCCTTCTTTTACCTTTAGATTGTTAGATCTTCACTTCCACAACTCTTGACTGATCCTCTGTATTTTTTTTTCCGTTACCTTGGCCACAAAAGGATGTCTAATTATCGCATTGCTTGTCATGTCTAAATATCACAATAGCAGAAAAACAGAAACAACCTAAAAATCTAAAAGTAAGAAATAGTTAAATTGTCATATATCCGTACACATACCTGTTAAAAATACCATGTAACTGTTAAAAATAGACTAATCAATCATTTGGAAAGGCATTAATAGAAAATTGTTAGATGAAAAAATAAGTTGTGAACAATATATTATGTATAGCACTTTTATATTAAAATATATTTGTATTATTCATTAAAGATTGACAGATGTTCACCAATATGTCAATATGAATTATCTCTGGAAAGTGCAATTATAGTTGATTTTAAGTTTCTTTTTTGCTTCTCTGCTTTCTAATTTATTTACAGTGAACATGTATTATTGAATAGTACAAAACTGTTCAAGAATCCAATGTTAATGACATTTCATTGTTCAGAAGAAGATATTAATGAATAAATTTTTTTTGATTTATTAACGTGGTGTGATGATACAAATACATAGATAATGAAACATTAAAAAGGACTTATTAAAAACTGTGTTTTCAGCAATGCAGTACAAGTTTATGTCCTCCTAATTTACTTTTACTATTGTGGTTAAAAAACTTTAGTTTCTTTTTTTAGATATGAAAATTTTGAGGATCCTATGGGAACTATTGATAAATTTCATTATGGTACTCACTACTCAAATTCTGCCGGGGTTATGCACTATCTTATTCGTACAGAACCGTTTACCACCCTCCACATCCAGCTTCAGAGTGGAAGGTATGTTTTGGGTAAATAAGATGTTTTCTTAAAACTATGTGTTAGTGTTGAAACTCTTTGCCTTCATATAATGTACTGTATAACAGGGCCTTATTTTTTTTTATTCTCTCCTATTAAGTTTTGATTCATATAATAACCTCTAGATAAAAATAGCCATACTAGTTTTAGAATGAGTCATTCAAACTGACTTATGCAAATGACTTTTAAGATAAATTCCTTTTTACTATTATGCGGTGTACCTTTGTGATTCTTACTGGTTTTAGGAACATACCGGAAATTTAGAATTGGAACTGATTTAGACCTAGATCTAAAACATTTACCAGAGCTTCAAAACTCATCAATGCTATGTAGTCCCCCTAAAAATATTTATCAGTCAAGAAGAATGAAAAGAGGGAGGAATGAGGAGCTCTTAACGTTATTAGTAGCAGCTCAGACAGATCCGTGGCATCACTGTCTATCATGTTGCCTGTCAATATTATAATTTACCTGCGTTTCACATTTTCTTAATGATCCTAGAGGAACAAACTTCTCCCTAAATTCTCGGCTCCCCATGTAGCCTCCAGATAGCTCTCTACTTATTCACATTTTGTCTCCAGGTTGCCTTATTCTCTAACATTACCATTTTGCCTTTCCTGCCCAATTGAAAGCTATGTAAATATTGTCTATTCTACTCTCTTTCCATGTAGCTTTTATGTCTTAAAATTAGCCTGGGTCCCTTATTCCTGGGTCTTTATACAGTACAGTGACTTGACTTTCAAGAAGAGACTCTGACCTCAAGATCACTATACCTCTCCAAACGTTACATTTGCCATGATAGCAGGTAATTTTTCCTCCAGTAAAGTATAACTGGATCTTTTCAGCTTTTAATGCTTTTATGAATAAATGATTTTTTGAGAAAGCTTCAAAAATAGATTCTGTTTGTGTTTCAAAGGACACCAGCAAGAATGTGAAAAGACAGTCCACTCAGTGGGAGAAAATATTTGTAAATTTTATGTCTTATAAGGGGCTTGTATCTTGGATATGTAAAGAACCCTTACAATGCAATAATGAAAAAACAAATATCCCAATTAAAAATTGGACAAAGGATCTGAATGGACATGGTTCCAAAGAAGATATACAGATGTTCAATAAACACATGAAAAGATGTTCAACATCATTAGTCACCAGGGAAATTCAAATCAAAACCAAGTTGAGATACCTCTTCACACCCACAAGGATGGCTATAATCAAAAAGACAGATAGTACCTAGTGTTGATGAGCATGTAGAGAAATTGGAAGCCTTGTGAACTCCTAGTGGGAAGGTAAAATGATGCAGCCTCTGTTGAAAACAATCTGGCAGTTCTTTAAAGGATTCAACAGAGAATTACCATATAACCCAGCAATCCCACTCCTAGATATATACCCAAGATAATTGAAAACTAATGTTCACACAAAAACTTGCACACAAGTATGCAGAGCTGCGTTATTTATATTAGCCAAAAAGTGGAAACAACCCAAATTTCCATCAACTGATAAAGGAATAAATAAAATGTGGTATATCCATACAATGGAATATTATTTGGCCATGAATGAATAAAAGGAATGAAAGATTGACACATGCTATGACATGGGTGAACCTTGAACATAGTATGCTAAATAAACCAGACACAAAAGGCCACGTATTGTATGGTATACAGTCATCCTTGGTATCTGAGGGGTATTCGTTCCAGGACCCCAGCAGATACCAAAACCTCAGATGCTCAAGTCCCTTATATAAAATGGGTAGAATTTGCATGTAACCTACGCACATCCTCTCATATGCTTTAAATCATCTCTAGATTACTTATAAAACCTAATACAGTGTAAATGCTACATAAGTAGTTGTTATACTGTGTTATTTAGAGAATAGTGACAATTAAAAAGTCCCTACATGTTCAGTAAGGACACAGCCATCATAGGGCTTTCAGTCTGCAGTTGGTTGCATCCGTGGATTGGGAACCTGCAATGTGGAGGGCTGCCAGTACATGAAATGTACAACACAGGCAAATCCACAGAGACAGAAAGTAGATAAGTAGTCGCCAGGGGGGTGGAGGTAGGGTGAATGGAGAGTGACTGCTAGTAGATACAGGGTTTCTTTTTGGAATGATGAAAATATTCTAAGATTGATTGTGGTGATGGTTGGGCAACTCTGAATAGACTAAAAATCATTGAATCGTCTACTTAGAAAGGGTGAATTATATGTATGTTAATTATATCTCAGTAAAGCTGTTCTCCCCGACCCAAACGAAAAGATTCTAGCATTAAAGCTGTACCTCTCCTTGAATTTGGATACTCCATCATTAGACTTTATTGGTGACCCAGTCATTGACTATAATTAAATTGAGTTCTGCTAAGTTCAGCTCTGCCCCAAACCAAGATTAGTAGGCATAAAAAGAGTCAAAATTAGTCATCAGTGTCACTTAGTAAGTCATTATTTACGAAATAAACCTAGGAAAACAATGTCAAAGGAGAGAAAGAGAAGGGGTTTATGCTTTTTGTGATTAAAGAAAATATAATGAAATTGCAACATGACCATTTGAGCTTCTTTCAACTTCCTTAGGCCTGTAATGGAACTTAAAAATGAAGTTAAAATAAGATAACAATATATGCAAGTAAAATATAAAGCTTTAGCCACAGAACTATTTTCCTAATTCACCCTCTGGTTTTTGGCAGAAGAGTTTGTAAAGATATTTCTGTATCGAGGATTAAGTCAGAAGCATTCCTATAGCTCTGTTAACCACATATGTCACCACCACAATGCTTAGAGGGACAAACTCTGTGATTTTAAAATATCCAAATAACATTTATTCACATTCTGGAATAAACTTTACTCAGCAAAAATTATACCATTTTTTAAAAGTCTCTTAGATTTATATTTAATTACTTGAAAATTTTGTCCAGTGTGAATTGGTTTTCAGCTGTTTTAACTACGATGATACTAATGATTAAAATTACAGTGTTTAGTTCCTAACAACCAAATATGAAAGATAGATTGTCATAAAAAGGAGAACAAATTGTGTGTTTAGACGTTAAGGGGAAACTCTAGTCAATAGGAAACCTGAGGGGAGTTTGAAGGTTTGTTTCCTGCCTGTTGCTGCTCTCACTGGACATTCGCTGTTCTCTTTCAATCTCCACATGCAGGTTTGACTGTGCAGATCGACAGTTCCATTCCATCCCTGCTACCTGGCAGGCTCTCATGGACAATCCCTATGATGTAAAGGAACTTATTCCTGAATTCTTCTACTTCCCAGAGTTTTTAGAAAATCAAAATGGTAAGAAATAGGAGATTAACATTTTGACTCAAAAGTCCCAATGGAGGATCCTGAAAAATATCTTTCAGGACATATTTGTGATGCCCTATAGAGGATTTAAGGTCCATTGACTGTGTATTACTCGGTGACAGGGCTTAGCTGATGCCCAGGCGCTGGTCTTACCTTTCAGGGAAGTGCTCCAGTGACCAAGATAAGTGAGTCAAACAATTGGTAGGAGAACCTGTCAGAGTACGGTGTTTACTAGAGAAGCAAAATGGCCATATGCTCTTCCAGCCATATAACCACTTAGCTTAAAAGCGTTTGAGTTAGATAAGATGAGGATTTAGCCCAGGGGTCAGCAAACTACAGGTCCGTTGGCCAAACCTGTTTATAAAGCTTTGTTTGCACACAGCCAGCCAATTAATTAATATATAGACTGTGGCTGCTTTCACAGTATAATGGCAGATTTGAGTAGTTGCAACAGAGACCATAAGGGCTCACAAAGCCAAAAATATTTATTCTTTGACTCTTTATAGGAAAAGTTTGCTGACTCTGACTTAGAGAAGAAGACATGAGGCAAATTGAAAATAATGACAGAGTATAAGTTACTACAATATTTGAAAAGTTGTATTATGTTTTTGAAGTAGAGAATCATGGAACTAAATATTTAAAAATATCCAAATGCTTTTTCTATGAAGTACTTATAAGGAAATTGGCAAGATTGTTACTACTGGTGTTCTTTAGGGAAATTCCTGTGTCAAAGGGTCATTACCAACTTCTTTTGCGTCCCCTAGCAAGTAATGTTAATGTTTGACCCTTTCTACCTCAGTAGACTTATCTGTCTCTCTGGGGAGAGCATATCCAGGGCTTCACATCCTTTGATCATGCACTCTGGGACAGGCTCTTGGAGGCACGGCATCTGATTCTGAGTAAGGCAGTTAGAATTGGTCACTTTCAGAAAATCAAGTGAATCTGTTGACTGAGTCTGATCGTGGGCTCTCCTTCAGCCCTAGGACTGGAGTCTCCTAAAGCAGAGTATCTGAGTTAGGAGGACGAGCAGATTAAATTTGGAATTGAAGGTGCTCTCAGCTTGACAATTTCTGCCATTCACCACAGGCAGCCAGTTGCTGTCTTGCACGACTGTGCTGGAGCCCTCCATTTCTAACTGTACGTTGCCTCTTCATCTGAAATGTGCTGGGTGGGAGAAAGCAAAGTAAATTAGTTAGAATGACAACAAATATTAATTAACATTAGTGTTAATATTAATAAAACAAACTCATAACTGTGCAATCAAGAACATTTTAGTATTTTCCATAATGAAAACAGTGAGGTATGGTAGCTTCAAGTAGCTCAACAACATCATCAAAGCCAAGTTCTTTCTGTATTTTCACTCTGCTGTTCCAAGGGTTTGGCTTTGTCCTCTGCTAGTTCCTCTCATTGTTACAAACGACTAAAGCAGTTCCAGGCATCACAGGCAGATGCAACAGCATCTTAGAAAGAAGTGGGACTGTTAATTCTTTGTGTCGTTTCCTAAGAGTGAGAAAACCTTTCTCATAACCTCCCTCATTGTCTAGAGCTGGGTCACATACCAACCCCTACACCAGTCACCTGCAGCAGGCATGAAACAGAGGGCAGGGATGGGCTCTTGAATAAAATCCAGTTTCTGCTGCCAAATAAGGAGGAGTGGCTCTCAGGTGGCCAACAGTATCTACTGTACAGGAGTTGGGTTAATGAAGGCAGAGACCCTGCGCACCTATCCTTCTGTGACATTTCAACCTCTCCGCCTTTGGGACACACTGATATCCTAAGGCAGCTTCTTTCATGAAGGTGTTTTGTGTTAACACTTTTCCCTCCGCACACTGCATGAACAAGAAAACCTCACCTTTGGGACAATTTTCTCAAAATACTGTGTTCTAACTATATGAGCAAATCTTTGTGATGTCAGTATCTACTTAGAATAATGGTATATAAGTATATTGTTCTTCCATAAGACAAATATAACTCTTCTACTGAGTGAGGTTAAGGTGTAAGTTGCACCAGCAAGCTCTCAGGAGCTGTATTTTGTAAATTAACCATTAGAGGAACTGTGCTAATTATTTTTAATATAAGAAGAATACTTAATGTTGCATTTTTGTTCAGATTAAGGTTTTGGTCATAGCTGTAGTTTCCCCCACTTTTCTCAACAGAAAATCAATTATTAATCTGATTTACCATGTAATAACTAATTTTACTTTCATTTTGTCTTTTTAATCAACTGATAAAAGGCATTCCAATAGATAAGTTTTTTTGTTTTTTGTTTTGATGGGGATGATTGGCCCTGAGCTAACATCTGGTGCCAGTGTCCCTTCTTTTGCTTAAGGGAGATTGTCCCTGAGCTAACGTCTGTGCCAGTCTTCCTCTATTTTGTATGTGGGTCACTGCCACAGCATGGCTTGATGAGTGTTGTAGGTTCACACCCTGGATCTGAACCCATGAACCCAGGCCACCGAAGTGGACCACAGGAACTTTACCACTACCGCACCGGGCCAGCCCCCACAGATAAGAATTATTTTTACCTACTCAGTGATTTTAGATCAAGAAGGAAACTTGATTCTCATCTTTCACTCTTAAAGAAGAAAAAAAAGACTTCAGTATTGCTAAGGAATGTGCCCTCATATTTATTTTACTTGATTTATTTAAATCTAAATGATTTGATGCATTTATCTTTTATGTCTTAGAGTTTAACTTGGGTCATCTACAAGTTTCCAAAGAACTAGTGAATGATGTCATCCTCCCCAAATGGGCTAAGTCAGCTGAAGATTTCATCTATAAACATAGAAAAGCTCTGGTAAGATTTTTGTGTTTAGTTATGAGACAGAGTAATAAGATAAAGATGTATGTGTTTTCCAGAGGATGGAGTAAACTATACCTGACTATTAATGATTTTTCTAGATTAATTTGTAATCTATTGTACATGCTGTTCTTGAAAGTATAACATAGTAATTTATTTTGAGGTTCTGGATCTTCTGATACAGTGAGAATATAGGACAGTCAAAGGATATATAGCAAAGCAAATGTCAGTTCTATAAGATATCTGCCTGTTAATACATGAAACTACAGTCATGCGGCGCATAACAGTGTTTCAGTCAAGGACAGGCCGCGGATATGGCAGCGTCCCCATAAGATCAGTCCTGTATAGCCTAGGTGGTAGTAGGGCGTAGGCTATACCCTCTGGGTTTGTGTGAGTACCCTCTACAATGTTCACACAATGGCAAAATCACCTAAGGATGCGTTTCTCAGAATGTGTCCCTTTGTTGAGCGACTCACACCTGCCCTCCAAGCATCATCCTGATGTGGTTTGATGTTTTGTAGTTCCCACATTTGTTTCAAACCTAACAGGATAAGTACATTTTTGTTTTCTCTGAAGGGTTTCAGTAAGTTTTTAATAAGACAACTAAGTCCTAAATGCCACTTTAAAAAAATATAACTAGTTTTTGGCTAAGTTTCCAATTTGGAATTGAAGGACAGGTGAGAATTACTTTAACGGGATATTGTGTGGTTATCTTGCAGATGATGTGGGTTTTTTCCCCACAGTAGCCCACTTAGTTCTCTGTCTAAACCAAAATGTTGCAGACTATGAAACTAGTTAGGCCAATACTTGGAAACATTCCTTCTCATTAGTACACAGTTTGTCAAATTTACAAAATTCTGGATTAGATTATGATATTTATAAACATTAACCTTATGCATGAATAAGAAATTGGGAAAAAAATAAAACAGCTCTGAAAAAATAATCTGTTACTTATCAGCTAGCCAGGAACTTCTCGGATGCTTTCCTCTGTAGTATCTGTGACATGAAGTAGGGGTCCAGGATTTTAGGAAGATATGCTCCTCATTTATAAGATGTTAGAAGTTTGTGTTTCAGTTATGTATTGCTGTGGGACAAATTATCCCAAGCTTTAGTGACTTAAACTATAGCCATTTTGTTGTCTCTCAGTGACTCTGAGATAACAGGCCTCAATTGGGCAGTTCTCCTGGTCTTGCTTGAGATTCTCCTGCCCTGTCGGTCCTGTGGCTGCTGAGGTTGGAGTCTTCTGGAGGCTGCGTTGAGATACTGGGATGCTGGACCTTTCATCCTCTCCGTGTATCTCAAGGATCTCTCTTCTTCATGTGGTCTCTCTAGCAGAGTAGCCAGACCTCTTACGTGACAGCTCAGGGCTCCCCAAGAGTGCAAAAGTGGAAGCGTCCAGATTTTCTTAAGGCCTGAGGCTGCTCGTTGTCACAGCATCATGTCTGCCACTGGGTAACAGGGTCAGCGCAGATTCAGGAGGAGGGAAAGTCAACTCTTCTCTCAATAGTGGGAGTGAGAGAGAAAGTGCAGCCATCTTTACTCCACCACACAAAGTCTGCCTTCTGGCCACAAATTATTTACATTCCTTCTACATGGAAAATGACATACTTCCTCTGAGGACCCTCCTGAAGTCTCATCTCATTAAGGCAGGGATCTGCAGACTTTTTCTGTAAAGGACCAGATAGGAAATATTTTCCTTGGTTCTATGGTATGTGTCGAAATTGTGCCATTGTACTACAAAAGATAATGGGTGTGGTTGTGTTCTACTAATCTGCAAATCTGGCAGCCCACAGGCAGTAGTTTGCTGATCCCTGCATTGTGGCGTGAGGCCTGAAGTCCAGAATCTTGTTAGTGATCTAAATCAAATCCATGTGTGCATGAAACTACGCTGAAGACTGTGAAGTAGAAACAAGTTATCTGCCTCCACGTAACAGTCGTGTGACAAGGACAGGAGAACAGTAATAGATAGACACTCCCATTCAAAAGGGAGAGAAAAAAGAGGCACCCAGCAGAAACTGGTTTATAACAACTCTGAATTCCAGCAGGGCTGTGTTCTCGGTTCCTTTATTGGGCCTTCTGCTGTTCCCTGAGAGTGGTTTTCCGTGGCTCTTTTGTTCTACCCTTGGGCTCTTGGCTCCCTGCTCTGAGTCATTCTTTCTTTTCCATTAAAAAATAAATAAAAGCATTGTTTACATGAGTATCTTTGCCAGCTTCTTTCCTACCATAGTAAGTTGGAGGCAAAGGTCTCTCTTCATTTTTGAACAGTTTCTGTCTCAGTCTGAATGAAACCAAACACAAACTTAGTTTCATTTACCTGACGCGCTGCGTAAGCCAATCACCAAAATGTCAGGCTTATGGGAAAGAAAGAGGTTTATTATTGAAAGGCAGTCAGACGAGGAGATGGGAGCTAAAACTCAAATCCACCTCCTCATAGGGAAGAAGCTAGAGGGTTTTTCTCTGAAACTCTAATCAGAGGAGGGGAAGCACGTGGCCTTGCTGGCTGGCGCCTTCAGCCTCGTTTGGCCTTGTGAGACTGAGTCTCCTTCCTTCTGGACGGTCTGGACCTTGACTTCCAGGGAAAAACAACTCACTCATATACCAAGGAGGGACAGGAATATCTGGTTAGTTTTAACAACAGTTGACTGTGCTGAGTATGCACAGCTGCAGTTAGCCAAGCTTACCTCAATTTGTTTTCCTTCTTCTAACCTAGGGAAGATTTTAACTCATTTGTTCTCAGCTTCATGAACTATTACAGTTTCTTTTAAAATTTTATGGGTTTCTCATATGTCAACTCTGTTGGACAAAAACCATTTTGCATTACTTTACATTATAGTCCCTTATCTCCTTTGGACCGAGTGGGAGGCTCCTCTGGGAAAATGCCCTTAAGATTCCTAAGATGCTCCGTTTTCTAGTTGAGTGGGTCTATGAGGCACAACCTAAATCTTTGAGGTCTCAACAGATTGTTTTATACCCATACTCTTAAACTAAACTTTTGCCTGAGGCCGTATTTTACTGGTAAGATTCTGATTTGATCATTGACTTAGGCGGTTTTTCGCTTTGAGAGTCTTTGCTCTCTAGTGATCCTGAAAATTAGAAATAACTTTATTTCAAACCCAGCAAGACCTGGCTCCTATATATTTTTTTTAAATTATGCTTAAAACCCCAAGAGTTCATGTTTTAACTCATGTTACTCCTCCCACACTTTATCACAGGCAGCTAAAAGAAGCCAATTAGCACTTAAAAACATTTTGCCTGAAAATCTCCATCCCCAGATTCACAAGCCCATTGGTACCCTTTCTATATCTTTCCTGTAACTAAAATATGCGTCCCTTTTTCTCCCGTCTCCAGTAATGATTTTCTTACTGTGTTTCAAGACATCACTAATAGGCTCCTCTGCCTTCCACCCAGTCACCTCTTAGTGGGGTAGGTGGGGTGGGTGGAGTGATTTGCAGCCGTCTTTCATCAGCTGCAGTGTGGTTTCACTGTGTCCTTGAATTGGATTTCTACACAACTATTTCAATGGAGATTTCACAACAAAGATGCATTCCACAGCTGTCATCAGTTTTTTTGTTGTTCATGTTTGCGCTATTAGAATATTTGTTATTTTCTTCACCCATTAGTTAGGAGATGCATATGTAGTAAATATTAATAAATATGATGTCTACATTATACTAGATAGATTATAGGCAATATATGTAGTAGATATTGAAAAAACGTTTTAACATGATTTTGAGATTATTTATTTATAGCGGTAAGATTTGTGTGTAGAAATGCTTAATTTGCTCTTACTCGTTTAAAGTATACATATTTACATTGTAGTTGTAAAGTATCTCTATGTTAATTATTAAGTTTGTTCTTTTTCCAGGAGTCTGAATATGTTTCTGCTCATCTTCATGAATGGATAGATCTGATTTTTGGCTATAAACAGAGGGGGCCGGCTGCAGTAGAGGCACTCAATGTTTTCTATTACTGTAGTTATGAAGGTATAAGCCGATGTGCTTTTTCTCTTGCATTATATTGATAGACAATATTATTAAATATGTGTTATGCATGGTATTTTGGACATAACTAATATGAGAAAGACTACATTTAAAAAATAGTTTTAGTGATCTTTTCTTTTTTTTATTTTATTATTCTTTAAAGATTTTATTTTTCCTTTTTCTTCCCAAAGCCCCCTGGTACATAGTTCTGTATTTTTATTTATTTATTTTTTTTTGAGGAAGATTAGCCCTGAGCTAACTGCTGCCAATCCTCCTCTTTTTGCTGAGGAAGACTGGCCCTGAGCTAACATCTATGCCCATCTTCCTCCACTTTATATGTGGGACGCCTACCACAGCATGGCTTGCCAAGCGGTGCCATGTCCGCACCCGGGATCCAAACAGGTGAACCCCAGGCTGCCAAAGTGGAACGTGCGCACTTAACTGCTGCGCCACCGGGCTGGCCCCAGTTGTGTATTTTTAGATGTGAGTCCTTCTAGTTGTGGCATGTGGGACACCGCCTCAGCATGGCCATGTCCGCGCCCAGGATTTGAACTGGCAAAACCCTGGGCCACTGAAGCAGAGCACACAAACTTAACCACTCCGCCATGGGGCCAGCCCCTAGTAATCTTTTCTATTTGAAAGATTGACTCATGCTTTTTAAAAAAAATAGTATTTAAGAGTATGTATGCAAATCTAAATATAAATGTCAATTATTGGTGGCATAGAAGTTTCTGATCTCTGGTCGTATTTGTCCTGTTGAGTCGGGTCCTACATTAAATATTCAGTATTAAATTATTAGCAGACTTTGAAAGAAAACCTTTAGAATTACAAATAAAAAATTCTTCAAATGATAAAATGACATTATTTTAATGTTTACCTCAGGATCAAGAACATTTTCTGAAGGCTTTGAAAGGCTTAGGAAATAGTTCTTTCTTTTCCAGTCCTTCAGTAGAGCTAATAGTTCTAAAGATTGTGGATAGTGTGAAGTTAGGTGAATTTGAGCAGAGCCCATATGACTTTTGGTAAATAGACATGTTTTTACCTTTTGCCATATTCATTTGATAATAGTTTTATTGGGAGGTAGTATAGGATGGTGGTTAGGAGCTTAGACTTTGAAATCAGACTTACCTAGTTTGGCCAATTAAGAGCCATTTAACAATCCATATTAAGTATGGCAGGGTATAATCAATTAACCAGAGTATCACCTTTCCCAGCATGTGTTAGATCGGCAGTAACTTATGGCAGTATGTTTGTGTGGTTATTACATTTGTTTCAGCTTGACTATCATGAAGAAAACAATTAAGTGTATAGTTTGTATTTTTCTGAGAGAAACTTTTATAGACTGCAAGTTAACTTTTATTTAAAGTATTTTAGTTATACTGGATGGAATTTATGTTTATACATCTGTGATGTTTGAAGCTTTACTGATTTTTCAAAAATCACCTCTTTACAATGTTCTCATAAATTGAGGAATGGGATAATATTTTGTTGAAAATATATCAATCTGATATATTAATCAGTTGTGTGCGTTGGCTGATTTGTTTTCACTCTGTAGTGAGTTGACTGCTTCTCTTGCTTTTAGGAGCTGTGGATCTGGATGCCTTAACAGATGAGAAGGAAAGAAAAGCCTTAGAAGGGATGATTAATAATTTTGGGCAAACACCTTGTCAACTGTTAAAGGTAAATCATAGAAGTTATTCATTACATAAGAAGTCTAGAATTTAATTGCTAAAGAATAGTACTGCCAGTATTTTCAAGGATTTTAATGATTTAAAACTTTATTTCAGAATTATCTAGAATTTCAGAAGAGTTATGCTCTCACTTAAAAAAAATAGATTTAAATGATTGTTCCCATTTTGAAATAATAAAATATCGCAGTCAAAATTCACATATGCAGTCAATTACTCTTAAATTACAGAGGATTTATAGTTGTTCAGAAAGCCAATCATCTTATTTTGTTATTTCTGAGAAAGGAAAAGCTGAGGTTGAAGGCCCCTGTCAGTGAGATGCCGCTCCTTTATTTAAATGGAGAAGGAGCTCTAACTGAATGCTTGAATACTGCAGTTAGGTTATACCATTAAAACTGTCATTACATTGGGACTCATTCTATGTATAAGACTTCTCATAGCTGACATCTGCCCAAAGAGGAGACTTACCATCCAGAACCCACATCCAGTCCTAAAAATCAAATTATAGAATCAAATTATAAATATTACTGTATTTCTTTCCCCATACTAGTTTATGAAGTTAAATTATTGTCTTCCTGATTGCATACAACTTTGGATTCATAGAAATTAGTTTTCAAAGATGTCTTGATCTTTGTTAGTAGATGAGCTTAGAAATGGGGAATACACGATAATACGCCATTTGTTAAGTTGACACTTTCTTTTGCAAGCACTGTGCTAGGTGGTTCACCTAACCCTTTCAGTAAATGTCCAATTACCCTCCTTTTTCAGGTGATTGATGAAGCCAAGCCTCATAGAAATTAATACCTAGCCTACAACACTTTAGAGAAATCACATACTTTTTCCAAGTTTACACAGCTAGGATGTGACTTGGGCAGGATTTGCACACATGGCCATCTGACTCCAAAGCCTTTCCACCGAGCCCTGTTTCCTCTCAATTCATAGCTGTGAGCCCCATTGGAGAACTAGACCACTTTCCCATGTTCTTATGGGCTGTTATTTACATCCTAATTATGACTCTTTCTGCCTTAGTTAGTTGTTTGTTTATTCACTTGCTTCACTATATTATAAAGGCAGCAACCTTCTCTTAATCATCTTTGTACCTTTCTTGCATATAGTATGTGTGCAGTAAATATTGTTGAATTGAAATTTCCATAGCTGTTGCAGCAACAATATATCTAAACTCTGGCTTACAAATGTACTTCTGTTAGTTGGGTTGTCAGACTAAGCTTTATAATTGTTACTATTTCTTAGCAACAGTTTATTTGAAGCCTCCAACATTGGTTTTTACAGAATGGTCGTGTTTGAAATCAGTGCATTATCCCTTTCCTGCCGGGAGAGTCAGAAGGCAAAAGTAACAGAATAAAACAGAACACTTCTTTGGGCTTTGACATATAGATTCTATAATATTTTTGTACTTGCTTTACTTTTCTTTCTCTCTCTCTTTTTTTTTGAGGAAGATTAGCCCTAAGCTAACATCTGCTGCCAATCCTCCTCTTTTTTGCTGAGGAAGACTGGCCCTGAGCTAACATCCATGCCTGTCTTCCTCTACGTTATATGTGGGATGCCTGCTACAGCATGGCTTGATAAGCAGTGTATAGGTCCGTACCTGAGATCTGAACCAGCAAACACAGGGCTGCTGAAGTGGAAAGTGTGAACTTAACTGCTGTGCCACCAGGCTGGCCCCTCTTTCTCTCTCTTTTTTCTTTTTTTTAACAAGAGTAGTGCTAATTAGCTTTTTATCACCATAAAAAATGACACAAAATCAGCCTTTGATTTAAAATAAAGTGAATGATATTCACATGGATAATTGAGTGCTAAATATTGAAGTACTTATAGCTGTCACATCTGTTTCCTATAATCTAATAGTTTATGATGGAGATAGAAGAATCCCCTTTTGGTAGAATTCTTTTCTGCATTTTAACTGTGCCTTTGGAATGTTAATTTGATTTGTCACTTCTTATTTATAAAAGTAATACTGTTCTATATCTCTGACATTAAAGTTAAGGAAGAATAATTTATTTGAAAAGAAATGCAATAATATCTATAAATTTGATTCTGATAATATTGACATTTTGATCTTACTTCAGGAGTTAAAGATTCACCCATATTGCAAATTTTGACTTTTTAATAATGCATTTAATTTTATCAAACATTTATTAAGCATTTACTGTATTTAGGTTACTAGATGCTGAAAATCCAAAACTGAATAAGACTTGTTTTTTGGCTTTAAGATACCTACTGCCTAGTTGGGGAAGACAGACCATAAACAACTATATGTAATCCAACATAGAAAGAAATAAGTACTAATTAAAACAATGTTCTGAGGAAAATAATAAAAGAGAATAATTAATTCTGACTTGGAAATTCAGGAGAGATATCAGTAAGAGAAGTAGAGGTAGGGTTTCTCTGGAAATGAAGAGGGTAGGACCTCTGCTGAGGGAATAATAGTGTGAGCAACGGCCTGGAATTGTCAGCCTTGAGTGGTACGTAATCCATTGTAGGTGCAGCCCGTATGTGTGAGGGAAACAGTGAGAGATGTTCTAACACAATTGTGGGATTGTTTTTCCTTAAAATTATTTTGAAGGAACCACACCCTCCTAGATTATCAGCAGAAGAAGCCGTGCAGAAGCAGACCAAAATGGACACTCCAAGCCTAAACCTATTTCAACACCTTCCTGAACTCAAGTCATTTTTCATAGAGGTAATGTCCAACTCGGTAATTTCAGAGTTTTTCTCTGAATTCTATACACCTCAACGTTCCTTTAATTCTTTAATGTAGGGGTGGTATATAATCCAAAATAGTAAATAATACTACAATAATCTGTTCTTAGATTTTAAAGCAATCTTATTAAAAGCTTGTTTGCTGCTATGTGCTGGTCTGAACTGTTTCTTGTGGCTTTTTTTCTCCTAGTCACATTTTCTTGACCAAGAAGAATAAATAATTTGAATTAAGTTGCCTTTTGTGACAGTTGAGATGATATGTAGAGGAAGTCTAAAATAATTCTTAATTATAATGGCTGCTCATGTATAAAATATGGCCCAGTAAATCAGATTGTTGATTGCTGATATCAGAAGGAATAGTCAAGTACAAGATAGTCAATGCTGTAATTGAAAGAGTACCTTCAAACTCAGATGTTTAAATAGACACATTGAATTAGTTTGAATAGTTCAGAATGTGAATGTGAAATGCAGTCATACCTATGGATTTGGTTAGGACAGATAATATTAACTCTTTTGGCAAAAAATGATGACAAAAGGTTACTAAGAATAGTTTCGAGATGTGCATAGAACAAGTAGTAACTCTCATGCAACACAGCAGAGGTTGGGAAACCTTTTCTTAAAGGGCCAGATAGTAAACGTTTTGGACTTTGTAATCCACAGGCAAAATCAAGGATATTGTATAGGTACATATAAACTACTTAAAATATAACCATTTAAAAATGTAGAAACCGGGCTTGGCCCCATGGCTGAGTGGTTAAGTTCACGCACTCTGCTTAGATGGCCCGGGGTTCGCCGGATTGGATCCTAGGCATGGACCTACCACCGCTCATCAAGCCACACTGTGGTGGCATCCCACATAGAAGAACTAGAATGACTTACAACCTGGATATACAACTAAGTGCTGGGGCCTTGGGGAAACGAAAAAGGAAGACTGGCAACAGATGTTAGCTCAGGGCCAGTTTTCCTCACCAAAACAAATAAGTAAATAAAGTAAAAAAACATTCTTAGCTTACCCACAGCCTACAAAACAGATGGTTGGGTGGATTTGACCCACAGGCCTAGTTGGTCAAATCCTGCATTAGGGCATCGTCATAATGTGCTTCTCAGGTTCAATATCTTGGGAAATCTTTATATAGAATTTTTTGATAATTTGGTATAAATATTTTTTTTCCCTGAGAAAGATTCACCCTGAGCTAACATCTCTTGACAATCTTCCTCTTTTTGCTGGAGGAAGGTTCACCCTGAGCTAACATCTGTGCCAGTCTTCCTCTGTTTTGTATGTGGGATGCCTCCAAAGCATGGCTGCTGGCGAGTGGTGTGAGTCTGCGCCCAGGAACTGAACGCAGACCACTGAAGCCAAGCATGCCGAACTTAACCACTAGGCCACAGGCCGGCCCCTAAAAAGTTTTTATGAAGTTTATGACAGTTACAGCTTTCTACTGAATTTTACTCAAATGAACAATGTTGTAGTAAGCTCCACAGTATTTTAATGTAAATATGTTTTCATATATTTGTGAAAGCAGTTCAAAATATTCTTCATTACTGTTGTCCTAGATGCACGTTTGTTGAGATAGTTATTAAATGTTTAACAATACAAACTCTGTAGATTTGGTTGTGTTCCAAAAGCATCTAAGTCAGTTGCCTAGAACTCAGAACTCACAGAAACAATGCTTAGAAATGATGACTAATTCCCAGGATGTGTTCTGGGTCCCCAAGACCAGGTGATTTTACCTCTGGGTCCCTCAGATTTGGTGATTTGCTAGAAGGACTCCCAGGATTCAACATACAGTTGTCCTCACAGCTAAGATCTCTTACAGCGCAAGGTTACAAAGCGACATCAGCAAAGGGCGAAGGCCCAGGGAGTGAAGTCGGAGGAAACCAGGTGCCAGCATCCACAAGTCCGCCCCCAGTGGGGCCACACAGGACAGGCTTAATTCTTCCCATAGAGAAATGTGAAAACTTGGTTTTCTCTACCAAGGAAGCTCATTAGAGGCTCAGCACCCAGTTTTTGTTGAGGGCTGGTCGCATAGGTACCCTGTGCCTAGCACATGCCAGAGTTCCAGACTGCCAGAAGAAGAGCGGGAGTTCAGCATAAACCCTATTGTTTGCACAGATAGTCTGGGTACCTTGAGCCCCCCTTATCATTGAGGACAAGTTTTATATCAGTGTAAAGAACTCTTTGCCCACGAAGTTCCCAGATGCCAACCAAGGGCCAACTTTGCAGGAGGGCCTTTCTAACAGAGCAATCTCCGTCCTGCTCTGTTAACTCTTTACGGGACATGAGGCAGCCCATAAAAACCTATTTAACCCATAACCTGATGGATGTGTAATACTGTGTTTATGATGTCGTGCTGATAAAGTATTTTCATCATGTCTAATCGTTTGTGAGATTGTTTTTATGGGATAATACATTCCGAGTTCCATGCCCAGGACCAGTGTCTGGAGCAGGATAAAGGACACAATAGATATCCCTGGGTACCAATAATTTGTTAATCCCTTTTCATCATCATATGAGAAGAAGTTCTTACTCATTTGTATGAAAAAAGAAGGCCTCTTTGTAGGTCATCTTTTCCTAGGTGGTAAAATGGTGAAGAAAATGGAGGAGGCAGTGAAAGCAAGAGCTTAATAAATGAATTTCCTCAGACACCATTTTGATTTATGCTTGTTCAAATAGAAGTTGTTCTTTTCCTGATTAATTCATGGTGTGAAGAGAAAAGATAAGCACTGACTTTATATGGTTTATAATTCATTGTTTAATTCATTTAAAGGTCTTAGAACAGCACCTGGCACAGAGTATATACCCAATAATCTTAGCTTGTAATTTACCTAGTGATGGTTAGGTGTAATTTATGAACTGTTGTCACATCAAGAAACATAGTTCACATCGTTGTTCTCTTCCACGTTGCAGTAAGGTAAAGGCGGATGTTTTCTGAGGAGTATGTTTTCTGGTCCTGTTGTGGCTTTCAGGGAGTGCCTCCGTTAATGGAACAGATCTGTTTTTAGAAAGGAAATTTCTAGAAAATATAACCAGTTTTCCCACTGACATGTTTGAGAAATGCACTTTTATATGGTCTGTATTTTCTACTTTATATTCATGTCAGTATGGCAAGGGAAAAAGAAGGATCCTAAGTCACTGGCTGTTTTAAATGGTTGACGCTCCTTGAAATCTGCATCTCTGTTTAATAGCAGAGTAGTGGAATAGAAGGTGATGGGTTTCAGAAGTTTCAAGTATGCCATCCAAACGTGGTGTATAATTTCTTTCCTACATTTTAAATTAAATGATGATATGTTGTGTTGTTTGTTTTTTTTGAGGAAGATTAGCCCTGAGCTAACTGCTGCCAGTCCTCTTCTCTTTTGCTGAGGAAGACTGGCCCTGAGCTAATATCCGTGCCCATCTTCCTCTACTTTAAATGTGGGATGCCTACCACAGCATGGTGTCCCAAGCGGTGCCATGTGTGCACCTGGGATCCAAACCGGTGAACCCCGGGCTGCTGAGAAGCGCAACGTGCGAACTTAACCGCTGCGCCACCAGGCCGGCCCGATGATATGTTTTAATAGAGTAAAATGCTATTTCACAGGCTTCATCCTTGTTTAAAGAAATAGAAGTTTTCAATAATTTGTACCTATAAATTGTAAGCAATAAATTGTAAGCAGAACTAGCCACTAAAGCTCTGTCTTTTATTTTATAGGGAATTAGTGATGGTATTCCACTAATAAAGGCCATTGTCCCCAAAAATCAATCTCGTTCTTTTATGTCCCAAGGCAGTCCTGAATTACTGGTAAGTTGATTTATACCTTTTCACACTGCCGTGTCTATATCTATGACAACTTACAAAAAAATTTGAGAAAATACAGTATTCTAAAAGCCTTTTGAAAAAATAATAGAGAAAATTTTTATAGAATTATTTTGACCATGTATAAAAAAATGTATCTTCTATCTGCACAGCTTTTATTTTAAGTAGTTATTGTAATTCTAAAATTTATCTTGTATAATAAATATGTGAAAATACTAGGAAATTTTGTATAACAAAAATAGAAATAACATCAGATATTAAAATTTGTCATAAAGCGGTAATAATAATGAAAATGGAAATAATACAGAATTGATTAACTACACGTGCATGTTAATGAGTGCTTTCCGGGAGTTTTGTTGTTTAATCCACCCAACAATCCTGTGAGGGTAGGCGCTACTGTGAGATGAGAAATTAAAACTCAGGAGTAACTTGCTCAAAGTCACAGAGCTGGCAAGTAAGGGATTTGGGGCCCTGGCACATGGACCAAACTAAGTCTGTCTTACTCTAATTTTATCACTTGGAAATTATAAAAATGGAGTATAGCACAGTGAACAGTAGAGATTCCAGAACTAGACCTGTTTTTCTAATTATGCATATTGTATGTTTGCTTAGAAGAGAGTCTAGAAAGAGATACAAAAATAATAATAGTACTTTTTGAGGGGTAGGATACTTGTGATTTTCACCTTCAATACCTGTATTTTTAAAGTTGCCTTTAAAGTTACCTGATATTTTTGGAAATCTATTATAATCAAAGGGGGAGAAAAGCTTTTCATTTTTAAAAGAAAATATTCACTATGACTGTCACTAAGAAGGGAGACCTTCTTAGCAATCGTTCATAAGTTATACTTCTGATTTATGTTCTAGGTGGTATATGATATATCATATTTTTATGGTAAGGCTTGACCCTTAATTACTTCTGACTGCCAACTAACAGAGGTTAATAAACTTTGAGAAATTACGAGGAAAGTAATCTTACTAAAGAGGGATGTATTAGACAACTTTTCTTTGAATAAGATAAACACGGCTTTTCCATTTAAATTATTTAAGACTTTCTTGATGAGTTTCATGTTTTACGTACACAGTCCCACATTTTTCCCTGAATGATAAATGCTAACATCATGTTAGCATTTGGTTATTCTATACAACTTTCTTTAATCTTTCATTTCATTTTCCTCTTCATATGTTCTTTTTCCAGATAACAGTAAGCATGAATTATGTAATCGGAACCCATGGGTGGCTGCCTTATGACAGAAGCATTTCTAATTACTTCACGTTCATCAGGGATCCAACTGTGACAAATCCAAAGTAAGTAAATTAATATTTACTGTAAAACAAGTACAGCCAGCACCTTGTTACGAGGAAAAACCACTAGATTAGCCCTGAGCTAACTACTGGCAGTCCTCCTCTTTTTTGCTGAGGAAGCCTGGCCCTGAGCTAACACCCATGCCCATCTTCCACTACTTTATATATGTGAGACGCCTGCCACAGCATGGCATGCCAAGCGGTGCCATGTCCACACCCGGGATCAGAGCCGGCAAACCCTGGGCTGCCAAGAAGTGGAACGTGCAAACTTAACCGCTGCACCACTGGGCCAGCCCCATAATTTCTTTTTTAAAGAGATTTAAAAATAGTTGATATTGATCTAAGTGATTTTTTAAGGAAAAATCTAATATTTCATTATGTTTACAGAACTCAGCGCAGTATGAATGGTCCTTTTGCTCCGGGGCTGGAGATCACTTCTAAGCTATTTATAGTATCACATGATGCGAAGTTGCTTTTCAGTGCTGGACACTGGGATAATAGCATTCAAGTGATGTCACTTACAAAAGGCAAAGTTATTTCACACAACATCAGACACATGGGTAAGCATTAACTTTTTTTCCCCAAAAAACTATAAAAGTGTGCGTACTCCTTATAGGAGCATTAAATTTTACCTTTGAAGCTGAGTGAACTTTTTGATAGAGCAGTGTTATGAATATTATATGCTTTCTTTAAGAGTATCTAATATATTTTTGGGTATACTAAGCACTACATAAATTAAACACAGCTTCATAGTATCTGAAAGATGTTAGGGTAAATCCAAAAAATTGGGTTGATAGAAATAAGAATTTTAAGCTAAAATGGAAAAAAAATCTGTCATAGTGGAATAAGATCAACTGCCCCGTTTCTTCTTAATAGTAAAGCAAGAGAGATAAAATGGTTGACTGTAGTTTAACCTGCTGCTTTTTGTTGTCTCAGTCTTCAATATAAGAATAAAACACTGAGTAGATTTTTTCTTGATAAACCTATTGGGAAAGAGAAATGGAGTCTGCTACTAATTCTGTACCAGTAACTCCTAAGATGTCACTGAGATCAAGTTTTTACAGTTTGGGCAAAATGTATTTTATGTTGTGAATTTACAGTGTGCTCCATACTGTTTTGGTTAAGGACACATATTCTATAGGATTGCAGTTGCCAGTGGGAGGAGGTGAACAGGGAGGAGAGGGTGTGAGAGCAGAGAAGCGTATCGGGATTAACTGGGGGGCCATCTCAAGCCACCTAACCTCCCGCCAAGATACTGACAGGCATTCCCTACCCATGCCCACTCCTCACCTGAGAGGAGGGTGCAGCCCCGGAGAAGGCTCTCCTACGTGCCCTTAACGCTGCTTCTTTCCTGTGTCGCTCTTTCCCAGTGCTTTTCCAATGCCATTCCTGCCTTCCTCCCTGCCAGAACAACTGGTTTAGTAATAGTGTGAACATAAACTAAGATTGCCCTGTTAGTTCTGTTCCAGCAAAAACAAGCCATCTCATTTTTCTTAATTCCTTCTTACAGATATTGTGACTTGTTTAGCTACAGATTACTGTGGAATACATTTGATTTCTGGTTCCAGAGATACGACGTGTATGATATGGCAGATAACACAGCAGGTAGTCACACATTTAAATACTCTTGGTTTAGATCAGAGGTTCGCCCTGGGAATACTGTTGAGATGCTCTAGTAGAGTAGTGAATTTTTCTCTGGCGTTGAATGATTGTTTGAGCTTCTTTCCGTTCTTTTACCCCCATTCTGTCCTGTCCCAATCACCACATTTTTTTCCTAGGTTTGTTGTCTGATTCGTGACCTTACCCTCTGTTATTTTCCAGAAACTCCTCCTTGTTAACCTCTTCTAGGAAAACAATTATTTTTCTTGTCTTGTTAGCGTAACAATATTCCTATGTTACTTTCAGGTGGGACTACTGGAAATTATAGATTTATAATTTTCATCAACCTTATTGTGCTCTCATAATAATGCTTCAAGGCAGTGTCTTCTTCCTTTATGGTTTCTGAATTTTCTACCTTGCTTAACAGGCTCTCTCCCACTCCAGATGTATAAAAAATATTATCTAAAAGTTTTCTTTTAATACTTTTCTTTTTATTTTTTAGATTTAAATCTTTAATTCATTGATAATTAATTTTTCTATATTTGATAATATAGAATATATAATAGATATATAAAACATGTATATATAGAATATATATTGTATAACAATATAGTATATAGAAAATATTATTTTTATAATAGATATATAATATTAGGTATATAATATGTAGATATAGAGAGAATATATAATATATGTTCAATAACAATATAGAGTATTAAAAAATATGATTTTGTTTACTTCTGAGTGGCATAAATGAATACCCACTGAATTGGATCTTTTTCTTGATTCCTCATTCTTTTGTACTTACCTATTTCTGTATCAACACCAAAATGTTTTTTTTTTAAGTTTAATATTTGCTAAGGCAAATTCTCCTTCACTGTGTTTCCTCTATAAAAGAAATGTTTTCAGCTGTTCTTTTCTTTCTTTCTTTCCTTTTACTTTTCTTTTCCTTTCTTTTTTGCTGAGGAAGATTCACTCTCAGCTAACATCTGTTGTCAATCTTCTTCTTTTTGCTTGAGGAAGATTTGCCCTGTTCTCAGCTATTCTTATATGAGTATTTATTCTTCCATATGAACTTTAAAAATATTTTAACCATATCCTCCTCAAAAAACCCCATTTTAGTCTTAATGAAATCATGTTCAATTTATATATGAGTGTGATATGAATTGACATTTTTATAATTATTCCTATCCAGACATAAGAACTATCTTTCCATGTTTGTTTCAGATCTTTTATGTCCCTTGATAAAATGTAACTTTTTTCTGTTTGGATCCTGTACTTTTTTGTATTACTTCTAATTATTATATTTTTATTACTATTTTGGTGGGATTTTTAAAAATTATTTTTATTTCTGATTCTTGCTAGTATACAAAAAAGCTATTGTTTTCTATACAGTTATCCTGTATCTAATTGGTTTACCAAACCCTCTTATCGAGCTCTCATAATTATTAGTATTTCTTGGATTTTCTGGAAAAAAGGTAGATACACAATCTTGATCTGGAAATAAAAGTGTTTTTATTTTTTTCAACATACTAATTATTTCATTTTCGCACCCTGTTACGTTGTTAGCTAATGCAATAGAGTAAGAAAGTTATGGTGAGCCTCCCAGTCTTGTGTCTGATTTTGATGAAAGTCCCTCACTGTTGTGCCGTTTAGTAGACTGTTTGCTGATGGGTTTCACTAGTGTTGTTTTTTTACATTTAAGTAGTTAATTTCCTTTTTTTTTTTTTTTGTCTTTTGGTCACTTTTTAATTTTAATAAAATTTTGATCTACAGAAAAGTTATAAAAATAGTACATTTTTGCCATTTCTGTTAGCATTCCCTCCTCATGTCTCTCTCCCAGCATCGTTCTTTTTCCTGAATAATTTAAAAGTTGGAGACATTATGTTCTTTTACCCCTAAACACTTCAATGTATATTTTCTTAGAACAAAAGACCTTCTTATACATAACCCGAGTGCAGTTACCAAAATCAGAACACCTAAGATTTATGTAATACCATTATCTAATCCACAGGCCATGTTCTAATTTTGTCAGTAGTCCAAATAACATCCTTTCCAGCCATTTTCTCCAGTTTCTTTTCCTTTTTTATTAATGGTTTTTCTCTTCTTTTTTCTTAATTTCATATATTGTGTTGAGAAGTGTCCTAGGTTTGAATCATCCTTGAATTCCTATAATAAACCTTTATAATTCATGATGTATTGTTATATTGTACTGCAGGATTTTATTTGCTAGTACTTTATTCCTCTGTTCATAAGTGAAATAAATCTGTTTTTGTTCTGTGTTTTCCATGTTTAGTATTGAGATATGAAAGCTTTATAAAATTAATTTTAGAGGGATCTCTTTTCTCTGTAACTTGAATTGCCTAAATAGCATAGGATTTTCCTGATTTAAAAAAATTAGATACAGTGCACTAAGCACTCAGACTGACCCTCTTAGAGGAAGGCAAATATGTCCCAGGTAATAGTGTCAAAGGGAATTCATCCACGTTATATAGTGCAGATAGAAGATCTGGAAAGAATTATCCAGGATCACCATAAAACAAACACCATGCAACTAATCAAACATTCTATACTATAGAAAGTAATATACAAGCAAAGCATGCTAAAAACAGATGAAGAGAGAATCTTCTTTCTTCTAGGAGAAAACAACTCAAGTGCGGAGAGATCCCTTGCAGTGAAATTGTGCTATTAGAAGAACATAATGAGAATATCAGTTCAATAAAATAGAACCTCAAAGGTGAAATTATAAAGTAGCATATAAGATGAAAAGAGAGATTGAAGAAGAATCAAACTGAGATTAAAAATAATGCCATTATAAATATAATAAATAAACCCAAAGCAGAAATAGCAAGGAACAGATTTGATATGGCTGAAAATCAAATTATTAGCATGGAAGAAAGTTAATCAAAGTGAACACAAATGAAAAAACAAAAGGATTAAAGCAATTAGAAGAAGAATGATAACTATCGAAATCAAAGACAAGTCAGCATAAAGGCAATTGATGTCCCTGAAATAGGGACTCTAATAAATGGAAAAGAGAAAGTTTTCAGAGATATAATACAAAAAGTTTCTTTGAAGTGAAGGAAGAATAAATCTGTGGATGAAAAGGGCAAATAATATGCCTGTTAAAATTAATCCATAACAATCACCTTTGAAACCATTCAGATTGAGTTTCTGAGCTTCAAAAAACTGAGAATAATTTGAGAATCCAGGAAGGAAGACAAGAATGAGTACTATTATGAATAGGCTCAGTGGTAAAAACTAGTTGCAGTGTTAATGATTAGACAGTTTAAGTAGAGTATAAACCTTTTATAGAAAATAGCCTACAAGAAAATTACCTTTGCTTCTCTGTTTTCCTGTTAGGGTGGTGTTCCTGTGGGCTTAGCGTCTAAACCCTTTCAGATTCTGTACGGACACACTGATGAAGTGTTGAGTGTTGGCATCAGCACTGAGCTAGACATGGCAGTGTCAGGATCAAGGGTAAGATTTCACCTTTAAGAAATAGTAATTTTTTCTACAAATTCAGAAGCAGTATTTATATTTAAATTTTTTTCTTGGGGGATAGGTAAAAATATAGAAATTTTATACTATGTGTAGGACTTTGCAAAAGTGACATAATGCAGAAAGAAAAAACCTAGAGGCTGCATTCTATTTTGATATTTTACTGGTCTAATTTATTAGTTAAGGGAAGAGGGCATTTTATGAAATAAAATACTATTTGAAATTTCAAGATTGGAATTTTTCCTAAGGTACATGTGGAATAACCATGTTCTCAGGTCTCACATTTCTTTATCTGACCCACTTTCTTTTCTTCTTTTTTGTTCTTTTCACTTTCTTACATTTCCTGTGTGTAGGATGGCACTGTGATTATACATACCATTCAGAAAGGTCAGTACATGAGGACTTTACGACCCCCTTGTGAGAGTTCTCTGCTCCTGACTGTTCCCAGTTTGGCTATATCTTGGGAAGGACACGTTGTCATCTACTCCAGCATTGAAGAAAAGACCACCCTCAAGGTATATAACAGCTTCATGCATAGGGCTAGACTCCCTATGAGCGTATCTTTTCCTTCCCCCATTATATATAGGAGGCATTTTGAAGAAGGAAAAAACACCACACTTTAAATAGCATGTTTTCCTTTCACCATTCAGTTTGTTCATTCCATACTGGTAGATGGACCCCTATCAGAGTCTTGGCCTCACGTTTGTATTTTGTTTTAGGAATTTCTATTGGTCTATATAATATGCAACTTCAAAAATAATTTCTGATTATCTGAAACTTCATAAGCTTAAGTGGAAATTATAAAATTAAATTATTTTTGCACAGGGCACATTATAAATAAACAAGCCATGAATTTTATATGTTTATTTTCCTTTCAGATATAAAGCTTTTTAAAAATTAAGAGAATCTTTTTGTTTTGTTTTAAGAATGTGGACTTTTTTGAACTGGATGAGATTTTAATTCTTTTGGAAGAGTGAGAGTTCTTGTTTAATATTTATTGGCAATCTGATTTGAAATCACTTTAATAATATTGTCTACACACTTTCTCTTTAAATATAACTGTATGTTTATTCCAAAATTTTAAACCCAGTTATCATTCTGTTGTAGTCATAGTTTTAATTGATAATATTAAAACTCAGGTTTTTTTGTTTTTTTTTAAATTGAGTCTTTTTTTTTTTTTCCTTAAGATTGGCACCTGAGCTAACAACTTCACCAATCTTTTTTTTTTCTGCTTTATCTCCCCAAATCCTCCGGGGACATGGTTGTATATCTTAGTTGCAGGTCCATTCTAGTTGTGGTAAAACACAGTTTTAATTAGAGATCATTAAATTTTCTTCATCTGATCTTTGCAGGATAAGAATGCACTGCATGTGTTTTCTGTAAATGGCAAGTACCTACGGTCTCAAGTCCTGAAGGAACAAGTATCAGATATGTGTGTAATTGGAGAGCACGTTATCACAGGCAGTTTGCAAGGGTTCCTGTCCATAAGAGATCTCCACAGGTAAATAATAATTCTTGAAGTATCACTTAAGAAAAGGTGGCAGAGGGTATAAATGCTAAGTGAAATAATGTCAGGCAGAGAAAGACAAACACTGTATGATTTCACTCATATGTGGAAGATAAACAAACACAGATAAAAACAACAGATTGGCGGTTACCAGAGGGGAAAGGAGTGGGAGGAGGACAAAAGGGGTAAAGGGGCACATATGTGTGGTGACGGGTGAGAACTAGACTATTGGGGGTGAACACAATGCAGTCTATGCAGAAACTGATATACAGTAGTGTACACCTGAAATTTACACAGTGTTATAAGCCAGTATGACTGCCATAAAATAATTTAAAAAAGAAAGAAAAGGTGGCAGTACTTTCAGCCTGGAGTGGAAATCAGCAATGTAAGATTTCTGATCTTTTGGTTTATCATTTATTATGAACATGTCTTTTTTGATAACTATGAAAATAATTGGGGAAACTAAAGTATTCTTGGATTAGTAAATGATATATAGATGTACATTTTAAAAATGTAGAAAATGTTGTGTGTATTTTACCACAATTAAAAGTTTTTTAAAAAATAGCCAGAAAAAGGGCCAGCCCAGTGGGGTAGTGGTTAAGTTCACACATTCTGCTTCAGCAGCCTGGGATTTGCAGGTTCAGATCCCAGGTGCAGACCTACACACTGCTCATCGGCAGCACCCCACATACAAAATAGAGGAAGATTGGCACAGATATTAGCTCAGCAACATCTTCCTCAGGCGAAAAGAGGAGGATTGGCAGATGTTAGCTCAGGGCAATCTTCCTCACCAAAAATAAATAAATAATAGCCAGAAAAAAACTTGTCATAGTGCCAAGCCTGGATTATGGATTTGGAAGTCTGTCCAATTATAGTTTGAGTTTTTACAAGTAAAGTTGGGATTTTTTAAATTTTTTCCTAACTATGGTTAAAATAAACTATTTTTAGGGCTAACATATCTGTTCAGGATTGTGTATGAGTGTGTGTTAAATTAGTGGGGAATCTTGTTATTTAACCCAGTGAAGGAGAGGATGTTTGAATGCTGGATGTGCCTGTCTACTAGTTTATATACACAAAGCACTGATTTCCCTGTGTGCCCAAATACATTCTTTTCTTACCCCTCAAAAAAAATTTATTATGGCTTATTTATACTTCTCAGCCTATCTTGGCCCTGCCTAAAAAACCTTTTCTTTTAGATCATTTCCTGATCCAGGGTGTTATCTTATTGCATTCATATCAGAATCACTTCTGTACCAACATCCTCTCCCTATTTTTGTATTTTCTTTCTCCTTTTTGTCATTCTTTCTTCTGGAGTAGAGCATGGAGTCCCCATTCCAATCATATCTTTCCAATATTTTCTTTTACAACTCTGATTTCAGGGTATTGTTAAGAGAATCCAAAGTTAGAAAAATCAGTGGGATCTTTTAGCAGATTAGTCTAGAAAATAGTATGTACATCATAGGATTCTAATATTATGCTTTATGTTTGAATATTTTGTATATGTTGTATCTTTTAAGATAAGGCAAATAGACCAATTTTATTGAGCTTACCTCCCCCCGAAAGATAAACTTTTGAGCTTTTGCCCTTTCTATCCAATTTTCTCTTATTAGTCAACTATGTGAAAGTCGTTTAGTGAGAGCTCATATATATGGTTAGAAGAGAAATATATGTTGAGAATAGAGGAAACATCTGTTAAGTGTTTTAAGTAACGCTATAAAAGTGGGCCCTCATGCGAGTCACTCAAGCTTTCAGAACTTAAGCTCCCATATCTGTGAAATTAGAATGCAGAACTAGATGATCAAGTTACCTCCCAGGTGTAAAATTCTGTGAATCCATTATATATCCATGTAATTATGTGTGTGTTTCTTATTTCTCTTCCAGTTTGAATCTCAGCATCAACCCATTAGCCATGCGATTGCCTATCCACTGTGTTTGCGTAACCAAAGAGCACAGCCATATTCTTGTAGGATTAGAAGACGGCAAGTTGATTGTAGTGGGTGTTGGCAAGCCAGCTGAGGTAAAACCTAGTATCAAGAATTTCATTTCCCGTACTCTTGGGGATTCCTTTGTTTCTCCTTCGTTCCAGTTGAATCAGAAGTCTCCATTATGGATAAACAAATTGAAAAACAAATTTGATCTTTCAAAGGATAGTAAATGAAAAGAGGATAAAGCTGGTATTCAAGAGTGATGTTTATAGTATGAAAAGCACACATTTGACATTTCCATCCATCATTCTGTGTGAATAAGAAAGTTCTTTTATTCTGTCTTTCCAAATTTAGATTCGAGGCCACTACTTGAATTTCTAATACAAAAAAACCTTTATAAAAATGAAATATAGCTTCAAACAATGAAACTACTTACTTTAATTTCAACAAATACCCAGCGTGACTGTATGTCAGTTGTCCTTTTGTAAAAGCATCATTTTTTACTTGGAACTACAAATATCCCCATATAACATGCTAATTCTCAGTGTGTGCCCTATAGTGACTGTAAATTTATTTGCCAGTGGTTTATCAATTACTGAATATTCAGATATCATGAATCTAATACTGTCTTAAGCAAGCTTAGTGTCTATACTCCAAGTAATTTAGCAATTCTTCTAGAAAATTTACTTTATTACATAGAGTCATATTAGGCATTATAAATATTTATTAATACCAGCAGTCTTTTCTGAGAAATCTAAAATATGACATCTGTAGGGGTTATTTCAAGAGAAGACGTTACTGAATAACAGTCAGTGGTTATAATAAATCTATTGTCAATCATAGGGACCTTTTTGATTTATAAATATTTTAAGATTTTGTTAGTCCTTATGCTCTTTTCTCAGGATGTTATTTTAACAAAAGAGAGATCTTAAGTTAAAGTGGCTGCAACAACATTTGCTTTCAGAGGTAACAGGTCCCCCAAACAATGTTTGTAAGTCTATATCTTGGTATCTCACTTATATTTAAACATTTGAAGCATTTTTCCATTCAACAGTAATAGAGTTTCTTGGTTAATAAATTTCCCCAATAAGTATTGCCCTCCTCTCCTCCGCTCGTGTGGTGATTACTTTAGAACTCTGCTCAGACTTCTGAGTTTCTTATTTTACTGAATTTTTAAAAAATGAAATGACTAGTATGTACACACATTTTCTTTTTAAAAATTGATTTGGAAAAAACATCTAAGCAGCTTCATTTCTTAGGCCTAAATCAATGTTTTGTAATATTTACGCCAAATAAGTGTTTTGTCCTTATTGAAAGATTTATATTCTAAAACATAGAATCTGAACTGTGTGTAGATTTTGAATAAAAATATTTTTTACCTATTTTACATCCTTGGATGTATCAACTGAATTATGGATTTATTTAGCAAATAATCTAATTGAATACTTAGAATCTTGCATAATTAACATATAATTCTAAATGACAAGGCAGAAATTAAAAAGATCAATGTTTAGTTATGAAAAGATTTCTATTTCAAGATCTATTTTTACCTAAAAGATCAAAATCTTGATTAATGTGTATTTTTAAATCATGTAGCAGTTTATGTATTATACTATCAGCATGAAATTCATATTTTTAAATCAGATGGTAATGTGGGAATGGAAATACTCCTGGAAATGAAAATGCAAAAACAGGCATGCCAGAGTATCTTTACATGAGGCTTGTCTTTATCACTCCAGTAAATGTACCCTGGAGAAGTAACCATTGAGAAACGCGGCAGATGAGTCTCGATTAGAAAGTGCTTGCACTTGGGGAAGGAATTCCAGCAAATCCCGGGTTAGAGTGAGAAATGTTTCCCACGTGGAGTTTCTGCCCTTCCCAGAAGTGTAAGCACTTTCAGAGGGGCATTTACTCACTGGTTCACTTAATGTTTAATTAGTAATTGTTACCTGCTGGGAAGTGTGCTAGGTGCTACAGATTTAATGGTGGACGAAACGTGCCTTCAGAGAGCTTATGCTATTCTTGTTTCTAAATTACTTTTTGTCATTCTCTTGTTAAATATTATTTTTGAAATTCTTCTGTAAAAATATTTTAAAAGTACTTTCTTTTCATCAAAATGTTATTTTACTTTTTTCTTATCCTTGTGATTGGCGTTAATAGTACTGCAAATATTTAAGAAAGAAAATCCCCAAACCTGTGTCTTGTTAGCTAGATCAAGTATAACTTGAGAAGATTATTTTAATAAGGTGAAAATATATTTTTGTTAATATATAAAGTAAGAGAGGCTGGTAATTTTGACATAACTGAGACATTTAATTTAAAAATTTACAGGCTGGCATTAGATGTTTCTCAACTGAAAGACAATCAATTAGTGAAGGCTTTCTTTGATTATTATTAATCAAGAACATTAAAATGTTAATGATTCTCCTAACAAAACTTATTTCTTCTGTGTTTTATAAAATCAGTGTCTTGTATATCAATTTCATGTATTCTTTTTCTCTCTTTCTTTCTCAATAACATCTATTCTCCATTTCTCTGGATTAAACAGATGCGTTCAGGTCAGCTCACTCGAAAACTGTGGGGATCTAGCAAGCGGCTCAGCCAGATTTCAGCTGGAGAAACTGAATATAATACTCAAGATCCCAAGTGATTGTTCTTTCCATCTTCCGTCATGGATAACTGAAACTTGATTTATTGCTTTGTCACTTTAACTACATCTCTCAACTATCTGAATCGTTTCAGGGCTTTTATCCCTGAAAATCATTTAGGAATTACCAAAATTTCATATGATATGTGTATAAAGACGTAGGTTGTGACATTATCCACTTTAAAAATTTCTGGTTGATATTATTAAATCCGATCTTGTTAAGTATTTCTTGGTCTACACTAAGGTGTATTTGAGAAAATACATTTGATAGATTTAGTGGTCCATTCCTAAAGATCATTAGATCCATTTTTAAAAACAAACTCTGAAAGGTACTTACTATGTTTTAAAACAAAAAAGTCTAAAAATGAAGAAGTTAGATTCAGTTCGCTTATTATTCAGAACAACAAAGTTTAAGGTATTTCTAATAAAAGTACAGATAATGAGACAGTTGAGAGATATGGCTTTTAATATATTCTTCTATCATCCTCCTGCTTACTGACCATTATATTTAAAAATACGTCAATTTATTTATGGAACTCCTCGTTGGACGTAATATTTTAAAGGTATCTGTTGCATGCTTGGATTTTCAAAACTCAGTATAAATTCCAGGATTTCATGATAAGTTGAAAATAAGACTATTGAAACTGGTACATTGGCTCATTCCACTACTAAGTACATTACTAATGAGAATTTACTGAAGTGTATTATTATCCTTAAATAATAAAGATTGAGTAGGAATCAGAGAAACTGGAAATACACTTTGTAGATGTATTTCATTAGTAGTATAATTAAGGGAAAATGTTGGTTATGATTTTGACAGTGGCTCATTTAAGTAGCATTTGCAGCACAATTTGTATCAGCAAAGCTCAAAATTTCTTGGGGGTTTTCTTTACTAAGCAAATACTGTGTTTTCCCTGATAATTAGAAGAGTTAACAAGCATATCCAAATATATTACATTTTTACCTAGGACTTCCATGTGATTGATGTATCAATTGAAAAGATATGCATAACTTAAACTAGTCATTTAGATATAGTAATTTTTAAAAATATGCATTTCTGTTTCATGTTCTGTATAACTTTTAGGGTTACAATTAATATACTATACGTAGCTAAATGTTACATGCTTTACTATTCAAGATTTTAAAGCAAAAGGCTGATAGGTTTGTTTTGGAATTCAAAGAGATTGTTAAACCTAGTGCTTTTATAAGGTCGTCTTTTGAGTTAGGTCAGAGAGCTTTTACAACCGAGAGTGTCCTTAACCTGAGATTCCATGGGGTTTGGGGGATTTCCGAATCTCCTGAGGTTGTGTTGAAGTTCTGTGTGTTACCTGCACATTTTTCAGGAGTGAATGGTTGTGGGTCTTTAAGAGGGTCAATGATCAGGGGGGAAAAACACAGCTTTTTACAATAATAGTGTTTTTAAAATAATAATAATATTTTTTTATTACACAAATCATAGATTTCCTTACGTCCCATTGTCTTCTCAATTGAATCTTCGAGAAATTTTCCTTCTGCAGTTCTTCTCTCCTGTTGCCCACAGTATCTCATACCCTTTACTTTATAGCCTTATGAGTGAGTAAAAAGTTTATAAGAAGTAAAGAGTTCTGTTTAGGGAAGCTGTTTGAATAGACTTCATATGTTTGAGTCAAGACTAATAAAAAATTATAGAGGAATTTTCTTCCCAGTCATTTAAAATCCTCTGTTTTATTCAGTGAAAAACAGTTATGTTTTGAGTAAATAACACTGAAATAAACTGGTGCAGCAAGTGCAAATAGAATGTATGTAAATGTGAAGGTTTCCTTTTGAGGACTTCATGAGTTTGTGGTGAAGATGTCTCAGAACAAGTCAATAGAGATAATTATGATTTACTGAGATTATTGCTTCTGTTACCTTATTTCATTCTATTTTCACTTATCTTATGTTTTTTAGGAGGTTTCAAGTCAACAGAACCAACGTGATTGATTTTTTTAAAACTGTTTGTAAATCAAAACTTTGGAAATGTTTTCTTTTGCTTATTTATTAAGAGATTTTGGTATAAGGATGCCTTCTTTATTTTTAAGGCCACTTAATATTGGTTTTGGAGATTATTTTGGATGCTTATAAGTTACGAAAAAGTTTAACTTAGATTATCAGGGGAAAATTCCTAAATTTATGGTGTTTGACTTTCCTGCTTTTTAAGATGGAAGAACTGAAGAGGCAGGATTCATTTTATCACAGAAATAGGAAGAAGCTTTGTTCACAGTAAAATAGAAATCCTACCTAGACTGATAATAGATGTTCAGAGCAGGCAGTTATTTCTTATATTACTTTTTCCAAAAAGTAAAAACCAAAAATGTAAAATTTTCAGGAAAATCTTTGAGAATGGAACTTAAAGTTTATCTATTAAATAAGCAAACACAGTAGAACCATTAGCTGAATAATCCTCTTTTAACCAATTTTGCCCACTGAATTAAAAATCACTAGATAAAATCACTGGAAAGATATACTTTGGGCAATTCTGGTGTATTTAGACGTTATCCATAGAAATTATTTCTATTTTGTATAATAGGAGAAATTAACAGTATCATTAGAATGGAATAACAGGTGGACATTTCAATCGAATATATCTTAACTTGGCTATTATAAAGTCTGTTGTCTTTGCAGCCAGAACTTTTTGTCTGCTTTTGTTTCTTGGCACTGGTGATGATGGAAATAAAAACCTCAGCATCCTGGTGACGGGGAGAGATGTTGCCTGAGATAATGGTTTCACTTTCAGAAAGTGAGGTCAAAGTATTAAAACAATAATAGCTGTGCTCACTTAGAGAACAAACAAGCTTTGTAAGACTTTTTCAACTCTTCCCAATCAATATTCTGTCATTACTTAGATAAAATTGGAGGAGAGAAGAAAAAGTAGATAAGGGCATGACAATTAGGAAAATGTATGAAAATGAAGCCTGGGCACTTGGTTTAAGGTCTTTTAGGCCCGTGAAGCTTATGTGAGCTGTGAGTCAGCTTCTGTTTATTAATCTCCCTCAGGCCACAGCGCTTTTCTTGGGTCACATCGTTCTGTAGGAGAGAAAATGCCAAGTATTCGTTTATCGTTGTCGAGGAGCATCAGTGAGCCTTCCTTTTTCTCTATTAAGGCATGTAAAAATTATCCTTGAAGAGCTGGTACTGAAGATCAACTTGATGCTTCTAAAGGAATGTGTGACCCTATAATTAATTAGAGTTTAGATTTGAAAGTTGAATCTTAACCTAAGAGTTTTTATGTTTGCTTGAATAGGAGTAGGCGGAGAAAGCTGTTAACTTGAATACTAGATTTTTATTTAATGATGATAGACTCATGGCCCTTGCCTTACATATATTTTATATTATTATTATTCAAGAAGTCACTAATGGAAATCTTTGAATTTAAAGAGGTTAGCTCCTTTTTTACATATTTATATTTATAAAATATTATTAAATGAGTAGCATTGTCTTTATCACCTTTCCAATGAAAAGATGCAAGTGCATGGATTATATTAAATATAAATATTGTATATAATATATAATATAAAATAATATCATATATGTAGTATCATAGGGTGTGTGTGTGCGGGCATGCATGCCTGAAGGTGATTTCTTCAAATACATCATTAAACTTGTCTTCCCTAAATAAGTTCTTACTTGTCTTTAGGATACAGTTTTTGACTGATATAGGAAGTGAAGTATATTCCTTTTCTTTTCTAAATCTAATCTGTCGTTTTCTTTTATCAGCCAGACTCGTGTCTCGTCCTCATTACTGTTCCCCTCATCAGCTGAAGCTGTTCTTTCCCGGTAATGACCAGTCTTAAACATTTGCATCACTCAACAAATAGCCATTCTCACTATTTGTCTTGCCTGATTCACTTGTCATATATACTCAGCGTTTGATTTGTTTTAAATGTGACCCCACTGAGAACATTGTTCTGGAGAGCTTTTTCTGATGCCATTAGGCAACAACAGTGTAGCGTTATCAGTCATCACTTCAATATTATTAAAATGTTGGCTGCAACTTGACTTCTTTAATTGAATCTAGCATTTTCTAGGCTGGCGTTTCTTAATGGAGGTTGCAGGTCAGACTTGTCCACGAACTTCTATTAATACACAGGAGTCCAGGTACTGCTCTGGACTTTCTGAATCTCTTTACTTGATATTCTTGATATTAAAAAAAGTATGACTCAGGATTATTACATTAAATCTTAAAGTATTTTCCTCTATAGAGATTATCTCCATTCATTTGTATAAATCAGATCTAATATTTACAGGCTAATTTGAAAATAGGTTTAATCATTATCCTTGGAGACATTTTGTCTAAAGTTTGCTTGGAATGGCTTTCTTCTCTTTGTTTTGTGTGCCATAGAAACAGTCAGACTTCCTCTTCAGTTGCAGTATTCTCATCACAAGCCCTCTTCAGACCTTACACATTTGAAAATTATAACTAATATTTGCCTCCAACAAAGTGTCCGTTTGCTTTTATTAGTTCCTAGTGACTATCAGTGAATATTTTGCATATTTGAATTAGGTAACATTTCAAAGTATTAATAAAAAGCATAAGTAACAAAATGCCAGATTTAAAACATAGAATTAGATCTCTTGTAGCCTTGATGCCAGTAATCAATAGATTTTCCTAATTAAAAAGGATTGGGCAAATTCCCTAAGGACTTCTGATGACTTCTGTAGGTACAGCCTCTGTATGGTAAATAATTGAGATCAAAGATGAAATGATCTTTAAGTTAAATAATTAAGATTAAGTTTAAATAATCTTTAAGTTGTCAAATGAAAAGTCCTAGTAGTACAGAAAATAAAGCATTAACGTTTAAGATACTTAGGCCTATATTGGAAATGGTTCCATTTTCTACATTGAAAATATCCTCGAGTATAGGAGTTAATGTGATTTTCTTCAGTATAAGAATCTTGAGTAAAAGTGGCTATATTGTCAAATACTTTCCTGGGAGATTGTAGTAATCCGTCAGACACGTCTTCTTACATTTCCTCATTGACATCTGTCACATGTGGGTAATTTCTAAACACCTTGCAGGATTTGAAGCTAACGGTTTTAGTGAAAAATAAAAGGACAGAGATACAACTGTATTTACTTTTGTCTAAATGCCTATAATCTTAAGAACTGAAAATTCAGAGGAAAAGAACAAGTAGAAGTTTACTAATTCAACATTTTTTTTCCATGATATACTTTGAATGTTTCCTTAGAAACTTATTTTACAAATATTACCATAATAATAATAACAATAACAACAACACAATGTTGTTATTGAAAGAATTACCCATTCATTTTTCAAAGTTGACTGTGAGTGGAGTTTTGGGGGGGGGGGGGTGTTTTCACTTATGATGGCTGTCTCATTATTTAAAATTTATAACTATTTTTGAATGTGCAGAGTGATTAGCTATTTGTAACACTATTCCGATGTAGCGTTGTAATTTGAAAATAAAAAAACAAGTTAGGATTTAGGTGGGATGGAAAAATTATATTTTATTGATCAAAATATATACTTTTAAACAAGAAGTCTTAGTACAATTGGGCCTTTTAAAATTTTATTTTGGAAATAATATATTTCAACAATATATATTAAAACTAGAGGTTCTCTGGTAGCCAGCGTACTAACTAGTTAATGTTAAAATGCTATTTTTGCTATTCCTTCTCTTGGAAACATTTTCCCACACTATGTGAGCAATGTGTTTTAAGATTTAGTGGGCTCAACCCTCAAATTCAGCAAATACTCCTCTTGCTTTTTGAAAGGAAAAACTTACCTGTGATAGACATATTATTTTGCTCTTCAGAATACTAAAATTATATTAATCAATAAACACTTTAGAAAGTGGTTCTGGTAAGGAGTTATCAGTTATCGGACTTAACTGAAAAAAAAAATTCAACCTCTTAGTTTCTTATATAGGGATTAAAGAAAATAACTTTATTTCTTCCTTTGGGATTTTGATTATTTTTCTTGGGTAACTTTTAAAGTAATTATAGTAGTTTCCACACTTTTTCCAAAATTATGGCATGTTACAGTAAATCTTACTGTTAAAGGTCTTTCACATTTTAGACTGGTTTTTTCCTATTCTGCTTTGTACTGCTTTCTGTGATTCGTAAATACCGTCACCAAAAAGGTTTTGTGGCTGCTTACTGTTTGTTTTGTAGTTAGCTCTACATAAGGAAAACTGTTAGAGACCGATATGGCTGGTCTGTTCTCTTCAGAAACTCCTAACAGGTCTGGCTTTCCTTGCCTTGGCTGTTTGCTTTTGTAGACTAGAATGACAAATTCAGAAAAAAGTAATCAGAGACCTAGCCAGACAGTCATTTTCTGTCAGATGCCTTGCTGTACGTAGAAGTGAATCCATTAAGACAGGAAAATATCAAACGCATATGATTTGTCTCTTATGTCACTTTTTCTGGGACTCAGATTAAATCGGAGTATTTCGGTGTTACCATAGAGGGTGACAGTGACTTGAATGCTTATATATGCGCGTCGTCAATTCAGAGGAGGATTCTGAAAATTCGGAATTGTTAAAAAACTTGCAAATCGTGCTGCTACTTAAACATCTAAGGAATTCACAAAAGTTGTGTCGTTATCATAAATGTTCCTTCTCATTTATTCTACTGGAATTGACAATGAAAAAAGATTATTAAGCCTTATTTATATCTAATTATTGACTGCAAACTGTGACTGAATATTTGTATGCCAAAAAAAGGTTTTAAAGTTGAGAGTTTTAGACGTAATAAAGATGTGTAAATACTTTTGATTAGTATTTTCATTATAATGAAGTTACTGTTAATTTGGTGCAATATATTCTTCCCTTCCTCGTCCTTTTAAAATTAAATATATAATATGTATGTTTTGTTTTGTTACATTGAAAGCTGTTTGGAAATTTTTCAGTGTGTGTATATGAGTTACTGTTTGCTTTGTTTCTGTATAGCGTGATTGAAGATGATAACTGAAAATTTTGCACCCTTTTTAGTCCTTTGGAAATTTGTATTCTAACAGTTTTTAAGAATGTGCATTTATTTTGTACATAATAAATAGCTTTGTATATGAAAATGGGCTGGAATCAAATTAAAAGAATGCTGTTCCTTTCCTCGGTTGGTTTGTGAGTCTCAGCTCATGGCGTCTGGTGAGAACTCGGCCTTCACCGAGTGAGCGGGCAGAGGCCTGAATGCAGTGCTTGCTAATGCATTACTGCTGCTTCTCAAGTGAGCAGAGCCGCTTCTGTAGCCTTCTGTGCACAAGATAAACGTCATGCTAATTGACCAATTTTTGTCATATGTAACAACAGATATTAAGCCTTTTGTTTTAAAGCCACCTCAGAAATATGGCTACATTTTTTTCCCCAGGAAATGATCATACGCCAGAAATCTTCATTTGTAGTTTATCAAATAATACATTAGGTTGAGGTTTTTAAAAAACTTTTATTTCCTTTCATAATTAAAATCTTTTATTCATCAATTTTTGATTAATGTCTAAATGTTGACCTAATCCTTCTGTTTCTGTTAAAGTTAATAGAACCTAATCCATGATAAGACAGAATCCAAGCTCTGTTGGATTCTTGCTATGTAGTACTTTTGTCTCCAGATCCAGTAAAGCAAGACAACAGAAATGAACATTAACCTTTTTCTAGTCTGGTACCATTTGTGCGCTATTCTACCTCTACTGAAGACACTTGGCTAGAATTGGAAACCTCTGCATTCATTCATCTGGTGAGATTTGTCAGTCACAGGACAATGAAAGCCAGGGCCCTTACAGGCTTAATTAAGTCTGCCTTGGAGAAAGCCAAATACCATCTGACTTCACTCATGTGGAAGATAAAAGAGCAAAATCAGCAAACACATAGATACAGAGAATATATTGTTAGATTGGGGGAGGGTGAAAGGGGTAAATGGGTCATTTATACAATGATGGATGGAAACCAGACTTTTGATGGTGAGCGCCAGTCTATACAGAAATCGAAATAGAATGATGTACACCTGGAATTCATACAATGTTATAAACCAGTATTGCCTCAGTTGAAAAAAAGACCACTTTGCTTTTGTGAAATAAGTCCATAACACCATATCAAGCATCAAATAAATGTATTTGTTTTACACAATATGCTGAAGCTTATACTTTCTCACCATATAATGTTTATTTGGTGAGAATCTGAGATTAAACAATTTTTTGAAGCTTTATTGTGAATTTTTTTGCCAGTTTTTTATTTTGTTCACTAGTGAACTTAGTAGAATGATTTTGACAGTCAGTCTATTCCATTCTGGTAGAAACTCTTTACCTACATAGTGTTTGGTGCATTTTCTAAAGTTGTATCCATTCAAAAGTGGTTCAGTTGTCATTTTGCAGAGACTGAAGAATTAGGGAAAGGCTACAGAAACATTGTGAATTACCATTATTCATGCTCTAGAGATAAAAAATTCTTTTTGAAAGTAAGTGCCTTCTTACATTATTCAACTTTAACTTATAGCCCGAATCCTTTAACAGATCGTGGGTTTTCAGAAGAAAATCTTGTGCGAAGTCATATGCATATGATAATTAAAGAGAAGGTGAAGATGGATTTAATTCTTCAGCCTAGAGCAACAGTAGTTTCTGAATCCTATTTAAGCAGTTTTTGTCAGAATGCTTTCAAGGAACATCACAGAGACATTTACAGATGGGAAGACACGTGAGACCTTGAGCACAGTGTCAGGGATTGAAAAACAACATGGAGAGCTTAAAAAAAAGTCTGGATCGAAGGGGTAAAGGAGTACATATGTATGGTGACGGATCAAAATTAGACTATTGGGGCTGAGCATGATGCAGTCTATACAGAAACTGATATATGATAATGTACACCTGAGGGGCTGGGCTGGTGGCACAGCAGTTAAGTTCGTGCGTTCTGCTTCAGTGTCTCAGGGTTCACTGGTTTGGATCCCGGGTGTGGACATGCACCGCTTGTCAAGCCTTGCTGTGGCAGTGTCCGACATATAAAGTAGAGGAAGATGGGCACAGATGTTAGCTCAGGGCTAATCTTCCTCAAAAAAAATGTACACCTGAAATTACACAATGTTATAAACCAGTTATGACCTCAAAATAATTTTTTAAAATCTTCATCAAATTTTATATCTGAAATGGAATATGCAGATCATCTGTAGCTTTTATTTGAGTCTATAGTTCAAGGAACTTTTGAGAAAACAACCTAAATTTATATTAAAACAAATCATTTTAATATGAACAGTTGTGTTGTATGCAATACTTTGGTTTTCCCATATTGATTAAGTAGTGGTTATATTAATTAAGAGTCTTATTAATTAGAGCCATAGTCATGCAGAGAGACTTATCCAGGTGCACACTTTCTCAGGAGGGTATTACTTTGATGAACTTGTCATGGTTCAGGATCTGGCCCCATCAGTATCCTAAAAATAATGAAGCTTTGGAATGCTAATTAACACAAGTTCACAAGTGAGTGACATATGTAAATTACAATACAAATTTACTAATTATAATGCAGCATATTAATTTCCAGTGCTCATTCTTTCCGAAGACAACCTTCCTTCTTTTATTTTTCACAATTGTCCTATATACCATCAACAGATGTGTACTAAGGTCACTACTATTTTTTAAATACATAGAAACAACAGAAAATATAAATTGTGATCTACGGTGGACAGTATTGGGTAAGATTTTGAGATACCAAATATCTCTAAGAGACACTGTGATATGGTGGAAAGGGCGTGCACCTGGAACAAGAGATCTGGCTTCAAGTCGCATTTCTACATCATCTAGTTCTATGACTGAATAAGACACCTAACCTATCTGATTCCAGTTACTTCGTCTGTAAAATAGCAATGTTAATGATGGCTTAGGGATCAAATGAAATCATGTTGTAAGATCAGAGGTGAGAAATATACCATTGTAATAGACAATTTTCATTTCACTCTAGTGAAAGTAGGATAATCGGCATATCATTGGTTGTAGGGACCCAGATCATTGCTAGGGATGTTCACATAGAGGATAACAAGCATGGAGTTCCTTCATAAAAATGCCGTGAAGGGTTAATGACAGATTATAAATTATTAAACAAGGAATATCCAATACACATTGTTAAGGCAACACAGTTTTTAAAATAAATGGACAGCCTTATTCAAGGAGCTCAGTGCTTAGATTATCTTCCACAAATGAAGAATCTATACTTCCCTGGCAAGGGGTAATCTTTTAAGAGAGGCAAAGTAAGTTTCTTTGAAGTGAATAGCTGATATCCTGAATCTAATTACCTTTACTATAAGGTATTTAACTGATAGATGGTATTGATCATAACATTAGATAAACTTGCCTCTTCTTCATTTAAGGTACATCATTGCATTTAAAGGTGATTATGTCACATTCCTGTTGCTGCTGTTAGCAAATTAGCAGAAATTTAGTGGCTTAAAACAACATATATTCACTCCTGCAATTCTGGAGGTCAGACACTCAAAATCAGTTTCACTGGGCTGGGGTCAAGGTGTCGGCAGGGCTGACTTCCTCCGGAGGCTCCAGGGAAAATCTGTTTCCTTGTGTTTTTCAGCTTCTAGCGGTCCCCTCTGTGCCTTCGCTTGTGGCTACTTCCTCCATCTTGAAAGCATATTGCTTCCATCTCTGCTTCCATCCTCCCATCGCCATCTTCTCTGCCTCTGCCTCTTCCTGTGACCCTCTTGTTAGTCCTGTTGTGACTATATTGGGCCCACGTGGATAATCCAGCTTGATCTCCCCATTTCAAGATCCTCAGCTTAATCACCTCTGTGAAGTTCACTTTACCATGTAAGGTAACGTTCACAAATGCCAGAGATTAGGATGTAAACATACCTGGATGCCATTATTCACCCTAAAACAGTAACGAATGTGAAAAGCCGGTAGAACATGCCTGTTACGCATTCTTTCCTCTTTTGCTTCCTGAGCCAAATTATCCCCCAACAAATGATATAATTAGTTTCATTTTGCAATTAGTGTTCACAAATCTTACGCACTAAAATTATATGGAGGTTTGAAGTGGAAATATGTGTCATTTAGGAAACATTTTGCTTTTGCCTAGTTAGCCAGTTAAATTAACCAGCATGAAAAGGTGTTTGTTAAAGGAAAATCTGAGTTCTATCAATATCCAAAAAGTAGGATTTAATTTGGGTTATTTTAAAAGTATGAAATATTTTACTTCTAGGTTTTTGAAATCTTAAGTAAGTAAAATAGTGATCAAGTAAGAGGAGCTCTTACCACCTGACATTTGCCACAGTTGGCTCTGTTTGCACAGAACTTTGAAAAGACTATACACTTTAGATAAAGGCTAATAGATTGAATATGAGTACTGTATTTAGTTTTGGTCCATATTAAAATTCTATCAGAACAACAGTGAAGGCATAAACCTACAAGGACAAAGAAAATAGAGAAGACAAGCAATACAATTTTGCAAGGTGGAAAATTAATGGGTGAATCATAAAGCAGATCCAAAATGAATGAATCTGGATTTACAGGGTGCCTAAAGTAATAATGGTTATCCAAACCTGAATCTCTCCACATGTTCCCCAAAAGGAAAGTACAGATAGGCAAGAACAAATACAACCTCAAAAACCCCATGGCTTCAAGATATCCAGAAGACAGATAACACTACAAACTTTAAATTAGCTAAAAATAGAAATATAAAAGAAAAATTCCAGCAGAGCTCTCTCTTAAGTTTCTATAGAGTAAGCCTCTGTGGAGAGCAAGGAGAGCCCAGAAAAATTGAGAGAGAGTAAGTGAACAACAGAGGACCTAAGACTGAGCTAAAAAGAAAGCCCATCCTAAGTGCAAAAATATTGAAAAGGGGTTTGAGTGGCTCAGAGCACCGTACATCAAAAAAATGGATTTGGTTGAGGGATATGAGGTGACAATCTCAGAGGGCATTGCTTCTTGAGAAAAGTGTGAACTTGCAGTCCCTCTGAAGACTGGATGGTGAAGGAGTAAAAAAAAAGAATGGGGGAAATTTCAGATTTAGGATCCTGCAAGCCAAGGAGAAACAAAAATATTGAAAGACATGTAATCCTACTCTTGACCGCCACCACCACAAAACAAAAATCAAAAAAAATTATGGTCCATTATCTGTCATGAACAAAGACACAGAAATCTTTAAGAGAATATTAGATCAATTCTAGCAGTGTGTAAAAAGGATCATGCATCCAACATCCATTTATGATAAAAACCCTCAATAAAATGGGTATAGAAGGAAAGTGCCTCAACATAATGAAGGCCGTATATGACAAACCCACAGCCAACATCATACTCAACGGACAAAAACTGAAAGCCATCCCTCTGAGAACAGGAACAAGACAAGGGTGTCCACTCTCACCACTCTTATTCAACATAGTACTGGAGGTGTTGGCTAGAGCAATTCGGCAGGAAAAAGAAAGAAAAGAAATCCAAATAGACAATGAAGAAGTGAAACTCACTGTTTGCAGACGACATGATCTTACATATAGAAAACCCCAAAGAATCCATAGGAAAACTATTAGAAATAATAAACAGCTACAGCAAAGTTGTAGGGTATAAAATCAACATACATAAATCAGTAGCATTTCTATATGCTAACAATGAACTAACAGAAAAAGAACTCAAGAACTCAATCCCATTCACAATCGCAACAAAAAGAATAAAATACCTTGGGATCTATACAACGAAAACGATAAGACTTTCCTGAAAGAAATTGATGACGATGTAAAGAGATGGAAAGACATTCCATGCACATGGATTGGAAGAATAAACATAGTTAAAATGTCCATACTACCTAAAGCAATCTACAGATTCAATGTTATCCCAATCAGAACCCCAATGACATTCTTTACAGAAATTGAACAAAAAATCCTAAAATTCATATGGGGCAACGAAAGACCCCGAATTGGTCAAGCAATCCTGAGAAAGAAGAACAAAGCTGAAGTCATCACAATCCCTGATTTCAAAACATACTACAAAGCTACAGTAATCAAAACAGCATGGTACTGGTACGAAAACAGGTGCACAGATCAATGGAATAGAATTGAAAGCCCCGAAATAAAACCACACATCTATGGACAGCTAATCTTTGATAAAGGAGCTGAGGGCCTACAATGGAGAAAAGAAAGTCTCTTCAACAAATGGTGCTGGGAAAACTGGACAGCCACATGTAAAAGAATGAAAATTGACCCTTCTTTTTCACCATTCACAAAAATAAACTCAAAATGGATCAAAGACCTAAAGATTAGGCCTGAAACAATAAGTCTTCTAGAAGAGAATATGGGCATTACACTCTTTGATATCAGTTTCAAAAGAATCTTTTCAGACACCATAACACCTCAGACGAGGGAAACAATAAAAAGAATAAACAAATGGGACTTAATCAGACTAAAGAGCTTCTTCAAGGCTAAGGAAAACAGGATTGAAACAAAAAAACAACCCACTAATTAGGAAAAAATATTTACAAGTTATTTATCTGACAAAAGGTTAATCTCCATAATATATAAAGAACTCACACAGCTCAACAACAAAAAATCAAACAACCCAATCAAAAAATGGGCAGGGGACATGAACAGACATTTCTCCAAAGAAGATATACAGATGGCCAATAGACACATGAAAAGGTGCTCATAATCACTAATCATCAGGGAAATACAAATCAAAATTACACTAAGATATCACCTTACACCTGTTAGAATGGCAAAAATAACCAAAACCAAAAGTGACAAATGTTGGAGAGGTTGTGGAGAAAAAGGAACCCTCATACACTGTTGGTGGGAATGCAAACTGGTGCAGCCACTATGGAAAACAGTATGGAGATTTCTCAAAAAATTAAAAATAGAAATACCTTATGACCCAGCCATCCCACTACTGGGTATCTATCCAAAGAACTTGAAATCAGCAATTCCAAAAGTCCCATGCACCCCTATGTTCACTGCAGCATTATTTACAATAGCCAAGACGTGGAACCAACCTAAATGCCCATCAACTGCTGATTAAATAAAGAAGATATGGGGTATATATATACAATGGAATACTACTCAGCCATAAAAAAAGACAACATCATCCTATTCACAACAACATGGATGGACCTTGAAGGTATTATGTTAAGTGAAATAAGCCAGACAGAGAAAGACGAACTCTGTATGACTCCACTCATAGGTGGAAGTTAAACATAGAGACAAAGAGAATTGATTGGTGGTTACCAGGGGAAAGGGGGAGTAGGGGGAGGCCACAAAGGGTGAAGTGGTGCACCTACAACATGACTAACAGTAATGTACAACTGAAATTTCGCAAGGTTGTAAACTATCATAATCTTAATAAAAAGTTAAAAAGAAATTACTTAGGACTTTACAGTAAACAATAGGCAGTGTATGAATTTTACCACTTGCCTCACCTCTGTACCCTTAGACCACAGACTTGTTGTAAATACAGATTGGCATATCTAGTTCAATTATTCAGACGGACAGAGGTTGTAATCCACCCTCTCCCCAATTTGTCTTCTCCCACTGTATCAAAACAGCAACAGCTTGGGACCTAAGGCTGCGTGGACCATTGAATTTGCCACTGCCAGGCAGAGATGGTGGAGCGCATCATGAATAATCGCTGAATATGGTTTACACATTCTTTTAAATTGGGAATTAAAAGAAATATAAATCTTAAAAAAAAAAAAAAGGATCATGCATCACGACCAAGCATGATTCATCCTGTGAATTTAAGATTGCGTTAACATTTTAAAAGTTACCTGGTTCAAGATAAAAATTCTCAACAAACTAAAAATAGAAGGGAACTTCCTTAATATAATAAAGTGTATTTATGAAAAGCCTGCAACTAACATATTTAATGGCACAAGACTAAATTATTTCCTCCTAAGATCAGGAACAAGGTAAGAATACCTATTCTCACTACTCCTAATTAACATTGTATTGGAAGTCCTAGCTAGTGCAATAAGACAAGAAGAAGGGAAAAAAACCCGCATACGTATTGGAAAGGAAACAGTAAAAGAATTCTCCTTTGCAGTTAACGTGAGGTAAATGTAGAAAATCCTAAGATATCCACACACACAGAAAACAACTGGAATAAATGAGCCTAGCAAAGTCACAGGATACAAGGTCAATATATAAAAATAGATTGTATTTCTATATACTAGTAATGAAAAATTGAAATTCAAAACGATGTAATTTACAATAGCATTGAAAAGTATGAAACAGGTGTGAATGTAATAAAATATTTGCAGGACATGTACACTGAAACTACAAAATATGGCTGGAAAAAATGAAGAAAACCTAAATAAATGGGGATTTGAAGAAATTGAGAAGCCGATTCTAAATTTTATAGAGAAATGCGAAGGACTCAAAATAGCCAAAACAATTTGGAAAAGAAGAACAAAGTTAGGAGACTTACACTCTCTGATCTCAAGACTTACTATAGAGCTATGGTAATCCAGACATTGTGGTGTCAGAATTAGGATAGACATGTAGATCTCTGGAAGAAAATAGAAGTCCGTTAGATATATCCATACATATATGATGAGTTGATTGTCTACAAATGTGCTAAAATAATTCAGTGAGGAAAGAACAGTGTTTTCAACAAATAATGCTGGAACTTGTTATCCATATGGAATAAAATTGATCTCTCACATTTACAAATTAACTTGAAGTGAATTATAGACCTAAATGTAAAAGCTATAACTGTAAACTTCTAGATGAAATCATAAGAACACATTTCAAAATCGTATGTCACAGCTGAAGAATCTGAGTTTAGGAAAGTTGGATCTTTTATAACGGGCTGAAAGCAAACCTGCCTGACCTTTGCCCTGGAGAGGGACATGCTGATGAGTACGTAAACCTGCCTTCTGTCCCAAAGGGTGACTATCTCTACCTTCCAAAGTTGTTTGCTGTACAAACATCCTTGAAGAGATACGTCCAGAACAAAATGGTAGTTAAAACCTTTCTCATAAGAGACTCAGTTTCCCAACACTGCCCATCATCAGCTAGGTCTTGTCAGACCACCAAGTCTTGAGGACCATAGGTCAGAGGCAAGCTGTACGAGCAAGTAGCCCAGATCCCCATCGTATCCACCACTGTTGCACCAGTGCCACTTCCTCAGCTAACACATTTGGTTTTATAGGTGATCCTGTAAGATCAGATGAAGGACAAGAAAGCCCAACCTTAATTTATAGAATGGATGGCCCAGTATGTGGGTAAAGCCAAAAATGGGGAGCAGGTGAGTTGAAGCCTTACTTATGGGGGGTCTTAAAGACACTGGCAGGGGAAAACCATCTCAATGGGCATATCTTTAGTGATGCACCATGTCATTCACTTTATGTGGAAAGAGAAGAAACCCAAAGTTAGAATATATATGGAATCATGAGCAGTGATGAAAGGCCTGGCCAGCTGGTCAGAGGCATGAATGGAAAAAGATTTTAAGATTGGGGACAAGAAGGTCTGGGATAGAGGTATGTAGCTAGATATATGGGAGTGGGAAAGAAGTATGAAAATCTTTCACATATTAACACCCCAGGAGCACCAACCATGAAAGAGGCACTAAACAATCCAGTGAACAAAACAACCAATCCAGTTCATACCAGGTAGCCCCCCCATTGGCCGCTCCAGGGCTGGCACAGTGAGTACATGAAATAAGTAGCCAAAATGGCAGAAATGGAGGCTATACATGGGCTCAAGAGCATGAACTCTCCACTTACCAAGGCTGGTTTAACTACTACCACCACTGAATGCGCAACTTACGAGCAACAAAGATGAATGCTTACCACCCAATACAGCACAACTCCTCAAGGAAATCAAGGGGCCACTGACTGACAAGTTAGCCATTTGGGGCTCTTTCTATTCTGGAAGGGCTAGAGGTTCATTCTCACAGGAATAGACAGATATTTTATGTAGGTTTGCCTTTTCTGTCTGTAGTGTCTCAGCCAGCACCACTATCTTGAAGCCTTGAAGTTATTTGACTCACTGGCAAGGGATCCCACATAACATCACCTCAGACCAAAGGACCCATTTTACAGTAAATAGATGCTGGAAAGAGCCCATGACAATGGAATCTACTGTTCATATCTCATTACATCACCCACCAGCTGCCATCCCAGTAAAGTGTCAGAATGGCTTGCTGAAGCATCAGCTTGGAGGCAATATTCTATGAGAATGAGCTGCTATCCTTAATGATTTACTATTCTCATTGAATCAAAGACTTTTGTATGGTGCTATGGCTGCAGTGAGGGTAATACATGGGTCTGGGCACGCAAGAGTACCCTTCTGACTTTCACTCCTAATGACCCACTAGGAGACGTTGTCTTTCCCATAGCACAAATCTGGGCTTTTCAGGGTTATAAAGCTCGTAGTGTCCAAAGGGGCACACCTACATCAGAAGACACAGCAAGAGTCCCATTGTTTTAAGAAATAGCTATTGCCTGCATATTCTGGTTTCCTTCTGTCCAGGGACAAGCAGGCAAGGAGTCACCATCTTGCCAGGGGTAATTGATCCAGATTATCAGGAAGAGGTACAGCTGCGATGTATGAGGGAGACAAGGAGAAATATATGTAGAACTCAGGTGATTTACTTGGTACTCCTGTGCCCAAGTGTGACTGCAAATGGACAGAGAGAGAAACCACAGCCTGAGAAGGACATGGTTACCAGAGGCTCAAGCAGTTGAGATAATCCAGTCATTCTCCAAGACTAAACACCAGGCAAGCCCCAAGACTTGGTAGCTGAGCAAAGGGAATCTAGCATGGATAGAGGAGAAAGAAGATTATGAGTATAAATAGTGGTCCTGAGATAAACTGCAGAGGCTAACTTTTGCCTTCTAAGTTTTGCCTCAGAAGGGAGCAAGGTGGGTGCATTAAAAAGGCCCAGCAAAGCCCAACCTTCACGGGTAATTCTCATTCCATAATTCCCCACTATATTGGCCAAGGACTCGTTGGGCCTGGGTAACGGTTTCACTTCTCTCTGCCCAAACCAGCTTCCTTCCTTCACATATATTGATCCCTAATAAATATCTTGCATCCTAAACTCCACCGCAGACTCTGCCGATGAAATGTGCGACAACCCTATACCATTGGACCCAAGGAAACTTTATTAATACAGCAGACTCCTAAGTAATTTTTGTGAGATTTATCTTCAACCTTCTGGCATGTATTATTTAAGTCAGGCATCTAGGACATTTCTACTTTATGCTCACCAAGTCCCAACAGTATGATGTCATCAAAATAATGGAGTAGGAAGATGTAATACGGAATACCATAACACACAAGTTAGAAACTATATCTTACATCACAGAGGAGAATTGACACAGCCCTTGAGTAAAACTCTGAAACTGTAATGCTGTCTCTACTAAATAAAGGCCAACTATATTTGATTGCCCTTATTCGTTAGAATTTTGAAAAAACTTTTGCAATTACCAAACAGGCAAGTTAACAATCATCACGTAGATCAGAGTCCCAGCAGGAAACAAACACTGAAACTGGGTAGTTAAAGAGAGTTTAATAAAGGAACCATTATGAAGATGTGGGAAGGGTTTAAGGAAACCACAAAGTTTCAATACTCCATCACTAGCCACAGAGGTGAGCTGTCATCAACCCTCAGACTGAAGTGGCAAGAGCAAGAGCTACAGTTCCTAGAAAGAGTAACCGTATGGGGAAGCCCATAGGACAGGAGCTGGGCCAACAGTGAGTCCGCAGCATGAGAGCCAGGAGGATAAATATCGTCACTTTACTTTCCTCTCATCCCTCTCATCTTATGCTACTATTGCCCATTGGCCAAGCCCAACCAGAAGTCAGAGGGCTAGGGAGCCCACTGAATGTCCTGTTATATGGGCAGTACTACCTTTAGACCAGGGTGAGACAGGCCCCTCCCCTGGGTCCCATGCTTGAGAGATGCCCAGAGATCACAAATCCATAAAAAATTAATATTAAAGAACACACGGGCATCCCTGTCAATCAGGATTCGGTGGCAGTGTTTGCACAGTGAGGTGAACTTTCAACATCCGCTCTCACAGCTAACACCGCTCAGGCTCCAGGGGAAAGGCTTCTTCTCATTTCAGGTCCTATGTCTTCAAATGAAAATGTGACCACATCTAAATGCTGTAAAGATTTGTAGGATGTGCTAGTGCTAAAGTTGGAGAAGAATATAAGACTGGAAGGAGGATTTGAATAGGTAGATAAAAATCTATCAATTAATTCGTCAAATCTTTGTTCTCAGATAGCATAAACACAATAGATTCTTGTATATAGAAATACCATTTGCTGGTAGTGCTGAGCAATCATTTTCTTCCTCTCTTAGAGTTCCAATTAGTGGAATGGAAGGACTTAAAAATTATTGTGGTGACCACAGTGGCGGCAATTGGTGGCTTAGGAACAGTTTTCTATATTAAATTACTCTTCCTTTTGAAATAGTATATGTGTAGGTCTAGACATAACATGAGTAAATTGTGGTACCCGTTCTTTATATTACTGTACAGACCTAGTTATGCTTTAAGAGATGGTGAAAAAAATCACAGTCTAAGTGATACAACTGTGAAAATTTAAACTACTTTACAATATTCCCTGCAATTACAACGTTACCATTGTAACTCCATTAGAGTTGAACACAATAGGTAAAATTCATGGTTCACTCTGAATCTAATATTACTTCAAAAATTTTATTGATAATTCCAGTTGCTACTGCCTCAACATAGCAAAATTTCTCCAATTTAAAGTGAATTAGGGGGCCAGCCTCATAGCTAAGTAGTTAAAGTCCCACATACTCTGCTTTGGTGGTTGGGGTTCCCGGGTTTGGATCCCGGGTGTGGACCTACTCCACTCATCAGCATGCTGTGGAGGCGTCCCACATACAAAGGAGAGGAAGATTGGCATGGATGTTAGCTAAGGGCCAGTCTTCCTCACACACACACACACACACACACACAAAGTGAATTAAAAGATTATCCTTTGCATAAATTATACCTCAATAAACCTGAAAAGATTACTTTAAAAATCTATTCAAGAACTACAATGACCCAAGACATGCTAATTTGACATTACTGTCAACATAACACAAATGACGTGAAAATCTTGACTATAAAAATCGGGATTTAGCAGAAATGAAGGGAAGAAAAAAATTTTCATGAAATAAATATATAATAATTTATGAATTGTGTCTATATTTTTAAAATTTTTATTGCGATCATAATAGTTTCTAACAGTGTGGAATTTCAGTTGTACATTATTATTTGTCACAATATAAATGTGCCCCTTCGTCCCTTGTGCCCACCCCCAATCCCATTCCCCTCTGGTAACCACAAAACTGTTCTCTTGGCCGTCTGTTAGTTTGTCTTCCACATATGAGTGGAATCATACAGTGTTTGTCTTTCTCTGTCTGGCTTATTTCACTTAACATAATACCCTCAAGCTCCATCCATGTTGTTGCAAATGGGATGATTGTTATCTTTTTTATGGCTGAGTAGTATCCCATTGGATACGTATACCACATCTTCTTTATCCAATCATCAATCGATGGGTGCTTGGGTTGCTTCCATGTCTTGACTGTGGTGAATAATGCTGCAGTGAGCATGGGGGCGTGTAAGTCTCTGAATTGTTGGTTTCAAGTTCTTTGGATAAATACCCAGTAGTGGGATGGCTGGGTCATATGGTATTTCTACTTTTAACTTTTTGAGAAATCTCCATACCGTTTTCCATAGTGGCTGCGTCAGTTTGCTTTCCCATTGGCAGTGTATGAGGGTTCCCTTTTCTCCACATCCTCTCCAACATTTATTATTTTTTGTCTTGGTGGTTATAGCCATTCTAATGGGTGTAAGGTGATATCCTAGTGTAGTTTTGATTTGCATTTCCCTGATGGTTAGTGATGCTGAACATCTTTTTGTGTGCTTCTTGGCCATCTGTATATCTTCTTTGGAAAAATGTCTCTTCATATCATCTGCCCATTTTTTTTTATTGAATTGTTTGTCTTTCTGTTGTTCAGTGTGGGAGTTCTTTGTATATTTTGGTAATTAATCCCTGATCAGATATATGATTTGTAAATATTTTCTCCCAGTTGCTGGGTTGTCTTTTTGTTTTGTTCCTGGTTTCCTTTGCCTTGCAGAAGCTCTTTAGTCTGATGAAGTCCTACTTGTTTATCTTTTGTTTCCCTTGTCCGAGTAGACATGGTATTCACAAAGATCTTTCTAAGACAAATGTCAAAGAGTGTACTACCTACATTTTCTTCTAGGAGTTTTACAGTTTCATGTCTTACCTTCAAGTCTTTGATCCATTTTGAGTTAATTTTGTGTATGGCAAGAGATAATGGTCTATTTTCATTCTTTTGCATGTGGCTGTCCAGTTTTCCCAGCATCTATTGAAGAGACTTTCCTTTCTCCATTGTATGTTCTTAGCTCCTTTTTCAAAGATTAGCTGTCCATAGATGTGTGGTTTTATTTCTGGGCTTTCAATCCTGTTCCACTGATCTGTGTGTCTGTTTTTGTACCAGTACCATGCTGTTTGGATTACTGTAGCTTTGCAGTATATTTTGAAGTCAGGGATTGTGATGCCTCCAGTGTTGTTCTTTTTCCTCCAGATTCCTTTAGCTATTTGGAGTCTTTTGTTGTCCCATATGAATTTTAGGATTCTTTGTTCTATTTCTGTGAAGAATGTTATTGGGATTCTGATTGGGATTGCATTGAATCTGTAGATTACTTTAGGTAGTACAGACATTTTAGCTATATTTATTCTTCCAATCTATGTGCATGGAATATCTTTCCATTTCTTTATGTCATCATAGATTTCTTTGAGTAATGTCTTATAGTTTTCATTGTATAAGTCTTTCATTTCCTTGGTTAAATTTATTCCTAGATATTTCATTCTTTTTGTTGTGATTGTAAATGAGATTGTGTTCTTGAGTTCCCTTTCTGTTAGTTCATTATTAAAGTATAGAAATGCAACTCATTTTTGTGAGTTGATTTTGTACCCTGCAACTTGTCTGTAGTTGTTGATTATTTCTAAAAGTTTTCTGATGGATTCTTTAGGGTGTTCTATATATAAAATTATGTCATCTGTGAACAGTGAGAGTTTCACTCCTTCATTGTATATTTGGATTCCTTTTATTTCTTTTTCTTGTCTAATTTCTCTGGCCCAAACCTCCAATACTATGTTGAATAAGAGTGGTGAGAGTGGACACCCTTGTCTTGTTCCTGTTCTCAGAGGGACGGCTTCAGTTTTCCCCCATTGAGTATGATGTCAGTTGTGGGTTTGTCATATATGGCCTTTATTATGTTGAGGTACTTTCCTTCTATACCCATCTTATTGAGAAGTTTTATCACAACTGGATTTTGGATCTTGTCAAAGGCTTTCTCTGTGTGTATTGAGAGGATCAAGTGGTTTTTATTCTTCATTTTGTTAATGTGGTGTATCACATTGATTGTTTTGTGGATATTGAACCATCCCTGTGTCCCTGGTATAAATCCCACTTGATCATAGTGTATGATCCTTTAAACGTATTCCTGTATTCAGTTTGCCAATATTTTGTTGAGGAGTTTTGCAACTATGTTCATCATCAATATTGGCCTGTAATTTTCCTTCTTTGTGCTGTCCTTGTCTGGCTTTGGGATCAGGGTGATGTTGGCCTGATACAATGTGTTAGGAAATGCTCTGTCTTCCTCAATGTTTTGGAATAGTTTGAGAAGGATAGGTATTAAATCTTCTTTGAATGTTTGGTAGAATTCTCCAGAGAAGCCATCTGGTCCTGGACTTTTATTTTTGGGGAGGTTTTTGGTTACTGTTTCAATCTCTTTCCCTGTGATTGGTCTATTCAGATTCTCCATTTCTTCTTGGTTCAGTTTTGGGAGGTTGTATGAGTCTAAGAATTTATCCATTTCTTCTAGATTGTCCAATTTGTTGCAATATAGTTTTTCATAGTATTCTTTTGTTTGAAGAAGAAGATTGGCCCTGAGTTAACAACTGTTGCCAATGTTCATCTATTATGTATGAGGGATGTTGCCACTATATGGCTTGATGGGTGGTGTGTAGGTCCATGCTTGGGATCTGAACCTGCGAACCCCTGGTGGCCAAAATGGTGTCTGTGAACTTTACCAATACACCACCTGGCCGGCCCCTGTAGTATTGTCTTATAATCCTTTGCGTTTCTGTGGTAGTCATTGTAACTTCTCCTCTTTCATTTCTAATTTTATTTATTTGAGCCTTCTCTCTTTTCTTCTTAGTGAATCTGGCTAAGAGTTTGTCAATTTTGTTTATCTTCTTGAAGAATCAGCTCTTCGTTTCATTGATCCTTTCCACTGTTTGTTTCAATTTCATTTATTTCTTCTCTAATTTTTACTATTTCCCTCCTTCTGCTGACTTTGGCTTTGTTTGTTCTTCTTTTTCTAATTCTGTTAGGTATAGTTTAAGATTGTTTATTTGAGACTTTTTTTGCTTAGTAAGGTGGGCCTGTATTGCTATGAATTTCCTCTTAAGACTGCTTTTGCTGCATCTCATATGAGTCAATAAGGTGTATTTTCATTTTCACTTGTCTCCTGATATTTTTTTATTTCTCCTTTAATTTCTTCAATGATCCATTAGTTGTTCAGTAACATCTTATTTAGTCCCCACATCTTTGCCCCTTTCTCAGCTTTTTTCTTGTAGTTGATTTCTAGCTTCATAGCATTATGGTCAGAAAAGGTGCTTGATATGATTTCAATCTTCTTAAATATATTGAGGCTTGCCTTGTTCCCAAAAAATGGTCTATCCTTGAGAATGTTCCATGTGCACATGAGAAGAATATGTATCCTGCTGCTTTTGGATGGAATGTTCTGCATATATCTATTAAGTCCATCTGGTCTAGGTTTTCATTTAAATCCACTATTTCCTTGTTGACTTTCTGACTGGATTATCTATCCATTGATGTAAGTGGGGTGTTAAGGTTCCCTGCTAATGTTGTGTTCTTGTTAATATCTCCTTTAGGCTTGTCAATAGTTCCTTTATGTCCTTTGTTGCTCCTGTCTTGGGTGCATAGATATTTATAAGCGTTATGTCTTCTTGGTGGAGTGTCCCTTTTATCATTATATACTGCCCCTCTTTGTCTCTCATTGCCTTTTTTATCTTGAAATCTACTCTGTCTGCTATAAGTATGGCAACACATGCTTTCTTTTGTTTGCCATTAGCTTGGAGTATCACCTTCCATCCTTTCACTCTGAGCCTGTGTTTGTCTTTGGCGCTGAGATGTGTTTCCTGGAGGCAGTATATTGTGGGGTCTTGATTTTTAATCCATCCAGCCACTCTGTCTTTTGATTGGCAAATTCAATCCATTTACATTAGAGTGATTATTGATATATGAGGGCTTAATGCTGCCATTTTATTACTTGTTTTCTGGTTGTTCTGCATTTCCCTTGTTTCTCATCCTGTGTTTTGGACTGCCAATTCAGTTTGGCAGTTCTCTATGATGGTTTTCTTGTTTTTCTCTTTGTTTATCATTTGTGTCTCTGTTCTGATTATTTGTTTAGTGGTTACCATGAGGTTTTTATAAAAAATCTTGTAGATGAGATAGTCCATTTTCTAATAGCCTCTTATTTCCTTAGATTAAGCCAATTCCATCTCTCTCCTCTTCTCCTTCTAATAATTATTGTCACAACTTATTCCATCTTGTGTTGTGAGTTTCTGGTTAAAATCATGAGGTTATATTTATTTTTGAATGTTTTCCTTCCTTTTATCTTTACTGTTATAACTAAGTGTTTGCTAACCTGTTCTGACAGAGAGCTGCAATTTTCTGATTTTGTCTACCTATTTATCTCCTTGCTCAAAGCTTTGTAAAACCTTTCTTTCTTTCTTTTTCTTTTTTTTTTTTTACAAGTATGAGGGCCTTCTTGAGCACTTCTTGTATAGGTGGTCTTGTGGCAATGAATTCCCTTAGCTTTTGTTTATCTGAGAAAGTTTCATTTCTCCATCATTTCTGAAGGATACTTTCACTGGACAGAATATTCTTGGCTGAAAGTTTTTGTCTTTTAGAATTTTAGGTATATCATTCCACTCTCTCCTAGGCTGTAAGGTTTCTGCTGAGAAATCTGCTGAAAGCTTGATAGAGGTTCCCTTATAAGTTATTTTCTTCTGCCTTGGTGACCTTAATATTTTTTCTTTGTCATTGATTTTTGCCAGCTTTACTACTATACACCTTGGCAAAGGTCTTTTTACACTGATATAATTAGGGGTTCTAACAGCTTCTTTCACTTATATTTCCAGCTTCTTTCCCAGGTTTGGGAAGTTCTCAGCTATTATTTCTTTGAATAAGCTCTCTGCTCCATTCTCCTTCTCTGCTCCCTCTTGAATACCTATAGTGCTTATGTTGCATTTTCTAATTGACTTGGATATTTCTCAGAGAACGTCTTCATTTCTTTTTAGTCTTAGTTCTCTCTCCTCCTCCATCTGAAGCAGGTCTATATTTCTGTCCTCTAAGCTTCAATTCTCTCCTTCATAATATCAGCTCTGATATTCAGGGTGTCCACATTTTTCTTTATCTCATTGATTGTGTTTTTCACCTCCAACATTTCTGATTAGTTTTTCTTTATAGTTTCAATCTCTTGTGAAGCAGTTCATGATTTCATTGAACTGTCTATCTGTATTTTTTTTGGTAACTCATTGAGTTTTTTATGGTAGCTATTTTGAATTCTCAGTCATTTATAAATTTCTGTGCCTTCAGGATTGATTTCTGGGTGCTTGTCATTTTCCTTCTGGTCTGGAGTATTAGTATATTTTTTAATACTCTTTGACGGCTTGGAGTTGTGCCTCCACATAGTGATAGTATTTGGTTGCAATGTTCCCACTGCCGCCACTGGGTGGGGGTCAAGAGCTGTGTATTCTGAGCCCATCATGATCCGTGGCTTGCTCACTCACAGCTTCTGCTCTTCTATCTGTGTGGTGCTCTGGCTGACTGGCTGACCTGGAGTGCCAGGTGTGGGGAGAGGCATTTCCTTCCACCTGGGCTATCCCAAAGGTGTTCTCACTCTGCCCTCACCATCTGCTCTCCTGGGGTGCTAACTTGATGAAGACACACCCACAATTGCTTAGCCATGTCTGTGTGGGGCTTTCCCACAGGCTGTGAGGTAACTTGGAGAGCAAAGGTATTCCTGTGAAGGGCCGCCCCCACCCCCCCCAGAGCTGCATGAAGTTGTGCGGTTGCTGCTGGTTGGGAGGAAGAGGAGATGCCCTTACCACCTTCCATTTCCTCGGGTTGGGGGGGGGGGGTCCCAGAACCTCCACCTTCAGACGTAGGGCTGCATGGGCCTCTCAGATGTCTTTTGTGTTGTGTGAATGTCCTCTGTTGGTGTATGAATGTCCTTTTCACTGTATCTTACTGGGAAGAGTCTAAGGGAAGAGCTCACTCTGCCATGATGCTGACGTCACTCGCTCCTATGTATCTATATTTTACTTTTCCTCCAAACATCACTAGGCCTTCGTAAAACACCAGACATATGCAACAATTAAGCTTAGCTTTCTTTATTATTTTGTTCACTTTGAGTCATAAAAATCATAGCTTTAAACATATTTTAATTTTGTTATTATGAAGGTAGATTTTTTAGGGCAGGAAGATAGAATATCACTTATTTAGCAGTTTGTTAACTTCTTTTGTGAGAGGTAAGTATTTTGACATGCCAATGAAATCCATGCCAACATTCCCATCTTCCTAAACCTGTGGACTTCTTCCTCCACAGCTGAGGTTAACAAAGTTCTGTGAAGGACCAGATAATAAATGTTTTAGGCTTTGAGGGTCATACGGTCTGTGTTGCAACTACTCACTTCTCCATTGTAACATGAAAGAAGCTATAGACAATACATAAATAAGTGAGCATCACTGTCTTCCCATAAAACTTTATTTACAAAAACAGATGGGGCCCTGCAATCCTGTTTGCTGACCCCTGCAAAATAGTATGTCAGGTAATTTCTGTCATCTCAGTTTGAATGACTATTGGCCAACATTGAATCTAGGCTTCAGTTTATTTTTTTATTTTTATTATTTTTTTAAGGAAGATTAGCCCTGAGCTAACATCTGCTGCCAATCCTCCTCTTTTTGCTGAAGAAGACTGGCCCTGAGCTAACGTCCATGCCCATCTTCTTCTACTTTATATGTGGGATGCCTACCACAGCATGTCTTGCCTAGCAGTGCCATGTCCATGCCTGGGATCTGAACCTATGAATCCCAGGCCACTGAAGTGGAATGTGCACACTTAACTGCTGCACCACCGGGCCAGCCCCAGGCTTCCGTTTATTAAGCAATCACATTCAGACCGAATCTCAGGTGCTCAACCTAACATTAAAATCCCAAATCCTGAGTGAATGAAACTGTGTAAATAAATTTAGCCTTTGCCAGCCTTTATTCTTTTTAAACAGATACCCCTAGACTTCATGCCAATAGAGGACGTGGTTCCCACGTTCCCTCTTAGTTGCCTTATAAACTGGCCCCTATACATGAAGGGCAAGAAGGGATCAAAGAAAGAGGCAGGCCACTCCCAACTGGTAAGTGGCAGTTTTAACAAGAAAAGGAACTTACTTACAAGACTTGCCTTTGGTGGTCACAAGAGGAGTAGATTTCTGCACTTATCCACCAAATCTTAAAAGTTTATTACAGAGGCCTTAACTGGGTTCAGTCACTTATATCGTCCAAATGGCCTCAGCAATACCTTACTCACCCAAGGCCGTGTCCTCGGAACAGCTCCCACTGTGGGAACGGTTGGCAGAATTTACACTCCATGGACAGGGGAGAAGAGGAGCCTCTGATTGCCTGGGTCCAGCTCAAGGGCCAGTGGGTGTTGATGTCTGCTTGATGACCTCCTCCAACACTGATACAGATCAGAAGGTCTTATTGGTCCTTTGATGATGGATAAGCCAGTGTGCTTCCCCAGGTCCAGGCAATAAGGGGGTTCATTTTGTGTAGAGAATTTTAAAATAATAATAAAACCAACTAAACATCTTCTGCTTTTTCAATATCACCATGTACTGGCACTTGTAAACAACATCAGGGATAAATCACTCCACTCTGCTGAGAGCACTCGATCACCTGCCTTCTTTTTCCTGGAATGCTACTGTTAGGTTATTTCCTCTAGAAACTGAATTCACTATTCTCTCCCTGGGCCCTGAGGGGTTTAACTCTCTTTATGGGCCTAGAGACAGTGAGAAAAAAAGGGGAGTTCTTCTTCCAGACAAGAGGCCTTCTGCTGTGATGTATCTGACCCCAGAGAAATTTCTTTAAGGCTTTTATGTCAGAGAAGCCAGCTTCTGCAGATGGGTGGAAGAACCTGCTCCCATCAGCCAGGCAGCCTAGAGGAATGAGGAGTTCAGCTCTGTCTTTCAGTCACTAAATGTCCTGATCTCAGAGGTCTATTCCTTTTCAAACAGGGCCCTAACTTTTGAATAAGAGAACGAGCAAGGTTGTGCTTTTACTGGCATCATAACTCTACAACCTGCACAGTTAGAGTTTTGGAGCCTGACACTCAGCCCTTTCAGCCCTGCAGCTGCACAGGACCAGGGATTCTTCTGACACGCCATACAAGCTTCCTGGCTTTTGGAGGTAGTTTATATTGAGAATTCAAGGCCTTATGCTATAGTTTTTTCCTTTCGTAAGATCTGTAATGCAGTCAGAAATAGCCATGCACTCCACAATCTTTTGGAATCCCTATTGTTGCCATCAGGAGTCACTTGACTACCCAAAGTTTTGTCCCTGATTGACATTCCATCCCATGCCACCATGGGTGTTAATTTGCATAATTTTGTTGTCATTGCATGCCACAGACTATCAAGGATGGACGTCATTCACAAGGTCATCAAATATGTGTTTAACTTGGTCCAGAATTCCATCTTGTTTCCAGGAGCACGCCTGGTGCCAACCAGCAAGGTCTAACAGGAAACAGTATCTAACCCAGAAGCTTCAAAAGACTTTAATGAAGGGATGGGATAGGGAGGTGTGGGGAGGTCTAAGGGCACCAACAAGGGACGGTGAAGTATCCAGAGACTAGAAACAGGGGAAAGCATTATCACTCCGAAGTCTGAAGGGGCAAGGAGAGAAAACATTACTGTTGCTTAGAGGGGGCTGGAGGATCACACGAGGAGCCTCTACCTCAAAGCTATGGCTGTAGAGGGATACAGCCCCTGCCCGACAATACAGTTCAGAGCTGAGAGGGAGCAACAGGAAGCTTCGGAAACTGCTTCCTTCTAGGCTTAGCCTCCTGATGCCTCCTAGTGGTGGAACCCAACCAGGCTGAGCTTATGGGGGAGCCTGTAGGAATCAGCTCCAGTGATCACAATAGAGGGCAAAGACCCCATATAATGGTACGCGGGCAGTTGAGGGAGAATGGAGAACAACCAATACTGATGTTTCCATTTCCAACTCTTTACTTCCAGTAAAATGGAAAGATGACTTGAGATGAGGTGAGGTAACAGATCATTAAATATAAGCATAATCATAGTTAATCATATATATATATAATCATAGTTAAATCATATTTCATATATATACATATAAAAGATTTTTGGCCTGTATCTCAAAAGGACTGTGAGAAATTAAATGATATTGCTGTAACAATGTCCTCTCTGATTATGCGAATAAAGGTTTTCGGAGCTTACATTTATTAAAATCAAAAACAGGAATAGAATTGACAATGAATCCTGGCTAATTTTAGCAGTAAATAATATTCATTCATAAATTCATGAAGTAATTGAAAAAAGTGTCCTTCACTCTGAAGAGATGCATTTCCAATAGAATTTTACTTATATTTACTATTTTACCAAATTCTGTAATTATTTTTTGATCAATTGTGTAACAAAATTGTAATGATATCTTGATCCTGAAGAAATATTTGTTTTAAAACTTCAAATATTTAAAATTTTAAAATATTTTACTTAAATGTTTAAATCTTTTAAAAATATTTAAATATTTCATAGGAGTTTTAAAAGAGGAATTTTAGAGTCACAGAACTGAAAAATATTTTAAAATTCAACATGCGCACATGTTGAAGAGAAGTATGATGGGTGACAAAAAAATGACTTTCAAGGATAAAAATATTTTAGGATAAAACTCTGTGGGATAAGTGAAATGGAATTAAGTTCAGAAAAAGAAACCATGGAAAATTTCCAGCTGTTCACAAAGAGTTTATGTATTTAAAAAAATGCCTGGGGCCGGCCCCATGGGGTAGTGGTTATGTTGGGTGTGCTCAGCTTTGGTGGCCTGGTTGGAAGGCTCAGATGGTGGGGGGCGGACCTACACCACTCATCAGCCACACTGTGGCAGTGACCCACATATAAAGTGGAGGAAGACTGGCACAGATGTTAGCTCAGGGCTAATCTTCCTCAGTAACAACAACAAAAGCTTGATGACAGTCGTCATATCACTATGGTATTTAAATTCCTTTATAAACATTTAAAAGAGAGAGAGAACAATTTTAAGATGTGATATTTACAATATACCAGAAATCTAATCCTTTAAGGTCAACATAAAAATTTTAGATGTCAACACAAAAAAAGTGTGAAAGTATATGGATGCGTGGCTTTTCAAAATACTTTTAGGGAGTATCTGGGCTAAAGTTTGAAGAACACAAGAAGAGCAGGTAGTTGTACAGTTTTAGAGACTTAATCTCTAAAATACTGTGCCCTGCTCAACCTCTGCAATTTTTGTCTCTTTTTCACAGACTCTGAAAATTCTGAGGATCTGAAGCTATAGGACTAAAATGGGAGGCCTGTATCTATCCTCGAGGATTGGTGCCTAGGGTTACTGTTATGTAGCTACGTTAGGCATTTAAAAATCTGACGTTTTCTGTATTGAAACCCTATTTGGAACATGATTTCGACGGGAAATGTATTTAAAATTCGAAACAGATTTAAAAATGAACCTTTGAAACACATCTATACGCAGGGAACTAGAGTTAAAATTACAATTTCTGCTAAATTAAAGATAAAATAGCAGTGTTTTATTTGCTATAGATGCCAAAACATTTGGCATTGTCAATGAGATATGTTTCATAATTACCTAATGTCATTTATCATGGAAGCTCTAAAATGAAATCTAGAATGATTTCTCTTGCTGAGTTGTTGCTTTTTTTTTGACACTTTGTATTACTAAAGCTACAAAATCTATAATTACTATTAGGACGCTTTCACTAAATGAAGCACCAGTAAGTTGCCTTACATTATTCACGTCAAAACTTCTGAGTCATGTGAAACAGAAGAGGGATTCTAGAGTATTCTTATGCTCAGAACAACTAATTCTAACAGGAGCTGTGCTAAGTACTTTTCATAAATTATCTAATTTAATCCTACAGGCAACTCTGTGTGGTATTATTTCGATTGTTTCATATAGGAGGAAACGGAAGCTTAGAAAATTCAGTCGATTTACTGCATCTCTAGCGGAGCCAGGAAATCTTATCCACCACTGAGCACTCCGCTGCCTGCACACAAGGGGTCAAGGAATCACATTTACTAGCGCTTCAAGTATAAATTCTTTTGCGAAACAAGGGCCGTCTAACGGTGCTTGACTCAGACGCTTGCCCGGTTAGCTCAGGTCGGTGGTGCTCACTGCGTGGACCGGCTTTGTTAAAACGCAGATTGCTGTCCCCCTCCCTCCCGGAGCGTCTGATTCTGCAGGTCTGCGGTGGGATGGAGAATCTGCATTTCTAGTACGTTCTCGGGTGATGCTGCTGCTGCTGGTCCACTTGACAACCACTGGTTTAGAAGTTTTGACCCTAAATCCACTGGAAGAGTGTTGGTCGGCGCAGAGCGGTGGCAGCTCCTAACGTCCTTCCGAAGCCTGGGCCCCGCGCCCGGGACGTGTCCGCAGTCGTGGCCACCGCAGCCCCCTCCCGCTCGGGCGCTCCTCTGCTCTCCCCGCCGCGGGGACGCCCCCAGCGGCCCATTGGCTCGCGGGGCCGGACGCCCCGCCCCCGTCCCTGCCCGGGGCCAGCCCGGCTGAGGCGCCGCTGCCCGAGAGGGAATCCGAGCCGTGGCTCCGGGCGGGAGGCCATGCTGGACTTCGCCATCTTCGCCGTCACCTTCTTGCTGGCGCTGGTGGGAGCGGTGCTCTACCTCTACCCGGTAAGCACGCGCTCCGCCCTCAGGGCGTCGGCGCCGCCGCAGCCCCGGTCCTCCCGCCGCAGCCCCGGTCCTCCCGCCGCAGCCCCCGCCCGCGCGGGCCCGGCTCCTGGAGCACGTGACGCGCCCCGGGCGCGCGCACGGCCCGCTTGGAGGAGGGGCGGACGGCTCCGCTGCGGGGCGCCTGCGCGGCTGCGGGGGCTGCGGGCTGGGGGCGGGGCCTCCGGGTCCAGCGTCGCCACGCCCCCGCGGCCCCGAGGCTCTGAGGGACAGTAGGCAGCTCTTCGGCAGTCGCTGCAGACCCTGACCTCCGGTCCTTAGCGGGTCTGGGGGGACGCTCCAGGGCGCCCTGCTCCGTTCTCCCTTCCCCCTTCTCGAGGATTGTCCCGGCGTTTCTGTGCCGTCTGCCTTTCCGTGCGTCTTCCGAGCTGTCCCCGCCGGAACCCGAGTCCTGAGGGTACAGCAGACCCCTGGGGGCTCTCAGGCGGGGTGGGGCGCGTGGCCTTTCCGGGATCGCGGAGCTGACCCGGGAGGAGTCGCCTCTGGACGTGTCGCGCGCGAAGCGGGGTGGTGCTTCTGGTAAAGTCGGAGTGTAGCCGACCACCTCCAGGCACGTCGCTGGTGGCGGCGGAACTCCTCCTGAAGCGCGCCCTCGGAGCTGGTGCGCGCATCAGCCCGGAATCTTGCCCCTGCAGTCTGGAGCTTTCAGTGTGTCTGTTTTTCTGAGAAACTACACATTTAGTGGCCTCAGGTCTTGAATCTTTGATCATCTTTAAATGAGACTGACCTTTGATTAGCTAATAGAAGCAACGCTGTATTCTTTCAACCGATTACGTGCCGGACACGGTTCCGCGTGCTGGGAAAACAGCAGCGAACAAACCAGACACGAGATTCCTGACTCATGGAATTTATATTCTGGCGAGGGGAAACAGTGTAAACAGATGACATATGTAGAATGTTCGTGTGAAGTGTTATGGAGCGAAGTAGAGCTGGGGGTAGGCAGGATTGTTATTTTAAAGTAGGATGGTCAAGAGATGACAAATTTGAGCAGAGACGGGAAGGAGGTGAAGAAGCAAGTCGTTCACATATTTGGGGAGGCATTCCAGGCAAAGAGAACAGCAAGTGCACATCTTCGGGGGGAAGCATGCCTGGTGTGTTCCAGGAAAACGAGGGGACCAGTGTGGCTGGAGTGGAGGGAGCCAGGAAGAGACCGGTCACAAAGATCAAGTCAGATGATGGGGAGGAAGGGCGGACCTTAGTTGTAGGCCATCTTGTGGACTTGGCTTTGACTCTGAGGTTAGCCACTGGAGAGTTTCAACAGAAGAGTGACATTTAAGTTTAAGGGAATTTAATTTTGTTAGTTAAATTTTAGAAGAATCATTTTGGCTACTATGTTAAAAGAATAGACATCCCTGGGGCAGGGATGGAAACAGGCAGAGTAGTTAGGAGGTTGTAACAGTTTCTGTGTCAGATGGTGTTGGCTTGGACCAAGGTTATGGTAGCAGAGATGCTGAGAACTGGTCCATTGTGAAGATAAAGCCAGTGGGATTTCCCAGTGGATTGGATGTGAAATGTGAGAGAAGAGAGGCATCGAGGAGAACATCAAACTTTTTAGCCTTAGTAGCTGGAAGGATGAATTGACTCCAGGGAACATAAGGGCTTTGCTGTTGTTTTTGTTTAGTTTTATTTTGGTGGCAGGTATTGGGCTTCACAGAGATTAGGAATTTCTTTTTGGATGCGCCAGATTTGAGATGCCTCTTAGACATCCAGGTGGAGATGGTGAACTGGATATATAAGTCTTGAGTTTAAGAAAAAAGTCCAGGCTGGAGATATAAATTTGGGTGCTGTCAGTGTATAGATGGTATTTAAAGCTGGGAGACTAGTTGCCATCTCCCGGAGAGTGTGGTACAGGAGAGAAGAGGCCCAAGGACCAAGCCCTGGATTCTCCAATGTCGAGAAGTTGAGGAAGAAGAGCCGGCAAAGGAGACTGAGAAGGAGCAGCCAGGTAAATAGAAGGAAGCCAAGTGTTTTATGCAGAAGAGAGTAATCAGCCAAGTCAGATGTTGCAGTATGTCAAGTTAAGACCTGAGAATTTCGTAGTACTGATAATCTTAATAAGAGCAGTTTCAGTGGAATGGTGGTGGTAATAAACCTAAATGGAGTGGGTTCAGAGATATCCAGTATAGACAACTCTTTAGAGTTTTGCTGGAAGCGGGACTGGGAACTGAAAAGGGAAGCAAGGTAAAGGAAATTTTTTAAGGTGGGAGAAATGACATTGTGTTCATATGCTGATGAGGACTGTCAAGTCCGGAGGGGAAAACTGATGCTGTAAGAACAGAGGAGAGAATTGCTGGACCAATTTTCTGGAGTAGGTGGGAGGGGATGGGGTCCAGTGCAGGCGTGGAGGGATGGGGGTACATTTCATTTGGAGCACAGACACTTCATCCCTAGTGAGAGGGAAGGTGGGGGATATGGGCAAAATGTAGGCAGATAGGTCACTGTGGTATGGCCATTAGCTCCTGATGGCCTTCATTTTTTCAATGAAATAGAAGCAAGATTGTCAGTTACTGGTGAGGATAGGGATTTGAAGAGAGAGGAGGAGTGAAATAGCCATCTATCTAGAAGATTAGGAGAGTGATGGCCTAGGGAAGTGTGATTTCCAGGCAGCTCACTTGAAGTTCATGAAATTAAAATAAGACTAGTCAGCCTGGCTTTGTTTCTCTTGAGCTGTGTGGGTCCAGGGGCGGTTGACAGAAGGTTGGATTTAATTAGAATTGGTGCTTTGCTACATGATTATGACGAAAGGATACAGGGCAAAGGAGTGGTTATAATGACTGGCCATGGAATCTAACCTGGGTAAAGTGGAAAATGAGTATATGAGTGGGTTGGGTTACAGGTCTTTTTGGGGTAAAAATAGTTTTTAGAGGCAAGATACTAAAAGTAGTGAGAAGGAAAGATAGGAGGTGCTTGGAGATTTGGGTGCTTGATGTTAAAACTCTTGAGATGTTGAAGTTATTGGCAATGTCCAGATCTAGTGTACGACCATGGGGATGAGTGGCTGAGAGATGGCTCAGGAAAGAGGATTAACTTGTAGGAATAGAAGTCGCGGGGGTGATGGAAGACCTGGGGATGGTAGTCCTGGGCATCGTGTGGTGTCTAATTTAAGTTAGAGAAAAGGTCATAATAACATTATTCTGGATAGTCTCAAGGCAGATGGTAGCGGCGAGGCTACGATTATCAGGAAGATTGAAGTTTTGCGGGGTCTTCCCAGGTGCATGGCAACTTGGGATCCCTCTCATCCTTTTGGTTATTTGGGAGATGTGGATCTAGTAAAGGGCAGGAGCACATTTCACCTGGGCTTCTGGGGCGCCCTCTTGGTTTCTGCTAATGGAGTGTGGAGGTGGGTGTAGGAGCCGTTGTCCTCAGAGCGCACAGACTCCTAAGGCTCCCTCTTCCTGCGCCTGGGGGAGCTGCCGAAGCGCTAGGGGTGGACTTTGCACTTTGTCAGAGCTTATTCACTGCTACTTGTCAGCAGTGTATTCCAAATATTTCAACATTTCTGTCATAGCTGCTCAGTGCAGTTGTTCAAATATTCAAAGACTTCAGTTGCGTTTTCTTTCCTGTGAAGCTGTTCTTTCTGGAGCTCTCCATCATCCTTCCGCAGTCAGTGCTGGTGACCATCGTGTTCACTGCGTGGCTCTTGCCCTTTTACTCTCATTGTGGTATTTATTGCCCTTCACCAGGTTGTGTACCCTGTTTCCTGGATCCACATGATTCTCTTCTTTTTTTCTTTCACTTCCTTTGTTTGCTGTAGAGCGTCATTTTCCGATAGCTTCCTAAGAAAGTGCATGGAAAATACACTTAACGAAACCTTCCTCATTTGAAAATGTTTCTGTTCTAGCTTCACGCTTGAGTCATAGTTTGGGTCAGTATAAAATTCTAGGTTGGAAATAATTTTCCCTTAGGGTTGCAGGGGTTGCCACCCCTCAGCCTGTTCTTGAATCTTAAGGTCTCTTTCCGAAAGGAAGGTAATCACAGGAATGGAGAAGGACACCTAGGGTGTCTGAGGGATCTCTATACTGACATTTTACTAATTGTTAAAGCCTTGTGTCTTATCCTGCCTTTCTAGTTACTGAGGGCAAATCTGATTGCTTCTTGTGGGAATCCTCGTCTGCAGGCCCACAGAGCAGGCCTCTGAACCATGTCAGTCAATCACTCCAACCGCTAACTCTTTTGAAAAGTTGATTGAATTGTTCATCCACTGTTGTCTCCTCTCCCATTCTCTTTATCCTTGTTTCCTCCTTTCTTATCCCTTTACTTTCATTCTAACAGAATTTCAGGAGGAAGAGATAATAAATGTTATCAATCTACCATGTTTAAAGAGAAATCAGGAAGCTTGTTTCAGTCAGTAATAATTTCAGCCTAGAAAGTAAAAGGTAGGATTTTTTTATACCGTTGACTTTATCTTTTTCTTTTTTTTTTTAAGATTTTATTTTCCCTTTTTCTCCCCAAAGCCCCCCGGTACATAGTTGTGTATTTTTAGTTGTGGGTCCTTCTAGTTGTGGCATGTGGGATGCTGCCTCAATGTGGCCTGATGAGCACTGCCATGTCTGCACCCAGGATCCAAACCGGCAAAACCCTGGTATTTATCTTTTGGCATATATATTCCAAAGGAGGAAAAAAGTAAACTGTACAAAGATTTTCGTGGCATTACTTATAATAATGAAAAAACAAGAGAAAGAAAAGAAATAGCCCAGATATTTTACAGCAGTATAGAAGGAAAATGAATAAGCACTTCCAACTACATGATGTAACTCAGTTTAGCCTTTAAATGGTCAAATAAATAAATAAATATGTATTCATTTATATAATGTTAAGTAGAAAAAAGGTCAGAATGCTAGGTAGATAAACTGTGATAGATGCTAGTCAAAATCATTGACAAAATTCAGAATTGATTCTGGAGTTGAATATTTTAGGTTATTTTTCCTGTAAATAGTTAATTTAAAAATTATTTTATAAAAGTCTTATTATAAAAGTAGTATGCCTGTTGTAAAATAAAAAATAATGCTGACCCCAAAACACAGCAACCGTAAATGTAGTACAAAATTGTGAAAATTAAAATTCCCCAAACTTTTCCCCAGTTCATTCCTTAGAGGTTGTTACTTTAACAATTTGCTATGAATTATTTTGTTATTTATTTTTAAACCAGATACCTCACTGACTGTATGAACCTGAGGAATAGTGATTGTGTTAAAGCAAAAGACGAATATCATGTTGTATTTTGGTAAATTCTTTGAGTAGAAAGAGGTGAACTTTATTACGAATGAAACTATGATAAACATGACTTTTTTATTTTTTGAGCCAAGCCAGATGGGACCATATATAGACTCATAACAAAGAAAAATATTCTTGATTATATATTAATTGATGTAGAATGGATAGTAAATTCTTCAGACACTTAGTTTAGTTAACATAGAGGAAGAATATTAAGATAATTCTTTTCAATACAAAGAACTCAGGTTTTGTATTTAATATAGCAATAATTCCTGAGATTTAACCTAATTGGAAAGCTATCATTTAAGGTCCTGCGGAAGTCTTGGCAAAACACGTCTGACTTATGGGCTATATATGATAATTCGTTACACTAAACTAATTTAAAATTTTTTCTTAAGGCGTCCAGACAAGCTGCAGGAATTCCGGGGGTTCCACCAACGGAAGAAAAGTGAGTAATTATTTTTTTGGAATCAAGTAGAGTCAACTCTTAATTTTTTTAGTTTTGATAATTTTTGGTATCAAAACTAAACCATGTTTTTAGATCACTCAGCTTATTTAATTCCTTTTTTACTCTAAATTTATCTCTGGGCATACAATCTAAACTTTGTTAAGAACAGAAAGGAGGGTTGTTATAAATCAAAACCTTTAATTGCTTTCACTTCCCCTAGAGAAACAGGATTAAGATAGAAGGAAAGAAGGGGCTGCCCCGGTGGTGTTGTGGTTAAGTTCATGCACTCTGCTTTGGCAGCCCTGAGTTTGTATCCTGGGTGTGGACGTACACACCACTCATCAAGCTGTGCTGTGGTGGTGTCCCATGTACAATACAGGAAGATTGGCACAGATGTTAGCTCAGGGCCAATCTTCCTCACCCCCACCAAAAAAAAAAAAAGAGGAAAGAAGAAAAAATTGCCATAGGTGATCTGATTTAAATCAGCCAAAGATGTACATTGCTATCTCAAAATGAGGTGCTGCAAAAATTGGATAGTTTTCCAGTGTCTAGGTCAAAGATGTTCCTTGTGTAGCTTTCTTATTTGGCTTGAAGTGTTATGAATTGTCAAAATACCAGACAAATCTGTATCTAAATATAACTACAGAAAGCAAGAAGTCAAATATATTGAGTTTTGGATTTTGCAGTAATTTGAGTTTCATGTACCTTTGGTCTCATCTATTGACATAGTTAATTCAGAATCAGCTGTTGTTTTTCTGGTTTTTCCAAGTTAAATTGATTATTTTGTCAAATGTTGCTCTTTTCTCAGAGATGGTAATCTTCCTGATATCGTGAACAGTGGAAGTTTGCACGAGTTCCTGGTGCATTTGCATGAGCGATATGGGCCTGTGGTCTCTTTCTGGTTCGGCAGGCGCCTTGTGGTTAGTTTGGGCACTGTCGATGTCCTGAAGCAGCATATCAACCCTAATAAGACGTGTAAGTTTACTTTTCTTTCTTGTTAGCTGATCCTTATCTTTTAAGAATAGAAGTCTGTAAATGAAGACCCATGCATTGCTCTTGGATGGGAATAGCTAACATGTATTGAATGCTTTCTGCTACGTGCCAGGCATTCTGTTGAAGTTTTTGTATTTATTACCTCTTTAAGACAGAGTATAGTAAAATGGTTATTTTTTCATTCAATTTATAGATCTATACAATAAAATCCCAATGTAAATTCCAAGAAGATTTTTTTGGGAACCTGAAAAAATAGTTGCAGGGTTTATCTGGAAGAGTAAAGGTACAAGAGCAGCTAAGAAACATCTAGAAAAGAATATTAGTGAGGGGAAGACTGGCACCATCAGATAGAACGGTGGATTATAGAGCTAGATTAATTTAAGGAATCTTGTACTGTGTCAGGACTAGACAGACTGATGGAACAGAGTAGGTAGTCTGGTACATACACCAAGCAGAAACAATAAAGATAGCCTTTGATGATAAAGGAGAAAGATAATGAATGGTTTTGGGGAAACTGGTTAGCTATTTGGAAAAAATAAGTCTTAATCCCTGTCTTACTCTTTATATCAAAATAAATTCCAAATGATTAAAATTTGGAGTCATAAAAGTAGTAGAAGAAAACATGGTTAAATATTAAAGTTTTGAGTTTCTTAGAGTGACGTGAGATCTAAAAGCCATCAAGCACGAGATGAGTAAATCTGTCTCCATAAAAATGAAAAATTTCAGTACAATAAAAAACACCTTAAAAAAGGATGTAAAAGAGAGAGATGGGAAAATGTTGGCCGCGTATTACTAACATAATGTGTAGTAACGATTACTAGATTTCTGTGAAATAAAAAGGCACCATGAAGAAGTTTAAAAGAGAAATGGGGAAACTGTTTACCACCCATATATATAAAGTAAATAAAAACTAGCAATTCAATAAAAAGAAAATGCAGTTGTAGAAAAATAGACAAAAAAGGTAATTAAGAAAGAAGAAATACAAATGACCAATAAGCAAATGAAAAGATTTCAACCTCACTAATCAGTGGGATGCAAATAAAAATGAGATTTTTAACTCTCTGACTAGAAGAGATGAAAAATGTTGGCAAAACTCGTTGATGAGGGAGTGGAGAAACATAGAGTGTAAAGGTTTTACAGACTTTCTGGAGAGAAGATTGGCAGTGACCCTTGACTTACCAATAATATCTTAAGGAATTTATCATAAATTGGTAATCACATAAATGAGAAAAGACATATTAGTATTATTTATAATAAAAATTTGAAACAAACTTAAATATTTATCAATGGCTGAATAAAAGAGTACATTCAGACCTTAATATAATGATAGAGACAGTTTATTTTGTTTATCAAATCATTGTATAGCAATTACTACATGTCAGCACTATTGTAAGCCCTCTACAAATATTAACTCACTTAATCCTCAGAGCAACCTTGTGAAGTAGGTATTATGATTGTCTGCCTTTTGCAGAAGAGAGAGCTGAGGTACAGAGAGCTTGTTGTTTGCCCAGAGTCACACCATTGCTTGGTGATGGAGCCGGAGTGAAGCCAGGCAGTCTGGGTTGAGTTCCTGCTCTTAGTCACTAAGCTTTCCACAACGTGGAAGGATGCTGCTGTCAGGAAACACAGTGATGAGTCAAACCAGGCGTGGTCTCTGCCCCTTGCTGTTTATGGTCTAGTGTTGGGGAGTGGGGAAGCGTGCAAACAGTATTCAATGATCACACCGGTGAACTGAGGGAAGCGCTCTGAGAGAAAGGGCTGCAGTTCTTTGCGAAATCTGACAGATTTTTGTCTGTCTCTCTCTGTTAAGAAATGTTAACATGGGCCGGCCCGGTGGCGCAGTGGTTAAGTGCGCCCGTTTTGCTTCTGGGCGGCCCGAAGTTCGCTGGTTTGGATCCCGGGTGCTGACATGGCACAGCTTGGCAGAAGCCATGCTGTGGCAGGCGTCCCACATATAAAGTAGAGGAAGATTGGCACAGATGTTAGCTCAGGGCCAGTCTTCCTCAGCAAAAAGAGGAGGATTGGCAGTAGTTAGCTCAGAGCTAATCTTTCTCAGAATGAAAAATGTTAACAGTTGTTAATAAATCTCTAAAAGTGAGTGTCTCTGTATGGTGGGAGTTAGGTGAATTTTGTTCTTTGTATTTTAACGTGTTGTTTGGTTTACAGTGACGGTGTATTTTTTGTGTGTGAAGACGGTATAGTCATTAAAGAAACACTTGAAAATGAATGAAGGAGAAAAGAAAGGAAATTTTTGAACTCAGCTACATAATTTTAGGTGTAATGCTTGATGATTATACACAAACATCAATTTTGATTTAAAGTCAGTGGAATGAGCTTTTTTTAAAAAAATCAAAGATTGTTGATATGTAGATAGAAAATTTATGTAAGTAATAATGATTTATAGTGGATTTCCCAGTCAGGATATTGTATTCTTGCCAAGTTGGTTTTTTTTTTTTAAAGATTGGCACCTGTGCTAACATCTGTTGCCACTCTTTTTTCTTTTTCTTCTTCTCCCCACAGCTCCCTCAGTACCTAGTTGTGTCTTCTAGTTGTAGGTCCTTCTGGCTGTGCTGTGTGGGGCGCCCCCTCAATGTGGCCTGATGAGCCGTGTCTTCTTGCCAAGTTTTATTGCCTCTTGAACTGATCATATTTGGGAAAGACAGATAAGGGAATTGTGGAAAGAGCTGCGTGCTCTCAGCGACAATCCCATACCTCCTCGTCTCTTTGTTCTTTTGTTGGAGAGTTTTTATTTTGATTTAATGCTTTGATTTAGAAACGTTAATTTGTCTGTTTCAGCGGACCCTTTTGAAACCATGCTGAAGTCATTATTAAGGTATCAGTCTACTGGTGGGAACGTGAGTGAAAACCACATGAGGAAAAAATTGTATGAGAATGGTGTGACTGCCTCTCTGCAGAGTAATTTTGCTCTCCTGCTCAAGGTAAGGTGGTGAGTAGTTTGGCCTGGAGTTCTCTGATGCAGATAATAGTACATTTTTTGACTGTTGGTGTGTCTTGTCTTTGCTACTCTTTTCTTACCTGTCTTTCTAAGCTGATTTTTATTCTTCTGAAATTCTAAAACAAAATAAACAAAAACAAAGCAAAAGTATTAACATTTAGACTCCCTGTGTAAGTCGGAATGATGGGAGTCAGAGATCCTGAAAAGAATTTCTATATCGATAGATTTGTCCTTTGTTTTCAGGCCAGACTCTAAGCCAGTGTTTCCCAAAGCATGGTCTGTGCTCGCCTGAAGTGCTCTCACACTGAAAATGCAGATTCCCGGGCCTCTGCTTGGACGAACTCAGTCAGGGGAGGGGACCTGATATTTTGAGACGCTCCACACATGGTTTACAAAGGTTAACAATACTACTCCATCCATTTCCTTCTCCCTGAGGCTCTCAGGTGAGCCTGGTGTGCTGCCTGACAGTTCTCTGTCCCTAGACCTGCACGCTTGTTCCCGTGTTGCCGGGCCTCCCAGCCCCTGGGCTTGCTGTGGGTGTCCTGGCCGCCGCCTTGCTGAGTCTGTAGGGTCCTGCACGTCTGACTCCCCAGTGTCCTCTCCCCACCAGCAAACTCAGTCCACTTCAGTCCTTTGTTCTTTCTTCTCATTTTAAATAGTACAGTCTTTCCTTCTGTCCAAAGCTGATCCATCCACTTGTGCCCTTTAAAAATACTGTAATTTATAAAAGTGCTGTGTTCCTGTAGAAAACATGGAAAATCTGACAGTATATAGAAATCACCCATAATTTCCCTATAGGTATACATATGGTCTCAAATCATACTATATGTACAATTTTATATACTTTTCACTTTAAAACATAGCATACACATTTTCCCATGTCATTAAAATTTTCCCCAAAATAACTAAAATTATGCTTGTTTTTTTCTGGTAGTCATTTTACAAAATATGGAAAAATTTAGAAGAGTCCTAAGGAAAAAATAAACATTTTTAATAGTGTTCATTACTCAGTGATAACCATGTTTAGCATTTAAAATACTTTCTATTATTCCAGTCTTTTCTATGCACGGTAGAATTTTAATCATCATACTGTATGAATAGTTTTAGACTCTGCGTTTTTGATTTATCATTATATTGTAAACATTTTTATAACACTAAGTATTCTTTGAAAGTTACACTCGAAAAGAGTCTCTAATGTCAATTTTACCTGCTGAATACTTTTCAGGTTGATCTCCTTCTCCCGGCAGCCCTGCTGCTGTCCTCATTTAAGCTCCCATCACCTTCCCTGGGTGCTTGTTTCTCCACCGTCTCTCTGCCCTTCTCCCGCCTCTGTTTTCTCCCTTCTGCAGGGACTCTTAAACTTTTTTTATGACATGTACCACTTGGCAGTTTTGGTGAAACCTTTGGACTCCTGAGAATAACATTTTTAAGTATACAACTACAAAGGAAACCAACTATGTTATCAAAATACTATTTTAAACATCTTGTGATATCGTAATATATGTGCTTCATTATTAATGTATTAAATAACAAGATCTAGCAATGCTTCCAAAAGCTTCTGTGATTTTAAAGTAATGACGTTATGAGGGATAACACCATTATTTTGAGATTTTGCAATAACTGAAATATGATGTGAACATATTTGAAATCTCTATTGGTAAGAAAGTTAAGGGGCCTATAGTCACAATGAAAGGAAATGCTAAGTCTTCTGTAGAGGTTTGTGAAAAGTAAAGATTTTCCCCCATCATCCAAGTTCATGGGGTCCTGGATTCTATGCACAGACCCTTTGGTACCTGTGGACTTAAAGTTCAGAACCCTTGAGAATAGATGCTTTCAAAATGCAGTTCTTATTTTATCACTCCCTTGATCAAAAACCCTCACTGGCTTCCCTTTGCTTCTGGGACAAACTCTGAAATCTTTAATGTTGTCTTAAGACCATGTGTGATCGCCTGCCGATTTCCCCACCTCCTTTCCCACCTTCTCCTTCGTGTTGAAACTCTAGCCACGCTGGTTTTCTTTTAGTTCTCTACCTTGTTCTCTCCTGTCTCAAAGTCTCTGTATCTGCTACTCGCTTGGCCTGAGTTGTCTCCCCGATCATCCACACACCTGGTTAATGGCACTCAATCTTCAGGTTTTAGTTTAAAGGTCGCTTTTCCAGGGAAGCTCTCTCTAATCGTCCTGCTCTTCCTAGGGAGGTCCCCATTTTAGATGCTATCATAACATGCTATACTTTTCCTTCACAGCACTTCCCAGTGTGTAATTCTTTGGATGTCTGTCTCCTGAATCGTATGCTCCTTGAAGGGAGGATCTATTCTCTTTGATTACTGTGCATGGTTCTTGGTGTAGAATAGGCCTCAGTCAATACTTGTTACATCAGCAAAGGAATACTGACATTAATTCATTGTCTCCTCTTTTATCTCTATGGATCTCTTCTTGCTATTTCCTCCCCCAAAATATTGTTCGCACCTTGCCTGGCTAGCGCCTCGTCCAGTCTCCAGTTTAATTTCCTCTCTTCCCCATGCAGCTTCCCTAAAGTGCCCTAACCACCTGCATGTGCTGTATAACAAAGTCAGGTCGGTTCTCTTGTCTCTCTCCCTTCTTAGATTGTGTTTTCCTTCCCCTTTTCATAATCCGCGTACTTCAGACACAGCTATTTGTTTTGCTGTATGTTTAAGGTAGCTGCTTGGGGAAGAGCATTGTTGTGTACTGCAAGGACTGTTAGGCTTGGGCAAGAGGTTTTGAGTCTGGCTTCTGTCGTTTAGTATCTGCACGGTGGTTTGTGTGTTACTTGACCTTTGCGAGCTTTTATTTCCTCTTCTTAAATTGAGGATAGTAGCACCCACATCACAGATTTGCTGTGAGGATTATATGAGATAAGGATGTAAATACCTAACAGCAGGTCTTAGAGCACACTAACCACTCATGAAATACCAGTCCTTCCCCTTTCCTTGAGAAATAGATTTTCCTGCCATTTGTTTGCTGCTTTTTCCTCCCACCTTGTTCTGTTCTGTTCACATTTCTCCTTGCTTATATTTTTCCTTCTCCTCTCCTCTGAAACTGCACCTCCTGGTCAGTATTTCCAGCTTGGCCAATGCATTCTCTCCCCCCTGCAGGGTTCTTACAGTTGGTGGCTTGTGTCTGTCTTGTTTGGAGGGTTACATAGAGATCCTTTGTGTTCTGCAGAGGTTAACTCCACATTCACTCAAAATGCACAGACACACCCCAACCCCACTTACTCTCGCATTATGTAGAGTAAATAATTTTTAAAATCATGGAAAATTTACAGAAACATAAATAGAGAGTAGTAAAATGACCATCCGTGTCCTCATCACCAGACTTTAACCATTATCAAATTAAACAGTCTTATTTTATCTGTACCCCTACTTTCCTCCCCTGTCCTCTGTCTAGATTGTTTTAAAGCAAATTCCAGACATCATACCAACGAGGACAAGCTTTTTTTTTTGTGGGGAAGATTGGCTCTGTGCTAAAATCTGCTGCCAGCTTTCCTCTTTTTGCTTGAGGAGGATTGTCACTGAGCTGTCTGTGCCAATCTTCCTCTGTTTTATGTGGGATGCCTCCACAGCGTGGCTTGACGAGGGGGTGTAGGTCTGTGCCTGGGATCCGAACCTGTGAACCCTGGGCCGCTGAAGCAGAGTGCGTGAACCTAACCTCTTTGCAACCAGGCCAGCCCTGAGGACATGCTTTTTAGAGGGCCTAACGGTGTTTAGCATATAGTAGCCAGTTGGTTAGTTTTGTTTGGAGCTATCACCCCAAAATAAGTTGTATACTTCATATTGGCACAATAAACCTTTTGCGTTTTTTTTCTTGTTTTGGGTCCAGATCTGAGTTCTGTGTTCTGATTCTTCTCTAATCCTCTCAAACCTCATCCTGTGAATTCTGACTCCTTCCCGCCCTGACCATCTCTGCTCCGAGGCAGTGTGTACACCCGCACTCTAATTCTGTGAGTGTGATTTCTCTCTTCTGTATGCTTCAGCCCATATCCTTCTGTGACTTTTGGGCTAAATTCTAATTTAACAAGTATTTCTGGATTTTAAAATTTATAACTTTTGTCCAGAATCCTCTTAATTGACAGCTTAGTAATAATATTAATAGCCAAAATTGTTGAGTTCATTAGTTTAATAGCTTGTATGAACTCATTTAATCCTCACAAAAACTTTATAGGTAGGTGTTGTTACTTCCCTGTGTTCACAGATGAAGAAACTGAAGCACAGTAGCTTGTCCAGGCTCACATAGCCGGTAGACGGTAGCTTGTCCAGGCTCACACAGCCGGTAGACGGTAGCTTGTCCGGGCTCATACAGTAGGTAGATGGTAGCTTCTCCAGCGTCATACAGCTGGTAGATAGTAGGTCTGGATTTGATCCCAGTCGGTTGGGCCTGTCGCTTCTCTGTATCTTGGTTCTGCTACCCTGGAATGTAGTTTTGCTTGCTAGCTTTTCTCTGCTTCCTTTGTTTAGTCTTTTTTGAGTATTGCAGTTACAATAATATTCTAATTCCACCTAGTGGTGGAATAAAAATCATTTGCTTCTCTGCGATTCTAATAACTTCATAATAGTTACTGAATAATTACCTAAAGACTTTTTTCAAAAAGAAAGTTTGTATTCTTTCTGAACAACTGATATGTACTCCAGAATCTTATTTGTTTCTGCCTCCAGGTAGAATTGTATCTCAAGACTCATTTTTCTGTAATCCAATTTTATGTTAGTTGAAATTAGCATGGTCTTTTAATAAGAACATTCTGAAGAAGTCTGTAAGTTATATTGTATCTTATTTATTCAGGGCACATGATAAGATGAATAGTGTACATTTGTTGGGCCTTTCCAGTTTATATATCAATATGTGATTTATGTAATTTAACTATAGCTGGCAAAAGAATATGTCAGCATAGACGCATTCCTGTTATTCAACCACTGGGTAGTTCTGTCTTTCGTGTAAATGTGCATCTATCACGCATGACAAAATTGGGAAGGAATGAAAGCACTTGTCATAGATTTGGACATTTCTACCAATAATAAGTCAGTGTGTAACACTGTACTATCAATGAAGCTCGTCAACAGATTGTTAGAATTGCAGGTCAGTATAAACCAGTTGAGATTCACAAACTAACAGAAATTCACATAATCCTCTAGCAGACCTACTAGATATGTGTGCCTAGAGAAAAATCCTGCATGAATCATTTGTAATATTTGCATTGTTTTGTAGAGTACTTTGCAAAGCAAGTGGATTAAGCCATGAGCAGATAAAATGCACTTATGTGATACAAGTGACAGTACTGGTAAGAAAATTTTTATGGTCATGGCTAAAAAAAAAAAGGCCTTTACCAGAGTAGGGTGAAAGCATTTAATCTGTTAGTTGCATAATCAGCAGTGATCTGATACTGTAGGGAGATACTCACAATTAAAACCTCTGATAAGTAACGTACTGTCCTAACAGGTTTTTAGGAAACCTTTTGGGTCCTAAATTTGGTGTTTGGGAATACCATTTATAGCTTTTTTTAATTTTTAATATCTATTGTCTTACAAAGGAAAAGTCACCGTAGAACTGTTTGACTACCTATCACTCAGAACTAGGGAAAGATGTACTATGGATTTCATTTAAAAGCCAGCTACGTACAGAAAGCTCTTACGCATTATTAAGAAAAAGATACAAGCCCCAATAGAAAAATGGGTAAGGAAGTGAACATACAGTACACTGGTGAAAACGTGTAAATGGCAATTAAATATGTTAAACTGAGGCTAGTCTGGTGGTGTAGTGGTTAAGTTCACATGCTTTGCTTCAGTGGCCCAGGGTTCGCTGGTTCAGATCCTGGGCATGGACCTACACACTGCTTGTCAAGCCATGCTGTGACAGCATCCCATATAGAAGAACTAGAAGCACTTACAACTGGAATATACAGCTATGTACTATGGCTTTGAGGAGGAGGGAAAAAATAAAAGGAATATTGGCAACAGATGTTAGCACAGGGCCGATCTTCCTCACCAAAAAAAAAAAAAAAGGCATGTCTTAAAAAAATTTGAAATTTGTCTAAACTCTACCAATAATTTAACAACAAAAGAAGGCAACTAAAGCAATGTCAAGATATTTTTTACCTGTTAGATTGACAATTCTGTCAAAGGTATGGGGAATGGGCACTTTGGTATTGCTGCTCAGAGTGTAAGTTGATACCTGCTTTGTGCAGGACAGCACAGCAATATGTATCAAAAGATTAAATGACTAATTCTTAAGTCAGCAAAATAGATGTATGTACCATGATGACTGTTGAAGCATTGATTATTGTAGCGGAAGTTGGAAAATACTTAAATATCCAATAATAGAGGATTATTTAAATGGATTAGAATGAAAACACTAAGAAAGATGGCAAAGATGTTTATTCACTGACATGGGGAGATGATTTTAAGGTTGTCTGTTAGTTTGCTAGGGCTGACATAACAAAGTACCACAAACTTGCTGGCTTAAACAATGGAAATTTATGGTCTCCCACTTCTGGAGGCTAGAGGTCCAAGATCAGGGTGTCAGCAGGGTTGGTTCCTTCCGAGGACTGTGAGGGAGCGTCTGTGCATTTCCAGTTTCTGACAGTTTGCTGGCAGTCTATATCTTCCTTGGCTTATAGATTTATCACCCCAATATCTGTCTTCATGTTTATGAGGAGATCTTGCCGTGTATGTGTGTGTGTCTCAGTGTACAAATCTCCCCCTTTTATGAGGACACAGTCACAATTGGATTAAGGCCCGCCCTGATGCACTCTTAACTCCATCATCTGCAGAGACCCTATTTCCAAATAAGGCCACCTTCATAAGTACTGGGGGTTAGGGCTTCAAGATCTTCTTGGGGGACACGATTCAATCCATAATAGATGGCAAGTGAGAAAACCAGTGTACAGAACAGTTTGTATAGTATTACTGTATTTTCCAGAATATATCTATATACACACATATGCACACATATACATGGAAACACGTAACTATAGAAAAACATGAAAAGCTACATACAAAAATGTTACCAGTTGTTATCTCTATCTGGGTTGAATTTAATTGAAATTAATTTCTATATTTTTATATTATTTAATTTTCTTTCACATTAATTAACCTGTATTACTGTACAATTCGAAAGGACAATGACCTATTCAACTATCAGTGATAGTCTCAGTATTCATTGAATTTTCGTTAGGAACAAAGCTTAATAATTCATTGAATAATTAAAACCAAAATTCAGTAATTTATTGAGTTTTCTCTAAGAACAAAGTCTTTTATTCATGGACTTTTTAGGACTATGTATTTGGGTTTTTTAATTCTCACAGAAGCTGCTAATATGCAGGAGTTGGTTTGGGGAGGATTATGTATCCTGCTGTTGTTATTGCATTGTTCAGTATTTATTATCAGATTTTTTTCCATTTTAGAAAGCCAAAAACCGTTCTTTGTAAAAAGCCAAATTTTATAAAGTGAAAGGTCTAATGTTCAATGACTTTACATAGAGAGTTATGACATACATTACTAGTAAGACAGAATTGAATATTTAAAGAAGTATCTAATAATAACTTTTGAGAGAGTTCTTACTCTCTGTCAGAAATGTAACTTATTCTTTGAAGCAGAGACAGGACAGTCATTTTGAAAAAGGGCTTTGGTAAATTCACTAAATATTTGTTGAGCACCCAGGATTTGCTGGACACTGCTAGGTACTAGAACTACCAATACAAAAAGCTGTCCTTAAGAAGGTTTATATCTAATGGTTGTCAAATACTGGTCTTTAACCAAGTATTACAGTGATGCTCATTAAAAGCGTTCATTCTGTTTAATGTTGGAACCAGTTTCAGACTCCGAGTTTCTGATAGCAAACTTTTTGCTACTTTGTATTTCTCCTCCTCTTAACTCTTCGCTTGGCCCTCATCCTGACCCTTCATCTCAGAACACCTTCTATTTTTGAAGTTCATCAGTCTTCTGGTTTTCGTTTCCTTCTTGCCCGACATGAATGTAGTTTTTCCTGTCTTCCTTGCTTGCATAGACAGAGGCAGAGTGGTTGAGAGCTTGGGCTCTGCATGGGGCTGCCTGGCTTGGAACAGGAGCTCTGTGGTTTTTGTTGTGTAGCCGTGGGCACGTTACTGTTTTCTGTGACACACGTCCTCATTTGTAAAATGGGGATAATAACAGTTACTTGTCTCATAGTATTGAGGATTAATGAATCGATACCTTAGTAGGTGCTTTCAAAGAGTTTTCCATGGTGGTTTTACCATTTACAGTCCCGTGGCAGTGGATGAGAGTTCTGATTTTTCTGCATCCTCACCATTCCTTCGTATTTGTAGACGTATAGGGTATCTCATTGTGACGTTAATTTGCATTTTTCTGATGGCTAATAAAATTAAGCATCTTTCCATGTGTTTATTGGCCAGTTGCAGATTCACTTTCGTGTAGTGCTGTTTTAGGTCTTTTGCCTATTTGTTTTGGATTTTTCTCTCATTAATTTTTAAGAGGTTTTTAAAAATTCTGAATTAAAGAATTTTGTTGGCTATACATACATATACATACATGTATATATATAGGAAGTGTCTTCTACTGTGGCTTGTTCTATATGCTCTTAGCTCGTCTTTTAGTGAATAGATACTGATTTTAGTGTAGTCCAACTTAATACTTTTTTGTCTTTATGGTTACTACATTTTGTGTCCTATGTAAGAAATCTTTATTTACCATAATGTCATGAAGATATTCGTCTGTGTTTTGTTCTGAAAGTTTTACTGTTTACCTTTCACACTTGGATCTATAATGCATTTGGTGTTTATAATTGTGTAGAGAATGAGGAACATGGTTAACATTCGTTTTTTTACATACGGGTTATCCAATTGACCCAGCATAACTTATTGAAAAGATCATCCTTTCTCCATTGTACTGTAATGTTACCTTTATCATAAACCACGTGACTGTGTAGGTCACTTGATTTGTGTAAAGTTATCTTTACCTGTTACGGAGTCTTCCAACCCAGGAACATGAAAGAGGACCCTTCCACTTATTTTTGTCTTTAGTTCTTCTCAATTGTTTTTTTTACTTTTCAGTGTAGAGATCTTGTACAACTTTTATTAAATTTACTCGTAGGTATGTAGTGAGTTTTTTGATGCTATCATAAATTGTACTGTTTTTAAATTTCATTTTTTGTTTGTTGCTGATATATGCAGTTGATTTTTGCATATTGATCTTGTAGTCATTAGCCTTGCCAAATTCCCTTATTAACTCGGATAGTTTATCATGGTGTCTGAGATTAATGACAGTTTTATTTCTTTTCCAATCCTAATACCTTTTCTTTCTTTTCTTGCTTTATTGCCAAATATTCTGTTATATTTCTAATGTCTTTAGGCTCTGCAGTACCTTCTCTCTCTTTTTCTTGATTAACATTTCTAAAGGTCTTTTCAGTGTGGATCCAATCAGGAGAGAGAAATCACACAATTATTTAAATAGGGAAAGTTTAATATAAAGAATTAACAACTGTAACAGGGGATTGGAGTAATGAGAGATTGGCTAGTCAGAAGTAAAGAGAACTCTCAAGAATATAGGAATAGCAGGTATAAGGAGCAGTCACCAACTCCAGGCCTGGGGCAAGGCAGAGGGCCTGAGGAAGAGCATGTGCCTCCAGGGCTGAGATCCAGGCTCTGTTGGAGGGGTCACAGCTGTGGATGGCAACTCTCCACGTCAGAATCTTCCCTTCCTCAGAGTTTGTTCTTGCTGCCTCTTGTGGGTGGTGGTTTGCTGGTTTAGTGTCTTTTCTAAACTGTTTTTGTGAAGTCTGTATTCTTTGTTATGTGTGGCCACTGAAGCATCTGTCTGTTAGCTTAATGAGTTAGCTGGTGTTTTGACAGATTTACCTCAAACACTTGTAGCTGACAAAAGGAAAAGGAAGAAAAAGAAAAGAAAAAAGAGAAAGTTATTCTTCCAGTCTTTGCGGGTTGGCTTTGCGTTGGGGTCCTCCTTTAACACTTATCCAGGCTTCTTACAGCTCTACTTTAGCTTTCACGTCCTGCTTGTTTGGAGCCAGAAGACCTGCCAGATGTGGAAGCTTAGTCTTCTCTGAGCCTTTTCTTCTTCTTCAGAGTCTTCTCTGAGTCTTCTCTTAGCCTTTTCTGAGCTTGTGTCCTTCCCTTGGGCATTTGCTTGGCTTTCTTAATTCTCTGGTATATGCAGAAGCTTTTAAAAGCTTTTGTTCCCACATTGATCTCTTCTCCCAACCTCTTACTTCCCCAGCCTCTTAGGCTGTTTATTGCTTGTCCCAAGTGTTGTTTCTCGTCCCACCTGTTGTAGCCACTACCTGTGCCTTTAAATGTTTTCAGCAGAAGCCACCCAGGCACGCATCCTGGCTCTGGCTGTGCTCAGAGTTGGGCAAAACAAAGGGAAGCCTTTGCACCAGTCCTTCATGGGAGCTGCCACACAGGTGAGGCTCCAGTCACAATTCTTTGAGGATGATGTCTGTATTCCTTCCTAGCAATTAGCACCTGGAGTACAGGCCACTGTTCTCATAGCTGCTGCCTGTCTGGGGCATGGAGGTGGTAGACCGGTTGTTTAAAATCCCGCAGTGCTCTCTCACACAGAGCAGCAGCTTCTTTCTTCATCAGACCTGCCCCTGGTTGTTAGAAGTTTGTGGACTGTGTTCCAGAGTTTTGCAAAAGTTGGTTCTGACAGTTTTCGCCGGCTCATTACTTGTTTTGGAGGAGGAACAGAGTTTTGGGATTCCTTACTCCTCTGTTTCAGTGACCATTTTGGTGACCAGTGGTGATGGTTTGTAACAGTGCCACAGAGATGTCAGGTCTCTCTGTTGTCTGCAGTGCTGCTGGCCTTTGGCTACCATGCTACTGAGCTGGGGAGAGAAGGGAGATGGAAATAACTTAAGGTAAAACATCGCAACTCGAGCATCTTACCGAGGTTCAGTTGTTTCTGTTGGATTGACGCTTCTCAGTGGGTACTGAATTTTGGTTAGTTGCAAAGTGCTGAAATGATTGATTTTAGTTGTTTAGTTGTTTAGTTGTTTAGCACATATTTTCATAGTTTTAGAGGGAGAGCAAAATCAGCAAGGTCCCCTCTCCATGATTCTGGAAGTCAGTCTCTCTTCTGGAACATTTTGGAAGAGAATAGTAATGGGAAGCATTATAAAGACAAAATAAATTTTCAAAACTATGATAATGGTATATCTATATATCAACGAAATAGACAATGTTCAGAAATAATCCCACAGTCACATGGGAATTCAGTGTATAATGGATGGCATTTTAAATCTGTGGGAAAAAGACTTGTACTTAATGATGAGAGAACAATGTAACCATTTATGAAAATTAAATGAACAAATAAATCAATGGAATGCACACTTTAAAAATGCTACTTTCAGCATAAAGAACAAGGTAAAGTGTCAGCATTCACATGTGGTACGTGGAGTAAATTCGGACACATGGCTCAACACTAAGGCTGTAAATGATGAGGGTGTGGCTTTGTTGCATGGCATTGGGGCTGTCTGCTTACAACGGCCTCTATGTAGGATCAACGTTCAGCGGCAGGTGGAGTGGTGGGGAAGGTGAGGCCTGGCAGCTCAGCGTCTAAGTGGGCGATACCGCTGCTCAGCTCGGCCTCCCATTTCTGGGCATGAAGCTGAGATGGTTGCGAGTTAAGTACTTTTCTTAGAGTTGTTTTGAGGCAAAAATCCCATGCTTATTAAGAAAAAGTATGTTTTCTGAAGCAAATATTTAGAGAAAGGAAATCTTATGGGTTTATCTTATATCTTTTAATATATTTTATTTTTTCCTACAAGAAGGCTTTTTTCCCCAGTGTTTATTTTACCTTTGCGTTTAGAACTGTCGTTACCTATAGGTAGAATTTATGTTGGCTCTTATTTTTACCTGGAGATAGCCTCGCTTTAATGGTTTGTTTCTAAAACGGTTTTTTTTTTTTTAAAGATTTTATTTTTTTCCTTTTTCTCCCCAAAGCCCCCCAGTACATAGTTGTATATTCTTTGTTGTGGGTCCTTCTAGTTGTGGCATGTGGGACGCTGCCTCAGCGTGGTTTGATGAGCAGTGCCATGTCTGCACCCAGGATTCGAACCAACGAAACACTGGGCCGCCTGCAGCGGAGCGCGCGAACTTAACCACTCGGCCACGGGGCCAACCCCCAAAACTGTTTTTTAAAATCTTTTAGTATAAAGGAAGCTAGATGACTTCATTAATAACTGTAGAATGCTAACTTCTTTAAAGTACCTGGAATTATTTTGTTAGTAGCATGCAAGTAATTTTTTAATTATGTACTTATGTTCCATTTTAATCATTATTTTCTTGTTTTCTTAACTTCACCTGAGTCTCAGAGTTCTTTAAAGTATATTAACTATTCATTAATCTTGATCCTATGGAATCATTAAGGCTTCCTTTCCTTTCTCCAAAAAAAAGTGTTATAGTCCATATACTTCACTTTAAGTAGGTGTAAACTATTGTGGTGCTAATCTTTTCTTTTTGAATATTTATTCTGTTTCTCACAAAATTTAATTTTAACCTTTTATACTGTGACAAAACTTTCATGGACTTGATGTGGGAAAGGAGCTTGAATTTGAGTTCCTAACGTGAAAGGGGCTTTACATCTATCCCCTCACAAAACCCTGACCCTGCTATGTGGCGTGGTATAATCATCCCTGTCACTGCGGCCGTGCAAGTAGGAGATGTCCTCTCTGTGTCACTGTTGAGACCCCTGAACCTTGGAATAGTTAAGCAAATTGCTCAAAGTCACGTTACTCCTAAGTGACAGGGCCAGAAGTAAAGCCAAGGTTTTCCTGACTCCAAAGCTTTTGAGCTTCTGACTACACATTGTTTTCATTACGCAAGGGATTTAATAAATATTTGTCGAACGAAGCAATGGCAGAGACCCTGAGAGCTTTCTGTCGCTGAAGCGTGTCTAGGTTTTGTATCTACTCCTGTGTTTGTTGACTGTTCACTGTGTCGCAGGCACTCTGCCCTGAGCCTTTGCTATTCTTTGTAGATACTCAGACTTTGGTCGCTTAGTTTCCATTAGGGTCAAGAACTTTTAATTTCTATTTTCTGTTTTTATTGTCGAGGTTGTTGCTTTTGTTTTGCAAATCAGCCCTGTGACAGACTCTGAACCTGAACTGTTGAGGACGTAATTCTAGGTGGAGCCAGTGTTAGCCTGACAGGCTAGGTAAACACCTGAATGCTTACTTTGATCGGAGTTGAACTCTGTGCTCTGAAATGAACCTACTTGCTGAGTTTTTCTAAGATTTAGCAAGGGGAAATAATAAATCGTTGTGGTTTTCTGTTCTCTTTCAGCTTTCAGAAGAATTATTAGATAAATGGCTCTCCTACCCAGAGTCCCAGCATGTACCCCTCTCCCAGCATATGCTTGGTTTTGCTGTGAAATCTGTTACACAGATGGTAATGGGTAGTACGTTTGAAGATGGCCAGGAAGTCGTTCGCTTCCAGAAGAATCATGGCACAGTAAGTCTAGGGCCAAATTAAAATTATTCTTTCATCACATTGGATAGTTGAATAATGCAGACTTTGCCTCTCAAGATGAAAGTTTAAGATTCTGTAGTATAGTTTCGTTGTTTTGGGCTAAAAGCAACAGTGCAAGCAATGATAATTGTCTTTTTAAAAATTACTTTTTTAAGCTCTTACTTTTTGAAATTTAAAAAGTGGAGATGACTAAAGAAATTTTCTTTTAATATTTAGCAAATATGTTATAATACTGAATTCTATAATAAAGAGAAAAAACTGTATTTAATAGACTAGACTGTGTCCTATATAAAAAGAAGTTAAAGCCAGTGGAACATTAAAATGCTAATAAAATGCATGTGATTTGAAGAAAGCCCAATTCAGTTTGAAATTCATTTACTGTGTGCCTTTCGTAGATTCACATATGGAATTTATTTATTATTTTCTATTTTTATCAATGTCAACATTAATTTATTTGGTTCAAATCATACTTAGGTCATTTACCGCATTTTGGCTCTCTGAGAAGTTTATTGCTTATTTTATTCAAATCTATAAAAACAAGTAAATAATCAAGATAATGTGTTTAAAAAAATCACTAGGAACTGTGGCTTAACACCCTGTCACTGTTTAATATTATACTTTTTCCCATTAAAATGGTTTTATTAGTTGTGTTTGATGATTAAAAAATAGACGTTTCTTCTAGAACATTCACATATTCAGGAGCATAAAAATAAAAGTGGAAAAATCACTCTAAATTCTACTTCCTAGAGTAAACTGCTCTTTGTACCCAGGCGAAATAAATTGGTTAGGGAATTCCTAAAATGTCTTCAAATTTTAATGGAGAATCAATTTTTGACTCAGTTGAGAGGTGATGTTTTTTCATGTTGGTGAGACAGCATTTTTTAAAGGAAGACCTCCACTATCATTCCCAAGATTTTCTTCTAAGCTGCTGTTACCTGTACCTATTTTATACTGGCATTTTCTTTCTCTTCCTTTTTCTTTCTTTCTTTGTAACTCAAAATAGAAATAATTTCCAACTTACAGAAAAGTTGCACCTACTACAAGGAACCCCCACTGCCTGTACCCAGGGTCGGCAGTTGTTTACATTTTGCCTCATTTGCTTTTGTCATTCATTATCTGTCTTTCTGTCTATTCATCCATCCGTCTGCCCATCTCTCTATTCATTCCTTCCCCCATTACCTGAACCCTGTGACAGTAAAGTGCAGATTTTGCCTCTTTTCCCCTAAATTCTTCAGTATTTCCTAAAAACAAAGATGTTCTCTTATATAGACAACATAGTTTTCAAACTTGGGAAATTTAACATTCATACACTAGTATTACCTAGAGCCCATATTCAGATTTTGGTGGTCAGACCTCTTTGATGTGGAACAGTTCCTCAGCTTTTCTTTGTTTTGTGACCTTGACATTTTTAAAAGTACCGGCCAAGTATTTTTTGAAATGTCCATCAATTTGGGTTTGAGTAGATTCAGATGATGTATTTTTGGAAGGAATCTGGTATTTTCTTAATGCTACCAGAAGTTGTTAAAGGAAAGTTTTCAGACCATAAGCATAACTTAAAGTCTTTCCTCAAATGATCTTTTGATGTCTGAAACACCAAGGGGTTGCTGTTGTCCAGTCAGGCCGCAGGAGTAATAACCAGTTGTGACTGCAGGGACAGTGACTTCTGCCCCGTCACTGCCGCTTGGCTGACAGCAGTGGAGAGGTGGCATCAGTGTAAGGTGCACGCCCATCTCGCAGGTGTTGGACTGTGAGGAAATGTACATGCCATGTTGAGTTGCGTACCGCTTCAGAACTGCCCTCCCAAACCATTGTCTCAGTTATCTTCCCCCAGCATTAGTGTGCTCTTTCCTTGTGCTTTGACGTGTAGAATTATTGATCCTTCAAATATTTGCCTACCTAATAAGTGGAAAATGATATTTCATGATTAAAGTTATTTTTTTACTGTTTGTGAGGTTAAACTTCATTTAATATTTTTGTGGATCTCTTGTATTCCTCATTTGTGGGCTGCTTTCTCACGTCCTTCAGCAATACTTCTATTGTTGTGTTTCTTTTTCTTACTGATCTGCAAGAGCTCTTAATTTTTATCTCTAGTTTTCATTTGCTTTCATTTTTATTTATAGTGCTTTTTAAAGAAATATTATTTTAAAACAATTTTAGGTTTACAATAAAATTAAGAGGAAGGTACAGAGACTTATATACCCCATGCATCTACACATGCACAGCCTCCCCGTTATCAACATCACTCACCAGAATGGTACATTTTTTGCCAAGGACGAACCTACATTGACAAATTGTCATCATGCAAATCCATAGTTTACCTAAGAGTTCACACTTTGTGTTGTACATTCATTGGGTTTGGACAAATGTATAATGACATGTATCCATCATTGTAATATCGTACAGAGTATTTTCACTGCCCTGAAAATCCTCTGTACTCTGCCTATTCATCTTTTCTCCGTCCCCCGGCTCCTGGCCACCACTGATGTTTTTATTGTATCCATCGTTTGGCCTTTTCAAGAATGTCATGTAGTTGGAATCATACAGTACGTAGCTTTCTCAGATTGGCTTCTTTCACTTAGTAATATGCATTTAGGGTTCCTCTATGTCTTTCATGGTTTAATAGCTCATTTCTGGGTTTTTTTGGCGAGGAAGATTGTCGCTGAGCTAACATCTCTTGCCAGTCTTCTTTTTGTTTGAGGAAGATGGTTCCTGAGCTGACATCTGTGCTAGTCTTCCTCTATTTTGTATATAGGACATTGCCACAGTGTGGCTTGATGAGCAGTGTGTAGATCCGCACCCGGGATCTGAACCCGTGAACCCTGGGCCACTGAAGCGGAGTGTGCGAACTTAACCACTACACCACTGGGCCAGCCCCAATAGCTCGTTTCATTTAGTGCTGGATCGTACTCCATTGTCTGGATATAACAGCTTATCCATTCACCTACTAAAGAACATCTTGGTTGCTTCCAAGTTTTGATAATTATGCATCAAGCTACTGTAAACATCTGTGTGCAGGTTTTTGTGTGGACGTAAGTTTGCAACTCCTTTGGTTAAATACCAAAGAGCATGATTGCTGGATCATATGGTAAGAGAATGTTTAGTTTTGTACGAAACTGCTTTTGAGGATTCTACTGATGTGTCCTCTAGCTCAGAGATTCTTTCCTCAGCTGTGACCAGTGTATGAATAAGCCTATCAGAGGCATTCTTCTTTTCTGTTATAGTGTTTTTGATCTCTAGTGTTTCTTTTTGGTTCTTTCTTAGGATTTCCATCTCTTTGCTTAGGTTGCCTGTTTGTTCTTGCATGCTGTCTGCTTTATCCTTTACCCAAGGATACTTCAGAGCCCTTATTAATATTAATCATAGTAGTTTGAAATTTTAATTTAACCATATTAATCATAGTTGCTTTACTTTCCTGGTCTGGTATTTCCAACGTCCCTGCCTGGTCTGGTTCTGATGCTTGCTCTGTTTCTTCGAACTGTGTTTTTTGCCTTTTGGTGTGCCTTGTACCTTCTTCTTGACAGCTTGACATGATGGACTGGGTAGAAGAAACTGGTGTAGGTAGGCTTTAGCGATGTGGCGGTGAGGGGTGGGGAAGGGGAGGTGTTCCACAGTCCTGCGAGTCCGTCTCAGTCTCTGAGTGAGCCTGCGCCTCTGGACTGTGGGCCCCACGAGTGCTTCTCAGTGTTTTCTGCCCCGTGAGGTGGGACAGGATGGCTAGAGTGGGCTGGAGTTGGGTAATTCCCCTCCCCCACGTGGAAGGCTAGAGCTGCCTGGAGTTGGGTATTTCCCTGCCCCGGGTCAGTTAGGCTCTGATAAGACCCCAGCAGGTCCGGCTCTGTTGACTAGTTTCCCCTGAGGGCGGGCCTTGTTGAGAACACAGTGCTTGGCCTCCCCCTACTGGAAGCCTGAGGGGATTTTCCTTCCATATTTGCTGTGGGAACCTGGTCAAGCTCCGGCAGGTAAATCTCACAATATTTTGGGGAACCCCCCTATAACTCAGTCCCCCTGGAGTTTTTAACTCTCAGAGTTGTGTGCACTGAACCTCCAGCAGTTTGTTAGTACGGTTTGGGTGTTCCTGCCCCAGCGCCGGTTCCTAAGCTGGTTTCCACTTGTGAGTCTGTTCCAGTAAGATGGGACTCCCTGTTTTCTCCTGTCTCTCCAATCTTGGGGGCCTCAGTTTGCCCCGGGTCCAGCCATGTGTTAGGGGTCCAAGAAGAGTTGTTGATTTTTTCAGTCTGTTCAGGTTTTCGTTGTTGCAATGGAGTAGCTAAATGCATTCAGCTTTTTCATTATGAATTTTTTCCCTGTGCTGTGTCATGCTTAGAAATTCCTTTCTCGCTTTGAGTATAATATAATGTAATAATTACTAATATAAATTACTAATTAATATAAATTATATATAATATATATTATAAATTATATGAAATATAATTATTATATAATTAATATAAATTACCAATATAAATTACTAATATAAACATTTACTGCACATTTTTGCAGTACTTTTTTTTTCTGAGGAAGATTTCCCCTGAGCTAACATCCATTGCCAGTCTTCTTCTTTTTTTTGCTTGAGGAAGATTAGCCCTGAGCTAACATCTGTGCCACTCTTCCTCTACTTTTTCTATATGGGTCACCACCACAGCATGGCTGATGAGTGGAGTAGGTTTGCACCTGGGATCCACACTGGTGAACCCTGGCTGCTGAAGCAGAGTGCTCGGAACTCTAACCTCCCGGCCATGGGGCTGGCCCCTACAGTACTTTTTATACTTTAATGTTTTACATTTAAGTAATCTGAAAGTTTATCTTTGTTAGGTAAGAGTTGAGGACTCTTAACTGTAATAATAATTTTTCAAATATTTAGCATTGATTAATAAGTGTTATGTTCTTTCCTCAAGTTCTTTTAGAACTTTTGAATAATAAACAAGTTAAAGTTTTTTCAGGAGCTAATTACCCAATTTTGAAATAATTGGAAGCCTATTCCATTGTTTACTATCTCCAAACCTTTGACTAATTTTTAACTTTTTTCTGGATCTCAGCCAGTGCTCACCAATATCACAGGTGAAGTAAAAATATGGAATTCCCTATGAATTTTATTTATCCACTGGTGCAATTATAATAAAAAATAGAGAATTGGCTCTATTGCCATGTTCTTTTCCTCCCCATTCCTACTCCTAATAAGAAAAGGAACTTTTGACTTTCCAATTATAACTAATTTGCAAGTGCCTTCACTGAAATTATTAAAATATAGTTGTGCCCTGTCCTCAGAGACTACGTAGTAAATGCTTATGCAGCCCACTTAAAAGGTAGAGCTTCTCAGATCCCTAGGTGAGACAGGAGTGCCTCATTTATTAGCTTAAACTGCTCGGTATTATCTAGAGAGCCTACTTATCAGATAATAGGTATGTTTTCCTATTTTCAGGTTTGGGCTGAGATTGGAAAAGGCTTTCTAGATGGATCACTTGATAAAAGTGCAAATCGGAAAAAACAATATGAAGATGGTAAGTTTTGCCACTCTTAATTTTTAATAAAGACAAAAGAAAGTATGCCCCAATTTTAGCAGGGTTATCTCTGAATCATGAAATTATAGGTCATGTGTGTTTTGTCTGTGTTTTTCTCCTACATTTCCTATAGCGAAAGTTTTTCTTTTCTTTTTTGCTAAGGAAGATTCTCCCTGAGCTAACATCCATGCCAATCTTCCTCTGTTTTATAGTGTATGGGCTGCCAGCACAGCATGGCTGCTAACAGAGTGGTGTAAGTCCATGCCCAGGAACTGAACCCAGGCCACCGAAGCAGAGCACACTGAACTTAACCACTAGCCCACCAGGGCTGGCCCCATGAAAGTTTTTCTTAAACAAAAAAGAGGACAAAGCAGTGAGTTAGTAAACAAAACTCTAGCACTTGCTGCAGAATGAAGGTGCTGTGGAACTGGTACAGCCTACAGCCTTGATGAAAGTAAGGGTAAATCCTGGGAAAGCGATTTGATGATATATATGAGAGTCATAAAATAATGGATCAGATTATCTAAAAGAAGAAAATATTCATGAGTATTTTTTTTTTTTTGAGGAAGTAGCCCTGAGCTAACATCTGCTGCCAATCCTCCTCTCTTTTGCTGAGGAAGACTAGCCCTGAGCTAACATCTGTGCCCGTCTTCCTCTGCTTTATGTGTGGGATGCCTACCACAGCATGGCTTGACAAGCGGTGCCATGTCCGCACCCAGGATCCCAACCGGCAAACCCCTGGCTGCCAAAGCAGAATGTGCAAACTTAACCGCTGTACCACTGGGCTGGCCCCTCATGAGTATTTTTTATAGTGCTATTTCTACAAGTAGAAAACCAGAAATAATCAAATTGTCCAACAATATAGGAATTAGGAAATAAGGAAATAGTATCAACATGATTAAATATTCTATAGATATTTGTAAAAAATGTAGCAACATAAAAAATTCTTGCCATTTTGAGTAAATTTGGCAATGGTTACAACATTGAAAATCTACACAGAAAAATAGCGAATTTAGTTTAAGATGTCTCCCCTAAATTTTTCTCCCTCTTTTCTTTTTGTTCTGTATTTTCTGCCAGTAATTTAATGATTGTAATGCTTTAATATGTTTATTCTGAGCTGCTTCACTTTCTTTTTTGGAAGTAGGCTGGGTAAATTAAAATACATAGGCTGCGTTGGAATAATGGATTATTTTCCATATATAATAGTATTACTTCCTGGGATTCTCTTCCTTTATTCTTTGAACGAGTGTTTATTGGGGCCTGTGTGTGCTAGGCAATATTCTATGTACAGGAGACAAAAATCCTGTCCTCATGGGGCTTCCCATTCTAGTGAGTCCCTTGATGTCCCAACATAAGTCCAGAAAAACCAATTTACTTGACACATTTTCTGGTATCTTGTTTTCATCATCATTCTGATCGTCTTGATGCATGCGTTTGGATTAATTCCCCTTAAAAAAAAATGTGTTTCACAAATATTGGTTCAATTGATATAAAATGAAAATTAATTTGTATTCTTTGATTCTAAATAGAAGTAGATTATCAAGCATAATATGTTCGTTGCACTGTCACATGGGCATAGATCAGATTTGAGCTGTCATTGAAAATGACTATGTTTTGGTATTTATATGAGTGGGATCCTGTGGCTGGATCAGTGCTTCCTTTGTTTAGGTGAGTAATTCTCAACCTGGTCTATACATTAGAATCACTTTGGGAACTTAAAACGAAAAAACTGGAGATCAGGCTCTATCCTAGACCAGTTTATTCAGAATCTGGGATAGAGGTGCCCTGGGCATCAGATATTTTTATAAAAGCTCTCCACACTATTCTGATGTGCTTGTAGGGTTGAGTATGTACCACAGTAGTTCCCAAATTTTACTACACATTGGATCTTTTAAAAAACATTGAAGCCTGGCTTCTACTCCTAAACGTTCCGATTTAATTGGTATGAGGTGTGACTTATATTTCTTATGTTTTACAGTTTTTTAAAAAAAGGTTTCTAGGTGATTCTGTGTAGCAACGTTTGGGAACCACTGTATTACAGTATTAATAGTTTCTCATTTTAATCACTAATGTGTTATATTTATTCAATTCTATAAATATTTAGTGAGGATCTATAATATCCTGGTATGTTTTTGGTGCTGAGGAGATGTCAGTGAACAAAACAAACAAAAATTCCTGTCCTTGTGGCACTACATTCTAGTGTGAAGAGGCAGGCGAGAATCTAAGTAAGTAAACTGAATAGTGTGTTAAAAGATGACAAGTGCTATGGAGAAATTAAATCAGGAAGGGGAATGGGGAGTGTTCGGGGTGGGGAGGTTGTGATTTTAAATAAGGTTTTTAGGAAAGGCCTCATCAAGATCAGGTGACTTGAGCAAACACTTGCGAAAGATAAGGAAGCCTGTCAGTGCAGATCATGTGCATATCCGCATAGCCAAAGGAAGTGTATTCCACGTTGAGGAAAAGCAATTGCAAAATCCTTGAGATGAGATTCTTCCTCACCGGGAGGTACAACCAGGAGCTGTGTGGCTGGAGTGAAGTAGTCAGAAAAGGAACAGAATGAGATGAGGCCAGAAAGACTGAGGGAGGGACAGATTTTGTCCAGCTTGTAGATCATTGTATGACTAGGTTGTTACTATGAGATAGGAAACCACTGGGAGGTTTTGAGCAGAGTTATGATCTGAGTTATGTTTTTAAAGGATCACTCTGGCTGCTGTGATAGATTATAGGAGCCCAGAGCAGAAGCAGAGAGAGTAATTAGGGAGCTGTTATGGGCTAGGACTATGTGGCAGGCAGCAGGAAATATAGAATGAAAAAAAGAGTAAGGGAGAATAATTCTGTATTTTGAAGACAAAACCACCAACATTGGCTGATAGATGTGGGTTGTAAGAGTGAAGGAGTCACCAAGGTCATTGGAAAATAAAGTTATTAGGAAATAAGATGGGGCATACTGTGGGAGAATCCAGTTTTGGGGGGAAATATCAAGAGTTCAGTTTTGGATGTGTTATTTATTTATTTCTTTAAAGATTGGCACCTGAGCTAACAACTGTTGCCAATCTTTTTTTCCCTTCTTCCAAAATCCCCCCAGTACATAGTTGTATATTTGTTAGTTGTGGGTCCTTCTGGTTGTGGCATGGGGAACGCTGTCTCAGCATGGCTTGATGAGTGGTGCCATGTCCACGCCTGGGATCCGAACTGGCGAAACCCTGGGCTGCCGAAGGAGAGCGTGCGAACTTAACCACTTGGCCATGGGGCCGGCCCCCTGTTTATGTTGTGTTTAGTATGCTTCAGACCTCCAAGTGGAGATGCTGAGTTGGTTGTTAGATATATGAGTCTAGAGTTCAGGAGAAAGGTGTCCTGACTGGAAATATAAATTTGGGAGTGTTCAGTACGTAGATTGTATTGAAAGTTTAACACTGGTGATCACCAAGGTAATGAATGTAAATAGAAAAAGAGAAGAGGTCCAGAAACTGAGCCTACAGACCTTGGACATACCATTGTTAAGAAATTTGAGAGATGAGAAGGAATCAACAAAGGAACCTGAGGATGAGCAGGCAGTAAGTGGGAGGAAAGTGTGGAATCCTGGGAGCCAAATGTGAAAGTGTTTCCTGGAGCGTAAGCGATCAACATGGGAACTGAGAAGTGCTCTTTGGATAATTTTATTGACTGTTGGATATCAGTTATTCTGTATCTTTTAGATTTCAGAAATTTGCTTTTTTGATGATTTCACATCTGTTTCTGACCCCAAATGAGTGATGCGTGACTTGGGAGAAGAGTGGAGTTGAGGACAGAATTTAGAAGGAAGGTGGATGATACCAGGGAAGACGGCTGTGTGGGTGGAGGCCTCTAAGGTGCTGGCATTGTTCTGCTTCTCAGCCTGGGTGGCGATGTTGAGGATATCTGCTTTATGATGATTCCTTAAATTGTGCATATATGTTTTATGTACTTTTTTTGTGTGTATGTTAAATTTAGCAAAAAGAAAATAGATGTTTTAAATGTAAATTAGCTTTTTTAAAATTGTTAATTACTACTCTTTTACTTTTGGAAGTTTTATTCTGCACATAGTAACATTGTACAGAAATATTAGGTCAGCACAGCTGGACCAGGTCAGAACAATGGCCCCCACCAATGTCTCAGTTTCCAGAGAGGTCCCTCCTCTCACCAAGGTGCTCCCAGAGCCCACCAGGTAAAGTATCGCCATAAGCACCAAGTGAGCAGATCAGAGTACAGAGCCTGGCTGAGAGAATGTGGTGGCCTCTAGACAAGATCCTATGCTGATATTCATGACAGCTGAAAGATCTGATGTGGCAACTCCCAGTCTGCAACACCAAGGGGTTCACCATTTCCTACCCTCTTGCCTATAACCCACTGGCATATTTAACTGTTTCAAGATTCTGTGTTCTCCTTAAGATGGTTCTTTTGGACATTAATCAGCTATCTGTCCCCTTGCTAGCAAGCTGTAATAAAAAGTCCTTTCTCTCCAAAAAAAAAAAAAAGAAATATTAAAAATGTTCAGTCTTCACAAGGGCTTATATTCTCAAATCTTCTTTGTTTTTCTTCTTTAAGCCCTTATGCAATTGGAATCTATTTTAAAGAAAATCATAAAAGAACGAAGAGGAATGAACTTCAATCAACATATTTTCATTGACTCCTTAGTACAGGGGAACCTTAATGACCAACAGGTGATGTAATTGTTAAATGTTTATCAAATAAAATATAATCACACATGTATAGAGTGTGCTTTTTATTCAGTTTAATCCAGATGCCCTCCTAGAATTCAGTGGCTTCTCTTTTATTGTACATCATCCATAAATAGTACAAGAATTTAGCTCCTATTTTTTTAGCTCTTTGAAGCAGCTGTATATTATTTAATATTTGGGTAAGCAAATATTGGACCACAATTCTCTGATCATAACAGAGGAGGACAAGTATAAACCTTTATCGCCTAAGCTGCTCTACCTGTGTGGCCAGGCATGGCAGCCTGGCTTCTTCCCAGTGTATGTCTGTCATCCCTAGCACACTGCTATGTGGTGTTGTCAGGCAAAGGACAGGACTATAGCCATTATTGCCTCACCTGTTCATTGTAGGAATCTTCTGTCCCACTCGACATGTGCAAGTCTTCATAGACAGAATTGGTTTCCAGGTGTATGTGGGTGCAGAAATCGAATCAGGCTGAGGGCACTGGCAGACTCTCCTCTGTCCTGTGGCTTTGTTGCTGTCCCAGGCCAAGCCGGAAGGATAGCGCTGAGCCAGTTTGTTTGCAAAAATGTGTCATGAGCCAATAATATTACCGATAAGTGTTTACTGCATCGAGGAGGCAACGCAATATTTAGGTTGGTTATTTACATTATTTTAAAATTTTTTTCTGAGGGAGAGTAGCCCTGAGCTAACATCTGTTGCCAATCTTACTTGGTTATTTACATTATATAGATGTTTTTTAAGTGAAAAACATCATAAAGAAATAATGCACTTTTTTCCTTTCCTTGACCATAATTCTATACTCTAGATTTTTTTAGCGTAAGGCATAATACGGGACACCTTATGTTTCACCCTTTCTAAACTTAGTTTTGTTTCCTAGATCCTAGAAGACAGTATGATATTTTCTTTGGCCAGTTGCATAATAACTGCAAAATGTAAGTATAAATTGATTTCTTTTTGAGATAGATTATAAAATATACAAGGGTAAAGCTATTCTAAAATAAAGGTAACACTCTTTGCAAGACCTCTTTATAACTTCCCTTCCCTCTTCTTTTTACTCTTGTTTGAAACGCTCTTGTACACAGGTACCTTTTTTTTTTTTTTTTTTTACCCCAGGTGCTCTGTGCCACCTCTGAACATTGCCATAAATTTCTTGACACAGTTTATGGATTGTGAATTCTAGTTAGTGGCTTTAAAATGAACTGCTATTGACACCTTTCCAACCGGAGCAGTGAGCTTTTCAATTTCCTTCTGCGGCTTTTCGCTTTGACTCCAACCCGGTCTCCTATTGTTAAGGTCTACCAACAGAGGATATAGGCCACAGAAAGCATGATTTAAAAGAATTCCTCTTTTGGTAGAAATGAAGGTGATTTTTATTTAAAATTCTAAAAGGTGTGACATGTTTCTAAGTTTCCTTACTGGTTTTTAGTTTAGCAGAGTACCATTCTTTCATACAGTGTTAATAAAAATTTGTGTATATCCGTAAAAATACACTAATATAAAATGCTGAAAGAAGTGTTAAAACATGAGTTTAAAATCCAAAAAAATTTATTTTTACTTGAAGCATTTCATTTCAAATGCTAATTAAGGAAATTTTCTTAAAAACAGTACAAATGTAAACTTCCCATAAATTTTTCTTCTTTGTAAAATTTTTGCTATCTAGAGATGTTGAGATGTTGTCAATTAAATGGAGTTTAGGTAAGTTAAAATACTACAAAATAATACAATACAATACAATACAATAGAAATAATACAAAAATAATATATTGAACCTTTTAAAGAAACAACTTGTTTAAAAATTTATTACATTAAAATATATCTTTGCGAAAGGCCTTCAAAAAGTCTGACTCGTGCTCTGGATGCCATAAAAAGTGATCATTCCAAGGTCGAATTCATATTTTAATCTTATTTGCAGTTTTGGGGGGAATTTTCAGAGTATGGCTATTTCTTTGCATATGGGTTCATTGTTTTTTAAGGCATCTCTGAAGTTTCTGAGTGGCAGACAGCGGGAAACCTTAATTAAAGTCCCCCCCTGCTACTTATTAGCCTTGAGCAAGATACTTCCTCTGTGTTTTCTCCTTTTCTCCAATACAAGTTCAGTTCTGGACGACCTCCCCAAGGTATCTTTCAACTATAAAATTGTGTCTTGGTTCAGTATTGTAATTAAAGAAAGTTTACTGGCTTAAAATCACATTTTTAAGCTATCCTAGTCGTACTTTTTAATAGAGTTCTACAAAAGAACCAGTGTTGGAGATTATTATGCTTATACAGTTATATTAATTTTAAGTGATAATATAGTCAAATAGGGTATATGAATGCCTACTGTATGCAAATCCTTGTGCTAAATCTTTCAATATTGTGTATTACTGTATATTGTTGTAAAATTGCATACATATACGTATGGCACACTGCACAAGTTTTCACATCACTGGTGAAATAGAAATTCGGCAGTTCACTCGAAAGCCATAATAAAGAAGCGTATGCAGGAAAATGTTACAGACAAGGAGTTACTCATGTGCTCTTTATGAACTCTGGATGTGAGTAAATTATCAAAATAATTGAGTACCAGATAGCTATTGATTTTTATTGATGATACTATTTAGTGTAGAAAGTGAATTATGTCTTTTCCAGGCACAGGAATTGGATAATATGTGACTTAGGCAAACATTAGAAAAAAATTAACTTTGAGACAAATTTAAGTCAGCACTTAGCTCAGGAAAAGGGTAATTGATAAATAGAGATAGAAATTACTAAACATTTTAAAATGTACTTGACGTAGAAAATGTAGAGCTGTAGATAGAGTCATCTCAAGCATAATCTAGGGAGAGAGGCACTCTGTATCTGGGTGGTTCCATTCTTTTATAGTTGTAATACCAGTGGTTCCTAAAGGAAACATAACTACTCTGTTTCCTCTGTTTTATGTTCATCATGTAATTTTCTTACCTTTTCATTTCCTCAGTGAATATAATCCATAAGCCATTTTAAGTAAAAGTAAGCCATAAGCTAGTGATTTTCCAATTTTGGTGTTCATTAAAATAATTCTGGTATTTGTTAGAAGTACAGACACCTGAGCCCCACCCTAGACCTAATGAATCAGAATCTGTGGGTGTGGGATCGTGCCATCAACCAGCTCCCAGGTGATTTTTGAGAACCACTGTCCTAAGGAATAACCACTCCCAGTTCTTGTAATGGTGTGTCTACCCTTACAAATAAAAATTTAGAATATTGATTTATAGGTAAATCTCCTGCTCCTTTGATTTGTATGAGTCATTTCATTAGGGCTTCTGAGTGCACTGATAAATAAAGTTTTTGATTTTATAGTGTTGAGTGAACCAGACAATCCATCACAGTCAGCAGCATTTTAACACTCCCCCAGGTGTGAAGTGTCTTTATTATCATTACTCTTTTACCTAAGGCAAAAGGCATTAAGTCGCTTCAGTTACTTGCCAGTTTTAAGAAAGAAATCGTCTACATTGCACTGTCTCTTTTTGGGAGTATTCTATATTCATGTTCTATTTAATGCATTACAAATCCTGTGAACAATCATGTTTTATTTTTTAGTAGCATTTATGTATCTTCTATCAGAAAAAAAGGAAAATAGCAAAAAAAAGTAAGATTTTTCTTATTCTGTACTCAAACTATGAATTAGCTATTTCCATTGTTATTAATATGACTTTTCACTTAGTGTGCACCTGGGCAATCTGTTTTTTAACCACCTCTGAAGAAGTTCAGAAAAAATTATATGAAGAGATAGACCAAGTTTTTGGGAAGGGTCCTATTACTCCAGAGAAAATTGAGCAGCTCAGGTAAGAATACAATAAAAGGAAGAGGAGCTCATTAAAAACTGGTTTAACTATCTAATTTAAAGCTAATGCTAATATCTAGGAAAGCTAAATATTTTTGTAGTACTTAAAATATTTACATACAGATTTTAATGGGTAATTTAATTTGCTTTTTAAAATCATAAAGTAGTGGGAAACCTTTGCATTAGCTTATATAAAATAGTATGAGTGATGTCAAGTAAGTGGAACCCTCATAACTGCTTGGTGGGAATGCAAAATGGTACATCCTGTTGGGAAACCATGTGGCAGAATTTTATAAAGTTAAACACACGCTTACCATATGACCGAGCAATTCTACTCCAAGGCGTTTACCCAAGAGAAATGAACACATGTGCATGTGTCCACACAGGGACTTGTTTGCAAACATTCATAGCAATATTATTCATAACAGCAAAAAACTGGGAGCAGTCCAGATGTTCATCATCTGGAGAATAGATAAATCATGTTATGTCTGTACTGTGGAATATTATCAAGTAATAAAAAGTAACACAGTATCAATACATACAATAACATGGATAAATCTCATTATTTTAAGTGAAAGAAGTCAAACACAAAGACTGCCTACAGTGTGATTTCATTTAGGTGAAATTCTAGACAAAGCAAATCTGTTGTGATAGAAAGCAGATCACTGGTTGTGTGGGGCCCGGAATGGGAGGGGATCACATTACAAAGGGGTGTGAGGAAAGTTTTTAGGGTGAGAGAACTGTTCTATATCTTGTTTGTGGTTGTGGTTACACAATTGTATGCAATTACTAAAATTCACAGGTAAAATAAGTGATTTTTTTATGTGTAAGTAATACCTTAGTTAAAAAGATTTTAAAAAACAGCAGCTATGATTGCTTAAGGGGTCGGAGTCTGAGACTGGGTAGCAAGCAACCCTATCTTGGAGCATCTTTCAACTAGTATAGAAAAGAAGATAGGGACACAGCCTTTGGAAAGAACTTAAAGCCATGGGTTTCACAAGGACACTTCTGTTACAGGTTCTTCAAAATGTTGGAAGTTTTATTTATTTGATTATTTATTTAATTATTTTTTTGCTGAGGAAGATTAGCTCTGTGCCAGTCTTCCTCCACTTTATGTGTGTGCTACCACAGCATGGCTGACGAGTAGTGTAGGTCCACGCCCAGGATCTGAACCTGCAAACCTGGGCCGATGAAGTTGAGCATGGTGAACTTAACCACTACGCCATGGGGCCTGCCCTGGAAGTTTTATTTAAATTTAATACAACTATTTTTAATTTTAAAAGTAATACATACTTTTCTTTTGAAGTTTTTGTAATACAGAAGTGTATGAAGTAGGTGGCGAAGGTCTTTTGTAAATGTCGCGTTAAGAGATAACAATTATTAACTATCTTTACTATTTTTCCAGATTTTCTCTATGCTATACATATGTATTTAAAACAAAAAATTTAAAAACATTTTAAAGTACAGAACATGTCTTAAGTTCCATTTTTTCTCTAAATATGTTGTGGACAGTAGTCTTACATGTAGCGACTTCACCACATTCAGTCAGTGATCAAGTTCTGTTGATCCTAATCTCCGTACAACTTCCAGCTGGAAGTTTAGTTTTAGCTCTTTCCATGGCCCCCACTCTGTCCACACCACCGTCAACTTGTCTGGGGTATTTCAGCACCCTTGGATCTTGCCCTGCTCCAGTCCTTTCTCCAGATGGCTCCTGGAGCCTGTGAGTGCACACCGTAGTCACTTTGGGTGCTTTAAATACAGATAACCTGGGACCAGTCCCAAACCAACAATCTCTGGGCGTGAGAAGGTGTCAGAACCTTCTCAGGTGATTCTAATGTGTAGCTGAGTTGAGAATCACTGTGCTAGTGACCTTTCTGGATCTGAGGAGTCACATCTAGTCAGGTGACTCCCCAGGTTAAAATCCTCCAGTGATTTCCAGTTGCCATTAGGGTAAAATTTAAACTTGCTAGCCTAGCCCATGAGGCTCTTCAAGAGCTAGGCCTTGCATTCCTCTCCCACCTCACCTCTTACTACGCGGCCGCTTCATACCCTGCGATTCACCTGCACTGAAATGCTTGTTTCTTCAAAGGCGCAGCACTCTTTCTCATCTCCCGGCTTTTGCAGCCCCTTCTTTGCATAGATTCTCTTTTCGTCTCTCCTCCAGCTACCTGCAGGTTTTTGCAGGTCTCAGCCTAAGTGTTTATTTTGCGCCAAGTCCTTTCTCTGATGAGGTGCTCCTGGCCTGCGTCCCCAGCGCCCTCCACTTCCTGGATCCTCGCACTTACTTTGCAGCTTTTTAAATTGTTCTTTTTTTTTTAGAAAGTCTTTTTTTTTTTTTTAAAGATTTTATTTTTCCTTTTTCTCCCCAAAGCCCCCTGGTACATAGTTGTATATTTTTAGTTGTAGGTCCTTCCAGCTGTGGCCTGTGGGATGCCACCTCAGCATAGCTTGATGAGCAGTGCCATGTCTGTACCCAGGATTCGAACCAGTGAAACCCTGGGCCTCCGAAGCGGGGCACATGGACTTAACCACTCGGCCACAAGGACCGGCCCCTAAATTGTTCATCCTTAATGTCCCTTCCTCTCTCCCTTCCCTTGCCAACTAGACTTTGAATTCCTTTGAGAGTATCTGTCTTGTTCACTGTTGTAGCTCAGTGTCTAACGTAGTAGGTACCCAATAAATATTTGTTCAAAGAGGAAAGGATGTTTCCTCTTTTGTTTTTGTTGTTTTTAGATATTGTAAACAATCAACATTCCTATGCTTACATCTTTACTAATATTTCCAATTGTTTCTAGTAAGGGCCTAGAAATGAAATTATTATTTAAGGATATATGCACTAGTTTAGTGTTTATGATTAGTGGCTATGAGGTAAGACGGACATGGGTTTGAATCCTGTCAACACCACTTACTTGCTCTATGATCTTAAACAATTGCCTCATTTTTTAAATCTGTAAAATTAGAATAATAGTAGCATCCATGAGGTTCTTACAAGGATTAAATGAGATACTCCATAGAAAGTATTTCACAGAACTGGCTTGTGGCAAGATTTCAGAACGTTTAGCTTTTATTCTTCTCATTGTGATGCACATTAATATTTTATATTTATTGCCAAGTTACCCTTCAGAAAGGTTGTACCAATTTATACTTCCACCAACTGGATATGAGTGTGTTTTTTTTCATTTTTTGTTAATATTGTCTATTGTCACTCTTTTTCATCTTTGCTGTTCTGGCAAGTAAAAAAAAAAAAGACTGCTTTGATTGGCAGTCTTTCCATTGTTAATGAGGTTGAGTATCATTTCATGTATTTCCAGGCCATTTGTATTTTTTTGTGAACTGCTTTTTTATATTCTCTGTCCATATTTCTATTGGGATGTTTGATTATTTTAAGTATGGATTTTTAAAGAGCTTTTATACATTAAGGATATATTTACTGTGAATATTTTTCCTAGTTGTCTTTTAATTTTATTTATGATGATTGCAAATATTTAAAAAAAATTTCTGTAGTCAGATTATTTGTGTTTTTCTTTATGGTTTCTGGCATTGTGTCAATATTTTTATAATTTTTGAGTAGAATTATAAAAATTTTGTTTTGAGTTTTCTTCTGTTTTTATTTGTTTGAATTTTTACCCACCTGGACTTTATATATTTCTAATCTATAACATATTTTTATTCAAGCAAATAGGAATTATGATGTGACTATTTCAAATTAGGAAGGTTATGAAAGTTGTTGAAAGACATTTTAAAATGTATGTACATTTCAGACTGCCTCTTCCAAAGTAAAGCTCTTCAAAAAAAATTTTTTTAACAGATATTGTCGGCAAGTGCTTTGTGAAACTGTTCGGGCTGCCAAGCTGACCCCAGTTTCTGCTCGGCTTCAAGATGTTGAAGGAAAGGTTGACAAATTTATTATTCCTAGAGAGGTAGGGAACATTTGGTATGCTTAACTCATTCGCTTACTCTTTTCAACTCTTTTAGTGTGCATTTTTAAATTTTATTGTTTAAAGTGTCCAATAAATGCTACCTATTATTAAATCAAAGACATAATTGTTTTAAATGGGAAAGTACTATATGCTTATTTTAAAGTTCAAACAATATAAAAGAAAGGCTCCTTTCCCCATGAGTACTACTGTTAATAGTTTAGTGTGTATTTTTGTAGGTCTTTTTCTGTGTATGTATATTACTCTGTGTGTCTGTATGTATACACATACATGTGTATGTATTTTAAAACTGAATTTATACGTGAAAAGTTTCTCTTCATGTATTGTTCTTTAATTTTCTTCTTTTATTGAGTGCATGATGGCTATGAATACAACTGGCACTTAAAACAGATTCAACTCATTATTTTAATGATGCATAATATTCCACTGTATGACTGTACCGTGATTTATTGAAGTAGTCCCCACTGATGGAAATTTAGATTGACATTAATTTTTTTCTTATTACAAATTATATGCTTGTACAGGTATTGGGTAGAGCCTTGGAGATGGAGTTTTTTTGGGTCAAAGTGCATATGTATGTTAAATTTAAATTGCCCTCTAAAAGGCAATTTATATTTTTAGCAACAATGTATGAGAATGCTTTTTTCTCCATATCCTTACCACCTCTAGATTTATGAACCTTTTGCAAATATTTTGCAAATCTTATATGAAAAATTCTCTCATTATTTTAATTTGCTTTTCCTTGATCATTGTAGAGATTGAGCAGCTTTTCATACATATATTAACAGTTTGTATTTCTTCTTTTGTGAATTATCTGCTTGGAACTCACTCTTTTTCTAGTTAGCTTATGTCTTTTTGTATATTATATGTACTAACGCTTCCAGTTTTATGGCAAATATTTTCTTCCAGTTTATTTTTATCTTTCACTGATGCTTATAGTGTATTTTGTTTTGTTTTTACTGGATGCAGGTTTTAAATTTTTATTTAGTTAAATCTGTTACTCCTTTATGGCTTCCAGACTTCGTGACATGCTTAGGGGAGGCCTTCCCCACCCTAAGGTCACCAGAGTAATGGCCTGTCTTTTCTTCTATTATTTTATATTTTTATTTTGTATTCATTATCTATAATATAAGAGCATTTAGGATGAGTTGGCTTTCTGGGAGTCATGTTGTCTCTTTCGGCCTTGATTAACTAGAGTAACTTTTTTTTCACAGACCCTTGTCCTTTATGCCCTTGGGGTGGTACTTCAGGATCCCCGTACTTGGCCGTCACCACACAAGTATGAAATATCTGTCATTGTGTTTGTGATGATTGATTCTTATGTATTTGCATGTTTTGCATCCTTTTCCAAGTTTTGAGGAGAAAATTCAATATGTGACAATGTTACAACAAAAGAAAGCCATTGCCTTCCTTTTGTCTTCTGCTCACTACTTTTCTTCATGAATAGGCCGTCTGCTGTTCTTTGTGTCCCCTGTTACCACTTCTGTCCTAAGCTCTGTCTCGTTACCTGATCTCTACAGTTGTCCTTTAATTTCAATGGTGTTTTGGGATTCTTTTGTTGGTAAGTAGGTATTGCTTATGTAATTTCTGTGTTTTCCTGCTGTTGGTCTCAATTACTAAGCTTTTAGTCGAATTCAGAAAATAGATGTTGTGTGTGTATGTGTTGTGTGTGAGAATGGCAAGGGAGGGGAAAGATGAAGAACAAAGCTACTACTGTTTGCCTCCTACATAGGCATCTAGTGAAATCTTCCTTAAAGAAATGGGTTAAGATTTACTGCCTCGGAAGAAGGTTATGTATTGAGTTGATTAGGGTAAGACAGCTGTGGGAAGTGCAGGGGGCGAGGCTGGCATGGTTGAACTACTAGGAAACCTACTTCTGGAGTATAAGGTTGGGGCTTATTGAGTGTTCCTGTCAATTTAGTTTTTAACATTATAATGATATTAAAGAAAGTCTGTTAATAAATGAAATAGATATACGTTGGTGGAAAAATGTGTACTTAGAATTATAAAAACCTAAAATTTCAGATTTTAAAATCTTTAAAAAAAATTCTCATGTGGGAAAATGCCAAGTTTTTGATAAAATTTAAGGGTAATATGAAAAATATAAGCACTTTGCTGGAACTTTTGACACTATTTCTATCCTCAAAACACTCAGAGAATCTAGGTTATAAATTGAAGATACTGAAAAGAATATATGCTAAAAATGTGGAAATAATTTTTAGGACTCAAATGTAATCAAATTTAGGAAATGTTAGTAATAATGTTGTATGCCAAGGAAAAGCTTTCTGAACTTGGGCACCTCCTTACCCATTCCTTGTGAAACGTCCAGAGATTCATTTTTGTCAGCACCTTGAGATGATCCTTGAGAGAGAGTTCACAGGAACAAAAATGTACATAGGTCTGAGATAGACCCTGTAAAGACAATTGATTAATTGCAGCTTAAATACAGTTGTCACACAGAGATGAAGAGATTGACTTTTTCCACTACACTTAATGCCCTCGAGGTCAAGGTAGGATGTTGCATATCTTTTTTTAATTTATTTTTTTGAGGAAGATTAGCCCTGAGCTAACATCCACCTCCAATCCTCCTTTTTGCTGAGGAAGGTTGGCCCTGAGTTAACATCTGTGCCCATCTTCCTCTACTTTATATGTGGGATGCTGTCAGCATGGCTTGATAAGCGGTGCATAGGTCCACACCCAGGATCCAAACTGGCAAACCCTGGGCCACCAAAGCACCAGAACTTAACTGCTGCCACTGGCCGGCCTCGGGATGTTTCGTATCTTTTTATGGCTGAATAGTATTTTGTTGTCTGGATGTACCAGAATTGGTTCAACTTTTCACTCACTGAAGGACATTTGGGTTGTTTTTAGTGTTTTGCTATTATGAGTGAAGCTGCTGTGAATATTTGGGTGCAGGTTTTTGTGTGAACGTAGGGTTTCATTTCTTTGGGATAAATGCCCAAGAGTGCGATTGCTGAGTCATATGGTTAGTGCCTGTTTAATTTTGCAAGAAACTGCCAGGCTATTTTTCAGAGATCCTCACCAGCAGTATTTGAGAGATTGAGCGTCTCTGCAGCCTCAGTAGCATTAACTATAATCACTATTTTTAATTTTAGTTCTAATAGGTATGTGGTGATATTTCATTGTGGTGGTCATAAGTTTTCTTTTTGAGTGAGTAACTGACATTAACTTATTCTCCCCCTAGAAAAATGTCTAGATACGATTTATTTACAAAAACAAATGTATTTGCATTATTACTGTTAACACATTAGCAGTGTTTCAGAGCACGAAACCCTGGGTCAAGTTCTACGATTTAAACGGGTGATAATATAAAAATTACTCTATACCAGATGGTGAAATATTATCAACTTTAAAAACCAGATTACAATAATATTCTCAACAGAAAAGGATGAAGGCAAACGTCAAAAACCTCAATATGGACTGGGACCAAGATGGTGACATAGCAGGCTGCTGAATTTCCCTCCTCCCACGGACACACTGAATCTTTAGCTACACGTGGAACATTTCCCTCTGAGAGAAATCTAGAAACTGGCTGAGTGACTCCTACACATTGGACAAATGAGGAAATATATTGAAAGGGTAGGAAAGGCTGAGAATCTTGACATAAACCCCACCCCCAGCACAGTGCCATGCAATTGGGAGGGAACCCCCTACTCCCAGCTTCTCCCTGAGGACCAGAGGGTTAGGACTGCACATTTATTGCCCCAGCTTTGAGGACTCACACCTGAGTGATGGGCTTCCAAAACACTTAGCTCTGAAAGCCATCGGGGCTTGCGTTCATGAGTCCTACAGCATTGTAGCCAACAAAGAAGCAGCTCTTAATGGGAGCATTGTGGGAGCGTGAGTGCTCCCTGTGGCTTTTCTACAGTGGCTCAGTGCAGAAAAACACCCACCTCCCAGTCTTTCCCTGGAAGGAGGTTGACTGCATACTTTATGAGCTGCTGCCTGAGGGTCCAGCCTCTAATTAGCGCTCACCTAGTTACTGGCTGTGATGCCTCTGGAGCTGGGGGAACCAGTGGGCACGTCCCCCACCTCCTCCCTTGACTCCAACAATAAAATCAAGTTGTCAGCTTGATTTTGACATCTCCCTTGTGCACACATGTAGTGCCCCAACTTTTATGGCTGCCATCTGAGGGATGTGTCCCAAATCACCTAGCTCTGATAGCCAGAGGGTCTTGCATTCATAAGTTCCACAGAACTAGAGCAAACAAAGAAGCTATTGTTAACGAGCAAGCAGGTACTTCCTGTGGCTAGCCCCCAAAGTTCAGTACAGAGGGAGCAGGCAGAAATGCCCATCTTCTAGTCTTTCTCTGGAAGGGGTTTGACTGCATACCTCACAAGCTGCTGGCTGAGGGTCTGGCCTCTAATGACCACACACCAGGTGCTGACTGTGATTTTCCCTGGAGCCTGAAATAGCTGGTGGACACTTCTCCTACCTTCTCCTTCCAACTTGCACCGTTAATAAAGCCAACTTGCCTATACCTCTCAGGAAGGAGCTTGTCCATACATCTAGCAGTTCAGTTTTTTTTTTTTTTTTTTTTAAAGATTTTATTTTTTCCTTTTTTCTCCCCAAAGCCCCCCGGTGCATAGTTGTATATTCTTCGTTGTGGGTCCTTCTAGTTGTGGCATGTGGGACGCTGCCTCAGCGTGGTTTGATGAGCAGTGCCGTGTCCGCGCCCAGGATTTGAACCAACGAAACACTGGGCCACCTGCAGCGGAGCGTGTGAACTTAACCACTCGGCCACGGGGCCAGCCCCGCAGTTCAGTTTTTATGGCTACCACTGAGGGATGGGCCCCCTCCCCTAGCTGTCACAGCCTGCAGGACTTGCATTTATGAGCCCACAAGACTATATAGCAAACAAAGAAACAGTTTTGAAATGAGTGCAGGAGCACCCCCTGTGGCTGTACACCTGGGCTCCGCACAGAGGGAACAGACAAGAACACTTGTCTCCCAGTTTGTCCTTGGAAGGAATTTAACTACATACTTTCTCAGCTTGTGCCTGGATAGTCCGTCTTCTAATCAACCTGCCTCTAAGTGCTGACTGTGGTCCTCTCCCTGTGGACAGCAACACACCTGGGCGTACCTTCAACTGCTGGAAGCCTCTGTGAACAAAGACAGCAGCTTGGACAGTCACAAAGGTTTGAGAGGCAACCAGGGGCCTGGGCTAGGCTAATTAATAAGATTCATCTACACAAGACTGCTCTCAAGACTAGAAGAGGTGACTGTTGTATCTAATATGAAGAAACCAACACAAGGAGTCACAAAAAATTAAGAAATGAGGGAATATGTTCCAAACAATAAAGCAAGGTAACTCTCCAGAAACTGATAGTAATGAAATGGAGATAAGTGATTTACCCAATGGAAAATTCAACGTAACAATCATAAAGATGCTCACAGAGGTCAAGAGTGCAGTGTATGAACAAAGTGAGAATTTCAATAAAGGGATAGAAAATATAAAAAAGTACCAAACAGAAATCACAGAGCTGAAGGATACATTAACTGAACTGAAGAATTCAGTAGAGGGGTTCAAAGCAGACTAGATGAAGCAGAAGAAAGGATCAGTAAACTTGAAGACAGGGCAGTGGAGTTCATCCAATCAGAGGAGCAAAAAGAAAAAAAATGAAAAAGAGTGAAGATAACTTAAGGGACTAAGGGGCACCATGATGCAGACCAATATACACATTATGCTTGTCTGAGAAGGAGAAGAGAGAGAGAAAGGGGTAGAGAAAGCTTACTCAAAGAAATAATGGCTGAAAACTTCCCTACCTGGGAGAAGAAACAGACATGCAGATTCAAGAAGCCTGAAGAGTACAAAAAAGGTGAATTAGAGAGACCCACACCGAGACACATTATAATTAGGTTGTCAGAAGTTAAAGACAAAGAGAGAATCTTAAAAGCAACAAGAGAAAAGCAACATGTTATATACCAGGGAACCCCCATGACACAATCAGCAGATTTTTCAGGGTAAACTTTGCACGCCAGAAGGGAGTGGGATGATATATTCAAAGGGCTGAAACAAAAAAAATTGCCATGCAAAAATACTCTACATGGCAGAATTGTCCTTTAGAACTGAAGGAGAGAGAGAATTTTCTAGACAAAGAAAAGCTAAAATGTTAAAGGGAGTTCTTCAAGCTGAAACAAAAGGATGCTACTTAGTAACATGAAAACATATGAAAGCATAAAGTTCATTGGTAAAGGTAAATATATAGTTAACATGAATAATATTGTAGTGGTCATGGGTAAATCACTTTTAACTGTAGTATAAAGGTTAAAAGACAAAACTATTAAAAATAACTAAAACTATAATAATTTATTAATAGTACACAATATAAAAAGATATAAAATGTGACGTCAGAAACATAGAATATCAGGAGAGAATATGAGAATGTAGAGCTTTTGTATGTGTTTGAACTTAAATTATCAGCTTTAAATAAACAGTTATAACTATAATATGTTTTATGTAATCCTCCTGGTAACCACAAAGGAAAAATCTATAGTAAATAACACAAAATATAAAGAGGAAGGAATCACAGCATCTCACTACATAAGATCATGAAATCACAGAAGAAGAGAGCAAAAGAGGAAGAAAGGAATAAAGGAACTATACATTGCTAGAAACAAAATGGCATTAGTACATCCATACCTATCAATAATTTCTTTAAGTGTATATGGACTAAATTCTCTAATCAAAGACACAGAGTGGCTGAATGGATAGTATAACAAGACCTTACTATATGCTGTCTCCAAGAGACTTCAGCTATAAGGACACACACAGGCTGAGAGTGAAGGGATGGAAAAAGCCGTTCCACACAAACGGAAACCAGAATAAAGTAGGGGTAGGTGTACTTACATGAGACAAAATAGATGTCAAGCCAAAAGCTGTAATGATATAAAGAAGATCCTTAGTGACAGTGATAGTGATAAAGATAGTGATAAAGAGGTCAGTTCATCAAGAGGATATAACACTTGTACATATTTATGCACCTAACATTGGAATGCCTAAATTAATAAAGCATATATTAATAGATCTGAAGGGAGAAATAGATAACAATACAGTAATAGTAAGGGGTTTCGATACCCCGCTTTCGACAATGGGTAGAGCATCCAGACAGAAAGTCAATAAGGGAACATTGTATTTTAACCACACGTTAGATCAGATGGAACTAACAGACACAGGCAGAACATCCTGTCCAGCAGCAGCACAATACACATTCTTCTCACGGGTACATGGAACGTTCTACAGGATGTGTCGTGTTAGGCCACAGAACAAGTCTTAATAACTTTAAGAAGATTGAAATAATATCAACTATCTTTCTGACCACAAGGAGGAAAAAAAACCGAGGAAGAATCTCACTGAACAAACAGCTGTAGGTATCATGTATATTTCCAGAGAATTGTATTTAATATTTTTATGTATTTGCTCACAGTGGTTTGTTACATTCAAACTGGATACCTATCGCAAAGTGCTGTAGCTTATAATGAACTCTTAAATATTTTGTTGATGTCTTCATAGACCTTATTTTCTTAAACAATGTATAAATAGATAATTACTACTATTAAGAGTGTGTCAAGTTTGTAAACCTAACTTTTAAAATGCCAAATTCTTTTTTTGATTACATGTTTAAAAATCTTGGGGAAAAAATTGTTTTTTTTATTGAGTAAAAAAAAAAATCCAGTATGAAATGGGAAGTCAATTACAAGAAGAAAACTGGAGGGGCCGGCCCGGTGGTGCAGTTGTTAAGTGTGCACGTTCCGCTTCGGCAGCCTGGGGTTCGCTGGTTCGGATCCTGGCTGCGGACATGGCACTGCTTAGCACGCTGTGCTGTGGCAGGCGTCCCACATATAAAGTAGAGGAAGATGGGCATGGATGTTAACTCAGGGCCAGTCTTCCTCAGTGAAAAGAGGAGGATTGGCAGCAGTTAGCTCAGGGCTAGTCTTCTTCTTCTTCAAAAAAGGAAAACTGGAAAATTCACAGATATTGGGAGATTAAACAACTTGCTAGTGAAGAACCAGTGGGTCCAAGAAGAAATCAAACGAGAAATCAAAAAATATCTCAAGACAAGTGAAAATGAGAGCACAACATACCAAAACTTACAAGATGTAGCAAAAGCAGTTCTTGCAAAAGCACTGCAAAAGCAATGAATTAGAAAAGGAAGAACAGAGCCAAAAAGTCAGTAAAAGGAAGACAATGACAAAGATCAGAGTGGAAATAAATGAAATAGAGACTAGAAAGACAGTAGAATAGATCAGTGAAACTAAGAACTGGTTTTTTGAAAAGATAAGCAAAATTGACAAACCTTTAGCTAGACTAAGAAAAAAAATAATGAAGGCTCAAAGTTGTAAAATGAAAAAAGAAACATTATAACTGATAACATATAAATACTAAGGATCATAAAAAATTACTATGAAAAATTATTAGCCAACAAATTATATAACCTAGAAATGGATAAATTACTAGAAACAAAACCTACCAAGATTGAATCATGAAGAGATAGAAAATCTCAACAGACCAGTTACTAGTAAGGAGATCAAATCAGTAATCAGAAACGTCCCAACAAAGGAAAATTCGAGACCAGATAGCTTCCCTGGTGAATTCTACCAAACATTTACAGCAGAATTAATACCAATCCTTCTTAAACTTCTTAAACTTCCAAAAATAGAAGAGGAGAGAACATTTCCAAACTCATTTATGAGGCCAGCATTACCCTATACTAAAGCCAGACAAGGATACTACAAGAAAATAAAACTACAGGCCAATATCCCTAATGAACATAGATGCAAAAATCCTCAACAAAATATTGACAAACCAAATTCAATGGTACATTAAAAGGATCATACACCAGGATCTGGTGGAATTTACTCCTGGGATAAATCCTAGGATGGTTCAACATATGCAAATCAATAAATGTGATATACCACATCAACAAAAGGAAGAATAAAAGTCCTATGATCATCTCAGTAAGTGCAGAAAAAGTGTTTGACAAAATTAAACATCCTTTCATGCTAAATATAGAAGGAACATGCCTCAGCATAATAAAGGCCATATATGACAAGCATACAGCTAACATCATACTCAATGGTGAAATGCTGAAAGCTTTTCCTTTAGCATCAGGAACAGGACAGATATCCGGTCTCACCACTCTCATTCAACATAGTATTGGCTGTCTTAGCCAGAGCAGTTAGGCAAGAAAAAGAAATAAAAGGCATCTAAATCAGAAAGGAAGAAGTAAAATTGTCTCTATTTGCAGATGACATGTATTACATATAGAACCCTAAAGATTCCACCAAAACCTGTTGGTACTAATAAATGAATTCAGTAAAGTTGCATGATACAGAATCAATAATACAAAAATCAGTTGCATTTCTATACACTAACAACAAAGTATCAGAAAAATTAACACAACCATCCTGTTTACAATAGCATCAAAAAGAATAAAATACTTAGGAATAACTACAGCCAAGGAGGTGAAAGATCTCTACACTGAAAACTATACAATATTGATGAAAATATTAAATGTCACTTATGTAAATGGAAATATAATCTATGTTCATGGATTAGAAGAGTTAATATTGTTAAAATGTTCTTCCTAGCCAAAGCGATTTACAGGTTCAATACAATCCTTATCAAGATCTCAATATCACTTTTCACAGAAATAATCCTTAAATCCATATGCAATCACAAAAGACGCAGAATAGCAAAGCAGTCTTGAGAAAGAAGAACAAAGGTGGAAGCATCACACTTCCTGATTTCAAACTATATTACAAAGCTAGAATAATCAAAACAGTATGGTACTGGCATAGAAACACACAAATAGATCAGAGACACATAGACACATAGAATGAAGAGCTGAGAGATAAATCCATGCATATGTGGTCAGTTAATTTTCAACAAAGGAGGCAAGAATATGCAATGGGGAAGGATAGTCTCTTCCATAAATGGTGCTCGGAAAACTGGCTGTTCACATGGGAAAGAGTGAAGCTGGACCTCTATCTTACATACCATGAACAAAAATCAACTCAAAATGGAATAAGATGTGAATGTAAGACCTGAAACCCTAAAGCTCCTAGAAGAAAACTTATGGGGTAAGATCCTTCATAGAGGTCTTGCAATGATTTTTTGGATTTGACATCAAAAGCAAAGGCAACAAGAGTCAAAATAAACAAGTGGGACTACGTCAAACTAAAAAGCTTCTGTGCAGCAAAGAAAACTGTCCGCAAAATGAAAAGGCAACCTATGGAATGGGAGAAAATGTTTGCAAACCACCAACCTGATACAAGGTTAATACCCAAAATATATAAGGAACTCAGATAACTCAATATAGCAAAAAAGAAATAACCCAATTAAAAAATGAGCAAAGGACATTTTTCCAAAGAAGATAGACAAATGGCCAACAGGTAGATGAAAAGGTGCTCAACATCACTGATCAGAGAAATGCAGTTCAAAACTGCAGTGAGAGATCACCTCACACCTGTTAGGATGTCTGTTATCAAGAAAGACAAAGAGATAACAAGAGCTGGTAAGGATGTGGGTAAAAGGGAACCCTCATACACTGTTGGTGTGAATGTAAATGGTACAGCCACTGTGGAAAATAGTATAGAGGTTCCTCAAAAACTTAGAAATAGAACTAGTGTATGATCCATCAATGCCACTTCTGAGTGTATATATATATATCCAAAGGAAACGAAATCATTGTCTCAAAGAGACTTCTGTACTCCCATGTTTATTGCAGTATTATTTACAAGTATGGAAACAACCTAAGTGTCTGTCAGCAGATGAATGGATAAAGAAGACATGTATATATACATGCTGGAATATTATTCATCCCCTAAAAAGAAGGAAATCCTGCCATTTGCACAACACAGATGAACCTGGAGGGCATTATGCTAAGTGAAATGAGCCAGCCAGAGAAAGACAAATGTTGCAGGGTATCATTTATATGTGTAACATTAAAAAAAAAAAATCAAACACAGCAACAGAGTAGAATCGTCATTGTCAGGTGCTGGGAGGGTCGGTGGTGGGGGAAACGGGGCTGTAAAAGGGTACAAACTTTCACTTATAAGGTGGATAAGGTTTGAGGATCTAATGTATAACGTGGTGACTATGGTTGGTAATACTATATTGTATAATAGAAATTTGCTGAGAGAGTAGAAATTAAGTGTTCTCACCAAAAAAATGGTAACTATGTAATGTGATGGATGTGTTAACTTGAGGGTGGAAATCCTTTCATAAGGTGTATGTATATCAAATCATCATATTGTACATTTTAAATATGTTACAGTTTTATTTGTCAGTTATACTTAAAGAAAGCTGAAAAATAAAAAGAAAGAAAAAAATGCCTCAATATTTGAGATTAAATGATCTGTCTTTTATTTTGGTTTTTATTTTATTTTTAACCCTTAAAATTGTAAGGTATTTTATAAAAATTGGAAAAATCAATTTTGACTCTCTTTTAATGTGAAAATACAAGGTATCTTCAAGAGTCTCAATTTTCAAGATAGTTTATGAAAGGAAAAGGTGATTACATTTGATAACATTTTTCTATGGACTCTTTATATAAATATAGTATATTCCAAAAGTTGAAAGGTAGTTTACACTTTTTTTAAAGAAAATGAAAGCAGAATTCTTCCTTTTTTTTTTCCTTCATGATAGAGTTTCGATCTTTTAAAAACATTTGTTTTTGAGAGGAATTTTTATGCTCCGTGGTGAGTGGGTTGTTTTGTGTAAAATATCCGTTTCCACAGTGACTTTTTACAGTGTGGAACTCTGCACAATAAAAAACCCTTCTTAGCCTCTTCGTTACCCTGGCTCGTTAATAAGTCTGGGTGTAATGTAATTGATGAATATAATTTTGAGTCTAGTGTCTTCAATTTTAAGAAACAAATTTTAATTGAAGAGACAATGTAAAATGCCTCACATTGGTCAGATGACCTCATGTAACAGATATTTTGAACACTTAAATTTAAGTATTCATTATGTGATTTTATATGATTTATCCTTATATCTCACAAAAAGATGTAAAACTGTGTTATGGTTTCATTCCTTGCTGATTCCAGAGAAATGTATTTTGCATAAATTGTTTAGAAATAATAAAATAAGCAGAAAGAGACGATATGTTCAGTAATTTGGGAACATAATAATAGGTGAAATTCGAATATAATGTGACAGCAGTTTCTGTTGTCAGTAGTTTTTAAAGTTTATTATATGCCTGTGTTCCTATAGTGGAAATATGTAAAATGCCAGTGGAGCTCTGTTGTGATTGGCCCCAAATCTTCTTTTTAGGTTTGATCCAGAGCGGTTTGATGATGAATCGGTCATGAAAACTTTCTCCTTGCTTGGATTCTCAGGCACACAGGAGTGCCCGGAGTTGAGGTGAGATGATGGGGAAAGTGAAGTGAAAGGAAAGATGCCAGACTTTGGACTTACAATTTTGATGATCACTGTTGATGAGAATGAGCCATCCATATAATTAAAGTATAATTGCTAATCTTTAGTAACCAGTCAACTTTCTTCCTCACTAGGTGTGCGTATATGGTGACCACAGTACTTCTGAGTGTATTGGTGAGGAGACTGCACCTGCTTTCTGTGGAGGGCCAAGTTATTGAAACTAAGTATGAACTGGTAACGTCCTCCAAGGAAGAAGCTTGGATCACTGTCTCAAAGAGATGTTAAAATCTTATGTGCTTAGCTTTGTTGAAGAACATGACCATTTAGAAAATCTGTGTTTACTCCTTTTATAAACCAAGTATCATTGTGTAATATGAACACCTGTTAGTACTTAATTATGTAAATTTGGATTTTTGTATATCAGATTTTCTTAATGTGTGATATACATTTATACTTATTACATCAATATAGTGATTATTTTAATGGGACGCTTTCTACTTTTAGTTTTTGTTTTATCACTTTCTATGCCATTGTCTTTGTATTCTTTTGCTTAGTTTGATTTCTAAAATTAATATTCTTGAAGAGAGAAGTTATTTTGCAGAATTTGGTGAATCACGTTTTCAGAATATTCATAAAAGAGAAACATAGTTCTAACTCCTTTACCTATTTCCAATAAATCACCTTAAAGGGAAACAAAAGGACTTCCCATAATTTTGTTTCTTGGATTAATATTTTAATTTTTCTCACTGTAAATTACTTTGTTTAGTCATTGTTATTAGATTTGAGTACTTTATTGGGTAACCTGCCTTGTGTTTGCTATTTTTATGCCTTTCCAGACAATAGTGTTCATTTCATGGCTTATACAAGACTCATCATTTTGAACAGCTCTGAATCATTTGGAAAATAATACAGTTGTTTTTTAATGTGTTTTGAAGTACCCCTCCTAAGTGACAAACTAAGATTGAGGCTTGTCGGTCCTGTTTGCTGGAAATCTTAGCAGCACTATATTACTCTACTAATGATCATTTGTGGAGGAAACAGAATTCCTAAATTTATTATTTATTATTGTCATATACTAAACATAATGAACTTATTAAAAAAATGAGAGCGCCCTAATCAAAAACCAAAACCAAATTAAAAAAACAAAAAGAAAACAAAGATGGGTGAAAATATTTGCAAAATATATGACAGAAAGGGATAATATCCATATTATATTTAAAGAACTCCTGCAAATTGGTAAAAAAACATACAGTAGATAAATGGACAAAAGACATGAATAAACAGCCTTTACAGGAGAAAATAGCTAATAAACTTAGAAAAAGGTGACTCTTGCTAGTAAGCAAAGAAATACTGGGGCTATTTCAAAAATATTTTAAATATCTTTCAAGATTTACACTTGAGTACTGATAAGGTTTATATTTTAATACTCTTTTTATTGATAGCATTGTAGCTTAGTCCACCTTTTTCAGTTACGCTCTTGTTGAAGAATTGTGTTTTACAGACACTTGAAGGAAGTGTGCCAAGTGCGGCTACAGAGAAGAGGAAGGAGAATGGCGCATGTTGTTGCAAGTGGGCTTATTTCTGGCACTGCTGAATTTCACCTGTCATTTTAGTTTTGTGAATGTACCCTACTTATTAATTGAGTTAATTTATGCTGTTTGTGGTCAGATAGCTGACGTTTTGGACCTAGTTGCGAGTGGTTAACATAGAATTTAAATAATTAGATGCAGCCTTTACTTCTGACAAAAATGTTTAATTTATGGAATAATTTAAGTCCTTAAACTTTAAGTGAAATGTATTCTTTAGTTCCTAGCATCTTGTTGTTGTTTCTAAAAAGGCACATTGTTAAATGTATCCCCTCTCACCTGTCATTTTTTATGGTTTGTGTTTATAGAGCATCTTCCTTTGTTATCCAGGTACCTTAATTGGAAACTGGCAGTGGAAGGTTAGAGTGAGCAATTGATGTGTAAACCAAGTGTCAGTAAAATCAGATGAGATAAGTGGGATTTTAAAGCAAGTGAGCCCTGATCAGCAATGACCAAGGAGAAACAGCAGCTGAGGCAGAGTGGGGGAGGGGGCATATTGCCAATAAATGAGGCAGTGTATAATTGTCAGTAATGATTGGAATCAAGGAAAACGGGATGGAAGAATCAGCTAAATAAGAACGTTTTATCCATAGTTACATGACCAACTTAAACATTAAAAATAAATCATCTTCTAGAGAATTTTTAAAAAACAAAAGTACTGTTATCATGTGTAAACTAAGTTATCCGTTCGTTCCCTGTTGTTCTTAGTGCCCCTTTGTCAGTCCAGCAACTGGAAGTTTAGTAGCCTCAGTGTCACTGACGGTTCGAAGCAGGACTCGAGCAGGAGTTTTACAGCTTTTTGGTTTTCTTAAAACTTTCTTCACTGGTTTTGATCTGCATTCTTTTTGATAGCTCAGAAGTTTATTGTTAAAAACATCAGCACAACACATTTTTTATGGAATGAAAAGGCTCTTCCACACTTCGTGCTAATAAAATTGAAGGCAAGTTAATTCTGTGCGTGTGTTTGGGAAAAATGAAGAGCTCACATGCTGTTCATCTGGCCCACAAATGTGCAGTGCCATTTCTTTATATAAATAGATTCTCTTTGTTTTATAGACTCTGTGTCAAAATTTATTTATTTGTTTTCTTTATCTTAAAACAGTTTGCACCTTAAAAACAAAATGTCCTATTTTTATTATGAAAATTATATAGGCTTATTGTTGAAAAATCTAGGAAATACGGAAACACAAAAATGGCAAACTCAGTCCCCTTTAGTCCCACTACTTGAAATTAGCTGATGTTAAGCTCCTGAGGTAGAGCCTTCTACTCTCTTTTTTTATCCACATATAATTTTTACAGATGTATTATACATAATGTTTTCTTCATTTAATATATTAGGAACCAATAGTGTTTTCTACAACTGGAAATTTAGTACTTTTCTTACTCAGAATGTAAGCACAGATTTTTGTCATTCTTACTTTTTCTCTCTTTCCCTTCTCATATATTCCTGTTATTCTTTTCAACTTTAAAAATGACCTCACTTCTCCATTCATTTTATCAAAACAGTTATGTATTTGGTGTATATTTAGCATCTAAGTTGCTAAAGTCATAGAACAATCTGGGTGTTAAAGTCAGCATTTAAGAAATGAAGTTACTTCTCTATCCTAAGAAGAATCTTTGGTATAGTTAAGTTCAAGTTGGGATGGGGTTTCAACTTTTAGGAGGAGATCTTAAGCATCTTTGTTGTTATGTTTGGACTCTGGAGAAAACAGATGAAGATTCATCCCTGCAGACATCTTTGTTTCTCTCCAGACCCATATAAAGCACTGTTAACCTATAAAGTCTGCTTTTTTCACGTGTGGTTATGTTGACATGTTGAAAACTGCTTAATCAAACAGAATTCTACTGAGCGTGTAAAACTGAGGACACACAGTGACATCAAGGAGTAGTTTAGTAGCTGTGAGAGAAATGGACACTGTTTTCAAGGGCAGATTTAATAATGTCAGCAAATTGATACTAGTGACCTTATTTTTCTTCTTAGCCAGTCCTATGCCTGTTTCCTAAGTTACTAAGACCAGTGATTAAGGTAGAAGGGGAGGAGTTGGGGGGGTATGACAACAAAGCAGTTACTGTTACTACAGAAGTCGGAGGAACCAGCGCAGCCAGAGCAGGCAGCACAGTGTGGCCTCGAGCCCTCGCCAGGGCCCTGCGCTGATAAAGGGGGAGACGGAGCTGCCAGTAGCCGTTAGCTGAAAGCAGGACACGGGCCTGGGGCTTTGTTAGAAACCAAATACTGTACGGACCTATCTCATTCAGTCGTTACAGCATTAACAGTAGGTCCAGTGACAAACTAAAATAGTTTTTCATTCCTGCTAGAAGAAATACTGTAAATGAAGATAGGCAAATACTGGCTAAGAAACAGTAAGTAAAAGATCTAAACTTCAGATTATCGTAGACTCTTCAGTGGGATTTATTGGCGTATTTTGTTCTATTTAAGAGGGAATCAAGCAATAATTTCAAATGAGGTACTGCATAATAGCTAAAGAAAATACTTAAAAGAGTAATGTAACAGTGGTATTAAAAACATCTTAAAAAAGAAAACTAATATTGCCAACTCACCACATTTGTACAACTGTGTAAATTTTTTCTGTTTACACACACACACACATATATTTTTTTTGGTCAGGAAGATTGGCCCTGAGCTAACATCTGTTGCCAGTCTTCCTCTTTTCACTTGAGGAAGATTGGCCCTGAGCTAACATCTGTGCCAGTCTTCCTCTATTTTGGATGTGGGACACCGCCACAGCATGGCTTGATGAGTGGTGTGTAGGTCCGCACCCAGGATCTGAACCCTTGAACCCTGGGCTGCTGAAGCAGAGCACACGAACTTAACCACTACACCACTGGGCTGGCCCAACACATACGTGTATTTTTATATTTTTTACCAGTTGCAATCATAACCATATGGTCTACTTTTCTCTTAAAGAATTTTAAACATTTTCCTTTGTTACTTCATTTTTGTAAGGGCTTCAGGGAATAGACTTTTTTGGGGGGGAAAGACTTTTAAGTAGAAACCCATTTAGTGTTTGATTTTCAGAATTTTATGACACTGAGTGAATGGATAATTGTAAAATTTGAACTGGGAGCCATTTTGTAAAACATCCAGGCAATAAAGAAAAGACAGGAAATGACACTCCTTCTTCCAGTGCCACGCCCCTTTTAATTGGTTTGCAATTTGGTGGCTGTCTTTCTACAGATTGGGACTGGATCCTGTTATAGCATGGATAAAATGCCATGAGCAAATAAGTCAGAAATTCCCTGTTTGGTAATTTAAACAAACGTATTTATTTATATCTAAAATACTTGCCAGTTCTTGTTTTAATTAAGACACGATGGTAGAGAGTGAAACTGTTACTTCACTATTGTAACTATATCATAGATAAAGTTGTAAAGTGCCTGTCTCCAAAAAGGCAATCAATCAATATTTTTGAAGAAATAAATGAAATCTTCATTGAAGTTTTCTGTGTATGCAGAATAAAGTAAACTCTTGAAGACACTTAATAGTTGAAAAACATTTCCAGATAGCCAAACTGCTTCTAATGCTAATAGTACTTTGTGATATGCTAAGTACCCCATTACTGAAAGTATTTAAGAGGTGTGGACATTTTTCAGAGATGCCTCTCTTAGGTGTGAACATAGATTTATAATAGGCTGCAGTTATACAAAATATCAACCAAAATAGTTGGTAAGCAAGTAGTCCTTTGTTCCTTCTATATCTTATCACTAGATAATCATTAAACCTTAAATGTTTAAGAATCACAGTTTTTTGTTAGGTTAGTGAGAGCATCATTTCCCAAGTGTGTCTCATGGAGCACTAGCCTGTGAGATACTATGAGAAAAAGGTTCCTTGATCATGTTCATTCTCAGATTCTCCGTACTATATTCTTTCTCAGATACTTACATATTAATATATTGGAAGTGTTGAGAAGTTCTAATTTATGGAAACCTATTTTAACTTGATTTAACACTGAATGTTCCAAATATATTTGATGAAGGTACCCGTTTTTCTAGTTACACCTATTATCCTGTAAAACCAGTGATTCATGGAAGTATGGTTCTATAGAACAGAGCCCACTTTCTCTGACATGATCTAGAGACAAATAGGAGTCTCAGGGAACATCTGTCTTAGCTAGTTCCTCAAACTATGCATGGTCCAGAGATTCTCCAGACTAGGAATGACCATAGCCTTAGAACCAAACCACCTGAGTTCATATTCTCTCACTCCCTTACCTCTCTTCCTCTGTCAGAGCACAGCCCTCTTGCTCTACTGACTGTCTCCTATACCTCTCCCTCACTTGCATTCCTATCCAAAGAAATGGGACCTATTTAGTCAGGCAACAGTTTTTTACTGAGCACTTAATGTGTACCAGATCTTAGGCTAGGCATTGGGGGTCCAGCAGTGAAACAGACATGACATCGTTACTGTGTTCTCTCCCTTCTGTGCTTCACCCCAGGAGGGAGAACCCCAAAGTCTTATGTCCCAAAGCTGAACCTTCTAGCACTTAGAGCTCTCGAGGTCCTGGGTTTGGAAGCAGATCAAGGACCTATTAGGTTAGTGGCTGAAAGGAACATAGGAAGGCTCTTGTAGATGACTACGTGACAAAGAACACAGAAGGCTTCAGCTGTAGTCTGTAGTGGGGGAAGAAGCACAAGGAACTGTTGGGAGTTAAACCATTATTTTTGTTATTTTTAGTGGGTGAGCGAGAGAATTAAACTAGGTATCTTATCAAGGAAAACTGTCAACACTGATGCTGAGTAGGAATACTGGAGAACTTTCAGAGTGAGGAACAAAGCTAAGAATTAGTGGGACCTGGTTAAAGAGCAATATTTATTACAGTCATTTGTATGAATTGTGGTTTAATTATACCTCAGCACTAGGTGTGTTCAACTTTCATGATTTGTTGCTTGTGTTGCAAGGTCATTAGCTAATAGATAATTGATTTTTAGAGCTTAAAAGGACCATGTAGAGATTATATGGCATGGCCTGCTCACAATTTAAAAATGTAGAGGGAGCAGCCTAGGGCTCCTGGGCCTAGTAGACTAACATTATTGGGCTTTCTCTTTGGATTTTTCTCATAGCCTTCTGAAAATGTGTGCTTAAGTCTATGCTGCCATTATAGTCATAGGATTTTGTTAAGCTTTCAAGGAGAAATAGATTCAGAAGCAATTGGAAAATTAAAAAAAATTCTTGATAGAGAACCTTTGAGGCAGATGCAAATGTGTTTCGAATGTTAAATTTACTTAGATTTAAAAATACATATCTTCAAGCAAAGTTGCCATGACAACCTTTCTTAACGTGTGTATAAAATTTATGTCTGTTTCTTTGAGTTTTTCATCTTTCCCAATACAGGATTTAATCACAAGAATTGGGCACTGGCATATTTCTATCTGAGTGGTGCCCTGTGGGAATTATATAATTTTGGAAAATGCAGATCGAACAATAGGGCAATTCTGTAGCATGGTGATCCCACTGAGATAAATGTCATCTTGTTCTCTCCATGATCAGAGATTCATCTGGTTTCAAACCCAAGATGAAATTTTGGATTGAAGTACAACTGTGAGTTTGTTCTGAGTTTCTGATTTTTCTTATTTAGAAGATATTTAGGAGGGTCCTCAGAAGTTTGGGAAATTCTGGACCAAATCTCTTGATTAGCCTCAAAACTGAACCATCCTCCCTGGGATCATCTAAATCTAATGCATTGTTAATGTCACAGGTTGACTCAGAACCACAAGAATCTTCTCTACAGTGTGCACAGAGGCACTCCAGAGGGTCCTTCTGGCCTGAACTCCAATCCAGCAATGCTGGAGACATACCATTATCAGACCTCTTCACTTCCTTTTACCCCGCTTGAGATACCCTTGTCTATCAAACTCTGTTTTGCGTGTCAGGGGCCAGGCGAAGACTACAGGATATTGGAGACCCAAAGTTTCGGAGGAAGGAATTCTCACCCTCAATTCTGGAAATAAGAATCTATTAAGCAGTCAATAAGGGGGTAGTCACTGGCACCTTTTAGTAACAGTAACTATGACTTGTACTTAAGAACTCTTAACTCTTAAGCATCTTAGAGATGCTTGCTCTAAGAGCTGTGTTTGTGTTTTATATTTTAGTTCCTTTGTGGTGCAGTTTTAAAAAATTAACATTTTGTAGTAATTTAAGGACCCCCTGGAGACAGTTAACTAAGTGGAGGTCGGAAATATCTGTTAATTTATTAGCTTTGATTTACTTTAGTCGCAATAGACTTTGGAAAACTGTGTTACATTTAAGAGAATCCATGCATATTTTCTAATCCAGTCACCTCATATAAGGGGGAAATTAAAGCTGAGAGAGGTTATTTTATAAGGCAATTTGCCCAGGCTGATACAATTTTTTTTTTTTTTTTTTTTTTACTTGTTCAGAGTATGATTTTCTTTTGGTTTCATCTTATTCTCTAAAGGAAGAATTTAAAACAAAGAAAAGGCCCCCTAAACAAAAAGAACTGGCTAAATTAGTATGTTATGCTATTGATAACTGAGAGAAATAGGATAATAGTCTCCTAAAAACAAACAAAACCCTTGAAAAGGGATATCCCACAGTCCATGCTATGATGTTTATAAAGGTCTTTGGGGTTTATTTTTATTGTAAGAGGCACAATCAGGGCTGACTACATAATTTGTGGGGCCCAGTGCAAAATGAACATGTGGGGCTTTGCTTGGGGACAAAGTCAGTCTCCCTTCCCATGGGTCTGCTCTTTTAACCTCCAGTGGATGAGCGACCCCGAGGGAATGGAAATCTCCACTCTCGGGTTACTTACCTGCCACAGGGGTAGACAGGAGAGCCCCGCTCAGTCACCTGGCAAACGTGCTGTGGAGTGGCCAGCCCAGGCAGGGATGAGTGCTTCCTTGCCAGGCCTCAGATGCTGCAGAGCAAACCGCTTGCAGGACCCCGGCCATGCCCATGCCTGCATCCAGGCCTCCACTGAAGGGGTAACCCTGTCAGAAAGTGGGCCTCCCCTACTGACTCCCCTGCTAATACAGTCCTATTGCCCTGTGCAGAGGGCAGCAGCGGTCGTGGGCAGGGGTGGGGAGAGGGAGGCCAGGTGGGGCCCAGGGCACCAGGGAGCAGGGAGCTCTAGTTGCTGAGAACCTGTCCAGGGAGGCAGAGAGGTGGGCTTTAAGCCTCCAGTGCATGCTCCGTGGTCCCGTTGGACTTCACTCACAAAACACAAATTCAAACATAAAATTTTTAAGAATTTCACTAGAGTGCCCTTAAAGCATTAAACCCCAACCACAGGGCTCTTCTGAGCAGCAGGGTTCTGTGGAACTGCACTGGTCACAGCCCGTGAAGCCATCTCACCTTACGTGGCATGGTGCTGTGAGGCAGTGGTTTGTGGGGGCTCTACTTCCTGGTTGTATGCTAGTTGTCTTAGCAAATACCCATAAATGTCGCATTTATGATTTATCATTAAGTAGTGTAAACCTCTCTAGGATGTCTTAAAATTATTTACAAAATAGGCAATTAATAGATGCCAAACTTCAAAAAAAGAAAAGCAATTTTGGGGCCAGCCCAGTGGCGCAGCGGTTAAGTGCACACGTTCCACTTTGAAGGCCGGGGCTTCCCCGGTTCGGATCCCGGGTGTGGACCTATGCACCACTTGTCAAGCCATGCTGTGGTAGGCGTCCCACATATAAAGTAGAGGAAGATGGGTACAGATGTTAGCTCAGGGCCGGTCTTCCTCAGCAAAAAGAGGAGAATTGCTGGCAGATGTTAGCTCAGGGCTAATCTTCCTCAAAAAAAAAAAAGGCAATTTCATAACATATTTATTCAAGTTGCAAAAGTGTTCTGGTACGCTAAAAATCTCTTTTCTTAAACCCCTTTTCACTCATGGAACTCTTACTTTCCTGTATTTTAATCACAGTTCCCAAAGATTTTTCTGCTAGAAGCTAAAATGGATTTTTCCCTGAAATATCATCATAAAATCCTATGAAATATTTCAGTGATATGAGTCATTCACTTATTCATATGGGTAGACATTTAGATAATAGAAGTAGCTAACAGAAATCTGTGAGAAATACATTAATTCCTGTGGAGGAGGGAGGAAGAAGTCCTACTGATGTATTTTAGGTGTAGTTAAATTCAATGTTCCCTGCCATTTTAAATTATCAAAATTATTCTGTTTTGCTCCTTTCTCTCCAAGAGGCTACATAAAATTACTTAGACACAGAAAATCATGAATCATTTTTTTGCTGTTAACGTCTTCTGCATTCTGTTTCACGAGCATAGCGATCAGTGGTCAAGAATGTCCTTATTCTTATCAACCTTCTACTTACTACCCAAGTAAGACTTACCACCGCACAACAGAATGTTTAGTAGCAGTTTTGTTAAAGTCTAACATCTTTGCTGTATTACTGAAACTGACAAGAAACAGATTGTTATAAAAAAAAGTTGGCGTCTCTGGAAATCCTACGTGCCATAGGTCAGTTGATATTGAGCATACAGGTTCTGACGGCATTCATACGTAATCAGAAAACTGGTACATTTCAAACTCTTAGCAATTCCTGCTATTAAACAAAGGTCAGTATAGTTTTCAGTAATAAAAACCTAGTTCATATATTTTAAGTTTTGAAGTTTTATAAAATCTTTAACATACTTTAAAACAAAAGTACCTAATTTGAGAAGTCCAATTTTTGTGATGGGTGGTCTGTGTGCTGTGAAGAAACTATTATGTTTTATGCTTTAGCTCTGAAGTTCACTGTTTTTGGGAGAGGAGGGATGTGTAAAGCCAATTTTAGAAGGAACTACAGAATTGAAGAATTTTTATTCTTCAAAAACATGTGCTTTTCAAGCTAAATTGTCTACCCCATTGCTATACCCATACACAGAGAGACATTATCGTGAATAACTCCGGGTTTGTATTGTCTACTCTCATGGTTTAATGGGAAAAATCTTTTCTCTTATCGTTCGTGAGGAAGGCAGCTGTTTTCTTGTCTCCCACAGGAAACTATTATAGATTACTGAGTATTTAAATTTAATCCCTCCAGGTTGTATCTTGGGTATATGGTATTCCTCTCTTTATAAGTGTAATTTCTTCTTGAAAAATGCTTTTTATTGGGTATAGCCTAGTATAAGGAGATTATTGTTGATTTTGTTGAATATGCTAACAATATTGTGGTTATGTAGCAAAATGTTCTTATCTTTTAGAGATATATACTAAAGTATTTAGGAGTTAAATGTCATCATTACTGTAATTTTCTTTAAAATTCTTTAGCATAAGAGTAATATGAGAAGATAAGGTGAAATAGAAGCTGTTACATCTAATTATAGGTATTTGTGTATTCATCATGCCATTCTCTATATTGTATGTTTGCAATTTCTATAATGAAGAGAAAAAATTATGACTTTCAATAAAAATGAAAAAAATGTACGAGATTTGTGGGCTATATAGCTGCTTTCTGCAAATGAGAGGTTTTTTGTTTTATGAACTAATTTTGATGAATGTGTATTCTTTCCAATAATTTTTAACTTCTTTCTTAAAATGTTTATTCATACAGCTGTAAAGCATGGAATGCTCTCTTGCACAGTAAGGCTTTTTTTTTCCCAGGTAGTTTGATAATTTTTAATCATTAAATACATATCCCTAAAACTGAGACCAAAGTTTGTATCGTTAAAACTGAAACTGTTTCAGATGATAACACTTGCCTAAAAATATAAAGCTTAGATTCCAGCCATTTGTCTTTCAATCACATACAGAAAGTTTGTTTCAAAGACTTAATACGTTCAAATATATGCACTTGGTATGAAAATTTCCCGATAGTCTTAAATCTGATTAAAACTCAGAAATGTGTACAAATACTGTGAAAATACTGTTAGTGGTGTTGAGTCGATTCCGACTCCTGGAGACCTGTGGACAGCAGAGCAGAACCCTGCCCCGTCTTTTTGTGCCATCCTCTCTCCTTCTGGCCCTATATCAGCCAGTACTCTGCTGCTAGGCAAAGGGTTTTCATGGCCAGTTTTTTCAGAAGTGAGTGGCCGGGTCCTTCTTCCTAGTGTGTCTGGAAGCTCCGCTGAAACCTGTCCACCATGGGTGACCGTGTCTTAGTCTGGAAGCTCCGCTGAAACCTGTCCACCATGAGTGATGCTTTGGTCACCCTGACATACCTGTGGCAGAGCTTTCAGCATCACAGCAACATGCAGCCACCACAGTATGACAGCCAAGATAGGTGGTGTGGTTCCCTAACTGGGATATGAACCTGAGCCGAGGCGAGCTCTGAATGTTAACCACTAGACCATCAGGGCTGGCTATGAAAATATTAACCACCCATAATTGTTTCTCTTGTTTGGGGTGAGAATGGGAGCTCAGTTAACCATGTCATTGTTTGAATAAAAACTGCTTGCATTTCTCCTGAGTACTGTGTAATATCTCTACTTATTTGTACAAAAAGGAATTCTTTTAAATTTGGTTGAAAGATATACATTCATCCATTGAAATATATATGTATATATCCAATTTCGTGTTGCCTAATAGCAGCCAGAAAACTGGTTTTGAAATTCGCAAAGTAAAAAAGGAAAACAGTTCAAAGTATCTTCATTAAGAAGAAATACATTTAATAGTTTCCAACCATTTAATGTAAAACCAGGAAAAGGGATAAATATGTGTGGATATGAAACAGCTGGAGTCATTCTTTAGGTGCCATAGATGCTATTTGTTCTCTGACAAATTAAAAATATGAGAAAATGCAGTAATATTAAATACTAATTGACACTGTTAATAAGGTTAAGGATACCGAAGCTGACAGGTTGATGTCATTTAAAAGAGAGACTGAGGGGTTGGCCTGGGGGTGCAGCGGTTAAGTTTGCACGTTTCGCTTCCGCGGCCCCGGGGTTTGCCAGTTCAGATCCTGGGTGCGGACCTACCCACTGCCTATCAAGCCATGCTGTGGCAGGTGCCCCATGTATAAGTAGAGGAAGATGGGCACGGATGTTAGCTCGGGGCTGGTCTTCCTCAGTAAAAAGAGGAGGATTGGCAGCAGATGTTAGCTCAGGGCTAATCTTCCTCAAAAAAACAAATAAAAGAAAAAGAGAGACTGAAAATTTGGGGGCAAAGAGTTAATGATGAAAACGATACGATTAATTGGCACGTCAATGGTGTGCAGGAAAAATCTGAGGGGAAGGTCTGGAGTGAATGGGTATGTCTTCTGGATGTTGTAAGATGAGCAATGTAAACAGTTAAGCAAAACGTTTTTTTAGATCCCGTGCTATCAGGCATTGTATTATGGTCTTTATCTTGTAAATTTCCTCGTTTAAGGATAGAGTTACGAGGATGATACACATCAGGGGAATTCCAGACATAGTGCATCTTTATTTCACCAGAAGAATTGGACACTTTCTCATCAGTCTTGTGACTACGGTGATGAAATGTTGGATAAGTGTGAGTTTGTTCAGGTACACTCTAAGCTGGCTGAATTTAAGGTATGTTGATACTGGCTCTGAATGACTAAGCCAGGCATTTAGGGCAAGCCATCAGGCGCTCTTCTTGGCCTTCGTTTGTTCAGAATTCTTTTTTTTCTTGTGATGAGAAATTTTTTTAAAGATTGGCACCTGAGCTAACAACTGTTGCCAATCTTTTTTCTTTTCCTTTTTTTTTCTTCTTCTCCCCAAAGCCCCCCAATACATAGTTGCATATTCTAGTTGAGAGTTCCTCTGGTTGTGCCATGTGGGACACCACCTCAGTGTGGCCTGATGAGCGGTGCCCTGTCCGCATCCAGGATCCAAACAGGCAAAACCCTGGGCTGCCGAAGTGGAGTGCACGAACTTAACCACTTGGCCTCGGGCCGGCCCTATTCAGCATTCTTGCTAAAGGCTATGATGAACCCCAGTTTTGCTTATCAAATCTGTGGATCATGTGAAGCAAGATTATTTATTTTAAGAGATGGTAATGAGGATTTAAATTTGGGACAAAGCCAAGATATAATTTATTGGAAATAAATATAAAGAACTGCAATTAGATTTAAAAAAAATTCAACTGTACTTGGCAAGGCTGGGTTAATATGTAAAATAGGAGTTTTTAATGCTTACTTTGAATCAAGCTGATGATAAAATTGCTAAAAAAGTAATCTTGGGTTGCATTAATAAAAGTATTCTCTCTGATTTTGGGAGATAGTGGTCTCACTAGACTCTTAGAAAAATAATCCATTCCATCCGTGTTCATTTTAGCAAAATTAAGATAAAACCAAAACCCCCTACAATCCCAGCACTCAGATTACATATATATACACACACGATACACGTATTTTTACAGATCTTATAATTGTTTTCCTTTTTGCTTAAATGGTCTTGAGGCCGCACAAGTGCATATTTATGTCCATGGAGCCTCAGATTCTGCTGAGTGTTAAAGCTCCTCTCTTGGTGGAGATTCCTAGCTGCCAGAACCCGGAATTACAGACCTTCAGAGCCAGAGGGCCATTTCACCGCCTCACCTGGGAACTTGTTAGAACTCTAAATCCGGCCAGACAACGGAATCAGAAACCCCGGGGGTGGGGCCTAGCAATCCCGAGTTTTAACAAGCCCTCCGGGTGACTCCAATCCACACTGAAGTCTGGGAACAACTGACCTGGGTTTAACCCTTTGATTTTTCAGATAAGGAAGCTAAGATCCAGTGAGATTGTCGCAAATTAACTTGAGAAAGTACTAGAAGCCTTACGCAGTGATTCCTAAATGACCAATGATCTCTCAGGGAGATTTGTTTCTTGGGAATTGCTAAGCAGTATTTGAAAGAATGCTACCGGGGAATAAGTGTAAGGGGGAAAGAGTCTGTCTGCCCTTTAGCGCACCTGGTGGGTTTCTTACAAATCAACAGTAGCCTTTTGATCCATTAAAGTTTAAACCGAGAGAAAACTTTGATCCAATATGTTTTATTCGCTTGACTTTCATACGTGTCTTATTCCCTGAAGCGAGTTTATGTGCCGTTTAAGTAACTACCTGTTCCATCACTACCGCGCTCTCACGAATCTCGAGTGGGACTCCGCGGCTTTCATTTTTAACAAGCTTCTCACACTTAAGCTTGAGAACCACTGATACAGATGATGTTTGGTTAAGAATAAAACTAGTTGGACTGGACCAAAATGTCCAATATCCTTTAATTTGGGTTTCATAGTGAAAACTCAAAAAACAATTTGCCAATGTGTATATCATAAAGCCGATATAATAACATAAGAGATTACTTCAGAAATTTGTAATAGCATGGCACTAAAATGGTTTTTTTGAGAAAGTATAACATAGTTTCCTCATCATCTGGAAAAAATGAGGGGGGGAAATCACACTAGGAGGGCCAAGAGATCACAAAAGCTAGAATGAGAGTTGAAACAATGGATCCTGTTCTAAGCTACAGATGTAGTTAACCTTGATTTTCAGCCGTACAAATAAAGGTCATGGACTTTATCTCAGCAGTTGTCAGGAATTCTAGTTTTTTAAGATTACATTGTGTGAGTGGTCAGATCAAGGCAGAAAAGATACAGCATCTGGAGAGTAGGAACAGAATAACAACTCTGCAAGATCGAAATGATCTAGCTCCAATTTCCGTAGCATTTAACGTTTTTCAAGGTGCTTTCACATAAACTTTTATTGTATCCACGTAACAGCCCTGCGAAGAAGGAAATTAGCACCAGCAAGACCGTTTTCGAAACTTTAAATACTGAATCCGCGAAAAAAAAAGAGCCAAGTTGTCAGAAGCAGAGGAAAGACAGCGAAGGTCGTCAGGGAGGAAGGCTGCGGGGTGGGCGAGCACAAAAAGCAGAGGGCCGGGCGCGGGCGGACGGGAGCAGGACCGAGGCTTCAGCCGGCAAATAAATGCAAAAAAAAAAAAAAAAAAACCAGAAAAAAAAAAAAAAGCCGGGGTGCAGGAAACTTGGGATTATCTGCACCCAAAGGGGATGGAGGGGGGCAAAGACGAAGCGTGAAACGGGAAGTGAGGCGGCACGGAAAGCCGCAGGGAAGCTCTGCGGGCTGAGCGGCCCCGTCAGGCCGAGGACCACCGGGCAGAGGCGGGCGCGGGCGAGAAGAGGCCGGGCCGGCCGCGCGCTCCCGCCTGGCGAACAAAGCCGCGGGGCCTCCGCAGCCACGCAACCGGCGGGGCCGCCGGGCTCACGGCGCACGGCGCGCACCACGGCCCCGCTCCGCCGTCGCTAGGAGACGCCGGAAGTGGGGGAGGGGCGGCGGCGGCGCGGGTGGGAATCTTTTTCGGGCGCCGGGGGCGGCGGGAGGAGCGCGCGTGCGCGCGCCCGGCCGGCCGTCGCCGCGGTGACGGTTCTCGCAGTCCGCCGGCTCGCGCCCCGCCCCCGCCCCTGCGCCCCCTCCCCTGCCGCGCGCGGGGGTGCTCCTCGCTCCTCCCGCGCCGCCGCCGCCGCCGCCGCCGCCGCGCCTCCTCTCGCAGCCCGGGGCTTCCCTGGCGCCGCCGCTGCCTCTGCGGGCTGCCTGAGGAGGAGGAGGATGTGAAGATGGCGGAGCTGCAGATGCTGCTGGAGGAGGAGATCCCGGGGGGCCGCCGGGCCCTCTTCGACAGCTACACGAATCTGGAGCGGGTGGCCGATTACTGCGAGAACAACTACATCCAGGTGCGACGCTGCCCGGCCGGCGCGCGGGGGCCGGGCTGGGGGGCGCGGGGCGAGGCCGCGGCGCGGCGAGGGTCCCCCGGGTGGGGGACATTGTGGGCTCCGAGCGTCCTGAGAAGCCGTGAGCCGGTCCGCGGGCGGCGCGCCGCGTCCCCGCCTCCTCGCCGCCGCCCCCGCCGCCCCCGCGCTCGGCCCCGGCTCCCGGCGGCGTGCGGGCTGGCGGCCTCGGGGTCGGCCTTCCTGCGGCCGGAGCCCTGCTCCCCGGGCGGCGGTCTGCGCGGACGGACGGCCCCCGGCCCCGGAGGGTGTGCGAGGGCTGCGTTGCTGCCTAGTACGGCGCCTCCGGTTCCTGCTCGTGTGAATACCTCCAGAGACCCGGTCTTTGCTTGTGTTTTAGGTTTTAACCCGGGATACAGTGGGAGAGCAGTTGTCTCCTGGTGGGAGTTATTGCCATTTTTTTTCCTATGGAGAATGAGAACCTGCATGATAATGAGCTGGGTCCCCCCCCGCCCCCATCCCGTTAGAATAGGTAATTTTCCTGTGGGGAGAAAGAATTGTCACTATTTTTCGGAGAGAATTAGGAAATGATCCTCGTGGTGTAATTTTCCCCGTGATGGCTATTAGGCACGGGGACTGATGGTGGGAACGCTGTGTGTGTGTGTGTGTGTGTGTATGTATATATATGTGGGCGAGGGATGTTGGGTGAGAGATCCAGCTGCGCCTGGATGAAGCAGAAGATTATGTGGATTAAAAAAATTCTGCTTTAAAAAATTATTTGAAAGCATAGGTTTAAACGCACAATTTGCAAATTCAGCATCTTTTGTTTTATTCATGGCTTATTCTGAATCACAGGTTCTACCTCCATTTTTTCCCCCTTCCCATTTAAATTCTCTTGCGATAAAGGTGGAAATGGAAGTATGTGAAATTGTTTCTTCCCTGTGGTCTTTTTTGTTGCTCCCATCTCCGTCTTTCCAGGCATCTGTTTTAACATCAGCTATATTGGGAAGCATTCTGAAGTCTCAGTGTAAACTTAAAAAAAAAAAGTGTGAAAATTTTTCATAGGTTTATAAATCGTGTAAGGACCACGTGGTTAATCAAAGATGATCTTGTGAGATTTTACTGGATTAAACATATACTGAACTCTGTATTATCTTGTAGGAAATATTTGTATTGGAGGATGAACCAGACATAATACAAGGCTTTTCCCTTCAGAGAGGCAGATGAAAGTATGGCTAGTAGGAAAAGAAAGAATGTGTCTTGGGTCAAAGATTATTACAAAAAGTACAGTTGTCCACATTTGTGGGGGGCTTTGCTGATAGTGAGTGAGGTAGGAAAGATTCAAAGGTTCGGTTGCTCAATTTTCCACTAAATGTCTCCTGAAGTCTTCTGTGGCCAGGCACTGTCAGAGGTTGATGAGACACACGTAGTGTCTCCAGAATCTCGTAGTGTAGTTAGTAGGGGAGTCTGATCTGTGCGCACACAAATACGTAGAGTGTGTGACTTTATGCTCTGACGGACTGCAGGTGAGCAGAAGGCCTGGTGGCAGCTGTGCTGTCCTCAGGGAGTTCAGTCTCTAGGGGAGGCACAGCTATAGGACTGAAGTGGTCCTTCCATTGCCTTGTAGCATGGCATGGGAAAGAGTGACAGGTCAGAAGAAAAACCGAGGGTGGAAGGGTGACGAGGTTGCAGTTATTACCAAAAAAGAAACAGATTTCTCTGTCTTTGGAAGAGAGTTTTTATTGTAATTTGAAGGTATTCTTCCTTTTAGATTATAGTTGTACATAAAGGTAAAAAGTACGTGGATTAATAATGCTGAGCGGTTAAAAGGATCAGCGATTGTCATCTTTTTATGTATTTTATACATTTCTTCCAGTTGAGAAGAGAGGAATGTTACTGCCATCGTTGTCTGTCATAGCAGTGGGGCTCAAAATTTTAGTGTGGTGGCATTTTAAAAAGTACAAATTTGATTAGTAGAAATGGAATGGATTTACAAATATTTCTTCAATTTAGCATCTAAAAGAGGTTTTACACATTTACCTCTTAGATTATCATCTCTTTTAGGATCCAGTGGGTATATTATTGGTGTTCTCTCCCCAGCTAACGGCTCTTACATGATTTGTTTGTAGTAAAGTTGATAAATAGAACCTGGGGATAATGGATTTGTGCTGACCCAGCTGCACATTTGGCTGGCTCTCCTTGTGACCAGAGAGCTGACCGGCAGGGCTTGGATGCTGCCTGTGACCCTGCAGTAGAGGAAAGTTAATTGGTGAGATCAGTGATCAAGTGGTCAGTTTAGCCTTATTATAGCATCGTGCCCTAACCACTAGCTCAAGTTGACTAACCCAATGCTCATTTTACTTTGTGGAAATGTAATTTTTGCCTGTAAAGCAGAAAAAAGACAAATCTGTGGATCATATGTAACAAATGGTAAGGTTCTTTGCTCAGTGCTCTTAAATAGCTGATTTTATGCATAGGAATAGCCAAAAATTAAGGTAAAGAAGAATATTCTAAATGTGGATTATATTTAGTGTGAAAATTGAGCAAAGAAAGGAAAGTGATTGCTCTCTTCTTCTGAAAACAACTGTACTGTGTTTAAACTGTTTCTATCTTATAAAGATATTCTTCAGATATACTGTTGGCATTGGGAGTGATCAGATGTTGCCTGTGTTAAAACAAAATCTACAGGGAGAGCAGGGTTGCAAGTAGTAGTTTTCCAGGTTATAAATGCAGTTAACATTAGAAATTTAACAATCACCTTTAGTAAAAATTCAGATGATTTTGTTTATTTTCACCTCTAGAAGAAGTGATAGTAAAAATATTTTTCCTAAAATGTGATGATAAAAAGCTGTAATTACAATTTGCTGATACTTACCCAATTGATTTTCTTTATTTCTTGCCTGTAAAAAAGGACTTAGTAATTGTTAAGGATTGTTTTTTTTTTGAGATACATCTAAGACTTGGGTTTCTTTTCTTCATTTATTAATATAAACATTGATGCCTAGTCTAGGAAGTGTCCAGAAATTTTTTAAAAATGTTTTGATTAACTTGGAATCTACATTTTTACAAATCGGAGCATTTTATAATAATGAGTTGCTTTAACGTTCTGGTAGATGAAATAAGTCTATAGGTGTTACTTTCCTAAAGTAAATCTGAAAAACCGACTTGTTTGTATTTGCATTTTTCCTTTCGTTAAGGAAAGTTACTCCTTTTTGTGAGTGATAATTCACATAGATACATAGTAAAATCTCATTGTCCTTTGTTTGGATTAAGAGCAAAATCATCTAATAACATGGATTTGCTCAGAAGAACGGAAGTTAAGAAATTACCTTAAAATTCTATCTGAAGTATTTCTTTTGACTAGTAAGGAGAGAGATCATTAGTAGCTTTCCTTTTTTTCTCTTTATTTAGCCATGATCCTCCCCGAGTTTATTAAAAATTGCCTGAAAGATTTATAAGGAGATCGCAGAATCATGGCTTGTTACCAGTTTCATAAACAAGTAATTACTAAAACGATATAAAGATTTAAAATTCTTATTTAATAAAAACCATTAGAACACATGCTCATTGTTGAAAAATTATTGGAAAATACAAGTAGGTATTAAGGAAGAAACTTAAAATTGCTTGATCATTTTGAACACATATCTGGTATTTATACTGTTAAATCTTTTTGAGATACACAACTATATACCACGTGTTTTATAAAAATGGCTTCATGTTCTATATTACCTCTGTGCCGGACTTTAAAACGGAACTTTTAATGGAGCTAGGCTTGACTGTTTTATGGACGTCATAGAGTATACAGAAAGGAGGTTTGTGTTTGTGTGTGTGAGTTCTCTTTGCTGTCACAAATAGAGGAATCTTTAGAGCAAGTAGAATGAAGAAGCAGAAAGAGAAGGTCATTTGAGAGTAGAAATTTGGGGACTGATATTTACATCCTTCCCGGTGGCTTTTGTCTTTTACCTCCACAGAGAGAAGTGAACCACGTAGGTGGACGTCAGGCTGAATTAGGGAGACTGAATTTCCCTAGATTGAGGTGACTTAACTCATCGGGATTTGATCAAGATTTATCATCCTCAAAGAAACTGGTCCTGACTTCCCAGCAGAGACATTTGGTGGTTGGATTTTTAGTGACAAAACAGTCTTTATCAAGACCTTTGACAACATTGCAAACACAGGCTAAATTATATTCTGTGCCCCTTACTCTTTTTATAATTAAGAAAATTTTAAATGTTAATTTTTTTTAAAGATTTTATTTCAGTTTTTAAAAGATTTTACTTTTCCTTTTTCTCCCCCAATCCCCCCAGTACGTAGTTGTATATTTTAGTTGTAGGTCCTTCTGGTTGTGGCGTGTGAGATGCTGCCTCAGCATGGCCTGACGAGCGGTGCCATGTCTGTGCCCAGGATCTGAACCGGTGAAACCCTGGGCCGCCGAAGCGGAGCGGCGAACTTAACCACTTGGCCAGGGGGCCGGCCCCGTAAATTTTAATTAATTTTTAATTTAATTTTTAAAATACATTTTTAAATAGTTTTGTCATTGTGCACTTTCTGCCCCTTCTTTTCCAGGGTACTTAATTGGCCTCTTCCTTCCCTTTATTGATGTGGGGGCTCTGGCTGCACCGCATCTTGCGCTGCCCTGGAGAACCTCCTGGGACAAAATTGCCCTTTCCTCAGCCGTCCCTGAGCTCTCCCTTCACTCTGCCATCTTAGCTTGCTGTGATTAATGTGTGACCGTGGGATAGATGTGTTTCCTTCGGAGTCTTCTCTCCTCTCCCAGAGAAGAGTTTATAAGCACACTGATTTACTGATGTGGAGGATATATAGTGGAGATATTTTTGAGCATGAGATCCTTTTGGTGTCACCTTCCTAAATTGCAGGGAATTTTAATAGTACGCGGTAGCATATAAGTGTGTATGTATAAATGTAATCTTTTGGTGGATGAATGGAAACATCCTGAAAATTTAACTTAGTCTTTTGTTAGATCTATGGAAATACCCTGAAAATTATATTAGACTATTTGTAGACTTGTGATAGCTTATGGTTGAATTTTTATGGGACTTATTAATAGATTGGTTTCATAGAGTAGCATGTGGAACAACACTGTCTACTTTGAATTTTTCGTTTGCTTTGTGTCCCACATATAAAGCTGCTAGAGGATAGAGTCATATCTTAGTTATTTTTTATGTCCTTCCATAAGGCATAGGATGTTGTACATATATTAGACACTAGTTAGACAGTCACTAAACGCCAGAAGTACCTACTTGCCTGTACCAGAGACTGTGCACTGAATTATTTTATACACTGAGTGTAACTACCTCTACATTTGTCCTGTAGTTTTTTTCTATTAGATATTATAAGTGACATTCATATTCTCTAAGCATTACTTACCGTGTGGCTTTGTAGTCATTACCTTGCAAGGAACAGAGTTTTACTTTTTTCTTTCTTTCTATTTTTTTGAGGAAGATTAGCACTGAGCTAGCATCTGCTACCCATCCTCTTTTTGCTGAGGAAGACTGGCCCTGAGCTAACATCCGTGCCCGTCTTCCTCTATATGTGGGATGCCTGCCACAGCATGGCTTGCCAAGCACTGCCATGTCCACACCTGGGATCCGAACCGGGCCGCCCAAGTGGAATGTGTGAACTGAACCACTGTGCCACCGGGCCGGCCCTGACTTTTTCTTTCTTATACAAGTAATAGACCTTGATGTAGAAATTTTGGACCACAGAATGCTTTTCCTTGAGTCATTTCCAGCATGGATTTTTTTCCTCATTTGATTTTAAAATCAGGCTTGTTGAGGTGTGACACACACACAATATAATTCACCCTTTGTGGGTGCACAGGCCTGTGAGGTCTGGCGAGTTTGCACAGTTGTGTAACGCCCACAAGGTAACATTTTCTGGTTTTAGCCGGTGATAAATACAGCTCTAAACATTTGCAGACAGATGTTGGTGGGACATAGGTCTTTATCTCAGTTGGGTAAATTTAAGGAATTTGCTCCATGATGACGTTACGTGTGTCCACAGAGGCCAGGTTTGAACTGCAGGTCATCTGAGTCTTGGCTTGTGATTCTCCTGGAATGTGAGGTTGTGGGTGGCTCGAGAGGAGCTGCTGCGAGGCCTTTGCTCACGCATTTCCCTGTTTACCAGAGACTGTCCTGATCCCGTTTCTCATCCCCTCTTGGTTCTCCGTGGCGTCGATGAAGCCTTCCATCGCCCCCTTGAGGATAGCGCTGCAGGCTGTAAACCTTCAGCTGCAGTCTGGCGCTGGCTCCTCAGTCCTTCGGCCCCTGTGCTTTGGGCTTTGCTCTGCATAAGGGCCTCAGCTTTTGCTATGCTTCCTTTTGCTCTCTAGATAAGTAGTAGACTTTCTGACTCTCACGAGAGCTTGTTAGGGCTTGAGCGAATCTGTCAGGTCTTGCCTTCCCTTTGCCTTGACAGTAAATATTTAACAGCAGGATTACCGGGTTATATGGTAAACGTAGGTATAACTTTATAGAAAGTGCTGAATTCTTTTCCAAAATGATGATACCATTTTGCATTCCCACCAGCAAAGTTCTGGTCATTCTTTATCCTTGTCAGCACTTGATTTTGTCAGGTTTTTAAATTTTAGCTGTTCTGATAGGTGTTAGTGATATCTGACTGGTTTTATTTTGCATTTTCCCCATAACTAATGATGTTAAGCATTTTGTCAGGTGCTCATTTACCATCTGTATATCATCTTTGGTGAAGTATGTTCAAATCTTTTGTCTATCTTTTTGTTTGCTTTTTTATTGTTGAGTTTCAAGAGTTCTTTATATATTCTGGATACAAATATTTACTAGATATGTATTTTGCAAATATTCTCTCCAGGTATGTGACTTAACCTTTCATTTTAATAATGTCTCTCACAGGGGCCGGCACGATGGTACAGAGGTTAAGTTCGCATGTTCCAATTCTCAGCAGCCCGGGGTTCACTGGTTCAGATCCCGGGTGTGGACATGGCACCACTTGGCAAAAGCCATGCTGTGGTAGGCGCCCCATATATAAAGTAGAGGAAGATGGGCATGGATGTTAGCTCAGGGCCCGTCTTCTTCAGCAGAAAGAGGAAGATTGGCAGCAGTTAGCTCAGGTCTAGTCTTCCTCAAAAATAAAAATAAATAAATAAATAAATAAATAAATAAATAAATAATGTCTCTCACAGAACAGACATTTTTAATTTTGATGAAGTCCAATACATCAGTTTTTTCTTTTTGTTTCATGTTTTTGGTGCTATAACTAAGAAATCTTTGCCTAACCAAAGTCACAAAGGTTTTCTTCTGTTTTTTATTCTAGGTGTTTTTTAGTTTTAGGTTTTAAGGTTAAGTCTGTGATCCATTTAGAATTAATTTTTCTATGTGGTGTGAGGTATGGGTGAGGAATTGTTTTTTTGCCAATGGCTATCTAATTGTTCAAGAACCGTTCGTGGAAAAGACTCCGTTGAGCTCTCTTGGCACCTTGGCTGAAAATCAGTTGACTGCGTGTATGGTCTGTTTTGGACTGTATTTTGTTCTGTGGTCTGTGTATGCATCATATGCTCATATCACATTGTAGCTTTATAGTAAGTCTTGAAATCAAGTGTGTGAATCTTCTACTTTGTTAGAATTGTTTTGCTATTCTAGGTTCTTTGCTTTTTCTGTGTGTGTTTTCTGCAAATCTACTGGGATTTTTCATGGAATTTCCCTGAATCTGTAGATCATTTTGGGGCAAAATGATGTTTTGACAGTATTGAGTCTTCTAAGCTATATATGGACTTGGTGTTTTTCTCTGCTTGTTTAGGTCGTCTTTGATTTCTCTTGTCATTGTAGTCCTTAGAATACAAATTTTGCACATTTTGTTATATTTGTCCCTAATTATTTCATGTTTTTGGCGCTATGGTAAATAGTACTGTTTTTAAAAATTTCAGTTTTGAGCTGTTCACTGCTAGTGTACGGAAATAGGATTGAATTGTGCATAGTGACCTTCTATCCTGTGAGCTCGCTAAACTTATGTATTAAACATAGTATCTTTTTTGAGGGAAGATTCTTTTTTTTTTTATGTAGACAATTATGTCATCAGCAAATAAAGACGGTTTTATATCTTCCTTTCCAATCGTTTTTCCTTTTATTTCTTTTGCTTGCCTTGTGACACTGGCCAGGACCTCAAGCATGTTGAATAGGAGTGGTGAGAGCCTTTGTCCTTGACTTCTCAGTCTTAGAGGGAAAGCAGCTGGTCTTTCACCACCAAGTGTGCTATCAGCTATAGGTTTTTGTGGATGCACTTTATTAGGTTTATTAATGGGATGCACTTATTCTTAGTTTGCTGAGATTCTTTTTTTTTTGCTTGAGGAAGATTGCCCTGAGCTAACATCTGTGCCAGTTATCCTCTATTTTGTATGTGGGATGTCTCCATAACATGTCTTGATGAGTGAGTGGTGTGTAGATCTGCGCCCAGCACACAAACTTAACCATTATGCCACTGGACTGGCCCCAAGACGATTTTCTTTTGACCATGAGCGGATGTTATATTTTATTATATGCTTTTTCGTTTTTAAAGATTGGCACCTGAGCTAACATCTGTTGCCAATCTTTTTTTCTTTTTATCCCCCTCATCTTCTCCCTAAAGCCCCCCAGTACATAGTTGTATATTCTAGCTGTGAGTGCCTCTGGTTGTGCTATGTGGGACGCCACGTCAGCATGGCCTGATGAGCAGTGCCGTGTCTGCGCCCAGGATCCGGACTGGTGAAACCCTGGGCCACCGAAACAGAGGGCGCAACCTTAACCACTTGGGCATGGGGTTGGCCCCTGTTATATGCTTTTTTCCCCCATCTATTGCTGAAGCGGAGCATGCCAAACTCAAGCACTGTGCCATTGGACCAGCCCCCAGTTGAATTTTTCTAGTTAAACAATTTCACAGCTTTTATGACTAAAATGTATTATGTAAAGTTGTAGTTCACATTCATAGACACACAAATAATTGTATTTTCATTTTCTAGAAATAGTGACATATTAGCTATGGCTGTCCTGGGTTCAAGGGCTTTGTCCCCAAATTTAATTGCTTTAGAGTGATTTCTTAACCTTTTACCCCTCATGCCCTCTTTCGGTAAATATAAAAACCAACCTCCCCACCTTCTCTTAGTCCATTTTGTGGTTTTATGTGACCTGTGGCGTGACCGCTATGACTTTCAGCCTTTCCAGCCATTTGCTGGAATGGAGGGATTTGCGTGGGGTGGGCCTTCTAGAGTTTGTGTCTATCAGGTGACAAATTCTGCGAAATTCAGAGGTGAGTGTTGAGATCATATGTGACCACGTTATCGTTTAGTTTATGATTATCATAGCTCCTCTCTTGAACTAGATGTATGAGGAAATGTATTTAAAATGCTAAGACATTTAACTTGGTACACTACCTTTTGAGTATACAACCTAATAGTCCTACTCATATGATTTTCAAATTCTGAAGGAGGTTTTGTTATAATAACAAAAATTGAGATACTACACATAATTATTAATTTATAAATATTCACACTATCTCTATTAATTCCTGTTGCTCTTGTAACAAATTACCACAAATTTAGCTACTTTAAACAGCATGGACTTAAATTATTTTATAGTTCTGAAGATCACACATCTGAATTGGGTCGCAGAACTGTGTCGTTTCTGGAGGCTCCAAGGGAGAGTCGGTTTTCTTGCCTTTTCCAGCTTCTAGAGGCTGCCCGCATTCCTTAGCTCATGAGCCTCTTTAAGCTTCCAAGCCAGCAGTGGCATCACTGACCTCTGCCTTTGTTTTCACATCTTTCTGTCCCTGTTTCCAGCATCGCATCCCCTTCTCTCCCTTGCTTCTGTCATCACATTGCCTTCTCGGACTCTGATCCTCTGCTTCCCTCTTGTAAAGACCCTCGTGATTATATTGGGCCTGCTCGGATAATCTCCCCATCTCAAGATTTCGTCTCACCTGTAGAGTCCCTTTTGCCATGTAAGGTAACATTTCACAGGTTCCAGGTATTAGGATGTAGTCATCTTTGGGGGCCACTGTTCAGCCTACCACAGTATTTGGATGTAGCTTTTCCCATAGTCCCTCCTGTGCCAGTAAATGGCAACTCTGATCTCCTTGATACTTAAGCCAAAAGCCTGGGTACCGTTCTTGACTCTTGTGCATTGGCTAACAGGAGGCTCTATCTTCACATGCCTGCATCTGACTACTGCTCACCACCTCCCCTGCTCCCACCGTGGTCCAAGCCACCATCATCGCTCACTTAGATTATAGCAAAAGCCTTTAGCTAGTCTTAGAACAGCAGCCAGAGCAATCTTTTAAAAATCTAAGTCACATCATGTCACTCTTCTGTTCAAAACACTCAGAGACTTTCCGTCTCACTCGGTGGAGAAACTGGAGTCCTTAAAATCGCCTGCGAGCCACAAATGTTCTAGCTTCTAATCCTGAGTCACGTCTTCTGCTCCTCTCCTTTCCTCTCTCAACACCAGCCACTTGGGCCTCTTTGTGTTGAACGTATGTGGCGTACTTCTGCCTCAGGACCTTTTCCCTTTGCATTTGTTATGCCCTCTGCCAGAAGTACTCATCCCCCGGATCATTGTATGACTGGATCTTTTACCTCCTCCAGGCTTTTGCTCAAATGTCACCTGCTTGATGACTCTTTCTGAGCCATGTAAAATTATAACACACTCCTGCCCTTTGTTCACACTCTTTTCTGCTTGTACTTTTCTTTCCGTGCTTTATTTTTCTTCATACTACTTGTCATTTAACATACAATGTATCTTATTTGTCTCTTTGTCTGTCTCCATCCCCTGGCATGGGCGCCCATGAAGCCAGGAGTTTTGTCTTTTTTTCAGTATCAGCACCTGAAACACTGCCTGGAGAAAATAGGCATTCAGTAAATATTTTTTAAATGACAAAATTAGGTCTTTTGTAGCAAGCAGTAGAAAATATCTTTTTGAGAGCAGTGAAATAAATTAGTGTTCCAAATTTGAAGAGTTTGTAGATTTATGTACAGGTGAATGAAGTTGTTGCTTTCTGTTTTTCCAGCATATTTAGTGTGGTTGTGACTGACAGAATTGACAGTGCTGTGTCACACATGGCTGGTGCTGCAGTTAATTCAGCGCTTCAGTTACTTTCACTTAGTGCAGGACTTGTTCTGTAAGGGATGCTCATCGAGTCTGAGCTGATCTCCCTCTTCTTGGGAAGTAAGCAGGGGAATATTCCTGTTTTTAAGCGTCAGATAAGTAAACTCAGGCTTACTTCTGACTCTGCTAAACTAAAATTCTGTGAAGAGAGGAAGTGTGTTCATTTTTTTGTTGCCTGTGTCCCCATGTTGAGTAAAATGATTGTGCTTACGACTCACACCATTTAAAATTTTTTATTATATATTTTTTTCTTATTGTTCATTCAAAAAATATTTATTGAACATGTGTTCATGCTGGAAGATCAGTGTAGGTAACTCATGAAGCTAACAGTCTAGCTCTGTTACCAGTTTGATTTCTATGAAGAGCCTCTGTCTGAAATTCTGAATTAGTGGGGTTTGAACTAAATATAACATGGTACTGTTTTTCTTTTCTTGTTCTTGCTGACCATTGTTTGGTTTTATCCACTTATCTGTTGAAGTCTTTGAATAGAGGCAAGGAGATGCATTGTTAGGAACATCCAGAGCCTACCAAGCAAGACTGCATGGGGAGCCAACTAGGGATGCCAGCCTTTTCCACTGTGTGGTGCCACAGGCCTCCTGCCAGGAGATGGTGCTGGAATAATGATTCCTTCTCTTCCCCCCAAATCCTTTTATCCTAAATCTAGACGAGCAAGCAAGGTTCACAAAATGGTTTTGAATTGCTTAGCTTAATATATTGTACTCTCTTTGAGATAAGAAGAAATTTAAATTTATTGACATTAAATTTATATTGTTTCTAGGTTCTTCTCATCCATACGTTTGTTTATAATGTATTATGTATAATTATGAAATTTATTCATGTGTAGGTAATAAAATCTACGCATAATAAATTTAATGCCAGCAACTTAGTTTGTGGTGTAAATGTGTTATGTGCATGTGATGGCAAGGCATCATGCCCCAGCTTTTTCTTCTTTTGAAGCAGATGATTGAAGATTGGATCTCTAGAGTTATTAACATGCGTTTTTTTTTTAAGTAGATTAAAATCTGGTTAATTTAGATTGATTTAATATTATTTGATGTTATTTGTACGTAGGCTCTTTTGACACAAAATACGTAAATTAGGTCAAGTCCTCTTTGGCCACTGCTCTAATCCTGGTGTCTTCCTTTCCTTTCCAAAGGGAGCAATTGTTGTCACTTTGATAAAACCCTATTTCATTGTTTTTTTCTTTTTTTACTTTTAATTGAGATACCGTTCACATAACATGGAACTCACCGTTTTAACCATTTTAAAGTAAAAAATTCAGTGGTTTTGGGGCTGGCCCCGTGGCCAAGTGGTTAAGTCCGCGCGCTCCACTGCAGGCGACCCACTGTTTCATTGGTTCGAATCCTGGGCGCGGACATGGCACTGCTCATCAAACCACGCTGAAGCGGCGTCCCACGTGCCACAACTAGAAGGACCCACAACGAAGAATATACAACTACGTACCGGGGGGCTTTGGGGAGAAAAAGGAAAAAATAAAAAATCTTAAAAAAAAACAAAAATTCGGTGGTTTTTAACATATTTACATAGTTGTGTGGCCATCATGAATTCTAATTCCAGAACATTTTCATCATCCCATTTTATGTATACATTTGTTATAAAACCTGAAATACATTCTTCTTAATTTTTGTTTAGTCAGTTATCTTTTAAAAAATTTTAATAAGTTTAAAAAATTGTGTGTTTATCCATGTGATTAACATTTCTGGTACTTTTCATTCCTTTGTGTAGATCTATATTTCTATGTGGTGGTATTTTCCTTCTGCCTATAGGACTTCTTTATCAATTCCTGTGTAGATCTCTTGGTGATGAATTGTTTTACTCTTGTGTTTTTGAAAACATCTTTCCTTTACCTTCGTTTTTGAAAGGTAGTTTTGTTGGGTATAGAATTCTGTGTGGAAAGTACTTTACTTTCAGTGTTTTAAAGGTGGTGCTGTGCTATTTTCTGCCTTACATTGTTTCAAATAAAAAATTTGCTTTCATGCTTATCTTTGTTCATTTGTAGGGTAATGTCTTATTTTCTCTGGCTGCTTAGAAGATTTTCTCTTTCTCACTGTTTTTTAGCAAGTTGAGTTTGATATGCATTGGTATAGTTTTCTTTCTGCTTATGTTCAAGGTTCATTGCACTTCTTTGATCTGTGAATGTAGAGCCTTCTTCCAATTTGGAAAATTTTCATGAATTATTTAAAAAAATTTTTTTAATCGAGCTAGCATTGGCTTGTAACATTATGTAAGTTTCATGTGTGCAGCATTGTAATTCAACTTCTCTATAAAGTGTGGTCACTACCAAAATCTAGTTTCCATCCATCGCCATACAGTTGACTGCACCTACCCATTTCATCCTCCCCCAACCCTGCTTCCCCTCTGGTTACCACTGATCTTTGGTAACTGTCAGACTGTTTTTGTGTTTTTGTTTTTGTTTTGTTTGTGCATTTATTTATTTATTCCACATATGAATGAAATCGTATGGTATTTGTCTTTCTCTGTCTGACTTATTTCACTTAGCATAGTACCCTCAAGGTCCATGTATGTTGTTGCAAATGGCAGGATTTCATCTATTTTTTAATGGCTGAGTATTATTCCATTGTCTATATATACACCATATCTTCTTTATCCATTCATCTGTCAATGGGCACGTAGGTGGTGTCCATGTCTGTTGTAAATAATGCTGCAGTGACATGGGGGTGCATGTATCTTTTTGAATTAGTGTTTTCGTGTTCTTTGGGTAAATACCCAGAAGTGGAATAGCTGGATCATATGGTAGTTATATTTTAAATTTTTTAAGGAACCTCCATTCTTTTTTTTTTTTCATAGTGAATGTACCAATTTGCATTCCCACCAACAGTGCCCGAAGTTTCCTTTTTCTCCACATCCTCACCAACACTTAGCTCTTTTACTTTTTGATGATAGCCTGAGGTGATATCTCATTGTGGTTTTGCTTTTCATTTCCATGATGAGTAGTGATGTTGAGCACCTTTTCATGTACCTGTTGGCCATCTGTATGTCTTTAGAAAACTCTGTATTCGGTTCCACTGCCCATTTTTTAATTGCGTTTTTTTGCTCTTGAGTTGTATGAGTTCCTTATATATTTTGGATATTAACCCCTTATCAGCTATATGATTTGCACGTTTTCTCCCATTCTGTAGGTTCCCCTTTCATTTTGTTGTTGGTTTCCTTTGCTGTGTAGAAGCTTTTTATTTGGTTATAGTCTCACTTGTTCGTTTTTGCTTTTGTTGCTTGTCCTTTTGGTGTCATATCCAAAACATAGTTGCCAAGACCAATGTCAAGAAACTTTTTCCCTGTGTTTTCTTCTAGTTTTACAGTTTCAGGTCTTATGTGTAAGTCTTTAATCTGTTTTGAGTGAATTTTTGTGGGCAGTGTATGTAGGGGTCCAATTTCATGCTTCTTTATGTGGCTCTCCAGTTTTCCCAGCACCATTTATTCAAGAGACTGTGCCTTCCCCATTGAGTATTCTTGGCTCCTTTGTCGAATGTTAGTTGACTCTATACGTGAGGATTTCTTTCTGGGCTCTCGATTCTCTTCCATCATTGTGTCTATTTTTATGCCAGTACCATATTGTTTGGATTACTCTAGTTTTGTAAATAGTTTGAAATGAGGAAATGTGATGCCTCCAGCTTTGTTCTTCTTTTTCAGGATTGCTTTGGCTATTTGGGGTTGTCTGTGATTCTATATGAATTTTAGGATTGTTTTTTCTATTTCTTTGAAAAATGTGGCACTATTTCTTATAACTGAATTCTGACTGATACACTTCTGGTCCCCAAAAGGATTATTTAGCATAGTACTCGCCATTTAATTTAATTGTAATTGTGGTTTTCATTTTTTTCTTGGCCCTGCAAACATTGTAATACTTGGTATGTTACTGTTAAGACATTTGTTAGTGGTTTTTGGGAAGGGAGAGAAACTGTGATGCATTTAAATTTGTTCTCTGCTACTGCTTACTATTATTTTTTTAATATTGAGGTATAATTGACATCCAACATTATATTAGTTTCATGTATACAACATAATGATTTGATATTTGTATATATTGCAAAATGATGACCACAAGAGGTCCAGTTAACATCCATCGCCATATGTAGATACAGAATTTTTTTCTTATGATGAGAACTTTTAAGATCTATTATCTCTGTAGATCTACCCTGTGTCTGTCCTCATTATGGATACTTTTTTTTTTTGTAGATAGAAAATATAAATATGAGAAAGGAAATCAATCTATAAATAATTGGTCCAGTGTTGTAATTGTAGTTAAAATTATTTCAGAACTGTGGAGAAAATACATAGGTTCCCAAATGGCCTTATTTTGTTAGATTTCAGTGTTTGATATTTTCAGAATTTTGTCAATCCAGGTATAAATAAAGGCAATTAATAACTTAGAGGTATTTCTAATTTACTGTGACTTAAAATGCCAGATATTACTGTTGATTTATACTTTTCCAGATGTTCCTTACATCCATGGTAAAGCTTTGTCTTAAGCTTTGTTTAGAAAGAGTCTTACCTAGCAGCATGAAGTTAGCATCTCACAGTTGCGAGTAAAGACTGTCATGAATATTATTGTTCATAGAAAGGGAACTTAATCTTTAATAATTAAAAATTTCCCACTGTGTCAATAATTGCTTTTACATAGTAAAAGTGTATTCTAATGAAAAACTAAAGAAAAATATAATTTTTGTAAATAAATATATATATTTTTTAATACGATGGGGTTGTTTGTGATAAAAATTTGCTTGTAATGTAACTCTAATATTAACTTTTCCAAATAAGATTTCAGAATATTAAGTTCTTTCCCAATTACTTAAATCTTTGAGAAACTTAGTGTTACAGACATGTACACACCAGAGAAGTCTACCAAATGCTATTTTTAAGGTTAGCATCTTTTCAGGTTTGTGTTAACGAAAAAGATTACTTGGTTGTATCTTTGAGGAAAATATTTCTGCTTGAGGAAATAAGGGCCTAGTAAACATATCTGTCACCAGTGTGTATGATACCATGTTGCTGGCTGAATGAACACATCAACTATGAGAAAGAAAGTGAGAAACTGAGAAATGATAATCTGCTGTATTTTGGATTTATTCGTTACTGGAGCTGTATAATCATAAATAGAGCACATTTCTCCTTTTCATAATTCCTGCAGTCTTCGACTCCTCTGTCTCCTTTTTATTGTCTTTGGGTAAGTTAGTTTCTTTTTCTTCCCCCTGCTTTTAGCTTGAGGGCATGTAAACTTGTCTCTTTTCCTTCTCATCTCTTCTGTCTGTTATCTTTTTCGGTTAACATCTTGCCTTTGAGGCAAGTAACATTGACCTGTAAAGCAGGAAAAGATGAGCCAGTTTACTCTGGGGAGAGCGGGGATAAATTAGCAAACCTCACGCAAGGAAGGAGGGCGTGTATTGTGATGGATCATTTCTTCACATTTTCATCTTCTACTCTTGCCGTATTAGCTTTTATTTATTTATTTGTTTATTTTAAGATTGGCGCCTGAGCTAACGTCTGTTGCCAGTCTTCTTTTTTTTTCTTCTCCCCAATGCCCCGCAGTACGTAGTTGTATATTCTAGTTGGAGGTCCTTCTGGCTCTGCTGTGTGGGACAGTGCCTTAGCATGGCCTGATGAGCTGTGCTAGGTCCACACCCAGGATCTGGGCTGGCGAAACCCTGGGCCGCTGAAGTGGAGTGTGCGAACTTAACCACTCAGCTGTGGGGCTGGCTCCAAGTATTAGCTTTTAAAATTGCCTCAGTAGACCCTACACTTAGAGCCCTTGGTTTTACTACCCTGCTTCTTATGCTGTAGTGGATTTTTACATTTGTCCAGGCATTCATTTATTATTTACTAAACTTGAATTGGTCTTAATTTTGTGTAGTTTTCCTTTATTCGGTAGTATTTTTTTCTCACTTGAGTGTCAAATGGAGTTTTGCTCCTTAAATCATAATTAAACTGTAGTGGTTGCACCAAGCTGTGCATCAGGTACTTTTATTGTCATTGTTAGTTTGTTTAGAGGCATTGTGTGCCCCTCAGAGTAATGAGTCATCACTCAGAAGGCAAAAAACTGATGGGTTTGGTTTGTGGCCAAACCATAGAAGACAGTTGACTGGAAAGCTTTTTTTACTATAAATATCATGTGATCCAAACTTTAGTTCTACAGTTCTACATTTAGTAATTCATTTGTTTTTTTTTTTTTTCATTTTCAAGTTTTTTCTTTTTTCATCTGAAAATGGGAAGGATGATATCCTGACTCTTATTTTATTCAGGTTTTGTTCATAGATCAAAGGTGCACTGGTTCAGAACTAATATTTATTCTTTTGTGTGAGATACTGGTGGCATAGGGAATTAAAAAGAAATCGATAAGCTCTGATTCCTGTTCTCAAAATGCCTCTAACCCTATAATCCCATAATGGAAGTAGAATTCCTAAGGAATAGCATTCCTAAGTGGCATGATGAAATTACTTCCCAAGGAAAAAAAGCAGGGGGAAGTCAGAAGATAGTTCAATTCAGCAGGTGTTTATTGACCTCCACCACGTGCTAGCCTTTCTGGTCAGCTGAGAGAGCAGACGTAAATAAGACAAGAAGCCCTGTTTTAGAGAGCTTGGAGTAGAAATTACATAAAAATTGAGATGATACTTTTGAAATACTTACGGTTTATTCTGAACACACTGTGTATTATATAAAATAACACAACTATTATGACTCTTAGGTTTCAAACTGGGAAATTGTAGTTGCTTGTTTAGTTACGTGCAACTTGGTAATGAATTTTTGGTTTGGCAGTTTGTCTAAGGCCTGAAAGTTGTGTCAGAACATTCACATGTAGGAGTTATCTTTTTTGTAATGTTTTCAGAATTTTGTAACTTGGATGCTTTCTGATACTTCGAATTGGGTCATTAACCAGGTGATCATATATTAACATGAAAGAGAAAATGTGTGGTAACTGCATTTTAGTAAGGGACTAGTAAAAGTAAATGTAATGAAGGTTTACTCTAGTACTTTCAGGTTTACTCATTCCTAGTAGTAATAGCTTTGATAATGGCTCAGCACAAGGTTGGCATAAGGGAAGCCATATTGTAGAAACGAAACTATATTGTAACTTTGAATGGCCTCTGATTAACTAACCCAGACATGTTCTTTAGATTTTATGGCCCCTCCCAGCTCCTATAAGTTGATAACTTTGTTCTTTTGAGTTCCTTAGCAATGTGATGACCCCTAGGCAGAGAGTCTATTCAGATAGCTATCATCAGTGACAACTGAAAGATCAGGGTTTAGGGCATTGCTCCGGTCTCTGATGCATATCCAGTAAAACAAAAGATTGTCAGGAACTAAGATCAGATGTCTGCCCCACCTGCAGATCAGATGGAGGTCCCACTGGGATTAGGTCTCTTTTTCAGGGACTGTTAAAATTTGGGTTGTCTGTACTTCTTATCCTTCTGGTTGGATACTTGATTATAAAATGTGCCCTTAGACATTGTTCCAAAGCTGTTGAGCAAGGTATGAAATTCTAATAATGCAAAATGTCAGCCTGGAGCCAGGAACAAGAGAATATTTCCAAATGCATGCTAAACAGTTTCATTCCTCTAACCCAGATCTACACCCTAATTGAGCAGAAAGTAGCTAGATTGGTCATCCACTCCAAATCCCTCAAGAATGAGGAATGACCAAAGAATAGAGGGAATTGAAACTGGAAAACAGTTAGCCGTTGATGACTCAGGAGCTAGGAACTAAAGTTTCTTTTTCCTTTCTACAGTTCCTGATTATAGCTTTTAGCTGTTTAACCCGCTCATTGTTAACTATGCTGTTTAGGCAGTACACTCTCTGACTCCCACTAGGCGCATATAGACAACATCTTCCTGGAGCCTGGATCACCATGGTAATGGGTGTTTGAGCTGTTCTTCAGGAATTAGAACCCATTCATCCACTCCAGGCTGGTTGAGACCACCAGCTCATCAACGGGGCCTGCACAGATATCTGATAGGTGACCTTTTGACGTCAAGAGACTAAAAACTCCACCCTCAGATCATGCTAACGTTGCCATTTTGTGAACATACGTCCTGTGAAGAGGCATGAAGTCTGACTCTGCTTGTGCACATCATCAATTCCCTCACCTCTCCTTGCCTCCGATCACCTCTCTCCACATTTCAGACCACCTTCCCTCCTTACTCCATGAATATCCCTGAGTCCCTATTTTTGGGGAAGCAGATTTGAGACTCATCTTCTTGCTTTCTCACATGGCTGCCTTGTGATTTAACCCACTCTCTGCGGCAATCTTGTCTTGGTGTTTGGCTTTCCGGGTGGTGGGCAAAAACAAACCTGGTGTGGTAACAGTGTCCACATTAAACATGAAGAGTTCTTTAAAACTTGATCATTATTTTAATTGGTAGGAAACATGCAGGTGGTAATTAGCTTAAGAAGTAATACTAAAAAAAATGCATAATTTATGTACATCTTTTAAGAAAAATTATTTATTTATTTATTTTGAGGAAGATGAGCCCTGAGCTAACATCTGCCGCCAGTCCTCATCTTTTTGCTGAGGAAGACTGGCCCTCAGCTAACATCCGTGTCCATCTTCCTCTACTTTATATGTAGGATGCCTACCACAGCATGGCTTGACAAGCAGTGCCATGTCTGCACCTGGGATCAAAAGCGGCAAACTCCGGGCCGCCAAAGTGGAATGTGCACACTTAACCACTGCGCTGCAGGGCTGGCCCTATGTACAAGTCTTTTTTTATATGATGAAGTGACTATGGAAAATTTTTTTTGAGATGCTTAATTGTAAGTTATGTGTTGACAGGATAATTAAAAGTTTGTTAGTAAATTTATGAGCCAGAATTGAATGATGGTGAAACCTGAAGTCACTGGAAACTTTTTCTCAATTTTTAAAACTCAACAAAAATTTAATATCACCCCATCTGGGTGAAGTTAGGAATTTCTTTTAGTTTTGATTAAAAAAATTAACTTTTTTGTTTTCTGAACTGTAAGTTGCTGACCTGATGTCCCATCACTGGTAAACACTTTAGTCTGTTTTTCCTACAAACAAGAACATTGTCCTCCTTAATCATAGAACAGCCATTACAATCAGGAACTAATACTGACATGTCTTCTCTATCAAATCCTCATATTCCCATTCAGGTTTTATGAGCTATCCTATTTAGTGCCTTTTATTTAATAAGAATCCAGTTCAGAAATATGTTGATTTAGTTGTCATGACTCTTAGTCTGTAGTCTGGAACAGTTCTTATTTCCTTATCTTTCTTTGGTTTTCATGGCGATAACACTTCTGAAGATTATAGGTAGTTTGTTTTTTTATAATGTCCTTTAATGTTTCATGTTTCCTTATACTAGATTCAAGTTGTCTATTTTTGGTAGGAATGTCACAGAAATGTTGCTCTTATTTTCTTGCTTCCTATCAGGTTGGTCTTGACTTCACTTTGTCCTGTTACTGATGATTTAGATACTCGTTTTGATCACTTCATCACAGTTTTGCCGGACAGGTTTCTCCACTGGTAAAGTTATTCTTGAAGTATTTCTCTTTGTAATTAATAAATACCTTGTGGGAAGATACTTTGATACTATACGTATGTCCCTGTCTTCATTAAACATTCAGCCCATGTTATTCACTGGGTTGTAATTAATTTTGTTTTTTTGCTCTTTGTAACAGCAGAAGTTAATAACTTGCAAAAGGTAATAACTTCTTTTTTTATTGAGGTAACATTGGTTTATAACATTCTATAAATTTTAGGTGCATATCATTATATTTTGACTTCTGTATAGACAACATCATGTTCACTAGTAAAAGTCTAGTTTCCATCCATCACTGTCCAAATGTCCCCCTTTACCCCTTTTGCCCTTCCCCAGCCTTCCTTTCCCTCTGGTAACCACCATTTTGTTCTCTGTATCTGTGTGTTTGTTACTGTTTTTTTTTTTTTTAATATTCTATGTATGAGTGAAATCATATGGCATTTGTCTTTTTTAAACGCATTTTTTTTAAAAAAAAGATTTTATTTTTCCTTTTTCTCCCCAAAGCCCTGTGGTACATAGTTGTACATTTTCAGTTGTGGGTCCTTCTAGCTGTGGCACGTGGGATACTGCATCAGCATAGCTCGATGGGTGGCACCGTTTCTGCGCCCAGGATCTGAACCGGTGAAACCCTGGGTTGCTGAGGCGTAGTGCACAATCCCAACCACTTGGCCACAGGGTTGGCCTCACATTTTTTTTTTTTTTTTTGAGGAAGATTAGCCCTGAGCTAACATCTGCCACCAATCCTCCTCTTTTTTGCTGAGGAAGATTGTCCCTTAGCTAACATCTGTGCCCATCTTTTTCTATTTTATATGGGGTTGCCTGCCACAGCATGGCTTGATAAGCAGTGCTAGGTCCATGTGCGGGATCTGAACCAGTGAACCCTGGGCTACTGAAGTGGATTGCACGAACTTAACCGCTACGCTACCAGGCTAGACCCAGACCCTGGTATTTGTCCATCATTGACTTATTTCACTTAGCATATTACCCTCGAGGTTCATCCATGTTGTCGCAAATGGCAAGATTTCATCTTTTGTGATTCATTTTTATCATTACTTATTTTGATGCTCAAATTGTCCTAGATATGGCCCCTTACATTGTCTTTTATTTGGGATGAAGACATCTTTCTTTGATATCATATCTCTTTTGTTCTTCAGTGTTTCAAATAGAGAGACAAAATCTTTGCTTAAAGTATTGCTTGTTTCAGAGATGTGCGAATTCCTTAAATTGGCTAGCGCGAAACCAGCGGCCTCACTGCAGCAGGTGGTTGTCTATAAAAATTACTTTCCATAGTTACTAGAATTTTGTATACTCTGAAAGTTCTTACAGCTGGGAAATGTCTGCAGTCAAGCCATAGTAAATTGGTTTGTCAGGGTTCCCCAAGACCACTCTTCAGGTTTGACAGTTTTCTGGAAGGACTCATAGAACCCAGAAAAGCTGTTCTATTTACAGTTATGGTTTATGACAGCAATAATGACAGTATACAGATTAAAGTTTGCAAAGGAAAAAGGCACATAGGGTGGAGTCCAGGAGAAACCAAGTACGAACTTCCAGTTTTCCTTTCCCAGTGCAGTTGTGACAGTGCATAACTCTCCCGGCAATGACGTGTGACAACACACATGAAGTATTGCCAACCAGGGAACCTCACCCAAATCCTGGTGTGTGCAGTTTTTATTGTGGCTCAGTCATATAGGCTTGGAGTGCCTTTGTGACTAACCTTATTAGCTCTGGGCCCCCGGCCCCCACCCTGAGAGATCAAACTGATCCAGCGTGTCCCAGGGCCCCGGTGAACAAATAGGTGTTCACCGTAAATCACATTGTTAGCCTAACTATCTGATGGGGCCCTAGGTCCCAGGTGCACAGAGATACTCTCATCAGGCAAGATCCTCCAAAGACTTAAGCATTTTCTCCCAGGGTCTGACCATGGGCCGGTCCTTTCTTTGGAATGTTCAGGATTCGAACACCCCAAACCTGCTGTACGGTTTGTCACTGCCAATAAAAATGAAATAAGTGTTTAAGGAAGAAAAACAATCTCTCGACTGAATTCTTTGCAGTGCTAATGCACTTCACGGAGAGGTGACTTGTTTTAGATGCTCGTGAGATACCAAAATGGACTATAATTTAGGGAAAAATTTCAAAGTCAGTGCAGTAAAATAGAAGGAAGAGACTCTTGCCTAGGACAGACACTCTTCCAGCCACTATTCATGCTGTCCTGAGTAGAAGGGATCAGTAGTTAACATCACAGTGTCACAGAGGTTATGCCTATGTAATATTTGTATGTACTGAGGCTTGAGTTAACTATGTTCCATATAGTTACATATATGCAAATAATTATAAATATATATGGAACTATATGTAGTTCCATATGGAACTGTATTCCATAATGTGGATTACTTCTTGATCTTTTTTGACTATTGTAGTTGACATTTGGTTTATATCTCTATAACTTTAGGACTGGAACATTAAGAACCTACAGAAATACATCAGTGTTTATATAGGGGTAGCATTGTGTTTTTTTCTTATAAATTACTTATTTATCCTTATGCCAAACCAAATTAAAGGAGAAAAAATTGAGCAAAAGAGTTTCTAAAAATCATATAACTTTATCCGTCAAAAACTGACAGAACCATTGTAATCATGTAGTCCAATATTTCCCAAACTAGCATTGCATACTATGTAAAAATATTTGTGTTATAAAGTGGATACTGCATAATGTACCCCTTTTTGAACCTACAAAGCACAATATCATTTTAAATGTTCTAAGAATTCTTGTGTTCAAGAAACCTATTTAGCTTAACGTGCAGTGTTTCACAAAACATATTAGTCCTCCAAGTCATTTCTGGATGCCTGGCAGCTATGAATAATACCGCAGCATAGACTGGGAAATGCTGTTGTAGTTCGTTGTCTTCTTTTTATAAACCTTAGAAGCAGCAGCTTATGCCCGTAGAGTTTAGACATTCTTTTGAAGTCATCTATCCCTGGGCCATAGATTTTGGACTTTGATCTAAATTTATATTCAAAAGTTTTAAGCAATTACAGTCTAAATGGTTCACACTTCTTTGCCACTCTTAAATTTGTCTGCTTCCCCTTTCTTCCCAAGCCTTACCTCCCAAATGGCTTAAAATAAAAGTCTTACTTCTTGCTCAGAGAAAGCTGCTCTGAATTTAGGCCCCCTCTCTGGCTGTGCTGTCCAGTGTAGTAGCCACTGGCCATTTGTGGCTATTTAAAGTTTTTGAATTGAGAGATATTTCACATACCATAAAATTCACCCATTTGAAAGTGTACAGTCTCATGGGTTATAGTGTATCACAAGATGGTGCAACCATCACCACAGTCTGATTCCAGAACACTGTTCTGTTCATCATTCCAAAAAGAAAGCCTGTACCCTTTATCAATCACTGCTCCATTCCCCTCTCCCTCTATTCCCTGGCAGCCACTAGTCTTTCTCTATGGATTCGCCTGTTCTGAACATGTCATATAAATGGAATCATACAATATGTGACGTTTTGTGTCTAGGTTTTTTCGTGTAACATTTTCAGGGTTCACCATGTTGTATGTCAGTACATCATTCCACCTTTTTTTTTTTTGGAGTACAGTTGACATACAACATTATGTTAGTTTCAGGTGTACAACATAGTGATTCAATATTTATATATATTATAAAATGATTAACTCAACAAGTCTAGTAACCGTCTGTTACCGTACAAAGTTATTATATTATTGACTATGTTCCCTATGCTATGTGTTACATTACTGTGACTTATTTTATAATGATGTTTATACCTCTTAATTCCCTTTGCATATTTAATCCATCCCCCTATTCCTTTCTTCTCTGAACACCAGTTTGTTCTTTGTATTTATGAGTTTGTTTCTGTTTAGTTTTGTTTGTTTTTTAGATTGCACATATAAATGAAATCATATGGTGTTTGTCTTTTTCTGTCTGACTTATTTCACTTAGCATAATACCCTCTCAGGCCATCCATCTTGTTGCAAATAGCAAGATTTCATTTTTATGGCTGAGTAATATTCCGTTGTATATATCTACTGCATCTTCTTTATCCATTCATCTATCACTGGACACTTAGGTAGTTTCCATATCTTGGCTATTGTAAATAATGTTGCGCTGAACGTTGGGGTGCATATATCTTTTTGAATTAGTATTTTCATTTTCTTCAGGTAAGTACCCAGAAGTGTAATTCTTGGATCGTATAGAAGTTTAAATTTTTTGGCGAACCTCCATAGTGTTTTCCATAGTGGCTGCACCTTAGTTGTGGAATATCTGTCCTGCTAGATTTCAGGTCGTTCTCAGTGATAGTTGTTCTATATATAGTTTTAGTTTTGGTCTGTCTGTGGGAGGAGATGAGCTAAGGATCTTCCCACTCTGCCATCTTGATCTCTCTCCTTTCTAATCCATCTTTTTTTGTTTTTGTTTTTGCTGAGGAAGATTAGCCCTGAGCTAACCTCTGTTGCCAGTCTTCCTCTCTGTTTTGCTTGAGGAAGATTAGCCCTGAGCTAACATCTGTGCCAGTCTTCTTCCACTTTATATGTGGGTCACCACCACAGCATGGCTGACGAGCAGTGTAGGTCCATGTGCCAGATCCGAACCTGGGCTGCTGAAGTGGAGCGCACTGAACTTAACCACTACACCACAGGACTGGCCCCATCTTTAGTTTTAAATAACAGCTTTGTAGAGATATAATTAACATACCATACAATTACCCATTTAAAGTGTACAGTTCAGGGGTTTTTAAGTATCCTCACAGATGTATGCAACTGTAACTGCGGTTAATTTTAGGACATTTTTGTTACCTTGAGAAGAAACCCTGTACCCATTAGTTCTCACTTCTTCTCCCTCCAGCTATCTAAGGTCCAAGCACCCACTGATACACTTTTTGTTTTTTGTTTTCCTATTCTGGACATTTCATATAAATGGAATCATATACTACGTGGCCTTTTAGATCTAGCTTTTTTCACTTAGCATGTTTTCAGGGTTCATCCATGTTGTATTATGTGTCAGTGCTTCATTCTTATTTAGGGCTAAATAGATATACAGTCACATGTCACCTAATGCCAGGGATACGTTCTGAGAAATGTGTCGTTGGGGGTTTTATTGTTGTGTGACCATCATAGAGTATACTTACACAAACCTAGGTGGTATAGCCTGCTATACACCTAAGCTATATGGTACTAGTCTTATGGGACCACCCTCATATATGTGACCCGTCTGTTGACTGAAATGTCGTTATGTGGCACATGACTGTACTGTTTTATTTATCCATTCATCTCATCAGTTGATGGCATTTTGGGTTGTTGCAATGTGTTGGCCATTATGACTAATGCTGCCACAAGATATATACCATATAACGTTATTGCATTCATGTATAAGTTTTTCTTTGGGCATATGTTTTCCTTTCTCTTGAGTATATACCTAAGAGTGGAATCTTGGGTCATATGGTAACTCTGTGTTTAACCATTTGTGGAATTGCCAGACTGTTTTCCAAGGTGGTTGTACCATTTTATAGTCTCACTAGCATCATATGAAAGTTTCAGTTTCTCTACATATTCACCAACGCTCGTTACTGAGCATCATTTTTTTGGTGAGGAAGTTTGTCCCTGACCTTACGTCTGTTGCCTATTTTTCCTTTTTTGCTTGAGGAAGACTGTCCCTGAGCTAACATCTGTGCCAGTCTTCCTCTATTTTGTATGTGGGGCACTGCCACAGCTTGCCTTGATGAGTGGTGTGTAGGTCCACGCCCAGGATCTGAACCCTTGAACCTTGGGCTGCTGGAGTGCGTGAACTTAACCACTACGCCACTGGGCTGGCCCCTGACTGTCTTTTTTATTATTGTCATGGTCCACATAATGATGCCATAATATCAGTGATGGACCACATATATGCTGGTGGTCCCCTCAGATTAGTACTGTATAGCTTAGGTGTATAGTAGGCTATATAACATCTAGATTTGTGTAAGTGCACTCTGTGATGTTCACACAATGACGAAATTGCCTAACAATGCATTTCTCAGAACATAGCCATCTTAGTGGATGTGATGTGGCCTTTTCGTAGTTTTATTTTGCATTTGCCTAATGACTAATGATGTTAAGCATCTTTTCACATGCTTATTGACCATTGGTATGTTTCTTATACCATTGAAATGGTATATTTCAATATACCACTGAAATGGTATATTTCAATATACCATTGGTATGTTTCTTTGGAGAAATCTCTTCAAATCCTTTGCACATTTAAAAATTGGATTGTCTTTTAGTTTTTTAATTGCAAAAGTTCTTCATATATTTTGGGTACAAGTCCCTTACCAGATGTATGATTTTTACATATTATCTCCCATTCTGTGGGTTTCTTTTAATTTTCTTGATAGTATTCTTTGATGTGCAAGTTTTTTATTTTAATGAAGCCCAACATAGCTATTTTTTCTTTTTTCTTTGCTTTAGATCTTATATGTAAGAAACTCTTGCCTAATCTGTGGTCACAAAGATTTACTCCTATATTTTCTCCTAGGAGTTTTATAGTTTTAACACTTAGATTTATGTCTTTGATCCATTTTTGGTTAATTTTTGTCTATGTTGTGAGGTAAGGGTCTGTATTTATTCCTTTGCATGTGGATATAGAGTTGTTTCAGCATCCTTTGCTGAAAATACTTTTCTTTCCCTCTTGAATTGTCTTGGCACCTTTGTCAAAAATTACTCACTCATTAATGTATGGTTTTATTTCTGGACTCTCACCTCTATTCCATTGATCCATGTGTTTATCCTTATGCCAATACTACAGAGTCTCGATTACTGTACTTTTGTAGTTTTGAAATTGTGATGTATGTGTCCTTCAACTTTGTTCTTTTCCAAGATTATTTTGGCTACTTTGCATCCCTTTAATTTTCATATGAGCTTTAGGATCACTTGTTAATTTCTGCGAAAAAGGCTGCTGCGATTTTGGTAGGGGTTGTGTTGAATCTGTGGATAGACTTGGGGAGCCATCTTAATGGTATTAAATCTTCTGGGGCCATGAACATGGGGTGTCTTTCCGTTTAATTAGATCTTCTTTAACATATTTTAATGATGCTTTGTAGTTTCCAGTGTCTAAGTCTTTAATTCAGTAAATTTAAAATTTTTTGTTTATTTTAAAAATTATTGCTAAGTATTTTATTCTTCTTGATCCTATTCTAAGTTGATTTCTTTTTTTAGATTGTTTATTGGTGTTGTATAAAAAAATTGATTTTGTATATTGATCTTATATAGTTAAATTTAAATTAATTAAAATTAAATTTAAAATTCAGTTTTACATTTCCACTAGCTACCTTTCAAGTGCTCTGTAGTCACATGTGCTTCGTGACTCCTATATTGAATAGCACAGATTTGATTATTTCCAGCATTGCAGTTCTATTGAATGTCCAATTAAAAAAACAAAAAAATCAAGAGTATCCCCTTTACCTCTGATTTCCCTCTGTCCAGAGGCACATTCAATTCCTAGCTCTTTCTTCTGATGTTTATCTCTATATGCCTATGCTCATGCTGCTATTTTTAAAATTTTAGACATTTCTGCTATGAGAAACGGCGACTTTGCTTTCTCTTACTTTTTCTCATCTTCTCAACATAAAATTTAAGAGCTATGGATTTATTCAGTGTGTCCATTCTGTGTAAATAGTCACTGCTGAATCATACAGTGGACTATGATTATATTTCTTTTCTTAGCAAATTTTTTTCTTTACCTTAGAGCTAATAGTTACCTCATCTGTTGGCTGGCTTAATTATGTATCTATGTCTAGTTCATCTCTAAACTCTCTCTTGGATGTATAAAGCTTATTTCAACATACTAAAATGTATCAGTAATCTATCAGTTGTCAACAATTGTGAAGAGTCCAAAATTTAGCCTTATCTGGGATTATCAGGTTAGCCATCCATGGTTTTATGGGTGCTGTGGCAGAAGATAGGAGACTCCAGGGTCAGGGACGTAGGACTTTGTTACTCAGAGCAATAGCATTAGCCAGAGTATCAGCATTTTCTTGCACTGTGCTGGTTCCTCAAACCCCACTTCTCAGTGTGATATGAAGAGAGCCAGGTGATACCTGCATTTGCAGTGGGTTGCATTTTTGGGAGGAATGCTGAATTTAGGGAACTGAATCTTTTATATTGGACAGTGAGCATGCCTGCCCTTTGCTCCAGAGGGAGAGACACTGTCTGCTACGACTGTTTTCTGTACAAACATTCTTGAAAAGATAGTCTGGAACAAAGACAATCAGTGACACTGCTCACACCATGTACAGAAACGCAAAAGACCCATGGAGAATTGTCTTCCAGTATCACTTTCATTTCTCCCTCAAGGAGACATATTACTTGGAGCCCTTTGTCATTCTTCTCCAATCTGGATTGTCTGGATTATTGGCATTTTAAAATGTCCCACTGCACAGCCGTTGTCTCAGAAATTTCCTTTGCCATCAATCTTTTATTTCTCTTTGCCCCTTTGATGTATATCCTGTTTTCTAGGTTTGATGCTTCCTTCTTTTTTGGCTTTCTGTTTTGAGGATGCACATTCTCCAGTGCTTCCTGAGAAAGAGTATGTGGAAAAATTTTAAAAAATTGACACTTGTGTGCTGACAATCTTATTTAACTTCCACTAGATTGATGGTTTGACTAGGTATAGAATTATAGCTTGGAAATAATTTTCCCTCAGATTGTGAAGGCATTCTGGTTTGTTCATTTTCTACTAGCTTTTGGTGTTGCTTTTGAGAAGTCAAGCGCCATTTTGATTCCTGATTCTTCGTATTTGGTTTCTTTTTCTCTCCCTGTCTGCAATCTTGTAGAATTCTTTATTCTTCATGATGATGTTCTTTGCTTTAGATCTTTCTTGATTAATTGGAGAAAGCATTTGATGAGAATGTTTAGTGGAGACATCTTTTTAGTTCTGGAAAAATTGTATGATTTTGATGGTTGTTTCTGCTCTGTTTTCTCTTTCTTATGTTTTTATTAGTCAGATTTGGACCTTTTGGATTGATTCTCTCAAGGTTTTTTTCCTTTTTCTGGTTTTGTTTCCTTTTGAAATGTCTTTATTGTCATTTTAATGGGGTTTAGGAGGTTAACCGAAGCACAAATGTGATTAATCTGCCATGTTCTATAGCATACTTTTAAATACAGTTATTTAAGAACATTTTGATCTTATAAAATCTTTGTCAGGTAGTAGGATACCACTAGAAGGAGTAGAAGAGTTTTTATGCTTACATTTGGTACAGAGTATTCTTTACATTCTGCCTCTGTTTTTTGGTTGGGTAGGGGGAGGCACATGGAATGTTTTTAAAGAGGTTAATTAGTAAAGGAGAGCATCTTTAAATAATGAGCGAAGTGTTTTTAACACTTCTATTTTTAAAAAGCAAGTTTCATGTCAGATTTACTAAGCAGACTTTTTTTCCCTAATCTAGAATATATACTATTATTAAACTTGTGATTTGTCACTTCAGACAAATCTAAAGTTCAATCTAAAATGACCTACTTCCAAATATATTCCAAACAAGGACCATGGTGTTTTAGAGCTGAAAAATGACATAATCTAGTCTTTTTGATGTAACGTGTAGTCACTGAGTCCTTGAGAGTGTAAGTGACTTACTCACGACCAGGTGAGATAGTAGCAGAGCTAGAATAAGAACCCAAATCCCCCATCCTTTCTGTTAGCCTCCTTGTGTTCTAGAAACCTCACTTTGGCTTTAGTAATAGGTTGTCCCAAAATAGTCAACACATTCTTAGCAAATAGCTTTATTTTCTGAATCTCAGAAAGATTAGTCTGTGATCACTTGTCTTATTTGTGAAGTAACCTTCTTTTTCTCTAGCTCTCCTCTCACACTTCAGGGTGTGGAGGTGAATATCAACTTTATCTGCCTCAGTTGTTTCCGCTTAGTCTATACATAGGTTGTCTAGGCAGATGACCTAACTCTTTTAAAGGTGCCATGTTATTGAGAACGGAATGCAGTAGATGTTAAACTATTAAAAGGAACACTTTAAAGTATTTTAGGATTCTTTGGCTTCAAGTGACAGAAACTCAATTTGAAAAAACTTAAATTAAAAAAATGTAAATTTATTAGTTGCTAACTAAACCATGTGAAAAAGCAAGAATGAGTGCAATCAAGGTCTCAAACAAGCTTAGAACTCCATCTGTCATTGCTGCTGCTTTCTGCATTTTGGCTTCATCCTTTCAGATGGGCATACTGCATGCACTGTGAGAAATCCTTACATGTGTTTCACATCTCATCTATCTCTGAGATAAGAGGAAAAGGAAGTTCTCTTTTCTGGAATTAGTTTGAAAAATCCAGGAAAGGATCTATATTGTGGTCCTCTCTCTCAAACAAAATCCTTGTGGCCTGGAGTGAGCAAAAGTATTGGAATTGGCCTAGTGTAGGTCAGACCCTGGGGATGGGGTGGGAAGGTGGAGTTTCTTTTCCTTTTTAAAAAAAATTTTATTGAGGTCATAATAGTTCATAACATTGTGAAATTTCAGTTGTACATTGTCATTTGTCAGTCACCATATAAGTGTACCCCATTATCCCTTACGTCCCCCCCACCACCCGCTTCCATTCTGGTAACCACTAATCTGTTCTCTTTGTCCTTGTGTTAATTTATCTTCCACATATGAGTGAAATCATACAGTGTGTGTTTTTCTCTGTCTGGCTTATTTCATTTAACATAATACCCTCAAGGTCCATCCATGTTCTTGCCAATGGGATGATTTTGTCTTTTTTTATGGCTCAGTACTATTCCATTGTGTATATACCACATCTTCTTTATCCAGTCATCAGTCGATGGGCACTTGGATTGCTTCCACCCAGGTGAAAAATAGCCATAGTGAATAATGCTGCAGTGAACAAAGGGGTGCATAGTTCTCTTTGGGTTGTTGATTTCAAGTTCTTTGGATGACTACACAGTAGTGGGATAGCTGCGTCAAATGATATTTCTCTTTTTAATTTTTTGAGAAATCTCCATATTGTTTTCTGTAGTGGCTGCACCAGTTTGCATTCCCACCAGCAGTGTATGAGGGTTCCCTTTTCTACACATCCTCTCCAACATTTGTTGTTTTTTGTCTCTGTGATTATAGCCATTCTTACGGGTGTAAGTTGATATCTCAGTGTAGTTTTGGTTTGCATTTCCCTGAACATTAGTGATGTGGAACATCTTTTCGTGTGCCCATTGGCTATCTGTATATCGTCCTTGGAAAAATGTCTGTTCATATCCTGTTCATATCTGCCCATTTTTTGATTGGCTTGTTCTTTTGTTTTTCAGTTGTGTGAGTTCTTTATATATCTTGGAGATTAACCCTTTGTTGGATATATGATTTATAAATATTTTGTCCCACTTGGGGGGTTGTCTTTTTGTTTTGTTCCTGGTTTCCTTTGCCTTGCAGAAGCTCTTTAGTCTGATGAAGTTGCACTTGTTTATATTTTGTTTCCCTTGTCCGCGTGTACATGGTATTCGAAAAGATCCTTCTAAGACCGATGTCAAAGAGTGTACTACTTATATTTCCTTCTAGGAGTTTTGTGGTTTCAAGTCTTACCTTCAAGTCCTTGATCTGTTTTGAGTTAATTTTTGTGTATGGGTGAAAGATAATGATCTACTTTCATTCTTTTCGTGTGGCTGTCCAATTTTCCCAGTACCATGAATTGAAAAGACTTTCCCTTTCTCCATTGTATGTTCTTAGCGTCTTTGTTGAAGATTAGCTCTCAGTAGGTGTGTGGTTTTATTTCTGGGCTTTCAATTCTGTGCACCTGTTTTTGTACCAGTACCATGTTGTTTTGATTACTGTAGCTTTGCAGTCTGTTTTGGAGTCAGGGATTGTGATGCCTCCAGCTTTGTTCTTTTTTCCCAGGATTGCTTTAGCTATTCGGGGTCTTTTGTTGTCCTGTATGAATTTTAGGATTCTTTGTTCTATTTCCATGAAGAATGTCATTGGGTTTCTGATTGGGTTTGCGTTGAATCAGTAGATTGCTTTACACAATATGGACATTGTAACTATATTTATTCTTCCCATCTGTGTGCATGGAATATCTCTCTTATTTCGTTATTCCATTTCTTTATGTTATCGTCTATTTCTTTGAATAATGTCCTATAGTTTTCATTGTATCGTTTTTTTCACCTCCTTGGTTAAATTTGTTCTGAGATATTTTGTTCTTTTTGTTGTGGTTGTGAATGGGATTGTGTTCTTGAGTTCTCTTTCTGTTAGTTTGTTATTAGGCTATAGAAATGCAAGTGATTTTTGTGAGTTGATTTTGTACCCTGCAACTTGGCTGTAGTTGTTGATTATTTCTCATAGTTTTCTGGTGGATTCTTTAGGGTTTTTCGTATGTAAAATCATGGCATCTGCAAATAATGAGAGTATCACTTCTTCATTGCCTATTTGGATACCTTTTATTTCTTTCTCTTGTCTAATTACACTGGCCAAAACCTCCAGTACTGTGTTGAATAGGAGTGGTGAGAATGGGCACTCTTGTCTTGTTCCTGTTCTCAGAGGGATGGCTTTCAGTTTTTTCCCATTGAGTATGATGTTGGCTGTGAGTGTGTCATCTATGGCCCTTATTATGTTGAGGTACTTTCCTTCTATACCCATCTTATTGAGAGTTTTTATCACAGATAGATTTCCGATCTTGTCAAAAGCTTTCTCTGCGTTTATTGAGATGATCATGTGGTTTTTATTCCTCATTTTGTTCATGTGGTGTATCACATTGTTTTGTGGTTGTTGAACTGTCCCTTGTCCCTGGTGTAAATCCCACCTGATCATGGTGTATGATCCTCTAAATGTATTGCTGTATTTGGTTTGCCAATATTTGTTGAGGATTTTTGCATCTACGTTCATCAGTGATATTGACCTGTGATTTTCCTTCTTTGTGTGTCGTCCTTGTCTGGCTTTGGGATCAGGGTGATGTTAGCCTTGTAGAATGTGTTAGGAAGTGTTCCATCTTCTTCAGCTTTTTGGAATAGTTTGAGAAGGATAGGTATTAAATCTTCTTTGAATGTGTGTCAGAATTTTCCAGCAAGGCCCTCTGGTCCTGGACTTTTACTTTTGGGTAAGTTTTTCATTACTGTTTGAATCTCTTTACTTTTGATTGGTCTGTTAATATTTGCTATTTCTTCTTGGTTTAGTTTCAAGAGGTTGCGTGAATCTAAGAATTTATCCATTTCTTCTAGATTGTCGAATTGTTGGCATATAGTTTTTCATACTATTCTCTTATAATCCTTTGTATTTCTATGGTATCCATTGTAATTTCTTCTCTTTTATTTCTAATTTTTGTATTTGAACCTTTTTTTTTCTTAATGAGTCTGGCTAGGGACTTGTCAATTTTATCTTCACAAAGAACCATCTCTTAGTTTCAATGATCCTTTCTACTGTCTTTTCATTTCAATTTCACTTATTTCTCGTCCCCTGTATTTCAGACTACCAATTCAGTTTGGTACTTCTGTATGATGATTTTCTCGTTTTTCTCTTTGTCATTTGTGTCTCTGTTCTGATTATTTGTTTAATGGTTACCATGAGGTTTGTATAAGAAATCTCATAGGTGAGATAGTCCGTTTTCTGATAGCCTATTTCCTTAGTCTTAGCTGATTCCTTCCCTGCCCTCTTCCTCTTGTAAGTTATTGTCGTCACAACTTATTCTGTCTTGTGTTGTGAGTTTGTGGTTCACATGACAGGCCGATAGGTATTTCTAATATTTTCCTTCTCTTTATCTTTAATGTTATAATCAAGAGTTTGCTTATGTGTTCTGATAGCTGCAATTTTCTGATTTTGTGTGCCTGTTTGTCTCCTTTCTCATAGCTTTGTAAGCCCCTTTTCTTTTTAGGTATCAAGGCCGTCTTGATCATTTCTTGTAGAGGGGTCTTGGGGCGATGAACTCCTTTATGTTTTGCTTATCTGGGATGGTTTTTGTTTCTGTCATATCTGATGGATATTTTTGCTTGATAGAGTATTCTTGGCTGAAAATTTTTTTCTTTCAGGATTTTGAATATATCATTCCACTCTCTCCTAGCCTTTAAGGTTTCTGCTGAGAAATGTGTTGAAAGCCTGATAAGGGTTCCTTTGTAACTTATTTTCTTCTGCCATGCTGCCCTTAATATTTTTTCTTTGTTTTTGGCTTTCCAAGTTTTACTAGTATGTGTGTTGGAGAAGGTCTTTTATATTGATGTAAGGAGGAGTTCTCTTAGCTTCTTTACTTGTATTTCCAGCTGCTTTCCCAGGATCTTTGGGAAGTTCTCAGCTATTATTTCTTTGAACAAGTTCTCTGCCCCCTTCTTCCTCTTTCCTCCCTCTGGAATACCTGTAATCCTTATGTTGCATTTCCTGTTTGAGTCAGATAGTTCTTGGATAATTTTTTCGTTTCTTTTTAGTCTTACTTCTCTCTCCTCCACCATCTGAAGGAGTTCTAAGTTTCTGTCTTCCATGTTGCTAATTCTGTCCTCATAATATCAGCTCCGTTATTCAGGGATCCCTGACTTTTCCTTACCTCACCCATTGTGTTCGTCATCTCCAACATTTCTGATTGTTTTTTTCCTCTTAGTCTTATTCTCTTTTGTGAAGAATTTTCTCTGTTTGTAATTTTGTTCCTGATTTCATTGAACTATCTGAAATTTCTTGTAATTCGTTAAGTTTTTTTATGATAGCTGTTTTGAATTCTCTGTCATTTAGATTGTAAATTTCTATGCCTTCAGGATTGATTTCTGCATCCTTGTCATTTTCCTTCTGGTCTGGAGCATTAATATACCTCGTCATAGTATTCGATGGAGTGGATTTGTGCTTTGACATAGTGGTAGTATCTGGTTGCAGATTCTGCCTGCTGCCGCTAGAGGGTGGTCAGGAGCTGTGTATTCTGAGCCTGTAGTCACCCCTGTCATCTGTGCCTGTCCCTTGGATAGGCCCTGTCTGTAATTGCTGGCTTGTTTGCTCACAGCTGCTGCTTTGCCAGTGTATGTGCCGATGCTGTGGCTGACGGGCTGAGCTGGAGCACCTGGTAGGGGGGAGGGGCGCTTTCTTTTGCATGCACGATCCCATGGATGTTTTCACTCTCCCGCTGCTGTCTGCTCTCCTGGGGTGTGGGTTTGGTGAAGACACTCCCGCAATAGCTTAGCCTCCTCTGTCTTTAGTTTCCCCACGTGTTGTGAGGGAACTTGGAGAGAGAAGGTGTTCTTGCGGAGAGCCGCCTCCTTCTCCCTCTTTTCTGAGAGCCACTTGTGGTCTTGTGCCCTTGATCACTGCCATGGAGGGAGAGGAGATGCCCTTACCTCCTTCCACTTCCTCCCTGGGGGTTCCAGTACCTCCACCTTCAGATGCGTGGCGGTGTGGGTCTCACAGACGTGTTTTGTATTATGTGAATGTCCTCTGTTCGTTTATGAATGTCCTTTTAGTTGTACTTTTATGAGGGAGAGTCTAAGGGAAGAGCTCACTGCCGTAATGCTGATGACGTGACTCTGTTTTCTCTTTAAATCCAGGTGGAAGGAAACATTCCCTTTTCCACCCTCTTAAAAGTTGAAGCCAAATAATCCTCTCCACCCAGCACTTCACCTCGTGTTTAAAGCATTTCTTATCTTCTCACCAATTAGAAGCTTTGTCATCCATGACCTCACGTGGCAAAACAAATCACTTTGAAATGATTTAACTGTTCTGAGGATCCTAACACAAGATAAAGAGATTCCACTGCAAACTTACAAGTGCCTTAGATATAAATTGCTTCAGTTTATAAATACTTATCTTTATATGTACTAGTATATGTACTTTATATATGTATATATATGTATATATGTGTACTTTATATAATTCTTTCAGTTGCAGCAAAGTATGAATTAGGGATGTTTGTAGATTCTACAAATGAGAAAAATTACAGGCAGAATTTTCTGATATATCTCAATAGATTGAGGCTTAAAAAACCCAAGTAACAAGTAAAGTTTTTTAGATGTTAGTAGAATTATTAGGACTAGGCAGGAAGCAACAGATGATGATCCCAGCATGCAGAAAAGGAAGTTTGCTCGGCAAACTGGAGATTGGACCAATATTTAAGGACGTGACTTTCCAGGAGCAGGAAACTTCTGAGTTGAGAACGTTGACTCAGCACAGGGGTTAAATAGGACACTTGTTAGTCTCTTTTTGCTCTTAACCTCTTGCTAATATCCTTTATGAAACCAGGAAGGACCAAAATCAAGGTAACTACCTTCACATATGAACTATATTTTATTATTCAGGAGGTGATGCATTTCTTAGGAGAAGTGTGGTCTCAGTATTAGCACCATATCTAAAGATGCAGCTTTTTGCCACTAGTCACTGTGTTCCCTGAAGCATAGTCTCTTGAAGGGACGTCAGAACATGCGTCTATGGCCACCACAGCAACCCTTGCCAAATAATATTTTCCAATAAATCTTTCAGAATATTCCAGAGAAGACTCTCATTGGCTTGCCTTGAATCAGCACCTTTCTCTGAATTAGTCGCTGTCCAAAGAATTGGTGTACTTCTGGTAGGCCTGGGTCCTAGGCGTGTGTCCACACCCGTGGCATGCATAAGGTGGAGGAAGAGTGGGAGTCAACCCACTCGAGTGCAGAATTGTTGCCAGAAGAATAGTAATGGATGCTGAACAAGAAACAAATAATATTCTCTGTAATACTGCTTTGCTGCGCTGAGTTTTTTTGGCAGGAGACAGTAGAAGACAGAAGCTGAAACATAAAGCTGAGTGAAAACCGTAAAGCAAAGAAAGGCAGAGCCTGCTGTGTTGCATGACAATAAAAACAGACAATGAATGAACCTAATTTCAACCAGACAGTCCTTTATTACTACTTTAAAAAAATCACTTCTACGTGCAAATGCAGGAATTTGAGAGCCATTAACATAGACACTCTCCTTCCCTCCACCTCAATTAAATTGTGTCCTGTGTCTTACAGCCAGCATCATTTACTAAGTGAGGGAGTACAAAGCTGTGTCTGTGCTAAGTTAGTAGGTATAGAAATTTTAAGTGATTGTGCTATATTACGCAGGAAGCCAGTGAAGAATGATTGCTTCCTTTGTGGTTCTTCATGAATCCTCAGGAGGTGTAGCTAAAAATAATTTTTTGTTGGTTAGAGAAAATGTTTCTCATGGATTCTGCTGTTGTCAGATTAATTTGGAAAGAAAAGAGCCGCGTAGTTGATTAACATGGTAATACATTTCTAGTTTATTTGTATGCCCGACCCTGAATGACATAGTTCCTGTGAACTTGATTTTGGTGGCGCTTGATTATGGAACTAGTCCAGTTCCATAGTTGTGGCAGAGACTAACTTTTGTGTTAAAAGGTACATGTGGGGGTTGGCCTGGTGGTGCAGTGGTTAAGTTCGTGTACTCTGCTTCGCAGTCGGGGGTTCACGGGTTCGGATCCCTGGTGTGGACCTGGCACCACTCGTCAGGCCACATTGTGGCAGCATCCCACATAAAATAGAGGAAGATTGGCACAGATGTTAGCTTAGTGACAGTCTTCCTCAAGCAAAAAGAGGAAGATTGGCAGCAGATATTAGCTCAAGGCCAGTCTTCCTCACACAAGAAAGATACATGTGAAGGGGGCCTGGCCTGATGGTGTAGCAGTTAAGTTCATGCACTTTGCTTTGGTGGCCTGGAGTCCACCAGTTCGGATCCCAGGCACGAACCTATAGACCGCTTATCAAGCCATGCTGTGGCAGGCGTCCCACATATAAAGTAGAGGAAGATGGGCACAGATGTTAGCTCAGGGCTAATCTTCCTCAAAAAAAAAAACTTAAGATACATGTGAAGATATAGATAATGTGGCATCCAGAATGTGCTATTGTTGTCTTGTTTTCATCTAAGCATGGAAGTTGACATTGAAAAAGTGTTTTTAATTGTAAGAGGAATACATAACAGAAAATGGAAAAGTATAAAATAAAAATTATCTGTAGTCTCATTACTGGTAAAACTACATTTGCTGCTTATAACTACTAATATATAATACATATTGCTATATTTCCTTCTAACTCCTAGGAATAAGTAATACATAATTTTATATATACATACTGTAACATTATATGCATGTCATTTTACATAGTTGAGATACAGTAGGACCCTGCCATAATAATATGAAGTTTAAAATCAAGTTTAAAAGTTTAAAAATTACATGAAGTTTAAAAATATAAATTTCATACTCTACAAGGCCATGTTCCTTGAAGATTCTGTACCTACTTGCATTATATTCAAAGTCATGTTATCGGGGTGGAATTTTTTAGGGTTTTACTGTGTTCTAAGTAGTTTTGCATTCTTCTTTACATTTTAGAGTATAGATTGTTCATAAGTAGTTTTTAATATTAAGTAGTTTGCGATATAATTGTGCTCATTTTTTTAACTCTTTCCCTGTTGTGGGAAGTTTAGATGGTTTCCAGTTATTTGTGTAACAAGACATTAAATGAGACTTTTCCTATTTTGTTGGAGTTATGGTTCAGGCTTCAAAGCTGAGGACAATATTCATTAGTTATCTCCATACTTTAATAAAAGGTGTTAGATTTTCATGTAGGATTTGCTGCAAGATGATACAGCTTCTTTTAAGAATTATTTTTTTGAGGTCATATTGGCTTATAACATTGTGTAAATTTCAGGTGTATGTTGTTATATTTCAGTAAGGTAATACTGGTTTTTAACCCCTTATTCTCTGTACATCCATGAATATACATACATATGGACGTGTATCCGTTTTTTTACATTTATGTATGTAAATGAATGAAGATTTCTTCTAAGAGGGTTGTAGAAGTGCTGTGCTTCTCCCTAATCTGCAAGCAAGTCAGGAAGTTTTATGAAAATCAGTGATAGAAACTGGAGCTGCCTGCTAAAAAGAGGAGGGAGATTTCATTCCCAGATTGAGATTTGCTAATCTGTGGAAATGCTTAAGCTGTGAAGTATAGGGAGAGAGTTCTGGGTAGGTCAGCACCCTAGTCTGAATTGAGTAGGGCATGGGAGTGGACATGAAAATTGTTCCCTGATTTTCCCTGAGATAGATCTGAAGGTTAAATTCTTCTGGAGTAGAGCAAGGAGAGGAGGCTGGACGGGGAGGACCTACTACTTCTAGAATTTGGAGGGGCAAAAATGCTGACGTTTTCCCACATGGGCCTACTAGGTAGACAGAGCAGAAGGTAGGTGGTATAGAGCTGTCTTATAAGAATCTTGCCCAAGAAAACTGCCTGCTGTGGGAGGTGTCCCTATCAGAAAGAGGCTGTGTGGTTTGTGCCTTCTAAGCTAAGATGGAAGTATGCAATGTTAGCTGGAGAATGCATCACCCACTTTAAGGAGGGTCTCTGAGGAACCCATGAAGTGATTCACAAGAAGGAGGGTCAAAATTTGGCGTTAGCATAGAGTGTCGACACCAGGTTGCTGCAATATAGTCCTGTAAGGCCTTCCACCTTTTATCTGATTGCTGTTGTTACTTTCTTCTGCCATGCTCTTCTGATCTTGGAGGAATGAGCTTTAGAGCAGCATAGTGAAGTGGGGAGGGAGAGTGGAAGAGCAAGGTAGACTAATAATGGAAACATATCTTACTCTCTCCTTCTGGTTTGTGCAGTTGTCAGATTAGACCTGAGCTGGGGAATCAGACGAAAATTGAAGTTCTGATTTAGGTTGAACTGAACTTTTTAGTATTTGAAAATGAAACTATTTTAATACCTGAAAATTATTAGAAAAGCTACAAAATCTGCTGGTGACATAATGCTGGAGCAGGAAAAGAAGATCCCCCCCAACATAGGATGGGGTGGAGGAAAGATTTAATTTACATGTGTACCCTGTGGAGTACATTTTATTATACCTGCTTTTATAAATAACTGTGCAGAGAACATCTCTGAACAAAAGTTTTTGTCCACGTTTCTCTCTAATTTTTTACCATAGTTTCCTAGAAGTGGGTCAAAGAGTATGAACGTTTTAAAGACATTTGGTACGTATTGCCAAATTGCTTTCCAGAAAGATTGTACCTCAAATACATGTCGACCAGTTTTGGATGGTTGTCTGTCTCATTTTACCTTCACCAGGTTTGATTGTTATTTTAAAAAATCTTTGCTGATTTAACCTGCAAAAATTTATATCTTTTAATTTACTTCAATTATTGCTATACTAGTAACAGAAAATATTTATCAAGTTTTTAGTGGTTGCTCAGTATTTATATGTTTTACCTTATTTAATTTTAACAATGTTTTGAGATAAATACTAATCTCATCTTCATTTTAGAGGTAAGGAAACTGAGACTTAGAGTAGACTTCCCAGACTTTAATGTGCATATAAATCATGTAGGTGTCTTGTTAACATGCAGATTCTAAATCAGTAATTCTATGCACAGTAAAGGAAACCAACAAAATGAAAGACAACCTTTTGAGTGGGAAGAAGATATTTTAAAATCATATATCTGATAAGGGGTTAATATCTGAAATATATAAAGAACTCATGCAACTCAACAACAACAACAAAAACCTGATTAAAAAATGGGGCAGAGGATTTAAACAGACATTTTTCCAAAGAAGATACACAGATGGCTAACAGGCACATGAAAAAATGTTCGATATCACTATGATTAGGGAAATGCAAATCAAAACCACAATGAGAATATCACCTCATGCCTGTTAGAATGGCTATTAAACAGACAAGAAGTAACAAATGTTGGAGAGGATGTGGAGAAAAGGGAACCCCCACCTTGTACACTGCTGGTGGGAATGTAAATTCATGCAGCCACTGTGGAAAACAATGTGGAGAGTCCTCAAAAAATTAAGAATAGAACCATCATATGATCCGGCTATTCCCCTTCTGGGTATTTATCCAAAGGATGTGGAAACACTAATTGGAAAAGATATATGGACCCCTATGTTAATTGCAGCATTATTTATAAAACCCAAGACTTGGAGACAACCTAAGTGCCCATCAACGGATGAATAGATAAAGAAGATGGTGGGGGGGGGGGGTTGTGTGTATAAACATAAGTAAGATGATGGAATACTACTCAGCCATAAAAAAGATTAAATCTTACCATTGGTGACAATATGGATGGACCCTGAGAGTATTATGCTAAGTGAAGTAAGTCAGACAGAGAAAGAAAAATACTGTATGATTTCTTTCATGTGGAAGATAAAAAACACACACACATAGATACAGAGAAGAGATTGGTAGTTACCAGAGGAAAAGGGGGTTGGGGGGAGGCTAAATGGTTAAGGGAGGTGATTTATATGACAATGGATGGAAACTAGACTTTTGGTGGTGAACATGATGTAAAGTATACAGAAGTCAAATTATAATGATGTATACCTGAAATCTATATAATGTTATAAACCAGTGTTACCTCAAAATAAAATAAAATCAGTAGTTCTAGGATTGGGCCCAGAGTTCTGCGTTTCAGTCGAGCAGCTTCCGGATGATGCTGATGACGCTGGTCAATAGACTACACTTTGAGAAACAAATGCTCAGTCAGATTTAAAACTTTGCTCATGGTGACACAGCTAGTAAGTGGCACACCCCATTTATATTTGACTCCAGGCTTTAAGCATGAAATTGTGCTGTGCTAGTAAGGTTACATGGTTTTTCTTGTGTATTACTTACTTTAATTTGCTTTTGTGAATTTCCTTGCTCCACCTTTGTGTTTTTCTTATGGATTTATATGTCTTCAACTCTATTGATTGTAGGATTTTTTTTTTAAAATAGACTTTATTTTTTAGACCAGTTTTAGGTTTACAGAAAACTGAAGATACAGCGAGTTCCCATACCTCTAATACCTGTCCCCTCCTCAACTGTTGCCACTTTTATTAACGTCTTGCATTAGTGTGATACATTATTGGTATTAGCTCATCACGCGTAATAATTAACTAAAGTCCATAGTTTACATTAGGGTTCACTCTTGGTGTTACACATTCTATGGGTTTTGACAAATGTATAATGCCATGTTTTCACCATTACCATTACAGTATCATACAGAATAGTTTCACTGCTCTGAAAATCTCCTGTGCTCTGCCTGTTCATCCCTCTCTCTTCACAAGCACCTAGCAACCAGATATTTTTACTGTCTCAGCAATTTTGTCTTTTCCAGAATGTCATGTAGTTAGACTCATACAGTATGTAGCCTCTTCAGATGGGCTTCTTTCACTTAGCAATGTGCATTCAAGTTTCCTCCATGTCTCTTCATGGTTTAATAGCTGACTTCTTTTTATTGCTGAATAATATCCCGTTATCTGAATATATCACAATTTGTTTATCCATTTACCTATTGAAGGACATTTTTGTTGCTTCTAAGTTTTGGCAATTATGAATACAGCTACTTTAACTATCCCTGTGCAGGTTTTTGTATAATCATAAGTTTTCAACTCATTTGAGTAAAAATGAGAGAGCACGGTTACCACATCATGTGGTAAGAGTATATTTCGTTTTGTAAAAAACTTCCAAACTGTCTTCCAAGGGTGTCTGTACCACTGTGCATTCCCACCATCCGTGAGTGAGAGTTCTCGTTCCACATCCTCTCCAGCATTTGGTGTTGGTATTTGATACTTTAATAGGTGTGTAGTGGTATCTCACTGTTTTAATTTGCATTTCCCTCACAACATATGATGTTGAATCTTTTCATATGCTTAGTTGCCATCTGTATATCTTCTTTGGTCACATATCTGTTCAGATCTTTTGCCAAGTTTTAAATTTGCTTGTTTTCTTATTGCTGAATTTGAGTTCTTTGTATATTTTGGATGCCAGTACTTTGTCAAATATGTGTTTTGTAAATATTTTCTCCCAGTTTGTAGCTTATCTTTTCAATGTAATTGCCGTTTAGAGTCGAAGTTTTAAATTTTTTGCCTTAAATTTATGTCTTTTACTCTATTGAGAGTAAAGTTTTTTGGTTTGTTTGTTTACATTTTGAAGCTTAATACTATAATTTTAAAAATTTTCTACCACTTTTGGAGAGCATAATTGTTCTTGACCATGGCTTTATGTTTAGAAGGCTTTCTTCATGTAGACATCAGATAACATAAAAGGTGCTATTATCATTTATTGAACTCTTTCATTGGGTCGAGTTTTGTGCTACATTTTTGGCATACGTGATCTTACTTAATCTTCCATGTTTTTCACTCTCTTGAGATAACTGTGTCATATCTTCATCCTCTCTTCTTACATCCCCAAACCTCTCTGCCCTTTTCATTCTCATATGATTACTGTGTCCTGTAACTTCAGAGATAAAAGCCACTAGACTAAATCTCCTTCATCTTTCCGCCTTAAAATCTGTAAACCTTATATCTGTGGCAACTTTCTCCTTTTTTCTCTCTTTTTTTTTTGGTGAGGAAGATTGGCCCTGAGCTAACATCTGTTGCCAATCTTCCTCTTTTTGCCAGAGGAGGATGGCCACTGAGCTAACATCTGTGCCAATCTTCCTATATTTTGTATGTGGGATGCCACCATAGCATGGCTTGATGAGCAGTGTATAGTCCATGCCCGTGATCCAAACCAGCGAACTCTGGGCCGCCGAAGTGGAACATGTGAACTTAACCACTACACCACGGGGCCAGCCCCTCTCCTTTTTCCTTTTTCTATCAAAGGAACTCTCCTCCTCATGTCAAAGACCAGTTACTCCACTTGACCTCTCTTCTTGTCAAATGTTTTGTTCCTTTGCCTGAGCTCTCTTACTTCTTCAGCCTTTCCTGTCCCATTGGATCATTTATGTCAGCAGGTAAACATGCTCTGATATTTCCCGTCTTAAAATAAACCTTTTTTTTTTTTTTTTAACACTGTTCTTTTCTAGCTTTGGTCCTATTTCTTTGATTTAGAGATGGCCAAACATTTTTCAAAGAATTATCTATATGTTCTTTGTTTCCTTCTTAAAGTTCATTCTAATCTGATTTTTACACTACTGCTCAACCAAAAATGCTTTTTTCAAATTCATCAATTTCACGTTGCCATAGCTGTTCACTGGGTACTTTTCTGACCTCATCTTTCCTGTCTTCTCAATTGCACTGACCATCTCTTCCTTCTTGAAAGTTTCTATGACATTGCATTCTCTTGGGTGTCCTCCTGCCTCATTAGTCCTTTACAGATTCTTTACTTTCTCATTATCCCAATCTCTAAATATTGGGTTCTGAAGGACACTTCCCAGCCATCATCTCTTCTCTCTATACTCGACACTTCATTCATTTGTTCACATTGTTCAGTTATTTTTGAGCACCTACTTTGTACTGCATGCTGTTTTCTAGGCAGTGTTGGGGATACGGCAGTGCCCTGCATTTCCATGGTTTTAAATATTGTATATTCCCATTTACTTCTAAATTTCTTGAGTCCAGACATCTGTCCCCAATAGGTTCTCATCTCCATCTGACTTTCTTATACGCAACTCAAATACAGCATGATGCTAGTGATTCCTAAGTGGGAATAGACGTCAGGTTTTAGTTTTAATCTTTAGAAAAGAGGGCTAGTGATAAATAGTTATGAAGGTGTGATCTTACATCTAATTGTGAGATTCTTAGCTCTTGAGATAGCAAAGGCTTCTTTGTCAATTTTGGGTTGAGTTCTGTTTTGTAGTAAGCCCTCTGTATCTCCTTCAGTACTTCCCGGATACATTGTGGCTAAGTACAGTGCTGACATCATAATGTTAAAGCTTTACTGGTAAGTAAATAGTTTATGTTGATTTTATTATCAGAAATACGAGAAATCAGTCGCTTGTTAATATGGAAGGTGTGTTTGTGCTGGTGAGTTCAGTGTTACTAAACACTCTTTCCTTGTAGCTAGTGAATGACCTTAGGAATGGCTGTATTTTGTATGTGAAAAATTCTCTCTTAAGCATAGTCTCAGAATAACTTAACATTCTTGGTTTGGTTTTAGAGCTGGACCATCATAGATTGTACATTCTGGTGGCATTGATCCAGTGGTCTGAAAATGCCTTGGAAAGATCCAATTTTACAGATTTAAAAAATTGATATAAACAAATGATATACCATGAATTCATGAAGTTCTTTGTCAGTTGATCTCATTATCGTAACCTGAAGGATATATGGTTAAAAAATACATATATTGTACCCTTAAGAGATTATCATTCTATCATCTTTTTTTTGTCTAGTGGTTTTTATTGTGATAAAATATACATAACATAAAATTACCATTTTAACAATTTTTCAATGTACAAGTCAGTGGCATCAGGTACATTCACAGTGTTGTGCAGCCATCACCTATCCGTTTCCAGAACTGTTTCATCCTCTCAGACGGAAACTCTGCACCATTAGACAGTAAGTTCCCATTGCCCTCTCTTCTTGGCGCGTGGACGCCGCCAGTGCAGTTTCTGTCTCTATGGATACGTCTGTTCTAGGTGCTTATATAATGGAGTCACAACATTGGCCTTGCGTATCTCCCTCATTGCGCTTAGCATGGTGTCTCAGTGTTCATATTGTCGCGTGTATCTGAATTTCCTTTCTTTTTAAGGTAGAATTATATTCCATTGTATGGATATACCACATTTTGTTTATCCCTTCACCTGTTGATAGATATTTAGGTTGTTTCCCACCTTTTCAATATTGTGAATAATACTGCTATGAACACTGGTGTACAAGTATCTTTTTGAGTCTCTATTTTCAAATCTTTTGGGAATCACTGGATCCTATGGCAATTCTATGTGTAACTTTTTGAGGAGCTGTCAAATTGTTTTCCAGTGGCATTTTACACTCCCATCAGCAGTGCACAAGAGTTCCAATTTCTCCACATCCTTGCCAACATTTGGTATTTTCTGTTTGTTTTTTTTTTTAATAGTAGCCATTATAATATGTATGAAATGGTATCTTGTGGTTTTGATTTGCATTTTAAAATATTTATTATTATTATTTTTTGCTGAGGAAGATTTGCTCTTAGCTGACATCTGCTGCCAGTCCTCTTTCCTTTTTTTGCTTGAGGAAGATTAGCCCTGGGCTAACATCTGTGCCAATCCCCCTCCATCTTTTTGTATGTGCGACACCTCCACAGCCTGGCTAGCGAGTGGAGTAGGTCCATGCCTGGAATCGAACCCGTGAACCCAGGCTGCCTAAGTGGAGCATGCCAAACTTTAACCACTAGGCCATGGGGCCTGGCCCTGATTTGCATTTTTTTAATGATACGATGTTGAGCATCTTTTCATGTGCTTCTTGGCCGTTTGTATATCTTCTTTGGAGAAATGTCTGTTCAAGTCCTTTACCCATTTTTTAATTGGATTGCTTGGTTTATGTTGTTGCTGTTGAGATCTAGGAGTTCTTTATGTATTCTGGGTGTTTATCCCTTATCAGATACATGATGTGCACATGCTTTCTCCTGTTCTGTGAGTTGTCTTTTCACTGTCTTGATAGGATATTTTGCACAAAAGTTTTTAATGAAGTCCATTTTATCTACTTTTTCTTTTGTTGTCTGTGCTTTTAATATCATCTATCACCCTTTTAGATTTATGTTTGCTGAGTGTACATATATTATAATCACATTTAAAAATTTTTTAAAAGTTACTGTTTCATTACCCTAGCATTTTAACTGATGTAAAATTTTCCCTTTTCCCCGTTATTGTCCTATGCATATTTTTACATAATTAAGTGCTACTGTACGTTTTATTTATAGTCAATTATAGATTTTTCCATGAATAATGAAAATATAATGAAGTATTATATGACAGTGAAATACATATGACAATATAATTTAACAAGATCTTGTTAGCATTTTTAATGACTGCATAGTAGGTTTGCTTATTAATTCATTTTTGCATATGTAGGTCATTTTGTGTTTTTTTGTTGTGGTTGTTAACTAGGGGCTTATTTTTTGGTAGTCCCCTATTCTTAACTTAGGAGAGTATAACAGCATCAGAATCTAGCACATTTTTAACCTAAGTATATCCTTACAAGTTCAGTATTACTTTGCTTTCTTAAGAGTATTTGGCATTCTTGGCATGTGCTTCTCTTTCTTCATCTGCCAAAGCAAGATAACCACAAAGCAAATTTAAAACAATGCAGATGTATTCTTTAAAATAATTTTTCTTGTTAGTTATTTGGTGAAAAGGGTGCTTTGTTTTTGTCATTTTTTTCTCCATCATTTGTGTAGCTGAATGTTTTCCCATGTTCATTTCTGTCTTGTGTTCTTTCCTTGTGAAGTGTCCATGTTTATCTAATTATGCTTTGTTATTTTTCCCTGTGACTTGTGTGACTCATTCTAATTTGAATGCCATACTGTCTTTTTTTTGTAGACTGTGTTCTCCATCCAGGAGTCTGGAAGGAAAGCATGAATATATTCTTTCTTAGACATCATAGGAATTAATATTTAAACAATTCTGAAAGCATAAGTATATTTCAAATGTTTTTCATGATCTTTTTGCTACAGTTTTCTGTGTATAATGATTGGCATGTATTCTAGAAACTATTATTTTAGTTTCAGTGAGATTTCGTAATGGAGCCTTTCTTTCCAATTTGGTTTAGTTGAGATTGATTGGAATGCAGAATTGAAAACTCATTTAATAGGTAATCTAAGAATCCTTCTCTCCCCTAAGCCCCATTGTTGAGTGAGGTGCTGTGACTCTGCCATGACCTTACTAGGTTAATTACATGTGTAATATTTTAATTTCTTAGCAATTTTGTGAGAAAGAAGATGGTTACTATCCAACTCTTAAATTCCAGCAATGTCTCAGTCTTAATGCAGGGGCAATAGTGAATTAATGATATGTTAATAATCCTGAACTTACATGTTTTCTGGACCCAGGAATCTTTTTCATGCCTTTATGTCCTTATTAGGCTGTGCGCTCTTCCTGGAATAACTTTTGTCACTCCTGCTTGGCTGTACTAAAATTCTGTGAAACTTCATCTGGATGGCCATCTAAGATAGTGTTCCTATTTGGATTCCATTCATATCTGTGACCATTTTGCACTGACATTTTCTGTTTATTTGCCTTTCTCTGTATTGGACTGAAAACTTACTGAGTGCAGAGAACGTGTATTCATTTTGATAGCATAGTAAATAGTACAGTGTTTGTCATGTAGCATGCATTCAGTGAATAAGGGTTTGTTGAAATGAATTGATGAAACTGAATTCAAATCTTGGAGGGTCTAGAAGAAATTGTTTTGTAGTTTAGATGGGCTAACTGAACAAGAACTGAATACCTGTACTTTACCAAATCTGATTATAGTTTATACCCAGGGAAACAATAATTGCCTATTTTCTAGGTAATGTAGTGGACTGGACTGGTCTGGGTGAGAGATTTAGTACTGGAGAAGAGAAAGAAACAGACAGTAGATCTCAAGGGTGTGATCTGTAGAGGAGAATTCTCTCCTGCATGTCTGTGCTCATGCTCCCTAAATATTATCATTGTCTTCCTGCCCCCTCCCCATTATCTGTACACATATATCCCTACCGAATCTGTGGTCCTATTTAGTAGAAATGAAAAGGAGAAAAAAATAATGGTAGTAACCTAGTGGTAATGATACTACAATTTTGAGCTGCTCTAGAGGGTGTAAGGTTCCTATTCTTCTTAGTTCCCAATATCAGTGCTAGAACATCAAATTGAGAAGCAAGTTAAAATGTTTTTCTTAGGGGTGCATGGTAAGGCATGAGTAGCCTGATGGTGGCAAAGCTTCTGGAGATCCAAAAAGTCTCCCTTATATCACGTTTTTCCCCCACACCAGCCCACATGGGGTGGCAGAAGCCTCTGTGATTCTCTGGAACCGTATGGTAAGAGATAGTATGTGATTCCTGTGTGTGATGTGATGTGAAGATACAGAAAGTGTAGCACTTACCCCTAAGGGGCTGGGGAGTTTGTGTCAGTGAAACATGCACATATTATAAAGGATGTTCTGTAAATCTAATAACAAAATGCTGTGGAAATTCTCAGTAAGAAATGATGAGTATCACAATCAGGGATGATTTCCTTGAAGAGGCGGGGATGGGTTGTTGGGGAAGTTGATGGGTTACTGTTGGTAACCGGTGAATAAAATAGGCCAAGACACAAAGGTAAGAAACCATGGTCTGTGTTTTGAGAACTGTAAGTCTAGTTAAGCTGTTACCTAAGGTCCAAGTAGGATTGAATGGGAGGGAAATTCTAGGCCATATTAAGGAAGGCTGTAAATGGTAAGTAAAGGAGTTTATATTTAAGTAGGTAGGAGGAACCTATGGGGGCTTCAGAGCTGATTTAGAAGGATGAATCTGCAGGACCATGTGGAAGATACTACAACCTGACCTGGAAACTAGTATAGTAGTACTGGCAAGAGATAATGACCGCCTGAAGTAGAATGTAGGCGGTAGGAATTGAGAGAAATGAAAGGATATAAGGCACAGATAGAAGGTATGTATCTTGGCAACTGATTAGGTGTAGGATATATAGACCTGAAAAGTATCTGAGATGATCGGGTACTGTTATTGACAGAAGTAGGAGGAAGTTGTTTTGGGGAAGATGGTGAGTTACAAATATAGTGATCTGGCACAATATGTAAGGTCAGATGCCATGTAAACAGAAGTATGGGTTCAGGAGAGATGTAAGGTAAGATGTAAATAGATTTCAAAATTCTGTGCTTGGAGGTGATAGCTAAGCAAGGAATGAGATTTTTTTCTAAGGCGTTAAAGTGCAGCAAGAAGAGAAGTAGTTTGAAGACAGAGTCTTTGGGAACATCTCCATCTAGAGATAAGGAATCAGTATCATAAGGGAGACTAAAGAAATAGCAAGGTAGAGAGAATTAATCATTGCATAGTATGGACCTGCCGTGGAGGTCACTTTATTCTAGGTAAGAATCTTTTCTCATAGGACTATATGTATTTACCAGAGCATACATTATGATGTTCCTTTATAAGGCTATGATAATTTTTTTCCTTATCTAAATAATTTTCTCTTTTTTCCAGTAACTTAATCCCATTTAAGTAGAAATATTAGATAACTGGTTGAAGTGTCATATTGCCTTTGATGCATGAACTGTACAGTGATACAGTTGATAATTAAATACAGTTATAGCAAAGGTAAGAAGACAGTAACAGATATTTAGTTATCAGACGTTGCTGCTTAGGAACTACAAAACAACATTTTATTGAACATTTAAACAGCTTTAAAGGAAAAAAATCTCAAGGTTAGTATCTGTGCTGCTATAGTGAGCACAGAAATCTCTAGCTTAGCATATCAGCTCTTGTAATATTAGGTTCCTAGAAAACGTTAACAAATGTATGTGAATTGACTTATGCATAGGGCGGCAGATGTGCAGCAACCTCAGCCCTTTGAAACTTCACTTTGAACTTAGAAATACCAAGAAAAAACCCTTGAGCCCAAAATGACTGTTTCAGTAAGCATGCAAATGTAAAATACATTTCAGAAAGTTTTAAAAAATTCTTTTGGTGCTTTTATGTCTTACAAATATTTCTTTAGTTGATTAGGACAGAATGCTTCAGTTTCTGTTCTTTTGTATTAACGTATGTGTTAATAGTTATTAAAAAATAATATAGCTGTACTTTCTCTGATAATGCAAGTAATACATGCCCAAGGTAAAAAAAAAAGTAGACTGTATTAAAAATCATTAAAGACCCAAATAATTATATTCCCAACATTCTGAGAAAACTTATGTTTACATTTTGGGGCTTATTTTTTCTGACTTTTTTCTTGTGCTCATATTTACACACAGGCGTTCACGGCATTGGGGTGACTGTGTTAAAGATGCTTTGTAACGAGCTCTTTTTTACTTAGTTATTTTGTAGATATCTTTCCATATCAGTAATACACAGCAATGCTATTTACTGTATGAATGTATTGTGTAATCAGTCTCGTTTTTTTTTCTTTTTTGCTGTTAACTTGGTCAGTGAACATCCATGTTTGTGCCTTTTTCTTGTTTAATTATTTTTCTAAGGTAAATTTAGAGCTATAAATGTAGTGAAACTTACACAACTCAGACTAAAATATTGAAGCCCTTGGCATGGGGGTATTTTTTTAGGGTAAGCTTTGGCCTGATAAAGCCAGAGAATATGCGTTTCATAGCATCAGACTCAGATGTATCAAAATAGTGTTTGTTAATCACATACTAAAGTGGTTCCAGAATTGCTGTATTGAAGGATTTGAGAGACAGCTATAAATTTGAAAATGTCTTTTCTTAGCACCGTATTTGAGGTGCAGAGGATCTGCTGGGGGAGATGGTGAGGACGGCTTCTCTCCACAGATGCCCTTCCAGGTAATAGGTTGGGGGTAAAATTGATGGTTAAGAAAAAGTATTTAGATTTAGAAATAAGTTCTGATTCCACTGTTATACCTCATGACTTAGAAGCCAAGTCAGAATAAGCTTTTTATAAATCAATCAAATTTATATATATGGTTGTTCAGTTAGATTGTTTATAATATAGAGTATTTATCTTATGAAAAGAATTACTCATGTCCTCAGAGTGGACCTGTTTTGGTTATCAATGCAAAGTAATAATGATGTGGAAATTTCCTGCCACTTTTAGTTGAAGATTGATAGAGGGTATGATTCAGATTTTACACATTTACTTAATGCTTGTCATGAAATGGTTTATCTGATTAGAAAGATATATACAATGCAGATAATCTGTGGGAATTATTTTCATTTTCTGAATCAGCTCTGTATAGTCTGTTAATTTAGCTTTTTTTCTTGGTTAAAAATCTGTCTAGGCATTTGACATCATTGACATTGTTTTCACCCTGTCTTTTTCTTCATATTGCCCATCCTGTTATCCTTATTTCACTGTACTTCTTTGTTATTATTTACCTTGTTTAATTCACTTTAGTAATTTATGTGAATCTTCTCTCATAGATCAGTGTTTTAAATTTCCTCAGCTTTGAGCACAATATCTTGTGTATATGGTGGATCCTCATATGTTACTGTGAATAAAAGCTCAACATTTTTTTTTTGTAACAGTGACCACACAGCTCTCTTTCATTGTAACATTCATCCTGAGAATTTCCTTTTCTATCATTTTCATTTTATAGAGTGAGGACCAGATTCTTGCCTCTTTTATTAATAAAATAATTGTTAAGCTGTTTATGAATTTTGTACAAGAATGGGTATCATAAATTAATGAATTATTTCTAGTTCATTAAATGAAGTCTTATTCTTTGGGACCAAGATCAGAAAATATGTTTATCTCCCTCAGTCTGTATGTTTTCTGGGGCTGTTATCTTAATGTTTACAGGACTGTATTTGCATATTCCTCTGTTTTCATATTCCTTTTTTTCATGTTTAGGTATAAACTATCATAGTAATTCCAAGACTTGGCTAATGAACAGAATCCTTTTAAATGGAATAGAAATCTGACTGCCTGTGTTGACTTAATTTATTTTTTAAAAATGTTATTTAATGTTCAAACATAAAATTAGATATAGACCACTTAGAATTAAAACTCATGTAACAACTATAAATTCAAAATAAATGTATAAATATAACAAAACTACTAAATTAATAAAATTTAAATCAGAAACAGTAACTTCATGGATGATATTTTGCCAAAACTCAGTTGTCCTTGAAAGTTGAATATGGTGGTGGGTTTACGGATTCTTTTGAGCAGTATTACAGAGTGCGCTATGGACCTGTACTGTGGGGGCGCCCTGGGATGGTTAAGCTATTTAAGGATTTGCAAACTCTTTTTAAAAACTTTCATTTGTTCAGTACAATGTAATGTATATTTGGTTATCATTTGGTATGAATGCATTATTTATATATTGTTTGCCTCTTTTATATCATTAATTTGCTCTATGATTAAAACGGCATGACGTGGGCCTAACACAGTTGAACCCCAAAGCAATGCTGAGTTTGCCTTTTTTGTTATTTGGTAATTTCAGAGGATCCTTGTTATGTAATGTTAATATGTAAATTTTTCAGTTATGTAAATTGATTACTGTGGAAATAAGTACAAAAATAAATTATTAAAAAGAACTGTTGATTCTTGGAGAATATGCATAAACTTCCATTTGGGAACCAGGGATCTAGCGTCACTCACAGTTGTTCTTAAATAGATGCCATCTGATACATTAAAAATCCTAAAATCCATGGCTGTCCTTTGAATAATCTGCTTAGGCTATCTCAGTGTGAAATATTCTGGCAAATGTCAGCTAGAATAGAAGAATTGAGATTTTGTTACCTTCAACTATAGGATATCCATGTTAAATTCTTAAAAAACTTTTTTCAATTTATCGTATAGTTTATAAGCATAATTTTGTTTTATATAAATGTATGATTTTAATGGTGGTATAATTTTTAAAATCTTTCGTTTGTATTAGCAGCTGTGAAATTTAACATGGATATGCCTGTCTTGAAAGTAGCTATTATGGAATCCTAGAATGTATTTTTTTTTAAGACTTAATTTTTTAAAAGACAGTTTTAGATTTACAGCAAAATCTGGAGGAAGGTACAGAGATTTCCGCACCCCCCACCAGAGTGGTACATGTGTTACAATTGATGAACCTATCTTGACACATCGTTATTACCCAAAGTCAGTAGTTTATTTTAGGGTTCACTTGTGTTGTACATTCTGTGGGTTGGACAAATGCGTAATGACCTTTATCCACCATATGGTATCATACAGAGTGTTTTCACTGCCCTAAAAATCCCTTGTGCTCCACCTAGTCATCCCCTCCCCAACCCTGGCAACCACTGATCCTTTTACTGTCTCCCTAGTCTTGCCTTTTCCAGACGTCATGTAGTTGGAATCATACAGTATGTAGCCTTTTCAGATTGGCTTCTTTCACTTAGCAATATGCACTTAAATTTCCTCCATATCTTTTCATGGCTTGGTAGTGCGTTTCTTTTTAATGCTGAATAGTATTGCATTGTGTGATTACCACAGTTTATCCTTTCACCTACTGAAGGACTCCTGGTTGCTTTTAAGTTTTGGCAATTATGAATAAAGCTACTATAAACATCTGTGTGTAGGTTTTTGTGTGGACATAAGTTTTCACCTCCTTTGGATAAATTCCAAGGACTGTGATTGCTGAGTCATATGGTAAGAGTATGTTTAGTTTTGTAGGAAACCGCCAAACTGTATTCCAGAGTGGTTGTACCATTTTGCATTCCCACCAGCAATGAATGAAAGTTCCTGTTGTTCTACATCCTCATCAGCATTTGTTGTTGTCAGTGCTTCAGATTTTGACCATTCTAATAGGTGTGTAGTGGTTATTTTGTTGTTTTAATTTACATTTTCTTCATGCCATGTGATGTGGAGCATCTTTTCATATGCTTATTTGCCATCTGTATATCTTTTTTGATGAGGTGTCTGTGAAAGTCTTTGGCCCATGATTTAGTCAAGTTGTTTCTTATTGTTGACTTTTAAGAGTTCTTTATGTATTTTGGCTAATAGTCCTTTATCAGATGTGTCTTTTGCAAATATTATCTCCCAGTCTGTGGCTTATCTTTTCATTTCTCTTGACATTGTCTTTCACAGAGCAGAAGTTTTTAATTTTAACGAACTCCAGCTTATCAATTATTTCTTTCCTTGGTCATGCCTTTAGTGTTGTATCTAAAAAGTCATCATCAAATCCAAGTCATCTAGGTTTCTCTTATGTTATTTTCTAGGAGTTTTATAGTTTTGCAATTTACTTTTAGGTCTGTGATCCATTTTGAGTTAACTTTTGTGAAGAGTGTAAGGTCTGTATTTAGGTTAATTTTTTTGCATGTGAATGTCCAGTTGTTCTGGCACCATTTGTTAAGACAACTGTGTTTGCTCTGTTGTGTTGCCTTTGCTCCTTTGTCAAAGATCAGTTGACTGTATTTATGTGGGTCTGTTTCTGGGCCATCTGTTCTGTTCCATTGATCTTTTTGTCTATTCTTTCACCAGTACCACACTGTCTTGACTATTGGAGTCTTGTAGTGAGTCTTGAAGTTTAGTGGTGTTAGTCTTCCAACTTTTTTGTTGTTCTTCAACATTGTGTTGGCTATTCTGGGTCTTTTGCCTCTCCTTATAAACTTTAGAACTGGTTTGTTAATATCCACAAAACAACTTACGGGGATTGTGGTTGGGATTGCATTGAATTCATATTTTAAGTTGGGAAGAACTGACAGCTTGACAATATTGTCTTCCTATCCATGAGCATGGACTATCTCTCCATTTATTTAATTGTTTGATTTTGTTTGTCAGAGTTTTATAGTTTTCCTCATATGGATCTTGTATGTATTTTGTTAGATTTTTATACCTAAATATTTTTTCAAGTGTTAATGTAAATGGTGTTGTGTTTTTAATGTCAAATTCCACTTGTTTAGTGCTGCTGTATAGGAAAGCAGTTGTCTTTTGTATATTATCGTTGTATCCTGCAACCTTGCTATAATATAATCTCATATTAGTTCCAGGAGTTTATCGTCAGTTCTTTTGGATTTTCCACATAGATTATCTCGTCATCCGTGAACCTCCCTTGTGTCTTCCCCTGTGTTAGAGATCCAAGAAGAGATTTTCTTTTACACATTATAACCCATTTAGTTTTATTAATTAGAATATGTTAAGTTCACACATATTCTAAAAGTATTTCAAAATTCACTATTTCTTCTCTGATCAAAATACAGATTACAAGCAATCAAAAAGCATTCTTTTTTCTTTTTAGGAAGATTAGGTCTGAGCTAACATCTGTTGCCAGTCTTCCTCTTTTTTTCTCCCCAAAGCCTCAGTACGTAGTTGTATATCCTAGTTGCAAGTCATTCTAGTTCTTCTATGTGGGAGGCCACCACAGCATGGCTTGATGATGGTGCGAAGGTCCATGCCTAGAATCTGAACCAGTGAACCCTGGGCTGCCTAAGCGGAGCGTGCGAACTTAACCACTCTGCCATGGGGCCGGCCCCCAAGAAACATTCTTATTCTTCTGCTGTAATGCTATCAGAGTTGTACTTTCTATGATTTTCAAGACTGAGGCTAATTATTTAGTAAACATGGATGTACAACAAACTTATGCCTTTTGGGGGAAGAGTTAGCTATAGTTTTCTCTGATCTCTATTAGAATTTCTTTATTTCAACCATAGCAACCAATATTCCTGACTTCTAACTATTGCTGTTATGAAGATACATCAGGATTTGGATGCACTGCCAGCTTTCTTCCCTTAAAGAGCAATTAGTATAAGTTTACTTATAAAATTCATAATGTTCTTTGTCTTACTTTAATACAGAAGAATGTTGCCCTGAACACCTACTTCATGGTGACTTACATCAATGTTATGTCAACCATGAACACCATCTCCATTTAAATCTTCTTCATACATTTTACATTACTGTGTGGTTAATCTTCCATGGAAGAGTAGATACACATGAAGTCCACCTGTTACAGAAAGACCTCTCATATCTTTGATGCAGCAACAATCAGCCACATGATTTCACATACACATTAGGAATAAAGGCATAGCGTGATGTCATTTGAGAGTTGAATTACATTAATAATATTTGCTTTTCAAAAAATCTCAAATACTGTCTATATAGAAAAGGATACATTGAAAATAATTATACCTGTCCAAATATCCATCCCATAAACCTTTGAAGCATACTAACAGATTATCTAAATTTTTATGTTTTGGATTATTCTCTATAATAAATACTCTGATGTAGAATAATGTCTGAAAAGTGTTATCAACTTACTGTTTTCTACTGTGAATTCAAGAAAAGTTTTTGATTTTTTCAGTCTGTTTAGCCTTTTACTTGTGAGGATGGAGTGTGGCGACTTCCAGGCTCCTTAGATACGCAGCCATAGTCTGGAAGTCTGTACAGTGTTTTTTAAAAGTACTTACGTTTAACCAAATTTAGTTGCAGTTCTCTTGTTAATTCAAGTGTTGATAAGACTGAGATTACTGAGGATTAGATTAGAACGAGAAAAAAAAAGTAATACAGTGATTCTTAACTCTTTTCAAGTTAAAACATTATTTGATTATTTTAACTGCTGCTTCTTCAAAAGAAATTTGTTTCCCCTGGAAAGACTTAATATCTAGGATTGTTGATTCTGACTACTATGCTGTGTGGGAGAGAGGAGAGTGGGGCATAGTGGACTTTGAACAGTTAGTGATTACTCAGAGATAATGACAGTTGTTAGATAATTACAGTTTTAGAAAGTGGTTTTACATTCATTATCTTATTTGATGCTCAAAATGGTTGATACAGGCATTTAGGCTCTTCTGCTTTGTAACTGAGAAACTGTGACTCTTGTCCAAATTGACATGTTGTAGCAGTAGAGCTGACATTAAAGTGAAAGGTTTCTGGTTCAGAGGCTTTTGTACTCTCCGCTGCACCACAGAGTCTTTCTCTAGAACTGGGGCGAGAGGATGTTGTTTGGCGGTTAGTAGCGTAGAATATGTAACTTTACTGTTGCTTTGCTTTGTGACCTTGGAAATAAGCAGTTAACCATTTTTACTGTGTACTCTCTATTTTTCGAGTAGGGTTTATAATACTTGGCAATTTATATCCCAGAGTGTTATAACACTTAAAATGCTTAGGAAGAAAGCATTATTATTTCATAATTTTTATTTTACTTTTTAATTTATTACCTTTCATTATTTTAATTTTAATTTATCATTAGTACTATTTTTGTTTACTTTATCCTTTTTATTTGTCATTATTACTTTAATCAGACATTAGGGTATACCCATATTTCACAAATTAGAGTGGAACAAGAGGAAGAATTCAGGAAAGTAGGAAAAAAGTGTGCCAGAACTTACAGAATTTATACATTCAAATCAATGCTATCTTTCCAAACAGTGATCTTAAGCAACTATATACTTGCGGCCATTGCTCAAAATATCCATTGGCGCTCATTGTTTTTTTAATTTGTTTTTTATTTTATTTTTTTATTAAGGTTATAAAAGTTAACATCCTTGTGAAATTACAGTTGTACATTATTATTAGTCATGTTGTAGTTACACCACTTCACCCCTAGTGCCCTCCCCCCACCCCCCTTTCCCCTGGCAACCACCGATCGGTTCTCTTTGTACATACGTTAACTACCACCTATAAGTGGAGTCATACCGAGTTCGTCTTTCTCTGTCTGGCTTATTTCACTCAACATAATACTCTCAAGGTCTATCCATGTTGTTGTGAATGGGACAACTTTGTCCTTTTTTATGGCTGAGTAGTATTCCATTGTGTGTATATGTGTATATATATATATATATACCACAACTTCTTTATCCAATCATCAGTTGCTGGGCACTTAGGTTGGTTCCATAACTTGGCTATTGTGAATAATGCTGCAATGAAGATAGGGGTGCATAGAGCTTCTGAAATTGCTGATTTCAGTTTCTTAGGATATATACCCAGTAGTGGGATGGCTGGGTCATAAGGTATTTCTATTCTTAACTTTTTGAGGAATCTCCATACTGTTTTCCATAGTGGCTGCACCAGTTTGCATTCCCACCAACAGTGTATGAGGGTTCCCTTTTCTCCACAGCCTCTCCAACATTTGTCACTCTTGGTTTTGGATATTTTTGCCATTCTAACAGGTGTAAGGTGATATCTTAGTGTAGTTTTGATTTGCATTTCCCTGATGATTAGTGATGATGAGCACCTTTTCATGTGTCTGTTGGCCATCCGTATATCTTCTTTGGAGAAATGTCTGTTCATGTCCCCTGCCCATTTTGTAATTGGGTTATTTGATTTTTTATTGTTGAGTTATGTGAGTTCTTTGTATATTATGGAGATTAACCCTTTGTCAGATAAATAACTTGTGAATATTTTTTTCCAATTAGTGGGCTGTTTTTTTGTTTCAGTCTTGTTTTCCCTTGCCTTGAAGAAGCTCTTTAGCCTGATGAAGTCCCATTTGTTTATTCTTTCTATTGTTTCCCTCATGTGAGGGGTTATGGTGTCCGAAAAAATTCTTTTGAAGCTGATGTCAAAGAGCGTGCTGCCTATATTCTCTTCTGGCAGACTTATTGTTTCAGGCCTAATCTTTAGGTCTTTGATCCATTTTGAGTTTATTTTAGTAAATGGTGAGAAAGAATGGTTGATTTTCATTCTTTTACATGTGGCTGTCCAGTTTTCCCAGCACCATTTGTTGAAGAGACTTTCTTTCCTCCATTGTAGGCCCTCAGCTCCTTTGTCAAAGATTAGCTGTCCATAGATGTGTGGTTTTAATTCTGGGCTTTCAATTCTGTTCCATTGATCTGTGCATCTGTTTTTGTACCAGTACCATGCTGTTTTGATTACTGTGGCTTTGTAGTATGTTTTGAAGTCAGGGATTGTAATGCCTCCAGCTTTGTTCTTCTTTCTCAGGATTGCTTTAGCAATTCAGGGTCTTTTGTTTTGGCGCTCATTTTTTAAATAATGGCTTCAGTATTTTATTTGCATCTGTACGTAGATGTATCTATTCAACATGAAAATATTAGCGAACAGTTTAGTTGTTGGGTTTAATGATACTGATAATTAGTTTTTAGAACATTTTTTAATTAATGTGTGTAGATTCAGCAACAGAATGGTTTTGATGAGTATTTTTGTATATTAGATTGATGGAACGGGTTATCTCTGAATTAATTCTTTGAATTGATGATTTTCTTTTTCCTAGTCCGCAGATAAGCAGAGAGCCCTAGAAGAAACCAAAGCCTACACCACCCAGTCCTTAGCAAGTGTTGCCTATCTGATAAATACCTTGGCCAACAATGTCCTGCAGATGCTGGATATCCAGGCGTCCCAGCTGCGAAGGATGGAATCTTCAATCAATCATATTTCCCAAGTGAGACCACACTATTTTCCTATCTTGCCTATGAGGAACACTTAATAAACACAGGCACTCTGTAATGCTGGCAGCCTTTATTATGTGAGTTAACCCACGTTTGATTTGGAAAATACAAACTCAATATTAGGTTGTTTTTTGATTCTGTCTTTTTGTGGAGTGATTATCTTCTCTGTGATTTTGATAAGGAAGTAAACTTGAATGATTTCTATTAAAACTCAGTTGTCATGTTAAAATAATCAGCCTTGAGGTGAAAATTTATTGGATTTCTTCCAACTTTTACCAAATTAGTTATCTTTTTGAAAATATAAATGTGGTAGCTTGATGACTTGTGTAAATTTTGTTTCTGTTGGTAGGATTTTTGTTTACCAGGATGGCACCATACCTCAATTATGGAAAGATTAATCTAAGTGACCTTATAAAATTATCTTTATATAGAACTTAAAAAAAAATTAATGTTATACTTTTTCCATTATAAAAGTCATGCTCATGAATATACAGAAAAAGAGACAAAATGGAAAAACTAGCCCTCTCCCCACTACTTGCATGTTTCACTATTAATATTTTGGTATATCTCCATCTAATACTTTTTTCTTATAAATAATTTTTAAAATTTAGCTGTGATTATATTATATATAAAACATCCCATGATGTTTTAAGTTCTTTATAAATGATTTCAGTGGTTGCATAATGTTGCGTGCATATGTTATAGCTTTTATAACCCTTCCTTATTTTCGGGCCATTTAAAATAATAGTGCAATGAAAAACCAATTTGTAAATGCAAAATGCATTTTAAAACATTAAAAAGGTAGAGGTTTTGATCTGCCTGCTTCTTTTTGATGAGATCCTTGGAGCTTTTTTATTTTAGCACGCTTGTCATTTGAGTAGCTTGCTAGTATTCAACACTCTTTTTAGATGTAAATGATTATAACCCCTCTGGAATAAAATGAAATTTAAAATTGCATATTATCTTTTATTGTCTATATCTTAAGAGTTCAGGACTCTTTTGAAATTGATTAATTCAACATTTTTTGAAGTCTGAAGTTTAATTTGTATAATTAAATAAAATATGGTCTAGATAAATCAATATGGGAGGTCTACCTTATATTTCTGTTACTTGAAAATTCATCAGACCATTCAGAGATATTTCTTGTTATTTAATATTATTTCATCTTAACTCTGAATTTGCCACTATTAGAGTTTATTCACATCCCATATTAACTTCTGTAGACATGGTATAATTTATTGCTTGTTGTATTGCTGTTTCTCTTAAACTGAAAAGAAAAGCAAAGAATTGGTGAGTTTTAATGAGTGAGAGGTAAATTTTCTTCTGAAAAGATCTCTTACAGGAAATTATCAGTGGAATTTTAAATGATGAAATAGATTAAACTTGGTTTTCTAAGAAGAAGGGATGTTGACCGTTGCTAATCTGATAGAGAATTTTGAGGTTTATACTTGAGAGTCTTAAAATTTCTGCATATTTGAAGTTGTGTCAGAGGACCCAAAAAAGAATGTAGGAAGAAAAGTGCAAGTCCAGAAGAGAAATTAATATATTAGAGTTCCTAAAAAGGAGGGACAGCTTTTTATTAGTTTTCAAGAGAAAGTAGGAAAGATTGTGTGAGTAGATGATAACAACAAGTAAATGACAATGAATGAGAGTCATCTGTTTCCTGATTAGGATTTTGTAGTTCTTTGATAGGAAGGGTAGCACCCTTAAGGAGGAAAGTGAATAAGTCTACTGTAGCTAATACGTACATGTATTAATTCAGTTAATGAGAACATTTTCGAGTATCACAAATTTATATTAACATTGTCTAATACTGTCTTTTAAGCTATTCTAATGGAATAAGTAAGAAATGGAAGTGATGAATGGATAGAGATTAGTAGGTCAGAAATAACAGGGGCTTGAGTGAGAGCTGTCAAGAATATGTTGAGCCTTCTTCATTTGGAGTTAAGCTAAGTCTGGAGAGCAGTAGCTGGGGAGGGAGGGTTCTGCTGCTCTACAGCTGCTGTTAGGTTTACACCGAGTGTGTCTTAGCATGTTGGATGAGGGGTTGAGTAGGAGAAATGGGTTGATGGAGGCTATATCTAAGAAAAATAAGAGTAAATTTTAAAAATTTTATATATTTTTTATCATTTGCCTTAATGATAGAAAATTTTTTCACTTACGTTTAATGTACAGGTAGAGTCTTTATTTTAAAAGTCAACTGAATATCAAAACTGTTTGCTCCTTAGACTGAAAAGTTACTCTGTAATGTAAGAGAAAATGTGGCCATATGAAATGGGCCATATAAAAACAGGCTTTGGGCCAGATTTGGCATGTAGGCCATAGTTTGTAAGCCCTTGCTCTAAAATACTGGTTTTTCAAATGTTTGGTACTTAAATTTTATTATTATTATGCTTAGTTAAGAAGATTATTGTTTGTAGAGAGGGTCAGAAGGTTCTTAAGATATCTTGAGACCAGAGTGTTTTGCAATTTAGGCAAAAATACTAGGCTTGGAGAATTGGAGAGGAGATGGGATGGCAGAAGCAAAGAGGGCAGGGGTTGTCAGGTCAGAGACGGGCACTTGTCTGTTGCAATGGTGATGGATGTCAGTGTGATTGACGGGCTATTTTGTAGCGTGGTTCGGGGCCAGTAGATGCTAGATATCTGAGGTCTTCGATTTCTGTCCTCATCACTATCTTTTTCTTGTTTCCTGGGTAAGAACTGGATCACTTTTCAGCCTCCTGGTGCTCCAGCTCTTTTCTCCATTTTCATGGAAATGAAGGCTGAGTAGGATTGGGAGGGCTGAGGGTGGGGGCTCTAGGTTTTACTCTGGCTCTTCTGCTGACTTGTCTGACATTTGGCTTCTTTGAACTTAGATTTTCTTATCTGTAAAATGATAGAACTGATTTTATGTTTTCTGAACTGTCTTCCATCTGAAATTCTTTATTCTTCTGAGATTCTCACAAATGAACTTGTGATTGCCTTTTTCTCTTTCTCTTCTGCTGGGTCTGCTGTTCGCTTATTCTGTGCCCCGCTGACCTCAACCCTCTGTCACTCTGATGGAACTGAACTATTTCCCAAATTACTCTTTATTTTTTTGAGGAAGATTAGCCCTGAGCTAACTACTACCAATCCTCCCCTTTTTGCTGAGGAAGACTGGCCCTGAGCTAACATCCATGCCCATCTTCCTCTACTTTATACGTGGGACGCCTACCACAGCATGGCTTTTGCCAAGTGGTGCCATATCCACACCCGGGATCCAAACTGGTGAACACTGGGCCACCGAGAAGCGGAACATGTGCACTTAACCACTGCGCCACCGGGCCATCCCCCTCCAAATTACTCTGAATTTGAATCTGAGGGTAGTAATTCCATGGACTCGACCAACTATGTATCAGGAAGAAGTACTTCAACAAAACAGAGTAATAACTCGTTCTCTGAATGTCAAGTGTTTTGAGAAACAAGACAGTTGATTACAAATATTTAGTATCAGACACATTTTTGTACTAAAAAACAATATAGTATTAAGTAGTGTACTAATTTACACCACACTCACCATATCCATAAGGCAATATTAGGCTATCTTTATGTGGATTACCTTAGCTATTTTAAGGATGGTAAATTTTAAAGAAATTCCATTTCTAGCTTTGTTCCTATTATCCTATCAATTCTTTGGAAGCATATTATTTGAAAAACTAATTGAAATTTTTAATCTTCAAACTGAGAGTAGGATTTAAATTAACATTGAATATTTTTCAAGAATATTTAGTTATCAGAGAAAACTTTTAATTTTACTGAATACTTATATAAGCACACATAGGTACTTTTAAGTCAGAATAGCACTATGTAGAAAGATGAATGCTGTTCATACTGTGTCCATTTCTGGTAAGTAAAAACCAAAAAAAAGGTTTATACAACATTATTCAAACTAAGATTCTTAGAAACTTCTAAACTAAAATTCTTCTCTTAACTACTAAAAACAGTCAGTGCTGGCTATATTCAGTTCATCATGGCTTAGAAGATCAAGAGAGGTCAAAAGGCAACATGAAGAACTTAAAAAGTAGTGTTCCTCCCACCCTCCCAAGAGCTGACCAGGGCTTACTGGGCCAAGTGTTGAAGTAGTGTAGGTATCAGGTAGCAAGTAAAGGAGGGAGAAAGGAATGATTGTGAAAAAATGGAAGGATGGAAATAATTCTTCTTAAGGATTAGGTCCTCAAAGGCAATGGAAGGTCTAAACCCTGAGGAACTCACTGTAGGTAATTTTTTTATGCAGTTCCTAATTAATTTCGTATGTATAGTTTATATCATTGTATAAAAAAATGAATAACTGAAAATGAACCATTCAGCTTGTTACTAATTTGTTTTATGAAAGATGAATAATTTAAAGCATATTTGTAATTTAGATAATTAAATGCTTACTTGAAATGTTAACTTACTAATAAAACATTCAAGACTCATATTTAAAAGCACTCAACTTAGTTGAGTTAACCCACTGTAATTGTTTGATTGCAGATGTTTTCCCACACTGCTGGGCAGCTAACCGAGGTAGTGCTGTTCAGTGCAGTCAGCCCTTGATTATCTGTGGTAATGGGAAACAACAATGCGTGGGTAACCCTAAAATAAATTCTTTGTACAGGACCTTCCTGTCCATCTGCTGTGGCCTGAGTGCGTGCTTGGGTCTGTGATGGAGATGTGAGAGCGGGGCGCAGGCTTGCAAGGGAGCTGGGAGTCGGTGTGATTATCTCAAGGCGGTAAGAGGTATCCTGGAGAGCCTGGCACTGTGTGGCTGAAGTCTGGTGGGGGCAGCCCGCAGCATGCGAGACCAGCTTAGCAATAGCAGTAAGAAGGATGAAGAAACAAGTTAAGGAACTGCGAGAACAGATGTTTAAGTCCTGCACAGTTGCGGTGACAGTTACTTGGTGTGTTTTTGGTTAACAGGTAGCAAACAATAATAATATTAATGGCTGCGTACTTGCATTAGTTTTGGTCGTCTTTGCCAGCTAGTTACAGGTGAGTGCTGTTATTGAGGCCTTTTCTAAATAAGAGCAAGTTAATTCTCATATAACTAAAAACTTTAGAAATCTAGGATAAATTTGAAATACTTGTCTTACTATTAACATTCTTCCTAAATATCAGTGTTGAACTTGTCCTTTCAAAATTTAACTTAATACATTTTAGCATTGTAATGTCAAAGAATATTATGAAGGCAAAGGCAATGGTGATTACTGAAAACTCTGAATTTGATTTAGGAAAAACATAGTAACATAGTTGCCATATCTTTTTATTTAAAAATATGTCATAGGAGCTTTACAGAAGTTCTTTTAAAACTGGCAATTGGCTGTGAGTTGGTGAATGTTGAAGCTGGATGTTAGTTCTGTGGGGGGTGTTCATTATATTACTCTGTCTAATTTGACTGATTATATTTTCCACAAGAGAAAGCTTTGAAAAATTGGAAATAGGTGATTGCTGAAAGCTTCAGAATCTTCTGGACCAAACTTTCTGCTCTTTATTTGTGGAATAGATTTATTATTCTCCACTAAATTGTTATTCAGACTCTAAATAAAACTGTAGCTCTTCTCCAAATGTGTGTTTGATTCTGTCCACAGGAATTCCTACAGTTCAACCCAGTGTGGTAGTGGGATGGCAAGAATACGGATTATACTCTTTATTTTTCTTAACCATATATTACTTTTATTACTGTAAATGTTTAAAAAAAGTTAATGGCACCAAATATCTATACTTATGCAGTAACTAGAGGCATTAATCTTGAGTCAGTTCTTAGAAAAAGTTTGAAAACAATTGATATTTGAGAGTGAATAACGTAAGAGACAAATGAATTAGTCCTTTCTCTAGATCACTGGTTTCTCAGCCAGGGCAGTTTTTCTCCCAAGGGGACATTCGGCAGTGTCAGACATCTTTGGTTGTCGCCACTTGAGGTCGAGGAGAGCTCCAGGTATCGCTGGAACGCTCCTCCACATCCTGCAGTGCTCAGGCCAGCTCCCCCTCAACAAAGAGTTCTCCGGCCCCGATGTCAGGAATGTTGCTGTTGAGAAACCCTGTTCTGGTTTTTCTAAGATGTAGGCATTCGTTTGGAGTAGACAACTAGAAACATCATGTAGCCAAACTAAATTATTTTTACTTTCCATAGACATGCTGTTAAGAATTATATTTTAAAATAGCCTTCAGTTTTTAGTGAGAATTAGCACGAGAGGCAACAAAGAGCATTTTTCTCGTAATTACTTCAACCAGTTCCTTTAGAGTTTAGTGCTGGGAAAATTGTCACTTCCCTGATGAAGGGGCACATTTCCTTGTAACTCATTGTTTCTGCTTTGCCTTCTCTCTCCGGAAGCTAAGAGCCCAATATTGTGCCTCATTATAGCAACTCTCTCTTATTTAGGCTTACTTACAGTTCTGTGATCTTTTCCTTTGCTGTATTGGCCTTCCTTTTATCCTTAGCAGAATGGTCTATGGGTTTGGGCTATGTGTGTGTGTGTCTGTAAAGAGAACATATAGGTGATATGTAAGTGCTTCCTGTCCCCAGGTATGATCAGATGTTTTAATGCTTTTTTTAAAAAAAGTCTCAATTTTCGAGCAATTTAAAAATATGTGCTTGTTATAAAATACAACTGTATATTAGTGCAAATAATAAGTGAAAGTTGCTCTTCCCTTTTCATTCTCCAGAGATTTATTAGTATTTCTAGTAGGAAGATTTGAAATTGAAGTTCAATTTGCCATATGCTTAGAATTCTATTATGCTTGGTTGGGTTTGCATTCTTATGGTTTCATTTCTAGGTAAGATAATTACATTTCTAAAAACTGGAGTAAAAAGTGTCTCAAGAGGATTACATTCTCTAATAAATTTTCTTTTATTGATATGACAAACAACAGGTATATAAAAAATAAGTGCCATATTTTGTTTGTTTTTTATTTTGAAGCATATGCCATGAGTACGAAATCTTTCTAGCCCATATTTTTAATGGTTCAGGAGGACCCATTAAAAATTATTCAAAAGATGATTGATTTTCATTTCTCTGAAGTTAAAAATAGGTAAATTCCAATAGCTTCACTAATATGCAAACTTCTTTTTTCTGTTATAGCTCCCCCAACCAGCTGAAAAGGAAAGATTTTGTAATTTACCTAACATGCACAGAAAAAGTTCAAAGACCATTTTCATCTTAAAAAGAAATACTTAAAATGATAAGGTTACTACCATGGCCAGTCTTTTATTTGATGCTTACTTTACACATTTATTAGTTCAGAACTTAGAGATTCTGTTGCTTTTAAGATCTCTTGGTTGAAATAGGAGGCTTTGAATTTATTTCAAGTTCTCTTCATACTTCAGGTAGTTTAGAAGGATAAATAATCAGCTTTCAGATTTCGTAAAGTGATGTTTAATAGTGTCATGATGGTTATCTTTTCTCTCCATTTCTGTATTATTAACTGGTTCTTTTAGAAAGGGGAAATTGAAGTGGGTCTGGGGAGGAATTAGCAAAATTGTCTATTAATTGCTGCTGAGGCAGGAACGATGGTAAGAGATGTGAACAATTTTAGTGAAGTACTTTTCTGACTCTTGACTGCAACTCACAGTAAAAAATACATTGTACATTGCGTCCAGTACACAATTCGTGTATGTATTTATATACATAACAAATGTTTCAAGAAACAATTCTTACCTTACAGGTAAACATGCAGCCTGATATTTCTGTTCTATTTCATTTAAAATAATTGCTGCTCACATCCCACTACATTGCAATCTGCAGTTTGAAAAATGCTGTCTTAGTGGGGCTGGCCCTGTGGCCGAGTGGTTAAGTTCGCGCACTCCGCTGCAGGCGTCCTAGTGTTTCGTTGGTTCGAATCCTGGGCGCGGACATGGCACTGCTCGTCAGACCACGCTGAGGTGGCGTCCCACATACCACAACTAGAAGAACCCACAACGAGAAATATACAACTATGTACTGGGGGCCTTTGGGGAGAAAAAGGAAAAAATAAAATCTTAAAAAAAAAAATGCTGTCTTAGTGTGTTAATTACCTGTGTTTGTGGAGAAATTCACCCTCTATTAGCAAATAAAAAACTGAGTAAAAACACAGTGTCGTTCTGTACTAAATTATATCCTATTGTGAGCATTTAATAAATAAAATATATTGATGAAATATTTTACAACAATTGTGTCATGGTAAAATATAAGCAGCTTAGCCTGAGTAAACTTAAGTTTTTCTGTAAAAAAATGACTTTTATTTTTAACATTGTATTTATATTTTAGGCCTTTCCCTTTTTTTTTTTTTTTTAAAGATTTTATTTTTTTTTCCTTTTTCTCCCCAGAGCCCCCCGGTACATAGTTGTATATTCTTCGTTGTGGGTCCTTCTAGTTGTGGCATGTGGGATGCCGCCCCAGCGTGGTCTGACGAGCAGTGCCATGTCCACGCCCAGGATTCGAACCTACGAAGCACTGGGCCGCCTGCAGGGGAGCACCCGAACTTAACCACTTGGCCACGGGGCCAGCCCCAGGCCTTTCCCTTTTTTTTTTTTTTTTTTTTTTTTTACAAAAAGCGATTTCAACACTAATAGAAATTATACTAATAGGCTATTTTTATTTTTTTAAATATCCTTTTTTTTGGCGCAGGTTGGCGCCTGAGCTATCATCTGTTGCCAATCTTTATTTCTTTTCTCTTTTTTTCCTTCTTCTTCTCCCTAAAGCCCCCCAGTACGTAGTTGTCTATTCTAGGGTTGTGCCATGTGGGACCCTGCCTCAGCGTGGCCTGATGATCTGTCCCATGTCCGTGCACAGGATCCAAACTGGTGAAACCCTGAGCCACCAAATTGGAGCGCACAAACTTAACTGCTCAGCCATGGGCTGGGCCCTAGGCTATTTTTAAATGTAGCCAGATTAATCACTGGGGCTAATATAATGATTAATTTTTAATCATTATATTAGGCCAAATCTTAGTGGAGAGGGGAAAAATTAGTTTGTTTTAACCCAGGGGTTGGCAAACTTTTTCTGTAAAGGGCCGTCTAGTAAATATTTTAGACTTTGCAGGCCATGAGGTCTCCATTACAACTACCCATCTCTGCTGTGGTAGTGTGAAAATATGTAAGCAAGTAGAATGGCTGTTTTCCAATAAAACTTTATTTATGGAAACTGAAATTTGAATTCTGTACAATTTTCACGTCATGACATTGTTTTTCTTTTGAGGTTTTTAACCACTAAAAAATGTAAACACCACTCAAAACTTTTGGGCTGTAGAAAACAGATGGTGGGCCAGATTTGGTCTACCAGTCATGGTTTGCCAACCGTTGCTTTAGCCTAAAAATGGAGAAAGTCAGTATTAGTCCAAAAAGGAGAAAATTTATCAGTTATGATTAAGAATATGAAAAATGATGTTAAGTCTCTGAGCATTTATATTTTGATTTTTCTAGATATTAGAGCTATATATTTTTGTGTTGTGTTTATATTTTGCAGACTGTTGATATTCATAAAGAGAAAGTTGCAAGAAGAGAAATTGGTATTTTGACTACCAATAAAAACACTTCAAGGACACATAAGATTATTGCTCCAGCTAACCTTGAACGACCAGTTCGTTACATTAGAAAACCTATTGACTATACTATTCTAGATGATATTGGACATGGAGTAAAGGTAAGTATAATTTTTGTCAAGCTTTTTAAAACAATAGCCCATAATGAAACTAACTCTAGAAAATTAAACTTTTATCTTTCCTTTCCTAGAGAACCAAATCTTGGCCCAGTTGTGGTTCTGAAGATTCCTTACTGCTATAACTTTTATCCTTCTTGCTTCTTCTTAGCACTGTGTTCTCAAGTTGTAAACAATCATCTTTGAATGAATTGGATTTACTTATTCAGTTATGATAATACCTCATATATATCTGGTAAATAAGTGTGTGTAATCTTTTTAATCTTTTAATGATTTAATATGATATTAAAATTATTCAGTATGTTATTATTTACCTTATCTCAAAAAATTTATCAGCAAACTTTTGGCATTAGTTTTCAGAAAGAACATATATAAACAAACATGTACTTTGAATTTTTCTAAAATGACTGTATCTTGACATTTTGGGTGAGAATAGTGTAGATAATAGTAATATGTGAATTAATCCTTCCACTGCTTTTGAGTATATAGCCATTATATATTTTGGCTATCTTTTAAAATGTATTTGAGTGCCTGCTATTTATGTAAAGTATCATAATCAAAACTGAGGAGTCTGTAAGTTTCATTTAAATTGGTGCATAAACTTAGGCTGTTCAGGGCTTCAGCTAAATATTAAGTTATTTAAAGTTTGCATCTCATCAGTGATTTGAAAAACAAATGACTTATCAAATGTGACTTTGAAGATATATCTGCTTCTAAGAGAAACTGTATAGTTCATGCAGTTGATTTATATTTAATAGAAGCTGATTTATGTGTAATATATTTAAATATAAATTTAAATAAAAAAATATACCCCACACTAGTATGCCTAGAAGTCAGTTAAATCTAAATTTAGTATAGATCTATGTAAAAGAAAATGTACAGTGTAAATTTTTAAAAAAAATCCTTTTCTTCCTCACAATTTTGGTATAAGCACTATTATCTGAAATTTGATATTTAATTTTATAATTGACACCTACATGCATTTAGATTACTGGACTAATTAGAGCATGTAAAATAGGATGTGTAATTGGATGGATAAGTAATAACTGAAATTTATTCTAACCTGGGAAAATCTTTTGAAGTTTATTCAAGGCTAACAAGTGCTAATAGAAAATTTTAGGGTACTGCCAGAATCTAACGACAAAAAGCATTTAGAATATAAAACATCGTATTTGTGCTTGCCCGATTATGTAATAAAAGGTGATTTCCCCCCACCCCAATTCTTATTTAATCCTCAAGTAAAATGTTACTCTTTTAGGACTCTGTAGTCCTTTTCATTGTTTGGACTTTCAGTGTTCAGGGGTCACTAATTGAAACTTAAGTTTTTGACTAAAGCAATGTCTTATATAATTTCATCAAAAACAAAAAACTCCTGTTCATGACACATTCTGCTTTAACCACTCTTTCTATGATCTACTGAAACATTATTTTTTAATGCTGAATGCTTAACTTGTTTTTTCTTTGTTTTTTTCCTTTCTCTTCACATCCTGAAGTTCCAACTAACCTTTCAATGCTTTTTTCTTACTTCTTTTATTTGCTCCATTTATGCATTAAGTGGTTGCTTAGATTTAAGGTAAGAGATTCCAGGGCTGGATTTCCATTCTTTGTTCTTACATAGAATATTACATATGGGGAGTGAAGAGATATTTGGCATTTGGCCTTTTAAAACCAACCAATAATTACTCTTTTTTATTTTATTTTTGTCATGCAGCTTTGTGGTGTTCATGTTCCATAAGGGCAAATATTTTTGTCTGTTTTGTTCACTACCCTGTGCTGTGTGCCTAGAACAGTGCCTGACACACATTAGGTGTTTGGTAAATATTTGCTGAGTAAATGGTTATTTAGCATTGTTAATATATTTTGTGAAACTGAAATGTAAGTTAGTCTATCATAAAAATGTCATTATGAAATACCATTAGCTGGATCTTTCTAAATGTAGAAATTTTGTTATGGATTGGAGGGCCGACTGATGTGCTTTATTTAACCCTCCCCTGTGTGATAGACTTTTTATTCTGTAAATGGTGTGCTTTGTTAAACACCTTGTGGCCAGTATGTCATTATCTCTTGACTCTTAATCACTATAAAGAAACTGAGAAGCAGAAAATATATAATGTTATGGGTTTTTTTTAAGTTGCAGTATCATGTATTTTGGAAAAAACAATTAGTTGTATTTTTCAAATTTCTATATAAAATGTGTATTTCAGTATAAACTCACTTTAAGTCTTTCAAGCTGAGTATTAATTATATGCAAAACATCAAAAGCTCATGATAGTGTTTAACAGAATACAGGTTAAGAATTAGAGATAATATTTCCTTTTGTTATTTGTTGCAGTAACATTTTAGTGTTTTGGAAGATTACTGGTAAAAGACATTCAAGTGTATTCAAGGAGCCTGTCAAATGGAATGTTACTAAAATTATTTTCACCAAACTGAGCATGCATTTCTTTCTTGTTCTTTTTTTCTTAGCTGAATTTTGTAATTTCTTTTCAAATACATATTCTTTCCATCTAATACCCTGTTTGCCTTGTCCTCAGTGTAGTGAGTGATAACATGAAGAGAAGATGACTGAGACCTGAATCATTGACTAGCTGCTAACCTAGGCCCCCGAGATCTCAGCAGATCCTAGTAGAGAAATGTGACTAGTGGAGCAATGTGACTAGTGGAGCCCAGGCTAATGTATTTTTTGTTTTCTTGATTGGAGTGTTGGCCCCAAGCCCTCGATCTCCATGAGTGAGCATGTGGAATTGAGGGGATTCCTGTCGCATAAAGTAGGTACAACTAGATTGAAAGCAGTCTGTGTGGCTCCCCTGGCTCTTTACCCCTAAAGTGTGTGTTCAGATTTTGGCTATTGCTGTGTTAACCTCCAAAGTGATAGAAGTGCACACAAAGATTAGCTGAGGGAAAACCCCAGAAATGGACCAGTTCTTTTCCCTTAAAGTTTAGACCAGCTTGGCTAAGCTCCTATCCCATGCTCATTTCCTCCAAACATTACTGTGATTCCTTCTTGACCTTCCTGGGTTCAGGATCTTTTCCATGTGGGAGACAGGCCAAAATGAGTGGGAAATGAGAGACTCCTAGACAGTCTAACAGGGAAATCACACTTGGATAAGCATTCCTTTACGTCTTCACTTTTTGCACCACCGAGCTCCGCTCCTGAGTAAGATGGCTCCGTGTAGGTGTTTGTTTTATATCGGAGTGGAGTTGACAGGGTGAGAAGAGTACCCTGAGCTCATCCTCGAAGCCACAATGTGCCAGTGCTCTGTCTTGTCTTTCTTCCTATCCTTTGTATGCCCGTCTTCTCTAAAAACTTGTGGCACATAGTTAATAATTTTGGGTGAACCAAAACAGAGTAGAAAAAAATATTCAGTATATAGTAAATCATTACTCTTTTTATGCTGGTGAAAAAAAGATGAGTGGTTTTAGAAGAGTGATTAATGGAATAATTGATTATATAAAGGTAGAAAATATAGAGTTAAAGAAAACAATGTTACAGTTGGAGGGGACTGCAGATAATAAACTAGTCCAGTGTTTTTCTGCCTGAGCTTCTTGGAGACCTATGGATTGTATCAAGTGCCCTAGAGGTCTCCAGATGTTTGATAGGCTTATCTCCTCTTTGATTTCCTTCTCACCTCTTCATGAGGCTCTGTCTTTGCTTCCGTTGCTGTCAGACTTTTGATGCCTTTCAGACAGACTGTAAACTAAGATCATACTTTGAGACCAGACACATGGGCTTGGACTCAGAAGAGACCTCCATGCTTAAGAGTTGAAATTTTAACATTTTATACAGCATGTTCTGCCGGTGTTTAATGGTTCTTTTCATCTGAAATTTGGGTTAGTTGTTTTTCATTCATTTGACTGAGGAGAACAAGTTGTAGATTTTAATTCAAAAGACCTTTGAAAACAATGTGGTGATATTTTTACAGTAAAAGGCATAAAAAGCTAATGGATAGAATGCCATATCAGAAGTGTTTTTAATATGTGCCTGAGGCCATATGAAAGTGGAATGTACCTTAAACTGTGGTATGCTTTCTCCACTCTTTATTTTAATAATAAAAAGAGTTTTAAGACCATGTTACTGATGTATATATTTGAAATGGATTTTTCTGTTGAAAGTAGTAAAATTGTCACTAAGGAAGCTAAGCTTAAGTACTTTTTAAATAAGTATATTAGTTTAATCAAAAATAGTAAAGACTTCTGTTAAAGTAGTACTTATTTCAGTTGAACAGTGTGCAAGCAGAGTCTAAATAATTAATGAGGAGGAGTTAGGGGTTATTTTACAGCTAAAACAGTAAGAGTATAACACTTTGGACAATTTTGCTTGGGATCTTGAAGATCTGTAACTTAACTGTATGTGAAAAAACGGGCTAGCTTTTTCATTTGAGTGCAGTCTTTAACAAGTGTTTGCCATTCCCTACACTTGGGTGCTCAGTTTCCCCTCACATTTCTAGCTTCAGATGCAGTTGAGGGGTCACTCTGAGGCATTTATTTGACACAACACTTGGAAGAAAAACTCCATAAACAGCAACCCTTGGGAGGTCCATCTGTTTTTGCCTATTAGTTCCAATCTTGAGCCACCAATTCGATTTTGGCAAAAGCCACTTGTCAGAAACTATTTGCAGAATCAAGCAGATTCTTCCGTCAATCAAGTTCGTCCATCTTTCTTCTTCTTTTCTTCTCCTTTCTTTATCTGTCTCTCTCCCCTGCTACTCCTAGTCTCTTACTCCAGATCTCTGAATTAGATTACTGTATTTTAGGACTCTTGGGCACCTTAAGCTTTTTGTCTTTCTAACTCTCTTACTAAAATTTTTCTTCTCTCCTGAATTCGTACTCAAATTCCTGATTTCAGCTCTGCTTCCTCAGAGGATCTCCTGGTCCTTTGCCTGCTAGCCCCCAGAATTGAAGTAGGAGAGGCATAGAGATCTCTAGGAAGCCAAAGAATCCTATACTGGGGAGGACTAACGGGGACAGTAGTGGACGTGAAAGGAAGGCCTGGAGGTGCTTGACCGCAGCTTCTTCACGTCCTCGCTACTCCACACCCAGATGCGACCTATACATGCTGCTCGTCTTCTTGGGATGTTTTAATCCTGTTCTTTTTAAATTTGTTAACACTCCAGCCCAGAGTTTTCTCTGTGAAACCTAGCTATTCCTTTTAACACTGATATTTCTTTTTGGGGACTTTCTATATAATTTGTAGACATTCCTTTTTGTTTTAAACATGTGAGTCTTATTTATTCCAGAATATTATAAGTTACTTAAAAACAGAGAAATCATTTTATAGACCTTTGTGTCCCCCAGTGTCCCCGTTATTTTTCACATTCCTTTACCCTTGTACCTAGTAGTTTGGCAGGTGGTAGGTGGTTGATAAATGAGGGCTATACCACAGGTATTATTTTAGGGTGTGTCTGCCACTGTCACGTTGCAGCAGGGCATCCGTCAGTGGGAGGTCTCTTCATAGCAGAAGTGATGTGCTCTACGAACTAGAGGTACCTGGCTGGCCAGCTGTATAAAAAATACTGAGGTTCACAGAGTCCTGGAAAACACTGAAATTTGTAATGAACGTCGTATTATATATCAAGGTTCAAGGAGATACTGAAGTTCCACAAAGGATAGAGCAGGGACAGGGCAGGGAAGGTAGGGTCACAGTAGAAACAATGTTAAGGTGTGACGACTGGCCTGATGGTTGGTGCTGGTTGTAGACATCTCCGAAGCCACTCTTTGATCATAAAGGAACTACTCCTACCTCCAGTATTATCTGCCTTCCTTGGTCACAGACCATTGGGAAAATATTTGTGCTGTGGCCATAAATTAAGCTTCATCACCTAAATGAAATATTTCTTCTGTTTTGAGGATTTCTCTCTGGTAGGGGAAAGGAAGGGACCTCTCCTACTGCTCTTCCTTGTGCCTAATACCTCCTTCATTTAGCTCTCAGTGATGACTTTCCCCTCTATGGAATCAAAACATACCCATGTAATTGAATTATTGTTGCAGCCAGCCACCAAAATTTCATTCCAGTTCCCAAGTAAAACTTTGAGAAGCATCATGAACATTCCCACTCGTCATTCGGGACCATTAACTGCATGTTTATGTGCAGATGATAGTTCTGCTTGTTTGCAATCTTTTTAAGAAGTTTCGTCGGAAGTGCTGTTATGAAGTGGGTGCAGTGTTGCTTCTTTTTCTTTGTCCTGAGTTTGTGCTGCACACACACACGCACTCTCACACACACGCACTCTCTCTCTAGCTAAGTTCCCCGTCACCACACACAGTTTAGTCACGTGTTTGCTACTGTCAGGAAATGTTGTTTCCCTCATAAACTTACCTCAAAAAAGTTTTTAGAACTATGATGGCTGTCCAGTAAGCATTTTTTTCCCAAATTATTTTAGATTTGACATAGAGTTTTTTTTTTAAACTTTAATTACAGTACAGATTCCACCTATGGTAAAGAAATTAAGTTTTGTTTGGCAGTTGCTCCTGTTCTCTTGCCTTTCCCTCAAATTTCATGGCAGTTTTTACACTCTATGTAGCATATTCAGTTTTACTTAGCATAGAAGCCTTTTTTCCCACAAAGGAAAGCTACATTAAAGACATATTGAAAACTCTTTTAGCTTAATATAAAGTACCAGTGAATACAGTATCACTGAATACAGTATCAGTGAAGTATAAAATTATACATTATTTGGACATTCTACAGGAACTCTGGTTTTTTCAAGTGGTTTAATTTACTCATCCAAATCCCACTAACCAAATACAATTTTTTGATGACTCTACAGATCATAAAATGTCTCAAGTGTTACATATAGAAGTACCCACCAGATTGTAGTTTATAGATTGTTTATTTTGTATTATTTTGGGGGTAGATTAGAAGGCTTATAGATGATACTGCAATTTAAACAAAAACACCTTACATATCAAAACCTTAAACAAATCAAAGTTGGAAAGCTATTTTCAAGTATTTTAGCTCTTCCATGTATAGAATAAACGTCTCTTTTACTCTTGTTCTGTCTCTGCTCCTTCTCCGTCCTGTTTCTAGCAGGTGGATGTAGTTTAGTGTTTGCTTCACCCACTTCCTCCTCGTCACTCAAAGTAACTTTGGGTTTTATGTTGTTTAAGGTTGAGCTTAAAGGACTTTGGTTACTACTTTAAAAAAATCTTCTGGTATTGTAAATTAAGATTTACAGTTTTAAAAACTATTGGTTATTTGTCATATGACTCCTAAAATTTTCCCCAAATGTGGATTAATTTTTTTAAAACTTCTGGCATTTCCATTTTTAGTTATGATTAGCATACCCTCTGTTTATTAATGAGGGGGAGAGCAAGGACGAGTTAATCTTTATTCTTACTTGATAGCCAGTTTGTTTTGTTTTTATTGTTTAAAAGCAACAGCAAAAGGATTACAGATAAATGCTTCACTTTAAAAATACTGACATTTCAAAGGTATCATTTGTCATTAAAGATTGTTTTAACATCACACACAACTTGTTCACTGGGCTATTCATTTGAAGAGTTTGTTTCTTGATATATTATTTCTTGCCTATTCAGATAACTAGTAATATTTTAGAATTTTTAAAAATTCTGTTTGTCAGATTTAATTTTAACAGCCTCAGTACTTGGTATACATTTATGATTTGTTTACTTAAAATTTATATTTTGCAGTTACAGTTATAAATATATTCTGATGTCAGTGGTGTAATGTCTTGCAGTTTCATTTTACAAGTATAATTTAGATACTCTAGAACTTTTCTTATTAGAAAAGTTGATTCTTTTTTGAAGTGTTTGGCAATCCAAAATATTAGGGGCTTAAAAAATAGGGGCAGATATGCTATGGTGAGCATTAACTCTAACTCACCGGTAATCTCAAGCAACTTGAGATTGCATTTGAACTATGTTTGTGAATGACTTCCCTTAGCTCCTTGAGATATCCAGATTTCTAGGGCTTTCTGTGTAAGTGCTAACATGCTCCTTTGGTAGCATCCATTGTTCCCAGTTTACCCAACTTTCCCACACTTGCATTTTCAGTTGGGGATAGAGTAGTGAGGAGTCACGGTGGAGCTCTGAGGCCTTAGAACTGACTATTTTACGTCTTTCCCATGCCTGAATAATCTCCATGTTGGGCCTGAATGGGTCTCACTCCCACTGGAACTAGGACATTGCTAGTGGCCCCTGTGCTGCTCCCAGCTGAATGGGATACCTCAGCCCTAACTTTCTGCTTCAGATGTTTAGGCACATGCCTCAACTTCTGGCAGTTTTCAGGTAGGTGATTCCTTCGTAAGAGAACATTAAAGAAGTCTGAATTGTATGGCCAATCCATCATTTAAAAACCTAAATTTTTCTCTGTATATCATACAATTTAACTTTATTTAATATTCTCTGGTTAAAATGGATCAGAACTATAGTTGTATATTTTATTTGGGAAACGTGTATTTTGTTTTTTATGATATATTTGCTATCTAAAAAACAAGGAATTGCTTAAAGGCGTTATTGTTTCTGATTGAGTTACTCTTTATTAAAACTAAGCTTTTTATGGTTATCCTATTTAATTGCAATTGATTGTAGTTTTAAGCAGTCTAACCAGTGATCTGTTGGTGTGATGGCCTAATGGCAAATAAAGTCTTTGCATACAAGTTTATGATCATTTGAAAATCTCATGTTAGGAAGAGTCCTTTGAGTACAACTGTAGAATAATAGTAGACTAGAAATTGCATATGAAATGCATGGCCTCTGATTGTTTTTCCTATTTAAACCTTCCCCTCCTTTGTTAAATAGTATTATTTCCCAAAAGTGCCACTTTGTTTCACTGCATGCAAGTTAAGTTTTCCTCACAATTTTTTAGGTGAGTACCCAGAACATGAAGATGGGCGGGCTGCCGCGTACCACACCTCCGGCCCAGAAGCCCCCCAGCCCTCCCCTGTCGGGGAAAGGGGCACTTGGGTGAGTGTGGAACTGAGCGAGGGTTGGAACCATTTCGGGTGGTGCTGCGTGAAAAACGCTACATGGATTTAAACTAATTTTTAATGTTTGAAAAGAGAAGATTTTCTTTCTAGGATTATTTTTTTGTGTGTGTCATTTTTCCTTTTCCTGGGAAACATCTTTAGACTTTAAAAAGATTTCATGCAGAAATTATTTTTCTAAAGAATTTTAAATTTTAGGTAAAATTCTAGCCCAAGTTCATGATTTATTTTAAGTTGCACTCTAATTTCCATTTTCAGAAAACTTCCAGAGTCTTTCATATTACAGTTGACTGTTCTCATTCAGGCTATTCTTCTGAAGAACACTGTGTAGATTATAAAGTTCTGTTTATCTTGTGTTGTTATGAGAACATTGAGCTTTCATTCAGTCTACAGAATTGGGCTCCAGCTTTGACTTTTGGCAGAAATGGTCAATTAATGGAAAGGCTTGACTTTTTTCCTCCTAAAGCATCATAATTTAAACACTTGGTGTACTGTGATTCAGGTTGGCGGTCAGTGGGCACAATGCAGCCCCGAAGCTGGATGGCTGAAACTCTGCCTCAGCTCTGCTCCAGCTCTGCGCTCTTGCATACTCAGCCTCTTAGCGTTTCAGTTTTTTCATCTGTAAAAGGGGGTAATATTTGTCCTCTATCAACTTTTCAGAGTCACTGTACAACAAATTGGAGTTTTAAAAAATGTACAAGACATAGACAAAATGCTGTGACAACCATTGGCTTTATGATACATGCTTAAACGTTTTTAATTGACAATCTAGTTTTTGGCCCCCTCACCAAAAACAACAACAAAAAAACCTAATCAAGCCTGGGGATCAGGACAGGACAAAGACCAGTTGGGATATAAAGGAGGATAATGTTGGAAGAGGAATTACAGTTAGGACAGTTGGAAACCAAAGAATAAAAATCAGTTCCAGCCAGGAATAAGATGATTTTATTTCAGGTGGGCAAAAAACAGTCTGCTTAGATTAGAGAGGAAAGAATCTAGTATAAAATAGGAGTTAAACTTCAGGGTAGAATGTAGATGACATGGTAGGGTGTAGCTGTGCAGGGGTAAGAGTAGAGTCAGATCACGAGGAAATATTTGTTTCATTTTCCTGTGGGATATCTACATTTATATCATGTATAGTGCCTAACAGGTTTTGTTAGGTTTTGAATCAAGATTGTTAGCAAGATAACCCACTGTAGTCTTATAAAATAAAATTTTCTGTTAGTCTCAAATTTTGAAGATTTACTCATATACTGGCATTTGTTTTTCTTGTGCGTTAGCAAGGGTTCTGCAGGATCCTTGGTGACCAGAGTCACCGCGCACCACAAGTTGGTTGATGGTCACAGCCTGGCCTTTTCACATGTCTTTGCCTAGCCAACATGTTTTGTTCCTCTGCCCCTTGTTTTTTACCTTGTCTTTATCACTGCTTTCATTGTAGAGTTCTCAATCAGCAAAGGGTTTTTTCTTGGATGAAGCAGAACATTTTTATTGTCTGGAAGTCAGATATTTAGAAATTAATCAGTTTCCTGTCTTAGGTTATTTTATAGTTCCATTGTAATTTCAGAGATGCCTGAACTTCTTTTTGGTATTTTATGTCCAAGGTTCTACATTCCTTTTTCTTCCTTTGACCCAATACCTTGTCTAGTGCCCCTTATTTATTTTTAATTATTAATGTATATATGTATTTATGCAGGGAGATTTTGAGGGTGGTAGAATGGACTGGGTCATTGCAAAGTGATGCCATCCAAAATCAATGAGCCAAAACTTGAGTAGTCCAGGAGAGCAATGTTTGAAGGATCCTTGGGAGCTTTTTGGGAAGGGAATTACTAAGAAATACATAAGTCAAGGGAGCAACATCATTTCCGGAAAGAAAGCTGTTTAATTTTCACATCTTGAGATCCCAATTTTTATTTTTTTGAAGACCAGAATCTCATCTACAAAATGTTAGTTTCACGTCAGTTGAGTATTTATCGTTGTCATAAAGAATTTGGAAACTTAGAGATGAGAATAATTTAATAATCACTAATGTTCTAGTGTGCATCCTACTTCCTGTCATAGTTCCTTTCTTACTCTTCTCATTTTCTTCCTTTAAAAGGAAATTTTGAGGAAAAATAGGGAAATATGTTAATAAATCCAGTCTGTTTTGTACTTGACAGTTCAAAGTACATAAGGTAGACCTCGGTGGTCTTTTTTTCTTCCTCTCCCTTTTAAATGTTGAACTCTGAGGAGGGTAAAAGGTAAGAGAGATCGAGGTGAAACTTGGAGGAGAATGTGAGGTGAGAATGGAAGGAGATGAGATTAAATTGTGGATTTCTGTGTATTGGATATAGTTTAATTTCTATGTATTTAATATATAGAGAGGGAGAAGAATTGTTATGGTTGCTATTACTCATCAAAGTGGGGGTCGTGGAGCCAAATTCTGGATTTATTTACCCTATCTTGGAAGATCCTGGTTAGGGAGAGAGGGGTGAGGAAGATGATGAGTGCATTCATGCAGTGCAGCTTGACGACTTTGACATGCTACTGAAATAATTTGAACTCATCTAAGAAGAGAGTCTGGGGAACATTGGCTTAGCTGGTGGGAGAATCTTCGCGCTCTCAGAATGAATGAGCAGAATTGCATTAGCACAGGGAAATGAGGCTGGAAACTAAAAAATAATACTCCTCAAAACCCTAATGGTGGAGAAGTGATACTTAAGGAAAGATTGAAATTGGTAGCTGGGTTATGTTAAAACACATTTTCCTATCTCTGAGTACAAACTGTATTTCACTACTGGCAACTCTGAATTTATTGTGCCCGAACTTGCTAATCACACGATACATACGCTCTTCTTTTTGTAGGCGGCACTCCCCCTATCGCACACTGGAGCCAGTGCGTCCTCCAGTGGTACCAAATGATTACGTACCTAGCCCAACCCGTAATATGGCTCCCTCGCAGCAGAGCCCTGTGAGGACAGCTTCTGTGAATCAAAGAAATCGAACTTACAGGTATTTTCTCTACCTCAGCACAAAATGTGATGGTCATAGTACCATAACTTGTTCAGATAACTTTAGTTCAATTTCTCTCATTTTCCAAGCACTGAGTTCTTTTCCTCACTCCGCTCTCCCAAACCTCATCTGATGCCACCTCTCTCTCCTCATGCTCTGATGCAACTTTGTGCAGTCAGAAAGTTGACGAACAGACATCTCAAAGTGCAAACTTCTCCACAAGATCAGTAGTTACAGTTGACCTGAAAACAAATTATGGACCAGATGTGGGAAATTTCAAGTTGTTTTTTGGTGGAACTTTACAGATGAAAAACTATATACAATAAAAAATTAATATGGGATAGTATATCAAGATATCATTATAAATAAAATTAAATAATCTGTTTAGGAAAACTATGTTTTTATTATAAAAGGTGTTTCTTCAGACAAGCAATTAAACTGGAGTAAAAGAAAGTAATATCATTATGTGTTGAGCCCCATCATTTGTCACTTAAATTTCTGGAGAATTTTTTCTTCTTAATTTCTTTAATACATGCTTGTTAAAATGTGGTCAAAACAAGTTTCTTGAACTCAGCTTTTTCCCCTACTTTATTAAGAAATTCGTATTTGACGTGAGATCTTTTGAATGATCTTTTCGTAGCTATACTCATTTCAGAGCATTTTGGGAAATGTCGGTGTCCTCTCACTGTGTGCAGCACTCATGTCTGGGTGGCCTTTCTGTCTTTAGCAGCAGTGGGAGCAGTGGCGGGAGCCACCCGAGCAGCCGGAGCAGCAGCAGGGAGAACAGCGGGAGTGGCAGTGTGGGCGTGCCCATCGCCGTGCCTACACCCTCTCCCCCCAGCGTCCTGCCAGGTAAAGCGGGGCGAATGGTGCCTCGTCTTCACTTGTCCTTTCTGCATTTGAATTTCCGATGTAATTACAGTGGGCTTTCTTCATAATTAGGATTATTTTTTCCCCTTTAGGGCCCTGTAAATGTCAGGAAATCTTTGTGCATTTGTTACTTTTAACCAAGTGATCTGTGAGTTTATGGTCACACACTTCTCTGTGATTTGGTCTCACGTCTTTGTTGCTGTGGCTCACTTGGTGCTTTGAGGTTTCGGGCACCGTCTTGGTGTGAGTCATATGTTGACTTCCAGCTGGTGTTATGACAGTGCATGGTGCCCAGAGGTGCGGTGCGGACTCAGTGTGAGAATCATGTTGGTAACAAAGGCTTGGACAAATAGAAAAATAGTGTTAACAGTTAAATTTAGTGGACTGTTGGAACTTAATACTCTCTGAAATGCTACCCTTTTTCCTTAGAAACAGAAAAATGTGTTTAAGACACATGAAGTTAAAATTTAGTTTTAAAAGCATGACACAAAAGACATAAGGATAGAATATTTAATTTACTTATCATAGTAACAAATAGATAATACCTTTTTAAAAATCATGAAAAAGAGAGATTTGTGTTTCTCTAAATTATTTTATACCTGATAAGATATATGTGTCTGGAATATATTTTTATTTTCTGATTTATGTAATTCAAAATGGAATACTGTTGTTTTCTTAGTGGCTATCAAGTAAAAAGGAATGCTTTTAATGAATTTAAACATCTGTACATTACCATGAGCATCTTGAATTATTTGCTGGAAACCTAATAATCCTTTAACCTAAGCTTTCTTCTTCTTCTTTTTTTTTAACACTCTTCTATTCTTTGGTTAGTGAGAAGCACTGTGTGTCTAACATTAGGTTCTCTGTGCCTTTCTGATCCTGCCTGGTGGGACTGCCTCAGTAATGCTCCTCTCCCTCCTCTCCCCCCCAGCCCCTGCTGGCTCTGCTGGTGCTCCTCCCCTTCCTGCTACTTCTGCACCTGCCCCTGCCCCTCCTGCTCCTGCCACTGCCCCTTCCTCCACTGCCCCAGAGGCTGCCGCTGGGGGTGCCCAGGCCCTGGCCGATGGCTTCACTTCTCCAACTCCCCCTGTTGTTTCCTCCGCTCCCCCGACAGGTGAGTATTGCTTATTCCTTGGCAGGCAGATCCAGTCATCTGACTCTTCTCTAACCTGAAACTCTGGCTTTAGGATTTTTGTTTATTTGTGCTTTACATTAAAAAAACACCTAAAGAATAATGTACTAACTAGAAAATGGCACATGACCAAAGAGTAGAATTTCTTGAGGAAATCAGGGTAAAGTTTCCCATACATTTTTCTAATAGAGTAGCACAAAGATACTTTTTTTTTATTGCTTGAATTTCATTTACTAGAGATTTCTGAATTTACTGTGGAGCCGTCTTTGATACAGTTTCCAGAAATTGTCATTAGAAATATTTTTTGTTACAGGTTAGGTCATTAACAAAAAGTCTGTGACAATAATTCTGAGGTATATTTTGTAGAAAATATTTGATATAACAGTTTGTAGGTCTCTTATAACAGAATCTGTCACCTATTATAGCAGCATTGGAAGCACATAGACAATGGACTTAAGAATTTCAGGTTTACTTGTTACTTAAGGTTGACTGGTGTTTTAGTGTTTTAAAATGGCAACCTAAAATCTGTTTTGATGGGGAAGGAGAAAAAGGCTCAATTGCTACAAAATGTATTTGCACAATTGACATTGATGCTGGTTAGTAAACAAGTTTTTGTCTATTATAAAAATGTATATTTGGGCACACATCACCTTAGCTTGTCAATAAAGTACTTCATAGAATATATATTCAGCTTTGCTGCTTTAACCAGATGTTTCAGTGTTTTAAAAGACATTTAAAAAGTCCATTTTTAAGTGGATTTTGGATAGTGTTCTATGGGATAGCTTCTATTATACCTCTTTTTAAGAGAAGCTTTCTACACTGGGTAAATGTGAACACGAATTGTTCTCTGATCTGCATCCGACGGTTAGAACAGATGAGTGAGTAAATGCAGGAGTCCTGTCATGCTCCTGCCTCAGTGGAGTAAAGGATACATCTTGGAATCTCTTGTAGGCCCAGAAAGGACAAAGCACCCCCACCTGAGAGTCAACATTTTAGTAATTAAATTATAATTTAATAACAGGTGCTGGTTCATAGTCTGCACTGAATAAACATTTGTCGTGTGAGTGAATAATCGTAGCTTTTTTTTTTTAACAAAAAGCAAGGTAAATGCCTTATTAACAATTTATATCAATATAACCTTTTATACAGTTTCTTTGAATCACCAAGTACTTTTTTTCTTTTTGTTAAGGTGTAATTTATGTGCAGTAAAATTCCCCCTTTTTAGTGTGTATTTCTGTGAGTTATGACAAAAATGTGCAGTGATGTAAGCACAACTACAATCAAGGTGTACAACAGTGCCATCACCCCCAGACTTTCCTCCATGCCCCCTTTGTAGTCAGTGCTTCCATCGTAGCCGCTGGCAACCTCTTGATCTGTCACAAGAGTCTCATGTGAGTGGAAGCGTGTGCTCTCTGGCTTTGTGGCACAATGCATTTGAGATGTAGCCATGTCATTGCATGTTTTGTTCTTTTGTTCCTTTTTATTACTGAGTAGTGTTCTGTTACATGGATGTACCACAATTTGTTTATCCCTCTCCCAGTTGAGGGATATTTGGATTATTTACAATTTTTGGTGATTATGAATAAAACTGCTATAACACTCACAGACTTTGAGCACGGGTATTTTTATCATTTGAGTAAATACCTAGGAAGTAGGATTGCTGGGTTGTATGGTAAATGAATGTTTAACTTTTTAAGAAACTGCCGGATTGTTTTCCAAAGTGGCTGTGCAGTTTTGCGCCCTCAGTTGCTCTGCATACTTGTCAGCACTTGGTATTGTCATTATGGTTCTTTTTAATGTAGCCATTCTCTCAGGTCTATAATGGTTTCTCGTGTGATTTTGATTGGCATTTCCCTGATGACTAGTGATGCAGAACATCTTTTCACCTGCTTATTTGCCATTTGTTTAGTTTCTTTGGTAAAATATCTGTTCAAATGTTTTGCATCTCCCACACACTTTTTTAATAGGTTTATTTTTTTATTGAGTTCTTTTATATTCTGAATATATCTTTTATCAATTATATGATTTGCAGATTTTTTTTTCCATTTTGTGGCTTATCTTTTCATTCTCTTAATGATATCTTTTAAAGAGCAGAAGTTTTTCATTTTGATCAAGTCCAGTTCATTTTTTTTTCTTTTATGGATTGTGCTTTTGATGTCATATTTATAAACTCTTTACCTTACACAAGGTCATAAAGATTTTGTCCTGTTTTCTTCTATAAGATTTTAGTTTTAGGTTTTATAGTTAGGTCTATGGTAATTAAAAACTGTAGTTTTGTTTTTCAACTCAAAAATAAATGCCTTATTAATGATATGAATAGAGTCTCTTTTATGTAGTGTCTTTGAATCACTGAGGACTTGGGTGAAATTTTAGACTGGATCTGACTATATAAAATTCATCATGATCTTATCAGATGTCTTTAACTTGATAATCCTAAGTTTGTACTAGTTTGTTACTAAAATGCCAATAATGTGTGTGTATCTGATGATTTGAATGTTAAGATGTGCCTTTATTAGTTTGTATGTTTTTACATTTTTATCATGGTTATAGAGACTTGGCAGTGGGTTATGTGTAATCTTCAATACTCAAGATTTTTCATCAACAGAATTGACTTTTTAGGCTTTGGTACTGTCAGATATAAGAAGATTACATGGTCTAGCAGCCCTTGAGGGCTTTTATAATGTCTTTTATATGAGTCCGTGTGAAGTCTATGTTTGATAAATTTATGGAGTTCCTGAAGACCAATTTTAGTCATGTAACACCATTGTAAAATATGGGTAAGAGGACAAGTTGTCGGTTTTTTCTTTCTTTTTGCCTCTCCCCCTCCCTCCCTTCTTCCCTTGCCCTTTCCCTTCGTCGACCTCCTTCCCCTTGGCCTCTCTGCTCCCCCCCTTCCCTGCTGTGGTCTCTCCTGGGTGCCTCCAGTGCTTGGTTGGTCTGTCGGTCTATAACAGTAGGCCCTTGGCTGAATGATTTTAAGTAGGGGTGGCGTCTGGATAAAATTTAGGAACTGGATTGCATTAAGAAATTGGATGGATTAGGAATGAGTGTCTTCAGTTGGCATTAGCTGTTGAAATACTCTCAGTGAGCAATATATAGTGAAATTGCTGATAAATATGTTCCGTTTCAGGGATCATATTAAAAATAGAATGTATTTTGATTCACTTTTTGTATCTTAGCTTTTTTTCATAATTCTAAATTTCCTAAACTCTAATTGTAAGACACAATAATCTAGCTTTAGAGATGGATGTTGTCAATTGAACAAACGTGTTTGATTTGGAATTATGTCACGTGACCTTTTGCTAAAATACTTTATGTTTTCCTTTAAGCAAATTGCTTCACTACCTTAAATTTACTATTATTATCATTTTGGAATAAGACTGTGTATCAAACATTTTTTCTTTTGCTTTTGTAAATGTTATTCTTATCTTGTTGAGTTTAGTTTTCAATGTTTAGTGCCTGTTTTTTTGGGGAGGAAGTGAGCCATAAATTTTAATTGTGATGATTTGAAACCCTATCAGATTATTAATTTATTAAAATCATAATATTAGTAATCTATGTAGATATAGCTTTTCCAAACCTACTCAGAATTTTATTTATGTGCTGTTCTGCTTTTGCACTTTGATCTGATGTCAGCTGAGCAGTAACTGTCACCTTGCATTCTGTTTGTCAGATGGCAATTAAATTAGCTAAACATTGTTATTTCTAATAATCTTACTGAGATTCAGGCATTGGACCTAAAGTGTATTTCATTGAGATGATTTTCTTTCAATGACAAGTTTATGTTCTGTCCCTTTTCCAGGTCATCCCGTTCAGTTCTACAGCATGAATAGACCTGCCTCTCGCCATACCCCCCCCACTATCGGGGGCTCACTGCCCTATAGACGCCCTCCTTCCATAACGTCACAAACAAGCCTTCAGAATCAGATGAACGGAGGACCTTTTTATAGCCAGAATCCAGGTTAGATTTTCTTTTGCATTCCGTAGAACATCCCTAATTAAAAATCTTCAGTTACAGAGAAAAAAAACCCTTTAATTACAAATCTTTAGTACATAATAGGTGGTTAGTACTATTGTCGAATTAATGGAAGAATGAATACAAGGTTGCTAAGACTGTATCTTCCCGTTCATGTTTTTTTAAAAAAAAAATCAGTACATAGTTTCCATGCAAACTTAAGAGCTTAATTTTTCTGAACAGAATCTTTTTTTGTGTGCTAGTGATTATTTGCTTTTTAAAATAATATTGTGGTGAACAGTATTTTCTTCTTATTTAATTAGATATCTTTGCTCTATGAATAGCAAATAATGAAAATTGAGTGTGCATGAACAGAGTTTATAAGTGGCAATGGAAAAGGGAAATCGCATTTTTGAAGCTCTTTGTGCTGGGCAGTTAATCTATCGTATTTAGTTCTCATACCAAACATGTGATGGGAAAACTGTTATATCCAGATAGAACACTCATCTTTCACGTGCATCATGCATATGGAAAAATTAATCTGGCACTTATTTACTACTATCCATAATCATCATTTTTACTTCTTACCCAGAGAGGTTAAGAGCAAATATTAGACTGACTAATGTGGATGTGCTGTGTCAGCTTACTGTATTTTTCTGGGTTTTTGCCAAGAGGCCGGTAAACCTGTGTGTGATCACCTCTGATATGAGGGGCCAGTCCTTTCCATCTCTGAAAAACCCTGAATTCTATGGAGCTGAAATCAGTGCTGCAGCTACTGCCTTTTGGTGAAACCTTGTTATATCCTTTGGAGTCTTGCAGAACAAATTTTATCCTCCTTCTACACAAATCCTCCTTCTACACAAAAAAACAAATTTAAAGGTTGCTTTTATATTTATTACCTCGTTTGAGTCTTAGAATCATGGGATCATTTTCATCTGTATTTTACAGGTGAGGAAACTGAGGCTGAGGTGATGGTCACGTTAGGGTTTGAACTTAGGTTGTCTGATGTTCTGTCTCTCGTACTCTCCTCCCTCCCTTCAGATTTAACCTCTTAACCTCCCAAGTCTTCTCTTTTGTCGGGGAGGATGGTGCCCACAGAGTAACGTAGAGTGCCTGAGCCTGAGACCTGGTCCGTCTTGTATCCAGTTAGATCCTGGAATAGCACTCAGGACCTGTTTGTTGAATGTCGAGTGAAGCCCTTGTTCCGTGGCTCAAACCGAGTCACTGTTCTGGGTCCCTTTTATCAAGTAAATGCCGTATTTATAGTCTCACCAGTGCACACTGTAGTGGGGTTACCACTTGCCTTAGTTGAAATTTTGATCACACCTAGTGATTTGGCCTTTCCCTTTCTTTTTAACTCATTTTGAGCTTAATTTTCACAAATCTGCCTGTCCTTTTCATGCAATCTGCTTTTAAATCATGTGTCCCAAACCCATATTTGTACAGGTGCTATTTTGTACCTAAATGCATTTTGATTTTTAAATTTTAATTTGTTAGATGTGGCCTGTTTCGTAGTTCTGCTGAAGATAAGCTCTCTCTTGCCCTCTTGGAGGTCTAGGCAATTATATTTTATGGTCCTTACGCCCTTCCTTATCTGTACGGAGAGTTTTAAAAGAATGGTTTCAGCCCAAAATGGGTGGGTTCCATATGAGCTGAGAGATGGTTCACTGCTACAGCTTGAGACCAACTGTGCATGATGCGCACAAAGCACATACAAGGGTATTCCATGCTGTGTACGTGCACACCGAAATATGGGTCTTATGGGAACCTTGTTGGTGGAATTTGTTTGAAGGCTGTTTAAGCACACATTTAAATGTGTTTTAAATACGTATTTCAATACTTCTTTCTTTGTAAATCTGATTTTAACATACTTGAAAGTATCTGTTAAAGTAGAAAGAAGACCGTACTCTATGTAGTGATTTAATGAGAGTCTTTTTCACGCTCACAGAAGTGAAGCAATGACGATTGTCGAGCCTGGAACGTAGCATGCCAGGCAGTTTAGTTGTTGGTTTTTCCTCTGTGCTCCTCTCTGTTAAGTTCTGCCTTTCTTCTCCGGGGATTGGGTAACTTTAAAGAGGGTGACTAACTTTGTTGGTTGATTAATGAGAGTGCTTTTTCTAAACAAAATTTTTTTTAATATATCATGTTCTTTGAAAAGCTCTTTTTGCAAGACTTAACACTTTGCAAACCAGTGTGCTATGGCTATTAGATACGCCTTCATTTTGTTTGCTTTACAATATTATGTTTCTTGTTTTACTCCTCCTGGTCTTACAGTGGTCCCTGTTTTTTCATATTTAAAATGAGAAAATTTGTTGTGCTTTCTCAAGCAGCTGATTCTCTGACTTAGCAAAATGATTGCAAAAGTGTGTTTTATGCACCGACGTTTTACAGCTGGAGGCTTGACATGGATATGTGCTTTTGAAGAAGTGTGCTGACAGGCTGGGATGCGTGCAGATGTGGAGTCAGTGGCATTCTCTGTGAGGTGTAACTCCAGCAGCACTGTTACTGTATTTGAGTTTGAAAGGGCATTATAACATAGCAATTAAAATATGGCACACCAGGTGTCTAGCGCCATGTCCTAGGAGCACAAGAATTGTTTCCTAATGAGATTATTTCAGAAAAAGTCACTTAAAAGAACACTTTGATCAGGGCACAACTGAAACCTTTATGGTTCTTATTATTTCTTAATCTAATCCAGCCAAAGAAATAGGAATTCCAATTAATCATTCCTCTTGTCAGCAGCAAGGAGGGTCGTTGAAACAAATAGGGCTGATCACAAGTGAACAGTGCTGACTTTAAATATAAGTACGAAGCACCTCGAGGGTAGGGAATCTCTCTCTCTGCATATGTGTGTTTGTACATGTACGTTTACATACACAGGCCTAGCTTGGGAAGTGTCTTTGCTCAGGCTGCTGTTATAGAGCACCGCAGACCGAGCAGCTTATAAAACAACAGAAATTGATGTCTCACAGTTCTGGATGCTGGACGTCAGAGGTCAGGGAGCCGACATTCTCGAGTTCTGGCAAGAGCCCTTCTGGGTTGCAGACTGCTGTCTTGTATCCTCACCTGGCAGAAAAAGAGAGCGAGCTCTCTAGGGCCTTTTTCATAAGGACACTAACTCCATTCGTGAGGCTGTACCCTCATGGCCTGCTCATCTCCCTAAGGCCTGCCTCCTGATGCCATTACATTGGGGTTTACAGTGGCAGCATAGGAATTTTGGGGGACATCAACATTCATTCCATAGCAGTGAGGAATAATGTGGTATTTAAGTGCCAAGGCCTTTAGTAGAAGATACTCTACATTTTATTGCTCATATTTTCTTGCAACGAAGACTTAAAAAAAAACCTCTAATTCATACAGTGAAATGTTTGTTCCAAGAAATGTGGCTGTATATAGTTATATGAAGTAGAGGAATTTCTGAGTAAGTATGGTGTTTTATACAGGGGAAATGTCAGGCTTTAAGCCCTGAATGTTTTTTAAAACAGCTAAAAAGAAACAGTGAAAAAACAGTGTTTGGTTGGTGATATTGCAGAAGAGAAGCAGTGCTGTGAATCTCCGGAAGAGTGCAGGGGGCGTGCTTTAGCAAAGTGTAACACAGAGCAGGAACAAGAAGCTGCATTCACATCCTTGTTTCAGGCAATCTTGAGGGTTTCTTAGAGGACGTTTACTCTAGGGAGAACAAAAAGGCAAGGAAACAATGGAAAAGTGTTAAGTAGATTCTCAAGTGACCACTTAAACCAAATAGACCCTTTACACTGATTATTAAACATGTTATGTTTTGAAACTGTAGTCTTTTTTTTTCTTTTCTTTTTTTTTTTTTTTGAGGAAGATTAGCCCTGAGCTAACTACTGCCAATCTGCCTCTTTTTGCTGAGGAAGACGGGCTCTGAGCTAACATCGTGCCCATCTTCCTCTACTTTATATGTGGGACGCCTGCCACAGCATGGCTTGACAAGCGGTGCCGTGTCCGCACCCAGAATCTGAACCAGTGAATCCCGGGCCGAAGAGAAGTGGAACGTGCGCACTTAACCGCTGTGCCACCGGGCTGGCCCCTGAAACCGTAGTGTTAATTTACTACTTTTTCTAGGCATAACGTCATATTGTGATTTTTTTACTTGAAAAGGAATAACAAATAATCCAATTCTTTTAACCCTTCTGAGACTACAGGACTGATAATTATTTGGTAACCATACTCTTTTCCATCAAAAAGCTCAAAAGCTCTCCTTAACTGAGCATGGTTAAGTTCACTTTTAAATAGTCCTCGTTCTAAGTTGCTCTCTATGTTTAGAAAATATTTCACTCCTAAAGTAACTTGCTCAGATTATTTCCCTCCCTGGAATGTAAAATATAAGCACTAAATCTGAATGGGCTATCACATATATATGGCCTCTAATGGTGATATTCTCTAATGGCTTGAGAAGTAATATTTAGAATATTTATCTGATTTTCTGTTTATAAAGCTCTAAAAAAAATGTAAAAAAATAAAAGCCTATTTTTTTCCCCTAAAACTCTTTGACTTGGACATTTTAAAACACCAGGCTTCAAAGATTATACTGCAAAGGACTTTGTAAATAACCGGGAAGGTCATGCCTGGGAAGGCTCCGTGTTTCCTCGGCACGGACGCATCCTCTTAAGCTGGGTTTGCTTGCAGAGCCGTTCCCTGTTGAGGCGTCTGCGTGCTGCTGTGTGCACGTCAGCTGTAGTTCTGTTCGTTCTACTTAGGATCTCTGTAAACGCCAGTCACTTGGTGAGCCCGTCTCTTCACGTGAACTTCCGTTTGTGGATTGTGAACGTGATACCGCTGAAGCAAAGTTTGGAGACCTTTCGGTGGTCAAACGAGTCTTGTTCTGTGAGGAATCATCTCAGCTGAAGGAGTGAAAACAAGTTTATAGCTGCTTCCTGCTCTTTTCTAGTCACAAGATGTGTAGGACTAAAACTGAATGTTGCAAACCATTCTTTGCATCAAAATCCTGCTGAAGTTCTCCAAGAATAGTTCATTTTCAGCTCAACTCTAAAGAAGCTAAATCTAGTCTAAAGTAGGGTGTTCTGGTTCACAAGAGTTCTGGCCAGGTGAAATCTTACATGGTCCAGAAGGAAAATGCTGTGGTGTCTGGATTAATTTGGACCGTCACATAAAATTTTTGCCCTGGGCAAAATAAGCTCTATTTGGAACTGAGTTTTTAAACATGCCCTAGACTGGTCTGAAAAACATCTAACTTGTTTTGTTATTAAGTGATTCTGTTTAAGGAGGATCTGGGATTGGTTTTGCCTGGGCTGCTGTGGGTGGACTTCTTAAAACCACTCTGGTTTCAGATTTTCACTTTCAGAACTAGAGAAGAAATAAAACATATTCATCTTAAAAATAATTATAAGGTCAACCTCCCTATAAAAAGGCTGTTTTGAGTTAAGCCCCTGATCATTCTTTTTCAGCTGAGGACTAGGTCATTTTTTACTTGGGTGAGAAACAGTGACTGAAGTAGGAAATCTCCTACTTTTCTGTTACAGAGGCGGTGAGGAAAGGTGCTAATGGAAGAGGGGCGTTTCATCTTTTTGATAGGAACGTAGTTTGATCTCCGCTTTTCTAGTGCCAGTTGCTGTCTGCTGCTGTTGCTCAGTTTTAGCTGCTTTGTTTCTGCTACCTTCTCTGTTCATTGTGCCTCCTTACCCCAAGTTTGGAAAAACAGGGTATTTTGAACATATCAACAATTGTTCCGAGCCTCTGAGAGTGGGAGATGGACACACAACTTAAGGATTTACTACCAAGAAGCATGACTTCAGGGAAAAACCTCCCCAAAAGGTATCTTTTTAAACAAGGTACCAATTTGTGTACTACTCTGTGCCTTAAACCTCAGTGTTCTTCAGGGTGGTCTGCTTAATTCGTCCACACATTCCACGTGTTCTCCCTGCACTCACCCACAGCTTAGCTGTTCTCTCTCCGCTGACAACGACTGACCTGTTCCTCTCGATTTTTCTCACAAACTCAGTCGACACTTTCCAGTTGCCTCCCATGTTTATGCTTAAGTCACCTTTGTAACATCTCATTTATCAGCTCATTACCGCCCCCTGACCGGCCTACTCACCAGTCCGTTTCTTTCCCTGTACTACGTGCTAGAGTTGATGTGGTTAATGGCATTCCTCCTCCCCAGCTAGGAAGGTAAAAACTGAAGAATCATCTTCAGCTGTTGCTCTCCCCTCTGCCCGCTGAACCCGTAGTTACCAGGCCCTCTTTCCACACTGTTCCTGAGTTCTCTCCTCTTCTGTCTGTTTCAACTGCCTTGATTGTTTTTGTGCTAGGCTCTGGATTAGGCTTTCCCCATACGTTATTTTTGTTTTTAACTTTGCAACCATTCTGTAAGGTAGGTTGCGTTACATTATCTCTTTTTCATAACACATTTATGGATTAAGCGCAGAGAAGTCAATTAACTTGCTGTTCCAACGGCAAGGAGACGGTGAGTCAGGCGTTTGACTCTGGGTGACTTTGAAGTCCAGTCTCTTTCACCTGCCATGTAGGCCCTTCCCTAGGCCACACCCCCCTCACCTCCCCAGGTCTTGCGCTTTCTCTCTGGCGTATCTTAGGCGAGCCATGTGGAAACAGTTCCTGTCCTGTGACTGTCATACCGTTTTCACCTTGAAGCTATTGCCCCTCACGTGGTTCTCAGCTTGTCGTTCTCAACCCTTGTCTGCTTGTTGAGCTGATTTTCTTCAAGTAGCTGCTCAGCAGTCGTTTCTTTGTAGCCTCCCTCAGCACCATCCCCACCCCCATCACACGACACCACCACTGCCTCCTCCAGGGAATTGCTGCAAGTATTGTTGGGTTAAGGTTATTATTTTGTCTTTTCTTCCCAACTAGAATGTGATCTCTTTGAGGGCAGTGACTCTTTTTAGTTTTACTAGTCCTAACTGTCATTTGGAGCTAGTAAAGGTGATCTTTCCTCATGAGAAATGCATACCAAACTTGACACTCCTTCTGAAGGGCACTGTAACTGATGTTAATCCTGGGCAGTTGTTCAGCACGGACCTGGCTTGTTGATGTGTTTACATACGTTAAACATCTGTTGAAGGTTTCCCAGTGCTAGGCAGTGCACCAGGTGTTTGAGGCGGAGGGAACTATGCCTTGGGAGGAGAGGAGGAGCGTCTGAATGAGGCTCACGTTGTTCTGTAGGCTCAGGGAGAAAAGGTGCCTGGCTGGAGCAGGTGGGATGAGTTGGGATTATGAAAAATTGTAATGACACAGCCCAGACTCTGAGAGGGTTCTGATATTGGTCTCCTAGCAGAGTGCTTGCCACTTAGTAGGAAGTCAGTAAATGTTTGTTTAGTTAATGAATGAAGCACCAATTAATTTGCCTGTTAATGAAGTAATGAAAAGTATAAATTTAGGATGTTGGGATGTAATGGTTTTTTCTCTTGTATTGCCGAACACTTAAACTTGTAACCTTCAAGGTAAAGTCCAGAAAACCAAATTATTCCTGGTAATCTGAAGAAATTCTTTATTTGAGAAGACATATTGTTATTGAAATGAAAAGGTCAATTTGCCATTATGTGTTAGATTTGTGTATGTGATAAATGCTTCCTGTTGTAATTTTTTAAAACTTCCTTAAAACTCCCCTGATACTTTGCTTTGTGTGTTAATGCATTATCCTTCAAAAGAGGATCCTTAAGATAGCTTATAAAATGTTTGTGCACAGTGGTTTCCCTCCTTATATGTTCGTTTTATTGTATATCCCTTCCTTTTAATGTAACTCGCCCTTACCCCTTATCCTCCACACCTTTTTTGTTTTTGCAGTATCTCTTGCTCCTCCTCCTCCCTCCATCCTACAGGTAACTCCTCAGTTACCTTTAATGGGATTTGTGGCCAGAGTCCAAGAAAATAGTAAGTTTATGTCTTCTTTATGCTGTAGATCAGATTATAGGCATAAAATGTCATTATATATGATTGGCTGAATAGTAATTCATTCACTAATACTTCAGAAATTTGAATATTATGAACAAGTCACTGCACGAGCAGCTAGTGTGGATGATAAAATAATCAAGATGAAGTTCTCTACTTTCAGACAACTTAAAATCTGGCAGTGAAGATAAGACAGATACAAAATAAGCCACACATAAGAAGGAAGATCACATCTAACTGAGGGGATGCTCTAATCACCAGATGGGCCATCTTTTTCACTGGGTTGCTTAGACAAGCAGTAGTTTAGTTTCTTATCACTGGAGTTTTAGGGTTTTGTTGCTGACCTGACAATCTTTCTCCAGTCCTGTGATTCCAGGTGGGAAAATGGACATGCCATGGTAGGTCCCAGGGCACCAAATTGCTAGTCTGTCTCCCAGGAGACCTCATAGATTGGCAATGAATTTATATTGGCCTGTGGTCTGGGGTTGAGCTATGTAGGATCAGATAACTGATTTTTTTTGACACATTGAGTCTTCTCCTAGGGAAGCATTAATAAGGAAGCTCAGGAGACTGATGTCCTCAAAGCAGGAGGCCTGATCAACCTTCAGTGAGGAATTGCTGTTCCAGAGGCCAGTGAACATTGTCTTTATGGTAGATGAATTCGCTTCTTGTCAGCAGTCTACATGAGGACCCACATCACAATTATAAGGTTGCATGATGGGCATGGAATCTGAACTCAGGCATCACCTTAGTGACAGATTTGATGTCATCAGGCTGTAGTACCCAGTGTATGCATCTCATAGCAGGGCCACTGGGACAGAAGTGTTTGCAGTCTGTTCTTAGGATGCCTGCCCCTTTGGAGGTGGCATTGCCGGCACTACAATGTGAGCTCTGTGAGAGCAGGGCCTTTTGCATGTGTTGCTCTCGGGCTGTTTCCTCAGCACTCAGAAAGCCTCTGGCATGTAGCGGACGCTTTAGTTCCTCCTTATTTTTGCTTCCATAGCTGACGGAATGCCCCCTCTTTATTGACGCATTTCTGTCTTGTATTTTACTGGTTATACTCCAGTCTTTCTGGCCTGACGGCTCAGTGTCTCTTCCAGATGCCTTTGCATCTTGACTTGCTAATTTCTGAAAATAGTTGATTTTACTTCTGTTTATTGGAAGGTACCCCATGAGCACCTCTTGTGTTTACCACAGTGTGGTTGCCTTTTGAGGTGTTCTTTTCTCATTTCTTCCCATAGTCATTTATACTTCTCACCTACAAAATGCATAAAAATAAGAAACTTTCTATATGAGGTGAGCTATGGCTGATTTTACAGACACAGCAGGACTTACACATTCAGATGAATGTTGTCCTCTGAAACATCCACCTTGGAAAGACGTATACTTATCTTATGGAATTATCTTCCTAGCTCTTGCGTACATGATTTTGAAGACACATACGCTGTGGTTGCAGATCTGTGCTCTGCGTTATGTTTTATGTTTGGAGAAGTCTGGAATGAGCTGGATCCTGCTGCACTGGGCTCCCTAGTGTGGCCGTGACCCTGCTCTTCTTCTTCGACCCCTCTGGAGAGAGTCTGGGTGTCACAGGGCCTCCCTGCTGAGTCCTCTCCAGCTTCCTCATGCCTCTTTCTGCTGGACTCTGCTCAGTTCTTTGAAGGCGTCCTGCTTCCCTACCTTTGTATTTATTTTTTTCTTTACAGCTGTTATGATATATCACCCCTGCCCTATCCCATCCCTGGCCGTTAACTCTTCCTCATCCTTCAGATTTCAGGAGGCCTTTCCTGACCCACGTAAGAGGTTTTCTCTGCTGCTCTGTTCTCCATAATGGCTTAAAGCACTTACTGCACTTAATTATAAATGAAAGTTTGGTTGTGCATGTCTCCATGACTTGTGCCCACTGCTCTGTTCCCAGCACTGAGCATAGTAGCTAGCCATCATAGGCTTTCAGTTGATGTTTGTCGAATGAATAATAATGAAACTTGACTTTAAAGTTATTGAATTGATCTCATCCCATAGTAGGGTAGCTTTAAGATAATAGGCATTGGAGTTCAAATTCCTGCTCTTCCACTTCCTTACTGTAGGACTACTTAATCTTGGAAAGCCAGTTTCCACATCCATAAAGTGAGGATTAAAAACACCACCCCCCCAAGATAAAGATGAAACGAAGTAACGTATTGTAGAAGTGCCAGCTGAGTAACTGGAACATTTTAAGTAAAAAATGGTAGCTTATCAAAATAAGTCAGACAGAGAACGACAAACAGCATATGATTTCGCTTGTATGTGGAAGATAAACACATGGGTGAGGAGAACAGATTAGTGGTTACCAGAAGGGAAGGGGGTGGGGGGGCGTGAAAGGGCTAAGGGGCACATGTGTGTGGTGACAGACAAAAACTAGACTTGGTGGTGAACATGACGCAGTCTGTACAGAAATGGAAATATACTAACGTACACCTGAAATTTACACAGTGTTAAAAGCCAGTATGACCTCAATAGAAAAAAAGTTAGAAAAAATGGTAGTTTATGTTAGTCTTATTAAATTGACTCTGAGGCAGTTATAAGAAAAGGTAAAAATGAACGTTGGCAACATCTTTGAGTAATTTTGAAGTGTAATTTCTCAAGGTGATTGTTTTGGAAGACAGTTTGCTTTTGTGCGATTCTTTAAAGTCAGTCTCTTTACCTTATAAATGGAAACAGGATGCATTGTGGATTCTTACCCCAACCATATGTAATTTGTCATAAAGTATATGCTGGAATCACATATCTGTATCTTTTGTATATTTAAAAAACCCATTAGGACTAAAAATTATTTTGAATGAGTAAAGTTTTGAAGTTCATGTAGTAGCTGAGTTGGTAAGTACACAGTGGCACAGCAGAGGAGAAGAATCCTGGGAGAGCAGAGAGTATGATGGAGATACGGCTGGTCCTCACCAGGCGCCAGAATCTTCTAAAATCCACTTGATTCAATCAGTAGGCTTAGATACTAAATAGAAGATAAACAGGATTGCTCAGAGAATTTCACGGAAATATAAGAATTAATGCTACTCATTAAAATTGGGCTCTGTTGAGCTGTGCTCAAGTATGTACCAAGCATTTTGAAGGCCTTGAGTTCCCTTGAGTTTGGAGATAATGTTTTAGTTATTACTATATGCTCGTCACTGAGCTATGGAAGCAGATCTCTATAAGGAGACATTTTAAATATTTTAAATCACCTTGGATATTTAGCCTGAAGAAATTCTGGATCATAGATTAGTCTGAATTAGTTGAAATTCTGTATATATTAAAAAAACACACACAAACATCTCACCCATCTCACCCTGCTAATTTGGTAAAATGGTATTTAAAAAAAAAAAATCATTGAGGAATGTAGCTGATTACTAAAATTTAACTATTCACTATTAAATATGGTTATAAATTCCAAATTATTAATATTTCTGATAAGCACTCCTCCTTGGATATAATGTAAAGCTACATTGTACTGATCTCTTTGAAAAAAAGGATCATGTGTTAGCATAAACGGGTTCCGAGGCTCAGTTGATAATTATTATTTTGGCTAGACCCCTTTCAGCATCCATCAGCACTAACCCAAGGGGAGGAGAAAGTCATGCTTGGAGATCAGCATCAGTATAGCTGGTGAGGAGACTGCTCTTGCCCACTTGTTTTTTGAAAGATTATTATTTTCAAGTCTAGGTTCATAGTCCATGAACATGGAAGCTCAGATAGGAAGTATTGACCTTTGCATAATGTGTAGTTTTGTTATCAGCTTGATACATTCTTAGTTTCAGATACGCCACCTCCACCACCACCTGTGGAAGAACCAGTCTTTGATGAGTCCCCCCCACCCCCTCCCCCCCCAGAAGATTACGAAGAGGAGGAAGCAGCCGTGGTGGAGTATAGCGATCCTTACGCCGAAGAGGACCCGCCGTGGGCTCCACGGTCTTACTTGGAAAAGGGTAAGTTCAGAGAGAGATCTGGAGGGGTGGGAAGAAACCTCTGCATAGAATGAAATTTACTGGTACTAAAGAGAGTCTCATTTATTTTTTACTAACTAGTAAAGTTTTCGTTGTATAACCTGTATGTTTTAATGAATGTTTCTCTAAGACAAAAATTTAAAAGATAGGGTTTTTCTGGAATGCCCCAAAAAGAGGAGGATTTTTCCAGATTATTAGTTATTCCTACCTGCATGCTTTAAAGCATCTTTTGTGGCATCTCATATCAGATATTTCAGTTTAAGTATCTCCACATAACTTTCTTCCAAAGAATAATGGTTTCTCAGTTTCTTTGCAAAGTAGTATTGGGCCTTTCTTTTAGTGAAAAGTTCCTCTTAATATCTGAGCTAACTGTGACGGCACTTTCGGGATGCAGCCCTCCAAATCTCATCAGGCCCTATCAGCTCAGAAAGAATGTGTGCTGCCTCGAAGGACGTTTTTGTTACAGAAGTAAAAGCTATTACCTCACTGGATTTCAAACCAGAGCACATGTAGGAATCACCTGGGAGCTTTTCTTTTTTTTAAACAAAGAAGGAATCACCTTCTGGCCAAGGTGGAGCAACAGTAATCAGGTTTACCCTCCCACATAAAACAGTTGGGAATGAATCCAGAAAAAAATATAAAAAAAATGGCTTTCAGACATTGAACAACAGGCAGTGGTGGACTCTGACCCCAAAGGGAAGGAACTCAAACGCTGTGAGCCTTGACTGTGCAAGCTTGCTGCCTGAAGGAGTTTCCAGGCCACAGTGCAAGGAGGTGGAACCCAGACTGAAGCTGGAGGTCTCCCTGCCTAGAGAAGATCGAGAGCAGAGTTTTGGGAGGCCACAGAGAAGAGGCAGTGACATAAAGACAGAGGCCAGAGCTCTGAGATCTCCAGGAGGGTCCCCTCACGTCCTTGACTGAGTGCTGACTTGACATGTGTGTGAAGAAACTACCTGAGACTGAGAAATAAGAACCAGAAGGAGCAGGCAGGGGGCCGGCCTGGTGGTGTAGCGGTTAAGTTCTCACATTTGGCTTCTTGGCGGCCTGGGGTTCGCCAATTTGGATCCCGGGTGTGGACATGGCACGGCTTGGCAAAAGCCATGCTGTAGTGTAGGCATCCCACATATAAAGTAGAGGAAGATGGGCATGGATGTTAGCTCATGGCCAGTCTTCCTCAGCAAAAAGAGGAGGATTGGCAGTAGTTAGCTCAGGGCTAATCTTCCTGAAAAAAAAAAAAAAGAAAAAAAACCCCAGAAAAGTTCTTGGAAATGACAGGCCTGGGAATAGTTCATGTTCCCACAGCAGCTGGAGTCGAAAGGCCTTGTAAAGCACGAGGCATTGAGAAGAGGCCTCACAAGTGTGTCCTCTTAGTAGTGGGGCCAAGTTAGCCCCTAGAGACTGCAGTTTGCGCTGGACTGCCTAACGGACCCTCAAATGGAAACCTTGAAAGCATCCAACTCATCTCAAGTAGCTTCCCTGAGCAGGGGGACAAAGTCCAGCATTGTTCAGAGGAGGCGGCAGAATCCAGTGTACCACAAAGGAAGACTCGTGTCTAGTGTCCAGTGTCCAATCAGTAAATACAAGGCATGTAAAAGGTGGGAAAATATAACTCATAACTAAAAAAAAAGAGTCGATAGAAACAGACCCAGAAGTGACCAAGATGATGGAATTGCCAGACAGGGGTGTTATACAGCTGTTAGAAATGCCACAGATGTCCAAGAAGGTAAAGGGAAACATGGATGTGAGAGGGAAGTAGAAGATAGTTTTTGAAAAGAGAGAAAGGGAAGCCCACATAGAATTTCTGGAGATGAAAAATGCAATATCTGAAGTCACACTTCAGAAGAAAAGACGAGCAATCTTTTTTTTTTTTTTGAGGAAGATTAGCCCTGAGCTAACATCTGCTGCCAATCCTCTTTTTGCTGAGGAAGACTGGCCCTGAGCTAACATCGGTGTCCATCCTCCTCTACTTTATATGTGGGATGCCTGCCACAGCATGGCTTGCCAAGTGGTGCCATGTCCACACCTGGGATCCAAACTGGTGAACTCTGGGCCGCCGAAGTGGAACGTGCGCACCAGTGGGCCAGCCCAAGACCAGCAATCTTGATGGTATGACAATAGCAACTGTTCAGAATGAGGCACAGACAAAAACCAAAACCAGAGCAACAGGTAATGTGGGACAATATCAAATAATCTTCATTTGCAGAATATATGATCTTGTATGTAGGAAATCCTAAGGAATCTACAAAGCTTAGCAAGATTGTAGGTTGCAAAGTTGATGTGCAGAATTAATTGTGTTATCATATAGTAGCAACAAACAATTGGAGATTGACCTTTACAAAACAGTACCTTTTGTAATAATGTCGAAACCATGAAATACTTAGGGATAAATTTAATAAAATATATGCAACCTGAATGATGAAAACTGTGAAACATTAAGAGAAATTAGTAAAGGAGTGACGTCAGCAAAATGGTGGTGTGAGCTGACCCGGGACTCTCTCCCCTCCAAACTACAACCAAAACCCAGAAGAACTGAATTTCAACCAATAACTCTAATAATACAGAGATCGTCAGAGACCCACGGCAGCAAAACGACAGAGGGCGGAGAGGCTGGAGCCCCCCCTTGGAGGAGCTGGAATGGGGTAAGAGAGAACTTCGCTCTCTCCCCTAGAGACGGGAGGTGCAGGTGAGGGAAGGAGCGGGGGAGGGGCCAAGCGTCTGGGGATTGTCCAGGACTCCCACCGCCAGTGCAGCAGAAACCCGCTAACGGGGGAAAGCTTCTGTGTGGGGACCCCATCAAGCCAGCACCCCGGGAGACCAGAGAGCAAGTGTTGAACAGACTCCAGGTCGGCGTGTGAGAGAAAGTGCCCCTCCTCCCTCAACCCGCCTTGCGGGCCACCATGGCGGCTGAGGGCAGAGGGCTCAGAATGCATGCCTCTCGACCCGCATCTTGTGGCGACAGGCTGTAACTGCAACCGAATAACAGCATCATGCGCAAAAACCACTCCTCTACCATCCAGCAATTTATAAAAGCTCCAGACCAGAAGGAAAACCATAAAAACACAGAATTAAGTCCTGAGGACTTGGAAATAGGTAAACTAAGTGAAAATGAGTTCAGAGTAGCTATCATCAAAAAACTCACTGAGGTAAAGGGAAATGTAGAGAAACAAGTCAATGAGTTCTGGAGTAACTTCACAAAAGAGATTGAAACTATAAAGAAGAATCAATCAGAAATACTGGAGATGAAAAATACAATGGATCAGATAAAACAGAATACGGACTCCCTGAATGCACATGTAGACACCATAGAGGAGCAAATTAGCATAATCGAAGATAGACAGGCTGAATGGCTCCAGACAGAGGAAGAAAGAGAACTAAGAATTTAAAAAAATGAAAATAATCTCCGAGAAATAGCTGATTCATTGAGGAAATCCAATTTAAGAATTATCAGAATCCCGGAGGGCGTGGAAAAGGAAAATGGAGCAGAAAGTGTGCTTAACGAAATTATAGAAGAGAACTTCCCAATTCTAGGGATTGAGGGAGAAATGTGTGTGGAGGAAGCTTTCAGATCTCCTAGATTTGTCAATGTAAAAAGACCTACTGCAAGGCATATAGTAGTAAAAATGGCAAAAATGAATGACAAAGAAAGAATACTCAGGGCAGCAAGACGGAAGAAATTAACCTACAAAGGAACCCTCATCAGACTTTCAGCGGATTTCTCTACAGAAACCTTACAAGCTAGGAGAGAATGGAATGACATTTTCAAAACTTTAAAAGATAAAAGTCTTCAGCCAAGAATACTCTATCCAGCAAAAATATCCTTCAGATATGAGGGAGAAATTAAATCTTTTCCAGACAAACAAAAGTTAAGGGAATTTGTAACCAAAAGCCCTCCACTACAAGAAATCCTCAAGAAGGCTCTCATGCCTGAAAAAAGAAAAAAAGGGAGAAAGTGGTCACAAACCACAGAGTAGGGAGACACATAGATAGAACCAGAATAGGATAGCAAATATTCAACTATGGCATTAGGATAAAGGGAAGGAAACCACCAAAGCAAAGATGATCTTATCACTCTAACCACAAACTCATAATACGAGTTGGAATAAGAGATGAATATAATAATTTAGAAGGGGAAGAGGAAAGGGACTAAATCAGTCTAGGCCAAGGAAGTAAGAGACTACCAGAAAATGGACTATATTATACACGAGATTCTAAATACAAACTTCAGGGTAGCCACTAAACTAAAAAACAGAACAGAGACACAAAACATAAATAAGGAAAAATTTAAGAAACCCAGCATAAGAAATTGCAAAAGTCAATGGGTAGGCTAAAACACACAGGACGAGAAACAAAGAAAACACAGGAAAACCGGAAAACGAGCAACAGAATGACAGCATTAAGCCCTCATGCGTCAATACTCACCCTCAATGTAAATGGACTGAACTCTCCAATAAAAAGACACAGAGTGGCAAAATGGATTAAAGAACAAGATCCAACAATTTGTTGCCTCCAGGAAACACGCCTCAGCCCCAAGGACAGGAAGACAATACTTCAAGCTAATAGCAAACAAAAGACAGCAGGTGTCACAATACTTAAATCAGACAAAACGGATTTCAAAATAAGGCAGGTAAAGAGAGACACAGAGGGACAATATATAATGATCAAAGGGACATTTCATTAAGAAGAAATAATGCTTATAAATATCTATGCACCCAACACAGGAGCACCAAAGTTCATAAAGCAACTATTAACAGATTTAAAGGAAAAGGTAAAAACAACACAATAATAGTTGGGGACCTCAACACCCCACTCACATCAATGGACAGATCATCCAGACAGAAAATCAACAAGGAAATAGTGGAGCTAAATGAAAAGCTAAAACAATTGGACTTAATAGACATATATAGAACACTTCATCCAAAAACAGCAGAATACACATTCTTCTTAAGTGCACATGGAACATTCTCAAGGATAGACCATATGTTGGGAAACAAGCCTCTACAAATTTAAAAAAATTGAAATACTAACAAGCATCTTCTCCAATCATAATGCTGTAAGGCTATAAATTAATTACAAGAAAAAAGCTGAGAAAGGCACAAGGATGTGGAGACTAAACAATACGTTATTGAACAAGCAATGGATCATTGAAGAAATTAAAGAAGAAATCAAAAAATACCTGGAGACAAATGAAAATGATAACATGCCATACCAACTCACATGGGATACAGCAAAAGCTGTATTAAGAGGAAAATTCATTGCAATACAGACACGTCTTAACAAATAAGAAAAATCCCGAATAAACTATCTTAAACTACACCTAACTGAATTAGAGAAAGAAGAACAAACAAAGCCCAAAGTCACCAGAAGGAGAGAAATAATAAAAATCAGAGCAGAAATAAATGCTATTGAAATGAAAAAGGCAGTAGAAAGGATCAGTGAAACAAAGAGCTGGTTCTTTGAGACGATAAATAAAATTGACAGACCCCTAGCCAGACTTACAAAGAAAAAAAGGGAGAAAGCTCAAATAAACAGAATCAGAAATGAAAGAGGAGAAATAACAACAGATTCCGCAGAAGTACAACGGATTATAAGAGAATACTATGAAAAACTACATGCCAACAAAATGGATATCCTAGAGGAAATGGATAAATTCTTGGACTCCTACAGTCTCCCAAAGCTCACTCAAGAAGAAGCAGACAACTTGAACAGACCAATAACAAGGAAAGAGATTGAAACAGCAATCAAAAACATCCCAAAGAATAAAACCCCAGGACCAGATGGCTTTCCTGGGGAATTCTACCAAACTTTCCGAGAGGATTTAATACCTATCCTTTTCAAGCTATTCCGAAAAATTAGGGAGGATGGAACACTTCCTAACACATTCTATGAGGCCAACATCATGCTGATACCAAAGCCTGACAAGGACACCACGAAAAAAGAGAACTACAGGCCAATATTGCTGATGAACATAGATGCAGAAATTCTAAACAAAATTTTGGCAACCAGAATTCAGCAATTCATCAAAAGGATCATACATCATGATCAAGTGGGATTCATACCAGGGACACAGGGATGGTTCAACATCACAAATCACTCAATGTGATACACCACATCAACAAACTGAGGAATAAAAACCACATGATCATCTCAATAGATGCGGAGAAAGCATTTGACAAGATCCAACAGCCATTTATGATAAAAACTCTGAACAAAATGGGCATAGAAGGGAACTACCTCAACATAATAAAGGCCATAGATGACAAACCCACAGCCAACATCATACTCAATGGGCAAAAACTGAGCACCATCCCCCTGAAAACAGGAACGAGATAAGGATGCCCTCTGTCACCACTCTTATTTAACATAGTACTGGAGGTCCTGGCCAGAGCAATCAGGTAAGAAAAAGGAATAAAAGGAATCCAAATAGGGAGGGAAGAAGTGAAACTCTCGCTGTTTGCAGACGACATGATCTTATATATAGAAAACCCCAAAGAATCCATTGGAAAACTGTTAGAAGTAATCAACAACTACAGCAAAGTTGCAGGGTATAAAATCAATTTGCATAAATCAGCATTTCTATATCCTAATAACAAACTAACAGAAAAAGAACTCAAGAACACAATACCATTCACAATCGCAACAAAAAGAATAAAATACCTCAGAGTGAATTTAACTAAGGAAGTGAAAGACCTATACAACGAAAATTACAAGGCCTTTCTGAAAGAAATGGATGACGACATAAGGAGATGGAAAGACATTCCATGTACATGGATTGGAAGAATAAACATAGTTAAAATGTCCATTCTACCTAAAGCAATCTACAGATTCAACGCTATCCCAATCAGAATCCCAATGACATTCTTTACAGAATTAGAACAAAGAATCCTAAAATTCATATGGGGCAACAAAAGAGCCCGAATTGCTAAAGCAATCCTGAGAAAAAAGAACACAGCTGGAGGCATCACAATCCCTGACTTCAAAACATACTACAAAGCTACAGTAATCAAAACAGCATGGTACTGGTACAAAAACAGGTGCACAGAATTGAAAGCCCAGAAATAAAACCACACATCTATGGACAGCTTATCTTCAGCAAAGGAGCTGAGGGCCTACAATGGAGAAAAGAAAGTCTCTTCAACAAATGGTGCTGGGAAAACTGGAAAGCCACGTGTAAAAGAATGAAAATTGACCATTCTTTCTCACCATTCACCAGAATAAACTCAAAATGGATCAAAGACCTAAAGGTGAGACCTGAAACCATAAGGCTTCTAGAAGAAAATGTAGGCAGTACACTCTTTCACATCAGTAGTAAAAGGATCTTTTTGGATGCCGTGTCTTCTCAGAGAAGGGAAACAATAGAAAGAATAAACAAATGGGACTTCATCAGACTAAAGAGCTTCTTTAAGGCAAATGAAAACAGGATTGAAACAAAAAAACCCACTAACTGGGAAAAAATATTTGGAAGTCATACATCTGACAAAGGCTTAATATCCATAATATATAAAGAACTCACACAACTCAACAACAAAAAATCAAACAACCCGATCAAAAAATGGGCTGAAGACATGAACAGACATTTCTCCAAAGAAGATATACGCATGGCCAATAGGTACATGAAAAGATGTTCATCATCGCTGATCATCAGGGAAATGCAAATCAAAACTACACTAAGATATCACCTTACACTCATTAGAATGACAAAAATATCAAAAACTAATAGTAACAAACATTGGAGACATTGTGGAGAAAAAGGAACCCTCATACACTGCTGGTAGGAATGCAAACTGGTGCAGCCACTATGGCAAACAGTATGGAGATTCCTCAAAAAATTAAACATAGAATTACCATATGATCCAGCCATCCCACTACTGGGTATCTACCCAAACAGCTTGAAGTCAGCAATTCCGAAAGTCCTATGCACCCCAGTGTTTACTGCAGCATTATTTACAATAGCCAAGACGTGGAAGCAACCTAAGTGTCCATCAACAGACGAATGGATAAAGAAGACGCGGTATATATATACAATGGAATACTACTCAGCTGCAAAACAGAACAAAATCATTCCATTTGCAATAACATGGATGGACCTTGAGGGAATTATGTTAAGTGAAATAAGCCAGATAGAGAAGGACAATCTCTGTATGACTCCACTCATATGAGGAATTTAAAAATGTGGACAAAGAGAACAGATTAGTGGCTACCAGGGGAAAGGTGGGGTGGGGGGTGGGCACAAAGGGTGAAGGGGTGCACCTACAACACGACTGACAAACAGTAACGTACAACTGAAATTACACAAGATTGTAACCTATCATTAACTCAGTAAAAATTAAAAAAAAGAAATTAGTAAAGGCCTTAGATAAATTGAGAGATAAAATACGTTCCTTGATCATTACTGTTGAGACCAATTTGCCCCAAATTAATCTATAAATTGAATGCAGTCTCAATAAAAATTCCAGCAGTCATTCTTAGGGAAATCGACAAGGGCATTCTAAAAGTTATATGGAAACACAAAAGACCTAGTAGAGTGAAAACAACTTCAAAACCAAAGAAGCCCAATGATGGAGGACTTGAACTCCCTGATTTCAGAGTTCTAGTGGAAGGCTGCAGCATTCAGGCCACTGTGATGCTGGGGTGAGCGTAGGAATATAAATCGGTGGAGTAGAATGTGGAACCCAGAGGATGACTGCTGGGCCCAGGGCCCAGGGCAGCTGAGCGGGGAGGACGCAGTTTTCGATGGGTAGTGCTGGAGCATGGGCATAGCTGTGTGCAGAACACGAACTTGCACCCTCACTTCACTGGACGCAGAAACCCCCTCCTGATCTGTTTCAGACTGGAATGTACGGCCTAACCTGTCAAACGTCTGCAGGAGCACAGAGGAGGAACTCTTTGTGTTCTGGGGTTAGGGAAAAAAAACATGAAGCTTAAAAGAAAAAATTGATAAATTGAATTTCATTAAACTTTCTTCTTCAGAGACGCTGTTAAGAGAATAACAAGGCCAACCCTAGACTGGGAAGGGTGTTTGCAAAGTGACTCAGTCAGGAGACAGACGACTTGTAGGAAGAAGTTTGAACATGCTTCACCAAACAGCTATGTGAACTGCGACTAAGCACATTAAAAGATGCTCAGTGTTATTGGTCCTTAGGGAAATGCAAAGTAAAGCCACAGTGAACCCAACTAAATACCACACAGCCCCTCTGGGACGGCTACAGTTCAAACACTGTCAGCGCCAAGTGCTGGAGACGGTGTGGTCGCACCGGAGCTCTCACACGTTGCTGCTAAGAAGGCAACATGTTGCAGCCCTGTTAGCAACCAGTTGGCAGTTTCTTATGAAGTTAGACTTACGTACCAGCTTATCTCGCAGAGGAATGAAGATGTGTGTTCACACACAGACTTGAACCTGAGTGTTTATAGCTGCTTTATTCATAATAGCCCAAACCTGAAAGAACCCAGATGTCTTTCAACTGGTGTATGGATAAACTACTTGTGGGATATCCGTCCATTTTCAATGGAATGCAGTTCAGCAATGAAAAGGGACAAAGTACTGAGAAAAGCAACAATGTGGATGGATTTCAAGTGTTAGAGTAATAAAAGAATCCAGACACAAAAGACCCAGATTTATGATCCCATCTCAATGAAATCTGGATCAGTGGTTTCCAGGGACCAGGCTGGCGGGGGAGGGAATTTACATAGGGCGTAAGGAGACTTGGGAGGATGGGCATGTGCCGTGAGGCTGTGGTGTGGTGATACATTTGTCATTGAACGCTACACTTCAGTGATTGTTGTATGTCTAACTTACACCTTAATAAAGCTGTTTTTAAGGGGAAAAAAAGCAAACCCAAAGTACTACACTAGGGAGTGGCTGTGGCATTGACATGCTTTAGAAACTCCCCAGCTGGTTGTAACACTGCTAGGCAAAGTGATGGCAGTTTTCAGCTCTGGCAAACCAGCTCAGTTATTCCTTAAGAGAAAAGCACAATGAAAAGTTTCACTTTCTAAGACTCTCTTCTGTGAACATGTTGCAAAAGTCTGGAGAGATGTAAGAGAGGAAAGGAAGTTTGTTTTCAGGCCAAGCTCTTCCTTACTGTTTCCGGCAAAAACAAAAAAATAACCAACTCTCTTCAGCTTCCGATTGCTTTTTTGTTTGACTGTGCATGAATGTTAGGGCTGTTGCCTAATGACTCATTTTGCTCAGACCTTAGGACCCAGTTCTCCACCCTGCCTGCATGTTAGAGTCACCAAGTTTAATATGTCCACACCTCCAGACCTTTAGATCAGAATCTGTACCCGTGGGACCCAGGCATCAGCATTTTTTAAAAGTTCCTCAGATAATTCCGAGGTTGAGAACCACGGCTCTAGCAGAAGGTTTATCTTACCCCTTGAGAACTGCTTGTACTGGCCCAGTGTGGACCACGGCTATATGTATGCGTCCTGATTCGCTTTGGTAGAGAGCAGATGTTTTCAGGTATTTTTGCGTGCCTGGCATAATGCAAGACTTCTATTACAGGTGTAAGGCAGTCTCCCCAGTTTTGCAAACTAGGAAATTGAGGTTCAGAAAGAATTTATAATGCTACAGAATATAATAGAAGATATCATAATAGTTAGTAATGATAATAAAAACAGCTGCCATTTATATAGAATGTCTACCTGTAGAAGGCCCGGGACCGTATAGCGTATGCGCTTTGCCTCATTGAATATAACGGTGCTTTGAGGTGTTGGCGCTTCTATGGTTCCTGTTCCACAGTTGAGTAAAAAGCAGCAGAGGCAAGGTCCGCATGTCCTGTAAGCGGTAAGTGGGAGGGTGGGATTGAGCACGGCGTGTGGCTCCAGAACCCGCACCCTCCGCCCTTGTCCTGAGCCTGCGCTCTGGCGGACCTGGGATGAGTCCTGGCTGTACTGTTCACTTGGGTTACACTCTCCCTGGCAAACTTGGACTTCTTTGTCAGTGCCCATTTTATGCCCCTTCCTTCCATCAAGCCATCTGTTCCCGTCGTCTTCCAGCTCGATGAGATAACTTTGTGGAGAAGCGTAAACAGGGTAGGTAACTTATCAGATAACAGTTCTGTTCTCGCAAGACTGTGACCGTCCCTTGTTCATCTGGCGTCTCTGAAAATCAGCATGGATGCTCCATTAGTGATTGTCGGGAAACAGATGGTGCCACTGGTTCTCTCTGGGGCTTCCAGAAAGCTGCTCGGAGGACATGGCGCTTGTGGTTTGCCGTGAAGGACGAGTAGGCGTTTCCCAGGCAGAGGAGGGGATGGGAAGGGCCGTGAGGCGGAGGGCATCCTTGGGGTGCAGGGGAGACTGAGGCGGGGAAGTGAGTCGTAACTAGTGGCGGGAGGCTTTGACTGCCAGGCTCTGAGGCGTTGGAATTTTTTCTTTAAATCTGGTGGTAGAGGGAAAGTGTGGAAGGTTTTAAGCAGGTTAGTGATGAGTTCCCACATGCTGATGTTTTACCTTTTTGTAAGAGCCCTGATGGTGGTGCAGAGTGCGTTAGAGAGGGAGGAAAAGCAGAGCTGGAAGGACCAGGTTGGAGCCCTAAGCGAGAGGCAGGGACGGCAGCTGGGGCGGTGGGGCGGAAGCCTGGTTCCGACAGACAAGCAGAGGCAAGCAGAAGTGTTTGTCCTGTGGCGCTGTCACTCCATTCTTTTAACTCCTTCAGAGTTATTTGCCAGATATCAATGTTCTGTCTTTAAAAATAATGTTTTATGATGTGTCAGCTGACAACTCTGTTAAAGTCTTTCTTAAATTTTGTTAAAAGCAGCGTAATGGGGGCCACGTAACTTGCAGAAAGTTGTGGGATTATCAGTGGAGTGACTCTCAGCAGCAGCCCGTGTTTGACTTGTCCCTTTGGCCCCTGGAGGCGTTGGCACTTGGAGATGGTGCCGCTCTGTGCTCCTCTGGAGGAGGAGGGGAGCGGGACTGGAACTCCTCACACGGGCGGCGTCGGCTCGGGCTGCTCAGCTTTAGGAAGCAGTATTTCTCAAAGCGGAGAATCGGGACAGGGCGTCCGCAGGATGCCTGTCACTCACACTGCCAGCAGCGCCTTCCGGCGCCCCAGGGATGTGTGTTCCGCTTACAGACTGCCGCACTGGCTGGCGCGGTGACTGTGCGATGGAGAAGGGTTTGGATTTGAGCAATTTAGGAGGTAGAATTAGCAGGACTTGCGGATATTCTCCTCAGAATTACTTTTCAATGAGTTTGCATTTCTGTAAGCATCAAGAGTATTAACTCAAGGGGCTGGCCCCGTGCCCCAGTGGTTGAGTTCGTGTGCTCTGCTTGGGCGGCCCAGGGTTTCACCAGTTCGGATCCTGGGCACGGACATGGCACCGCTCATCAGGCCATGCTGAGGTGGCATCCCACATGCCACAAGTAGAAGGACTTACAACTAAACATATACACAACTATGTACTGGGGGGATTTGGGGAGAAAAAGCAGAAAAAAAAAGATTGGCAACAGTTGCTAGCTGAGGTGCCAGTCTTTAAAAAAAAAAAAAATTAAAAAGAAAGTAAAAAATATTAGGTTGACTAGAAATACTAAATACATATCTTGTATTCTCTTAGATTTCGAGTTAAACTTGTATGTCATTTAAGTATATTTGCGTTTAGGTGTTTGGTTACATCTTGAGAAGTACACACTAAACTCTTCTAGGCGTCTCAAGTATTTCCTGGCATCCTTAACAGATTGCTGTAATGGCAAACAGTCAGCGTTTGAGAAAGCCATTTAATTTTTACTAAAGCAGGCCAGAAACACAAAGTAACTGGGGCAAGTTGCACCACATCAACAGTGCCTCTTTTAGTTTCTGTTTCTTATTTATTTAACGTGAGGATTAAGGTTGCATGAGAAGCTAATGGTCAGTATATGCTTCTCAGATGATGGGCAGATGGAGCTTCGCTCATGAGGTTCTGAGTGGAGAGGTAAAGGCGGGGGGGGGGGGCTTTGATAAACGAGGTCAGTCTTCAAGTGGGTTTGAGCAAGTTGGAGTATCCCAGTTTAACGAAACTGTTGAGGGAGATGCAATACTTAGGGACCAGAGACTGTCCCGCTGTCGTCGAAAGGCCCCAGTTACCAAATGATTTAAACAGCAAAACTCACAGGAGAGCTCATGGGTCTCTTAATGGGATTTCTAGCACTCGTGGTCTGTTAGTGTGGATATGTTAAATCAGTGGCATAAGGCAGCGTGTGTTTTAAAAGAGTATCTCTAGCAGATTCCTATTGTTCACACATGTGACTTGTGGGAGTGCGACCACTGCGCTACTCACTGCAGGGTGCAGGCTCTGGAAGGTGTTGGAAAGAAGGCATCAACTGTTCTTCCGTCCGTCTGTCTCACTTGCCTCCTCTCAGGCTGCCTCTCACGGCACCGCTGGAATTCTCGTGCTTAAAGATGTGTGTTACGCAACATGGCACGTCAGCACAAGTGCCACTGGAGAAATAGCCATCTTTGCCAGTTTGGGATTGTCTCTCTCTCCAGTGAGGCACTTTCCCATAGGCTGGTGAAGGGTAAGTTTGACGAAATGTGATTTTTTGCCATGTACACTGTTTTGAACCCAACCTCCCCAAGGTGAGATTCCACTGTAAACTGTTCTGATCTGTGTTTAGAAAGTCACCACATCTGAAGTGCTCAGGCGCTGGGAGAGGATGGATGTTCATTTATTTGGTTCTATCTTTCTAGAAATGTTACTCTTCTCTTTCATATCCTATTTTTTTCCCTCTAGTTGTGGCAATTTATGATTATACAAAAGACAAGGAAGATGAGCTGTCCTTTCAGGAAGGAGCCATTATTTATGTCATCAAGAAGAATGACGATGGTTGGTATGAGGGAGTTATGAACGGAGTGACCGGGCTCTTTCCTGGGAATTACGTGGAGTCCATCATGCATTATTCTGAGTAGAGCTCAGCAGGGCTGGGGCCCTCCCAGGAGCTGGCAGGCTGCCCAGATTATCAGAAGGCCCTGGGGAGTCCCCTCCAGTGAAATGAAGGAATGATACAAATGACAAAAACTGCTTACATTTTTTTGGTTTATCCCCCAGTATTCAAACAAAAAAGCGAGCTGAGTCTGAACAAATGGATCTTTCTGCCATCACTTGTACTGTGTTGAGCTGTTTGGATTGAAATAAAGTGACCATTTCTAAATACGTCAGAGGTATAACAGCGTAACGATGTGAAACAAATCAGGTTAAGACTGATTCAGAAAACATCTGGGATGTCTCTCAGGAATACTGTGTGCCCTTGGGGCCCCTCCTCCTGCGGCCCGCGGCCGGGGTGTTCTTCGGTGCCTGTGCCGACGGCAGCCCCGTGGCCCTGTGCGCCGTCCACACTTCTTCCCCTGTGTGAGGAGGAGGGAACCAGTATTTACATACCACATGTAACCATTTTTATAATTGTTTCAGCTGGCTTATTTCCTCTTTAGCACTGTACATTCTGCGTTCTCCCAGCACTAGAGTGCGCCAAGGAGCTAAGGCTGACGTGACTTGCAGCCCTTCCCGTCTCTCAGTCTGTAGCTGATGAGGATGTGAATGAGTCTCCACACATTCGGAGGGTGGTGAATGGCCGCAGCTCCAGCTCAGTGTGCTGCTGCTGCTGCTGCCACCGCCGCTGCTGCTGCTGCCGCGTGAGGCTGCACTGCCGCCGCCGCCCAGCGCGCAGACGTGCGTGTCGTCCTGGTTCCCGGGTGGATGTGGCCGCAGAGCCCGCTGTGAAGGTGCCTGAGGTCTGAGGACTTGGCCCTCGTGAGCAGAGCCACCGCCCAGTAGGCATCCTAGACCCTTGCTTAGGCGCGGTTTTGAGGAATAAGATTTTGGAGGTCAGACCAATTATTTCTTTACTTCTTTCAGTATTTAGAAAAAGATTATTGTTTTTTGGAAAATAGTTATTTTCAAGTCTCTCAACAGTCATTGAAATAAAAGACTTGCTGCTGTCTCTGAATGCCCCTAATGGCCGGTGTGAGCTGCTGCCGAGTTGTTTACTTACTAGGTTTTAGAGAAGGTAAATGCTCTCCTGATGGTGTGTGATGGGCGTTTGAAGTAGCTGCTTTTGGTAGGAATTTGAATGTTCTATCTCAGACTAAGAATTGTGGGGTAAGTGGCATCAGGCTAAATACTTATTCAGTCAGAAAGATAAAAATTAGTGTAACTGAGAGAAATGAACTATTTTTTTTCATCTGCACAATTACACCTTCAAATTCTGTGGTGGCTGTAAGGCGGAGGCCTTGATCCTCGCTGCCATCAGCGTATGAAACGCTGAAAGACCCGGGAGGGCTTGCTGTTCCGCCAGTCAGGCCCAGGCGCGTGGCCCGAAGAGAGCATGGCCAGTGCCTGGCCCGAGCTGCATGCAAGTATGTCACACGGGGGCCTGCAGTGTGATGGATGGTGCAGACAGAGGGACGCGGCTGAAAGGTGGCCGCATTAGTGTGGTAGTGCGTGAGGGGTGCAGATGGTGGAGGCGGCAGTCATTGTCCACTGGCGAGTCTGTTCTGTGAGCAAAAACCATCACCATTTAACTGCGACCTAGATACAGAGTTCCCTTCTTAAGAATTTTTTTTTCAGTTGCAGGGTTTTTCCCCGACACATTGCAAGTTAGCTATTGTGCTTTTAGATTTCTTCAACATTTTGAATTTGGATTTCATTACCTTGCCTCCAGTACACATTCCAGTTCATGCTTTTGTTAGGTCGTCTCAACATCCTGTATTCCCTGTTTTCCTTCAAAGTAATGGCCCTCTGCACCTTTAGCTTCATTATATTCTAGCAGCCAACCTAGACTTAGCCAGATGGAGTAAGCTCTTCCTAGTGTTGCTGTATAACTAGGAAAACTGTTTTGAAATTAGATGTTCCAATTATTTATTTAGAAAGCTTTTTGCTGAGAAAGCTTAGTGGATTAGTAAGGCAGAGGGTATTGTGAAATGCAACACATCGTTCCCGCAGCTCACACCTACAGCAGCAGAGAAGATGACTGTGCAAAGCGTCGGTGGTGTTCTGCTCGCCTCCTGGAGCCCTGCTGGACTGGGGAGTGCGGAAGGCCCCGGCAAAGCCCGTCCCGAAGACCTGCAGCAGGGGATCCAGGAGTCAGCTGGTTTTTTCTCTATTATTTAATACTAATGTGTGTGTGAGTTTTTGTTTTAAAAACACCACCTGTTGAGTTTTCTGCATATTTTAAATTTTTGTACAGTTCTGAATTCTATATATCGTCTTGGAAGGATGCTGTGTAGTGATGATGGGCCAGGCCCACGGTCATTGGAGACTTTGAATGGATGTAATATTTCACAGATTGCATGCTATTAATAGTCTGAGGGTAGTATTTTTTCTTTTATCGTAAGTTTTCCCCATTTCTCTTTTTACAAACTGCAAGATGGTTGGTAGGAGGAATTCCACTGATGCATGTAAGTCTTCCGTGCTGCATAATATTATGGCAGAGGTGATCCAAGTCTGAAATCTGCTGACCAGTAAGCAGCCATTTTATCAGGAGAGAGGGAATCTGGTGGAAGAGGGGATTTTTTTCCCCTCATGTGTTTCTTTTTGACTTGTGTGCCCATCCCCTTTTTCTAAGGAAAAAGGAGTGACTTAAGAATTGTTCCCTTTTTTTGGTGTTACTCTTTGAAAGGCCTTGGGGGTAAGAATGAAAATACACTTTCTTGTTGTCGTCGACCTTATGGTCATAAGGCCACTGCAGTAAATTGAAAACCAAAATAGTGTTAATGTGTCAAAATCTAGACCTGAGTGATTCAGCCTGCTGTGTTTAGAATAAGGATGAATCTTTTCAGATGTCTTGTCCAGTATTTTCCATCTTTTGGCTCCTTGCTTTCTCTCTCCCTCAGGGGCACCCCGCTGTTCCCATCCTGGGGGGTGAGGGCCTGCTGCTTTGGCCGGGTCCCTAGTCACTGGGGAGGCGTTTTCTTCTCCCTCCTGCTGCTGTTTATTACCCAGCTAGAGGATGTCTTATGCACCCTCACCGTGATGTCTGTAATGTCGCTGTGCTCCTTAGCAGCCTCACGTTGATTACAGATGATTACTGAAGACTTTCCTGTTGGAGAGGCATCAAAATGCTGGCGGTTTGCTTTTATCCTTTAGTGCTCCTTTTCTGGTAGCCAGGGACCTTTCTGCAGTAGGAAGTGTTCTCTTTGTTACCGTTTCTCCTTTGCGGAGAGAGCATGGCATGTCCTGAAGGCCGCTTTTCCCTTTAGAAGGGCTCGATGGAGGAGCTGACGGGGGACTGCAAAGTCTTCGAAAGGAATGGGGATCTGAGCCGCTTCGCACCCATTCACTCCTGGGCCTCGTTGGCCGGGAGCTCCTGACTGGTGTTAAGGTGGTGATTCCCCTCCCGGGATTTCCACACGGAATTTCCGAGCTAGGTGTTAGATTTTAGAAATGTCAGTTCAGTCTCATTTTGCTGATGAGGTTAGATGTTTCGTTTCAGGGAACAGCTGGTTAATAACGTTGAGTTCCTGGCTTAACGCCCGGCACTCTGGCCGCAGCGGTCTTTATTGAATGTGCTGTACGTGTCTCGAAGAGTTTATAGAGTTCTACTTGATGTCTTCAGGAAGATCCTTGAGGAGCCCCGAGCACTCAGACTGCTCTTAAAGGCACGTGCTGAGCGCCACCTGCGTTAGTGAACGTCTCCCCTGAGCCCCTCAGCAGCCACGCTCGCTAGAGACAGTCTCTCTGTGGGTGTGTCATCTCAGCGCTGGCGGAGCCCGCACACAGACAGCCTCGTCCCGGATCCTCAGCCCAGGGTCGTGCGCACTCCTTACGTTTCCTTCATGCTGACCTTCATTCCTGTTTCTTACTGAGAATCTCATAATTCTTTAAAAAATTGACAAATGAAACGACAGGGCCTAGCTGTGTATAGATGATCCTTGCTAAAAATCTTAAGGATTTTGTAAAAAAAACAAAAAAAACAAAAAGCTTATTTTCACATTAAAATGGAAATGTCTTTTTGCAACTTCAGAATTCTATGGAAAAGCAGTTTTTATCATATTTTGTGTCCATGCATCTTTTTTCTCAACAAAATGGTTTACAAAAAGGAATGTAAACAGTTTGTGATCTGGCCAGTTGTACTCTGAGCTCCCAGAGGGAGGTGTGCTAGCTGAGTGAAAACCACGCAGGAAGCCTCGGGGGGAGCAGTCTGTTGCCAGTAACGTCTCGTGTGCCATGAAACCACCTCCAGATGAGCGGGGACATTCACTTTTTAATTTTGAAATTGTATTTGGAATTAATTGTTGCTGTGTACTAAGAACCTGACCTAAATAAAACCCTGCAGAGCACACCCGAGTGTCCCGTGAACGTGTTCATGCGAGTCATGCGAGTCACCTCTCTCCTCAGCCCCTCCCCACGGCCCCTCCCAGGAGCTGCTTTGATGAGTCGAGTCTCAGCAACGTCACATTTCTGTGAGGTTTTTTCCTCAAGACAGCTGCTCTAAATAATTATTTTCTACCCTTCTATTTGCTGTAAATGAACCTGAGGTTTTCTGATCACTTCCTCTGAAATACATACGTTCTGATATGTGAAAGGAGAGCTGCTGTCCTGTGCTCCAGCTTGGTAAGTCCTGGCGCAGTTCGTGAAGACCCCCGTGGCATGGCAGTCCAGCACAGATCCCTGCTGGTACTGGTTGGTAGGTAGTTGTACTTTGTTTAAAGAAAAAAATCTTAAAAGTTACTATCACTTCTTAATTGCTAATGTATTTAATAACCAAAGCTCGCTAGTCTGTTGGTATGAACTGTTCATGACGGAAAGTTGAACCACCGAACACATCCCCCTGTAGCGTTTTTACCTTCACAGTGTGTTCTTACTGCACAGCCCGTTTTGGGTCCCCCAATGTCAACAGAAAAGCCAGGTCCTCAGTGGTGCCGACCCACAACAGCGAGTCCAGTCCCCAGGCTTAAGTGAAATGCATGTATTCTTTTTATTAAGGATTGGGTAAGCTGACATAATGAAAATCGTAACGGAAAAACAAGTTTACACTGACTTGTGTGACTACTGTCCTAAGCCATTACAATAGTTCACTGACAGGAACTGGCAAGAGTAACTCGGAAAATAACTTAATCCAGCAGTAAAACAAAAACCTCGTCAGTAGTACTGAATATATCTCTCTCATATATATCTCTATATAGATAGGTTTGCACAATCAGGGAGCAAGGCACGTCATGAAATGAGAGCACACACTGAAGCCGAAGAACAGAACAGAGAGCGCGGACAGAAACATGGGCACTTCATCTTTCCCGAGCGAGCTGTGCATAATCATTTGGACAGTGTCCTCCACTGGGTACTTTATCACGCACTTCCTTTTGCCGCCTTTTTCATGCTTTAAAAAGTATATTCCTACATTGTGTCTATTTAGGGCAAAGCTCCCACAGCCTAGATGTCAGTGTGAGCCTTGACTCCATTTTTTAAAGGGAAGAAAGGGAGCAATCCCAGTTCAATATAATATGCAATTTTTCTTTAAAACAGAAAACAATGTTTTTACATTTAGCACAAGCTAATGATATTTTAAATGTACATTTCTATAAAAGGAGTTCACTAGTGGCTGAGAATAAAATTAAGCAAAATCGTGTGAAACATTCCAGTTAATGCTTATTTTCTAGGAGGAATTATTTACAGGTAGAGACAAAAAATATAGGAGGTGGGAATCATGGAAAATGGCAGTTTTTGGTATTAGGTTACAATAAACTGAAACAATGGACAGCTCCCAAATGCTAAGATTCTCTAAGTGCTGCTCACATGTTCCGCCTAGGAAGAGGGTGAGGCTTCCAGTGACAAGCTTGGTGTTCGCACGCTCACTGGTGAACTTAGCCATCTTCTAAACACACAGCCGTCGCCATCACCCCGACTCGCTTCTTGAAATGTCTTTGGTAGAAAACGGCCAGACCCCGTGTAGGCAGATGAAGCCATCTCGCTTGGGACAGTCCTACGTCCTGTTTCTGCACAAACAGAAATACTCACCACCTTCTTGCGTTAGCACCTCAAATTTTGGTTGTTGGATTTGTTTTATGCTGTTCCTCCAAAAGAGTTCAAGGCACTGGGGATTAGAGCAGACACTGTTTTCTCTAAAGGGTTTATGACTTCAACAAGCAAAGAGCAAACCAATTGGAGATTTTTTCCCTTCAAGTATTTATCAAGTATATTGTTTTGCTTATTTTTATTCAGCAAGTTTATCCTACAGCTAAGTTTCAGATTTCCTTTTACATATAGACCTTCCGAGGGTACAATTAAGAACTGAGCACTTTTTTAGTTTGAGAGACAGACTGGTAAAGGTATAGAAATGTTCTTCTATTGGGTTTTTAAAGGAAAATCTTAAAAGCTAGTGGGATCTTTAGTTCTGTTCCACTTGCATCTCTGTGCTCACGTTCCTACAAGGTCAGGGATCAGCGGCTTTAGGCAAATGATATGTGAAGTGTATAAAACAAAACTCAAATTGCCAAAAGGTACTTGAAACCTAAAGTGATTTTTAGAAATAGACATCCTCTCATCAGTGTTTAAAACCAAATTATTATACCTATTTTATTTAAAGCACGTCATTATACCTGTAATCATACAGGCTCATACAGGTTTAATTGGTCTAAACTTGAATAAAATCGGTGAAATTACATCAGTTATAATTTGTTAGCTCTCAAGGTATGTGAAAGTTTGATATAATCTATAAAACTAGGAAAGAGTTTCTTGCTTTTTAAAAATCACCTCGTGTTTGTAATAAAGTTGCTTTCAGCTGAGGAATAAAGGTGACAGAGGTTTGGCTGGGGACCTGATAGCTAAATCAGTCCGCACCATTACCTGAAGGTTTTTCAGGCTACTTTATAACCTGGCCGCCTTCACACACGCTTCGTAGCAGTTGTGTTCTTCCCGAATAGCTGCTCCTGAAACTAACTGGATGTCAGAGTTGTCACTCCGATCTAATGATGATTCACCATCCTTCAGTGCTGTTTAGATGAACGTTCTTAATAAACTCGGCACTGGCTTCAGTGGCAAGTCAACTTAATTACACCAGGAAGGGACTTCCAAGATGGTTAGAGCAGCGGCAGGCTGGGCAGCGTGGCCGGAGCACCTTGTTGGGGGCTGGAGGACACCATTGTGTCTATACTACTTGGTTTGAAATTTTCTGATGAAAATCGTTTCTTGTAACTTTTCTTAGGAGTTAGCTATTTTTCTCATTTTAAAAAGTTCCAGAAATTAAAAAAAAACCAATTTACAGTTAAGTGGGTATCTGTAAAAACCTTAAGAATACTTTTTCCAAGTCAGCATTACAGCAGCTAAAGAAAACGATGTATTTGAGTAGTCAAGGCAAGCTGTTGACGTTTCCATCACCACCAGTGAGCCTGCTGTCAGTTGTTTATTAACAGAATAGGCTCTGCTGCCCTTCGGAGTTGGTGCCAAAGCTTTCAGCATAGGGTGACCGATTTTGAAATCATCCAAGTTAATTATTACAGTTGAGGGTGTCACGCGCTCAGGCAGGCACGTGTGTGCACGGCCTTAAGAGCAGGACGCGTCCATCCTGCATTTGCCTTTCGGTGCAGACACATCAGCTGTGGCTCTTCCCCTTTGACCTGAAGCAGCTGTGTTGGGTGAGCTGCTGAGCAGAAGGCAGTGACAGAAGGCACAGTCCTAGTGTCATGTGGCAGCAGGTGTTTCCATGAACACTAGAGGAAGAGAACAGCTACACAACTAATAGCAGCCTCAAAAGCCCCACAAAACCACAGCCCAACACAAATTCTAATTTAAAAAAACCCCACTAGGGAGTAGAACACTAGAAGTAAAATCTAAAATATCATTTTGGAGTTTGATTCACTTGTTTCAGACATAAAGGAAAAAAACTAATAGTCTTTTCCGTCTTTGGAGAAATGGAAAGGGAAACAGCCTGTCGTCAGGCCAGCTGCCAGACGGGGTGACCGTTACGCGGGTCCTCCGGCCCTGCTGTCTTCTCGGGGTGCCTAGTTCTGAAGGACGGCTGCTCTTTCAGGAGAATGAGACTCTCGAAGCGTCGGTGCAGGATGGCCATCATCAGGACTGACCAAAGCAAGAAGTCCCGGGAAATCCCACGCCGAAAACCCAGAGGCTGTAACTCAGGGCTCAAGTGACGGGCACAGGAGGATGGAGGGCGCACAGTTCCTTTCCCTCAAGGAGAGCTGAAGTTGTCCACCTTCATACAGAAAAAGACCACTACCACCACAACAGAAAACCCTAGTGATGTATATTTATCTCATTGGATTCACAGTCTTAATAATTCTTCACCCCACAAGTGAGGGCGCTCCTTAGAATATAAAGCTGCAGGCAGAAGACTACGGGGAAGTCCTTCACTCCTGAGCCACAGTGGAGCTGGCCGTCTGGACCCAAACGTGACTCAAACGTTACCCACACTGCTGTGCAGGCCTAAACAATACAGAGGTGTTAAAGGTCACTTCATAAGCTTAAGAATATCAAGCACAGAAAACTTTGTGAACAATTGAAAGATCCAAAAAGTATTTTTTAAAGAAGCAGGGCTTTAAAAAATGCACAATGGTATATATTCTTATTGCTCCATAAGCACATGAATAACTGAACGACGTCCTGGAGACGTGGCGGGGAGGGGTGCACTGTCCGCTCTGAGGCTGACCTTCCTAGAGAGTGGGCTGCAGGGGTGGCTGTGTACACAGTACAGCTGCCACGTAGTCTTGAATGAGTGACTATCTGCCTCACCGTACTGCCGTCACTTGTTCCTTGTTCACAACAGGCACAGACTTCCTTACAAGACGTCCTCATTTACCATTGCTGGGATGGCTAGGTCTGACATTGCATTTTATTCCTAATGGTCAGTTTATCATCATAAATTGATGAGACATACACATGTCTCTCATATACCAAGGAAAATTCACAGGAAAAAAAACCACATAGGAGGATAATGTGAAGCATACCGAATTACAGTGTCATTAGAGCATGATTCCATGTTGTACCAACTTGCACGTGCATGTTATGTCACTCGCTGTGCTTGGACTAGACTACTCCATGAGAACAGCTGCTCACCTGGACAGACCTCCACGACAGGCTGCAACAAGCAAGGGTCCTCGTGTGCTCCAGCAGCTACGGATGAAACCGTCCCAAACCTCCTTTGTTCTTCCTCCTCCATGAGAGTCCCATACTTAAATAAACTCTCTGTATTACACATTACAGTCCACATCCAACCTGATTAACGACACCTGTACGGGTGCCAGTTCTGTTCTCTTTTCTCATCACCCACCCTTCTGGAGAGCAATACACAAAGATGCATTCGAGAAGGGGATTTTGTTTTCCGTAATGATGCACCGTGTCGGACACAGGCTGTGTCTATTTGAGAGAGCAGTTGTCTGCAGATACCTAAAAACATCTACCCAGAGCACACTCTGTAAGAGGGGAACTGGTGAGCCAAAGACACACCGGGACTAGAGCATCCCGGGGCATCCTGTCGGATATTCTTACAATAAAGCAACTCCAGGACTGTGACACCACGCTTGATGAAGCTTCACGAAGCTCTCGGAAAGGATAAAAGCGCTGTTCAGGATCCCAGCACTCGGAGCCACGCATGGTGGGCAGACCTCACCCGTGACGGAGCGCCTCCCAGATCCGGGCGGTGTCGTTAGTTACCCCATGGAGTCACTTTCTGTGACAGCCTGCACAGAGTGCCTGCGGGCGCCCCCCGCCCCGCATCATTTACCCGTTCTACGAAGCTGAGACTCGCCTGATTTAAAGTGCCCTTTATGAACAGTCACCAAGTGTTAGTTAAGCAGTTCTAACTTCAGCTAACGGGAGAGAAAACCAACAGAAACCCCACAGATACACCATTCTGGTTGTCTTCTCAAACTGAGAAACAGCACATTATACATCTATTCCTTAATATATAATACACAACATGCACAGATAGGCCGCACATGGACACTTATAAAATACCTTCTAAATAAGTCATTAAAAGTTTTTGGTCCAATCCACATGACCGATAACAGAAATCATAAGGGACAGGACACACACCTCCTTCCATGCCTCTTCCACCCAAAATACACGAGACCCATTTTCAGATTAGGAGCGAAAAGGAATAAATAGAATCACTCACAGCTATATATATACATATACACATCCATATATGTATACATATATATACATATACACACACACTATCTACCTATGTATAGCGGTGTGCACACGCACGCACACACCGCCGGACACTTCCTGAACGACAGCATCATCCCAGGAGGCTGTGAACACGGGAGCTGAGCGCCGATCGATCGGGTGAGCCGACCGGGACTGACAGATAGCTTGGCAGCGGCCGCCAGGCGGCTACCAGTCCCTGGAGAGCTTGGTGCTCTGGTCTCTCTTGGGCGGCGCGGGCGGCGGCCCTCTCCGCAGCGTGGCGTAGCCCGCTAGGTGGCCGCCGCCGTAGGCAGCCTTCTGCGGCTCGGACAGCAGCTCCGGGGGCGGCGGCGGCAGCGCCATGTCGTCCATGGTGGCCGTGGGCTCGGGCCTGGCGGCGCGCGCGGAGGACAGGGAACCGTGCCGCGTGACGGACTTGCGCTGCAGGGTCCGGCTGAGGTCGGCCAGGAAGGCGGGCCGCACGCCGAGGCCGGCCTTGGGGGAGCCGGGCGAGGTGGGCGCGGCGGGCTCGGCGCGAGTGAGGCGGGTGCTGTCGTTGCGCTTGGGCCGCGTGGGCGGGGGCGCCTTCCTCGCGGCCGCCTTGGCCCACGGCTGCGGCTGCGGCTGCGGCGGGACGACCGCCACCCTGGGCGAGGCGCTGCCGGGGAAGGCGGCCGGCACGTCGGCGGGGGGCGGGGGCAGCTCGCCCTCGGGCGGCGGCGGCGGGAAGTCGGCCTCGGGGGGCGGGGAGGGGAACTCCGCCCCGGGGTCCCGCCCGCGCCCGCTCGGCAGGGGCGCCGCCGCCGCCGGCCCCTGCGGGAGGGTCCCGGGCAGGGGGCCGCCGGGCAGGTGGAGCTTCCCCGGCTTGGGGGGCGCGGCCGGGGGCGGCGGGGGCTCTCTGCCGGGAGACCCCGAGGGCTCTGCAGGCGGCGCGAACCTGCTGACCAGACTGTCCACCGAGGGCCTCCTGGGCTCGGGCTGCTCCGCGCAGCCGCTCGACTTGATGCTGGAGTTGCGCTGCGGCGTCGGGGGCGGCTTCTTGGCCCCCGGGCTGCCCGTCTTGCCGGGCTTTCTGCCTGGGGACCCGCTCTTGTCCTTGTCCGGGGCGGGCGAAGCTGCGGGCGGCGGCGGGGGCGGGGCCGGGGCCGGGGCCGGGGGAGGAGGGGGAGGGAACACCAGGCTGCTCTCGGGAGGAGGGGGCGGGAAGTCCGGGAACGGGACAGGCACCGCGCCGGGCTGCCACTTGGGTTTGGCTTTCACAGCAGGAGGGGACTGCGGGGCTGCACTGGCGGAGGTGGGCTTCGGGGCCGGCGGCTCCCCCGGAGGCGGGGTGGGAGGGGGCGGGAACTGGCTGGCGATCTGCTTCACGACCGAGGGCCCCGGGGACAGCGGGGAGGGAGGCGGTTTTGCACAGAAGCTCTGCTGCTTGGGCAGCGTGGGTGGGGGGACTGGACTAGGAGGGGCGGGGGGAGAGGGCGGCACGTGGGAAACAGGAAAAACGGGCTGCTTTTTTGCTGGGGGCACTGGAGGAGTAGGTGTGGGTGGCACAGCTTGTGTCGCAGAGGGTGGCACAGGCTTGGTGCTGGTTGGTGGGGGCACGGTCACAAGGGGTTTGGGGGGAGCCTGGGGAGGGAGGGGTGCAGGAATGGGAGGTGGTGGCGGGGGTGTCGGAGGAGCCGCTGGAGTACCGTGCTGAAGGTGATGAATCTTCAGGGGCGGGGCGGGGGCGCAGGGCGCGGGTCTCAGCTGGGCCATGGCCGAGCCAGGCGTGGGGGGCGGGGGCGGGGGTGGGGGCGGGGGCACCACACCGCTGGGGGGCACCAGGATCTGAGGCTTTCCCGACTGTGCGGTGGAGGCCGGGGGCGGCTTAAACAGGGGCCCCGGATGCTGAGCCGCGTTCTGCAGCCTGGTTATCGTGCTGTACTTGACAAACACTGGAGCCGCTGAGCTGGCCGACGGTGCCGACTGGCTGGGCAGCGGCGGGGGCGGTGGGGGAGGCGGGGGTGGGGGTGGGGGCGGTGGAGGGGGCGGGGGCGGGAGAGGCGGCGAAGGCTGGGAAGCAGTGTAGGGGGTGACCAGCTTAGGCTGTGGGGACAAAGGGGGCATCAGTGAAGTGTAGGGCCTATTCATGGACTCCATTCTGGCCTAAAAGGAGCACAGAAGGGGTGGGAGAGAGAGAACAACAGACAGTTACAGAGGCGCTCTAACTGTAAAGCTAGAAAGCAAGTCTCAGCGACAGGTGAAGGGATGCAGCAGCTGTGATAATCAAGACTGACAATGTCAGGAGGGCTACAATCTGACCCGGGGGCAACAGGGGCATGGAGCCCATGCATCTACCCACAATATTCTCAGATAGCCAGACTGCCGGATAGCCTAGGTTTGAAAAAGCGTTGCAAAAGCTGCTTGAATGGTGACTCCTGGTCTGATTTCTGACCTCTGGTGTCCCACACCTGCCCAAGTGGGAGGGCTTCTGGGCCCTGGGCACCCCCCGGCCCAGGAGGGAGATGTGAGGGCTCCAGTGCACCCTTCAGTCCCCAGCGGCTCCCACAGCAAGCAGAGCCACCCTGGCGCAGGAGTGCTGTGGGAGGGCCTCGCAGGAACAAGGGTGGCTTTGATACTAGTAAGCTGACACGTGAACAGGCGTGCACAGTCACACAGGAATGAATGAGCGTGACACACACACTTGCATCCAACATGCACAGAAGTCCAGCAATGCAGGTAAAGGGGGCATTCTTTATACTTGTTTTACTGGAAAATACATAAAGAGATGCTTCATAAACATTACAGCAAAAGATCATAAAAGTATCACACAGAAAATGTCAGAAGAAAATGAGAGGAAACTTGGGAAGACTAAAGAAAATGTATCAAGGAACAGGAGCTAGAGTTTGTCCACCCCTGCTGACCAGCCTATGTGGGCACTGCTTGGCATCGCCCAAATTACCACATCTGGTCATTTATGTCATGGAGCTGTTCATGCATGAATGTGGCTCAAGTACTTTTGAAAGAGCAAAGGAAGGACCCTTGGTTTAGTAACTTTGGGTACATCTTTTTGGCTCTTTGAACAAACTGTAAGGATCCAAGATAAACCATTTGTTTCCAACTATGAATGACATCTAATTAGCATGGAGAATGCTTAGGTTAGTAGACTAGATGGCTCATTACAGGGCTGAATTCTAATGCCCATCAGGACAGTCACATGTTTCTTTAGAAATTCCACATCAAAGTCAAAGCATTAGTCTGCAAGATCTGGTTACAGGAGTCACCCAGGTTAATGTGCTTCCAAAGAACAGCCCCTGACCTTAACTTGCCCCTGTCTTGGCTGCTGCAGGGGATTGGACCTTAGCTGTGCTGGCCTTCTCATCTGGCACCTGAGACAGGTAACAGGAGAAGAAACACACAGGAGGATCAAGACTCCAACACATCGTCCCTGCTGCGTGGGGGGCCCATGCGCTTTCTGAAACTGTGGGGAAGGACGGACTCGGCTGCTCAATCCCAGAGCATCTGGACCTTAGCCGCCCTCCTAACGACCGGGTAGTTCCCTAACTTAGAATTCACACGGATAACACCATTAGAAATTCAGTAAGGCAAAGGACTCTGCTTTAGATGTCTGAACTGTGGAAACCTGCTTCTCCATGACATCCACAGAGGACTGGCACCGGGGGTGCTGCTCTGTCCAAGTGGATTAAGTGGGGAAAGGGAGGGAGATGTCTCAGAAGTCTGAGCTTCTGAAGGGAGTTAAACAAACTGTCGTGTCTTGAGAATTTAGGTCATTAGAACCAATTCTCAAATACTTATTTCTAAAAAAAAGTGTTCCATCCCTACAGTGGGCTGCTAATGCCTCCTCCACCCGCCCCCCCCCACACCCCTCCCCAAGGGCCAGTTAACCAGCCCCATATGCAAATAAAGGAATAACCAGAGGGAAATGGCCATTGAATTCTCCCGCTGAGTGTACTTGCATAAGTGATGCAGACCAAAAGAACAGAAAAAATCAAAATGATCATTAATGAAATGGTCAGGCCAGGTGTGCCACTGGTCCCTCAGTGGTGGCTGAGGGTGAACTGTCGAAGACGCAGCCTTGCCCACAGAACTTCAGAGGTTAATTTGATAGGTGCCCTTCAACCACAGTAAAGAAACCTCTCTATTTTTCTAAACAGTTCTGCAATAATTATACTCGTCCTTCAGTATCACTGAACAATCTACTATGCAAGGCTCAGGGATCCAAAATTTTAAGGAGATTAATTTGAATTTAGTCTTCCAAATAAACCGTAATTTGAGAAAATTCATCAAAGTGCAGAGAAATGCCAAAAAGCATAAAAAGAAAGGAATGAGTCTGAATAAGTGAAATTAATAACAAAGAAATAATCAACCATTAGCAGGTTCTCTGGAACAAAATTGGGCACCAGCACTAAATGGTGTTGCTCCATCCAAATTGATTAAGGGTGGAAAGGAGGAAATTTTTATCTGAGCCACTCATAAAGTCAGTTAAACTGCCAGTTTTTTTGAGATCTTACGTCATTAGAGCCAATTCTGAGGGAAGTCAAGGAAAGAATACTGAAAGAGGGCCAAGAAAGATTCCTGAGAAAGGAATCAAAGAGCAACACACTAAACCCAAGGGACAGCACAGACTTCCCATACGAATTCACACAGGTGTGTTACCTTGCTGGACTCTTCCAACTGTGTGCCTCGCTTCCAGGCCTCAGAGAAGGCGGAGCTCACGATGCTCTGGGAGCGGGCGTGGCCTGCCGGCTGCGTGTCAGACACACCACTATCAGACTGATTCGAGTGGTTCGACTGAGACTCTGTTTAAAATAGATTTTCAAAAACAGGATTAAATAAGTCAGTCTTCTGACGGTGTGAGTATGTACGTTTAGATAGATATCTTTTACAACAAAACCAGATGCTATGTAGAAACAGCAAAAAGTTAATTTTACTCATTTTTATCTTAAGGCTAAAAGGACACCTCAATTCTTTTTAAACAGTTCACCATGACAGACTGATAATTAGAATAAAAGGTTCATACTGGTATCCTGACAACCTATCTTGCAAGAAATCAGTTCCTAGCAAATACGAGAATGAATGAACCATCAACAAATGAGTGAATTTTTTTTCAACCTTGTTTTCATTACATTGAGAACCCATCTTCTTATATACCCCTGGCTCCAGGCCATCCCAGGTAGCTCTTACTTATGAATTCAGGTCTATACATGATGATTACTTCCTTTTCCCCAGCAATAAACAGTATGCAGAATTTGACTCTCACGTGAGAATTGTTTTTCCTAGGGATTCAGGTATTGGCTCTGCAAGGCAGCAGCCCCACTGTAGCCTGGCCCCCTCGCAAGGCACGGAAGCATCTTCAAGGGAGCTGGGAATGGCTGAGGATATAGTGCATCTTTGACTGACATCCAGGGTGAAGGAACTGGGAAGATTATTTCACTAGACTCCAAGTCTGATGAGAGAACCATGTGCAAGCACCTACCTCAATCTGGTGGCATCTGGTGGAGATGCAAATATTAAAGCCAGTCGCATCCAATCACTCTGGGATTACTAGACTGCAATATTTAGCAAGTCCAGCCAAGTTAGCCAGAGCAGTGCAGAGATAATAGCCATAAACTATTATGGATAATAGGTGGATAAAGATAAGACAATATCCTCAGGGCAAAATATTAGCAACATAGGATAAAACCTAGCCTGTTTTCTTCTTTTTTGATCATCCAGTAGCTGAATGCTTCATCCCTATTTAATTACTATCTAGGACAATAGCTTATAAGATAGGAGGCTGGAACACACAAATCCTTGAATTCTCTTCAGCATGAATGAATATGACTAATGTCTGCCTAATACTTTACACACTGTATACAGACAGATGATGCTGGAGTAGGAAAAGGCATTGTACCACATCATAAAATAATTCGTGGGAGCACTTGAATTGTTAAGTGCTATACACATTTTAAAAAATATCATGCGTCTTTTTTCTCAATCTTTCCCTTAATTTCTTTTTCTAAAATCCTACTTGCAACATGGTTACCTTGCCTTTCCTAATCTATTGTCTCAAAAGTTTCTTCCCATTTTAATAAATGTTTTATTTTAGAATAGTTTAAAATTCACAGAAAAGTTGCAAAGTTAGCACAGAGTTCCTGCACACCGAGCACCCAGTTGACCTCATTATTAGCATGTTACATTGTTACATTTGGTACATTTGTCACAACTAAGGAACTGACATCGATACGGTATTATTAACTATACTCCAAACTTTGTTTGGATTTCACTAGTTTTCCATAACATCCATTTTCTGATCCAGGATCCCACAGCACAGCTGGTTTTCATGTCTCCTGTGACAGTTTCTCAGACTTCCTTGTTTTTGATTTGTCTGATATTTTTCTCCTGGTTAGACTGAGGTTATGGGATTTGGGGAGGAAGATCAAGAGAGGGAAAATGCCAGTCTCATCACATTGTATCAAGGGTACACGCTATCAGTGTAACTTATTACGATGATCCTGACCTTGACCACTCGGCTGAGGTCTTATCTGTCAGGGGTCTCACTGTCAAGGTCCCCGTCCCCCGACCCCCTTGACCTTGCTGTTTGGAAGCCAGCCACTCTGCAGAGCTTACACTAAAGCGAGAGTTAAGCTCCACCTCCTGAAGGCAGGGTGTCTGCACAGATCACTGAGAAATCTTCTGTATGCAAAACTTGTCTCTTCCTCCCCATTTATTTATTCAATAATTTATTTTTATCAGTATGGACTGATGGCTATGTATTTTATAATTTGGGTTATAATCTTATATTATTTTGTTGCTCAAACTGTTCCAGCTTTGGTCACTGGAAACTCTCAGCTTGGCTGCTGTGTCCCTTTTCCATACTCTCATCCTTGTGTTTTTTGGAGCATTTCCTTCATTTCTGGCATTACAAGATACTCCAAGCTGATCTTCCAGATTCTCTGCCACAGCCATAGACTCAGCCATTTCCCCAAGAACCCTGGTTCCTTTTTTTTTTTTTCCGGAAAATGGTGTTAGAAACCAAGATGCAGGCACTCAGTCTTACTGCTCCTGGGGTCACTGCTCCTAGCCCCTCTCAGTGCACAGAACTAGGAAATATATGTATGTATGCTAACCCATGAAACACATTCTAAATTTGTTTTTCTTACTTATTTAGGGATGAAATCACATCATACAGCTTTTTAATCAAATACTTCTTAAAGCAATTATTCCTTTCATAACATACGATGTCAGAACAAAGAAAAAATTCTCCTTTTAGATGATGTAGATATCATATATGGAACATTTTGAAGGGAAAGAAGCATTTATCTTAAAATGTGATCACAGCATACTTGTTAGGATATGGAATCTGAAAATAAGCACCTTTTGAGTATGACTGATTTCCTACGAAAAGTTTAGAAAGTTTGATGACACAAACAGCTTCCTTAACTGATATTGAACTAATTCTAGTTATTTCCACTCTACTGAAATGTCAGGAAACATGTGGGGAAGGTGGGCAGTTTCATCATGGATTCTGAGTACAGAGAAACTTAAGCAACTTTCTATCCCCAATTATGCATCAACAGTTGCTTTTCAGTAGTATGAGTGAGTTTTAAATAAACTTTATAAATATATAATGAAACTCTTGGCTTTACAACTCTATAAAATGGTTTTCTATTTCAAATACATTTGTGAACTAGCCCATGATATTATCCCCTCTAACAACAACAATAAAAGCACATCTACCTATTGATTATAATTTAGAAATTAGGTATGGCTCTGGTTTTTAAAAATCATGCTGAGATAACCAGGTCTACTATCAGTTTCTCTCTCGAAAGCCATTCATGTGGGTAGTAAATAGTGCTTGGGCATTTCAAACTACCTGGGATGCTGGAGGAACTGGATCCTGATTTGATGCTGGAGCTGGATAAGGAAGTCCAATCATAAGCTGACTCTGTCCTCTTCACGGCATCCTGATAGTTCATGTAGAGCTGCTTCCCGTACTAAACAGAAGGCAGGAGAGGATGACATCTGAACTTTACTGGGTGTAACAGAGAGAGATGGGGGAGGAACAGGGGACACGGCTCTGTATACTGATTCATAATTTGTATTAAAATTCATACCTATAATACTTCAAAATTTCTTTTAACACGAGTTAAGTTATAATCTGCTCATATTTTTCCTCATTTTTAGAAAGGCAGCAAGAAGTTAACACTTGATTCTAATTATGTTCATTATCAATATAACGATTTTTTTTCAGTTACTCCTAAAGCAACTTTGATTTTATGGCTCTAATAAATTTTATTTTCCATTACTTAATAGGCATAAATATTCCTTCAAGCATTATATATAATCATCTTTAAGATGTCCTTAAAACAATTTTTTTAAGACTTTTTTTTAGAGCAGTTTTAGGTTCACAGCAAAACTGAGAGGAAGGTACAGAGATTTCTCCTATACTCCCAGCCCCTAAACATGCACAGCCTCCCCATTATCAACATCCTCCACTAAAGTGGTACATGTGTTACAATCGATGAGCCTACACTGACACATCATCATCACTCAAAGTCCACAGTCACCTTAGGTTCACTCTTGCTGCACATTCTATGGGTTGGGACAAATGTATAATGACATATATCCACCACTGTAGCAGCATGCAGACTATGAATGTTTTCACTGCCTTACAAATCCTCTGTGCTCCACCTATTCATCCCTTCCCTCATCCCAAGGCAACTGTAATTTTTTAAAAATTACTTTTGTTTAGGCTTAACTCTCCTATATAAGAATCATATAATGAGTTCTCCAAAGCCAAAATAAATCACTCTGATGCTATACAAGCTTTACCAGTGGTATTATTCCTTGGATATGAACTGTTAAAAGTTTATCCCCTTTACCAAGGAAAAAAGACATTTAAAAGATGAAACTTAGACCTGAGAAAACTAGACATTGGCAAATCATTAATATGAAACAATCAGAATAACTGTCACGACAATCAAAGCCATATCATAAACACGTCATTATCCCATCATCAAACCAAAAGAAAACCCACCTTTGCAATGCGGATGCCATTGACCCACTGGTGCAGGGTCCTCACATCATCACAACAAAGGTATTTGATGTACTGAGACTTCTTCTGGATCTGTGGGTGCTGCAACATTAAAGCAAAATCCAACTAAGTCCTCTGGAGAACTAAGAGAAATAGACAACTCTATGAAAGCTTCAACATATCCTGAGGAGTTACAGGCCATCAGAGTAATGACCAAATAATTTAAACCTCTTACATGGCCGTAAGCCCAAATAAAATGACCCATAAGTATTTTTACAAAATAAACTAAACAGAAATTTGTGTTAAATTTTAGGTCAAGATGTCCAAGTTAAAAAAAATCCTTCACATCATGGGAAATTCCCAAATACATCTTCTACATTTCCAAGAAACAAAAGTCCATCAAGGTTAAGCAAAGTCAGCAAAATTCTTTATCTATAAGACTATGAAAAGGGCAGAGAATGTCTGATTTTACTTCAGATCCACTGAAATCACGGGTTCAGAGGACTCCAAATGCCCGTCTCTGGTCAAGCTCCCAGTGCTTCTCTAGGTGAACAGTGGTGGGGTGGACGAAGTAGGCCCAGCACCTGGGACACGTGGGGCGCCCACACTGCGTAGTGGGGCTCCCTGCTGTGGGTGGAGACCACCCTGCAGGCCCCTCCACCACAGGAGGTGCCCTCCAGGGAAAGAGCAGCTTTTCAACCGCATCCTCAAACTGAGTTTTTACAAACCAGTTTACTCTTCAGTTGAGGCTTGGATGGGAGGTGACTGACTTGACATTGGCTCAAAATGCAAGTGCTAGAACAGACTTAAGGTATTTTAATTCCACTGGGCCACAACCAGTAGGTCCCTGGGAAGAAAAACTCGAAATCACACTTGGTTCTGGACTTAATGATTGTTAATTACTACTTCTCTTTTCAGTTATTCTGAAAAATAAACAAATAACAATATTTTACTTGGAGAAATATTTAAGTTTATGTTCAATGATAAGAAAGAGGCTTTGAAAATTCTCTAACCACATTGGTTTGTTGTGGAAACCCATGAGATCAATTAAATAAGAAATCTGAATAAGTCCTCCATGCAGCAGAAATAGACAGCCACCAGTGCAAGTTATGCCTCTGCATTGTTAAAGGCTCTGGGCTACAGTGAGAGAAATGCAAATCCATTTATTCTATTCTATTCTATTCTCTGCTTACAAAGCTCCTATGATAAAGCATTTAATACCAATCCCAATTTAATTATTGAAGGTGATAGTCAAAGTTTTAAACATTAAACCCTCAAGAATAAGAGGTTAGCAAAACAATACCTAAGAGTTTTTTCTCCTGACAAGACAGGCTCCACAACCTTCTCGTGGAATACGTTCCCTTGTCCTTATTAAGTCACGTTATAATAAACCACCACTGCAATCTTGAAAGAACAAAGGAGGACAGGTGGAGGATGTATTTTTCTATAAAAGGAAGAATTCTATCTCATTCATTCACTTAACAAATATTTATTGAGCAAGAACTGTTTGCCAGATGCTTCCAGTAGGTGCTGGGATACAATGTGAGCAAGAGGCCACAGTTCATGCAGAAGACAAAATGGGCTGACTGAACAGCTTTCTCAGTGTTGCCAGCTCGGGCTTGAAGAGCTGTTCTCCATCTCCTGCTTCACTGAGGCCCTGCCTACAGAGCAGGTTCAGACTCCTGGACAAGGGGTGACAGGCTGGCACTCAGCCATCATCACCATGCCCTCCCTCTGTGGGGATTTATAAACCATTCTTGACTGACTCCTTCCATTTCCCCAGAGCAGAGCTACCACACCTGGGTATTCCACCGCAGCAGTGGTCCTGCCTGACAGTGAGTGTGTGTTCTATTCATTCTCCACACAAAGGAAGTGTTTTTATCAACACAACGTCAGAGAAAACCAAAAGGAAACAATCCTCTGTCCTTTTCTCCTCATCTCTCTGAGCTTGGAACCCAAATAATACCCTGAAGAGTACTACGATACAATCAGTTGAGTATCTGCAGATTACTTGCTAGTTTAAAATTCATTTTAGGACCTCAAAAATTCCTTTGCCCCCTCCCACTTAAGACATTACTTCTGTAGCCTTCACGATGGTCATCCAGGCAACGACACCTCAGGAGGCTGCCTGTTCCCATAATAGTTATTTATTAAAGGTAGCACTTACTGCGCACTTGTTATGTACCGGGCATTATGCTCAATATTTCAGGGATATTAGCTCATTCCACACTCACGAAAACCCTACAAGTTCCATAGTATCATCTCCACCATCCGAGAAGAACTGGAGGCACAGGGGGTGAAGACAGCACTCAAGGCTGCTCGCCAGTCAGGGAAGAACTGGGATCTGAAGCCAGGGGCTCTCATCCCAGGGCCAGGCTCTTAACTACTCTGTCACACTGCTGCCTTGTTCCAAATTTGCTGCCTCTATCCTCTTTCCCCCCAGTGTTATTCCACCACTTTTAAAGTCCCACAAGAGCTGAGCGCAAGTGTAGAGGAGACAGCTGTTGCCAAAAACCAGAAGCTCAACATTTAGATTCTTAAAGACTCCAGAGAACACATATTGAACAAATGAACAGCTATTAAGAAAGAAAGGTCATCATTTCACTTTTAAAATGCTGTTGATGTGGAAGGTTTGCATTCTCTGATAAAAGGGGAAAGAGCTGAGAATTAGATAAAAACATCTAAGAATAAGAAACTCTAGATTACTCTTGTGCGATCAGATGATTTTTCTGTTTATGCCAAAAATTGGATCGAGACAGGTATTTCTAAAACTCTGTAACTACAAGTGATGCTCTAACATCCCAGTCCAAGTGCCAAAGGGAAATCACTGAATGTAAACTACCCATTTATTACTTTAGAGACAAATATGGGCTTAAAATTAATCCTCCCAACTGACATGTAAGATGGTAAAAAATAATACTATATAACACCCCTATCACTTCCTCATTATCATACAGGACACTTCTCTATTAATAGCAGTTTTTGACAAGTTCATGTAAATATTCCACCCCTAAACCCTAACCACTTTTTCCTTCTTACCTAACAAACTGAAATAAATTACATCGCCTCACTTCTTTAGGAATGAAAATTTAGATCTGGGTAAGCTGAGCTCTCTTCCAACAATTATTGTGGTATATATTTTTTAAAAACACAGGTTTCCTTTAAGAAACTTAATTATACATGCATACGTGTGTCCCAATAAGCGTGTACCTCTTTCAGATAATATATCAACAAATGCCCTATTTATTCCTATACTGTCAAATTTCATGAATAAGCTCTTCCCATCATTATTTTTATTATTACCTTTTAAAAAAACTAACTACTAAATGATGTGTTTTTATTACTTCCTACAAGTGTGTATCTATTTCCTGTATCCTGCATTTCACTGTAAGGACTCAGACTCAGTCATTACAGCCTGAAGATAACAAAAGGGATCAGACCCTATAAATGTTTACATTTGCATTTGTGTAGATCCTGTGTGGCAGTATTTTTTGGTTTCACTTGTTTGTCAGAACACATATACTCAAAAATAAAGATACTTAAATAGGCAAAATCTAGTACGACTTTACAAGAAAAAAGATATGTCTTAAATACTAATAGTTGAGTGGTCTTGGGCAAACTGATCTCTCTAAACCTCGGTTTCCATATCTGGAAAACATGGACCTAAAACAGACTGTGAGATTGATGGGTACAGAACTCCCAGTGCAGCACCTGCCACCCTTAGTTCTTTAATCAATGGTGACTGTTATTTTTACTGTTATTTGCACCTAGTGGTATGGTGGGGATTTTTAAAATTTCAATATATTGAATATTTCAGGATATAAATAGATCAGCAATATAAACATATGAATTTAGCTTAACCTATTAAACTAAAAACAAAGTACACAAATCATTCTTATAAAACAAACAAAAAACCCCTTAGAACAAAAAAAATTTTTTTTTTCGAGGAAGATTAGCCCTGAGCTAACATCTACTGTCAATCCTCCTCTTTTTGCTGAGGAAGACTGGCCCTTAGCTAAGATCTGTGCCCATCTTCTTCTACTTTATATGTGGGACGCCTAACACAGCATGGCTTGCCAAGCGGTGTCATGTCCGCACCCGGGATCCGAACCAGCGAACCCCAGGCCACCGAAGCGTAACATGGGCACTTAACCGCTGCACTACTGGGCCGGCCTGAGAACAAAAATATTCTTAATCTAGGAATTCTGTGAGTTGCAAAAGGGATTAAAATAACTGTCAGTGATCATAATTAATTTTAGCTGTAACAGGCATGCTTGGATGCCTTCCCCACAGCTAGAGCCTCCTTCTCCCCTCTTTTATGACAGAACCCCACTTTTGTTTGGAAGGCCACTCCTCAGCTCAGAGTGTGAATTCTGGCTAGTCGAAGCCCCAAACCATGGCTTTGTTCTTTGCCGTGACTGGGTTAAGAGCCGGCATGTACTGCGGCCAGTGACCCTCAGGGGAGGGCTGTGGGTAGCTCCTGAGAAATATTCCCTTCCTCTTAAAAAAGACAAACGAAGGGAGAAATAGTCTGTCTTCTGCTAGATTCTGCTGGGTGTCCATGTGATCCTAGAGCTGCAGTGGCCATCTGTGACTGTGAGGTGAGCCGGCCTGAACATTCTCTGAGCTGATATGCAGCAGATGGAAGAGAGAAAGAGGGAAAGAATTTGGGTTCTCACCAACAACCTTGTGGCATTGAAATAACTAACTCTTATTGTCTTCACGTTATGAAACCCCCAAATAACTTTCATTTATATGAGTTATGTCTATTGATATTTACCTTATAAGAAATGAAAACTAAGGAAAAACTTCCACTACTCAAGAGAGCAAAGATATCATCACATGTCATGTAACCTCTTAGGAAACTCCATTATACATTGGTGAGAAAATGAGAGTGTAAAAGGCAAATAACATCTTAGCATTATTAGAAGAGTACTTCTGACATCACAGACCCCTTGACAAGGTCTCAGGGACTCACAGGGAACCTTGGACCTCATTTTGAAAACTGCTGGATTAAGCTACTTTGTATCAACTTTTAAAAAAATTATTTGCTGCTGTAACCTAAATGATACAGAGGTATTCTTCAAGAAAGGGTTATTTAATAAAGGGTTACCATTACAATACACCTAATTTTATCAAAGCAATCAAAACTCTTCCCCAAAACGCTAAACCACCACCACCCCCCAACCCAACTGACACTTCTCAGAGAAAAGCAAAATTAAATGATGATTATTAAGACCTAAGTAGTTACGAAGGGGTTACTAAGAAGGAGCCAATGAAAAAAACTTAATCATCCATAATTATCCTGAATTTTTTAATGCTGTCTTGATAAAGTGTGTCTTGATAAAGACAACATTAAAAAATTCAGGGTAATTATGGATGATTACTAAAAATTCACTAAAAAATATCAGTTCTCAAAAGTACAGACATAATCAGTGTGAAAAGCTCAAAAGTTTGGATAAAGGAGGAAAAAACTCACTAAAAATAGCTCAGACAGGTCATAATACACAAGTGGGCTATCAGGGCTACAGTTTGGGGGCAAAAGAGAGACAAAAATTATTTCTGGACCAGATGAGAGCCAGTCCACTTTGAACTTGGGCACAGTGCCCTCTGATGGTTCTGCTGAGTAAGTATAGAAACACACAGAATACCTATGTCTCATTTTTGGCTCTGAACTAAATTTTCCTAAAATAAGCCTGCTATTAAATGAAAGTCTCAAATTTATAATCTAATCTATTTTATATACTATGACACAAAGCTTACAATCCAGTATCTGTATCTTAGTAGCATCAATCTAATGAAAGCCACTGAGCTAAGGTCAGTTGTGGTAGAACACAAGCTTCTTTTCCTCACCATTCTCAGTATTCCTTTAAAAGCCCACAGAAAAGAGCAAAAATCATATACTCGATGGAGAGCGAGACTATTCTAAAATGTCCAATAACCCGCTCTATGCCTAACATCAATTAACATTCCTAAGAAAGAGAAAAGTTTACCTTCAGCACTAGGCAATAGTCTGTAGGAGCTTTGTACTTGTTCCGATAGTCTTGTCCATAGTAAACATTGACATGGTCCAGCTGGAGAAAGCACACCAGATCCCGAGACACCTAAGAGAAAAGCACCCAAAAGGCTCAATTAACAGTCGGGCACAAACAAGCAAATATCATCCCTGGTAACAGTTTCTAGATGAGAATCAAAACTTTACCAAGTAGAAATTACTGCTATTTTGTAGAAGACAAGACAGAGACATTCTCTACAAATGTTTCTTCTTTAATTCATGATGCAACAAAAAAGGCAGTCCATTTCACTTACTGTCTTGCCTTTCACAATGAATAGTGACTTGATGGAGAGGGTGGCATTTTAAAGGGACTTTAAATATAGTATAGTATATTAAAGAAAACATAGTATAAGAGAGCTCTCTGGAAGGAACCAGAAAGTGTCCGAGTTCAGGGCCTGCAATGCATACCTCAAGTACAGTGATTCTCAGGTCAGGGCTTCCTCACCAGTTAAACAGGGGCAACAATCCATACCTCTCAGGATGGTGGTAAAGACAGGATGAGATGATACTGTAAAGAGCTTACAACAGTGCTGGCCCCAGTAAGCAGAGAAGTGACAGCTACCAAGGGGCTCTCAGCAGAAACACAGTATTCAACAAGGCTGAAACACCTACAAGCCCAGAAACCTATTCTCCCCAAACAACAAGAAGTCAAAACTGCTCTGGCAGAAGTTCCAAACATATTAAGTAAAAGTATGATTTCAAATTTAGCAAGAGAATCAAGATGGCCCCCCAATGACGAGAGAGTGGACATTTTCAGGTTTCCTCTTCATTATAATGGATCAATAAACAGAGCAATATTCTGCGTGTCCCACCCACGCTGAAACCTGGATTGACCCTGTCAGCACACTCACAACGAACTGAAATCAATAAGCACAACGAGGAAGCCCAGACACCAGCAGGAGGGACACACCTTTGCTTTCCCTTTTGGGACATAGTAGATCCCAGACGCTCGCAGGAGAAAATAGCGCTTCTTCCAGGACTTCTTGCCATCATCCTTCAACCACAGGACGCCTTCGATTTCTGGTACAGTTACAGAACTTCCACAGAAACATTCCTAAAGTAAGAAGATGATTTGGAAAGACATACAGTTCTTGGATTCTCAGAACAAAGTTGTGTTTACCCCTGTGAAATGCATGACGCTGTAATTAAGCCCAAATGGCTCTGTATTAAAACCATGCTGCTAATTTCACCACAATTAGAACTTTCTATTCTAAACATAATATGGATTTATTTCAGAACTACTCTGGCAATCCCTACGAATTTTTGCCTAACACTGTTTTGAAGAAACTAAGGTGAAATGTCAGCTGAGTTGCATATGACGGTACCTAAATGCACTTGTAAACAGCACAGTCATACTAAGTTTAGTAAAAGTCTCAAAGCTAACATAAGCAGTAGACTTGATTTTTCTCCAAATTAACACCACATTTAGATTAGCTGTCAAGCTGAACAGAAATATACTGTAAAAGAAAGCAACATGCTAAGTGAATGATTAAACTTTCACAATTTAAAAACTATCAATTTATATGATTCTAAAAGAAAGAGGACATTTACTTTTTAAATATTTAATACTAGGCTAAAAAAATGTAAGCAAATTCAAAATTTTGAATTCTAGTCTATACTTAGGTAAAATTTAATTTAAAAAATCAATCACGCATTTGGAAAAAGAAAAATAGAAATCCTCACTAAACATTACCATAGGACATTTTGAGCCTAAATTAATTTCTCTCTCCCCAAAGTACAGATAAATTAGGACTCATAAAGAGGATTTTTCTTAATTGTAGCTAGTATCACTTATGAAAAATTGAATGCTGATCTTCATTTTCATGAACACGTTGAAACACTATATAAATCTATATAAGTCTCTGCCATGAACATATTGAAACACTATATAAATCTCTTAGTATATATATCTGAATATATATGAACTTACTCAGTATACACTCCTATAGCATTAGCCCTTGGGATAATCTTGGAGTAGGTTTCAATGAACCTGATTTACTTTGAAAATCACAGGAATAAGAAATTGTAGTGTTGGAGTTTCAAATAAAATAAGCATGAAAATTACTTATATTTGAAATACAGATTTTAGAAAAACAACATTCAATTTGAGTATTGAATGTCAATACTCAACTCTTACTTAGCAAATAAGAGTTTATTTAGGTTTTCAAACATACTAACTTCTTTGATCTTAGTTTTCTAAAATCAGCAAAAGCCAAAAAGCCAAAAATTCAATCACGTTTGAATCGTTTTATTACTCTTCAAAATAAGAAGGCGTACATATTTTTTAAAAATAGTCATTATGACTTTTAAATTATTTGAATTATTTAAGACTAAGGCTTGAAATATTTGGTAAACAGCTAACTATACTCAAATTTCTCTCGGAGCAAGCAGATAAAACAGCAGTCCCATCCTTCATTGAGCAGCCTTTTCTCCCACTAGTCAGCCCCTAAAAGCTCGTGACTCCACTAGTGTATTGGTTGGCAAAATAGTAGTTTTTAAAAGGTTCTTCAGTGGCCTAATGTTCACACAGCTGAACTCTCGTCAGGTTATGGAAGAATATAGGCTTCTCTATTTACAACTGGTATTATAAATATACAGCATTAACATATTTGACTTAATATTTAATATTATAATGTGCAGCAAAAAAGGGGGAGGAGGGAGTGAAGAGTCATACCTCCAAAAGCACTTCTTTGTTTCTATCTGCCATCTCAGCTGTTTCCTTTTTCCCGAGAAGATAATTCTGGAAAAATGAATGAAAGTTGAAGGATAGATTCACTCTATAATTCCCTTGGCACAAGTACATAAACAATTTCTTCTAGAGGCACAGCAACTCTGTGTCAATTTCTGCCTGTGTAGAGAGAGAGGAGCCCTCCTTTGAAAAGCAATCTGTGCATGGGCATCTCACTAAGAAGCCTAACACCGGCCACCTCCCTCACTCATCCGTTAACCTTGAATTATTCCAAAAACTGCCCTCCTCCAAATCCTGAGGTGGCAGCACATACAACAGCTGGCAAGCAGGTTGTGGTATACCTAATGGAAGCTACACTTACAGGACTTGAAAGGTTTACAAATTATTAACGATGAGTAAGGCAAATTTCCTTAAAATATGCTAAGCTTACCTGATCCAGATGCAGAAAATTCTGTCTACATTCTGGCTTTTAAAGAAGAAATCCAAAATTCTCTGAGACTATAATGATTTCATTTGCTTGATTCAACTAAAATCTTATTTCTAATTATTAGCCTTATGAAAAATTTTTCCACAATCACCCATTAAAAGATCTGTTGGTAAGTGCATTCTTCACTAAAAATATCCAGTAAAGATGTGTTATGATTAAGCTGTCTGAAGGATAACTATTCAACAACTTTAATACTGCTACTGTTTTTTCTCATTACTACTTTTTATAGTGGGGTTGATTCCTCTCACCTACTAATTTTTATAAAATATTTGGGTATTAGGAAGTATCAACTGAAACATTATTTTGGAATAAGCAAAGATGCCAAATAAATCAAGTAACATATATTAGAATGTGAAACCATTTATAATCAAGGTTACTGAGATTTTTTCAAAAAATAATTTAACAAAGAAATAAAAATAAGGGTTAACTGGATGAATGGCTGAAGTAGAGAAACTTAAATATGTAAGTACTTTTCCCATGGATGAGAAACTCACCAAATAAATAGCTAGGTTCAACAGAGCTCTGGATCACAGGGAGCAGAACCCTGGTGACTCCCTGGAGTCACTTCTGCTTCCCCAAGGGCTCACCCCAGCTGGCTCTGTGGGAATGGTGACCTCTTGGAGGCCTGACACCTTGGTCCCAGCAGACTTTCTACCTCAGCAGTAGTGAATGTTCCCATGGGGTTTTGCAGTCACAATGCTCCAACCAGGTGGTTGCCAGTTTTTTAACTCTATTCACTTAGCAGTATTAGAATAATGTTAAGATGAACATTTAAAAATCCTGACCTCTATAAGTTATTCAGTCTCACCTGTGGGTTTTTGAAAAGTGCATATTTTTCTATACGCTCCATAAATATAAGCTTGTTTTGGCTATCTCTCGTCCAATTAAGAAGATTTTCAACCAAGTTTTCATGGTCTTCAAAAATTCTCTCTGTCTCAAAATAAAATATCAACATCTCATCAGTATACATCAGAACTACATCCAAGACACGAAACCTTGTCAAGTAATTCACAGCAGAACCATAGAATCTTAACCAACAGTGCAGTCCTTGACCCTTAGAGACTATCTGGTCTTCCCTCGATTTTCAAACAAGGAAACATGCCCTAGTGGTGTTAAGTGACTTCAGCAAGGTCACACAGCTGCTGCACGGAAGAACTAGGACTACAATGTAGATCTTCTGATTTATAGGTCTTCTTCAGCCTTCACCCTTTTCCCATCCCACCCTTAAAAAACCCAACATGTTAGTTGCATTTCATAAATTCTGATATTAAAGTATTTCCAGTAGTATTCAACTCTTGTAATTTTTAAAATTTCCAAGATGATTTCTTCTTTGATTCATGAGTTTTGTCTAATTATAAACATAGATATATTTTCTAATTTCCAAATTAGGAATCAAAGAACATATCCTATATACTGAACATATGTTCAAAGAACATAGTCTAGATAACGATTTTTTGAAATTTCATAAGAGTTGCTTATAGCCTCATAATTGAATCACTTTTTGGAAATATTCATTTCTGCCTGAAAAGAATGTATATTTTCCCATTATTAGTGTTCTAAATACATCTATTAGATCAAACAAATTATTTTTCAAATCTCCTGTATCCTTTTTGTCTGCTTGATTATATTGATCACTGAGAAGGTTCTTAGGTGAAAAGGTTCTACTCTGAAGGTTGACTTGTGAATTTCTCCTGGTAGTTCTGTCAACTTTTCTTTATACATTTTAATGCTATTATTAAATAAAATTTAGAATGATTGTATCTTCCTGGTGAAGATGTTGGTTCTCTTTATCTCTAGTAATGCATTCTGCTTAAAATCTATTTTGTCTGGTACTAACAAAGTTATCTTTCTTTTGATTAGTGTCTCTTTACATTCCTTTACTTTCAGCCTGTGTCTTTAGGTAATGGGTCTTTTATTATTAGCAAATGGCTGAATTTTGTTTATTCATCCTTTCTAACAGTCTTTGCTGTCTACGTGAATAATTTACATTTATCATAACGTACTTCCACCATCTTGTTTTGGGTTCTTAGTCCCTTCTTTTCTTTTATTCATTCAACAAGTACTGAATGACCACATATTATCTTTGAAGCACTCTGCCATGTATGATTAAATAATAGTTACTTAACACACTACAGTGAGTTATATAAAAGGTCATGGAGAAATAGTACACATATGGGTCTTTAACCAATGGCCATGGAAATATTCCAAAAACTCACATCCAAACATCTTCTGTGTATTATGATGCTACATCTATGAACTCAAACCTTCCTAATTCTCTAAGAATAGTTATAAATGAGTATTGTAAGAAAACATTTTTATACATGTTAGTAAACTTCTAATAACTTATGGTTTACTTTCGGGGGTTGTATATGTGTGTTCTAAGAGAAAGGGGTTAGTAAACCTTTATTTCTCTGGAAACTGCTATGAAATACTTTAAGATATAATAGGTAGCAAGAGTAATGCAAATACATTTTTTAAATAAAACTGCAAGTTAAAATTGATTACTAACTCCATAAAGCCTAATAAAATAATTATTGCAAGGTTTCCGTAATCACCTAATATTACAAAAAGAAAACATTTTAAAGGAGTCAATAGGAGTCGGCCCTGTGGCTGAGTGGTTAAGTTTGTGGGCTCCGCTTCAGCGGCCCAGGGTTTTGCGGGTTCAGATCCTAGGCATGGACATGGCACCGCTCATCAGGCCATGTTGAGGCGGCATCCCACATGCCACAACTAGAAGGACCCACAACTAAAAGTATACAACTATCTTCTGGGGGGGATTTGGGGAGAAAAAGAAAAAAAAAAAAAAAAAAAAGACTGGCAAGTTGTTAGCTCAGGTGCTAATCTTTAAAAAAAAAAAAAAAGGAGTCAATAATGGTACAAAGAATGAGGAATTTTTAAAATTAGAAAATAGCATACCAAACCACGAATCACAAAAGAAGACTTAGCACATCTAGTTAAAAACAAGAAAGATGTGCTTTCTGTTTCCCCTGAAATCAAACACTGGTGTAAAGACTTCAGTACAAGTGTGAATAAATATAAGAGTCTTTAGTAAATGTCTTGATCTATGTAGTTCTTATTTGAAGGCAAAACGTATTTTGTCACTTAAAAAAAAATACAACTTTGTTCTAGCCATAAGAAAATCTGAAGTGAACTGGAAATGATCTTGTATTCAAAGAAATCTCAAAATAATTGAAAAAAAATAAAGTAAAAAAGCCAAGGTTATATTATAGGAAAAAAACATATAAAGAAGTCTCAAGGTGCTTTTATCAACATGAAAACTGTTGGAATTATATAGAAATTAAAACATAATTAAAGCAAGGATATTACTAACCCATTTGTAACTCAGAGATGGTTTCCACCAGCGACCAGTCTGAACTATACCCGCAGTGGGATTTGTCCATCAGGTTATCCAGGACTTGTCTCACTGTCTGCCTCTCATCCACCATCATTGTCTTAGAACTATCGTCAGACATGTGGACTCTAATCACCAGCTGTGACAGGGAGAAAGGCAATTAAATACAAATCAAAAAACAGGCATTCTAGAAATTTCTTCCAATATCGAGTAATGTTCTGAGTAACGTCCTTAGTTAAATATTAATTAAAACACAAATAATGGCTTTATTATGCAAGAAAGATATTCTAAAATTAGGTATCAAATAACGTACCCCCAAAAATTTAAAGCATTTTAAAATTAGAATAAGAGGTAAGATTATAATAAGAAGACTATTTTGTTTTGCTCTTTTAGGAGAATTTTAAACCAGAAAGTTATTTCTTTTATAATGCATTTTACCTACAAAAAATACATGCAAAAAATATATTAAGAAGAAATACTCCTCTACCTCTCCATGTATCTTAGAGGTATGTTATACAAACAAGGCCACTTTTCATAAATCCGTAAAACTGATAAAAATCCCAAACCAGGAAAAAGCCCAAATATCACCTTTTTCACTTGTGCCTCTTTAATCTTCTCTAGGGCAACTCTGATCTTCTCAGCTTTCAATTTTGCAGCCTGTTCTTCCTGTGAACACAAAGCACTTCAGATAAACCAATGCTAAAATAATGAGAATTTTTTAGAAGTCTTTTTATCCTTAAGGATGTTGCTAGGATTGAATTTTAGTAAGAATATAACTTCACCCGCTTACATAGACCACATTTTAAAAATAACCCTGTTCATAAAGCAAGAGCATTTTTAAGATGCAGACTTGAAGATCTCTTATAATAAGACTAGGTTCCATATTCTAGACAAAAAGAAATCTGTGCTACAGGAAATTAAGGAGCGTGATCCGTCAATCTGAAGCAGCTGAATTTCAGCTTCTGGGGTTGGAGATACATGAATGTCTAATGGGCTGTCTGTGGGCCTGCCAGTTTGTCACACACTCACAATCCCTCGACTCTGAATTTATACCCCCTCCAAAGTATGGGCAATTTTTTGCATCCTAACGTTTTGTTCTGTTACACTGAAAATGTATCATCCATTATAGAAATAGCAAAAAACAGTATCAGTTTATTTCTTTGCAACCATATAAAAATCCTTAATAAAAACGGTAGGTATGTTCTCATTAGTGTACCAACACAAAAAGAGGAGGCTGCATTATATTCTAGGTTTTACTCTACTTTGGAAAATCACACAATTTAATCAATATCTCATGTCAGTAAACTCAAATTTGTTTCTATTAATTCATTGATAAAATTTTTTAAATGCCAAAATTTCCAAATATTTAATTTCTAGTAACTTCTACTTTAGAAAATTTTGATTATAAGTAGCAGTAAAATTATCAAGAACTAAAAGATACTTAAACTATTTATCTATTTTTTCCTAAAATAACATACAGTACTCTAATACAGGTACTTACTTGTACTTTCCAGCAATAGGCCATGGTACACTGTAGCATTACTCTCCAGTTGAAAAAACTCATGTATGTAAACCTTTGCTTATAAAGGATTACTTTCTAATTCTAAGCTTTTGATTACTCTAGAAAATATCTCAGGAAAATATAAAATGCCATCTTATATATTCCTTTATTTAAGACTTAAAAAAAACAAAGCAAAAGAAAAACCCAATTATATCAGCCAAACTTTAAATTTGCTCTGGATTGTGATTAAATAAGCCATGTGTTTGCTATTTTTCATTAAAAAGCTAAAGCTTCCAGAGCAAAAAGCAAAAACAAAACTCAATTCATTTAATAGATTTATTCCTTGTTCTCCTAAATTCTGTTGGCTTTCTTATTTCTGAACTGCTTCTCTTTCCATTTCATACTCTAGGCTGTCTCCCCTCATTTCAAGCTTAGTATTTACTACTCTGTGGAACAGAGAAGAAAACAAGTAGGAAGACAGTGGGCTTGTTTGCCAGAAATCTGATCCTAGTCAATGAAGGGAGCCAGTGAATTAACATAATAACCAAGGTCTGGAAATACTATCTGTAAACCCAATTAGAGAACAAAGAACTTTATTTTAACAATGGAGAGGGGTAAGATAAGACTTGATTCTTAGACTATCATAGATATATTCCTTTGATTAAAAGACTAAATCATCCCATCTCCCCTTTATGCAAATAAAGAAGAGAATTATAAAATATGTTGACTGTATATTTTAACATAAGATAAAACTTTTTTCTTTTTAAACCAGGCTATAAAATGAGAAAACTACTGTCATTAAAATTTTCAGTTTCTAGAATTCTGTATCTTAGAGAAACAAAAGCATTATTAGTCAAAATACCAATTATATGTGATTCTGATGAGTAGAGTACTACTCTATAAAGGAATTTTAAATGTACCAGCATTTTCCCGTGGTTTTTATGAAATCAGTTATTTGGCAGTTTTTTTGGAAGAGAAAGAGGAAAGCAGAGGTTTCATGAGTGTTTTCTCAATGGAATAACAACTTTATGTTCCTCATGGCTTATTTGCCACATCCTTATGGTATGAATGGCTGTTATGGAGAAGAAAATTTTGCCAAGGTATATTTTAACAATTCACTTCATGTTCCTGAAAAGCAAATTTAAATCTCAAAGTCTGATGAAAAAAACCTGCTACATAGAACTAATGCTTTGTGTATTTGAAATATAAACATGAACTTCTAAAAGACCAAATTCTTTAATGATATTATAACTAATCTGCAGAAGTAAAAACAAACAAAAGTTTAGAATATGTTCTCAAAGCCAAAAAGCATTTTTAAGCAAAAGAGAATATTCATGAGAATGAGAAGATAAGCCATAGACTAGGAAAAAATATTTGCAAAATATTTATCAGAAATATCTGATAAAGGACCACTATCCAAACTATACAAAAAACTCTTTTTTTCTTTTGAGGAAGATTAGCCCTGAGCTAACTGCTGCCAATCCTCCTCTTTTTGCTGAGGAAGGTTGGCCCTGAGCTAACATCCGTGCCCATCCTCCTCTACTTTATATGTGGGATGCCTACCACAGCATGGCTTGCCACACGGTGCCATGTCTGCACCTGGGATCCAAATCAGCCAACCCCAGGCTGGTGAAGTGGAACATGTGCACTTAACCACTGCGCCACCGGGCTAGCCCCTACAGAACTCTTAAAACAACAAGAAAATGAACAATCTAATTAGAAAATGGGCAAAAGACCTGAACAGACAACTCACCAAAGAAGATATACTGATGGCAAACAACCCTATAAAAAGATGCTTAATAGCATATGTCATTAGGGAATTGCAAATTAAAACAACAATGAGATACCACTCACACCTATTAGAATGGCCAAAATCTAAAACACTGAAACACCAAATGCTCATAAAGTTCTGGAGTAACAAAAACTCTTATTCATTGCTGATGGGAATGCAAAATGATACAGCAACTTTGGAAGACAGTTTGGTGGTTTCTTATAAAACTAAACATGCTCTTACAATACACTCCAGCAATCACGCTCCTTAACATCTACACAAATGAGTGGAAAACTTATCTCCACCAAAAGAACCTGCACATAGACATATACAGCAACTACTTATAATTGCCAAAACTTGGAAGCAACCAAGATAGCCTTCAGCAGGTGAACAGATAAACTGTACTACATCCAGACAACGGAATATTATTCACTGCTAAAAAGAAATGAGCTATCAAGCCGTGAAAAGTCATGGAGGAAACTTAAAAGCATATTGCTAAGTGAAAGAAGCCAATCTGAAAAGGCTACATACTGTATGAGTCTAACTACATGACATTCTGAAAAAGGCAAAACTATGGAGGCAGTAAAGAGATTAGTGGTTGCCAGGGCTTGGGAAGAAGGAGGGATGAATAGGTGGAGCACACAGGATTTTTGGGAGAGCGAAACTATTCTATATGATACTATCAGCGCAGATATACGTCATCATCCATTTGTCCAAACTCACAGAATATACAACACCAAGAGTGAACCCTAATGTAAACTCTGGACTCTGAGCGATAATGATGTGTCAGTGTAGGTTTATCAGTTGTAAGAAATGTCCCACACTGGTGGGGGATGTTGATAATGCAGAGGCTATGCATGGGATGTATGGGAAATCTCTGTACCTTCCTCTCAATTTTACTGTGAACCTAAAACTGCTCTAAAAAATAAAGCTTATTCAAAAAAAGAATATAAGAAATTAAATATTATATTTTGATACTGGTTATAAATATGAAAACAGTATTTTCATACTCCCATTTTAGCATAATATTATTTGCCAAATACAACAGAATACAACCAGTGCTATCTTTTGAAGCACTGACATAAAAAGTGATTCAATTATAACATTAGACTCCCAATTCAGTTTCTGTTCCACATGCTAACTGGAAAAAAGCTGACACAGTAGAAGAAAGGATTAAAGAAACAAAGAGAGAAGTGCAACAAATTAACATACATTAAACCAATTAGATTTCTTAGCCATCAATAAGAAACCATTTTTATGTACAGCTAGCTATGGCTATTTCAACATCCAAATTCAGCTATTCTTCCATTTGCTGAAAATACTACACTTTAATAATAACTACATACATTTTTCTGTGTTAAAATTGTGTCAAATTCAAATTTAAGAGCTATGTGCTTAATTTCAACCTAGGCAAATCTTCATTTATTCTTTAGTTTATTAACAAGGATAATCCTTGCTAGAAGCTTTTTGAAGAAACTATTGATCAAGATACCTCTAACTTTTTTTAGAGGCTGAATATCATCACTGGAGTAAAACTGGAGATAAAAATAGTTATATAAAACTGCAAGACTCATAGTAGTTTATGTTTCCTGTGGATAATAAGCTCTTCCTTAGAAAGTTTAATTTTTATCTACTACATTTAAGCTATCATCATATCTTTTAACCATAACAACCTAGGAAAGGAAGAAATTGTTTCAAGCTCACAGAGCATTGTGCAAAACAGGAAAGATCAATAAATCTTTGTTGATGTGTTTAGATTAGATACTTAGAAGACATCTAATAGTTTATTTATGAAGGCAATGCAAATCTATGTTCAATGTCTGCAGCCCAAGTTTAATACAAAGAACAAAGCTTTATTCATCTCTTGTTCCCTTCTTGTGGTTAAAGCTGACAAACTCAGGTCTTCAGTCTTCTGCCCCTTAACTTCTGACTATCACTGTTTGTCCCACAACCATCCTAAACATAAGTAAAAGATACCTCACACATATAACAACTTAACTTTCTCTTCTACCCCTTCTCTTAAAACAGCAAGAGACAACCCATTTTCTACCTGAAAAAATCCTGTGTAGCTATCAATAACAATCAAATGCCAAGCCTCCTCAAATTTACATAAAGGACAAAAACTCTGTGAAGATCTTATGATTAAATGAAAGCCAACGCTGTGGTTACAAAGTGTTGGAGTATTCTCTTCACTGTAAAAATTAGCACACTTACAGAAAGAGTTACAGTTGCTAAGAGAAGGCTAGTGAATTCCTTCAACTAAGAAATTATTAAAGCTTTGTGGGTTCAGAACAAATCCAACTGAAATTAAGGGGCTAAAGAGCAGTTAGCAGTTTCTTTGGGATCTAGTTTACTTCACAGTTTACAACGATAAAAAAGTTATGTAAATTAAAATGATTCAAAGAAAACTTGGAGTGATAAGTTTAATGCCCATGAAATGCTCTATTCTATAAAACTGCTGAGAGCCAAAATAATAATAGTAACAATTAGTTTACTTCCCCTGAAGAAATCCTAAAACTGACGGACTCACTGAGAAGAGAAATAACGTTAACTGAGCACCTAAAACTTGCCACATACTCGGAGGCGTGTTACACCCAGTCTCTCACTTAATTCTCAGTAACGCAAGGCCAATACCATTATTACATCCACTGTACTGATTAACTAAGGCCCAGAAAGATGAATCTTTCTAAGAGCAGACAGGCAGTTACCAAGTGACTAACTACTTGCTCTTTCCACTATAACTGCACAGTCTTTTTTGTCCTTAAGAGTAATAGTACAAACTTTTGGGATTGCAGTAGATAAAAACTGCCTGTCAAAAATAAGACATTCAGGGGCCAGCCCGGTGGCGTAGTGGTTAAGCTTGCATGCTCCACTTTGGCGGCCCAGGGTTTGCAGGTTTGGATCTGAGGCATGGACCTACAAACCGCTTATCAAGCCATGCTGTGGCAGCATCCTATATACAAAATAGAGGAAGACTGGCACAGATGTTACCTCATGGCCAATCTTCAAGCAAAAAGAGGAAGATTGGCAACAGATGTGAGCTCAGGGCCAATCTTCCTCACAAACAAATACATAAATAAATAAACTAAAGGACTTCCAGTAACATAAGAGCTTTTTCATAAGTTCTCTGAGGCAAAGAAAATGGTGGTTAGCATTACAGCAGACCTTGAAACCTCGACAGTCACTAAAGGACCGTCCCTTTATGTGACGTTTGCTGAGACTATGCAGGCTGAGGTTTGCATGCAGTGGGTACAGAGTCCCTGCTCTCAGCGAGCTTACATTTAAAGAGACAAGACAGTAAAGGAGGAGATGTGTGCTAAGTTGTCAGTGATAAGTCCTATGGGAAACAAATAAAGCAGGGTAAGGGAGAAAATGGTGACAAAAATGCATTATTAGATCAGGAGGTCAGAGGAGACCTTGGAAACGGCACCCAGAGATTTACAGGTATCAGATCAGCGACGTCTTTGCCCACTGCTCCCACTTACGGCAAAGTAGTCCTGTGCTGGCACTAATGCTGCTCCTAGAAGAAACTGGTTGGCACTGTTTTTGCAGAAACTCCCAGCTCAGAACTATATGTGGGATAGTTATTTCATGAACAGTGGTGTAGTGACAACTGGATTGGTGATGAAAAACCAAACGTTCCCTTTGCTGCCCTGGCCTAAGCACAGTGCTCCTGTCTTCATTCTACTGTGTACTAACTTCCACGTGTCACAATGTCCTAGTTTGCAAAGTGCAGACAGGAGGTGGGTTAGTGACTGGGGCACCATGTTCTCTGGGTAAGAGGAACCACTCTGCTGCACAGGTAGTGTGCAACAGGTATAAACCCATTTTAGCTTCAAAACAGCCAGCACTGACATCGAATGGCCCATGGCTCGGGTCACCCAGGAATTTCTGCCACTTCATCCTTGACTCCATCCCCCACTCCACCTGAGCGTTTAGATTCCATGCTACTGAATCACATTCCTGCTCAAACTTCTTGTTGTACATAAATAGGACGGTATATAGGAGGCAGCTAGAGCCAGATGTTGGCTACATACACCAGGATTGCCATAACTTTTGGATAACAGGAGAAGATATGATCTGAGCAATGATGCTCTGGCACTGCAGTTGGTATCAGTCGCTTGGGCAGAGGGAGATGAGAAGTTACTGCTGCACTTATCCAACACTTGCAGAACAACTCTCCCCATGGCAGGAACTTTGTTTTATTCACCGCCATATCCCCAGGGTTGTAACGTTGTCTGGTACAGAGTAGGTATGCAGTAAATATTTGTTGAATGGATGAAGTTATTCTCTTCAATACTTTCCCAGTGCATTTAGAAAAAACACAAACCCCTTAGCATGCCTTGCATGATCTCATTTCTGCCTATCTCAAAATTCAAATCAAGACACTACATCTTCATTCAACTACCGTGGCTCCAGAAACAGTCTTTTGTTAGCTTTTCAAACACGCCAAGCTCTTTTGTCCGCGGCGCCTATCTACATAGAACACTTCCCTTCACCCTCAAGCTGGCTTCTTTTCATCCTTCAAGCTTTAGATTCAATGTCACCCCCTTAGAAAGGCCTTCTCTGATCTTACCATCCAAAGGGAATCAGGCCCAGTCCTCTCTCTGGTATTCTCTATTGCTTTACCTTGTTTCCTTTGTAGCCCTTACCATGATTTAGAATTTGTCTACATGCTTGCTTGTCAATGTTTTTTATCTATCTTCCTAAGTAGACTGTGAGCTCCTGATGGTGGGCACTCTGTCCATTTTATACAATGTTACAGCTCAGCACCCAGCACTGTGCACGCTCAACAAGTACTAGTTGAATAAATAAGCAACAAAAGTGGTGAAATGTTACATTTAATCTGAGCGCAGCTTCATGACAAGCTTCATTTGAGCACTGAGATACTAAGTGAGAAGAAGAAAGGTGCCAAACATGGTAGAGGGCTCAAACCTGGGTAAGAGGGATCTAACGGCAGCATTCTGAATAGAAATAGAAATGTGAAAAGACGATGGATATAAATTGTGAGGCCCCAGGGAGAGAGTGGGTAAGGAAGCTAAAGACCTGGGTGTTGGAGGTGCTGGTAAAATGCAGGTAAGCTTCCGGGAAGTGCCTGACAACCATCTGGAAATGTGCTGCTCTCAGGGAGGGAGATCTGACCTCGACCAGAGATCCCTGTTGAAGCCAGGGCTGTGGATTCCAGGGAAAGAGAGTCCAGAGAGAAGGAAAAGGGAAGAATCTGCTATGGTTTTAAGTACAGGGCTATCTGCTTGGACATCTACACTTCCCTGATCTGTAAGTGGCTTCTACCCCTTTCCTAGATCTATCTTAAAGAGAGGAACTCAAGCAAGAGAAAGGGTTTCATTGATGACGCTTGGGTCTTCTCTTTGAGCTGCTTCTCAGGAAGATTTTAATTTTAGCTTTATCACCTTCTTTTACAACTGTATAAAGTTAAGAAGAAATGAGTTTTTTAAAAACTCTTAGATACAATAATAACAACTAAGAAACATTACCCATATTACTATGTATATTTTTCAGAAACTTCCTATAACCAAGACTGACATTTTTTAATTTAACATTATTTAAATAAGAAAATGAAATAAAAACAACTTAAAAAGAGGTAGGAAGCTACTCAGCTTCCCTATTCTGCTATTCCTCAGTTAATGATGACAACAGTGGAAAGATTTTAAATTGATGTAAGATACCAGCCCAGTGGAAATCCAGCTGAACCAATTCAAACCATTCTGAGGGCAGAGAACTGAGAAAATTGCAGCCTTCTCTTCCAATTTGATTAAGCTAATTAACGTAAAGTAAGATTCTGTTTATATAAATAAATGTTTTAATTAAACAAAGAGTTGATAACATAAACAAAATTAGAAAACAAAGTTTGCTAAGGAAACTCACAGATGGATAACCATTAGTAGTAAAAGTTAAAATTAAAACAATGATTTTTAGACTTTAAAGAGCAATACAATGTTAAACTTGAAAAAGTGCAACGTACTTGGGAAGACTGTCAGGTATTTACAAAAGTTAAAAAACAAGTAAAAAATTACTGAAAATATTTTCTATTCTCAATATTTTCTGACAGTCATTAAGATCAGTAAATAATTACCTTCAGTAAGAGAAAAAACACCTCTATGAAGGACAAAGGTGCTGAAATAAGAAAGCACAATCTGAGAAATCTGAGAGCACAATCAAAACCAGAAATTATATTTGACCCATAAAGCATAAATATTTACATGCAGGTGGAAAGAAGAAGTGTCACCTTGGTCAGCAAATGGGCAGGTTTTCCTGCAATGTTTCTCAGAAGAAGGGAGGTTTCCCTGTCCAGATAGGAATGCTTGTGCAGAAAAGAGAGAGAAAAACAAAAAAGGCAAAAGAAGTCAGTGGAGGTTTAATGTGTTTAAAATATAAAGTAGACAAAAATGATTCTTTATCATTAATCCATCTTTTTCCTAAACTCAGTGAATGGTGTCCAAAAGAAAATCAAGGGGGAAAAAAGGAAGAGGGAGGCAAAGACACCACCTATGCCAGCAGGCATGTCCGAGTTGCTCCTGCTGCCCTCCCTCTGGGAAAATGGATCATACTCCGCAGAAAGCACAGAGCCAGTCTGTCTGCTAGGGCAGCGCTGGTGAGCACCGTGCACACAGCACAAATATCAGGTGTCGAAGATCAATGACCAGATTCCTTCCTCTTGTTAAAGCCTATACAAGAACTATATAGCTTTAAACAGTCTATTCTTATGAAAATAGAATAAGACTACATCATTTTTAAAACTTCTGCAAGCATTTCTGACTAGTTCAATGACAGCCACACCAAGAGGAAAAATGTCCATAAACATTTTGCCTAACGGATATCACTCTTCAGTAAAATTTTATGAATTCACTCGTTATATCAGAATACTAATAGGATTGTGTTGCACAGTAAAGGACCTGAACAGCAAATAAGTAATATGAACAAAATATTAAGAAATGTTGTTACCTTAAATTGGTTAAATTAATTCAAGCAATTAATATATTTTCATAAAAATAATTTTTGAATAACATAGTCCCTAACTATCCTTTTCTCCTTTAATAACTTTTAGTACCACGTTGTGAGGTAAGTTTCTGCAATCGTATTTAAATTCACATGGTATAAATTCTAACTGTTTTGATATATATGTAATTCATACTTGCCTGTCCCTAAATAATTCTAAGTTATTATTTATTTTTTAATGCTATTGAGGTACTAACCACCATTTAAAACAATGCATGGCACAGCTGAGTGGAGTTACAGAAAATATTCTATATTTTATAAATCTACCTATATATCAAGTTATTCTTGAGAAACAAATTTTTGGAATATGTAAACAAATACTAGACCATTCTTAAAGTTGTCACAGATAATCAAACACACTTCAAGATTAGAAACAGTACTACAGAAAATGATATTAATGTAAACATTGCTCATATCTACAACACTATCTGGAGATGGGTTTGCTATATGATACTTCATTGCCTGCTTTAATTCAAGATGAACCTTACAAGCATATTTTCCCCTTCCACTCACTCCTGGAAAACAACAACGACAAAGACAGAAATCTAAGGTTAAAAAAAAAAATTGGACATATTCATCAAGACTAGTACTAACAAGGTCAAACAATAACAAGAACAGAGACAATTATACCTAGGGCCTCATTTACATAAATGGTGTAATTCTCCTAAAGGTAAAGATTAGTTGGCTCATCTATAATGACACTAGGTAAGCAGAAATTTCCAAAAATTCAATTTAATTTGAGGTTAACAAGCAGCTAAGACCAGGGAGAAAATTTGGAAGGACAATTAAAAAGAGCAACTCTAACTTTCATTGTTCTTACTCTCATTCAGTTTTTGCTGTTCACACGTAATGGGAAAAAATGTATTCCTACACCACTGTGTAAAACATATAGAAAATAATTTCCTGAAAACCTACCCCTATTTACTTTATCCTACCCATAAAAGTTACTTTCTCAGAAAAAGATCCCCCAAATGAGAATATCTGTATTCAGACAATTATATTTTGAATTTTTAAAAATAAATCTGCTTCAGGCCCTCAAAACAAACTATTAGTTGGTAAATATAATTTCAGATATTAAATTCAAGTTTAAACTTCAAAGAAATCTTATAAGGTTTACTCATTCAGTCCTCAAACTCAAATCACTTCAAGACTTCAAATCACCAAAAACACCTGTAATCTGATCAGTAAAAAACAATGATATCTATTTGTTTAAAGACTTAGAAGTTATTAATTTAAAAATATTAAAAGGTTTAAATAGCTTAAAATAAAAAGGGGACAACCATTTAAAGATTTTTTTTTTAAAGATTTTATTTTTCCTTTTTCTTCCCAAAGCCCCCCAGTACACAGTTGTGTATTTTTAGTTGTGGGTCCTTCTAGTTGTGGCATGTGGGACACTGCCTCAGCATGGCCTGACAAGCAGTGCCACGTTCGCGCCCAGGATTTGAACCAGTGAAACCCTGGGCCGCCCAAGTGGACCGCGCGAACTTAACCACTCGGCCATGGGGCTGGCCTTGGGAACAACCATTTAGGTAGGTGACCCAAAAAATATGCCACATCTAAACAACCAGGCCACAAACAACAGCTGACCATGGTCATCAGTACTCTGTGTTTGGGACAGTCACGTAGCTATTAGCTGCTTAATCACTAGACGGAGGCCAGGTCTCCACATTCCCTCCGTCTAAGCTACAGGTATTCGTAGCAGAAAAAAACGAAAATCTAGAAACCAGAAGCAGCAGCAACCTCCTTCCTTCAACAAAAGCCTTACTTTATCTATCTTCCCCCACTGGCGCCAGTCATCCATTGCACTAGAATTCCTCAGAAAGAGGGTGGAGGTGCAGGAGAACTGGCTACTGGAGAGATGCAAGAGGGGTGAGAAGAGCAGTTGCAGCTGGAGGACTGGGAAAGTAGAAGACAGTGGTTTGGGCACGTCCTTAGCTCAGCCTTCAGTCTCAGCACCGGCCGCTGATAACAAAATGCACAGAGCTTCTTCCAAATAGGGCCTTCTTGATTTTCTTTCATCCACCACTAACAACACAAAGTCAGCGGCTTATTTTTAATCCCTTTCACTAGGTTATTAAGCCAGTTTTCCTTCTCTCTTCCATTTTTCCCCTTCTTTCATTTAGTCAACTACTGATTTTCAACTTTGAGCCTGGAACCAAGCCAGGCACTGAGAAGCAAAGGTGGCCAAGACCGACCTTCCTTGCTCACACAGTCTCAAGTCTAACAGGGAAGTAACGAATGCCTACAAATCAGTGGGTGAAGCGGTCTGGGAGCAAGGAGGAGGTGTGGTACCTCACCCCAAATTAGACGCTCAGGAAAGTATTTCTGCAAAAGCTTAAAGTCCTGGAGGGTAAGAGGCGGCTGGGAGTTGGGAGTGGGAGGTAGAGACAGAGCAAAGAGAGAGAGAGCAGCAGTTCTCAAAGGGAGTGGTGCTCCCTGCCCTCCAGGAGGCATTTCAGAAAACCCTGGGGAGACTTCGGGCTGTGACAATGAAGAGGAGGCGGGTGTTACTGGTATTTACTGGGAGGGTAAGTCAGAAGTCCTAGACGCCCGGCAGTCATGCAGTGATGTCACATAATAACAAAAGTCCCACATCACATGTGAATTTCTAATGTCCTCAAATGGAAAGTCATACAGATGGGGAACCCTGTTTATAACAATCTGAGCTTAGAACCTAACTATTTTACACATAAACGCAAAGATTTTTATGTAACTTTAATACTCGATGTCTCTTTCAGAATGCTATTTACCATGTCCAATAAATGAAGGGAAGCCTGCACTGTGTCTTGCTCAGAATTTACCAAGAGTTATTCACTATGTTGGACAGTCATTTCACCAATGGAAACCTGGCCTGAAGTAAGAGTTGCCAATACCCAAACTGGCAGGATCAGTGTGCACTCTGTGGCATGCAAATAAATGACAGAAGACATGTGAAATTCCTTTTAACAAAATGAAGAACTAAATACTATTAAATTAGTGAAAAGACATGAAATGCAGGAATTTCACTGAACTTCATTAATAAAGATTATTTAAAAAATATTTCACATTACTGTCTTATTTAAAATATTTATAGCACAATAAGAAATCTATATTGTAAAAATCCAATATTAAAATCATTTTATCTCTGTTTCATCCCACATTATAAGGCAGGGAATGATTCTGTCACTATAATTATCAATAAAATTCATCTCATTTGCAAGCATTTTGTCCTTTCCCATTTTCTTTCCTTTGACAGTCTATAAATTGTCTCAGTACATTATCCCTACTTCAGTTAAGGTTATTTCCCTTTTTCTATTACGGTATTCAGGTATGTTTTGTCTGCTATTATTTATCATAACACATTTTAATTCTGGGTCCGCCCATATTTCTGATTTCTTTTTCCTGTACTACTTGTAAAAAAAAAACGACTTCTGATCTTCTCACTTCTCTTAAATCCAAAGTTCTTAATTATAAGTAGGTATAGAATCTGACCATTTCATTGTGTCTTTCAATATAGTGGTGGCCAAGCACTTAAAAACTGAAATAGGTATTATTATATTATAAATTACTTTTAGGCTATTTCTCCTTCATACTAGGTGTTAGGGCATTAAATTAATTAAAAACATAGGTATGAAGGTAAGTTACATTATCTCTGAATTTCATTCGGGATACTAAAGATATAGTGTTACAAATTATTTGTTATTAAATGGGGGTATTGGGACTGAAAGGATTGAGAACTGCTGCTTGGGCAGAAGAAACAAGAAGATGACAAGGCAAGTATTATAGTAAGTGTGGCTAATGCTTATGAGTGTGGGGAGGGCTCGAGGTGAGGGTGGAGAAGTGCTTTTCACTATGCAGGATATAATCCATGAGTTGGTCGTCAATCAATCCACTGTGTTACTGCCTATATTTTTAAAGGATAGAGAGGAAGGGAGGGAGGGAGGAAGGGAAAAGGAAGGAAGGAAGATCAGAGGGAATCTGATTCAGTTGGGTGGCGGTCAGGGATTTGGGGTGTTTTTTCTTATGCTTCACAGATGACTCCGAAGCAGCACTGTCCAATGGAAATGTAATTTAAAAAAAGTAAAAAGAAAATGGTGAAATAAACCAATATTACTATCTTTAACTGAAAATATCCAAAATATTATAATTTCAACAAGTAATCAATACAAAAAATATGAGATATTTTGCATTCTTTTTTTCATACTAAGTCTTTGAAATCCAGTGTCTATTTTATCATTATAGCACATCTCAATTTGGATTAACCATATTTCAAGTGCCTCCTAGACATGTGTGGCTAATGGCTACCGTATGGAATAACACAGCTCTGAAAACATCCATATTTGTCAACCAACATAATTTTTGAAGAACGAAATTAGGTTTTCAGTCAAGCATCAGTGCAGGAGAGTCATTCTACTTGATATCTCCATTCTGAAGAACAGCTAAATTCCTTCTTAAGAAATTTACAAAATTTCTTAGCTTCAGAATAAAAAAGAAAGCATGTGGTTTCAAGTTCCAATACAGTATTCCTGTATGTCAGATATGCTTCCCCCTATATAATCTTACCATGAGTATTAGCATTCAATGGTACTGTATCATACAGCTGCTCATCTGGTTTTGCTCACTTATTTTTAAGCTTGGTTTAATTTTTATTCGAAAAACTGAGGTATACGACAAGGTTTCATCATTAAGAGTTCTAAAGAATGCATTCCTCTTCATTGATAATTAAGTAGTCCCACGGACATGTTTACAAACTTACAGGTGTCAGCTCAGCCTGTTCTTCTGTGAAGTCAATATGACGCTTGGCCTGCTTGCTGGGACATCTCAGAGAAATAGCATGCTGTGAAAATGCAGGAAGGAAGAAAATGATAGGTAAAGGAGGTGGAAAAGGGCAGTTCTCATTATCATGCAGGAAGAGAAAAAGATCACTGAAATGAATTGTTGAAACAAAACAGTAATGAAAAGTTGCATGCATCTTTCACTATACTATGCAAAAATAATAAAGGTAAGAACCAGATGATCCTAACCCTCGACAATTTAAGGATAAACTCACTCTAGTTCTGGAGAGTAGAGCTCTGTGGGAGAACTATGCAGAAACACTGCATGCTTCCGAACCTCAACTGGGTCTTGACTGTTATTTGGCAGTACTGTTAATCGTTTCTCCTCATTGCCTAACTCATTCCCTCATAGCTTGTTCTAAATAGTTTCCAAGTTCATATGACCTCACTTCCTTCCATCACTAAGATAATCACATCCATCAGGAGGATCTTCATCACTAAAATGTATTCTATAACCACACCAAGATTCTCATCCTTCTCTCTAGTTCTATCTGAACAAATATGCTTTTTTCTCCTCCAAAACTAAGCATGTCCTAGATCTCACTCATTCTCCCTCTAATATCTCAGTCTCTCACCTTCAGCTAGTCCAGCTTATTCAGAGTGGGAAGGACAGAAAAATATTTAATTCTCCTGGGTACCCTCCTCTTGTTAAACTATTTTTTTCTCCTTTTCAGCGCCAAATTTCCTAAATTCAGCAATAGCATACCTCCCCCACTTATCCCTTAATTCCTTGCAAACCAGCATCTATCTTTCTTCTCCAAAGCCTTCATCCTTCGACTTGTAATGAATTTTGTAATTCATTCTCAAAGTCATCAAGGACCTTTAACCAAGAAGGTTTTCTGTCTTTCCTGTCGTAGTACTCACCTCATGTACTGAAATTGCTGGTTTGGCTGTCTGTACTGACACCCGTCTCCTCATACAGTAAGTTATAACCTCATAAGGACATTGGTATTACGTTCACGGTTTTATCCCTGACATCCCAGCTCAGTGCCTAGGTGCTCAAATATTTATGGAATGTATGAATAACTGTTTCTTCTTGGCCTTCACGCCACATGCTGGGCCAGATCAAGCCTATGTTTGCATTCCCCTCTCTACATTTTCTCATTAAACGTATTCTACAGCACTGTGTCAATCATTACATCAATCATACATCAATGTGAGGCCAATCAAATCTATATTGCCAATACACTCATTCCTAGAAATAAAGTCTGAAGTGTTAAGGGATAAGGGAGCATGATAAATGCAACCAACTCACAAATAGTTCAGGGAAAAAATGTATATATGAAAAGAATGATAAAGTAAATCATTGCAAATGGCAAAATGTTAAAAATCAGTGAATCTGAGTAACGTGTTTCATGAGTTCTTGGTACTATTCTTTCAAGTTTTTGTAAGTTTGATATTATTTCAAAATAAAGTTTTTAAAAATCTATGCTCTCTAGACTCAATCTCATACAAGCTCCCATCATATTTTCAAATATTTATTGGTTAATTTTTTTAAAAAAATCTAAATGTAAAGGGTTCAACAAGAGATGACTGGCCTATGTACCATGTTAAAGAGTATGATGGAACATTATAGTTATTAAAATTCAACACATCCTTACCAAAAATGAAAATACATATGTGAAGTGACAAAAACAATAGAAAATACTACATATGCAGACAAAGATTAAATGCTGTTACATTAATAAAGATGAAAAGGGATCATGGAATGATACCAATAGTTCATTTAATGTTAATTAGGTTCCATTTCCACAAAATATTTAAATACTTTCCTACAAAAAATTATCTCCCTCAAATCTAATTTTTACCTACTCTTCATTAGTACTTTCATAAATCTAAAAGCCACGTTCAAAATATGTAAAAGAAAATGAATTTGAGGGTCAATTCTCCAAATAAATTTGCTCTAAACGTTCTCAGTTCCAAAAACTTTCATTTGTTATAAAGCTATCAAATTTTTCATCAATCTCTCAAAAACTCTCCACAAAATCTCCACAAAGTAAGTTATGGATCACTACGGTTTTTTTTGAGGAATATTGGCCCTGAGCTAACAGGGCCTGTTGCCAGTCCTCCTCTTTTTGCTTGAGGAAGACTGTCACTGAGCTAACATCTGTGCCAATCTTCCTCTATTTTATGTGGGATGCCACCTCAGCATGGCTTGATGAGCAGTGCTAGGTCCATGCCCAGGATCCAAACCTGCGAACCCTGGGCTGCTGAAGCATAGTGTGGGAACTTAACCACTATGCCACCAGGCCGGCCCTGATCACTACTTTCTTGAATTGAATCTGTAACATGTTAAAATGAAGTACCATTTAGGAGCCAGAATCTTTGCGTGGGGGGAGTGGGGGGCGAGTATAGAAAAGCACTGATGTGAACATGGGAACCAAACCATAATCAAGAAATGGCCTGATACCAAAGTTGTGGTTACAAAATAAAACACGTTCTTTTGATGGCCAACACCTTAAATTACAACTGGAAAAAGGAAGTGGAGGTTTGTGAACTCACATTAGCATTTCAATAAACCAGATTTACATTCATCTTTTACTGACACGTGTATGTGCTCTCATAAATATTAAAACTAAGCATAGGATGATGTAAGAATGCAGACCCTGGGGTCAAGCGCCTGGGTTCCAGCCCCAGCTCAGCCATTTACTGACAATGCGACTTGGGGCTTATTTAACCTGTTTCCTCACGTGTAAAATGGGGTAATAGCATTTATCTCCAAAGGCTGCTATAAGAATTAAACGAGTAATAATAACATTACTACCATTATAAGAGTAGGAAACCACTAGCTCTCATCTTAATTTTATTTAAGCCTCAATTCATTTCAATTAGAGCTAGAAAGAGTTGTTAAATTTTAACAGTGTATTCAGGAATAAACTAAAACACCACAAGATGGGGATGTTACTGCAGAAATCTCTTTGCCGTTTTCTGCCACCCATGAAGTTCTGTCTCTAGGTCTGGATCTGAGCACACTGGCTGGTCTAGCCTTGTCTTGATTCCCCTTCAATTCCACGACGAAGGGGCAGCTGTTGTGCTATGAGTTCTAAAACCAGACTGCCTGGGTTTAAATCCTTAGGAACGTTGTTGAGTCACTCTCTGCCTCAGTTCCCTCCATTGTAAAAGAGAGGTAACGGTGCCTATCCCACAGGTCCCGTGCAGACTCTGTGTTTAGACATGTAAAGCACAGTGCCCAACACACAGTAAGCACTGAATACAGCAGCTGCTGTTATTTTCTACTTTTCCCCCTCTTCTCTTTATTCCTCTGCTTTTACTGGCCATTATACAGCCAGTAAACATTTGAAGGCTTTTAAAACTATTTCTTTTATATTTTATAGTCCCTATTAATTTTAAAAACAGATGAATCTATTTCTATTCTTGTTCAAAAAAAGGTCCTTTACCAGGCCTCCACAACATAAAACAGAAAAGAAAAACAAAGCAGATCTAAAACCAAATAAAGATGCTTTTTCACTTCTTCAGAGGAAAAACTGCACAGATTTCTAAGAAATACACACGACAATGGGGCATATGTGCCAGGGTTGATTGGGGGGGGGGGGGGGTGTTTGAAAAGGGTTTGTGAGTCAGAACTAGACTTCCCTGGCTTTCACCCAATCTTTTGATCTTCTTTCACCTGACACTATTCCTTCTGCTATTAACCTCACTATGTCAGTGACATCTGGAATTAAACACCCAGTTGGTACATGTGAATAAATTTCAGCAAGATGTAGCATCAAAGCCACTAGAATTTTAAGAGAAATGAGTTAATAACCCCAATCTTTTAGATATGTAGCCTCTGAAAGTTTCAGAAGCCCTGTGCTCCTGCCCAGTTAATACTGCAGAACAAAGGTGGTTTGCTGAGGATAATTCAGGGCTCCAATGCCAAAGGGGAAATTCCCCCCAATGCTACAATAAACACAACTGCTGTTTTCTCTCCAATACCTCAAAATTCCTGCACACATTAACTCTTAAAACAGTTCTGGAAGGTGAAGGAAGTAAAGGAATTGCCCTGAAGCTATGATAGGTTGTGCTGCATACCACAAGGTATAATGTTGTATCCATGAAAGATTTCATTTAAAAAAGCCCTATACATAAGAGGAAACAAGCATAACATTCAAAAGTTTTAGTAGCTCAGATACTTAGGAGTTTTTTCCATCATAATATTTATAATACAATCATCAAGTATTCTTAAGATTCAGCAAAACCTTTCCAATCTACCATAAACTACAGTAATAGCTTTTAAAAGTATTTATTTTAAAAATACATTTTCATTTATAAAATTCCAAATTCAGAGGAATCATTGAAGTTTAAATCCCACCAGAATATAAATATAAAGGTATATTTCAGCATTAACCTTTTATCAGTAAACCCTATTTTCTATAAAATTTATAACATGCAATTACTATTTGAATATGCGAACTGTTCTCTTATTGGAAAGTATTGTTTTATCAACTAGTATGAATAACAGTACCACAACGATGCTGGTAAATCAGCTGCAAGATTTATTCCACACTGGTTAAGATATCACGAGCCTTTATTAGAATTTATTTCAACTACAACGAATTCTAATTTTAAAATTTAGCAAATGAACATTACTGATAGATTTCATAAGAATATTGACTGAAATTATTCTATAATTCACTTTTACGTTTATCCATGGAAAATATCTTTATGCTAAACCATCCTTTAACATTCAGGAAGTAATCATTTTTAACAATCAGCTTCACTTTTAAGATATTGATAAAAATTGGATGGCAAATGTAGTTTTGGAATTCATATACAGACTTCTCAATTATTTGACCTACTTAATCTCTTCTTTGGAATGATGCCCCTACATCAAAGGGATACAGAGAGGCTTAAATGAGATAACGGATGGGAAGTGCCTGGAAGCACAATATTTCAACAAAAGTCAAAAAAGAGAAAGGCAGGGAAAAAAGACGGACTCCTCCTGATGTGAAACTGTACTGTGCCCTATCCCTGCTGGCTTTCAGAGAGCAAGTAGGATAAGCCACAGTACTATTTTGTTTTTAGATGGGCAGTTTGACTACCCACATCCCTAAGATGAAATAGCATCAATCTCAAGTTGATTTTTCTAACTGGTATTTGAGTCACTAAACTTCAGCTGAAAGTAACTACTCTGTCCTGGGTTTCTCTGAAAACAGTTAGGTATAACTGCTGCCTCTAAGGAACCCACTTGAAAACAAAGTCTCACTATCTGAGTTTTCACACGCTGCTTCACTTGTGGCCCTCCATCCCCCACCTTGAAAGAAAATAGTTGCTCATTATTTTAGGGTGCAAACTTCTAGACAAAGATGGATTGGATACATGCATATATTTGTTCATTCAAATAGATGTGTGCTTCTTATGAGCTACATAATGTTCTAGGTGCTAAGGATACATCAGGAATCAAAGAAATTTTTTTAAAAAAATCCCTCTCCTCTTGGAGCTTATATTCAAGTGGGGGGAGACAGATGAGCAAACTGAAAGAATAAAATACATAGTATGTTAAATGATGACAAAGAAAAATATAAAGCAGAAAAGGGAAATAAAAAAGTAATCACAGGGCAGAGGAAGAGGGGTTCGATTTTAAAATAGAGTGATCAAAGAAGCCCTCGATGAGAAAGTGACATCTGGGCAAATCCCTAAGGGTATAAGAGGTCTATCATGGGGAAGGGTGTTCAGGCAGGGGGACAAGCGAAAGGCTCTGAGGTGGAGGCTCGGGTTGCTGTCTATGAACAACTAGGAGGCAGCATGGCTGGCAGAGTAAGGGAGGGAGGGAAGGAAGGAAAACAGAGGCAGAGGCAATGGGAAAGCAGATCCGGTAAGGCCCTGCAGGCCCTTCTAGGGATTTTGGTTTTATACTGAGTAAGATACAAAAGTCTCTGGGTTTGGAAAGAGGAAGGGCAAGATCTGACTTACCTGTTAATGGGACCACTCTGGCTGCCAGATGGATAGACTGTTAAGGGGAAGGTGAACACAAGAAGACAAGTTGGGAGGCTACTGCAAAAATCTACATCAAGATGATGTTGGCTTGGTGGCAGTGAAGGTGCTGAGAAGTGCTTAAATTCTGATATATTCTAAAAGTAAAGACAACAGGGTTTGCTGTTGAATTGGAAGGGGAGAGGAAAGGAAAAGAGAAGTCAAGACTCCAAGGATTTTGCTTGATGAACTGGAAGGACGCAACAGCCATTAACCGAGATGGAGAAGACTGTGGGAGGAGCAAGCCTGGGAGAAAAGACCAGGGCTTCAGCTGAGACCAGTTACATTTAAGCTACCTATTAGACACCCAAATAGAGGTGTTGATTACAGAGAGGATGGATGAGCCTGGAGTTCAGGGGAGAGATGCTGGCTAAAGATACCTGTATCTATTTCCTTGAACCTAAGATGATTTAATGCTGGTACTTTCTTAATCTTTATCAGAAACTGTCAAGAGAAGGCTTCACATAACATAGTATAATTGCCACCTCGCTGACAGGTGCCACCTGATTTCAGAACATGGTTTCTCAACCTTGGCACTATTTTGGGTCAGACAGTTCTTTGTTGTTGGGGCTGTCTTGTGCATTATAGGATTTTAGCAGCACCGCTCGCCCCTACCCACTAGATGCCAGTAGCACCCTTCTATCACTGACAACGAAAAACGTCTCCGGATATTACTGAATATGCCCTGGGAGACAAAACAACTCCCAGTTGAGAACCATTGCTTTAGAGGGATTAACTGTGGGGGGAAAAGTGTTTTAAATAAATGAAATAGGGTATTAAAATTTGGGAGTTGGCAGTGCATAAGATCACAAAAGGAGTGGCTAGAGATAGAAAGGTAGTCTGAGGACCGTACCTTGGGACACTCCAAGGTCAAGAGACTGTAAACCTGAGAAGACTGTGAATGACAAATGAGGTAGCTCCACTCCCCCCACAAATCCCACTAAAATAAGATAAAGGATTTTGGGGGGTGTGGGTGGGTGTGTTTAAAGACAAACTCACAAGAAGACATGACAAAATTTTGGAAGCTAGAAAGCATATGGCTGAGTGGTAACCAACTCAGCAGGCCCAAGAAAAGCCGAATGCTACGCCAGCGCTGGAGAAAAGCAGAAGAGCACCCCAATTTACATTATGTAACCTCAAAAGTCTCCAGAAGCAGCAGAAATGAAGCTGGGACTAAAAGCAGGAGGATTGGTTGAAAGCATATTTAAGAAAGCATTTAACTCCCAGATTTCTTCCTTTACTTGCCCACCAGCAGTGGTCTCAGGTTCAGACTGCTAGTCACTCACAGCACCCAATAGGCCATAGCTTGGCACCAAGCGCACTTAGTTCTGCAGAAAGACAAAGACAGCATGTAGCATGAGACATGCTATCTTCAAAAGGGAGCTATACAACCCACCAGGGGTCTTTTTTGGACTCACCATTGTAAGAGAAAGAGATCATGTGGGTAAGTACAGAAATCACCTTGGCTTAGGGAAACTTCATGCTCCATAAGAATCAGCTGTGCACTATAAGAGCCACTGAGTTCCAGTGCCCCTCAAGGGATGTGTTCATGCTCACTTACAAGAGTTACACACTGCACACCAGGAAGTCAAGGTCTGAGTCTTTTCATAGGCTTCTATAGTTCACCCAGTCTTCCTGGTCCATAAGCACTCATCAATCAGAGGTCAATTTACAATAAACAACATTACCTGGAAACACTCTATATTTATTAATCAAGTTCCTACTAAAAGAATGTCAGGAAAAGGAAAACTCCACGTCATGTTCCACGCAAAAAAGGGCTCAGACTTCCTATTAACTCTTTCTTCTTAAAGCAGTAATTCTCACATGGAGGCAACTTTGCCTTCCAGGAAACATGCAGCAATGTTTGGAGACATTTCCAGTTATCACAACTGGAGGTTGCCTGTGTACTACCAGCACCTAGTGGGTAGATGCCAGGGATGCTGCTAAACATCCTACAATGCACAGGATAGCTCTCCACAACAAAAAATTCTCTGTCCCAAAATGTCGGAAGTGCTGATGGTTGAGATCTGACCTAGAAAGATTAAATGGAAGATCACATACTGAACACTGAGGATCACCACATATTCCAAGCCATCTTTCCCAAATGGGCTGCTAAAGTACTATAAGCCGAAGATATGCTCTCCACGCAGGTGACTGGAAGAACCTTCTCTGGAGAAGCTCACCCATCTGAGAGAAAAGATCTAAGAATAATCCTAGCGTAGACCATAAAAGATAGAAAAGAATTTTAAGAAGATGAAATTAATAGAACACTAATTTTGTTTGAACCAAGTAAGAGATTTAATCAACTGGGGGAAAGTTCAGAGTTGAAATAGAGATAAATATAACAAAAAAACTATATATTTTTAAATCTAAAGACAATTATTAATTCCAGGAAAAACAAAATACAATCTTCCAAAAAGGAAATGTGATAAAAGTATACAGAGTTTAGCAGTAAATTGCATGCAGGTAGTCATGATAACATAAACACTGAATAGTAACCCAACCAAAAAGACTGTGAGGTGGGGGTATAGGAGGGGAGAAGAGAACGGAGCTGTCTAAAGAGCATTATATCCTAATCTTCCAGAGTGAGAAATCAGTAAATAATACATACAACTGACAAAAATCAAGAAATAGCAATACAAGTAGAGATTTAATGACATGGAGGTTAAAACCCTAAGAATCAGCTAAGAGTAGAAAGTACTTATCTCTGGGAGCAGGAGAGAGAGAGACAGAGAGAAAGAGGGAGGAAAAGGGGGGGCGGGAAAAAGGGAGAGACAGACAGACAGTGCAACAGACTTTTCTGTAACAAGTCTCATAGAACTATTTGACTCTTTTTTTTTTAAAGATTGGCACCTGTGCTAACATCTGTTGCCAATTTTTTTTTTCTTCTTCTCCCCAAAGTCCCCCAGCACATAGTTGTATACTCTAGTTGTGAGTGCCTCTGGTTGTGCTATGTGGGACGCCACCTCAACATGACCTGATGAGCGGTGCTATGTCTGCGACCAGGATCGGAACCAGCGAGACCCTGGGCTGTCGAAGCAGAGCGCACAAACTAAACCACTTGGCCATGGGGCAGGCCCCCTAATCAATTCTTTAAACTCCATGTATGCAAAACTAATTAAACTATTTTTTTAAATTGTATTTGAGTGTAGGGACAATTTGATACATGGCTTTGGGATCTAGTAAGCCTCTTCAGTTTTCTTGATTTAAATTAGAACAGACTAGATCCAGAAAAAAGTATACTGAGGCAAGTTCCAGGTTTGCTAAACCACTTTTTTACCCATCTGGGCAAGGCAAAGGAACAGGCTAGACAGAGAAGACCTTAACTGCTTTCAATGCTTTAATCCTGGCTTACTCACCAAACCTTATACTAAAGTCTTACGTTAAACATTACACCAGGGATGGGCTGGCCCCGTGGCCGAGTGGTTAAGTTCACGCGCTCCGATGCAGGCGGCCCAGTGTTTCGTTGGTTCGAATCCTGGGCGCGGAAATGGCACTGCTCGTCAGACCACGCTGAGGCAGCGTCCCACATGCCACAACTAGAAGGACCCACAACGAAGAATATACAACTATGTACTGGGGGGCTTTGGGGAGAAAAAGGGAAAAAAATAAAATCTTAAAAAAAAAAAAAAAAAAAAAAAAAAAAAAAAAAACATTACACCAGGGAACACTGGTATCCTTGCCCATGGATACCACTAGACACCAGCTGAAGCGTTTGCTGGGACAGCAGTTCTCACTTTCCGCTTTATTTGCTCTTCTGTTGTTTGAACTTTTATAATGAGTGTATTTTACAAATAGAAACACACACATACAGACGAAGATCCTTAATCATTAGTTCATAACCTGTCCTCATGCATCTTGACCCAACTCAAAATAATCTGGTTGGAAAGGAGGAATACCAATATACAAAAAACAGAACAACCAGGAAAGCACATCCCTAATAAAATATTGCTCAGTCCAGTGGGTAAATCTAAAAGACATAAACGATGCATACTAAGTACCTGCTGCTAAAATATAATCCCCAGGTATCATAAGGTAGAAATCCATTTTCATGTTCTCTATAGAATACATACCATTAGGTAAGTTTCACTTTAAATAAATGAAAGTTTATTCCTTAGTTGATATAATTTGGTAACTTTCTTTACAATCAATAAAACTCAAGTTCATCTCCAAACTACCATGATTCATGCTTCTTTTATGCTCCACAGTATCTAGAACAAAGCTAGGTACATGGGAAGGTACCAGGAGTTACTGACTGATGGAAATTAATCTAATGAATTAAATCAATGGGGGGAAATCAATAATGTCTAATAGTAGGTATAAATTTTAAATTTCTCTGCAATTCCTTAAACAATGGTTTTACAAGATTTTGCCTTAGTACTGATTATTCATAAATAGATATTTTACCCTGTATCAGAGACCACTGGAAGCAAACTGAATGAAAGTCTGACTTTATTTTGCCCCCATTGATTTTCTTCCTTCTTGCTGCTACCCTAAAACAAAATTGCCTTCTCCTTGATGAAAAAAACTCAATGAAGAATTCACCTTCACCAAGCTCAGCTTTTGCTAGACTTATTTCACTACAGATACATTCCTTACCCTTACCCTATCACATCCAGAAAAGCTTCATCTTGTGAAAATCTGTTCATGTATATTATATCACTTCTGATCCTCTGAACCATCACATGAGTAAGGTAGACCAAGCACTATTAACCCCAATTTACTTAAGAGAAATTGTTCGCAGAGGTTGACTAACTCATTTAAGGTCCTATGGGTAGCAAGTGGCAAAGAAAACACTTGGAACCAAGTTTTCTGATTCCAAGCCCAGTGGCTCTTTCCACTATAGCATACTGGCTCTTCGATAATAAAATGGAGTAAACTCTAAAAACTAGAATCTTGGAGGACTACAATGTGGATATGAGTCTTTTTCTTAAGTCATTATTTTATAATAAGCATACATTAAAAAGTAATTATCAGCTTAATAACTTTGCAAAATGTCATCAAATATAAACCACATTTCACGCTTTTTAATCATGTGAAACAACTGATATTAATTCAAGGATTTCAAATAGTCACAAGAATAAAAATAAAGAAATGATAAATCTCTTCTTAATCATCTTTGTGACACTGCCATGTCTGGTAATATTTCCTTCAGTAGTCTGATTTTAAAACTTAGCTCAGAGGTATCCTTGACAAATTTGAAATGTAGGAAAAAATGAGAAAGTTAATTAAAACTACATTTTAAAAAATACTTCCTCCTTATTTTAATACTAAAATATCAGGGAAAAAAGTTCCATCTACTTACTTCAGTAATTGGCTGCCCCTGATGTGTCAAATCCAGCTCTTGAGGGCGCGCTACTTTATCGATATCCAAAGAGTCCATGCTGGAGGCTGCAGAAGTGATGCTGGAACGAGAGGAGTTACTAACAGAGCGTGCTTCAGCATCACTCACTGTGCCTGCAGATGCTGTTCGTCTGTGCTGATTGGTTACTAAGGGTTTAGCATCTTCTAGTACAGATTGCTGGGCAGCCTCATCCATGCTTAAGGAGGCCTGTTCTAGCTGTGCAGTGATGTCATCCAGGGAGTAGTTGGCATGCGATGGTTTAGTTATCCTATTAGACGAAGAAGACAGTCCTTTCAAGGTGCCATGTTTTGATGTATGTCGGCTAGGAGGTAACTTCTGAGTGGCTTTTGTTTCTGTGATTTGACGCTTACTATTTCCTGCGCCGATACTGCTGAGCTCCTGCTCTATTGAGCAAAGATCAGCCATCAGGGCATCCAGATCCACAGTTTCTCCCTGATTCAGAGCTTCTGCAATGAACAACATACATGATATTTCCAGGACACAATGAATCAGAATTTACTCATTCTAAGTCAGCTAATGAATGCAAGGGAAGAAGCAAAAAAATTCATTGTATTGGGCCTAAAATCCTATCAAATTATAGTATTTCAAACAGCTTTTTGTTTGTTTTAAATTCCAAGAGAAATTTTTAGGAACAAATAGTCTTTTAAGATTTGTAGTAATCAGAGGAGAATAAAATTCTGAGTTTTAAAAGATAAAAATAATGCAAAAATTGTATACTGTTCCATGGTTTTAATCATATTGCTCATGTAACTTTTTAGCAGAGGCTCTAAGTGTTAACATGATCAGTGCCCTGGTAGAGACGTTATACCTAAAGAGCTGATGGCATAAAAAATTACAGATTAGAATGTCAATTCCAAATACTATAAAGTTGACTATGTAGAGTACATTAAATAAAGGCCAGAGGGGATGATTTTAAAATTACCAACAAGTGATTTCACTGGACTTTTTATTCCAGTACAAATACAACAATGCAATTAAGTTTGTTGTGTGGTTCCATCTGAGTACGTACTCTCTTAATTATTAATAACTCAACTAGAAAACTATTTTAGTTATGTTCCAGTTTGTATTTTTCTGTGATCATTTGAATTAGTAATAAAATGCACAAAACAGTAAGTATAAGAACTCAGTCAAGTTATGCATATAGTTTTTATACTGAGCTGTTTGGAATTGTGTTGCATTGCTTCCACATTATATAACTTAGGATACTATTTTACATTTTATTTCCAATTTCATCTTACCATTCAAGTTGTATATGGAGAAGCGATAAGAAAAATTGGCCATGTTTGTTTCCTGGCGAAGAGGAGATCTTTTTACTGGTTCCATGGGCTTGTCAGAATCCAAACTCTTTAAAAAAGGAAGTTTAATAAGTCATACTAAATTCAGGCTTCAGTTATATAAAAAGATGAATAAAGTTTGTTTTATGATTAAGTGAATTACTGTCATATAATAGTTAATAAACCACAGTTTTTCTAACTAATAGCCTTAAGGAAAAGTATAATTGGTTTTCATATTATTTTGTTGATAGTTTTTTCAATTTGTAGGTATATGCTTACTTAAGGCACTGTCATAATTTGGAGTAAATATCTTTCCAAATACATCAAGTATAGTGACTGAGCTCATTTTACATAAATTCACTACAAAGTAAGCTAGGTATATGAATATAGGCATGGTAAGACAAGAAATAGAAAGGAACAATGCAGAGAAGTCTGTTATCTCTTTCCTCAAAGGGATTTGTTTTTGGTCCAGCAAAGCGTCATTCATGGCATGAAGTACCCTGAAGATAAGGCACAATTCTGGACTCAAAATGAGTGAGACCCAAGATCTTAACAGAGGGCGGCTACAACTTCAAACAGTGATAGAATATCCTTGTTCTTTCCAAGCTCTATCAAGATGAGGCAAACTGGACCCCAGCTATACTGCCTGTGATAAGTCTAGAATTATACTGCACTTCAGGGTGCACTGTCTTGTCTTGTAAGTTATCTCACCACCTTTTTAAATGAGGCTTTTTTCTCTCTAACCTTTCTACAATAGGGAAAATAAGATGTTTCAAACAGAGAAATTCAGGAAAAGGGTCAACAGTTATTCAGTGTCTATTTAAATAAATTTCCAAATACTAGGATTAGTCTCTTGAAACTTTAATTTCTATTTATAATAATCAAATAGATTTCACATAAAAAAGAATGCTGGATAGCTTATTTGTAGAATCTTGGAATTAGAGTAGAATGCTATCTTCTTTATTCACTTGTCTCAAGATAAAATGAATCCATTCAGACAGTATCCATCCAATTGTTAAGGCTATCATACGAAGGAGATCCACCACCATTCAGGGCCTTATTTCAAAGTTTCACAAAACAGCTAGGAAATTCTTCTTTAACCTCAAACTGAATTCTTCTGTTGTAATTTAAGCCCTAATGCTCCTTCTCTCAGTGGAAATGAAGAATAATAGGTAGATAATGTTTTCTGTAAAATAAGGAATATAACTGAGGACATGTTAAAAGTCAGTCTATTTACCAGTTCAAATAAACAAATACTTATTATAATTATCTGCTGTGTCCATGGCATTGGGGCAACAAGGGAAATAGTAAGAAATACTCCTCGATGCCAAGAAACTGCTAATCTAGTAGGGTGGTTTTTAACTTTTTTGGGGTAAGGGGGTAGCGTCATTGAGAATTTAACAAAGGCTATTAGCTTTCTTCCAGAAAAATGCAAATACACACAAAATTTTACAAACGCTTTCAGAAGATTCACCAACCACTTAAAACTGATGTAAAGTTGAAAATCTCATTAACATTGTACGTGTGATATAGGTGCACTAATGATACTTTGTAGTAAACTAACATAATGAAATAAACAAGAAACTTGAGGATTCAGCCACTAACTTAGTAAGTAAAATATTTTTTGAAAATTTCTGAAGTGTTAAAAAGCAACTTGTTAGCAGTGAGCCGTGTTACACAAGAGTTTTAATCTGCTTTCTCTCTCAAGGCAGATTTATATAATAAAAAGAACAGTCACAGCATTAGTTTAGAAGCCAACTTTTTTGGTGAGTGGCTCTTCACATTTATATGTCAGGGAATTTAAAAATATAGAGACGAATACAGGTGCCAAACTAGCAGAAATGGCACCTGCAGCGGAGCAGCACAGAGTCACTCCTCAACCTGGAGCAGCTGGATTGATACCCACTTGTCTTTTCTCTTTCTGGCCCCGTGCCCAAGTATGGACAATAAAACCACACAGTCGCGGAAACCCTCCTTGCCAGCTGGCCCTCACATACTTCCCTCCGTGCATTATCATTTCTATTTCCTCTATTTTGCTGCTTCTTTCCTTTTTCTTCTCAGCATGGAACTGCAGAGCCTCAGCACCATCTCTATGCCAAAATCACCTTTTTAAAAAATTTAAGAATTAAACTGAAATGGTTTGGCATTGGCAACTACAGATATAAGAAAAGACCTTTCTCACAACAAATGTTATTTCTCCTGAATGAAGATGAAAGAAATGATTCTTACAAAATTCTAGAAGGATTGAACGCATTTTCCTCAAAATTCAGCATTAACGATTATAGTCAACCATGTCTGCTTTTCAAAAGGATCTAGCAAGAATAACAGGAGGAGTTTATCATGTCAATTCCAGGCTGCCATAGAAAGAGAGAGAGGAACAAACTAGTACTTTAAGTTCCCACCTTACACCTACTTTTCCACTAGTTAAGCAATTTTACACAAAAGTTCTTCCCAGAGATATTATTAAAGGATGAATGAAAATAAGTTCTGTTCTAATATTCTCATTGGCATAAAGTTAAAATTGCTTTAATAAACATAACCATCTTCATATACTGAATATAATGTATTAACTGGGTAGTAATAGTTTACCCTTTTATTCTAAGAAGTATTCTGGTTTAGAGGATAGGGGCATTCTTTTTATTTATTTTTTAAACCCAAGATCCAATAAAACAAAATGAAAAAGCTTTGCCATTGTTTTAAAATGCAGCAGGGAATAAAACTTTGTCAGTATTCTGGAATCATGTAATAGAAAATACTTGCATGGGAAGATATTATCTATGTCATAAAATGTATTCATATTTACTAAGTTATGGAATAGGATTTGCTAAAATTTAGACTTTTAAATTCCAGGCTTCAAAACTTTTTAGCCAGCAATTTCAATTTATGAAACTGATTTTAAGTAATTCCTCTAGATGAAGTGAAATTTTGTCACAAGCTTTTTTTAAAAAACTCCTTAAAACAGCTACAGAAGATAATGTCTTGTGTTCTAGAGTTACTAGTCATTTACCTGTTAATGTTTTGGACATTTTCCCTTTCTAGCAGTACTTTAAAATGTAACCTACATCCATATCCTTATGTCTACACAGTAAACTTTCAGCACACAGTAATGACTTCAAATCCTCAAGCAGTTTTTCAAGCACTACTTCTAACCTGAGTGAGCTTGTCCAGCTCCCCCAGCCAGGCTCCAAACATTTTGTCCAGGTCCTGATCTTCCTTGTCACTGTCTTCTTCAGCTCCATGGTCAATTTCTTCATCTGATAGCTGCTCCATCTGAAACACAGACATTTGTGTAGAATGGTTACAAGTTGAACTTGAAAAATTATGCAGTGTATGTTCTGATGTATATAGCAACTCTCCAGAGTCAAATTTTCAAAACTAGAGACTATATTATAAAAGGAAATTAGAAATCATTAATGGAGACAGGGTTGACAAGTGAGTAGAAATGAGCAATTAAATCTCAAATTTTTAGGAAATTGTGAAAGAAGAACAAACTGTATCAGATTGTGACCAGAAAGTAACAATTTTAAAATTGCAGAGCACTCCCATTAATCAGAGGATATTACAGTAGCACACTCCACTTCTCTCCACTAATAGATCCTGTAACACCCCAAACACCACAGAGAAACCATTTCAGAAGACTTTGATGCAGCAAGCTATTATATTTATTCTGTGAAAACCTGCTTAGATACAAATAAGTATGTATCTTGCAAAACCTTAGTCCAACAAGCATTTCAGAGAAAAGACAACAAAATTTCTAATTTAGGTTAGTCTGTTGAATTAGTTCCTCCTTCTATACTGTTTTCACTTTCTACCCCATCTGTCTTTTATCTTACTTCCCCATCACTTCCTACGAAATCCAAGGAACTAGAACCAAAACTCAAAACTTTAAATTCATATACAAAATTTCCCATAGTGGTGACTTTTCAAGTATAAGTCCCTTGAAAGAAAAAACATTTTCCTACTTCCCAATTAATAAAATAATGTGATATGGGACATGAAACTTGCATATTATTTTGTGAAGAGAGGAAAAGATTATACAAAACAAAGTAAGATAAATGACTGACCAGATACTTAAAGTTCTTAAAGTAAGATTAATCTGATTAATATAAAATATTTCAATACTAAAAGCTCTGAGGAATCTTCAGTAAAACTTAGACTTGCTTAAACCAACATATTCCAAATTTATTTGACCACGAATCCTTTTCCCTCAACTTGGAGTAATACCTAACTTTCCCAAGGACACAATGAATATCACCACTGTACATTCCATACTCTTGACTTACATTTCTGAAATACAAATTTTGTTCCAGTGATCTAGGCAATATTTGGAATACATCCTTTCAGTTGGCTTAAACAATTCCTCAGAGATTAAAGAGATATCCTTAATCTCGAATAAGAATTTGTACACATCTTACAACAAAATTACCTCTGTGATCTTTAAATGTGATTATGAGATATGTAAGGAATCTACTTATCTGATGAAGTGTCATGAAGTTAAATTTTAAGCCTTATTTTACTATATAAAATTTTGCAGGAAGGGTAAATAATGTTGCAAAATCAAACTGAACTTAGTTTTTTTGTGCATGTGTGTTCAAGGAAGATCCTTGCTGAGCTAACATCTGTGCCAATCTCCCTCCATTTTATGTGAGACGCCATCACAGCATGGCTTGATGAGTGGTGCTAGGTCCGCATCCAGGATCCAAACCTGCAAATCCCAGGCCACCAAAGCGGAGCTCGCGAACTTAACCATTATACCTCAGGGTTGGTCCCTGAAGTTAAGTTTTAATGATGCTGAAAATCAGATCATATCCCATTTTAAGCACTTAAGGGAAATAATTTTCTTAAGTTTACTACTATAAAGGATCACAGATTATCAATATCTCTAACAGAAACTGATAATTCCCATTTCTTAATTTTACTACTTTAAGGATGTATAAATAAGGGCATTCTACCTTGACAAATGAAAAATGGATCAACTAATTCTCCAATTCATAAATCTGACTCTTAAAAAGATTTGGCTTTTATAATTCACTTGTGTTAATACTATTTCTAAGATTTTTATTCATTATTGAATTATTTACAGATCAATCTCAATAGAAACCTGATATACTTCATTAAGTTATCTACCCATGAAAAACACAAAATGTTAGTGCAAATAAAAACTTCACCTGACCAGGTGACAACGACTCAAATAACTGTTGGTAGTTTGAGAACATCTGGAAGTAGTAATACCCAGTCTTCATAATGAGGGTCAACAAGAAAAAGAAACAGGAACATAATAGTCAACTTCCTCTTCCTCCCTAATCTTCAAAACTAAACACACTGGAATAATCCAGAAGCTGAAATATTCTAGGAGGAATTTTACTGTGAGATAATGATACTTATGTCTACACGTCCCTTCTGAGCACATACTGTAAATGCCCATAAGAAAAAGGACAAACTGGAAAAATGAAACAATAGGAATATAATTTTACAGAGCAAACACAAAATGGTTCAAAATGAAGGAGTATTTTAAATTTTCACAAAGCCAACTAGAACTATAGACTCCACATCAAAGTCTGATGTGTTTTGTGAGCTTTTTCCTATTATTCAAACCCAATCATTATTCGGATTTTAAAAATGCCTTTAAATATTTTCATTAATAGTCCTGTTTTTATCTAGACAACTACAGACTCAAGTAGAGGTAAATATGGCTAGGGAACAATGAGAGAGAGTCAAAAAATAAATGGAAATTTTGTAGTAACTATTTGACATTTACCATTTATGTAACTTTTGCCAATTCTGTCCTTTCTTGAATTTCTGTCACCACATGGATTATTTTATAAAAATTAAAACACTTCTTCAGATACTTTTCCAATAAAAATTTAGGTCCTATAACATTTCTTAAAGTATCTACACTCTAAAACAGCACTCTCCATTCTCGAGAAGCTGATGTCAATCCTTATTCTCCTACCCCCAATAGGGCATCACTTGTTCACTACTGACACCAAGTGAGCAGCCCCCTTTTCTTATAGTCTCTGCACTGTCTAAAGTCAGCAAATCTAGTAAGGAATTTCACTCTTTGTTATATATCAATGCCCCTACTAGAAATGATGACAGCATAAAATGCAAATAAAATAATCCAATAGTCAGTCAATTGACTCTCCAATCAAAGGAAAGTAAAATTAAGGAAAAGAAAATAGAACTTGTAAATCTTGTTTTTAAAATAATTCGGATTTAAATGGATTGTTTCTACTGCAATGTTTCTCCTTAATTACGTGGAAATAGGCCCAAGGAAACTATAATACATACGAGAACAAATACTATGAAATTATTCTGTGACTATGAGATTAGGTTGGGGGGAATATATTAAAGTTTCACTTAAATTCCCTGCTCCACTACATCTGAGGGACACTATGTCCTGAAAGAATAAATGTACACTGCCATAAGGAAAAGGTTACTCCTCAAAGTGCAGACTTATTGAATATAGAATAAAATCCAGCTGGAGAGGCCTTGAGTGATCCTGGCCTGCAGGGCCCTCTCTGGCCTCTCTTACCCTCCCCTCCAGTGACACGGTCCTGCCTGCTGTTCCTTGGAGCAGGTTGGGGGCCTGGAGGGTGTGGAATCTGTTTTGAAGATAGACTGAGAAATGCCAGCAAACATCCAACTGGAAAAAAATGAGGAAAAGTTGACTCAGCTAATGAGGAGGTCTCGTCAGCCTGAATATTGTTTCAAAATTATGTGCTTATTACAGAATAATCATAGATTACAGCTAATTATGATTTAACTAATATTTTAAACTAATTTATTTTATTAATGAAGTAAAAAAAGAAATAATGGGGGAATGATCTACCATTGCTTATATGCTGGTGGGTTTCATTTCACAGATAACAGTGAATAATTGTGCTTCAATTATTACAGGTTAAAACTTGTAATATATATAAGTAAGCTCCACTACACATAACGAAACTATTCATTTAGTATGAAACAATATTATTCCCACTAAATTTTCCATGAAGTTAATTATTCAACCATATTTTCCCTATTAACTTTCCTCTTGGGAGATATTTTGTTTTACTATTCAATTTCCTCACTGTGAGATGAAATGGTGATCTTTATCAAGAAGGCTGGGCTTAGATAAGGGCTTAAGAATTTGAATAAATGTATTCCAGGTAGGGCAAATTACAAAGAGCAAAGGAGAAAGTCTGTGTTTGTGAGCTGTCATGAGATGGACTCAAATAAAACAAGAGAGAAGAGTGCGACTCAAAAGTCAAAGACTAAGGCAGGACCCGGTCATATAGGATCTTGGAAGCCAAGCTTGTTTTTTTTTCCAGGAGGCAACTGGATTCTTAAACATAGATGTGAAGGGGGAGGGGGAGAAACAGTATTACACAGAGGACACGCTGCCTGTGTAACGATTATTAGAGAAGGGAAAGACCATTAGAAAGCTACTGTAGATATTAGGTAGAGATAATCATAGACATGGAAACTGAAGTCCTGAAAGGAGATACAATTTACACAAGTCACACACTCAGAGAGAGGCAAGAAAAATACATGGTACATAGCCAGGTTGCCTTGTTTAGTACTGAACTCCTTTTGTGCCTTTATAATAACTTAAAAAGAACTGCTTTTTGTAAAAATGAGTACTCTATACTCAACCCACGTGAGAACCTTCAGGACGCAGGAGTGTGGAGCTGCCTAGGTTTAGCAGGCTCACCGTTCCAGAGGCAAGAGACGCTCAGACTTTATTTAATATTTACTGTATATCTACTGTATGCCAGACACGGAGGAGCAGAGATGTACATGATAGCCTTTGTCCTTAAGGAAAATATGACATGGGAGGGGACAGACATGAAAATCAACAATGACGAAACCCTGTGCTCAGGGCTAGAACACCAGGAATGTCATGTGAGTGCAGTTTTAACTCGGTTTGAGGAGAGAGGAAAGTGGTGATGCTTCAGTTAAGAAGGGGAAGCGTGTTTTAGACACAGGGATCAGCATGTGCAAGGGTATAAAGGTGTGAGGAAGTAAGACATGTTGAGAACTCTAAGTGGCTTAACACTTCTGAAGCATAGGATGTGCAGTGTAGACCCACGGAAAATGGGACTGGAGAGGGGGTAAGGACAAAATTATAAGCCATACCAAAGAGTTTGGACTTGATGCTGTACAGTAATGTTTTTCCAATGGTCAGCTGATGACCTGCATCAAAGTGACCTGGGGTGCTTCTTTTTTTTTTTTTTTTTAAAGATTTTTTTTATTTTTTCCTTTTTCTCCCCAAAGCCCCCCAGTACATAGTTGTGTATTCTTCGTTGTGGGTTCTTCTAGTTGTGGCATGTGGGAAGCTGCCTCAGCGTGGTCTGATGAGCAGTGCCATGTCCGCGCCCAGGATTCGAACTAACGAAACACTGGGCCGCCTGCTGCGGAGCGCGCGAACTTAACCACTCGGCCACAGGGCCAGCCCCATGACCTGGGGTGCTTCTTTTAAAGTCAGTTTTAAAACGGCCTGCCCAAGATCTACTAAATACTAATTTCCAGGAAGTGGGACATTTTTAATAAGTCCCCCACTAAAGCCACTAAAGTCTGACAACTGCTGTAGTATGTTGTGTTATAATTACTGGGAGGACTTGCCACACAAAGCCATGCCATTTTGCATAACCATAATTTGGTTAAAGGCAGAACCTAGAATGAGTACTCCTGAAGACCATAATGAAATTAGCCAGCCTCAGGATCCCCTAATCAACACATCCCAATTACTCCTCCTCCATTATCACAGTCTTATGCTTCTTCTCAGTTATTCATTTAGAAATTTATGCCCCGTTATGTTTCAGTAGCTCTCATAAAAATGGTTTTTGAAACACCTCCTATACTGGCTGTAATCTGATAAATAATTCTAAAGAAAAACAGGCTCTAGAGAAGGGGGGCTATGAAGACTTCCAGGTTCAAGGAGTACCCCCAACTGTGTGAGATACAACTCTTGCAAAATAAAAGCAAGAGGAAGGAAACCTAAATCAGACAAAAGAAACGATAAGAAAAAAAATCTGTTAAATTTAGTAAGGCACAAAAAGAGGAAGAGGACCCATCAAAAGGAAGAGGGAGGAAGTCAGAGCAGAGAAGGAAAAGGAGAGAAATAGGATACGACGTAATATAAACTGAAGTGAGAATTGCGGGGGATGGAGGGCCTTTAACTACTCCTCTGAACAGGGCACCGAGAGGTATGTCTCTTGATGTACAACTAACACAGGATCTTTAGTTCTGCTGTGAACTAAATGGTATCATTTGTAAACTGCCCAATGGTAACTGGGAATTTAATAAACCCACTGAATTTACATGAGCTCTTTACAGAATCAAGATATTAAGCATGTTGTGTGTAGAGCAACATTTTCCTCAGGTTTTACCTTTTAATTTTGTTGGATGGTCTTTTTTTAAGACACTGCTAAACACTTTTTTAAGTTATCAAATGTACAAATTATTTTGCTAGTAACTTCCTGCAGTTTTGTTCAGTAAATTCTTCTCTACCTAAAAATCAGATAAAAGTTTATGCATATTTTTAATTTTATTATTTCTTCTTTTATATAGTTATTACATTTACATAGGTAACTTAGTTTGGCACATAATATGAGAGTGAGAACCTACACTGATTTTTCCCAAAATTTAAAATATTCCATACTCGGTATGTTTCTTTTATTTATTTTATTTATGTTCTACGTATATGACAACAGTTTCTTTTTCTGAGGATCCTTTTCCACTGTGTGATTATTTTTAAATAAACAGTCTAAAGCTTCTGTTATTAATTTATAAAGCAGATGAGTTTGGGAAAAAAAAAAAAAGAAGTCAAAAGTTGCTTTTTGTATAGCCATCACTCAAGTTTTCTCCATAGGTTAGTGGCCCTCAAGAGAAAAGGCCCAAGTTCTACCTAGAGTCCAACACTTCAAAATACTTTGCCTACAAACAGCATTGTGCTAAGTACTATGCAAGATAGAAAGAAAGCAAAAAATACATTCTGTGACTTCAAGGAACATTAATCCTAACCTTGGAAAAGATGGTAAACATAGAGGTATCTTAACAAATTCTCTAAGAACAAAGTTCCTTTTGTAGGCCTGTGTATGAAGCAAATTTAAAGGTAGCTGTGGTCTCCTAAGTGTTGAAAGGGACTAAGAAAGAAACAATGTACTAGGAATTCAAAGGCTTTGCAGGAACAAGCTGAGTAAACTGGCCAGCAAGAGACTTGCATGGCCTGGTCCTCTGGGAGTGAGCTGACACCTGGAACTAAGTTTTGTAGTTTCCACATGGAACTGAACTTCCCTAATAAATAAAAGAAGTGTACTACTCTTGGGCCAGCCATGGTGAAACCCTCCTTACCCAGAGGAAAGAGAAATACTAGGGAGGTGATTCACATCCTTACGCCTTCCTTTCATTTATTGTCTCTGTTTCTGACAACCCAGGATGTAACTAACACATCCTCTGCATTATCATGTTCATTAACTGTGAGGTAACTAAAGATCATATAAGGAAGCATAAAAACAAGAACTATTTTAACAGGTGATAGAGGTTATAATGCCTAAGAGCTATAAGCCAAATCAAAGGCAATTTTGTTAATTTAATGCTTTATTTATGAAGCACTTAAATGTACCCCCTAGTAAAGGAATTCCTTTTACAGGATGATGAACTATATTTATTTCTTTATTTACACTGGACTTTCATAATATTGGATATTCTTAATCTACCAAACCCCAAACAGGAACTCCTTATCTAAAATGAAAAAAAGCAATCTTAGTTCAATGCTCTACCAAGAAACTCCTAACATTCCTATAAACAAGCAGCTCTAAAGATCAATCTTATAATTACTTATTACACAATACACCATAACCCATAATCTGAAATCAGAGAGCAACGGAAAAAACAAAAGCTAAAACAAACAAAACCCAAAGAATAATAAGTGTAATATTCTTTTGTTTATATTCCAGCTTTTCAAGTTTATTTCAAGAACTGTGAGAGAATAAATTTGTTGTTTTAAGCGACCCAGTGTGTAGTGATTTGTTACAGCAGCCCAAGGAACTAATACAGCCACTCTATATGTATCTGTAGAAATGGGGCTTCCAGGACTGCTTCGAGAGATGTTCATCTTGCTCACTCTGCTCCACACTTGGGACTTTTTCTGCTATACTACATAGGTATGTTTGGAGACATCTCCGGAGACAGCTGATGCTGTGTATGCACTCTCCAGGTTCAAGTGGAAGTAGAGGCTAGGACTTTACTCTTGGGTAGGAGAAACTGTCTTGAAATTCTTGAAAGCCTCATTAGAGAGGCAGGTGACTACTGTTTTCCTCCACTTTTGCCTATGCCCCTACCCAACAGCCAAGTGCCTGAGAGGAAATCCAGCCCCTCAGGGCAGTGCATGCTTTTCAGGGGGAAAGGGAGAGTACCTCATGCTGCAGCCTGTGGCTTAGAGGCATTTGGATCGGATTTGGAGTCATCAGTATAAACTCAAGGTTTCAAAGAGAGAGAAGTAAAGGGAGGGGTAGTAATAAAGATAGATATATGTGCATGTGTGTTCATAGATATGTTCACTGAAAGGGCCTAGCAGCAATGACACCCCAGTAGCAATTAGCATACCAAGTGCTCAGTTTTTGGTTTCTAAATAATATTCTACCCAAAAAAGTAACCAAAGATCCTTGGAGTAATGATTCTAGGACTGAGGCTGGGAAAAAAATAAGATGAGTCCCCAGAACAACTTCTTGTGCCAGAAAAGTGCTCAACAAAGATGAGGACATGTCATTAGGACGAAAACGCCAGCCTGAAGGGAGTCCCAGGGGCCTAATCTGGGACAATTTAAGCATCAAAATAAATGATGACAGAACCATAACTCATTGAATAAGAATCCATGAATCCAAACTGATATACATAAATACATGAGGAAGAAATCTCTTCCTTATAGTACAATGTCAACTAATTAATGTAGATGAAATGACAGAGGATCATCATTTTGCAACCATTGTAGCAACATTTGATTCAGGCGAGAATCAATAGATGCTAAACTAGTGGGTAAAAATTTGTTGAGACTATTTACATAGTCTCAAAGTATTTTCCCACAAATTACTGGGGTGGGGGGAGGACACTGTCTTAATCAAGTGATCAAAGTTAACATCACCAATACTGGGGCAAAGCAACACAATACGCCTCCTGTAACAATGCACTGAGAAGACACATCATTTTGTGGTATTCCTGACAAAAACGCATTACCTGAATCAAATCCTAGGAGACATTTTACAAAATAATTGGTCTATAGTTTTCAAAAATGTGCAGGTCAAGAACACAAAGAAAGGTTGAGGATATGTTCCAGATTAAAGGAAATCTAAAGAGACATGACAACTAAATGCAATGCTTGATCCTGGACTCAGAGAAAACAGATAAATATATAAACAAAGCTATAAAGGACAACATTAGGATAACCGACAAAATTTGACTATGGCTTGTGGATTAGATCACAGTATTATTTCAGTGAAACATTTTCTGATTTTGATAATAGTACTGCAGTTATGTAAGAGAATACCTTTGATCTTAGGAAATAATAAACTAAAGAATTTAGTTATAAAGGGACACAATGTCTGCAGCATATTCTCAAATGGCTCAAAAAAAACTTGTGTATGTATGTGGGAGTGTGTGTGTGTAAATACGTATATAGGGAGAGAGGAACGATAATTAGGAAAAATGTAAACAATAGGTGAATCTGTGTGTTACATGCCATCAAGTTGACTCCTGGTGACCCTGTGAGGGAGTGACATGCACAATGTCCTGTCCTCAGCAGCCCTCCTCAGCTCCTGTAGACTCATGCCTACGGCTTCCCTTATTGAGTCAGTCCATCTCATACTTGGTTTTCCTCTTTTCCAGCTGCCTTCTACTTTTCCAGCATTATTGTCTTTTCCAAAGAATCCTGCCTTCTCACCATGTGCCCAAAGTAGGGCAGCCTGTTGTATCATTTTTGCCTCCAGCAATAGTTCAGGCTTAATTTGCTCTAGGACCCACTTGTTCAACTTTCTGGCAGTCCAGGGTATCTGCAGAGCTGTCCTCCAACACCATGTTTCAAATGAGTCCATTTTTCCTCTCTGCCTTCTTCACTGTCCAGCTTTTCCACCCGTACATAGTAACTGGGAGTACAACGGTGTGGAGAATCTTAGCCTTGGTCTCTAATGACACTTCCTTACACATGATCATCTTTCCTAATTCTTCCATTGCTGCCCTTCCAAGTCTGGCTTCTCTTGATTTCTTGGCTGCAGTCTCCATTCACATTGATGACAGAACCAAGGTAAACAAAATCTTTTAGCTATTTCAATGTCTTCATTGTCTACGTTAAAGTTATGTAGTTCTGTTAGTCATGATTTTTGTCTTCTTGATGTTCAAATGCAGTCCTGATTTGATATTTTATTCTTTCACTTTCAATGAGAAGTTGCTTCCAGTCATTGCTCCTTTCTGCCAGTTAAGATGGTGTCATCTGCAGATCTTAGATTGTTATTTCTTCCACCAATTTTCACTCCTCTTTCATCTGAGTGTACCCCAGTTTTTCTATATGTTCTAGGTACAGAATATACAGGGAGTTAAAACGCACCCTCGTCTGACACCTTTGCCTGTAGGAAACCATTCTGTCTCTCCATATTCTGTCCTGACAGTGGCATCTTGTGCACCGTACAGGTTACAGCATCAGGAGAAACAAGGGCTGAGGCACATTCTTTCAAGGCAGCCCATACTGCTTTTCATGATCTACACAAAGCCTTTACTGTACTAACCTTCTTCTAAAATTCTTTGGAACACTCCAGTAGTCAACAAATAACTGCAATTAGATCTCATGTGCCTCTCCTTTCGAAATTCGGTTTGGACATCAGGCATTTGTTGCTCCCTATAAAGTAAAAGTCTTCACTGCAGCACCCTGAGCATCACTTTACCTGTATAGGAAATTAGAGCAATGATCTATACTTACTGCACTCGTTGGCATCTCCTTTTTTGGAGATTGGGATATATGTTGAGCACTTCTAGTCTGTAGGCCAGTTTTGTTTTCCTACTTGTTGGCATATTCTTATTAGGATTTTGACAGATTCTGCCTCTGTGGCTTTAAATAATTCTATCAATATCCCATCTACCCCTGGTGACTTATCTCTTCGCAGCGCTTTCAGGGATAGCTTTCACTTCACTTTCTAAAATTACGGGTTCCTCATAGGAATCCTCTTTAGAGGCATCTGTCATCCTCGTGTCTCTTTTTTTTCATTGAGGTAACGCTGGTTTATAACATCACAAAAATTTCCTGCATACATCATTGTATTTCGACTTCTGTATAGATTACATCATGTCTCTTCTGTGTAAATCCTCGGGATACTGTTTACACCTTGCCTTTATTTTCTCCCCATCAGACAGTGTGCTTCCCTGTGGGTCGTTCAGCATTCCAAATCTAATTTAAATTTCCCTTTGATTTCTTAACTCTTCTGGAAGAGACCTCTTGTTCTTCCTTTTCTGTTATTTTCTTCTATCTCTTTGTATTGGCCATTATAATAGTTCTCTTTACAGGTGAATCTAGGTAAAGGGAATATGGAAATTGTTTACACTCTTTTTACAACTTTCCATAAGTATGAAATTTTATCGAAATAAATTAAGGAAGAAAGAGAGGAAAGGAGGGAGGGGAGACAAAGAAAGAATAGTCTCTGCCCTCAGGAAGTTGTAGTTTAGTTAGGAAAACAGAGCGTGTCAACAAATTGATCATTTAAAATAAACTTATGAAAAAGAAGAAACGTATAGACTGAAAAATATTTTTACCAAACAAAAATATGCAGCTTAACCTAAGGACAGTGAAAAATAATTGCGCATTTCTCCACACGTGGTTTTCGCTACATATGCATATGTTATCTTTCTTCAACTGCATTTGCCTGGCTTACTCAGTTAACTCTTTTAGCTTATTTTGGTGGTCATAAAATTAGATTCACTTAATGCTACTCAAAGCTTAACATCTTAGAAAAATAATTACACATCAGATAATTCTATCACAGAGGCAAAAGATAATCATTTCTAACCTTCAGAAGAAAAAAATCAAGTAACTAAGGAAAAAAAGTTGGCTAACGTCAAGTAGTTGGTCAGGAAGAAATCAGAATTCAGTTCTAAATCAAAGACTAGTATTTAACCAAATGATAAAGCTTAAGCTAAATCAACTTCAAGATTTTTTTTTAAAGACACTTTAAAAAAATTTTGTTACTAAATATGCGAACAAAGGGAGTTAAACAGTAAAACACTTGTACTCTGCATTATTCATTAACATATTCCCTGATCTTCTGCCAAGATCCAGAGGTAGGAAGTGCCAGAGTTGACCAAATATCCCTCACCCAACGACACTGAGATACCTGCTTTCTGTTTCATCTATCTCATAAATTAAAAATCCTAGGAAAGACATTTACAATACATTACTGATAGAAGATACATTCAACACAGTGTCCTATACAATCAACCAGTCCATCTTAAATAAAAGTCCTTTCACTAAACTGTAACTATCACAGAGGAATTCATCAAGTGTCAGCACCAGGAGGCTCAACTATTTTTCTGACTTCTTGCCCTCCTTTTCATTTTGATAACCACCCTCTTGGTTCAGATCCACACTATATCGCCCTAAGATTATTCTAGCAACTTCCTAACTGACCTCTCTTCTTTAATCCATCACTGTCAGACTAATCTTCCTTAAAGACTCATTTCATGTCATGATTCTGCTCAAATACCCACAAGGGCTCCCCACGACATTCTGAATTAAGTACAAACTCTTCATCAGGTGCTTTCAGACCCTCTTTGATGCGGCCTCAACCTAAACTTTCAACCTTATTTTCTACCCTCAATCAATCTAAACTCCTTAGCATTCTCAAAAAACAAGTCATGCTTTCTTAACTTGGCCTTAGTTCATATTTTTGACCTGACTGCAACATCTCAACCTGTCAAAAGAGTGACGGAATACATTTCTTTCCATCTCTAAAATCCCAATGAAATGACAGTAAACAATTACAAAAGGGAATAAACTCTTTTAAAGGCACTGAAAGTTGGAGATGGTGAAGGCATCAAAAGATCAGAGACTTTGGCAAATTTCTGGAAGACAGAGGCAGGTAAAATCATACAGGCCAATGAACCAGAGCAAGAGACACAGCTCAAACAAGCATTTTTCCTCAACACTCATGCAACAAATATGTACTTAAGCATACGCTATGTGCCAAACACTGTTCTGGAAGCTCAGGATACAGCTATAAATGTGACAAGGAATTTGCTACCACTAAACTTACATTCTAGTCACGGGAGAGAAATACTAAACAACAACAAAAACAAAAAAAATCAGACGCATGACAAGTGTGGTGATAATTAAATTAGGGTTGTGTGGAAAGTGGCTGAGTAGCTGCTTCAGATTCGATGGACAGGGAAGGCCTGAGTAGTGATACTTAAACTGAGATACAGTTGACAAGAAGGAATCAGACATGCAACGATGAGAGAGAAGAGCATTCCAGGTAGAGGGTATAAATGTGGTGTGTCAGGGAACAGAAACAAAGATCAGTCTGATGGGCAGAGAGGGCCAGATCATGCAAGGAGTTGTAAACCAAGAAAAGGAGTTTGTATTTTATTCGAAGGAAGCCCTCTCCTTAGAATAAGGAAGGGCAATAAGTCATCCCTCACGAAGGGTGCAGGAGAGGTGGGGACCATTCCTGAAGGAGTCAGAGGGTAGAATGGGAAAAGGGACAGAGGTAGGAAAAAGGATGCTTAGCAGGACAGCAGCCAGAATTCCCCACACTGGCACCCCCAAGGTAATTTTGCCATTTGCTTCCAAGGTTAAGGAAACTAGAAAAAACAACTCTCTCAAGCCTGGTAGATAGCAAACTTAAACGCCTTCAGATGTCAGGTGGCCAATATAAATACCAGCAGTAGCAAGATGTAAACCCAATAGGGAGTGGTGGGGCCTGAGAACGAGAGGGCATACCTCAGCTAAAAACATATGAATTTTCTTAAAAGTTTATTTTGGAATTAGATAGTGGTAAAGTTGCACAACCTTGTGAATATGTTAAAACCTCCTGAATTTTACACTTTAAAAGATTGAATGTTATATATGTATATTATATCTCAATTTTTAAAAAACTGAAAAAAAAACCAAACATGAGTGAGAGAATACTTCCTGTGAGAGGTCCATGAACTCTGTACCTCTCTGTGGCAGTTACAGCTAATCAGCTCTGTATTACATGGCGGTTGTTTGCACACTTGCCTTATCACCCTCCACACCCAACTAGGTTGCAGGCTTCTGGAGAGACCACGTGATTCTCATTTTTCACCCCAGATCAACTACCAAAGAATCATACTATTTCTTCACCTGAATTTCAAGTTTTTTCTGCTAAATATTTCCAATTTAAGATGATTCAAAATTTAAGATGACTCAAAGCTAAAGGTGCATTTCTTAAATAATAATAATAATAAAAAACAAACCAGTGGCTAATTTATCTGGTTCTCAATAAGTACTAATTTAAAGGAACCAACACATTTAAAATTATTTTTCCTATCAATAGAAGAAACGTGTAGAAAAAACAAAGAAAATCCTACAATTCATTTTAGATTCCACAGAATATTTTTATAGTATTTCTATAAGTTTATCTGTGATAGAGTCAATAGCTGTGTTATAACATGACTCTTGTAAAAATTAACAAGTGAGTATGAGTAAGGGTTCCTGCACATGACAAAAATGTAATTCAGACTAGTCTTCAGCAAAGAATCTATTCAACCTGCTTTATTTACATCTCCATCTCTTTAGATTCTCTCTCCTTATTCTGTCCCATCAACTCTCTCTCTCAGTATCCCTCAAAAGAGCTACTCTCAATTCCTACATATGAAAATCCACAATTCACACAGTTACTAAAAAAGATTTTTAGAATTAACCAGAATTCTGGATAGAAACTCAAGGTTGGGGAGAAACGACTTTACTAGTAAATCCCACATATAGTAGTTCTTCCTCCATCTTTGCATATCTTACTATTTTATTCTGGCAGGAGTCAGAAAACCAACCAGAGATGGCTCATTATTCCTGATACTAACCAGATACAAATGGAAATAGATAATATTGAATGGCCAAGAATAGCTTTGGGTGAAAAGGATAGGGTCTATAAAGTTACTGAAATTTTTGGAATGAGTTTGTTGGGTGTTTAAACAATAGATGCTTAACATTTTAACACATATTCTGGTTAATAAGAAAACTCAAGCAAGTAAATCTTTCATTTTCATGAAATAAGTTTGAATTAGTGAGAACAGAACCTCCATTATCTTATACCACTGAAAGGATCCAATTAAGGAAAGTCTGCAAGATCTTCCTAGAAGAAGCCACGTGGAACTAAAGGAGTCAGGTGAGGAAGTTTTTATTCTGCCACTAAGTAGCTAGAACTTTGGGCTATATCATTAAATCCTTGGGCCTCATTTTCTTAATTGTCCAAAAAAATAAGATGGACTAGTTGAATCCAAAGGTCTCTCTACCCTTCCCAACGCATTCTTTTCTTAAATTCTATTATTTAATTACTGACTTCACTCTAAATCCTTTCCAATTTATCAGTCTTGTCTCTCCAACCTTCATTCCAGAGGAAAAGTACCTGCTGCCAGCTACCCTTCAGGCACACTGCATAAGGTCCTGAGGACAGGCTTAGGGAGTGGCTTTTCCACAGACACACCCTGGGGCTGGGTAGGCACACTGCTCTAGTCTGAAAAAGCAGGAATGCAGTGGTATCACTTCCATCTTATTATAATGAGGAAACAAGTTCAAAGTGAGTCCCAGAAAGAGAAAAAATTAAAAATATTTTATCGGCAACCTATTTTTTATTAACTCGCAATAAAATGTAAAGGGAAAATTAAAGTTAAACTAAAGTTTAATTAAAAATTAAAGTAAAAAATTTGAAAATTAAAAATAAAACCCAATAATTTCACTAATCTTCCTATAACTTTAAATAAACACTAACAATGCCTGACCATTATAAGTTTTGGTTATACAGTATGATGGATAAAAAAAGAAGGGGGCTTTCAAAAGATCAGTGATTTTCATCTCATCACATTGGCCAGCACTAACAAGGGTCAGGCAAGGTTAAGTTTGGTGCCCTGTTTTGATAATACCTAAAAGGTCCACATAACTGGCCTCATATACACAATATACAAAAGAGGCGACATGCCGGTTGCAGTTCATCATTCCACAGATGGCTACACTGGCAGATACCGCTAAAGCGGTGTCCTTTCTTCCATCACTGTTTTCATACGCATTCCCAGCTGAAGAGAATGAACCTCTTCACTTGGTTAAGGGCTGGGCCTCTCCACTTATTAGACTACCTGACTCAAACACTGAATAGCTCCATGAACTTGTACTAGCCCTTTTAAATCCTCTAAACCTGCTTCCTCATTTGTAAATTCACCTCACACCATTATGGTGAAGTGGAAATGAAACAACTACGTAAACGACTCAGCCCAGTGTCTGGCGCACAGGTAACATCTATTGAGGGCTTCCTATTTTCATTGTGGCCCAGCTCCTATCAATGAATGATATTTTCTCTGCTTCTCTATTTGAGTGAGTGGTTGATGAAAACATTAAAAACGGTTTAAACACCATTAGCAGAGTTATTTAAAATCAGATTTAATAGTTTCGGCATATAAATAAATGCTATACTTCTACAGTATTCTTTCAGAGACTGTCACAACGAGAAACGCCTTTGGCTTTGTTAAACTACGTCTGAAACAGATAAGCAAAATAGAAACATCTATATGAAAAAAGATCCTTTGTATTTAACCTCTACATTTTAGAGCAAAATGATCATCTTGAACATCTCCAAGATATCTGTTTAAATGATTACAGATAATGTTCACAACCAGTTGAGTAGAAGAGTTTCTCAGCAATACAAAACATACTCAAGATCCAATTTTAGTTCCACTTTCACTGTGAAAGTTTTAAATGTTTTAAATGTTTTTTCTTTACTGTAATATAGCACTATTTACCACTCCTGTATAGACTATCATTGTTTACTACTGATATTATATATTTTGAATACAAAGAGTGAAGGGAAGTTTCAAAACATTAGTGACTCAATGCCGCGGGGCGGGCAGTGGTTAATGCATGTGAAGTATAGGGAGAAGGCTTGAAACCTCTTCAACACTTGCCATGAATCTTTTTAAATATATGCCTGAGGTCCATCCAGTACATTTTGATTAGTGGGAGAATCAGATGGAGTCTGCATATTTGTGTATTTTAAAAGCTCCAAAAAAAGTGAGAGCAGGATTAAACACTACTTTTTAACCTTCCTTCTTAAAGATGGTGGCATTTGAGTTATCAGTGACTTCCTCACCATCTGTAATGAAACTTTTTCAGATAAAAGAAAAAAGATAAAATTTTGTTCACCAGAATTTTAGCTGGGGATCAATAAAACTACCTGATACGGTAAGATGGATGGTATGTTCCAGATGACTGCAACAATATCCCCAGTCTCACATGTTCTCCTTACAAGAAGCAAGAGCTTCTGCCTTAACACTTTTCCTGTTGAGAGGGAGAGTCTATTCCCTTCCTTGGAATTTGGGTGGACCTGTAACTAAGGTGGAAGTGATGCTGAGTGACTTCAGGCTAGGTCATGAAAGGTGCTAACGGCCTCCACCTGCTTCTCTTGGAAAGCTGCTGTTGGAACTCAAACATTATGCTGTGAGGAAACCCAAGCCACACAAGGAGGCCAAGTACAGAAACCAGCCCACAGCCCCAGTGAGGTTCCAGCCCACAACCACCATCAACCACCAGACAGGTAAGTGAGGAATCCTCGAGATGCTCCAGCTCCAGGTGCCTCTGACTGCAGATGCATGGGACACTCCCAAGTGAGAAACATCTAAGCCTGGCCAACCCCAGAACCACTCAAGACCATAATGAAATGACTGCTGCTGTCTTCAACCAGTAAGTTCTAGGGTGATCCATTACACAGCAATAGATAACGCAACACAGTGCTACTCTTTGTGAAAAATATATTGAGATGGGGGCCTAGACTGAAGTTCTGAGAAAGCTCTAGGACAAAAACGATAGCAGGTCTGAAGCAGTGGCTGAGGAAAGCAGCCATGGCTGATGTGCAGACTATAAGGCTCTGCATCACGTGACTTCTCCCTAGTAAACTCCCAAATTGTCAACAAAGTCAATAAATTTACCAGACCTTTGGATCGTAAAGAAAAGAGCTTGGTGCCCTCAATGGACAGGAGCAGAGAGAGATGGGACCACAAGGAAGTCAAGCTGGAAATCATGGTGAGGGAACTGACACCTAGAGGCTAAATACACCTACATCGTACAGAGGCTCCAAGTGAATTCTTAGGTTAAAAAATTAGCTTTTCTTTTTGGTCAAAAACAGATCCAGGGGCTGGCCGATGGCATAGATGTTGAGTTTGTGCGCTTCACTTTGGTGATCTGGGGTTCATGGGTTTGGATCCCAGGTGTGAACCCTACACACTGCTCATCAAGCCATGCTATGGTGGTGTCCCACAAAGAAAGTGAAGGAAGATTGGCACAGACGTTAACTCAGCACAATCTTCCTCAAGCAAGAAGAGGAAGATTGACAACAGATATTCGCTCAGGGCCAATCTGAGGGGGAGGGGGGGGGGGGGAGAGAGAGGGAGAGAGAGAGAGGGAGAGAGAGAGACAGAGAGAGACACAGAGGGAGAGAGGGAGGGAGGAAGGAAGAAAAAGACAGACAGACAGACAGAAAGAAAGAAAGATCCAGAGTTTAGTACTGCTGTTACCTGCATGCATCTCTCTCACAAGATCAGAAGGACCAAAGCTTAAATATTACTATTAAGAATAAATACTGACAGAATTCTAGGTTCAAGCAGAATTAACTCTACGCTTATTTGCACTAAAAAAAAAAGTTGCACTGTACCGATAAGCACAGGGAACAGCTTTTGAAAGGGTAGACAAGGTCACTGCTCTCAGGTAGTTTTATTAAAATTTCTAACAACAGAATAGAGCTTTTATACCTTTTATAGTCTTTCCTTTTAAAATTAATGTGCCCATGTTACAATACTTTAAATCTGAAATGTTTTTCGTTACACACACACACACAGGAGGAGGTTAAGGAAGACAAATTTTCTAAGAATGATATTCAGCATTCCAGAGTAAATCATTTCTACACTCCTCAAATAGCTGTTGAAATGAAAAAATATATATAACTGGATATTATATTTTTACTTGACTATACACGATTACAAAAAATTAAATAGTTCCCCCAAGAAGGTCACAGGAAGTAAAATCAGTCATGGATTCTATTAGTTAAACAATCATCTAAATTATCCACATAGATGTCACAACATAAGAGTTAATGCATATCCAGAAATCGAAATATATAACGATATACACCTGAAATTTATATGTTATAACCCACTGTTACCACAATAAAAAAAAGAAAAGTCAAAAAACAAACAAACAAAAGACAATGCAGTTTGGGAAATTCTCCTACATCAAACAGTCTTACAGCCAGGACAGAATATTTCTTTAGAGGAAACACTTATATCCCACTGTGAATCAACATAAACAACAATTATTTTATTCAAAACTCTTTAAAAGCTTTAATACGTGACTGGAAATTTGTTAATGGACATTTGAAAGAATACAATTTCCATGGATAAAAGTTTCACTGAATATGCTACAGAACCTCACATTCCTTATTCTAATAACTATATCTCTAGAAATGTATTAAAAAATAAAATAATATCCATTTTATACCCATTAAATTGGAAAAACTAGTAAGTCTGATAAAACCAGGGGTTGGGGAGGGTGTGGAGCAACGGGAAACTGCTGGTAAGGACACACACTCCTCACCAGTGTGGAGAGCACTGGGAGACTACACAGCCTCCTATCCCACAATACAACGTCTAAGTGTCCAAGCACTCAGGAGGCAGGCACCAGGAGGAACGTAAAAGGATGCTCACTGTGGCATCCTAACTATCTAACTATCCCTCAAAATGGGAATGGAAAACTGGCTTATCCTGATAAAAAGAATCAGATCTACAAGAACCAGTATAAGTAATGTCAAACCATATGGTTGAGTGAAAAATGCAAATTTTAAAAGAAGATAAATATAGTTTGTCATTTATATAAAATTCAAAAGCACAGACACCAATAAGCAAAATTTTATGGATACAAATGTTTTAAATGCACTAAAACAGGCATTGGAACAACACAAACTGTTACCTGGGGGAGGATTTTTGTTGTATCTGTTACTTCTCCTTAAACAAATTATTTGAAGCAAAATATAAACAATTCACTACTACTGGTGATGAGTATGGAGAGTTCTATTATGTTTTATACTTTGGTTTAAAATGTTTCAAAATTTTAAAAGTTTTATTTAAAAAATTCAAAATATGGACAAAGATTATGAACAAGTATAAAAGAGAAATATTTTTAAATAAATGGGGAGGGAGAGGGCAACTAAATATCCTACAAGAAAAGAAAAATGGCGTAAATTCGAGTGTGTTTTATATCCCCCCCCAGATTATAATGCAGATGTTGTAAATTATTCATAAAGTATTTAATGCATGGGAAAACACTAGAAATATAAGTTTAAATAAAAAAAGAACTAAATTGTGCATACAGTGAGCTATATAAACACATACGCACAGATACATGAGAGAAAACATACCCAAAATTTTAACTGTAGTTATTTCTGGGTGTAGGATTATGTTTTATTTTCTTCTTTATATATTTCTAAGGATTGTATATTTCTACTAATATTATTAATGAGAGGGAGGAAAAAAGAAGGTAAACTACAAAATGCAAACTCAAAATCCTCTAGTAAAACTTTATGCCCAAATTAAACTGACAAGATTCTGTTTTAACTTCTGCTTCTAAAAATATCAGACTACGTTAATAAATATAAGCCTCTTTAAATATTAATATCCACAACCATACAAGCCAAAAGAAATACACCAATAATACCCAGCCGTAAACTTCTGCTTTAATATTTCTAAAGATAACTGTTTTAGTCTCCTCTATTTCTAGCATCGTCACATCAGAATAGATGGTTGCTTCATCGAGGCATTAGATAAGGGTATCATATGGAACATCTCCACACCAAATCTTCATTTAATATATCATAAAAATAAGCATGTGTAAATAACAATTTGGCTGTAAGGAATGATACAAATAGGACAGTGTGCAGTGTTTATATAACATAGTCTATACCAACTGAAAAATATAAAATACTGCTGAGAGAAATTAGAGACCTAAATAAATGGAAAGATATGCCATGTTAATAGATTGGAAAATGTAATATTGTTACATGTCAATTCTTCTCATATTGAACTTGGTATTCAAGGTAATTACAACCAATATCCCAATATTTGATTCTAAAATTTACATGGAAAAGCACGAGACTCAGAACAGCCAAAACAATCTGGAACAAGAACTTGGGGGATTTATTCTGACTTCAAGGCTCACTATAAGACTAAGTAATCAAGACACTGCAGTGCTAGCAAAAGAATAGAGAATTATGTCAATGTAAGAGAATGGAGAGTCCAGAAATAAACCCACACTTATATTGTCAAATGATTTTCAACAAGAATGTCAGGTAAGGAAGAAAGGAAAGGATGTTTCCTAGTTTTATTAGGATACAATTGACAAAAATGGAAAGCATTTGGAACAAATATAAATATGAAGCAGGGGGAAGCTTTGACCTCTACATCACACCATAAACAAAAATTAATTCAAAATGGATCATAGACTGAAATGTAAAAGCTAAAATTATAAAGCTCCTAGGAGAATTTATATGGAGATACATGCAACTTTAGTGTAGGCCAAAATTTATTAGGACACAGAAAACACTAACCATAAAAGGAAACATTGATCATTTTGATGAAGTCCAATATAAAAACTGCTATTTGAAAGACACTATTAAAAAGCAGTCAAGCCACAGTTAAGAGAAAATATTCACATATATATCTGATAAAGGACTTGTATATAGAATATATAAAGAACTGCTACAACTAAATAAAAAAAGATAAACAAATCTATTTTTAAAACGGGCAGAAGACTTGCATAGTCACTTCCCAATGGCTAATAAGAACACGAAATACTATTAGTAATCAGGGAAATGCAAATTAAAACTAGAATGAGATACCACTACATATCCACTACAGAGGCTAGAATGAAAAAGACTGACAATCCCAAGTGTTAGGACGTAAAGCAATTAGAACTGTCATATAATGCTGCTGGATATATAAAACGATAACTTTGGAAAAGTTTGCCAGTTTCTTAAAAAATTAAAAATACACCTACCCTATATAACCCAGCATGTCCTCATAAGTATTTATCCAAGAGAAATGAAAGCATATATCCATGAAGAGATTTGTACACAAACGTCACAACGGCTTTATTTGTAAAAGCCAGAAATCAAAGCAGCCTTACTATCTATCCATAGATGAATGGATAAACAAAATGTGGTATATACACATACTGGAATACCACTCAGCAATAAAAAGGAATAAAAATCCCACAATACGGAACAACTTAAATCATCATTCTGCACGAAAATAAGACAGACAAGAGAGAGAACACTGTATGATCCCATGTATAAACCTTTAGAGAATGCAAACTACTCTACAGTGACAGGCTGCCCGGAGACAGGTGAGGGGCAGGATGATTTGCAATGGGGTAGGAGGAAACTTTGGGAGATGATGGAAATGTTTCCTATCTTGACTGCAGTGATGGCTTCCCAGGTGCATGAAAACTTAGCAAATCGTATACTTTAACATGTGCAGTTTATTATACGGAAATATACCTCAATAAAGTAGAAAAAATTTTTTAGAGAAACGAGGAAACCAAAAAACTTTATAGCAGAATTAGGGTTAGGAGTCAAAGTAGTGGCTACTCATGAGGGGACAGGAGGATGGAGAAGCAAATGTGAGGCGGTTTCTAGCATTCTTTTCTTTCATCTATGTACTGGTTATACAGGAGTATTCAGGTTGTAAAAGTGTACACTTACGTGCACTCTTTCTGAATGTATTTTGTTCTTTAATACGAGTTTTTAAAAGGGAGAGCATCTACCTATTACCTACCAATTCTACTCCTTTATCCAAGAGAAACGAAACATCTGTCCACAAAATGACTTGCACAAAAATATTCATAGCAGTTTTCTTCGTAATAGTCCCAAACAGGAGACAGCCCAGATGCCCATCAACAGGAAACTGGATAAACAATCTTATGGCGTATCCACATATTTGTACAACTGAACACTACTCCACAATCAAAAGAAACAAACTACTGATACATGCAGTAACATGGATGAATCTAAAAACATCAGGCTGAGTGCAAGAAGTCAAGACAAAGGAGTAGGTATGTATGATTCAACTAATACAAAGTTATAGAAGAGCAAAACTTACCTTAGCTTCAAGTACGGGGAGGAGAAGTAGAGAGGGCAGCAAAGGGAAAGGGTAGAGTCATGGAAAATGTTTTCTATCTTGCTAGGGGATGTCAAGAAAAGAAATGCTCACTATGGACATGGAGAAATTCTAGGTCTATTGACACCACTGATTTACTAAATTAACGTTAAATGGGTACTTTTAATTCACCTTGAATAATTCCTGAAAGCATAATGCAAAATCCAAATTTAAGATTCTGAAATAAGCTAATAGTTTCAATTGTGGTGATGAATAAATTTTATTAAGATCTCACTTTGCTGAAACTCATCTACTCTTCTTCCACAAACATTACTTTCCAATTAATAAGAGAATCAGAATGTCTTGTCCCAAGTGCTTTATTTTTAAGATGGCTTCACACGAAAACATTACACACTATGAAATGGAACTTATATGAAATGCTCATTATCCACAACAGTAATTCAGTAATATTGTAGAGCGGTTTCCAAAACAGAGGCGACTGTACCTCGGGAGCTATGAGTGATGATCCACTGGGGTACAATAAGAAGATATTAGGGGTTCTACCTATATTTAATCTTTATCTTAATACACATGTCTTTTAGGCATAATATAATGTCATATAATATAATATATATGTATCCTCAATATACAAAATGGCAGTGGCATCTTCATTATGGCCACCTGTCAGACAGTCACACATCACATGAAGTAATCCAAATATTCTAAGGGGAGAGTGATAGCATCTGCCAGATTCTTTTTCAATAATGAAAGAAAGAACCTACCTTTTCGTAAGCTGCTACAAGAGATCAGTGTTCCAGAGAAGATACACTCAACAGTAAATGACTTCCTTAATAGAAACAATATTTTATGGAAAAAATGTATTATATAATCCTTCATGAAGCAGCTGCTTTGACCTCAACAAAAGAAAGTTAGGGGCAGGAGAAATAAGGTTTAATTTCAAAAGCAACTACTGCAGCAAAGAGAAGTTGAAGCGAGAAGAGCGCCAAGTGTTACAGGACGTTACTGATGTGGCTGAGGAGTGACCATAAGTATTTTGTACCAAACAGGCTTACTGGTTGTCTCACGGCAAAGTATTTAAAAAGAGCTGTCAGATTTAAAGATGAGTTAAGCACTTATCTTTTACAATAAAAAGAATCTAAATTTGCTGACTTTCTGTGATAAGTGACTGTTAGCATTATGCTACCTAGTCATTGCTTTTAAAAGCAAAAACATGGTTCCTCTATCTGTACCTTAAAGGTAAATGAAGCATTTTAAACCTTAGTGAGAAAATAACTGCATTCCAAAAGAAAACAATGTGTGCCATCTTGAAATACTCATACCTGCACACTCTAAAACCAGAGAAACCATTTTCTAACTCTTTAAATGCCTTCCAAACATAGAATTTCTGAAGATTTTGAACACATTTATTAAAAATAAACAAACGCAAATCCTCACATTCATTTGATTAGGAAGAGCAAACTTTGCTAGCCAAATCTGCATAACTGAGGGATAGAAATTAAACAGTGAGCATCGCCATTTAGGAAACACAGTGAAAGCCGCGCTGCTCTTGTTGGGTCTATGTGCCTACAGGCGCTGCCTTTTAGCCAAGACAAGCAATAAGACCAGGTACCAAAACAAACAGATTTAAGATCCAGACTTTGGAATTCTGTATTACCAAGCAGTAAAACCAAGATATTTCAAATATAATGCAGCATATTCATTACTTTTGCTTTCAAAAATATATTTTTATTTTTAAAACTTAGGATAAACAAAAAGGTTTTTGAGCCATTATTAACATTGATAAAGCACTCTACTGACAGATAAGAGGGATCACTGATTTTGTTCAGTCTCTAAAGTCATCTGTTACAATATCAAATAAACCAAATAAGGCAACAAAGAATTATTCTTTATAAATAAAATAAATAATACTAGATTTTTGTGGATCCTTTCAGGAGATTAACACCAACTGTAAAGAATTCTTCAAATGACTTTTATTAAAATCTTTTTATTGAATTTCTATTATATTTAAGGGACTGACAGGCATTTCAGGTAAGTAAAACCTTAGTTCCAATACTCCAGAACTCAGGGGGACTTAAGACAGTACACAATTATCTACAACATAAGGCAAATCAAGTAAGGTCTAGAGGAATCAAGAAGAAAGCAATTCACTCTGCCTTGGTGTCAAATAGTTTCACAAAGGTGCGTGGCAGTGAAGCTGGGTCTCAAAGGACGAATGGGATTCTGACTAGAAAAATAAGGGAAAGTAAACCATGCTTGGGAGCCACGGATAGAGGAATGTACAACCTGGGATACATAAAGAATATATTGTATTTTTCAAGTCACGTTATTAGTTGCTTTGCTGTACAGACTTAGGTAACACTTTTCTTCATATATCAAATTTAGTAAGATCCCTCTAAAAGTAATTTCCAAAAAAGCATCCAATTTTTAAGTACGGTTACAAAACTGATTTATTACAATTATACAATATCTGGGCTTATTTAATATGTCTCCAATTCTAATTTTTTCCAGATTTCACCATTCTTCACCGGGGGATTAATTTTTAAGTGTTACATAATGACAAGCCATCAATTATGAGCCTACCAATCTTGCCTTTCTTCTCATTTAAAGGGATGACTTGTTTCTTCTTTTCCAAACCTAACCTCTTCACTCGCTTTCAGATCCCAGTCCCTTCTGCTTCTTTTTGGACACTGCTCCCTCAATTTTCTACTGATTCTTTGTATCCACCACTTAAACTGGCATCTTCTCTATTTTGGAGGGGAGAATACCTATCTCTTTGATTTCTCCATTATGCCCAGCTCTGCGTAAAGCAGAGAAACAATATGTATTTTATTAATAGCAAAATATATACTTTTTAAAAAGCCAATTTATAAATCATGAGTGATACATTTTAAGACATCTGCCCCAAAGTGTGGTAAATATTGTGTCTTAAAACAATAGTGCTAAGAGAATGGGATGAAGCTTTAGAGGTCATATAATCTGGGAGTTTTCTAATATTTCATAATAAAACTTTTCCAGATGAAATCTTATACAGTATCCCAAGTATACAAGACTGGCAAAAGCATTGCTAATACTATTTTATGTTCAAATACATTACATTAATTTATCACAAACTCAAATAAAGAGACAAGTTAGGGTTAGAGATGTTAGTTACAGTCTTATGAGCAGCTAAGCATCCATTTATTTCTGTAAAATTTTGTTTTGATTTCACTCAGGTAAGTAGCTGCAAGGAGGTAGCCGCTATTGTTTTGATAGCAGTTTTTAATGGTTCACTTCGCAGTCCCAGGATATACTTCAATTAAACTGATGAAAAAATAATTTTAAAATAAGAATTTTTTCTTTCCAAATGAGTAACAATATCTAACAACTGCTTCCAAGGCAAACAAGAAAAACTCAAAACTTGCAATGAGCTATAAAAACATCTATAACATGGTATCAGGACTTAAGTGTCACATGTTCATTTGTTACTAAACAAATGACTTACACAGGACGAGTACATCCACAAAGAAAGGGGCTTGGGTCCCACCTGTCCTTTAACTGAACACAGTGCATGTGCCATAGTAAGGTATTGTTTAGACAACTCTACAGGAACAGATAGGCACAAGACTGAATTTTTTAAAAATCTACTGCAAACTACAACTTTCCTTGTCAATAATCTGTTTAAAATTCACAAATAAGCACAGAGCTAGTAAGAGAAACTTTATACGAAGGAATACTTGTCCCCTGCCAATTACTTTTATAATCATGTAGCACTATGGTTTTCAATGTGCTAAAATTTTATATGTATGTATAAGAGGGTGCCAAGACCATTCAATGGGGAAAGGATAGTCCTTTCAACAAACAGTGCTGGGAAAACAGGATATCCATAAGCAAAAGGACAAATTGGGACCCTTACCTAACACCATATACAAATATTAACTCAAAATGAATCAAAGAACTAAAACTATAAAACTCTTAGGAGAAAACATAGGAGAAGAGCATCAAGACATTGGATTTGGCAATGATTTCTTGGACATGACACCAAAAGCACAGGCAACAAAAGAAAAAATAGATAAAGTGGACTTCATTAAAATAAAAAATTTTTGTACATCAATGGACACTACCAACAGAGTGAAAAGCCAACCCACGGAACGGGAGAAAACATTTGTAAATCATGGATCTGATATGAGATTAATATCCAGAATATGTTAAGAATTCCTACAACTCAACAACCACAAAACAAACCAATTTTAAAAATGGGCAAAGAACTCGGATAGACATTTCTACAAGATACACAGTCAATAAGTACATGAAGAGACGCTCAACATCACTAATCATTAAAAAAATGCAAATGAAAACCACAATGAGATATCATTTCACTATTAGGATGACTATTATCAAAAAACAAAATACTAAACCTTGGTGAGGATGTAGAGAAATTGGAACCCTTATGCATTGCTGGTGAAAACGTAAACCGGTATAGCCACTATGGAAAACAGTATGGCACTTCCTCAAAAATCAAACATAGGGGCCAGCTTTGGGGCCGAGTAGTTAAGTTCAGGCGCTCGGCTGTGGCGGCCCAGGGTTCGGATCCTGGGCGCGGACATGGCACCATTCGCCAGGCCACGTTGAGGCGGTGTCCCACATCTCACAACTAGAAGGACCTGCAACTAAGATATACAGCTGTGTACAGGTGGGGTTTGGGGAGATAAAGCAGAGGAAAACAAAAAAAAAGATTGGCAACAGTTGTTAGCCCAGGTGCCGATCTTTAAAAAAAAAAAAATCAAACATAGAATTACCATATAATCCAGCAATTCCACTTCTGAGTATACACCCAAAAGAACTGAGAGCAGGGACTCGAACAGACGTGTGTATGCCAATGGTGAGAGCAGCATTATCCACAATAGCCAAAAGGTGGAAACAACTAAATGTCCATCTACATAGGAAAAAACAAAATGTGGTCCATCCATTCAACGGAATATCATTCAGCCTTAAAAGGGAATGAAATTCTGGCTCATGCTACAACATGGATCAAACTTGAAGACATTATGCTAAGCGAATAAGCCCGATGTAAAAAAAACAATTACAGCATGATTCCACTTATATCAAGTACCTAGAGTAGTCAAAATCTTAGAGACAAAGTAGAAAAGTGGCTACTGGGGGCTAGAGGAAGAGGGGGCGGGGAGCTATTGTTCAACGCACAGAGTTTCAGTTTGGAATGATGAAAAAGTTCTGGAGATGGATAATAATGATGGTTGTACAACTATGACAATGTACTTAATACTACTGAACTGTACGCTTAAAAATGGGTAAAAGGGTAAATTTCATGTCGTACATTTTACCACAATACAAAAACCTGCGTGTGTTACTTATTTTATTACGGCGGCAGTACAGGAATGTGCTTAAGAACACAAGGCTAAGAATTATGCTGCCTGGTTTCAAACCCAGCTCTGCCCCTTTATAGCTCTGTAGTCCGTGCCTGTTTTCTCAGACATTAACAGAACCTACTTTATAGGATTATGGCAAGGATTAAGTAAATACATGTAAAGCATTTGAAACTGTGCATGTCACATAGCAGTCACTTTTTATTATTACAGGTTTAAAACACATTTTTAATGAGACTTAGGTCAAACATCTGCAGAACCTCTGAAGGTCCTCCTCAAAATTCTAGAGCTCGGTAAAACAGACTGAAAACCAGTGATCTAATGCAAATTTCTCATTTTACAGGTAAAGGAATTGAGAGGCCAAGATAAGTGATTTGCCTGAGGTCACATCTCTTGTTTGGCTAATATTAATCGTCCTTAAATAAGAGTTTGGTTTAACAACACTAATGTTGACATTCAACTACTTCAAAACCAAGGCAAAGCCATGAGATTCTATAACGTATGTCCAAAATCTATGAATAGTGTGACAGTCATCCACCACGCTAATCTAATAAATAACTATGCATGGAGTCGGAACCAAAAGATAGCATTTTAAATGGCAAAAAAAAGCGCCATTTTTATTATCTTCACACAATGGTTAAAAACACCTCTTCTGAAAATAAAGTGCTAAAATACTTGTGAAAACAAATACTATTGATCAAGAGTTTGAGACACACCCAGTATGTGCACACTACCTCACTCCTTTCAGCCAGTTACTTACTATATAATCTTAGGGAGACCTCTGAAGCTGAAGAATCAGCTGCTTTTTCTACCAAACAGAGCTAATATTCATCAGAAGGAAAATCTACAAATAGTTCCTTATTAAATTCAAACAGAAGAGAGCAGCAGTCCAAATAACACAAAATGTCTAATCTAAAACTCATGTGTTAAGCTTTGTAGACATTTTCGTACTAACTTGAATAGACTAGATCTGGTTTCTGGGAAACTCATGGACACAAAAAGCAAAATAAGAGAGACAATCTTTGAAGGTCAGGCTCAAGAGCTAAAAAGCTCTGGAGCGTCTCTACTTTGCCCTTCCCCCACTGGTCTTCCTCCTCAACTCAGCTCTCAGAGGAGAGCACCACCTCGACTTGGAACGTCCTCCCCCTCCCCGTCCCCATCTCCACCCGCTGACATCCCACCCATCCTCACATGCCGCAGCTTCCATGAATTTCCCCCCAGCGCTCCCAATCTAGAATTCACCTCTCCCCTCCCGGCTCCCCTATTTCCACCTCTACTCCAACATTTTCTTATGTAATGCATTACATTACGATCACCTACCTCCACTTCTTCTACCCCCGCGCCCCCCCGCCCCCCCAGCCAAGGAAAATCCCCGGAGCAGCAGGCGCGGGAGCCGAGGAATGAACGCTGGTCCAACACCCCAGCGCCCCGCAGGGGGCCTGCAGCCATCATCTCCCGCAATCTGTGTGACAGCCATCCGCGAGGTAAGCAGGAGGTGGTCCCCCCACCTTACCGACAGAGCCCAGTGCTGAGTTCAACAGCTGGTCCCACGTCACCCAGCGAGCCGCCCCCAGGGCTCCGGACCGGGGCTCCCCGCGCCGCGCCGCCGGCAGGTAGCCCGGGAACACCTGCGGAAGGCGCCCTTCCCGCCGCCGCCCCCCTCCGCCCCTCCGGCCTCTTCAGGAGGCAGGCTGCCGATAGCAGCGACCTCGCCACCCGGTGGCCCGGCGAGGAGACCCCGACCTCTCCGCCCCGGCTCTCCCTGCAGAACAGGAGACAGGCGGCCGCCGTCACGCGTGCACCTTCCAGAAGGCTCCCGTTCCACACCGAGCCACGTCGGCGCGCTCGGGAGCACTGAGGGCGGGCGCGCTCCAGCTCCCACCACGCGGGCGCCCCCAGACCCCGTCGGGACGGGAAGCCCGCATCTCCCGACCGCCCCGAAACCGGCTCCCGCCGCGCCCGCCCCGGGAACGGCCGCTCGGGTTTCCGGCGGGAACGCGCCGACACGGACAAGCGCGGGGCTCCGAGGCCGCCGCAGCCGCCGCGCCCGAGCCCCACAGCGCCGCCGCCTCCCGGAGCCCTGCACGCGCTCGTCCGCCGCCCGTCCCGCTCCCGCGCCGCCCGGGGCGCAGCCGCGCCCTGCCCGCCGCCCCGCCGCATTGTCTCCCGCCGGCCCCCGCCCCGCCCGGCCGCCAGCCGCCGCCCGCGCGGGATGGCGGGGCCGCCGCCGGGAAAATGGAGGCGGGAGCGCGGCGGCGCCTCACCGCCCGCGCCCGCCGCCCCCTCCGGCGGCCCCGCGGGGAAGCTGAGCACTCACCGCGGCGGCGCCTCGTCCTCCGGCGGCCGCGGCCGGCGCACGGCCCGCGCTGGGCAGCCGCCGCCTCCGCCCCGGGCGCGGCGCTCCGCCCCGGGAGACGCCGAGCGCCCGCAGCCCGCGCCGCGCGCTCCGTGACTGCCCGCCCGCCTCGCTGACTGACTGACTGACTCACTCACTGACTGACGGCCCGAACGGCCAGCGGGCGGGGCGCCCGCAGCGCCCAGCGGCGGCGGCTCCGAGCGCGGCCGCGTCCGGCCGAGACGCAGAAGGCGGGGCTGAGGGCCGCGGCCACCCGGCCGCCCGACTCGCGCCGGCCGCTCGCTCCCCCGCCCGCCGCCCGCTCACTTCCGGCGCGGCCGCCGCCCCCCGTCCGCCCGCTCCCCGGTCCCAGCCGCACCCAGCCCGCCGCCCCGCGGCCCTCCTCCCCCGCGCCGGGGAGCGCCTCCCGGAACCAGTGAATCAGGGAATGAATGAGCGCGGAGGAAAATCCCCGCGCGCCCGCCGCCGCTCCCCCGGCCTGCAGCGGGCCCGGCCGGGCGGCGGGGCGGCGGAGGGCGGGCAGCGCGCGGGATGCTGCGACGACCCGGCCCCGGGGACCAGTGTGGTGGCAATCTGTGCGGCCTTCCTCTAGGAATTCCCATTTTGGCCAACCACCCTCTGCTCTTTCATGCACTGTATAGAGAAGCTTTAGAAATTGGACATTTCAATTCTAATTCTTAATTCGGAAATTTGCTTATCTTGCGTTAATTTCGTCACCCCCTTACCGAAATTGTTTAGGAGTAAGGTGTTTTGCCTTATCACCAAGTTGTAAATTGCTCAGATTTTACAATCGTGACACACTTTTAGATTTTAACGTATGACTTTACTTTGACCTTTTCGTAAGTTGATCAAAGGAAGGGAAAACATTGAATCAAATCATTTTTGTCTGGCTACATGCAAAGCAAGATTGTTGACAGCGTTAGAACCACTGACACATGGGAGTGTGACCCGGAATTCGTGGCCATGAACACTCCATTTTCGTGTCTTCCCATCTGCTTGCTAAGTAAGAGTCTCTGGATCTTGAATTTTCGCAGATAAAGAATTGACTGTACATTTTGGAGATCCTGGCTCCCTTTCTAAGAACCAGAGTGTTCGTTTGTCTGTCCTGGGGCCAAATCCTGGTTTGGTTAATTACGTTCCTTTTTTCAGATATTCTTGAGGACTTTGAAGTGGTTTCAGTCTTTTTTGCACAATCTGTTCCAAACTGGTACACAGTCTGTTGCAAACTGGTGTTTAGACCCATACAGTGCAATTACCAGCTGCATTTCACTCCTGAGACATCTGTACTTGAGAAACAACTGCACTTTTGTGTAAGTTTAGTAGGTGCTTTAATGCTCTGCTGTATCACAATGAATGTTCTCTCTTATAAGTGAAGATGGTGCTGCTGACCAGTTCCTGTTGACTTCCTTTCCTTTCTTGTGGAATTCGTCATTCATTACCTCTAATTGTAATTATTTTAGTTAAGTTATGATCTTCTCTACCAAATGCACTACAACACATTATTCATTCTTTCTGTGTGTGTGTGAGGACAGTTGGCCCTGAGCTAACATCTCTTGCCAGTCCTCCTCTTTTTGCTGGAGGAAGATTGTCGCTGAACTAACATCTGTGCCAATCTTCCTTTGTTTTATGTGGGAGGCTGCCACAGCATGGCTTGAGGAGCGGTGCTAGGTCCATGCCCTGAATCTGAACCTGCAAACCCCAGCCACCTAAGCAGAGTGTGCAAACTTAACCACTCAGCCACAGGGCCAGCCCTAGTTTATCCATTCTTATATCTTCCATTATATCTAGCATAGTACCTTGCACAATAAATGTTTTAAAATCAATAAGTGCTTTAAGCATTTTGATAAGTGATAATTCATACAAATCTCCCTATAGCCTCTTGCCCCATTTCTCCGTGACTAGGTTTGTTGAGATTAGACACACCTGAGTGCCATAACTCCTTATTGTCACCAAATGGTCTTACTAGGCTGTGTGGTCCTGTACAAGGAAGACACTCATTTCATCGAAAGCGCCTTTAAAAAAATAGACCATTGGGGGCTGGCCCAGTGGTGTTGCAGTTAAGTTCATGAGCTCTGCTGCTTTGGGCCGCCCAAGGCTCGTGGGTTCGGATCCCAGGTGCAGACCTACACACCGCTCATCAGGCCATGCTGTGGCAGCATCCCACATAAAGCAGAGGAAGACGGGCACAGATGTCAGCTCAGCAACAGTCTTCCTCACAAAAGAAAGAGAAAGAAAAGAAAAAAAAATGTACATGGTCTAGTGGATAACGGAGGCGAAGAAGTCACTCTTAGAACACGGAGTCCATTCCCAGGTCAGGAAAGCCTTCCACTGGAGGGATTCTTGCACTGCACGTTCAGCGACAGGGAGGAGCTAACCCTGGAGGAGGGGCGGGTTCTAGACAAAGGCAGGTGTGCAGGCACCAAACAGCACGATGCCTTGGAGACCCTGCAAGCTGTTCCATTTTGTCAGGACAAGCGCAGAGAAGGGTCAAGGAGGTGGGGTGAAAGTAGAAGTGCCTCCTGTGCTAAACTCAGGAGTTTAAACCTATTACTCTGGGGAATGTAATGAATAATCAAATCTTGGGAGTATGTAAAGCCCCAGGACAACTGAGTTTGTGTTCTGGAGACCAGGGAGACTGGCCTGGGGCAGGAGTAAATTAGGAGATGGTTGCAACAACCCTGGTGAGACATGCTGCAGGTCTTCATGAAAGCAGAGGCAGGCATTGGATGGGAGAAATGTTAAGGAGGTGGAATCTGCAGGATTCGGTGTATGCTTGGCTATGAGGGAGGTGGTGAGAGAGAGATGGCTAGGATGACCCTCAGGATTCAGATGTGGGACATGGACTGGGCCATGGTGACCTTCTCTGAGACAGAGACCCCAGAAGGAGAAGCTGGTTTTAGAGGACTGGCTGAATACCTGCATGAGAAAGAGTAATACCGTAAATCTAGGCATCTCAAAGGATCTTAGTCCATCATCCCCAAAGGGTGTTCTTTGGAACTCTAGTTCCGTAGGATTTTAGTCAGTGTGATTCCAAAAACAAAACTTTTAATCAAATTAAGTGAGAAATGCTAGGTTAAACAGTGTTCAATGGGTTTCTAAACTAGAAGGGTTTTCAGCAGTTTTAATATGTTAATATGAGCTGTGAATTTCTAAGAAGTAGATATTATGTACAGCATTTCCCAAATGTATTCGACGGTGAAATGCTTTTTCCAATGGAACGTCTCACAAGAGGTGTGTTCCACAGAACGCACTTTGGGAAATGCTGACCAAAGCCGGATTTTTGGTTTATAGTAGAGAAACTACAGCCCCGGGAGATGAAGTGACTTGCCTGAGGTTAAACACCTCTCACTGGAAGATACTGGACTCGAATCTGTATCTTCTGACTGCACTCACATGCTCTTTCCACTACATGATGCTTTGTGAGCTCAAACTCATTCTGGCACCTTCAGCCAATCATGGGGAGAAAAATATTATAAAATAGTTATGAGATATATCCTTTTAAGTGAGGTTTCAAATCAGTAATTTTTAAGGCTATGCTAATTTTTAATGATTACTATTTTTTATACGGTGAAAAGATTTGTACCTTGGAAAAGTGGGACCAGTTATTATCCTAGGATGATCCTTCTGATAACTGAGCAGGAACCTTGTAAAATTAAATCACCTAACTAAATAGGGCATCCATCCAGTTGCCACAACTTTCAGGAACTTTCAGAAAAACAAACTTTCAGGAATGAATAGAAACATAAAACTCTTCCCCAGAAATTTTAGTGTTGATTTTCCCCCCTTCATATTGAAGAAAGGATAGGTTTTAAAACGTTCTTGAGACTGTGAAAATCCACACCAGGTTTTGACTTCCTCTCTGGCACCATTCCACTGATTCTGGAGACTCTAATAGCTAATGGATGGGAAGGTTTTCATATCCTAAATTCACAGTCCTATTCCCCAGAGGAGAAGTTTTAGGACTTCCTATTCTTAGAAGAACGAGACAAATTGTTTGTTCCCAAGAGACTTCTTAGAACTCTGGGACAGCTTTCATTTTAAGAGTAGCTTCTCTACACATTACCTTTGAAACTAGTTATCATTGTCTTAATTTATGATTCAGTAATTCATAAAGCATTTTTTCATTTCTAAATGCTGTATTCATTTCTAGTAGGCAGACCAAAAACCATTACATGTAGTATAAATATGTCAGTGAATGAATAATTCTTTGCTTAAATAAATCAGTAGTCATAAGTAGTGGAAAGAACACTACTTATTAATCAATTTATCAAAACTGTTTCTTTAATATCTACTATGTCCCCAGCTCTGTCAAATCACTTTAAGCAGTAGTAGAGAAATACAAGAAATAGTCTCTGATTTTTAAAAATGACCCCACCCTTGGGACCTGGTGGCGCAGCAGTTAAGTGCACACATTCCACTTTGGTGGCCTGGGGTTCTCTGGTTCGGATCCAGGGTTTGGACATGGCACTGCTTGGCAAAAGCCATGCTGTAGTAGGCATCCCACATATAAAGTAGAGGAAGATGGGCACGGATGTTAGCTCAGGGCCAGTCTTCCTCAGCAAAAAAAAAAAAAAAAGGAGGATTGGCAGCAGTTTTCTCAGGGCTAATCTTCCTCAAAAAAAAAAAAAATGACCCCACCCATTGTTGGCAAGGCTGGAAAGAAATGCACGCTCATATTCTGCAGTGGGAACAAATTGTTACAACCTATTTCTGGAGGGCAGTTTAGTGATAGACATTAAAATATGCATCTCTTTGATGCGCAATTTCTCTTCTATGAATTTATTCCAAAGAGTAAGAATAAATAAAACATTAGCTAGGACATTGTGGGATGATGGCAAATAATTGGAAATCCCCTAAATATCCAGCAATGAGATTAAGAAAACAATGATTTATAAAAGAATAGTTTTTGATATGAAAAGATGTTCAGAATATGCTAATCAAAAAACTACAAACGTTATGTATAATATGAACTCATAAAAAAAGTATATAGGAAAAATCTAGAAGGAAATTTAACAAGAACACAAAATGTTTATTGCAGAGTGGTACGCTTACAGTACTTTTATTTCTTTATCTTTTAATGATGAACTTGTATTCTTTAATTGGCAATTAAAATGAATGAACTAAATCAATATTTATGAAGGTAAATCTCTAATGTTAAGGAAAATACACAAAGCATCTATTATTTAATAAAAATAGTTAATTTTAATTTAAAAAGGGATCTCTGCATTCAAGAAACTGTTGATGAGACAAGAACACATGAAATCACCAGAAAGCAACTAGATATGTACTCAGCTCTGATACAGACTGTAAGTACGATAGGCGTTAAGAGAAGAGAGAAATTGACTGGGGATGCAGCAGGTTGAGATGACTTCATGGAAGAAGTGAGACTTAGCTGGCACTTGGTATCTGAATGCCAAGGGCAGAAACAGAGGCTGGGGCAGTAACAAGGTGAGGCCAGGGCCTCATCTCACCCCTCCCAGTCCAACTCTAACAACTGCAGAATACTTGGTCTCTGCTTGTAAGGGTATTTCTGCTTCTTTCACACAAGTGGGATTTACATGCCCTATGTAATATAAATGTGTAGTAAATAAAGTATCACATAACCTTTGTAATATATGTTTTTCTAAGTTATATTTTTTTGCAAGTAGCCCTTTTGGGGGCATTTTATCTGCAAAATCTGTAGAACTGGACATTTACAGATATTAACTTAGAACAAACACCAACTATTATGCAAGAGCAGTTATCACAGCCTGTACCCTTCGAGTGTTCTGACGTCCACAATCAGACCACAAGTGAGTTCTACCAATCGGAACTCAGCAGTACCCGCCTTACACGTGTTACAGGATGCTATTTTTAAGCCAGGTTTCCAACTCAATAACTCAACTACTACTGGTAGTGTTAGCTACATATACTAATTGAAAGAGTGAATGACTTGTGTTTAGTGCCTAATAATCAACTAAAAAGGTTATGCCCATCTCAAAAATGTCTGCAATGGGAAAGAACAGGGTGGAACATAAACTTCCATCAGGTACTCCTTTAGCATGGATGTTGCTAGGTCTGGAGTTGCCACTGTGAAGAAGGAAAAGCATTCCAGGTGGAGGGATGGTTAGGGCTCTGATGTATGAATTTGGGCAGGAGGGGCACACAATTCAGTCCATAACAGCTCCCCAATAAACACTTGTTGAATTGAAGGGACTGCATCCAAGGGGAGAAACCAAGGCTCAAGAGGTAAATACACACACACATACCTAGTGGCCATAAAGACTGGAGATACACACACACACATACACACATATATTTTATATATATGTAATAAATGGTTTATTGATATTACAATACACGATGTGTTTAATGGCATTGCATGGTATGTTTAATGTGTTGTTCCTCATTATCAATGTATAATTCAATCCACTGTGCGAAATTGCAATGAACATGGTACATTAATGCAATCTTTCCATCAGCTCCTGCACATCCATCTGTGATTCTTTGCTTCAGATGATTTGACTCAGATTTTCAGTGAAAAAATGTGCATCTTTAGTATACCCCAGAAGAGGTAATCAAGGGTGTTCAATCTTTAAAAAAATAAAATACATCTAGGTTTCCAGACTTTATGGTCAAAATGTGTATGCGCAATGTACAGGCAAAATGTATTTGGGGGGAATAATTAGAAGTTTCAATTGGAAGTCCTGTTATTTTACCAAAAACAATTTTAGATTCTCGTCCTATTATAAATTTATCATTTAACACTTTTTTCTTTGATAATTCATCTAAGAGATTGATGAGTGAGTTAAGAAATGACTCTCCCTTTGCTGCCTCATGGTCATATTTGAATGATTCTTCGAACAGCTTGGGAAAAGTCATTTGAAAAATATGTCATGGAAAAACAAAGTAAACAGATGAATAGCTGATCACTAGAACTTTTGTTTAGTTATGTGCTTTGAGGCAAGGCTATGCCAAAGAACGTGTCAGTAAGTCCCATCAGTCATGCTTTTCAAATGTCCCTAATTGTCCCTTCTTCACTCTTCTCTCTGCTACCACCCCTCTCAAGAGCTTCATCATCTCAAACTAGGGCTTTGCAAAAGTCTGTGGGCTTGTCTCCCACTAGCCTCTCTCTGCCTCCTTTGAAACTCCTAACCAATCTCTGGTGCCACCAGCACCACTGTCACTGTATCAGTTTTCTATTAAAAACAAACCACAAAAACAACAACCCAATTAAAAAGTGAGCAAAAGATCTGAACAGAGATTTCTCCAAAGAAGATATTCAGATGGCCAACAGGCACATGAAAAGATGTTCAACATCCTTAGCTATCAGGGAAATGCAAATCAAAACTACAGTAAGATATCACCTCACTCTGGTCAGAATGGCTATACTTAACAAGACAGGAAACAACAAATGTTGGAGAGGATGTGGAAAGAAGGGAACACATTGCTGGTGGGAGTGCAAACTGGTGCAGCCACTATGGAAAGCAGTATGAGTATCCTCAGAAAATTAAGAATAGATCTACCGTATGATCCAGCTATTCTACTGCTGGGTATTTATCCAAAGAACTTGAAAACACAAATGCGTAAAGATACATCCACCCCTATGTTCATCACAGCCTTATTCACAATAGCCAAGACTTGGAGGCAACCTAGGTGTCCATCAAGGGACGAATGGATAAAGAAGATGTGTTATATATACACAATGGAATATTACTCAGCCATAAGAAATGATGAAATCCAGCCATTTGTGACAACATGGATGGTTCTTGAGGGTATTATGCTAAGTGAGATAAGTCAGAGGGAGAAAGTCAAATACCATATGATCTCACTCATAAGTAGAAGATAAAAACAACAACAAACAAACACAGAGAAACAGAGATCGGATTGGTGGTTACCAGAGAGGAAGGGGGGGGAGGACAAAAGCGGTGATTAGCCACATGTGTGTGGTGATGGATTATAGTTAGTCTTTGGGTAATGAACGTGATGTAATCTACACAGAATTCTAAATATATTATGATGTACATCTGAAAGTTGTATAATATTATAATCCAATATTAGTGCAATTAAAAAAACCCCCAAATTACAATGTTTTTATTTTGAAAAAAACGCTCTCCACAAAACATCACGTACAGTATGATTCTGATTTTGTTGAAAACAAAACTCAAACCCACACACTATATATATATATATATGCACATATGTATATCCATTGTATTGGTTTCCTATTGCTGCTGTAACAAATTACCATAAACTCAGTTGCTTAAAACAACACTAAGTTATTATCTTACAGTTCTGGAGGTCAGAAGTCCAAAATCAGTCTCAGCTGGCTAAAATCAAGGTGTCAACAGAGCTGCATTCCTTCTGGAGGCCCTGGGGAGAATCTGTTTCTTAGTCTTTTCTAGCTTCTAGAGGCTGCCTGCATTCCTTGGCTCATGGCCTCGTTCTTCTTCAAAGCTGGCAGTGTAGCAGCTTTCAATCTCTGTCTGATTCTGACCCTTCTGCCTCCCTCTTATAAGCACCTTTGTGATTATATTGGGCCCACCCAGATAATTCAGAATAATCTTTCCTTCTCAAAATTCTTAACTTAATTACATCTACAAAATCCCTTTCGCCATGTAAAGTAACATATTCACAGGTTCCAGGAATTAGGACATGTATATATTTTTGGGGGAGGGGTATTATTCTACCACACCCATCATAGATAACCACAAATATGCATGAAAAACTAAAAGGAAATATGCCAAAATATTAACAGGTTGATTATCTCTGGATTAAGAACTTCAGGTGATTTTAGTTTTTACTTCTTTGTGTTTGATCAATAATAGTCCCAGTTTTTGAAATGGTCTTGCATTACTTTTTTATTCACAGAGAATGATGACAACTAGTAAATGTCACTCTAGAGGATGTTTGCTATTTCCTCCACCCTGTCCTCTTCTTTCTTCTGGAGACGGTATGTTTCTTTTGGAACTGCTACTCTAACCCAGCCTCCAACTCTGCCATGTGGCTCTAAGGGCTGCTGTCAATCATGCTATCTCTTCATCTTGGTTACAGGTGAGAGCATGTGATCCACACTGGGCTAACTGGCAGCATTCCCAACATTTCTTTCTTTCTTTAATTGGAATCAGGAGAAAAAGTCAGTTTTCTCTGATGAGGCACTCAGGAGAAGACAAATTGGAAAATGTCAGTGACTGTGGTTCTCGTGTCATAGAAAACCTGAGAGTAAAGCAGAGATGAAAACAGAGAGGGAGATTCCTAGCAGTGTTCTCATCCTTGATGGGGGTTGCCTGAGGACCAGCTAGTTATAGTCCTCTCCTTCCCCAGGTTTTGTGTATAAACCAATAAATTCCTCTTTCTGCCCAAAATGGCTGTTTCTATCCTTCGCAACAAGGGTCGGGTTAAAACAGTTAGGAATGTTTTTAAGCCTGCAGCGATTCCCCGTTGCCTGCTACTGTCTAAATTAGCTCCTCTGACTGGCGTGGATGTTGTTCTCAACCCTCTCCTCCTCTCCCCCAACTTCTCAACACTGCGTCACTCAAACTGCCCTTCTCCTCTTTCCTTTCTCACTTTCTGGCATTTGCTTTTGTAACTTTGCTCTTGTTCTGCTTGCCTGGACTGTCTTCACCTCCCGCCCCTGCCCTTCCAAATCTTGTCCAACTTTCCCAGCCACCTCTAGGACTCCCTATGAAATACCCCTCAAGGCAGCCAGGGAAGGCTCCCTTCTCTGAATGTCTATAATATGCAAGGTGTGCTCTTTGTATTCAACACCTAAGTCAACTTTTTATGGTTTGGGGTCACTCCAAATAAGTGATAACCCCCACAAGGACAAGAACCGTACCATATTTTACTAATTGTGCTCATAGAGCTAGCTGTTCATGTTCAGCAAAAGCTCAGAAGTGTTAAGGTGTAGTCCTCCTTGGAAGAGAACACAGTGACCGTTGTGAATATTTATGTTAGAAATGGCCTGGTGCATTGGAAGACGGTTTCATGATACTAAGTGGTCCTCCTTATGTTGCATGTTTTCTCATTGTTTCCACAAAGATAATTTAAGAATGGGAAGTAAGACCTCATGGGAAAAGATGAGGAAGCCAGAATCATTTAGCCATGAGAAGAAAAAAAAAAAAATGGAAGTGAACCTAACAAAAATCTTAACATTTGTGAAAATTTGCTATACAGAAGATAGGATTCTATGTTCCTAGGAATTAAAGTTGAGGTGGAGCATAAGCATATAATCACATAATGAAATTTAGGTGTGCCTAGATAGGTTTTTCACCATAAGAGTGTCAAACAATGAAATGAATTCTGATCTTTGTATAATGAATTTCTATGGTAGTTCTGGACAAAAAAAATCTTTTGAAAATGGCTTAAGGGTGATTTTGCCTAAAGGCAAGTTGAATAAAGTGACCACAAAAAATTCTTACTAATTGTAAGGATCTATTTTATAAAATTTAATCTTGTACAGAGAAGGAAAATTTTTTTTAATGACGTTTAAATATTACAGCTGTGTGTGCAGATACTTTTATTGCTTTCTCCATGAAAGAAGAATGTCTTGTTCCAAATACGCATAGGGATAAGTTAAAAACGTTTGCCCAATCTATTCATCTGCTTTCTTCCGAGGGAAAGCATAACTATGTTCAGATGTAACCATACTTCTGCCTTTGAAATTATTTCTACCTTTTTTGCCTCAAGAGGAATTGTAAATTTTATGTCTAAATCATATCTTAAAAACACTCGACAATATTTCCTACCTGGACAATGACACCCTTGTCCCGACAATTGTCACATTTTGTGACATATTGTGCTCCCAATAATTGAGCACAAAACAGAGCCCAATTCTATACAGATATATCCATCAGGACTGGGAGAATGCCGCTGAAATGGCCATCATCGGGCTAAAAAGTGATTCCAGGGGAGGGAGGGATGAGTGGGGGGAGCACTGGGCATTTTTAGGGCAGTGAAACTATTCTGTAGGCTCCTGTAATGGTGGATACAGGTCATTACACATTTGTCAAAACCCACAGGATGTATAACACGGAGTGAACCTTAATGTAAGCTATGGACTTCAGTTAACTATAATGTCTCAATATTGCCTCATCAATTGTAACATATGTACCACACTAATGTAAGATGTTAATAATAGGGGAAACTTGGTAGAGGAACCGTAAAGGGGAATGTATGAGATTTCTGTACTTTCCATTCAAATTTTCTGTAAACCTAAAACTGCTCTATAAAATTGTCTAATTTTTAAAAAGTGATTTCAGGGGCCTGGCCCCGAGACTGAGTGGTTAAAGTTCTTCACACTCCTCTTTGGCTGCCTGGGTTCACAGGTTTGGATCCTGGGTGCAGACCTACTCCACTCGTCGGCAGTGCTCTGGTGGCGTCCCACATACAAAGTAGAGGAAGATTGGCACAGATGTTAGCTCAGGGCTTATCTTCCTCAAGTGAATAAAAGAGGAAGAATGGCAATGGATGTAAGCTCAGGGCAAGTCTTCCAAAAAGAAAAAAAAAGTGATTCCAAATACTTGAATTAGTCCTTAATTAGGGAAAAGAATGTAAGCATAAAACAGCTATATTGCTATCTTTTGTTAAGAATATTACGTATGGCCAATATCTATCTGTAATAAATTGTCTCCCCAGTCTTTTAAACACCCAGGAAAATCCTGTTGCTGTAATAACCAGAGTCTCACTGAAAACAAGTTAAATTTGAAGCCATGGACATTTTTTGTGTCTTTGTTTACTCATTATGAACCAATATTAGGGAGAATACCTTATTGTCCTCCATAAGTAACTGAAAGGACTTGTGACAAATTTCCCTTTTCCTTTTCTACCTCAGCAATAACTCAGTGTCCATTTTGGCCTTAATTTGGGGGGAAAAAAGCCTTGATGCTGGCCCATCATGGTTAGAAAGTAGTTAATATTTTCACTTGCTGTCCTTGTCATTCCACTGTATTTTAGAACTTGAACAGATAACGGGGATACCAGTCCTGTAGAAAGAACAATTCCTTTCAAAGCCCCCTCTCTTCTGGACTTTACAGACGAGTGCAGATGCTGGACACGGAGGATTGCTAAAGGCAAGCAAAAGAGTAGTATGGGAGCGCGTAACAGGGAACGTGCCCAGGGAGGGAATGACTGGGAGGAATGAGATGACTGCGTGCCTGGATGGGGAGGTTTGAGCAGTGAAGTAAGACTGGTGCCCCAAGTGTTTCATACGCACTTCAAGACCACATTCTCAAATGAACACAGCCAGCTCTGACATGTGGCTCACTGCAGTAAACAAAACTGGATTTTTTCCACAGATTGTCAGTTGTTGGTGAAAGGGACCACTGCCCTCTTTCAGTAGGGGAAGGAGACATCTTCCACTCTGTGCTTTTTAGCATCCATATTCAGTTGTTGTGGCTATCAATCTCAATCCTTGAACTCTAAGCTGCAAAAAGTCACATTTCTTTGTTTTCTTGAATTAATTTAATTTTGACTTGAAGTCTTCCCTTTCACAAGGTAGGCCAGAAATTCAACCTCAGTCATTCCTGGGGCCCCCGTCCCCTGTTGTCCCCACCCTCTGCCAAGGAAGCACAGAGGCCTTGCGTAGCCTCATAGCTCTGGGGCGGTCCTTTCCATCATCTGCCCATGCTGGGTTCCATGAGCGGGGCGCCAGCTGCCTTCGTTCTCAGTTCTCAGAGTCCTGCAGATCCAGGACTCTGATGCTGCCCTTTAACCCGTGGCTACAGGAGTCTTTGGAGAGCTAGAAATGTTCGGTCTCTTCTTCAGGCTACTACGAGGGAAGAGAGGGCAGGAGAAAGATAAGGGCACACAGACCTCTCTCATTCTCCTCAAGGCACATCTTTTTTCCCTCAAAGGCAAACCCAGTTCTCTTTTCCCTCCGGGGAATGCAGCATAAGCTTCTGGAGGGCATTAGGCATTTGGAAATAAAACCAAGAAGGGAAGTATGTTGCAGGCAACTTCTGCTTTCCTCCTTGGGACATGTTAATACTCCCCGAGGCAAAGAAGTGTGGGCCTTCAACCTTCCTGAATTTAGGATGCGAAAGAGGAAGCCACAAATACAAGTCTCAAAATCCTCATCTCTGTGCCCCGCAGCCCCCAGGCAGCTTGCCCAGGCTTGCTGAGCCAAGTGAGGATCTTTTGCCTGAAGCCTTAATGCAGAAGGGTCGATCCCTAATAAGCTGCTTGATGTCTACCCTCCTCTACAAATTCAGTCAGAAATTCTCATTCAGAAAGAAAAGTCAAAGTTCAGGGACATGAGGAAAATGGGTGCATGGGATTATTTCCACAGTTCACTTCTATTAGTACAAGATTAATTCCAGTAGGTAAAAGTTAAAGTGTGAGCATCTATACTACGGATCAATTGATAAAGTTAGAAAATGTCAGTAATGACTTTATCCTTTGGGAACCTGATTCTCCCCTAAAGGGTGTTGCTAGGAATGTAATTTGCTAGTTACAATTATATTGTCAGAAGGACCACGAGGTGATTTGTAGCAAATCCCCTCACATATGTTTACGTTTAACTCATTCCTTGATTTTTTTTTCCCTAAAATAATTTGGTAAAGAGCCAGGCAAGTGACTACCAGGAGTTTCTTCAGTGATACATTTGTAACTCTGTAATAACTTTTGCTGTGTGATTACTGTTTCTCTTTTTCCTAGAAGCCCACAAGTTGACAAAGGGAAACACGGGAGTTTCCACTTTATCTGGAGGTTTTGTATTCTCTGTTCCTCTACTCCAGTTTTGGATACGTTTATGCATGTGATAGCAGTGCTAAGCACCAGCTATAATTAGAATATCATGGTAATGTAGGATGAGTTATATATATAAATATATACACACTACAAAGCTGCTTTGCTGTTACCACAACAAATAATGGGAAACCACAAGAGCCTCTCATGTATTTTTCTATTTGAAGGGCCGGCCGTGTAGAATATTTGTCAAAACTCTAAGTGAAAGATTTTTTTTCTTAAATACTTTTGCCATCCTTCCTATTTATATTTTATGCTTTTGTTTGTGTAACAAAAAACTTTCTTTCCTTTTTTAAGTATTATCCAAAGGGACCATGATCCTTAATGAAATATCAGTGTTTGTTTCAACTGCTCCTTAGTTAGAGCATCTTTCCTTGAACTTATTCTAGAGGAGATGTGTACATCTGCCACCCATTATCCATGCCTATTTACCATGGTTTGGAGAATGAGGGACGTTAAAACTGTATGCGTGGAAGGCCAACAAAATAAGTTATTAGCTCTCAGTGTCATGCGAGGGTGTGTGCCCGATTCTGTCCTTAAGGCTCTAAGAAGGGAGAGAAGGATCTTTCTCCTCTAGCACTCTCTAAGCAGCCCAGCAACCGCAGAACAAATCATCTACGTGTAAATTTTTATCACATAGAAATGTGTGCTTCTAGAGTGTCAGATAGAACAAAGAATTATCCCAAATGACTCCTGGATTTTTGGCTTTGCCTGACCTTCCTTCACTCTAATCCATGTCTACCTGGGTCGACCCAGACACTCATTCACTCAGAAAAACTTTAATTGAGGACATACTGTGTGTCCGGCATACTCCTAGAAACAGAAGAGCAGAGGCAGTCTGGGACTGAATCTCGAATTGTCCCTGAGGGTCAGAATGGGAGCTCAGCCCTACTGACTAGCTCGGCTTGAGGGATGTGGGTGGGGGCTCAGAGTTTCAGACCGAGCACCTGGCATAGAGCAGGTGCTTTGAGGATGAGGACGGCTGAAGTGATGGGAAGCTGTTCAGTCAGACAGTCTCCTAAGAGGAACGGCCATGCAGTTGCGTCAAAGCAATGAGTAGACCCTCCAGCGGGTGGTCAACAGTAGGGAGGCACTGCCCTAGGTATAGGTCTGGAGTTTGAGGCAGTTCCCAGGAGGACAAGAGCAGGATGGATCCCAGGCCTAGAATAATGAGTGGGAGCTGTGAAAGATATCATTTCTTGCCACACAAAGGCATCCCCAGCCTCCCCCCTGGCAGTCAGGGGTGGCCATGGGATCCAATTCTAATGAAGACATATTAAGGGATGTCTGTTGGGAATAAGAGGCAGGCTTTTGGGAAATATTTTGCTTTCATGATAATTAGGGATAAGCCTTACTGGCAAGAACCTTTCCTTCTTTTTGTTTTCTCACCTTGAGTACAAGCATATTGCCTGCTTCATGAGTATACAGTGATCAAAGGCAACATGCTAAGGATGCTGGAGCAGGAGGAGAGAAACAGGCTGCATCTTTGGTACCATCCAGCCACTGTTCCAGCCCTAGATGCCCTCCTCCAGACTTCTTATAATTAAAAATTTTTAAAAAGAGAACACTTTGGGTAAGCGACGGTTGGGATTTCTTTTGCTTACAGTCAAACTCATTTTGAACTGAAATAAAAATCAAGGTAGAAACTCCATGGAAAATAAGGGGTGGATGTGGAGATTTAGCTATTGAAGTGGGCGTAAGAGATGGGAGGTAGCTTACGGGGAAGTAGGTCAAAACTCAGTGATTAGAACCAAGGAATGTGTTCAGAGGTAACCAGCAGAAGGCTGATCTTCAGGACTCTTAAATGCCCCATGGCCAGAAACAGGATTGAACTCAGAACCTGGGAGAGGGACAAGGGGTCCAGCTTAGGGCATGGAGAGTGTTGCGGAGCAAGGATGACAGAGACGTATCAGAGTCTAGCCTTTGTCAAATTCCTCTTAGAATTTCATCCCATAGTTTAAAAGCTCCAAAATCGTGTCTCTCATCATATAAACTAAAAAAGTAAACACTATTTTTCTGGAGTTCTTCTTGGGAAATCACAAAGTTTATTCCCCCATTGATAAGTTGATTAAAATGTCTATTAAAGTGATTGATCTAAATTACAAAAATGAGAGTCAAGAGACCTTAGAGGACTAACACCTATGAAAGCTTTTCTTCAGTCTAAGAAAATGTAACAATAATATAAATGTAGTATTATATTAGCAAATAAAATGAGTCACATTTAAAGCTGGTTAAAACCTTTATTATTAAAAAGTATAAATATTACAGAAGGTATAAGATGTAGGAAAATAAGCCTTGTCATCTGAATATATAGTTAAATTCTAACTGGAATTAAAGAAAACATTCTGGGAATCCACAATCTATATCTGGGAGTGTTGGGAAAAAAGAAAGGAAGGGGTAAATTTAGGGTCGAGAGGTGAGGACATAGCTGTGTTGGAGGGTGTAGGGAGAAGATCTGGAAGGCAGAGGGGCCCTGAGGACAGACTGGGCTCCATTCTGGACATTAGTGGTGAAAATGAGATTCCTGCTCCTCCGATCCTTTCTTCTTCTGGGACTAGAACTCTGGGAGCCAGAGTCGAGCATCCTTCCCCATTTGAGCTTTGAGAGCAGAAAGCTACTCAAGGGGGAAGAAAGTCGACATTGCTGCCATCTCCCCATTCTCTGACTGGCAAGAAAGTGGCTAAGAAATTATCCTGGGAACAGTTTTGCAGGCAGGAACAGAGCAGTATTATCTAAGGTGAGGCCAGGCATGGGGGGAGGCAGCAGGTGGCGTAAAGGTACCCGAGGTCAGGCCGGGTATGGGTTGGCCACGGTGGTGGTTTCAGAGTGTAGCTGTAGGTTGGGGCAGATGTCCACTCCCCTGCCTTTGGCTATTCCTTATATCAAAGTTCCAGCCCCACCCGAAGAAGGCTCTCCTCTACTGGGTTACATAGAGCTTCATCCAGAAAGAGCTTGATCCAGTGGACAGAGCCTGGGGTGTGAATCGTCTCTAACAAAGTGGAAGGTCTGACTGGAGCCTCATTCCTCGACAGCATGACCTGTTGGTTGACTCAACACCGACGCAGAGCCATTTTCAAAAGATCTCACTCTTCTGTTTCAGACTTAGCTCCTCAGACCATTTCCCCAGGAGCCTTTCAGCCAATGTCCAGCCAACTGACTAAATGATTGACCTCTCCCTGAAGTCAGATCAGGAACATAAATAAACAGGGAGGCCTTTGCTTCTGGGCCGATTTAGAGCCTCACAGAAGGGACCCCCTTTCTCAGGGAGAATGAGTGAGTTGGTCAAGGAGGCCTGTCCTCCTCATATCAGCAGAATCCTTCTCTGTGGAAAACCATTGTTTCTTCAAGGCCAGGAACAAAGATTTAGGCCAACGAGGACTTGGCCACACTTAACATACAGGAAAATAATTAATTCTTCATTCCTAGTGGGCACAGGTGATTCCAGAGTCTCCTTGACCCCCCAAAGGCCTCTTTACCTGCTTGATTATGCCTGAAGTTCCAACTCTTCTCACAGACAATTAGAGATAAAAGACAAATGCCTAACTGAAGAGATACATTGACTGAAACTCATTCATACCAGAGTAACAGGCCACCTTAATCAATAAGCCTCAGAGACTGATTGGGGGGAAGCTACTGGGTCCTTGAAGTGGGTGATGAGTTGGAGGGAGGCCTGCACGGAACAGGAAGACTCGAGGCGGGCGACGGGAACTCTAAAGGCAAATGCCCTTTATCCCACTGAAGAATATGACTTTTGAGTTGCACAATGCACTTCTCATTATGGAGAAGGATGTGTGTGATTTAAGTGTTTCTGACTTCACTATAAAGCATTTCCTTCTAAACAGAAGAGGTCCAGGTTTCCATAGTGAGCTATTATTCAATCATTATTAGTCACTATTTCTATTAAAATAATAGTGATGACAATACAAATGTACATAAGACCACTGGTTACTTATGACAGAGACACACGAGATGTGCAAATTCAGATGATTCACCCACATTTTTGGCTCCATCTCTTTTTCAGATAGGAAGAAGTTGAAGTCGTATGATCCCTTCTCCCATGTGTGATGCCCTTTCTGCATCGACTTTGACTTCTAAAGAACTCTCCTCAGAAAGTTTGGATATCCTTTTTCTGGGTGAGGCTCTATGTAACCCAGTGGACCAGAGCTTTCTTTGGGTGGGCCTGGAGCTTTGATATAAGGAATCCCCAAAGTCAGGATATCCAACATAGGAGCTTTTATTTTCCATTTTAACCCCTGAGTAAATGACCTTTTTTCATATTGTTTAAAGTATTTATTTTGTCAGAAAATTTTGCAGTATGAATCTGCATTACGAATTTGATGTAGAAGCTAAAAGCAGAAGTTTGAATAAGTGAGTGTTCCGTATGAATTAAGTTGGAATTCGGCTGACATTATTTTTCCTACTGCACATTCAACATATGCTGTGGGCATGGCGTAAAATAAGTTTTTATAGCTAGAAAAAAGTGGTGGAGGCCATTTTTGTCAACATTGAGTGTTTCTTATTTATTGGAGTCTAGAAAAGAATTTTGTGATCCCTGAATCATTTTAAATCACCTTTGAAAGAACAATATATGGAAATTAAGGATTTTTCAAATTTGAAAAGTATGAGAAAAAAATTATGAGAAAAGAAAAATTCTAAAATAATTCTGTAGGATTTTTGCAATTAAAATGTATTTAGAGTACTGAAGAGAATGACAATTTGATTTTGTGGGAAGTCTGAAATTAAGATTAAATATGTTTTTAAAAACTGTTTTCAGGTGCTGTGGCAGAGATAGCCAGCTGTCCATCAAACTCCGTCCTCCCTCTCTCATAGAACTGTTGCTGGAACTTGGCTGCTGAGCCAGGCTTGGGATTTCCCAGCCTCCTTTGCATGTAGGTGTGGCCATAGGGTAGTTCTGGTCAATGGAATGTGAGCAGGAGTGACCTGTCACTTCTGGGCCAAGACATTTAAGAAGCAGGTATGCCTTTCTACTTGCAATCTCCTCTTGCATTTCCTCTTTATCCTCCTCCATCTGGCTGGAGGCATTTGACAATGCGGGCCGAATGGAGGTGGAGCCACAGACGAATTAACCTGGAGAAAGCTACCTGCCAACAAGAAACACTACAGGAGTAAGAAATAAGGCCCCAAATGTGTAGTAGCTGTAAGACAATAGGAATTTATTTGTTACAGCTGCTAGTGTTACCTCAGCAAAGGGACCCTTATTACTGTCACTTATTGCGAATTTCCAGTGAGAGATTCTGTTGGACTTAACGTTAACGAATAGATGAGACTCACTTGCAATTAACAGACTATTTGGACATAGATTTTTTAAAAATTGTGGTGAAAAATGCAAAACATGAATTTACCCTCTTAATTTTTAAGTGTACATTATAGTACGGTCAACTATATGCACATTGTTGCACAACAGATCTCCAGAACTTTTCCATCTTGCTTGACTGAAGCCCCATACCCACTGAACAACAACTGGACACATGTGTTTAAAGTCTTTAATAACAGTTTATGTTCTTAAGCAGGTAAAATATTTTCTTGAAGTCTTCATTTCAGCACCAGCAGGGCATCACATTTAACATTGAATGGCCGTTACTGTGTGCCAGGCACTGTTCTAAGTGCTTTTTATTTATTTTCTCAATTTGGCCAAAAAACATGCAAGACTTCTATTGGGGGAAAAACAAAGTTGTATCGAGAGGCAAAACTCCTTTTATATACCAACCCCGGGACTGATTATCACCTATTTGAAATTAATGATTCTGAAATAATAGAGTTTAATGTAAAGAACGATATTTAAAATAATTGGAAGATTGCTACTGTTAATATAGATGTTCATTAAAATAGCTCCACAAACACGGCCTGTTTCTGTTCTGACATTTTACTGCTTGTGGAGGTAACTGCACCTATTTTTCTTACCGAGATGCTTTTCTTAGCCTGAGTTGCCACAGTCCATTAGCGTTCCTGCCCAGACCCAGACATCCTATTAAAAGAGTTGGTGAATGGAGTGATTATAACCTAAGATCAATCTTCATCCAGAAAGCATACCAAAGGGCTGCTAATGGACCTTCCACCAGAAGAGGAGTTTTATCCTCAGGTGTGTTGACTCCAGCTCTACTCTCTAGAGTGGCAAATAAACACAGAAAATGCCAGGCTTGCCCCTACCTACAAGAAGGGAATCATGACAGTCATCGGAGCACACTCCAAGTCACACAAACCTGCTTACTCTAAATGCACCGGGACCGCTGTTCAACTCGGTTACATTTGCCAAATCAGTTGTGTGTGGGGGGGAAACTTAAACCCCCAGTCTAAATTTAGATCAAGCTCCCAGATCGAATTCCCACACTGCCTCTTTATTTTAACCTCCCAGGATAATACTCTCTTTAATCCTTTGCTGTGCTTCCTACTTATCTGCTTTCATTTTTTCTTATCTCCTAATCCACTCTATAAGATCTGTTCAGGCTCCGATCAAGGCTAATGCTTTAGTCTCCTCTTGGCTCTCAGCAATCTGCTTTCTTTTGGTCCCAACAGCTGGGATCCTGAAGCCCTCAGTCTCAGGATCAATCCTACATTCATGTTTGGGAACAACTCTCGGTCAGGTCTGGGGCAATTTAAAGAGCCCTAGGCCAGTATCTGGACAATGCAGCCCCAAGTCAGCCTGTCTCCTGATGCCATTTGAACATTTGCCTTTTATTTATTCAACAACTACTCTTCCAGCCCCCCTTTACCCCTACCATGTGCCAGGCACTGTGTAAACCAATGGTGACCCGACAAATACTAAGACATAGTTCTTATCTTGAGAGCCTTTGTGTTTGGTAGGTAGGTGGACAAGTTAACCAGCTGTCATGGTAGAGTGGTAAGTGCTGTGACAGGGCCGTGCAAAGGATGCTGTGGGAGCTCCTAGGAGAGGCACCAACCTTGGCAAGTACAAAAGGGGGAGTCAGAAAAGTGTTTCCAGAAGACTTGATTTCTGTACAAAGATCTGAAAGGTGTGTAGACATTACCTAAACACATAGGGAAGAATTGTGTGTGTGCGTGCACATGCACGTGAAAAGCCAGAGAATAAGCAGAACATAGTGTTTTCCACGAGCCGTCAGTAGCTCTGTTTGCAGTATAACATAGTAAAGATCATGAGTGACATCAGAGCCAGGCCACCTGGGATTGACTTCTCACTCTGCTGCTATGTGACCTTGGGCAAGATACTTAATCTCTTTTTGCCTCGGTTTCCTCATCTGTAAAAGAGGAATAATAATAGGACTTATTTTATAGGATTGTTGCAAGGAGTAACAAACTTAATACATACAAGTGCTTAGAATGGTTCCTGGCATACAACATAATAACGAGGGTTTGCTATTAGTTAGCTATTGTATCGAAGGAAAGATAGGGAATGGCTAAAGAAAACTCCTGTTGCCATGGTAATAAGTTTGGACTTTAAAACCGTTTACTGAATCCCTATTGCCCTCAGGATAAACAGGGAGCTGCTTTAAACAGATCGCTCTGCTGCAGTGAGGACATCTGCTTGGAGAGTTCCAGGCTGGAGGAAATTCTTCTCTGCCCATAGCCCTTGCTGGGAAGATGATGAGCTTCTTGCTCCATCCCCTTCTCCACTGACTGGCCACCGGAAAAGGTGCTGCCCAGGGGAGCAGGATGGGCTGGGAAGATGATGGGTTCATATATGGCCTTTGCGGTGCTTGTGGAAGCAAGTGTAAATGTCCCCTAAGCAGCTGGATATTTAGTTCTGAAGGCAAGATTTGGAAATAGTCAGTATTAAAAGGATACTTGAAGGCCTAGAAGTAGAGTTAATATCATCCAGGGAGGCTAAGTAGATGGAAAAAAAGTGAGAAGCCAATAACCCTGAGAAAGATCCTCATTGAAGAGGCATGAAGGAAAAGAGCCCCTTGTGACAACATGGATGGACCCTGAGGGCATGATGCTAAGTGAAAGAGACAGAAAGACAAATACTGTGTGATCTCACTTTTATGTCGAATCTAAACAAACCAACCAAGAAAAAAACCAAGCTCATAGATACAGAGAATGGATTGGGGGTTGCCAGAGGCAGAGGGTGGAGGATGGGCGAAATGGATGAAGGGGGTCAAAAAGTACAAACTTCAGTTAAAAAGTAAATAAGTCATGTATAGTATGGAGACTACAGTTAATGATACTGCATTGTATATTTGGAAGTTGCTAAGAGAATAGATCTTAAACGTTCTCATTACAAGAAAAAAAAGAAAAAGAAAAAGGAAAAGAAGAGCCCTTGAAGGATATTGAGAAGGAGTCACTGGAGAGGCAGGAGAAGATCCAGAAGCACACAGTGTCATGTGAGCCAAAGGGTTGATTGTCACTTCAGACACAGCAGTGATCAACGGTGTCAAATGCTGCTGAGAGAGTGCCTAAGACAGGGATGGAAAACAGTCTATTCGTGCCAGGGAGGACTTTGGTAAAAAGAGTTTAGTGGGATGCTTGGCAGAAGCCAGGTTGGAATGGGCCGAGGAGTGAATGGGAGACGAGGAATGAAGAGTGGGTAGAATTCAGGAGGGTAGATTCAAGAGGACAGTGAGTTTAGGAGGCTAGTGGCTTCAAGGAAGTTTGAGGTGAAAAGGAAGAGGTGGGGCGCGGTGGGTAGAGGCACCCGTGGAGCTGATGGGTGAGTTGTTGAAATGCTGGTGGAGAAAGAAGACGAAAAGGTGGTAACTGGAGAGAAACAAATGTCTCTGAGGGAAGTCAGGGGGCAGGTGGTGGGTTGAACCTTGGCTAGAAGGAGGGATCCTTCTTGTGTTGGGGCAGGAGGGAAAGAAACAGGCATGAGTATGAATGCAGGCAGGTAGGGGACTGAAGCTGAGGGAATTCTCCTCTGACGGTCACCACTGTCTTGGGAAGTAGGAGGCTAAGTCTTTAGTTTAGGGAGGCACGGTCAGGCATGGAGTAGGAGGTGAGGAGAAGGAGGAAAATCTGAGAGTGAGAGGGTTCCCTGGAAGAACATGTAGGCATGGTTGATGTCCCAGTTTTTTCTGGAGACCATGTTTTTTTCCCAGTGGATTTCACACAGTAGAAAGTTTATTTCCTGCTTGTATAATATTTCTCAAGGGGTGAGTAGGTGTAGTCCATACATTTTAACAACATCCAGTGTGCACAGCCATGCCTTTTCCTCCAGCAGTCCCCAGCGGCTTGAATTAGGAGTAGAGACAACAGGATTGGGGTGCTATCAGGTAGGAGAAACGAAAAGGCAGCCAAGCAAGAGAACTGCGGGATTGGCTGAAGTGATGCACTATGGGGGAAAATACAGAAGGCAGATTGCAGGAGGGGTTCCATGGGGCAGGGAGGGGACCTGTGACCAAATAACAAGGAGGCTAGTGCTGGTAATGGTGTCTCCTCGAGTAGGGCACAACCTGCACAGCCTGTTGTGGCAGCCCTGCAGGATAGGCGTGGTGAGACAGGCCGTCCACAAGACCTCACAAACAAGGGAGGAAAGAGGGACTTAGATTTTCAGGAAGGGGCTAATCATGACCCAGACTAACGATCTGCTAAGGGGACCCAAGGTCAGGAGAGGTAGGCTAGTTACTGTGTATCGGAAACAGCAGTGGTTCTGGGTGCCCTGGGGCCGGAGGTGGAGTAGGGAGAAAGGAGGACCTCTGAATTTTGGACCTGGTAGCTGGGCTGCCCCCGTGTTAATTGCATTATATTCATAGTATAATATGATATACATGTAATATAACAAACATAATAATAATGTATATAATGCATGTAACATAACGTAATATAATTAATATACTATAATATAAATAAATACATTCTACTTATAGTCATTAGGTCCCTCACTGATACCCTTTGGCCCATGGCCTTGACTTGGGACTTGACCTTCTCTGGAGTTGGAGTTCTACCTTACTCACTAGAGCTCTTGGGCCTCAACTCCTGGCCCTCTGCCCCAGCCCCTGAGCAGAGACTGGTACCTGCTAAGACCTCTCTGTTTCTGATGGCCACCTACCTCCATCTCTGCTTCCAGGCTGCTCCTGGATTCCTCAGATGATTGGGATCTTGTTTTCTGACACTTACCTATACCTATATGGAATCTTCCTGATCCTTTCCTTGTCTGGGCTTCTGTCCAGTGCCTATATCTGGAACAGTCTCAGAACAGTATCAGGAGCGTGTCTGATAGGACCTGCATTCTAGATTCTCTGGCCCTTGTGGGTCTGGTCCATCTCACACCAACTGACCTTCAGTTATATTGCTCTACTCCTGTCTCTTAACTTTTTCAAAATACTGCTCCTGTGCCTAGAATATTTTTTTCCTCTTTCGTGATTATATTTTGGGTTTTTACTTTAAAGGATTCTTTTTGAAACCATATTCCATAGAACACTGGTATGTGAAGGGAAGTTAAAATAATTCTGTAAAAAGAAAGAAGCGTGATTTTTGTGGACAAATGTTTGCGAAGTACTTGGTAAGAATAAAATTAAGCAAGATTCTTTACCATTGGACCTCTCAGAACCTCACATAAGCTAATATGGATTGTAAATTCTCTAGAAGGGTCTGTAGAACTTACCAGTGGAACCCACTTTTATGGTACACTTCTTAACATCTTTTGGGACCTCTGAGTAGCACAGTTTGAAAAACACAGTTTTATAGGAACCAAAAAGGCTCTACTTAATTACAAATCGTGTATTCATTTAATTATTTTCCATTCATCCAATCAAGAATCATAGAGAGCCTGCCTCAAGCATGGTGCTGTGGACCAGAGACACTGATGGTCAGTCTCTGAGGAACTCACCAGTGGATGGGAGTGTGGTCATGTCCTCTGGAACTCCTACTCACGACCTCCCCTTAGTGATAACTGACCTTAAACCTCTTTACCACTGACCAACCTCATGCAAAATATGATATTTCTAACAATTTGAAGCAGTTGGTGTAGTGGAAAGAACACTGGAATTGGAGTCAGAAGTCTGCTTTAAGTAGCACTTATCCTCTTGGGTTTAGTTTTCTCATCTATAAAATGGGGATGATAATTACCCCATTTGGTGGGGTTATGGTCAGGATTAAATGAGATAATATTATGAAAGTTATTTGCAAAGGGCTATAAAAATGTAATTTATCTTCCAGAAGAGAGAATTTACTGTGTGGAAGAAAACCATGATGGCAGCATTAACTACATACTTGAGGCATTATAGTCAGACATTCAAGTTTGTTTTTCACTTTTTAGACAACACTCCTTCTTAGGCAGGAAACGACAATGTTGATTCAAATTCAAATAACAAAACAATCTCACGTTTTTCAAATGTAACCTTTCAGGAAGCTATAGGGCACTATTGAGTTTCTGCTCTCCTCCCAAGTCAGCATTATAATTACATTTGCAATCAACTCTTTGGGCGGCTGGTGGTATATTTCCCTCCAACCAGCTATGTAGGAAGTATATTAAACAAAGGAAAAATTTTCAATACTTATTTTGAGAAAGGCTATTTGTAAGAATCAGATCATTTTTATGTGTATCGGGCACGAAAATGTTTACTAAAACCAATTTAATTGCCCTACGTAAATCCTAATTTGAAAGTCAAGTGTGATAGGAAGAAAAAGAGGAAAATGGTCGGGAGAATGTAACCCTCTGAGCTAACGAATCTGTTTTTCATGGGAAGAGAATTCACACATTGCTCTGGGAAAGCAGCATTCCTACTGAATCCGCAAGTCTGTGTTTCTCAAATCCAGGGCATGTACTGGGAATCTACCCGGTGTCAGAGTTCCATTTGAATCATTAGTGAACAAATTTCAACACAACGGAAACTGTAAAAACAGTACAAAAATACCCAGCAAGGCTCTCAGCTGTTCTGCCTTCTGAGAGAAATGGCTTGCTCTAAGGAAAAATATCTCGTTCCTATTTTTTAAGCTACAAATTAAACCATGTGGGTTTTCATTTAAGTCCAGGGACTTTATTAATACGGAAACACACGAAAGACTCGCCCAAGGTAGGAGTCATATTGCCACTGATTCATTGCAGTTAGCTAATTTGACTAACTCTTTTTTTCCACTGAAGGAAGACAAAGTCCCCGCAAGTTGGAGGGGGCCTGAGAAATCGTCTTTTTACAGATGAAGAATCTTGGGTAATTTTTGCTAATTCAGAATGGGAGGATTGCATATTCATAATACCTCTCTCTGTGGCATCATCCTTATTGTACACGTAGGAAGAGAATTGCTGTTGGTACTCTTTTGCCTGACTTACAGAGTCAACCATTTCTTGTATATATAATTCTAATTACAGTAAAGAATAATGTCAACATTTAGTCATCTTTCTCCATTTGCAAGGAAAGGAACTCTTAATCCTTTATTTGAGAAAAATAGCTTTTCCCTGCTATGATTGAAAATGCTAATATCCAATGCCTGTTTCTTTTTGCAGTTATTTCTTGCAACATTTTCCTAAACATCTGAATTTAAAATGATATCTTTGGGAATTAAAATACTTCTTTTATTTACTTTCCAAATAATGAAACTGACTCAGAAAAATAGCACTGGAGCTAGTTGGAAACCTCGCTAGTTACAAAATCCTACATAATTTGTACAACCTGGAGGTTTCGAGCTGCTTATGGAAGCTCATGCCATCAAGCCCTCCAACTCAATCCAATTCAAGTTTGTCAACATCACTGCTGGCTGTGTAACCTCCGTGCGTTCAGGCAAAGAAAAAGAAGGAGGTGCCGGGAGCAGACAGCAGCGCTACCTGTAATTCCACCGTTTGAGATTCACTCCTCTGAGGTAAAATATCTTATTCTTGGAGTGGTGGATTAAAATTTAGAAGCCCCTGGATGAAACACAACATTGGACCATTGTCTGCTATTAGCCCCTGAGGGATAAGGAATTCATTCATTCTGGGGAACATAGGAGACCTCAGAACTGGAGGCCACCCAAGGACTATGGGCATGAAAACTCTAATAACCACTCTGCTAGCAGCCAGCTGTGTGGGTCTGAGCGAATCATTCCGCTCTCCAGCCTCTCTCTCCACCTTGGTAGAATGAAGGGATTGTCCTGCTCCAAATTTCTACAGCTCTCCTAAGGAAGAGAGGGCAGAGCGTGGCAGGGCCGGTGAGTGGAACAGAGAGTCTCGTTGTCCCTGACATTTCTGTCTCTGCAAAGCCGGAGAACTTGAAGGCCAGGTCCCAGAGCTGCTTTCCAATTCCTGCTCAGCTCTGAGCGCCTAGCTTCAGAGTTATCTCAGGGGAACGGTGGGGTCCGAATGGTCACATTTGCTCCACGTTGAGCCCCTCGCCTGAGTCTATTCAGCTTTTTAATTTTTTTAGCACAGCCATGAGCCCACTCCTCCATGATGCTCTGCTCCTCATTTTGAGCATGAAATAGCCCCAAATTACTCAATTTCTTCTGCTCTATTGAACTCTAAGTCCCTGATTTCCTCCCTCCTATCTTTTCAGAGGGGGTCAAAATCACCTTTTGAAGAGAATGCCTCGAGTTCCCGAGGCTGCTTCTGATTCACTCAGGACACCTTTCAGTGGTAGAGCCCATTTATCTGACTGACCTCCTCCACCTTAGAAAACCACCTAGCCTCAATCAAAATCCGGATACTGTGTTCTCTCTTATTTTGGGAAATCCTTGGGTAAATGTGAGTTAAACGTCTTTTCTCAGGCTTCCTCTCATGGTCAGAGAGAGGCGAAGTCTGTCACTCTTGTTTTCCTTCTTGTCCCTTCCCCTTGTGCTCTATGGGGGAAAAGAAACACATCCAGAGTCCATCTAACAGTGGAGTTGTTGCTCCTGATCCTAGCAGCACTAGGCTAAAACAGATCAGCAGAGCTTGGAGAACTTTACCCCCAAGCTCCCTCATTCTTTTCAGATTTGAAAAGTAGTAAGTGAACAGGGTAAATAATACAAAAAGATGAAGAGGATCTACAAAGACCCTTCCAGAAGTTTTCAATGCATATAAACATACATACACATATGTGCTCTTTCCTTCTTTTTCTTCCCTCCCTCCCTCCCTTGCTCCCTTCCTCTCTTCCTTCCTTGATGGAAACCAGGAGAGAGAGGTCTCTAATCAGAGACTTGTATATATGTGTGTATCTATGTATTTATTTATATTTTTTCAACTTTATTAACATATAATTGACATATAGCATTGTGTAAGTTTAAGGTGTACAAAGCAATGATTTGACATATGTATATATTGTGAAATGATTACCACAATAAGCTTAATTAACATACCCATCACCTCCCATAGTTACAAATTTTTTTGTGTGGTGATAACTTTTAAAATCTGCTCTCTTGACTAACTTTCTTTCTTTTTCATGTTTTCCTTCTTTTTATATAAATGAGCTCGTACTGTTCATCCACTTCTGCTTTCTTTTCTATGGTCGTATAATATTTCTTTGTCTGAGTAGCTGTAATTTCTTGAGCCAGTCCCCAGTTGATGAATGTTTTAACTCTACTTTTTGAGTTGTTGGTTGGATAAGTCAGAGAGCATAGATCAAGAACTCACACTTCTAGAAAGTCTGCTTTGTAGGGTTAACTCTGGGTAGAAAGCATGTTTTCTTCAAAGCAGGGAGCCCTTTTGTGTTTCTTCATAGGTAGTGGGCACGGTCTCTGTAGGCAGAGCTTTCCCATGCTGCAAGATCAACACGATACCTGGTACAGGTGCTTGTATTCCCTGTGCTTGGTGTTTGTTAATTGCTGATAATTATTGTGTTTCGTGATAGAGGAAAGATGTGTTGCTGATAGATCAAGCTGCAGGATGATGGGAGTGGGCCAAGAGCCAAGGCTTGGCCATTGAACTAGGTCTTTTTCATTAACTGTGTCTCATGATTTCAAGGACAGCTGTTACCATTACCATTAAAATAGCTGGTTTTGAGTTGGCAGGTATAAGTACAGACTAGAAGACTGATAAATCTCAAGATACAAAAAGTCTAAAACACAAGGAAGGAAAAGCCAAAAATGAAGTGTTATTATGATTATTGGTATTGCGATGCCCCAACTGAAATGAAATGATAAAAATTACATGGTTGTTAATTCATACGCTGAAAATAATTGAAAACAGTGCCTCCCAGGAGTGTTCCTCAGGGTGAGCAAAACTGCAATTTTATGCAAGAGGATTCTCTATTCTAAATGCCTCTTCTCTAATTCCAGGAAGATGTGATTTGTGGTACAGTGAGCAATACCAATTACCATGTTTGTCTTGTGGGCTGCAGCTAATGCTCATCCTCACCTTCCTCCTCACTAAGACATGCAGCAGACATCAATCATCATTACTGCGCAGGCTGTCTGCATCCCTAATTAGGAAATCACACACAGAAGAGCTTAGTGGCAGAGTATGCAATATTATGCATTTTTAAGAACTGTTTGTGGTAAGCAGTAATCTCAAATAAATTGTGCAATAGCTTGTATACTGTGAGCCCAGGACACCACAAGGTCTTAGGGAGCCAAAACCATTTGTCTGATAAAATTTCAAGAATCTAAGAGAACATACCCTGCTTGCCTAAGCAACACGCAATTAAGTTTTTGAGTACGAATAAGGATATTTTCAGCGTTATGGCTCATATTTTTATGGTGGCTTTCCTGGTTAACTTACCTTGCCGTGGTTGCTTCATGCTGTTTCCCTGGCTGTTTATTTGGCATTTGATGGAATTTGCTATTGATAGTTCCAGCACAATGAGACATTATTCCTGGACAGGAAAACACCGTGATTTATGTCTTATCATTGGCTTGCTGCTTTGCTGTTTCATCATATCTTGATTCATCTTGGCTATTATTGGCCAAGAGAATGGCGGAAGCTATTCCTATTTAAGGAAAATAAAGACATTTAAAGCTGAGGCAGGAAAGGGAAAGGGCGCTAACGTTTTCTGAGTACCTACCGTGTTCCAGGGGGTCCTCCAGGAGCATTTTCTTGGCTAATCCTCACAACACACCTGTGAGGTCTTTATTATTATCTCTGCTTTACAAATGAAAAAATTGAACTCAGATTCTATAACTGCTTAATGTTACACAGCCCACAGGTGGTGAGGTCAGGATCAGAACCTAACTTCCATAATTCTGCTCCTTCAAACAGTAATAATACCTTGTATTTCTCCAGAGCTCGATAGTTTGCAAAGCACTTTTCCCCTGTGTTATCACCTTGATTTTCCCAAAGCTCTGGGAGGTATACATTATTCTAACTTTTACAGACAAGGAGAACGAAGCTCAAGGAGGCTGTGACTTGGACTGTTGTGAATGTAAGATCATCACTTTTTCCACGACACTGATGAAGCCTCGGGCATACCAATTCCTATTTGGAAGAATGCAGACTGTTTTGCACTAGGTTGTGTGTTTATCAGTAACTCTATGTATGTATAACCTATGCACTTGGAAAAATAATTAGTGAAAATCACAGTTTCAGACATAGATGTTGTTAGACAATTAAAACCAAGGTACAAAAACCAAGCAGTGAATGGTGACATATTAGGAAAGCTAGGCCAAGAATCACGTTTGCAGTGGTGCATTAAAGTAGCAGAAGTTAGATCTGAGGTCATGTACGGACTGGGGCGTCTTCTTATTGTAGCATTGATGGTGCAATTGCATGCTTTTCAGTCTTGTTTTATAAAGGACTCTCTTACCCAAGAAGAGGACTCATTGATGAGTTGGAATGGAGTGGGGAAGAAGTTGGAGGAGCAAGAGGAGAATGAATGGAATATTTCTCTACTTTTTCTTGGTGAGGAAGATTTGTCCTGAGTTAACATCCGCTGCCAATCTTCCTCCTTGTTTTTTTTTTTTCCCCTTGAGGAAGATTAGCCCTGAGCTAATATCTGTGCCAGTCTTCCTCTACTTTGTATGTGGGATGCCTCCACAGCATGGCTGATGGGTGGAGTAGGTCCATGCCTGAGATCCAACCGTGAACCTGGCTGCAAAAGGAGAACACCTGGAACATTAATTCCTACACCATGGGGAGGCCCCTCCCTTTTTCTTAGTTACACTTTCTAACTCCACGCTTCCAAATTAGTAACTTTCAAATTATTCTTGAAAACTTTGAAGGATTTACAGAGATCATGCTCCAGGGAAGACCTCCATTTTGGGTCTAGCCACACAGTGTAGACCTTGTCCATTTACTAGTTGTGTGCCTCTAAGTTTCATTCACTCCCTCCCCCCTCTCAAAGATGTTTACCTAGTAAAAGTGTTGGCACCAAGATGTGAATGACTGCTATGCTTACCTCTTCAGAGAGAAATCTATTAACACAATTGGACCTCCAGGTACAATGTCCTTGAGAGGTTCTTTTGAGTAGGGACAGTTTCGGTTGCTCTTTGATTATTTCAGGCAGCCACATCCCTAAACTTGTTCATACTCTCCTCAAAACACTTTATTGAACATGGTTTAAGCACCATATATTTATTTGGCACAATTTGTGACAGCCACTGTGTCAAGTGCTGGGGGATATGTTTGTGAGAAAACAGGCATACTCTCTTACAGAATATAAGCTCCAGGAAGGCAGGGACTATAAGTATATGATGTTAGCATTGTTTTGCACCAGGCCACAAACCCTTTCTCACTTTGGCAAATGACTGTGTACTCTCTTGGTCTCAGTAAAAGCAGAGAACTAATAGCATAGAGGTGGGTTGTGGGTTTGCAGATGGAATCATTGAAACCATGAATAGAGTAATGGCAGTGCAACACAGGTTGCAGTAATTTCTTCCTCCTTCCTTCCCTCCCTTCCTTTCTTTCTTTCATTCTTCCTCTTATTATCACTCAAATTATTCTTGAAAACTTTGACGGATTTACAGAAATCAGGCTCCAGGGAAGACCTCCACTTTGGGTCTAGCCACACAGTGTAGACCTTGTCCATTTACTAGTTGTGTGCCTCTGAGTTTCATTTGCTCCACCTGTCAAGTGAGGATTGTTAACAGCTACCTTAAAGTATGCACTTCGTGTATGGAATAGGTCCTCGGTAAATGGAGCTATTATAATGACCACTATTTAAATTTAGAACTCTTCATTAAATAATTCTTTACTGTTATAATATTGGAGGTGCTTTCTCACAGCGTTATTTGTGGAAAATGATATTTATAATAATAATTCTGCACATTTCCAGTTGTGTTAGTTGAAGGACTTTGTTTAACGTAGTCATGACTTCGATTGTTTTGATCATCCTTGGCAGGTTCCTTATACACCCTTAGATCAGCCAAGCAGTTGAAAAGTCAGAAAGTTTTTGTAACACATATAATACTTGCAAAATATGTGTTTACATGCCACAGGAAACTGGGTCTACTTTTCTACCTTTGGCCCTTGATCATTTTTCTCTCCTGGTGGCACAGTATAATAATGTGACCAAATGATGTGGCTCAGCTGTGCTCTCTCACGTACCCTGTGGAGTCCACTGTGTCACCTTAAGGCCCCCAAGTTCAAGTGCACGTGGGATTCCAGTTTCATGTACCAGGTTTGGAAAGTATTCGCAGAGATGCAAAACTTCCATGTTGGAGGCCCTAATTCATTAGACTTTGAGCATGATTTAGAAAAACAGAGAGATCCTGGAGTACCCAAACCAACTAAAATTTGTGGACTGTTCAGCAACAACTACTCTGCCGTGAGGCATGTTTGAAGGTTTTGCTGAGCCCAGTTTGGCCCTCAGATCCAATGTTTTGGCTCCCACATAAGTTAGTTTTCATTAGAAGGACGTGTTCTTCTTTTTCTTTAAAGATTGGCACCTGAGCTAACGTCTGTTGCCAATCTTCTTTTTTTTTCTTCTTCTCCCCACAGCCCCCCAGTACATGGTTGTATATTCCAGTTGTAGGTCCCTCTGGCTCTGCTATGTGGGACACTGCCTCAGCATGGCTTGATGAGTGGTACTAGGTCTGCACCCAGGATCCGAACCGGCGAAACCCTGGGCCACTGAGGTAGAGTGTACGAACTTAACCACTTGGCCACAGGGCCAGCCCGGATGTGTTCATATTAATCGAATATTTTCTTTAAAAACTGATATGCATAAATACAAGAAAAAATCCCAAGTGATTTTTCTATTTGCCTTTTATAGTTCTTTTGGGAAATAGGCTGTGTGACTGATAGCGTAAATTTGTCTAAACACAAACATGTTTTTTTCTTTTCCAGTAAGATTAAATATTTAATATGATAATGCTGCTATTGTTCAAAATATGTGTAGAACAGCCTTTAAGCCCTCTAGCATTTCCTTTGAAATGTCCTCACTTGTGGAAAACCTTCATTTTTTGAAGATGGAGAAGATTTTCAAAAATCACCAATGGTTATTTAGAGCCAGGTCTGGGTAATTAAGCTGGATAATTCCACTTGAGGTTAAAACAAAACAAAATGTAATAAATATGATAAAAGCTTACGATAAATGTGGCATATAAGTTGACTTTAAAGACAAATCAGAAGAGGAGTTCTAGAATAACTTCGGGCAATGCCAACATCATTGGAATTACATTGCCTTTCAAGGCGACGGCTTTAGAAGTCTAACGTCCGATTCTTTTGTGAAAATTTAGTCTTGTCACTTTTGGTGACACTTCATGCCAATGTGCTTTGACTCAGAAGGAAATTCCACGAACTCAGGGACTGTGCTTATAATAATTAAGGTTTATTTTAACTCAGGCGCTTAGAATGATGCCAAGCATTCTGTGGTAACTGAGCAAATAGTAGACAATGATGATGATTGGCTCTGATATCAATGGAGTTGATAAACTAAGACGACTTGGCAAAATATTAATGACTGTGTGCTGGCTGCTTCAGGATTGCTGGCATTGCCTTAGACTAGAAAGAATGAAATTGCTATCTCCTGGTAGTGTTTTGCTCTTTTTCATGACAACTTGTGTGCCTCATGCTTGCTTCTCACATAGCTTATGGCAATAGTGCAGTGAAGCCACTGTGTGCTGAAGAACAACCACTGGCAGAGGAGAAGCTTGGCACAGAGCAAACATGGAGCGGCTCCTTTTGAGGAAAGAAAGTCCTGAGAGGCCATGCTAATCATATCAATGACTGCTAATCCCAGGGGAAGACTGACAGATTGTTGACCTGCAAAGTACATCAGGCCACTGACTGTTTTCCATTCTCACTTATACCTTGGAAAGCTTTTGTGCTTGTATTCCAAGGTATATTAATGGACTTTTATATGCAAAAAATGGCAGCATATGCCCTACATATACAAAAAAAGAATTCTCTGTGGATTTTTCCCTGAGGGAATTTACTTGTTAGCAGGGGAAATCAAGATAAGCAGAAATAATAAAATAAATGCAAAGTAGAAACTGATGAAAATTATTTGAGAGGTACAGTTAAGTGACAAATTTGGTCCAAAGAAGGAGAGACAAGGAATGCTCCATGGAGGAAGCAACACCTGAACTGAGATTTCAGGCCAGATTTGCAGTGAGATGTGCGATCAGAGACTGGCACATCAGATATGGAGAAGCAAAATCCATGAGATGGTGTGGGGGAAGAGTGAGTTGTTCAGTCGGCTGGAATGTGGGGGTGTGAAGGAGGCGGGGCTGGAAATAGGGAGAAGTAGATGAGACTTAGACTCTCGGGAGTGGGGAGGAGTAAACAGATGAGTGATACCATGCAGACTTGGCTTCATTAAAGACTACTGGCAGCTGTGCTTCAGGGAGAGCTCTGTCTCAGCTAACGTCCCACAACAGGCTCACGGCTGAACATTAGGTTGAGCTGCTGTCAACCATCATTAGATGTGAACCAAACTTGAGTTGTAAATACATCTTTAATTCTGTGGCTGTAGCATTCCTGATTGACTTAGAAAATTAAACTTTTCACACATCAATGGTGTTGGTGTAGTGTTAGCTTTATACTGTTCACGAGCCAGACCAATAAAAAAATTAACTGTTGAGCTGGATGAAGCTCTTGAAAATGCAGGTTCAGGCATGAATGGCCTTTTTTTTCCCCTATAAAATGATGAATCTGGAAAAATCTTTAGGGCAGAGGTAGGACTCTATCCATTTACCTGTTTATAGCCATTTAAGTAAGAAGAGACCAGAGGAATGATTTGTTCAAATTTTCTTAAACCTCTGTGTCGGAGTGCAGGTTGGAGCAAGCTTCTTTTCAGTTCCCCAGGCTATGACAAACCCAACATTTGCTCTCTTCCTATTGGTGGATTTAAAGCCCTGCATCTGGTGTTGGAATGCAGGCCAGGACATCAGACGGCTTGACCATGTGACCTTCCATCATGCTGCTTATTCTGTTATCAGACAAAACCAAAACCAACCCTGAAACCTAAAACTTGTGATCTGTGCTCAGTTAACACCAAACCCGGAGTTGGTGAAACCATCAGCAAAAGTAGGACCTCGGGCATCCTTCCAATGCTGAGTCACCTCAGAGGTTCGTGCTGTCACTCAGTCAACACTGCAGTGTTTTCAGTGCAGCTTTTGACAATACAGACTCTTGTAACCAAGTGTGGGAGTGGGAACAGAAAGAGCCAGTTGTTGGGACCTGGGGAAGGGATTCCGCTACTGAGGAAGCGAACCAAGGGAGTAGCTTTTGCATGAGATGGGCATTTGGTTCCCTACACATTTCAGTGTTCCTTAAAAATATAGATTTTCTTTTTCATGTGGAGCCAATGACTGAAAATGTGGGCTACACACAAATTCATACAGCAAGAACTCCACATGTTGTGATATTGCTCAGAATATTTCTTTGATAGTTTTCCTCAGAGTACTGAGATTAAGTATAATTTTACCTCGGTGTTGTTGACTGTAGATGACAAAGGATAGTGGAAGATGTGAATACATTATGTCAATAAATACTCAATTTTACTTTTTTAACTAAATATACCTACTATGTGCCAGGCTCTGTGCTAGACTGCAGGGTGTGCAAAGTTGAGGAAAGCGTAGTCTTGTTCTCAAGGAGTGTATTACAAGGGAGGCCATTAGTGAGCTTACAAGCAACATGCTATGGTGGCTTGGAGCAGAAGAATGTCCGGGAAAAGTTGATTGGAGGCAAGAGGTATGAATCTCCAAGAATCTGGGTGTCTGGGAAGATAGTGGCTCCATTCATGGAAATATGGAAGTCAAGAGGAAGAGTAGGTTTGCCTGTAAGTGTGTTGGGTTTGAAGAAGCCATGAAACATGGATGTCCTAGAGGGAGTTGGAAGCCTGACTAGAGAGAATTTGAGAGTAAGGGACGTGCAGGGTGGATGGATAACTGGATGGACATGCAGGGATAATAGCAGAAGATGTGGAGGAGATGAGATCACCAAAAAAAAAAACAACAAAAAAAAACCCACAGGGAGAAAAAGGAAGAGCACTGGGAACTTTTAGGGGAAACTTGATCTTAAAGGGCAGGAGAAAGAAGAGGAAGCGTGTTGAGATACTGAAGGCATGGCCCGAGCAGTGAGAGAAGCTGGAGAACGCAGCTTGACGGCATCTGAGAGGAATTCAGGAAGAAGCTGAGCAACACTTGGGATTGCAATTGAGGGCTCAAGGAGGATGCGGACAGAAGAAATGGTATTTAGTGATTAGAAGGTGACCGATGCCTTTTAAGAGAGGCTTCAGCAGAATGGCGGGGGCAGAAGCCAGATTAATTATTAAAAATATGCTTAAGTATACAAAACAAATTACACGGAGACCACAAATTTTCCTGTTAGGATGACTACTCTGCCCTTTAATGTCAGGGAAATAATGCAATAGCTAGAGGAAATTATTTCACAATGGATTAAGTGTTAAAAAATTGCACCATTTGGTGAGGTTATCTGAGTCTTTTCACACATGCTAACGTAAACCCTTTGTTGAGATAATGGAGGGGCTTGTCTTCCGTATTATTCACGCTTGGGAATACTACCCATGGAAACTACATAGAGCTGGGCGCTGAAGAGGGGGATGTTGGAATAGTGATGGGAAATAGCAGAGAAGAGTCCGCTTAAAGGGCTTAGCATGTGCAGCCACTTTAGTCATTGATTTTTCTCTGTCTTGGAGTGCTGATTTCTCCTCCTGACTTCTGTGCTTCTCTTTGGACCTCAAGTTTTTTCTGTAATGGTGTTTTGAGTGGTTATAGACTAAGCGATGGGACGATGGTTACACACTTACACGGCAAAACTCGCTTTTGTCTTCTTCAGGAGGATTAACCAGCCGATGATTACGGAAACAATAATAAGATTGCAACAACAATATCTTTCATTTCTATATTGCTTTCTACCTCCCAAACCCTATTTGCATACATGCTCCTATTTGAGCTCAAATCAGTTCTGTGGGGAACAGCAGAGATCTTTTGAACAGGAATAAGGGGCAGAGGGAATATGTGATTTGTTTATTGAGTCTTTCCAGCACCATTGTAAACCCTATTGCCTTTTTTTTAGGCTATTTTTCTTTGGTTAAATTGAAGATATGTAGATAGACAGTATTTCTATAACATTATTTTTTAAAAGTTTATGTGCTTATAGAGATTGGGTAATTAGATATAATCTCTGACATCTGTGAGAGTAAAACATCCAACCTTGGTACTCTGTGTAAAAGAATAAACAATGGAAACATCGTTGAAATAGAATTAGGTAATTATTTTTATTTATTGAAATCAGTACTGAAAGTGGAATGTCCCAAGACTGTAAGGGTTTAGAGGGAGGCCATTGACTTCATCTTTATTCCTGAAGAGCCTTTCCCCCTTTCAATTTGACAATTCTTCTACGAAAGCTGTTGTAGTTAATGGATAGTAGTCAGAGGCATTTAGAGTTAAAGAAGGGGTCTTCAGGGTTTGAGGCTAAGAGGGAGCGTTGCAGAGGAGAATCATTTATTCATGGATTCTTTCGTTCCTTTAACACTGATTGGTATCATGACATGCGAGGTGTAGTGCTCTGTCTGGAATATAGAGTTGCTTTGGTGAAGGACATAAGAGGCTTTTGAGAGGAAAAGTTTCCCCTGGAAGCCGTGAAACCACCCTGGAGAGGAGTTTGTGGGCAGTTGGTGGCTGAAAGAGAGGAGAAGGGAAGGGAAGGCTGACAGCGAAATTCCTGGACAACATGAGGAGCAGGCTGCCACTGCCGACTTGCTTTCCACCGGGAATCTTGCTGAACCTTAGGAAGAAAGGCTGGTGCAAAAGGAGGATTGGAGAACTCTGAGGCAGAGCCTGGAGAGGAGGCCCTGCTGGGCTTCAGGAAATGGTTGAGGAACTGTGCTCTGGCCATTCTGCACTAAGAAAACTTTGCGATAGAGTTGAAGAGGGAAAGTCAAGAGCAGCTTCTAATTGGAAACCATGAGGAAATGTAAGAATGAATCAAAGTATCTTTCCTATCATATTCCTTTAGTGAGCATTGGTGTATTTTCAAAAATTCAAAATATGTCAGGACTGGAGGGTCATGTTTTCATTAATGTGTTGATTTAATTCTTACTCAACAGAGAAAATTGCCACTTGGATCATCAACCCCAGTGTCTGCAGAATCAGATTTTTTTCCTCTCTCTGAAAGTTCTTATATAAGAACTGTCCAGAGCTAAATGAGGGGTGACAAGTTCATAGTCCAGAAGGAACATTGTGTCTCTGGGCTATCCAAACATTGATTGTCCATCCAGCCATTTAGCAGGGATTCCCTGGAAAATCTCTGGCTTCTAATGAACGGTAAAAATATGTGAATGGGGAGACTGGATTTGGAAAGCTGTCTGTATGAGGGGAAAGTGTGATGATAGAACACAGATGTGTATCCTGTGACTTGGCAGAAGTGGGATGGTGTTGACTGTGGTGACAGTTGACAGGCAGAGTCTAGGACATAATGTCTTTGAGCGACTGCTCTGAAGTTGGGTCTGTTTTTCTCCTGGTAGAGTGAGGGGTTGGGTGATACCGATTCCACACGGATAGGAAAGACACAGCCTCTCCAGAGTTCACCTGGGCTGGCTCCACTTTTGCTGATGAAGCCAGCTAGAATGGCGAGTTCTCCCGGCAGTGATCTGAGCCAGTCTGCACAGGTCTCTGATTGCTGTGAATCAGCATGTGTGAGGTTCCACAGGCCGTAAGGAACCAGAAATACTGGTTTCTACCAACTCTTGGACTCCTAAGCACTGGCGTGACTGACTGACTGTAACAACAGCTTCAAATCCTTTCTGGGAGGAGGCAGCATTTATAAATAAATAGAAACAAACACAACTGACAAACTGAAATTTGTGGCTTTAGTTTGATGTGGTGGATGTATTCAACCTAGTCTAAGAGAGAAAGCTGGAGTCGATACATATATGCAATTACTGTTCAACATCACTAAAAAAATCACTAAAAAAAATCATACACAGTGTTGAAAACTTGTAAAAATCATGTGATTAATAGAATGATTATTATAGTGTCTGCAAATGAGAATATGAAATGATAGTGAGTGGAGAAGAGTATTAGGCATTTTAATGAAACAAAATAAGAACACTCTAGTAATAGTCACTAGAATATTAAGTACTCTTTGTGTATGCTTCCAAATTCTGTTTTTAATTGTAAATAATCTAGCATTAATTATAAAATTATTCCTTCACTTCCCGCCTCTGCTCAAAACTAAAAATTCTCTTTTTTAAAAAATAGCCAAAGATCTTTACAATTAATCGCCCTTATTTTAAAAAAGAAGCAGCAGCAGCTGAGTAAAACACATTTTTTTTTACATTTCAAGCAATCCTCATTTAAAAGATATTTACAAAGTTGTACATCTCTGTGTTTTTACCACTTTTTGGAATTATAAACACATTGAGAACTCTGGGGCCTGGAGCTGGTGCTGTTTGTTTCCCTGACTGACACAGCCAAGGCGGTAGTTCCACACAGGGTACCCTGATTCCCGGGATTAGAAATACAAAGGCTGATCTGTGGGGAGAAGGAGTTTTCTGGAGGCACGTGCAGCTGCTGCTGGGGCTGCCAGCACATCACCCAACCTGACAGCAGCGCTGACATCCACACTCAGCCTTTCACTGCAGGGCAGAGAAGCAGATGTTGCTAAAGGGTCTTCTCCTTCTTAGCTGCACACAGAGGAGGGTAAAGCCAGAGGTTCCCATGGTCATTCCCATCCCAGCAGCCTCTGTCCAGGATCACTAGTTGTCAGAATCTTAAGTAAATATGAATTAACCCCTGAAAGGTACCTGGATACCTACTTTATTTTAAACATATGCACTAAGCCCTTCTTAAAGATGCTGCTCCACCCTCTCCCTTTTAATGGTGTAGAAACATGCGGATATAAGAGGGTGATTTTTCTCTTTGCATACTGTGTAGAGAGTCTCTTCCATTTCTGGAACAGATTCCATATAAATAAGAATTAGGGACCGGCCTGGTGGCACAGCGGTTAAGTGCGCACGTTCGGCTTCTCGGCAGCCCGGGGTTCCTGGTTAGGATCCCGGGTGCAGACATGGCACTGCTTGGAACGCCATGCTGTGGTAGGCGTCCCACGTATAAAGTAGAGGAAGATGGGCATGGATGTTGGCTCAGGGCCAGTCTTCCTCAGCAAAAAGAGGAGGATTGGCAGTAGTTAGCTCAGGGCTAATCTTCCTCAAAAAAAAAAAAAAAAAAGAATTAAACATTGTTTTGTTATTCCCAGTACATTTAATGTCGTCTATTATTTTAATTGGCCTAGTCATTTCCAAATTTAACACAGTAAATGCTCAATTAAGCTTGCATAATGGGTGCCTGACTCTTGTGAAACTAGACAAAAGAGAAAAGTTCAAATCCATGTAGATTTATTCATATCATTTGTATGCCAGCCTATGCCATATTCCTTAGACTTAATCTTATCTGGTGTTTCATGAAGCTGTCAACTAACCTTCATATCATCCAGATATCTCGTTTTGGCCCACCAAATTTCAGACTTGGGTCTGTGAATATTCGCAAACATTTTCTTTAAAAATTTAGCATATGTTACTGGTTGTCTTAAAGTACTTTAATAATAATATAATGGTCTTTATTTATAACTAGAAAAATTCAGCAGTGGAAGCCAATGACTGGGAAACAACTCAACCAAGGTTCTTTTCCTGGTCTTGCCAGTGCCAGGCCGGAGGAACACAGACAGATTATGAATTTCCTGCGGGTCACATCACAGAAAAGCAGGGAGAATTTGCAAGCTGGTCCAGGAAGGGCTGTTTAAGGGGAGCTATTAGACATAGTGGCTGCTGAAGTAATTATGATAAAAACATGCTTTTAGGGGACAGTTAAATCTTTATAGCCTCAATAGGACATTCATGTGTTTCCCAACTTGTGCATTCCCCATTTGAGGAAGGCTGAATCTCTGGCTGGGAGGGCCCCCTCCCTGAATTTCAGAAGTGCCAAAATAGAAGCAGCGTCTGGCTGGGTGATTTTCCACGTTTGCGCTGCTTAAAGGAAGAAGCTAGTTCTACCGTAAACAGTTATGGGAACTGTTTGCTTTGGATGGGCTTGGCCCCCACGGGCTGAGGAAAGCCTTCTCGCTCTGGTTTCTTGCCAAGGTGGAAATTTGATGCCAAAGGCTTCCCAGTCCTGTAGAGGCATCTTCTGATTAGAATAAGTTTGGCCTGAAGAAAGTCTGTTGGGGACACCAGGGAGGGTAGTAGTGGCTTGAAAACGCAGTCACTAGAAATGGTAGCTTGTGCTAACCAGTAGGACAGAGGAGAACTCATTGTCATCTCTTGAATTTTTCTTGGATCTTTTTTTTTTTTTTTTTTTTAGTGAGGAAGACTCCCCCTGAGCTAACGTCTGCTGCCAATCTTCCTCTTTTTTTTTGCTTGAGAAAGATTGTGCCTGAGCTGACAACTGTGCCAGTCTTCCTCTATTTTGTACGTGGGTCACTGCTATAGCATGGCTGATGAGTGGCGTAGGTCTGCGCCTGGGATCTGAACCTGTGAACCCCGGGGCCCCTGAAGCAGAGGGCGCTGAACTTAACCACTTTGCCATGGGCCAGCCGTCTTGGATCTGTTTTCGCCCCGTCGCTGATTAGAGAAGGCCCTCTCCTGAGACCACACTGTACATCTGTGGAAGTCTTTGGGATCCTTACACTCCCTGACCTCTGTTAAACCTAGAGGATAAGCATTCTGGACGGTGTAGTGCAGTCATGAGCTCCAAATGGGTCTACAAAGGTGAGTTGGGTGTGGCGGCTAGAAGCCAGTTTTCATTCTAGTCATTCCATTCCTTACCATTCTCAGAGTGGATGATCCCCACAGAGCTGTGATTCTAACCACAGGCTCTGGAGGCAAACTGCCTTGAGTTTGAACCCTGCCTCTACCAATTATTTGACTTGTGACCTTGGACAAATTGCCTAAGTTCGCTGTGCCTCTTTCTTCACCTCTGTAAAATGGGGATTGTCACGAGGTCTCAATAAGTTAACACAGGTGAAGCACTTAGAATAAAACCCAGCACCAAGTAAGTGCTCAGTAAACATTAACTACTTTTACTTTCTCCTTCTCTTGAAATTACAGGTGAGGCCAATTGCCTACTGACTCATCGTCCAGCTTGATGGTTATAGTTGGAGAGGGAATTATAGGAGAGTGAGAAGTGTGAGGATGTGCCATCTGCCCACCTTAACTCCTGTGTGTACCTATATCTGTGCACAAAAGCAAAATCGGGCCCACTGAATGCTCAGACATTTATGAACACTTCTCTCAGAAGTGACCTTTCTGGCTTTTATGCTATTAGGCAAATCACTTCTGTTTTTAACATCGTTCTGTCCTTTTGGTGGTTGAATTCAAGCCAGGCTTATTATAGCCTACTCTTATCCAGAGGTTGCTATGTGACGATCCTATAAGGCTACTGACAATGATCTGTCATTTCTACACACAAATCGTGGTTGACCAAATCCAGATATTCTCTCAGGTGTGGGGTAGAACCTCTAAAATACTACATTGAAAGTGAAAGGTGGGGCATTTACAAGTAGCAGTTTATTGTATAACCATTTCCTATGTCCCAGCCTCCTCTGACCTCAGCTGCTTTTTAAAGCAGCTGATCCACACCTCCTGTTATGAGCCATATCCCCGTCCCTCCCCCACGCAGCTCCACTAGCCACTCCCTGTCTTGCATCCTGGCTGCCTTCTGTCGCACAGTCTTGCGGATGACGGTAACCAAATCCAGTGTTCTCTTGTTACTCCCTCTGTCAAGGACTCTGCAGTCGCTGGTGTTTGTGTGTTTAATATGCTAGGCACATATTCACTTATTTATTTATTCATCCATCCATCCATCAGGCATTTATTAAGGTCCACTGTATACTAGACCTTGTGGTAGGCATTAGAGATGCAAAGATGACCCAAGTTCTGTATAGCAGGGACCATAGCTTAGTCTCTAGAGGAGAAGAGAAACACAGATGGATCACGATAGAAGTAGGAAAATGGTGTGCGGTAATGGTTAGAGACGTGGACTTTGAGCCTAAGTGCTTGGGTTCAAATTCTTGCTCTGCCACTTCCTGTCTGTATGACCTTGGATAAGTTACTCAACTTCACTCTCTCTCGTTTCCTTATTTGTAACATGGGGAGCGTCTTTGTACCTACCTCACAGGGTTGTTGTAGGAGTTAATGCTTATGAAATGTGTAGGAGTGTGCCTGAAATGGAGCGAGTGCTGTATAAGCGTTTGTTAGGTAAATAAGTGCCCCAATAGAGATATGCACAGGTATACAGGAGCAGCTGGTCCCATTAGCAAGGTTGAAATTTTGTTTCCACTCAGCCCTGATCCAGGTTTGAGGACCTCTTCCAACTCAAGAGAACGGAAAGCGAGGCAGGCCAGAGTTCGGCTGTTGAACATCAGGACCACTCTTAGCACAGATCTGGTACTTTATTTCCAGAAATGAGAATTTTGCCCTGTTCCTTGGACTAAACTTCTGCCTTGTATCTTTGTCGTAGTGACTGAGTCTTCGTCCTATTTTCCTGCATCCTTAGTCTCTGCTTTACTTTCTTGTCAACCCCTCAGTGCTTCTGGAGCAGAGATTCTGCCTTGATCTTGCCTCTCTGCCCTTGAGCTCCATTCTCCAAGCAGGGTTCCACCTACCAGCTGCCAGACCTTCCCGCTGCCTGCATTTCTGAACATTACTCGCCCTGAGATTCCCATTGCTATGCTGCTTCCACTTGTCCCGCCGCCCACCTATTATCTTCCTCTCCAGATGCCGTGCCCTGCGCACGTGGCCGGCCTTTCCTCAGTGCCTGTTTCCCAAGCGTCTGCCTGGCCTTCAAGGCAAGTGTTTAGTCTCTGGTTTTGTCATCTCCTTTAAGCTGTTCTGCCACCACCTGATCTTCCTTGGTGGTGGAAAGAAGCTGGGAAGAAGGAAGGGCGAGTCAGACATTTGCTGTGTTGCTCATGAGGTGACTCAACACACGTGGCGGGCTCGGAGGGATTTTTGGAGTGTGTGTCTCTGGAGGGAGCTGTGATACAGGACTGTGCGTAGACATAGGTGTGCTTGGGAGCGGGGCTCTACACCAAGTTTGCCTTGGGGACTTTCTCTTCTTGACGCCCAAATTAAGGACATTGCTCTACTATTTCTCTCCCTGAATAACCAGTCTTGCCCCATTACAGTCATGCATGTTGTCCCACCACTCCTCAGTTAATGAAGCCGCAGAATGGTGCTCAGGTGCTTGATGTCGGTTCTTCCTACATATCTTTCATTCTTAGTGTTTGCACGCAGGCTCAACATTCCTGGAAGCATGGTGTCCCCTCTGTTCTCTCCCCCATCCCCATTTTGGCTTCCCCAGAGTTTTCCAAAACTTGGCTATAGTTTATATGTCATCCCAGAGAATTTTTCTTTCCTTGGATTCACTTCTGTTGAATGTGGCCACTTCCTTCTTGAATAAGGAAATCCAGTCCTCTCCATTAAGATAATAACCTCAAAGCTCCATTACTGACGAGGGGGTCGTGAAACGGAGGTGACAGTGGGAGGGAGATAAAGGGCATGCTACAATTCCCTGCTTTTAGTCACATAATTTCCATTAGGCCCCATGTAGCTGCCAAATTTCCATTAGGCACCTGCTGATTTCTTTTAGCTCCACTCACAGAAGACAATCCTATTTTCCCTTCAGTTCTTTTTGGTACTTAGATTTAATTGAAAACGTAATTATAAGTGCTAGGAGTCATCTGCAGAGTATTTCTCATTTGTGAGTTATTTTATTATCCATTTTTATGGTATGCATTTATTTTCTTGATTGAAATAATTTTCATTTTAAACAGCATCTGACATTTGTGAGGGTTTTAAAGCACGTTCACATATGTTATCTCATTAATTCTCACAACAGCCCTGTGAGGTAGGCAGAACTGTTATCACTTGTATGCTGCAGATGAAGAAAGCCAGCCCTGAGGGTCTAGTGGTTAAGATTCAGCGCTCTCACCGCTGTGGCCTGGGTCCGTGTCCTGGTCAGGGAACCACACCATCTGCCTGTCGGTTGTCAGACTGAGCTGGCTGCATGTTACTGTGATGTGGTGCTTATGCCACTGATGTTTCAGGTGCCAGCAGTGTCGCCCATGGGAACAGGTTTCAGCGGAGTTTCCAGACTAGATATGCTGGCCACCCACTTCTGAAAAAATTGGCCACGAAAACTCTGTGGATAGCAGGAAGCATTGTCTGATAGAGCGCCGGAAGGGGAGAGGATGGCACAAAAAGACCAGGCAGGGTTCCTTCCACTCTGCTCTACACGGAGTCACAAGGCTGTACACAGGATCACTAGGAGTCAGAGTCGACTTCATGGCACTAGCAACAACAACAGATGAAGAAATAATGACACAGAAATTTTAGGAGGATGAAGTAAAAAGTGCAGTGGGGAAAAAAGTGCATTGGACGCAGAGTCTGAAGATCCAGCGCTCTTGCAGCTGTGGCACCTTCGATCACTGCACTGTTGACTACTGCACCATTGACTATGGCACTGTTGATTATTGCACTACTGATTACGGCACTGTTGACTACTGCAGTGTTGACTGCTGCACTGTTGGCTGCTGCAATGTTGACTGCTGCACTGTTGACTACTGCACTGTTGATTATTGCACTATTGATTACGGCACTGTTGATTACAGCACTGTTGACTGCTGCACTGTTGATTATTGCACTATTGATTACGGCACTGTTGATTACAGCACTGTTGACTGCTGCACTGTTGATTATTGCACTATTGATTACGGCACTGTTGACTGCTGCACTGTTGATTACTGCACTATTGATTATGGCACTGTTGACTACAGCACTGTTGGCTACTGCATTGTTGGCTGCTGCACTGTTGGCTGCTGCACTGTTGACTACTGCACTGTTGGCTGCTGCACTGTTGGCTGCTGCACTGTTGACTACTGCACTGTTGGCTGCTGCACTGTTGGCTGCTGCACTGTTGGCTGCTGCACTGTTGATTATTGCACTATTGATTACGGCACTGTTGATTACAGCACTGTTGACTGCTGCACTGTTGATTATTGCACTATTGATTACGGCACTGTTGGCTGCTGCACTGTTGATTATTGCACTATTGATTACGGCACTGTTGATTACAGCACTGTTGACTGCTGCACTGTTGATTATTGCACTATTGATTATGGCACTGTTGATTACAGCACTGTTGACTACTGCACTGTTGGCTGCTGCACTGTTGATTACTGTACTATTGGCTGCTGCACTGATGACTACTGCACTGTTGATTACTGCACTGTTGATTACTGACCATCTGCCTCTAGGCAAGTCACTTAATCTCCCCAAGCCTGAGTTTCTTCATCTGAAAAGTGAGAGACTTGGGTTTGATGCTCCGCAGGCTTCCTTCTGGTTCTAAGTCTGGATGACATTTGTTTAAACAGGCATATTCATATTTACCTCCCCTACTCAACCTCTGACAGGTGAGGAATATGAACACACACACACATACATCAAGTACTTGAGGCCAGCAGTCCCGAAGTGAGAGGTGTCGCTGGCTGTGAGAACAAGGGACCTGGGGATGTAGGAAGACGGTTTGTTCTTGAAAAGGTGTAATATTCATTCTAGATAGAGTGAGGTGGTGAGTCCGGACTGGGACAGTGTTTGGTCCAATTCACTGCAAATTTGGAGGAATTAGAGGATGGGAGAAGGTTGGAAAGTATCTTGTTTTAGGGGAGAAGCAAACTAGACATCAATTACACAGTTTAACCATGTGATGGTTAATAGAAACACAGTAACTATTAGAATTTTTTCAACACATTTTTTAAGAGCAGGTTTAGGTTCACAGCAAAACTGAGAGGAAAGTAGAGATTTCCCAGATACCCTCTCCTCCACACATGCATAACTTCCCAACTATCAACGTAACCATTAGAATTTTGGAAAAAAAACCTCTCAAAGTATGACTACTTCTATAAAAGCAGAACTGTGACATGCCTTTTGAGAAAACAAAGGATTTATTAATCTTTGCATAAGAATCCTGCGTAACCTTTTGGGAAGGGGAACCTTTCTCTTCCTCTCATTGTGTTAGGTACAATGTTATGGCACTAATATGTAGTCAGAAAAAAGGGTGTGACCACAAGCATATCTGTTTTGCAACACATAATCTTGAAGGATTTCAATTCTAGTGCTTACACGGTGCGGCGTGTGTATGTGTGCTTATGTGTTACTACATTTTTAATAGCTCAGATGCTTTTTCTGATTGTATAATACAACTCACCAGTATCTGCTAGATCATGATCTTGTCTTGATCACTGGTAATCGCTGACAGAAGCATGGCAGCATCGTCGTAATACTTCCTAACTGATGAGGTAGGTGAGGTGAGCTCAGGGGGGGCAAGGAGCCTGCCTGTGTTGTTCACCCTTGTCACCTGAGTGCCCAGCCATAGTAGACCCTCAGTGAAACTGTGATTGAATAAAGCATATTCCTCCTCAAACTGTACCCACAACGAGTGGAATCATCAACAGTGCAAACAGCTGCACGATGCTGTGAGGGAACCACTTGCTGCGTGAGGCTGAGCTCCCAGGGTTGCATCAGCACCTTCAATGATGGGATTCAGTGAATATCGTTCCTCTCTCTCTGAGATCACAAAGCAGTGGAGTGTCCCTTGTCTTTCAACAGACAGTGACGGTTTCTGTAGCTGTGTGGGCAGGGATTTCTACGTCTGCTGAAAATTTTGAAAAGCAAATAGCCCATGTGAAGGTTGGCAAGGACGCTATATGCATCTTGATTCCTCTTAGAGCCTGGGAAAGGACCCAGTGTAAAATGACTAGATGGGAGCACAGTGTACCTCCACCTTCTGTGGAGAGGGGCTGGACCAACACCAGGGCTTGCTAAGAGGAGCCCCAAACTGTTCCTATGACCTGGGGTCCCTCACCCAACTCCAACAAGAGAGTTCTTGGGAGAATTGTTTTTAATAACAACTTTATTGAAATATAATTCACATACTATCAAATTCACCCTTTTAAAGTATACACTTCAATGGTTTAAAAACTGAGTATTCACAGAGTTGTGTAACCATCACAACTATCAAATTTTAGAACACTTTTTACCACCCCCCAAAGAAACTTGTACTTATTAGCAGTGACACCCCATCTCTCCTTCTCCCAGCCCCTGGCAATCACTAACCTGCTTTCCATCTCTGTGGATTTGCCTGTTATGAACATTTCATTTAAATGGATTCATACAACATGTGGCCTTTTGTGTCTTGCTTCTTCTAGTTAGCATAATGTACTCAAGGTTCATCCATGTTGTAGCATGTATCAGAACTTCACTCCTATTGATGGCTGAATAATCGTCCATTGTATGTCTGTAGCACATTCTGTTTATCCATTCATCTGTTGATGGACATTTGACTTGTTTCCACTTTTATCAGTGATGCTGCTAGGAACACACATATACATGTTTTTGTGTGGTCTTGGGGAATTTGACCTCTGTTCTCTGGAGTTTGTGAGCACCGGGTATGGAGTCTGCTCCTTGCCTAGACATGAGGCTGGCTGAAGCCACCCCTCATAGCAAAGAGAAGAGAGGAGGTTGTAGAGGAAGTAAGCTACAATTCCGTAGTAAGCAGGGTAAGGATTGTCTTTTATGAGAAATAAAGTGGACAGCATGGGAGACATAACCATCTTGAAAAGACCCTCCCACAAATCCTGTCCGTGTGGGATTACTATCTGAGCAAGAGCTAAGGGAGAATCATGAGTGGTCAACAGGAGAATACATCATCCACTTGAGGGGAGAGGAAGGTGCTGGAGATCCCCAGTGGGGGCTGAGGGTTTTCCTAAAGAACACACGTAAGTTCCCATAGGAGAGAGTCAGCCAGCATTTGAACATCTGTCTCACAGAGGACACCAATGGCCAAATAAAATAGCACCAGCTAAATAATGAAATAGTGTAAATTGCTTTTTCCTTCTCCTTTTTCCTCCACCCTTCAACTGGAGAGGAACGACAAACAAGATTGGGGTGTGGCTGGAAGAAGAAGTGTGCCCCACTTCCCTGCTGTAGGTTACTGGGACCTATTAAGACCTATCCTAGAACGTAGGGGAGGAAGATTGAAAGAAGAGGAAAGTATCAAGTCTGTATATTTGAGAAGACTGAACCCATATAATACCTTGAAATAAGACTGTTCTAAAAGTAAAAAGCAACTGGAAAAGTTACGCAGTTTGCTCAGGATACTGTCTAGAGTCAGGAAAAGGAAATCTGACACAGCAGGTTTGAAGCACAAGAATGGGAAAAAAATGAAATAAGGCTATTTCCTGATTGTACCCTACAGAGTCCAGCCCAACTAACACGCATGTTTTTGTCAGAGTAAAGCTATCTCTGAATTTGGACTGCTTGGGACTTCTTTGGGTCCCAGAATTGTGCTGGAGACACTTTGCTGTGGTGGGCGGTGGTCTCCACCAGTGGGGCTGTGAAGCGAAGGGCTTTGCCTCCCCCATCACAAGAGTGGGTGCATGAGTAGCCTGCCCAGTTAGGATTACCTGTTTCCAGGTGACAGTGATGGGTCCAGAGGTGGGTACGTGACCCAAATGGAGCCAAGCAGAGTCGCTGTCCAGAGAGGGGTGGGAATGTTGGAAGTCTTTCTCCTCCGGAGATCATGAACTGTAACCACCAGACGAACGTGTGGCTGCCAGGAGCTTCTTTCCCTCCATGTGAAGAGAGCTTGCTGAGAATGAAGCCAATCTAGAGAGCAGAGAGTTGACAGACAGAGACCATCTGATTCCTGATTACACTGTTTGATGAAAACAAATCTTTTAAAATTCCGGACCCTTGGTACCTGGAGTTGAGTTAATCATATCCCTAAATTCTTGGCATACGTCACTATCGGTCTGTACAGATGCCCCCCATGTTAAAAATTATTGTTCCCTTCATCCTCTATCCCTTCTCCCATTCCCCTCCTATTACAGGCACCTGCTTAAATGTATTTATACAGTTTTCAAAGGTCCACACATATCAAAGAACATGTACGGGCAGGATTTGTGTATATGTGTTTTTACTATAAATTAATGGCATTGTATTATAGATTTCACTGTTTCTTCCCTTTTTTTTTTTTAAAACCCAATACTATGTTTTTAAGGTCTAACCGCCTTACTGTCTGTAACTCATCGACCTGACTATGGCTAGGCCTCCTAGGTTCACTCATGCTCCCTGCTCCATAAACAGTGCCGCCGTTGACATCTTCATCCATGTCTGAGGTATACCCAGGAGTGGAATTGCTGAAAAGAACTTCTGATATTTCAGTCTACGTATACTAATAAATTATCTTTTTCGCTTAAGCCACGTGGCAATGGGTTTGTGTCACTTGCAACCAAAGGACTCCCGCCTAATCCTTGCCTGTTGGAGGTGAGGGCACCTTGTCCCTCTGCCTGGCCTCCTCTAATTCCCTTTGGAGAGGCCACAGATGAAGGAGCATCTTTGATGTCCCTTCAGCATCCTCCATCCACACTTTCAGACTCAGTTATTGGCTTCTCCTCTGGAAAAAATCTCATCGCTCCCGTTTCACACGATGGAAAGTGTGAATCTGTAGATGTTGTTTTATTGAAAAAGTATTTTAATTAAAAAAAAATCCATGTTCAATGCTCAGAACATAGAAAAATGTTTTCAAACTTTGGAACTGCAATCCTTAAACTCTCTAGAAATGGAAATGTCTTTTAATGCTAAAAATACTTACCAGATCAATCATCTTAACAATAAAATCTTATTTAAACAATCTCTTCTCACCACAGGAATGCTAGTTACGAGACCTTGGTTAGGGAGATTTCCTTCTGTGGTACATAGATCTTTCTCCAAGTGTTTTTGTTTACTGAACATTTGGGGACTTCTCAGAAGTCTTCCTGTCGCACACTGCAGCAGAAACCCTCATTCAAGACACAAAGGTCAGCTGAAGTAGCTGAAGGATGATGGAATAGCATTCTAGTCCTTGACAATGAGCTGATACCAGAAGGATGGAATTCAACAGAGGTAAATTCAACGGACATTAATATAAGACTATTCATTGATGTTAACTGTGACATTAAATAAACTCAGGAAAGGGTAGCGCTGGTTTGACAGCAGTTCATGTGAAAGAAACAAAGGTGTTCGGTGAACTTAACTGAATGTGTAGCGAGGTCTGAAGAGGCTGTTAGAAGCACCAACGCAATCTGAGGCACCGTAATCCGAGTGTTGTACTGTGTTCAGCCTGGGAAGCAGAGCAACATCGCATCCTTCTCCTTTGCCGGTTTTTAGCGTATCTGGGTTGTTATTCTGAGCACTAAGCTTAAAAGAGACAGTGACAAATGGGAAGCTTCTGGATGAGGACAATTGGCATGGAAAAGAAATCCAGAAATGGTCATGCCGGCAAACACCAAGGGAATGCCAGGTGTCTTCCAATATTTGGAGGGCTTGCATGTCAGTAGTAGCAACACCTTACGTGATATATAGCACCTCACAATTTTCACAGCTCTTTCATTTTTATTATTTAACTGATTCTTATACTAGCCTTGTGAGGTAGAACGGCATATGTTGCTCTCATTTCATAAACGAGCAAACTGAGGCTCCAAGAGGTTAACTTCACTTTGCTCAACACAGCAGGGCAGGTGAAAGGAGACACTGGGGCTAGAACGCAGGTCTCCTCACTTGTGTTTAGTGCTCTTTCCATCACCTTAAGTAACTGAAACCTGAAGCCTTCCACATTCCGTGCTCTTGTGGAAGGCAAACCTTGGACTGATGGATGTCAGTGAACCAGAAGGCCTTAAATGCAATATAAGGAAGATTTTAAAAAAACCATTAAGAGCTTTCCAACAATGGAAGGGGTGGCCCCTCAAAGTCATGAACTCTGTCTCGGATGCTGTTCCAGGGGAGATCTGAGCATAGTCCTTCAGGCACATTGTAGAAAACATTCCTGTACGGAAAAAGACATTGGACAATCTTCTTTGTTTCCGTAACCGTTACTTTATTTGTATTGGATTAGGAAAGGAATAAACATGTAGATGTTCTGACAGCCTGCTACGTTTTCATCTGTCAGTTCGCTAATAGAGCTGAGGTCTGAAAATAAAATTCCATTTGAAAAAATATTATTCAGGCAGATAAGTGAGTCATCGACGTATCGGTGTCAGTCTTATTTCTGTTTATCCACTGATCATGAGTACATCGGGGTCGATGTCTCTCACACTTCAGCATTTCCCTTAATACCAGGAACACACAGAGATGAAAGAGTAAGAGAATAATCATGAAAAATTAGGCCCTGGGAACTGAGCTGACCCTGCTGAGGGCCGAGGCCAAGTCACTTCAGAGGCTCACAAAATGCGATGTTTGTGCAGTCTGAAGGATCTTTATTCTACTGTGTGTCTGCAGCTTATGTCAGGATAGAGGTTAGTAACTATGGAGACCGGAGTGACTTATTTACCATGGAGGAGGGTTAGCACTGACAGAATGAGAACAGACTTCCTCATGCAAACAGAGTGTCTGCCTGTCCTTTATTCAGGGGAGCTGCGGAAACAAGATGGATTAAGGGAGCTGAGCAATCTGAGGAAATATTTTAAATTTTAAAAGGCGCTTAAGAGCAAAAGGGAGAAAGAAGGGCTTGAAGACGCGTGGGGACTGCTGTTTCTCCCCACTGCCCAGTCTCTGCGTGTCCCGTGTCTCCTTTTGGAATGCCCTCCCCCACCCAGAACGATGATCTTCCCCGGCTTGCCCCACCAGTCCAAAGCCTCCCTATGGAACTAACCTGCATCGATCCCTCCCTCCCCTGACGGGCTGTCAGCCAGTTTCTGCACCGTGCCTATTTGCAGTGGGTTACATGGGACTGAACATTTTTATCATCGTCCCCAGGGTTGTCCCTCGTGTCCCACATCCATTTTGTGTTCTACTGAAGAATGTCTGGCCTCGGGGTTAAGTAGGGGCTGAAATCCAGCCCATGCTCCTTTCTCCAGGCCAAAAGCCAGCCGAGAGGAAGGGGTGCCTTGCAGGGTCTCACAGAGGTCAGCTGGACTGGTGGGGCCCTGATTGTCCACGTGTACCCTTGTGTTCACCACGTCTCGCCAGTGAGTCATGTACCCTTGAGGGCAGGCTCTGTCAGATCTACTTCTGCGGTCCCCAGAGCACCTAGCCTCAGATACGCCATCTCCTACTCGACTTGCACAGAGACAAGGAAGACAAGGCGGCCTTACCCCAGGACAGGAAGCACAGAGAAGATGGTCAACAAAAGGGAGAGAAGGGAGAAGCCCTGGGGAGAGAAAGCGGAAGCAGAAGAGCTCGCAAATGCGGACACCGTTTCTCGTTCCTGCTTTTTCTCCTGTGCTTTGGGGCAGACCGATTTCCCGTGGCATTTCTGCCGCTAATACTCCAGCTCTGTCCAAGGGCCGTTGAACACGTGAACAAGGGCTGCCACAGGCCGAGGTGTTAGCTGTGTCTGACCTGCTGCTTGCCAGGCCTGGGCTGGACGTCTGAGCAATGAGGCCCAGGCCCAGCTCCATCTGGAGTCACGAGAGGGAAGCAGCAGGGATCTGCGGGAGATGAGCTAGCATATTCCCTGGATCCTGTGGGAAAGCCCCAAGAAAATCCACCCCATCCCAAACACCCTCCCTCTTCACTTTTCAGAAGGAAGTTGCCCTTTGTCATCACTCAGGTGCAGCTGTGTCTTCTGCAAACCAGGTTTCCTGGTGGGACTTACCTCCGACTCCCACGTCAGTCAGGCCTGGCTGACCTCTTTACATTTAACTTCGCTCTTCTCAGAGTCAGTGTAAATTGTGCACGTGACTTAAGAAGAAATCACACACTGCTTCATTGTTTCCTCCCCTAAAAGTCCCTACTTCAAACCCCAAACCAGAAATACCATCAACTCACCAGTCTTGAGGAAACCACCGCAGGAGCTAGGCACGCCCAAGGAGTGACCGCAGCCACATGCCAGCTGCAAAAAGAAACAAGGGAAAAATCCTCGTTGAAAGTATGGAAGTCTAAGAGTTGCTTTGTCTTTTTATGCAGTAAGGAAACTGGATCCATTTACTATAGACAGGACTCACCCGTTGGGATGGGTTTCGGATGATCAGAGGCAGCAGAAAGGGCTGTGGTTGCTCTGAGGCATAATGGAGTTCCCTCCCTCTGTGACATAAGCACAGACCACATTAGCTAATGTCTTTCCCATCTGGCTAGAAGTAACACAAATAAAACCACGGTTGATGCAGCATGAACAGACAGAATTTTTACTGAACAGTAAAAAAAAGCCTCACATGAAAACTCTGTGTCCTCAAATAGACTCTTTGTGTGTAAATATGCCCTGATATCCATAAACAACAAAATGAAGAGCCCTTGAAGGAGATGTTGCAAAAACTGTCCCATGTCTACCCATTAGCAACAACCCAAGAGTTTTGCTGTGTGGTCTGGGATGGCAAAGGGATCCTTTCAGCTCAGTGGCTTTCCTCTGTGTAGATCTGGACAAAGTAGACTTCCGGGACCCTGGAAAAATCATTCAATGTCTTCAGACTTCACTTAACTCATCTGTGAAATGGGGATTAATGCGCTACCATCTGGGGCCACTGTGAGGCTTAAACGAGACACTCCCTGTAAAACAGGTGTTTAGTGTGGTGCCTGGAACACAGGGCTCGAAAAACACTTGCTGTCATTGCAGTTTAGCACGGTGGTTGAGCACATAGACTCTAGCACCAGCGGGTCTGTCTTTGGATCCTGCCTTTACTATTTAGTGGCTGTGCAACCTTTGGCAAGTTACTCAACCTCTCTGCTCCTCTGTTTCCTCAACTGTAAAATGAGGAAAAGACTAGGGTTAAGTGAAGTTAGCTCTTAGAAGACTGCCAGGCAGACAGTGAGCACCATGCAAAATGGTCATAATATTCACTATTCAATAAAGAGACCTTGTTGACCAGATGCATCTGCTAACTTGTCCCCAATCTCTACCCCCGATCTTGGAATTCTCAGGCTGCGTAACTCATCCTCTCTTTTTAAATTTGAGCTACTAGAAAAGGCTCAATTCACAAAACCTGTGGGGCACCATTCCGTCTTTCCCAGAGTCTGAGCAGGAGCACATCCAGTGGTGAGAGTGGTAGATCCAGACACCTTAGCTGTTCGTGAGCCCGGATAGCTCCTGCCTCCTTCCCCCTCCCGGCCCAGGGATGGCCCAAGGATCTGGAGGGCCCGCTGAAACGCCAGTGCCTCAGGTGAGCCCAGGTTCTTGAGATCGACTCAAAGGCCCGGGAGCACTCCAGACTATGGAGCAGATGGAACTGCCAGCTCCCTCTGCCACCCAGCCTGGCCTTTGGTTAACTCCACAGTCCGGGGAGATCCAATCCGCCTGGGGTGGGTTGGACGGATAAAGACTTCCAGCCCGGAGTTTCATCCGGGGGGAGAGAAAGTCTAGCTATTTCCCAGCAGCGTAGCAGGGGGTTAGCACCTAGGTTTTCTCAGCTAAATTGCATCATCGACATACAGTTTCTATTTGCTATTTCTTTCACACAGAAACTCAATCTTAAAAACCTCTAGATCTTTCTGTTCGTGGTCTGTAGGAAAGCCGGCACTAGCCAGGAGGGAGAGTCTGGTGAGAACAAACAGGAGTCGGTTCCAGGCAGCACAGTCAATGTGCAGGAAGGGAAATGGACACTTAATGAGAATCTACTCCGTCAGCCAGTCACTTTAGGTGCCGTATCTCTCTGAACCCTTACAAGAGCCCTGGGAGGAAGGTGCCATGACTAGCCCCATTTGATGAACGAGGATGTTGAGTCTGACAGGTGACAAAGCATTACACTGACAGTAACGTGGTTTGGAATCAAATCCCATTCTGTCTGATTTCAAAGCCTGGGCACCTGGTTGAAAATGTCCAGTCTTCTCTCTCTGACACATTCCTTTTAGGGTTTCCTCTATTCCTTATCCCATTCTTTTCAAAACCTCTGCCAGAAAAGGAGTTTACCAAAGACATTTAAATCTTTGTGTGAATTTAAATCAACATGTCACAACACCAAGGAGATAGTCTCATTTTAGGGTGCTTCACCAATTCTGAAATAAAAGGCTTTATTTCATTGAAGGAATTTGGGGTATTATCCAGTACTTTGGGAACACTACTCCTGACATAATATAATTCTCACTCTAAGGCTGGCCTTGCTAATAATAGTAGCAACAACAATTATAATGACACTGAGGGCAACAACCATGCAATGGCCTGTGCTGGGGTATCGCGTGCTATGCCCTTTATGCAAATCATCTCATTTAATTCTCACCACAACTCTTGCAGATGGACGTTATGATAATTATCAATTTATAAATGAAGAAGCTGAGGTTCAGAGAGGTTAAGTAACATGCACAGGATCATACAGCTGTAAATGTTAACGAGGTGGGGTTCTTCAGAAGACTTCAGAGACTAGGTGTGACTCACCCTCTGTGCCGTCCTGGAGAAAGCTACACTTTAGAGGATGCTTTTGTTTTTTTTTAAAAGATTTTATTTTTTTCCTTTTTCTCCCCAAAGCCCCTCGGCACATAGTTGTACATTCTTCGTTGTGGGTCCTTCTAGTTGTGGTATGTGGGAAGCTGCCTCAGCGTGGTTTGATGAGCAGTGCCATGTCCGCGCCCAGGATTCGAACTGACGAAACACTGGTCCACCTGCAGCGGAGCGCGAGAACTTAACCACTCGGCCACGGGGCCAGCCCCCTAGAGGATGCTTTTGAAATAGGACAGAGGTCCTCCTGACCTTTCTTTCTCCTTGTACATTTTCCTGCCCTTCTTGTGCAGGTGGCCGTATCCATGAGGTTAGGTGGCAGCGGCTGCTTGAGCTGAGTCTCCATCTCACAGAAGCAGCAATGGAATGACTGTGTTCCTGGCATCCCGGTGTAAGGACTGCCGAGTGTGTCACCGAGCCTTAGGTTAGCCAGATTCTACACTGTGAATTCTCTGCCTTGTCTCCGTGGGTGACAGCCCAGGCTCCTTTTCTATCCACATAGGGATCTATGCCAAGGGACTTTTCTGAGGGGAATTAGGTCAAGGGTTGTCTTTTGCACATGCTCAACTAAATGACCCCAAAATGGAGTTGAAACAGTCGATGGACCCAGGGATTTCATAGGATAGTCAGTCTTCCCTGTTTCAGATCAAGCCCCCAAGACTAGTACCCAAAATACTTAATAATTATAATTATTATTATTATATTATAATTATAATATTATAATATATTAATTATATAATAATTATTCATGCTCTTTTGGAAGGAGTCAAAGTTTGTAGACTCTATGAGAAAGGCTGAAGACCATGCTGAATGTTTCACTGCCTGTCGTGAAGTGCTCTGTGGGCTCGATGGAAAGGCAGAGAAGGCCCACATGTGCCATGCATTTGCTGTGCTGCTTGTGCATTCTATATTTGACTCTGCATATTCGATTCTGCTGTAGAAGACAAGAAAGAGAATGGGAAGGATGAAGCTCACGAGGAGTGTTGAGCACACATAGAAAGCAAGCTGGCAGCTTATGAGATACTGGTGAAGCTCCTAGGATGTTAAAGATAGATAACGAGTAAAGAATAGCTTGTGAGACTGGCAGAATTCATAAGATGTGTTACATAAGGATAGTAAGTTAGCAGTCTATAAAACATGCTAAAGAAAGAGAGAATACATGAAACATGTGAGAAAAGACAAGAATGTTACTTTTAGATAGAAAGGGATGAAGAGATCAAGTCTTGATCATGCCACCTCTGGGCTGACAGCTAAGTCATCTGTAAATTGCTCACCCACTGGTGATACCTGTTCTGGTCCCACATGTCCTCTGCCCGAGAAATGAACATAAACCCCAGAGCTGCTCAGCAGCTACAGCTATGACCAGGAGAACTTGCCCCATGCCTCTCTGCCAGAGTAAGTGTGTATTAGCCCAGGGTACCTTCTGTCTGTGGACCTCCTTGCTCCATCCTCATCTTTGGTCCTTATAATCACACCATTGGTGGGGAAAGCTGATGTGGCAGAGAGAGAGAGAGGGAGAGAGAGGGAGGGAGAGGAGATAGGAGTGTGGTCCTTCCTCCCATCTGTACCGTATTCTAAGTGTGTTCGCTTACCCCATCTCTTTCCCTTTGCCTCTCATGGTGTGTTTTAAATTGGTTTGCCAAACTATGCAATTTGGGCGTATGCAATTTTGAGGCTTGGAGCCTTTTGGTTCTGCAGCCTCAGGGATGCTTTGCCTGGTCGTCTTCTCAGAGGCTCCCTTCACCTTAAGGTCAATTCCCACCTGACATCCATATTAGATTGTTCCCATTTGGATCTTCTCACTCGCATTGTCTGTTGCCTTGGAGAAGACTCCAACAGTGGATTCTTTTACTCCCTCAGAGGACCTAAGGAAGAGCTCTGCCAACAGAGTTTGGAATGGAGGCAAAACAATTTTGGAGAGCTCCAATGTGTGTTGAAAAAGAAAGCAATTGAATAAATGTGTTATATCACATCCTGGTCTTAGGCCCTCTGCCAGGTAGACAGTGAACTTTTTGTATGAATTTGATTTCTTTCCATTAGGAAAACTATCGAACCTCTGAATTGACCAGAGCAGCCCAAGAAGGACAGCGTGGGCTCCCCATCACTTATCTAGAGCACACCTGGGAGGAAGGGAGGACGACAGTTGGTAAATTTGGATCCATAGTAATGGGTGATTTTAATAGCTCTGTGGGACTTGATAGCTCACGTTGAGTGACCTCCTCAAGGTATTATTTATGCCTTTTGTGTTTTTTTCTAATATAACATCTTTTCCCCCCTCCTGTCGCAGTATTCCGTTGCCCATTTACTGTGTTTTAACCACAAACTTCTTGCCACTCTCAGTCACATGGCTCTCCAATGAAATATAGATTATAAAAGGAAACACTTTCCACGCGTGTATGAAATGGGTTCCGGCTGATCTTCGGCGGGTTTCCGACTCTCCCCGGATGTGAGCGTTCATCTGATAATGCTTAGTGCTCTGGACTGTCCCCGCTTGTTTCAAAAGTGGGAACATGGAGGTAAAGCCAATATTTTTTTTTTTTTAAGATTTTATTTTTCCTTTTTCTCCCCAAAGCCCCCCGGTGCATAGTTGTGTATTCTTCGTTGTGGGTCCTTCTAGTTGTGGCATGTGTGATGCTGCCTCAGCGTGGTTTGATGAGCAGTGCCACGTCCGCGCCCAGGATTCGAACCAACAAAGCACTGGGCCGCCTGCAGCGGAGTGCGAGACCTTAACCACTCGGCCATGGGGCCAGCCCCAAAGCCAACATTTTAAGAGATTAGAATTTGGGAAACATAAATTGGATGAAATAAATATCACAAAGGTAGGGGAACAAAGTTTTAAGCACTATATAGTGAAATTATGCCTCCCCTCCAGAAAACAAACACACATCAAACAAAGCAACAGCAAACTTCTCGCGTCAGAGAGTCCAGGCTCGGCTGATCAGGAGGAATGAAGCCTCCTGCGTCCTCAGAAGGACTTAGGTTATGGGTCTGTGTGATGACATCCCTTGTGGGATGTCAATTCCTGCCGGACCCCAGGTCACTGGGTGGAATCCCTGTGGGAAATTGTCTGTTTGGCGGAGGGAAATGGACCTGTCAGGAACCTGAGGCTTATTGCAGACGTGCCGCTGTGTTAGTAGCTCTGAAGGTTTTTCCTGCTGCCGCAGGCGCTCTGCCTTGCAGATGACTTCTTGGGAACTTGCTAACAGGAAAGGAGTTAGGGAGTCAGCACTTCCAGCAACTTTAAGGAACAGGGAGATCCCTGTGCCTGAATTTACCAGGTTAGATATTCATTTTCCTTTCCGTCACACAAGTCGCTCTTCCTACCCGTGGTGGTAGCTTTCCACCAGTCACAGGGTTCATTTAAGGCAAAGCAACTTCAGACTTCAACAAGGTAAACGGAGGCATCCACCAGAGACGTAGTGGAGAAATCACCCTCAAAATGATAAAGCATTGGGGTGCCAAGTAATAAAGTCCAGAGAAACTCTCCAAGCTATCACTTCGCTTCTGAAAGTCCTCCGACTTTGACGCATCCATCGCTCTTGGGCTTATTTTTCCTTCATTTTTGGCTAACACGGGTGGGGAGAGGCTCTTTGGACAATAGCAGGCAGTTTCTGCTGTTTCCTATTAATGGGCAAAGCAGCAAGATTTATGTCAGAAGGAAGTGCTGAAAGGAAAGGCATGGCCTCCCAAGCCACCCGGTTCCTTGGCAGTCATCTTCCATTGGAGACCAGGGTGGCACTTCCCCAGCAGGATTCCCCAGAACAGGAGTGGCGTAAACTGCGATTGTTTTCGTTCGTTTGTTTTTTAACCATTGTGTACGGTCAAAAAAAGTGTGAAAAATGCTACATTGAAAAAATTTTAAGGAGTTATTTTTCTGCAGGGCATTAAAAAAATTTAATGTGGTAATATGAGCCACATGTCCAGGAATTAAGGGTTTGTGCTACACAGTTCGCAATCATTGAACAAGGGAGAGGACCTGTCTAGAAGTGGCCTGGGCTAGGTCGCATGACCGTGGGCATCACTGGCTTCTGGATGCCAGTGGCTAAGCAGTGCCCTTGCCCATCCCCAGCTGTGACTGGGGTACAGGTGTGAAGAAGGGAGGCAAGGAAGCAGGACAAAACAGAGATAGTGATGCCGATTGGATTAGATTTCTGACCCCTGTGTGTGAAGGATTGGGGGCCCATTTGGGGAAGAACCATTCCCACTAGTCTTCCTATGGAGTGAAACCCACACGATCTCTCCAGGGCGGATGGCGTTGAGTGTGTTCAGCAGGGTTGGGTTCCTTCTCCAAGATGGCTGCTCTTTCTCCACTTATGTGTATATTATAAAAATGTGTGTATTATAGAATTGCTGTATTTTATTTTGGCTACCAGCTTATGTTATCTGAAGGATAGTACATATACCCATGGATATTTGAATGTAAAATTCATGGCAGAAGTTCACTGAGAGGAAGAGAAACAAGGAGAATGAAGATATTCTGAGGTCAAGGAGACGGGGTGTGAAGTGGGTAAAAGTGACGAGAGGATTTAAAGGAAGGGATGGTGAAGAAAGGTCACACCCGAAGGGGAGAAGGGATTGAATACAGTGGCAAGCCCCACAGAGACTCATTCAAGATTTTCTGGGTGTGGAATCCAGCAAAAACGCTTGCGTCAAGTAACATTAGAGAGTGGACCCTGAAAGGAGTTCATCATCATTATCGACAACTGGAAAAATACAGAGGAGTATGTAGTAGAAAGTAAAAATTTCTCCTTCCTATTACCCAGAGATGACTATTGTTAACTTGTGCTGTGTTTCCTTCTAGTCTGTATGTATATATATATACACACACACACATACACATATCCATATACACATAGGATTATGTGCATTATGTAACTATACAGATGTAATATGATCCTAATCATACTACATACATCATTTGATATTCTCCATTTTAAGTTGATACTTAATATGTGTGTACTTTAAAGCATAAGCTAGAGTCCTTCCACATAGTTATTTCCCTATGAGTTGATATTTATATTATTCCAATTTTTCTCTATTATAAAAAAAAGAACGTGTAAATGATTCATGGAAGACATAGAGATCGTAGGAGAAAATTAGAGGATAACTACATTTTTGTCTCTCAAAATTTTGACTTTTAAAAATTTATTCAGGGAGGGAAGTTATTCCCCTGATCCTGAATGAAAGACTTGGGCCACTCAGAAGTTAAAACATCCAGTCGGAAATAAGAAGCCACACTCTAACCTTCACTTAAAGGTCAGACGCACCCCCTCCCCCATACACTGTGGCGGGGATCTTCCCGCTCCCCTCCTCCTCTCTTCCATCGCTGCTGTTTCTGATCCGGCCAGGGGAAGGAATGAGAGGTCAGGGGGATGGGGTGGGGAAACTCTGACTTACCTGCTGCTTTCAGGATGGGCTGGCAGTTGACAGCTGACTCCTCAGGTGTTCTCTCTGGGGGCCGTAGCCACTCCCCTGGGGCTGGCAGCTCTCCCTGGGGCCCTTGGTTTTCCAGCAGTCCACTCCACACAGACTTTCTCTGTTGGGGTTCTATCCCTGCTACCCAGGGGGTCTTGCAGAACATCCCTTCTATGTGGCCTCAGGCAGACAGTTCTGCTAGGACTTTTGCATCTGGCTCCTGAGACACACAGGCATTTAATCCGCTGCACTGCTTCCTAGACTAAACCCTCTACACTGCTGTTGCTCTGCCGTGCTTTCTCAAACGTGAGTCGGGAGCCAGCGCCTTGTGATCTGAACTGCAGGGGGGCACATCCCAGACTTTTTATGTGGTCCCATTGAATGCCCCTCCTGGGGCTTGAAGTGAAGGGGAAGCATCACCTCCCCCTTTGGTGGGTAAGGGGGACCCACAGCACAATTTCCTCCCAAGACATTCTCTCCCAAAACTGTCCTTCTCCCCACTCTGTCTCAGCCTTTGTATGTCTCCAGTGTGAGTCAGGAATTTAAAAGAGATGTAGAACCAGTTTTCAGCTAAATCCTTACACAGTTTTGCATTTGGACTCACACCTCCCTTGGAAGGCAGCAACCGTGGTATCTGCCTCACGGAGCCTCATGGAAGCTTCAGCTTTAATTCCCGTTACAAGGATTTTGCACATATATCCTTGAATTTTTCTTAGGATGCTAATTTGCCTTAGGATGGTTTTCCAGAAGGGGAATTGGCTCAAAGGATTTGGAATGAGTATTTTCATTCTAAACTCGTGGTGGTTTTTCTCAGTCTCAAGACGGAAGGGAATGGCGGGGCTGTGGGGAAGCCAGACCCTGTGTAAAGTGGCGCCAGCACGGGTACTGGCATTTTTCTGGGTGCCTATAATTTGCTTACCTTTTTAGTGCCCATAGTTTGAGCTTCTTCCCACCGTGGTTCTTCTAAGCAACTCCCAGTGCAGAAACAGTTACAAGGAACAAGGCCATGTTTGTGATGGAAATAGGAGCATCTTAGGCGGAAGTGATTAGTGGAGATTTAAATAAGGATAGTTAATATTTCTGTGGCCCTGAGCATGTGCCAGGCCCTGTCTTAGCTACGTTAACACACACTCATTCATTTAGGCCTCACGTCAACTCTATGAAGAGGCACTGTTGTGATGCCCATTTTACAGGTCCTGACTCAGCTAGTGAGCACCAGAGCTGAAAGTTGAGCCCAAGCTGTCAGGCTGCATGGTGTGTGCCTAACCATTGTGCAGAACTGCCTCTGACACCAAACAAAGCACTCTGTTAGGATTGTCCTCAGAGATTTTGCTACCCTCTAACGAAGAAGACTAGAAACGTTCTCAGGACTAACCTGATTTCCAGGGTTGACAGGCCTGAACATGCAAAAAGAAAATTGCAGTCTAGTTGGGGGTTTTGGCTCCATCTTGGTCGGATCTGGCTTTGCTTCTCTTCCCCTTGATGGGGGAGTGGGACCCACAGCCCAGGTGTACTTGGTGCATAATAGATGCTCAGTAAAGTGTCATTGTGTGACTGAATGAGTGATACATAATGACACGAATGCCTGCTTTCTGAATGTATGTTTTCTATCTCATTGTTATCTTTAATCATCAGAGCAACAGTATAAGCTAAATATTATTGCCCCAGTGTTACAAATGAGGAAGCTGAAGTTTGAAGTAATTAAGGGCTTTATCCTGTCCAAGGCTATACAGCTGGTCAACCACAGATGCAGGATCCAGACCACATCAGTCATTCTTTTCTGTTCACCTAATATCTGCCACTTATGTCCTAGGACTTGTTATAAGAGTAACGTTAAGTATTAGCTTATGTGTCCCCTTAGAATAGTCCACTTAAAAGCCCAGTCTGTTTATCCTCATTTAGATTCCTCAAACTCAGTCTTCCTATTAAAATATTTCCCTGTGTCTCCAAACTGATTGCCCATATCCTTTTCATTAAAATTAAGCCAGAATAATTTCTACATGATTCAGAACACTATTGGCTTTGTTAGAAAATCCCTGTAATTACATTTTTCTCATGACATCTTTTCGAATTCATTATTCCATTCTGTTCTACCCTCTTTCGGCGCACAAGCCCCGCAGTTCTGTGGGGCGCCTGGGAAGAAGTGTCTGTCTCATGTCTTCCGGGGGTGAAGATGTCCCGCCCCAAGCATTGCGCGAACAAATGCTCCAACCTGGAGCAGAAGACCTGAGTCCTGGTGCTCTTCTGCCCCTCAGGAGAGTGGGAAAGTATTTTCACCCTTCTTGACTTTGATCATCTCCTTCGTGAAATGAGGAGATGTGTTGAGGTCCGGGAAGGTGTTAGGTGTGCCCAGGACAGATAGCACCGATCGCTCCAGGAATTCCTCCCTGCTGACCGTCAGCACAGCTCTCCAAGCAGGTGCTATGGATCCACTGGAGGTGGCATCTAAGGTGAAAGCTAGTCACTCTCTTTGGTAAATATGAGTGCTCTCCTACTGCTCAGAGTTCCATACTGGAATGTGGCAGCTTAGGGAGACAGAGCCACTGGCCATGGCTCACCACTGATCCTCTAACACTGGCAGCCACGTTGTGAAGGACCTTTTGTGCAGCGTGAGGTCACTCCAACCTGTAGAACCAAACTTTGCCCACGCTGCTGCACACAGCTGCCCCGCCACCCTTCAGGTCCGGATGAGAGCACCCTGGTGGTGCAGTCCACCCTCAGGATTTGGCAAGAGGACTGTACAATCTTTGGGAGGCCACTTGGACAGGTAATGGATTTCAAGCTGGTTTATCCCGTAGGCCTTGCAGACTCCTCATGGCTGAAAGAGGACCAGAGGGGGCTCTCAAAAGTGCAAGGTTCCTCTGGTCTGATTGTTCTTCTCCTCTAGATACCACCGAGGATGAGGTCATTGATGACCACCTAAATGCTGAGTACTCCCAAATTTATATTTGCACAGAAATCAAGGGAGTAGAGAGTCTCACAAAGGCAGAGTGTTGAGTAGTGTCGAATGCAGCAGAGGTCCAGAAAGCTAAGGGCTGGAATGTGTCCACTGGGACTGGAAATATGGAGGTCAGTGGTGGCATTAGATAGAACAGATTCCTACTGAAGAGGGTTGAAAGGTGATGAGAGGTGGGGAAATGGAGGCAGAGAGTGAGGAGTGCAATGGCTTTTTTGAGAAACTGAACTGAGGAGATAAAGCAAGAGAAGAGCAATAGCTAAATGGGATTTAGAGTCAAATGTATGTATCTCTATGTATCTGAGATGGGAGGCACTACAGAAGGTTTATGGGCTGCAAGAAGGACTCCTAGAGAGGGAAAGGTGGGAGGTATATGAGGGAAGGGGTAAGTGATGGTGCAAGCAGAGGAGTGGGGTCAAGAGCACAGGTGGAGGGCCTCACCTTGAATCAGAGGTGAGAGGATTCGTGGTCTGAAACTGGAGATAGTGGTAAATATGGGCAAGTTTGTAATTGGGATGTTAAGGCAGATTGTGATGGCTTTAATTTTTTTTTCTTCCATGAAGAGATAAAGCCTCCCACTGAGAGTGAAGGGAGAAAAGTGTGTCTTGGGTATTTAAGGGAAGTGTTGAAACTTTGGAGTAACCGCTTGGGAGAGAATGCGAGAGGCTGCTGATCAAGACTGTTAGAAGAATTGTCTGGTGGCACAAGGGCAAAGCTGAGTTTGTTGAATATGAGTGCTGAGTGGCAAAAATCTGCAAGGCTGTGTGATTTTTTTCAGAAGAAGTTAGCAGCCAGGGTAGTGGGCAGAGGAGATAGTCTGTGGAAATGACCCGGGGTAGGCATTTTAGTGCTCAGGTGCAAAGTAGTTAGAAGAAACAGGTGTGCGAGGGAGTGAGGCATGCAGGTGAGGGAGTAGAGTAGGTGATCCCCCATGGGCTGTAGGCTTGGAGCTTGGAGAGAAGTCATGTCATCAGGGTTGACCCACCCCGATACGGTGGAGTCGAGGAGGAGCGAGTGGGACAGGAGTGCGGTCTGGGAGAAGTGGGCGATGGGAGCATCTTGGATGTGGGCCCCCAGGATTTCAGAGATGAAGCAGGTGCATGTGATGGATGACAAGGCCCGGGATGAGGCCATCGGAGTGAGTGACTTAGCAGGAATGGAAGTGTAGATTAGAGTTGAAGAGATCACGGAAATTTGATGCCAAGGTTGATTCGATTTTTCACTTTGTAATTGAAGGCTAATACAGGGCTTGAAGAAAAGAGAAATGCTGATAACACTGTATAAAACCCTCTCTTATTTAAGACACAAGCCTTCTGGGCATGCTGTCCACTCTGCCTTTCCATTTCTCTCATTTCTTGTGTAAACAAGAAGTGGAACGCCATGGGGATGTGGGGATGAAAGTCTTGGAGGAGCGAGGCGTGAATGGAGAGGATTACACTTGGGCTCCTGCCCGAGGCTGGCGGGTGTGCATGTAGGTTCCAGATGGGACGGTGTGCCTGTTGGTGATGGTCAGGACCTGGTCAGGCTGGGCAAGCTGGGCTGGCAGGCTCTACAGGGGCTCAGCAGCCTGCAAGTTGGGGATGCTGAGATGGGCCGTCTCAGAAGACTCAGCTTTATGAAGTTGGTTCCTTTAACTGTGATTGGGGGGAGAGGGAGGAGGGATGGGAATTCATTTTTGTTAAGGCTCCATGTTGGGCACTTCACATACTCTCATTTAATTCTCTGGATAATCCTGCAAAGGAAGTGACGTTATCCTCATTTTATAAATGATACGTCAATTTGACTGCAACATGATGTAAATTTCTATATGAATGCAGATTTTCCTTGCTGAGTTCCAAAACTAGACAAGGAGTAAATAGAAAGTCAAGTCATCAGAGAAATAAAAAGGCAAGGCAGTAAGCGAGGCAGCCTTCCTAGCTCCTTCAGCTGCTGGACCACATTGTCTTGTACCTTTCCTGTCTCCTTTGTTTAATCTTGGCTCTGGGCCTATCTGTTTCATCATTTGACAGGATTCAAAGCACTATTTCTATCCTTCACTAGCAGAAATATTCAAACTGCGTGCTTTAAAGAGTAATTCACTTCAGATTGTGTCTCTCTGGGGAGGCAGTTCTGATGAACCAGAAACACTGCTTCGAGAATTAGAGCCATGGATTCTGGTTCTGGTCCTTGCTACTGACAAACCATGGGACCCTGGGCAAGATTCATAACCCCGCAAGTTTCCTACCTCTAAAACAGGGATAACAACATCTGTGCTGCTTACCTTACAGGATTGAGTGTAGGGTAACCTAGATGGTGTACGTGAGAGGGATAAAAATACTCTGCAGATGGCAGGGACCGGTGTTCTGGAGGCATAGAATCTAGAACCACCTACTGTGTGTCGTGCCTCAGACAGCGTGGACTTGAAACAGGTCCACAAGCCTTTATCTGAAAGCTTTGTGGCCAAAGGTGTGTCAGAATAAAGCAAAATTTTTCTGATTTTAGAAAGGCAAAACAGTGCCCATCTTGCGTCTTACTTAGCAACCCCATTGAGGTCTGGCGCAGCACCCTATGGTCTCACACATGGACGTGTTTTTAACAAGACAGGACTATTCATATCATGAGGGATAAGTATGGATCATAAATAGATTAGTTTTCATTTAGGTCAGTAGAGCAGGCTGAATAATGGTCATCTAGAGATATCAGGTCCTACTCTGTGGAACCCATAAATGTTTTCTTATAAGGAAAAACATCTCTGTAGATGTGAGTGAGTTAAGGATTTTGACGTGTGAAGTTACCCTGGATTATCTGGGTGGGCCCTAATGCCATTGAGTGCATCCTTATCAGCAGAAGGCTCAGGGAGATTCCGTGCACACGCAAGAGGAAAGGCGGATGTGACCAGGAGGCGGAGATTGCAGCGATGCAGTCGCAAGTCCAGGAATGCCTGTAGCTGCCGGACGCTGGAAGAGGCTAGAAGCAGGTTCTCCCCAGAGCCTCGGGGGGGAGTGTGGCCTTGCTGACGCCTCGATTTGGGCTCAGTGAAAACTGATTTTTGACTCTGGCTTCTAGAACTGTAAGACAATAAATTTCTATTGTTTTAGGCCACCAAGCTTGCAGTAATTTGTTACAGCAGCCACAGGAAACTAATGCAATCAGGTTTTGCTCCCAAATGACTTATGAAAAAAATGCTGCGTTTTCAGTTTTTTGAATTGAGGAATTGCAAATGAGACACGTGGACCTGTGAGTAGGGCTACCTGAGTATCTTTCAAAGCGATTGTTGTGCTGTCTTGTTCATTTGCAGCCAGTCAGAACGGCGCGGAGGGGCCTGGAACTGCTGCTTGCGTTGCTCACTGTGGTGGTGAGGTGGACGCTGAGGTCTGTTAGGGGAGGAGGGCGGGGTGGGCCCATCTGTAGCACACTTGGAGCTGGGAGGGCAAGCTGTCTTACCTAAGAAGAACAGCAATAACTACACAAGAATCAGGCAGATGGCTGGCCTCAGAGATTCAGGAAGGAGCAGGGTGTCCCCACTGGGGGGGGTCTCAAGAGCCTAGGTGAATAGGCACAGGTAAGGGAGTCTGGGTATCAGGTAGCAGGTGAGGTTCGGGACAAGGGCGAGGGCATCAAGGGACATCGGTAGCAGATAGGTTACTGTAAGGAAACTGGAGAAATAGGGACTGAATCAGACACTCAGTTGTATCAATGTGTGTGTGTGCCACTGGCTAGGGTACTGGGGCGAGAGGGCTTCTTTATTAGAGATCATCTTGAGGTGGGGTGGGAATGATGACTTGGGAAGAATACGGGCTCTGCCAGCATCCCGAGCTAGCCGAACAGCAAGGAAACTCCAGTGAACCTCACAGGGGTGTGACCTGGGGTGCAAAGTAAGGGCCGGGGTCAGCGTTGAGGCACCTGTCCTGGGCCAGCAGGACAAGGAGACTTGATCAGTACTCAGCCCAAGGAGAGGGATGCTGAGGCCCCAGGGCACGAGAGAGAGGAGGATACGAGGTGGGAAAGTGAGTGAGCCCAGCTATGGAGAGCCACGGCCGATGAAGGGAAAAGCTTTGGGGTGGGGGGAGTGGAGGGGAGAGCTGCCGACATCGTCAATGTCTCTGTCTTTTTTTGTGTGTTTTAAAATCAGCTTCCTCATGATAAAAGGGTCTGTGTATCATGACACAACTCTCAGTCTATGATGAAATTACTTAAAATCACCATTTTAAAACTCATTAAGTTTATCTGAATGCTATTTTAAAAGTTCTAATCTAACCTAATGGCCAACCCAGGGCCTAGTGTAGTCAACTATGGGCATCTTTGCAACCACACATTTTATAGTCATTAAAATCCTATTTATAAAGTTTCTGAAGGCCTGAGAAAATGTTTATGCTATAATGCTATGTGGAAAGGCAGGATACAGGATTGTTTATAGAATACAAAGAGACAAACAAAAGAAAAACTATGCATGGAAAACAATGTAGTGGGACGCCCATCAAAATATTAATACAACGATAGCTTCTGGTTAGGGGAGCGAAGTGTATTTTCTTTCTATTTTTCTATTTTTCAAATTAGCTGTGCATCACCTTTTCTTTTAGTTGTTTGGCTGTTTTTATATACGTTACTTTTATAATGGGAAGGACCCAATAAACTCTCCTTTCTCAAAGACTCTTCTGTAAATTAATCTGGATCCAAAAGGGATTAATATCTACAAAGAGAAATGTCATTGCATGAACATTTCCAATTTTATGAACCCTAGATACAAAAGGCAAAAAATAAACAGATCCGCCCCCCTCACCCCCCCCATCAAGCCTAATGAGAAACAGACTTATTTTTTCTTCTCCCATAAAGTCAAACTGGCAAGAAACTTCAGGCTGTGGAAAAGCCTTTGGAGAAGATCATACTGTGGTGCAACGTGGCTTGAGTTTTCCATTTAAACCCTTTTGCTGCAGGAAGCGGCGGCCTTCAGAGGGGGGTGTGGAGGAGGAGAAGTTGTCCCTTCCTTTCCAGCCTGCAGATTTCCTCCAGGGAGGGAATCCTTCAAGGTTCTTCCCAGGCATTACCTCTTCCAGGGGTCCTCCCTTATGCCCAAGCTGGAGCAGGTGTCCTCCCCTCCCTCCATGCACTGTGCACGCCTCTGTAACGTCATTTCGGGGCAAGGCTGTAAGAGGCTCAGAGTGGCAGAGACTGTGTTGCACTTATGGTGGTCTTGACAGCACGTGGCAGAGCTCCTGGCAGACAGCAGGTGCTGAGTAAATGTTTGTTAAACGAACTGAGCAATTCTCCAAAAGTGTGAGAGATGCTGTGTTAGCTTCCCAGGGCTGCCAGGACACAGTACAACGAGCTGGGGGCTTTAAACAACAGACGTTTACTCTCTCTCAAGTCCGGAGGCCAGAAGTCTGAAATCAAGAAGTTGGCAAGGTTGTTTCCTTCTGAAGGGCTCTGAGGGCGGGTCTGTTCCATGCCTCTCTCCTAGCTTACGGTGGTTGCCTGCAAGCCTGGGCATTCCTTGACTTGCAGCTGGATCATCCAATCTCTGCTTCCATCTTCACGTGGTGGTCTCCATCTGTGTGTGTCTCCTCTGTGTGTCTGTGTCCCTGTGTCCAAATTTCTCTCTTCTTATAAGGACACCAGTCATATTGGATTTGGTGTGACCCTAATTCACTATGACCTCATCCTGAGTTGATTATGTCTGCAAAGACCCTCTTTCCAAATAAGTCACATTCATAGGTATCGGGGTCAGGACCTGGACATATCTTTTTGGGCGACACAAATCAACCCACAACAGACACTCTAGGGAATCTGATACTGAGTGAAGTGGCAATAACCAGCTGATGCATCTGGCATAATATGCTGGCTGGGCAGAGAGGGCACCTGAGACACTATCAGCCCTGGGTGGCCAGGAGCATGGGCTGGGTCAGCCTGTGATCCATAAAGCACAACTGGCCAGGGACATGGAGAACCAAGCAGGTGGGCACTAAAAACAAGAAAGGATGCAACTTGAGTTTTAGCAGTTGGACAATGTTGCCAGGCACGGGGAGACAGACGTGTGGGGTGAGTGGGTGGAAGAGCAATTTGCTGAGTCTACCGAACGACTTCCATCTTGTCCTAGGCCGTTTATCATCTGCATATCTGGTAGCCTTTGGCTCATGGTATCTACTTAGCAACAGGCGCCAGATACACACCGTGGGTTTTGGTACCAAATGAATTAGGTAAGAAAAAACCAAACATTTTTCTCTGAGGAGTCATAAAAGAAAAAAATGTGTTGGCTCTATGAATCACAACAGGGTCTATGGGAAACACACTGAACTGCAGTCTACAATTGTCCTAATCATGTATTTTCTGACAGATAAAGCCCATAAGAATCGGTAGCGTATTTGTCGGACCTTAAATTCTCATAAGTGGCTATCTGGCAAATTTAATATGCAACATACAGCTCCGGGGTTTGACGGGCAAATGAAGAGACGCCGTCATTTCTCTCTGAAACTAGAATTTTAAAACATGTTTATTATTCATTGTAAAGAGCAACGAATAATGACATATTCGATATTATCTCAGTAAATGAATACCTCAGAATGGAAGGGTTCCCATAAGCTATTCCTTTGTAAGCATCGTTTTTTCTGAAATCGCAAATGAACTGTTCACTGTCTAACCTGAGAAAGATGTAGGACAGAACCTTAACATTTCCATGATAAAAAACTTCAACCCTTGTGTTTGTGAGCCCTTACCATACATTTCTTGTTCAAGAATATCCAAATTTACGAAGATTTTAGGACTTGAATATCAGAGGGTGAAAGGAAAATGAATGAGTTGAAATGCTCTTGCTCTGATTAGGACCGTGTCATCTGAGTTTAGTTTAGTTGAAATAAACACATTATAAGCTGAGGAGACAGGCAAGGAGGAGGTGGCATGCAGGAATGCTGAAATAAAAGGAGGAGGAGACCCAGGGTGTGGATCTATCAAAATTCCAGGATAGGCTGTTTACTTCCCAGCCTCCTGAACGGGAGATTGGGATTTTCAAGGGCAAGAAAGACGAGAACTGGGCCTTGTCAAGGACAACCATGGTTTTCAGCTACTTCATGCATGTTTGGGTCTGTTTTGATAACTAAGCATATCTTTTGTAACCCAGGCAAAAAGGAAATATTTGTCCTACTGAAGGAGCTGCACTGGATCGTGAGAGGGGCTCTGAGCATTCCAGCCTCAAAGATAATTAAGACTCAAGAAGTTTTCTTGAGCAAGAGTTCAGGAAAAGTTTATACTGACTTCACAATTGGCTCCAACCAAAAGTTTCAGCACCCTTTTATTAAAGTATAAACTTACTTGACCCCTAGTTCGCACATGAAACTGGCTAAGCAGAAAAGGGGCCACAGGAGAACAGATTTAAAAAATCTGGTTTTGAACTATGCCTGGTATGCTAAAATATTTAATTCTTCAAAACTTGGCATTTGGAGAAGAGGGTAGATTAAAATAGAGGATGACCAGCTGGCTAATTACATGTTGCCAACATTTCTCTCTGGCTACTTGCTGCATGAGTCCTGTTTATGTCAAAGGCTGACTCTGTCCTTCGTCCTCTCTCGTGGCCAAGAAATGGAATGCCATGCATTTCATTTAACATGAAATGTTCTGGTGAAACCCAAAGCAACAAGCCCTCTTTACTGTCTTGGCGGGCCACACAGGGCAGGTGGTACTAGAGGAGCATTGTGGGGAGGTTTGCAGACAGGCTGACAATGACCAACAATTAAGATTCCAGTTTGCCGTCCTCTCCATCTCCTTTTAGAGAAGGTGATTTCTTATCCTTAGGATCTCATGAAGCTGAAAACTCCGGGTGGCCCCTTCAAGCTGTGGTTTCTCAGCCTGAGACTTCTTGAAGCCCGTCTGCCTAGCTGAGCCCTGCGGGTAAAGTGAGGGCTGAGGTATGCAGAGTTGATGAATGAGAAGTGGGGGTGGCCTCTTCTCATTGGATCATTTTTAAGCAGTGAGCCTCTGGGGACCTCTGCAGTGGATTGCTCAGGAAAGGACCCAAGTATAAAATGGTTAGAGGCTTGAAGAGACCCATGTGCAGAGGTAGAAGGGAGATGAGGCATGTGTGGGGGCACGTTCTGGGTGTGTCACCCAGGTCCATCCATGAGGGATCCATCAAAGAGTTAGACTCTAGTGGGAATTGCAAACTCAAATGCCTCCAGGCAGGCACTAGTGGGTAATATAAATGTGAGAGGGCATAAGACCTTAGGGAATGGTGGGAACTGTGTCAAACTGCAGAGCACATATCGGGTATAAACGCCTTTAAATGGAAAAAAAAACACCATGCCTACCGAAACAAAACGATATCTGTGCATTGTATTTCGCTTGAGGGTTACCAATTTGTGACTGCTATCCAGTGAGAGCTCAACATCGAGGGTCTGAATTTTGGGGCTGTCTTTATTTGTTGAAAGTGAAGTGTAAAACTGCTTTATATAAGAGAAAGCTACTATCCAAACTTTCTGTCATGATCTAAGATTATGGAAAATTCTTTTTTTTCTGTCCTTTTTCTGTTGTCATGAGGGACACGTCCTTGGAAAGAAGATGTTCATCTTGGAAACTGTCAGGGCGGTGGCCCTTCACTTCCTCGATGAGTAGCTGGCGGTGAAGGCTCATGGAAGCCCCTCCAATGACCCCCTCCAACCCCAGGGGTTATCAGCACACGGCTCTGGGCCTCTTCTTGGCCCAGGCACACTCTGCCCTCTGCCCTGTCCTCCTCAAACCCCAGCGGGCCAGCCCATAAAGGAAGCAAGACATCATAACGTGAATTTTAAGTCAGTTTTGTGAATAGGGCCGGAAATTTTTTTGATTAGCAGGAGAGATTACTTTGTTGCTTTGTGTAAATAAATCAAAATAAATTCCTCTTAAAGTGGGCGCCCCAAGGGGAGAAGCTTGAATGGGTAAGATTTACTTTAAGTTGGGATTAAGTTGGGATGATAACATTTAGCCAAGAACACAAGTCCGGCTTCTTAAATCCCCTAGGGCCATGGAGCCTTATTTTTAGACCCTCACCTGAGAACTTCTCTCTAAACTCCTCATTGGGGATATTATTTAAAGGTAGCTTTTTTTTTGAGGAAGATTAGCCCTGAGCTAACTACTGCCAATCTGCCTCTTTTTGCTGAGGAAGACTGGCCCTGAGCTAACATCCGTGCCCATCTTTCTCTGCTTTTTGTGGGACGCCTACCACAGCATGGCTTGCCAAGCAGTACCTTGTCTGCATCTGGGATCCGAACCGGGGAACCCCAGGCTGTCGAGAAGCAGAACTTGTGAACTTAACCGCTGCACCACCGGGCCGGCCCCTAAAGGTAGCTTTAATACACAGTATATATTGCTTGAGCACATCTGAGGTTAAACTTTATGGTCGCTCTTGCTGCTGGCCTTAGCTTACCCCTGTGCCTGCCCGGGTGTGTCCCAGGACCCACTGTGGTCAGGCTGGAGTTTCTGTGCAAACCTCTCCTCTGGTTAGACCACAGCCTTCAGGATCCTCGGCCGCAGTCAGACATGAACACCCATACTCCAGGCAGCTGGAGCAAAAACAACACCAGCAAATTGTTACCAACCACTTATTGTCAACCTGGTAGTGTGCATACGGGAAGCGAAATAGAAGGACGTAGCAGATGGTGATACAAAGAAGAGGGCCACCAGTCTAGCTGGAGCAGAAGGTTGGAAACAGATTGGACCCAGACTACAGGCAACTTGCTGGCGAGACTGAGGAGTTCAGACATTTTCCTGGACGTAGGGAGCCCTCGAAAGTTTTTGAGCAGGAGAGTGAAATGGTGGAAGAGACTTTCTAGAAAGCTTAACTTGGCAGACATCTGCAAGGTGGTTCAGATGAGGGAGAGTCTAGAGGCTTGGGAATCAATGATGATAAATCCAAACACTGAACCATCCAGAGACTTACAGTGACCATGGGATACTGAGTTATAAGGGTGAATAGTTAACATTAACTGCATGCTCTCCACGTGCCAGCTACTGTTGTAAGTGCTTTAGAAGCATTAATTGATATTTGCAACAACTCTTTGAGGTGGGTGTTATTAAATATCACTCTTTTTCGGACAAGGAAATTGAGTCTCGGGGCAGTAAAGAACGTTGCTGGGTGTTACCTGGTTAGAAGTGTCAGAGCTGGGATATAAACCTGGGTGGTGTGCCCTCACCTTCAAGCGTGCTCTCCACTGCCTTTCAGCAATTTGTAGCTGAGCGTCTAGGGCCCTGGCCTTCCCCTGCCATCATGGCGTGGCTGGAACCAGCCTGGGACCCTTGGTGTCACTCTGCCTCACTGTCTATTGTGTACACGTAATTTGTAGACAGACTCCTGTCTCAGATGACATGCTTGCCCAGGTGTTGACTTTAAGACCCTCCAAACACTTGCCAATGCTTGCATCTAGTTCAAAGGAGACTTGAGAGCAAAGAAGGGTAAATATAAGGCGCAAATGCTATAAAAATATCCCCCACGACATCTCATCACATTCCAGCAGAGGAAGGAAGGACATTCATGTCTTTCTGCCCCATTGCTTCCCCTTAGGTGTTAATGATGTTACCTGGCTGGCCTCATTGGTCTTGGTCCAGTGGTTTTAGGATGCATTTACTTCCAAAATGGGAGTTTTGGAATTTACCTGATATAAATTGTTCAGTGTTTTACTGGCATCCTTCAGTCACCATCAGATGAGGAAAATTTACTGTGAACTCAAACTGACTACATGTTTTTCTCAAAGCTACTGTGAAAGATCCTCAAACATTTTAGCCTGTGGATGATCCAGGCCTCGTAAGAACAAAACCAAGAATAGCTGTTTGCATTTAAGTTTCTTCCAACACTATTATTAAAAGTTAAGAGCTTAATGCAGAGTCAGCCAGAAGGTGGCCTAATTAGATCATGTTTAAATTAAGGTAGTTGTATATAGGCTTCTTAGAACAATTTACATTTCCTCTCATTACAAAACTTTCCTCTATACAGATAGCCATTAACTCAGAGAACATTAATTTTGGCTAGGGCTCTAGATTTATATAATTATTTTTTTTACACTACCTAATAATAAACACTAGAGTGGTAAAGGAATTCTGTTGTAGAAAAACAGATAGCACCTTAATTGTAGACCTAAACTATTTACAATGGTGGTCATCATATCACAGAGTGGAGGAGCTTACACACATATTTGAGTTGACGTCACTTTCAACAAACATTTATTGAGGACCTGCATGTTACTGAATCCAGGCGATGCCGTTTTATGTCTAGGCCGGATTCTCTGTGCTGAATTATATCAAGAATAAGTTGTTTACTGTTTCAGCAGGATGCCCTCTGGTCAGGCCCAAGCTACACTCTGCTGCATCGGCAGATCAGCCTATTGATTAACTGCTGAGTCTATTTTTAGGTTGAAACTTTGGCCTGGCAGAGACTGAAACGGATTTATTTTTGCAAACAAGCAGATTACAGAGGCAAGCAGGCTTAGAAGGACTGTTGAGAAATCTTGAAAACATTGTGTTTAAAAAGTTAAATGAATGTCTTTGTTCCATAAGATACACATCTAAATCAGAGTGGCTGCAAAAGAGAGGGTCTTTAATTTTCAACATTTAAGGACACACTGAGAACCCTGTCAGTTTTCTTTTAAAAATATGTTACTGAGATATGTAAGGTTAAGGTTATTAGAAAATTCACAAAACTAGTTTTAAATTTTTTAAGTGATTTTATTTGATTTAGTATAGGTCCAGCTTTAGTCAGAATTGGTAGTAAAAATTGAATTGGTAGGACTTTTTTTTTTTTTAACGCTAGGGAAACTTTCTCGAATCCTTGAGGAGAAGTTTAACATTTGGGCCACTCCTCTTAATATTGGGTTTGTAGACTTCTTATTGATCGAGAGCTAAGAATTCTATTTCTGCTTCGGAGCTTTAAAAATTGATTTCAGAGAATCAATTTTTAAAAGTCAACCTCCCCCAAATCTACATTTCTTATTAAATTTTACTTTACATTATTTTATTGTATTTTCTTTCAGTAAAATTTCTTAGAATGGGTTTTTGGCAGATAGCATGTTAAAAACAAAGTTAACAAAGATTTTAAACCATATAACATGCAAACATCTTTAGTAAAAGCTATGGCTGGTAATGTTTGAAAGAGCCCCCTGCCCCCATACCACCTCTGGCTGCAGCTCTCTGCGTGCACCCAGTCCTCTCTCTAGGTGTTTGCGTGTACATACGTACAGCTCAAACGGCACATAGAGACAAATGACTTTTGAGTTTTCCCCCCCATTCGATTCCATTTTCATAAAATTCATTTTGTTGACAAAGCAGTAACAGACTTAGGACAAATAACGTTAATCTCCTCCATACAGTTAGTCAGTGGTAGAGCAACAGTTGAAACAGCTGATTAAACACATGTGTCTCATTAGGGGCTCTTTTTTCTGGCCCTCTTACCCCTTGTCCACGGTGGGGCAGTTCTTTGCGAGTGCCCAGGGGGATGGGGGAGGGGTGCCACACTCTGTCAGGGCCAACAGATGACCTGCTCCCGTCTGTCATTGTCACTGTTATGATTAGAAAGAATGGGGCACTTGAAAGCCTCACTGAGGGTCACCCGAAGCAGATTTGATGGCTTTCGGCCATGCCCTCGCTTCTTTCCAATCCGGCGGTCTTGTGCTCTCTTGTACTTTCATCCTTTTCCCTTTTCCTAAGTCTGTCAGGCGCCTGTGATGGTTGTAGATTTTTGAAATAAACCATAATATACTTTACAAATGGAGTCACATGTGCTGAGTGGGTTACACCCAAATGCCAGTGAGCACTGATTTCCTGGCATTGTGGCTCAGCGAATTCCACAGTTGGAGACCCAGTTGTGAATCCAGCACTCGCTTGCTCTGTAGCTATAGCGAGTTGCTTAATCTAGCTAACCTCAGGTTCCTCTTCAATGAAGTGGGGGTAGTAAGATCTGTGTCATGTGGCTGTTATAAGGAAGTAATGAATAATGTTTGTTAGATTTCCTAGCACAATCTCTTAATAAATGGTGGCTATTATTACCATAGTGTCAGCACTTGACCTGGGGATGGTGTGGGGGAGGTAGGGAAGAGTTCAGTAAATCTTTTTTGTTTTTTTTTGCTGATGAAGATTCGCCCTGAGCTAAAACCTGTGCCGGTCTTTCTGTACTTTATAGATGGGTTGCCACCGCAGCATGGCTGATGAGTGGTGTAGGTCCATGCCCGGGATCCAAACCCACAAACCTGGACCGCCAAAGTGGATAGTGCTGAACTTAGCCACTATGCCACGGGGCTGGGCGCTGATCTCTGTAAATCTTGATCAATGGCTTGGCTTCTGGGCAGGCACTTCTTGAACTTGCAAAAGCTTCTGTGGGGAAGTGGAGAAAGTAGGGATCAAATGTGAAGAGACCCAGACAATTCACTGGTTTAGAATTAGAGAAAGTTCAAAGGGATAAGTGCAAAGACTATACAGGACAAAACCAAAGTGCCGCCACGCAAGACGGGGAAAAGTGGACTTCAACCTAGTCCGGCAGCCCTGGTGGAATTGGTTACATGAGTGCTGGTTATTCATAAAGCCGGTAAGAGAGTGGGATGCAGGACAGGCCCAGGGCCGGAAGTGGCCTGTCAGCTTTTCCCAGCACTGGTCTGACCCCAACTGTGGCTACATTGTGTCTCCCCTTTAAGGAGGATGTGGGGAACTGGAAGAACTCCAGAGAAGAGCAAAAATGTAATTAAGGCTTGGAAAATAAGGGCTAGGAGGAAAGGCCAAAAAGCTGTGGGGTTAGTCAGCCTGGAGAACAAAGGTCTAACAGATTTGAAGGGTCGTTGTAAGAAAGACATTGGGTGTTTTCAATCTCCATAAATGACAAGAGGAAGAAGCCTACACTGCACTCTAGAAGGTTTTGGGCTGTGAGGATTATTAACAAGGAGGCTTTCCAGGCTCCTGCTGGCAACTGGAAAGAAAAAAGCCTAACATACAACTATGGGCGTATCAACCCATTCACATTTACCTGCAGAGGAAGAATGAAGGTGGTGTTCAAATACTAGTTTCTGGATTATTTTGAAAACAAACCAGTTACTCTTTGCTGGAAACCCTTTAGTTGTTTACTATTTAAATACAGTTTTAACAAAAAGTTAATTTGAAGGTATAAATGCAAGTTAGACGGGTTCAGGATTTGCTGAGACAAAGCTTGCCCCATTAGGTTGATTTTGGCCAACACCAACTAAAATGCTCATTGAGGCTGCAATTATTCGCCACGTCTTGGAAGAAATTACTTTTGGTTGTGACTTTTGGGGGGAGTCTGCAGAGCCCCAGTGCTGGTGTCCACATTATTGCATAGCGAGACTGCGAGGCAGCGTTCTCTGCCTTTCATTTCCGCTCTTTGGATGGCGGTAGAGAAGGTGGGGCTCTGCAAGCATTGTGGGAAGGAATTTCAGCTCAGGATGTGGCGTGTCCAAGCTGGAGGGAGAGGAGTGCGTTTCCTTCAGTAGATACACGGGCGTCAATACTTCCTGCCATCTTCCAGGTTAGGAGACTGGGACCGACTTCACCTGGGAGGCTTCCTCTGCTACTGAGTGAGTTCAAAAACTCAAAATAGCTTTGCTTGTCGTGTTCCTTTTCTCCTTTCCGTCTCCATCCTTTCTATTATCACTTCTGTTATAAATTTTCAGTTACGTCAGAACAATACACAACAACGTATTTTGGGATCTTTCCATGTTACTGTGTGATCTGCTGTCTTTGTTTTAACTACCGCTTTTTACTCCTTGGTATGGATGTGTTGTCATTTATATTTGCCTATTTGCTATCATTCAAAAATATTTAAGATTAGTGATAGTGGTGGAAGTCAGAATAATCGTTGCCTCTGGACTGGAGGTGGCATGTGGGAATGTTCTGGGCGCCTGTCAATGTTCTCTTCTGGGTCTCAGTGCTGATTACATGGGTGTATACACATAGAAAAATTGTCTTGTTTTGTGTGATTTACGTACTTATATGTAAATTATACCTCAATAAAAAAAGTTTAAAAAACTGATTAAAGTTATTATACTTTAAAGATATTATAAAGTATTAAATTATGCTTCTGAAGAAATAGGACAGGGATGTAGAAAAGGAAAGTTGGGAAGGAAGGGAGCTAACATTTGTTGAGTACCTTCTGTTTTGTAAGCATATTATATAATTTCTCATTTAATTATCAACAACAACTCTGTAAGGTGGATATTCTTTTTATTTTTTCTTTTGGTGAGGAAGATGGTTGCTGACCTAACATCTGTGCGAATCTTCCTCTATTTTGTATGTGGGACACTGCCACAGCATGGCTTGATGGGCGGTGTGTAGGTCCACACCTGGGATCTGAACCTGCAAACCCCAGGCTGCCAATGCAGAGCACACGAACTTAACCACTACCCCACGGGGCCAGCCTCGAGGTGGGTATTCTTATCATTTTTGTAGATGAAGAAACAGACTCAAAAGGGTAAGTAAATGGCCCCGGTTCACACACACTTGGTACGTCCCAGAGGCCTGGTCTGACCTGAGATCGTTGAGGACTCTGAACTTCTGAATGCAATTCTGAAAAGAAGCTGTAAAGCTGAAGGTGAAGCTCAGGGCTGAGTGACTTGCCTGAGCTTGTTCCCCAGACGGGGGCACACCCACTGGCCTCCTAGCCCACTGCTCTTTTCAGCAACAACTTACTTCCTCTCTGTTTAATTTTCAGAGTGTTTAGCAAAGTTATTCTTTTTTTATGTCCTAGAAGAAAATGTGTTAGGTGAGGATTTACTGATGGAGAAACTTCTAGAAATTTCCTGTTGTCAAAGATGCAAACATTTAAAATTTAGGAAATGGTGAACTAAACTACTTGAGTGTTTGAGAACTTTCTTTTCATTTTGGTCCTGGGGAAACTTGAAAATGATACACTTTTGTAGAAAATGATTTGGTTTTTAACCGCAGAAATGTACATGAGAGTTAAGGATTTTCCTTGTTTTGGAAATTGTAGATGATACACTGTTTATTTAAAGTTAGTAAGAGCAGCTTAAATGACAAAGAAGGGGATCTGGGACAATTTAGGAAAATTCCTATAAAAGTATAAATTGCATAAACCTCTATATTGTTTTGGTCCCCTCAATTTAACTCATTAAACGTTTTTAAAGCTCTCTTACACTTAGTTTTTCATTATTAAAGATACTTTCTTCCCTTCATTCTCCTTCTCATGAGAATTTTTCCCACTTCTCATTACTGATTTATATGTGTTTTCATCATGTCTCAGCCCTTGGCATGAGGTTCACATCCAATCACTGACCCATATTTAGAGATTGAAAATTGTGCTTTTTGTTAATGACAAGAATGCAGTAAGAACTCACGCTCCTCATATAAGCAGCCCACTCCCATAATTGGAAATAATTCTATTCCAAAATATTATCTATTGAGAACCTACAACTTTAAAACCCTCAAGAGCACATTTGCTAGAGCTGTAAGTAATAGAATCTTAGCCACGGAAAAGACCTAATTTTGCACACGAGGAAATGAAGGCCCAGAGATCTTTGCGCAAATTGGCTTCTTCCATCAGCCAGCAATCTGACTTGTATAACCCAAAGTAAATGACGCTGTTTCTTTATATTATTGACTAAACAAGTCTGTAATGTGTGCTTCCATAGTTAATTCAGTTTTGGAGGTAATAATGTAATAATATATGCAAAGTGGGGTGCCTTTTGAGCCGCCTTGTCATTTAGTTTATAAACATGGAATCAGCCACAAAGAAAAAAAGAAAAGAAGAACAAATGTGCAGGGTATTTCTTTCAGCTACTTGGGCTCTTTGGCATGAAGCCGGCTTGTAAGTCAGCAGATGCACCTTAGAAAGACCCTCAAAGTTACTGATGTTTTATTCTTTGTTGCCTCTAGAGTGAACCTGAATAAAAGGCATGGCCCAGCCTTTTTCCTGCTGGAATATACATTATCTGCTAAGTGGAAACTTTGGCTCTTTTGGCTGTCTCTCTGCATTGAAGGACGAGATGGCCAAGTCCATCCTCGCATCCACTGTATTTGACATGGTTGTGATTTTCTGATGATGACAAATCCATAAAGCAGGTTCAAATCTATGACCGGACAGAGAAAAGATTTGGGTCATGGTGAGTTATGGCTACTTCAATAGAAATATTTGAAATGTTATTTCTGGAATATGTCATATCATATCATTTTATGACATGCAAGTCTAGAAGGAGATATATTCCCCTCTCCACCAAATAAGGTAATTTTCTTTTCTGATTACAAAAATAATAGATTGATGCAGAAAACCCAAGCAATAAAGAAAAGCATTTAAAAAGGAAGTCATCCAAATTCCCCAGCAATGTTAACGTTTTGGGAAATATCCTCCCTGACATCTCCCTATGCATATTTTTATCCATCTCTGTGTGTGTGTGTGTGTGTATTTATTTAAATGGTCTCATACTCTTCTCTACTTTGTTTTTTACTCAACATCTGTCATGGAGATTTTCTTTCCTTTAATGAAAACTGAATTCTCTTTACCAGCTACATAGCAGCACATTATATGGATGGACCAGAACTTAACTAGTCTCTAACTGATGGACATTAGGTTGTTGTCGTTTGTTATTATAATAAGCAGGGACTGAATTAATGTTCTTATACAGATGCCTGGGCCCCAAGAACTTATCAGGAGAGTAGATAAATTCCTGGATGTCTGACCCACATCACGGGTTTGCTTTCCACAAATTTTCTTTGGAAAGTTCACCAGTTTTCATTGCTCCATTTGAGAATAGAGAAGTGGATCTTTCAGTTCACTGACTTCAAAGTTTTCAAAAATTCAAAATTAATATTTGTTAATTTTGGCAAACACATGTCAAGTGTCCTTAATGAGTAAATTAAAACAGATTCGATATTAATGATTAGTAGGCAAAACACGTCTTTCTGACTGTTTGCCAAGCCATCAGAAAACATTTCTTTTTCCTCCACGCTCGTACACACAATAATTTGCGCATACCTTATTTGATTTTGACCTATATTCTCAGGCGTCTTTCCAATTACAATGTCTACTTGCTGAGGGCAGGAACTGTGCCTCTCCCCTGCAAGGGGCTCAAACGGCGAGTACATCCCTCAGGCAACTGGATGAAGAAGCAGCCACAGAATTTTCCATTTGCTTCTCCTCCTTAAGCAGCTTCTCCCTCCCTCTTTTTCCTTGGCTTTTGAAATCTAAGTGTAACATTTGCCCAGGGCAAACAGACCTGGAGCTTGCAAGGCAGCGTTGTGTAATGGATGTGAAATCGGCCTGCTTTAACTCTTGGCTCTCGAATTTATTAGCTCTATGACCCTGGGCAGCTTGCCTAAATCCTCATTTCTTTCTCTGCAAAATGAAGATAATAGGTTCTACTTCAAAAAGTGTTGTGCAGTTTAAAGGAAATCATGTTTTAAAGCCTTTACAAGGTGCCTAGTGTAACATTTGATAAATAGTAGCTATAACTATTATTATTTCCTCGAAGGTACAGTATCCTAAAAAAAAACGCCCATAAAAACCACAAAGCGATGTCATTGGCTATTTCTTGCCTTCCATTCTAGTGGACACATTTCTGGATTGGAGGCAACCAGAAGCTAAAAGTTAGTAGAGATTAGGTCTGCGACTCTTAACAAAATCAATCTGGAACATACGTCCGTTGATAAAAGTTAGGTTTTTATGTTTTCAAAACTGAAGGAGGTGCTTGGGGTATTGAAATAGGGGAAAAATAAGGTTGGGCTAGATAGTAGCAACCCTAAGAGTGTTTCATTAGGGTAAAAATTACTTTAGGTGGTCTCCAGCCTCAGGCACCACATCAGGCAACTCCAGAGAACAGAAAACAAACATGAAAATGTGAAAGTTGAACTACAGTGACCTTTGTTCTTTCCTAAGTAGCAACTAGCCTTTCCGAATGACAACCTGCGTTAGCCTTTGGCCCGGGAACTGTATCGATTTCCACCAGGTTTGCCTTCCAGCACTGGTGCCTTTGTGGCTGAGCTTATTTTCCCTGGAACAGCTGAGTCTTAAAAATGCGGGAACTTCTCGTGGATCTGCTCCCTAAGCTTCGGCCAGGTTTCTGCATTTGCTGCTGGAGACGGCTCTGGCAAGTGCAGCGTCACCCGTGTGTCGTGTTTCCAACACTTCGACCCTCCCTCCTCTTGAATTTCTTGTATGTTAAGCCAGTGATAAACAGCAAGTGCACTTCTAAAAATCCATGGAGCAACAGACGGCAACATTTTCTGCACATAATAAGCGTTTTCAAATTTGGGTCAAAGATAACTCTCTTTGAAAGGCAGGATTTTAAAAAAAAGATGAGCAAAATTTATACATCATGAGACCAAGCGAATATCCTCTTCTATGGAAGCGAAGACGCACTTCTCCCCCTTCCTCTGAGGAAGCTAGATCCTGATTCACTTTTTGCTCAAGACTCAGCAGAAACACAATGCTTTATTTTATAGAGGCTCATTACAACACAATGACAGCGCTATAATTTCCTTCAGGGTGAAGTGCTTCACTCAGCTTGAGGCCAGCTAAGCTCAGTGTTACTTTGCACGTCTGTAACTTCTGACACTGGTGAATACCTTTACGTTGATGCATTCTGTATTCTTTTCGGAAGCATTTTAAAAATATTGTTTTAACAGTGTCTCGTTAGGAGCAGTTGGATTTTGCGTGTGACCAGATTTTGTTCCCTGGTGTGGACATTCAGATCAGCCATAAGCTGTCACAAGTGCGGGGACCACTTCTCCCGAGGCCCAGGCAGTCATAAAAACAGTTTGGCAGTGGGCCTTTGGTTCTTTTGTCAAAGAAACCTGCAATTGTAAAATGCCTCCTTGATTTCATTGTACACATAGACCTAAATAACGCTCCCTTGTTCTTTTTCTGGTTATGTGGTATGTGGTCATTCTTGATGTTGTTTTGAAGAATTTAAGTAAACATCTTAGGAAAATAGCTAAGATCTAAAGCTAGGAACGCGTCATGTTTTTGTCTACTAAAAACGGACAACAATTTTTCAGAAGCCTCCTGCCTCCCTCTTCACCTGTCTCTTGTTATCACTGGGGACTTTGGCCCCGGGAGACTGTCTCTACAGAAAAGTCGTGTAACTCTTGCTTCCTGAATGGGAGCTCCCTGAGTGCTTCACACAATACTCACTTTCCCGGTCCACAGGCATGGTGGCTGCTGTGTGACTGCAGTCCTGCAGCCCACAGGGGACAGGCTAGTGGGGGTGGGGGGTGGGGCTGTGTGACAGGCCTTTGATCCGAGGGCAAAGCTGAGTCTAGCAAATGAGAGTCGTAGCTTCCTCTAGCAATCTGACGCGGCAAGCACGCTGCGACCACTTCCAAAGCCGTCCTGCCTTTTTGCTTAGATTGGGGGTGGGATGAGGATAGAAAATGGGAAATCTGAAAGGAAAAGCAAAGTTTTTGTTTATTCATCCATTTGTTGCCTATAAATGCAAATGTTTACTAAGTGCTCTTTTTTTTTTTTTTGAGGAAGATTAGCCCTGAGCTAACTACTGCCAGTCCTCCTCTTTTCTGCTGAGGAAGCCTGGCCCTGAGCTAACATTCGAACCCATCTTTCTCTACTTTATATGTACTTTATATGCCTATCACAGCATGGCGTGCCAAGCGGTGCCAGTCCGCATCCGGGATCCGAACCGGTGAACCCCGGGCCGCCGAAAATCAGAACGTGTGAACTTAACCGCTGCACCACCAGGCCAGCCCAACTACTGTGCTCAATGTTTTATGTGTATTCTCTCTCTCATTTTTTGGTGAGGAAGATTATCACTGAGCTACCGTCTGTGCCAATCTTACTCTACTTTGGATGTGGGATGCCATCACAGCACGGCTTGATGAGCGGTGTGCAGGTCTGCACCCGGGATCCACTGAAGCAGAACGTGCGAACCTAACCACTACTCCACTGGGCTGGCCCCTGCATTATGCTCTTAATTCTTACTATAACCACTGAGTAGGTAAACTTCAATCTCCATTTAGCAGTTGAGGAAATGGGACCTTTGGAGAGGCTAAGAAGCTTGCCCAAGGCCACACAACAGTGAAAGGCAGAGCTGGGCTCTCTGCTGTGGTGCTGCCAGCCCGTGCTCTCCACCACATCCTCTCCTGCCTCCCTGTGTTGGAACATCTTTTATCTTTGCTCTCCAGTGTGGTGGAAGGTAAGTAGAAGATAAGGAACCCAGTGGATGCTAGACGCCCAGAGGTACTATTATACATGTCTCTCATGATACTCATATTACAGTATTATAGTAGGGTATGTTAAATCATTATGTTTACATGAAGCAACTAGGAAACTTAAGTGGGCTTGAACAAACATAATTCAAGCTCTTTGATCTCTAAAATCTGATTATAATGATCTCTTTCTGTTGGCTCTGTCTGGCTCTGGTTTTCTGAAATGACCTTTTGTTTTGCATGAACAGTTGTCACTGCACGATCCCAGCTGCTGGGGAGCACTTCGTCACCTTCCCTCCCCTCGCTGTCTGTCCTCCCTCCCCACAGCCTCCCGTTGTGGGCCTTTTTAAAAAAATTTTTTGAGGAAGATTAGCCCTGAGTTAACTGCTGCCAATCCTCCTCCTTTTGCTAAGGAAGCCAGGCCCTGAGCTCACATCCGTGCCCATCTTCCTCTACTTTATATGTGGAACGCCTACCACAGCATGGCTTGCCAAGTGGTGCCATGTCCACACCCGGGATCCGAACCAGCAAACCCCGGGCCGCTGAGAAGTGGAATGTGCGCTCTTAACTGCTGCACCACCAGGCCAGCCCTGGTGAGCCTTTATTTTGAATGAATATGATTGACAGAGATGGAAAGCTCTCGTGTTTATTTCTCTCATAAAATTTATGGAAGCAAACGTTTCTCCAGAACAGCCCCAGCATTGTATCTGGTTCAGACACAAACCTTCAGAGGAAAAAGGCTGCCGATAGGTTTTAGTTGGAAGCTAGTCAGAAGGAGGAGGAACACTTTTGGGTTTTGAGCACCATGGTGCTCAAAGTCTCCTATTTTGGGCACCCTGAGGGATAGTACATGTCAAAGCACAAATTAGAGTGAAGAGACTTCTGAGATTATATAATGCCCTCTGATAGAGACGTCAGATTCAGGGTTGGTCTAACTCACTCTGACTCCTCATTTCTGAAAATTGCCTCTGGGATGCAGAATCCGCCCTTAAATGAAGGCTTCTCCTTGTTCCGTATTCCGTGTGAGGGAGGATGCTCAGATAACTAGAATCGGGTAACCGCAGAGATAACCGAAATCTGTATGCATTCCCCAGATCTTCCAGATATGTCTAAAGCTTTTTTGTTATATGGGAGAGTCCCCATCTCTTGTGTTTGTAGTACAATTCCAAGTGCTAGAATTACTGGCAACACAAGTGAAGGGCTTAAGAGAACCAAAGCTACAGCAGCGTCTCCGTTATGACAAGACAATATCGCTCGGTGTCTGGAAAAGCCGCCACAGTGAGGGCGCGGCCTCCGTGCTGGCCCTCCCGCGCGTTGTCTCGGCTTGCTGACCGCTGCTTACTGCTCCCGCCTTGATGTCTTAGGTGTTCACGGGACAAAGTGTTTACCTGTTTCAGAAAACATACATTTTTTTTGTTGTTGGCCTGCTGTTATGCCACACCTTGGGCTCTTTGTGAGATGACTCCTGACAGACCTCAGGAACAGTACGTATAATTCATTGCAGCGAAGATAAATTTACAAAATTTGGTAAAGCATTCAAATGCTGAGGTCCCATAGCATGCTGTTTGAAAACCGCTGTCTCATATACCTGAAAAGCACATCACGGTAAAAGAAAGAGCAGAAGGAGAGGACAGAACTGCATCTGAGGGTGCTTGCCCACGTGGGCCCATGCTGGTGTCTGAAGCCGGAACTTCAGCCTTCTCCTGCAGGGGACAATGCCAGGTTGCTCTTCATTTTACTGACCCTTGGAGTCAGCTGTTTCAGGAACATATGGATGTGAGGTAGCTTGGCAAAGCCTGGGTAATGAGTCAGGAATTACAATGGATTCTTCTAGTCTGATGAGGTAGAGGTGTATATATGGAAAATAGCATTAAGTATATTCTTAAAAGTTGGCACCCGTCCGATATTACAAGATCAGGTTGGCAAGAGTCTGCCATCCTTTTAGAGAAGCTTGTGGTATTATCATTCCATGTTCAGAATTACTCAAGTGATCCGAGGGAGATCAGGCAAGTTTATTTTATTCTTATACACATTAATTTAGGAATTTGTCTGGGAAACTTTCTTTCCCTTTTTCTTAAAGCAAATATCTAAAGTTAATCCCTTTTAAATACTGTAGAATTTATTTTCCTCAACTTTCTTAGTATCATAGCCAAATTAAATCTTGAGTAATTTTGAGAAGTGGACCTAAGAGAGAAGGGATGAATAAAACCCAATAAATTCCATACAGAGTTAGCCTGTGCTTAATGTTTATTTGCAGTGTGGCAAGGGCAGACTACCTGGTTCAAATATTTGATGCTGGTCTATCATGCACCAAGGCCATATTCTAGGCTCTGGGGATGAAACAGTGAACAAGACAGATAAGTTCCTGCTCTCACTGATCTTAAATGTTAGTGGGAGGGGCCAATGATAAACAAGTATACAAATAAATATTTAACATGTCAGATGGGGAGGAATAGAGAGTGATGGGGTGTGAAGGGAGCCATGAACACCAATTTGTAAAGGGGAGGGAGGGAAGGAGTTCTGATAAGATGACATTTGAATAGGAAACTCACGAGCCATGTAGGTGTCCATGGCAACTGTGTTCCCAGCTGAAGGACATCAAAGGCAAAAACCCTGAGGCAAGCTCTCATTCTGACTCTGGGCTCATCCACGACTTGCTTTGGCCCATGGAATGTTAGCAAACACGATGGCGTGCAGAGCCTGAAAAGCGCATGTGTTTCCTCTTGCCCTTTTTGGGTGATGGGGTGTATTCTCTTTTTCCTCTCTGCCTTGTCATGAGAACATGCCCAGGCTAACCTACTTCAGATGGGTGAGAAACATGTGAAGAAGAGCCAATGCCGTGTTAAACTAGTGACAGCCAGCCAACTTGCACACATATGAGGATGGTCAATGGAGATCAGCTGAAGAGCCCCCAATGCACACTTCTGATGGCAGATGTGTAAGTGACCCCACTTGAGGCCAGGAGAGCCTTTCTGCTGACCTATAGACTTCTGAGCAATCGTTAATGGCTGACGTTCTGAGCCAGAGTATGGTGGTGACGAGTTAGGCAGCATCATTGTGGCTATAGATAACTGGTAGAGACACTCAAGGTTCTTTGCTACATGGCGTCTGCCTACCTCTTCATATCCTGCCACCCCAATGCACTTTATGCTCCAAGCAACTGATTTCCCTGAATTCCTGCAATGGGACATGGTCTCTCATGCCTTTTGATCTGCTGTCCTCTATTTTTTCTGAAATGCACTTCATGCCCATCTCTGCCTGAACATCCTTCCTTCAAGGCTCAGCTCAGGTGTGCTCCTCTGCAAAGTCATCCTGATGCCCCAGGCTGGGGGAAGTGCTCCCTCCTGTGCCTGGGTGAGCATCTCTGGCACAGAAAGGCACACACGTGATTATAATTTAGTAGGCTAAGTGTTCTCTCTCTCCCATAAGCAGAAGCTTCCCGAAGGCAGGGACTGTATTCTCTGTATCTTGAATAGAGGGTTTGGCACAAAATAGAATCTCCACACACACTTGTAAGCTTATTGAAAACATGTCTTTACCTTAATGGAACAGAATTCTAAGTCTCATAGAGAAAGGAGAAATTACTAAGAGAACAGGGAAGGCTTCAGAGAAGAGGGAGAAATTGAAATGCTCCTTAGATTTAGTGGAGGTGAGGGTCTGGGAGGTGGGGAACGTTTCGGCGAAGTGACAGCCACGAACAATGGCAGAGTGGTACTCTGGTGATTGAAGCATCTGATACTATTGTAGTAGAGGATTCATGAGCAGGTGCAACAAGAGACAGTGGGGGTCTGAATAGCATGTTAAGATATTTGGGCTTTGTTTTTCAGGGGTGTGATGCCATCAGAACCATATCTTGACGGATTACTTTAAAAGTAGTGTGTAGGGTATTTTGGGGGTCAGAAGAGAAAGAGACTGAATATGTGAAACCATCTCTTGGCTTTTGGAACAATTCAGACAGGAGGCAATAGTGATGGTGGTAATATATATAGAACATAGCTACTAAGTGTGGGAGTTGAGACAGAGGAGATAATTGAAGATGACTCCAGGACTGCTCTTCTAGTGTCTGGGAAAGAAGAACAAGGTTGACAGGAGTGTGAAGTCCAGTTTGGACATACTGGGTTTGAGATGTATTTGGGTGGAGATTTCTAGCAAGTGGTGAGAAATGTGGGCCTGGAGCTCCGATCAGAACTGGCACATTTGGGGATCTTTTGTCTACAAAATGATGTAGCCCAGGGAGATGAGAAGCTCAAGGGCAGATCCAGGTATAATGCCCATATTCGTAGGACAAGAAGAGAAAGTAGAGCCTGCAATGGAGACAGAGATAGAAGGAGAAGCTGGAGTCAGACAGGAGGGCATGGTGGGCAGCGCAAAGGAGGAGCCTAAGCACGGGATTAGGTGCAGGTAGGAAGAGGACTGAGGGAAAGGAGGATCCAGGAGGCCCTAGTGGATTTGATCATTAGTAGGATGTTGGTGTCTTTGAGAAAGAAATGTTTTGGTCTATACTTATGGGTTTTGAGGTTAAATTGCAAGGATTGAGTTGGGATAAATGAATAAGTGGAGGCAGAGAGGGTAGATTCCACAAGATTTGTGAAAGAGAGACGAAATAGTAGCTGAGGGTTGAGAGAAGACATTTATATGATTTGGACATTTGAGAAGATAAATAGGCGGGGTGGAGGTGGGGTTGGAATAGGGATAGGCTCAAAAGCTCCCAGAGGAAATGGGAAAAAGTGGAATTGAGAGCACACGAGGAGAGGTTTGCCTTTAAGTAGGCGGAATTGCGCTTCTTTTTCTGAGTCAGGAGATAGAAGAGAAGCATTTGTCCTTCACCATTATGGGGGACAACTTCACACAGTCCATCTTTGGGCCACACTCACAGAGACAAAATATCACACTAGATGATTAGACACTTGACATGGTACGTCAAGTGTCATTTCTTAACTTCTTATCTTAGAGATTAAAAGTATTTAAAAAACTGAATGTGAGTATATTAGTTTCTTCCATAGCCCACTTGCTTATATGATCAAGAAATGTCAAACTGCTAAGAGGTAAAAAACCAAAAGCATATGGTTTTCTAAAGGGTGGGAAACCAAGCAGATGATATTTATGAAAGCTTGTTTATCCATTAATAACCGGTTTTGCTATGTCTCCAAAATTTGAAGGTGATGGGAATGGTTAGTAATTTTGGTGTAATGTAGATACAACCTTTTTATGCTTTTTAAGCTGATCATATCTTAATTTGGCTTTAGAAGTCTGTAAAATAGAAAAACAGTTTCAAAAATAGACCTATAACTGTCTGTATAAATAATTACTTGCTTAAATAATTAAGCCTAAGGACATACACATGAAAATATTTATACTAAAGTGGTGGTAACTTATAGATAAATTAAAAAGTTATTCATCAAAATTCTCTTCTGTGATTAAATGCTTCTATGACAAAAAAAGAATGTCAAGAATTGATCTTTGAACCAAGTCTTTATATAAGGAGCATCTGAAGTGGGCTTTCTCATTGCTAAGCTGGTTTGGTTTAAGGTTGTTCCAATACTCTGAGCCTGCTCTTAGAAGATCTTTTGTTAAAATATTCGAGTGACATCATTTTTTTCACTGGGGATGCCGAGATACGGATGAGAAAAGCCTAAGGGCGAATGAGGCGGTTGCAGGCGGGTGGACATTCTCTAGAGTTGCTTTCATGTCGTTTGGCAGGAAGTGAACTGGCCATACCCCGTCCCACCCTGGTCTCCTCGCCTTCTGCCCTGGCAAGGACTGTTGATGGTTTTGGTAAGGACAGGCTGGGGAGCTGAGGGGTCCCTCAGAAGGAGGGCGGCTTTGATCTCTGCTGGACCTGTGAGCAACCCTGATCTCTTGGGTCATGTCTCTCTTTTTTTGGGGGGGCATATCTCTTTTTGTATATTCCCGGTTCCTGATGGTGTCTGGACAAGGCAGAAACACTGTGCTTGCATTCCTGGCTGTGGGGTGCGTGGCTGCGTGTCCCAGTTCATAACAGATTCCAACACACCCTGCTGAAGAGGCAGCCTTACAAGTCTGAACTTTGGTTTGGGCAACCAAAAATGAAAGCATTTTTCTTTTGAACCATTTGTGTTTTACAAAATACTTCAAGGGAAATGCCATTAATACTGGAGCTCTAATAAAGAACATAAGAAAATCTGGTTTCTTTGATGAAGAAAAATCTTCATGCGCTTAACAGACGATGCAAGTGACCCCGTCTCCCTAAATAGTTACTTAATCTATTTAATACATTTGGAGATAAAGCAACATGTAAGCAAAAATAGGAGAGAAAGGAAAACGATAGTTTTTTTTTTACGTTACTGTTTAAAGACACTAAGCTATGGGAATTATCCCTGGGGTGCCTATAATTCTTAATAAAATTTCCCCAAAAATTACACTTTTAAAAAAAATAGTGCACAAAAACTAAGAGGAGAAGAATTCCCCATTCCAGGGGATTCTCAGGGACACATATCTTAAGGGGGTGTCTCTTAGGTGTCAAATTGAAAATTGGTGTGTCTCTCAAATTTAGCTTTCCTCCTCCTGTTTTCTGTAACTCTCTCTAAGAGCTGATACTGAAAATAAGGGATCTACCTTTTTTCTGATGGTTCCCAGGCCTAGTCTCTTTTTTCCTCCAGCTCTTTTTGGCTCTTCTCACTCCTGCAGGCAGTTAGGGGTACTAATCCCTTTCTCTCTGCTACCATGTGGAGGGAGGTGAGGCCTCAATTACAAACTATACACTCCTATCCTCTGACAGAAGTGATCGCTAATTATCTAAATCCTGATGTTTTAGTTTTAGACTTGGAGCTCTCATGGCTTTGGGGAGCTCATTCTTGATATTCTGAATTTATTGTGTATAACTGTTCATGTATGTGTGTGTTCACACATATCTGTTCGAGTCCATCTTGCCCCCTTAAATACCTGAGTGCATCTCCATCGCTCTCAGATAAAGCCCAAGCCCTTGAGCGTGCCTGGAATCTGCTGTCCCTCGTTCCTTGTCTGGATGACCCTTCCCGTCTTTATGGGTTCAGCTCAGCATCCGTCATTTACGGGAAATGTCTCAGGCCCCAGGATGTGTACAGGCACCCCGTCTCGGCTCCTGTGTCGCTTAGTGTGTTTTAATAAAGTTGTTCACTGATGCATTGATTCAGCAAATATTTATTGAGTACTTACTCTTAATTGGCCTGGCACTATAAGCTCCACCAACTCAGGGTTGTTTGTTATAAAATAGACTTTGATAAATATTTATTCAACAAAAATGGATACATATTATTTTTAGTTTTAGGAAAAGGTTTAATTGTTTACTCATGAACGAAATTGCCATTCGAGAGGCAATGACATGTGGTTAAAAAAAGAGCCTACTTGAGTTATGGGCAGAATAGCTTACTATACGTGACGGTTAAGAGCCTACATTTCAGCGTCATAACTACCTGTGTTGAAATCCTGGCTCTTCTGCTTGCTGGCTTTGTGACATCAGGTCAATTACCCAGGCTCCTTGTGTCTCACATGTAAGATGGAAGTCAAAGCAATACCTGGTCCACAAGATAATTGAGAAGATTAAGTGAAGAAGGTACAAGACAGTGCACTGTAAACTCCACAGTGTCGTATATATTTAATTTATTTATTCAGATTATTAATTTCCTCAATTTAATCCTTGATTGTGCTTCTCAAGCTTTAATATGTATACAAATCGCTTGGGGATCTTGTTAAAATGCAGTTTCTCCTTCGTTAGTCTGTGGTGGGACCTGAGATTCTTCATTTCTAACAAGCCAGGGGATCTGACGCCCTGGTCCACAGACCACGCTTTGGTCTAGTCTAGAGCAGTGGTTCTGAAACTTCACCATGCGCCAGAATCTTCTGGAGGGCTGGTTAAGACATGATTGCTGGGCCTCATGACCAGAATTTCTGCTTCAGTAGGTCCCGGGTGGACCTGAGAATGTGCATTTCTAACCAGTTCCCAGGTGATGCTCGTGCTGCTGATGTGGGAGCTTCATGCTTTGAGAACCACTGATCTGGAAAACAGAAGATTGTTTTACTTGGAGAGTAAATTACTTCGCTATGCTATATAAAACAGGAATTAGAGACTTAAGAGTTAGATTCTGATTCTTAGGTTTTAGTTCTGGTGCCTAAACACATTTAGTACTATTTTTAACAATAATTGGCACTAACGTGTCCCTGTGGCTTTGTATCCTCTAAGGCCTGCCACAGCTGTAACAGTTATAATCGAATCCTGACCTGGGACCCCTGACAAGGATTGTCCTGAGAGCCAGTGAGATTTTGGCTCTTGACCACATGTCCTTTCTCTCACATAAAGGAGGCAAAAAGAGGAAAATGTTTTAGTAAGGTTCTCGTTAGGCATTGTGAACACTGGCCCATGATTCGATAGCCTTTGCCATAGAAAATAAATAGAGTAGGATAATGAATTCTCTTCCCGGGCTTAGTGGGAGGGTTGGTACTCTTGGAGGACAGGCACGGTTATATGACTCTTCAAGGACCTACTTACACAAGCCATTAAAAAAAAGGAGGAGTGGTCAAACTTGCCTCTAATTAAAACAAAAATTAGGAAGATGTAGTATCAAAGTATACTAACGAAATCCTCCTTTGTTAGTTGGTGCTCCAGCTCTGTTGAGTGGAGAGGTGTTGGTTGCATGTTCTGGAAGATCACTCATGCTCCTGTGTCAGCCTGGCACTCTTAAGTCAAGCAGTACTTTTAGTTTAAAGGAGAAAAAGAAAATGTCCATGGAAGAAAACCATGCTTTCTCATCCTGAAAATGGCCCAACGGTCTATATTCAACGTTTATTGTCCCTTCCTCTCTGCATGATAGAGTGCTGTATTCTGGAGGTGAGTTCAAGAGTGGTTCTTGTCCTCAAGATGTTTATAATCTTAAGAGATGAGGGCTTATGTAAACAATTATACTACAAGTGGAATAGAATAACTGATATATTAACCATACTACCAATGGGGAGAAGGAATGCGGAGGAAACAAGGACATATTCTGCTTAAGGTGAAGAAACTGGACAAAGCTTAAGGAGAATGTGGCATGTGGGCTGAGACTTTAAAAATTAAAAATGCATTTCAGTAGATGGAGGCCCGTTAAGGGTTTATAGCTATCTGCTTACTGTCCCGAACCTAGAAGTAAAGTTTCCACTTAACGTGCCTTGCAAACACTGTTTCCCCCCCTCAAATCAGTGGTGTATAAGGCAGAAAAATAGAAGTGAACTTTACCAAAGGAAATGTGTTACATTTTGTTACATGAAAGGTCAGTGGTTGCTTAGATATTTTTTAGATTTCTGTGCCCTGATTACCATCAGAGCCAATGAGATTTTGGTTGTTGACCAGATGACTAGTTTTTCTGTTGGCCTCATCTGCACAACTCTAAAATCGAATTCAAGGTTGATTATGGTTTAAAGACTGAGAACTTCCTAAGACACATTTCAACCTTGGAGGGCATAGCTGTGAATTATTTCTTTACACCTTCCAGAGTCCTTTACGTTATTTACAGTAAGAAAGTTGGGCAAGATATAAAGAACCAATGGCCTTTTTGGATCTAAATTTAAATTTGATGGAAATAAAACTTGTTCTTTTGCTCTCAGGGGCATCACTCTTGCTTTGGGAGCCCACTAGACTATGATTTCCTTGACTATTCTATTTCCTCCCTATCATCAGTTGTCTGGATTATTTCCTTATGAGCCCACATAGACGCTGGAGCCTATCTCCTTGACTACTGCCACCATTTTATTTTACTTTGCCGACCCTTTGTCCTTCCATTGCACTCACCCACCAAATCCTCAACTCTATCTAGCTCAGTGAAACATCTCACCAGACATCTTTATCCTTTCACTTTAAACATGTATTAATATGTTTAGGTAAGTTTCTTGTAAGACACCCAGAGCTGTGTTTTGTTTTGTTTTTAATCCAATCTGAGAATACCTATTTTGAAATTGGTGAGTTTAACTTGTTTATATTTATTTTGATCACTGACTTATTTGGGCATCTTTATATCACCTTTTAAGAAGATTTTATATTTATCCCACTCTTTATATTAAAAATTGATATCCTTTTCTCATTCTTTAGTGAGAATTTTTAACCTTTATATTTTTACCAGGTCTACTTAACTCAACAGGGTCTGACATTAATAAATATTTCTATTCTCCCCCAGAACAATATAAGCATTGTGGCATGTTTGAACTCTGACAACTCTGTCCCATATTGTCCGTTGTTGCTGTCTAGAATTTTAATAATAAGTTTATTATTATTTTCTTATTATTTTATTTTTTTATTGTGGTAACATTGACTTATGACATTATATAAATTTCAGGTGTACATCATTATATTTTGATTCCTTTGTACATTACATCATATTCACCACCCAAAGACTAACTGTAATCCATCACCACCTACATCTGCCTAATCACCACTTTGCCCTCCTCCCTCCGCCTTTCCCCTCTGGTGACCACCAGTTCAATCTCTGTCTCTATGTGATTGTTCCTGGTTGTTCTTATCTTCTACTTATGAGTGAGATTATATAGTATTTGACTTTCTCCCTGTGACTTATTTTGCTTAGCATCATACCCTCAAGGTCCATCCATGTTGTCCAAATGTTTGGATTTCATTGTTTCTTATGGCAGAGTAGTATTCCATTGTGTGTATATACCACATCTTTATCCATTCATCCCTTGATGGGCATTTAGGTTGCTTCCAAGTCTTGGCTATTGTGGATAATGCTGCAATGAACATAGGGCTGCATGTATCTTTATGCATTCATCTTTTAATGTTCTTTGGATAAATACCCGGCAGTGGAATAGCTGGATTGTGTGGTAGTTCTATTCTTAATATTTTGAGGAATCTCCATGCTATTTTCCATAGTGGCTGCACCAGTTTGCATTCCTACCAGCAGTGTATGAGGGTTCCCTTCTCTCCATGTCCTCTCCAACGCTTGTTGTTTCCTTCTTGTTAATTATAGCTGTTCTGATAGGAGTGAGGTGATATCTCATTGCAGTTTTGATTTTCATTTCCCTGATAGTTAATGATGTTGAACATCCTTTCATGTGCCTGTTGGCCATCTGTATATCTTCTTTGGAGAAATGTCTGTTCAGATCTTTTGACCATTTTAAGTTGGGTTAATTTTTTTGTTGTTGAGATATATGAGTTCTTTATATATTTTGGATATTAACCCCTTATCTTATATATGGTTGGCAAATACCTTCTCCCAATAGTTAGATTGTCTTTTCATTTTGTTGATGGTTTCCTTTGCTGTGCAGAAGCTTTTTAGTTTGATGTAGTCCCATTTGTTTATTTTTTCTATTGTTTCCCTTGCCAGGTCAGACATGGTACTTGAAAATATGCTAAGACCGATGTTGAAGAGCATACTGCCTATGTTTTCTTCTAGAAGTTTCATGGTGTCAGGTCTTACATTCAAGTCTTTAATCTATTTTGAGTTAATTTTTGTGCATGGTGTAAGATAATGGTCTCTTTCCATTCTTTTGCATGTGGCTGTCCAGTTTTCCCAATACCATTTATTGAAGAGACTCTCCTTTCTCCATTGCATGTTCTTTGCTCCCTTGTCAAAAATTAGCTGTCCATAGATGTGTGGGTTTATTTCTGGGCTCTTGATTCTGTTCCATTGATCTGTGTGTCTGTTTTTGTACCAGTACCATGCTGTTTTGGTTACTATAGTTTTGTAACATATTTTGAAATCAGGAAGTGTGATACCTCCAGCTTTGTTCTTTTTTTCTGAGGATTCCTTTGGCTGTTTGGGGTCTTTTCTTGTTCCACATAAATTTTAGGATTCTTTGTTCTATTTCTGTGAAAAATGTTGTTGGGACTTTGATAGGGATTGCACTGAATATGTAGATTGCTTTAGGAAGTATGGACATTTTAACTATTTTAATTCAATCCAAGAGCATGGAATATCTTTCCATTTCTTTGTGTCTTCCTCAATTTCTTTCAACAATGTTTTATAGTTTCAGTGTACAAATCTTTCACCTCTTTGGTTAAGTTTATTCCTAGGTATTTTACTCTTTTTGTTGCAATTATAAATGGGATTGTATTCTTAATTTCTCTTTCTGCTACTTCATTATTAGTGTATAGAAATGCAACTGATTTTTGTATGTTGATTTTGTATCCTGCAACTTTACCGTATTCGTTTATTATTTCTAAAAGTTTTTTTGGTGGATTCTTTCAAGTTTTCTATATATAAAATCAAATCATCTGCAAATAGCTACAGTTTCACTTCTTCCTTTCCAATTTAGATCCCTTTTATTTCTTTTTCTTGCCTGATTTCTCTGGCTAAGACTTCCAGTACTATGTTAAATAAGAGTGGTGAAAGTGGGCATTCACATCTGGTTCCTGTTCTTAGAGAGATAGCTTTCAGTTTTTCTCCATTGAGAATGATATTTGCTGTGGGTTTGTCATATATGGCCTTTATTATGTTGAGATATTTTCCTTCTATATCCGTTTTATTTAGAGTTTTTATCATAAATGGATACTGTATCTTGTCAAATGCTTTCTCTGCACCTATTGAGATGATCATGTGGTTTTTATTCTTCATTTTGTTGATGTGGTGTATCATGTTGATTGATTTGTGGATGTTAAACCATCCTTGCATCCCTGGAATAAATCACACTGGATCATGGTGTATGATCTTTTTAATGTATTGTTGTATTTGATTTGCTAGTATTTTGTTTAGGATTTTTGCATCAATGTTCATCCGTGATATTGGCCTGTAATTTTCTTTTTTTGTGTTGTCCTCATCTGGTTTTGGTATCAGGGTAATGTTGGCTTTGTAGAATGAGTTAGGAGCCTCCCCTCCTCTTCAACTTTTTGGAAGAGTTTGAGAACTATAAGTATTAAGTCTTTGAGTGTTTGGTAGAATTCCCCAGCGGAGACACCTGGTCCTCGACTCTTATATTTTGGGAGGTTTTTCATTACTGTTTGATCTCCTTACTAGTGATTGGTCTATTCAAATTCTCTATTTCTTCTTGATTCAGTTTTCGAAGGTTGTATGATTCTAAGATTTTATCCATTTCATCTAGATTATCCAACTTGTTGGCATATAGCTTTTCATAGTATTCTCTTATAATCTTTTGTATTTCTGAGGTGTCCACTGTAATTTCTCCTCTTTCATTTCTGATTTTATTTGAGCCTTCTCTCTTTTTTTCTTGGTGAGTCTAACTAAAGGTTTGTCAACTTTACCTTTTCAAAGAACAATCTTGGTTTAATTGATTTTGTCATCTCTAGTTCATTTATTTCTGCTCTGATTTTTATTATTTCCTTCCTTCTACTGATTTTGGGCTTTGTTTGTTCTTCTTTTTCCACTTCCTTTAGATGCACTGTTAGATTATTTGAGAGTTTTCTTGTTTGTTGAGGTAGGCCTATATTGCTATAAAATTCCCTCAGAACTGCTTTTGCTGTATTCCATAAATTTTGGCATGTTGTATTTTCATTTTCATTTGTCTCCACTTAATTTTTGTTTTTTTTGAGGAAGTTTAGCCCTGAGCTAACATCTGTTGCCAATCCTCCTCTTTTTGCTGAGGAAGGCTGGCCCTGAGCTAACTTCCATGCCCATCTTCCTCTACTTTATATGTGGGATTTATGCCACAGCATGGCTCACATGCGGTGCATAGGTCCCGCCCAGGATCTGAACCAGCCAACCTCGGGCCACTGAAACAGAATGTGCGAACTTAACCACTGCGCCGCTGGGCCAGCCCCATGTCTCTACATATTTTTGATTTCTCCTTTGATGTTTTCATTGAACCAATAGTTGTTCAGTAGCATTTTGTTTAATCTCCACATATTTGTAGCTTTTCTGATTTTCTTCCTGTAGTTGATTTCTAGTTTCATACCTTTGTGGTCAGAAAAGATGCTTGGTATTGTTTTAATCTTCTTAAATTTATTGAGACTTGTTTTGTGGCCTAATATGCATCAATCCTGGAGAATGGTCCATGTGCATTTGAAAAGAATGTCTATTCTGTGGTTTTTGGATGAAATGTTCTATATATATCTACTAAGTCCATCTGGTCTAATGTGGCATTTAAGGCCAATGTTTTCTGATTGATCTTCTGTTTGGATCATCTATCCATTGGTGTAAGTGGAGTGTTAAAGTCCCCTACTATTCTTATGTTGCTGTCTATTTCTCCTTTTATGTCTGTTAATAACTGCTTTATATATTTAGGTGCTCCTATGTTGTGTGCATAGGTATTTACAAGTATTATATCCTCTTGTTGGATTGTTCTCTTTATCATTATGTAGTGCCCTTCTTTGTCTCTTCTTACAGTTTTTGTTTTAAAGTCTATTTTGTCTGATATAAGTATTGCTACCCCAGCTTTCTTTTCATTGCTATTTGCATGGAGTATCTTTTTCTATCCCTTCACTTTCAATTTGTGAGTGTCTTTAGGTCTGAAATGTGTCTCTTGTGTGTAAAATATATTTGGGTCTTTGTTTTTTATCCAATTGGTCACCCTGTGCCTTTTGATTGGAGCATTAGTTCATTCACATTTAAAGTAGCTATTGTTAAGTATGTACTTATTGCCATTTTGTTACTTTTTATCTGGGTGTTTTAGTAGTTCTTCTCTGTTCCTTTCTTCTTCTCTTAATCTCTTCCCTTGTGGTTTGATGGCTTTCTTTAGTATTACATTTGAGTTCCTTCTCGTAATTATTTGTGTATTTATTACAGGTTTTGTGGTTTTAGATTTTCATGAGGTTCATATTGAATAACCTGCAGATACAGCAATCTATATTAAGTTATGGTCTCTTTAATTTGACCTCTTTCTAAAAGCTCTACAATTTTACTCCCCTCCTCCTACATTTTATGTTTTTCATATCATATCTAATCTCTTTATGTGTGTGTGTGTGTGTGTGTGTGTGTGTGTGTGTGTGTGTATCTGTTACTCTCTTATCATTGAAAAGGCCCCTTTAGCATTTCTTGTAAAACTGGTTTCTTGGTGATAAACTCCTTTAACTTTTGCTTGTCTGGGAAACTCTTTATCTCTCCTTCCATTCTGAATGATAACATTTCCAGATAGAGTATTCTTGGCTGTAGGTTTTTTCCTTCAACACTTTAAATATACCATGCCACTCCCTTCTAACCTGTAAGGTTTCTACTGAGAAGTCAGCTGATAGCCTTATGGGGTTTCCTTTGTTTGTTACTTGTTTCCTTTCTCTTGTGGCTTTTAGGATTGTCTCTTTATCTTTAGTTTTTGACATTTTAATTATAATGTGTCTTGGTGTGGGCCTCTTTGGGTTTATTTTGCTTGGTGCTCTTTGTGCTTCCTGCACCTGAATGTATGCTTCCTTCCTTAGGTTAGGAAAGTTTTTGGCTATTATTTCTTCAAATAGATTCTCTGCCCCTTTGTCTCTCTCTTCTCCTTCTGGGACACCTATAAAATGAATGTTAGTGTGCTTGATGTTGTCCCAGAGGTCCCATAAACTATCTTTCTTTTAAATTCTTTTTTCTTTTATCTGTTCAGCTTGAGTGATTTCCCCTATTCTTCCATCCAGCTCTCTGATCCATTTTTCTGTATCATCTACTCTGCTGTTGAGTCCCTCTAGTGAATTTTTCATTTCCAGTATTGTATTCTTCATTTCTGATTGCTTCTTTATATTTTCCAATTCTTTGTTGATGTTCTAATGGAGTTCATCCATTCTTCTCCCAACATCAGTGGGCATGCTTATGACTTTTTGTTTGAACTGTTTGCCAGATAGATTGTTTCTCTTTCATTTAGTTCTTTTTCTGGGGTTTTGTCTTGTTCCCTTACTTGGAACACATTCCTTTGCTTCCTCATTTTACTTCTTTCTCTGTGCTTATATCTGTGCATTAGATGGATCATTTATATCTTCTGAGCTTGGAAAGGTGACCTTATGTAAGAGATGCCTTATGAGTCCCAGCAGTGTGCGTCCCTCTTGTCACCAGTTCTGAATGTTCCAGGAGTGACCCCTGTGTGGTCTAAGTGTATCCTTCTGTTGTGGCAGGGCTGCTGTTGCTGCAGGTGCCCAGGGAGGCTAGGGTTTCCCCTTAGCAAGCTGGTTGTAATTCTCAGCTGTGTGTGGCTGCTATGGACACTTCAGTCACTTTATCAGGTGTGGGGAGCCCCAGCACAGTTGGCTGCAAGGTCTAATAGCACATTCCTGTTGCAGTTTTTTGTTAAGTGAGTAGGCACCCAGTGTGGCTGGTAGCTAGGCTCAGGGGCTTACAATTGCTGTAGGCCTCCAGCCTGCAGGGCTGTTGTCAGCTCTCTCAGGATTGCAGCTGGGTGGGGTGGCCCCCAGGCACAGGAGCACCCAATTGTTTCAGGCTTTAGAAGGTGGGGCCAATCCCATTTGTGGCTGTTTGAGAAGCTCAAGTCTTTTGCAGCTAACAAGTCCCACCACCCACAGGGCCACACACACAGTCAACACAGTCATGCCCCATGTGTGAGTCCTGACCCCCTCAAGCTGACCCAGTCACCCTCATGCAGAGGCCCCACACACTCCACCCACACCCCATACACTCTGCTCACTCCTTGCACACGCCCTGCCCCACAGAGGCAGACCCACTTGGCTACAGAGGACCCAGGTACCTAGTCTATGCTCACCCACAAGTTGCCTGAGGGCTTGCTCTTGGGTGAGGCCAGTCCCTAGGGCAGGTTGCCTGCTCTGGCTGAGCTGGATTAAATTGGTGCTCTAGTGGGCTTGGCAGAGCCCTGGGCTAACAGACCAGGGGAAGATCTCCAATGGTGTCTGCCAGTGTCTGTGTCTGCATGCCTGTACTAGGTCACAATCATGGCTGCTGCCAATGTCTCAGTCCATGGAGAGTCTCACCTCTCACCAAGATGCACCCAGAGCCTATCAGGTGAGTCTCTTTTCACCAAAGCACTGTGCACCTTTCTTTCTGGTGATTTTGGGTTGCTCTCCAAAATGGGTGAATTTGTGCATGGGCTGTTTAAGAGCTGGCTTTATTTTCCCTTATGTCCGATAGCTTTTCAGAGGGTATTCCCCATTTTTGTTAGTAGCCAACAAAGCCAGGTATTATGACACCCGTCTTGGTTGTGCTGAGTCCAAAGGATGCCTACAGTGGTAAAGGTCCCCTGCTCAGGTCTCCCACTCCTCCAGGGAAGGCTTTGTAGCTTAGGATTGCTCTCAGCTGGCAGTGAAGTGCCGTGTCTTGCAAAAGTGGCTTTGTTTCTTTCCAGAAAGGAATTTCTGACTCCTCCACCTCAGTCAGGGCTGTCCCTTGTTGCAGGGGTTCTTTTTATCCAGTTTTCAGTTCTCTCTCGGGGGTAACTGTTCCAAGAGTAGTTGTGAATTGGTTGTGTCTGTGGCAGGAGGTGAGTTCAGAGTCTACCTACGCTGCCATCTTGACACCTCTCTCCACTTTGTTTTTAATCCCCCAAAATAGTCATTATTATTTTAATAAAATTTTAACTTTATATAAAATTTACAGAGTACTTAGTATATAAATGTATATATCATTTATATTTACATATATATAGGAAAGTACACAAATCACGACTATAAGCTTGATAATTTTCACAAATGGAACACAATTCTTGTAACAACCACCCAGATCAAGAAATGGAATGTTACTAGCACCCTAGAAACACTACTTAAGCCCCTTCTCAATCACTACCCCTCTTGAAAATAATCATTATCCTAACTTCTATCATCTTTGATTAATTTTGTTTGTTTTGAACTTTGTATGGACTCTTATGTTTGGCTTCTTTCTCTCAACATTATTTTTGTGAAATTCATCCATGTTTTTGGGTGTAGTAATAGTTTGTTCCCATTACTGTAGAATATTCCATTGTATGAATTGTACATCTCATTTATCCACTTTTTAATGATGGACATTTAGGTTGTCTTCAGTTTGTCTATTACAAATAGTCTACTATGAACATCTTGTTTGTATCTTTTGTATCATTTCTGAGTACAAGTTCTGGGTATATGTTCATATGTACACATTTTTGTTAGATATACCTAGAATTGGAATTGCTGGGTCATAATTTATGCAATTTGCACTTTCACCAATAGTGTTTGAGAGTTCCAGTTGATCCACATTCTCACCAGTACTTGGCATTGCTGGTCTCTTTAATTTTAGCCATTCTGATGGTTGGGTAGTGGTATCTCATGGATTTATGTGTCATTTATTAGTTATTTCCTGATGACTAATAAGGTTGGTCACCTTCTCTTATGTTTATTGTTCATCTGGATATCTGTTTTTGTGAAGAGTCCATTCAAATTATTCCTATGGTTTGGACTTGTTAATTACAAGCTCATTTTTAGATTGGATTGCTTTTTTCTGTAGAGTCCTGTGTGTCTTAGGTTGTGAATGTGTACTATAGAGTGTTTTGTGGGTGTGTATTATTGAGATGTTCTGCACTTGATTCTGCTGGGGCTCTAAGTGTTAAATATTTGGCTTGGGGTTGCAGCACATGTGGGTAGTACAAATTTGGACCTCCCATCTGAAAGGGGCACGTGCTTGGTGTATCAATTTCTCATAAGGAGAGTTTTTCTGCCTTTGTCCAAAGATTGAGGCACACAGCATGTTTCCTTTCTGCTTCTTTGAGATGATAGCCAGAGATTTTCTAGGTTAGCACTATCCAATAGAACTTCTTGTGATGATGGAAGTGCTGTATCTGTGCTTTCCAACATGGTAGCCACTGGTCACAGGTAGTTATTAAGTACTTGAAATGTGTGAGGAATTGGAGTTTGAATTTTATTTGATTTTAATTAATTTAAATTTAAATAGTGATATACAGTTAATAGCTACCATGCTAGATAGTGTGGTTCTAGATCAATTTTCATAAACTAGGCAGCCCATTGAGGATATTGGATATATTTAGTGGTCTCAGTTCCAACTCATGTCCTTATGCAGACCCTAGACTTTGTAGACCATGTCTCCTGTCCTCATCTTCCTGACCCCAGTCTCAGTGTCTAGGCTCTGAACCCTTGAATCACCATAGCATCAACTGGAGTTTGCTTTACTTTCCTTCTCTTATTAAGCTCAGCTAGGTGTTGCATATTTTTGCCAGACTGTATTTGAGTGTTCATAGTGGAGAGGGGATAAATGCTGGCTCAGTCTGCAGCTCCAGCTCTCATGTACTTCCCAAGCCACTAGCCGTTTATCTTCTGCTGCCACCACCCTAAGGAAACTCCCATTGCTGATATCAGCTCCAGAGTGTTATATTTAATGACTTAAGCCTATCCTACATGACTGGTGGAAAACTTTGACTTTGTTGACCGCTGATTCCTTAAAGCAATCTCTTCCCTTGGCTTCTTCCAAAGCACCACAGTTTTCTTACCACCTATGTTGATTCTCCTTTTCGGGCTTCTTCTAGGACTTCTTATGCTCATCCCCTTGCCAGTATCAAGGGGAATCAGTCTTCAGTCTTGTTTCTTTTCTCACTCTATATATCTTCCTATGGTGATTTCATTCAAATTCATGGCTTCAACTATATTTTATAAGCTTATGATTCCTAAATTTATTGCCATTTTTGAAACATTAGCTGATGTATCTCCGTATTTCCTATTCCCTATTGGTTTACCGCTCATCCTTGCAAAAAGAAAAACAAAACTCAAGATACAAAGTAGCAGATTTTCCTAGGTTCACAAGGCCTGGGAGGAAGTCACAAGTCTCTAGTGAGGAAGTAGGTGTGTGGTGTGTCTAGGCAGACGTGGTGTGGACGCTTGACTCAGTGCTCCTCTGATTTGTCTCCAAAGTACTTGCAGGGGACTGGGATACTGGCATCAGAAGGAGTCTTAGAGATATTCTTTGGTCTGTTTTTCAGATGAATAATAAGTGGCAGAACTGGTACTAGAACCCTGGTCATCCAGTGACGCTTGACCTGCTGCCATCTCAGGACCTAATAAGGTGGTCTTCGTCCCCTAAATTTGAGTTAGTTTAACTTAAGGAAGTTAAGGGAAATCCCTGTTTCCAGCTGGGATAATGACTGATAGGAAATCCCAGGAGATTTCAGTTTATTAGTTTTTACAATTTATATGTAATGGCATAACAACTAAAACAGAAAAAAAAAATATATGCTTAAAAAGGCCCCATATGTTCTTTTAATAATAATTTTAATTGTATCTGTCTATGTGAGAAAGACACTATTAAGAGAAAACTTGAAACTTTTTTCTTTAATCATATGTCTACTTTTAGCTAATATTTATGGGGGCCAACATTATCCCTCTTCAGTAACTATATTTTTCTGTTTCCTGCAAGGGTCATGTGAAAGACTGTGTATAATTCAGAAGAGATATTTCTGCAGTGAGAAAAAATACCTCATATTTAATTCGAGTCTCTTCCTGACATCTAGGCTGTATCTAGGACACATCTGGACATTTGGAAACATCCATATTTGACTGAGTTTTCCAGTTTTCAGCAGAATATTTAGAAAATAAAAGAACAAGGAACTTACGCTAATCATTTTTTTACAAAGGCAACAGCATTTTGGTGGGGCCCCTATCCCCAGAGCACAGCCTTTATTTCTTGCCCCGTGTCAGACTTGCCCCACACTGGTAGAGGAGGCTGACCCTCAAAGGGTGTGGTTTTTGAGGTTGCCACATGGCCTTACCCGGACTTAAAATACCTCTCTCTGGCTGCCAGATGGCCTGGGGAAGCACCAGACACAGGGCTCATTGACCTCAGAACTCGGTGTCTTAGGACTGCAGGCTTTTTCAGGATACTTCCCAAGTTTCTGTTCTGAGTATCTGGAGCCCTTCAAGCCTTCAGCCAGGCTCTTGCTCCTTTTCTCCTCCTCCCTTTAGTGAAAGTTGAGGGTAAGAATTACTTTTGGGCCAGTAAATACTGAAAGTGAAGCTTTTACTCTTCCCCTGAGAACACTAATCTTGAACTGCTTTCCAGAAGAAAGGCTCCCTTCTTCAGCCTGAATCCTTTGGAAATTGTGTGAATAAGAGGTGTGGAGAAACCCCGCAGAGAACGTACTCGGGAGGCTACAGACGGGCCTGTCCCTGGGTCCCCGGCGGGGGCAGGGTGTGGGGGCGAGCAGCCTCAGACATACTCCCAGGTCCAGTTCCCTACTGTGTGTAGAACAGAAAGTGCAGTTCACTTCCAGTTATTCAATGATGGTGTCTTGAAAATTAGAAAAACAATCCTCCTGAAGGAAAAGGCAAAGAACATTATTTAGGGAGGGGAATTAGTTTTTTCTATTTATAGAATGGAAAAATAAGATACACTGGTTTGAAAAGGGAAAAACAAATATATTGCAAAGGAGACTTTATTCATCAAACATTTATTGAGCGCCTGCTATATGCCAGAGATACTTGTAGGCTCTGGAGATATAATAGTCAGTGGGCTAGACAGACACGACCTCTGGCCTCATGGACTTCCCAAGGTAGTGGAAGGGCCGGAGGAGATGGAACCCAGTGTGTGTGTGTGAAGAGGGGTCGGAGGAGATTTCTCTGAAGGAGTGATGTTTAAGCTAAGATCTGAAAAGGGGGAGGTGGACACCCTCCTCAATTTAACCCCGATTTAGTTTGGCTTCATTTTCAAGGATCCTCTTACAAAACAAAACAAAAATTTAGTTCTAAATCTTTTATTTTTTCTACCCTTTGATGATTGCCTACCAGAGATACATTCTGATTTCAATAGGAGACAATTGATTGTTACTTCTTTCTCTACCCCTTGCATAGATATTTATTATTTCCTGTATCTCACTGTATTATGATTAATTGGCCTGCATGTCTGTCCTCCTCTAGCTTGTGAGTCCCTTAGGGTCACAGATGATGTCTTAATAGTCTCTGTTTGGGCCTAAGATAGCTCTCTAACGAGTAAATAAAGAAATCAAGATGGATGAATAAAAGAAATAGATGCGTTCACAGTATCACTTTGCATTGAGAAAAGTATCATCTCACAGTATCCTTCCTCCCATTCAGTTCATTCAGTCTTTAACAGATTTATTGGGCATCGACCGTGTGCAGGCCCTGGGTCTGTCACGGGACATGAGCAAGCAAATAGAAATGGTGCTGGCTCTTGAGGAGCATGCAATCTGATGGAGGAAGTCAGACTTTATATAAATACCCACTCAAGTACCTAATTCCTAACACTATTAAAGAGACGATATAGGTGAAAATATTGAAACAAAAGATTTTAGCTCAAAATGGCAGGAAAATTTAAAGTTTTATCAGATTTTTGGGTGTAACACATTTTCTTCCTCTGTTCCCTCCTATCCTCCAGCAATAATTAAGTTTTTATACTCAAGATTTCCTTAGCAAAAGTAGCATAAATTACTGTTCATTCTAGATATTTTACTTCTTGGCTCAGCTCAATTGCTAATGGCGAAATCCCTTTTTTGGTAAACACCCGTCTGATTTGCCCCAAAGGTGTTTCCCAATGGCCCTAACAGTTAATGAGTCAGAATCCTATCTTGAATGGAAGTTTTGGAGCTCTGAAAAATTACCAACATCTATAATCAGGGGTGTATATTCTTGCACATTAAGAATATGAAAGGACAGGGCCTGGCCCTGTGACCTAGTGGTTAAGTTCGGCATGCTCCACTTTAGTGGCCCAAGTTCCTGGGTTTGGATTCTGGGCACAGACCTTCACCACTCATCAGCCATGCTGAGGCAGCAACCCACATATAAAATAGTGGAAGACTGGCACAGATGCTAGCTCGGGGCTAATCTTCCTCAAACAAACAAACAAACAAAGAAAAGGAATATGAAAGGAGAGATAGAGACAGGGGTAGAAAGTCAGAACAGCAGTCATTTGCGGTGCCATCCCAGTGTCAAGAAGATGACTATTGGAAGCTTATGGTAACTAAACACAGGTCAACATAGTTTTTCTTCTGCCTCTAGATCTAAAAAAATAAGTTTTTAGTATTAGAAGGTGAATGTTGGGGGAGCAAACTGACCTCTTTCCTATAGCAGGACAGCACACTCCTGTTAGGTTGAAGTTTCATAGTCTCCTTTGAAATTTGTGGATACAGATTAGAAAAAAAAACCCAGCATCCTTTTCTTTTCTTTTTAGTTTTTCTCGTGTTTGCGTTTCTTCTTTCCCTTTTTCCCCTGAAAGCTATCACGTGGACCTCGGAGCTGTGTTGCTAGTATTAATGACACATATGCTATTGGCTGTAACCAAGTGTGAAGGTGAGCGGGCACATGAAAAGGTGTCATAATAATAGAGAATGCTTTTCACAGATATTTTATTTCTCAGGTCAAGGAAACTGCTGATAATCTGAAAAGGAAAGGCTTATTTACTATTGTTGCTATTCTTGATGAAAATATGATCTTTAGTCCTAGCCTAGTGTTGAATTGCTTACCTTTTTAATAAAAATGTGAGAACTGAATCGATACGAATAAAGATAGCAAGTTAAGAAAGATGGAATAAAAGAAAAGAAAAAAGTGTGGAACACTACTGACAGCTTCACCACTAAAGTAGACCACTTCCTCAAATCAATGTCCCACCCGCATTCCCCTTGTCAGCCACAGATAACAGCCAAGTAAGAGTCGTACAACAGAAGCAGAGAGCAGGACAGTGGTTACCAGGGGTGAGAGGTCGGGGAGAGGGGAGGTTGTGGTCAAACGGCGCAAAGTGGCTGTTATGTAGGATGAACCAGTCAAGAGATCTAGTGAACACGTGATGGCTATCGTTGACAATGCTGCATCGAATACTGCGAATTTGTGAAGAGACATTTGAGGTGCTCTTTCCACACATACGCAAAAGGTCACTATGTGAGGAGATGTTATGTTAATCAGCTTGACTGTATATATATATCAAATCATTGCGTTGTACACCTTAAATATATACAATTGTTAAAAAAAAGAATCATTTATAGGATGCACTTCATACGCCCTAAATCATGCATTCTCAGCGGGGTAATATCGTCTCCAAGGAGGTGACAATTGGTTCGTGTGGGGGGGGGGGTAGGTGCAGTATTACTTTTTAATGTATAAAGCATTGATATGTGTACAGTATATAAACAGACATACAGTATATCTACTATATTAGCCTTTCACAGAAGGGGAGAGCAATAAGAAAAAATGTCTAGAAAGGTTCTGTAGAGGGAAGACGATAATGAAAACCAAATGATTGAGAAACACTGCCCGTAAAGGTATCTCCATGCAGTCTAGAGGAGATGATTTACTTCCAGGTGAAGCTACTTAATCTTAAAGAATTTTATATTTATGTTATAGCATCAACTAGGAAATGACCATGATGAGATGAAGCCAAAATGGTAATATGGCTCGTAAAAGATGGATAAGCCTGGGGTAAATTGATAGCTTCTCAAGAGCCTTACTATAAATCCAACAACTTGGGCCCAAATAGACTCTCTAATTGGCACAGATGGAGTGGTAGGAGGGAAACTCTTTTTTGCTTATTCACAAACTCTTATGGACAGAATCTGTAGTTTTCATGTGTCTGTGAACAGTAGACGTGTTCCTAACTGACACCCGCTTAACCAACTTGCCAGACTGACAGAGGTTCTCCGTACTCCTGTCTCTTGTCCTGGCTGAGGGCCATGGCTCTTGGAGCCCTCCAGGCGAGTCGGCTACTCGCTGTTATACCCCGCACTTCTGATCTCCCCAGTTGAGTTATGTGCTTACCAAGAGGTCCCAAACCTGTTAACACCATTTGTTTTTGTTACTATACTCAGTTGTCAAAGAAATAGCAGGTAAGCCTGTGAAAGCAGAAGGGAAGAGGGTTATTGCTTTTACAAACGCCACATTGAATGCGTTAGAAAGACTCAATAAGGAGAGTCACAACTTTAAAATGAGAACAAAGATGTTGCATGCTTGTCCCCAGCCGTGTTCAAATTCGGGGACTGAGAAGGGAGAGCTCTGGATTAGCCAGGATGGGGGTTTTTCCAGAGGAGTGCGAAGGAGGGAGAGAAGGTCCAGGAGTTAAAGGTGTGTGTGCTCCAGGGAGTATGGTGGTGGATATTGGACTTTAAGCTGAGTAAGGAGGAAAATGAGAACATGAAGGGTGTGAGAAACAGTGAAAGGATGGTAGTCATGGTCGACTGGAGGGGGTTGGGGTAAGCGTGAGAGTCACCTGAAATATCAGAGGTTGTAATTGGAGAACAGAATGCTTGTAATTGAGGTTATGGGGGGTGGTGTGCAGTTAATGGTAATGACAGGATAGGATTGGGGGGCTGAAGTCTTGTAGAGGACAACTCAATAGGGGTGAACAAAAAGGGTATGAGAGGCCAGCTTCTATTGGAAGGATATTGAAATCCCTAAGACTTACCCCAGAAATAGGGTTGGAGGGAGACAGTGAAATGGCTCAAAGAATAAAGAGTGATGTGCGATTCGGTCAGTGGCAAGTCAGTAAGTGCTGAGGGTGTTGAGAGGACAGAGAACATCGTGAGCTGCCACGTCGGGGAAATGTCGCGGAGGAATGGGGTCCCGTCTGGGTGTCGAAGGCTGGAGAGTGTCTGGGGACAGGCAGAGAGGATGGGAAGGTGTTTCAATTTGTGGGCCATAGGAGGAGCACAGGCCAAATGGCAAGAAAGAGTGTGGGGTGTTCTTGAGGTCAGCGAGTCTACCAGCTCTGAAAGCTTTGGAATGTTGCACTGAGGGCTTTTGGTTTTGTGCTTTTCACTTTTTCTGCAGAAAAGCAATTATTGTTCGGCTGCTGCCTTTCAGAATTCTCTCTAAGTGCTAATCTCTACTGCTGTTCTCCTGTGAGTCAGAAGGCATTCTTGCGTTGAAGTTTCGAGGCTGCGAGAAATTGCCTACGCCTGTAAACAGAGGTAAATAGTCAAACACATTATCATACAAAAAAGCAGATGGAAATAGATTAGAAAGGTGGAAGACAGAAATGGAGGCCGTACCCAGGTTCACTGGGGAGCTACGTTTTCAGAAGCGTGTCTGGTAAACCTCAGAGTCTTTATCTTTGAACTCTGATCTTAGGACTCTTTATCTCAGAATGTCACCTCTTCAAATTTGTGATTTTCTTCCCGTAGTGCTAAAAGTAAACTAAGTTAATTCTGCCACTTCCACTTCCCTTTGACTTTCCGTTCACGATTTTTGTAAAGCACAATCACAATTTACTGATGTGAGAAGAGATTTGACCTACCACGAGAACCCGTACAGAGGTACAGTCTGACCGGGGGCTTCTGTTTATTTAGGTAGAACAACGTGGAAAGTCAAGGTATCAGAAAGCTTCTAGGTGAGACGTATTCAGAATAAGGGTAATTTTGGGGGATGAGATAAATGTTTAGTGACATCAGGCTATGCATGCCCAATGTGTCCATCTCCAAAAGGGTCTTCCTGTCACTCGTCATCGCTTGTTCCATTCAGGGTCCTGGTGGGAAAGAGATGGCACACTCAAAGGTTTCACTGAGGAGACTTTAACAAAGGGACCCTTTACAGGGTCGTGGGCAGCGAAGGGAACTAGCAGAGAGGATGAAGCCTCTAGGGGACTAGCAATGTCCAGGGCGTTACTGCTCCTAGGCCTGCAGGGACAAGGAGAGTGAGTGGTGTTAGAGAGCCCAGCATGAGCCATAGCCACACGACAGGGACATCCAACAGGAGCCATGGCCAGAAGTAGAGGAATGCAACCACTGCTGAAACCTGGCCAGCCAGGGAAGGAGCAGACAGAATGGATACCCTGGTCTCTCTCTCTTCCCACCCTCCAGTCTCCTCCTGTTGGTGGAACCCGACTGGAAGCCAGAAGGCAAGAGAACCCAGGTGATGCAGCCAAAGTGGTCACCCTCTCGAGGTACAGCCAGCAAGAGAAAAGCCAGGAAGATCTGGAGAGGAAAAAGAAGAACAACCAACACCCTAGTTTTTCAACACTTCAGTTTCCCAGAAATCCATGTCCTTTTAGTTGCTTCCAAGAGCAGCACTTTATTAAAATTCTGAAAAATTAGAAGTCTGAAAAAGTCCTTTTTGTCATTAAGCCACTGTCAGGGTTTTGGAGGGGGCTCAATAAATAGAACATACTCTGGAATAATCCAAAATAATGGCAAGTGGAAGGCAAAATAGCATGCTTACAATCAGTCAAGTTAGGTTCGAGGGAACAGCTTAGTGAAAAGACCTGGTGAATCTGCCAGCTGAGCCGTGGAAACAGAATTCGTTTTGTGTTATGAGCACAATTCATCAGTCTTCTCCAACCAGTCTCAGATGGCACCAAATCCCGTGGGGGAGAGCCTGTTTCTAGAGGAAAGTAGAGACTGTGAGCTTCCCCTGAGCAATTTGTCCCCTGCCCCACCTTCCAGGGGAAGATGGGGAGGAAAGAGCAGGCCTATGCACCAGGGCAAAGCTGGAAGTGTAGAGTCCAGCACATGCCGTTTGAGGGGAGCTCATGCCCAAGAGGAAGGTGGGTGAAGTGGGGCACATACATGCCTAGTTCTTTTTCCCAAACTTCCCAGGCAGGGCAGTCTCTCCACTGCCTTGGAGCAGAGTGAGTTAAGGGCATTGGAGGGAACTGCCTCTTCTCCATCACGTCTTCTCATTCATTGGTTCATTCAGCTTACACGCTTTCAGGAGTCAGGCACCCTACAGATGCGGGGAATGCAAAGATGAACAGGATGCGATTTATCCCTAGATGGTGATAATAAGAACAGCCAGCAGTTACTGAGCATGTTCCTTAAGGGAGGATGTGTTTTTCATTCATTTCTCATGAAACGTTCACAGCCACCATAGTAGACAGATATTATTACTAACTTCATTTTCCAGCTGAAGGGACTGAGGCTTGACGAGGTTAAGGGTCTTGCTCAAAGTCACAGAAATTAGTTAATGCAGTTCTAGTTTTCAAATGTGGGCAGTTTGGCTACAGAGCTGGTGTTCTTCACTCCTTCCCATGGCACAGGCCAGTGGTGGAGACAGGCATGGGGAGAAATAATTACAGTGTCATGAAGGAGGTAAGTGCCAATGGAGGGCTGTACGGCATGGTGAGGGAGCGGAGGAAGGAGTGACTACACAGGCCTGTGGGTATGACTTTTGTGCAATTTCCCTTGTCCATTGCCAGAAATCGACATGGGGAGTCTTTTTGGGGCATGCTTTGCTATTCCTATACATGGACTCAGATATAGTGCTCAGTTCATGCTGCCCCGCTGCCCCTCCCAAGCATAACAGCACTTAAAATAATTTCTTCCTGACATCTTGGACCCCCTCCAAGAGTTCTGTTCCAGCTTTTGGACAAGGCAGAAACAGGAAGAGGATGTCCTAATGTTCCCAGACTAGAGACTGAGTTGGAATTTGGAATAGTTTTGTGATTAAAATCCTTGTGAAGATTCTATCATCCTATGTGATATGTGTGTGTGTCCACACATATCAGCTGTGATACATGTGCCATAGAGAATCACTAAAATCAGCTTAGAGATTGGTTAAATTTCTATACTTCTATGGTTTATAGGGCTTGTGTAAAAAGAAGATGATTTTCTATTTATAAATTTTCTCACTTCAAAGACTTTTTTATGCCACAACTTTGTCATAAGTTAGTAGCAATGTATCACAATGTCTGCTAACCATGCAAAGCAAATTCATTTTTCTGTTTCATTCCTCTAGGTAGGAATTGTTTCAATTTGACCCCCTTTCTCACAGCTTATCTTTGAGAAATGGAACATCCGTACCTTTGGTTTTTATATCACTCGATCCTAGAGTAGGTATCATTAAGTCGATGTGACCAGACTGGATACTGTACACAGGTGCCGTCTGCTGCCGCCAAGTGATGGCCTATTCATGCCAGGATATTAAGTACATCCTGCAGTTGGTGTAAACACCAGGTGGGATTCTAATCCATTCAGCACAGAGCCCCTCGCTTTTTCCTCTGTAATGAATGAAAATCTCTGGGAAGTCCCTACTCAAGAATTTTCCAAAGCTTTTGAAGTCAGCGAGCCTCCAAAACGACCCAAGAAGAGAAGACCTAATTACTCCTGAACCTCCCCATTCACACTTATTTCTTGGAGTGACCTCAGAAACTCACAGAGAAGTTCCAAGTTAACATGCAGCCCCTTTCTTGTGCTAGGTTACTCCTTCAGGCTTTCGGGGTTGGAGAAATTTTCTCTCCTTTCCAAAGCTGAAACTGCTTGGGAGCTTTGCTCCCCTGACTCATTGCTACCCTATTCTCCTCTTAGGGTTATAGAGAAGACAAAGCGAGAGAAGGTAATGCTCCCAACCATGGGATACCTTCTGGGTGTTGAGTAATCAAAGCAGGGTCTTTGGTCTGTAGAACAAATGGTGACACTATGAAGATCCAACCAGAGCCATCATCAGGGGATTTCCCAGGAGGAAGGACAGCCCTGCTAACTGATCTGGCCAGATACCACCACACAAAGGGGCACGGGCACTGTAGCTCCACTCCAGCGGCCTCTCATTCCTTAGGCATACCGGTATATCCTACTGGCACAGGAGGTCTGACAAGCGGAGGAATTTTGGAGAGGGCACAGTGCACTAGACTTGCAGGAAAAGATGCTGTGTCTTCTAAGAACTTATCTATCCTCAAAGGAATCACCCGAAAATGCACAATTGTGGCAAACCAGAGGCTGTCTCCCAATATTCATTCTTTCTTTTTTCTATAGTATCAGAATCCTCAATATGTAGCTAAGAACATCCTGGAAGCTCTGGTGGTCATGTGACTAAGTTTTGGCCAGTGGGGTACAAGCAGAAGTGATGCCATTTCTGGGTGGTGCCCTTAAAGGGAAGAAGCAGGCACTCCCTTTCTCCATCTTACCTTTTGATTGGCTGGACTGTGACTGTGAGGGTAATCCATCTTGGACCATGTGGGTCCAAGGATGGCAGAGCTACGTGATAGAAGGCATGTGGGTCTCGGAGCGTCGAGCTGCCATTCCTGTCCTGGACTGCTTACTCCCAGACTGTTAGAGGAGAGAGGAAAAACCATCTATTGTGTTTAAACCACTGTTATTTTGGGTTTCTGTCAAAGCAGTCAAGGTTTTATCCTAAGTCAGTGACTCTGGAGTTCAGTAGGATGGAGTCAGGTTTAGCTGAGCACATTGCCTTGTTAATCTCACGCGTCCATTTCAACAGGTAGCATTGCTCCTCCCAGAGCTCTGTAGCTTCCATTTAGGGTGCTGCCTTTTGGGGGCTACTCAGAGTAAGAAAGGGCTATGAAATTAGGCCTCAGCTAGAATTGGGATTTGAGATCTAGACTTTTCGCTTAGGCTCAAAAATTCTGCCCACAGCTGTCACTCCAAACACTGCCCTCTTTCTCTGGCACTCCCTAAGATCGACATCCGTAAGAACAGGACTACTTTTTCAGACATGACTACAGTGTTTGAACTTGTTGCTAGGACATCTATGGAATTTCCATATTCTACCCCAGGAAAGAAATCTAATTTTTCTTTGATGCCACATTCTTCTTTAGCCAGAAATACAAGGGAAACACTGTTTGCTGTGGCATTTTGGCAGAACTCTGAAGTGTGGCCCGGATCTGGGAACCCACAATCCAAGAATAAGTCACCATTTGCGTACAAAATTGTTGAATTTGGGTAGAAACTAGGTTCAGCTATGCTTGTGAAGCCACTGTCTTGCAGGGTCAAAAAGAGCTTATTTTTCAAGCAAGTGTGTTTCACTGTTTACTGGCGACTACCAAAATAATTATTTCCTGTGTGGGTCACGGAGAGTGAGGTAATCCGAAGGAAAATGTTCCATTGTGCTTGCTGGGCTGGGCAGTGCAGCAGCTCCAGACGTCCCCTTAAAGCAACAGTCATCATGTTGGATGGTCAAGTCTGGTTCCCATGTCCTTTGGAGGGAGATGCATTTTCTAATTAATACTTTCAGGATCTTGTGAGAGACAGCAAAGGTGAATGTACACACACACATACACATTAATACATCTGTGGGTGCCATTATCATGTGGTTCATTTAGCTGGTTTTATAGATGTTTTAGAAAGAGAATGTGTATATGAGCCAAGATAATGCTCTCTGCTCCTATCAACGCAAAAGCAAAACTTACCGGCCACCAGTTGTTATTGGTTCACTTGTCTGTCTTGAGCCGCTTGAGGGCATGCTTCATTTGTCTCCATCTTCCCAGCCCACATAATGGCCCATGACTGGCTGCGATGCCCATTAATCACCTGTGGATGAGTGTATGGCTTGCAAAGGAAGTGCATTCCAGGGAGAGCACTAGTACTCCAAAACGGATTTCTCTGGTGCTGTGACACTGAGATGAGAGAGTTTGCCAGGAGTGCTGGCCAGCCAGGACTGGAGCATCTCTGAGGTGCCAAACTCCACAGTCCCAGAGATTAAACAGCTCTGTGCTTCCTACCACCATCCTTTCTGGAGTCAGAGAAGTAGGCACAGAATTATCCACATCACTCTGTAGATCCTGGCACAGCAAGTAGAGTGAACTATGGCAGCCAGGTCAACAGGTGACAGATGATCAAATTAGGGCAAATGGGTTCCACTTCTTGTCCATAAAGCAGAAGAATGCTTTTGCATGTACACTATCTGATACTTCATCCTGCCTCAGCTTCCACTACTACTCTGGCATAGGAGCTTACTGTGTACCTTACAGAGTACAGAGCTGCATATTGTAAAAGGGAATGTTTGTTACTAATTAATCCATTAACCAGTTTTTACTGAGTGCCTGCTGTGTGCTAGGCGTTGTATTGGTGCTGGGGTACGGAGGTGAATAAGCCAGATGTGGTCTCTGCCCTTAAGAAGTTTAGCCTCTGATGGAAGAGATAGAAAAATACACAATAAATATAAGGAATAATTGCAAATTGTGGCCATTTAAGAAAAATAAACTGGATATTTGAGATAGGGTATAAAAGAAGGATGTACACAATTTACGTAAAGTGGTCAGAAATGACTTTCAGAAGAAGGAGAAAGCCTTGGCAAGAGTGAAGGGGAAGAACATTCCAGAAAGGGGAAAAAGCTCATGTGAAGGACCTGGTGCCTAAAACAAACTGGTAGTTTAGAGGATAAGAAACCAATGCTCATGGGTCTGCAGCAGAGTGGTGAGGGGGAGAGTGTGCCTTAGCTGGCAGAAGTCCTCCAAGGATTTTTGGGTCTACTGTCAAGGACAGAAGATCACGTGGAGAATGTGGCATGCTTGCAGAGTGGTCAGGGGCCTTGATGTTATTATCCAGAGCAAGAGGTCTGAGCTCGAGTGTGGTCCTTCTGCTAATGCTGAAAATCTCGTCTCAGCTGCTGTGTCCCACCCTACTGAGTGAGCAGAATGGAAAGTTGGAATTCATCTAAAATGTGGGAGAAAAACAAGTGCAGGTGGAACTGTGGAGCTTATGGTTCTGGCCCAAGCGTTGGGCCCCAAGGAGAAAACCACAGGTAGGAGTGGCCATCCACATTCAGTCAGTGTTTGGAACTGGGGGCTAAAGAGAACCCTGATATTGAGGTCTAAAATGTTAATGCACTTTCTGCTCCTCGATCTTTCAGGCTATAAGACATCTGGGAAGTGTCCTTTATGGATGTCATTAAGATGCTGTCAGATTCCATTTGAGACCACAGGGCATGCAGTGCATGCGTGCGTGTATGTGCGCATGTGCGTGTGTGCGTTCGCGTGATCCACATGCAGGTGGAGGAGAAGCTGATGGTGGCAGAGGGACTGGCTTACTCAGGGGTTCTTAACCAGGGGTCTGACATAATCTTGGGCAGGAAAAAAATTACATCTTTACTTTCACTGACCTCTCTAACTGAAGTTTAGCATTTCAACAACACATTTAGGCAACAAACCACAGAAATCTTTGCAATACTTGTGACTTTGTCATCATTTGAAATCACAGAATTTTCAAGTCACATTATAGTTGCTGAGGCGTGGCAAAACATCACCTATGCCTATCACAACTTCAGATTTACAGTGGTTATCCCACCACCACTCCATCTTGTTATTTAATGTGTTAATAAAGCGCATTTACTACTATATCATGTTTTAAAAAATATTTGAAAACTGCATACAATGCTTCTGGTTTTCTTTGTGTTCTTATGTATTTTATTTTTTGCATTTCAAAATGTAATTGTGAGAAGTAGTTTTTAGGCTTCCAGACCACCAAAAGAATAAGAACTGCCAGACTTATCAGACAGTCTTGTCAACTGGATGTAATAAGAATGTTGGGGACAAAACATCCACATGTTCACTTTCCTGTGAGGCCATTTTGCCTTCTGACTGAGCAGAAAAAGAGAGGAGACAGTAAGTACTCGTCAACCCCATGTTCGTGCAGAAACATACGTATTTTTATCCAGCTTGTAGATCAATTCAGACACTCAGTTTCTGAGAAATGAAAAGAGAGTGGTGGATCTCGAGAGACTAGAGAAAGATCTGAGAGAGAGTGCCCCCAATCTGGGGTACAACGGGTGCATTTCCACAAACCCTTCCTAAGCAGAGATCTGGAAAAAGAACAGACAATTTTCTCAAAGCTCTGTCCTCCAGGGCTGCAGAAAGTCCGTGCTGTCAACCTGAGCCTTCCTCATTGCCTTGGGCTGTCGCCCCAGAGTCCTCAGGGATGACGTCTGTAGGCACGATGAAGGTCACTAGCCAGTCTGCCACCTCCGCTGCTTGCCTGATGGGTGCTGCTTGTAGAAAGTCTAATGTCTTGGCAGAGACATAGTACCAACAGCAAGCCCTGAGAAGTCCGCTTGGTCTCCCAAAGTCTGAGTGGCACCCAGAGGTAAGAAATGCCTTCACGTGCCTCTCTGAAATTAAAATGCTTCTATTTCTGCATCTTGAAGGGAGGGGGAAGAAAGGGAAAAAGAGAACTTTGTTCATTTTTTCAGAGAGTTTTGAAGTCGAATTTAAAGCCTAGGAGGTCATTCACTTCTCCCCTCCCCGCCCCGTCCCCATACAGCCTGAACGGTGGTTTCTGAAAGGCTTCTCCTGCTGACTCACACAGCCTAGGAAAGCTCCTTCCGAAACGACAGTTTAATGGCAGAGGGCAGGGAGTCAGAAGTCATCAGCTTTCCCAAGATCCCAAGTCTCAGAGCTGGAAGAAGTATCTTTCGGTCCTTTTCTGCTACTTAGTAGGTCTTCTCATCTATAAAATGGACCAACAGTAATGGCTCCTCCATAGAGTTTTTATGAGATAGTGCGTGTGCATTGAAACAAGCATGGTCAATGTTCGTCAATCTCTAACTGCTGTAACTGGTGTTTTCCTAGACAAGTATGATTGTCTCGAAGAAGTTTCCTCCTTTTTATTAATGCTAAGGCATTCATTTGTGCCCCAGGTGTATTTCCTATCATCTCCTCTTTTCTCCCCTACAGATGGTCCTCTCTCTCTTATCTCTTCAGTCTTTCTCTCTGCGATGTCTCCCTTCCCTGAGCATGAAAACCTGCTTACCTCTCTGTCTCTCCCACCTTAAACAAACCCTCCCCTGCCCTCACATCCTGCTCTGGCTCCTGCTGCCTCCTGTCCCCACCTTTGGGACCTGTCTTCCTGCAGAGAGCCAAGGGTGGCCCGGGTTCCGGGCTGGTGGGAGCTTCCTGGTAGAGACTCTGTACCTGCAGGTGGGGCCTGTGGTTTTCCAGCAATGCCCATGGCTGCTGGGTCAGCCTGCCTGACCCCGTGGGGCTGGTGGGGGGCGGCGTCTTCATCACATTCTCTGGTACTGCTCTGTTGGTGATATTTGAATCTCCGTCAGCCTGATTCTTGTCTTTTTTAGTCTCTTATTTGATTTAGAGCTGAATGAGCAAGTAGAAGGGAGTTATTTGTTAGTCTCAAACCCCAGCCATGGAAAATGCCATGATTTAAGGGACAGGAGGGGAAGAGCAGCCCGCGATCTGATCTGCTTCATGGCTTCATCATAATCCTGGGCAGGGAGCCATTCCTCCCCTCCCCTTGCCCTTCCCAGTTCCTGCTGAACCGCTCGGAGGTCTCAGAAACCCCCTTCAGCACCCTGATCCCGGCAGATTCCCATCAGTTGGAGTTGACGTGAGAGATTAAACCTATTTGAAAGCCTGGATCTGACAGGCTGATGTCTCCTAAGTCTAACAGCAGCCCAGCCTGTGCGCTGAGCCACGTTGTGAGGGGTCCTTATTGTCAGTTCAAAGAACAAACTTCTTACCACGGCACGGCCGGCTGGCTGCCTGTCACCCCCTCAGTGTTCCTTCTGTTCCAGCCACACGGAGGTTCTCCTGGTTCCCTAAGCAAGCTGCATGCTCTTAGGCTTTTGCAAATAGTGTCTGCTTTGCTTGGAAGGAAAGTCCAATTCTTCCTCACTGCTGGTCTGGCCAAATCAGCTTTTCCTGCAAACCACAGCATCCCGCCTCGAGAAGCCTCTCTGGGTAAGTTAGGGGCTCTGCCTCAGTGTTTCTCCCAGACTTGAGTTCCCTGGGGACAAGGGGACTGCCTTGGGATCCTCAGCGGGTAGATCAAGGCCTCCTCCATTGTGGGCACTGAACATAGCTTTGTTGGGTGAATGAGTGAATTTTCGAGGTCACCACAGACTTTCCTATCCTTGCTTGTTCTGCTTCGAAGTCCCCTAAACAATTCCAATTTTTCTAGAAGATTCCTATAACAATTTGGAGTAGCAAAGGTGGGCAAATTTCATACAATGAACACCTAAGTAGCTTATATTCCTGATGTGGATGAGATTTTCCCTCGGTTTCCAGCGTCGGTCCTGGCCCCCCGATGAAGAGAAAGCCCAGTTAGGTTTTAGTCTCTCCAGGTCTGAGCAGCCTATAACGCAACAGAAGCTAGATGCTGTGAGAACAAGTTTAGCCTGGAGTTTTCCTCGAGACCATGTATGAAAGACACCACGCGCACTGAGGTATTAGTGGATGTTTCTGGACGGATTCTTAGACTAGTGCTAGATTCGTCTGGACCTTGCCTCGGGCCTTGCCTCTTTGCTCTTGCTCCTTAAAGTCAGTATTGGGCTTTTGGTAACATCTCAGTTACGGCTTTTTTTTCCTCCTCAAGTTCCTTGTTTCCCCCTCCAATAATTCTAGGAGAAAACACAAAATCGTCAATTTTATCATCTGTATACACGGGAGGTTAGTAAAGTCTTTTAGTGTGTGTGTGTGTGTGTGTGTGTCTTAAGATGGAAGTACAGTGACTTAGAAAGAAAATACTGCTTTTTTGTAAAACTTAAAGGAAAAACTAAGGCTTAAAAACTCAACATGCTTTAGCTTTTTATTATATCTGGCACATAGCAATGCTTACTAAATTCTAGCTACAATTCTTATTCTAACTGCTAATATTATTATCAGTAGTAATAGGATCCAGTGCTCGGAAGCTAGTGTGGGAGCCTCCTCTGCTGCCCCAGAGTCTCCATAGGAAGTGGAGATCGTGTCTATGAGCTGGAGCTCACCCAAGCTACTTTTGGGACAAACAGGATCATGTGTTCGGGACAGAGGTCAGCAGCTGTTCCCCCTCTGTGGCATTCCGGAGTTGTGGACAGATGTATTCAGACTGACCTTCCTTATTCAATGAGTGTGGGAACCGGTGGGGAAGGTTAGCGGGAGGGAGATACAGCAGGAGGGCGGGTGAGAAGCTTCCCAAGGGGGCCCAGTGACATGCGAGACTGTTGAAAGCAATGCTGAAGTTAACAGTTCTGTTTCCTGGAGGTTCTATGCTAGGAAACATGTTAGGGGATGAAGGCCCTTGCGATTTTTCCAAAGGAGGAAAACCAGGCCTGACGGTTTTCCCAAGGCCAGGACGAGATTGTACTTCCTGAAGAGGTCAGAGGGCGCCTCCTTACCATTCCGCTGATTGCACAGCAGGGAACAGAAGAGGGTCAAGGCAGGTTCAATGCAAGATGTGGAGTGAAATACGTTCCTCACCTTGCCCTCGCAACCCCAGTCATATTTAATTAACATTCCTGTTTCTAGGAAATCTCCACATGTCCCAGTGGCTTCAAAAAATTAAAAATTCAGCCTCACACAGGGCCCTTGGTACTTTTGTGCAATTCCAGCAATACAACGGGCAGCTGGTCTTCTATGAGACCAAAAGAACGTGGCTCTGTGAGATGGTCAGATTTTCCGAACAACAGGATTTGAGAATAGCACAGTAGACTTTCCTGATTTCTTTGGGTCCTGAGACTTGTAAGTTTCCACTGTCATAATGGTTTAGTCAGAGTCTGATTGGTAACAGTCTTTCTCACCTTTAATGATGTTGGTTGGTGTTTTCTGTATCTGCCACGCCCCTTCTGCTTTTTTTCCAGATTACCAGGAGAATGAACCCGTCGTCAAGAACTGTCCTAAAGCTCAGATCGGCATTGCCTGGGCTCATGATGTGTCCTTGCTGACAGTACACAAATTCTTGGTCTCATCAGGGGAAGTCCTGTAGGATGATGTCAAAACAACAGAAATCTTGCTTCTTCTTCTTGCCTGGGTCTGCATGAGTGCAGGCTCAGCAGGGAAGCAACGAGAACCACATACTCCTTACTGAAGGAATGTTTTGCAAGTGACATTTGGAATTCTCGCTGAATCCTTATGAAGTTGGTGCTGAAGGTCACATGCACCTATCAAGGAGATACATTCCTCTTTAAAAACTTTGCTCCTAACCACTGCATTGTCAATCACATAGTCAAGCTGTTGGCTGATGGGGATGGGGTCTACTTTTCCCGTGATGCTCGAATCTAGAGATCACTTTTTTGAGTCAGACCACATTGAGTTCAAATCCCTGCTTTGCTACTTGCTGTGTGATTGTGGGTAAATCACTTAACCTCTCTAAGCTTCTGTTTCCTTACCTATAAAATGGAGATACTGATGGTACCAACCTCCTAGAGTTGCTGTGGCGATTCAATGAGATGATGCATGCATAATGCTTCGCACAATACTGGGGGGCAGGGAGCCTCCAGCGAATGTTAGCAACTGCTTTTCCAACTTGGAGCCATAGGTCTGCCTCTACAGGTGGTTAAATGGTTTTTGGGTAGTTGTTTTAAGCTACTTTTCATCATATTTTTCATGCAATCCTTCATAAATCCTCCTAGATTGTTCCTGCAAATAGATCTTTGTGTCATACTTGTTTACTCTGGGATTAGTCAATCAATATGGCAGTTATTTTGTGCTTTAATTTCTTTTAGGCATAGTGCAATGTTCGTCAGGCTTCAGTCCTGCTGGCTTGTGATATGCATGACTGTCTTAATTCATCTTTGCCTTTTTTTTTTTTGAGGAAGATTAGCCCTGAGCTAACATCTGCCACCAATCCTCTTTTTGCTGAGGCAGACTAGCCCTGAGCTAACATCCGTGCTCATCTTCCTCTACTTTCTGCGTGGGACACCTACCACAGCATGGCTTGCCAAGTGGTGTCATGTCTGCACCTGGGATCCGAACAAGTGAACCCTGGACTGCCGAAGCGGAACGTGGGGACTTAACCGCTGCGCCTCCCGGGCCGGCCCCCATCTTTGTCTTTGTCTATTTTTCGAATAAGTGTCTCATACCAACAGCTGGGTAATACCACACTACTCAAAGAGAGAATCTCAGCGTCATTATTTTCCCACAATCACCATGTGAGCATTTGAACCTCTGTAAGGCAGAGCTTTGGGGAAAATTAGAAACTCAAATGAAAGGCAAGTTTCTAGCTGGAATTTAGATCAAAGAAGATATTATCCTGGTAGGCTTGCTCTCTATGAGTTAGAGAGAGACACAGGGCCATCGTCGACTGGCTTGACAACTGCAAATCTTGAAGACTCTACAGTGATCCTTTGTAGTTTATACTGGTATGTGTTATTATTAAAGCTTGCGCATCAAGGAAGAATATTCTGCTAATTCTCAAACAGGGTTCTGGCGGTACTGATGCTGTGAAGTAAAATCAGTCCATGTAAATACATGGGACGTATATTCAATGATCCATTTTGGTTGATCCACCAAACATTTATTCACCCCCTTATAATAAGCATGAAATAGAGATTCATTAAAGCTTGTTTTTATCTTAAGGGTGGAGAGATTCACACATCATGTGAGATACGAACAACTTATTGAGTGAGGTATTTTCATCTCCATTTTACACATGAGGAATCGTGGCTGTGACTTCCTAGGATCGTATGGCTACGAAATGGCCCAACTGGAATTTGACTCTAAGTCCAGGGGGTTCAAGTCCTATGCTTTTAGCCACTGGAATTCCCAGATGTGTGGTTTCTTCCCCATACCAACCAATCCTCTGACGCCAGCTCAACGTCCTTCCGTTCAATTCAGTTCTGACGCTATTTACCTGGAGCTGGTGTCAGATCCCACAAGTTAAGGGCTCAGTCCAACAAAACCACTCTCATTTCAGATGTCAATTGCAAATCCCAGGTTGTCACTTGTACTTCTGACTAACTGGCTATAAATTGGGTTCCCTCAACCCTCTCCTCAGGTTCAATAATTTGCTAGAGTGGCCCACAGAACTCAGCAAAACACTTACTTATGTTTACCGGTTTATTATATAATAAAAGATATGATAAATGATACAAATGAACAGTCTGAGGAAGAGAAACCCAGGGCGAGGTCTGGATTCCAAGTGAGGGAGCTTCTGTCCCCGTGGAGTTGGGGTGGACCACCCTCCCAGCTCAAGGTGTGCTCGCCAACCCAGAAGTTCCCTGAACCCTGCAGGTCAGGGATTTTTATGGAGGCTTCATCACGCAGGCATGATCAATTACTACCTCAATCTCCAGCCCTTCTCCCCTCCCCAAAGGATAGGAGGTGGGGCTGGAAGTTCCAGGCTTCTAATCATGGCTTGGTTTTTCTGGTGCCCAGTCCCTATCCTGAAGCTATCCAGGATCCCACCAAGAGTTGCCTCCTTACAGCAGAAGATGCTCCTATCACCCAGGAAATTCCAAGGGATTTAGGATTTCTGCGTCGGGAACTGGGGTCAAAGAGCAAGTAGTAAAACAAAAGATGCTCCTAGCACCTTTCTTGATTAGAAAATTACAAGGATTTTAGGAGCTCTTGCCAGGAACCAAGGACAAAGACCAAAGTATATGTTTCCTATTATATCATATTGTTACACTGTCTGAGATTCTTTTGTTTTCTTTCAGGATCTTACCCCCAGTGTTAGTTCCCATTATGTTTCAAACAGGCTGTAGAATTTGGTCACTTGTATTTTTCTCTGGCAAACCAAGTAGTCGGGACTTAGTCTACTTGTTGACTGTCAAGGTCATTCCTTCCATCATGATGCATTTGTCCTTGAATTTCAAGAGCGTATGTGGATTTAAGGAATCTGAAATTTCTCTAGAAAAATACAGGCACATTTTTATGAAACACAGTGTGGGTATGTCTCCCCAGGGCCGTCTGGGCCACTATCTGCTTTTCCTCTCCACGCTTCCGTGCATAGGCTCAACTAAGACGTCGAGGTAGATGCCTTCCAATGGAAAGGTAATGCATGTCCTCTTCCTTTTGTCCTGAAGAATCTACAATACTGGGGACGGTTGACAGGAGGGAGGCAGGATAGTGCTGTCATCAAGGCACGGCAGTTCAAATTAGAAAGATCCAGTTTCTAATCCTGGCTCCTCTGCTTCCTGAGTCTTCTTAACTCTCTCTCAGAGTCAGTCTTCTCATCTTTAAAATGAGATGATAATAGCATCTTCCTTACAGGCTGTGTGAGCATTAAATGAGATCAGGCATGTGGAGTGCTTGTCCATCGATGCTGATGCTGATCTATCCCTAGGGGAAGTGCCTAGGCTCTCAGTGCTCCTGCACCAATAGAGTGTCCCTTAGTTCACCTCTGTCCTTTCTACTTCTTAGTGTATGTAGATGCTATGGAATTTCAAGAGCAACTGTGAAAGGACTCTAATGAACTGAGTTGCTCCTTCAGTATGATGCATGTTAAAAAAAGGAGGGCAAATGGTAAAATTTGTGTTTCTTTTTATTCTAAAGAATGAAACCCAAATAGGATTGGTCAAGTGATAAAATCAAGGACATGTAATTATTGTTCGTGACTTTGTATAAGTCAACTAACCTCTCTGGGCTTCAGCTTCCTCCTCCACAAAATGAAGGAATTAGGCCAGATAATTGCACGTTTCTTTCCAGCTAAATTTGATTCTATTAAGCACTGCTATATGCATAACATGAACTAGATGCTGTGCAGTCATCCTTAATGTGCTTAAAGATAGTTATGAACTTGCTCCTTAGCCTTTGTTATCCATCCTAAAAAAGTTTGGGGAGTCTTTGTTTCTACTGTACATATTCTTAATCTCTGTGATGAGTTTCAGAGCCTCTCATAGATCTGGGTGGTCCGGTGGCTCCAGAATAGGGGTAACCTTTTAGAGAAGGGTACCCTACCTTCTGTAAATTGTCCTTGGAAAGATGTCAGGCTCTGGGTAAGATATAGTTTCCGCTGAGTGGCTAGAGCGCCAGAGGCAGGAATATGGGATCAGATTCTAGAAGTGAATCTGCTCCAGGACTGGGGACATGGCTTCATCACTGACCTTTAGTTCAGAAGTGTAAGTGAATCATTTCCAAAGACAAATTGCTCCAAAGGGCAGAAAGATGTGCCAGTGTGGGAGGGTCACAAAGACGGTGTTTGTGAGGAAATTGAAATGTGGACAAGGAGGTCTATCAGGGGCGGAAACACTTCTGATCTGTCCTTTGTCAGATCAGAATAGAGGGATGTGAAGCCTCCCTCCACTTAGAGCCAGGTCGTCAAAGATGTTCACTCTAGCATTTTAAAATAGCAAAAAGTTGGTAGCAACACCAGGGGATTGTTAATCAATTATTGATATGATTATAGGATGGAATATTATGCATTGATTACAAGTGATATTTATAGAGAAAACCTAAATGTCATGGGCAAATGCTCAAGGTATAACAGATAACAATATGCATATGTTGAAAATTATACATAAAACATTATATTAAATACGTAAAAATCTTAATAGAAAAACATATGGAAGGCAATGGACCAGAATATTAATGGTGTTTATATCAGGGTGATAAGCTTACGGGTGAGTTTTGTTTTAATGTTTATTTTTAATATTTAAAAAGACAAAATGTATCCTTCTCTAAATTTTCTATAGGAAATATGTCCTACTTTATAGTCGGAATAAAAAACAATACAAAGTATCTCTTAATAAAACAAATACGCAATACCCCAAATTAGGGTAGTGACATAAAGCTTAGATTATCAGGAAAGGAGAAAAAAATTACTGGAATGGTTTTGAGAAAGCCACCGAGTACAAGATCCTGACCCAGGCTCCAGAGGATGAGGGCGGAGTCGGGCACACGGGTGGAATGACCCCAAGTGCAGAGACCCGGCCAGTGGGAGAGGGCTGCGGGGCCCGGTTGCCCGCCTTGGGGAACCTGCTCTGGGGCCTTCTTCCTGCCTCTTACTTAGCCTGGAATAATCGTTGTCCCCCTGAAGGACAGAGAGAGCATGAGATACCAAGGGTCTTTTGCTTACGTTACTATCCCATGAAAGACACACGATGTTTTCAACTCTCCCTTTGCTTAGGGACCCCCCTCCTGGTGCTCCGTGGACATGGGTGTGTTCCTCAAAGTTCCTAGAAGTGAGTTGGGGGAGGTTGGCAGTGTGTGCTAAATGCTCCATAGGGCTGCGTGTCCAACACAAAAGTTCAAATCCCAATCTTTAGGACTCCTTTCAGCACCCATAGGGATGTTTCCCAAATCCTCAACATTGTTCTCACTGTTGTCTCTTTGACACAGTCTATCCCATCCTATGAAAATCTCTCCTCTGTGCTTGGCTTTATCCCTTCTTTAGAACACCTTGTTTGTCTACCCTTAAATTCCTGCTGGGGTTCAAGCGCCGGTCTTTCACAGCGCTGATACCCATCCCTGGAGAATAATTCTCGTGAGCCCATCGTAGAGCGACCACAGGCTTTCTCAGTGACAAGAAAAGGCTTGCCTTTAAAAGAAGAGGAAAAGTCTAAAGTCATCAAAACAATGTAATATCCTGTGTGAAATGTTGCAGTCACGATGCCTTGTGGTTTGGGTCCCTTGATCATGTGCCCGGAGGGAAGTAAGTTGGCGGTGACGGAGACACTCGGGCTGGGCAGGTGCGTCTTCAGCTCCCCTCACACTCGGGCTCCTCGAGGAGGAGGGGCTGCAGCCCTGGCCCACCGTTAGCACAATGATCCTCAGGCTGCTCCTGGCTCTCAACTTCTTCCCCTCGATTCAAGTAACAGGTAAACGATTTGGATTTCTTTCCTTCTTTAAGTTTGTCTTTAGAGGTCTTTGAATGGCTTGATTCATTTTAAATTTCAAGCAACTTGTAAAATTTGGCCATTTGAAATGTAGTTTTGCTCTCACATGTGACATGTTACTTAGAAACTCACCGATTCTCAGACTACAGTATATATCGTATTTTAACGAACATCGTTTGGAATTAAATAGGATTTATTTAACTATTAATTCACAGTGCCCCAGGAATTTCTAGCTTATGTGTATAGATATTTGTTTGCTGAAGAAAACTGCTATAAGTAGGTTGGCTCTGAAAGCTCTGGATTTAGATTGCCTAGGTTCATATCACAGATCCAGTTCTTACTAGCTGAGCTTAGGCTGGTATTCAAACTCTCTAAGCCTCAGTTTCCTTATCTGTAAAATGGAGATGATAATAACCTCATCTCAAGGGCATTGTGAGGATAAAATGAAAGAATCCATGTGAAATCCTTAGTGTAGTCAGTGCTTGGCCAGCAAGATAAACGTTGGTTGTAACTATTGTGTCTACCCGAATTGAATGAGTGCCAAAATGAATTCTGGAGTCGTCACAGAAGCTGATATGATATAAATGTTTTCTTTTACAGTTGTCTAAAATCTGTTTTCTTAGATTAAAATCCCTTAAGTTCCCAGTGATGATGATAAGGAGGATGATACGCCTGACAATGTTACAGAACCCCATTTCAGATGAAGAGACCACGGGGCAGGAATGTTAATTTGCTCAAGGATATACAGGTTCTAGTTGAGGAGGCAGGGCCTGGACCACCTTCGCCAGCCTCTCCAGCCTGTGCTCTTGACCATCATGCTATTCCTCCTAACATGATATGGTTGGTCATTTCCTAGCTCCAGATGTGTCCAAGCTGAAGGCATCTTTGGGAAGTCACAATTCTGAACAGAAAGAGCTTTGCTGGCCTGGAGTTTTGTTTAACTTGTTCTCGGAGTTAGAAAAGGGTCCCACTTGGCTCAAAAATTGGACTCATTGCGGTTACTGGACATGTTTCAATGAGGATAGTTATTTTTCCCTTGAAGAGACACTGAAAAGCCAGCGTCTTCAGTTTTCTTTCTCATTTATGTTGGTGACGTGGAAGCCACATTACTTGTTGTTGTTCTTAAACATCAAGTGCATGTGCTCCAAGGGGGATAGTTTCCCAACCTGCACAGTACAGTAGTTACACATGTGCCCACCTATTTCATCGTCTGATGTGCCAGGGAGCACATTACAAACTGTGTGTGTTTGTAAAAGGCGCTGATATCGTGAAAGAGGAGCTGGCAATGAGATAGGTTATGCCCCAGTATCGGGCGCCAGGCGTTTAGAGCTACCAAATAGATTTTAAAAGAAGCTTTTAAAATTTATTTTAACAGAGGTCTTTAAACTTTATTTTTAAGAGATCTTTAAAATGTATTGTTAAAGAATACTTGAAATTTCTTAATTCATTGGACAGTAAAGGATAGGCAGAAAGGAAAGTGAAGGCTTGCTCTGACAGAAAACTATGTAAAATTGGTAATTGTGCACAAGACACTTTTCTGATGTGCTTGTGGTCCACCATCGCCGGCAATTCATTCATTCTCTTTTGAAGATACTTTTTGTAAGACTCAAAGCTTTATATTTTTTCTTTAGCACATTTGTTAAAAGGAGAAGAGCCAAAGAAGCCGTTGGGGGGTTCCCGCATGCGGCAGCCTTGTCTTCTGCTTTGAGATACATTTACTTTTCAATGCCAGATCACCCTTGGCATAACTTGTAAGATTTGATGCTGAGAGGCCATCTAATGGAGCAGGAGACGGATTGGGGTGGAGGGGGCACTTCTGAAATGCCTCTTTCAGCAAGAAAACTTAAGAGAAAGAAAATAATTGCAACATACAAAAAGGTCTGATCCATTCTAATCAACAGGGCCAAACTTTCCATGTGCTTTTTGTTTCTCTTTCTGCATTCACCCTCCATGGAGAAATTATAGATCAGAGGATTCTCTGGTCAAAGTGTAATTGTCCTCCCTAGGCGTGTGAGAGACCACTGTATGTCTGTGCTGAGATGTGTGTGTGTGTGTGTGTGTATAAATGAAGGACAGTTCTTTTTTCCCTTAATTCAACAATTCTAACTCATTGGTTCGCAGCATAGCTTAAAATACTTATTCTATGAAGGTTAAGCCTGACTTGATTCTTCATGGTCTGAATGACACCGTAGGAAGATCTTTATGGCTAAATTAAAGAGGTATGATTTGGAAGAGTGAGGAAACATTAACTTGGACAATTCCTTTACCAAAGTTACATGTTCTGCACCAGATTTGGATAATTGTGCCACTGACATCCACAATAGAGGACTCTGCTGGACTTTGGGACATGGGTCCAGCTTAGAACTGCTGGCCCATGGAAGGGATGCGATTTGTGACTCATGATAGAAGGAGTGTGCATGTACTGCATGGCATCGTTCATAGGTTTTCCAGCCAGTATTGGTTATTTTTCAGCAAGCTAATCATCCAGCATGAAGACAAAATTCAGGAGAACACCACTTATTTTCCCACGGGAACCTTTCTTTTCATTTCTCCCCAAACCTTAGCAAATAAACCGTCAAAATGGCCAGTTGAACACGATTGATTTGTCCAGTGCTGCTGCATTTCCCTCAGCACTTCTTTTTCTGAGAGAGGCACAGAAAGCAGGAAAATGATTGGTATTTAATAAAAACTCATCAGCAAAGCAAGGTAATTAAACACTTTACTTTTAGCTGAGCAAATGACCCCTCTGAGGTAGTCATACACAAAGAGAAGTAATTTACGTCTGGTGGGCTTGGGAAAGCACCGGACAAAAATGGACTGGAGAAATGCAACGTAGTCAGCGGTTTGCTGTATCTTTGCAAATCCAGTACATGGCAGCCAGATTTTCTCACCGTTAAAAAATTGACTGGGTGTTTTGTCATTTCAAGTAACTTTGATGGGCATTTCAAAAAGTATAGACATTGCTTAAGAATCTGTTTTACTCTACTACCATACCCTACCATAAGATACTACTTTTTATTTTATTTTTTTGAGGCAACCATGCAGAAAGGACTTTTACGTTAACGACTGTAAAATTAATATCAATGTATCAATACCAGGAAATAGAATGAGTCATTTTCACAGATAGATTAGAAATAGAAATGAATCTGTGGTCATAACGCTGAAGCTCTCACATTCAAACCTTTACTATAGGTGGGGGCACAGGGATCTCACTGCCTCTCCTTTAGACATAGACTGTCCTCCTTTTTAATGTCTTTATTCTATTTTCTTGAGTGGAGAAATGCCATATGACTACCATTCAGCTTTTATCATGTGTAGATATCTTCCTTCAAGTGTTTCCTGCATGCAGTGTGCTGACATTTACAAAATGAAAATTTTTGTGCCACCAACATCCCAGAAGAAAATTCCGTTTGTGGTTTATCTTCTCTAAAACAGTAGCTCTTTACTAACTGGTATAGGTATTGATAAGGATACACAAGTCATTGCAGACATTCTTCTCTAAAAATCAGAGGGCAGGCACACCTTCAAAGCACATTTATTTCACAGCAGGTCATTGAAAAGGATAAAATCTTTCTTTTCTCCTTTTCATCTTGGTGGAATTTTTGTTTGCCTTTTCCTTCAAGATTTTATTATTTATGGAACTTTACAGAGGCTGGAAATTTTCTTCTCAGTGGATAGTTTAGCTGAACTTCAGGAGAAGTGACATCTCGGTGACTTTGTGATTAACTGAAGGGATCTCTGGTTTTTGAGCTGTGTTAAGGACTCTACATTTTTTGATGCTGATTTCTTTGACTCTTTTTGGTCAATGACATGGTATTGTCATCAAAAAAGTGTACATAGAACTTTCAGTCTGAGAGTTGTTGCATGAGTGTTGGTGCCTGAAGCTGGAGGGTAGGTAACCCAGGCCCCACGAGAAGTGGTTGGAAAGTAGGTGTCTAACTTCTTGCCTGTTGCTGTCATCCTGATGATTGTGAACACTGGAAGAGGGGTGCGCCGGGTGGCGTCAAGTGCTACTCAGTTGCTTGTTCGAGGATGTGGAAAAGAGACTTTAAACTTCTTTGGCCTTGGCATCTCAATGCTAATTTCACAGGCATCTTGATTTAGTCTGTGTCACCATGCAAGTTACGTGTGTTTATGTTTTCAGGGCTGGAAGGGCACCTGCACTGTGGTGGAGAATTTCTTACTTAACTTTGAGCTGCAGCTTTATCTCTGCATCACCATTACCGTCATCTTTTTCATTTGTCATCATCTTCATTATCTTGGGGACTCTGGCTGCCAAGGTAACTGGGTCACTGGTTCCTGATGGTGTCATAAGAGTCACCCACTCACAGTTCAGTCTGACCTCTGATCTAATCGTGAGCCCCTTTCTGCAATATCTGAGTCACGCTGTTGCTCACAATCCACCATGTAATGCACTGATTAGGGCTGTGACTTCTACTCATCACCCACTCATTCACGTAAGAATCTGAGTTATTGACATGCCTTACATTTCAACAATGACATAGATTCCCTCGTTAAGAACTTAGGTGGATGTTTGATTTTTTTTACTTGCTGAGAAGGTAGAGGGTTGTGCTTTTTATTGCTTGGGGATACTTGACACTTGATGAAGTGTCAGAACATCACCGTGGCTGTATTTGCAGTTTCATGTGACCTGATGACTTTCTTTGCTATTGAACACTACTAATAATAAGGGCATATAATTGAAGACCAGCTTTAGGAATGTTGAGTCCAGGAGTATTCCATTTCAGATCCACAGACTCTGTCCCATACAAGGTGGAAAAGAATGGGCACCTTTGAAGATAGTGTTTCCTTCCATGGTGAGGCTCTTAGGGGGATTGAAACTAGGTCTTAGCAGGATACTGTTCTCTAAAGCACTGAGTTCCTGTCTCTAAAGTGCCAGCTTCTTCTAATGCTTTGGTAAGACAGGTCTTCATTCATGTGCTCGTTCAGTAGGTATTTATTAATATCTTCTATGTGCTATTCTAGGTTCTCTGACGGAAACAAAAACCTAGTTTGAGCTTCAATGAAGTAAAAGTGAGAATTGTGAAATCTTTCTAGAAATATTTTTTCTTTCGGTTTAGGACCACTGTGAATGATTCTCTATTAACACTAATTTATTTTATGGAGAAAAATTATAAACAGAAGCACCCATACAATTGTTGAATTCAACCACAGACATGTAGAGACAGGAGGGAACTTAGACATCTTTCAACTGAGAGAAAAGGAAGCTGTGTTGATGGTTTCTAGAAGATGCTATAGAAAGATGACATTGCAATGTTTCCTGGCATTTTTGGATGCTTTTAGGCTGGGCCCATCTTACGTATCCAACTTATCTCCTTTCACACCCTAACATAAGATCCTCAACCCCAATATTGCCTCACATAACTGCACTCTGTGTTTACGACCTTTCTGATGCTCTTTCCCTCTTGGAATTCCCTCTTTCTCCCTTCCCACCCATCCAAATCCTATTTGCCTTTCACTCCTTGTTTTTAATGCCAGATCCACCTCCTTGAGGAAGCCTTCCCTGGGTAGTCAGCCTTTACTATGGACTTGTAAGAGGCATTCCAATGGGAGTGTAATTCAATCTAATAAATATTTATTAAATTGTCTGTTATATTTTAATCTCTATTGGAGTCTAAAGAAATATACAAAGAGGAAAAGAAAGAAAAAGACTTAGCACACAAGAACTGCTTGTGTAATTAATCAAATTCTCTCTGCTTTCACAGACTTTATGATCAGTTGAGAAGACTCTATGTGACAGGATATAACAGCTGGAAACAGATAAATCACACTTGGCAGTCCCTTAACCCACCATGCTGTTTGGTGGCTTAATGACTTTGCATATATTATTCTTGTCATCTGGAATGTCCCTTACATCACTCACCTGAAGAAGCCATCTCTGAGCCCCTAAATGGCAAAGTGAGGGACTTCTTTCCTTCTCAGGATTCCCAAAATTGTTACTGCGTGTTGATGCATCTCTTGTTCCCCTAGACTGTGTGCTGCTTGTGGGCAGGATCGTATCTCATTCATCCTCATAACCTCAGCACCACGCACAGCACTGGCAGCATTGTAGGTGCTCAACAAATATTTGTTGAAGAGGAAATGAATGAATTAGTACTAAAATAAGGAAACATAAATACTGCAGCAGAATTACTATAGAATAAAAATCCTTTATGGAGAGTAGGGAATTAAGCTGGACTTTAAAGCTAGATAGGACTTGAATGGATGACGTTATTAATAATAATTGCTAGCTAGTATTTATTTTGCACTTATAATGTGCCAGGTACTGTTCTATCTGGCTTTCCCTGTATTAAATAATTTATTCTTCCCCTAAATCCTTTGAGGTAGTTGCTCCGATTATCTTACTTATAAGATGGGGACACTGAAGCGTGGAGCAGGTAGACCAGCTTGCCTGGGGTCACACAGCTAGTGGGTGAGTAAATCCAGACGCTCCTGCTCCAGGGTTCATGTTATTACCAATGCCATGTTGCCTCAGGATGGAGAAGCAATACAAGTAAAGAAATGAAACCAGGAATACGGTTCCACGTTCTCGGAACAGATGGCCAGTCTGAGTGTGTGGAGGCTTAGAGAGGTGCAGTAGAATCAAGTCAAACAAAGGACTGCATACTGGGAACAGAAGTTCACACTTCATTTTCAAGGCGTTGTGAAACAGCTGAAAGTTTTTGGAAGTGGGATGATCTAAATGAATGCAGACTAATGACAAGGAGCTCATGTGATAACACTCGCCACTTTGCCAAGAAGAGGGTAGTAGATTAGGATTTGGGTGGCAAAGGTGGGAATAGAAAGAAGTGACTATTCTGGCAGATGTTTTGAAAGTAGAAATTCCAAGACTTAGTGACTGGTTTGTGAAAGAGAGAGGAGAAATCAAGCATGATGCCAAGGTTTTTGGTTCAGTTGGTATCACCAACTGAAGTCAAGATGTTGCTGTGCAGCTGAGTTTGGGAGAAAATAGTGTGTAGTTTCAGACACACTGAGTTTGAAGTAAAGGCTTGAGATGTCAGGAAAAATGTCCAGTATAAAGCTGAAGATACGGGAACTGGGAAAGAAGAAAATAGTTGGGAATCTTCATCCTTGGAATGAAGCTGGAGTCATGGGGATGGATGGCTGGTAGAAATTGCAGAAAAGCAGAGAGTTGAACTGAATCTGGAAAATAGCTCTAGTTAGGAGTCAGCTGAAGAGGATAATGAGCTAATGAAGGAGACAGAGAATGTGTCTGAAGAGGTAAGAGGCTAACGGAATGTCCCCAAAGCCGAAGGAGGAAAGTTTCAAAAAGAGACAGTGGTTACTAGCATTAAAGGTACAAGGGAAAGAGAAGTGAAGAAGGGCTTTGGAAAGCCACTGGTTTTGGCTAAAAAGAGACCAGCTGGGACTTTTGAGTTTAGGCAGAGTAGAGGGAAGGAAGATAACGCTTCAAAGGGTTAAGAAAAAGTAAAGGGGGACACAAGAGAGACAGTGAAAAGTAGAGGAAATTTCTCAATAAACTGAAGGCAATTAGGAACGTCTGTCACCCAGAATGTCTCCTGTGTTTTATACAAAGCAGGTACGTAATGAATGTTTGCAAACTGAGTGATTTAATTGTGTTTCACATGTGGAAGGAGCCGAGTGCTGGTCTTTGTGTGTGTGTTGTGTGTGTGTGTGTGTGTGGTGTTTCAGGGGTGGAGGGGTGAGAAGGCCATTAGGAAAGAGAAGAGGAGGAAGGAAAGGAAAAAAGAGAATGGAGGCAGTTTTCTTGCGGAGATAGGGAGGGAGATTTAGGACACCGAGGATGGGAGTTTTAGAGAAAGGAAGACAAATCTCTAAGAAGAATGGGGAGGAAGAGATGAGAGTCATGGAGTTTGCAGAGGTATGTTAGGATGAAGCCAGGGTGGATGAGTGATTCCATGCTGGCACACCTGATGGTAAAAACTTTTGTTAAATGTATGTGTGTATATACGTATGTATGTAAATCTCTCCGAACAGGTCATAATGTTAAACCTATATCCACAAGGGCCGCTGGGATAACGCAAGCCTTGACTTTGAAGACTCAGCCAATTATTTGTGCTTTAAATTTGCTGAGTCTTCAAAAACACACACTTTGGCTGGGCTTGGCCTCAGCTCATGGCTGAGATAACAGGGTCACCAGGTTCACACCAACCCTGCCCAACATGGCAGGCAGGGCTCCAGTTTCCAGTTAGGGAAGTTAATCTCAGCATCTCCCTGTGTTTTTCAGAACAAAGGTGTGGCTGCTGGCCCTTGGCTTTGGGGAGGCCATGTCTGTTATTCCTTTTCCCTTTTGTTTTTCAAACTCAAAAGCTAAAGCCACTGATTTCTCAAGGTAAGGAAATGTGATGAGGAGTTTTAGTCTGTCACACCATGACTTAACTTTTCTAGGCCTTTATTTCCTCGTCTGAGATAGGAGAGGGTTGGACTAGAAGACCTCTTGAGTTATTTCTGGCTTGAAAAATGCTACTTAAGTGGAATAAAAACCTTGCGCTTTCATCAGCTCTAACAGGGCAACTCAACACCCCGCCCCTTTGTGGATGCTCTTATGATCTGATAGAGAAAATACGAAGAATTGTAAACCAGCCGTGGCTGAAATCATTTGGAGAGATTGTGAACTGGGATCTTAGACACTGATATGCTTAGAAATGACCGCAGGACTTTCGGGACAGTATTGCCTGTGCTCTCCTCTTTCTTCCTGTGTAATGTTAAGGCTCCATGCAGTAATTATTTTCAAACTTCCAGGCCATGACACTTACCTAGAAGCTTCTGAATGTGCCCCAGTGGCACTGAGCAGACTCTTTGTAGGTGTTTAGGAAGAATGGGTTTAGGAAGAATGAAACACACAAAAAATGTACTATGGTCTTCCTTACAGAGTTGTTCCTAATGAGAGCTCAGAATGATGGTGGCTCAGGAAGAAAATAGGGTTCCCAAATTTGGTTACTGGATTAAAATATATATTTAAAAAACGCATTAATATAGGCGGTTCCTTGATACCTGTGGGATTTCTTCCTGTTACCTGAATTACTGTCATAGTATCTATGTAGAAAGCTATGAAGCCCTGGTTACCTACTGCAGGAAACCTTCCAGGGTAATAAAATTTGATTTTTGAAGTGGTTTGGTGGCTTTTGGTATAGATACCTCTTTCGTATTAGTTAAGATGCTCTGTCACGTTGCCCTCGTAGATTGTCCTTCTAGCATTAGGAGCTGAGATGACGATCGTAGCCCTGTGTGTGGTAGGGACTGGGTCACATCACACCCAGCTTCATGTTGCTCTGGTTTAGGAAGCTTTGGTCCCAGAAGCTCACACACTGCACTGCTGGGCAGGGACAGGCTATGGTGCTGGCAATGGTTTTTAGCAGGTTTAATAATAGCTGTCATCCTAATACAGATGACATCCCAATGTACATATCTATCTCTGACTTTCTTGACCTCCAATCTGACACATTGAACTCGTGGACCTGTCCTCTAGGATGCCTGACCTGTCCCTCAAACCCAAACTGAACCCAACAGCTTTGCCCCAAATTTCCTTTCTTTAATCACCTACTTTTGTCAACGGTATCTCCACTTTCACCCTCACCCAGCCCATGAACTCCATGTCACTTTTGATTCCTGTTCACCGTCACTGAGCATACCCAGGCACCAACACCTTGTCCATCCTTTCCATCCCTGCTGCCGCGTCCACAGCTCAGGCCTAGGAGCTCACATGGATGCTATTGCAACAGCCTCGCAATCGGTCTCCGCATCAGCTCTACCCTCGCTCCAAGCCAGGGCACTCCGCACTGCGGTGCCAACCGTCCTGAGAGGCGCTTACCACCCTATTCTCAACGCAGATGTTAGCAACCTCTCCTGTTGCCTTTCTAGTAAAATCCATGTGACTTTTCTTGGGATTAAAGGCTCTTCATGATTGGTATCAGCCAGCTTCACCTACTTCCCACCTATATAAATGGAATGATCTGCTTGTTCCCAATAAATTCCTACACTGAAGGTCATCTCCTTCACCTTAGCCTGTCTAAATTTGCCCCAGACTTCATGGCCCAGCCCAAGGTCAGTCTGCACAAATGCCTCCAGAATCATCTGGTCTCGAAACAAGGCCTCTTTCATGTGACTGTCAGGGACCCTCTATAGGGCTCATGCACCATATGTGGCTCTGGAATGTAGCTAATTGTGTACCTGCCTTAAGATTTATCCTAGAAGGAAAAGGCTGCATCTTTTACATCTTCCCATCTCCTAAGAACCTGGTAACAAGATCTCAATATTTATTTGCTGAATGAATGAATGATTTTGCCCTGGCAGAAGTCAGAATACCAAAGAACAATTTTCTGACACATTAGAATTTCTTTTCAGAAAATACTCGTTGATCATTTTGATAATTATTCTCTCTTAAGCATTAATGACTTAGGCCCAGGTGCTCAGATGGGACTTTTTGCTACTGAACGATTTGACTTCTGAGTTACTTTCTGAGAGTTGCACACAGCACAATAATTTTTTAAAAGGACAAGGACAAGTGTCCTCTATGCTGTAGTATCTGCCTGTGTGGAAACACAGATCAGGGTTAAAGGTGAAGCTTAGACTAGTGCTGACCACAGCAGCTTGTTTAGTAAGTGTATTAATTAGGCTTCTATTTCTATTGTTACCGGTAATCATTTGTACTTGTTTGAGCCAAGGTCTCTTTAGATTTTGTTTAAAAATCATACTTTCTGTCAATTATAATTAATGCGCTTGATTTAACTGACAGTGGTACACAATCGTGGGCAGGGCTGGTGGCCTGGCCTGACTGTTTCTCTCGACAGAAGTCACTGCTTCTGTCATGGTGGCCTCCTCTACACGACTGTCTTTCCTCCTGGTTTTGGTAACCTCGCCCTCCCCTCCCCTCTTCAGACCTTAGGGTGGTCATGACTGCTGCTGTGACCTCAGGTTCTAGCACCACCCCTCGTGGTTCCACACCTCTGCCAGTAGTCCTTTTATAAATAAAGCTTCCTCCTACTGCCCAGCTTTGAGTGTGCTGTCTGCTTTCTACTGGGATCCTGAGTGACACAACATGTACGTATATACACCATGCTTTTTCAAAGCCTTTTTTTGGGTGAGGCTTTCCTTAAATCTCTATTCCTTCTGAAAATGGGGAGAGTTTCAAGATGATAGTCAACAGAAAACTAGATGAAATGACCACAAAGTTATTTTGAAAATGTAATCTGCATTATTTTTTTTCATTTTAACATGAATTTCAGAGAGTTCCTGGGCTATTCAAGGTGTGATAGATCATTCATAGCTTTGTGTTTATCTCCCTAGAAGCTCAGAGAGGATGGGGTAAGATGCTGTGGTCTGAGGCTGTTTTGCGCTCCTCTCTCTCACATCTGCATGAGGCCGCGCCACCAGCTAGAGTTACTGGAGCCGCAGACAGTCAAGTCTCCCTTTCCTCCCAGAAAGCACAGTTTGTCCTACCGATTCCTGAGCAAACACTGGATTCGCCTGGGGGGACGTCTGCCCCTTATGGAGCCTGGAAAGAAGCGAGGGGTCAGGTGTCCACGTGCTGAAGGGCGTCCTGGGCCTGCACAGGAAGTGTACTCAGAGGAAAGTTACGGTAACTTTACCAGCTCTGTGGTCAGGAGGTGGGTAATCTGTTCCAGGGGAACCAGCGTCACCTCCACAATATGGTCACAAACACCACAGGGCAAGGGGGCCAAGATAGAAACCTTTCATTTTCTTCGGTTCCGGCCCAACACGTTGAATTCTTTTCAGACAATGTAAAAAAGGAAACAGCGTGATTAGGATCTTACAACCTGATTTTTAAACTGCAAAAGAAACTCTGATCGTAATGTGCAAAGATGGGACACAAGAAAGTTCTTAAGAGGTTCTGAAGGGAAATCACGTTGCTAATTAAACACATATTATATCTTTTTTATTGCTTCCTTATCTTCCCAAGGCAGAGTTTAGTCTTGAGAGCTGCCTACTCCACTCTCTGGTTCACCAGCCTCTATGTGCCATTTTTTTTCTCTATGGTGTTCTGATAAAGAAAAGGGAAAGTGAAATATCGTAAATTCAACATCACAAATAAACGTATTTCACAAAGGCCCTGAAGTTAAGGATTTTCCCAATGAGGTTTAGACTGAAAAGTGACTTTATGTATTGGCTAAAGTTCATGTTCAAACTCTTTTGTAAACTTGGGCAAGCTGAAATGGAAGCATTACAATGGTGTAATTATTGCTTGTGGATCTGAAATAATCTATGAGGCATTTCATGTGACCATGTTGCCTGTAGCCCTTATTTGGGGTCTAGCTATGACCTTCAGGAAGCCTCTGAAATAGTAAGCAAAATGCTTTGTGTATGTGCATTAGACACAAAGAAAGTTTGGAAACATGCTTTTTCTAAATATGACTATGAAATCAAGTCAGTCTTGCTGAATGCACAAAGCTGGTTTTCTATTCATTCATGATTTAAAGCATTACTCCTAGAATCATAAATAAATAATATCTCAGCTTTTCCACTATTTGTGTGACCTTGTTTAAAAGTCACATACTTCTTTTATTTTCAGTTGCCTCTTCTGTAAAATATGGGATTGGCTTAGATTCATCTCAAACTTTCCTTCCAGTTGAGCACTTTTTACAGATGGCACTCCAGCAAGATGGTGGAGAAAATAAAACTTATCTTGATCCTGTCCTCTTCCCGCTCCGTTTACTCCCATGCTTTATGTTATTCTCCTCCCTAACTCTCACTTCTAGTACTATCCAACTAACAAGTCCAACTGTAAAGAGCATCTAGAATCAATCACTGAAACTGTGTTGGCATTTTGATGCGACCTGACAGAGGGAAAAGAACAACGGAAGTCATGAGGCATGAGCCAAGTCCCAAAGGTCACTTACTTCTCCTGTAACTTTGAGCAAGTTATTTGACCTCAATTTCCTCATTTATGAAATGGGCATAAAGATGACTGTCCTGCTTATTTACTTCACAGGTTAATATGGAATTCGTATGAGATAAAATAGGAAAAAGTGCTTTGTAACCCTATGAATGTAGGCCACAGTTACTAATTTAAATCAATGTCTTTCCCACATTACAATCTAGGCTTCATCTTCTTTTGAAATCCAAGCATTAACTGAGCTTGTGGGGAGGGTCCTTTTAGCGTCAGGGTTCCTTCTCTGGTGTTTGGAGCCACACCTTAGAGATGGTTATCTGCTCCACCTGTGCAGAGAGTTGAGCTGGTTATTAATATAGTAATTGACCCATTTACAGTAGGTGAAAAGGGAAGGATTTCTTTTTTGTAACCAAGCTCCTCCCCCCATTCTTATGGAAGCACGCAAAAACTTTCAATTTTCCAGAAGTCAACTGTATCACAAGATTCACATATTATCTGTGGGAAATCTTTTAGCTCTCACTGCCTGCTCATGAGCAGTAGATAAGTACCTTCTCACCTCCAATCTTACTCTTCATGTTGCCTGTTGTCAAGGAGGAGTTGTGAGGGAACGAGGTTTGAGGTTACTGCTTCCTGTCTCCACACCTTTAGCTGGTTTAGCTGCTAGGAAAGGCTTTGAAAAGCAAAGCACTAAATTCATCATCAAAACAACTTGTCAATTCAGTTAGAGAAATGTCTGTCAGCCAATCTTTTGATACCAGAAGCAAATACAATTGATGGTCGACAATGTTCCTCTTTTAATCTGGTAGGTTTGAACTTGCCTAACTATTCACTACAGGGAAAACCAAATATTTACAGGGAAAAGGCTAGATCTTCTAAGAACAGATTAGTCTGAGAAGGATGCTTTCCACTCCTAGCATGAACTGGAAAGCAAAATGGAATCAAACAGAAGTTAGTGCAGGGAAGCTAAATAATTCTCTAGTTTCTTCTGAATCTAGATATGGCCTTAAATTTTACAATATGTCCTTAAATTATTTGAAATACTGTGGATTCCCTAAAACTCAGAGGACCAAAATATGTATCAAAGTCAAATATCATTTGACATTCCGTCTATCAGTTGCTTTGACTTATCCGTGTCATTACTCCACTCCCATAGAGTAAGAGGTGTGCATTTCACACATGCTCCATCTTAAAAAAACAGGGGAATCAGAATTTTTGTGTCTACTGAAAGTCATAATGACCACATACATTCAGTATCACTCAGAGCAATTGGTTATCTTTTTCTACCACCAAGAGTGAATGTCCTTCATTTAGTGTCTCTCCAAAGCAGGTGTAGATTTTGAAGTCCTATGAGATGAGATGGTTTATCACTTAGGCTTCTCTGAATGATTGACATGAGCCAAGGTGGGACCAAGTGCTATAAGGATATAAATGTTGAAAAACAAGAGGTTCTATCACCCAATCCTGACTCAGGCTGAACCCTAAGCTAGGAGGCTGTTGCCACACAGCAGCACATGTTAGGCAAAGTACTTCAAGCGTAGCACCTAATTTTAAAATGATCTGTATTGACATTGAAGGGGGACAAAGTAAACATCGACAGATAAGCTGGCTGTCTCTTTTTCATCAAATGACCATGTAACCGATATTTTTCAAGCTCTTTCCCAACAAAATGTTAGTACAAAGAGTCACACAAAGAAAGACTTGCCTTTCCCTTGCTCAGTTGTGGAATATTCCATCAACCAGGAGAGTACTGAATATGTAACAGCCTGCCTAGATATCGGGATCTTGGATTGCTCTGCCCTGAGGAATTTCTCAATTTGTAGTGCTGAGGTAGGATGGGCTCAGGTGCAATCTGATCAGCCGTAACAATGCTGAGGTTTAAAGTTGGAGGCCCCATGATGAACAGAAGGAAAATCTGTCATCCAGTTATCTTGCTTTATTGTGCTTCATGAAGGAAAAACAGTTTCAGGAGAGAAACAGCACTACTTCTCCGTTCTGAGAAAGAGCAAACACTGAACTAAGCTCCAGGGGGTCAACTGTGCTCCCAGGGACCTTTGAGGTAATTCATGTTTTCTTTGCAATGATCCCTTAGGCTGGAAGAATGTCTTCTTCACAGCCAGATGTCCAAACTTCACTGCAGTTTCTGAGCTGTCTCTTCCGGTCATGTAAGGAATGAAGAAGAGATGTAGGCAAAAGGAAAAGTGTTACTTACTGGTGGCTCTTTGTGTCCTGAGGACGGTCATTTTTAACTCCTCCTTGTCCGTCACTTACCGCATCTAAGCTAATGCTGAGTTGTGCCACTTTCAGCCTGTAAATACTTCTTGAGTTTATCCACTTCTTTCTAACTGTTTTTCAGGCCCATATCACCTCTTGCCTAGACCACGACGATTGTATCCTAACTGGTGTCCATGTTTTCACTCTTGTACCCTTCACATCTACCTTGCACAGTTTTGCTAAAGTGATCGCGTAAAATGAAAAGTCGCACATAGCACTTTCTGCTTTAAATTCTTCAGTAGGTCCTCATCACCTGCAGGGGAGGGCCTGAGCTAAGCTATGCTTGCTTTGCCAATCTTGTCTTCTACAACTCAAGGTCCAGCAAAATTGAGGTAGCTGTAATTACCTACATCTGCCATACTCTTTCTCACCTCCTTATTGCCTCTGCCTAGATTGTTCTTTTTCTCTCTTTCCTCACCTTTCCCATAGTACCCTACCTCCAAACCCCAACACACTCTCCTACCTCAGCCCACTTGTTAACACAAAGACTCATCTTAGCTAGGCCAACTTTTATTTAATAAAAACTTGTCAAATCAATGTATGCATAATCCTTCAAGAGTCGGGTCAGCAGTTACCTTCTTCAGAAATCCTTAGGGGGTCCCCAACTGCCCCAAGAAGCATATGCAGATCACTGGGCCACTATATTTAAAGTAGCTGTGTATGTATCTTTCTTTCCCAGCAGACTGTGAACTGCCCAAGGATAGAAACTGAGCCCTGTGCATCTTCAGGAAATCCATTCTTTTTTCCCACGTGCATCTCACAAAACCCTGAGTTTTGTGAGACATCTTAAGCAAACTACTGGAGTGGAGATGCTAGAGTGTCTCTCCCTTCCTCCCCTGCCCTTCCCTTTCCCCACCTCACTGTGGGTGCTGGGAGAAGGAAGCCAAACTGGGGACCCATCCAAGGCTTCTCTCCAGCCTTGCTTGGTTTCCCTGCCCATGCTCCTCTTTTTTTCATCTCTGCAAAGAGGTCCTATTCTCATCTTTTTTCTTATATCAGCTCTGAAAGGCAGATCAGGAAGAATTAGAATGTCCATGAAAACAGAATCCAAATAATTAGTAACAAAAAGATTATTCCTGGAGGGCTCAGTATGCAAAAATACAAATACCTAACCTGCACTCCCTGAAGAGGAGGGAGATGCTGGCATTCCTTGCTGGCATTGGTTCTTCCAGTCAGAACCGGCCCAATGAGTCTTTCTAAGTAAACAAAGAAGACAGCCAAGCAAAATAAAACAGAACAAAAAGCAAGTTGGATTTTCCTGTCAAGACAGGTTGAACTTTTTGATTCTTTATGTGTTTGCTTTTCAGTGCTTTTAGGAAGTACTGTTGAATGAAAAACAAATGAACCAAAGTTGTTGAGACACAAATTTTGAATGAATTTTGAATGAGGAATTAATGAGAGGGTAGTTAGATCTAGCTGCTGGTAAGAATGATATAGTCAGATCACCATCTTTCACCTATTGATCGTTAATGAGATTCCATTGTTCACAAAATATTATACAAAGAAGTGTAACACATCCCCCTTGATCAAAAGAGACTTGGAAATTAGAGGTCTAGAGGAAATACACACAAGTCAAAAGCCAAACAAATTGAAGCATATGAAATAAGAGGTGTTCGAAACGTAGAACCCGGCCAAATGGCAAATGGGACCTGAGAAGGAAGAAACTCTCTAGGCCGTGGAGTTAGTAAACAAAGTCTGGAGAGAGGAATGCTCACAGCGTGTTCCTGGGAGGCTGACTTTTAAATGGTCTGGAAAATTGGGAGGGTTTTGTTTTGAGGAAATGAGGCTGAGAAAACCTATGGTGGCCTATGAATTGAGGATAAGAAATGAGCTTTCAGCTGTTAAGCTTCTGGTTCTCAAACTTGACTGCAAATTGGACTCTCCTGAGAAACTCAAAAACTATGGATCTGGTCTTATACCCAGATAGCCTGATTTAATTGGCTGGGAATCAAGGGTTTTTAATGTTCCCAAGTGATTCTAATATGTTGTCAGCTTGAGAAATCTGTTAGGCTATTGTGGTTTTCCATCCTAACTGAACATTAGAATCAACTGGGGGAATTTTTAAGACAATACCAAAGATGACCCACAGAATGGGAGAAAATATTTGCAAATCACGTATCTGATAAGGAACTGGTATCAAAAATTTGCAAAGAATTCTGTTAATTCGACAATAAAAAGACAACCCAGTTAAGTAAGCAAGTGATCTGAATAGACGTTTCTCTAAAAAGGATATACAAATGGCTAATAAGCACATGAAACAAATGCTCATCAGTCATTAGAGAAATGCAAATCAAGCCACAATGAGATACTACTTCATATCCAGTAGGATGGCTGTAATAAAAGAGATGGACAACAACAAGTGTTGTCAAGGATGTGGAGAAATTGAAAGCCTCATAGACTGCTGGTGGGAATGTAAAATGGTGCAGTTGCTTTGGAAAACAGTTTGTCAGTTCCTCAAAAAGTTAAACATAGAGTTACCACATGACCCAGCAATTCCAGTCCTCGTATATACCCAAGAGAATTGAAAACATATGTCCACATGAAAACGTGTACATGAATGTCCATAGCAGCATTATTCATAACAGCCCAAAAGTGGAAGCAACTGAGGAATGGGAAAACAAAATGTGGTATATGCACACAATGGCATATTATTCAGCCATGAAAAGGAATAAAGTTCTGATACATGTTTCAACATAGATGAACCTTGAAAACATTATACTAAGTGAAGGAAGCCAGATCCCATTTACATGAAATGTCCAGAATAGGCAAATCCATAGAGACAGAAAATAGGTTAGTGGTTGCCATGGGCTGGAGGGAAGGAAGAATGGGGAGTGGCTGCTAACGGGTCTGAGATTTCTTTTTTGGGGGGTAATGAATTCTGGAATCAGATAGTGGTGATCCATTCACAACTTTGTGAATATAATTTAAAAAACACCGAACTGTGCACTTTAAAAGGGTGAACTTAAAAAAAAAAAGGTGGGCTTCATGGTACATGAATTATATCTCAATAAGTTGTTATAAAAAAGTGAAAGAACCAATGCAAATGCCCCATGCCCTCCCCCAACATAGACCAGTTAAATCAGAATTTCTGAGAATGGGACCTGGGCATAGGTATTTTTTTAAAGTTCTTGATGTACAGCCAGCACTGAGAACTATGTGGGAGATGAAAAGCTATTAGTGATTGAGTTCTATGCAGCAACCTTCTCCCCAAAGCAAAACAAAACACTTGAGTACATGAATTCAAATCCAGGTTAAATTGTAAGTTTTATTTTAATAGAGTCTTATTTTATTTGGTTTTTCCCTATGGGTGTAGGGAGTGTTGCTTCAAACAACCTTTTTTCTTAAATGCAAGTAGGTTGACAATTATCAGCATACCCCAAAGCAACAGCAAAATTTTTTTAATTTGTGTTGAATTTTGAGTCAAAGACATCAGTGATTTATTAGAGAAATTTTGGAGAGTTTTGGTTGCAAAGTTGGTTCTCAATGCTTCAGTGGTCTATTCCTCAGGGGGTTGAAGTTTACTCGGGGTTTAGTCCTAGCTTGGCTCACCATCTGCTCAGTAATTTTAGACAAATGATCTAATATTTCTCAGCCTCACACAGTCATTAAGGGAAAGGAAGGAATATATTGTCATGTGCCAGGAATGGGGATGTGGTGGGAAACAAGTGGAGTAGATGTGTCGCTTCCCTCATGCAGTTTATGATCTAGCTTCAGTGTCTTCACTGTAAAAGTGAAGAGATTGAACTAGATGGTCTCCAGATTCTTTGCTGGTTCACTGGGATAGCATAAAGGTCGAAGATGGACTAGAGAGAGAACTCCCGTGGGCCTCTTCCATCTGCTCTGATTTAAGCGAACAAATATGGGAATTTCTTGAGAAGGTTGTTCTCATAATTTGCTATGGAAGATGAATTAAACTCTTGGGTTACCTTTTCTCTTACCTCTTTATCCTACTCTTGGAATGGGCAAGAAACAAAGGCAAAATGTCTCCAAACATTTTAATTCCTTCACTAAAGCCTGTATTGCAACCTGAAAACAAATCTATCTGTGTATCTGTATCAGGTGTTAAAAGCCATTTCCAAGTGTTCCACTCAATCAGGAAATTGACACGATTAAGCGTGATTAACATCGTAGGAATCTCAGTACAGATTCAAAAATTCCAAAGGCGGAGCTGCGGTGCTCAGTGCCGACAGAAGGCCACATTCCGCCTTCTACGTGAAAACATGCCCCACTCTTTCATTCGGAGGAGGATGAAAATAATATTGAACTGTAAACTTTTAAACTCAGTATAATTATCTCCCAAAGAGCCCCTGCATCTTCATCTGCCAAGAGAAAGCCTTTGCTGGAGAGCTGTTTATTTTGTTAATTAATATATCTTGATTTCAGGGAAAAAAAGTCCTTATATCTTTGTTCTAAGCAAATGATTTTTCCCCTCCAGAGAACAAGATTTTGGTGAAGCAGTCGCCCATGCTTGTGGTGCACAATAATGCGGTCAACCTCAGCTGCAAGTACACCTACAACCTCTTCTCCAAGGAGTTCCGGGCCTCCCTCTACAAGGGAGCAGACAGTGCTGTGGAAGTCTGTGTTGTGAATGGAAATCACTCCCACCAGCTTCAGTTTCACTCAAATACAGGATTCAACTGCGATGGGAAATTGGGCAACGAAACAGTGACATTCTACCTCTGGAATTTGTACGTTAATCAAACGGATATTTACTTCTGCAAGATTGAGGTCATGTACCCTCCTCCTTACATAGACAATGAGAAGAGCAACGGGACCATTATCCATGTGAAAGGTAACACGCCACATCTCTATTGGTGTGCCCTTCTGGAGGAATGGCTTTCAACTGCAGTCTTGCAAACTAGGTCATGATTAGTGGTGGGTTGGATAAATCCCAAAGGGGATAGACCAAAGGGGAAGTCTACACATTCTAAGCTAGTGATATTTTGCATATTTTTATTCCTCTCACGTTCTTCCATAATGTTCCGAAGGAAGGCAATTTACTCGTGTCATTCCCATATCATTTAATCCACTCTCTTCTGTTTTTCAGAGAAACATCTTTGTCCAGTTCATCCGTTTACTGAGTCTTCTACGCCATTTTGGGCACTGGCGGTGACTGGTGGAGTCCTAGCTTTCTATAGCCTGCTGGTAACAGTGGCTCTTTGTACTTGCTGGGTAAGAGAAGCAGAGTGGCTTTCACATAACTTTTCCACTGCACATGCAATCTGAACATATCCAAGACTTTTGCCTATGTGGTTTATTTTCTGTTTAACATGTGATTATTATTATTTTCTTTTTCCCTGCTAGGTTTGAGTAGGTTCTCTTTTAGACTGTCTGACTTTACTGGAGATAAAAATCTGATGTGAGTTCTATTTTCCAGAAGGCACTGATTAGCATTAAGAAGCTAAAGGGGTAAATTAGGGTGGGGGTATTTGGGGCAGTTACTTTTCTTCTCTCCATTTTGCACTATTATTATGACATATGAAATAGTTTTAATATATACACATGTATAAAAATCTAAGCAACTCGGGAACGTAGGCAACTGAAGCGAATGAACAACTTTGGTTCAGGGTCAAAAATCATGAGAAATTTGGCTACTGAAATTATGCATTCAAACCTAGCAAAGAAACTAGGTCTGTTTATCTGAGTCATATTTTTATCTCCTCTGAAGCAGTTGAGTTTTGTGAGGCTAAGGATGGAGCTGTCATTATGAAACTGTAATGGGAATCAGATTCTTCTGAGCTCTCACTACCAAACTGGAGTTTACCAACTTTTGCAAATGTTCATGCAATAAACTGGGTGTATGTTTCTTCACCTCCTTCAATGCTGAAATTTTGGCCTAGGTTTGAACACATCTTGATGACCATATCTACTGTTCACAAGGGACCTCCTTACCCAAGTCTTTCCCATACTCAGAAACTTTCTATTCTTCTGTACACAGTGTGGTACGGAATACTTCATGCATTGATTCCATCTTGTCTTTGAATTTTTTTCTAGAAGTTACTTGCATGTATGAGTCATTTCTTCAACAAGAAATACATGCTCCTCAAGGATAAAGGGCTATTTCTCTTGATATTCACCATCCCTCTGGTATTAGGTACACTTACTGCTTAGTGAACAATTGATGAATTGATAACCTCCATAGAGGCCAAACTAAGGACTTAAATGAACATGCCTGAAGTACAATACTCATCTTTAAGGCATACCCCATCCATTTAACTAGTCCATACATGGGTCAGTGATTTCTGGAAGTCACACCATGTGAAACCCTGGGTTCACAGTCATGCCAATGATAGATCCAGCCTGGGATCCTTTTAAACTCTTGTTGTCCTATTGCTAAAGTTTACCTCTCGATTGTTCCCTACATGCTTCTCCCATTTCAGAAGACTCTAGTGGTCAGGTGGATGTTTGTCAGGCTGCCTATTACCTAATCTGTCTCTTCTGCAGAGTAGGGAACAAAGTGGCTGCTTGTTCCTGGAAATCCTTTACACTAGATATCATTTTGAGGATTTGCCTACCTCGCCTTCTGCAAGTTGCCCAAGCCTGATGGAGACCTTTTTTTTTTCTATTTTATTTTTTATTGAGGTTATGATAGTTTACAATCTTGTGAAATTTCAGTAGTAAATTATTATTTGTCAGTCACATTGTAGGTGCACCACTTCATCCTTTGTGCTGACCCCCCACCCCTCCCCCCCTTTCCCCTGGTAACCACGAATCTGTTCTCTTTGTCCACGTGTTTATCTTCCACATATGAGTGGAGTCATACAGAGATTGTCTTTCTCTATCTGGCTCATTTCACTTAACATAATACCCTCAAAGTCCATCCATGTTGTTGTGAATGGGACGATTTTATCCTTTTTTATGGCTGAGTAGTATTCCATCATATATATATACACACACACACCATATCTTCTTTATCCAATCATCAGTCAGTGGGTAGTTAGGTTGCTTCCATGTCTTGCCTATTGTGAATAATGCTTCAATGAACATAGGGGTGCATGAACATAGGGTCTTTTTGAATTGCTGATTTCAAGTTCTTTGGATAGATACCACGTAGTGGGATGGCTGGGTCATATCGTATTTCTATTTTTAATTTTTTGAGAAACCTCCATACTGTTTTCCATAGAGGCTGCACCAGTTTGCATTCCCACCAGCAGTGTATGAGGGTTCCTTTTCTCCACAACCTCTCCAACATTTGTTATTTTTTATTTTGGTGATTATAGCCATTCTAACGGGTGTAAGGTGATATCTTAGTGTGGTTTTGATTTGCATTTCCCTGATGATCAGTACAATGCCATCCGTATATCTTCTTTGGAGAAATGTCTGTTCACATCCCCTGCCCCTGATGGGGAGCTTTTATGTGGTGAAATATTGCCTAAGTTCTTCCTCTGAGGCCAGTTGAGTTCCTTCATGTCTGAATCTTGGTGTCTTCATCCAAGTTACCTTCCAGCCTTGAACCTCTGTAGTGTTTGCCAGTGATTTTAGAATTTAGAATCTTAGTTCTTGTTTTTATCCTGATCCCCTCGGGAATCTGAACTTCTTAATTTAAAGGCAGGTGCAGTGGCTTTTCAGGTAACCTTCCAGGGCAGGCGCTCTCCTGTAACGTGCTGACCCAGGTCAATGTAATTTACTAGCTTTGCAGGAAGCTGTTTTGGGAACTGCTTTAACTTTCAGTGCCCAGAAGGGGACTGCTCATCATTTAAAACTTATTGTAAATATGCATTAGAAATATCAGTTACTATCATCAAGGCACTAATTTGCTAAGTGACTCAAATCACCCAAAGGGACAACAGCAGCTTCTCATTTTCAATGAATTTAAACAGTTTACTTTCAACCCTGCAGCGTCATAGACACTATGGGTTTTTCTTTGGCAGCGCTCCTAATCCCTAGCGACGTTCATCTTGCTTCATCCTGAGAAAACTCACTTTGGTCTCATTCTGTCTCACAGGCTCCCTGTAATTTGGGAAGTCCCATGTTTGGCATGTCTTACCTTCCTGTGGTCTCTTGTAGTCAGTTAGCTTACCCAATAAGAACTACCTTTTACTTGCATCTCAAGCCTAGGTCTTTGTACTCTCTGACCAAAAGGGTGTGAAGCAAATATATATGTATGTTTCATAGAATAACACAGCATTTTACCCTGGGCTCATCTTTTTTCTGCTGCTGTCACTATTTAAGCAAACAGCACCTTGCTGAGCCAGGCAGCCAACTCATTAGGGACCCCTGGATTTTCAGCCAGTTCCTGGGTACTTTTCTGGGATCCTGTTTTTGGCTGCTCTGCACCATGCCTTGGTGTAAGCTGCTGTTTTCCGGAACTTCCTGAGGGCTTGTGATGTGCTACTGTAGGCAGTTCTAGGCTGAGTGGGTTTCTGGGAGCAGCTGCAGATTCTATCTCAGTTCTTGACCTGTTGCTGACATTTAAATAAAGAGCTGCCTCTGCCAGCCTGCCCCAGAGCAGCATCTGTTACTCTCACTCAATCTTTCATTCACTCAGCTGAGTGGTAAACCTATTCTCTTTCTTAGTCTAAAGGAGCCTTTTTAGAAACAGGGTCTTCTCCACCATAAATCACTACGTTGGGAATGTGGATAGTGTGCGTATAGGCATTATCCGCCTTTAATCTAGTGGAGTCTTGAAGACCGTGTCTTCAGGTGAATCACCTGCGTACACCTTGTGTCTTGCTGCTTCTTCCAGGAAACAAGTGGGTAGGGGCGTGGGTGGAGGGAAGAGCAGGGGAGGAGTGGTCTTGAAGTCACACATCTTTAGCAGACATTGAATGGCGAAGGGGCAGGATAGATGACCCAGGCACACACACACAGAAGGGGAGTACTCTGCACACAATATGCGTATGCTAGATGCGTGTGGACACTGGGTTCTGTAGAGTGTCCCCAGCCACACATGTGTCAAGTCTATCCCACTGCTGTGTTTAGAGCTGGGTGATAACGACCAAATCCACTATCCGGTAATGGCCTGAGGGTAAGCATGGGAGCTGACTGCAGCAGAGCTTTCATAGTCTTTGTGACCCAGAGAACCTCAGAGTCAAGATGTCTTCATTATTGGGGCCTCTCTACCAGCTATAGTTTTATTTGAGTGTCCAGATGCAAAGATTGTCACTTGGGAGTCTGGCAAGGGGAATCCTTAGAGTTGGAGTAAGTGCTGAAATGCCTCCCAGGGTACCATCAGCTCCTTCCACACTGATCTGGGCCAGACATTTCCTCGCTCTTATTCCTGCCCTGCCATAATCCTGTGCCCAAGAGAACTCTAGTCTTTCACTCATAGAAAGGATGTAGAACCAAGATGTTTGAAGAGCAACTTCCCTCATCTACCGGTTTCCATGGCTACCTCTCTCTGAATGAGTGCCCCAATTATGTTTGTTTAATGCTATCCTCTTGTTAGTTTCAGCTAGATAACCCATCCATCCTCTCAAATCTGAAATGATCAAAGCTGAATTTATAACCTTTTTCAAATCTACTTCTCCTACTGCCTTGCCTTATGTTTGTGGAATGGAACGCTATCCTTCTAGTCAACCAGGCTTAAATCATCAGTCATCTTTTGAGTATGAGCAAGAAAGAGGAGTCAAGTAGTCTAATAATATTCATTCTATTTTGGTGATATATTTTCTGTCCATTGCTTCGTTTTCATTCCATTCTTTTTCATGATTGGACTCTTTAGATCAGGACTTTTCAGTCTTGGCACTATTGACATTTTGGGCTGGATAATTCTTTGTTGTTAGGGGCTGCCCTCTGCATTGTAGGATGTTTAGCAGCATCTCTGGCCTCTACCCACTAGATACCAGTAGCATTTCTCCCAGTCATGACAACCCAAAATGTCTTCAGACATTGTCAAATGTTCCCTAGGACAGTGGATAAGGGAGTGAAGTTGTCAAGGATGAGGCTTAGGAGGGCTGGCTTGGGCAACTTTATATAGTAATGTCACTCACTCAGAGGAGAAACTCTGGAAGAGGACTAGACCTTAGGGGAAGATCTTGAGTTTCTTTTTGGACTTGTTGAGTTTAAAGTGCCTAGTCCAGAGATGTAAATTCGGGTGAATAGGTGGTAATTGAAGCTGTGAATGTGGATGAGGTTGCCTAGGGAGCGAGGATGTGTGAGTAGAGGAAAAGGTGTAGGACCAAGCTGTGAGGAACTCTAACACTGAATGGCTAACTGGAGAAGGATGAGCCTACAAAGGAAGCAGGAAAGGAGTGGCCAGAGAGGTAGGATGAAAAGGGGGACGGTACCATCTCACGGAAGGCAAAGTGGAAGAGTGTTTTAAAAAGGAGAGAGTAACCAATAATATAGAAACAGAGAATGTTGCTGAGAGTTCAGAGGATGAGCGCTGAAAACATGCTGGTTGTATCTGGTGATGTGGAGGTCAGTGTTTTTCCCTTTTTTTAACACTGACTCATGCCCCTTTGACAAGGAAGGTGTCAGGGGCTCGGGGAGCAGTGCATGGGAACAAAGCCAGGGCTGAAGTCCTTCACTTACTTATTCAGGTGTTCGTGTCACTCATGCCCAACATATCTACTTATGCATTGGTCTTACATTCCAAGAAATAGATATTTTTTTCGAAATATAGAATTTGCAATCTAGAAATCTGAATGGCTTTCTATTTTAGAATTTTTATTATTCTTTTATCAAATGTGTAAATTTTACCATCACATTGGCCCAGGAAAGATGCTTCTAACCCCTACTCCAACTTTGCTAAGATCCCTGGTGAGTACAGCTCTTTCTCTGGGTCAGCATTGTCCCCACATACCTCATCCCTGGCAGAAATTCATCAAGAAGGAGCTGAGTCTGAGGAACGGAGATGAGTGACGCTGTTGTCTTTACAGAAATGAACATACATATAAGGGAATAGGAATGCAACTGGTTGTCTAGAACTATAACTCCCCGTTAATTTGGACTCCCCTGCTGTGAATTTATGATTATTCCAGACTCTGGAGGGCTGACGATCCTCTTGGGTTGCTTATGGAAAAATGGCTTGTTAAGCAAATGACTGATGGAAGAAGATTGCAATAGGGATGCTGAACCTTTTCCGAGGAGGAAGGGCCTTCCGGAGTATTTACATAGCGCAGTGGCTGGGTTAACTAGGTATGCTTTGGGGAGTCAGGGCAAATGACAGCATTGAGCGTAACATGGGTGCGTTTCTCTAAGATACTTCTTGGTTCTGATTTTTCAAGTTGATTTAGTCCAAAGTAGTTCGGTTTGATGAGTCAGTATCCAAGTCCAAGGTGCGCAGTGACCTCCCGGGGTTCAGCTTCCTTTGACAGCCGGTGTTTCAACAGTCGCCCCCCAAATCTTAGAACTCCTCCCACGACCTCTCCTTCCGTGTCCCCGGCCCTCTTCACAGTGACACTTCTCTCTTCTGCAGATGAGGAATAGGAGGAGCAGGACCCTTCAGAGCGACTACATGAACATGACCCCCCGGAGGCCGGGGCCCACCCGAAAGCACTACCAGCCCTACGCGCCGGCGCGGGACTTCGCGGCCTACCGCTCCTGACACGGACGCCTATCCAGATGCGCGCCGGCCGGCCCCGCGTCACCCCTGGACACCACCGCTCTGGATAGGAAAGGACTGCCCCCCCGTCGGCCGGCCGCCTCGGGCTCCTGCGACGCCCCCTGTGCCAAGGGTTCTTGAACCACCAGCCCAAACGACACCATCCTGAGACTCTGAAATGAAGTGAGAGAATAGGACTGTGGCAGGCCATCCCATGGAGTGCCACGACCCCAATTCAAACTCACCATGTATTTATTGACTTGCTGGAGGGGTTAGGGTGGAGAACAAAAAGGGAACGGATTGTTAGCCTTGAAATCTGCCTCCAGCGTCACTCTTTCTCACTCACCTTAACATTGTGGTTGCGAAGAGTGATATCCAACGACTTTTTAGACGAAGAAAGGTCAGAAAATCATTCTATTGGGTTCAATGGGGGTTTAGGGCAGGGATAGGTTAGAGTGGGGGAGGGGGCGGGAGATGGAAACGTTTTAAAGCCGTTAAAACACTGTCTCTCATTCATGAAATGAGCCACTTAGTTCCTATTTAATGCTGTTTTACTTTTACTTTAGAAAGATGTAGACATTGTTTTTGATGATTTCTGGTCGTGTTTAGTCATTTTGACCGATGGAATCCCTTCAAAGCCCCGCGAGGCAAACCAGCTTGCTTTCCTCACTCCCTGGGGTGCGAGTTTGCTGTGGTCTTCACGGTGTGATTTCAAAAGCGTGAAGTAGTCCTCCCACACCAAGAGAGAATGTGTCAGGAAGCAAGGCCACTTGATGTCGACGTTATTTGAATACTACGAAGGGTTCTTTGTTTAGCGGCTCATTACAGTCAAATCACCAAGGGGGCTTTTCTGTTCCATGTGTTCAGGTTTGCACAGTTGTCTCCTCTTGTCTGTGTGGAGATCTGAAGTGGGATGCTGAAAGGGTATCTATAGGAGAAGTCATGATACTGTGAAAAAGGGATGTTAGCATTCATCAGGGGACCGGGGAAGAGTCCCAAGAAACTTCTTCTGAGGGAGGAGACTAGAAGGGAATGACAGGTTCTTGCCATGTGCTGAGGGGTGGCTGGCATCTGGTGGAAGTTTTCCAGAAGCTAGCAGCCAGCAGGAGCCGTGGTGAGGGCATCTTTGCAGGGACTCTGTGTGCTTTAGGGCTGAGCTCTGTGGGTTCAGCTGCCTGTTTACCCTGGAGGTCCATCGCCATGGAAGAATATTCTGGAGGGTGTCTTTGGAGACAACATCAGGGTCCCCAAGAGACACTGCCAGGCCTGACCCCGGGATGACCGTGGATATTCTTCCGCCTCCAGTGTGGGTTAACTGGAGTATGCCTGGAGGCCTTGAAGAACGGCTGTACTGCTGCCCTTACGATCTGCTTAGTGCTTCGATTTGTTCCCATGGTAGAGGAGGCTGGGTTCTGGAGGCAGGTAGATCCCGGTCAAGTCCCACGACTAGTTGGCCTCAGGCAAGTCACTGCCTTCCTGAGACTCTGGTTCTTCAACTGTAAATGGAGATAATGATCACAAATATCTGTCCCTGTCCTATAAACCCCATGAGGACGTGGCCCAAGTTTGTCTTTTGTTCTACTTGTCCCTGACACTTAGTACCTGCCCTGCATATAGTGTTAGCTAATATTATTATTGCCAAATACGTAAATTATGTATAAAAATTAAACTGAGCAATGACCTGAGAAGGGAGAGAATATTATAATACAAATTTAAACCCACTACCCAGGGATGAGGGGATATAAAATTTGAGAGCCTCTGTCTCCTATCATTTTCCTGTTTTGGAATATTTGGGCTTGTGATGAAATGTACAGCATTCCGCCTCCCACTTTTATGTATATAAAGAGGTCTTTAATTTTTTTGTACTATGGGGAGGGATAGGAATCTTATGATTCCAGACAGAAACTATTGTACTTTGGTTGATTTTTAAATGAGCTTCCATTCCATGAATTTAATTAATCCAAACAAGGTCAAACTCAGCAGTACTTGGGTGATGAGAGCTATTGAATTTATGCCGGCACGTGTGCTAAAGAGTTCCTAAATCTAAGTTATCAAGTTGGATTTGAAAATGGCAGAGCTGGAGAACTTTTAGAAAGGGCAATGGCAAAAAATAAATAAATAAAAAAATAAAAATGGAAAGATTTGATCTTTGGCAATAAAAGCTTTTGTTTTCTGATGGGAAAAATAGGTTTACTAAAGATGAATCACACTTTAGATTTTTCTTACTCACTCTAAACAGAACCAAGGTAAAAATGTTAATAGGGAAGTCCATTTTCACTATTAGTATGAACTAAGAAATAGTTTAAAAACAGTGGTTGGAGCAATGTTTTTACACTTTCAAATATGGCGATTATGAAGAAAACAATGTCATTTGCTGCTATTATTGTAAGAGTCTTATAATTAATAGTAATTCTTTAATTTTTGATTGTGAGCTCACTTATTTTGGGCTGACTATGCCAATTTAAAGAGACCAAGTGTACATTGTGCTCTGTGTATTCAGTGATAAAGTTACCGAATCACCATGTGCCTGTTTTTAAATTTGTGGTTTAATATTGTCTTTCAGAGCAGGTATGTTTCACTTTTGGCAGTGAATCTGGAGAAAACTTACTGTTTAAGAAAGACGTGGGATAAATCCTTTTTATAAATCTCCAGTTTAGCCTTTTTTAAAGAAAGTCTAGACTTTCAGATACGAATTTCACTTTCAGCAAGGTAGACCTCTGGTGTGTTTGCTTGTCTTTAGTCACAATTTCTCATCAGACTGGTGGTTTGCATCTCTGAGCTGTCGGGCTGGGCTCCCTATGCATTCCGTGAGATGTGAATGCTCTATGAGAGAGATCAAACTCCTGCCTTGACTCCCTCAGTCCCTTGGGTTAACTAACTCAGCTACTAGTTCTCAGGGCTAATTTAATGGGGATGTTGATAGTTAAACGGATGTCAGATCCTCATCTCGGCCTTTCTTCCTGCTAGACAGGAAGCAGAGCAGACCCGGGGACTGATCCCAAAGTATGAAATCTGACTACGTGCTAGAGGTTGGAGATGGTGGCAGTGATGGACCCAGAACCAGGGTCGTCACCGCCACAGACCTGTTATTAACCCAGGACAAGGACAAGGACAGTGGCAAATCCTAGGCTGAGTGAGTCCTTGGTATTTGCAAGAGCATTGGTGAAACTCAGGAAATCTCTCTTCTGGGTGTACGCATACTTTCTGACATATTCATATTCCTCCTCAGACATCACAGGCATGTTCCCATCTCAGGGCCTTTACAAAAACTGTTTTGTCTGGCTGGGATGTTCTTCCCCAGAGACCTACCTAGCTGGCTCCCTCATTTCCTTTAGGCCCCTGCTCAAGTGTCACCTTTTACCTGAGTTAAATTCTCTCAAACCCTGTCTGCTTTTTTTTTTTTGCTTGTTTTTTTTCTCCTATAGAATTTCATCAGCTCTTACACTAGATTTTCTTACTTATTTAGTTGTTTATTGTTTATTTCCCCAAACTAGAATGTAAGCTCCATGAGGGACAGAACTTGGTCTGCTTCCTTTGTTGCCACATCCCCAGATACATCCCACTGTTCTGTGCCTAGAATAGTGCCTGGCAGGCAATACATATTTATTGACTGAATGAATGAGTTTCATACGCCCTTATGAATTAGTGGTCACTCTGAATGTACTGATCACACTCTGACAAGGAGAGAGCCAGTTCTGTTTTCCACTTTCCTATTAATTCGTTCAAAAATTCGTTTCATGTGTGAGACAGCAGGTAAAACATATTCACAGCCAAACCTGGGGAAAGAAAACCTGACGGATATAAGTTCATTTACACTTTAGCATTTTTTGTGCAGTGAGGAAAAGCAATACTGTTAGAATCATCTTAAAAAATCATGCTAAATAAGCTGTAGTCAAGAGGAAGTTGATTTCCCACTGAAGACCCCAAATTCCCTCTTAATGGAGTATTGACTCAGTTTTAAATGCCTATGGCCTAAGACTTCTGAAAATGTCGCTTTTGTACTTAAAATCCCATGCTACCCGTGGATTGCCGCTCTTCCCCCACCACTCCTCCCCCCCCCCCAATTCTATAAATGCCTTGCTTGGCTATGATTCAAAAAAGAGTTCTAAGACAGGAATGCTGGGGACAGACAATTTCTGCTTCTTCACCTGTCATGCTCATGTCATAACTGAACACTCTAATGGCTTGCAAGAGTGTAAAAATAAAAGAACAACAATAAACAAAATTATGACACTTGGAACACGTTGAAAATTTGAGTCAGACATAATAATCATCACACATGCACAGGCACACGCTGCTGTCGTCTTGTGGGCAGGGGAAGGCCCTTGAACCAGGGACACAAGAGCTGGTCTGATAATTCACGTAGCCGCTCTTAGTTATTTCTATGCAAATTGTGCTTTGAGGGTGGCCTGAAGTCAAATAGGCGTGCAATGAATTCATCTCCACACTGGCTCTTTCCTTTGTTGCAGTGGAGCTCATTAAACTTAATAAAAGTAGCTAAAACTTGAAAAAGGTGAGCCTGTATGTCTCCTACTCCAAGAAAGACTGAACTTAGCTAGCCACTCATGAGTTCAACTGGACAAACCAAATCAGTTGGAAAGGGTCAAGAGTGGTGAAAAGTAGCCATTAAATGAATCCTAGTTCTGTGAAAAAATTCTACTGCCTTGAAATTAAAATTCAAACTGAAATAAATGCAAATCTCCTGGCTGCATCGAACAGACCTCCCATCACGGTCTAGCTACATAACTACGTGGATAGTCTAACTGCCCGTGGTTCTGAATTCACTTTTTTTCTCTAGTCTGATAAAACATATTGATACGTTTTAAAGCAGTCCCCTTTCTCCTCTCTCATCTTGTCTGGAAGAGAGATAATAGAGTGAGAAAAATCAAAGAAATTTCTGGATCCATCATAATAGGGGCCTGACCACCACACTAAAGAGCAGCTATTGGGGTGGTCTGGAAGCCATACTAGAACCTTGTTTGGAACTTATTGGTGTCTCTCAAACTGGGGAACTGCCTAACTGTCAACTTTTCAACAGCGATGCTCGGAAGAAGGACTCTGAGTGGGTGGATCTCTCGGCTTTCTCTGATTTGGTATCCCAGAGGGATGTGTGCTTTCCCTTGGACAATTCATAGGCTCTCTGCACTTGGAAACCCAGGCCGCTGTCCAGAGCAGAATGTGGCACTCTTTCTCAGTGTGCCTTTTGTTCTTTTCAGGGTGTGGACCCTGGGCTCCACACGTCCAAAACTCTCGGGATGAAATATGGATGATAACCCAATAATATTTCTTCTTTTCCAAGCTGACCTCCTTATTGAGCCTACTCTAAATGTCAGAACGTGCATTTCCCAGGCCCATTTCCCTATCCTATTCAGCTGTGTAAATTCTGTGAAACATTTTGGGGTGTTGGGAATTTGAGGGGTGAATTTATCCAGGGTAGGGGTGGGTCGGATGCTACTTACACTTCCTCTGGCAGAGCTATCCCAATGGCAGAGTTAAACACTCCTCTGGATCCAAAGAACAAATATGAGAGCTGGGTGGAAATGTCAGTTGAGACAGAAGAGCAGCAAACAGCTTTGTTTTCCTATAGTTGTGGTTTTACTTGGTGATGATGACACACGAAGATGAAAATGTGCAGCATGAACTCCAGTTGTTATCTGAGTGAGCATCTCTGCCAACACTGAAGGATATGTGTGGGTGTCACCTGCAAGCAAAGAGAGAGAGAGAAAGAAAAAGAGGCCCTGTTTCGGAAAGAAGAGCCAGTTAATCAAAGATCAACAGTGACAAGTGGTGCTGTTTATTTCATGAGCTTTGTATTTGATTTCCTTCCCCTCGCTAATCTCCAAGTCTGAATTTAGTCTCTGGACTAAACATGTAAGTGTCTGGTGACTGAGGAAGGGGGTGGAAAGTGGGCTGGAATGGGCATCATGGCAGTTACCATAGTTATTCAGCCATTTCTTTAGTCACCTGGGCACACATTTAGCACTTAATATGTTAGCTTCCAAAATGTGAATTTTGCCAACTTTTGAGAACCTGTGACGTATTACACAAGGGTAGACAAACTTGAGGTTGCTGTTGGGGACCCTTTTTCACTCCCAACCTTGTGCAACTCTCCTTCTGCTTGTTTCATGTTTCTTCCTCCTTCCTTCCTCTTCGTTCGTTTGAGAGCTCCTACCCAGCTCTACAAAGTGAGCTAGGCACTGGGGATGTGGCCGTGAGCAACACGGATGTTATTATCTCCACGCTTACCGAGTCTAGAGTGTAGACTTTGTATTTCCCTTTTTTTTTTTTATACCCCGCTCCTCAGAGTAACCTGTTAGTCTTAATTAGGGGCTCAGACCTCAATGGGGCTAATTGATAGCCTTTGTCTTGTTGGTTTGCCTGAAATTTATTTCTTTGAGATGTTCTTATTTAACATCTCTAGGACGTTTACATCTCAGATCAGGGATTGACAAGTTTTTTTCAGGAAGGGGCCAGATAATCAATATTTTAGGCTTGTCAACCATATGGTCTCTTGCAGTCACCCAACTCCACCATCGCCATGCAAAACCAGCCACAGACAATATGTAACCAGATGAGCATGGCTGCGTTCCAGTAAATCTTAATTTGTGGATGTTGATATTTGAATTTCGTGTAACTTTCACACGTCACACAATATCAGTATTCTTTTGATTTTTTCCCAACCATTTACACACATAAAATGCGTTCTTAGCTCATGGGCTGTTCAGAGGCAGGCGTGAGCTGGATTGGCTTGGAGGCTGCATTTGCTGACTCCTGACTTACGTGCAAGCCACAATTTTAGCTACAAGCTTGTCTTTGAGTTCCGGCCATCATCTGCATTTTTAGGGCTGGGAGGAATCAGTTTAAATGTGTGCAAAGGCTTCTTGGGAGAGGTGAATGTTAGGTACCTGTTTTGAAAGAAGAACATGGATCAATGAAGAAGAAAGAAGAAGGAACTTTATCTGAGGGAGAGTCATTTAGGTAGAAGAAATGGGAAATTGTAAGTAAAGATGAGGAGAAGCTATTTCGGGATGATATAGTCTCCTGTACATTACTGCAAAAAGCCTAAAAATCTTGCAAATTGGTGGTTACTCTTTCCTCAAGTCCTGTTTGCCCTTTCTCCTCTTTTCTAGGCATCAAACCCTTTTAACTTCCAAGGAAACAAAGTAAATTTCTGACAAGGGGCAAAATATGGCCTGTGTCTTATATAATGCACAAGACCACTTTCCCTGCTAATTCTCCCACACACCGCATACTCAAATCCAGCTGGAGGTGGGTGCAGCAGAGATCAGAAGCAGCTGTCTCAGAACTGGCCTCCTGCTTTCTATACATCACGCTCTCTCAATCTGTGCTTGGCTGCCATTTTATGGTGATCAAGAGTGACCCCCCAGAATCCAAACTAAGGCTCAGTATTTCACTGGTAACTGGTGAAATGAGTTTTACTCAGATAAGAAAAGCACTGACCTGACCCTTACCATCCCTCACCTCCACTCCCGACTCCAGTCTACAGCTGCTGGTTACACCCAAGGTACAAATAGTCCCTGGAAGCAGCCCAGTGTATGTGGGCACCCCAAGCCATACACCCGTTCACACCATCTGGGCAATTTGAAAATAGGGCCAAATGTAGCATTTAGCCTGATCTGTCCAGCCAGGATCAGGAATTTGCCTCTAAAAGGTCAGATGATGAAGACTATTGTGGCAACAGTCTAGGATGACAGTAATGAAAAAAGATTGCGGCAGAGTGGATTTGTCCTGACTTTGTACATGGCAATCAAGTTCTGGGTCTGGGTGAACCGCCTCGGGAGTTCCAAGATTTTTCTGCACCAACGTGCAGGGCCACTGTGCACATTAAGGCTCTGTGTGCCCTGCTCAATGGCCCCTAGCCAAGGAGATGGGGGGAGACCCAATCAGGGTTCCCTTACTAAGCTCCTCACCTGCAAGAGCTGTGTTCACCTGGAGAGGGTGCCTTTCTCTAATGCCCCCTCTGGGCTGTTGAGTCCCTGACAGAGTGCTTGCCTTTGGTCACTGGGTCACTGAGCTCTTTGTAGAATAAATTAGATCCCAATTCTCAAAACAGGAATTACCTAGAATGGACCACAACTAAAATACAATAAAACCAAGAGAATGGATTGTTTCTTAATGCCATAAACACTTCTCTCTTGGGTCCCATGTTTAGTCTTTTCTTCCCTTTGTTTCTGCACACGTTAATTCAGTTGGTCGGCTTTTCCTCACAAACACCTGGTGGGGTTGGCTTTTAGGAGTAACGTGAGAAGAAACTTCATGGTTCAGACCTCAAAGGAAAAACAAGTAAGTTTTCGTGAGGCGGAGAACGCCAGCTTTGGTGTTAGTTCTCGGGATGTCCCTGGAACTTTCAGTCAATGGCAGAGTCTGCTCTTATTTCGTAGTCATCGGTAACCCGAGGCGGCTAGATTAAATAACCTAAGTCTGATTCCTATAATAGTTTTCATACTCCTTATTATAACTCTTCCAGGATAATCTTCCCCAAATAAATGCCATTGTTTTGGGTTTTCTCCCACCACCACATGCCTAAGTTTTACGGATATAAATATTTTGTGTTTGATATTTGTCATTCAGGATTATTTGGATAAATCTACAGTTTTCTATAACTCTTAAATTCAGTAATTTATCAAAATTGTTTCCATCACTTTCTCTTAAGAAAATAATGAATTTTATTTGTAAGTTTAGGCTAGACATGTTGAAAACTTTGTGGAACTTGTGGGTTTTTTGTGTAGATTTAATTTGAAATGCACCTTCGCATTATAGCATGGAAAACTGCTACATCATTTTAAAGTCTGACATTTTCCAAATAATAAAGTTCTTGATGACATAAACTTTATATTATGGAGTCTTCCATAGTGAACTGTATTTTGAATATGATAGGTGCTCAGAACATTGTAACTAAATGAATAAATGGATGGATAAATGAATATCTTTCATTTGATAAATATCTGCAAGCCGCCTTGGTCTTTGACAGATTAGATGAACCAGGTACTATGAAAAGACGGGAAAATTGAGGACTACTGATAAAGAGTTACCATTTCTTCAACTGCTGAAATGTCTTCTATTAATTCACTTTTTAAGATACCGTTCAGACATCCAGAAGCAAAAACTGTTTACCTTTCCTTGGCATCAAACAGGACTCTAATTGTGTTCACGTATCTATCCTCCAAGTGCTTCTGGGGAGTCCCAGGGAGCATGTAGTGATTGGCTGGAGTCAGAATATTGGTCCTACTCTTCACGTTAGTGATTGTTTTAAGCATGGACACATTACAAGATTCTGACCAGCAGCCATGACAGTGTGTTCTGAGGGGCCTGTGGGAAAGTTTCTCCTTACTCTTAAAAAGAGATCTGTGGAAATAAACAGTCTCTTTTCTGCATTGCTTTTCTGAGTGTTGTGTCTGCAAGCGGTGTCTGGAATAGCTATCTTAGGACCAGGAGAGGAGTGCGCCTGAGAGGAACATGCTGAGGTAGGAAGAGCAGAAAGAGGGAAGGAACCTGGGTCTTGATGACATTGTTGAGCTTCAGATTGAACCAACTGAAGAGATAAGTAAATAGCTTTATTTTGGAGACAATAAATAGCTTGTTATTTAAGCCATTTTGAGTTGGATTTTCTATTGCATGAAGCTTAAAGAGTTCTAACTGTAACTCCATGTTTACTGATGTATATAAATACTCATAGATTGTATTACTTGGGGATACAAAGAACTTGACACAATAGTATCTTGTCCTATTGACACGCTCAATTATTAGTCTCTGATAACTCTGAATACCTAAATGTTGTTACCACCCTCAAGACAGTATCCATATCTGCTGATGTATGAAATTTGGGCAACTCGCTTCTTTGAACACATCACCTATTGGGGGTGTTATAGATCACAGAATAGCAGAAGATGTGAGGCCCCCACAAGAGATCCTTGAGACTTCCTCCTTTTCTCTCTTCTATCATATGAACCTGTGGGAAGGACTACCACCCGGAAGGAGCCTGGGGATTTATCGGCGTATTTTGAATTAAAATGTGTACGTGAAGGTCGGAACATTGGCTTACTTCTTTGCGGTATAGGACAGCACACACCAGCAAAGTCTTTCAAGATTCTTCTGGCTGAGTGGTCTCTTTCTATCCCTGTGCTCCTTAATGCTACTCTGAAATCCAAGGGACAATAGGAGAGATAGGTCTTAGTAGGTGTAAAACGATAAATGTTTTAAAAAATATATTAAATTTAAAAATTCAAAGTATACTTTATTTAAAAATATAAATTAAAAAATTACATTGTTAATTTAGATCAGTGGCTTAAAATATTTTTTTTAATCGGCAGATCCTTCTCCATTTTTCTTCTAATGAAATCTCATCTGAAGGTTAAAGTATGTTTACTGAGTTTGGACTTTCTTGGTTTTCAGTCTCTTAGCTTCTGGCAGGGGCTGCTCAGGTGACACTGATCTTCCTTGGGGTTCCTGGGATGACACATTAACTTCTAGAGTGGCTTTGGGGTTTCCTGGAGCAAGGTTGTGTCTTGAGAAAAGAATGCAAACTGAGCACACGTGTTCAGTATAGTGCTAGACACTGAGAAGGACAGAAAGAGATTTAAGACATAGTCCTGACCTCAGAAATTTGCTGTCTGCTTGGGGAAATAACTGGTCATAAACAGCACGTACTAAGCTCCAATTAAGTGACATACAATTCAAGTTCAGAGGTGGAAGATTATTGTGGATTGGCATTCCAGATCTAGCTCTGGACTGGAATAAATATTGGTGTATATATACCTTTTCAAACTTAGGTGAAGTAGAATTACTTTGAGGAGGAGTATTTGCATTTTTAGTTTTTAGAAATATTGTCAATTTGCTTTGAATAGAGGTCACGCTGATATACAGTCCTAGTCAGCCATGAACAAACTCTTTTGTTTTTTTTTCCACCGGGAAAGATTCGCCTTGAACTAACATCTGTTGCCAATCTTGCTCTCTTTTTTCTTTTGACTCCCCAAAGCCCCAATACATAGTTGTATATTCTAGTCATAGGTCCTTGTAGTTCTCCTATGTGAGCTGCCACCACAGCATGGCTACTGACAGACAGTGGTGTGGTTCCATGACCATGAAACGAACCCAGGCTGTTCAAGTGTGAGAGCGCCAGAACCACTAGGCCATCAGGGCTGGCTCAAGACAAACTCTCATGCCAAGGAATTTGGAGTTTATCTCAAGGACACTGGAAAATGAATAAGAGAGATATATTCTAAATCTGCATTTTAAATTATTATAATTTATAATTAATTGCCTTACATTATGGAAAGCTACAAAGTGAAAACTGAAAAGTCTTCCTCCTGTCGCCTCCCTACAGTTCTACTCTTCATTTTTTATAGTTTCTATTTACGTCCGTAACTCTAAATGTATTTCTATTTCTTGATTTATCAAACTTCAGTATTTATGGACTCTCCACAATAAAAGAAGAAGAATTTATCTTGCTTCCGCTAACTTCCACCCTCTCAAATCTTGGGGGGGCGGGGGGAGGTCTTAAGTACAAGAGGGACTCGATTATATATGCATTTTGGAAAGAAAATTTTGCTAGCATGTGTAGTAAATCAAGCAAAAATGTGGGATGGAGGGAGGGGTTAGTGGAAGGTTCTTAGTTGGGTAAAAAGGCAAGGATGGTGGCTGACTCTATGTTATTAGAGGGAGAAAGAGGATGGCTCCCTGGGTGCTGACTGGTGCAATAGCAGGTGGTACTTACACCCTCCGAGAGAGAGATGCAGGAGGAGACTGCAATTTTTCGGAGGAAGAAAGATGGAACTCCTCTTTGGACATGTTGAGTTTGATGTGCTTGTGGGAATCCAGGTAGAGACGCCTTACGAGGCAGCTGACATGGAGCTGTGGCTCTCAGGAGTGAGACCTGGGCTGCGCGAGAGACTTGTGAGTCAGCTATCCATCTGTAGTTTATTCTTTTTCTCATTCACTCCTTCAACAACTATTTATTGAGTGCCTTTTATGAGTTACAGGCTGGGTATAGAAGGGTGATAACAGACCAGTTTCCTCACCTCATGGAGCTTTCAAGCAGGTGGGGAGATAAACATTAACACATAAACTTACAAAAATATGTATAATTACAGACGGAAGTAGGTGCTATGAAAAAAGGATGTTTATGAGATAGAATAACAGCGTGAACCAAATTTAGAGTAGGGGGTGGGTGGAAAACATATGAGCAGACAAGGCTTCTCCATGCCAAGGCCTGTTCGGGACGTCCTGAGCAGAGGGCATGACGTCAAGGGCAGGCCAAGCTCTGATCTTTGTGGAGCTCAGGACGAAGTACCAATCAATGGAGACCCACTAATTGTCTAAACGTCAGAAATCAAGACCACAGAGTGTTAATAAATATATTCTATTTCTCTGTCTTGACACATATACCTTCATGATGATGAAATAGAAAATTATGTGTAAAGTAAGATCAAAAATTGGCAAAATATCAACAATTGAATTTATTTATTATCACACGTGTCTGGCCCTTCTGTTAATGGACTGAGATAACTGGGTGAGCAACAGAATTAAGACAGATACACTGTTCTATTTCTTTAGCTGGGCGCTGGTCACTCTCTAGTCTGAAAATTCACTGAGCCGTACACGGGCGATTTGTGCATTTTTCTGTATTGCACTTTAGCAAAAAGTTGAAAAAATTTATCATGCACTTATGCCACAAAATTTCTTTTTCTTGTTTGGATTTCAGCACAAATTGTAGGTATTATAATCCAGCTATTAAGCGTGATTTGTGCGTTGTTGACTGTGATGTTAAAGGAGACAACTTGTCCATGTTCACTGCAGCTCTCGGTCTCAGGTGAGCCTGTGCCTTGCTCTCGAATGGCCGGAAAATAGTCTCGAGAGGAGCTAGTTCAGGATTATTCACAGGCGAATCCTCTCCTTCATAGCCCTGCAAACAGTTTGGTTTTCATTCTAATTTCTTTACATTTTATTAAAATGCCACTTTTGTTGCATTTTTCACGTGTAGTCTCTTTGTTTAGAAAAATAATTCACTCTAAAATAAAAGTATTATAAATTTCTCTTAAAAATAACACATCCATATTTAGATCTATTTCTTTTTATAATAAAATAACAAGTAATAGTTCATACGAAGTAACTGTAACCAGAGCAAGTACAGAAGTAATTTTGTTTTCTGACAAAGACCACAATTTGCTCTTTGTTTGACGATCTTCTGTTGTTTGGCTCCGTTCTTCTAGTGCGTCCTCTGTCTTGTCTGAGGTAGGTCTCATTGCTGTAGCAGCATTTACTTGGCATTCCCGTCATGTGTTCAAAAGCAGTTGTAAGGTCAAATTTGCTACGCTTTTCATCAATATTTCTATCTGTTGGCAGATTCGTAAGATATTGTGTGTGATCTTTGAGTTTTTCCAGAGAATGTCATCATTCTCAGCATCTTTGAAGTCATATCTCATAGCGCCAAAGACAAACAATGATTCATATGTGACTTCTGTAATTTTGGCCAAAATTCTGGCTTGTATACATTTTTCTTTCCAACTGTGTTAGTGTCATTTTCATAGACTTTCCTTTGACAATTAAAAAAAATCATTAAAATAAAACTAAAGTTGTTTTATTTAATTTCTTGAAGATTTAAATAAATGGCATTAATATTTTTATAAATATTATAGAATTTGCACTTCTACCATGTAATGCCCATTTAGTTGGCCATGTAAATGTGATGAACACTAAGTGTGCCATCCAGGTCCCCTTCAGGACGAAGACCTCATTTCTGCAGCTGCTGGACTGGTTGCTTCTGATGATTCCCTCTCCAGGAATTGCTCTCTGAAGGGCGCTGCCTCACCCAGGGTTATGCTTTCTCCCTGAGAACAGCTGTTTTTCAATGGTGGTCAGTATGGAGGTGTCACCGTTGGGACAATTCTGAAGGCCAACCATCCCTGCGCCAGAGCTTCTGGTAGTATTGACTGAGGCTTCTGTTTTAACTGCAAACCCATCATGGTTCAATTTCTCCGCATTCCCAATCCTGTCTCCCTCACTGCCCCTCCCCACTGAGTGTTTTTTTTTCCTGTAAAAACTCTAAAAAATTTCCGAGTCTCAGAGTTTGGTCCCAGGAAACCTACTCTATAGTTGTAAAGAATCAGTCTTCAAGCATGTTGTCTAGACTTACAAATTTTGGAGTCATTTAAATTGTTTAATATTGCAAAGTGTTCTAAAATAGCACATGGAACAGTTGCAAATACTGTGCTAATTTGTGCGCGCCTCTGAAACTACAAATCGGAACTCAAAGAGAAGCCGGAAAAGGACGTTCAGCAGTGGTGGGAGTGAGACCTTGCTGTAAAGGAATCTATCGCATTCCTGCTGTCCGAGATGAAGAAAAGAAAAGGTTGATTTTTCTTTTCCTTTGATGAAAAGTTTCTGACACTCAATCCTCCCCACCCTTGGAAGCTGTGCCCGTGTCTGAGATTGGGAGAGGTGCCACCGACAACCTGCATGGCATTTGGAGGCAGTCGCCCCGTCTTTTGAGGTCACAAGACAAGAGATGTGGAAGAGCGTTTCCTGGACCCAGATCTGTGGGATCCTCAGGGCAGAAGGCTTTTTCCTGTGGGGTTTTCAGAGTGAGAAGAAAACACAGAGCCCTGGAGAACACCAACAGCTGAGAAAGGGACTGAGGGAGGTAAACCTGAGGAGACCCGGGAGCTGCCGAGAGGAAGCGAGAAGAACTGTTAGACTGAACCACGGGAAAGGGCTGATATTTGACCTTTGACAAAAAAATTAATACACAAGTTTTTAAACAGCAGTTTTAGGTTCACTGCAAAATTGGGTGAAAAGTACAGAGAGTTCTCATATGCTGCCCCCGCTCCCAACCCCACACGAACTCCCTCACCATCAACATCTCCCACCAGACTGGCATATTTATTACAATCAGTGAACCCCCATTGACGCATCATTACCAACCAAATCCACAGTTTACATTGGGGTTCACTCTTGCTGTTGGACATTCCGTGGGTTTTGACAAATGAGTAGTGACACGTATTCATCTTTATAATAGCACACAGAATAGTTTCACTGCTGTAAAAAAAATTCCCTGTGTTCCACACACTTATCCTTTCTTCCTCCAAACTCCCAGCTGTTGGACTACTTTCGATTTACAAAAACTGTTACTTCATAAAGAAGAGAAAGGATCACATTTACTCTAAAGGAGAAGAAAATTCTAGTCTGAGATTGTGGTGAACAGCATTCCTTTGGTAAGTAAGATGAGGAATGAAACCAGCTCTTTGGATTTGGCACCTGGGACCTTAACGGGCCCAGTAGCATGGGATGGTGGGGCTGGAAGTGACTTCCTATCAGGGAAAGTTGTGATGAGTGAAGAACAGGAGGTCAAGAGAGTAGAACGTATGGCAAGAAGTTTCCTTGTGAAAGCAGCTTCCTGGCACCCGAGCTCCTTTACTGGTCTGGGAGCTCCTTGACGGTATCTCCAAAGTCCAGCAGATATGTAGTAACCGGGCCATGGTGGGCTCTGAAATGCTCATTGATTGGGTAGCAAGAGGAAAATGATAAGGTAAAGGAAAGTTTGGTTGTTGTTGTCAGAAGGCAAAGGTTCAGACTGCTTAAGGAAACAGGGGATCTACTCGAAAGGGAGAAAAGAAAGCTGAAGGAATAGGAGAAAATAATAGATGGTGAAAGATCCGTGTGCGATGAGGTGGGGTGGTAGTGTTGGGGAAGGTGGCAGAGTGGAGGGTAGGGGAGAGAGATTTAGGGTTGGGTGGAGCAGTGAACCTTGGCCTGGAGAGGGATGCTGGTCTCCTTCTCACACATACGCATGTGTACAGAGTGCACTGAGCATCCATTATTTTTAGAGTGTGGGGAAAGGCCATTTCGATCACCTACTCCTGACCTTTTTGCTGCGTTATGCACTGAAAGGAAGGGAATGGACTCTGGGGGATTTGTTTTCTGCAGAGCAAGCTCTTCTAGTCTTCTCTTGGTGCAAAATGCTTGGGGTGACTTGATATCACAGTGGCAAAGACAGATCATCAGAGCTTGCACCATGCTCCTTTATGTGTGGGCAGAGCTGTTGACCCTTCCTTACATGGGTCAATTGGTTTTGTGAGGTTGCTGTCTACACCTACAAATAGTGCCCAAATGTGAGTGCTCTCTCCTCCCTCTGTGCCTTTGCTCCCATTCTGCTATCTACTCATATGTAATAAACCATCCCAAACTTAATGGCACAAAACAGCACCAATATATTATTATTATCTCTTACAGTATGAGGGGCAACTGAGCTTAGCTTGGTAATCCTCACTGGGGTCTCTGGAACCATCTTGAAAGCTTCCTCATGTAGTCTGGCAGCTGGTGTTGGCTTCCAGCTAGGATCTCAGGAGGTGCTCTTAGCTGGAGGCTGTTGGCCTACATGAAGCATCTCCATATGACCTGGGACTCCTAATAACATGGCAGCTGGGGTCCAAGGGCGAGGATCCCTCGAGAGATCCAAGCAGAGGCAGTTCACCTTAGAAGTTAGAAGTGAGTCAGTAAGACCAATTCATATTCAAGGGGAGGAGTCTTAGCCTCTATCTCAAAACGGAAGGAGGAGCAAAGAATTTTGAAATAGCCATATCCCAAGTCAACAATAAGGCAATGAAACAAAGCAACATGGAAAGAGGACAGAATTTGGAATCAGGAGACTTGATGTGGTGACTAATTTGCTATGTAAGATCCTTTTAACACTCTCTATGTCCTTATAAGCTTGGAGGCGGAGCTGTCGAAAGATAATATCTAGGTCAGTGTTTGCTGGGGATCCCTCATTTGCCTTCAGCATCTGTGTAGCCTGTGTTACCCCTAAATGCCTTTTGAATGCCATGTATATATGTATAGCTTTCATACACTGGCATTCACGAAGCTAGCGTTTGAAGGCTCAATAATAGTATTGTGGTCATGTTTAGAGAAAGCTTAAATGTATCGAGCACTGTGCATTATACACATGGTTTTATCCAATCTTCACAACTCTTCTATGTGATTTGCTTTATTATTATTTTGTTCATTTTATAGACAATGAAACTAAGGCTCAGGGAACTGAAGTGACTTGTCAAGGATTCAAACTGAGGGAATTTATTTCCAGAGCCACATTCCTAGTCATTTTGCTTTATGGGATCTCTTTCTTTCGACTTGTTGAGAGCCATCAAGGCCATGACTTGTAATTTGTAAGTGTTCCTAGGTGTGAATAGGAAACTTTTCCCCTGAGGTTCATCCGTGGAGGCAAGTCACTTACCTAGAGAATGAGCTATGTCAAGAGCATGCCAGGGAAGATGTCCTCTTCTTGTGAGGACATCTTTGTTCCTTATTGAGAAGTGGCCTGAAAGTAAAGATAACTGCCAGAGCCGATGCTGTGAATAAAGACGTCAAGGCTCTTTTGGTTGCAAGTTACAGAAACATGACTTGTACCAGCTTAAGCAGAAAAAGGGGATTTAGTAGCTCATGTATCTAGGATAGGGAGGGGACAGTGGAACGAGGGCCCCTGAGTTCCTAGGATTCTCTCTCCCTCCTGATTCTGTTTCTTTCTGGATGTAAGCTCCATTCTCTCAGTCTCCTTTCTCTACAGATTTTCAGCCTGAAAAATATCATGGAATTGTTATGACTTGCTCAGCTTGGGTCAAGTGACAATAGGAAAGGGGTCTTTTGTTGGAAGAAGGGGAGCAGAGCACAGGCATGGTTTCATTGTCAGCTGAGCTCAATCCCATTTGTGTCTAACACTGGTCTGAGAAATGTCTAGTTCTTCATAAGAAAATAGAAGTTTTGGAATGTCACATTGCTTCATTTCCTAGGAAAGTTTTCATGAATCCTCCTCCATCTTTTTCTTTCCATGTAGGATATATTGTGGACTTGTTTATATTACACATCTGAGCCACCACCAAATGCAAGTGTTCTCAACCTTTTGATGGATCGTGGATGCTTTGGGGAATCTTTTAAAAATCATGAAATTTTTTCTCAGAAAAACACATACACACCAAATTTTGCCTCGTGTTTCGTGGTATTTATTATAACTTTGGACCGGTGGGGAAGTATTCCTGAAGGAGACAATGCAAAAGCTGCTCTTTAAGGACAATTTTATGTCATGGTGTCTGTGACTTTGTGCATCTTCTCAAAGGTCAAGAGGTCTACTGTTGGTTGCCCTAGGAATGTGTATTTTTGAATCTGTCCTCATGTTGAATCAATTCATAAGAGGATACATAAGTCTGAAGTCAGTTCTATTCAAACATAAGAAAAATTTACTTAATTGTTTATGTATTTCCAGACATCATGTATTTGACATACTGTAGACAAGATACTGGGATATTAGGTTTGACCATGAATTTTTTTTCAGTCTTGAAAGCCTTCTGGGTAGAAGAGAGATAAATGAGTTTTGTTTTTTGTGGCTCAGAGATGTAGAATGAGGACCGATGAGTTGAAATCCCAGAGGAACCAATTTTAGTTCAGTAAGATTGCTGAAGTCTGTCTCCCTTTCACTCCAAAATGGCAAGAGACGTATGTTTAAAGCAAGAATGAGGTGTTTGGCTGGGCTCAGGAGGGGTGATCTGTTTAAAATGTGGGACCAGGGGCCGGCACGGTGGCACAGCGGTTAAGCGCGCACGTTCCGCTTTGGCAGCTCAGAGTTTGCCGGTTTGGATCCCAGGTGCGGACATGGCACTGCTTGGCAAGCCATGCTGTGGTAGGCGTCCCACATATAAAGCAGAGGAAGATGGGCACGGATGTTAGCTCAGGGCCAGTCTTACTCAGCAAAAAGAGGATTGGGGGCAGCAGTTAGCTCAGGGCTAATCTTCCTCAAAAAAAAAAATAATAAAATGTGGGACCAGTGTGCATGTTCCTCAAATTCCTCACCGCAGGCCAAAGGGTTAGGGAAAGATGCCTGGTCTATTAATGGGCACATGACTCCCAAAGGGTATTCACCTATCTGACGTCAGAGCCTTCGTTAACAGCTCACCTCTTGTAAGAGGGACAAATGGTACCAGGTATCTCCTCCTGAGCTCCACTTCCAAACTTCCTAAGATGGCGGTGTGGCAAACGAGGATCCCTTGCTTCAATTCACACTGCCCCTTGCTCTTCCACCCACACAGGAAAGGCAGGAGAATGAATTCCTAGTAGAGATGGCACTCTCTTCTTACATACCATGATGAGGTAATTATCCTCGTCATGTGGTAAAACTAACTGATGTCAGAGTTGGCTATATGCATGGGATATCTCTTATGTATCACTTCACATCTCCTCAGCCTCACCTGTCTCTTCTTCTTCCCTCTGTTGAATCCATGAGCTTCATGCAGTTTCAAGCTGACAACACCTCATCTCTGATGCCCTCCGAGTACACCTCATCTGCTCTGGGGTTTCTGACCTGATACCTTAGCGCAGATTCCTCAGGAACACACTTGGTGCCCACACATGCTTGGCAGATTATATTATGCCTCCCAATATTCACTCCCTTCCTGTAATAGAACTATACGTTGAAACTCATTGTCAAGTGGGTTCCTTTTTAGTGCCTCGCAGTAGAATAGACTGAGATTTCATCTCTGCCTCCTTGACTTTGGGTTTGGCCATGTGACTTGCTTTATCCAATGGAATGTGAGTGCATGGGGTGTGAGCAAGAGCTTTAAGTATGCTTGTCTGGTTTTATTTGGCTTCGTGTTTCTGCCACTCTCCATGAGAGAACATGTGCCAGAAGTTTCTGGTCCATGAAGGAGAGACATGTGGAGCAGACTTGAACTCACAGCCTGAAGCAGAGCATGGCCAGCTGACCCACAGACCCAAAAGTGAGAAAAATGAATATGTGTTTTTGTAAGCCACTGAAATTTTGGAGTTGTTTGTTATGCAGCATTGTTACAATAATAGTTGGCTGATATATGAATGCAACCTGAGGTGGGCCTGGGATGAACTTTTAATCAGTGGGAATTGATTTCCCTTTTTCTACCCCCAGATTGCATACGGTGTCCCATATAATTCCAGGAGATGGAGTAACCAGTTACACACAGTAGCTGCTGATTTAATAACTCATCCTTGAATTGGCTTTCCCTCTTTCCTGGCTTTGTGTCACCTGCCACCACTCCTGGTTCCTGGATCTCACGCCCCAACAGAGTGTTCTTAAAGAGGTCTTTGTTTCACACTCTTCTTTCTCAGGAACTCAAGTTAAGACTCTATACATTTTCTTCTAATTTTCATTGGTTACAGATTTTTATACATTGCTTGGATATTGGAGGTTCGAGATTGCTCACCATCCCTAACCCCTTCACACTTTTGTTGGCAAGTAGACAGCCAAATTCTTTCAGCCTTCTTTGAACAAGCCTCGAGGGCTTGAGAGTAGGCTATCCATGTGTAAGAGGGCTAATGAGCACATACCGACCTGACTGAGCCTAATTTTTATTTTCTCTTCCTATCTGCCTGAATGCGCAGCCTCCTCTGTTAGTCAGTAATAGAGCCCTTGCTTCCATCCACCCCTAGTCTCTTCCTCCTTGGGCAGTTGGCAATTCCAACAATAAGGACACACTTTGGAACTCTCGGAGGACCTTCCAAAGGTGAAATAGGCTGACTAGGGAAGCAAGGAGTTTCTCATCACCGAAGGAGAGTTAAGACAGTTGGATGATCATTCATCAAGTATGTAGAAGTTAAATAAGTGAGTAAATTAGTAAACAAGGTCATAGCTACCATTGGTTTGTCTCTAGGCGCAGTGTTAAGCACCTTAAATATATAACTTCATATCTTTGTGATAACCCTGAGCACTGTCTATTTTCTCCTCTTTCCTCTCTTTTTCAGTTGGGAGAATTGAGACTCAGGAAGGTTAATTAACTTGTCTAGGGCCATGTGACTAGGAATGGCAAAGCCAGGCATTTTGGCCAGCTTTCAAGCCTACCCTCTCTTCACTAAACACATGTCCATTTCATTGTGGGCTGGGAGCTTCAACCATCTTGACCTTAAGGTTCCTTCTAATTCAGAGATTCCACAGGTTGATAAGCTTTCGTGTCAAGGCATGGTAGCAAAAAGAGAGGAAACAATACTGTATGAAGTTTCCTTTCCACTTGTTTTTCTTTTCTTCATTTTTTTTGGGGGGGTGGTGGTCCAGAAATTGAAATGATTAACACATCTTCATAACTCTTTTAGCAAACAAGTGATAATGGTGGTTTTCACACTCAAATCAAACCCAGGGTTGTTTTCTGACTCCAGACGGGCCTTTGCAGAATATAGTCTTTCATAAATGAGGTGGAGCCTGTGCTGGCTGCCAGAGCTGGAGTGGAGAGAATGAGCCATGAGGACCTGTGGGAGGGTGGGGGTCACACTGTGGGAGGAGGAGGTGATGTTTAGAAAGACAACTACCAGCAGAGAGATCCTACACCTGGGAAGAATTATAAAAGTACTAAATATAATACAAAAGGAAAAAAGAGGGGCAAGGGAGCTGGGTTTGGCCCAAGAACTCACGATCTGACTCACAGAGACGTGAAAACACTTGAGCGAGGGGAAGAAGGCGTGTACCTCGGGCAGCTACGAGAGCGCACGCAGAGGACAGCACACTTGTGACTTTGAGAGGATGCTGGAACTTTTCATGCCCCAAATAAGGAAGTGAATGCCATTTAGACTACACTAAGGCCTAAAATGTGCTAAGTGAAAAAACTTACTCTGCACTCTTTTTATTTTAGCATGCAAACCAACGCCTGCCGAAGCCCACATTAACCCCACGTACACTGCGGAGGACAGGCACATAAAACTGCCATGTGACTTGAAAAACTGAGACATTGGATCTTCAAAAATCTAGAGTAAAGGGACCTCTGATTAAGACTTCATTTCATCGCATTATTTCACAATAAAGAGTAATTAAATATGAACTATGATTGATTAATTACCTTTATGAAAACCTGCTTTGTAGGCCGAGGTGGGTAAGTATTGCTGCAGTGGAATGCATGACTTTGTCGTCTGGATTCCTGCTAATCCTCTGTTCCCTTGAGCTCCTGCATACTGTACTATATTATACAGAGTGGGCTCGACCACGCCGTTTTTGCTCCAATAAAACATTGTTTTGGAAAATCTGTTATTCCCTGCCTGTTAACAGAAATTCAACATGACAAAAATTAAAGACGGCGCTCCAAGAATAAGATAACAAAAATAGGAGTGTAGAAATGGAAGAGAGGGGCCGGCCCCATGGCCGAGTGGTTAAGCTTGCGTACTCCGCTTTCGCAGGTTTGGATCCTGGGCGTGGTCATGGCACGGCTCATCAGACCATGCTGAGGTGGTGCCCCACATAGTACAACCAGAGGCACTCACAACTAGAATATATAACTATGTACTGGGGGACTTTGGGGAGAAGAAGAAGAAAAATAAAGAAGAAGAAGATTAGCAACAGATGTTAGCTCAGGTGCCAATCTTTAAAAAAAAAAAAAAGAAATGGAAGACAGCAAGCCAAAGATAAAGTTGTACCCGCTAAAGACAGCATTTTGCAAACAGAAAACAGATAGAGGGTTGAAAATTTGGGGAAACCCTACAGATGATATTCCTTCAGAGAGTTACCGTGTACACTAGCATATTAAAGGTTCTGAGAAGTCCTGTAATGAAAAAACCCTCTGATTTATCTTTTAAACAAGTGTTTCCCAACTAATTTTGATCCTTTTACTTTTTTCCTTCTAACACACAATGTCTGTTACTAACTCATGGAACTAGTGCTCTGCATGCATTTTGGGGTGTGGTCCACGATCCTTCTTGGCTTTCCCCTTGGCCTCTATAGAAGCTTGCTAACACCTGTCTTATTCAGTTGAAGCTGAGAATTGAAATAATAATAATAATAATAATAATAACTTAAAATTGCATAGCACTTCTCAGTTGAGGAAATGCTATCATGTGCACTTTTTCTGTTGATCTTCATGACAACCCTCTGAGGGTGACCTTATTGTTCCAGTTTTATCGATGAGGAAACTGAGGCATAGAGAGTTTAAGTGGTTGTTACGGTAACACACGTAGAAGAGAAAGGAGTTGAACGCTGGTCTTCTGCATCTAAATGACAAACCCATATCATTCGTGCTATTAAAAATGTTTTTTTAAAAGCCTAATCGGTTTGAAGCCATTTTTTTTTTTTTAAAGATTTTATTTTTTCCTTTTTCTCCCCAAAGCCCCCCGGTACATAGTTGTGTATTCTTCGTTGTGGGTTCTTCTAGTTGTGGCATGTGGGACGCTGCCTTAGCGTGGTCTGATGAGCAGTGCCATGTCCGCGCCCAGGATTCGAACTAACGAAACACTGGGCCGCCTGCAGCGGAGCGCGCGAACTTAACCACTCAGCCACGGGGCCAGCCCCTAAAAATGTTTTTTTAAATGAATCAATGTACCTTATTGAACGTATATAATTGGCTGGGATGGGGATTGAAGAGAGAGAAGAGAGAGTAGTGTGCAATGGACAAACATTGGGGAGACTCCTGGTCTTTCTCTGGACAACCAGCACTCTCCCCCAGAGTAGACGGGGTGATGTGGAGAGTTCCTGTGATCCGTAGGCCAGTGTCCGGCTCAGGGAACTGCCCTAAAGAACAAAGTCTTTTAGGAAGAGAGGAGGAGGCTGAATTACTCCGGAAGTTCAGACCAAAGGGTGCGGAATCTGTCTGTCTTCAACATCTCCAAGGGACATTGGAAAATAGTTTATTTTATTTATTAACATGGATTCCGTAATGAATCCACATTTATCATGATTTGAATGATTCAGTTAATTTTTTTTGTTTAAACACTTTAATCATTAGGAAGAAAGGACACACAAACACCACTCCTGACGAGCTGGATATTTTATTCCTGTATTTGGTAATCGGACCGTGGAGAAAACAAGAGCAAGAAAATGTGCTGGTTCCCAGAAGGATTTCCGAATAGTCATAGCCAAAAGTTTTAAACAAGAATTCTTAATGGCATGCGAAATTTAAAATTTCACAATATTCTCAAAAATCGAAGGTTTAACTTCTAATACACACGCATGGGCCCGTGTGTGCGCATGTGTCAGTGTGTGTCTGTACAGCCATGTGAAGCACGATGTAGTTAGGCTACAAAACCTTGATGAGCCAAGAAACATAAGTTTTAGGTCAAGCTATTGAATTTGAGGATGAGAGAAATTTTCATAGTATGAGTCAAAAAACAGTCATAAAAAGGAAAAGACTTATGAATAATGGAGGGGAGAAATTCAGGTCAGGCTATGTCCAGAAGCCATACTTTTTTCTTGCCTCAAGTAAGGAGATCTCTAAAAATATATTCTTTATAGATGTAGGAAACACTTTTGTAGAGATCTTTTGTAGGTGACCATTTGCAGATAATATTCCAGAACATATTTCCCTGTAGGAGCTTTGCTGAATTTTCCTGAATTCTCAACATTTGTGTGGACATCTATAATAATGCACAGGAGCATATGAGCTACGCCACTGGAGATGTAGTTAATGAAGCAAGTGGTTGAATTAGAAAGCCTGGGTTAAAATGGCACTTCTGGCAGCAGAGAAATTGGGAATGCGTTGTAATTGGTCTATTGCTATTAGATTTGATACAAGAATGGGCTGTGGATCAACATGTCACATTGACATGCATGCATTCAGAGGAGTAAGACAGAAGATTGTAGTTGGGACTAGAATGTTGAGAGTTTCATTAATACTCTTTCCCCTAGGATTTCATTCAGCTGGCAGTGAAAGACAACCCTGCCTTAGGAACAAATTGCTCACATCACAAGAAGTTTTCTAGGCTGTCCAGGGCTGGGACAGGGGCTCCACCACGTGATCAAAACCCAGGCTTCTCCTATCTTCCTGTGCCACCATCTTTATAGCACATGGCTGTTGTCCTCGAGGTTGCATGCTATTCGCTTCATTTCCGGGTATCATAATCTATAGAATACTCCAGAAGAAGGGTGAAGGGTCAAGAGCCTTCATGAGTTTGTCTTCTTTTTTTCTTAAAAGTGTTATTTTAATTATAAAATACATCATATGTACAAACGAGCCCGAATAATGTAGGCGTAGTGAGTGCGTGTGTGTACATACATACCTGTGATTCAAAGGAAAATAATATGATGCAAACCTGTGTACACCTGTTCTGGAATAAGAAATAGAATGTAACCTGGAAGCTTCCCGTGTCCCTCTGCTATTCCATCTCCCTTTCTCCTTACCAGAGAAAAATAGTGACTTTGTGTTCTGCTATTTTCTTGCTTTGTTTTTAATTTTATTATATATGTCTGTATCTTTAAACAACATATTTTTTAGTTTTGCGTATTTTTGGCCTTTATGAAAAGAGTCATATTGTATGTTTTCTTCTGCAACTTGCTTTTTTGCTCACTATTAGATTTGAGATATTTATCCATTTTGATACTATTCATTTTCACTGAATTATGATTTTTCTATTGTTTGACTATTCATTAGTCCAGTCTCCAATTTAAGTTGTTTTCTGTTTTTTTCCTGTTTTAAGGAATGAGGCTGTTATCTCCTGGTGCCTGCCTGGAAGGTTTTCTTTAAAGAATATATACCTAGGAGTGGCATTGCTGTGTTATAGATTATGTAAATTTTCAACCTCTCTAGACAATGACAAATTGTTTGCAGTCATTGTATCAATTTTCTTTCCCACTAGCAATGTTTAAGATTTCTGTTTCTCCACAGCATCACCAATACCATTGTCATTTCATTTTTGCTAGTGTGATGGGTGTAAAATAGTATCTCAATATGTTTTACTTTGTATTTTTCAGATTACGAATGAATATATTCTCTTCCATTTTTAAGCCCCTAATTAGGAGTCCTTAAGCAAAAAGGAGAAGAGCTTTCTTGGGTTGGATCAGAGAGTCTAAGGAGGGTGGGACTTTCCTAGATTAGAAAGGGCTGGCCCTTAGGATGGTAGGAAGCAGAACGGTCTGCAGATGCCTCAGGAGAGGTGACCTGCACACTGCTCTTCGGCTGTACGTGCTCCCGGTCACGTTCCATGGTGCTCCAGCACAGGGTCTGCTGCGAGGCAAAGGCTCGTAAATATTTGTTCAGTGAATGGGAGTCTGCAACCTAGCATGGAATGACTTGTGATGAATTCTAAGGATAACAAAAAAGAAATTTTGAAGAGCTTCCTAATAGAAAGGAGGAAAAGGAAAGACGAGCCTACTATTTGGCAGGGATTTTATATCAAATGACACTAAGAAGACAGAATTAGGAAATTCTTAATTCATTTCCCTATTTGCTAGAATGAAAAATCATCTTTCAACTGAGATATGTAAAATAAACGTGGTTAAGAGAATCGCTCAGGGTAAATGGACTGGTTAGTCTCCATCTCTCTTTTTATGCCCCGCTCTGTGTCCTGGGAGGCAGCCCTTTGCTAACTGGCTTCTAGTTGGGTTTGGACAGTGGGAGGCCGTGCCCAGACCTGAGAGCTGGAGAAGAGAGGGGGGCCGGCTGTTTCTTCCCTGCACCCTCCCCTGCTTTGGGGCCTCATCCCTTCACATCTACAGCATTCCACCCGATGGCCCCTCCTCCTGTTCCAGTTCTAGTTTGCAGAGGGCTCCAGTAACATTTCTTCTCTTGTCCCTCTGAGCCTAAGGGGCTGTGCTAGCTGCTTTGCCCTTCTGGATCTGCTTATCCCCAACCGCCCCCTGGCTCTGTGCCTAGGAGGCTACCCTGTATGGACTTCACCAAAGGGCTCCCTTTCGTCTGGCTTCCAGGTGGGTTCAGCCAATGAGAGGCATTAACAGGATTCCGGAGAGTGGGGATGGAGAGAGGGAGATTGGGGTATTTATTCTCCTGTCCTCCCATCCCTGTCCATCCTCTCTCTCCCTGCCATGCTGGGTTGGCTGTGGGCTGTGGGCCTCTACCAAAGGCCACACACAGCTTCTGTCGGGGCTCTTCCATAATACAGCCTCTGTGGATTCTGGCAACATCTCCCTCTACTTACTCATGCAGGCTCAGGGGATATTCGCCTCTCCTGCTCTTACTAGCTCCAGAATACTGCACTATCTCTCCTCTATTATCCTAAACACTGCCCACAGCTTTCTAAGTGGTCCCGTCCCTCAATTACCCAGTTTCAGTGTGTCATCTGTTTCTTGCTGGTACCGAGATTGACTCAGGGTCTCACCAGCTTCCCATCATCTCTCGTGCTTCGCCATTCCCATTGTTGCCTTAACTCTGCCCATATCCCTGTAAGTATTCCTTCTAGTCAGATCTCTTCGTGTTATCCCTCCGGGGATGGGGAGGGGATTGTGTGTCCTGCCAGGGCCCAGACTGATACACCAAGTGAAGACGTAGGAAGACGTTTCCTTAAGGGCGTTCACATTCTCAGGCACAGTCAGATTGTAACCTGTAGAACCGAAATCGCTTGCATAGGAACTCTAGGATTTATTGTCAATAATTTTTTTTAAATTGTGGAGAATAGGAGGTTTGGTAGGAAACTAGAATTGAACAATTGTGGTTCTTGAAGCTTTTAAAAAAGGGAGAAAGGTGGCTTCTAGAAAATCCATATCCACGAAGACATAAGCTCCCAGCAAGATGCCAGAATGAATTATTAAACAGATTTTTTATGATTACATAAAAAGGAAGTGGTTATCCTTAAGAAGCCAGCATAGGTTCATTAAGAGAAATAAGCAAACAATTTTTTTACATTTTACATAGAATCTTTAGTCTAAAGAGATGGAAAATTGTTGGCCCATAGTGTATAAGGATTTCAAGTAAAATTTGACAAACATCTTGTGACATTCTTGTGAAGAAATGGATGCTGGCTGAGAGATGTTTGGGTGGATCAAGTGATCGTTGAACATTTGCCTCCTAAAAACGACTAATTAATGATTAGTTTCAACTTGGAAGTGAGTCTCCTGGGGTATTCTCCATGCCTCTGTCTCAGTCATTTCTCACTTAAAAAATTGTTTTTGGACACTGATTTGAATAAGCACATAGAATGCATGTTTATTATTCACAAATCTGATAAACTGTTGGGGAAGCAGATAATGTTCTGGGCTATAAAATCATGATTTCAAATTACCTCACCCAGTTGGAATTTTGGACTTAAACTAAAAGATAAAATGCAGAAGAGATAGGCATAAAGACTGGAAAGATAGCGTCATCATTCACAGATGACACGATTGCATATGTAGAAAGTCCAAAGGAATCTACAAACTATATTAATATATGAACTTAGCAAGGTCTCTATACAAGGCATATATAGAAAAATCAATTGTGTTTTTATATACCAGCAACAAACAGAGAATAAGGTAGTAAAAGATATCATTTACAAAAGCATCAAAAAAGACTAAAGACCTAGGAATAAATTTAACAAAAGATGTGTAAGACTTTTACCCCCAACACTACAGAATGCTATCGAGAGAAGCGAAAGAGTGCCTAAACAGGTGGAGGAAGAGAGAGGCTAATGGGCTGAGAGACTCAGCAATGTAAAGAAGTCAGTTATTTGTGAGTTAATCTATGGATTCAATGAAATTCCAATCAAAATACCACAGATCATCTTGCGGGGATTACTCAGGTAATTCCAAACACATATGGAAACACAAAGAACCAAGGATAGCAAAGGCATTCTAGAAGAAGAAAGTTGGAGGATGTACACTACCTGACACGTCAAGACTGATTGAAACAGTGTGGGATTTGCAAAAGGGAGGCACACTGACCAAAGGAACAGAACAGAAAGTCTAGAAACAGAATCCACATACACGTTACCTGATTTATACCAAAGGAGTCACTCAACGCAATAGGGGAAAGGATGGTCTTTTCAGTAAATGGCGTTGAGTCAATTGGATACCCAAATGGAAAAAACTAGATCTTGATCTTGCCTCCTACCATACCCCCAAATTTAATTCTAGATGAGCTGCCAATCTAAATTTCAAAGGTAAAATAATAAACTTTTTAAAAGAAAATATAGAAGAACAATTCCATGATCTTGGAGTGGGCAAGCATTTCTTTAAAAAGACATTAAAAAAACCTAATTTTAAGGGGAAAAAAGGGATAAATTGGACTATATAAGTTAGGGAATTCTATTTTATCAAAAATACCATTGAGAGAATGAAAAGGCAGCATATTTGCATAGTGATGTCCTATCCAGCAATGAGAATGAACCAATAATAGCCACACATGACAATGTGGATGAATCTCAGGAACAGGGTCTCCTGGCAAAAAGAGTACATATTGCATGATTCCAGCTACATAAAACACAAAAAGAGACAAAAATTAATCTTTGCTGTCAGAAATCACGGCCGTGGTCGCTCTTCAGCAGATAGTGTCTAAACCGGGGCAGAGAGGGGCTTCTGAGGTGCTGGTCTGTTCTCTGTTCATCCATGTGTTAGGTACACATGCATTTAGTGTGTGAAAATTCACTGGATTATTAATTCACTTTTGATGTGGCACTTTTCCATAGGCATAGAATTAATAAATAAAAATTTAAAAATTAATAGAGATTAATATAAAGTTATGATTAAAATATAAACAGATAAATTGCACTAGTTTCAGATCGGGGAGTCAAGTTAGTTACTGTTAGATGCCACAACAGACAAACTCTGAAATTTTTGTATTTTAACACAATAAACATTTCTTTCTCATTTCTGCAAAGTCTGACGCAGGTTGTGAAACCTACCTTTATCCAGAATGCGTCTTCCAAGTTCGCTGCAGGAGGGGACAGAGCCATGGAGGAGGCACACTGTGCCTCAGCCTGGAAATTACACGTTCCATTTCCACGCTGAGAAATCAAAACCTGGTCCCAGCTAAACTGCGAGGGAGGCTGGGAAGTGTCCAGAAGCAAATGGGATATTTGGTGAACGCTAATGGTGCCACCCCGGCTTAACAGTAGTTGATTTGAAAAATACCTCGGTATGTTTGTTAACTACACGTTTAACTTGTGCCACTGTGCATGTGTAATGTGGTTGTTAAGCATAAGGCAACTCTGGAAAGCACTGATGAAAGTACAGTGCTCAGGAAAACAAGGAGGTAGTTTTCTGCCCTCAGGGCCAGGTCACATTGGAACAGCTGTATTCAGTTCTGGTCACATTGGAAAAATGGTATTCAGATGATACAAAAATTGTATCATTTTTTAAGAGGGCCACTGACAAGCTAGTGTGCGCCCAGAGAAGGCTAACTATGAAGCTGTATCAGCCTTGATAGGCTAGGATACGTTGCAGTAGCGAATAGCCCTCTTCTTAATGGCTTAATGCAATACAGGTTTACTTCCTACCGGGTCTTAGTCTGGCAGATGTTTGACGGGTAGACTTCCACGTGATGATTCAGGGATTCGAGCTGCTTCCGTCTCTGGCTTCCGTGTCTCCCGGGGTCTCCTTGGAGCCCTCTGCTGGAACCTCTGCATTAAGCAGGCCAACGAGTAAAAGAGAGCAAGGAGGATCTCCTGGCACATTTGGCCCGGCGTGGAAGTGGCACACATACATTCCACCCTTGTTTTATTGGCCAGAACCCAGTCCCATGACCCCAACCTTACCTGGAGGGGGGTTGGGAAACGGGATGTTCCTGTATGCCCCAGAAGAGGAATTGGGATCGGTAAGCATCTGGCCAGCTCTGCCACGGATGGTGATGGATTCAAAGGTATGTGGAAAACAGTTGAAGGAGCTAGAGAGAGTCAAACTGGAAAAATCAGAGCTGTCCACAAATATGTGAAAAGAGGCACATGATAGTTTCCTCAAATCTTTAAAATGCTGTTGTGTGGAAGAAGGAATATACGTATTCAGGGTAGCTTCTGAAGGCAGAACTTGGAACAAAGAGCGATGTTTTATGCAACAAATTTTAATCTGTTTAGTAAAGAAAGATCTTGCTGTCAATAGCCCTATTCATCACAGAATAGATATTTTGTGAGTGTTAATAAATAATAATTTAAATGCTTACTATGTGCTAAATTCTTTTTTTGAGATACAATTGACATGTAACATTGTGTAAGTTTAAGGTGTGCAACATGTTGATTTGATACACTCATACATTGCAAAAGGATTGCCACCATAGGGTCGTAGCTAACGCCCCCATCACATCGCATAATTACCACTTCTTTTTTGTGGTGAGAACATTTCAGATCTACCGTCTTAGCAACTTTCAAGTATATAATACAGTATTATTAACTATAATTACCCTAATGTATGTTAGATCCCCAGAACGTACTTATCTTATAACTAGAAGTTTGTGCTGTTTGACCAACAACTCCCCTCCATGCTAAATTCTTAAGTTATTTAATCATAAGAACCACTCTTGAGGTAGGGCTATCCTAAATATCCTTACTTTGCAGATGAGGAAACCAAGTCTCAGAGAGCTTAAGCAACTTGCTCAGGGACACACAGATGGTAAGGGGCGGAGCCAGGATTTGAATCTTGGTCTTTCTGAAGCCAAAGCTGGCCGACTTCAGCCATAGGCCATGCTGTCCTTAGGGAATTTTGAATCAGGTAGTGTGGCTAGCAGTTCAGCAGGGGAATTTTAGAGGATTTCTTTCTTGTGTCTGAACTGAACAGACGTGGAAGGTGTTTCATGACTGGAATGTGTAAAAAAAACTTCTGGAACATTGAGACGCTCTGTTAAGTAACTAGTGCTTTTGTGTTGGATGGTGCTGAGGAAGCTGAGAAATCACACAGGGAAGGAGGGTTAAACAAAATCCATTGCTGGTCCCACCTAAACTTTGGCGTAAGTGTGTGGCTGCACAAGCGATGAATAGCATTCGGCGGGGTGGGGGGTGGAAATGACCCATGGTGCTATTTCCTAGCAGGAGGGTTTGGCCAGTGCTAAGGAAAATCTTGATACAGCTACTGCCAGGGGTGCTGCGGGCCTCTCATCGGATGCTCAACACTGCCCCCTGCAGGGCTTGGGCACGCAAATCCTCTATCTGACATTGGTTGTAGTGATCTGTTTAGTTCACATTCAGTCACACAAAAGCAGGCTCTGGCAGCCCCGGTAATTTTGTCAAGTAGCCATGGAGATGCCATGTTGCTTCAGAAATTCATAGCCTATGGAGAGGGAGTGGATTCTGAAAGCATTGGGAAAACATCATAATTCCTTGTCTCCGGTTTGTATTCATAAAAGTAGTTGTATAAAACAAATGCAACTGGACCCCTGTCTCCACTCCAATTAAGAGACTCAGCTAGTCCAAATACAGTGCTTCCAGTCCTGCATCTTGGAACGAGCAAGGTTTTAATCTTGAGTCAAGCGGCCATTCGGGAATTGCTGCATGCCAAGAATGAAACACTGTGAGAAAACGAACCCTCTCTAGTTGGTGAAAATTTATACCCTGTCTAAAGTGGTTCAGAGGTCACCACAGGCCACAACAGTACAAGATGTCATTTAAATGTAAAACAAAACAAGTGTTCACCCACCAAGAGGAAGAAGAGTAAATATATTTAGACCACAGAGTTGAACAGATTGCCACACTTGGGCAAGAAAATTGCTCCAAGATTTCCAGTTGCTAAAGCTACAAAAGAAGCACGGAGTTATATATTTTTTCATTTTCTGACAACAGGAAGCAGATAAATCCATCAGCAGATCAATTTTTTTCCCCCTGAAACTATATGAAATCACGAATGAATGGCATGGGGTCCTTGTACAAAACACAAAGCTTTCTACAGTGAGCAGGATGTTAACTTCAGTAGCATGAAAGACACTCACACAAACCCTTCTTGGACGGCCCTTGAGTCAGCCATCCGTAAAGACAGAGGGCATAATTTTAAGAAGTGACAATGAGATCATTTTTGCAACAGGCTTTGTTGATAGAGAGCAAAAGTTCTCTTTCCAGGGTCTAAATTAGTAGAAGGATAGGACGTGAAGCCCTGTATCGGGGATTCTCCAGCTTTAGTAGTTATCTTGGGAGCTTGATAAAAAAGGTGGGATCTTAGGCCCTTTGCCAGAACTTTGGATTCAGTAAGTCTGGGGCAGACCCAGAAATCTGCATTTTGAACGCTCACCCTGCCACCTTTTTGAGATGGAGGTTGTCTGGGGACTGATATTGAGAAACACCAGTGGGATGACATAAGTGGATTTGGGGCAGGTGCGGGATCAAGGTCTGTTTACAATGAGTGGAAAGTTAACTGGAAGCCTTTCACAGCCTATGTGGAGCCAGAGCTCATCTGGAAAGAGAAAGTCTGAGGGTCTAATGTGGGCAGGTACAAGGTGAGATGCTTTCCCTGTGCTGATTCATCTAAGGAATCAAGGAGCCGCGGGCAGTATTCCTCTTCACAACACATTAGACTAGATATCTATTTAAAGTACCTGTCATGAATTGCTTAAAGCAAAAAGTCTACCGTATCGTTGTAGTTACAGAATTATGTAAGCTGGGTGTTATGACTGGAGTCCAAAGAATGTTAAGTGTGTCCTCCAATGATTCCATTTTTTCTATTGCTTACGGTTATGAAACACAGAAGTTTATAGGCTATGTCCCCATGAAAAGAATTCATGCTTTGAAGTTCTTTCTATGTCTGAGAAATCGAAACATCCCAGTGGTCTTCACGAACCGGAGGGACACAGGGGTGATGGGACGGGCAGGCAAGTTGTGGGCCAGATCAGAGAGTTCTGTCCACTTTTTCCATTGCTGCACCGTGGGCTGTGTCCAGGTTTGGAAAACAGAAACGAAACAAACAAACGAAACCCACCAGGCTCTTTGGGTCAAGGAGCGGTTCACTTTTTGGGTTTCGTGTTGCTGCGCCCCTGTTCATGATGGGGCACAGGTCAGAGAGCGTGTGTGGAGGGAAAGATCCACGACTGCTGCTGAGAGGCCAGCGCCCATCCCGACCACGGCAGTATAACGTGAGGCCGTTGGAGGTCCAAATAAGAGATTTCCAAGCCGCGAGTCCTATTTCTTTAAGTTTTCATTATAGCAGGGCAAAGTTATAGAAAATAAGGAAAACTGCAGTCTTCTGGATTCAAACCAATGGAAGACTAGACAATGGCAATGTATACACATTACACCCATACCAAGCCGAAAAGTTAAAAATCTTATCGGACACTTGTTTGTCCTCACAACACAAAACAATTAATTGGACCACTTGCCCCCCTTCCATTAAATGGCTGATTAAGCAGCTGTTTTAGCTCCACACTCTGATTTCCATTATTTATTGTTTAACATTTGGCCCCGATAATACCATTAATTCTAAGTGCTAAGAATACGTTTAAATCAACTAAAAATATTTCTGTAAGGTTTTACTTAGGGGATTTTTCTCTGCTTGTCTTTGATCCTCCTAAAAGCAGGCAGCCAACTTATTGACTCATCTATTTTGGCACAATAAAACGACGAATGGTTTTAAAAGCTGGGAAAATGTAAAACTTCAGAGAAATCAAGCTCGTGTCGAGCTTATAAGGCTGTTTATGTGCTTTCTATGGGATGCATAGCTTCTTCCTGCGGAAGGATTTCCTTCATTCTGAATTCCCCAAGGCTCTGATGATTTCCCTCTTCCTTTGGCACCGTTTCTGTTTAAAAAATAATGCCCAGGAGAAAAATAACCATGTTGCTGTTGCTTTGTGGACGCACACGCATCCTCATCCAATTCTTTCCCCCTTCCTCAAAGGGATGCGATGAAGAAGTGAGTTTAAGCACATCATCAGAATTGCACAGTAAGTGGTCAGGAGTCTTTCAAACGGCACTAAAAGAAGCTGAATTAGCAGGGGAGGAAAGCGCAGCTGGGCTCCATATTGCATCATCTGGCCTTCCTCTGCTGAACAAAGAAAACTATTTTGTGAAGTATTTACAGATGCTCTTATTTCAAGTGACATAATGCATTTGTTTCAATGGAGGTTTTTAATCTGCAGCTCTGAAATTTTCCTTAGGATGGAAAACCCCATAACAATTCATTGTACCCTGGAGTATATTTGAGGGAAAAGAGTTGAATCTTAAAGCTAAACTAGCAATTTGGGTAACCTCAGGGCTGATTTTTCTGGGATGTTTCCATTTTATATGACAACACAGAAGTTCTGCCTCTCTGTCGAAAGGAAAGAGCTAGACAAAGGCTTTCTGTAGCCATGAAGCTAATGGTGCTGTGGGATTCTAACACTGTAGGCTGAGGGTTTAAACCGATATTCTTAGGAACTGTGAAGTTTTTCAGGAAAGCAAGGATCAAATCGGACTTGTAGGGGCCAGCCCCGTGGCCAAGTGCTTAAGTTTGCGCCAGTTCGGATCCTGGGCACGGATATGGCACCGCTCATCAGGCCACGCTGAGGCAGCGTCCCACATGCCACAACTAGAAGGACCCACAACTAAAAATATACAACTATGTACCCGGGGGCTTTGGAGAGAAAAAGCAGACCAAAAAAAGACGGGCGTCTAAAATTAAAGCAATTGTTGTCATTCATTAGGTTATTAGCTTATGAGTTTGAAACTTTCTTCGAAAATCTTATTTTATGCAGAGCAACAGAGATAGATGACAAAAAAATCTAAATATTTCCAAGTTTAACCTAAAGATTAGTGATAAATACATTGCTGGTTACTTTATGACCAGGAGTCAATTGCTCAAGAAATAGTCCCCAGATTTAATAAAGGAAAAGAAGAGACGCTCCTCAAGCCGGTCCGCATAGTGGATGCGCTGCCCTCACCCTCGTCTGTCATACAGGAGAGAAGCTCCTGAAAGGAGAGACGTATGAGCTGTTTAGCAGGCCCAGGAGAGAAGGGTATCTGCACTGAAGTCTCTCGTACCTTTCTGATTCAGAATCTTGGGGGAATTTCTCTGTGTATCTCCTGGCCTTTACTTGACAGACCAAACTAAACAGGAAACCAGGAAGGGTTTGTTCAGATATTTCAGTTTAGTTTTGGTTCCCAGTTTCTCAGAATTGATAGTCAACAATGTTCCCCTACATGGTGATTCACCCCTCCAACACCCTCGTGTCTCTTCAGCTTCATTTCTTATTAAAATAGAATAAATTCACAAGAATTTATTTATTATCTACTCAGTAAATGTCCTGCGCTGGGTCCTCTTTCGGGATCTCCGGAAGTGCAAGCTCGGATCCTTGTCAACAAGGAACCCAGATTTTTACATCCTTACAGGGTCCTTCTGCTCTAGCCAAGTCAATTCACTTGCTGTCCACACACAAGATGAATTCTTTCCTCTGGGAAGTCGCCTGAGCTTCCCCCCAGGAATGCTCCCCGCCTTGTGCCGGCCGGCCGTTCACATCCTTCAAGAGCAGCTCAGCATCCAGTTCTTTCAAAAAGCCTTCTCAGGTGAAACTCACCCCACCTTATTCTCCTGTGTCACCTCTGTAACTGTATGATAGTTTTCACTTGGTGTGTTCTTTATGAATTCTTTGAACCTGGGGATCACAATCTATTCATTTTTGTGTCCCTATTGCTAAAAAAAAAGCCCATTAAGAAAGTCCAGAAAAATGATAGTTACATTCCTTTGTTATTTTCAGTGGAAGGGTTGATCTAAAAACCTAGCCTGCCATTTACTGGAAATCAAAGTAGAATCTTTTGCAGGAATATCTTGTACCCTGATCTACTTATCACTTTTCCCACATATCTTTTGCTTGAGGATATAATGACAAGAAGCCTCTAAGAATTTGGTAATAATTTTTAAAAATTTGTTTTTGGTTGCTATTTATGTATGTGTATTTGAATATGAATAAAATCATCGGCAGCATCTTTTACTGATGCTACACAAAGATAAAAGCGACAGTACCTGTGTCTATGGATTCGGGCACCCATTTCCATAATTCCCTAAGCTCTTTAGGAGTTTTCTGTCCTTTGATTGGGAAGCACTGGTTTAAAATATCTATTTTTTGGACTGAATTTAGTGCAGATGTATAGCGTAACTTTAGACTAACTCATAACGAGGCGAATGCCAGACCTTACAAGATGATCTTTTAACTTTAAATTTAGGCTCCGGATTTTGTTTCCTTATTTCCTTCTTCGCTTTCTGTCTCCGTTCCCCCCACCCTCCTTCCTGCCTCTGATTTGCTAGACTGGATGTCTTGACCCTTTAAATGATGCATTAAGTCTGGTTCATTTTGGCTGATACTAAAGGTATACTTAAACCTTGTAATTAATAACAATCCTTTGCACAGGGTTTCCATGTGTCCGGCAAAGGCCCTGTGCGTGTTGCCCCATTTAGCCCTCCCATCTCTAGAAGGCAGCCTCTATTCTATTATCATTATTCCTTTTCTCCTCTTACGTGTGAGTCTGAATCCAAATTCTCTTCTCTTCGTTATACAGGTTGACCTTCAGCCTGCAGATTTAGCAGTTGCTAAAAAGCAAAAACCAACCCAGCTCCTATTTCTCTTCCAAGTGGCCAACAATAAGGATTGGGGAAAACTTTTTCAGGCCGACAGTTGTTGTCAAAAGCAGCTTTCCTTTGGCTGCTGGCAGAGGCAGGAAGGTGGGCTGGGGCTCCTGTGACCCCCACGGCCAGAGGCTCTGGCAGGAGAGGGGTCTGCGCTGAGCTGCTCTTCGCCTTCTCTTTCGTGGGCGTGAGCCTCTTGTTTAGTTCGGGTCCTGATCTGCTTCTCTCCTCTGTCCTCGAAACACGACTGGGAGCTCTTTCCACAGAGGTAATTTCAAATGTTTGCTTAGGTAGCCGTGGTCTGGGTTTTACTCCAAGGGCAAATGCTGTGATTCCCAAACGCATGTTCTGTAGGGGGTACTGAAGTCGTTATCCGGACAATCGCCCTGTGGCCCAGGTGTAAGAGCGGCTGAAGTCAAGCCACCCTGGATGCCACCTACGGCTCTTTATGAGGGGACAATAATAATTTTTTATGAATCATAGGGTAAGTCGGTGAATAATGTTTTGACACTCCTCCCCTTAACATCTTTACTGTAACTACAATAAGAAGTTTCATAGGGAAATTCTTTACAATATATTTTAATATCTGACTATGGCGCAATGCCAAAGCTTGCATGGGTGAAATTAGTTCTGTGAGGGGAAAAACACAGCGCGCACGTGTCTGACGGTTTGATTTAATGTGAGGATAAGTTTTTAGTGTGTCCGGTGCAGTGAAGAAGTTCTTCACACCTATTACTTCTTGAATGGCAATGAATTCTAGGTTACACCCTTGGATAAGTGAAGCTATTTGATGCTGCCCTTTGCCTGTAGGGCAGTGAGGAACCAGAGAAACTCACTGAGGATCTCCATCCAGACAGACTGTCATCTCCCTCAGCCAGTCGTGTGCGAGGGGAGGACAGTCCGCAGAGAGATCCTCTGGATGCTCTTAGACAGGGATCTGGGCCCGGCTCTAGCACACGGAAGAATGGACGACTGTAGAACTAAAGGAAAACACAAACCCCAAATTCATTAATTCAGCCTTGATTGAAATTAAGCTGAAGTCAGAAATTGGAAATATTTAGTAACAGGGCCCTTGAAATGGTGAAGACTGCTGATACATGTGCTTCGGGAATACAAAACACTGAGCTGGCTTCTGAACATCTTGTTTAGAAAGATAAGAAAGTATGATAGAAATATTTGCATACCAGTCACTATAAAATTTGGGTTCATTTAATCTCTGTTCTGTTTCTTAGCATCACGTTGAGTTTCCATCTATTGCTCTTTAATAAAAAAAAAGCAAAGAATTTTCCTAAAAGATTGAAATGCTGGTAGGTTAATAGTTTCAGACTACTGACATAATTTTGAAGGTTTGAATGCCTGAAGTAAAAGGTTATATTTGTAGACTCTTTAAAGTTAGAGAATTAAAAGTAAAGCAGAAAACTGTTTTCCAGAGGAAGTTTTCTTCATCAATTGTGAAGAGACTTCTGTTGCACCAGCATCTACTCACGCTTCTTTCACAGCGGCGGGATTTTTAGCTGGGTATGAGGACATCTAGGATATGGGCAGTGAGGTACATAATACACAGTACGGCCAAGAGGATGTGAGCAGAAGGAATTCGTAAACTTGTGAAAATATTCTCAAAGGGAAACGTTATGCCCTCCTTCTCCCCTTTTCTCCTTCATGGGGTCTGGAATGTGGATGAATGGAGAGTCATCTTGGACAATGCAGACAAAGACAGAACTCTAGAGACACAGTGCAAAGGTAGAGGACCTGGGTTTCTGACCCTACAGAGGAGGGCCCATCTGCCTAAGTTCCCATGTCCAGACTTCTTTACATGAGAGAGAAATGAACAGCTATTTCATTTAAACCACTATTATTTTGGGGCTATTTGCATGCTGCTAATTCTAATTAATAAACCAACTTTGTGCTAACTGTTCTGCTGACTATGATCTCATTGATTAAATTCTAATTAGCTCAATTAAAATAAGACTGTCCAGATTGTCCTAAAATTAGAAACATACTAAAATGCATTCCTATTGTAAAAAAGTTATTTTATAAGTTGAACAAGAAATTATAGAAACATAATACAGAATCTCAATTTTCTGAAACGATTGTCAAGACCCTAAAGTGTATGTCTTAGACCCAGAGTTTTCCAATAGAACTTTCTGCAATGATGGAAATATTTTATATCTGTGCTGCCCATATTGTAGCCACTAGCTACATGTGGCTATTGAGCACTTGAAATATGGCTAGTATAACTGAGAAATCGAACTTTTAATTTTATAAAATTTTAATTAACTTAAATTTAAACAATCATAGCCTTAGATCGTGGCCATAATGATTTTAATTTTCAAGACTTTTAAAGCTCAGGGGCTGGCCTGGTGGCACAGAGGTTAGATTTGCACGTTTCGCTTTGCCGGCCTGGGGTTCGCTGGTTCGGATGCCGGGTGTGGACCTACACACCGCTTGTCAAGCCATGCTGTGGCAGGCATCCCACATATAAAGTAGAGGAAGATTGGCATGGATATTAGCTCAGGGCCAGTCTTCCTCAGCCAAAAGAGGAGGATTGGTGGCAGATTTTAGGTCAGGGCTAATCTTCCTCAAAAAAACCCCACCAAAAAACAACTTTTAAAGCTCAGTTACATACCCACAGCCTATCTCTCTTTGAGAATTTCAACTTTCTAGAGAAACTTGTAACATAGACAGATTACAAAATATATGCTTAGGTACCTTGACTTGCTTTATGAGGTTGTTAGCTATAAGTCAGTTAAATATTGGAGAAGTGATCATCTGCGAAATATGGTGTATTTGATATAGTTGGTATTGAGCTCCACTTTAGAGCAGTAATTAGAAAGGCCAATGGAGTACTGAGGCCTTTCCTAGATAACGACAGTAAAACCAAGGAACTAAGTAAAGGAGAATGCTAACCTCTCTGTCCTCTCTGGTGGGAATGACATGTATGCAGCTCAGTCAAAAGCAGCCATATGCATAGTGGTTAAAGCACAGACAAAATTAGACCAAGATTCTAGCCCCGGCTAACCTAACTCATGGTGTGATCTTGGGCAAGTTGCCTAATTACCAGTTTCAGTTTGTTGTCTATGAAATGAAGATGGCAATAATACCTGTCTATAGAGTTGTGAGGTGTATATGAGACAATTTTCATTAAGCACTTGGTACAGTGCCAGGATCAGAGTAAACACTGAAACTTACAGGAAGACAGGTCACAATCTGGTTCTAGGATCAAAGGAGGAAAATGAAAATGATGAGCAAAAGAGAAATTCTCCAAAGGAGACAGACTCAGCCACCAACGGGAACTCACGCATCTTCAAATGTGTTGAGATCCTTCTTTATAGAGGCAGAAGTAGAATATATAAAAGTCAGAAGATTATCAAATAATTAACATATATCCAAATAAACAGAATGTGATTTAGCAGAAGTGACACAAATGTTAAGAGAAATCATGTCTACTTTTCCAGAAAGTTGAGTCAGAACCAGAAATTCCTATCATATGAACCAGAAGGCTTAAAAGCAGTGTCATGAGGTTGCCAAACATAAAGATTGGCCGAATTTATGCTGATTATTTATTTCCCTAAAAAGCAGAAGAGATTAAAGGCCAAAACCAGTGCACATGCAAAATTGGATGTTCTCTAGTCCACGTCTCCTGTAGCAACATAATTAATTAGCAAATCAAATACACTCTGTATGTACTGATCAAGATCACCACCTTTAGGAAAATAACCTCTTTTGGTTTGTATCGCGGTGGTGATGTAGGGTGAGAAAATTCACATAAGAAATGAAGAAACGGACCATTCTCACCTTCCAACATTTTTAGTGCTGAACGATTTTCTGTGCATTTGTGCTTTACTTAGCTTAGGTGTATAGTGGAAAAAACAGAAGTGAATTAAGAATAAATGAATTATGGTCTTAATAAAAGTAGGCTAACCTAAAGAAAATTGTACAGATCAAATAAAAATTTTACCAAATAACCTCTAATAACCTCTGTCAGATTACTTTACCCAGTTTCATCCTGATAATTTATTATCTTAATTTTTTGTGTATTTTTCCACTAATGCCAATGATATCCCAGAGGATGTTATTACACAACTGTATGACTCTCATCTCAAAATAAAAATATTAGCAAAAAAATAAGTAATCTGAAATGTTGGACTTTCTTACTTTTATTGCCTAGTTTGGCTGTATTTCAGGAGAGGAGTGTTGGTCATTTCAGAGGTTGTAGTCACTGGAAGATAGGAATGTTTGGGGCGTAGGCTAGGGATTTAAAGGGATGGTGATGAAAGACTGATGTCACTTAGAACTGGCTAAAGCCTTAGCTACTAGCGTAGCATGCCGTCCTGGATTGGGCAGTGAAGTTGATCTGGGTTGAAGTACAGCCTTCTAACAGTTCCTAGACATAGGAGAGTTTTCTGGCATTCTGGAATCATCAGGGTTTTGGCAGTAAGCATCAGAAATCAACCCCAACTAACTTACATGAAAAAAGAATTGCTGGGCAACTCATAGAATCAAAGGAGACCTAAAGAATTAATCTTGGAAAATAGGCAAGAACCGAGAGAGATTTGGCTGCAGTAAACAAGGCCAGAGTTACACCACCTCTCAATGCCACCTTCAGTAGACTCACCGTGCTGGTGCTGTCACCACATGCAAACTCTCAGCCATCCCTAGATCTGTGTGTCACCACCACAGGAGTCAAAGTCCCTGATGAAAGCATCTGATTGGTCAATCCTACATCCTTTACCTTATCTTTCAGAGCTGAGGTGAATTATTGGGTCCTTTTGATTCCACTTCAAGATACAGACAGTGGGAATTATCTCCCAGAGAAAAGATGTTCAGGTAAAAAAAGAATGTAGGGGGCTGGCCCCGTGGCCGAGTGGTTAAGTTCGTGCGTTCCACTGCAGGCGGCCCAGTGTTTCGTTGGTTCGAATCCTGGGTGTGGACAAAGCACTGCTCATCAAACCACGCTGAGGCAGCGTCCCACATGCCACAACTAGAGGAACCCACAACGAAGAATATGCAACTATGTACCGGGGGGCTTTGGGGAGAAAAAGGAAAAAAATAAAATCTTTAAAAAAAAAAAAAGATAATGTGCATGATGCTGTCTGGACCAGGTTCCCTGCAGTTGGATTTACTGGCTCATCAACTGAGGGGGGCTGCTCTTCAAAGAGGTGGAGTTGGGCCAGGTGGGGTTGGGTAATATGAGGGGGCCACTCAAAAGAGGGGCACATATTTTATCTGTGAATGACAACTTAAAATCTTTGCAGAACTCACGTAATCAAGGTGTATGTTAAATGTGGCACAGGGCCTGCTGAGAGGACAGTGGCTCAAGTCCCACCTTCTCTTTGCTGTTATTGCTAATAACTCCAACCCCAAACCTCTCCTGGGCTAACTGGGGGCTAGGACTAGGGGGCAGGTGGAACATGGAGGGCTGAGCTTCCCTTCTCCTAGCACCCGAAAGCCAGATAAAGTCTGGGGAAAGATTGGAAAGCTGCAGTTCCTGGGGTGGATTTGGCCACGGACATCCCTGAGGGCTCAGGGAGAAGGTTGATGCTGGCTAGCATGAGTGCGCCTGTCCTTTTTGGCCCCCAGGAAGCTGAAGAAGAAGGCTGGGTCTTCTCCACTTCTTAGGTTGAGAGAGCATGAGGACCCCACAGAGAAGAGAGGCCTCCTCCCAATTCCTCAGCAGGGCACTGAAAATCTTTTCATCAATGCAATGGGCCACGCCATCGGAACCTGCTGGGCTGCCACCTCCCCCAAGATTCTACTGCTAAAGTATCTTCAAGAATAAACAAATGAAAATAACACTACACTTCAGGGGCCAGCAGCCAGAGAGAAGAGTAAATAAAATAATCAGAGTAGACCTTAACAAAATGTGAGGAATTTGCTTGAGGAAAGACTTTAAGCAAACAATAAATAAATCCAAAGACCTCAAGACAGGGGAAGATATTTAGGGGATAAAACATTGCTAAGGAAGGAATCTTGCAAAAATAATCAGAATAGATAACTATACACTATCTGAACATGCATGATCTAAGAGGAAACTAATATACAAGGAAGTTGAAATTAATAAAGCAGAAACTTAAAAATGGTGCAAAGACTAAATAAATCTGAAAACTGGTTCTGTGGAAAAGTTGATAAAACAGATAAGTTCCGTGAGGACTTGATTAAGAGAAAAAACAGAGCCAAAATACGTAAAATTAGGAATGAGAGAGGAAACATAACCACATAAATGTAAGAGATGAAAAGAATTGTAGGATAATACCACATATAACTCAATTGCAACAAATTTGGAAACTCAGAAGGAATAGATTATTTTCTAGCAAAATATCATTACCCAAATTAACTGGAAAATTTGGCTAGACTAATTCTTATAGAATTATGATAAGAATCATGTGTACTTGCTAAGACTATAAATTTCTATAGCTGACCGTATCCCAGATACAACGAACAAAACTCTTCAGGGTAATTTCTAGTAGTTTCTGTTTATCAAGAGTCCTAGTTGATTCCTATCATCAGTGAAGTTAGGAAATGCTGCCATAGATTTGGGCTAGGTAATTGCAGACCTACCAACTGAGAAAAGACATTGGTACCTGATGTTTTTATAGCTTAGTTCTATTTCGTCTTTAAATAACAGATGCTTTTGATATTATAAAACTATTCCTTGGGGCTGGCCCTGTAGCTGAGTGGCTAAGTTTGCACGTTCTGCTGCGGCGGCCCAGGGTTTCACTGGTTCATATCCTGGGCATGGACCTAGCACTGCTCATCGAGCCATGCTGAGGTGGCGTCCCATGTAGCAGAGCCAGAAGGACCACAATTCGAATATACAGCTATGTACTGGGGGGCCTTTGGGGAGAAGAAGCAAAAAAAAAAAAAAAAAAAAAAAGAGAAAGAAGATTAGCAACAAATGTTAGCTCAGGTGCCAATCTTAAAACAAACAAACAAACAAACCTATTCCAGAGCATGGAAAGTGATAGAATAATTCCTACGATGTCGGCATAATGTTAATAGCAAAACTTGATATAGTACAAAAGAGAAACACAAAACTACAGACAAAGCTTACTAACGGATATAGATGGAATAATCTAATAAAAGACCACATAGAATCCAGGAATGCATCACAATAGTAATACACCATCACCACAGAAAGTTTTCTCCATGATTCCAAGAATGATTTAAAAACAAGACTCTATCACCACCATCTATTTCATTAATAAACTGAAAGAGAAAAAAATATATGATCATACCAATAGATGCTGAAAAGACATTTGGTACCTTTGATTAGTCATTCCTAATAAAAACTCTAAGTGAAATAGGAATAAAATGAGATTATTTAAACACGATAAGGTCTATTTTCTAAAAACTAATAGCAACTATAATTACAAATAGCAATATACTGAAGCACTTTCCATTAAAATAAGAAATCATACATGGATACCATCTATCACCATTGTTACTTAATATGATCTTAGTGTGCTAACAAATGGAATAAGGTGGGAAAATAAAATAAACAAGATTGGAAAAGAAGAAAAAACCACATCATTTTATTTATGAAATAATCTTATACCTAGAAAATCAAAAGATTTTGGTAAACAAAAAAGCTGCTGGAATTAATGAGATAACTTAGTAAACTTATTGGATAAGGATAAATGTAAAAAATCAATAGCTTTCCTATATATTTCAATATGCACTTAAAAAATGGAATTGAGAGGATTCCATTTACCATAGAAACAAAAATCTATGAAATATCTAGCAATAAACATAGCAACAGAGGCACAGGACCTCAGAAACAGCTACAAAATTGTAGTGACTGAAGTAGAACAACAAATGGAAAGTTATCATATTTTCGAGTGCAAATTCAATTAGTCCAAAACTCATATATACATATAATGTAATTCCTAGTATAATGTCCATAAGGTGGTTTTTTTTTTGGTGGGGCAGTTTGGCTCTGAGCTGACATCTGTTGCCAATCTTCCACTTTTTGCTTGAGGAATATTGTCAGTGAGCTAACAACTGTGCCAATCTTCCTCTATTTTTTACGTGGGATGCTGCCACAGCATGGCTGATGAGCAGAGTAGGTCTGCACCGGGTATCCTAACCCACAAACCCAGGCTGCTGAAGTGGAGCATGCGGAACTTTAACCACTTGGCCATGGGGCTGGCCCCAAGGGTTTTTTATAGTGGTATCAAATGACCTTAATATTCATGTGGAGGAATGAGAACTTGTCAAAGTATGAAAAGGAAAAACTACTATGAATTGAATACTGTTCTAAGCACTTGGCATGCATTAACTTAGTTTATCTTCAAATAATCCTATGAGGTAGGTTTTATTTTTCTCTCTATTCTAAAGATTAGAAAACTGAAGCTTAGGAATATTATGCAGCCACTAAACGACAGAGTCGGGATCTGAACCCAGGGAGGGTGACTCCAGAGCCAGTACGCCTAACCACTATGCCAAAGTCTTGTCTCTTGATAAAAGGACATACTATAATCCAGAAATCAAATCGATTTGCTTCTGACATGGGGATAGACAAATAGATCAGTGAGACAGAATAGAGGGTCTGTGACAAGTATGATATTCAATTCAGTGGGAGAGGACAATTTATTTAACTAAAGGGGTTGAAACCAGTAATTATCTATCTGGAAGAAGTCAGATTAAGCCTCTGTCTCACACTGTGAACAAAAATAAATTTCAGATGAATTAAAGATGTAAATGTAAAAAATTAAAAAACAATAAAGTATTAGAAAAAAAATCTAGGCGATTACTTATATAATTTGGGATAACTAGACAGGCAACACAGGAGCTATAATAGATGAATATTTGATGAGTATGAAAACACTCCCCGTTGATGGAAACACAGGAAAAAGGAAATTCTCATACAGTGATGTTGTAAATTCTTATAGCCTTTGAAGAAAGCAATTTAGTTACATCTTTCTTTTAAAACTAAAAATTCATATGCCTTTTGACCCAGCAATTCCCTTGTGGGGAACCTATCTCATGGAAATAAAAGCAAGATGTTTAGTGTCAAATTGTCAAATTTGACAAATAGTCAAATACTTTCATTTTCAAAAAAGAAAAGTAAGATAATAGAGATAAGCATACTATAACTCTATTATTGCAAAGCAAATAGTGTCAAAATCTCACTACATAACTGAAAATTTATGAATATTTACACAGATGTATATGCATAAAAATATGCGTAAATATGCTTGTATGTGGCCATATGTATATGCAAAGTACAGAGGGCTATGAGTTGCGCTGGTAGTTAACATGAGGTACAAAGGTGAATGGAGAGGGGATGGAGGTGGGAGACAGAAGCAAATCAAAAAAAAAGCAAAAGCAAAAAAAAAGGCTTTCCTAAAATAGTCCAACATGTAAAACATAATTCTATTTATGTAAAGGATGCATATATATGTGTGCATTTATGTATAAAAGAATTTTTAAGCAAATTAAATTAAGCAAGTAAATAATTTTAAGCAAATCCCAGTGTCTTAGAATTTCATCGAGAAATAGTTCAGTATGAATCTCCAACATGTATCTGCTTGTACTGGGACCCTGAACCAGGAAAAAGGAAAACGGTGGAAGGGTGCAGACTGGATTGTTAGTGTTGGGACCTAGGGGGGAAGTGCGGGGGCAGCAGAGATATAATTAGCTTTGCCGTTGTATGTTTTGAATTGTATTGTTTTGCTTGTAATAAGTGTGGAAAACCCGGCAATTCAGCCCTTTGGTGGACCTTAGAATTGGGAAGAGACTTAGCGATATCTGCCATCTTTTTTCTCATACTCAAGGCAGCATGCTTGAGCAGTTGTGAATGTGAAATAGTTTAATGTTCTGTATTCAAATAGCAAAATATTAGTGAGGAAACAAATGGGTGTTTTTTTACCAAACCTGTTAAATTTAAAATAACATTCAGTGGTCAGAGGCACCACAAAGCTATAGGGGAAAGAGCTTATAAATTTGGGGTGAATAATCATATGTATATGGTAAGAAGGATCATGTATATATATATATATATACACACACATATAGTAACTCTGCACTTAAGGAAACACATCTAATTTTTTTTTTTTTTTCCTTTTTCTCCCCAAAGCCCCCCAGTACATAGTTGCATATTTCTCGTTGTGGGTTCTTCTAGTTGTGGTATGTGGGACTCTGCCTCAGCGTGGTCTGACGAGCAGTGCCATGTCCGCGCCCAGGATTTGAACCAACGAAACACTGGGACGCCTGCAGCGGAGCGCGCGAACTTAACCACTCGGCCACGGGGCCAGCCCGAAACACATCTAAATTTTGAAAATTATTTGCACTAAATGCTTCCCAGTAGGTATACTTAAACTTTCCAGTTGTTGGACGTATAGATTATGTCTCAAAAAATCTTTTGGAGATAATAAGTATCTTTTTATCCTTATGATAATAAGTATCTTTTTCATGCTGTCATTGAAAATGATGTTAAAAAGACTGTAAGACAGCCAAAAGCTTTTTAAAGATTAAATGTTAAGAGAAACAGAGAATGATAGGCATGAAAATACCCTTCTCTAAAAAGGACTATACATGGCAAAAAGATGAAGAAATATAGTGCACCAGAATGCTGGCAATGGCTGTCTTTCTCAAGTGATGTCATACGTATTTATAAAAAGATCTTTCTATTATTTTCTGTTTTGTCAAACTTTTCATAATTAGTTTTTATATATATATATATATATATATATATTTTTTTTTCCTGAGGAAGATTTGCTCTGAGCTAACAACTGTGCCAATCTTTCTCTATTTTGTATGTAGGTCACCACCACAGCTGGGCTGTGGACGAGTGGTGTAGGTCTGTGCCCAGGAACTGAACCCAGGCGACTGAAGTGGAGCATGCCGAACTTAATCACTAGGCCACAGGGCTGGCCCCATAATATTTTTATAATGAAAAAAGAAACCAATAAACTTAAAAAATACTTTTTCTAATTCAAGTGCAAAAGTTTATTTTGATACAAAGCCTTTATAAGCATCTCATAGAAGTTATTATTAGAGTAGTTCTTTTACTATTTCTGGGATTCATAGAACATATGAACAAGGACAGAAATATATATATATATATATATATAGTAAGTAAGTAAGTTATCTTTAGTTGGGTCAAAAATCTCTGTGTTCAAAAACAACTGTAAGAAATTGCAGCCAGGAATATATGAGAATCCTCTGAAATTAGTATTTTGGCTCTACTATCAGGAAAATAACCAGCCTGGCATGAGGTATTGAAGAGAGGCAAAAAAGGATGTTATTTCTGAACCAATATGAAAAAAGTAGAAGCATTCCCAGACCAGTTCTAGACCAGTTCCACTTCTGTTTTACTTAATTAGTTAATTTCATTCACTCATTGTCATTTATCCATTCATACAAATGTTCATTCATTCAAATGTCATATACTAAGTTAGGCACAGTAGCCTCTGCGAGTGGCAGTTTCCTCATGTGTAAAATGGGGATCACTACCTACCTTATTACAGGCACTGCTGAAGGTTAGGGATAAGGAGCGTGAAGTTCCCAGCATGTGATAGGTACTCGAAAAATAGAACCTGCTGTTGCTGTTATTATTATTATTATTATTATTATTATTAGGTGCCTAGCTCAGTGCTAACCACTCTTGGTAGAGGGTTTCACAATTGTTCTGTTGAGAAGGAATTGGCACCAGAGTGTGTTAGATGCTATTTATAATTAACAGTGTACAATACGGTGTGTGTGTTATCCCACAAAGTACAGTAAGTACTTTTCTACAATTTTTAAATGAATTTTTGTTGTCTGTGTCAAGCCCTTAATTGAAAGATGCCCTTGGTCACTGAGTCAGGGTAACCTGACCTATATTTTCACTAAGTGCCATTGAGACAGGACAGATCCCTCGCCCAGTGTAGCTGAAAGGCTTCTTGCTGGAGGTGTGTCCCCCCTTACTCATGTGTGAGGCAATGGCGTGGACCCCTCAAACCCTTCCAGAGGTTGTTGCTGGGCTTCCTGATAGAAACTGCTGGGGGTGAGTTTTTCTGCGAGCACTTGGTAACAGCAACCATGTGCCCCAATGGCTTTCGCATCCATGGCCACTTGGAATAGCAACAAGAATCTCCAGATGGAAAGATGCTGCAAATGAGATTTTATATAGTTAAAAGGACATTTGGAGGTCTGGGGATGCGCATGTACTTCATGTAAATCCAGATTCAATTAAGATATACGCTATGGGCTTCTGGCACCCAATAAGAGAAGGCAGCTGAGATGCATGTGCCCATCAGGTGGTAACGCTCATTAGCTGGAGCAGTCTGAGCTTTACGTGGTTATGGTGAGTGCCCAGCATGCTCAGCTGTCCATAATGGTAACTGTTATTTCTGTGTTGTCAGCATCATAATCATTATGACCAGGGCCCTGTGGTGATTATCTGAGGGCTCAACCTAGAAGGAACTTGCCCAGACCTCATTCTAATTAATCACAGGATGAGCTTAGTGCAAGCAAGACTGTTTTTCTGGTTATAAAATCTGGTTTAGGGAGCAAAGGGATTGTGACATAGGGAGACATCTTGCTTTTTTCCCCCAAGTCCATGTGCTGGCAGCTCTTTTTCTGTCTTAGAAATCATGTTTTAGAATAGCTCTTCTTAATGCCCACCCTTCTCTTATGCTGGATATACATGCGTGCTGCATACCCCCAATGAATGGATTCAGACTTGATTAAAAACCAGAAAATTGTGGTGAAGCAAAGCACCACAGCAGCTCATGAGTGCTGCAACTACATTCAGTTCACCAGAACTGATAGCTGTTTTAGTTTGGGTCCTCTCTGAAGCAGAGCCTGAGACAAGGATTAGGGCATGGGTAGTTTTATTTGGGAGGTGATTATCTGAAGCAGGAGGGAAGGAAGGGAGAGAGTGAGGGAGGGAAAGAGGAAAAGCTAACATGAGGGTGCATTATGGAGGTTGTCACATTAAGCAATGGGGCTAGAGTCCCCCAGGACCTTGGAGAAGCATACCTAATGCTTCTCAGAAGCATCCATCCTAAAGGACTGGCTCCAGCCGCCCACTGCTGAGGGAGGATTTCCCAGGAGCTGACCTGCCTTGACATTCTGGGATTGTCAATTTGTAATCAAACAAATGGGATTATGTTTGCACATAGTTGGGGTGGGATTCAGGGAAGGCCATGAGGCAAACAAAATAAAAAACAAACACGTCAGGGGCATGAAGACCCCCCAAACCTCTGCTCTTCCATACAAGCCACAAACACTGTCAAAATCAACTTTTTTAGACCTCTGCAGATTAATTAAAGGCTTGCAATAATCCAAGGAGTACTTTCTCAGGAAAAACAGCTGCATCTCAGTGAGAACAAAAAAACTTGTTGCATTCCAAGGCTGACCACAAAACTTAAGAGGAAAAGCCGGTGAATGAGATGTCTCTAGGGGGTTTTGAGAAGCTCTGACATATTCCTGCAAATCTAGGAGGCCACATGCATGCCCAGGGGCATGCACATACCAGGAAGGGCCTGGAAGGCCCTAAGCTCTCACCTTTGGCAGACCTTAAGGCTCTGTGCAGCTGGAAGTGAAGGCAAAGGCAGAGACGGAAACGGGCTGCTGGTGTGTTGTAGGTCTGCCCCCACACATAGAACAACTGGGCAAAGACCGGAAGACTCACTGGTTCAAGGCACTTAAGGAAATCTCTGTCCAATTCTTAACTGATCACCAAGCCACAGGGCAGAGACTCTAGTGGCTGCACAGGACAAAAAATACAGACTTTACAAAACTAGTCCAGGAAGGTCAGCAAACAACAGCAAGAAAAACAACAAAAAATCCTGGGAAAGGAGGAGAATCTTATTTCCAGAGTTGATAAGATTGTATTATTTAAAATGTCCAGTTTTCAACAGAAAATTATGAAACATGCAAAGAAACGGGAAAGTATAGCCCATCCACAGGAATAAAAGCAGTCAACAGAAAGGGCCTTGAGAAAGCCGAATGTAGTACTTAGTACAAAGTCTCTAAATTGGCAATCATAAATATGTTCACAGATGTAAAGGAAGCCACGTCTAAAGAATTAAAGGAAAGCATGAGGATAACGTCTCACCAGATATGGAATATCAATAAGGAGTTAGGAATTATAAAAAAGAGTTAGATAGAAATCCTGGAGTTGAAGAGTATAATAACTGAAATGTAAAATTTACTAGAGGGGATCAACAGCATCTTTGAACTGGCAGAAGAAGGAATCAGTGAGCTTGAAAGCAAGTCAATTGAATTTATCAAGTTGGTAAAACAAAAGGAAAAAAGAGTGAAGAAAATGACTAGAGCCTCAGGGATCCATCGGACACCATCGAGCAGACCAACATGCGCATGCTGGGGAAGGAGAGGAGAAAGTGAAAGGGATAGAAAGAATATTTCATGAAATAATGGCTAAAAACATCCAAAATTTGATGAAAAACATTAATCTGCACACCCAAGCTCAACAAACTCCAAGCAGGATAAACTCAAAAAAATCCACACCTGGACACATACATCACAGTCAAACTTTCAAAAGACAAAGACAAAGAGAGAATATTGAAAGCAGTAAGAAAAACGCAACTCCTCATGTACCAGGGATGCTCGTAAGAAGGTTATTCATAATAGTCAAAAAGTGGAATCAAATGTCCATCAGTGGATGAATGCATCAACAAAATGGAGCATATCCATACAAAAGAATATTGTTTGACCATAAAAAGAAATGAAGTTCTGATGCATCTTACACTGTGGATGAGCCTTGGAAACATGCTAAGTGAAACAAGTCAGTCACAAAAGACCACATGTTGCATGATTAATATGAAATGTCCAGAATAGGGAGATCCGTAGAGACAGAAAGTAGATTAGTGGTTGCCAGGGTTGGGGAGAGGGAAGAATGGAGAGTGACAACTAATGAGTATGGAGTTTCTTCTCGGGTTGATGAAAATGTTCTGGAATCAGTGGTGAACAAGGCACATTGTTGTAAATATACTAAAAACCACTGACTTCAACACTTTTTTTAAAAAGGGCAAACTTTATGGAATATGAATTTTATCTCAATATAGCTATTATTAAAAAAAATAATTGAAGTGGGACATTACCAGCTGAAGATGAATTTGGGCTCACATGAAACTGCCCGCCACCACCATGCTGAGCTCAGAGATGAGTTGAGGGGATGTGATTTGCAGCACCAAAGAAATCTGCGACAGTAGCTTGTGACTAGATAAAATAAGCTGCAGGTACATGCTGTTCCTAGAGTTTCAGGGGTGAATTTGTGCTTTGCTCTCCCACTCAAGCCAATAAAAGGGAAAAAAAAGGAATGGAAGCCGTGCAATTTACAGTGACCACTTGAAGTCCCTACAATTAATTTTTAATTACAATTCTAAAAATTCTAAATTCAACTCTAAACTTTAATAATTTAAAAAATCATTAATAAATTCTTTTCTTTATAACACATCTCACGACAGATAGTAACCTGGGACCGTGTGGTAAGGGCATGATAGAGAGCCACTGCTGACCAGATCATCTATTTCAATGGATCCCAAATTTTAATTAGCACAAGAGTTTCTTGAAAAGCTATTAAAAATGTTGATTTTGGGTCTCTCCTACTCCCTAAACTCCTTCGATCCCCAGCCCCAGCTAAAGGATGTCATTCAGTAGGATGGGGACTGGGCAGGGTCCAGGTGTCTGCGCTGACAAAAAGCATCCTTAGTGACTCCGACATAGGCAGTCTGTAGATCCCAGAGGAGAAACACTGATCTTGTCCAACCCACTACTTCTAGATGAGAAAAGTGAGACGCAGAAAGGGGAAATGACTTGTTTAAGGTCACATGGCAGAGGTAGACGTGTGGAGTGGGAATCTAAATTCAGATCTTTTCTCCCGCAGTCTTGTGCTCTTTCCACCACGTCATAGTCCTTGAACATTTGGGCGAGAAATGGCCTTGCAGTCACTGCTCAGGTGTGCCCAGGCAGACAGTGGACCGCATTTCAGGGAGCAGTAAAGCCAGCGCACACCTGCCCACGACTTGGGCCGTCAGAATGTGTGCTGCCATTGCACCTGAAGAGCATCTTGTGCAGAGCACCAGAATATGAGCGACGCCGCTGTGGCCACCGTGAGAGAGCCAGCGAATGTGAGGATGTGTTTGAAAGTACTCAGAGATTTCAGAGTGTGGTAACCCGAGGACCCACTAATTACTCATTTCTTTTTAGAACAGAGCCACACAGTGGTAAGCATTCCCATATTTTCAAACATGTGGATCACTAATTTAAGTGTACAGTTTCCTGCTGGCATCTGACATCATGAAGCCACAACTGTAGAGAATTCCATTCTCAGTTATAAATAAACTTGGCTAGAAAGATCAGAGACAATGGAAGGTATGAAACAGAGTGCTATGTGCACTCTTCAAGGACAAACCATTAGCCTTGAAACTATGTTGTTTCATATGATGCCATCGGGCTGGGACGGGGGGACAAGGAAGAAAGGAAGCTCTGGGCTGAGGAAGCCTCCCGTGCAGAGGCATGTGACATAGGGGACAGAGTACACCAGGGGAAATGGGAATAAGGGAAGTCTGGTGTGGGTGCGTGCAGGAGAGTGTGTGTGTGGGCATGTGTGTGTGTATGTGTGTGCGCGTGCATGTGCACGTGTGTGTGTGTGTGCATGTGTGTGGGTGAGGACTGGCAGGGGTGGGGAAGAGCATGAACACTGAGAGATGAGGTCAGAGGGGGAGGCAGGATCCAGCTCACTAAGGGCCTCAAATGCTATTTTAAGAAGCTTAGATATTATCTTAATTGACAATGGGGGACTGTAGGAGGATTTCAAGTGACAGAATTACAAGTAGAAAGGTCACTCAGATTGGAGGATGGAGAGAAGTGGGAAAGGGAGTGCAGGAAGGGAGACGAGTCAGACATGAAAAGAGCCTGAACTAAGGCAGTAGTCAGCAGTTCTTCCCACGCTTGGTGACGACCAGCTTCAGTTGCTGCCGCCGGGCCGTCCCCAGGAGGCCTCTCCCGGGAATGTTTCGCCTACTTCCTCTTCACATCTTGGGAGACATTCCAATGATCAGATCTGAGAATCAAATTCCAGAGATACAAGCTTAGAGGACGGGTATGAATGTTATAAGAAAAATTGGTAAGAAGAGGAGAGGAAGAGAGAATAGATATACGAATGTATAAAACTTAGAAGAAGAATCATTAAGAGATCATTCTCAGGCAGCAAAAATATCTTTGTTGCTTTAAGTAAGGATTATTCAAGAAAAACACCGAGAATTCAAGATGGATATCTTCTTTAGTCATTAAACTGATTTCTAAATGCATTTTTAAAGAGCTCGTTATTAAAATAAACAAGTTATCTCATAGTGATCTCACGTATATATATCATGCCAAAGAGGTAAAAGGTTATTGAGCCACACGAAGGAAGCTGATCAGAGCTCTGCGGTCTGACAACGCGCATTTTGAGCAGGAGCCAGGGCCTAACTTCACAGCTCAGATTTTCTGAGGAGCTGAAAAATCTACACTCACTAGAGAGGCAGAGGAGCCCAGGGCTGGAAGCTGGGTTACCAGATCCCTGTGTGCAGCACGTGGGCAGATGTGAAAAGGGGGAGGAACGTTCAAGACCACACCGTTTCCCAGAGAAAATGCCCACGCGAACTTGTGACCATAGCAACACAATCGCTGTATTAAAACAAAAAAAATCTCGGTGTCAGTTGCACTAAACAGACAAAAATAAACAAATCAAAGCCCTCCACTTTTCAGTTTTTACTAAGTAAGTTTTCTATTTATTTTTGTTTCCCTTTTATCCATTTGATTAAGAATCCTTTGTTAGAAGATTTCAATTTCTTGATAACCCTTTCCAACGCAGAGGCAAAAGTGTTAGAAATATTATCTGTACTTGAAGAAAATAATTCTCTTAGGACTCTAGCAGAGGAGAAACAAAGAAATTACAAACTAATAAGAAAGTAGAGACGCCTTTAGAGATTTCTTGCCTAAGCACCCAAAGGAAATCAGAGTGGTGGGTGGGTAGAGGGCTCAGTTAACGCAGGCAGGACGGAGGAGAGAGCAGAAGGAAACGCTCTGAGGGCGTTTCCAGACTCTTTGTAAAGAGCAGGACGGGGGCAGAAGACGCTGAGGTGAGTCATGAAAGTGTGGGGTCTGATCCTGTCTATATTCAAATTTTGATATTTTGTTTATCACAGATTTGCTTGCATTCATTTTGATTTTTTAAAATATTACATTAAAGTATTATTTGTCTTAATTACTGAGTTTTTTGTGCCTCCATAAAATTTGCACCTGAAGTGAGTGCCTCACTTGCCTTACCCTGTTTCCTGCTCTGCTGGGCAAAAGATTAATAAATAAGGAAAAAATTCATCATAGCACACATTGGGAATTTTTTGCAATCTGGAGCTCTACTTGAGAAAGAAAGCTTATGTTCTCTAGATCCAGAAGTCTTGGGTCTCTACCTTGTGGTTTCCAAAGGCCGGGATGCGTGGAATTGGACAGTTCACAATCTGGGGGAGACACCACAACGTTACGGTGTTTTCCCTCTGGCTGCTTTGAAGATTTTCTCTTTATTACTGGTTCTAAGCAATTTGATTATATTATGCCTTACTAAAGTTTTTTTTCTCCTTTCTTATGCTTGGGTTTAGCTTGAATTTCTTGGATCTGCAGGTTTATAGCTTTCATCAAATTTAGAAAAATTTAAGCTGTTATTTCTTCAAATATTTTTTTCTTCCCTCCCCCTTTCCATCAGGGACTCCAGTGCTCCAACTACACATATACTAGGCCACTCGAAGGTTGCTGATGCTCATTTGTTTCTTCAGTCTTTTTTCTCTAGGGATTTCAGTATGGATGATTCGTAACGCTATGTCTCCAAGTTCACTAATTCCATCTTATTCAATCTCTGATCCACTTCAATCCTATCCAGTGTATTTTTCATTTCAGACATTATCGTTTTGATATCTAGAAGTCTTACTTTTATTTATTTCATGTCTCTTTTTAACATGCTTAATCTTTCCTCCACATTCTTGGACAGACAGGACATGGTTATAATGTCCTTGTCTGCTAATTCTACATCTCTTCTCATTTCTTGGTCTGTTTCTGTTGACTGATTTCACTCTTTATTATAGGTTGTATTTTGCTGCATCTTTGCATGCCTAGTAATTTTGAATTGGATGTCCGCCATTGTGAATTTTACCTTGTTGGGTGCTGGTTATTTTTATATCCCTAGAAATATTCTGGATGCTTGTTCTGGGATGCAGCTACGTTACTTGGATGGAGTTTGATTTTTTTCGGGTTTGCTTTTAAGCTTTATGATGAGGGACCAGAGCAGCCTCTAGTCTAGGGGAGATTTTTCCTTGCTACTGAGTCTTCTACCCAATGGGCCATGAAATATGAGGGTTTCCACTCTGGTTGATGGGAACAGGAACTATTTCCAGCCTGTGTGAGCAACAAGTATTATTCCCTCCAATCCTGTATCTGGCCTCAGGTAGTTTCCTTACATGTACATGCTGATCAATTCCTAGCTGAACTTTCAAGAGGGACCCTCTGAGATCTCTGGAGCTCTATCCTCTATTCTATCCTGTGAAACTCCAGCTGTCTTGGTCTCCTGGAGTGCCAGCTGCATCTCCTCAACTTAGGGAGCCCTCCCCACTGCACTGTGTCTTGGAAACTCTTTCCAGGTAGTAAGCTGGGACAATCATAGAACTCTCCTAATTTCTTTCCCTTCTCTTAGGGACCATTGTCCTGTGCTGCCTGGTGTCCAATATCTAAAAACTGTAGTTTCATATATTTTACCCATTTATTTTTCAGTTTTTTTCAAGAGGGAGGGTTAGTTAGGTCCTTGTTATTCCATTTTGCCTGAAGCAAAAGTCTCCAACTTTATGGCTTCTGAATGTGGTTGATGAATAATGTATTTAGAGAAAAGAAAAAATTACATCTTGAATAATAAGCTAAAGCTTCTTAATGATTTAGGACACTTTAGTAAAATTTATATCATTTTCAAGTGTCAAAATATAATTCTCATAATTTTATACTCATAATTTTCATATAAATGAACAGTGAGCAAGTGTCAAAGCTTTGTTTCTCATTAAGGAGGAGACCAGAAAGATGATAGAGCCAGTTAGAAAACTGAGACACAGAGAAGGTAAGTGATCTGTTAGGAGAGACGGAAGGAGGGTTGGAAAGAGAGGGAGAACATAAATGGGAAAATATGCTGGAACAAGATTGCTAAATTAGATACAAAACTGGTTCATGTCCCACAGTGCAATAAAATCATAACCTTTGGGGTTATCTTCTCAGCTGAATAGAAAAAATTTTAATTTCTGTTATACAAAAACTCATTTGCATAGTATTTATTTTCCACAAGTTAACATCTAACATTTATAGACTAAAAAATGCCTGGACCTTAATTAATAGTAATAATAAGTAAAATAAAAGTTACTTTCCCCTAGAGAGTCAGATGACCCTTAGGTGGGCTTAAGACAATGTTTTAACAAAGCAGTGAATGGACACAAGTCATCTTTCTGATTTATTCCCAAGTTTTGGAAATCTTCTTAATGTAAGTATTACCTATAAGTCAGTGAGATTTGCCATCACCTTGTTGGTTACTCTGGGCCTATATTTGCTCATTTAATGAAAATATTAGAGTAGAGGTTTTTAACTGTGGTTACATGTTAGAATCATCTGGGGGAGCCTTTCAAAAATACCAAAGCCAGGGGCTCTTACCACACTAACTAAATCAGACTGTGTAGGGGGAGGCCTGGGCATCGCTAACTGTTTAAAAGTCCTCCAGTCTTTCTAAGGTGCAGCCACGGTTGACCACTACTGGTTTAGGCTGGGCTTCTCAGACCCCATTCAATAACAACGCTCTGTGATTCTATGGTTTGAAATGCAGGCCAATCACTTTTACACTGAAGACAGTAGACATCAGCGCAAGCTCTGCTGACTTCCCTGCGTCCCCAGGGCCTTGGGAAGGATTCAGAGCTGCCAGCACTCATGCTCGGCTGTGGAAGCAGCAGGAAAGGCCAGGGGTGGGAGAGCCTAGCCACTGGTCTTTGCGTTCCAATTAGATATCGTCAGTTTGAGTTGCTAGAAAGAGATAGGAATGTCTGCAGACAATTTCTTAAACAAAAAGAAAAGAAATATCCAGATTCATTTTGTGTCCCTGCGTCCATACTGCTGAGCTCATCCTTCCTCCCAGAGCGGGTGTTCTTTCACACAGTTACTACTGGAGGTTGTGTTTCTGATTTAAGACTATGCATCAGCAATTTAAGGCCGTGACCAATAATATGCACCAAAAGAAAATAATGCAACAAGTATAAACCTTTAAGATGATCCCAAATAACCAAAATTCTATTTCAAATTCTATTTCTTCACGCTTATTATCACTAAAAAGCATTTTTTGTAGCTTTTTTTAAAAATTGGAAAATGTTTTTTGAAAGCAAGGGCCTTTGAAACTCTTCACTCTAAAACTACACTTACAAGAAACGCATAGTAAATGTAACTCTGAGCAAGCCAAAAATGAAAAGTTGCTTAACTTGATGAGGCTTTTTTTTCAAATCATGAATTTTTTCTAGTGGTTTTTGGACATCTTTCTCACTGATTGTATGAATTCTTCTCTTTGATAATGTAGTGAGGAATATCAATAGATATTCAAAAATTAAAATATATTTTTACTACTGGGATAAGCTCCACTTGGTCATGATGGGTTATTCTTTTAATATTCTATTTGATTCCATCTGTTTCCTCTCTGACACTTTCAGTGATAACAAACTTCTTTCCTTCATAGTGAGACATCCCTGTGAGTTGAGGAGGGGCGCTCCTAATTTTCACAGCTATGAGACAAATTAGAAAACTGAGATAGAAAGCTGGTGAATGACTTATCAGCCAAGAACAAATGTGAAACAAGAGGCAAAGTCTATCCTTAAGTGTCTGGCCCCTGATTTCTGGCCCAGGGGCTCTTTTCTCTCTTCCAGGAAGTTTATGTTCTCATCAAGCAAATATCCCAATCTCTGAATATTTCAGATAACCTTACAATATTTCACATAACCTTAGAATAACGTCTTGAAAACAGGATTTCAACTCCAGCTAAATCATTAATGCTGTTGAAAATCCTAATGTTTTCCTTTTTTTATTCTCCACAGCAACAGTTGTCATAACCACAGGTAACAATCATGGGGCTTGGGGAAGAACGTGGGGTGGAAGCAGGAGATGAGAACAAGAGATGTCAGACGATGGTTGAGCCGTTAGCTGAGCTAGAGAACTCACTAGGATGTGTCAATTCGAGGGTGAGCCTGCAGGGAGGGCCTCAGCGAGGCTTGGACGCCTCAGTTTGAATTTCCAGGAGTGAAAGCTACAAGGCAGTTGAAAATACAGCTCTGGAACTCCGGAGGGAGGTTGGGCTGGACATGTGCAGCTGTAGTGATTGGCATACAGGTGGTACTCTCACCCAGGGAGAGTGTGGGGAGCAGGGAGAAAGGAATATGAAATGCCAACATTTCCAGGGATAGAGAAAGAGGCTCCAAGAAGAAACACAGAAAGAAGAGTCAGAGAGTTGGAGGGAAGCAGGAGAGGGCAGCGTTCTGAAAGCCGAGGGAAGAGAGACTCCCCTCCCTTCTCACCCCAATCTTGCTTCTCCCAGGCTTCCCCATCTCAGTAAACGGCTCATCCACCCAGCCGCTCAAGGAAGCAAACAGGGACCTTTCTGCTCACCCTCCTCTCTCACCTCCTCCATCAGCAAGTCTCATCAGTTCAACTCCTAATTCTGTCTGGGTTTGTTCACTTCTTTCCCCTTTCCACTGGTCCCCACCCCACAACTCCAAGGCACTAATGCCGCCCCCTCATGAGGTACTGACAGTTAGGACCCCAATGTATGAGGGGACACAGTTTAACCCATAATGCCCACGCCCAATGGTTATCACATCTCTGGGTTTCATTTTCTTCCTAGCGTTTGCCCCTATCTGGAATTACAGAGTTCACTTTTCATTGGCATTTTATTATTTATCTCTGGAGGCTCCACAGAACAGGAACCTCACCTGTCTTTGCAGCAGCCCCGCTGGTGCCCTGACACGTCCCCTGTTTCCATAGCTACCAGCGGCTTCTCACTGCCAGCATCTGACTTCTGTCTGAGGCTTCCTCTAGCGCACAGCCTCGCAGGTGGCGGGCTGGAGGTACAGGAAGTTACTGACAGGTGAGGGGGGTGGCAGGATACGCCAGTTTCCTCACTCCCCGTGGGGGACAGTGCTGAAGGTTGCTTCCTGCCATCTCAGAGGGGCCCAAAGGAGGAGTGGGTCAGGTTGCCCGCACTGCTCAGGAAGGTCCCTATGCTGGGTTTTTCCCTTCTCTGTTCACTTCCTCACTTCTCCACCAGTGTTTCCAGGGGCCCCTCCCCAAACAAACTACTGACACCGAACTCCTGTCTCTGGGTCTGCTTCCGGGGGAAACGTGACCTCAGAGAGCCTTTATCAGTGTATTTCTGGAGCCTAAAACAGCACACAATGTGGTATTTACGGGGATTGCTCAATAAGTCATGACGAATGAATCAACACAGGGCGTGGTAGCAGACATTGTCAAACACTGTGGGACGTGGTCTAGCAGAAGAGAACTTCAAAAAAATTGCCAATCTGGTAACTGTGAGGTCAGTGGCGGCTGCCAGAAGAACTTACTAGAATGACAGGGGAAGGTCTGACTTCGGTGAGTGATATGAGGCGAGAAAGCTGGGCAGCAAGGCACAGGAGGGATACGACTTCGTATGACGGCAGGGTGGAAGGATGTTTGTTTTTTTGGATGAGAAAAATTTGAGCATATTTGTGGCTGATTCAATGGAAAAGGAGCAAATAAAGATAGAAGTGAGAAGGGGGACAACTAAGAGCCTTAGCTGATAAAGCAGAGGCTGGGATGTGAGTACGGATGGAGGAGCTAGCACGGGGACATAGAGACCTCTGGCCTTGCAGGAAACGAGGCAGGAGGTAGGAACTGGTAAATAGATATGTGAACATCTATACATACATATATATACACATCAACAATACTCACTTTTTTCCTGATTTTGAAAGTAACAGGTGTTCATTGCAGAACATTTGGAAAACACACAAAACAATAACATTTATTGAGCACTTACAATATTTCAGGCTCTGATCTATGTGCTTTACATGTCTTCACTCATTTACTCCTCCAAATACCATACGAAGTAGATACGGTTAGTATGTCTTCATTACAGAGGAGAGAGATCGAGTCAATGGCCTGAGGTCGCAAGGCAGGCAAATGGCAGACGAGGATGTGAACCCACCTTGCCTGGCTCCACAGTCATCTTGTACCAAATAGAGGAAAAGCTCAAAGAGGAGAACTTCTCCGTCAGAGAAGATAAACGCGCATGCAGGGAATCCTCAGACACAGACGCCCGACTCCCCAGGAGGGCACTCCCGGTGCTTCCCTTCCCCTGGGGAGTCGGCGGTGACTCCGGAGCGGGGAGATGGGGTCGGTGGGACTGTAGACCTGAGCTTGCTAGTAACAGTTTGGAGATGCTGCTTCCAGGAAAGGAGAAAGGAACTGAGGAGGAATCGTGAGCAGCCCTGAAAAGCCAGCTTGAGGCTGCAAATACTAAATTTGGGGAGGGTCAGGCGGCATGGTTAAGTGCTTTTCTCGGGGGCTCTGGACTGTCGAGGTCGGAGCAGCTGGAGGTTTGCTATGGGAGGTACACAAAAGGTCACAGAAACTGACAGTCGGAGAGAGAATGTAGCTGAAATGACTGCTTCTTCACTGGCATCCCGAATGCAGACCTGGGGACTGATTTGAGAGAAAGGAGTTTCCTGAGCCGCAATTCCATGAAAAACGCTAGTAGGGGAGATGGGAGGGAAAGAAGCCGATGATGAAGCACTGCAGACAACAGGCGCTCAATCCTGCGGGGGTCCTGGGGCCAGCGTGGAAATGCCCCTCAGAGTTATCGCTCCTGAGGGCATGGGGACTGGTGTCGTTCCACACCCCTGCCCACTAGCCATCCGTTAGGACTGCTCCAAGGGTAACTATGTGTGTGGATGGAGAGGACTCTGGTGGCCAGAGACAGGCCTCAGGCAGAGACGCTGGCTGCCGGCTGTCTGCCCTACGTGCCCACTGAGAGAAGAAGCCTGAGGGATGGACGACAGGGCGTCCAGAGCGTCTGCAGCAGAGGGACCTTGGATCTGCGGCTGGGCCAGAGAGGCCGCCAACCGATGAGGAGACCAGGAGACCAGGAGCAGGGGGACAGTTCTGGGACGAACATCTTTTTGAAAATTATTTTGAATAGGTAATATTGGCACACGGAATAAAATTCATGGAAGAAAGAATATACAGTGAAAACTCAGTCTCCTTTCCTCACCATCCACCTCCACCTTCTCCTGTAGCCAGTGTCCAGGGCATCCTTTCAGAGATGGTACAGTAGGGACGTGTGTGAGTACGTATCACTGGGGTAGATATTATGTAAACATGTATATTCATATTATAGGTGTAGGTATTATACATGTGTATACATATAATAGGTTAATACGTATGTTATTTATTTTTACGTAAATTACCTCACACAAGTGATAGCGTATAACACACTCTGCCCCTTTAACAAATGTATTTTGGAAAACTTTTCATATCATTGCATGTAGATTTGCTTCCATTTTTATTAAACAGCTGCATAGCATTGAATTTTATGGATGTACAACAATTTATTTAATGAGTGCCTTTTTAAGTTTTTTTTTAAAAATCCTTTTTCTGGAAATAGGTATTCTTGTACGTGTGTTATTGAGCACATTCCAGTGATCTGTAGGATAAATGCCTACTAATAGAAGTGCTGGGTCAAAGGGCATGTGCACTGAAATTTGATAGCTATCACCGAATTTCCTTGAACCACTGCACATGCCCACGGGACTGCCGGTCACCATGAGGCCAAAGAGCGGAAGTGGAGGCAGGGGGAGTAGAACAGGAGGGAGCGGCGGGCTCGAAAGTGAAATGTCAGAGATCAGGATGCTGGTGGGGCAGTTCCTGCTGCTGACGAGGTCCAGAGTGGGGCGCGCCAGGAAGTTGTTGGCCTGGGGTGGTGTGCGGGCGAAGGTCAGGGAGGCAGAGGAAGTTAGGGAACCATGAGTGTTGGAATGACTCACCCAGATGATGAGCCAGTCCGTCCGTCCTGGAGAGTGTGTCATCCTCCTAACTCAGGAAATGCAGTTGGAGAAACCTTCAGCTTCCCTCTAAATTGAGCAAGGAGACGCCAGCCACTCCAGTCCTCTGCCTCCTCCATGGAGCAGAAAACTCGTCACGCTCGAGCTGCTGAGGGGGAAGCGCGTCAATCAACATGCCCGCTCGGGGGATAGGCCTCGATGTCTCCGTGTTCCATGACGGCGTCTGTGGCAGTGGGCCGGGCAGGGCTGTTTCACCGGATCCTCCGGCTTCTAGTGACTATCCATTAGGCCTGCGCATAACTCATTTTACATCTCCAGTCTTCCAGGTGTTTCTGACATTGTCAGACCAACTCTGGCCTAGAGTGCCCCTTTCTGGGTCATAAAACCAATAGCAACAATAATAACAATGGGGTTAAGGTGCTGAATCAGTTAGGAATCGTGTTCAGCAGGTAGCAGAGACCTCACAAACACTGGAATACAGCAGAGGTGCATTCTCTTCTGTCCTGTAACGTGAAGTCTGGGGACTAGCATCGCACCTCGTGTGTACAGCAGCTCCAAGTGCCCTGGGCGTCTCAGGCTCCTTCTCTTTCTGCTCAGCACCCCCAGCGCTGACTTAGCCTCGTGGTTTCTAGATGGCTGCTGGAGTTCGAGCCATCACGCCATGTTCCATGCTGGAAGAAGGAACAAAAGGTCGAGGGTAAAAGGGAGCCTGTCAGATGAATCAGCCCCCCACCCTCACCTTTTAATGAACTTTCCCGGAAGTCTCACTCAGGAATGGGGACAGTCACCTGGCCACCTCTATCTACAGGGCTCATTGCTGCCCCCAACAAATCAAGAGTCTGTTAGTCAAGAAAAAGAGGAGAATGGATATTGGTTAGGCAACTGCAGTCTCTCCCAGATGTCCTAGGCACTTCACATTTCTTAAAATTTTATTTTTTTAAATAGTGGTTAAACATACATAACATAAAATTTACCGTTTTAACTAATTTAAGTGTACAATTTGGTGGCATTAAGTACATTCACAGTGTTGTGCAACCATCACCACCATCCATTTCCAGAACTTCATCATTCGAAATAGAAACTCGGTACCCATCACACAGCGACCTCCAACCCTATCTCCCTCAGCCACTGGTAACTTCTATTCTACTTTCTGCCTCTAAGACTTGGCCTATTTTAGGTACCTCATATAAGTGATCATACAATATTTGCCTTTTTGTGACTGGGTGACTTCACTTAACATAACGTTTTCAAGGTTCATCCATGTTGTAGCATGCATGAATAGCCCATTCCTCTTTATGGCTGAATAATATTCCATTGTCTGAATATACCATGTTTTGTTTATCTCTTCATCTGCCGATAGGCATTTGGGCTGTATCTTAGTCTGTTTGGGCTGCTCTAATGAAACACCACAGAGCGGGTGGCTTATAAACAGCAGAAATTTATTCCTTACCATTCTGGAGGCTGGAAGTCCAAGATCAAGGTGCCAGCATGGTGGGTTCTGGCGAGGGCCCCCTTCCAGTTGCAGAAGGCTGGCTTCTCGCTGTGTCCTCAGGTGATGGGACGGGTGAGGGAGGTCTGGGGCTTCTTTTACAAGGGCACTGATGCCATTTGTGAGGCTCCACCCTCATGACCTGATCACCTCCCAGAGGCCCCACCTCCTGATACCATCACACTGGGCATTAGGATTTCAACATACAAATTTTGAGGGGGCACAGACATTCAGACCATAGCAGGTTGTTTCCAGCTTTAAGCTATTGTGGCTAATGCTGCTATGAATATTGGTGTACAGATTTCTGTTCAAATCCCTGCTTTTGATTCTTCTGGGCATATACCCAGGAGTGGAATTACTGGGTTATGTGGTAATTCCATGTTTAACATTTTTTTTTTGGCTGAGGAAGATTCAGCCTGAGCTAACATCCACTGCGAATCTTCCTCTTTTTGTATGTGAGCCACTGCCACAATATGGCCACAGACAGACGAGCTGTGTAGGTCCACGCCCAGGAGATGATGCAGAGCATGCTGAACTTAACCACCAGGCCGCTGGGGCTGGCCCTATGTTTAACTTTTTGAAGAACTGCCAAATGCACTTCACATTTTGTATCTTATTTGGTCTCAACAAACTTGCAATTGCTGAAACCACACATTGAAATTCTGATAGAGAGGGACCACCTACTCTGGGTCCAGGTGGCTGCCAGGAGGCTGACGCTGCCCACCTCCTCCAGCAGGGGGCTTCCGAGTCCTACGTGGTATGTGCTGGAGTGAGCTGGATGGGGTTCTCTCTGTTCCGGAAAAGGGAAACAAATGTAAGAGGCCACGTCAGGGATTTGCCCCACTCTCCTCTTGGTAACGAGAGCTCCCTAACTTTCCCTGACTCTGCCCCAAGGAAGTGTCACCATGTGCTTGTGGGCAGCCTTGCTGGTCTGTACTGATATCTGCCCCCAGGGTGGACTTGTAAGGACCACACTGCCAGGTCCAGGCAGGAGCTATTCCACCCCTGTGCTTGAACTCAGGCCAACACGTCACAAAGGTAACAGAGAGGGCAGATGAGCCTAGTTCATTCTGTGCCCCAGTGCTAGTTCTGAGTGTGTGTCAGCACAGCGGCTATTGACACGGCCTCCCGAGCCGGATGGCTTGTATTCAGATGCCAGCTCTGCTGTCTATTTGCTGTGTGATCTTCACTGAAATTATTTAACTTCTCTGTGCTTCAGCTTCGTCATCTGCAAATCGGGGATGAAAAGCAGTGCTTTACGTATTTCCTATGATTGCCGTGAGGGCCAGCTGAGTTAACACGGTTAAGCAAGTGCCTAGCAAGGTGCTGTGCCCTGGGAGGGCTCTGCAGTGGGGGGCAGTGTTAGCAGAATCAACATTGTCACTCAGGAAACCTAAATTCTCTAAACCATAACAGTTAACAGCAAACTGACCGTGGATCAACGCTGTAGCTCTGGAGGTGGAAAAAGAAAAAAAAAAGGGACAAAATTAGAGGACACAAATGGACAAAGTATGGAGGGATCCGGCCAGATGGGATGAAGAATTCACGGGACTGTGACTGTCTTTGACCCGATGTCACAAGGCCGGGAAATGCCAGTTACCTCGCCTCTTAAACTATTTTCACCTCCAAACTGGAGACAACTCTGCTACATTCACTGCGCCACTTTGAAGATTTGCTCAGGCAAAGAGAGGGCTTTAGAGACTGCAGGCACTAAACAAACGTAAAGACTGAGATTGACAGGCTGACTGGCCCTTGGGCTCCAGCCGTCCCCGTCCAGGTGGATCTGCTCTTGGGGACCAGGTCTTGGCACTGAGACGAGGGGAGGCGGTGGAGGAGGCGGTGGAGGAGGCGGGGAGGGCTCGGAGGCCGGCCAGCGGGGAGGGGCGGGAGCTCCAGGCGCATCAGCACCCATCAGTGTCTGTCCTTGCAGCGGGTCCCGGGAGCAGCTCCAGTCTGAGGAACTGCGGCTAGTTTTCATGCAGCATCGAATTTACAGTACCAGAAAGCGTATTTCTTGAAGAAGTGGTGAAAGCTGAGTCCTCTGTGATTATCCGACTGTGACAGCGATGCGGAAGCCGCCGCGCAGAGGCGGCGGAGGCAGAGCCGGGGGAGGCGCCGCGGCCGCGGGGACCGCGTGTTTTTAAGCGGTCTCCGTGCGCCATCTATGGGTCAGCGTCTCTCGTTGCAACTTCGGGAGAGCGGGCTGTGACACTTCAGACCATGATGTCGTTTTTAAAACTGGTCACACCCACCTCTCTTTCGCCCGTGAAAGCCGCGCTCATTTTTGGGGTTGGTTTGTTTTGGTTTCTGGTACATGCAGCACTTTTGGTGATTATCGATAATTCTATGTTTGGAAGAAGGGGAGAAATTTTGCCTTAAGATGAGAGGTGCCTCAGGACCTGGGTGCCAGGATTCCATCTGCTGACGTGTTTCTAACAGGCAGGAGAGCCTTCCTGCTACATTCAATGACCAAGACGGCGTTTAAAAACCTCCTGTGAGGGGCTGGCCTGGTGGCCAAGCGGTTAAGTTTACACGCTCTGCTTCGGCGGCCCAGGGTTTGGACGGTTCGGATCCTGGGCGTGGACATGGCAGCACTCATCAGGCCATGCTGAGGCCGCGTCCCACACAGCACAACCAGAAGGACCTACAACTAAAATATACAACTATGCACTGGGGGGCTTTGGGGAGAAGAAGGAAAAAAAAGCCCAGAAGATTGGCAATAGTTGCTAACTCAGGTGCCAATCTTTTAAAAAAAAGAAAAAAACTCCTGTGAGGCTTTCCTTTTCCCACAGTTTACTGGCAAAGGGGATGGACCAGGAGAAGGAACGGTTTCTGCTTTCTGTTGTCCCGATGTTTTATTCTTTGCACCCACTGGTGTAGGGAATGCCACCGATGGGGACAAAGGATCCCCGAAGTGCTGTGAAGGGCAGGACCATCACAGAGAACTCACTGAGGACTGTTTGAGGGGATGAGGTGGGTTCTGGGTTGTAAGAGAAATGAGGGTCGCAGGAAGGGGGGTGGGCTGGTGGAGAAGACCTCCTCTCCTCTGTGCCTGCAGTTCAAGAAGGCTGCTTGTAGAAAGAGGAAAGGGGTTTCTCACGAGGCTGACTCATAGCAAGCTTCTTTCTTTGGGGTCTCCATGTCTGTGTCACCTGCCTGTTTCTGTACTCACCTCCCTTCCTTCTTCTGGGTCCCACCATGCTGGTCTCTTAGTTTCTGGGGAGTACCACGCTCTCCATCACTCGGGGCTTTTGCACCTGCTGCCCACCCTTATCCTGGTAAGTCCTCTTCATCCTGTAGATCCCAGCTTAAAAGTCGCCTCCTGAAGGAGGCCTTGCCTGATCCCCTAGACCAGGTGAGCTCTCCTTGTACTTGCCGTCCATCACATTCTTGCCTCTCCTTTGGAACTCTCTTCACACATGTGAGGTTACAGGCCCAACATCTCTCTTGTCTATATTGCAAGTATGGGACCATCCGTGTCTGTATCCCCATTGTCCAGTAAGAGGCAGGTGGAGGGGTCAGGAGGGGAAAATAGCAGTAAAATTGTATTCCATCATTAAGTTTTCTTTGGAAGTTTACTTTGGAAGTGAAGCTAAAGGTGACCATTTGCTCAATCACAACTCTTGGTGGGGTTGGGGGAGAGAGGGTCGTGGGGGCCGTTTTCCCGGCACAGCAATGGAGCGGGCACCTTTTCACTCACCCTCTCTGTTCCTGGGGGGAGGGGAGGGACAACACTCTGGGGTGGAAGTTCTGTTTTTACTCCTGTCCCCAAGGGTGGAGTAGGATGGTGACTGTGCAGAGAGGCCCCTGCTTGGAGCATGACAAGACCACCAAACTCAGGGGAAACGGGAGTTCAATTAATTGAAAAACCCGTTTCCCAGAGTACAGAGGAGAATTTGAAAGATTAATTATGTTCATAGTGCAACCCTTTAATTGCTTAATTAATTAATTAATTTTGAAGGCGGGAAAGAGTAAAGGTATCCTGTGAGGTTAGTTTGGCTGCGGTATTGAGGGCAAATTGGAGGAGGTCAGTCCAGGAGGGAGGGGTCAGTGTTAGGGCTGGGACAGAATCCAGGAAGCAGGGTCTGGAGGACGACCCGGGGCTCAGGGTGTGTGGAGTGCTATGGATCCCCAGGGGTATCCAAGCTGTTAGGGGCCACCCGGATCAGCAGTTGGTCTCAAGATGGTCCTGGAAAACCGTTTACAGAGCTTTGCAGTCAACTGTTGCCTCATGCGGCCCGGGGCCATGAGTGTCCTGTCCCTTCTTAGAGGTTCGTGAGAGAATTGCTTTGCGTTGCCAGCGGGAAGCACCTGGTTTTGCAAAGCTGGGACAAGAACAGGAGCTGGTGTTTGCACGCAGCCTGTTCATTTGACTCCTGATTGGCCAAAGAGGAGTGAGAATGACCAAAGAGAGGGCAGGGGACTAGGTTTGGGTGGTTGTCCCACAGCAATAGTGGGTTTCCTGGGTGATGAGGTTGAGGAGGAACGAGGCTCACCGACACCCCTTTATGTTTTAGAAAACTCTCATAGGCTCGGAGGGAGGTGCTTGTGATAAACCCACAGAGTTGATTAAAATCTTTGAATCCAGTCTGGCTATCACTATCCTTATTTTGATGGGAGAAAACCCCAAGTGTTGGCATTTGGGAATCTGTCTTAGGTTTTTACTGGCCATACAACATTCCATGGCTCCCCTGGTGAAAAGCTTCCACTGTCAGGCAGCAGGCAATGTTCCGAAGCCCTCCCTTGCTAATAACTCAAGATCTGGCCCCTGACAGTTTCTTCTTGCGAGCTATCCTGTGGGGGCTGCCTGAGGCAGTGGAAAAGAGCTCTGACCTGGCAGGAGGGAGTCTGGGTTCCAGTTCCAGCCTCACCACTCTGGAGCTGTATCCATGAGCAAGTCCCTTCACCCTCCTGGAACCCAACCTCTTCACTGGAGGATGAAAGAGCCTACGTTCCTTCCACCTCTGACGTTCTATAATTCTGTGATCCGGTAACTGGAGGTAGTGATGCAGCTTGTTCTAGAAAACAGAGGCAGCCCTCCTGTGATGGACTGAGTGTGTCCCCCTAGATTAGTACGTTGAAACCCTAAACCCCAATATGTCTATATTCGGAGGTAGGGCCTTTAGGGAGTTAATTAAGGTTAAATGAGGTTATAAGCATCAGGCCCTAATCTGATAGGACTGCTGGCCTTATAAGAAGAGGAAGAGACTCCAGAGATCTTTCTTGATCTGCAGTCAAATGCTGTACCCTGAGCTGTACCCCCTGCCTTGAGAGCTCTCTCTCTCTGTACGCTCATGGAAGAAAGGCCAGGTGAGGACACAGAGAGAAGGTGGCCACCTGCATCCCAAGGAGAGAGCTCTCGCCAGATACCAACCCTGCTGGCGCCTTGATATTCCAGTTTCCAGAACTACGAGAAATAAATTTCTGTTGTTTAAGCTGCCCAGACTACGGCATTCTGTTCCAGCGGCCTGAGCAGACTAATGTCCCTCTTCATCCCTCAAGAGCTGGACTACGATTTATTGGTCTGTGGCCTCTGGGGGAGTTTGCATTTAACTTTTTCCATTGGCAAAGGAACAGCCAAGTAAACTGAGCCCTGGAAAAGAAGGCACTCTTCTGCTGTGGCGTTTATAGGGCCATGTCTGTTAAGGCCCTAGTGACAAAGTCCTCCCGAGGGTGGAATCATGGATGTCTCTGGGATGTTTCCTCTGACACCAACCAATTACTGGACGCCAGCTGGGTGTCCAACAATTCAACTCAATTCTGACACTGTCTACCTGGAGTTGGCATCAGATCCCACAAGTTAAGGGCTCAGTCCCAGAAGATGCTCCCACTTCAGATGGCCGTCACAAATCCTGGGCCACCTGTACTTCTGATCGACTGGCTATAAATTGGGGTTTCCCATGACTCCCTCCTCAGGTCTGGCAATTTGCTAGATCTGTTCACAGAACTCAGGAAAACACTTTACTTATGGTAACCGCTTTGTTATAAAGGATACGACTCAGGGACAGCCAAATGGAAGAGATACATAGGGCAAGGTATGAGGGGGTTGTGGCGCGAAGCTGCCATACCTTCTCCTGGCGCTCTACTCTCCCAGCACATCACTGTGTTCACCAACGCAGAAGCTCCTAGATTCACATTGCTCTAGAGTTTTTATAACCCAATCTTCTAATCTTCAGTGCCCTACCCCCCACCAGGTCAGTGTGTGAGGTTGAGTGTCCGATCATGTCTTTCTGGAGATCAGCCCCATCCTGAGACTGTCTGGAGGCCCGACCCTGAGTCCCTTTGTTAGCGTAAGCTCTGGTGTGGTTGAAAGGGGCTCATTATGAATAAGCTGAGACCCTCCCATCGCTCAGGAGATTCCAAGGGTTTTAGGAGCTCTGCGCCAGGAGCCAGGAACGAAGACCAAATGTATTTCTTATTATACCACAATGTCCAAAACGGGTCATACCCAGTCTTGGGTGGTCCTTGTACCAGTGTGGATGAGCTTGTGGGGCTTCTCTGTGAGCAAAAATTGGGCATGGAAACCTTGAAAAGATATTGCTATTGACTCAAGAAGTTTTCTGCGATTTCTGCCAAGATACCTTGGTTGTAGGGCACTGGGTAGAGTAGGCTGCTGCGGGACAAGTGGATTGTAGGTCTCTGAGTTCCAGAAGGGAAGGCTACACCGTCACCCCAAAGACCTAGGTGCTGGCCCAGTGGTGCAGTGGTTAAGTTCACACGTTCTGCTTTGGTGGCCAGGGGTTTGCCAGTCTGGATCCCCTGTGTGGACCTGTGCATTGCTTGACAAGCCATGCTGTGGTAGGCATCCCACATATAAAGTAGAGGAGGATGGGCACAGATGTTAGCTCAGGGCCAGTCTTCCTCTCAAAAAGAGGGAGATTGGCCACAGATGTTAGCTCAGGGCTAATCTTCCTCAAAAAAAAAAAAAAAAAAAAAGCCTTAGATCACAGGACAGAGAAGGTGGAGGTGTGGACTGTTGAACTGTGTCTTCTCTTCCTAGGGGTTCCCTGTGTGGGGCTTGGCAGCACTTGGACAGTAGTTTCTGGAAACTGACCTGTTCCAAGGACCCAGGGAGGATCAGGGAAACTGCAAAGAGTCAGACACCAGATACAGGGGTCCCTGCGGGGAGTCCAGAGATCTGGAGACCCCGAGTAACAGCAAACGTGAGCATCCGTGACTTGGTTTGGCCTCTAATCTCTCTGTGGGGAGGCGGTAGATCTTGTCCAGGCCATCTTGGTGGGACAAGATGTTGACATTACTCGCTGGAGTGGTGAATGCAGGACCAAAGGACAGTTGCAGTTTCCTGTGCACACACGGTGTCTGGGCTTGCTGTTAGTGTTATGCCTGTGTGCCAGCATGGCCCCAGAGCCGGCCAGCCATACCCCCAGGGTCTGCAGTGAAATCTTATTTATTCTCATTCTTGTTGTTGGAAGTATGTCTAATTTGGAAAGAGACAGCACTGAAATCTGACTTCATATTGTACTCTCAAAGCTGTTGTGTTAAGCAATTGGAATAAATTATTTCCTTCTCTTTTATCTGGCATTGACACAGTTACATCAGAGTTCATAATGTCACTCCGAAGGCACCTGCTGAGGAATCTTGAAGGTGAAGGATTTTTCTGAAGTCTCAAAGAAGCAAACATTTTGATGAGTAGGTACATGTTATAGTTTTCTGTTCTTGAAAGTTTGTAATTATGGGCTAGATAAGAGATTTTTCTATATCCAGAATACTGGATTTTCCAGAATGCCTGGGAATTTATTGGATAAGTGCATACAAGATTGCATAGATGTATTTTATCTATGTAAGGGAATAAACTTTTCATGCATGTTGGAAGATTATCTTGCTAATGAAAAAGACGTATTGTAGCAAGTGTCAGAAGAACATAACATTTGGAATTAATTAGAGAACTGTGTGAGCATGTAACATGATGTTTCTGTAAATGTACAGATGCTGAAGCCTGCATCTAACTCATTTCTGAACCCTTGACAAACGCCACTTGGTACTCCATACATGACACATCTTTGCTAAAATTTTGCTGAATTAATTTTTTAAAAGTAAATAATCTGAACCACTGATTTCAATACCTCTAGCGTTACCTTAACAAATGGAAGACTTAGTCAAAACAGGCGGAGAAAGGACCCAAGGGAGCACAGATTTTCGGTTCATGGTTTCAGATAGTCACGGTTCCTGGGCACCTAGTACTTGCTCTCTCGACACTTCCACATCCGGTCCAGCGCAGTTCATTGCTTTGACCTGTTTTCTTTTATGCTTCACTGACCATGTAGCTGTGTGGGCTGAGATGTTAAAAGGCACCCCTAGGTGGTCAGCTCTCTGGTGGGGGGTCTGAAAAGAAGGAGAAATCATTACTGGATCTGGACTCCCCAGCCGTGGGACCAGGCCGGCTCCAGCGCTCTGAATCTTTATTTAACTCCTGGGCTCTCAGAATCTGTCAGAATCCTTAGTTGTGGGCAACACACACAGACTCTAGCTGATTTCATGCCATTTGTTAAAATGACATTGGGTTGCTCGTAGAGTTGCCTGGAAGTTGGAGAACCAGGCGTGGGGCTACAGTAGCAGGTCACCATACCTGTGATCACGTGCTGAAGCCATTGTCACCTCCCTTGCCGGTTGCTGAGACAGGGCACTTCTGCTCCAGGCGCAAGATGGGGACAGCATCAGCCACTGTTGCCATGGAAACACAGTCTTGCTGCAACTGCTGCCACCTCCAGAGAGGGTCTCAGTGTCAATAGCACCTGATTCACAGTCCAGAATGGGTGCTTCTGATTGGTGGATCCTGGATCCTGTGCTCATCCCTACCTGCAGGGATGCCTGCAAAAGTATTATCCAGCATTTCAGCTGTTACAGTGGGAAGTGGGCTCTGCTTCCCGTGAAGGTTCTTAAGAAAGGCAGCTCTTCAACGATAGGCAGGATGTTCAAATGGTAGGCAGCCAAAGGGAATGACAGCTCTCCATGGTATAAACAGAACTATACCAAGTCCCAACCCCCAAACCCAGAAAGAGGATAAAAATCTTGATGTATACAGATTATTAAAAACCAAACCAACACAAAACAAAATTGACAATAGTAACCGTGATGGCCAGGAGATACTTTATTTCTTCATTGTTTACCTTTGAACATCTTCACTGCTGTGAGAATTATTTCAAATGTAATTGTTTAAAGTTTATTAGACTTGGAGTTTTCAGCTTCATCCAAATATCTTCTTTAAGGGAGTTTTTCTTTTTCCTTTTACCTTTTTAGAAGCCTGCATTATTGGTGTGCCATGGTATTGGATTGGAATGGGTTATTTTCCGTTCATAGAGATCTCTAATTTGTACATAGGGGTTATGTTTCTAGAAACTTCCAAACTGGAGCTCTTCAATCCTTAAAACCTCTGTGGGGATAATGGGTTTTCCTTAACTCAATTTAGCCAACATCTCCTTGGACTTTATAAGAAATCGGAAGTAGAGCCAAATGGGCTGCTTCTACTTAGATGGAAAAAAAAAGGTGTCATATCTCACCAGATTTGTACTGTGTCACTTTGTCACTAAAAGTTTCCAGTTCATTTCATTTCACTCTTACACAGAGGTGCAGTCTCAGAGCACAGGGCATGTGGCATGTTGTCGAGAAAAGGAGAGAGTGATGTGGTGGGAGAGCGAGAAGCCAGGGAGTGGAGCTGCCTGAAGCGTTGGACAAGCCGCGTCCCCCTCCAGAGAGCAGCCTCCCAGCCTACACCCTGCCCATGTTGGTCCCGTGATTTCCTTGTTGCAACCACTGAATTGGGGACTGTTCTAATACGATTTCCACCTTCCCATTCACAACAGCAAGTCTTGATCAAGGGAGCATAGGGAGCAAGTCAATGAGGTAAAAGAAAATTGCTCATCTTATATACTTAACTTACATCATCGTTCAATTAATTAGTTAATTAATTGACACTCTGACCATTTACTAAGACCCTATTCTGTGTGAAGTGCTGCACTGAGTGCTTTCTATTTACTGCTTCATTTAATAATCCCTCTAACAACACTATCCTGTGGAGTAGATCGCAGTCCCTCCCCCATTTGAGAGAGAAGAAAACTAAGGCTCAGAGAGCTTAAGAGGCAGAAGGAGAATTTGAATCCACATCACTCTGACTCCAAAGCCTGTGATTCCAGCCACTGTCTCTCATGACTTTTGGTGCTTTTGATACTGAGGTGACTGGCAGACAGTGTCTACCCTGAGTGGTGGCTGGACATCAGAAAAGAAAAGAGACATCACTATACAGTGTCATCCATCCTATAATACTATTATAAATAGGAGCCAAAGGAGAAGCATCTAACCCAGCCTGAGGTCCGAGTGGGCGGGCAGCTCATGAAGGCTTTTTGTGGGAGGTAAACTTGAGCTAGGTGATGAAGGAAGACCAAGATGTTTCCACAGGAAGAGCATGGGTACAGGCATGGGGGCGTGAAAACTGTTGGCATGGCTGGTGCATATGGTGTGTGTGTGTGTGTGTGTGTGTGTGTGTAGAGAAGAAGAGAGAGAGATTGAGGGGGAGACTAAACCAAGGCTAGATAGATATGGAGAGGCAGTGTGGATGGAGAAAAGGGTGCAGATTTCAGAGCCGCTTGAGCAGTAGATTCAATAAAACTTGGTGACTGACTAAATGTCAGAAATGAGGGATCCATTAATTTTTCTAAAAAGACTTTTTTTAGAGCAGTTTTAGATTTAAAGCAAAATTGAGAGGACCTACAGAGATTTCCCATATACCCTTGCCCCACATATGTGTAGCCTTTTCCATGATCACCATGGTATACCAGAGTGGTACATTTATAACAGTTAATGAACCTACATTGACACATCATTATCACTCAGAGTCTAGAGTTTACATTGGGGGTCAGTCTCAATGTTGTACATTCTGTGAGTGTGGACAAGTGTATAATGACTTGTATCCACCATTACTGTTATCATACAGAATATTTTCACTGCCCCCCAAATTCTCCGTGCTCCACTGGTTTATCCTGACCCATTCCTCCTAACCCCTGGAAACCACTGATCTTTTTACTATCTACATAGCTTTGCCTTTTCCAGAACGTCATCTTTGGAATCACACAGTATGTAGCCTTTTCAGATTCCTTCTTTCACTTAGTAATATGCATTTAAGATTCTTCCATATCTTATCATGGCTTGGTAGCTCACTTCCTTTTATCATTGAATAATATTCCATTTCTTTTTAGCATTGAATAATATTCTATTGTCTGGATGTACCACAGTTTATTTATCCAGATTACTGGAGGACATCTTGGTTGCTTCCAACTTTTGACAGTTATGAATAAAGCTGCTAGGAACATGTGTGTGCAGGTTTTTATGTGGACGTAAAGTTTCCAACTCCTTTGGGTAAATACCAAGGAGTATGATTGCTGGATCATATGGTAAGATTATGTTTAGTTTTGTAAGAAACCATGAAACTGTCTTTCAAAGTTGCTGTACTATTTTGCATTCCTACCATCAATGAATAAAAGTTCATGTCATTCCACATCTTCATTAGCATTTAGTGTTGTCTGTGTTCCAGATTTTGGCCATTCTAGTAGGTGTGTAGTGCTATCTCATTGTTGTCTTAAGTTGCATTTCCTTGATGACATATGGTCAGGGCATCTTTTCATATGCTTATTTGCCATCTGTATATCTTGCTTGGTGAGGTGTCTGTTAAGGTCTTTGTCTCTCTCTCTCTCTCTTTTTTTTTTTTAGCTGAGGAAGATTCACCCAGAGCTGACATCTGTTGCCGATCTTCTTCTTTTTGCTTGAGGAAGATTCGTGCTGAGCTAACGTCTGTGGCGATCTTCCTTTATTTTGTATGTGGGTCACTGCCACAGCATGACCGCTGATGAGTGGTGTAAGTCTGCACCCAAGAACCAAACCTGAGTCACCTGAGCTGAACTTAACCATGAGGCCGTGGGGCCAGCCCCTGGCCCATTTTTCAATTTCGTTATTTATTTTCTTATTGTTGACTTTTGAGTTCTTCGTATATTTTGGATAACCATCCTTTATCAGATGTATGTTTTGCAAATATTTTCTCCCAATCTGTGGTTTGTCTTCTTATTTTCTTGATACTGTCATTCACAGAGCAGAAATTTATAATTTTAATGAAGTCTATCTTACCAATTCTTTCTTTCATGGATCATGACTTTACTGTGCTAAAAAGTCATCACCATACCCAAGATCATCTAGGTTTTCTCCCATGTTATCTTCTAAGAGTTTTATAGCTTTCTAAGAGCTTTACATTTGGGTCTATGATTCATTTTGAGTTAATTTTTGTGAAGGGCGTAAGGTCTGTGTTTGGTTCCTTTTTTTTGCAGGTGGATGTCCAGTTGTTCCGGCGTCATTCATTGAGAAGACTATGTTTGCTCCATTGGATTACCTTTGCTCCTTTGTCAAAGATCAATTGACTATGTTTATGTGGGCATATTTCTGGGTTAATTTTGTATTTTTTTCATAATAGTTAATGAGTGCCTGCTTTAAACCAGGCACTGTCGTAAATGCTGGAAATATAGGGGACAAGAAAAGAGATGTCATCCTTGCTCTTACGGATTGTACAGTTAATGGATGGGAAAGGATCAAAGATAACTCCAGGTTTCTAGTTCACTCCAGATTTCTGATTTAGATTATGGGACAGGAAACCTAGAAGAAGCAGTAAGTTGATGTGGAAAGATGCTCCGTCTTGGGAAGTGTTGAGTTGGGCATGTCTATGGGACATCATAAAAGATGGCCAACAGGTACTTGGGTATACAGATGTGGAGCTAGAAGAGAAAAATCTGACATTGAGATACAGATTTTGGCACCATCTGCATGGATATGGTGGTAAAAACCGTGACTGTGTGTGATTGCTAAAGGAATGTGTACTGGAGTGGGAGAAGAGAAGATGTTGCACAGCGGAACTCTGGGGAACTCCAGCATTTGGAGGAAGAAGAATGAAAAGTACTGCATGGAAATTTCAAAGGAGTGCAGAGAGGTAGAGGAGAACCATGAGAGAGTTATGTTGTGGAAGCCAAGTGTTATGGACTGAATTGTGTCTCCCCCAAACTCATATGTTGAGGCCCTAACCCCTAATGTGACTGTATTTAGAGATAGAGACTTTAAGCAGATAATTAGGATAAATGAGGTCATAAGTGTAGGACCCTACTCCAGTAGGACTGACATCCTCATAAGAAGAGGAAGAAATACCAGGGGTCAATCTCTCTCTCTCTACATGCACAGAAAAAAGGCCACGTGTGGACAGAGTGAGAAGATACCATCTGCAAGCCAGGAAGAGAGGCCAAACCAGAAACCAACCCCTCCAGCACCTTGATCTTTGATGTCCAAGATCAGAACTGTGAGAAAATAAGTTTTTGTTGTTTAACCCACTCAGTCTGTTGTATTTTTGTTATGGCAGGCTGAGCTGACCAATACACTAAGAGAGGAAAGCATTTCAAGCACTGTTTAAGGAAAGGCAAATATCAATAAAGATAAGGGTAGACATGTGATTCTCTGAATGTGGCAATTCTGTGACCTTAGCAAGGGCAAGGAAGTGTCAAGGCTGAAAGTCAGACTGCAGTGGGCTTATGGATTGCATGAGCAGGAGTTTCACGTGCAAGCATGGCCTCCAGCTTGGAGTTTGGCAGCTCCTACCATCTGTATCTGTAATCCCAGGTAAACTCCTTTGTGCAGACTTCCCCAGGGACCGGCATAGTATGGGGCACACAGTAGTTCCTGATGACACCTGCTGAATGACCTTAATCTGCTATGCACTGGCTTAGGTGTAGAGTTAGGTCAACACTTCTTGATCAGTGAGTCAGGCTTATTACAAGCAATGTTTATTTATTGCTTTCCAGGTGCTAGGCATTGTGCTAAACCCTTTACATGTATTCCTCGTGTAATTTCCATAGCAACTTTGTGAATTAAGTACTGTTATTATTATGCTCATTTTTCTTTTGGAAAAACTGAGCTATAGTTTCAAACACATCCAATCTGACTCCAGAGTTCAAACCCTTAACTACTATGCTCTGTGACCCCTGTCCCTCCATGATATGCCAGCTCTGGGCCAGGCACCTGGATTTGCCCTGTGGAGATGTAAGGAACTGACCTGAGCTCTCTGGTCCCCAATATCCTAACATGCAACATGTGGTCTTTGGAGCAGATGATTCTATAGGGTGTTTTCTGGCTCTAATGTTCCATGATCTGATGGTTTGGACTAAATTGCACTCTAGTTACATGGCTAGACATTAACCTCTATAGAAAAGTCAACCAGAAGTTGTCAGTCAAGACCAGTCATTAAGACCAAGAGGACATCTCATTTTGAGTGTCTTGTATATGACACAGCACTTCCTAGTTATGCTGGCAAGGAGCATAAGAGAATCCCACCCAACAGGTAATGGAGGGACGTACACAGGACAGCTGAGAGGCTTGGTGTAGTCTGTATTCTAGGCAAGGTGGTGGTTGGGAGAAGCCCCTGCCTGTGCCACACATTGCTGCTTCCACTCATTGGCTGGGATGTGGGGAGAGTTCTGGCTGAGTGTTGGCCATGAGGTATTTCATTGAGGAGAACAACCAGCTGGCTGCCACCACCACAGCTGTTGAAGGGTTTAACAATGACAAGGCTGCCACTGGGTATGCAGGGGCTTGGGAAATTTGTTTTGCAGGGCTCCTATCTATATAAACTATTTGATTAAAAACATATTGAGTGATGTCAGTATGATGGCAGAGTGAGTTCTTCCCTCAGACTCTCCCCCCTGAGACACAATGAAAAGGACATTCATAAACCAACAGAGAACATTCACACAACACAATAGATGTCTGAGACACCCACACAGCCATATGTCTGAAGGTGGAGGTGCTGGACCCTCTTGGAGGCAGTGGAAGGAGGTAAGGAGATCTCCTCTCCTTCCCCCACTGGCAGCAACCTAGGGTGTGGGACCATTTGCAGCCCTGAGAGGAGTAGGGAGAGGGAGCAGTCCTCTGTGGGAACACCTTTGCTATCCAAGTTCCCTCATAGTCTGTGGGAAAGCTCCACATTGGAGGAGCCAAAGCAATTGTAGGGGTGTCTTCATCAAGCCAGCACACCAGGAGAGCAGATAGCAAGGGCAAAGTGGGAGCACACCCAGGATTGCATGTGAAAGAAAGTGCCCTTTCCCCCACCTGGCACACCAGCTCGGCTGGTTGGCCAGAGCAAGGGACCCCTGCCAGAGTGCCAGTGCATGTAGTGTGTAAAACAGTGGTGGCAAGAGGGAAAACAGAGATGGCATCTTTCAGCATGGCTTCCACAGGTCAGGCACAGCTGCCAGGGATTGTGGTGGACTCAGAATACATAGCTCCTGCCCCCACCCCCCAACCAGTGGCAGTAGGTGGAATCTGCAAACAGATACTACCACTATGTGATGGCACAAATTCACCCCATCAAATATTATGAGAAGGTATATGAATACTCCAGACCAGAAGGAAAATGACAAACACCCAGAAAGCAATCCTGAAGGCACAGAAATTTATAATCTAAATGACAGAGAATTCAAAATAACTATCATAAAAAAGCTCAACGAGTTATAAGAAAATTCAGAAAGACAGTTCAATGAAATCAGGAATAAAATTAATGAACAGAGGGAATTCTTCACAAAAGAGATAGAAACTATAAAGAAAAACCAATCAGAAATGTTGGAGATGAAAAACACAGTGAATGAGATAAAGAAAAATCTGGACTTCTTGAATAGCAGAGCTGATATTATGCAGGTCAGAATTAGAAATTTAGAGGACAGAAATATGGAAATGCTTCAGATGGAGGAGAGAGAACAAGACTAAAAAGAAATGCAGAAATTCGCTGAGGAATATCTGATTCAGTTTGGAAATGCAACATAAGGATGATAGGTATCCCAGAGGGAGAAGGAAGAGAGAAAGGAGCAGAGAGCTTGTTCAAAGAAATAATAGCTGAGAACTTCCCAAACCTGGGGAAAGAGCAGGAATTTCAAGTAAAAGAAGCTAAAAGAACTTCTAATTTCATCAGTGTAAAAAGACCTTCTCCAAGGCATATATTAGTAAATCTGGCAAAAGTCAATGACAAAGAAAAAATATTAAGGGCAGCAAGGCAGAAGAAAATAACCTACAAAGGAACCCCACTAGGAGTTTCAGTGGATTTCTCAGTAGAAACCTTACAGGCTAGGGGAGAGTGGAACGACATGTTCAAAATTCTGAAAGACAAAAACTTTCAGCAAAGAATGCTCTATCCAGTGAAAATACCCTTCAGGTATAATGGAGAAATAAAAACGTTCCCAGATAAAGAAAAGCTGAAGGAATTCATCACCACCAGACCCCTGTCTACAAGAAATGATTAAGATGGCCCTCAGAACTGAAAGAAAAAAAAGAAAGAGTTTACAAAGACTTGAGCAAGGAGATAAATAGGCAGAAAATATCAGAAAATTACAGCTTTCTATCAGAACAGATTAGCAAACAATTATAATCTTAAAGATATAAGGAAGGAACACATAAAAAATAAATATAATCACTGTATTTTAACCATGAACTCACAACACAAAATGGAATAATGTGTGACAACAATAAATTAGACAGGGAAGAGGAAAGGGATAGAACCTGCTTAGACTAAGGAAACAATAGGCTATCAGAAAATAGATTATCTCATTTACGAGATCTTTTATGCTAACCTCATGGTAATTACTAAACAAGAAAATAAAAACAGAGACACAAATGATAAATAAAGAGAAAACTGAGGGGCTGGCTCCATGGCCGAGTGGTTAAGTTTGCACGCTCCACTGTGGTGGCCTAGGGTTCTGATCCTGGGAGCGGACATGGCACCACTCATCAGGCCGCATTGAGGCGGTGTCCTACATCCCACAACTAGAAGGACCTGCAACTAAGATATACAAATATGTACCGGGCGGGGGGGGGGGGGGGGTGTTGGGAAATAAAGCAGAGGAAAAAAAAAAGGAAGATTGGCAACAGTTGTTAGCCCAGGTGCCAATCTTTTAAAAAAAAAAGAGAAAACTGAGAAAACTATCATAGAGAACCACCAAACTGCATTGGCAGTCTGAAATACATGAGACAAGAAACAAGGAAACAAAGAACAATCAGAAAACAAATGATAAAATGAAACATTAAGCCATTTTATATATCAATAATGACCTTAAATCTAAATGGATTGAATTCTCCAATCAAAAGGCACAGAGTGGCTAGATGGATTAAAAAACAAGACTCAACCATATGCTGCCTCCAGGAAACACATCTGAAGCCTAAAGACAAACACAGGCTCAGAGTGAAGGGATGGAAGACAATACTCCAAGCTAAAGGCAAACAAAAGAAAGCAGGTGTTGCCATACTTATATCAGACAAAGTAGACTTCAAGATAAAAAAGGCAATGAGAGACAAAGAGGGGCATTAGATAATGATAAAAGGGACACTCTACCCAGAGGACATAACACTTATGCATATATATGCACCTAACACAGGAGCACCAAAGTATATAAAGCAAATATTAACAGACCTAAAAGGAGACATTAATAGCAACAAAATAATAGTAGGGAGCCTTAACACCCCACTTACATCAATGGATAGATCATCCAGACAGAAAGTCAACAGGGAAATAGTGGAATTAAATGAAAAACTAGACCAGATGGACTTTATAGATATGTATAGAACACTCCATCCAAAACCAACAGAATACATATTCTTCTCAAGCGCACATGGAACATTCTCAAAGATAGACCTACTTTGGGAAACAAGGCAAGCCTTAATAAATTTAAGAAGATTGAAATCATATCAAGCATCTTTTCCAACCATAATGCTATGAACTAGAAAACAACCACAAGAAAAAAGCTGGGAAAGTGGCAAATATGTGGAGACTAATCAACACGCTACTGAACAACAAATGGATCACTGAAGAAGTCAAAGGAGAAATAAAAAAATATCGGGAGAGAAATGAAAATGAAAACACACCATACCAACTTATATAGGATGCATTAAAAGCAGTCCTAAGAGGGAAATTCATAGCAATACAGGCCTACTTTGACAAGCAAAAAAATCTCAAATAAACATCTTAAACTACACTTAACAGAACTAGAAAGAGAAGAACAAAGTCTAAAGTCAGCAGAAGTAGGGAAATAATAAAAATGAAAGCAGAAATAAATGAAATTGAAACCAAAATAACAGTAGAAAGGACTAATGAAACTAAGAGCTGTTTCTTTGAGATGATAAACAAAATCGACAAACCCTTAGCCAGACTTACTAAGAAAATAAGAGAGAAGCTTCAAATAAATAAAATTAGAAATGAAAGAAGAGAAATTACAATGGATACCATAGAAATACAAAGGAATATAAGAGAATACTATGAAAAACTACCTGCCAGAAAATCGGACAATCTAGAAGAAATGGATAAATTCTTAGACTCATTCAGCCTCCCAAAACTGAATCAAGAAGAAATAGAGAATTCGAATAGACCAATAACAAGTAAAAACATTGAAACAGTAAACAAAAACCTCCCAAAAAATAAAAGCCCAGGACCAGATGATTTCCCTGGAGAATTCCACCAAACATTCAAAGAAGATTTAGTACCTATCCTTCTCAAACTATTCCAAAAAATAAGGGAATGGAACACTTCCTAACACATGCTATGAGACCAACATGATCCTGATACAAAAGCCTGACAAGGACAGCACAAGAAAGGAAAACTACAGGCCAATATCACTGATGAACATAGATGCAAAAATCCTCAACAAAATATTGGCAAACCAAATATAGCAATACATCGAAAAGATCATACACCATAATCAAGTCACATTTTTACCAGGGACACAGGGATGGTTCAACACCCGCAAATCAATTGATGTGATACTTCACATTAACAAAGGGAGGAATAAAACCCACATGATCTGATCATCTCAATAGACGCAGAGAAAACATTTGACAAGATCCAACAGCCATTTATGATAAAAACTCTTAACAAAATGGGGATAGAAGGAAATTATCTCAACATAAGAAAGGGCATATATGACAAACACACAACCAACATCATACTCAATGGGGGAAAACTGAAAGCCATCCCTCTGACAACAGGAACAAGACAAGGATGCCTACTCTCACCACTCATATTCAAAATAGTACTAGAGGTTTTGGCTAGAGCAATAGGCAAGAAAAAGAAATAAAAGGAATCCAAATAGGAAATGAAGAAGTGAAACTCTTGCTGTTTGCAGATAACGTGATTTTATATATAGAAAACCATAAAGAATCCATCAACAGCTACATTATTAGAAATAATCAACAACTACAGCAAAGTTGCAGGGTACAAAATCAACTTACAAAAATCAGTTACATTTCTACTCTAATAATGAACTAGCAGAAAGAGAACTCAGGAATACAATTCCATTTACAATCACAGCACAAAGAATAAAATATCTAGGAATAAATTTAACCAAGGAGTAAGACATTACTGAAAGAAATTGATGATGACATAAAGAAATGGAAAGATATTCCATGCACATGGATTGGAAGAATAAACATAGTTAAAATGTCCATACTACCTAAAGAAATCTACAGATTCAATGCAATCCCAATCAGAATCCCAATGACTTTCTTCACGGAAATAGAAAAACGAATCCTAAAATTCACATGGGTCAACAAAAGACCCCTAATAGCTAAAGCAATCCTGAGAAAACAGAATAAAGCTGGAGGCATCACAATCCCTGTCTTCAAAATATACTACAAAACTACGGCAATCAAAACAGCATGGTACTGGTACAAAAACAGACACACAGATCAATGAAACAGAATCGAAAGCCCAGAAACAAAACCACACATTTACAGACAGCTAATCTTTGTCAAAGGAGCTAAAAACGTACAACAGAGAAGGGAAAGTCTCTTCAATAAATGGTGTTGGGCAAACTGGACAGCCACCTGCAAAAGAATGAAAGTAGACCGTTATCTCACACCATACACAAAAATTAACTCAAAATGGATTAAAGACTTGAATGTAAGACATGCAGCCATAAAACTCCTAGAAGAAAATATAGGCAGTACACTCTGACATTGGTCTTAGAAGGATCTTTTCAAACACTGTGTCTACTCAGGCTAGGGAAACAAAAGACAAAATAAACAAATGGACCTCCATCAGACTAAAGAGCTACTGCAAGGCAAAGGAAACCAGGAACAAAATGAAAAGACAACCCACCAACTGGGAGAAAATATTTGCAAATCATATATCCAGCAAGGGGTATTAACCAAAATATATAAAGAACTCACACAACTCAACAACAAAAAAACAAACAAGCTGATTGAAAAATGGGCAGAGGATATGAACAGACATTTTCCAAAGAAGATATACACATGGCCAAGAGGTACACGAAAAGATGCTCAACATCACTAATCATCAGGGAATGCAAATCAAAACTACACTGAGATATCACCTTATTCCTGTTAGAATGGCTACAATCACCAAGACAAAAAATAACAAATGTTGGATAGGATGTGGAGAAAAGGGAACCCTCATACACTCCTGATAGGAATGCAAACTGGTGCAGCCACTACGGAAAACAGTATGGAGATTTCTCAAAAAATTAAAGGTAGACATACCATACGACTCAGCTATCCCACTACTGGGTACTTATTCAAAGAATTTGAAATCAACAATTCAAATAGACTTATGCACCCCTATGTTCATTGCAGCATTATTCACAATGGCCAAGATGTGGAAGCAACCCAAGTGCCCATTAACTGATGAATGGATAAAGAAGATGTGGTATATGTGTGTGTGTGTGTGTATATATATATATATATATATATATATTTATTTATTTATTTATACAATGGAATACTTCTCAGCCATAATAAAGGACAAAATCCTCCCATTCACAACACTGTGGATGGACCTGGAGGGTATTATGTTAAGTGAAATAAGCCAGAAAGAGAAAGACAAACACTATATGATTTCATTCATATGTGGAAGATAAACAAACACATGGACAAAGAGAACAGTCCAGTGGTTACCAAAGGGGAAGGGGGTTGGGAGATGAGCATAAGGGGTAAAGGGGCACGTACGTATGGTGACTGACAAATAATGACGTACAACTGAAATTTCACGTGTTATAAACTATTATGACCTCAATAAAAAAATCATAAAAATTCATGGACCCATGTGAGGCCCATATGATTTGTCAATGAAGATAGAGAAAAATGTGCAGGAAAGAGGTGTTTATGTATCATTTATTGACCAATTAGTGCACATGAAGATTCCTGCTCAGGTCTGGGAACCATCTCTTTCTGGTCTTTCTTGTCTAGTGTGCCGTTCCTGGCTAATTTCATATCTTCCACCATGAGGACTTTGTAGCAATACTGTTATTCCTCGCAATGCCAAGGCTCTTCAGACCTGTTTGCACTGAAACAATATAGATCTTCCAGCCTCTGCAGTCCCCTAATTCCGCTTGTTTAACACTCATTACAGCATTACTCATGATACTGCATCATCTGTCAGGCTGCCTGTGAATACTGGCCTCCAATGACTCTCTCAGAGGTTGTTACTATATCTCGGATGATCACAAATGCAAGTCATAGTCAGAGGGCACAGGAAAATGTGACTGATAATCTGGTTTTTGGCCATGTTCAGAATTTTATAGCATAAGGTGGAGCAGCACCTCTTTCAATCATGTCTTCTTTTGAACTTTTGAGATTCTTATCACTAAATTCCTAGAATGTGATCTTCTTCAATAATGATTGCATCTCTGCCTTCCATTCACCATCCAAGCTGGGAGGAGAGGTGAAGTTCTCACGGGCAGATTGAGAAAGTGGTCTCTTCATGTAAGGAATGTGGGTCCCATGTCAGGCGCAGCTTAACACTGGCCCAGGAGGGCATGACGTCATGATAGCAGTTGGCGGAAGAGGAGGACATCTCTTGGAAGAGCCTGTTGTTGGTGGGGGCACTAGTGGTGGGGGGAAGGGTGCACAAGATAAAGCACACCAGCCTACACTCCTCCTTCCCTCCGTGCTGCATCCAGAGGCAGTACTTCGGTCAGCACGTGGACAGGTTAGAGCCCGAGCATGGACCTGCACATGTGGCTCGAACCCCAGCGACGGTGGTGGTCTCTATTCATTTTCTATAGCTGCCTTAACAAATTACCACTCATTTAGTGGCTTAAAACAAGACTCATCTATTATCTCTCAGTCATGGCTCAAAAGTCCAGGCATGCATGGCTCAGCTGGTTCTCTGTTCCAGACCTCACGAGGCCAAAGTCAAGGGGAGGGGAGGGCTGGGCTCCTATCTGGAGGCTCTGGGAATGAATCCTCTTACAAGCTCATTCAGGTGGTTTGCAGCATTCAGTTCCATGTGGTTATAAGAATGAGGTTGCCATTTCTGTGCTGGCTGTCGGCCAGGTGTCATTCTAGCTTCTAGAGGACACCTACATTCCTTGGCTCATGGCCCCCTTTTATCCATCTCCAAAGCCAGCAGCAGCAGGTTGAGTCCTTCTCAGGCTTTGAAGCTCTCTGATTTTCCATTCTGCTTCATTTCTCTTCTGCTTCCAGCTGGAGAAATTTCCCTGCTTTTAAGGGCTTATGTGATTAGATTGGGCCAACCCAGATGATCCAGTCTAATCTCCCTATTTAAGGTCTGTACCTTAATGATATCTGCAAAGTCCCTTCTGTCATGTAATGTAACAGATTTAGAGTTTCCAAGAACCAGAGTGTGAACATCTTTGGAGGCCATCATTCTGCCTACCACAAGGACTGCTGGTAGTTCTAAGCCCTGAACTCATTCTGTGTCTGATATGAGGGAGCTTCACCCCAAATCAGCATGTTAGTACCGTTCTGGAAGACCAATATCGCATGAACCCATGAAAACAATTCCCCACTGGCCAGCAGGAGCAATCCACTTGGGAGGTCACCCTCTTGGAATGAGGCCTGGCCATGGGGCCTGGGGCTACCATATGGGCATGATCCCAGAGCTCCTTGGGCCACGTGGTCCACTCTGCATGTGGGTCAGGAGGTTGTGGTAGAGCGTTAGAAGATTGGAGAACATCCCCAAAGGGAGAAATGGGAACTGGGAAATATGTCCCTGTTTGAGCTCCTGCCTGGATGGTACTGCTGATCCTAGGTGACCCCAGGCCCTGGAGGGGAACTCAAGGAAGGCGTTCTAAAGTGCAGGGCCTCCTGAGACAGGCCGGTTAGGGGCCCTGCTCGCCTGGTTTTAAAGGCACGGCGGTACTGCTTCCAGCAACTAAGCTGGTAAGAGCTTAGCTTTCTTATTCTTCCCGTAATATCCCTCTAGAGTGCAGCTCAGTGCCCCATTGGGGTTTGCCCTGATCAGGCAGTGGAGTGTGACAGAGAGCACAGAGGCTTTCATTTCAATCAGTCCTCGTTCAAATCCGGATATGCCCCATATTGGCTGGATGACCTCGGACAAGCTACTTAACGGCGCACGCCACAGTCTCTTCATCTGTATAGTAAAATGAAGGCAACAGTCGTGAATGCTGGGCTCAAAGGGATGACAGCACAGCCACTTCACACTCCTATCTGCCCCTTATTTCCACCTTTTGAGGTTGTGATGATCAAGTGAGATGGCATATGTAAACACACCTGGAATACAATAAGCACTCCATAAATTCCAATAATAAGCATCATATGAGCCCAGTGGCGAGCTGGTAAATGAGTAACCACTGGCCTTCTGGGGGAAGCGAGGAGGAGGACTAGCAGCATTGGCCGGTTTCCGTGGTGTCCATACTCCTACCATGGCTAGTTTCAAACTACCAACATGGTGTCCCTGAACTGGGAGTTGGGAAGCGACGCTAACAGTCGGCTTTCCCGGGCAGGTGGGAGCCAGCTCTGCACCCATCGACTGAGCTCCTATTACCGCCAGGCTCAGTGTTCCCGCAGCAGACACCGCAGTGAATACGATGCGGCTTATAGTTTTCTCCTCAGCGCTCTTTTTCCCTTCCCCAACTAAAGTGCGAGCTTCAAAATACTTTGTGAATAAAGTATAGTTCTAGGTAGAGAAGCGTGAACCCAGTAACCTTTCAAGGTGTCTCTCAGCTCTTGCCTGAACCAACAGAGGAAGTGTTATTTCTGGCTTTTTTGCAGGCCAGCAGTGTTGTTTCCACAGAGCTGAGTGGGGTATGACTGAGGCCAGAAACGCTGCTCCTCTCATCGGTTTGAGGTTTGGTGTTGCTGGAGACATTTCATTTCCTGGAGGCCCTCTTAGTGAGGCTAGGAGGGGAAGGTGCTGGCTCATCCATCATTACCGTGGGGACCCACTGACCTGGGTGAGAACCAGCGTCATTTCCCAGCTGTGTGAGGTCGCGCCTCACAACGCCTATGCTTCCCTCTCCTAGGCACTTCGAGGCTGCCGGGGGTTCCATTATGACTAGCATCTGGTATTCTCAATAGGAAAGCAATTTGTTCTCAATGTGGGAAGGATATTTTTTGAAGGTTGTAGAAGGAAGCAGGTTGAAAAACGTGTAGTTCGTGTAGTTGGAAATGTGTAATCTGGTAAAACGTGAGAGCAAGGAGCAATAGTTTGTGCCTGCCTCACCATCTTGAGTCGCTGAATTCACGTACTGTAAGTTGCTTTATACCATTTCTCAGAAGCCATACTCTTTTTTCAGTTAAGTTTCCATATAAGGTGGTATTAAGGGGAAAAAAAGCATAATGCAAGCACTGCTGTTACTGGTGCTTAAAAAGGCCATTGAAAATAAAGTTACTATCTTCCCTGCTTAATATTGCACCCGATTGGAATGGAATATAAAAGCTGGGATCCTGATGTTTTTTTGTGTGTGCGAACAAACTTATAATAAAATTCATTTTGGATGTTTGAGATTATTTATTAATTTTTAACCACATTTGGAAAATTAAAATATGTATTTAATATGCGTTCAAGCTAAATATCCAAGTTTTGGAAAAAAGGACAAACTCAGAATTTCAAAATGGCTCTCCAATATAAACAGAAAGAGTTCAAGGCTGGAGGACAGTAGAAAGTAGAAAAATGAGGGCAGCTCATTTTTGGAGCTGTAGGGGTGGGGGTGGGGCTCTCCACCACCGTTTAGGTGCCAGCTTGTTCGTTTCTGAGTTTTTCCATTCTAGGCAACTCTAACCGATTTCTCATGGGTCCAAGATTTAGCGTTGTGAGTTAGTTTCCACAATAACTTTGACATTTATTTTGGAACAGTAGATCCTTGTTCAGGTTAGAGATTTTGGGTTCAATTTCACAAATGTTCAATAAGAATTGGATCAATATGTTGCTCCAATTTTTTTTTATCTTATCCACTTTCTTCTTTTGCTTGAAGTCTCAAGACAATGCTGATAATTATAATTAAACAACTATAATAAAAGAGCAAGCATTTATTGAGTGCTTTCTGTATTATTCTTTGTTTCTGATAAGAGCCTTTAAGGATGAAAAGATATTCTAGAAGTTGGCCCATATTGACAAGTTATGGAACCAGGAAAACATGGAGTTACGGGGTCAGTGGATAATATAAATCCAATTGAGAACAATTAAGTGAAAAGGCCAAAATGTCATCTTAAGGGGATATTGTGATAGCCTTGAATGCTAGGGTAAGGGGCTTGTATTTTAATACCATCACTGGTTTCCTTTTGCTTGAAGAATTAAAACCAGGGAAGGGGTGGTAGTGATGGTGAGATTTGATCAGAAGCATCTGTTTTAGGTATGTGCAGAAATATAGAAAGGGTGGATTTGGACAAACAGAGGATGCAGACATGAGTTAGGAGTAGAATTGCCAGATAAAATACAAGGTGCCCAGTTAAATTTAAATTTCAGATAAGCAACAAATATTTTTTAAGTCTAAGTATGTTCCATGTGATATTTGGGAAATATTTGGGATACACTTATACTAAAAAAATGTTTGTTTTATCTGAAATTTATATTTATTTGAGTGTCCTGTATTTTCATTTGCTGAATCTGACAACCCCATGTTTAGGAGACTACTGCAGTAGCCCAAGGGAGAGGTAGCTGAGGCCAACAGGGCGGTGCAAGACGAAACTGACAGAAGGGGATGGAGGTGGAGACTTGAGAAGGTCAGATCTAGGACTTGCCAACTGATAAGAGAAAATGATGAGGCTTGAAAGACTGTAGCGTGAGAAGATGAGCCAGAATCTAATAGACTAATTTTCTAGTAGAAAAATTCACATATTTCAAGGAAAAAAATTGGCTAACTTGACATAGAGTAGTGATTCTGTGACTCAATGGCCTTGATTACTACAGTGACACAAACATTAAAAGATGTCATTGGAATTTTAAATTAAACCGAATTAAAAATTTAATAAAAGTTTATTCTTTGAAGAATAACGTTTTCATAGATGTATTGCACAGTTTAAATATTTTATTAATAGTATTGGGGATTTAAGTCTGCTTTTTCATAACCTAGATGAATGAAAGCCAGTGGCTTTTATTCTCCAGAGGCATTTAAAGTTGTACCCTAAAGCAAACAGCAGCTGTGTGCTTCGTTTCTGCTGAGGAAACAGTCTTTGAAAATGAATCTGTTACCAAGCTGGGAAAAATAACTTGGTCTCATATCCACCAGTAGGATTAAAGGGTGTTTTACAAAATCCTGCATTAAAAGTATTAGGCAATATTCCCAAGTTATTTTAGCACAGTAAACTGGACCATTATATCTTTTAAGACTTTGATTTCTAGATATACCTATTTCTAAACATATATGTGGATATATTATATTTCAAGATGGTAGAATACATTAGAAATCGTAAAGATGTCTCTTGAGTCCCTTTAAACTCTTTTGAGTCCATTTAAATTTATTCAATAAATATTTATTAGGAACATTTTGTGGACCCGGTTTCTACCAATTACTCACGAAAGAAGACAGTCCCTGTCCTCATTATCTTAAAGAACAAATCAATTATGGAGCAATAAAGTTGGCATAGAAACCTCAGGAAAAAAAGCTGTTTCCACTTTTTCCTGCCCGCTTCTAGCCCTAACTGTCTGCTGTGGTGTTGCAGTAGCCCCCTGTTAGCTGCCAGGGTCCAGTCGGGGCACGGAAACCACACTAACTATTTGAACAGAGAGAAGTTAACCAGGCACAACGATGTGAAGTAGGTAATTGAGAAGCAAAAGGAGAGGTCTAGTGTACCATGGAGGTAGCAACTTCAACAGCCACCCTGGGGCAGGGGCAAGAGGAAGAGGTTAGAATTACTAAGGCTTAGAAACTTAGAGGAGGAGCCTGTGTGCCTGGGACCCAGACCTCTGAGGAGCGCTCTCCAGTTGGCCAGTGCTGGTGTCTCTGAGGAGGGGTGGGGGCGATGAAGCTGCCTCTTGACGTCTTGGAAAAAACTGCGAAGTGGATTCAGCTGATGCTAATGGAAGGCATCCCTGCTGCCAAGGTGAAGTGAACCTGGGGTGATGTTCACACAGTCATGGAGCAGATGGGATAGGGCAAGTCCCTTCTTCCTGCTTCAGCCTTTCAGTCTCCTTCTAGCACCTTCTAATGGCAGAGCCTAACATGGATCCAGTGGTCAAAAGTAGAAACGTAGTTTTCAGACTCCCAGCCTCAGCATCACAATGCATGGCATGGAAGAGTCGATTTGAGCTGAGAGACTGTAACTGAATGGCTGGCACAGCTCCAGAATGCTTCTCCTGAGTCACCTCTTGCCTTCTCCAATGGGAGCTCCACCCTGCACCAGAGTGATCTTTCCAAAGCCCTTCGAAGCTTCTTAGGATCTCAGCATGAGCGCAACGATCTCAACCTTGATGCACAGACCCTGCATGATTTGACTCCTGCATGTCTCTCCATCCTCATCCTGGACCTCTATCTCTCTGCAGGCTTGTTGGCCTCCCCTCCAGTCCTCGAACAGGCCGTGGTCTCTTCTCCTTCAGGGGGGCATATTACTCCCTGCACATGGAATGTTCTTTCCCTCCTCTTTGCCTAGTTTAGTCCTCTTCAATGTTGCGATCTTGACTCAAGAATAATCACTTCTTCAAGAGACCCTCCTTCGCTCCCTAGACTGGATGATGCCTCTCTGTTAAATGTTTCCATGGCTTCCTTGCTTTCTTCATGACTTGAAATTGGTCTGTTCTATTTGACTAATGTCTGTTTCCCCACCATGCTGTGAGCAACACAAGTGTAGGGCTAATGTCTGCTTTACTCATCACTATTTCCTCAGTGCCTACAAGATGTCTGGCATGCAATACGTGCTCAACAAATATTTATCAAGTGACTGAAAGGCTGAGCCAAGTTATTTTGTGAGGATGAAGGATTTATTACCATAATTTAGGATGTTATTGTCACAAGTACTATCATTTCATTATAAAGAAAAACTGTTGGTAAGGAGCACTCTGAAAACATGTCAATTTTTCAGGGTTCAGGTTCAAGACAGGGAGTCCCAAACAGTGGGACACTTGCCCTTTGCGGCTCATTCCAAGGTCCGGTTTCCCAGCGCTCTTTTTATTTCCTATGCAGGCTTATTTCTAGAGGAGTGTTCATTCCAGACAATCACAACAGAACATAATAGGCCAATACTGTTACAGACGATGCACACACAGAGGTCTGTGTACGTGGATAGGTGCGTGCGTGAGGTCTTACATTTTCCCTTTCTGAATTCCAACAGTAAAGGGCCACTTGCCTATTTATCTGTTTGTTTATTTCCTTATTTATTTTAATCTTGCTAAAAGCTTGCTTGCTGGAGCTTTAACAGCACCACAAGTTGGATTGTAATGATTGAGTTTTGATCACACCACCAAGCCCAGGCCGGTTTACTTTTATGTGAAGTGAAATCAAGTTGGTACATCCTGCATTTTCAAGATCGCGACATCTACACACTGCTCTTCATGCAGAGCACTGCTCCATGGGAACCAGATCGAGCGAGCAGGCCCAGCCCCATCCAAGCTCATTCTTAGAAAAGAAACATTTCTTCAAAGGAAGCCTGGTCTGCCCACCCTACAGGCAACCTTTTACATTCTCAGAAGAGAAGTTCGCTTTCCTGGTGTGACATCATCTCAGACATCTGTATTTATGATTAGGGTCTTTGTTCTATAAACGAAAGGCCTACTCCAACCATTTTCCTAGAACGACAGATTGGTTTGTATTGAAGATTTGTTTGAGTCTCCTCCTTGCAAGACAGAAAAGTGCTTACAACCTTGAAATGGTAGTTCCAGTTTTTACCCTTCCCATCACTGCCACAACCGTGTGAAGACTAAGTTACGGTCAGGGCTTAGGTTTACAGTACCATGAGTAACATGTGCCCCCAGCAAGAAGAAAGTGTCTTTTGAACATGTTTATCCACTCAGTCATCCACTCATTCAACACACATTGAGTGTTTACTATGTGAGAAGCATTGTTCAAGGCACTGGAACTTTTGAGGTGATAGGGAGAGACAGATCATAAAAAATCAGATAATGTCAGGCAACGATAAGCACGATGATGAAGATAAGGAGTGACTTGTGGGCCTGCCCTGGGATGGGTGCTCTTTGGGATGGGATGATGTCATTGATGAGATAATATTTAAGTAGAAGTCTCAATGCCAAGAAGGAACCAATCTTACCAAGATACTGGGGACGAGCATTTCAGGCAAAGGGGACAAACTGTGCTCAAGCCCTCAGTGGGAATGAGTTTGGGTAAGTATGGCTGGAGTATAGGGAGTGGGGAGCCTTGGAAGAGGAGCCCAGCACTGACGTAGTGGCATGGTAGGGTGCCTCACCTCCCACACTCTGCACCACTTCGCCTTTCCCCTGTGCTGGGCTAATTGCATTTTCTGTTGTGTCAATTCATGACTTCTGCTTATGTTTGTTGGAGCTGTCAGTTGCTCTACTACTCTACATCATTAGTTAAACTTCAAATACTGCTTGAGAAAATGATAATACAGTTCTGAGCTTAACCTTGGAATATTTATAAGGCAGCTACTGCATTACACACTTGGGGGATTGGAAAATAAGATAAATAAAATTGTCCATGGGACCATATGTTCTGCTAGATAACCCCCCAGCTTTAATAGAATTGCCTCATTTATAAAAATCATAAAAACTTAATAATAATGAGCTATCACTACACATCTATTAGAATAGCTAAAAGAAAAAATACTAATAATACCAAGTGGTGATGAGGATGCAAAGCAAGCAGAACTCTCAAACATTGCTGGTGGGAAAGCAATATGGTACAGCCAGTCTGACAGTTTCTTCTGAAGTTAAACATACACTTTCCACATGACCCAGCAATCCCACTCCTGGTTATTTACCCTCGAGAAACACAAACTTATGTTCACACAAAGACCTGTACATAAGTGTTCATAGCAGCTCTAATCATAAATACCCAAAATAGAAATAACCTAAATGTCCTTCAATGGTGAGTGGATAAACCATGGTATATGCATCCAATGGGATACTACTTAGCAATCGAAAGCAATAAACTACCGATGCACACAGCCAGTTTGATGAATCTCAAAGCTTCATGCTAAGTGAAAGAAGCCAGTCCTAAAAGGTCACGTAGTGTATGACGCCATTTATTTGGCCTTCTCCAGAAGACAAAGCTATAGCAATGGATCAAGTGGCTGCCAGTGGTCAGGGCTGGGCAGAGGGTGTGATGACTAAAGGATAGTGTGAGGGAGTTTTGTGGGGCAATGGGCTTGTTTTGTATTCTGATGGTACTGATGGTTATAAAAATATATACATGTGAAAAAATTCATAGAACTGTGCACAAATTTTAAAAAAGTAGATTTTGTTGTGTGTTAATTTAGAAAATATAATTAAAATGAAAACTTAAACAATAGTAAATAAATATGTTGATGTGTCTGAGGGGAAAGAAGAAAATGTTTAAACTGATAAACAACAAAGAAAAATCTTCAAATCTTGGTTCTAATGATTCCTTGCATTTAGTAAGTTGTTAATCTTTCCAAACTGAAAAGTCATCACATTGAATGTGAATTCAGAAGGTACTAATTACTTTATACCCAAGAAATTGTAATCTGTTAAGAAATATAATCATATTTGTGTAAATTAAAAATTATCCAACAGTCATGCACCACATAACATTTTGGTAAAGGATGGCCCACGTATATGACAGTGGTCCCTAAAGGTTAGCACCATAGAGCCTGGGTGTGGAGTAGGCTGTACCATCTAGGTTTGTATAAGTGCACTCTATGTTTGCACAGTGAGGCATTTCTCAGAGTGTATCCCCATCATTAAGTGACACGTGATTGTACAGAAAAACCTTGAGCAGTTCTATTGACTAGAACATGCTATATGATGTTGAAGGTACTGTAAGGAATAAAAAACAGGATTTGTCTCAGCTCTCAAGGAGCTTAGATCTCATAGGGAGACTATGACAAAAAGATAAATGACAGTAATACTGTCAAAAAGACAGTTTAGGAGCTCAATTAAATAAGGATGCTAAGAGAAGCAAAAAGTATCCCTGGGTTTTGAAAGGAGGGAGACGCCTTATCAGATTGGGGATCTGAAGCCAACTGGATTCTTGATTTACAGGTCTTATTTTCTGCAGTCTGCTTTTGAAAGAAAGACGTAAACAATAAGATAACGTGTTCATTTCAGAGATTTTATTAAAAAATAAAAAGGAATTATTCATAGGGTACCTTCAGTCACTATGGAGTAAACCCCATCTCCAGGGAAGACTGTTTTTCATGGAATATCCAGTGGGCCTAAAAACACTTTGGAAAATGCTGACAAGGCTCAGACAACTTCCCAAAGGTTTTTTCAGATGCTTGGATGCTGCTCTAGGATCAGGAGGTGGAGAAGACTGATCTTTGCAAGGGGAGGGAAAGGGACAGTGGGTCGCTGGTCCAGAGACCGGAGAGAGGGGTCTTCGAGAGGAACCATGTTATTATGCCAGCTTCACCTCTGTTTTGGTACATGGGCTGTAGGTTGCTAATCCTGTGTTAGATTTTACAGCTCATAAGAACAAATTCTTGTGTTTATTCAGCCTTCAACAAAGCTGTTCGTTTTCTGCCTTCCCAACCCAGCCAAGAACCACAGTGTCTAGATTGGAACGAGCCTTAGAGATCGTCAAATAACCTGCACCAACCTCCCTCTAATTCAGACATCGTTTCGTGTCCTCATAAATGGTTAGCCTGCCTTTGTTTGAACGTGCCCAGTGACTGTCCACTTTTGGAGGCACCTTGTTTCATTGTTGGATTCTCTAGTGATTAATACCAAGAGAAGCTTTCTCAGTTAAACTCTGCCGCCCTGTCTTTCACCCGTGGGTCTAGTCATACCCATAGGACCCTCACTGATGTCTATTCCATCCTATGTGACCATGGATGAATTCCTTCATTTTTTGAGCCTTACTTCTTCAGTAAAACCAGGGCAATAATAACTACTTCTCAAGGATTTTGTGAGGATTAATGAGATAATATACGTTAACCACCTGGCATAGTGGCTGATACAGGAGACATTCAATATATTTTCATTTCCTCTCCATCTCTTTATATAACAGCCTTTCAAATAATAGTTAATAGGCGCCCCTATTTTCTCTTTCTAAGAAAATCTTTCCTTATTCACTCATTCATCTGCTCATTCATTCACCTAGTAATTCTACAAATCTTTGTGAGCATCTACTGTGTGAAAGGCCTGTGCTAGGCACTGAGGGTGCAGTGGGGAACAGACGAGACAGGGCTCCCAGTCCTAATCTCAGGGAGTCTGCAGACCAGTGAGTAGGTGATGAGCGCAGAGTCTGTAAGTGCTGGTGTGTCGCGGGAGAAGAAGGGAGGGGGAACACTTTCAGGCTGGGGAGTGTGTTGGTTTCTTGAGGTTGTTTTAACAAATTACCATAGACTTGGTGGCTTAAAACAACAGAAATTCATTCTCTCACAGTTCTGGAGGCTGGAATCTGGCAGGGCCGCCTTCCCTCCGGGGGCCCTAAGGGGTAATCAGTTCCTCGCCCCTTCTAGCTCCTGGTGGCTGCCCCAGCATTCCTGGGGTTGTGGCCACATCATTCCCACTCTGCCTCCATCTTCACGTGGTCTTCTCCTCTGTGTGTCTCTATGTTTTCTCCCTTTGCCTCTCTCTTGTGATGACATTCGGGGCCCACCTGGATAACCCAGGGTAATCTTTTTATCTTCTTCTCATCATAAGATCCTTAACTTAATTACGTCTGCAAAGACTTTTTTCCAAATAAGGAAATTCCAGGGATTAGGACATGATATCTTTGAGTGGCCATTAGTCAACCTACTACAAAGGGGTAAGGATGGGGGAAGGCTTCCCAGAGCAGCAATGTCTAACCTGAGACATAAAGACAAGCAGAAGTTCTTCAGGAGAAGAGGTGGCAAGAGTTGTCCAGAAGGTTCCAGGCAGAAGAAACAGTGTGTGACAAAAGCAAGAGGGAGAGGGAGTGGTGACTCTGAGAATCTGATGGAGTGTGGTGATAATTGGAGCACATAGTAGGTCTGTGTGCAAACATGGAGAAGGGCTGGAGAAGGAAGAGGCAAGAGGTGAGTATGGACAAATAAAAACCCTGGTTAGATCAGGAGGGACCTTGAGAGCCATGCTCAGGTGTCTGAATTTGATGCCAAATGTAATGGAGTCCCAGAAGGGATTTAAGAAAGTGTTTCGTGTGATGAGATTGGTACGAGCCTCTGGAGGAAAAGTGAGGGGACTCCCAGAGGACTGCTGCAGACGTGTCTGCTCCTCCTGTCATGTGGTTCCAGAGCCATCACAATCCTTGTCATAGGAATCAGACCTCGTTTACCATTGGTGTTGCGGTTCCCACCTGTCCTTGAAAGATTGTGTGGTCACAGAATGCTAGGACAGTTTATTGTTATTTGGCTTCCAAAAGACCATGAGATTCCAAGCCTGATTGTGGAAGAGAAGTTTACTCAAAGTCTCCGAAAGTGACCCTTGTCCATGTCCCTTCCCATGCCAGCCCCTTCCCAGCACAATGCTGAAGACTGGATAAGAGGTGGTGGCAGAGGGAGGGCAAGGTGTTGGGTAGCTCAGTGAGGCAGACCACAAAGGACCTTTCCAGGATATTTTCTGACCTTTCTGGACTTTGTGTGGACTAATCAGAGGTGCGGTAGAACTGAACACACACACGCATTCAGAGACATCTGTAAAACTGGAGTTAGGTTATAGTTCTATCAAAGGAGGCTGGGAGGGAGCCTCTTGTCACTGGCTCGCCTCAAGTGCTTGGCTGTTTTCAGAACCGGCAGAGGTGATAAGGCTGGGTGTTTCTGACTGGTTCTATATACTGGCCCATCCTATGGCTAAGCACCTGTAAGCATCGAGTCCTTTACTTTGGATCCCGGGGACCTGGAGGCAGACCTTTGTGTATTCCTCCCTAAGCAGGGACAGGACTTCCAGGGGGTGGAGGGCTGCAAATATGGAGAAGGAGTGAAAATACGCTTGTGATATTCTGTAGTTTGGCAAAATGGTGATTCTCACAGTGTGGTCCCTTCCCCGCCCCGCCCCTCGCCCCCCCCACAGCAAATCACCTGGGATCTTTTTTAAACATACAGATTCCCATGAGTCATTTCAGTCCAATGAATTCAGATTTCTAGGGACGGGGCTCAGGAGTCTGAATTTTTAACGAGTTCTTTGGGAAACCATAATGCTCATAAAAATTTGAGAACACGTCTATTAAAGCTTAAGGAAAAAGAGGGATGAAGGGATGAGCAATAGTTCCAAGGAAGGAGAATTAGAAGGGAGGAAAGGCCCCTGCCAGCAGCTCAGACAGAAAAGGAACCCCTTGTGTAAGTTATGGTACAAATAACCATCATGAAATATAGCGATCAAATGCTGTCGATGAATATATATTGACAGGAAAATGTATCTATGATATACTGTAAATGCGAAACAATGTGTTTGGGGCAATTCCATCTCTCAAACTTATTCATCCTAAGGCTATTCACTGAGTTGACAGTGGTGAACAAGGCTGAGCGTGTCCTTGTCCACAGTCTGGGAAGTGTACCTCTGTCATTGGGTTAGCACTTTATTTACGGATGTAAGAATTTCTATTGCCTATACGAGTTTTCTAATTTAAATGTAGTTAACATGCATTGTTTCTCTAGTAAATATAATAAAAGTGAGTATAAATGCTCTCCTTACACGTACCTTTGATTATATGATTCAGTTCTTGCCGGTGCACAGCTCGTTACAGAGAGCTTTTCTGCCCTCATCTCTTTCACTCTGTTTTTTTTTTTTTTCTGACCGTGGTCTACTCTTTCTTTTCTATATCCAAGTTATCGGTCACAGTCCACCAGCTTTATGTGAAGGAAAATCAAGTTCATTCCATTTATTACCCATGTGCCCGGTCTGGGCATGTCAATATCTGGCTGCATAAGTACCGTTCACGACGTCTTTCCTGTTGTTTGCTCTCCACTATGGTGTCTTTTTCTAGTTCAGATTACATGATACACAAATGAGTAATAATTCCCGGTAGAGAAGGCAGGAGTCAGTGGCAGCACTTCTCAGTGTATTTCAGGTGGGCCTGTAGTGTGTGAGCTCTCCCTGTGATTGCATGTCCAATTCTGACTAGTCGCTCTTCCGGGACCAAACAAGGCCAGACAGGAACTAAGGTAGTCAAGTGACTTTAACAGGGAAGTACCTTCAACTCGGGCCGTGCTGGCTGAAGGAGGGACAGTAGCGTGAAAGGGGAGAAGAAGGGTCGTGCCGGGCAGCCTTTCGGCCTCCCCTTCCCTCCTACCAGACTTGGTTTAAAGTCTCTCTTTGGTTTTATTGATATAGTTTCATAACCCTGAGTTTTATAAGCTATAGGGAGACCGAGCAGGTGCAAGCTTTTTTAAGTTCAACTTTACCGGAGCCTGAGGCCTGAGGAAGCCCACTGGGCCAGGATTCAGTTACTCCAGATGAGGCAAATCCAGAAATGAGAAGCGTCTTTTCTTTCCTTTTTTCCTTCTTTCTGACTTAGCAAAGCCACTGAAACTCTAGGTTGTCATGTTGTAATATGTCTTCAACGTATTTTCAGCTCACAAATGCCTTTGCATGATTTCCTTCCAGCACACGCAGTCCCTTATGCGCTTCTCATGTTAGGTAACGGCCCTCAGTCAAGCATATGGTAAGCCCTATGTTGATTCTGGGTCAGTGTGAGGGCTTCGAACTGTGGGAGGCAGCGGGTGAGAGGAGGGTGAGGGCTCCTCCGTGAGCCTCCCTCCCACTCTCCACGCTCGCTGTTAAGCTATTACTGCTCTGGGAGCGAGAGAGAGAACCTTTCTGGGATGTTTGCTGTGTGTGACTGGGCTGTGTGTGTTCGTGGGTGTATAACTGCCCTTCACGGTTGCTTTCACCTGCAAAGAGGTTGTGATGCAGGAATCTGAAGAACAGCATTCTAATATTATTTAATCCATTTCTCAGCCTAAAGCCACTGAAAGCCTTTTGCCGCAGACTTCTAGAACCATTTAGGACGCCTCTGTGCATACTGCAGGCTCACAGCGCTGTCAACCGTAAGGCAGTTTGAAGTGGCAGATTCGTAACAGCAGCTGTGATCCTTAGCAACATTCCTTCCAACTTCCTAGTAAAAGTAGGTCTGTGTCCGGATTACAATGGAAAGTTCTGATTTGGCATCCGTATGTTTTTCAATTTAACATTCCACATCTAGATTTTAAAAAAGTCTAGAGACCTGACTGTTGGAATATTCGTTGTGATTTTTTTTAACATTCCATTTCTTCTTTTTTTTTTTTTTTGCTGGGAAAGATTCAGCCTGAGCTAACGCCTGTTGCCAATCTTCCTCTCTCTCTTTTCTTTTTCCTCCCCAAAGCCCCAGTGGGTAATCGTATATTCTCGTTGTAAGTCTTCCCGGTTCTTCTACGTGAGCTGCCACCGCACTGTGGCTACTGACAGACGAGTGGTTGTGGTTCCACGCCTAGGAACCAAACCCAGGTCGCTGAAGCAGAGTGCACCGAAATTTAACCGCTAGGCAATCAGGTCTGGCTCTTCACTGTGATTTTTAACGCCTGCTTGGAACCTCCAAAACATGTGAATTCAGTCTGTCTGTGCTTTGGAAAGGTTTTGCTGTTGCCTGTGAGAAGCCACCATGATGGAAGGCCATCTGACAGGTTGGAGAGATGCCTGAGTGTGCTCATGGACCAAAGATAAGAAATGCAAAGAGGGTAGATAAGAAAAAAATTAAACATGAGTGTCAAGTTATGCTGCTATTTTTCTCTCCTCTTGGAGATAATCCTGAAGCCTTTAATTTATTTATTATGTTCACACTTAACTGTTCAAAATGCTAATGACATGAAGATAAAAGTAACGTGGTCTGTGCCTTCAAGGGATAGACTGTGGAGAACAGGCCTGCAAATTAACAAGGGCAATGGAGTGTTGTGGATGCTGACAGAAGTGCCTAGAAGGTAGAGCAGTGGCAGAAGAAGGAGTGGTAAGTCTACTAGGGTGGGGATGAGGGGGGAGGGGGAGAGGAAAGAATTCACAGAAAAAGTAGGCATCCATCAGGTTAATGAAAAGGTGGGGCAGTCCAGGCAGAAGGAGTCACGGGAGCCAAGTCCGAGTTTCAAAGCGCCTGGTGGGTTCAGCGGATTGGTCTGACCAAGGAGCTGGGTACATGAGCAGGAAGGTTCAAGAGGCAGCAGCAACCTGCAGAGAAGTCGGATCCCCAGCCTCCTGGCCACCCTGTGGAATATCCCAAAACACCCCCGGCAGCAGAACCTCAGGTTGCTGTTGCTCTTTGGTCAGTTAATGCTCAGTCTTATGACCAAAAACTAGTTAATAACAACAGACTAAAATAATGAGAAAACTTTCACATTTATGAAATTAGTAGATTTGTTTTTAGAAGATAGGAATGCCAGAAAAGCTGCAAAATCTGTATACTACCGATGGGAATGTAAAGTAATGCATTTGCCTAGGACTTCATGTGTGTATGTCAAAAGCCATAAAATTCTTTGACTCATGGCCCCACTGCTGGAAATTAATCTTAAAGGATAAAATTCACCCTTAATTTTAAGCTAAAATCTGGGACTTGCTTTCTTGCATAAATTTAGGAACGTGAATGGTTGTCACACCACCCGTGAAGTGGAGATTAGAAAAATTATGCCTTGTTGTTTGGGGGAGTGGCAAGGAAGCCCACATATGAGTGCCTGGAGTCTGAATCAAGACTACTTACATGGAGTAGGTAACCCAAGCTGAGGAAATAACACTAAAAATATTCTTTATTTGGTAAAATGCTTAGGATTCCAGAAGAAGCAAACTAGAGACTGCTTGATAGGGACATCTCCATGCCTGAACATCCTGGATGCCAACAGTAAACAACTCCAGTGAAGATGGGCTCACAGTAAGAAAGTCACAAACTTCCAGGCTTCCAGAACTTCAAATATAAGGAGCGTAATCAACCAAGGCCCCCAGATGCTCTGCTCTGCAGCCCATCGCTCTGTGTGAGCTGAAGCCACTCTTCCCACAGGCTGCTCCCAGCCAATGACTGAATGTGGCAGGGTTACTGAGGCACACACTCCTTTGACAGCTGTCTTTAGCTTGAGGATTCCCCAGAGACATTGCTGAACTTTCCTCAGACTGTGGAGCGGTTGGTGACACTTCCATCCAACCTTCCTTCCCTCTCTTCTTCACTCAGGGTTAGGCTTGCATAATGGTCCCAGCCTCTGTCAGCTCCTCCTCCTCATATCCCAGGCACCTGCTTGAATAAAATCCTTGCATGTTTAATCTCATTTTGGCATTTGTTCCTCAGAGGAAACAGGTCTTGATCTTGGAATTTGGGGCTGACTTTTTCACCAACCAGCAGGTGAACAGGACACAGTTCTGGCTAGTAGATGCAGTACAGATGGTCCCTGGCACAACATTGCTAAATTGCTAATTGCTAAAGATTTCACCAGTGATGACCTGAGAAAATGTCCAGGTGGAGAGGAGTGCTGAGTAAGGTGCGCTGATCCAGGCTATTGAAAAATATGGGGGCAATAATGCCTATAAAGACAGTGGAGCTGGCTGGCTACCCCTAAGTTGTATTAATGCCCTGCAGAGGATATTCGCAGACTGAGGACTGTTAGAAAGCAGTTTATTGCTAAGTGTGAGAGCAAGAGAACTTCTGTGGTACCTCTCAAAGAGGTCTATGTCTCCTGCAGTAGAAGGACAGATGTAACTGAGGGGTGGACTGAAGAATTGTTAGAGTCAGAGAGCTCCAGAGACATTTGAGTGGTCAACCGGGGTGGATCTATCCCCCAAAGGTCAGGGATCTGGTGGGAAAGTATGGAATATGGAAATACGGGATTAAGACATCTGGATGATGCCCTGAGGATGTTGACTCTGCAACATTTCCAAACCCTATGGACTTGCAGAGGTGGCCCACCTTTCATAGTAAGGGGTAGCAGTTCTACAGTGCTGGAAGATGCTGTAGAAATATCACCTCTATAACAGGAGCCTCCTTTAAGACCTCCTCCCACCTCTTCTCCTGCCTGGTAAGCCAACAAGTAGGGTTAAACCCTGGTATACAATGGCTGAGGTCATGCTGGGACTGGTAAGAAAAAAAAAAGAGAGATTCTACATCCAAAGAATTGCAATAGTTAGCTAGCGTGTATTGGCAGGAGCCAGGGGAATACTCTTTGGGTTGGATTTTGAGGGTGCTTGATCAAGGGGGCTGGAATGTAAGACTGTAAGCAAGAATTCAGTGACTTAAGAGCACTTTCTTGAGATGTGGGATTTAACCCGTAGCAAAGTCGTTAGGCGATGAGGCAGATTCACTGAGGTGGGTCTTACAGGGCTGGATAAAGCAATGGCCAACACTCACGAAGTGGAAATGCCCCGGCAGATGGTAAAGGAAGGAATGAAGAGACTGAAGTGGGCATGCTGGAATGGCTACATTCTGTGAGACCAGAAGACCCACTAGAGGATAATGTTCCGTGAGAGAGACCAGAGGACAAATTGTTCACTGAGGCCATAAGGAATGTGGTGTGGAGAGGGGCATCAGTGTCTCAGAGGTTGCCTCCTCTGTATGCCAGGGATTATGGTAGGAGAGGCAGTCACAGAGCTGGGCTTATCAACATCCATGGGATGATGGAGCTCTGGGAAGAGGAGACTGCAAGCAAAATACAGGCAAAAGTGGAGGAACAGGAGACTGACGACAATTACCCCAATAAAAATTCACAATCTCTTGCTCAATTCCTTGACCTGAGCCAATTTTCAGATCTGGAAATCATTGACTGAAGAGGTGGCCAACTGCCTAGGAGGAAGGACTCTTCAGCACCATGGTGAGAATATACTGTGGCAATTCCATCAGCCTTTCCCCCAAGCGACTTATGAGGACTTACTCATGTGAGGGAAAGAGGAATAACCAGACATAAGGAGGATTAATGGATACAGGGCCTGAGATGACAGCAATACTTAGAGACCCAAAGTGTCATCACAGCACCCTTTGTTAGAGAGAGAGCATTTGGGGGTCAGGTAATAAGTGGACTCCTGGAGGATTGCACAATTGGTGTTGATATGTTTGGAAATTGGAGCAATCCCCACACAGGTTTCCTGGTCTGTGGAATAAGGGCTATCATAATAGGGAAGCCCAAGTGGAAATATTTGAAATTGCCTGGCACCCCTCCCACCCCATCCAATGTAATAGACCCCCAAAATATCGTATCTTGGGGGAGGGGATGGTGGCGGTTAGTTCCGTTGTTAAAGACCTAAAGGATGCAGAGGTGGTGGTTCCTACCATGTCTCCATTTAATTCCCTAGTTTAGCCCCTTCAGAAACTGGACAGACCCTGGTATTCTGTAGAATACCATAGTAATAGCAGCCCCAAGTGCAGCTGCTGTGCCAGCTGTGGAATCATTCCTAGAGCAGATTAATAGGAACCCAGGCTCACAATATGCAGCCATGGTCTTGGCAAATGCATTCTTTTCCATTCCAGTTAGAAAAGAGGACCAGAAACAATTTGCCTTCGCATGGGATGACAGCAATATTCACTTACAATTTTGCCTCAGGTCTCTATTTCTCTTGTCCTCTGCTATAGTGTAGTCTGAAGAGACCTGGACTGCCTGGACATCTTATGGAGCAGCACATTGATCTATTACTCGGATGGCATCGTGATGATTGGACAGGCTGAGCAATAGGTGACTAATGTGCCGGGTCTTGGTAAACCACATACACTCTAGTGGGTGGGAATAGTCAGGGCCAGACACCTCAGGGAAGATTTTATGGGCCCAGTGGTCAGGGGCATGCTGGAATATCCCCTCCAAAGTAACAGACGAATTGCTGCCTGTTGTGTCCTCTATCAAACACACACGAAAAGAAAGAAAAAAGAAAAAAAAGAAACAGCATCTGGTAGGCCTCTTTAAGTTCTGGAGACAACGTACCCCACACCTAGGGATATTACTCCCACCCCTGTACCGCATGACATGGAAGGCTGCCAGCTTTGAGCACAGTCCAGAGCAGAGAAGGGCGCTGGAGCAGGTCCAGGATGTGGTGCGATCAGCCCTGCCACTTGGGTTAGATGATCCAGCAGACCCTATGGTGGAGAAGGTATCAGTGACGGGAAAAGGTACAGCATGGAGTTTATGGCGAGCTCCAGCAGGAGAATCATAACACAGGCCTCTGAGATTCTGGAGTAGGGTCATGCCATTTGCAAGATTACCTTTTGAAAAAAAGCTCTTGGTATGATACTGGACCCCAACAGAGGAAGAGCACTGGACCATAGGACTTCAAGTGGCTATGCATCTGGAACTGCCCATTATGAATTGGGTTCTTTTAGATCCACCAAGCCATAGAGTCTTATGGGCCCAGAAGCAGTCTATTGTAAGATGGAAATGGTATATCTGGGGTTGAGCTCAAGAACAACTAGAGGGCATGAGTAAGCTGCAAGAGCAGGTGGCCTAGATCCAATGTCACCCACTACGGTTGCACTGGTGTCCCTTCTCCAGCTTGCACCTATGGCCAAATGGGTGTTCCAGTATGATCAATTGAAAGAGGAAGAAAAATCCAGAATTTTGTTTATGGGTGGCTCCACTTGGTACTTGGGTAAAAGCTGAACGCTGACAGTGGCTGCATTATTGCCTCATTCAGGGGTGGCCCTGAAGACAATAAGGAGGAAAACTCCTCCCAGTGGGCAGAGCTATGAGCCATGTACTCCATCATCTATTTTGTGTAGAAGGAGAAATGGCCTAAAATGAGAATATCGTTCCTGGGAAGTGACCAGTGACCTGGACATCTGCTCAAAGACTTGGAAGGAAAAAGATTGGAAGATTGGAGAAAAGAAAGTCTGGGCTAGAGTCTTGAGGTTAAACATATGGAAGTGGGCACAAAGTGCAAGATTTTGTTTCGTACGTTAATGCCTACTAGAAAGCCTTCACCGTGGAAGAAGCACTGAACAATCAGGTGGGCAGGATGATTTGGCCAGCTGACATTAACCAGCCTTCATCGTTGGTCACCCCAGAACCGGTACAACGGACACACGAATAGAGTGGAAGAGATGATGGTGACATATTGATCCAGTAAGATGGACTTTTACTTACCAAAGCAGATTTAGCTGCTGGTATCTATGGATGTCCAAATTGTTAGCAACACTGAGCCTCCCATGTGGCACTAGTCCTCGAGGAGACCATTTGACCACTTGATACTAAGTTAACTACATTAGACCTTTCCATCCTGGAAGCACCAGTGGTTCATCCTCACAGGGACAGATACATATTCTGGGGATAGATTTGCTTTTTCTGCCTGTGGAATCTCCTGTCAACTATCCAGGGACTTACAGAATGCCTCATCCACATGAAGAGAATTCCATTCGGAATGTCATCTGTCCAATTCATATTGAAGGAGGTGTTGGAATGGGCTCATGTCCACTGGTTCTACCACATACTGTACCCAGAGGCAGGCAGCCTCACTGAGGGCTGCAACATCCTTTGGAAGGAGCGGCTGAGGTGCCAGCTTGGAGAAAACACTCTGAAAGAATGAGGTGCCCTCCTTTAGGATGCAATGTTTTGATTAAATCAGAAACTCCTATATGGTGCTGTGTCCCCAGCAGGAAGGGAACATGAGTCCAGGAATAAAAGGGTGGGAGCAGAAGCGGGCCCATTCACCATCACTCTCAATGACCCATTGGGGGATTTTGTGCTTCCTATCTCTGCTACTTGTGTCCTCAAAGGGAACACATTCTTGCTAGAAGATAGAGCAAGGATCCCACTGAACTACACAATATGGCTGCCATGAGGACAGCATGTTGGAGTCCTGTGTCCAGGAAGCAGCAGCAGGAAAAAGTGTCACTACATTGGTAGAGGTAATTGATCCTGATCACAGGAGGAGGTAGGGCTCCTTCTACACAATGGGGACAAGGAGGAATACGGGTGGAACACCGATGATCTACTTGGGTGCTTCCTGGTATTCCTGCCCCATTGAAATTATGAAATAAGTATGTGTAGCAACCCAGAACTGTGAAGGCTATGATTATCAAGGGTTAAGACCCCTCAGGAATGACGGTTTGAGTCACACCACCAGATACACCACCAAGATTTGCCAATGTGGTACCTGAGGATGTGGGGACAGAATGGAGAGTGGAGAGTGGAGGAAGGAGAGGAGGAAGACTAGTTGTGGCCTTGAGATCAATTGCAGTGATGGAGATTGTTGTTCATCCCATTAACCTCCCTCTGTTGAGTTTTTCTTTAGGAAGAAAGGCCCACAGGAACCATGGAAGAGGAGCTGTTTGAACCTGTGTGGAGAAGTGGATCCATGTGGAACAAGGGGCAGACAAGGCATCCATGAGAATGAGCCTCACAGACCTGCTACGGTCAGGAAGGTACTGGACCGGAGGCCCAAGCTGCTGCACTCTGACATCCACTGCCCTGTTCATGCTGAGGTCTTGCTTCCCTGGGGCTACTCCCGGTCAACGACTGGGTGTGGCAGGAATTCTAAAGCAAGCCTGTTCCAGATGGTCCACCTTGGCTCAAGGATCCTTGACAGTCTCATCAATCCTTTTTTAGTCTGCACAGGGTCTGGAACACTTCCACCCAACGTTTCCTCGCCTCTCCTTTCCTTGGGGGCCAGAGTTGCACTGTGACCTGATGGTTCTCCCAACTTTCCCTGTCTCTTTCCCCATTTTAGTTTACGGACATTTCTCCTAACAAAAACCTTGCATGTTTAATCCTATTTTGGCCCCAAACGTCCATAGTTCTGAAGTTGAGAAACCCTATGTTAGAGAGATAACAACAGTGGGAGTTGGCTATCAATACTGGCCAAATTACTTTGTGATTCTCTAGACATAGAGCTCTTGGGGATTGGTCCAGATGGCAGATGCTGCACCAAGGAAAATGATGTTTCCAAGAAGAATCAGAATAAACCTAACAGTATCTTGTTCCCAAGGGGTTTGGTCCACAACTGGCTTGCTCTGAGGATGTACGGACTTAATAATTCTTGCCTGCTACTTCTTTCTTTCTCTGCCTACCTATCTTCCTTCCTTTCTTCCAACCTCCTCTTCTTCCCTCCTTCCTTCCTTTCCTACTTCCTTTCTTCCTTTCCCCTTTCATTCCTTCATTCCTTCTTTCTCTCTGTTCCTCTCCTCCAACTCGCTTCCCTTCTTTCTCTCTCTTTTCTGGCCCCAATGACCTTTTGTCTCTTGCCTCAATATCGTAGGTAGTAAATGACAATGATTACTCTACAGTTCCATCGCGAAAACTTAACTCTCATGCAAACTGCGTACAATGACTTTTAGTTTGAAATTTCTCATTGTTCGGTTTCGGATAAAGGGTGAATGTTCTTGGAAAGTTTGAACTTAATCAGAAAAGTTATTTTAGAATTACGATCTTAGAGTAATTGCTGGGCTTTTAGATCTGGAAATATTTTTTTTACTAGTTATTGTCCACTCATTGCGCAGAGGGTTGGGTTAATAAATTTATCACTTAATAATATTTTCCCCTTCTTGAGTTCTTACACATTTGCACATATTTGGTTTCACTTCCACTGCTAGCACTGCACGCTGAATTAAAGCTGAATTCACTCCAACCTCAAGTTCTAACTGGGTCAGGTTTGCCAAGAATCAAGCCCAGTTTTATCAACTCTTTTCATAAAATTGATCTGGGTTTCAAGAACGTAATGAAACCAGAACGTGGGGGAGTTTAGAATATAGTCTGGTCTCAATTTGCCTCCTCCTTGAAAACCACGGTCTGGTTTCAACCCAACTGAATTTGGATAGTTTAATTTAAAAAATAGTGCCCGGAAAATCCCGTCGATCCATGGAATTCAATAGCACCTTTCTAAGGACAATAAAGCCAGAGGGAAGTATGGCATTTTACACATGAGGTTTGCCAAGAGAGTAAAGTGACAGATATTCTAAGATAAATGTATCAGAACTTATATGAATGTTGGTCACTTCAGAAAGTGACCTTGGGCATCCAATCAGCCCTTATGTATGACATTTATCTTCATATTGATTAATTTCTTTCCTTTGTTTCCCCACTGTCTCAGCTCCCCCGTCTGTTTCACCTCACCTTCAGGCTCTGTTTTTACCTCAGCTCTAATTGAAGTTATAAGGGTTTTAAAAGCCTCAGTCCTTCATTGAATGAGGTTTACATTAGTCACTATCCAAGGCTTGGATCCAGCGAAATACTGACCATCAGACTCTCACACGGCTCCCCCATCTTGGGAAATGGCCACTGGGTGCGGTTCGTACTCGGGTAAGGCCAGATTTCCCCCAATCCCTTTGTCTGCATCTCAGAGGACTGAGTGTCTGCTTTGACTCCTTTGACTGTCTTGCTCTGTCTTGCCCTTTCCTGAGGCCTGAAGCCCTGACCTGATCTCTCTCTTTCTGTCCGAGGGCCTGGTGCTTATCAGTCTGTGGGCAGACTCTTGAGTAAGAAGTATCCAGCGGCTACCTGCCTGGATTCCTACGTCTTGTGCTCTCCCCACTGTATACGATCTCCTCTCTTTAGGCTCCACTGCTGTTACTTTGATTGTCCCTTGGGAAGGTTTGCCGGAACCCCCATCTTGTCCTCCAGGGGCCTGATGCTCAGCTTAAGTCCTGCACTAGTGGGGTGAGTAATGAGAGAGCCGGCCTTCCTCTCCATCTCCTCTTGCCTTGTGCGGCCATGGGGCAGAATTATGCCTCCTGCTTGAATCCAAGATATAATAGCTCCTCCCTTGTTCCAGTGATGCCACCGTTACTGAAAACATTCTCGTATTGAAAGGTCCTTGCAACATCTTCAAAGGCAGCACATATTTGTTGTTTGAATATGAACTTCGAATTTTTCCCCCTTCAATTTCCTCATTAACTGAGGAAGATTGGTGAGCAAACCAGGTGTTTCCTATTTTGTATCAAAACCAAGATGTGATTGTTAAGTCATAAGACACTGCATTTTTTCTCCCCTATAAAAGTGAGAATAATTCCAGAAGAGGCATCCCAGGGGTGTTCTGAGCAATGACAGCGTCACTGGAAAAGCATAGTCTTCTGAGATGATGTATCTGAGGGGCTGCGGTCCCTTGAAAGTGCAGTTTTATGCTCACATTCATGTGAAGATGAAGCAATCGAACCTTTCATCCCTCAGGGCTTTTCTGGATTGATAATGAACGGTGGGGAGGCAGACATCCCCTCTTCCTTGGAATTCTCCTTGTGACTTGATGGAGACATCTCCCTTAAAGTCACAGAGTTCCATAAAGCCCAGGAGACTAAAAGGGCTCCACATGCTAAAGAAAGTGGGGCCTCTTCTCTCTCTCTTGGCTCCTTCTGCCCAAGAAGAGGCTGGCAGGTCCGGAGCCCGGGACGACGCTCCCATAGCACAGAGGGAAAAGCACCTCTACGTAGGAATATCATTCTGACAGAAAGGAATTGGCCAGAGAACTATTCTAAAATTGCCCAGGATTGGTTCCTCAATTTTCTGTTCACAGTATGCTCAAGGTCATGTCTAATTTATGTTACAGAATATAGGAATTTCTAGGAATTCTCTGATTCCTGATTTGGACAGTTTTTATCCTTGACTCCTGAAATCTGCCTTAAACTGAAGGTAATCTGTTTGAGTGACCTGCTTGGTGTATCTTGTGTAGTTTCTGTAAAGTTAGAAACCTAGAACATGTACTCAGAGAATGCAAAGTCTGCAGCCGATGTGTAGCCAGGCCTGTTTATCCGCCTCTGAGGGTCAGTTTTTCCTTGACACAACCAAAAGGAGATGGACCTTGAAGTTCTGATTCCCCCATTCAAGTTCTCAAAGAATTAGGGCTCAGATAGCTCAGACCACATTAATCAAACTTACCTCCTTCTTCTAAAATTGACCCCGCTAACATCTCTCTCCCATATGGGTCACATAATCCACTTATTTTCGTGTCCAATTGACCATACCCATAAACGTTATTTATCTTTGGGGAAAGGAATGTGTTCTTTAGTGTGTATAGTATTTTTCATAGTATTCTAGGAAAATTAGCACAATAAGTGCTTTCAGATCATTCTGATGGTGATGAGCTAAGAAAAGTCGAGAAGCTGATGGTACAATGTGTTGTGCTGGAGAAATTGCCTCTTTGGCTGGTATTTTAGAAACCGGAGTTCTTATTCAGACTCAATCTCTGTGCGAAAGAGGAGCAGCTAAATCCATATCTCACCTCCTTTAAACTTTTTCTAAAAACAGGAATGTTAAAGCTCTGGTGACCTGGCATACACAATGTTCTCTAACGTTGAAAAGATTTTTAATTTTTATTGTTTGCAATATCTTATCTACTTTTCTGACGACAAATAATACATATGCATTCATAAAAATGGAGAATGCAGGTAGATAAAATAAAAAAATAAAATTCTGTGTAATCACTGTTAGCATTTTGCTATATATAATTCTACGTTTATTTTCACTTTATTTTACAAAATGCATCATACTCTAAATACAATTTTCTCACTTACTTTTCCATTTACATGTCATGAAAGGAAAATATACTTTGAATTAAAAGTTATTTAGAGCTGAAAGTTAGATTCTTCCTAGTTTTACAGATGAGAAAAACCCTAGCAAGATTATAGGATTAAAGTGATTCAGATTTAGGTGGCATCAGAGCCACATCTATAACTCAAAACTCTTCAAGCCTGTGTCACCATTTTATGCATTTTACTCCTTGTATGGTAACTAAATCCAACACGATAAATCGGAATTAAAGAGTGTGACAAAGTCTTGTCTTTCCCTTATGTTTTAGTGTGGCTAATGTGTATGCTGGGAAACACAGTGGAAAAGACCAATTTACTCATAATTTATTGAAAATATTTTATAGAAATAACTTGTGCGTTTTGTTCATTGGTTTTCAATCTTTAAAGCTTCAAATGGAGGACTTTCTGCTGGCACAACAGGATTTGAAGCACTGAATCTTGGTGAAATCCCAAACTACTGTAAATCTATAAAAAATTGTCCAACACAGTGTCAATAGAAATATGGTTAAATCTAAGTAAGACTTTCCTGACTTTTAAGTTAGTGACTTAAAAAAACCATTTACACTGCAGTAATTTGAGTTAAAGATTTTAGAAAAAGATTCTACGTCTTATCAATCACAATCAATCTTATTTGCTAAATTTAGTACTAGAGTGACATTATCTGAACATTCTTTGTATAAAAACACCTAGCAGAGCATCATTTTTGGGGTTTTGTGATATCAAGAGGTTTTTGGAATTTTATGAAAGTTCCACCCACAATCAAAACCAGGGTTCTCTTCTCGTTGATTAATTCTGTCAGGTGGGTCAGATTTGGTACCTCTTTGAATATATGCAAATTATCCTTCATTTAAAGTTTCTGTTTTGTCTTTCTGCCTCTGTTCCATTTGTTTCTCATTTCTCTCATTCTTCTTTCTTCTCGTTTTCCTCTTTACTCTCATTCTTTTAAAATAAAAATCTTGAGGATTTTTTTCCCCTGGTTTTGCTTTGATACTAGCGATACTGAAGCTCTGAATATATTCAGATGATACAAATGACATTCACCTACAGAGACATTTTATGATGCTAATTAAAGAAGGCCTGATGTCTAGAGAGAGAGCCCGAGAGTTGGGAAGTGATCTGTCTTCTTAAAAGAAAACAGTGGCCCCGAATGACGAGAAAAATAATTGCATACTCAACAATATTGATCGTCATGAACTTGGTTACTGAATTTATCGTATAAATCAGGATAACAAATTCCAGTAGCAAACATTTCATTTTTAAAAATCATAACTTCCCTTAGCCCCTTTTGACATCATGAGTTAAAAGTTCCTAACAACCTCATTTGCTCTAAACCACAGCTTGTCTGTCTTATCCAAAGGGTGAAACGAAGCGGATACACCTGACTCACACTTCTTGACCTGCTCACGGTTTGGGGAGGACAGGAAACAAATGTTTCTGGTATATTCTACTTGTCAGCATTTCTTAACCAATGTTAACAGATTGGCCAGAACTGCAAAGTGTGCATGTGGCAAGAACTATGTCATCAGACCGAATTTAAGTAATGTTAAGAAATAAAAACAATAAAAGCAGTGGTTTCCTCTGAGTTTTAAAGGCAGTGTCGCTGCAGTCACCTGATTCTGTTGGATGAGTACAGAAACAGGGCTGTCTACACATGCCAGATGAACACCAAGGATCCCAGGTTTTAGCGACAGGCATTGCTCTGACTGCCTTTAGCAGCCCTGATGGGACCATTTAAGTTGTTATTTAGTGTCCTACTCAAGGACGAAGCTCAGAGCCAGAGAATTTCCTCCCAGAGCACCATGCGTGAAATGAGACCTGCTAAGGAAAGCTGCTAAATGTAACCAGCTGTTTCTAAATTATATTCTCCAAAAGCACGCTTGAATAACACAGTTCACTGAGCCAAAGTTTCCTAATGCGGCCTCCCTCCATCTCATTTAGTTACTCCACAACTGAGTAACCTGTCAGAAATCTGTGCCCAAGGGAAGGCAGAGCCAAATGATCCATATCTCAGATTCTGGCTGGTGATGGTTCAGTGTGATGTGTGGTCAGAATTGTAGGTGATGAGAGATAACCAGACTCTTTCTCCCTTGCCTCCACCATTAAAGATATGTTTACCAGTTCATTCTTTTCATATCTGGAAAGAAGCGAACTTGGCTACAGATTTAGTTTAGATTACATTCAGAGAAGAGCAAAAAGTGTGGCCAGTACATACTTTTATGTATGCTTTTTAAGATGTTGAATGCCTACTGAATCCATCAGCATGACCACATGTTTTTTGTGTGTGTGGTAAAGTACACATAACATAAAATTTACCATAGTGTAGAATTCAGTGGCATTAGTACATTCGCTATGTGGCGCAACCATAATCACTACACAGTTTGAGAACATTTTCATCACTCCAAAAAGAAATCTGCTACCCATCCAGCAGTCATTCTCTTTTCCCCCAGCCCTGTCCCTGTTAATCAATAGTCTGCTTTCTCATCTCTATGGCCTTGCCTACTCTGGATATTTCATATAAATGGAATCATACAGTATGTGGCCTTTTGCATCTGGCTTCTTTCACTCAGCATAATGTTTTCAAGGTACATCCACGTTGTAGCATGCATCAATACTTCATTCCTTTTTCTGGCTGAATAACATTCTATTGCATGGACATACCGCATTTTGTTTATTCATTCATCACTTAATGGACACTCAGATCGTTTCCATCTTTTGGCCATTGTGATTAGTGCTGCTATGAGACCATAATTTTTTTTGCTTAAATAAAATCTGATTTGCATTTGTGGGTCCCAGGAAGTTTGATGGGGCTGGGTTTTAAGTTGCAAACTTAGAGCCAGAAAGCCATGTTAGTTCAACCGGTCTTGGAAAGATGGTGAATGACGGTGAAGGCATAGTGAGCAGAGAATTAAACTAGAGTTAAGGGTTTTGGGGCTCTCCTCTTGGTTTTGCCACCAACAGGCTGTGCATGGAATTTTGGGTAGATTATTTCACCTCTCTGGGCCTTTGTTTCCTCATCTATAAAGTGGGGGAGCAGAACTCACTGATGTTTCTTCTAGCTCCAGGATCCAGTGCCTGCAACAGGCTGTGCAAACACACTGTAATCCTCATCATCCAAGGCACCTTTCTCCACCGTCACAGCTGCTGTCATTTGCACTGCAAAGGAATAGGTAGGGCTCCTTTTCTATGCTCAGGGTGTGAACATAAGGGCTTCTTATGAACTGGAGGTGTCAAGGGGGTCATGGCCTGAAATGGTTCAAATGCTGCAGTAACAGCAGGGCTCAAAATAACACAGCTCAAAATATGAAAACAGTGATTGTCTCTGTAACCAAGAACCTGAAATAAGCGCTGAAGGCTGAGATTACACCAACCACAAATACCATGCCAGAAATGGGTTCCGTCAAATGTTTGACGCGTCCAATGTCATTCCTTATAAATAACTAGCAACTTTTTGGGATTGGGTGGGTTATTCGGCATTAAAGAAAATTTTTAGTCACTCTTCAAGGTTTCTTCCTCCTTGCGCTAAGGCAAGAAAATATTAATGACTTGTGAAATTTCCTCTTTTTTAAAATAGAAACAGTACTGAGCCCATCTCAACTTGTCCTAAATGGGAATCAGGGACACTTGAGTGTGCCATTCAAGTGGAGTGAGCTGGGGTGCATCACAGGTCAAATATTGGACTATTTACACTTCCCTTTCTGTCCACTTCTTGATGATGAAGGAGTGAAACCTAAGTGTGTGATCCTGGGTGAGTCAAGGCTTCTCAGTGTCAGTTTTCCAATCTGTAAAATAAACGGGTTATCTGTTTGACAACGTCTATTCTTGGCTTGTGATAAAGTCACTTACCTAAATTTATGTATGGCCGGCCATGTGGCATCAGGGGTGAAGGATTAAAGCAAAACGCAATCCAACTTTGATTTTGCTTGTAGGCGTGAGAAGCTAAGGAGATTGAGAGATAATGAGAGAAAATAATGGCTAAAACCAGAAATATAATAAGAGACCACTATCCATAAATGGAGTTAAGATATTCAAAGGATTTACTCATATAAAGTAAAGAGCTTGGCAATTAGAAGATAGATCACCCTACAAATTGCTTTGTGACCACAGCTGACTTTGTCATTTATTCATTCAAACATATTTATTTTCATCTCTACAAAAGCAAAGCTCTGATAAGTGGGGGTTAACCTTCAGCTGAAGCAGCCTGTGCATTGCATTTTGTCATCCAGACCAGCAACTAAAAGTCTGCTTCCCAGTCACCACCTTCCACATTACCCCCAGCGAGGGGACCGTGTGGACTGAAAAGCCACCAGAAGCCCGCTCCATTTCCCACTAAGAGCCTGGCAGAAAGTCCACAACTCAGAAGCAGCCATTTTTACGTGACTGTATGATGTAGATTACAGTTTTCTAGCCACTGAAAATTAATCTACCACACTTATTTAAGCGAGTTCTTGCCCAGCCCATATTTTCACCCTTTAATGGTAATGAAGCTAAAATTTCTTTCCAGTCACTTTGCATATCATTTCCTTTCTCTTTAACTCTCTTTCGAAGTGAGATGATTGATAGATCCTTCTTCAGCAATCACTTTGGTAGATGATTTTCTTTTTCCTTTGAAGTCAATTTTGAAAGGAGTTGTACTGTGATGAGCTAATTAGCACAAAAACACAGAGTCTATACCCTTAATTAGGCATGATTATAGACTCAACGTAATGGGATGTCCTGAAACTGCATGCTATGCAAATGTTCGACTCTTCATTCTTCCCATTACATCTGAAACCATCAAGCAAAGGATGTTTTGCAACATGTACCACAGTCAATGCCAGGTGCAAATCTTTTAACAAAAGGTTGGTATTTTGGGTGTACTAGTTGGGGAAAGGGTAAAAGGAGGGATCTTAGGAAAAAAAAGCTTAAAAAACTGAAAAGTTCAATTAAGCTCAGAACAAACTTTACAAATTCAGAGGAGTTTTACAATTAAGTAAAACAACCCAGTTACCCTCATCTCAAACCATATCACATCTGGAATTCTGAAGACACTTCACTATAGGCATCAGTGAATTATGCAAATCTTGAAAGAGCTTTCAAATCCAGAAACCACTATGAGTACTACAAAACCAGTGTCTGGTTTACTCAAGCTGGTAGGATATAGGAAGATCGTGAGGAAATGAAATCACAGTGAGTCCCTGAGCCCTAATTTTAGCCAACTATTTTCATTTCCTTTACCACTAACCTTTTTTTTTTCACTGGAGTGGCGAAAGTAAATAACAAAATTGACTTTCCGCTCCTGCCCTGAGATTAAAATATCCAAGGATGTGGTACCCTCAGACGTTTGAATATTCAACCTCCAAATAACTGAGAGCTCCCGATACACAATTCTTAGGTTATGTTTAGAGTTCTGAGTTTTCAGACTCAATCAGGTAGCAAATAATAAGCTATTTGGTTTTAGATACTGATGGAGACACTGACGGGGCAGAAATTCAACAAATATGTGGGTATTAGAACAATTAGCACTTGGTTTTAGTGTAATGTGCCATCCATTCACTAGAGATGATAATGAAAGAAGAGTTTATATAACAGCTGAAGTTGGAAATCCATAGTTTTCTCCGTATTTAATATATAAGCTAACCTTTACTGAGCGCATGATATATTCTAGGTACAGTTTTCAACATTTTATTGGCAGAGTCTCATTGAATCATTACAATAACCCTATAAGATGGTTACCATAATTAGCCCTATTTTGCAGAAAAGGAAGCTGAGGATCAGAGAAATTCAAACACCTCATCCAAGATCACGCATCTAGTAAGCAGTCAAGCTAGGACTTGAATTCATATCTGTCTGACTCCAGCCATGCCCTTAACCGCTGTGCTGGCTCATGAGCGCCTATCAGTCCTCTGATCGAATCCCGACTTTTAGCCCTTTCCATACATGGAAATGAGATGCAAGAGAAATAAAAAGGATTGAGACCTACATTGAAATGCAGAAATTCTCTGGCACCTGTTGTGTACATAGGAGGCCCTAGTTAGATGCCATGTGTGTGGGGAGGGTGCAAGTGTCGTGGAATTAGAATTTGAAATAGGGGAGACAGAACTGCCCTCGATTGACTGTAATAAATACAAACCTGTATGATACAGCATGCTATTATTGCACATGAGATAATAGGGAAAAAATAAGTACTGGATGGGAATGAGACCAGGATTTCAATCCAGTTTCTGCCATGTACCAGCTGTAGGACTGGATCAATCGGGGACTCTACACAAAATGGGTGGTTCAAATAGGAGAGTCAGTGAAAGGAGGGTTTTGAGAGGTATTAAGGAGGGTAAAGAGCAGAAGATGTGAATACACCCAGGCGCTAGCAACAGTGGAAGCCAGTGCCACTTCCAACAGTGGAAGCTGGTGCCACTTCCAGCACTGAAAGGACCAGGGGAAGAAATAGTGAGAGCTGTCATCATGGTGGTGGTGGTGGTGGTGGTGGGGTCACCTGACTAGAGTTGTAGTGGTTCAGAGCTACCGTCACTGCAGAGACAGGGCCCTGAACATGGGAGAGAGCAGGGAAGAAATTCCTGACCTCCATCCTAATGCCTTCTGATCTGCTGGTGCCTCCCATCAGCTAATCCCTCCCAGAAGCCAGCCTGCCAGGGAGCCCAGCCATCCACGGGAGTCCGGCTCCCAGGTGGAGAATGCACATGAGGAAGGGGATGGGAATAACCTTGAGCAAGTCCCTTCCTCTCTCTTTTTTCAGTTTGCTTATCTGTGGCATAGCGCTTACAATATTAATAGTGGCTTTACAATGTTTACTTTCAACTTTTTGTTTTGAAAAACTTCAATCTTACAAAGAATGGTACCATGCACACACAGATAAACTCTTCACTTAGATTCACCAATTGTTAACATTTTGTCGCTGTTGTTTTATTCTTTTTCTCTTTCTACTAACACAAACGTACACACATATTTTTGCAGAACCATTTGAGAGTTTTTTGCCAGCATCTTGGGAGCTTATCCCTAAATACTTAAGCAAACATCACCTAAAAACAAGGCTGTTTCCCTCCATAATCCCAATGCAATGATCACACTCAACAAATTTAACATTAATACAGTGCTATTATCAAATATAGTATATATTCAAATTTTCTGAAATGTCTCAATAATGTACTTTATAGTTATTTATTTTTTTCAATCAAGTGTCACACATTAGATTTTGTTATTATATCTCCTTAAACTCCTTTAATCTAGAACAGTTTTTCCTGATATTATCATTTTTTTAAAAAAAGATTTTATTTTTCCTTTTTCTTCCCAAAGCCCCCTGGTACATAGTTGTATATTTTTAGTTGTGGGTCCTTCTAGTTGTGGCATGTGGGACGCTGCCTCAGCATGGCTTGATGAGCAGTGCCATGTCCGCGCCCAGGATCTGAACTGGCGAAACCCTGGGCTGCCAAAGATGAGTGCGTGACCTTAACCACTTGGCCACAGGCCCGGCCCATGATATTAATGTTTTTGGGGATTCAAAGGCCAGTTGTTTTGCAGAAAGCTCCCCATATGGTTTGGTCTAGTGGTTTTTTCATGATTAGATCCAGTTTAAACAATTTTGACAATAATACTACAGCAGTGCTGTGTTCTTCTCAGTGCATCGTGGCTGGAGGCACGTGATGTCAGAATGTCCCATCACGGGTGATCTTCGGTTTAATCACCTGGTTAAGGCAGTGTCTGCTAGATTTATCCATTATCTTTTCCCCTTTGTAATTATCAAGTAATCTATGGGATGATATACATGAATATATCTTTTCCACCAACATTCTTTCACTCGGTGCTTTTCACAACCATTGAATTTTCTTGCTGTGGCAGAAATAGTTTCGTAAAAGCATAATTGGGGGACATGGTGTAAGACTTCTTTGAAAGTTCCTGTGACAACCCTCGATTCTTCTTATGTTAAACTGTTTCCACTCGTTTATCTATCCATTTAACAGATGTTTATAGAGTGCTCATTGTGTCCCTTGGCCCTGTGAAATTTTCATCAGTGGCTTCGTCGTTGGCTAAGCCAATGTCTTCAGCTCAGATCTTTCTCCAGTGCTGCAGATCCATATCCACACTTGCTTTTGAGTCTCTCCACCTTATCATCCAGGGATGCCTTAACTCCACATGCCCAGTGGAACTCACCATCTTCACTTCCTCGTCTGCTCTTCTTATGTTCTCTATTCCAGTAAATTGCATGTCTGTTTTCTCAGTAACTCTGTAATAAAAAGGACTCCTATTTATTGAGTGACCAGCCCATAATAGCTCTCTTATACATGTTACATGCATTATCACGTTTAATCCTTGCCATAGCCTTGAGAAGTAGGCACCATTTTCTGGAGGACGTTGGGCTCTCAGTCCCAGATCAACAGCTAGCAAGTCTTTGCGCTAGGATTCAAATACGAGTTCTCTTTGACCTCAAAGCCTTGGCTTTAGTGTGGTGATTAACAGCATCATTGGCTTCAAATTGCGGCTCTACCACCAACTATGGGGGATCAGATAAGTCTCCTTCACTCTCAGTGCCTTGGTTCCTTCCTTTATGAACTGGATGAAACAATGATCCCTTATTGTAGGGTTGTTTTGAGACTTGAATGAGATAACCCTCCACAAGCATTTGAACAATTCCTGGCAGCACAACACTACCTTCCAAGCCATAAATCCGCTGTCACCCTAAACTTCTCCATCCCTTCACTGTGGGTGGATTAGTCCTATTAGGGGCCTCGTCACCACTGTTGTCATGCCTTGGTTTAGACCAGGAGTTGGCAAACCAGGGCCCTCAGGCCAAATCCAGCCTCCGCCCGTTTTTTTAAATAATATATATTTTAAAATTGGGGTATAGTTGACATTGTAAAGAGTGTTTTATTGGAAGACAGCTATGTCCATTCATTTATGTATTTTCTGTGGCTGCTTTCAGCCAACAACAGCAGAGCTGAGTAGTGGTGACAGAGACTGTGTGGCCTGCAAAGCCTATTGTATTTACTGGCTGGCCTTTTATGGAAAAGGTTTGCCAATTCCTGGTTGCCTGGGGTATTGCACTAGTCTCCTTCCTGGTTTCCCTGGTTATATCTTATTCCTGCTTGAACCCATCCTCCCCACCCCTCCTCCTGTATGAGGGGAATTTCCCTGAAGCGTGAACTGAGTCATGCTGGTTTACACCTTATGGTGCCTTGGCCCTCACTGCCAAGACCGTCAGCCTCTGTCTACTGCTGATCCCCACACTAGCCTTGTCCTCTGGACACGATGAGTACTTCATGCCTTTTCCAGCCTTGGCCCATGCTGTTCTTTTTGTGTGAATACCCACCCCTTACCCTTGTCCTCAGTGACAAGCTCAGGTTTTACTTCCTCTGAGAAGCCCTTTCTGATTTCTATAGGCCAAACCAATGGCTTCTGCTCCTCTCCTGCTCATGTAATATTTCAGTTCCAGCATTCATCCACTCTGTCCTGATCCTGGGCTCAGCTGTCTGGCCCTGCCGCTACCATGGGTTCCTCTCAAGGGCAGGAATGTACATCTTTTGCTTCCGTATCTCCAGTGCCCAGTCTGGGACCTGGCCCTTAGTGAGTGCTCATTACATTGGTATTGCCCACTGGCGTTTCATCTGGGGTTTGAAGGTGCATGTAAGGTGCTAGGGAGATGTAGAAAAGAGGCAGGTCAAGAGAGGCTTTCTGGAGGAGCGGACATCCTAGTTAACTCCTGGAGAGGAGAAGGAAGCTAAAACTGGATGATGAGAGGAAAAAGGCAGCAGGAACAGTGTGGGAAAAGGTGATGAGACCTGAAGAGAAATGACCAGCAGAGGAAGGGGACATGTGAGGGAATGCTGGATGATGGGGTAGGTCGAGAGGCATTAGGTCCATGGTCCACAGCCTCTGCTGCTGTGCTGAGGTACGAGTTCAATGGAAACCCTGAAGGGCCAGATGAGGCGCACACCGTGTTCCGCGCTGCGACTGTCTGTCTGCATGTCAGTCTTCCAGAAGTCCCCGAAGTCATTAACCATGTTTTGTCTTGCCATTATTCAATACTAAGTGCACTCAATTTCTGGCATATTATAGGTTTTCAAGAAATGTTTCTTTCATCAGTGAAATATACAAAAACTCCCCAGTTTGAAGGGAGGGGTCCCCAACGCTTAGCATTCTCTTATAGGATGAACATTTGTCCTGTCTACAACTTTCACAAGTTTAAGAACTTCAGTCATATTTAATCTTAGTTCTTGGATTTTCTGCTTGAAAAATTCCCATTAGAGAAATAAAAATGTCTATCCTCTTGTGGAAGGTGTGAGCGTTTTGGATGATTTTGGTTTACTGCTTCTGGACCTTCTCCAGGTCTGTGTTGCCTTTGTGGAGTTAAGGCTTTCAAGGACACCTGAATTCTTTCCTGCTCTGCAAAACCAGAGGCAGATCAGTTTATTTCTTGTGATTTTTGTGTTTTCTTTTAACAAAATTTTAAATGGAGCTTGGAGAAACGAGCTCTTATTTGTAAAGCATGCCAGAGATGGCGCCTCACGGCTGGAATTCAGAGCTCTTATCGATGACCTCCAGGGATGAAGCCTGTCATTAGCTCAAGGGCTCAGAGAGCCGGCAGCTTAGCAGCTTTGGGATGTCAATGAAATGAATTGGGTGGTAAAAGATACGCAGATAATTGGATAAAATGGGAAATTAAAGGGACTCCTGCACTCCAGGAACTTCTCCTAGTCTCCACTTGGTTATCCTCAAAGTGAACAAGAGCTTCAGTTTCAAGTTGAGTACATTTTCCATCCATGGATTGGCTTGTTTTGTTCAGTTTTACTTTGAGTGTTCGAGGTTATCTTTTCGACGTAACAGCTAAACCCACGGCTTCCTTTCTCGTAAAACCAAAACAAAAAGGCTTTCTATTCAGGTGCCTTCTGTGTGTGCACATGTGTAGTACACGCCTGGGATCAAAGCCAGCTATATAAAGTCCTTGATTCTGTGTGGGTTCAAACACATTTCAAAGCTTCAGGATCCTGAAAGGTTTCGCTCTGCTTCCTGAAGACCTGATCACCACTCCCATAAGGCCATGGCTGGCTTCGGGTTCCGGAGGCGTGGGGCACGGCTGGATCCGGCTCCCAGGACCTGGCCCTGCACCGCACTATTTTCTCTTCTCTTCATGCCCGTCTTCTCCAAAGGTGAGTGAGGCTTTTGGAGCCTGAAGCTGGAGGAGGTGCTTCTCCCACCTGGGTTTCATTGGTTTCAGCAGCCAAGGGCAGTGATTTAAAGCAAAGCCAGAAGATAGAGGTAAAACTCCAGTCTCCAGGCTTGGATAGCTCTGTGTTCCAAGGCAGACGGGGACAGCTGGCGGCAGCAAATAAGCAAAGATACAGCTCACAGCAGAGTGCCAGGCATCTTGTAAGAGCCTAATGAATACTCCTGAGTTGGTTTGGGAGACATAAGGAATTTCAGACACTTCTATAAGATTGGAAGAAAATACTGTCTAGTTAAGTGATTTAAGAGAGAAAAGATATCCACAGTCCTAAATACACTGGAGCTTAGGATGATGGTGATCCTAAGCTTTTTAAAAAAACATCGATTCAAGCAAATCATGAGAAGTTTCTTTCCTACCGGTTTCAAGGTTTTAAGGCCCTTAAATTCACTTTTATAAACTAATTTAGCCAGCTTATTTAAAATCTAAGCAAATTGTGGGAAGAATGCCTTTTTTATTCAATTCAATGCTTTAAGGTCTTCTTAATAAATTCTATATAGTAGTTAGTTAATTATCGAAAAAATGAAAGCAGTTTGAAATTGTAAAACAAAAAAGACAGAAAGGAAGAAAGAAAGCAAGCCATCAGTCTGTTTGGCAGCAGATATTTAATTGCTGCCTGACTTACCTGTGGCCTCAGAGGCAGATTCCCCAATTTTCAGATGAAATAAAGCTCTTTAGAGCTTGATACCAGGTTTGTTACATAGTGTAAAACGATGACCGTCGCCACCAAACTTCAACTTTCTCTCTCTCTAGAACTTCTCAGTTAAGAAACCATATGGTTTGCACAAAGTAGGTATTCAAAAGATATTTGATGATTTAATTTTCACTAGAGAAGAAATGTTCATATACATTTTCTTATTTTATGTGTTTTGAACATGCAAAGATTAAATACCCTTAGAAGTAATCAAATTTCCTTTTTCGAAAATTTATCTCAACCTGTAACTGGGATTCTCCCACGGTGCATACTGGAAAATCGCATGTGAGCAGTTTTAGTGGTGATAACTGGGAGCTCGCCTGGGGAGCGGCAGGAGATCGATCTTCTCTCGGTTCAGAGTCGCTGTGATAATGATCATTGAGCGCCCATTTGGGCAGGGTAGAATGGCTGCTCCCAGGAGTTTGCAAGCCAAAGGCAGAAGCTGGAGGAGGTGTGATTAGTGCACAAAAACTTTAATCCAGGGCAGAACTTGATTGAGTACTGCAATGGAGTTATAACAGTGCACAGGACGCTCAGAGGGCACCTCTGATAGACAGAGACGATGGTTGGGGAGGGAGACTGTGTCTCGCCAGCCGGGGCTGCTGGATTAACCATGGCGGCGGCTGCTGCTGCTGTATCTTCCTCTCTTCTGAGGATAAATATTGTCTAGTGCAGGTGCTTGGGGGAAAGGACCAATTCCTTTGGTACAAAGTGATTTATACACAGGAAGAGGTGTCCCGGAAACTCAGACTGGAGTGCTGGGTTGGGACTGGATCATGGAGGACGTTGAATGCTATTTGTTTTATTTGTTTTTGCAATCAATGGTGGGTAAGGTATCAAAGGATTTGAGCAGAATGAGTGACATGGTTCAATCCAAGTTTTGAGGGTCGCTTGTATGATTGACTGGAGAGGGGCCAGGTTAGTTACCGGAAGGTAATTTGACATGAAGCCACCATTTTTTAGATGATGTGAGCCTTTTTGTATGGAGAAAAGGCCTTTCTTATCCTGTAGAAGCCAGAGGGAAAAAGAACAAAGGAGCACGAGGGTGTTCCAGTGAAGGAGAGAGGGTGGCGGAAGAGGTGGTGGCGGTGGCCGGGGAAGCCCACAGAAGTTAACAGCAGGGTTGCCTCAGCCTAGAGAGGAAACGACCCGGTGCCCTCTGCTCTGTGGCTTCCTCCATCTAGCAGCATCCCTCACTCTATGACAAGAAGGCCAGGGAAGGCGCTGGCCGGCACAGTGGGCCAAGGCTCACCTGCTCGTGGGTGATAGCTGTACGGGGCCAGGTAAATGTGGGCAAAGGTTTTGGACATATGCTTTGAGGGATAAGGCAAGATTCTGTATCTTAAGCTCCAAAATTTCCCCTACTACTCATTGTAGTTTCTGAACTATAGTTCCTATGGTTCTAGAATAACCTTAGAATCCCAGAGTTGGAAGACACTCTGATAGTGCCCAATCTAATCCCCTCTTACTGCATGGAGGGAAAATGAAGGCTCCAGGGGAGGCCTGACTTGCCCCAAATTGCATATTTCATGGAGCCAGGCCTTCTGTTTGTCGCATCAATGTTCTTCCTGCCGCAACCAAATGCTGTCAAGAAACCAGTTTCTAATAAGGAAACACCTTTATGGAGAGTCGCTGGAAGACAGCAGAGAGATGGAGGGGGAGCTGCGGTGGGTGAAGAAGGGAAGGGATAGGGGTGACTGATGGGTTTGTTGAAGGGGAGGGGAGGGCTGAAGGGAGGGTGCCCGTCAAAGATATACCTTCTCTGGCCTGAGGTCTTGCCTGGGCCTGGTTGGGATGAGCATGAGTACACTGAGTTCCCTGTGGTTTTTCCATGTTAGGGATGCATGTGGCACAGCCCGCAGTGGTGCTGGCCAGCAGCCGGGGTGTCGCCAGCTTTGTGTGTGAGTATGGATCTTCAGGCAAAGCCGCCGAGGTCCGAGTGACAGTGCTACGGCAGGCGGGCACCCAGATGACTGAAGTCTGCGCCGCAACGTACATGGTGGAGAATGAGTTGACCTTTCTAGATGATTCCACCTGCACTGGCACCTCCGTTGGAAACCAAGTGAACCTCACCATCCGAGGGCTGAGGGCCATGGACACGGGGCTCTACATCTGCAAGGTGGAGCTCATGTACCCGCCGCCCTACTATGTGGGCATGGGCAACGGAACCCAGATTTATGTCATTGGTGAGCAAAGTCGCATCACTAAACTGGCATTTTTTGCATTGCTGTCTTCTTTGCTTGAAAACAGTTTCGCTCTTTACGTTCAGGTGATTCATTTTGGGGATCATGGAAATTCTCTTTAAGAGTTCTCTGGGATACCATATGGTGGGCTTGCTTAGTATGAGTGGCCACCCAAATGGCATCCTGACTATTAAGTAAAGTGGATTGGGGAAAGTGTTTTCTACTGGCAGGTTGGGGTATTCACCCTGGGGTGATAACCATCAGGAAGTTTGGCCTTGTGCCTTTGATATGACACTCTGGGAGGTAGCCCCAAAGAGCCGGACTCCCCTGTGGGCTAACAACTCCATCTAGGGGGACGTCAGGATCTGGCAGCTTTAACCCCCTCGCTTTTTCACTGATGGGGGGAGCAGGGGTGCAGTTGGAAGAGTGTCACAGGAGGCTCTGCTTGGTCTTCTGTTGCAGACCCAGAACCGTGCCCGGAGTCTGACTTCCTCCTCTGGATCCTGGCGGCAGTCAGTTCAGGGTTGTTTTTTTACAGCTTCCTCATCACAGCTGTTTCTTTGAGCAGAATGGTGAGTGTGACATAGATAGCGCACTATTTTGGTGGGGATGCCTTTAGCAATGACAACTGACCAATGACACTGTTTAGTGTTTTTGAGATGAAGCAAGAAATGAAGAAGAGAAAGGACAGTGGTAAAGAACACACTAGAACCCTTGGCATTGGCCTTTGAGGTATCAGGATGACTAATACTATAGAGGAATGTGTTTGACATTGAATGTTTGTGTCTTCTGACAGGGTTTCAGTTTGAGTAACTGTTTGAACAACATGGGGCAGCTGTTTTGCTCCTTACCTTCATGACAATTGTACTTAAGTTAACAACCCTGAAACACAAGATTAGGTCAGGCAAAACGCTGCTGGGATCCCGGATAGATTTTACTCTCTACCTTAATGTCCCCCTACTTCCCCTGGAAGCCATCTCTCAGGGTCACCCTATTGTGCCTTCCTGCCCAAGCTGTTGCTGTCCACATCACGCCTGTCCAGGGCTCCCCCTTACCCAGTCTGCTTGACTGGGAAGTCTTGCCCTCCCTTCCCGCCTAGTAAATGCAAACTCCTGTTTTTGTTGACTACAGTTGTTGGTGGAAGAGACGGAGGTCTGGAGGTCAGGCCTCGTGTCAGAATTTCTGTCTCACCTCCCTCTCAGCCACCTCTCCCAAGGCTGGCTTCTCCCTCCCCTTCCTCTCTCCTTCCCTCTATCCCTCCCTCCACCCTCCCTTTTTCTCCCTTTCTGTCTCTCGCTCTCTCTCTGTCTTACACACACACACACACACACGAACACATGCACACACACACACACGCTTTTTCCTATCTCATTTGCTACAAGCTGCCACACAGACTAATAGACTAGACCTCAACTTACCGAGGTGATAAAAACTGGAAACTAGGGCAGACAAAGTCATAAAAACTATATGAGGAGCGGAGATGAGAAACACAGCTCTCAAACAGGACACCTCAGGTTTATTATCTTATCAAACTCGCAGCCCGCAGACAAGATTCAGGCAATTATCTAGGCATTTTGGGTGTTCTTTCAGAAGCTTTCTCAAAATCTCTTTCTCCTATCTTCCAGTCAGAGAAAATGGTCACTATTTTACATCAATACCATAGAGTTATTTATCTAAAATTAATTTTAATAGCTGAATCAAGAAAGTCTCCTGGAGCTTATAATTCTGTCTGTTGCAAACATCAAGACCCAATATCTGTTGAGTCCTATTATGGTTAGAAGTAGCTTCTGTATTTCTCAATACTAATTACTGTTTCTTTTTGTGTTTGGCAGCTAAAGAAAAGAAGTCCTCTTACTACAGGGGTCTATGTGAAAATGCCCCCAACAGAGCCAGAATGTGAAAAGCAATTTCAGCCTTATTTTATTCCCATCAATTGAGAGACCATTATGAAGCAGAAAGACCACGTTCCAATTTTTAAGGGCTGAGGTCACTGTAACTTTTTGCTGTCCAGCTGTTTTTGTTTGTTTGTGTATCTGGGGGAGATTCATCTCTCTTTAATATAAAGCTGGATGCAGAACCCAAATTAAGTGTATTATAATTTAAAGCAAGGGAGCAGGAAAGCAGAGCGGGGATGTTTCTGTTACATGAGACCTAATTTTAGTAAAAGCATCACTTGGGAGCAATACAGGGATGCAGCCTTATGGTGTGGGATGCAGGATACAAGTTAGGGAATGGTCCAGTCCAAAGAAAGCAAAGGAAGGGGGTGAGGCACAGGACCATATTGTACACACCTTGTATTTATATGTGAGAGTGTATAGTTGAAACGATGTTTTCAAGTTAAGTTTTTATACCGTGTTATTTTACTTACCAAATGTATAATTACATGAAGACTTTAAAAATACTCACATGGCTATATTTTAGCCAGTGACTCCAAAGGTTGTATTGTACCAATATGTATTTTTTATTTGATAGTATTTTGCATGGGGGCCACATGTGCTTTTGTGTATTTGCTGATGGTTTGAATACAAACACTATATGGCAGTGTCTTCCCACCGCGGGTTCAGGGGAAGTTTTGTGGAAGGGCTCAGGACACTAATACACCAGGTAGAACACAAGGTCACTTGCTAACTGGCTTGGAAACTGGGTGAAGTTATAGCCGAGTCTTGCAGACATCTTGGGCTGCGTTGGTGTTGACACGTGCTTTGGGCTTTTATCAGCTCCTTTCAGTGGTTTTCAAGGAAGCCAAAGCCGGTGGCATCTGAGTTAACTGGACAGAACACTGCTGTCGGGAAGATGGCTCATTCCAGGAGTCCTCTGGTTAGGAACCTCAAGGAGGCTCCAGTTCCACGGCGCCCCGGTTCCTTACACACGGCTAATGCCACAGACAGAAAACAGCAGCACCCTGGAAGGGGCAGAGTAGGGTGATGAAGGTTTCTGAAAACTAACACTGTTGGTGTTTTTTAACTCAATATTTTCCATGAAAATGCAACAACATGTATAATATTTTTAATTAAATAAAAATATGTAGTAGTTGTTTTCCAGAGTTGTCTTCCTCTTCCTTGTATCTGAGTATGTGTTTGAGTTTGTTTGCTTTGATTCATTCAAGAGTTGGTGGAGTCTCCAGTATTGGAATCCCTGGGAACAAATGGAAGAGACCCGAAAGGGCAGATAATGCTTCATGAGTTAGCTGTCCACCAGCCCTTGACCTGCAAGCCACTCAGGAAGGAATTCAGCCTCTGTCCTTCTGATTTCTTCTTAACTATTTGAGCTATAAAGTGGTTCCCATGGAGACAGCAGTCCTCCGAAAACCACGCAGCCGTCTCTTTGGCACAGGTTCGTCACCTCCTCTTTCTTACCCACGCTCGCCTTCTCAGCTCAGCTCCTACATGGATTAGAGTTGCCATGGCAACTCCTGCATCGTCAACCACGCTCACATAGCCATTTTGATCTGCTTCCATAGCAAATGGAGCTTTTCCCTGTGGCTTCCAAATGGACTGTCTCACAGGGGTGGGGAAACCTACCTGTGGGCTTGTGTTGGTAACAACTGGCAGGCCCAGGCCTGGTCCACTGAGACGTCTGTGATTCTCGGTTAACCAATGTGGAGTCTCAGCCTGCTTGGTTTCCACTCCAGGTTTCTTATCCTTGACCTCCACATCCTGTTATTGTCTTGTGAAATGATTCTCAGAGTGGCCAGGACCATCTGTAACTGAATCAGCTGGGTCACTTACTGAAAATGCTGATTCAAGTGCTTAACTTCAGATGTACTGAATCAGAATCTTTGGGCGATGGGGCCAGGAGTCCGCCCTTCCAACAAGTTCCCCAGTGCTTCTTTTACCCACCAAGTTTTGAAAATCGCTACTTGAGGACTCTCTCTCTCTCTCTCTTGCTCACTATATAGCTCCCTCTTTTTTTCCTAGCAAGTGCTAACAAACAAATGAGACAGCAAAGAATGAACATTCCGTAAACATTTGTTAAATAAAAATGAAGTCGTCTTTCCAAATATGGTAATAGCGATTACCTACAATGAGCTCCCACTGTGTCCGAGACTTGCTCTTTTGGCCTTTGGTTGGAAACCATGAAGAAACACACAGTTTAGGAGCCCCGGTGGAGAGGATGATACCATTTCTACTCCTGGAAATGACTTTAGAGAGATTGTTCTTTTCCGTAGTTGATGGCTGATCTAAATGCCAGAGAGAGCCTTAGACAAGGAATCTCTGAGGTATCTTTCAGACACCTTCAGACGGTGGACTACTTTACACAAGCTGGATATCTCGTCTACTGTTAGCTGAAATTCTACCGTTAGCTGTTCATTGTGCTAAGCATTGCTCTCTTCACTTAGCTTCAATCTTGAAAAACTAAATATTCTTTAGTTCAAAAAACATTCCTCTGCGGCAGAAGAAATGGGCAAGAAAGACTTTGACCTTGAATTCCACTGAAAGGGGGGAATAAATAGGGGGCTGGGGGGGGGGCGCGTATCTGAGCACCAAATGAAAACCCTTCTAATCCTCATTTGTTTATGAGGGTAGATCCTTTGCCAGCAATACTCGGAGAGATTCATTGCCCCCAAATCAGAAGACCAACAGGTTCATGGCATTCCAACCTTCATCACCATCTCCATCTCTGGGTTCAGAGTCCTGAGGAAGCCCAAAGACTCTGCTTATCTAAATGGACCTTGGTCCACCTGGAGGGAAAGCCTGAGCACTGGAATTCTTCTCCCTGGAACCACTGGAATGCGCACGGCAAGGGGAGCAAGATAGAGCTGCCAGGGGCTGCCTGGGCCAGCCCCAGCTCCTACCAGTTGTCAACACATCTCCCTTCTTCCAGCGTGGTACTCTCACTTCTGATGCTTCCTCTTTCTCTTTTTCTCATCCTCAAATTTCCTTATTCCTTCTTTTCACATCCATCAAGACTCATCTAAAATTCTGCTTCCTCCATCAGATTCACTGACACTCTAAGCCCATGTGGATTTCTCTCCTCCTGTTTCACATCTATACTTGCTTTCACCTCTACTAATTTCAAGGAGGCATGTCTTTTCTCCTTAGCTTGTATGGGAACTTCTCCAAAATAGAAATCCATCACAGCTTTACACACACAGTAGATGCTTAAATAAATGTACTGAAGAGTTAGGAGCTAGGACATCCAGGAGTATGGGGAAGACAGCTGTCTTCTAGGCAGATCGTGGCTGAGTTTTCTCAGGTGGCCTCAGCCTAACCTCTTTCCCCTCTGACCAGCAGAACTATGTGTAGGTCAATCTATCTCTTGGCTTCAACCTTTAAGACTCTGAAGTGTGTGCTCCAGCTGGCTACCACACCCCACATATTCTACTTTTATCTCAATCCAGTCTTCCAATCTTTTTTTTCTGAGGAGAACGAATTCTCATCTTTGTTTTCTTTCACTCTTTTTTGAACTGTAGGTTGTTGCTAAAACTGACTATATTTTCACATTTGAGACTTTTTCCATCTCCACAGTTGATGCATACTTAATTTACTTGGGATCCAACTTGCAAAATGTTGAAGTTGCTGTGCTGTTAATTGGAGCAGAGCCAGTTAAGAAGTTGAAGAATCTACACATTTAAGTTATTGCTTTGGGAGTTCTCAAAGAAAAAGAGAAAATGACTTTCTCTGGAAAGTTATTCTTATTGCTCCTGGTTAGAGCCATGACTCAGCTACCTTAGAGGCCTTGTTGTATTTTATACATTATTTTTTTCTTATCTTAGGTTAATTTTCTCCATTTAGACCAGAAAGATGACACACTCTATTGATGGAGCGGGAGCAAATGCTCTTTCCTTTCTCTTCTATGAGTCCTTGGCTACAGGCTGGCAAACCTCCAAAACAGGATACTTTGTATTTGGTCCAACAACACTATCAGCAGGAAATTCATGCCTCTAATGCCTTGTGAATAAACCATGTGCTGGAGACCCCTGCCTAGAAGTTTCTGGGCAGGAACAGCTTGAGACCGTGGCCACTGTTTCAATTGTAATCTCTGATTAGAATCCTGCTAGACCACACATCCATGGACAGCTAATCTTCAACAAAGGAGCCGAGAACATACAATGGAGATAAGAAAGTCTCTTCAACAAATGGTGCTGGGAAAACTGGACAGCCACATGTAAAAGAATGAAAATTGACCATTCTTTTTCACCATTACAAAAATAAACTCAAAATGGATCAAAGACCTAAAGATTAGACTTGAAACCATAAGGCTTCTAGAAGAAATTATAGGCAGTACACTCCTTGACATCAGTATCAAAAAGATCTTTTTGGACACCATGTCTTCTCAGACAAGGGAAACAATAGAAAGAATAGACAAATGGGACTGCATCAGACTAAAGAGCTTCTTCAAGGCAAGGGAAAACAGGATGGAAACAAAAAAAACAACCCACTAATTGGGAAAAAATATTCAAATATTCACAAGTTAAATACCTGACAAAGGGTTAAACTCCATGATATATAAAGAACTCACACAGCTCAACAACAAAAAATCAAACAACCCGATCAAAAAATGGGCAGGAGACATGAACAGACATTTCTCCAAAGAAGATATATCGATGGCCAATAGACACATGAAATGATGCTCATCATCACTAATCATCAGGGAAATGCAAATCAGAACTACACTAAGATATCACCTTACACCTGTTAGAATGGCAAAAATAACCAAAACAAAAAGTGACAAATGTTGGAGAGGTTGTGGAGAAAAAGGAACCCTCATACACTGTTGGTGGGAATGCAAACTGGTGCAGCCACCATGGAAAACAGTATGGAGATTTCTCAAAAAATTAAAAATAGAAATATTATATGACCCAGCCATCCCACAACTGGGTATCTATCCAAAGAACTTGAAATCAGCAATTCCAAAAGTCCCATGCACCCCTATGTTCACTGCAGCATTATTTACAATAGCCAAGACGTGGAAGCAACCTAAGTGCCCATCAACTGATGATTGGATAAAGAAGATGTGGTATATATACACAATGGAATGCTACTCAGCCATAAAAAGGATAAAATTGTCCCATTCACAACAACATGGATGGACCTTGAGGGTATTATGTTAAGTGAAATAAGCCAGATAGAGAAAGACAATCTCTCTATGACTCCACTCATATGTGGAAATTAAACATGTCGACAAAGAGAACTGATTGGTGGTTACCAGGGGAAGGGGGGGTGGGGGTGGGCACAAAGGGTGAAGTGGTGTACCTACAACATCACTGACAATAATGTACAACTGAAATTTCACAAGGTTGTAAACTATCATAATCTTAATAAAAAGTAAAAAAAAAAAAAAAATCCTTCTAAAACAATCTCCTGTTCCCGCTCCTGGGCACATGTGGGATTGAAGCTCAGTGTCACTGGGGGCTACTGGGTCCTGCCAAGGGGACAGCTATTAATCTTCTAAAAATGTTTCTTAGAAGAATTCAACCCACTCTGGTCTGTGTGGCCGGGAGTCTGACATTCAGACCCTTCCCATAAATCTTTCCTTTCGCATGTGCGCTCTATTGCAGTTGTTCTGACATTTATTATGCACAGAAATTATCTGAACCATTTGGAAAAGGTGCAGATTGAGGTGCCTCAGACCTGGAGCTTCTTGTTTGTAAGGTCAGAGGCAGGGCCTGGGGATTTTATTTCCCCACTGAGCCCGTGGATCATACTTTCAGACGCTCCAGTCTAACTCAGGATCATAGATGATTAGGGCTGGAGAAGGGACCTTGGAAATTATTTCCAATAATTAAAAGAAAATGAGGAAACCTGTCCAAGGTCACAGAGCGAGGCAAGATCTGAATCAGGCTGAGAGGCCACCTCTCTAGATTTTCACATCAGGGTGGTGCAGTGGGGGACACTCTGAACCTTTCTGCCTAGGGCTGTCCTTTTCAGGTTGCTTCTGGAACATCACTGCCACCACTCCAGGCTACCCCCAGAAGACCTGCTCTCCCTTTCTGCCTCACCCCGGCTGCCGGGGAGCCTCAGTGTGACCTTGACCACCGTTCTTGCCTGATGTTGGCTCCGTCTTTTCTCTCTCTCCCTCAGCCTTCCGGGGCACTAGCAAAAGAGTCTCAGGCGACCTCAGCAATCCTCCAGAAGGACACTGTGGAGGAACACACAGCACAACCACTGTGGATGACGGTCTGCCAGCAATGCCTGCAGGATGCTGCTGCTGGAGGGCACGCAACAACCCAGGGAAGCGATAAGTGCTCTTTTTATCACACGCAATCAGGTTACCATGGCAACCAACGGTGTTTTAAAAACATGATATTAGTCACACAAAGTGATATAATCTATTCAAACAAAAAGAGAAGGCTCTTTCTGCGAGGAATTGCAGGAAATATGTTTCAGGAGGCGATTTCAAAATTTAGAAAGCAGCACGAATGATTTCTCATGAACAGTACTTTTCTGAGGATGGTGCCTTTTTCTTCTTGCTTCACCTTGATGGCATTTTAGTCCACACAGTCGTCATGCCAGCTTATGTTCTTCAACTTGTTGAAAATGTTTTGCTTTCCTTCTTTGTAGTTAACTTGCAACTCGTCGTCTCTAGTCTCCTGTGAGCACCTTTTTGCCCTGGCACATCCAAGTTATCTTTAGCAATGAATGGACTTAAAGGATAGGAGCCTGGATTCGTCACTGAAGACGAGCATTCTCCAGTGTTCCCTTCCTTTTGAAGCTGCCATGCTGGACACAGTTTGTGAGCTCCTTATTCTGAATGATATGGGAAAGGAAACCACCTTGTGAAGCCTTTAACACTACACAGGTGTACTTTAGCTAAAGTAATTCTCACAATATCCCTGTGGAAGAGTACTGCCATCATCCTCATTTTACAGATGAGGAAACTGAGGTTCAGAGAGGTTTTATTACTCGCCTAAAGTCGCACAGCTAGTAAGCAACAGAGTGAGGATTAGAACCGATATTGAATTCCAAAACCTACTTTCTTTTTGAATGACTGTATCTGAATTCTGGGGGCTACTTGAAAAAGGAAAAGGGCAAAATGGAAAGTGAACATGGATTGACGTGCTCAAGAAGTAAAGCATGGTTCATGGAGCCTGCAAATGGGTCTTGGATTCCCTGGACAAATGTTTTGAAAGGTCTGCTGAGGGTTCTCATTATGAGGTTAGCTCCAGTAGCTGACGGTTGTAACCAAAGAGAGAGGAAAACAGGAAGCTGAAGACATTTAAAAGTGGACCACGGGTTTGGAGCCACAGTCTCAACAGCAGCTGCTTTCCTGTTCGCTGGCCCTGAGGTCAGTGCAGCAACATTGCTGGCTGGCCTCGGCATTACAGCTCCTCACTCAGAGACAGGGGAAGATGGAAACCATCAGTACAGCTGCTCGGGAGCTTGGATTCTCACATAAGCTGTAGCATGCTCCCTGCAAACGGGGTTGTTCCCATTCAAAACATAAGCATGACCAGTGAAAGTCAGTGGGAATGACCTTGCCTGTGTATCTGTGACCCTTGGAATGAGGTTAGTTTGTAAAAGGTGAATAGTAGCCTAGAGCAGAAGGTGAGGTTGGGGGTTGGGTTACAGAGAAGGGAGAATCTCTGAGTCGGGGTTGAGGAGTACTGGAATAGCAATGAGTCCCTTTGAGGAAGGAAAATAGAGGACAGAAGCAGAAGACGGAGGCCTGAAGATCCCTCACGTGGCAAATAAAGTGGACTGGTATTCTGCGAGCAAAATTACAGAGCAGGACCCGATGCCATAGGCCACATAGAAGACTGAGAGAAGCCCGGGTCAGAACCAGGGGACCATCCCGCCGAGACTGTGGTGGAGGCAGCTATGCAGAAGTAATTTCTACCACAAGTCAAAGTGTAGAACACCTGGGACCAGAAACAGACAGAGACCTTCCCTGCTGGGAGTGGGCATCAAAGGCAATGGTTCCATTCTGGATGGGAGGTGGTGGAGGCAGGTGTGTGTGTGGCATGGGGGGGCACTGCACAGGGGTGAAAGCTGATTATGAGGGAGGAGCGTCAAGGAGCATCACAAAGGAGCTTCGGAGAGCTTTCAGCCCATGCAAAGTCCAGTAGCATGGACTGCGCTTGTGCCAATTTGAGAGTTTATAGTGCTCGTAATTTGTGCTTGAGAAGATGATTCAAGGAGGGCATGATAGCTATGTTCAAGATGTGAAAGGCTGTCATATGAGAGAGGAATGAGATTTGCTTTGCGGGTTTCGTGGAGCACTCAGCCCTGGTGTTCCACCACATGATAGAGAGAGGGATTAGTATGATGTGTCTTCCTTCACGGAGACTTGGGTTCAAAGCCAGGGAGAGAGCATTTTACTTGGTCACATTGCAGACTGGCTTGGGGCAGGCCTGCTGGATCCTCATCAACATCAGCTGGTGGGGAAGGGAAAGCATCAGCGGACCGATGAAGTGGGAGGCTGGGGAAATGGACAGGCTGAAGGACTAGATCCTGCTGGGCAGGCAGTGCTCTTAGGGGCTGCGTCTGAGACTTGTGTTGGGTTCAGGCTCCATTTGGGCAGGAGGCACTTTCCACGGAGGTCTAACCTGACAGGCAGGTACTGTAGCAGGAAATGATATGGTAGGAAATACCCAAGCCAGAGGGCCATTGATATTCTGGTGGGTCCGTTGGTTCACATTAAGATTCCTGCAGACCTTTGGGGGTACAGAGAATAAGACCCCATGCTTGGGGGAGCTGGTGCTAGGAAGGGTGTCAGGGAGAACTGGCAAGTAAACTGAGGCCAAAGTCCAGTTGAACTCCATAGTTGAAGAGGACTACACTCTCCTGGAGACCTTGCTGGAGCTGTTGCATAGACTGGCTCTGGGATTAAGTGCTAGACCACTGAAACCAGGCACGACCTCAGAGTCCTTTTCACACAGTTCTATAGAGAATCAGAGACAGTCATCACAGACGGCATTCAAGATGTCCTTGATAACCCCGGGAATGCAACCACTTCCTATCTTTTTCAAGACCCAGCTTGCTGTCCCTTCTTCCGTGAAGCCTTCTTAAACCTTCTGCACCTGGCCCTTCCCTCTGTTAACTCTTGCCTCTCTGCAGCATCAAAGTTTGTCTATGGCCTGGGAGCTTCTCCGGATTGAGGTCACTGTGGGCAATTGTAGAGCCCTTCTCATATTTGTCTACCCATATTTGTCTTCCTATCCTTTAGATAGGAAGATATTATTTCTATTTTTGCTAAATAACTTGCCTAAGATCTCATCATGATAAGTGGCAAAGATGGATTTGAATTCAAGTTAGTCTGACTTCCAACCCTGTGCTCTTTCCCTTAGACTGGCCCTCAGCATGTGCCCTTCAGGGTGTTGGCCCAGGCTTAGGCGGGAGGAGAACAAGGCTGCGTCTGTGGGCATTCGAGGACGTATCAGGAATCTCATGACTGCTCCGGAAGTGGAGTCCCTGGCTTTCACCCTCAGAGACTTCCGTCTTCTGTGATGTATTATATACACTGGGATCAAACCAGTCTTGATGAACCTGACTTTTGACAACGGTTCTAACACTGTTGCCTTTATTCAGTGTCAGCTGAACTATTTCTGTCTAACTTGGCTGCCTAACCTACAAATTTTTTCGAATCAGATGTCTTTATGCCTCGTGAAACTGAGAGAATTATTTTATAATCAGGCTCTCTGGAAAAAAAATAGTCAATGGAAATTTTAAATATAAAACAGTGTGGTAGAAGCACAATTTTAAGTCTCGAATTGGAAAACATGCAGCATAATCTTTATCCCCAGACTAAACAGTATTCTGCGACCATCTGTGGAAATTTATAGGTATTAAACTAGATACAGGCTGGTTTTTCTGCTTGCAGAACATAACAGAAACCTAATTGAAAACCACACAGCAACAACATAAAACCAAATGTGATGTCTATTCCTTTCAAGGTCAAAAAGCATGGGCAAATGTAAAGAAAATTACGTGCTTTGTCCTTGAACAAAAAGACCTCTGTTAATCGTTTTATTACATACCGCATGTTTCTAAGAGACAGAGAGTTAAGAAAGTAAACGCAACTATCCACCCCCAGAGACTAAAGTATATTCAAAAGTGATGATAACAGAGATAAATGTGTGGTCTACAAGGTTAGTCTCCTCTGCTCACGCTCTATCGTTTGAATGTTTTCTGTGCACGGATTTACAAGTCTGTGTTCAGTTCCTTAAAAATACTGGTCACTGACTTTTCCACAGGATCCAGAAAATGAGTACAGAAGAATTGCTTCATTTGACAAAAGCGCATATTAATATTATTCCCTGGCCTGAGGGCAGGAGGCTGGACCCTGAGGTCCTGTGGAGTGAGGTCCCAGACCTGTACTTTGGAGCTCTGTCCGTGAGGAAACTTCTCTGGAGCTCTGTGGAGCCAATCGTCAAGGGCAGGGGGACTAGCAGCCCTTGTTCGGAGCGGGGAGACCAGTTCTGCTCTTGTCTCTGCCCCAGCAGGTCTGTGGAGATCCCAAGCCACGTCTGCTTGCTCCAGCCCCAGCTGAACTCCCCATCCTGAACTCATTCTCATGTTGTCTTGTAATGACGTAATTTGTCATTGTTTAACTATCGTAATTAAGTTTTCACGCCTCAGTATTACTATCTCCCCAAACACATAATGAGCTCCCCCAGGGACTTTTACTTTGCAGAGGCGGTGGGGCTAGGAGGGAAGCCTGCCCTCTGCAGCAAGGAGACTGGTGCAAATCCTGCTCAGGGCCCAGGCCTCTGTTTCCTCATCTTAGAACGAGGCTGCAGACTAAACGAGTGGGTGTGTACAAAGTGCTTAGAATGGGCCGGCACGGGCTAACACTCCATCACACAGCAACATCCCTAGTGAGGACAACACTGCAGAATACTTTTGGTATTTCTTCGTGACCCCTCCTAGCACTCGGTACGGTGCCTGCCACAAGACAGTTCTGCATTTTTCCTGTTTGTCTTCCTTTCTTCCACCTCCCCTTCATTTCCGCTTCAGCACATATTTGTTAGGCAAATAGGCCTTTGTAATAAGACTGATACTGGTTAAAACGGAGATGCGCATTAATGCTGCGTGATTGAATTCACTGTATCTGCTGGTTATTCTCTTCCAGATCTATTCTCTAGGCCTTCCTGCTTCTCTCTGTGCCTGGGAAGCTGACCTAAATGGACCACACCACCTGCCTTCCTTGCCCTCTGGCAATCGACCAACAGAAGTCACCAGCAGGAGATGAGAGTGAGAAGGCAGGGACCTGGGTATTTCTTCCGGTCATCTCTGCCCTGACACAGCCTCTAGGAGAGGAGTTGTGTCCTTCCTTGACTACAGTTCTGGTTGGGTGGCTCCTTCTCCTGGTTTCCTGCTCTCACTGAGCTCTGGTCGCCAGTTTTTCCTCTTCTCCTGAAGCCCTGGGGAAAGAAAGGCTGTCTGCTGTTGCTAGCCACTGAGGTGTCAGCATCCACTGTTTCCCCATAACTCTGTGCACCGCTCTATAAGCAGGCCCTTTTCCTAAGATTCTTCAGTTGAAGCATCTGAGATGAATTTTGTGCTGAGATCCTAACAGACACGGCACATATTCTTGGAAATGTCTTCTGTGCCTCTGGCTCTCCATTTCCTCCTCTGTAGTGTCAGGGGACTGGTCACACTCATTATCTCCAAGGTCCCTCCTAGGGCCAACAGAGCTATAATGAGAATTCAGAGTGACCTTGGTAAGCTGCAGAGGTTTTCAGATAGAAAGAAGATGAGTTTCAATTAAGAACAAGTGTGGAGAAGTGTGATTAGGGAGGAAAAACAAATTATAGAAGTGCCAGGTGACACACGCCTGGCCGTGTGCAAGTACATCAGCAAAAAGGCTCAGGCATGAGTAAGCAGTGCATGATGTTGCTTGAATTGAGTAAATCTGGGGGATAGACACAGAGCGTGATCTGTAGGAAGTGCAAGGCAACCCCTTGGACTTGCTCATCACTGCGCGCACCAGGCCAGGCTGCTGTGATCTGATTCGGCTCAGTGACTTAAAAGACAGGGACTTCAGAGAAAAGAAGCCCAGAGTTAGACTGGAAATGGAAAATGGCTTATACAAAGGGCAATTTCTTCTTCCCTTCCTCCCCTTGTTAAGAGCCTGAATGTGGAATTAAGAAGCAGTCCTCACTTGTATGCAGGGACATCTCAAGTCCCTGTGTCCTGGAAATGAACTCAGTTGAGCAAGCTGCATCTTGGCTGATTCTGAGTGTAACCCCAGATGTAAATTACAATGATCAGGGATTTGTATGTTGTTGATGGTTTGTCATTCATGGCGGTAGGTCTTGGAAACATATTCTTTTCTCTCTGCTTTTTTCCACTGTGACAGCTTACACACTGTCGAGTGACTGGCACACAGTGGGTGTTCAATGAATGTCCTAGTGGAATAAGTTGTGGATTGAAAATGAAAATGAATCTAAGATCACCACTGAATGAAATGAAATTAAGATCAATACCGTATAAGAAGAAACCCTTAAAGGGTTGTAGGACATTTTCTTACTAGGTATGGACCTGCAACCTACTTCCTGGGAAATAATATAAGAATAGACTGTATTCTGGAATTCTGCACATTTTAAGAACAACTCTCAAGCACACAATTCCTTTAAGGGAGTCCCTCCAGTGGCTGGGAGCAGACCCAGCTTGTGGCCCTGCCATAGGAGGGGCTGGGTAGAGTGGAGAGTGGGCAGAAATTCACGGGCCTCCTTGGCGGGTGATTCGGGGACGAGGCGTGTGAGTCACCATGGGAGGACAACATTGGGCGTGTGTCTCCGTGTTTCCCAAACACTGGTTTCAAAGCAGAATATTCTGTCACTTTAGTGGAAGAAGACCATTCAGATAGCTCTATTCCCCATTTTGATAAACTCTTTCAATTCCTTTCTGGTGGTAAAAGTCTGAGTTTAGCACTTCTTTCTAAAGCAGGTCTTTTAAAAGCGCTGTCAATCTGGGTTTCATGACTGGTTCACAAGGAGAAACAGGAAAAGTAACAGAGTCTAGTGAGGAGATACCCCTGGATAACAAAGACGCCAGCTCTGAGGCCAGACCCATCACTCATTAGCTGCCAATTTGTGCAAGTCATTTAACTTCTTTAGACCTGAAATGTCTCAATATCTTCCATTTAAGGAACACATTTCTGTTTAAAAAGCATTTTCATGTTCATTGCTGAAATGTAGTAATCAAAGGAAATGGTATTTCCTTTGATCATCATAACTGCCCTAAGAAGTAGACAGCTCCAGGCCAGTCACGGCTCACGGGCGAAAAGGTGAAGGTTTAGGGATGTTAATTAACTTAGTTAAGAAGCAGAGTCCTATCAGGCCCAGACCTTCTTATAGAATGTGTTTACCTGCTCCATCTGTTTTCAGCTTCATTTTATTGTGGTACTATTTCTGTGATATACTGTTAAGGAATATAAATGTTAATATAATTATTGTCCTATACGTTTTAAAACAAGCAAGTAAAATTTCTTCAACACAGGCTGTATTCCTAGTTCCTTCTTGACAGAACATTAATTATCATTATTGAATGAAAGGAAAGTCATGTGATTTTTTAATAGATGCCCTTCTCTTCTCCTCCCCCACCCCCCAACCCTCAGAGCTTTGCTTTCTGGAAAAAACTCAATGCATAAGCTCCACAACAAATTAGAGTTGAGATCACACACTTGGAACAGTCAGAATGGGCTTGGTGAGGTGTGCTAATCAAGGGAGGGAAGGAGCACAATTCATTTCTGAATCGGTTATCAAATTCTTCTTGTAAGTGACAGGACTGAAACTGCCAATTGGCTTTGCAACCTGCTGAGTCCATATTTCTACATCTGTGAAAGCTCAGCAGACGAGCCCTTCTCAGCAAAGCAGGAGGGTTTCGCCAGCAAGAAATGTGATGAGGTGTTGCACCCTGTGGCCAACTATTTCTCAAGAGACCTCTTTCTGTTTCACCTGTTGAATTCCTCTATGATTGACAGGCGGCTGGGCTCACTACTCAGATTTTCCTTCACGTTATCTCCTTAGCAAATCTGATCACCGCAATATTTTTAAAAACACAGTCACATTATTCTTATGGAATCAGTCAACACTAGAGCTTGAAGGGACTCAAGAAGTCATTTAGCTAAAGTCCCTTCTCCCAAAAGCAGCCATTCATTTTCCCATGTTGAACCCTTATCAGATGGACCCAACAATCCTCTTCATCGCTGTTGAAATAGTCCGTCAGGAAGTTCTCTCCGATTTCCTTCCATACTGCCTTTCAGAATCTTGGGCTCCCCACACTACAAAATGAGGCCTTGAATGAAATGTTGTACTAAAAATTATGCTAAGAAAAATACTCATTTTCTTTGAGCAGGAGGTTTTGTTTTGCCATTTTTAGCATTATTTGGTCTTCCCTGAGGGCAGAGGAATCATTGAAGGACCATCAAGGTTTGAGCAATAAGGAATAGAAGCTCATCCACTTTGACTCAGTTTCATGACAGTCTAGTCTTTTGGTAACCACACCTCCTATAAAGATGTTCTGAGGAGTATGCTGTATTTCATATTTGTGCAGGGGGCAAAGAACATTAAGAAAAAAATGATATATGCTTAATTTTTTTCTTCTGGGTGTTTTTTCCTTCCTTCCAGACATTATAAGTCTGTTTCAAAGACACAGTTCTAATAACAGAACAGCTACAGCTTTATGAATAAACACATTGTCCATCTGAGAGAACACCGTTCAGACAGCTGAAAACAAAGCCACATTAAACAATAGGTGCATAGAACCACTTAGAGTGGCATTTTGCCACTTAATGAATTACAAGAAACAGATGTGAGTTTTTTTAAAAGGATGCATAGCCTGAACTTGACCCATTTGTCAAGAATTAGCAAAAAGACTTCAGATTCATGACTTAGAGAAAAGCCACTATTTCATTTGTGTCTACACATGCATTTGGTGATCCTCTCCTTTGGTTTGATGACTTTTATCATGCAAAGACCAACTTATAATTGGAGATACTTAATGCTTTTGCTGGGTTGGGGTTGGGAAAATGGGGAATTTATTTAGCATCCACTTATTGTTATCATATAGTGCCATAACATCGTTTTGCATACATGGAATTTACTAACCATTTTCTTAGGACATAGTAGAGTGAGAGGTATGCATTAGAGAAGATTAGTAACAATTACAAGCTTCCTGAGGTCAAGCCTATGCCTCCTATTTCTGCTGTATCTCCTATAGTACTTAGCACGGTGCTAACAGAGCAAGTATCGCGTGATGCTTAATCAGAACATGTTGCACAAACGTCTTCTTGGTAACATATTCTCTCTTTAGAAGCTTGAGCAGAATCTGATCATCTACCTTCACACAGCCGTTAGGTTAAGACAGGTTTGGGACTGGGAAAGATAGAGAAGAAGTAAAGGTATGAGATTTTGTGAGAAGGAAGAGAAGAACTGAGATGGCAGCTAGTGGTGTGAGAAATGTTGAGCGGAGTAAGCAAGAGGAGATCATTTGATAATTCGTGGCTGCTTAAGAAGAAGTCAGAATTAACAAATGTTTATAACCCTAAACTACTGTATGTAGTCCAAGTCCAGAGCTGTAAGGTGACCTGCTCTGATTTCAGGATCAGAAACAGCTGAGAGACAGGCCACGCTGAAAGAGTGCTGTCAAATGTTCATCAGAAAGGAATTGGGCTGCCTGTTGGCTGGAACCCTTGGAAGCCTATGAAAAGCTGGACTGGAACCTATGGGGGATGGATCCATTCAACATCCTAGGAGCAGTTTTTGAGTAGGAACAAGCTTGATTTTGTAGTCTCCCCTGGAGCTGTGATATCTGCCCAAACTTCATAAATTTTCTGTTTGTCCTACTGACAACTTTTAATGGTAACGATAGCCTCCTTGCTGTACAAACCTTCTGCAGTTGTAACCCGTGGTAGTCTGTTTGGCCTCAAGTCCTAGCGTAAGAGAAGAGGACAAGGAGCAAGGAGAGGAGCTGAGCACTGGCCAGTTTTGTTGAGATTCAGCCAAGCTTTGAGATTCTGTGGGACAGCTCCTACAAGCACAGCTACACCTGAAAAATCTTCAGCCACCTCCTGGTTGATTCTGCCTCTAGTTGAGGAGCCCCAAGCTGTCTCTGTCCAGCCGCAGAGTCAGTGTTTCCTTTGGCTGCTGGGAGGCTGGCCGCGAGGACTTTCTCAGGCTGAGACGGGAGGGACGGCTTCTGGGTCATGGGGCTCAGCTTGGATTCAGTTTGACGCCCTTGAGTTTCCTATTGACTGTTTGATGAAGAAGGTGTAACGGAGGAGAGGGGATCACAAAGGCTCCCCTGTTCAAGGAACCGCAGGGAAATGACAGCGGACTTGCCACACTAAGGGAAGACCCCGACAAGGAGCGTGCAATTAACCTACAAGTTCTAGAATAATCAGGGTATAGCCATTGAAAATGGCATTTCTGTAACACTGGCAAGTGGGACCTTTGTGTGCATGTGTTTTAGAAAAATCCTTTAGAGTCTTCAGGGGTCATAATTACAGATACTTAGAGCTGGCTATGTGCCCAAACTGTTTTAAATCCTTAAAATTGAATTGTTTACTTTATCTTCATAAGACGAGGTAGGAACTCTTATTACCTCTACTTGTAAGGTCAGAGTGGGGGAGCAGGCAGCACACAGACCTAAGCCAGGACTGCGTGGTCATTCAGGGAAAAGGGAGGATTTGAAAAGACCGGACAACTGACTTGAAGTGACCTCACTGAGCGTGTGGAAGAGCACCCGGGATAGGTGGGCTGCGGGCATCTCTATCCTTGCCTGTGACTTAGCTTCAGGTTTCTGACTTGTTGGATAATCTTGTATCTGCAGCTTCTTTTTTCCTAGCTGCCTTCGGAACATAGAGACAGGAGGTTCTTGTCCTTTAGACTGGTCTGCAGAGCTCTTTGCCTTCTACTAGGACGGGGTAGTAAAAATCCATCTCACTCCTTCATTCTTTCTGCTCAGGGTTGGTTTTGTGCATACAGTAAAATCATCTGTGCAGTGAGCTAAATATAGTTAGGATTTAAGACTTGAGTAAGAAAGACATTCTCATCAGGCACCAGGATTGATATGGAAATGAGACTCAGTGTAACAAGCCTGCCATTTGTGATTGAGTACGGAATCACCTCTCTTCCCTGTTTTCTCACTTTATACTTCAAATTCCAAGCTCCACTAAAAAATGTTTTTCAAGAGAAAGAAAGCAATGAAACAGGATTTGTGGGTGGTGAGGTAGTACTTCAAGCATTCACTGTTACAGATCTGAAATGTGACATCACTTGTCTTTTTCAGACAAGAAGAGATGCAGAAGCTGTTGTCTTGGCCAGGAGGAGAGACACGTCTGCAGCGACAGACAGAATCCAGCATGGCGGTCGCTCAGTGGGTGTTGACGTCCTCGCCGGGTTTACCCGGGACTTCCAGGAGGGAGGTGGTAATCATTCAGCTATTTCTCAATATGCCTCCTTTCCCAAATTATGAAAAGGGAAAAGTTTAGGAATATTTTCAGCAACATGAACTATAATGCTAAAAATAAGGAGGCCCTAAGGCTGTTGAAAGGCTATTTTCAATTTCAGTTAACCCTGGGGCATGCCTGGTTACAGCACAGCTGCTGAGGGTGAATTTCTCACTTCAGAACATAGCATCCCAGATTTCACAGTGGTCCTAGAGCTTCAAAACTGTTAACACCTTTACAGTTCTTGTAAAACCACATATCACTGCTGCCTGCCTTCCAAGGTCAGCTCTCCGGTGAAAATGATTGAATTCTTGCAGCCTAGATCTTTACAAGAATCTGAGGAAAGGGATCTGGAAAAAGCTATTATTAAAGTCCCACCCTTGGCTCACATTTTACTGTTTAGAATAGTTCTCTGTCTGTATTCAAACTAACACAATAAAATAAAGGAAGGGAGTTGTCTCAGTGCTTCGTTAAGTATGCTGGTCATTCAGACAAGCAGGCAGCCAATGAGCAATATTAATAGCGGCTGCTGTATGCCGTGTGTTGCAAGGAATACTTAATGAATAGTCATTGGATTCCTCAGTATTTTGAAGGGTAGATTCCTGCTGCAGCCACTCTTGCAAGGCAATGTAATACACCACCCTGTGGATGCAGAGCAGGTATGAATCTTAGGGAGGAAGAATGTATATTTCCGTTCATTTTCTTCATTTTAGTAACTCAATTTCAGGTTTTAATTTCTGACTGCAAGCTTCATTCTGCTAGGCTAGTGGAAAGAAACCTTAACTTCAGTCTTTTCTGGGGTTTCCCCATCTCTCCCCAGGATTGTGTCATACTTCTGGATCTTGGGCAATGTTAAGACACTGGGGTAGGCTGTCATCAGATCCTTCCACACCTGTCCAGTTCCATTGTTTCCATCTTCTTCACCCTTCAGGAATAGCAGCTCTCAGCCACTCCCATTCTCAGCTTGGGGCAGGGGTATCTTGGGTGAGGCTGTCTCTGGTTCCACTGGCCTATGTGCACCTTACAGCCATTTCCTTCCTTCTCTGAGGTCTTGCTGCTTTCCAGGTTGTGGCACCAGGGAGTGAGATAGGTACCTTCTGTCCCCTGACTTACCTCTCTCTGCCCCTGACCCCTGGGAGAGTCTCTCTAGGGGCTGAGAGAAATCCTCATTCAGGCTTCTTTGAGAGCCTCCCTTACCTTGAGGACTTCTGTTAAACAAAGGCAGAAGGACTAATGGGAGTAGTTCTGCCTTTTTTTCCATCACAGTCTTTCCTAGAGGCAAAGAGGAGCAGAAGCAAGTTATGGGAACAAGGCGGCGAGTAGGAGATAGAGAGAAGAAGTGAAAGGTAACAACACTGAGAGGGAAAAAATAAATGATTATTTCAAAGTAATATCCTCTACCAGCCCTATGGAAGTCAACCTACAGGCTCGTCAAATGCCGGGGGGAAGCAAAGCCGGCGCAGATGCGACTAGGAGGAAAGGAGAATCCAGTTCAAATGGGATTGAGGGCCCCTGGGAGTTAAGACAGGGCCGTGTCTTCTCAATGGCACCTTTCACAGTTGGATGACATACACGTGGTAGCTCTTAAAAATCACTGTAGGATTGGATGGCTCCTTAGGATAGGAGGCAATGAACAAATGGCATCTGGGGCAATTAGAATGTAGGATGCTTTTTTGAGGGAAACAGGTAAGTAGAAGAAGAGAGATAAAATTTCTCTAAAATCATTTCTTCTCCTACTTTGTGGAGATAGAACCACTGACTGTTAGAAAGAACCACTGAGTATTAGTGCTGAGAAAGATTGTTGAGAGCCCATAGTTTTATCAGTGAATTTTTTAAAGGATGGAAAGCTTGTAACATTTGCCCTAAGTTGTCTAGTCCAAGGCAAGGATGGAACTAAACCCAAGTCTTTGGGGTCTTTGTCCTTTGTGGTGTCTAGGACATTCTTATATGTTGAAAAGATATTCAACAATTAGGCTATTTCAAAGATAAGAACAAACTGAAAAAGATGATCTTCATCAATGCCAATACAATACTATTTTAGGGGGTTTTAAGACAAACAGTTATAACTGTTCCTTGTGGTTTATTTCCAGAAACTGAAGATGTCGTCTAAGGATTTGGAGTGTACGCAGTGAATCAGTATTGTCTTCTCAGACTCAGAAGCCCAGGCCAGCTGCATGGCCAGATGGCCCACTGGCCCCAGTGGGCCTATCCTGCTGGTCTGAGAACTACAAGCAAAGCAGAGAGAGAGAGAGAGAAATTATAGCCAGTGGCTGCTGCAACTCCAGCTGTTGATCCAATTCCAGACATGAGCACAATGATGATCTGGCTGCCAAAAGAAAAACACATATTCCAGCCAGAGAAAGAACTGCCAAGGATCTGATGATTTGCTTCCATAAATGTGTTGTCTCATGCACATCCAGAAGAAAAGTGGAGCTCAGTTTAATTCTTTTCTTTGGTATTATTTGAACTATTTTGTGATTTTGTGATGACTTTGCTACCCATAGTATGTTTCATGGACCAGCAGCATCCATGTCCCTCAGAACAGGTTAGAAATGTAGAAACTTGGGCCCAGCCCCACACCTAGTAACTCAGACTCTGCATTTTTAACAAGAGCCCCGGGTGATTCACGTGCACCTTAGGATTGAGAAGCATCTGAAGGCAGACAAAGTCAGGGCATAGGACCGCGTCCAGAGGATTGGGTAGTGAACTTGGGGTCGAGAGAAGACCAGACTTGAGATATGAGACGTGTTCTAGACCCAGTTCTGCCGCTTACCCTCAGTGTGACCCTGGGGAAATCACTCCCTCTCTTTAGGCATTGATTTCATTTTCTTTAAAATGGAGAAGAACGTTTGACTTCTTGACTTCAGGATGGGGATGAGGATCGAATGAGATACTGTGTCCGGGAAAGGATCTGTAAAGAAGAATGCACTTTCCAAACGCAGGAGGATGAAATTGTTGTAGTTGTTCAGATATACCTAAAATGGAATTTGCGCTTTTTTGACTTTTGGAATGAGTCATAGCATGAGTCTAAGTCAATTATGAAGAAAATGTACGTGACAGACAAGAGCAGCCCATGAATCAAGGAAACGTCTCCTCTGAGCCACTCTCCTCTGAGACGAACACAGAATCCTGGCTTGTGAAAATGGCTATGACGAGGCACTGTTTATGCATTTAGCCGTGGTTTTCACCTCGAGCTGTTCACTGCAGCCACTGGGGCATCTTTTAAAAACTATTGTTGCTGGGGTTCCGACTCAGACCAGTTGAGTTGGAACAACCAGGGCTGGGACACAAGCATTACATTTTAAAAGCTCCCCAGGTGACTCTAATGGTTAGCCAGGGCTGAGAACCCCAGATAAAGTGCTCGATCAGAGCAAGGTACTCTGTATAATTGAACATTTCTTGTCATGGCCAACTGTGGAGGAAAACGGAGATGGGGAGTACTTCTGTTTCCTCTTCAAGCTTCCAGATCTCTCTTTAAGTAATTCATTTTAAAATGTGAACTTGGAGAACTAAGCAAGAAGATAGTTTCATCTTACAGCACCAGAAAATCTGAACATCAGGAATTCTTTAGGTTGCCTATTACTATGTGATGTGGTCAAGTGGGGCATTACAATTCCGGGTTATCAGGCCTTGTAAATGGGACCAGTCGACAGAGGGATGCTGAGAACTAAGCAATGGACACCTGGACTCAGAGCAAATGCAGGCCAAAAAGAAAATGTGTTGGTTAGGGAAAGGCTGATGAATGTGTCAGGAAGGGAGGCTCAGGCGTTTAAAGATCACGCGGCAACCGCTGGCATGGGCACAGTAAATCACTTTGGGGCCAGGTGAGCCTCTGAGGCCTTTTGTCTTTGTTCTGGGTCACTGAGGACGTGGACTTTCATTCTGGGTTCTCCTTCTCCAGTCCAGGGCCCACCTCTTTTCTGATCAGGCCTCCAGCTTAGCTAAGGATGTGGTCTACCTCCCACATCATTTCTGAGGAATGTGGTCAGAACGTCTCCATCTTTTTAGTATAAGCAAGTTCCTTGAGATGGGGAGTGGTCTGCCAAGAGGATGAACTAGGGTATAATGTTATACTCTCTCCACCTAAAATGTCTTGAGTTCCAAAGTATGAGACGTGGGGACACTGGCTGTGTGAAACGCCATTCCTTGTCTCACGTGTACACAAACAGAGACTTAATTCGTTGTTTCCTTTTCCTGAACAGCCTTCACCTACCCTCCAAGTACCCGCTGCCCCCAAGTCTACTTGGCTGCCCTTTGTCCACTACCTTTAGCTTGTCTTTCTGGCGAAGGATCCCATTCCCCTCGCTCACCCTCTGAACCTTGCCAACCAAGAACCAGGTACGCCATCTTGTCCCTTTCAGCGCTGGCGCTGGTTCAGGGCACCGAATACACTGCACGGAGACTCTGCAGCAGAGGCAGACCACAACTCCTTTCCTGCTCAGGGTTTCTCAGCCTCTCCCACGTATCTGTTCTCATGGGAATATCCCTCGCTGGTTATTGTGAAAACGAATGGGATTTTGGAGCGACATTTCCTTTAAAGTCATCTTTAGTAAAGCACATTTATTATTACAGCAAAAGAGAGCTATAGCTTTATTTTCTCTACACTTTTTACCCTGAAAACAACAGAAGAAAACTTGATCGATAAGCAGCTACTTTAGAAGTTGTTAAAAGACGTAGGATATCACTGGCACCAGATCGCTCTCATACGTGCGTACGAGCTGTTCTTATTTATAAGACGTCTGGCACTCAAGTGTCCAGGAGATCTAAAACATTGTAGGAAAAAAAACAAATGAAAGGAAACAAATGTCTTTTGAGGTTTTCCTACATTTTTTCTTCCTCTCCTCTCCCCTTTCCCAATCTTGAAGAAAGGTCTAGTGGTAACTGGAAGGGACAAGCCCCCTGGAATCTCACCTCCCAGCCAGCCCTCGAAATTAGCACTAGGCAGTCTGATTTATTTCTCTGAGTCCCACTTTCCTTTCTTATATAAAGGACAAAGAAGATAATTGTACCTACCACCCAATGTCATTGTGAGGTTCCCATGTAGCAATGTCTTTGGCTTTGTCAATAGTTCTAAGTATTTTAAGTATTATACAATTTATGCAATCACATGTCGAAAAATACCACAGCATTTAATTCTATTTAAAAGAAGCAAACCTATTATTCCCTGAGGTTAAAATATATAGTATCTCTATTTTAATGTAATAATCAAACTTGGGAAACCATTGGCCAAGATTCCTGATCCCCTACCATTCTCTTCTTCTTCCTTAGGGCCTGTGGTTCATTCCTGCTAGGCCCTGGAGGCGGGTACCAGTTACAGTGCTGGTGAGAACTGCTCCGGAGGGGAGACTCTTGAGAGGTTAACTGTGCTAATTCAGTTCCTTGACAATGGCCTGGACAGTAAGCAGGTACTGGGCAATTTTACTTCTGTCTCTTTCATTTAACTTACAGCCCAATTCCAAATATGCTGCGTCCAATCTTCCCACCCCTTGCCACAGTTCTGCAGGAGGTCAGGCCGACAAGACGCCATTTCTGGGTCCTCGAGATCAGATCCCCTTTCTCCCTTTTTTTGATCTGGCAGAAGGTGAAGAGACGGATGCTCAGGTAGGATGGGGGCCTGTGCACCCTTTTGGGGAGGTTTCCACGTACATTATTTGGTAGGAAGAAGGCTAGGAGGGTGTAACCAGATTTGATCTCCAAAGCGTGGTAATTAACCAACCTCCTTTTAATTTTTTAAAAACAGGATATTGCTGCTCAGGTGTGTTACATTTGTGGTCGTATTGGGTGTTCTCCCGAACATCGGTGCCTGCACGAGCCATAGAGTCACATCCTCAACGATGGCCGAGCCTCCTTCCTGACTCTGATTGGACTCTTGAGGCCTCTTAAACCACTTGATGGCCTGAAAATTCACTAAATATGAAGCCCAGGCAACGAAATTGCAAAGTGTACTTTACCTAAAAATAATTCATGTCCATTACTCAAAAGTTTCAGGGGAAGTTTTATTGAAGGCCGTGAAGCAAACCTCCACTTGTGTGGGGCCTCTCTCGGGTTTTTTAAATAGTGACTTCCTCATCTGTCTTTCACTTCCCATTACAAAGTGCTGACATTACTTCTAACTTTTTGTAAACTTACCACTCTCACCACTTAATTCGGTAGCTCTCCTTCTTATTTTTCCTTCCTGTTATTTTGATTTTTGAACATTCACGGGGTGTTAGGTGTCAACGCCAGCTAACCCCAACCATATAGGTCTTTCATCTTTTCATAGTGGGGCTCTAAGATCTTTATAACCACCAACAGAGAACTCTGTGGTTTGCCAAAATTCCAATCAGGAAGAAGGGCCCCTTCCTCCACTCTGTTTTCTATTACAGCTTTTCTCCTCCCTGCTCCACTGCATTGGGGAGCACAAGAGTTTGGGGGGATGAAAATGGCTCCTTGTCATCAAAACTTGGGGACCCTTGCTTTCTAGAAAAACCACAAAAAAAAAGCCTTTCCAAAATCCTCCTAATGATTTAAGACTCGATTTATCTAAGCCATATCTTACCTTTTTATTCTTTTCTCATTTCATTCTTAAATGTCAGGATTTACATTTCGAATTCTGCTGTAAACGAGGTTTATTATTTTCAGCTCTAGTTTGTCCACCTTCTTCCCTAACTCCACCCACACAGGCTCAGAAACGAGGGCTTGGTACGTCTTCTTCCCCTGGCACGACAATCCTCCTTAGCTTCCGGGCCAGCGGCCTGGGTCAAAGGTAGATGTGTTGGGGGCCGTGTGTGTACCTCTGACTCCCTTTGACCCAGACCCAGAAATCCAGTGAAGGTTAATGTTGTGTCAGCTTGACTGGGCCATGTGGGGCCCAAATATTTGGTAAAACACTATCCTAGATGTGTCTGTGGGGGTGATTTTGAATGAGATTAACATCTAAATTTAGACTGAGTAAAGCAGATGGCCCTCTGTAATGTGGGTGGGCCTCATCCGAGCAGCTGAAGGTCTGAATAGAACAAAAAGGCTGACTCTCCTGTGCGTAAGACGAAACTCTTCCTACCTGATTGCCTCTGAAGTGGCACACTGGTTTTTTCCTGCATTCAGATGTGAACTGAAAAATAGGCTCTTCCTGGGTCTCAAACCTACCAGCTTTCACCCTGGAACATGCTGTGGCTCCTCTGGGTCCCCAGCTTGCTGGCTACAGATCTCAGGACTTGGCCTCCATAAAGGCAGGAGTCAATTCCCTAGAATCTCTCTCTCTCTTCCCATTTTTCTCCAGAGAACACTGGCTAATACACAGACATGTGATTTTATGCCTGGATATAATAAGATGGCTCTTTACACTCAAAGGGGAATCTTGATTCTAGGTTTTCATGGTGAGCACATGGCTGAGATGCCATGTGTCCTGTGTGGACGGGGATCACGTGTTTCAGTTTATAGACTTGGATTTGAGACCCCGTTTCTCATCCCATCTCTGCCACCAAGTAGCTGCACGATTAGGGACCATTTCTTCTCTTTGAGCTCTGCTTTCTCACCCACTGTGTGGAGGAATCACAGCGGATTATCCCTAATGCTGCCTTCACCTCTAACAGTCTTTGGTTTTTAAAACTAAAATAATCAATATACTTATTTAGATGACCTGCATGATTGAAATCTGAGAGGGGGTTGAAAAGGATAAAGGGAAGGACAGGCTATCTAGGGATCTGAGGAAACATCTGCCATCTTGCCATTCCGAGAGTTCTCTTTGCTCCTCCTCTCATCCTCCCCGAACACATTACCATCTGACTCAGTCAGAATCTGGGCTTGGGACTACAGGTAAGTGAAAACACTGATTCAGATGGGCTTAAACAGTGATAAAAGTCATTATCCCACAAGGCAGTGGGTTCAGAAGAAGGATGAGCTGCACGCATGGTGCAATTAAGGGTCTGGTTTCGCTTCCGCATCGTCTCCTGGCTCTGTCTCTTCTGTGTTGGTTCTTATGGCAAGATGGCTGCAGTCGTTTCCCGGGGGGCAGGAGAGATGAGGAAAGCTCTTGCAGAGTCCTCAACAGACTTTCCTTTATATCTCATTGGTTAGAATCGGATCACACGTCCTCTTCTGAAGCATCTACTGACAAGGGCAGTGAAGTTATAATGATGGGCTAGACAAGGATTGGTAAACGATTGCTTATGGGCCAGATCCAGCCTGAGGCCTGTTTTCATATGACCCGTTAAGCTAAAAAAGGTTTTAACATTTCTAAAAGGTTATAAAAGACAACAAACAAGGAATATGTGACAAGTACTTATGTAGCTGAAAACCCTCCGATAGTTACTATCTAGCCCTTTACCATAGAAGTTTGCAGCCTCCCAGCTCAGATGAACCAGGATCTACTTCTAGAGCTGAGAATGGGGTCAACTGTCCCCTGAGTTGCATGGAGGGAAGGGTTGGACACTTGAACAGACACTGAGTCTCTTAGAAGGAAGAAGGGGGAAACAGATGCTGTTTGCGTAGGCAGCCAGTTGGGTACACAACACTACCTCTTTTAGCCTCTCCACTTCTCTCAGACGTGAGACATCTACAAGCATTGGCAATGATCTGTCAAACACAAGCTCTGAAGATGCCATTTCTGAGAATTTAGGTTTCCAGGTGGGAAGTATTTTCTTTCCTGAATGTTCCACTTTTTCTGCTTATAAACAGATATTCAGGTAATGGTCAGCTCTTCTTTCTCCTCTGGGGATCTGAACAGAGTGTTTTTAGAACATAAACACAGACATGCTGTCTCAGGCACACATTCACGCACACACGTAAGCACGTTGACACATGGGCAGAGATACAAACAGGTACCCACTCTGAGCTCCTCGCTCAGAGAACGTTCAACAAATATCCAAGAAATTAAACGTGTGCGTACTATTATCATGGCTTTTAAAGGGAAAAGCTTATTGCAGTTCCTGGTTCAGTTTTGGGTAAGAACAGGTTGGATTAGGACCAGCTGAGCTTGCACTACTAAATAGTAATTAGATTAAATAATTAGTATTTCTAATTAGACACATGTGCCCATTTCTGAGCACCCTAGTATCCCACTGAGTTTGACTGTTGTTAAATGTACCCAGAAGCAAAGAAGACCCTGTGAAGACCCTCTGAAAGTGCTGGTCTTGGAGCATTGTTTATGACCCTAAAAGAGTTTGCACTGGGGATTAGAATCCACAGACATGAAGACCTGAATACAAATAAGCGCTCATTTTCTTGGAGCCTGTTGTTGACTTTGGCGTATCGTTCCATATTCTGCTGTGCTATAAATTCTTAAAACCAACTGAGGACATTGTCATCACAGCCTCTGCACTGCTGGCCAAGAAGAGTGAGGGTGAAATTCACGGCTGAGATTCATTCTGTGTGTGCTTGGTGTGCTGAGCAAGGATATGGTTTTCCTCCCCTTCTGCTAAGACTTTCAAGGGGAAAGTAAATATTAGAGATATTAATCATTGATAATTAGGAGATTACTTATAAAGCAAAGCAGCTTCTAGTTATTTATTCATTCATTCAACAAATATTTATTTGCTACACTGATACATGGTAGGTCCAGTTTTAGGCACTGACAATGCACCAGGAAAGAAGCAGACAAGGACTCCTATGCTCCTAGGATTTACACTCTAGTAGGCTGGAGACAAAATCTGGGAGTTGCAGTATATATATGGTATTTGAAACATGAGACTGTAAAGGATCTTCAAGGAAGTGAATGTAGATACAGAAGAGATTTCCAACGATGAGGCACATTCTAACAATATATGGTAGGAGAGAGAGGAAGAGACCGAAAAAGACAGCTAGCAAGGATGGAGGAAATTCAGGAGAGTGAGGTGTTTTGTAAACTAAGCGAAGTGTTTCAAAGAGGAGAAAATACACAAATGCATCAGATACCGACAGGTGGAGTACAATGAGGGCTGAGAATTAACTGCAGAATTTCATGACATGGGGGTCACTGTTTACCCTGATAAAAGCAGTTGTGGTGGCGGGATGGGGAGAAAAGACTTGACTGAAGTCTGTTTCAGAAGGACTGAAAAGAGGGAAATAAGTGGCTGGAAAAAAAAGCCCTAGTTAGACAACTTTCCTTAAAGGATATCACTTATCCGGTCTTTTTGTAAATTTGCAGTACCAAAATCTTGACTATAATTGAAAGCTGCAGCCTTTTCAGGAAAAATATGTGTTCCATAATATCTTGAGGTTTTTGTTTTTTTTAACCTGAAATTTTAGACAAAGATTTAGTAGTATCCTACTAGTTAGGATACTAATTTGGCTACTGTAACAAAGGCCAAAATAGGAGTGTGTCAAGCAAGATGGAAATGTATTTCTCTTACTTAATGGTCTGAGTGAAAGGATTCAAGAAAATCAATGATGTTGGGGACCTGGGCCCCTTCTTGCTCCACCATGCTCATCCACGACTTCCATCTTGTGGTCTTCGAAGGCTGCTCTGACTTCCATTGTGACTTCCAGGTTCCAACAAACAGCAATAGGGAAGAAGGAAGAGAATATTCCCATCTTTTAAGGGTATCACCCATAAATTGCACATGGCCTTCTCTCACTTCCTATGAAGAACCTAGTCACGTGGCCACACCTAGATGCAAGGATGGCTAAGAAATGGAAGCATAATTATGTGTCCAGCTAAATTTTTCTATTACTGAAAAAGAAAAAGGGACAAGATAATGGGGAACAATTAGCAATTTCTGCCACAAAGATTGATTGAAAACAGCTGAACTGTGACTATGAAATGAAAACTTTACACATTTTTTTCTGTACAGTTAACTTGAGCATAATTATATTCCACAAATAATGAATAATCTGTCATGAAGTTTTAATATTAAACTTCAGCTTTTCTCCACTAGGAATTAGCCATCAGGTCATTTCTGAAATCTCAGTCATTTTCTGTGCTACAGTGGTTATTTCCTTGTGTCTAGCTTGTATCTTGTATCTACTAATTGTGTAAAGTGCTTATTTTCTGAAAATACATTTGTTTAGTCTACAAAATGCCTGCTGCCAGTTATTTGTTTAATAAGGCACAGCTTCTCTTTATTTTTCTGTCTTATTTTGAGATCTTTCTGTTGTTTCTGTCCATTGTTTCTTGCTTCAGTATCTCCCCAAAGAACACTTCCTAACTTATTTTATGAGGCCAGTATTATCTTAAAACCAAAACCAGACAAAGATATCACAAGGGAAGAAAACTGCAGACCAATATCCCTTACAAAGATGCAAAAATCCTCAACAAAATACTAGCAAACTGAATCCATCAGCATATCAGAAGGATTATACATCAGGAGTAAACAAGATTTATGTCAGGAATGCAAAGTTCGTTCAGTATACAAAAATCAGTCAATGCAATGCACCATATTAGTGAAATAAAAGATCATCTCAAGAGATGCGGAAAAAGCATTTGACAAAACCTAAAATTCTTTCATACTAAAAACACTCAACAATTAGAAGAGAATTTCCTCAACCTGATAAAGGTCATCGATGAAAAACCCATAGCTGACACCATACTTAATAGTGAATGACGGAAAGCTTTTCCTCTAAGAACAGGAAAAAAACAAGGATGTCTCTTCTTGCCACTTCTAAGCAACATTGTACTGGAGGTTTCAGCTATGGCAATTAAGCAAGAAAAAGAAATCAAAGCACTCAGACGGGAAGGGAAGAAATGAGACTCTCATTTGCATATGACATGATCATATATACAGAAAATCCCGAAGAAGCCACAAAAAACTATTATTGCTAACACACAAGTTTAGCAAGGCTGCAAGATACAGGATCAATATAAGAAAATCAGTTGCATCTACTCAAAGCATGGTGAAGGCTGGGAGTTTTCTTCTTTTGGAAAATCCAGTCACTTTCTGGTGGGCGTTCAAACCAAGAAGACCGTGCAGAGTTGCACACGCCGGGTGCTCCCTATGTAGCGCTCTGACACCACACACTGCTTGTAGCATCTTGGGCTTCTCTGTCGAATTTCATGCTCACAGTGGAGTAGTCTAGTGGTTTTCAAATGCCAGGCCTAGGAGGGGGAGTACGTTTCGTTGACACAGTTTCACTTGTCTGTAGTGAGATGAGAAAAACATGACTGATGTAGCGCACTTTGAATGCCACTTGAAGAACTGTCATTATTTTGAGAATATAGTCTTCCTAATTTTTAGGTGTCAAACATGTCCTTTCTTTCTATGAATTTGTTATGGCAGTTTATACAGGGATCTTTGCTGGACTTTTAAAAAATTTATTTACTTAATGTCATTACTTGGTAAAGTGAAAAGCTAACAAAGTCCTCCACTGATTAATCGATTTAGTTTTGAAAGTTTACTTTGTGAGATTCGAGAATCCAGGAACCACAGGTGGAAGCTACAATAGCTGGGTTTGCTATGTTTTTGGGGCTCTTCCTAGCTTCACCTCAACTGTGTTGCTGCTCCTTGCTAGACCCGTCTTCTTTTTTCTCTTCTTCTCTTTAGTTCATCTAAGGAGCTTGTGTCCTCAACTCTTTTGTGTGTGATGAACCAGGAAAATGTTGGAGTGGGAAGAACTAGAAAACAGCTTGAAGGATTTGGGATTGCTTAACTTGGAATCTAAATATCATAACTTAGAAACAGAGAGGTTATAACGGGAAGGGCATGAACCTTAAATATTTCTAGTGTTTTTTTAAAATATGAAGAACTGGGTTAAAACTTCTGAGCATTTGGTTGAGCAACAAGAAGGAATTCAATAACTGGAGCACTTGTGAACCTTGGAACAGCCAACAGAGATCCAGCTTGCGGTGTTCGTCCCTGTGGCACGCTGGCCAGGTCAACTCACATCTGCCCAAGTGTCAGACATGGAGGCTGGGCCTCGCAACCCTGGAGAATCAGCCAGCTACCTAATTATCAAACACTTTGATGACTACCCATAATTCCTGTATGACTTTCACATCACTGTGTGTGCTCTCAAACTTTTCAAGCTCTTGAAGTAAGGTCTACAAATAGCACTCACCCACGGGCTTAAAAACATGTGTTTCAACCAATAAAGTGACAGGAAAGAACAGGACTCATGCTCTTCGAACTACTTCATTTTTTAACATTCTACTAATTATTTCATAATCATCCTGTTCATATGATAAAAGCTGGTAAACTTTCTGCAGGCAAGCCCACAAAAGTTTTGGAGAGCTGGAGTTTTTCCTTGCCTTCAGTATAGTGAAATATATATTACTATCTAAATAGTTGCATATTTTTACAACGTTGGACTTAGAACCACAGCCATGTTTCTCTTGCTCTGAATGGCACTCTGTTTCGCTCCTTTTGAGCTAAAACACATTCTCCAACTCTGTATTTACACAAGGAAAGGAATGAAGGGCCACGGAGGTTAACCCTTTTGCTTAATGTAATGCAATTGATATTAAAAGCCAGACCTCCTGATTCCTAGCCTATTGCTCCGTCCACAGCACCAAACTGTCTTCCTCAGGATTTCTGCTCTGAAAACTCTAAAGAGAAAGATTCAAGTAGGGCGAGAGAAATTATGGCCTATCTCTGAAAGCTTTTCGTTTTCGATGAAGGATGCTGTGCTCCAGCTTGCAGAAACGGAGCTCCAGCATTGCACGCTTCACCCGGTGATGGTGTCGGATGGAACTCACCTGTGTGCACAGACCTGTGGCGTGTTGCAGCCTGGGGGACTTTGGAGATTGTCCAGCCTGGGAGCTTCCAAATGATTCAAAGCTGCAGAACTCTTTCTTCAGATGAGACTGCCCAGAGATACGCGTTATAAGAAGCAGTTCCAAGTGAGGCTTCTCTCGCTGAGGTGGGGCCGGAGCTGGCGTCTGTCCCCGCCCCTCCAACCTCCCTCACCCCCACAGCCCCTGGCACATGGATTAGAGCACAGGGCTCTGGGGGAGCAGTTTCAAGTCCAAAGCCCTGGTCTTTGTCCCTCAATTTGCCTCTGAGAAAACCGAGGACACACGTTAGTTTTTTAAAGTTATACCCTCAAGTAAATTCTTATTTTTTTTTTTTTTTTTTTTACAGATTGGCACCTGAGCTAAAAACTGTTGCCAATCTTTTTTTTCTTTTCTTTTCTTCTCCTTCTCCCCAAAACCCCCGGTACATAGTTGTGTATTTTTCAGTTGTGGGTCCTTCCAGTTGTGTCATGTGGGATGCCCCCTCAGTGTGGACTGATGAGTGGTGCCATGTCCACGCCCAGGATTCCAACTGGTGAAACCCCGGGCCACTGAAGCGGAACGCGCGAACTTAACTACTCGCCCCGGGGCCGGGCCCCTCAAGTAAATTCTTAAGAAAGAGTCTGTGGAAGGCGAAAATTTCACTCTTTGCAAGTCTGAAAATGTTTTGGTTTGCCCTCACACTTGATTAAAGATATGTAAGTTGAAAATAATTTTCTTTCAGAACTTTGAAGGCATGTCTTCATTGCCACAGAGGTCCGATTTTCTCATTCCTTTTCTGGGGAATATATTTCTTTCCCTTTCTCTGGACAGTTAGAATCTGATTTTAATTTTTAAATTTCCTCTTGCTACCTGCTTGGCCTTTAATATTTGTAATTATCTGTACGGCACATAACACGTGCATGTATAAGTGTGTGTATACGCGTGAATATGAGCATTTCTCATCACCCTGAACATGTCAGTGTTGCACACAGTCCTCACTTTTGGGATCTTATTTCTCCTGTATGCTTCTGCAGAGGAATCGCTCACTTCCATGGCAGCCAGCACTGCCAGTACCCCCCATTTCTAGAGCTGAGAGCTCCCTCCTGCTGCTGCAGCTGCCCTACAGCACACTTTAAAACAACCACCTGGAGGGGCTGGCCCTGGGGCTGAGCGGTGTGGGTAAAGTTCCGTGCACTCTGCTTCTGTGGCTGGAGTTTGCACATTTGGATCCCGGGTGTGGACCTACTCCACTCATCAGCCACACTGTGGAGGCATCCCACATGCAAAATAGAGGAAGATTGCCACAGATGTTTGCTCAGGGCTCATCTTCCTTAAGCAAAAAGAGAAGAAAATTGGCAACAGATGTTAGCTCAGGGTGAGTCTTCCTCACACACACACAAAATAAATAAGTAAACAAAAATTAAAGACCACCTGCAGCTTTTAAATAATCTTTGAGTTCAGGGGCACAGGAATGGCAGATGCTGTGAAAACAGGAACAACCTGGAGCAGATTCCGAAGCTAGATTCTTAGCAAGGACCTTCTTCCTGTTCCCATGTGGTTGTGATGGTTAATTTTACGTGTTAACTTGACTGGGACACAAAGTGCTAAGATATTCGGACAAACGCTATTCTGGGTGTGTCCATGAGGGTGTTTTTGGATGAGACTAACACTTAAATGGGTAAGCTGAGTAATGCAGACTGCCCTCCCTAATGTGAGTGGGCCTCACTCGATCAGTTGAAGACCTGAATAGAACAAAGGGCTGACCTTGCCCTGAGTCAGAGAGTGCTCCTCCTGCTGGACTGCTTTGGAACCAGGATGTTGGCTTTCTCCTGACTGGACTTCAACCTAAATATCGGCTCTTCCTGGGGGGAGAGCCTGTTGGCCTTCAGACTAGAATTTTAATCTTAAATATACTGCTTACTTTTGATTTCTATTAAAAATCCAGGAGTCGAAAGACACATCCATAACAATAAAGTGTACTAAGAGCCTTATTAGAAGCGGCTGTGGACTTTTATCAAATATTTGTTAATTACCTAAGTTATTTTTATTTTTAGTAACTTTTGTATAAATTTCATAAGTATTTATATGTTGATGCGCATAGATGCATACGTGTGTGATGCATGCACTTTTTACATGCTTACGACACTTTCTCCTATAACCCGGATTAACAAGCCAAGGTGTATCCTTCTGTATTTTTTCCAGAATGATGTAATTGTTTACATATGTGCATTCATGTACTTTTTTTGGATTTTGTTTTTCTCCTTCAACAACGCTTCCCGGAAATCTCTCCAAGTTAAACACGTTACATTTTAGTCCTGCCTCTGCTGTTTATTAACTGCATGTCCTTGGGCAGGTTAAGTAACCTTTCTGGCCCAAGTTTTCCCACCTAAACATGAGGAAAATTATTCCTTTCTTCCAGGACTATTGTGGGAACCAAATGATATCAAACATATAAAGCGCTAAACATGGTATCTGGCAAATAGGAGGATGTGGGGAGAGAAACCCTTTTCCTTCCCCTTCTGGCTGTCAGGCCGTTGGCTGGAGGCTTTGCCACTGAGCAGATGCTGAGCGCCTGCTGAGGGCCGGCAGGGACTCTGAGTGGTGGTTTGGTTCAGAGCAACAGTTCTGGAGCCCCATGACCTGGTTTGGAAACCACGGCCCATCACTTCGTAGCTGTGTTTGTTACCTTGGCAAGTTTCTTAATCTCTCTGTGCTCCAGCTGCCTCATCTTTAAAATGGAAATAACAACAACAGAACCCGTCTGTTGCTCCTGTCGTGGGTGTGAATGAAACGACCCATGTGACGCACTGGGCAGAGTGCCTGGTGCACCGAAAGCACGCAGCGGGGACAGACGAGTAGGTGAAAGGGCGCAGGCTTTGAGGCAAGTGGCTCACCGCTGCCATTGCTGGCTGAGTGACTTGGGGGCAGTTGTCATGGGCTGTCTAACCCCAGTCCTCATCTGTCAGACCGGGGTAAGGCCTGCCCTAAAGCCTTGCCCTGGGAGTAAAACGAGGCAAGGTGTGGCGGGTGGCGGTGGTGTGCAGTAAGTGCTCAGTGCACGCAGGTCCCTCTGTCAGTGTCACCAGCCTCCGGACTGGACCACTTGGCCGTCCAAAGACTCTAACCATCCTTCTTCGTTCTTTCAAGGCCAGACCCGGGTCTGACAACGACCCTCAGAATGCACGTTCTCAGCGAGTGGGGCGTGCGTGCGTCCTGACGTCATCCTCCTGACACCGTCCCTGTGTAGCCCAGCGGCGCTGGGGCCATGCTCTGTTCTCAGCGGCCTCTGCCACCTCCTTTCGTTTCCTCCCTGCACGTGGGAATAGGTATTTGTTTCCAGTTACACATCTTGCTCCGTGGGGTACAGATCTACTGCTGGTCGGGCCAGCTTCGCAGGAAGAGTAGGAAGTCCGTTTGCATTAGGGGGCGTGGCAATGGGACCAAGAGGAGCCTGGCGGATGCGCATTCATTTCAGGGGCTTTCCTGCCCTCACTGGAACATCGCACTCCTCGAAGGACATCTCAGTTTCCCTCTCAAATCTCTGCATGGAAACTGTCCGTTACCCTCCGAAGCAAAGCAAGACAAAAAAGGCAGTCATCTCCTTCAGGCAAACACAAAATTCTTTCAAGAGGACAATTCAAGGGACTATATCACTGCATCAACGCGTCCGTCTCTCCTAGTGGGATTTGCTTGCTTCTGTTGGCAGTACAGGAATTCACTGAGTTTGCTCTATGGGCCTGTAGTGCAAACTGTTTAAAAAAAAAAAATCTTGCCGCTTACACTGCGTTACATGTATGCCTATGGAATTAGTTTTTTTCAGAAAAGGAACAAAAGCATTTGTGCAGCAGTGGCTTGTGTGATTCAGCAGCACCCCCTAGTGGCTGTATTTGAGAACTGTAGAAGGCTCTGAGATGCAAAGGAATCTTGGGACTTCAAAGCAACAAACCCTTAGAAATATTTTCATTTTCATTTTAATACCTAATAATATTAGTCACTCTCACAACTTATCCAAGTATGTCTAATTGCAAAGAACTCTTTTTTTAAGAGGATGACCATTTATTTGTTTATTTATTCCAGTAATTTTATTGAGATAATGGTCTATAACTGCATAATTTGGAGTGTACATTATTATTTATCACATTCTGAATAGACTTACTTATGATCACCATCAGTAGTCTAATTTTTAAAAATATTTTATTTTATTTTTATTATTTTTTTTGGTGAGGAAAATTGGCCCTGAGCTAACATCTGTTGCCAATCCTCCTCTTTTGGCTTGAGGAAGACTGTCCTCGAGCTAATGTCTGTGGCAGTCCTCCTCCACTTTGTATGTGGGACGCTGCCATAGCATGGCCTGGTGAGCAGTGTGCAAGTCTGCACCTGCTATCTGAACCCACAAACCCCAGGCCGCTAAAGCAGAGTGTGCAAACCTAACCACTACACCACCTGGCCAGCCCCACCGGTAGTCTAATTTTTGTCCATGACTGTACATATGTGCCACTTTACCCTTTTTGCCCACCCATCAACCCTCTTCCCCTCTGGTAACCACTAATCTGTTCTCTTTGTCCATGTGTTTGTTATCTTCCACATATGAGTGAAATCATTCAGTATTTGTCTTTCTCTGTCTGGCTTAGTTCACTTAACATCACAGCCTCAAGGTGCATCCATGTTGTTGCAAATGGGACGATTTTGTCTTTTTTATGGCCGAGTAGTATTTCACTGTATACATATGTACCACATCTTCTCTAGCCAGTCATCAGTCGTTTGGCACCTGAGTTGCTTTCACATCTTGGCTATTGTGCATAATGCTGCAATGAACATAGGGGTGTATAAATCTCTTTGGATCATTGATTTCAAGTTCTTTGGATAAATAGTAGTATCCTAGTAGTGACATAGCTGGTGATATGGTATTTCTATTTTTAATTTTTTGAGAACTCTCCATACTGTTTTCCACAGTGGCTGCACCAGTTTGCATTCCCACCAGCAGTGTATGAGGGTGCCCTCTTCTCCACATCCTCTCCAACATTTGTTATTTTTTGTCTTGGTAATTACAGCCATTCTAAGGGGTGTAAGGTATCTCATTCTAGTCTTGATTTGCATTTCCCTAATAATTAGTGATTTTGAACATCATTTCATGTGTCTGTTGGCCATCTATATATCTTCTTTGGAAAAACGTCTGTTCATATCCTCTGCCCATTTTTTGATCGGGTTGTTTGGTTTTTTGTTGTTGTTGTTGAGTTGTGTGAATTCTTTATATATTTTGGAGATCAACCCCTTGTCTGATAAATAATTTGCAAACATTTTCTCCCAGTTGGTGGGTTGTCTTTTCATTTTGTTCCTGGTTTCCTTTGCCTTGCAGAAGCTCTTTAGTCTGATGTAGCCCCATTGGTTAACTTTTACTTTTGTTTCCCTTGCCCAAGTAGACATGGTATTTGAAAAGATGTTCCTAAGAGTAATGTCAAATAGTGTATTGCCTATATTTTCTTCCAGGAGTTTTATGGTTTCACATCTTACATTCAAGTCTTTAATCCATTTTGACTTAATTTTTGTGTATGGTGCAAGATAATGGTCTACTTTCATTCTCTTGCAGGTGGCTGTCCAGTTTTCCCAACACCGTTTATTGAAGAGACTCTCCTTTCTCCATTGTATGTTTTTAGTACCTTTGTTGAAGATTAGCTGTCCACAGATGTATGGTTTTACTTCTGGGCTTTCAATTCTGTTCCATTGATCTGTGCACCTGTTTTTGTACCAGTACCATGCTGTTTTGATTACTCTAGCTTTGTAGTATGTTTTGAAGTCAGGGATTGTGATGCCTCCCGTTTTGTTCTTTTTTCTCAGGATTGCTTTAGAGATTCGGGCTCTTTTGTTGCCCCATATGAATTTTAGGATGCTTTGTTCTAATTCTGTAAAGAATGTCATTGGGATTCTGATTGGGATGGCGTTGAATGTGTAGATTGCTTTAGGTAGAACAGACATTTTAACTATGTTTACTCTTCCAATCCATGTGCATGGAATATCTTTCCATCTTTACGTCATCATCAATTTCTTTCAATAATGTCTTATAGTTTTCATTGTATAGGTCGTTCACCTACTTGGTTAAATTTATCCTAGATATTTTATTCATTTAGTTGTGATTGTAAATAGGATTGTATTCTTGGGTTCTCTTTCTGTTAGTTTGTTATTAGAGTATAGAAATGCAATTGATTTTTGGAAGTTGATTTTGTACCCTGAAACTTTGCTGTAGTTGTTGATTATTTCTAGTAGTTTTCCAATGGATTCTTTAGGCTTTTCTGTATATAAAATCATGTCATCTGCAAACAGCTAGAGTTTCACTTCTTCATTGCCAATTTGGATACCTTTTATTTCTTTTTCTTGCCTAATTGCTCTGGCCAAAACCTCCAGTACTATGTTGAATAAGAGTGGTGAGAGTGGGCACCCCTGTCTTGTTCCTGTTCTCAGAGGGATGGTTTTCAGTTTTTCCCCATTGAGTATGATGTTGGCTGGGGGTTTGTCATATATGGCCTTTTTATATTGAGGTAATTTCCTTCTATCCCCATTTTATTGAGAGTTTTTTATCATAAATGGATGTTGGATCTTGTCAAATGCTTTCTCTGTGTCTATTGAAATGATCATTGGTTTTTATACCTCATTTTGTTAATGTGGTGTATCACGTTGATAGCTTTGCAGATGTTGAACCATCCCTGTGTCCCTGGAATAAATCCCCCTTGATCATGGTGTGCGATCTTTCTAATGTATTTCTCTATTTGGTTTGCCAATATTTTCTTGAGGATTTTTGAATCTACAATCATCAGTGATATTGGCCTGTAATTTTCCTTCTTTGTGTTGTCCTCTGGTTTTGGTATCAGGATGATGTTGGCCTCATAGAATGAGTTAGGAAGTGCTCTGTCTTCAATTTTTTGGAATATTTTGAGAAGGTGTTAAGTCGTCTTTGAATGTTTGGTACAATTCTCCAGAGAAGGCTTCTGGTCCTTGATTTTGTTTTTTGGGAGGTTTTTGATTGCTGTTTCAATCTCTTTACTTGTGATTGGTCTATTCAGATTCTCTCTCTCTTCTTGATTCAGTTTTGGGAGGTTGTATGAGTCTAAGGATTTATCCCTTTCTTATAGGTTGTCCAGTTTGTTGGCATATAGTTTTTCATGGCATTCTCTTATAATCCTTTGTATTTCTGCACTATGTATTGTAATTTCTCCTCTATCATTTCTAATTTTATTTATTTGAGCCTTCTGTCTTTTTTTCTTGTTAAGTCTGGCTAATGACCTGTCAATTTTGTTTATCTTCTCAAAGAATCAGCTCTTAGTTTCATTAATCCTTTCTACTGTTTTTTTTGTAGTCTCTATTTCATTTATTTCTGCTCTGATTTTTATTATTTCTCTCCTCTGCTGACTTTGGGCTTTGTTTCTTCTTCTTTTTCTAGTCTAGTTAGGTGCAGTTAAAGATTACTTATTTGAGATTTTTCTTGTTTGTTGAGGTGGGCCTGTATTGCTATGAATTTCCCTCTTAGGACTGCTTTTGCTGCATCCCATGAGGGTTGGTATGTTGTGTTTTCATGTTCCTTTGTCTCTAGGTACTTTTTAACTTCACCTTAGATTTCTTCATTGATCCAGTGGTTGTTCAGTAGCGTGTTGTTAAGTCTCCACATATTTCTGACTTGCCCAGTTTTCTATTGTAGTTGATTTCTAGTTTCATAGTATTGTGGTTGGGAAAGATGGTTGAAATGATTTCATTCTTCTTCAGTTTATTGAAGCTTGCCTTGTTTCCCAACATATGGTCTATCTACGAGAATGTTGCATGTGCACTTAAGAAGAATGTGTAGTCTGCTCTTTTTGGATGGAATACTCTCTATATATCTATTAAGTCCATCTGATCAAGCATTTCATTTAAATCTACTATTTCCTTGTTGACTTTTTGTCTGGATGATCTGTCCATTGATTAAGTGGGGTGTTGAGGTCCCCTATTATTATTGTGTTGCTGTTAATTTCTCCCTTTAGGTTTGTTAATAATTGCTTTATGTACTTGGGTGCCCCTGTATTAAGTGTGTATATATTAATAAGTGTTATGTCCTTTTGGTGGAATGTCCCTTTTATCATTATATACTGCCCCTCTTTGTCTCACATTGTCTTTTTTAACTTGAAATCTGCTTTGTCTGATATAAGCATGGCAATCCCTGCTTTGCTTTGTTTGCCATTAGCTTGGAGTATTGTCTTCCATCCCTTCACTCTGAGCCTGTGTTTGTCTCTAGAGCTGAGATGCGTTTCCTGGAGGCAGCATATTGCTGGCTCTCGTTTTTCAATCCATTCAGCTATTCTGTGTCTTTTGATTGGAGAATTCAGTCTATTTACATTTAGAGTGATTATTAATATATGAGGGCTTAATACTGCCATTTATCTCTTATTTTCTGGTTGTTCAATGCTTCCATTCTTTCTCTTCCTTTGTATTTCTAACTGCCATTTCATTTTGGTGGTTTTCTGAGGAGGTTTTCTCAGTTTTCTCTCTTTTTGTGAATTGTGGCTCTGCTCTGATTTTTTGTTTAGTGGTTACTGTGAGGTTTATATAAAAGATTTTGAAGATGAAATAGCCCATTTTCTCATAGCATCTTATCTCCATTAACCTAAGCAGGTTCCATCCCTTACCTCTTCCCCTTCTGAGTTATTGCTGTTACAAATTATTCTATTTTTAATGTTGTGAGTTTGTGACTAAGTTGAAGTGTTTATAGTCACTTTTGATGCTTTCTTTCGCTTCATCTTTCAAGTTATAATTGAGTATTTGCCTTCCTGTTCTGGTAGAGAGCTGCAGTTTTCTGATTATGTATATCTATTTATTTCCTTGCTCAAAGCTTTGTAGACCTTTGCCTTTTTTGTCTTTGGTGTGATGGCATCTTTAATTACTTCTTGTAGGGGAAGTCTAGTGGTAATGTACTCCTTCAGCTTTTGTTTACCTGGGAACATTTTTATTTCTCCATTGTAACTGAATGAAAGCTTCACTGGATAGAGTATTCTTGGCTGAAATTTTTTGTCTTTCAGTATTTTGAGTATATCATTTCATTCTCTCCGAGCCTGTAGAGTTTCTGCTGAGAAATCTGCTGAAAGCCTGATAGGGTTTCCTTTGTAAGTTATTTTCTTCTGCCTTGCTGCCCTTAATATTTTTCCTTTATCGTTGACTTTTGCCAGTCTTACTATCATATGCCTTGGAGAGGGTCTTTTAGCATTGATGTAATTAGGCGTTCTATTAGCTTTGTGTATTTGTAAATCCAGTTCCTTCCCCAGGTTTGGGAAGTTCTCAGCTATTATTTCTTTGAACAAGCTCTCTGTTCCTTTCTCCCTCCCTTCTCTCTCTGGAATACCTATAATCCTTATGTTGCTTTTCCTAGTTGAGTCAGATATTTCTTGGATAATTCCTTCATTTTTTTTAAGTCTTAGTTCTGTCTCCTCCTCTACCTGTAGAATTTCTATATTTTAATTCTCTAAATCACTAATTCTTTCCTCCATAACATTAGCTCTATTTCTTAAGGATTCTAAATTGTTTTTTTATTTCATTAGTTGTATTTTCCACATCTAGAATTTCTGCTTGATTTTTTTTTTTATAGTTTCAATCTCTTTGGTGAAGAGATTCATTTTATTCATGAGCTCACTGAACTGTCTTTCTGTGTTCTTTTGTAAATTGTTGAATTTCTTTATGACAGTTATTTTGAATTGTCTGTCATTTAGGTTGTAAATTTCTGTGTCTTCAGAGTTGGTTTCTGGGCAATTTTCATTTTCCTTCTGGTCTGAATTGTTGCTGCAATTTCTCATGGTGTTTGATGAACTAATCTTTTGTCAGAGCATTTGAGGTAATATGAGGTTGCAGATTCTACCTGCTACCACTAGGGGGAAGCAGGAGCAGAGTTTATGGCACCCCCCTGTCTGCTGGAAGCTGTGGGGGTACTGTGGGCGCTTACACCAGCCTTGGGAGTGTTCAGGTGCTGTGTAGAGTGTGCTTGGTGGGTGGGACTTCCTTGCTGGACCAACCTAGGGACACTCATTGAGGTCACAGGGGCACAGTGGCTCCCCCTCCTGCAGGGAAAGTGATCACAAGAGGGCTAAAGGCTGCCAGTGCCTCTTCGCCCTGGGGCATGTTCTCTCTTTTGGGGCTCAGTGGTACTGTGGTTGCTTGCATAGGCCTGGAGTGCACTTTCCCTGGAGTGTAGATCTGCTGCTGTCTCTGCCTGTGGTCCTGCCAACTGCTGTGCTTGGTGGGCAGGGTTTCCTTGCTGGGACCGAGCTAGGGCCACTCCTTGGGGCTGCAGGGGCACAGTGGGCTCCCTCCTCCTGCTGGGAAAGTGATCATAAGTGGGTTAAGGGCTGCAACCAACTCTTCCTACAGTCACCCTGGGGCACATTCCTATTTTTGAGGTGCTTGTGCCAGGCTGGAAAACATTCATGCACATGCACAGGGTTTCTAGGGGAGGGCAGGGAGTGCTCACCTATCTGCACCACTTCCCAGAGGGCAGTCAGTCCATCCTCAGATGTATAGCTGCATGTGTCTCTCAGTGTCATGTTGTGCTGTATGGGCTTCCCCCATTGGTCAATGAATGTTCATTTAGTTGCAGTTCAAAAGGGTGAGAGACAAAGGGAACAGCTCACTCCACCATGTTGCTGATGTCACTCCTGTATAAAACACTTTTTAATCACCTCATTACCTTTTTCTTGGCAATCCAATTGGACAAATAGAAACTTCTGCATCCTCTGCTTTGGTCACAGGAGTCCCTGGAATACTCTTTCTGGGCCACTTCTGCCTGTCTCCACTGAAGCAGCACAGCCCCAGGAAGTGGTGCCCTGTTCCACTCCTACCAACGAAGATTCTGTGATTCAGCCACTGGAGAGGGTATTGATGAACATGGTGGACTCACATTCAACCACAGGAAGCTCCAGGTTCTATGCTACAGATGCCAAGTATTTGTACTACTTATGAAGGAACTAGCCCAGCTAATTACAAAGAGGTCAACTGCTCCGGTCTCTCCACCAGACATTCTAGATAACTAACAGTTACCTTATATTTCTTACATAGGTGACCAGGTTTCCCACGCTTACAACCTAAAAATTTTGTACTTTGTATTAAAGTGTCACTGTTTCTTTAGTAACTGAAAAGTCACATCAGGGTCCTTATCAATTATGATAAAACTTGCTGATGGTTAGAAGCCCTATAGCAGAGCACTGAGATTTCAAAATTATTGAACATTAAAAAGCAGCTAAAATGAAACACATAAAGTTGAACCAACTAGAGATTACGTGACTATAATGGAAAGACAGATGGTCAAATATGTGAATCCAGCCTCTGCCAGATGCTTAGAGGTGGGATAGAAGCTTGAATAAATGCCAATTCTCCTAATCTGTGTCATGTAGAAAAAGAGAGAAAATTTAAAGCAGAGAGTTTACAGCTAGTAGAGCCTGAGCTGTAGAATTTGAATTAACTGATGCTGTGGCTTTAGAAAAGTGTGGCAGTTGTAAGCTCAGGCTCTTGAATTCTCCCCCTCTGTGTTCAAAATCTGGATCCGCCAGTCAACGAGCTGAAGCACTTTGTGCGATTACAGCCTCTTTGCCGCTCAGGTTCTTCAGCTGCAGCGTAGGATTACAGCAGCATCTGCCTTAATCAGATGCATGAGGATTACACGGTTTCATACAGATGAAGTGCTTACAAAAGCAATGAGTAGGTTCTCAATGAACGTTAGGTGTTATTGGTATTAAAAGGTGAAATACATCATAGGGCATAGAAAAGCATAGGTAATTAAATCCATATATTTCTGTAATAAACATGTTCTTTTAAGTCACATACTTATTTTGTGTATGGTGTCAACCAGCACTGTCCAACAGAAAAATATTGTGAGTCACATATGTAATTAAAATTTTATAATAGTCACATTAAATAAAAGTAAAAATCAGCAGTGACAAGACATAGTGACAGCATGAACTCCTTGATAGGAAGCACCAAGAAGGACATTTCTTGTTTGTGATTTTTGTCGCCCAAAAGTCATAACCTCATTCGAATCATGAGAAAACATCAGATGAACCTAAGTTGAAGGAGAGTCTACAAAATAAGAGATAAGTACCCTTCAGAAGCAGCACAGTTGCGAGCGACAAGGAAAGCCTGAGGAGCTCCCGGAGACTGTAGGAGACTAAGGGACCATGACAACTAAATTTGATGTGGCATCTTGGATTGGACCCTGGAGCAACAACAAAAAAGGGATGTCAGTGGAAAAAAGAGGTGAAAGTTGAGTGCAGTTTGTAATTTAGTTAATAGTATTGTATCACTGTTAATTTCTTGGTTTTGATGATTACGTAAGATATTAGCTGGAGATGAAGCTAGGGGAAGAGTGTATGGGAACTCTATACAATCGAGTGATGTTTCTGTAAGTCTAAAATTGGTTTACACTAAAATAGCTTAAAAATCAAAAAGAAATGAGTGAATTTAGCTTTAATAATATATTTTACTTAGCCCAACACATCCAAAGTATTATCATTTCAACATGTAATCAGCATGAATTATTAACAAGAGATTTTGCATCTTTTTGTACTGTCTTAAAAAATCTGGCATGTATTCTACACTGAGAAGGCATCTCAATTTGGACTAGCCATTTTCAAGTATTCCGCAGCCCTGTGTGTCCAGAGGCTGCCATACTAGACAGCTCAGGGGTAGATGCAATGGATGGGATGTCAGAGGGACCCAGCGACTCCTTGGCTGTGTTTCTCTGGGGTGGCACCTCTCCCAGCTGTGGTCCTGGACCTTCCCCTGTAAACCCTTTAGAACCCCCAGAAGTGATTAGCTCCTGGGAGTGGGGCTCAGCTTAACTAAAGTCTGCTAACACTGGTAGCTGGTCTAGAGAAATGTTTTAATTTGTGTGGAGCACAATCCTTTCCAGGCAATGAGATGCTGACAGCCCCAGGGCTTTGCAAAGTGTGGGCTGGAGGTCAGGAGCTTCAGGAGGTATAGGAAAAATGACTCCAGGTGATACTTGGTCATGGCATTACATAACATTGACTCACAAAGTGAGAATACTTTTTCCCATTTCAATTCTCTTTCATTCTTTTTCATTACATCAAGGAGCAAGTCTCATTTAGTGCCCTGTATCTTTGGCACCTCCCAAATGTTTGCTAATCTCAAACACTCTCTCTCTGGCCAGAATTTAATGCATTGTTTGCTTCTATAGTATTTTTTTTTTGGTCATCATCTTTTTTTCATGGCGAATAATACTGGCTTCCCATTTAATTACTGATATGAAATTTAAGCTTTAAATTAAAATATAAATATTAAGATAATCATTGCCCACGTGGTACTGGGAAATAGCAAAAAGAAAACAAAAACAAAAAACCGAAACCAAACAAAGCCATCTAGAGACCACAAATGTTTGCGATTGAGGAGCCTGAAGATCAATTCTCAGTTTCAAGGTGCCCCCTTAGAGAACCTCGGAGACGACAAGCCTGGGGAGGGGAAAGGAGTTTTCTCAACACATCGATTCTCTCGACAAGTCTTTCCCCAGAAACGTTGCTTTTCTCTCCCAGGCCGCTCTTCCTCTGCCTGTCGTCTCTCTCCGCCCCTTCTCCTTGATTTCTCACCCTGAGTCCTCTCCTGCCTCACCTTCTCCTCTAGGCCGGAGTTCGGGTCCCCTCACCCGCCAATCACTGCACTCCTGACTGCGGTTCCGCCATCTGACCAATCACGGTGCAGCCTCTGACACCTGGGGTTTTCCGCGTGTCTGGCGTCTTCAGAAGAGCGCTCAGGAACACATAGGTGTGTCCTGCGTATGCAGGACATTTCTTGATATTTTAAAATCCCTTTAAGGTTTTTTGTTTGTTTGTTTGTTTGTTTTTAAACAATTTCTGGTTCAAATTCTGGGCAACTGGAGCGTACTATTGTCCATAGAGGGGAACATTGCCCGTGGCTTCCTTGAACCGGACAGGTGGGTTTTCCAGGTGGGGTGCACACTGTTTTCTCTCTTTCATGCACTGACAGGATAGCAAAATGAGACTTCTAAAATCTGGCTTGGATAATTGATGTCTTGAAACATTAATATTATTGCATTCAATTCTGGGGGCATTTAAGGAAAACACTGCCAATGTGAAACTAAATATATCCAACAAAGCAGTCAATTCGGAAACGATTTGGGGAAAGCAATTACTATCTCCCTCTTTTCCCCGTTGTTATGGATGGAGTTGATAGGGAGGAAAGCGTCAAGGGAGGTTTTTCGGCTATAAGATCACGTAGGAAAACTTTCCACTCAGCCCCGAAGATCACGTCAGCATCTGCATTGGGCTTCTTTCCCACCCCGGCTCCTTCCTCACTTTTCACATTAGTCTCTTCTTTCTAAATTCAGCTTTTGGAGCGCAGATAAGGAATAGCTTTAACTTTTCACTAAATCTTACAGGTGGAGCAAGAGAAAGCTCGAAGTGATTTCTTTCTTTCTTTCTTTCTTTTTTTTTTTTTAAGGTAAACAACCTCTGCATCTTCAAAACAAAATCCACCAAGAGCGCTGGTGCCACAAAACCTCACCACCACCACAGGCCCAGCTCAGGCCGCTGGAGGCAGCCTGAGGTGTTTACCAGCTAACCACGCGGCCGCCGTTGGGTTCACACGGCCGGGCCCTTCCTCGGCTCTTCGAGGGACGGAGGCGGCAGGGCGGGGCCTGCGGCTGTTGGGGGAGAAGCTCTGTCTGCTTCCCTGGTTTTCTTACCACCAACTGCCGCTCGTGCTTGTTGAGCAAATAAGACATATTAGATACTAGTTGAAGTACTTTGCTTGTGTTAACTTTAATTCTCACAACAAACTAAGGAGGCAGGGGCTGTCATTATCTTCATTTTACAGACGAGAAAACTGAGTTCAGAAGCGCAGTCTCCTGGCCCCGGGGCTGCAGCTGGGAAGAGAGAAGCGGGGAGTCCAACCCTGCAGGCCTGGCTCTGGGGCAGCAGGTGTCTGCTTCTCCACCCTGGTGGCCGGGGAGGGGGGAAGCACTGTCACTCCGCGGAGTTGGGAGCCAAGGAGAGTCTGTGAGGGGCATCCAGGGAATCCGGTTTTTCTGTTTTGAAATCCAGTTGTATGCCGCTGGAAAAATTCCTGGGCGCTGGGTGGAATAAACATCACATTTAAGAATGCGGCAAAACTGCTAATTTTATATATTATATATATATTTATATATTAGAAGGAAAAGCTCATTCGTATAAACTATTGTTAAGAACGTGGAGCCTCACTAAATCAAATAAAATGAACAGCTCTGGAACCTGAAACTAAAATGAGCCAGTATGAAACAAATGCCTCTGTTAATGGGGTTTCTGTCACATGTGATATTCCATGTTTGGGGCTGAGATCTCTGAAACTTGAGCAATTTGGTTTCGATTTTCTTTGAGTTTGTTTTTAATCAGTCCCAAACCTATTTGGTCCTTTTACATTTATTTCTAAGGCAATGGGTTCCCAGGCACAAATTTCGAAAGAGAGTTCTATTACTTTTTAATAACTGCAATAAGAGCGGGAGGTATTTATTCCCATAGAGAGAAAAAGTAAATGTGATTGCTGGGGCTCGCTCTTTGCCTTGCTCTCCGTTGCTGTTGAGGGTTCCCGGGTTCATGTAGGGCAGTGGCCGACCCCCAAGTGAACAGACTCCAGATCCTTGGCACAAACGCTGCAGCCCAAGGGCTTGGTTAGGCGAAGGCGTGGCTCAGGGAGGTGGCAGCCGCAGGGAAGACGCCGTAAGTAACCTCTGCTGGCGGAGCTGCACCCCGGAGTTGTGGAGGGGGCCGACCTGTGCGATCCAGGGGTCTTATCTCACCTTAGTTTATTATTTTATTCCTTGCTCTTCACATCAGTTGAATTTCCATACTTCTTGCTCCAGTAATCCTTGTACAGTATGATTGCAAGAGAACAGGTAACACGCGAAGTCCTAAGATGCCAAGTCCTTGCTTAGAAATGGAGCTTTGTCCCAATATTTTGTAGAATGGGCAGCAGTCCAACTAGAGGTTAATTCCAAAAAATGGCTAGAAAATAAATGCACTGACAATTTTGTTGTCCAGAATGAGGGCCTATATTGATGAATAGATTTAGAAGGTGCTGTAGCTGTGAGCCACGGCTCCCGGACAGAAGCGTGGTTTTGAAGGGAGGTGGCCTAGGGAATAAATACTCAACTTCTCTTTCCTCCCGCCCTGCCACCTCCCGTCAAAGCTCTCTCAACTGAAAGCAAGTGGAAGCCAGAGGTTGAGGGAGCTGGTGCGGTCTGAGGGGTCAGCCTCCCAAAGCCCAGTGCAGGTGGGAGGGTCCTCCTCGCCCCGTGCGTTTCATCCCTTGTTACAGATGAGGTAACTTTCCAGGCCATGGAATGGTCCAACGATGAGTGCTCATTCCAGGCTCCCATGTTCTCCTCTTCTATTTTGAATGATGAAATGACTAAGAAAAAGCTTCTCTTAACCACTGTCAAGTATTTAGTCTAAAAAGACTTGTTACACATCCTACCACAGTCAGTTTTCACACTGTGTCTAGAGCGTTTATTTTATCCCCAGTGTCAGGATGAAGGAAGCGTTGTCCACCTGTGCAGACTTCTGTTTTTGTCTGCCCGAGATCCCTTTTCCTTTCTTCTGCTAATAGCACCATGTGGTTCCTTTGGGGCACTTTTCCCCAACTCCCAGTGCATGTGGTTGGAGGGCTGACCTCACTCTGGGCTCCAAGGATAAGCAGGTGACCAGGCCCAGCCAATCAGGACTCTGCATCTTCTTAGCCATGGGGATTATTTAAAAAAACAAAAAGGCACGTGTCCCCTATCAGCCTAGTGCACCTAGGGCTTCTGCTAGTGTTATATACTCTTTAAGGCTGTCATATTTTTGAAGCTGGGAGGTTTTAAGCCTGGTGTTCCTTGGAATAACCTGCTTCAGAATGAAGCCAACACAGAAAACAGCAGAAAGGAGATACTAATAAAGACAGATTCCTGGATCTAGCCGTACCTGAAGTTCTCTTGAACTTACTTTCAGTTTCATGAGCCACATTCCTTTTCTTTTCTTAAGCCAATCTGGATTTCTGTCACTTATAGTGGAGATTCCTGACTAATATGTTCCCTGTGATCTTAAAATCAGTACTGCTTTATGTTGCGTTCTATTTGTTTTGTTCATCATCAAATGGCCTGGGTTCAGTTCTGTTCTTTGTTGCATTGCTGGGATAGGTTCTTTAGCATTGCTGAAGATGATTTGTTAGCAGAAAACCAAAATTCTATATAGGCTGCCAGCTGGCCTGTTTTCTTAGGAATAGAAGCCACCTATCCCTTATAAAGAATATCACTTATTTGGTAAAATAATGCAAAATGAAGACATGGGCCATCCACAGGAATATGTAGCATTAGTTTTAGTTTTTTAATGTAATAGCAACAAGGCTACAGGAGCAAAGAAAAATATAGTACGTTTAGAAGTTGCTCTTGTTTCTTATATATCTTTAAGTTACATTATGTAATGCAACTTTATTCTGAGGCCTCCTTCCCTTGGTCTGCGAAGGATAAGCAGAATAGTTCCTAATACATTTTCCATTTGTTTTTTATCATTCTCTTTCAGGCTGTAAATATGTTTCTAAGGCCATTTCCGGGGCAACTTTTCAAAGCTGGAATAGGTACGTATTCTGCCACATTACTATTCAGACTTTGTCCATCCAACAGTAAACAGTTAAAATTCCTTCAGTCTTTAATGACTCCAAATTGCTATGGAGAAGATACAGCAACATCTGGACGTTTGGAGTTTGCGTCGACATTATGGAATTGCCTTCCAGAAGTTGTATCAAGGTTCCCTTCACCAGCTGTGGATCAAAGTGCCCGTTACTTGCTCCCTTACCAAAGCTAAGCGTTAGGTTTTGTTTAATATCTTTCAGATACCATTTAATATCTTTTAGTTATCACTTAATATCTCTTAAATATCTTTGCCAACCTGGTAGGACAAAAATGTATCTAGTGGTTTCATGTCTCTCATTTCTCTTTGCTAGCTAGTGAGCTTGAACTTCATTTTCTTAATGTGAATTTTGGACTTCTGCCTTTTCGAATTGCTTACATAGGGCTTTTATCTACTTTTCAAAGTTCAAGTGTTTATCTTCTTATGAATGATGTGTAAGAAGCTTTATATTACTCACACTGCCTTTTTGCTGTCATACATATTGCAGACATTTTTTCTGCCTTCACTGTTTGACTTTTTTCTTTTCTTTTCTTTTTTTTTTTGGTGAGGAAGGTTGGCCCTGAGCTGACATCTGTGCCAATCTTCCTCTTTTTGCTTGAAGAAGATTGTCGCTGAGCTAACATCTGTGCCAGTCTTCCTCTATTTTGTATGTGAGACATCTCCACAGCATGGCTTGATGAGTGGTGTGTGGGTCCATGCCTGGGATCTGAACCCACAAACCCAGATCTGCCAAAGTGGAGTGTGTGAACTCAACCCCTACGCCACCCGGCTGGCCCGTCGTTTAATTTTTGATTTTAGATTTTTGGTGCTTGAAAGTTGTGAGTTCTTATGAATTAAATTTATCAAGGTTTTTCCCTTTGTTTTGGGATTTAAAATACTTTCTACACTTCGAGATCAAGCAAATAGTTATCTATATATTTTTCCAAAAAAAATCTTTATTACTTTTTCTAATGCATGATCATTGAATAAAGAAAGATAGTACAAATGAGGAGAATGCTGAGGACTAACTGTGAAGGAATTCATTCTTCCGAACAGTTAGGATATACGTTTCTAATCTAAATTTTCTTCAAATTCTTTTATGATTTCGTTTTCCTTACATTTAATTTTGAATTAGGAATTTATCTTGCCATATTTTGTAAGATAGCATTCTAACAATTTTTTTGAATAGTTGACTAATTATTCCTAACTCTTTATTTACTGAAAAATACGTATTTCCCCCACTGACTTGAAATTCTCAGTATCTATCATTTTACTAAATTTTTGCTATGTGGTTTTACTTCTGGATTTTGTATTCAGTTTAGGTAATTCTTACACCATTCTTAGGACTCAGCCCCTTGTCATTTCACATTCCAGTCCGTTAATTGTCTTGATTATTCTCAACCTTGTTCTTCCAAAAGAACTCTTGGATCACTTGGTCAGATTCTCAAACATGAAAAATCCAGATGAAAAACATTACATTTATAAATTAATTTGGAGAGAACTGATGTTTTTATAACATTGAGTCTTTCCTTCCAGAGGCTATGTGGCTTTCCATCTATTCAAATCTTGTTATGACCCTAGGAAGTTTCATAGCTTTCTTAAAATAGATTGTATCTGCTTACTGTTATTTTCCCCGTATAGTTTTCTAACCATTCCTTTTTCCCTGACATAAAGAAAGCTGTTGGTTTTTCTTATTTTCATTTTGCTCTTGGTTGTCTTTCTGAACTTATTTAATAATCATAATACCTTTTTAGTTCATTCTCTTGGATTTTCTCGGTAATCAGTCACATCGGAACCAATATCTGACAATTATTTCTCTTCTTTTTAAAAATGTATAGCATTTATTTCTTTTAAATATCTTTCTGAATATTGAAAACCAGCAGGGCAGTGCTTTCCTCTAATCTTAGCTGATTCCTTTAGTTTTTCATAATGGAGCATGTGCAAGTGAATGACATTTTAAATAAAAACAGAACTTTTAATTTATTAATTATAGTTTGTTTCTGTTTCCTAATTCAGCATTTTCTCTGTTTTAAAATATATATTAATTCTATGTTTCTGCTTTTTAAAGGCATTTAGTTTTTCTTTTTGTATTTCTTGATCTAAATGATTAGCTCATTAGTATTATTTCATTCTTGTCTAATAACAAAAAGGCTAAAATTATACAAATGCATTTTTTTCCAGTTATAGCTTTGGCCACATCTAATGTGTTTTGTAAGTTGTACTTATTGTTTCTTTCCTCAAGTTGTCTATAATTGCAGTTTACTATTTGCTCTTTGACCAAAGAGTTATTTTAGAGAGTGATTCTTGAAATTTTCAAGTAGCTATATTTTAACACCTAAATTTTTCTCACTAATTTTTAGTTTTATTGCGTAGCGATCCAAGTGTCCATCTTCTGCTTTTGGATTATCTTGAGGGTTTCTTTGAGTCCTAATATACAGTCATTTTTCATAAATGTTCCAGACGTGTTGGAAAAGCAGATATAGCCTCTAATAGAATAAAAGTTTAATATGTGTCTAATAAATCAACCTTTATAATTTTGTTACTCAGATTCTATCTTCAAACTTTTTGCTTATTTTAACTTACAAAGACTAAGAATAATCTCTCATAACTATTGTGTTTCTGTCAATTTTCCATATATTTCTGGCTGTTTTTATATTTTCTAGTGAAATATTAAACAAATATAAAGATTTATGGTTACTGAAGCTTCATTGTGAATTGTATTTTTTATCAACATAAAAAAACGTTTTTTGTCTTGTGTTTTTCTTTCATATTAATATTTTGACCCTTTCTTTTTGTCACTGTTTGTCATACTTATACTTATCTTTTATATTTTCCCTCTTTTGTCAATTTTATATTCAAGTGCTTTGTCATCTATCTATGGGGTCTTAATGTTTTCCTGTCAATTTGCATGAGCATTTTACATAGGAAAAGTATTAATCCTTTGCCTCTTTCTTGTAAACATTGTCTTTAATCTGTTTGAATTATAATCTTTATTTTTTTATGTGCAGAATTCTTTTTGGATCCAATAATGTTTCTCTATGAGATTTCTTTTATTGCTTTTATACTTAGAATATACTTCTCCATATTCTTTTATTTTTATTATGAATTTTATAATTCACTTTTTAATGTATATGCAGTTTATTTTGATGCATGGTGTAAGCTATAGACCTAAATGAATGTTTTTCCAACTAGTTACCCAAACGTCCTGGCATCATTTGTTAAATAACGCCTCCTTTCTAGCTGATGTGATAGGCTCTTTATGGTGGATATTGAGAATTTGTCTTGCTCAAATTCTGTTCCAGCCTCCAAGTGGGACTTTTTACATTGCAGAGGCTGGAAATCTGCAAACTACCTTTTTGGACTCTTGCAGCCACAATTCAGATGTAACTTTGGTTCCACTGATCAACACTTATTTTTGCCAATACAACACTCATTTTTAGAATGCATTATTGAAAGAGGAATGGAAGACATCTATTTGCTGGCGTAAATTCTAGCAGAGGCAGGAGAGCCTTATAATCAGTGGATTCCCAAGGTGGGAGCCTCCAACAGTGGCTGTGGCAGCTTTTATGATGATGATAGAGACCGTGCGAGTCTAGGGGCTGGGAGTTATTTCTGGAAGCTAAGCGCAGACTCTGCTTCTCCAACCCTTCCAAAGATCTTGTAATATCTGGTGACAAATCCTCTTCTGGTTAAACTGGAGAAAATGGTTTCCTATCCAGTGCTTTGATTTTATATCAAACATTAAATTCTTGCCTACACAAGTACCTGGTTCTAGATATCTATTCTTTTCCATCGAATTGTCTATCTTTGTGCCAGTATAAATGATCTAATTATTATAACTTTGTATATTTTAATATATGGCAGGCCAAGTATAAAAAAATTTCTTCTTCTGGATGAACGTCAGTATCACTCTGACAATTTCCTCATAGTCCTCGCCCTACCTCAGCCCTGGTCCTTGGGGATTTTGACCCACTATGCCATTTGAGGAAACTGCTCACCTCTGGGCTGGGGGTCCAGGCTGGGCTCACAGCATCTTGATAATAAACCTCATATAACTGTCGCAAAATAATTCTAAGAGTTTAAGATGGGGGTTTTGATAATAAAATGAGACATTAATTTTCAGGACTTTATAAGTGCACCTGCCAAACCTTTGTTTATATTTTTCTATCAGATGACTTATGAAAAGCTAACGTCAAAGAAGTTTGGACACTTTAGTGCACCCACAATCTGGACAGGCTGGGTCCGAGATTACTTATAATTGCATTCTTTAGGTATAGGAAAATGTAAACTCTGAGAGATTGAAATGGAACTAAGACCCCAGGATAAGCTTCTATAAGCCCAGCATCTTTGTTTCTCTCTTTCATTCTAGATACTTATAAGAACAGTAATCTAGGAACAAGTATATATGAGCTCTGGTTCTGATTCTGGACTAGCTCATTTGGGCAAAACATTTAACTTCCCTGAGACAGGTCTTCGTTCCTCCAGCATAGGAACGATAATACCCCTTCTGTGCAAGTCATCGGTTTTAACATATAATGTATGGGTAGGCGTCATGCCATCCGATGTGAGTTAATATGTTTCCTGTCTTTTATCATCTTTTTTACCTACTTTAATCATAAAGACATTCTGCTGTCTCTTCTCCATCAAACTTTCCAGCTATCTCAAATCAGAGGCCTTAGCTGATCAAAAATGTGAAGCTCCTTGTCAAGCTGGTAAATCCCTTTTGTCCTTTGTGCTTTAGATATTCTGCTTCCTCATGCAAAGGTAATCTCGTTCCTCACGCAAAGGTAAGCTCATTCCTCACGCAAAGGTAAGCTCATTCCTCACGCAAAGGTAATCTCATCCCTCACGCAAAGGTAATCTCGTTCCTCACGCAAAGGTAATCTCATTCCTCACGCAAAGGTAATCTCATTCCTCACGCAAAGGTAAGCTCGTTCCTCACGCAAAGGTAAGCTCATTCCTCACGCAAAGGTAATCTCATCCCTCACGCAAAGGTAATCTCATTCCTCACGCAAAGGTAAGCTCATTCCTCACGCAAAGGTAATCATTCCTCACGCAAAGGTAATCTCATTCCTCACGCAAAGGTGATCTCGTTCCTCACGCAAAGGTGATCTCGTTCCTCACGCAAAGGTGATCTCGTTCCTCACGCAAAGGTGATCTCGTTCCTCACACAAAGGTGATCTCATTCCTCACGCAAAGGTAATCTCATAAAACTTTTGGGAAAGAAAAAACCTGTTACACACACACACCCCCCACCACCATGTTTGTTTACTCCTGTTATGAGAATGATGCACGATCACAGGAGAAAATTTCAAAAGTGCAGAAAAACAAGGGAAAAATAGTTATTTGTAGTACTAGCAAATTAATTAGCAAATTAATATTCCGGCACCTATCCTTTCAATTGTTTCTATGTATGGTTTCTATGTATGAAATGGATATATCATTTTGTCTATAAATTTTTATACAAAAATTTAAACATGAAGCTCATGTATATGTGATGCATAGAACTTGCGTTTTCCACTTACTGTATCATGAACATTTTCTCAAGATTTCGTGAAATCCTTGACTTTTGACAGTGATGTGGTTTTCTTTTTTGGGGGGCAGGGGAGTTAAAAGAAGAACATTTATTTTTCTTCTTAAAACGAAAGAGCAGATTTTCGATTTATACCAGTAGGTGTCATCCATTCACACAAAGCACATCCAAGAAAGAAACCCAATGTCGTTTGAGAACCTTGTAATAGCTACCAAATTCCGGCGTTGTATTCTAGCCTGTCTGAGACACTTGGGTGGAGGGCATTTTGATTTTAAATAGAAATTGGTGAAGATGCTGCTTTGCCCTTAGGGTGCTTGCAAAGAAAGAAAAGAAGAGAGAGAGAGGTTTTCAAATGGAGTGAATTTCATAGGTTTGCATTTCTCTTCTTATATCCTAAAAATACATCAATTACTGGGCCAAAGTTATTAAAATCTGAATAGCCACCCAAAGAAGGCCAATGAAGTTATTGTCACGTTTTTCTGAAAGAGGATTACCAATCTTAATTCCATGTTTAAAAATTCAAGATGAGTCAAAACGTAATGAGATATTTTTGAAACATCAAGAAATTATTAAAAAGTCATGAAATTTTAAGACAATGAAATTTGCTTATAATAACTAGAGTTTTTGGTGTCATGTAAACCTTCTTAGGAGCTTTCATATCCATTGCCTTTGGTCCCCACAAGAATCCTCTGAGGTTACAGATGAGTACATTTCTGTTCAGAGAGGTTAAGCATCTTGCTCAGGGCCACACAGCTGGAGCCAGGTCTAGAACAAGGATCTTCTGCCTTTATATGCATATGTATAGGGACGCTCTGGGCCAAAATGGATCTTCAGATACGTTTTCTTTGCCTCTCATAGTGTTGGGTCACACTGTATTTTAAATTTTTTGAATATGTTGCAAAATTTAAATATCAGAATATTTCCCACAAAGACTAGAATTTCATATTTATTTGGAAAAAATCAGAAGATATAGCTATATTAGACTCATATTCCCCTTTGGCAATGTACAGCTGGATCTGATTGTCTGCTTCTCCCATGGGCTCTCCACTTTGACCCAGTCCCCACTACTCCCTATTGCCTTATACCAGGTCCACTTCATTCATTTGTTCTATCTGCCTGACCTCTGTATGCATATAAGCTTGTGAGTCTTTTTTGAGCTTTAATCTTTTGGGAAAGATTGTGTATTCATTTCAACAATGCCATTATGGGTCAAGACATTTTTGGAATAGCTTTCAGGATCAGGTTAAGAGTCATACAAAAAAAATAGCTTTGGTGTTTTAGCCCATTTAATTTTTTGATTAACAAATGGCATTTTCTACTTGATCACTCAGGAAGAGTATATAGAACAAGGAAAGCAGAGGATTGAAGCTTAAGTTCTGAGAACAACAGCTTCAACATTTAGGAGGAGAGAGGAATTAGAACTGGCAGAGAAGGCCAAGCTGGAAGGGGTCGGAAAGATGGGAGTTAAACAGCAGAGAGCTATGATTCTGACACGTGAAGACCACACAGGGGCCTCAATGAAGTGTTGTTAGAAATTAGGAGGACAACGCTTTCCTCATGAGAGTTAGATTTTAAATTCAACTCAGAACAGATCAGAGAAGAGGCATACGAAGTAAGCTAAAGCAAGCAGAATGGCTCTTCCTTCTGGTAACTCTGTCAGGAACGGATGATACTGTTTCGAGAAAAGGTAAGTATAACATCAACATAAAGTAAGTATAGCATCGGATGATTCAGAGAGGCTGAGGGAGGGAGGGGTAGTGAGCCTTGGCTGGAGATGGCAGTGTGGACTCGGGCGGGCTTAGGGAACACAGCTTCCCTGGAATGACAGAGACAGAAACCAGTCTGCAGTGCGCTAAGGAACAACTAGGAAGCAGTGAAGGGCAGAGGCTGAGAGAGAAGAGAGAAAAGTAGATGGCGGGCTGGCAAGGTCTGAGGAAATGTGTTTCTATGTGTTGATTGGAGAGATTCTAGGAGCCAGCCTTGTAGCGTAGTGGTTAAGTTCGCATGCTCAGCTTCAGTGGGCTCGGATCCTGGGCACGTACCTACACACTGCTCATCAAGCCATGCTGTGGTGGCGTCCCACCTGCAAAATAGAGGAGGACTGGCATAGATGTTAGCTCAGGGCCAATCTTCCTCACCAAAAAATGAATAAGTAAACTGGAGAGATTCTAGCATGTTTATAAACGGAGGGGAAAGAGCTACAAGAAGGAGAGGACTGAGGGATCCAGACACTGCAGAAGCTGGAGGAAATGCATCAGGGACGTGCTTTCTGATGTTTTCAGCAATGGCACTGTCATCAGAATGAAGGCCTTGCAGCCAAAGTGACTAAGTTGGTGTACTTTTGTTAAAAATATCAATCGTATCACTTTATAGGCACATTTTCACGGTGATTTTTTTGACCATTCATGGAAATGTGCAATTAGTTTATGGGCTTTAGAAATGGATTAATAACTTTTAAATGAGAAAATATTATTTGGCTGTTAAAATGGAATGTTCTTTTGTTTGACCATTAGGGATAGACAAACTATCAGATAAGAGAGAAATCAGGATGATGAATTCTTATATTTATTGAATTAATTTCAATATGAAATACGGATGTATCTCGATAGTTTTCTGCCCTCCCATTTTGGTTCAAAGAGCAAAGTGTTACTTGGTGATTGTTCTTGAGGTAATAGGGTTCCTTCGAAAGTCAAGGGTTCTTCAAACACTCATCCATTCAACAAGCAGGGAGCATCTGCTGTGCCCCGGGCACGGCGTTGGGCATTGCAGACACGGCTGTGGGAAGAAGCCTTCAGTCCTTGTTCTGGTGTGCTCACAGTCCATAGGGGCCACAAGAAAGCCAACAGGCCATCCTGGATGGGGGAACCCAGGGCTTTAGGAGGTGGCAGAAGAGCCACCCAGTGGACCCTGGATGCACTTGGCAGTGAGTGAACACAGCAGGAGGGGTTCTTTGATGAACTGATGGGGGGTCAGCACAGGTGTGAATAATGGAAGGATTTCTGCAGAAGACGGGAGGCTGGGGTGGTGAGGAAGGGAAGGGGGGACAAGCAGAGGCTCTTGGCGCTTGGTTCGAGGAGGAGTTAGATGGGGAATTTAGGGAACGCCACGTCATTCAGTATGGCTGAAACACTTAGCGCAGGAGGAAGGAGAACAAACGTGGCCAGAGACGAGGCTGAGTGGAGCCCCGCTCTAAAGGGTCTTGTGCGGTGCGGGGTTTGGGCCTTGTCTTAGACCCGCAGGAAGACACGGAGGGTGTCAGGCAGGGGAGCAGAGAGCAACACGATTTACATTTTACAAAGACGACTTACTCAGGTTGTAGTGTGGAGACAGATGGAAATGGGACAAGAGAAGGGACAGAAAGACCAGGAGAGAGATGCTGGAGGCCTGATGGAAGGCAGTGACCCTGGCAAGAGGGGGAGAAAAAAGACACGGTGTCAGCTAGGAGGTGGGACAAAATTGGTGAATTAGTGGTGAGTGGAGAGGGCCGACATGCAGGTTCCCGGCTGGTGAAGTGACTGGATGGTGGTGCCACCCAGCAGCATGGGGCAGGTCCCAGGAGAAACAATTCTGATCGGGAAGAAGCCGCCTCCGTCAGCGCCTTTCTGTTTCAGATTGGCAAGCCAAGTTCAGGGGAAGCACAGATGCTTTGGGGGTGTTCTTAAGCCCATCATTTGGACTCAATGGCCCCTACACACGTAAACGGTGCTTTCAGTAAGTTTCAAGCAAAGCAAAAGGAAGATATTCACCTGTGGGAGCTGAGAAAAGGCAGCAACGTGCGCAGCATCATGAACCTGGGCGCCCGCAAGGCTAGTGATCATAAACATCCCACTTTTCATGTAACAGACTTTCCATTCCCCTCCCCCACACCAGGCATCTGCGCACACAAATCAAAAGCCTCTTAAGTCATGGAATGAAAAAATGAAAAAAATAAAAGCAAAAAGTACTTCCTGTGGGGGGCAATGGAAATTTTTGCCCAGTTTATTTTCCAGGCCCGTGAAAAGCTGTTCTGAATATTTAAAACCACAAGTAATGGTACTCTTAGCTGAGATTGTGAGAAGAGGAGGCAGGGAAGGAGCTCATTCAGGGTCTTTCACACGAGGCACGATTTGCATGGGAGCGAGGCCTGCTCAGCTTGAAGATCAGTTACCACCGAACGTCGTTCAAACAGAGAAGTGTGGGGCTTGGGGAAAAGCAGACGGATTCATATCAAATAACAACACACAACCCAACCATAGCTTGTGTAACTTTTCTTCCCTTGGGGTAGAAACGGGGCACCAAATTTTGTTAGGAAATCTCTTTTGCATTCAGATATTTTGGAACTTCATCTAGGACCTAAGTCAGCTTCTTTCACCAAAATATGAGGCCAAAAAAATTGTGTTACCAGTAATTTCTGGACAGATAAATGAAGACTAGAAAGTGTGGTCATTGAGAGTGTGGAATTCAGAGTCTCGTCATCTGGGTCTGACCTGCCTCCATCACTTTGCAGCGGTGTGATCCTGGGCTCCTTACTTCGTCTCTCTGACTCTCGGTTTCCTCATCTGTGGAACGGGAATAATAATGGGATCTACCTCCTAGAGTAGCTGTGACAGCTGAGTCAGATCACCCTTGTGAAGCCCAGGGTCTGGCACAGAGCATGTACTCAGTAAATGCTCATTATCAGGGTCCTGCCCTCTTTTCCTTTGCAGAACTGCGGCCACCTCTACGACTCGTGGCAACTTTTATCAAGGAGGTGAAAGCTCTCCATGCTGAGTTCCCGAGCTAGGTCACAACCAGATCCGAGAAAGGCAGTTATCCTCCACTGCCTGCCTGTCTCTTCGATGGAAGAGGACTCCAGGACGACGTCAGTAGGTCTAGAGGCGTCTCCTCCGGAAGCATCAGGGGGCCCAGTGGAAGGGAGAGTGAGGAAACTGGGGTTGCAGCTTCCCAGGGATCCTGACAGCCCGGTCTGTACTGCTCAAGCTAGCTCCATACCTCTGATAGCCTCTTTCCCACCCACTCCTGAGGCCCAGGCGCCCTGACAGGAAACTGGGGAAGCCTCAGCTGCTGGGGGAGCTGTGCAGGACCAGCCACCGACCTGCCTTTGGACCCTGTGGCTCTGACCCTGAAGTCCTGATTGCTGTTCTGTAGCCCCAAACCTGGATGCTGCTCAGAGCCTGGACATTTTAGACCGACACCTTGGTGGTCCTGCCCAGCCAATTTCAGCTTTTCACCTGGATGTCACCTCTATGGGCTGAGAGTTGGTCCTGCCCTGTCATTCCCCAGGAACCCAGCCTGGATCCAGCATCCTGGAAGCTGGGTCAGACCTCCGGATGGAAGGCTCAGGAGGCCTTGGCATAAATGGTTCCACTTGCTTGGTTAAGAGTGAGGACCGTGGAGTAGGGCTCTCCAAATCTTGGTGCCGCCACTTACTAATGAAATGACTTGGGCCAGGTACTTTCCACTCTGTGCCTCAGTTTTCCTCATCTGTAAAATGGGGAGATTAGTAGTCCTCATCTCATAGGGTGGTCAAGAGGATTAAATGAATTAATACACGTATAAAGCATAGTATAAATCTATATACACAAATAACCCACTTAAATACATGTGAAACAATATAAATGTAATTAGTATTAGTTACATTTATATTATATTTTGTACATGTTAAATAAATTATATATCATTTTACACAATTTTATACATAAATTAACATGTATTATTTCATATAAAACATTTGTGTACATATAAAGGTAATTATTTATATTATGATTACTGTTGTGATTGTCTGCTCTCTCTCCCGCAGGGAATCAGCGAACTTGGGCAGGCCTTTCGACTTTCTTGCTTTTATCTGAGGCTGTAGGTGCAGAATCTCTGGTTTCTACAGACCCTGCTGTAATGTGCAGAGCAGGGTCTAGGTTAGATTAAAACTGACTCCATCATTTGGAAAGTTGTAATCTGCAATGAAGGCCACGTAAATACTATTTCTCAGATTCCTGTGGCCCTCCTCTTTCAGATATCTTCATTTCAATTTCTGTAATAATTTCATTTATTTCTTATCATATTTCAAAGCCTTTCTATCTCTGGAGCAAACAGCATAAGATAAAAATGTGTCAAATAGGTGTTATTCATGCTGTGGCTATTTTTAGGTGCTGCGATCTCCAATAACTGTTGAGTCAGAGAAGGAGGGTGGTTCTGAAAAGAAGAGGCATTGTCCCTCTCACTTGTTTTGTTGGAACCAGAATGAGGGTAAAGTTTTTCTCCGTTTTCAAAATCGTCAGCAATCCATGGATTAAGCTTAACTCCCATGAGCAATAATGCCTCCAGAGAGCGGGCAACATCAATTAGGAGACGTCTCCTTGACTTGATGGTAAGTGTGACACTACGTCAACCCCCACAAACCCACTTCCTTTCTGGCAAATAGAAAACAACCGAGAGCATGAATCTGCTGTCAGCTTTGAGCACTGGAGGAGAGGGCTGTGTTTGTTTCTGGTAAACATGAAGTCAAACCTCTGCTATTTCTTTCTCTTCTGCTTCCAAGTTGAAGCTCTCACAGGTAAGTGGCCTATTCAATATCTCTTATTAAGTTCTAATTCAAGGGAACATTAGGAAAAATCAAAAGTAGAAAAATTAGGCATCAAATAGAATTTTTTCTTTGTTGGAAGTAGGAACAATTACAGAAGAGCCCAAGCAGCATGGCTAAGGGCGTTTGTCGCCCATGTCACTGTTGATGGCATCGAGTTTGCGTTGCTGCCTTTGATTCTGTGTTTTAAGAAGAAGAAAATGTTTCATCAAACCATTAAAATTTTAAATTACCAGCTGGGAGTCACCTTTAGTGGATGAAGTAGAAGCGTGGCTTGCTGTTCGCGGAGAAAGAGGACTCGTGTCAACAGAATGAAAATTAAATAGTCCTGGCATTTGGGCTGGGAATTCTTTCCGAAGGAGAAAATAAAACAGAAGGGCTTTGAAAAGACAGATTTTGATTTTAATCTTCTCTGGGTGGTCTGTTGTCAGAAGTGCCTGGGCTGCCACAGAGTTTTTTCAACACCAGTGGGTGATGTTAAAATACTCCCTAGGCCCCTACGGATGTTAAAAAAAATATTCTGAAGTCCTGGATTGTCTCTCAGATGGTATAGATCGGGCTCTATTTGAACAATTTCCATAAGGCCACCTACAACCAAATTAATATACATGCTTCTGTTGCTTCTTACTTGGTACATTTTCGTATTACTTTCATTTTATCTTTTACTCTGAGCCATGTTCTTGAGGCTGAGAAAAATGAATTTAAATTATATTTAATTGGTAAGTTCTTTTAACACTAAAAGTGAATGATCTTATCTTGAGATAAATTTTGCAGTGGTACAAAGAAATAGACTTTATTTTTCTCTCCAAAGAAATAAAAAACAAAAGCAGATTGCTCAGATGTTTGATCTTGTGGTGGCTCCAGGTGGCTCAGATGCTCTTAAGTAAAGACGAATGAGGAGTAAGTGTCTGCTTTTAATAAGGCCCAAGGGCAGTTCCGGGCTACTTCATTGTTTAACTGGGCCTTTTCTACAACCCAGTGAAGGCCTTTAGCAGCATGAACAACAAATGACTAGTGTCAGAATTCGTATTCATTCATTCATTCACTTCTCCGTTCCTTCATGCAGCACCAAGCACTCGCCGGGCAGGAGGCACTGAGGTAGCCGCTGCAGGTACACTGATGAGCAAAATCAGGCCAGTCCCTGCTCTCACGAAGCTAACAGAATGATTAATCAACCAATCCCATGAATTAATAGTAATTACGGGCAGAACTCAGTTCTTTGAGAGGATGCCACAAAGAAGCCTGTTAGACTGGTGGGTGTGGAGGTGGGGTTGGGGAGCAGGGCTCATTGAAGTCTTTCCTGTCAAAGCGGTACTTGAGCTGAGATTTGAAGAACAAGTAGGAGTGGATGGGGAGAAGGGCGTGAGGGAGGGAAGAACATTCCATACCACGAGAAGAGTAAGCGCCTGTGGCAGGAGGGAATGAAGGAAGGTCAGGGAACTTCGAGAAAGAGGATGTGCCTGAGCACAGAGAGGGAGGGGTTGGGGATGGCGCAAGATGAGGTTGGAAAGAAATGCAGAGGCCAGAGCAATCAGACTGTGTGGGCTGTGTGAAGGCTTTGGATTTTCTTCCAAACACATTGGTACAAGCCATTGAAGGATTTGTCTGTACTGCTAAAAGTCATCCTGACGTGCCAAAGCCATGAGAACGCTGGTGGCGGCGATATTGCGCCCGGGAGATCTGAATTAGCACAGCTGTTATTTCCGAGGAAGGATGGATCCAGCCTAGGTTGAATCATTTCAAGTCACCAGACTAAGCTGATGAATAAATTGTGCTTCTGGAATGATATTCGTCTTAGATTCTAATGGAATAAAACCAGTGTTCACTCTCATCACACGGAAAACCGTGACAGGCTGTTTTCCAGTTGACAGGTGGCATAGTTGAGGCACGAATGGCTAAACATTGACGGTAAATACACTAACAATCTTCAAATGAAAAATATCTTTGCCAGGCATTTATCCAGCAACTACCGTTTTTAAAAGCTCTAAACACAAGGTAAACTGAGCACTTGCTTATTTCTAATCCTGCCGACTGTGTAGCCTTTCTCATCCCACAGAAAGGCAGGCATTGTCACCTTCAGTTAATGTTTGAAGGATCTCAGACCAGGGAAGGCTAAGTGATTTGTTGCATAATTCATGGCAGAACCAGGATTAGAACTCAAATGTGCCTGACTCCAATATCTACCTTCTTTCTACACCGTGGTGGCGTGGCACAGATGAAACGTAAATCTCAAAAGACAGAAATTCTGACCAGTTTTGTTACTTGGCTGGTGAGTTGAGGTTGGAAATCATGGTGATCCTCAGTCTTCTCTTGATCTCAATGTAAAGTTTAACAAAGCTGCCTTCTTTTAATGACTCTGGAACAATAGGAGGCTCCTCATTGTGAAAGAACCTGGGGAAAATGTGAACCTCTCATTGCATTTAGAAGAAGCTCTTTCTCGACCTTATGGTCCATGGGGACCATGCGGTGACCTGATAAATTCTTGTTTTAGAATGACCGCTTTGAAAGCAGTGGAGTGGGAATGATGGACGTCAGATGGTGCTTAATAAATGTGCATGTCTCCTGATGTGTTCTGGGAGGAAGCTGGGAGGACAACCTTCAGGCTCATTTTGAGCCATGCTTTTGTCACCAAGGCACCAAAGCAGGGATTCCTGAATTCCGCCACCTCAGGAAAAACAGCCTTTGGTGTCTCCAGTACTGGTCCCTCCCCAGAGCTCAGAGAGGAGTCTGTGGGGCTTGCTGACCTTTGACCCCTCCCAGTACCCCCTTCTAGTATTCAACTGGATTTAAACAAATCCAAATTGTCAATCTTTTCTTTTGGTAGAGGAATTTAGGTCATTCTCACTCAGCATGGTAAGCCTTATTGATTTTATCCCTTCAATATGATGTTTACTTCTATTTATTTTCCTCTGTTGTAGTATCCTCTTTTTTCTCTTTTATGTTTGTTGGTATGATGAAGTTTCTGTTAACTCCCCTCTTTCCCTCCGTAATTTAGAAGGTTGACCACACTTCTTAATTGACTAAGTCATTATCACGTTCAGAGCATCTTAACAGAATGTCTATTTATTTATTATTGTATTAAAATGAATAATGACAATGCCCTTGCCTGATGCCTACGCCCCTCCCTTTGACATGAGGACGTAGGAATGTTCTTTCCTTCCTTCTCCCGTGCTGGCCCGTTAGCACATCCCTGCCCCACACGAGGGTTTTGTTAAAATAACTGAAAACCTTTAGTCATTGCTAGATTTCCTTTTACAGTATTTCTCTCCTGTTTCAAGGATTCTTCACATTTACTTCACCTGTTTTCAGCATGCTTCTTGCCATCTGTTCCTGTCTTGTGATCTCTGTTCTGATCCAATGATCAGATTTCCATTATTTTCTTCAGAGACCCCAAACTCTCTGAATCCCAGCATGAGTAAAGACGTCTTGCTTTCACTGATGGGAGACTGATACCTTTTCTGGGGATAGGATCCTGGAGTGTTGGCTGTTCTCTGAATAGTCTGTGGGTCTTCACTCATCGTCTGCTTGCCTCTAGGATTACAGAGGATGAGCTCTGTGCTAGTCTGATTCTCATTCCTTTGTAAGTAACTTAAATTCTCTAGAATCTTGTAGGCTATTCATTTCAATCTGGGGATTCAGGAATTCCAACAGGGTTGGCCTGGTTCTGTGAGTGTTTCCACGGGCATTGCTTGGGGCTGAGTAAGACCTTCCAATCTGCTGCCCTAAGTGGGGTTTTGTTGTTGTTTTTTAAATATCAGGGATAGTTTTCTCCCAGTAGTTTAATTAATTATATCTTTTTCTTTGTCTTTTTTCCTTTTTTCTAGAAATGTCTATTATTCCTATGTAAAATCTTAAATCACTTGTTCTTTCATCATTAGTGAACAAAATGGCTTTCATAACTTGCCACTGCTATCAACAACTCCCTCAGATGAAATGGAATATCATAGTTTGTAAATTACTAACAGCATTTCCCATTTCTTGGTAGAAACAGAATGTAGGTGCATAGGGAGGCCCTTAATTCTCATCCTAACTTTGCTCACTGTAAGATCCATGGACTTATTTGACCTAAAAAAATTGGCCTCAGTAGTCACAGTTGTAAACTGAGCAAAACCCCCAATTTATGCAACCTCCTTATCCCAAGTATATGAATTTGTATGGAAAAAGATTTATTGGACTTTGTGAATTTAAAAAAATATTTAAAAAACCATTTGTAGCCTTGAATACCCCCCCCCACCAAAGACTACCTTTGCTCCATAAATGGCATCTCTGTGCCACTGCTGTTATAATAAATTGGGTCTATCAAATAGTTATTTTTGGTCATTGTAAGTAAAAGAAGAATTTCGGCATTTGAAACCTTTTTATAAAAATTCAAAATTATATTTTGGAAAGTGGAACTGAAGTATGTAGAGAATATGGAATACAAATGAAAGCTATTAGTTAAAAATTTTTTTTTCACTGGTTTGGCCTGGAAGATTGATCAGAACAGACCAAGATTTGTAAGATTAAAGAGAGTCAGAAATTGAGGGGGTGAACCTCCCCTGGGTCGTGCACAGCATACTCAGGCCTGTGTCTGCTTGTCTTGAGGAAAAGCTAAGAAGAAACAGGTTGTCCTTAAGGAGGGTGACAGACTCAGAGAGTTTTGATTCAGTCAACCACTGGTTCCGAGAGAATCTTCTGTTTGTCTGAGTCATGTTGACATAGATGTGGCACTTTCAACAAGCAATTAAAGATCATTTAAATGTAACTTTTTGAGTTTGAGAAATCGAACTTTTTGTAGACATCGTTTATATCCTCCTCCAGCCCAGCATCAAAAAAATCCATTCACGAACGACAGCAACAACAAATACAACCTCTCCTGCGCTCACAGTTAGAGTTCTGTTCATTTCGTCCTGTCTAGATCCAAAGCAAAAACCTCATCCAGCTCCTGTTTGTACTTATTTATGTATGATGAAAGTTTCATGTGTATGTGAATCCATATTTTTACATTTCTAAAGGCAGGTAAGTTACAGAATAATCATTAAGAATTTAGACCTTGTTGGAGCAAGGACCCCACTGTGTTGCAGGTGCTGATACACAGGGCAGCTCAACACACAGTGGTTGATGGACGAGGATGTTGAGGGAAATCGGTGTGTTAAGCACAATGTATTGTCATATCTAAGAAATTATTTGATATATTTTTTGATGTATGATAACTCTTTCAATCACAGAATACATATATGGCATGAATGTGAGTACTACTTTAAGTATTTGGGATAATTATATACCCAGTACATCTTGAAGGAAAAGAAATATCCACAAATAACTTCCAAATCCAGCTTAACGTACTAAGAGGCTTTTAAACAGTGTGGACTCTGGTCTCAGGTTGTCTAAGTTCAAATTATGGCTCCACCACATATTGGCTGTATAACCTTGGGCCAGTTATTCAAGTCTCAGTTTCCTCACCTGTAAAACAGGGCTAAAAATAAGAAATGTGGCTTAAAAGGCAGTTATAGACATCAAATGAGATATTGCATGTAATGCATTTAACACAGCACTCAAAACATAAGAAACACTCAATGCTTGTAATTACAATGCTTGTGGTTGTTATTATTACTTTTTTGGAAGCTTTTGAAAGCTTAGATGTTTACATAGCTTCCAGAGCTATGGGGCTTCAGAGAATTGGCTGAACGTCACTCAGTTTGAGAATTTGCCTTCGGACTGCGAAGCAAGTGTTCTCCAACATTCAGTAAGCAGGCTCTCTTGCTCTGCTTTTCTTGCTCCTTTCCTCAGTGCATTGCAGGACATGGACCAACCATGCTCAGCCCCCAAATTCTTCTACACATTCATTTATTTAATATTATTGAGCTTCTAACATGTTCTAGGTCCTGGGATTATTTAGGTGACCATGTAGTCCTTATCCTTGTGAAGTTCACAGTTAAGTGAGAAAGATAGACAAAAATAATAGTGATCTAAGCTTTCATAATGCATTATAAATATACTGATGTAAGCAAAGTATTATTGAGAACATAGAGATAGGAGTCTTTGTCTAGGGGCCTCAGGGACTAATTTAAAATGATTCTTAAAGAATGAATGGGGGTTTCTAGGCAGATAAAGGAGTAATTGGATATCCTAGTCTAAGGAAACAGGAGTAAGAATGTGAAAAGAATGGCCAAAAACTTCAGTATGGCTTGAACCATGGTCCATGAGATTGAGAAAAGATTTTGTGTCATGCCAAGAAAATTGATTTTTCAAATCATAAACAATTTAATGGAGACTTTTAGGCTGGAGTGCGAAATGCTTTTTAGAAACACCTTTTTTGGGAGCAGCATTGAGGGTGGACTTGGAGGGGAAAGACTGCTGTTGAGAAGGCCAGTCAAGAAGATGCTTCCACAGTTGACGGAAGACATGAAAAGGTCCTAGACTGGCAATGGGAGTGGAGAAAAGCAATTGAATTGAAGACATATCCTTGAGCAAGAGTCAACAGGACTTGGTGACCAACTGGGTCAGGAGAGTCAGAGACGGGGAGAAATGAGGAAGACTCTGAGGTTCCAAGGGTCAGACTAGTGACCCCTTTAGAGGAAGAGCTGTGGGTTTGCGAGGGAATATTGAATTCAGTTTGGAAATGTTTCTCTTCGTGCGTCAGGGAATATCCTGATAGAGATGTTGACGGGACGTTGGAAATATCCCCTAGAGACAAGGGGAGAGGTGGGCTTGAGAGAAAGATGTAGGTTGCTGGAGTACAGATGAGAGCTGAAGCCTCAAAGTAAACAGGTTCAGCCAGTGAACACCCTGTCTGTGTGCCCAAAGGGCTGTGCACAGCAGCTGAAGGACGGGAAGTAACATGGATATTCGTGGGTGCTGATAGAATGCCCACCCCTCCCCCTCTGTGGAAGAGAGTTGGGTTTATTTCGTCTCCTGTGATTTCCCTAGCAGGACAGTTTCAAATTAATGGCAATGAAATAACTGGCAAAGTAACTTGTTTGAAAATTAATTACTTCGGGAATAGTGCTACAAAGTTTTATAACACCTCTGAGATTTTTCCATTTTCATGAAGAAAATCAGTTTTTACTAGAAGAAAATCAATTTTCCATTTTTCTTATTATATACACTTAGAGGACCAACGGTTGTTTTATCTTCCCTACAGAGCTTCCTGGAGAGTCAAAACAATTTACTCCTTTAATGTATATGCGTGTGTATATACTCTTGGCTTTTTGACTTTCTCCTTACTTTTCTTCACATTTTTTGGCTTTCTTTTCTTCAAGTGTTAAGAATTTGGGTTGGGTTTATTTTGCCTACCCTTCCTGCAAATTTCCATCACTTCTTTATAGTATGGATGGCTTTGAAAAACAATGTGAATATAAAAATGATGCATATATAAAAGTCTACTAATCAGGACTCTAAAAATTTTAGCTAGTAGACTCAAAAGAAATGACATTGCTTTTATGAAAGGTGAAAAAAGTGGTAGAAAGCACATTTTTTAAATGCCACAATTTCTTCGTAAAAGATCAAATGTAACAAGAACCTAATATAAATATTGCAATTTTTAAAATTTCTCCTCTTATGCTACATTCATGTGCTGTGCTAAGCTAAAGCTTATCATTGTTGGATTACAGAAAACGTGTTTAATAAGCACTATCAGTAATTGCGAACTCAGGAGATCTTATCTCTCTGTGACTCTGAGGCCTTTGTGGAGGTTTGTGGTTAGCAGTCTGAATTAAGGAGAGTCAAGTTGAATTGCTGATTTGTCTTGCACCCTGCCGCGTGGTGTGGGTTTTTGCCAAAAGCTTTTCAACTGGGAGAATACAACTGCATACAAAGAGTCCTGGCAGGATGGTTCCAGCAAGACCATCTCATACTGAAGAAATGAAATAGTTTAGATATTCAAAGAATCAACTTGCAAATAAAGTTCTGAACCATAGCGTAATTCTCAGGTGAATGACCTTTTCTTCAGAGATTTTCTTAACAGCCTTTTAAGAAGAAGATGCAAATGCTCTTATCATTTAAAAAATGTGAAAACCTGAAAAAGTCACCCAGCACTAAGACTCTGGTTTTACTCTTGAAAACATTAGCCTATTGATACCAACAGTTATGTTATAAAAATCATAGCAGCAGTTCACAGGTTTGAGCCTTTGTTGGGAAGACTGCAGCCTGTAGACACGGTAGTCGTGCGACGAAGAGGATCCAGCACCTGTTCTCTCGAGGACTCGGAATCTAGGAGTACCAGCAAGGAGTAAATGGATACGGCAGCAAGACAAAAACTAAGACTTAATAATCAGATTTTAAAACTAATCACCCCAGGAGTCAAGAGAACATTTTCTTATTTGTGTTTTTAGGAGTGCATTAAATGCTAGAGGATATAGCATGGTGTTTATATCACAAATCTCTAACATGCTGTGGTTATGAGACGTCTCGGTGTGTTAGAACAATTGTTGGCCCAGCGGCCCCTGTCCTGGCCCTCTGTTGGGCAATCTTAGCGACTGCTCACTCTGGAGGATCCAGATAATCAATCAGGTTTAAACCTGTCCTCCCCTCTCCAGAGAATCATCAACCATCTTAACAAGTTTTATGAACCTAGTGGACATTTATAGGTAAAGAACCTGTTTCTTTAAAGCTCAGACATATAATTTGCATTAGAATCTGACATCCTACTTGAGGAGGTGTCTTTTATGCTTGATTGTATATTTGTGTGCACTTGTTTCCAGAAGAAAGGCAACATGGTGTAGCTAACCCTGGGATCATGTCCCAGCTATAAGCTGTGTAATCCTGGGCAGGATACTCACTTTTCTGGCCCCAGATTAGCTTGATAAATGTAAATGTAAAATGTAAAACGAAAGGCTGAATTGGGCCATTTCTAAGAGCCCTTCTAATTCTTACATTCTATATTCAAGACTTCATCTCCCCAGATTTATAACATCAATGAAATCTACATATTCATTTGTTCATCCATCCATCCATACATCCATCCATACATCCATCCAATCAATATTTATTGTGACTAACTGCATACCAGGTGCTATTGTAGATACCCGGGATGGATTGGTGAAAAAAATCAACAAGGTCCCTGACTTTCCAACTTGAATTAGAGTGGGGTGGCCAGACAACAAACAAGTGAAGAAATAAATCAGACATTTTCAGGCAATGATAAATACTTTATCTCAGGTAATATTCTATAAAGTGATAGGGATGCACTTTGGATTGACCAATGGTTGCTGGAGGAGTAAGAGGCAGCTATAGGAAGATCAGAAAGAACATTCCAGGCAAGGAAACAACAAATTCAAAGCCCTGGGAACCAGCTGTGTCTGTCTGGGGAATAGAAAGAAGAGTAGTGTGACTGCAGTGTAGTGAATGGTGGGTATAAAATGGTGTTGGACAGCTAGGGTTGGTCATGCAGGTTGTGGAAACCAGGGCAGGAGTTGGACTTTATTCTAAGTGAGATGGGAAGGCCCTGGATGTTGATAAGCAGGGCAATGATGTTATCTGATTATGTATGTTCAAAGAATGTTCTGGCTGCCCTGAGGAGAATAGATGGTGCAAGAGTGAGAGCAGAAAGTTAGGCAGTTCTGGAGTCCCAGATAGAGATGAGGCTGGTTTGCGTGAGTTGCAGTTTAGATGGAGGAGAAGTAGATAGATTCTACCAGACATGAAACAGAGGCACAGGAAGTTAGACCTTCTTCCTGTAGGCAGATCTGGACAGCGATCCTGTAGGACTTAGTCTGGAGTGACCAGGGGCCAGCTTTACATGGCTGCTGCTTTCGTTACACTTCTCTTGACTGTTGCTAGTGTCACTTCAACCTTAGATTGAACCCCAAATCTTCATGCATCCAAAAAGTGGTGTGACCTCAGACAGATAATCTAACCTGTCTGGGCCGTTGGTTGACTGTACATGGAAGAATCAGGCTTGCTGGATGATTTCTAAGTTTACCAGGTCTGAGCGTGTGTGATGCTGGGCAGAGGTTGAACCATATTACAGGAGCACGGGTGTGAAGGTGAGGGTGTTTACAGGGTGTCTGAAACATGGGCAGACAGGGTATATGAGGATTTATGGATGTTGGAGATGGAGATGGGATGTTAGGGAGAGTGAGGAACGTGTCAAAGATAGTGTGAGAGAGGATATTTTGGAGGATTATTTTATATTAAGAGATGGTAGATGAAGAAAATTTAAGCGTGAGACAAAGGAAGGAAGAGATTGGTGAGGGGGGAAACGCAATTTTTAACTACTGCTACAGTAGAGCGACTGACCAAATTTGATACCCAACCAATCAAAACAGACACTGGCTATAAAAACTGGTGCTATCATACTAGTACTCCTGGTTGAATATTAGACTTGGAGATGAGAACCCCAGGGAAGGTGGAGAAAAGATTCTAGCTGCTTCTTCAGTTATAAGAAACTTGTGTGTTCAGATTTTCCTTAACTTGTCTGTCTATTCATGAAATGTTTTAGTCATGGTTGTAGTAGTGATCTGCTTTGACACTGCTCTTCAAATGTCACCAAGGCTAAGGGGAATTTGTGATCAGGCGTTGGAGCACACCTGTTCTATAGGTGCCAAGGTAACTAGGGAGCAATTGGTCAGATGCCGTATCTGGTTCCTTTGATTGAAAACAGTTAAACCGCAGATTTCGAGTTGCCAAATGGCTTTCCAGCTAAAAGGAGTAAGCACTAGGGATACAAAAACTTCCTATCAACACAGTGAATAATAAAAAGGCGACTCAGGCAGTTTTTAGACTAAAAATGAGAAAATGAAAAATTCAGCCTGTCCAGTAGAAATGACACTTTGGAACCCCCAGTGACTTCTCTGACGTCAGTGGCATGCACCCTTGGCGCTGCCACTGGGGCAAAACTGTGGGAGTCTTCCTAGCCACAGCTGAATACTTTTATGGGCAAGGAAGGTAGTCTCATTAGTTTTCATTTCTCCTGGCTCCCTGGAACAGCCCAGTATTATGCTGGGGCAGAGACAGGATTATGGGAACATGACTTCTCCTCTGGAGGACCCAACAGCAAAGCAATGGCTCTCTCAGTTGTTTGTGATCTCATCTGAATATGTTCTGATCCTGGATCCAGAGGGAATAAGTGTTGGAAAGAACTTTAAGAGATTTTGGTCTCATTTCCTTTTTCACAGATGAAGAGACTGAAGTCCAGAGGGGTTCCCTAGTCACAGAGGCTTGCTAATGGCAAAGCCAGAATTTGCCTCTGGTTTCCTTGGGAACCGCTGCATTGGACTTCCACCGACGATTACATTTTATCTTGGCGTTTGGTTATAAGTCACAGCATGGGCACAAGAGGGGAAAAAGCTGCTGACAAACCATCTTGAGAAACAGAAGACACTGCGTCTACCACTGTGTGTGCACACGGCGGCCGCAGACACTTTTGCTCCAAGATCTCTTTGTGGTTTACTGGCTGCCATTCTCAAGTCCTTGGGAAATTTGCTCTGAACGTTTCTAAAGGAACTGAGAACCAGCCCCCTGATTTTAATGTCTGCAGCAGATGGTAGAGACATAAGTGTCAAAACAACAGTAGTGCAACAGAATCTACTTTCAGACAAGCATGTCCGCAGGCAACACCCCTTTCGTTCTCATGGCCTGGGGACTGCTCCTCTTCTCAGGGCGTTGCTTCCTTCCCCTTTGGCTTTTGCTTACCTTGTTCCTTCTGTTTTTAAAATGAAACAAGCATTATTTTCCTTCTATATACTTTTAAAGATTTTAATTCTAGGACAAAACCACTATACAGAAAAGTGAACAAATGTCAATGTACAATTTAATGAATAATTATAAAGCGCACCACCGCACTCCCACAGTCACTACAGGTCAAGAGATGAAACATTGTCAGCACACAGAAGCCTTTCCACTCTTGCGCTTTCCTTCCTGATCCCAGCTCTTCTCCTCCTTTATACACACTATGAGATGGAATTGTGTGATATTCACTTAGATTATATCTTCTGTTCCTATTCTTTCAGTCATTAAGCAAGAAATCGCAATATGTGTGCTTTGCTTATCAAATTTTCAAGTTACAAATACCTTCACTATTCTCCTCGACAGTATATTCTGGGTTGACAGGTCATTTCTTTCAGCACATTGAAGATATAAGACCCAATTCTACTGTATCATGGCTTTTATTGTTGATGTTGAGACATCACCTGTCAGTCGAATAGCTGCTTCTTTGAAGGTACTCAATCTCTTTTCTCTGGCTGCTTTTAGGATTTTCACTATGGTATATCTAGACGTGCATGTTAAAAAAAATCTACTTGTGGGGCTGGCCCAGTGGTGCAGTGGTTAAGTGTGCACATTCCGCTTTGGTGGCCCGGGGTTTGCCACTTTGGATCCCACGTGTGGACATGGCACAGCTTGGCAAGCCATCCAGTGTAGGCGTCCCACATATAAAGTGGAAGAAGATGGACACAGATGTTAGCTCAGGGCCAGTCTTCCTCAGCAAAAAAAAAAAGAGGAGGATTGGCAGCAGATGTTAGCTCAGGGCTAATCTTCCTCAAAAAAAAAGAAAAAGGAAAAAAAAATCTGCTTGTGATTTGTTGGGATTCTTGAATCTGTGAATTACGGCTAATTCTGAATAATTTTTCTAACCTATTTTCCAGTTCATCAGCTCTCCCTTTAGCTTGTCTATATGATCTTAACCTATCCATTGAGTTTTAATCTCAGTTAGTGTGGGGGTTTTTTTGCCTGTCTAATCGATTCTTCTTCAAATTAGTTGACTTTTTTTTTGAAATTTCCTATGCTGTGCAGATATTATTACACCTTTATCTTTTACTTCTATTTTGGAGATCTGATAATTCAAATATGCAATTACTTGTGGGTTTGTTTCTGTAGTCTGCTGCTTTTGTTATCGTGTTTCCTTGCATGTCTGATTATTTTTATGGTGTACTTATTGTATTTAAATATTATTTGTAGAAAGGACTTGAGGCCTAGGATGTAAATTTTTTCTCTCTGAAATAGTTTGCATTTTTACTTTCAAAAACCTAGGGGTAATAATAGTCCAAAATCATCTTAAACAAAGTTCAAGGATTGAAGTTTTCTGGACCATTGAAGTGATTTGAAGCTGGGCTTCAGTCCGCATGAGTGCTGGTTTTCTTCTGGCTTACCTGTACTCCAAGGATGAAACTCTTCGGAATCCCAGATTGTTAAAGGGAGGGTCTTCTACTGGATTTCTCACTGTGTAGACTCTGGGAGCTGAGAGAGAAAAACAAAAGTCTGAATCTGGGAAACAGCAAATGCTCCTAGAGTAAAAGCAGCTTTCCAGCTCTGTTCATCTCTCTGGGCTCTGGTTCTTCAAATTTAACCTAGTAATTTTTCTTCCTTTTGTCATTTCTTTAATCCTTTTAATAATATTTTTAGACACTTTTTTCAGCATTTTTGGTTGTTTTGATGTGGGAATCAGTTGAATAATCTGGACATAACTGAAAAGTAGGACACATGTATTTTCACAATCAAATTCCCTGAGTCAAAAATCTCTTCCCTAGTAATATGAGAGATATCAATGAAAGCCTAGAGGTGTTAGGGAAAATGAGTAACGGTGGTGAATCTTCAATAAGCTTACGGCAGCCAGTGCGAGCAGACTTGTGGCGTAAGGCTAGTTCTCTTATAAATTGGAGCAGTTCTTCTGGACAGCAGTATGGCAATACGTAGTGTTATAATGATGTTTAAACATTTTGACCAAATGTCATAATATTTACATAAAACCAAAATGCTAAAAATAACCCCGATATCCACCATTAGTGGAATGCTTTAATAAATTATGATAGATTAGCATCATGGCCTGTTATATAGTCACTAAGAAGAGTAATTATGATGACTATGTAAAAAATGGAATATTTATGATATAACATTCACTGACAATAGCGGAACACAAAATAGTATGTCCATTACATAAAACAAGTATAAAGAGCAAAAATACACAAATGATATTTCTATTTCACTGGAGGACTAGGTAATTGTTTTTTCTTAAAAATTCTTTATGAGCCTCCCTTGATGGCCTAACGGTTAGAGTTTGGCATGCTCCGCTTTGGCAGCCTGGGTTCACTTCCAGGCATGGAACCACACCACTCGTCTGTCAGGAGCCATGCTGTGTTGGCAGCTCACATAGAAGAACCAGAAGGGCTTACAGCTATATACACCTATGTACTGGGGCTTTGAGGGGGGGAAAAAGGAGGAAGATTGGCAACAGATTGGCTCAGGGCGAATCTTCCCCTGCAAAAACAACAACAACAATAAAAACAACAACAAAAATGACTACATTGCCAGGGAAAAGAAATACCAAAGACTTAAAAAATGTTGTTTAGACTTGTTGCATACTTTTCTCAAGAAGAAAGACAGAGATTTCCAAACTTAAGTAAAGTACTGTTGTGCTAATAATTTTTCCCAATTTCTGCATGAAACTTTCTCATATTAAAAAAAGAAAAAGAGGAGAGAAAAAGGAAAAAGGAAGGCAAAGAACACTTTGCACTTAAAACCCAATAACTCGGAATCTGCAACCAGGCCAAAACCATTTCTGGTCTCCCCTCTGTGATCCCTCCGCAGCTCACAAAAACAACCTTGGCTTCCTAAAAGCTCAAAATTTATTTTAGAAATGAAAAACTAAACAGCCCCCTGGGGTTTCCCTTTGTTATCGGACCTCGATTCAGTTTTGATGGACGAGGTTCAGAGAAGACACATTTCTGTCATTTGAAAATGCTTCATCCGTTCTTTCGCTCTCTAGTGGGAGGGTACAGTCTAAATGTATACCGTCATTCATTTTTAGCTTAAGCTGTTTCGTACTTTTCAGAGTTTTTGTCCTAAACCACATCTTTCCTCAAACCTTTCCTTGTTTAAGTGTTAATCCTTCTCAATTTCAATTTTAAAAGTCACTGCTAAAGTGGCATCTTCTGATTCTCCGCTCAAAATTAGACCCCAAGCCAGCAGCTTTATTCCAGTAGCACTCCACTCCTTGCACGAGCGATGGGGCGTTACTGCCTATTTATTTGCTTACCATCTGTCTCCAATAATCAAAGCTGCCGGAGGGCAGGAACCAATCTGTGTGATTCCTACCGTGCCTGTGTATCATTCAATGTGTTATAGATTATATGCTCACATATGACATGCACAGATCTGGTTAGGTTTCTCTGGGGCACAGTTTTCCCTTTGGCTGTGAAGTTCTTTCATTTTGGGGCACGAGAGGGGACTTTATGAAGAGATGACTTCTGTGTTCAAATATGATGATGAGCACAACATATTCACAGAGCGTTATGTTTCCTCGGTTTTCTTTCTTTTTATCCAGGGAAAATTGGTGATTCTGCCAAGTCGGACATGTTTATAGCTCATGACGGGGGTGTCCAAATTTTATGCAAATATCCTGAGACCGTCCGGCAGTTTAAAATGCAGTTGCTGAAGGGGATGCAACCACTTTGCAACCTCACGAGGATGGAGGAGAGTGGAAACACGGTGTCCGTCAAGAACCTGCAGCTCTGCCAGTCTCAGCTGTCCAACAGCAGCGTCTCTTTCTTCCTGTATAACCTGGACCGTTCTCATGCCAGCTACTACTCCTGCAAACTCCTCATTTTTGATCCTCCTCCTTTTCAAGAGATTGTTAGCACAGAATATTTGCATATTTATGGTAAGATGTTGTTTGCATTTGCCAGACTTAACAGTACATACGCATTTTGACAATTTCCTCACCAATGAAAATAATGAAACAAATAAATATATTTTGTGTTGGAGTTCATTTAGGTGCTTTGATGGCAATCATTTATGATGAAAATATGCTAGAGATGATTTATTAATAATAATATAATTAGCATTAATCAGTAATAAGCAATTTAATCACGTAGACTGCTGAGTTAGAAATAGGTCATGTTGTCTTTAAAACACATATGCCATTAAAATCAGGGAAAAGAATTTAAGACAAATACTCAAACCCATGTCTTAATGGCTATTACCTCTATTTACCTAATGTTTAAGGTTTGGGTTTTGTGCTGGATTTGAAGTGAGAGATGATTGAAAATAACAGTTGTAGGGGGCCAGCCCCATGGCTGAGTGGTTAAGTTCACGTGCTCCACTTCAGCAGCCCAGGTTCACAAGTTCAGATCCTGGGCAGGAACCTATGCACCGCTGATCAAGCCATGCTGTGGCAGCATCCCACATAGAAGAACTAGAAGGACCTACAACTAGAATATACAACTATGTCCTGAGGCTTTGGGGAGAAAAAAGAACGAGAGAAAGATTGGCAACAGATGTTAGCTCAGGGTCAATCTTCCACACCAAAAAAACCCAACAAGGCTTGCTTAGAATATAATAGTTTTACTTTCCCTACTTACACTTTTGCAAAATAGAGACAGATAAGCCCTTTGTTACCCACATTTGTAAACATATATGTACACAGAGTCTTTTAGGTTTTAGTTTTGGATCCTTGCTGTAATACCAAAATGATGTTATTTACCATTTAGTGGATTTCATGATTGTGATGAAGAAAAGCGTCATTTGATTAAACAGCTCTTTTAAGTTTGGTAAAAGAACTTGAGATTCAGCACGGAAAGAGGAGATTTGATTCTCAGAGTTTTTCCTTAACGTGTCTTTTTCCCGACCCAGAATCACAGCTCTGTTGCCAGCTGAAGCTCTGGTTGCCCATAGGATGTGCGGCTTTTCTGGTGGTCTACATTTTTGCCTGTGTCCTTATATGTTGCCTTGTAAAAAAGGTGAGCAATTTCTACCTTTTCTTGCATCTGTTTTACTGAGGAATACCAGTGGTTATTTACTCATCAAAGTACGTGTTGCTCTTGCCAGATTAATTTGATCAATAGGTAGACCATTTCTTTTCCTCAAGATATATCTACTAATTATATTACTAACTTGGAACAAAGGTTTATTTGTTTTATAGCCACTTTATTCCAAAAAAGATTCAATGGCTTACAGAGAGATGTATTATTATTATTCTTCAAAAGAGATAAGGAAATTGGGTCCAAGGAAGACAAGAAGTCAGGGGGAAGGTTAAAACATAAAAATAGATGCTTCTGGCTTCTAAAAATTATTAAACGTGGGCTGCAAATTTGATTCTAAGCTTCCTAAGAGGTCAGGGCAAAGAGGAAAGAATTAGTTATAAGTTTCACTCAACTGGTCAATTGAAAAACAATGAGTGAGAAAGTCCTATAAGGTGCCAGGAGCAGCTAAGAAGGAAATGGCCAGCTACTTTTCCTGGTAAGTTATTAGGACTTCCTGCTTTTAAAGAAAACCACTGAAAAGTAAGCAGAAAGATAAAACAACACCAACCGTCACGACAACAAAAATCTCTCTGTGCTGGGGGGCATGCTGGTTAGTCTTTCACGATGTGGGTTCTTAGTGAAAACACTTAGACCTTTGTGCATATTCTGCAAGTCTGCTGATGCTCCAGCATGTCCACAGGGTCATCACTGAGGAGGGGGTGCTGTCTGTGCAGAATGGGACTTGACGAGAGAGACCAAGAAGGAAGAGAGTGGGGTAGGGCCCACGATCTCAGTCTAGGGAGGAAGGAAAAATAAAGGCAAAATTGAGGAAGGAAGTTCAGCAGAAAGCTCTTTTTATTTAAAGCCCTTTTCCTACTTAGCCTGAAGTCAGGAGCCTAGGTCACATTATAGCACTGCTGTTACATACGACTTCATCAGAGAACAGAGAACAGCCAAAACAAACAGCAGCAGCAACAGCAAACCAGGGCTGGAGATGGGGAAGAGCAGCGGACAAACCATGTTTCTGCCTTTTTCTTCCAGAAGCCTCGCCCCAGTGTGCACGACCCTAATAGTGAATACATGTTCATGGCTGCGGTGAACACGGCTAAGAAGCCTAGACTCGCAGGTACAGCTCCACTGGGGCTTTGGGGAAGGGAAGGGCGCTTCACATTAAGCCTGGAATTTTAATTTTAAAGAAAGGGAAACTGTCTCTCAAGCCTAATTTTAGTATTTTTTTGTGAAAATCTGAATTTTCACTTTCGCTGAATTTATGCTTTCTGAAGTACATTGAAAGCAAACAAACAGTAAGTTTGTAAAAGCACTAATAAAAATAAACAGACAAAAGTTCATAAGCCACTATTGTATCAAGGCAGTTTTCCAATTAATATTTCAAAAATTGGGATGATTCTAAGTCTTCCTTGTCAAAAATGCAAATTACTGGGGCCGGCCTGGTGGTGCAGTGGTTAAGTTCGCACGTTCTGCTTTGGTGGCCCGGGGTTCACTGGTTTGGATCCTGGGTGTGGACATGGCACCACTTGGCAAGCCATGCTGTGGTAGGCGTCCCACATATAAAGTAGAGGAAGATGGGCATGGATGTTGGCTCAGGGCCAGTCTTCCTCAGCAAAAAGAGGAGGATTGGCGGCAGATGTTAGCTCAGGGCTAATCTTCCTCAAAAAAAAAAAAAAAAAGCAAATTACTGAGTGAGGCACTGTGAGGCTCCACAGACATATGCCGATTTTAGACTGAGATGTGGAAGAGAGATCTGGGCTGGTGCCACCAAAGGCAAGAAGGAGAAATCGGTGAAGATATGCAGTTATTTCGATGTAAGGAATGTGCAGGTTTAGGGGGCCTGAGTGGCCGCAGAAGGCCAGTTAGGTGGGACTTGGACATTTTCCATTGAGAGTGAGTTTTGTCAACTTGAGTGCTGTCATGTTGAGGAACATCCAGAAAGTCTGAAGCATCGATTGTGGAAAATTTGTATGCCTTCTGCCTTTGAGGTTGCAATGACGTGAGGCAGATAGTGAGACAGACACCACTGCCCTTCTGTCAGCACTCAGTGGTGAAGGACTGTACAAAAGAGATGCCCACAGCATCCAGTTGTCATGAAATTGTAGCACGGGAAGGGAGCTAAGTGTTCCTGTAGTCCACCTCCTTATCTTTCAGATGAGAGAAACTGACTCTCCAGGGTGTTCAGTGACTCCTTTGGTGACCCAGAGAGTGAAGACGGTGGCTTTGACCCTAGAGAAGAACTTGTGTTTCATTACTTTGCTATCGAAAAAAAATCTTTTCTCTCAATCTCCGTGCTCACAATAATGTATTCTGTCCTAGTTTGGGCCCCTGGAGGCAGACCCTGAGACAGAGATCTGGGTGCAAGTAGTTTACTTGGATGGTGACCCCAGGAAGAAGCGGTGAGGGAGCAGGGAGAGGGAGCCAGACAGGGAGGGAAAGCAATGAAGGTTGCAGTACCAACGTCTCGCAGAGGCCGCAGGAGCTCTGAGACGTGTGCAGAGGTCTCCCAGAAGTGTTCTTCAGAAGAATAGGAAGTGGGGCATTTATCCAGCGGCTCCCATCCCCACCGGCTTGGGATTGCCTGCAGGGGGCATTAATTCCCCCTCGTCCTTGAGCTGCACCAGGTTCTCCGGATGAGTCTGCTTTCAAGTCTTCAGAGAAAGCCCTAAGGCAGAAAAGCAGAGAAACGCATGGGAGGGCTGTTTTGCTAGAACGGTCAGCGAGTGCAGAAGTGTCCGCCCCAGCTGCAGCTGGAATCAAAGTTCGGCAGTTTCATAGCCACCTACCAAGCCTAGCACATGCCTTGCAATGAGAGGTGAACAAACAATAGCTGTGAAAATGGCCAGAGCACAAACTTCTCGAGGATAGGCAGGGTCTTCCATCTGTATTCTGGAAGCATTATGCACACACAATTCCAAGCAGAGCACGACTCAGCACTTCCGCAAAATAGGCTTCATGCAATTTCTGGAGGATGGGTCCCCAGAGAGTTGACTCTACAGGCTTAGCACACAACAGGTGCTCAAGAGTTGTTTATTAAATAAATAAATGAATATTTCATCTAAGTCAAATATTTATTGTATGATTATTCCATGAATAGCGCTGTGCTGAGTAACGTGTGTTGGGCAGAGGAAGAGGAGACCCAAGACAGTCCTTGTCTTCAGTTTGTAATGCCATTGGGAGAGGTGGTGTGTTTGCATGGAAGGTGGAGTCACGTGATAGTGTCAGAAGTACTCAATTGCAAAGTGTAGAGTTCACATGATGTGTGTTATAGGAGTCGAGAGGGGGCTGGGGTAAAACTTCATGGAAAATGTGGAACTGCTCCTGGGTCTTGAAGCATAAAGAAGAGTTTGGATGGGGTGTGCGTGTGTATGTGCATACGTGTGTGTGTGTGTGTGTGTGTGTTCACAAGAGGCAGAGGAAAGGAGAAAGTTTGTTGAAGGCTATTGGCACATGGAGAGCTTGCTATTCTTATTAAATTTCTGTTACAGATGTGAGCCGTCATTTGGAACTCTCTGGCACCCAGGCGTGAAACCCGTTGGCCAGCTCCCTCCAACTTGAAGTGCAAGATTCCCTCATTTCCTGGACCACAGAGAATCTGACTTGATTTGACTACATACATCTTCTGCTCATGTTTGGTTCAATCTGGCCCAGTGACTCTATCAGTCAATAGGGGTCTTAACAGACTGCCTCAGTCCTGTTGAGTTCTCTCAAGACAAACACCCTCTCGCAACTAGCTTTATAGAAAGCCCGGCTCATGTGTGCTCAACAAATAGACCTCACTGGGGCGAATGCCTGTCTGCACATCTGCTTCTAGCAATGCGCCAGCTAGTAAAACAGACACATCTACAAAAATTTTTTAAAGAATGTGCAAAGCAAAAGGGCAGCCCAGGGCCAGCATCTGTCCATGTTTCACTAACAGACTACCTCTTCTTCCTGTAGAGATGGGCATTCCTTTTTCAATCAGACAGTAGTTATTTGATTTCTCAAGCGTAGATGTGTAACTGCAGCATGCTGATGCGTTAGTGCACAGCGCTCTTCTGCATCTTCCGAACCCCCAGTGACCACTCCACCAAGAGTTTAGATGCCTCTTCTGCCCTCAGTTTTCTTTTTTAAAAATGCTTCTACATGCCTACTTGACAGACACTCTGAGTAGGGAGCTATGTCTACATTTTTCCCTCTGCTGCTCAATTACATAGATATACAGTTGCAGCCTAATGAACACATCTTGCCTATATTTTCCCTAAAAGCATATTTTTGCTCCGGAAAGACATCTTATTTATCTTCTTTTCCCAAATTTAGTTAAAATGGTTTACTTTGTTGACTTGTTGACATTAGTGGTAGGAAACATTGCCCAGAATCAAAAGCGACTTCATTTTATGATACTGTTTTCTACCATTATATATTTTTTCATGGTGCTATTAATTGCAAGTTAGGCCTTTTTTGTAGATCATATTAAAATCGCAAACAAACCGACAGATCCACCTTCCACAGTCCAGCACTGTCCTGGGGTGAGAGCCAATGATCCGTTCAGCCGAGAGCAGCAGCTCCCTGGGCTACCGGCAAACTGCAGCCGCGCTGCCTCTGGGCTTGACAGGCTGGAATGGCCCCCATGGGCCCGGAGCAGCCGTCCAGACCTGGGTGGCATTCCAAGGCCTGAGAGACTCTCTTGAGCCAGGGACAACCAGGTGCTCTTGCCCCCAGAGGCTGAAGTCACCCTGGGGACCACAGTGGGTCTGCCTGCACTTGTACCTCCAGGATCTACAAAGAAGCATAGATGTGCCAGGGGACCTCAGCATGATCCATTCTCCTAGAAACCATTCAGCCTGGAAACTGGCCCTGGCCCTTCGAGATAGTCTTCCTTTGAATATGATTTGATTGGAAAGATTCTTAAACACATGTAATGTGGTTATTCTTAGCTGAAATATTTTCTCCACTTTGTGTCTGCATGACCAACCAAGGCTTCTGAAGCAGCCAGTGTGTATGCAACAATATTTTTAACTTTAGGTAAAATGAGATGATTTACTAGTTTTAAAATTTGTAGTGGCCTGCTTATACTTTACTTTAAAAGTGAGACCTAACGTGTCATTACGCACGCTTATATTGTTTTAAGCGTGTGTAGTGCTGGATGTGTACAGTACAGTACTGAAACTGTAATTTGAATCAAGTATGGTGTTCTCTGTTTCCAGCTCATGTGGATGCCCAGCTGGCTTTGCGGAGGTGTTCCTGAGTCGTTTGCAGTTTTCTGGGGAGGGTGGGGGCGGGTGGGCAGGAGACCCTCCTTGTGGCCGGGTGGCCTGGTTGTCAGAGTTGTGCCCTAAAGAATCCTCACCCTCAGTACTGGATATTTCACAGAGAATTATTAAAGGGTACAATTTCTGTTAAATGAAAACTGGTCTTAAGAGGAGCTAATTATGAAATAGATTTTAGCAATAGTAGGAAACTAAAGAATAAACATTTGATATTTGGCAACTGAAATACACCTGACTGTTTTCTTGGGGGAGGGAAAAGATTACTGTAGCAGCACTTGTAAATTTGACCTTGTTCTTGAACGTGGTTGGGTTGCTTGGCACAGTTGGTCTTTTCATTTTTTAAAAATATTTTGAAACAACCGCAAACTTATAAAAAAGTTGGAAGTACGGCAAAAGGACTGTTCTTTTCCTGAGTAAGTTTCTGACCTAATGCTCTGTCACCTCTGAATAGTATGTATTTCCTATTCACAAGAGAACTCTCCTCCACAGCCACAATAAACCATCAACATCACAAAATTAATGTCAATATGTTGCTGCTGACTAATCCTCAGACCGCATTCCAGTTTTGCAAGGTGTCCTCATAATGTATTTTATAGCAAAGAATCTATCCAGAATCTCCCTTTGCGTTTCGTTGTCACATCTTTGTTGTGTACTTCAGTCTGGACAGTTCCTCAGGCCAGACTTTTACGGCCTTGGCTCTTCTGAAGATTATAAGCAGTTATTTTGTAGAATGTCTTTCGGTTTGAGTCAAGTCTGATGTGTCTTCATAATTAAAATCAGGCTATTGATCTTCAGCAAAAATAGCACAGAAGTCATGCGACATTCTATTTTTTTTCTTTGAGGAAGATTAGCCCTGAACTAACATCTGCCACCAATCCTCCTCTTTTTGCTGGGGAAGACTGGCCCTGAGCTCACATCCGTGCCCATCTTCCTCTACTTTATATATGGGACGCCTACCACAGCATGGCTTGCCAAGTGGCGCCATGTCCTCACCCGGAATCTGAACCGCTGAACCCGGTGCTACCAAAGTGGAACATGTGCACTTAACCGCTGCCCACCGGGCTGGCCCTGCTTCATTCTTTTAATTGCATCTAATCAAGTGACTCATAATCTCGGTTTGTTACATTGCTGATAATGTTCATTTTGATCACTTAACTAAGGCAGTGTCTGTCAAACTTCCCAACTGTGAAATACTCTTTCCTCGTTATGGTTAATAAATAGTTTCTGTGGAGGAAATTTGAAATTTTGGACACCTTCTGTTCCTTATGAAAATTTCAATTTATTCTTTTGTTCATTTATATTTCTATGGTTTCCTATTTTGTTCAATGGGTAAACGCTTGTTGCTATCATTGCTGTATTTTGATGTTTAAATTGTCCCATCCTTGGCCAGCGGGAGCCTATTCAAACTGGCTCTGATGTCCTTCCACTTCATCCCCAGCATTCTTTCAGCATGTCCCCGCTTTCTGGCAGAACAAGATATTCCAGGCTCAACTCCTGTTTTCCCTGCCCTGTGCTGGAATCAGTCATTTCTCCACGGAGCCCTGGTTTCTTTGAGTGGGCAATGGTTTTTAGAAGCCAAGATGCAGGCATTAGTAAATGCTCATTTCTATTGGGATTTCCCTATTCCTAGGCCCCTCAGGGGGCAGCACTGGGATACAGATGTAAATGTGTGTGCATATATGTGTGTATACAAATATATATACATAAATAATATGTTGTATATTTAAATATAGATGTAAATGTGTGCATATATGTATGCATACCTATATGTATAATTATAGATGGAAATGTGTATATATATATGCATGAACATATATACATATATGTGCATACATACACATATTTACATCTATTTTATTTCTGCACCTACATATATATGTTGAAATCCACGAGTTTACACTTGTGCCTTTAATTCAAATACAACACCACACGGTTCATTCTAGATTTTTTCCTTTCTACTATTTGTTCCTCTTATGACAGTGAGAAACTCGACTTCTTATCCTGACTATGTTTACTTATTTGATGGATCCCCCGGTGTGAACCCTCTCCCATCTTGGTTGCGTGCCCTCCCCACGTGGTGGTTCCTCTCCCAGCCTGGGCTCTGACTCCTCGTTCCCGGCTGCCCAGGCCTGGAATTGGCCAGCTTGGGCTCTGGTGCCTCCGGCTGACCTCTCCCACCCCATGGATGTCCTTCTACCCTGTTTGGGCTCTAACTCCCCAGGCTGGGTGGATCCTCCATCCGCAGTTGGGGCTGCAGTGGCTCCGCTGGCCTGCACCATGAGGTGGCTAACCTCGCGTCTCTCTGACCCCGCCACCCAGAGTCTGTCCATCACGTTCATTTCTAGTTGCCACCAGTGGTTCCAGTTTGCTGCCTTTTATCGACAGTCGTTCCTTCCTTCCCGGTCTCACGTCCTCACTTCCCTCTGGTGTTTCCGTCACTTCTCACATTAACTGCTTACGCGGGAATCCTGTAGCATCCTCTGCTTCTGGGGAAACTCCAGTTCAGACCCCCATTGCCCCTCCAGGCCAAGGTGAAACGGTGGTTTTCCACTGCTGCTGGCTGCTGATGCTTCGTCCTCCCTTGTTTCTGGACTCCAGCTACGCCTTTGCAAACAACCCCTTCATTACCCTCTCCACTTAACCCTTAGACTGTCACCTATCTGTCACCTATTTCTTCAGACACTCTGACTGAATCACACCTCAAAGTGGCTTGCTCCTTCTACTCCATCCCCTTCTGTGTCCAGTGCCCTGGGACGCAGAGTCCTCCTGGGGTCTGATCTCTTCGATTAGGAGTATTAGCTTGAATTCTGATGGATAGAATTCTCTACCTTGTTATACGTTTTTCTTTGTTAAATTCACACTCTTCACAAGAGGAGATCACTTTTTCTCTGTGGGACCCAAGTCCTCTTCCCACACGTAACTCCTTCCACTTTTTGTTTTTCCTTTGCACTAAGTAGATAAGATTTCTCTTGCTGCCATGGAAGACAGGCTATGTTCAGCCTACATGCTAGCCAAGCTTTGGTCTATGAAAATGAGGAGCTAGGGAATTTGAAATTTTCCAGGTGGGTAAACGCATCAGTATCAACTTTTAACCCCCCACCCCCCAGGTCTGTGTTCTCAGTGTCAAGAGGAAGGTGGTGAATTCACTGAGTCTTTCCTACCTAAAGCCGAGCTGACCTTCGGCTTTCACTCTAGGCTGCCTTTTACTTCTGTCTGTCTTGTTGGTTAGTGTTTGGGAACTCAAGTTATGAATCTGAGCTATCCTCCACCTTGCCGTATTGTCCGCCTAAGGCAGTGAGACTGTCTGTCATCAAATCTAGAAATAACCTCTAATACCAGCCGTTGTGGACTCTCACTTCTCAATCTTCCAAGTCTATTCATCCTCTTGTCATTTCAGGGACACACTCTAACCATGACTAAAAATCATCCTTTCTCCCTTCGTCTCCTTAGCATAGCGCGTCCTACAATTTTTTTCATTTTCAGGAAGCAAATAGCAATGGTTAGGCAGATTCACCGGGAAGCTGGTCTCTGCAGGTAGAACTGGTCAGATGCCTCCAACTAGACTGCGGACACCTACCCCTGACCTCTCTTTAGGAAGAGTCTCCACTGAGGCAGGTTAAAAACCAATCTCTTGTTTCTTATGGGAGAGTTTCTAGTCTTCATGTAAATGAAGAGTAAGATGTATGGTTCTTTGACAAAAATACTGAATCCCATAGGTGACTTCTCCTTGGTGTGGTCCCCTCCACTCCATCCTCTTGGCTTTAAGGAGACAGCCCCAAATGACTGCAGCCTGTCTAATGGATGTGGCACTCTTTTCTGTCATTATTCCAATAATTTGGAAGTCGTGGTGAAATGCTCTCTTGAGCTAGGCTAGGAAGATGATTTGAATTCCAAACGCAGCCAAATACCTTATCCAAAAGTTCCTCTAAAGTCCCCAGGATAAAATCCAGATACCTCTGAACCGACTCATTAACATCAAAAGAAATGCCATTCCCTCAGAAATACATTTTAACTGAAAAGCTACCTTTTCCCAGTCTTTTGAGAGCATGCCAAAATGGGTATGGGTGTAATTCACAAAGCGCAGTAAAACTTCACTAAAAAAACCCTTTTCCTCATCATCACTGCCTCTTTCATGCTTAGAGGCAGCTCTTGAAGCAGCTCCGCCCTCTTTTTCTTCTGCTAGAGCCTTCCCTAAGCAGGCCGCACATCTCTTCCATCTCTTCCCCATATTTTTGCATTCAAAGCACTTGATAAAATAGTTTTCTCTTTCTTGCTAATTCACATTGTCCCTGTATTGGTTTCCTATGGCTGTTTTAACAAATCATCACAAACTTGGTGGCTTAAAAAAATGCAAATTTATTCTCTTACCGTCCTGGAGGCCGGAAGTCTGAAATAAATTTCAAGGGGCTAAAGTCAAGGCGTGGGCAGGGCTGGTCCCTCTGGAGGCTCCAGCAGGAATCCATTTTCTCGCTTTTCCAAAGTTTCTGGTGTCTGCCAGCCTTCTTAGGCTTGTCATCACTCTAGCCTCTGCTTCTGTAGTTACACTGCCTTCTCCATTTCTGTTGTGGAATCTCCCTCTGCCTTTCTCTTAAAAGGACACTTATGATTACATTTGGGGCCCATCTGGATAATCTGGGTTTATTCCCCATCTCAAGATCCTTAACTAATCCCATCTGCAAAGCCCCTTTTGCCGCATAAGGTGACCCGCAGGTCCCAGGGGTTAGGACGGGGAGATCTTTCATGACCGTTATTCAGCCTACCACACTCTGCTAACCACCCGGGGTTTTTGGAGTGGCAAATCCCCTACAAACCTTTCCCCACTCCCAACCTGGGTCCCTATGCTTAGGACTCCCCACCTCCTTCCGTAATTCTCTCTTTCTGAAACTCCGCACCCTTCCTGGACAAAGCTGCAGTTATAGATTCTTTAGACTCTTTCCCTATCCAGTGGGCCAGGTTCCAAGTCTGAGTCCTACAGTCATGATTAGTCTTAGACTTCGGCCCACTGGATGGCTGACACTCATGACTCTTAGCAGAGCAGGCGCTGGAGTGGAGGGAGGGTGGGTCAATAAGGGCTTCAGTCCCATGGGCAATGGTGAACTCAACGTCCAGTCTCCTTTTCATTATATCCACCAAAGGGAGCTGCAGACCCATTGAGTTGTTTGCTAGTTGGTCCATTATAGGAGGCACATTCCTGAAGAACAAACTACACTTGGGAGTCAGTACAGTTTGAACTCATGTTAAGAAAAGACTGAGTTGCCTCACTTAGCCAGGAACCTGCCCTGTCCTTTGTGTCATTGGGTGCCCATCACTGTGAAATAAAGTTTTCCTCTTGCTTCATCTGACAGGGCCTGCCAGAATCCTAAAAGAAGCTGACATTAGCTTTTACTGGCTCTTCACTTCATAAATGTGGGAAGTGGGCAAGACTTAATTCCATTATTTTGGGTCAGAGTTTCCCTCTAATGGAAATCAGGGTGGGGATCTTCTGTTTTCCTTCATCCACAGTATATAGTAAATGCTGCGGGGTCTGAATTTATTTCCTAGCAACAGTCGAGAAAAATAGCTATTTCTCGGAAGCACTTCTCTTTTAACAAAAAGAAACTCAAGTGAATGAACACGAGAAATATGGGAACCATTGACTGTCTTCCAGTTGAAGCTTGGATCCAGCCTAGCATTTCCCAAACAGGGCTTTGAGAGTAAGTCCTATTGGTATGCGAGGAGCAAAGGAGTGATTTAAAACAATTGAAATGCCTCTCCATCCTTCCCATCCCTGCCTAGTTCCACTCTCCCACCGTAAAGGAACAATTACTTTATGTTGAGCTCTGGATTTCAAGCAAAATATTACAGAAATTCAGCTGTCCAGATTTTCAAATGTCTAGAATGATCAGTTTTATGAGATCAGTGAAGGCAAGTCCTGAGCTATCAAATCTGATCCCAAGGATAAGTGTTCATAAAGCTCAGCAGAACAACCACAGCATCTCCAAGGATCCACAGTCCAACTTTCAGTTGGTGCAGAGAAGTAAAACGACTTCCCGTGGTTACATTCCTGGTATCAGAAGCAGAGGGGAAACTGTACCTCTTATTTCTGACATCATGGCTTATCTCTTTTTCCACTTGCTTTATTTTACCCAACCCAACTTGACATACCCTATAGCCTCTCCCTAAACAGTCATTCTCCCCTCTTATCTCCCACCTTCTTCCACCCACAGAGGGAGACTGAAGAGGCTAAAGAAGGAGGAGGGAGCAGGCAGCAAGTGGAGGTGAGCCAACCGTGGGAGAAGGAGCCTCTCTCTTCACCAAGCCTTGTCGCCACCCCAAGCCCTGCCTGCCCTCAGGGCCAAGGTTGTCCCAACAACCCTTCCCCATCCAAGTTCTAAGCACACATGAGAAGCTCTACTCAAAACTGTTTTTGAATGAAGGGGTCGGAGGAAATGAGAGCTAGATTCCTGAGTTCTGGGACTCAGACTCTATCCTTCCACTCCCACTAACTCCTTCCAGTTTATTTGCAGCTCTCCTAATCACCTTCTCTAAAACCTGAGATTTATGCCATTACCTCATCATTACTCCAGCAAGAAAAAGCTTACCAGTACACTTTTGTGTCTAGGTTTCTTCTGGGAAGCACTCTGAGTAAGAGAATTGTTCTTGTCAGTCACTAAAGCGTCAGAGCCCTGCGACAATCTTATCAGAATCTATCTTTTCATCTAGTACCACAACTTCAGCCGGTGTAATCCGCTTACCTAACTACCAGTCCATAAGATGGCTTATCTTTAGGCTTTGTCACTGGTTTGGATATATTTAATATATATAATAAGCACAATGAAAAAGACCTCTGGCATCACTATTTATCAGGGCAATGCAATTAAAACCACAACAAGACAGCACTCACTCCCCACTGGTAAGGCTAAGATTAAAGCATGGCCAGATATGGAGCAACTGGAACTTTCATTCATTTTTAGTGGGAGTGCCAAATGGTGAAGCCACTTTAGAAAACAGATTGGCAATTTCTTATAAAGTTAAACACCCCCTTACCATATGACCTAGCAATTCTACCAGTAGGAATCTTCCCAACAAAATGAAAATACATGTCTTCACAAAAACCTGTATGCAAATATTCATGGCAACATTATTCATAATAATGGAAAACCAAAAACAACCAAAATGTCCATTAACTGATGATACTCAGGTCCAAAAATCATGCTGGCCTGCCTTGTGATAAATACAGAAATAACTCATTTAAGCACTAAGTTTAATTGTTAGAATCTCAGCTGAGCCTTTCAGAAAGAATTTACAGACGACAAAAGAGAAAAACGAACCCCCAGACACAGATTCTATGATTGAAGAAAAAGATGGAGCAGAATGAAATTCTACTCAAATCCTGGAACATCCAAAAGCTAAGGGAAAACAGCAGAGGTTTGAGGATCCCGGGCAGAGAAATCAGCTTTCACTAGGACCCCCAGGAAGAAAACATCCTGCAACACTCGTAGGAGCTTCAGTTTAGAGAGCTACTGAGGGCGAGACTCTAGCAGAAAAAAATGTGGGGAGTCAGGTAATATCTTTTCTAGGAAACTGGCTCCATAGGCCCAAGCAATTCTACTTCAAGAGGCCAAGGGAGCAGCCACTGTGTCATAGGACTGAAATGCTTGCCAGGAAATTGGCATGGAAATGATGGTCTAAATAGATACCACACTAGGTATGGCATCAGAGCACCTGAAATACAGACTTGAAGGGAAATGAAAATAAGATCTTGTGACTGGTACAGTAACCACGTTCTACAAAGATCTACTCTTTCTGAGAAGGCTGCGGTGTCTTTAACACCTGTCTCAGGGGAGAGAGATAGTGAGCTCTTGGATTTTCCCACAGAGGTGATAGTAACCTCTTAGGAGAAATTAACCTTTAGGAGAAATTTTCTCCCAATTGGCTTTAAGCTCATAGCCACGGACTTTAGATAATGGACCATCAGCTGATTGGCATCCTGGCAAGACTAGAATTCAGAGCTTCTCTTCTCTGCTCACCTTCCTCCCTCAGGACCACTGACTCCCTGCCATGGTCTTTGGCCACATTAATGTGGCTCTAGACTAACTATCATGTTCAGGAAATAGTTTTGCCTGAGATGAGCTTTCTAGGGGCGTGGTTTTGTTTGTTTGGAGTTTTGTGAGTGTAGTGCTGCTGCTGTGTTAACCTGGATGTCTCTCTGGATTCTTTAAATGTTGGAGACCACAAGAAATTATGCTCATTTCAGTGACGAAAATCTCGGGCAGCGCTCGTTGAAAGAACCCAGACTCCACCAGGTGTCTGAGCCTTTATCCTTCAGCTGAGCTGAGTAGGACGGAACTCGGGGAGGGAGAATTAAGGTCGTTAATTCTTTGGCACATTAAATTATTTGGACATTAACTTGTAAGAGAATTTAATCTTTGGACTTCAATTTCTTCTGGGAATTTCACAACAGGAGGGAGTTTATATGCAAATTTCGGGCACTTTTATGTTGTTGGAAATTTATTAGTGGAATATGTTAGCGTTGTCACTTAATCATCTTGCCTAACCTCTGGTGAGCTATATCAGGCAGTGTAGTTGGGCATAATTTGGGATGAGACATAGAAGAGGGAGCAAATTCTCAGTCCTGGACGCTATGTAGATTTGGAGTTAATCTAACGAGTGCGCTGTCTGAGGGCATTTTTATGCTTCCACAGGAGGCTGCCACAGGAGCAGTCAGTGGTACTGAGGAAACAGCCCATGAAGGTGGAACTAGACTGCCCGGATGAACAAGTGACATCCTCCCATTCAGAGGAGTATCACTCCCTCGGTTGATATAATTCATGGTGAATCCCAAAGGATAAGAGAAAAAACACAGGAAATGATTGAGGGAACCCCTCATTCCTCAATCTCGTTTTTTTAAATATGAGGGTCCTTAAATAACATCCTTGTCTTTTATCCATCTTCCTTCTTACTCCACCCCTTCTGATGATAGGAGATTGCATTGGTCCATGTTGATCCATTTGGTGGAGCTGATCTATTACAAAGTTCCAAGCACTAGGATGCTAATTTGTATTATTTTCTCTCCATCCTGGGTCAGTGTGAGGCAAAGATTCTGGATAGTGTTTTATTTTCAGATCCAAGTTTTTCCCTTGAGTGGGATTTCCTAAGGTCTAACCAGACTATGAATGCAGGTAGTATGGTAGACAGTGGTTAGTTAACAGTAATTAACAGTTAACTTATTGCATAAGTTAACCACATGCTCCACCTTTGCCTTCATAGTAAGAAATCTAACATTTTGATCATTTTGATCTCCATTTTCCTGACTCCAATCGAGAGTCTATTTCCCAATCAGTTTTTAACTTGGATGGGGAGTAGAGGTGCGGGTTTTTTTTTTTTTTTTTAACTCTCTCAAACCAGAGGCATCAAGACAAAATCGCAAAGAGTATGGAGAGTAGGCTGTGTTGGAGACAAGCCAGTGATCTGAGTATGCGTGAAAGTGGTGGGAAATAAGCCAGGAAATGTAGTTTGGGGCCAAACGTAGTTAATGGCTTTAGATTTAATTTTTTTAGCAAATGAGGGAAGTATTTGAGCAGGGCAGACATATTTCCAGAGATGGGAGTTTTCCAAAAACTAATCTAGTGGCAGTATGTAATAGGCTTTGTGGGCCATCCAGTCTCCATGGTAACTATTCAACTCTGCTATTGTAGCATGAAAACATCCATTGACAATACATGAATGAACGAACAAGGCTGTGTTCCAATAAAACTTTATTTACTAAAAGCTCCATCCGACAGACCATGGTTTGCTGATCCCTGGTTTAGAGGGCTATGACACCAGCGCTGGTATTCAACTGTCATCTCTGAGCTCTAAGCACACCCTTTCGTTCCATTCCCTGAGATGCTGGGGTTGGGACTCTGCAAACCACATTTCTGTTTTGCCTGCTGCTCCCTGTGAGGTCTGGAGCAGGGAGGAGGGACGCAGCCTTCCTGAATGGCTTGCTATTCCTGTCAGGATCATCACAACAATGGTTCTTCACCTGGAAGCTGCAGTCGGTTCTGATTTCCAGTTTCTTCCCATTTGCCCAGAAGTAGCTCAAATAGAGCCCTCTCCCCAGATGCAGGATTCCAAGTCTTAATAATCCTAAATTCTTCCTGCTGTTCCAACAGCCCTATGAGCGGTAGCAGCCTCCCGCAGTAACTGTCTTTGTGTTACCTTAGAATTCCCTTTTGCTGTGTCTTTTCAACTCTCTGATGCCTATTTAACCTATTTCCTGTGTTAAATTCTATTAGAATGACTGGTGTGGTTTCTGTTTCTCTAACTGAACTCTGATGAATACAGAACTATATTCTGCATAGAATAGGGGTCTATGTAGGGATATAGACAGGAAATACAACAAGTACAGTCTTAGAGGGATACGTGGTGAGTCTACTTTTAGAAACGGTGAGTTTGAAGTCCTGAAAAATTAATCACTTCTAGATTTCTAGCTGGCAATTGAATATTAGAAAAAGTCAGCGATGTATCACTTACATAAAGGTGCTCTTTATATGAGTAGAGATCAACAACTAGGAAAGTCTAGCTAGAATGGAAAGTAGAAATGGGAAACACCTTCAATTTTGAGAGAAATGATGAGGAAAAAGGAAAGACAATGAACATGACAAAGAAATAATTTTTTTAGGGGCAGAAGGAAAACCTGCAGATTATAAGAAGCAAAGAAAAGAATGAGTTTTAAGAAGAAGGAGGTCAGAGTGGGCGAATCCTATAAATATCAAGGGAGATTACTGGTGACTTCCCAAAGGGTAGTTTTAATAGAACAACAAAATTAGAATTGGAAGATTTGGTAAGAGAAACGAGGCCAGTAAAAACTGTCTTTTCTTTTTTTTTAAGTGAAGACATTTGATGGTGAAAGGAAGATGAAAATTATACGGAGATCTACAAGTCTAAATAAATCAATTTTTATGTATTTATTTATGTTACTAAGGAAACCTTGAGGAAGTTTTTATGTAGAGAAGTTATCCTTGGTGAGGGACAATGGAACACACAGAGGATAAGGGAATGACACTCGTAATCCAGGGATGGAGAAAGGTGGGTGAGGGTGGGTGGGCTAGAGAACCCCACTGATGTAAAGGAAGGGCACCTCTTTATCTGCGATCCAGGTAAATTTCATGTGAGGAGGAGAGAAGCTGGATTTGTTTTGAAAACTGAAACCATCCTAATTCCTTGTTCCTGAGTTAAACAATGATGGGACCAGATGTATTTTCCCATGTCTATGCTAAACAGTGCTGAAACCAAGCAATAATAACAACGGCTGCTATTCAGGGAGTACATGCTCATGGATGATGAGACTGTGGACCACTCTGTCTAGACCCCTCTTCAAGGAAAAACTTCCACTCTAGCTGCTGGGGAATGCTGTTGGAAGAAAGCCTTTAGCTGTCATTCCCTTCAGAGATTGCGTCAAATGCAGAAAGCTGCCTTGCCAGTTACTTCCTTCCAGGGCTAGCCCATGCTGTATGATGTGGACCAATGTGGGACATTTCAGATGAGTCATTTTAAAGACATAGAGCTCCCTATGGGGATTGACATCCCAGCTTGACCTCTCTCCTTGGCCAATCCGGCTTCCTCCCCCTTCATCACACAGGTGATGATCTCAAGGGTACTCCCTAACAATCATCCTGAATTCTAAACTTGCTCCAGAGTCTGCTTCACGGACAGCACAACCTGTGATGCCAGCTCAACAGCTTACTTCTAACAGCTTGCCCATCAAGACTCACTTTAACATCTATGCCTCAATGTACCCTCCAAATCAGTTTATTTTGTCATAAACTCAGCCCAATCCCAACCAGCTCCTGCCTTCAAGCCCTGCCTTAAAGTCATCCAGCTTAGACCCCCTAAAACTCTGTGGATAACCCGGCTCAATTTTCTACTTTCATGCTGTCAAGGTGGTGTCCTCCCTTACTTTAATAAGTTTAATAAACTTAGTTTTACTTGATTCACAGGTTTTTCTGGTGGTCTTCTAGAGAATCAATAGTTGAGAATTTCCATCAGATATCATGATTCTTCCCAGGTTTAGAAAGCCTGCTAGCTTCAGGGAAAGAGGGAAAGTTTGGAAAATATATTTTGGTCAATGTCATGAGGAATCAACTCTAGAAACCACATTTCTGTCTTGACTCGGGATTTTGCAAGGAAGAGTGATCTCCTTGGGGTACAGGGATGGCAGGAGTTCTACCAGCTTGGGCACAGATGACATGGAATAGGACAGTCACGGTCGATAGCTGCTATCTGCACCTTGTAATTGGTGTTCCCAGAAGTCCTTATTCCTCTGATGAAGCAGCCTGGGCTATGGTGGAAGATGAGTCCCTGACACCCACTTGACTCAGTGGCCAGGTGTTTCTTTGATTCTGAACACTCTCATCTCTCTTTTCCTCCATTCTCCTAGGCTTCTCATTCCACCTCCTCCTTCCTCGGCTGCTCCAAGGTTAAGCAAGAGAAGTTTGTAGCCACAGAAGGCTTTTCCCTCTTCCTTGCCTAAAATAATATTAGTGGGAATTTGAGAACACATAGACAAATACAATAATTCCCTTCCAAATAATCCTAGAGATGACACGAGAGCAATTGTGTATGAGATGAACTTTGATGTGCCCCAATGTGATATGACCTGGAGAAGAAGTCTAATCTATTCTCCCGCCTTCCACTTCATTCTTAAAGTATTCAGAGATGGACATTTCCTATATAGTTATTTTTCAGCAATTCTCACTAGAATGTGTTTCTTACGTGTTGAAATTTACACCGATATCTTCCTGCTGTTAATGAAGTAGCTCACACCACTTGCCACTGAATGCTGCTGGGACAAGTCCACCAACCCTCTCCTGATGTTGTGTTTTATCCTTGAAGATGGTTGGTTCGTGAACCTCTTCACCTTCTCTTCTTCAGGCCAAATGGACCTAATTTTTTCCTTTATCTGATTTCCGAAAGACAGTTTCAATTGCTCTTTTTTGAAGGCATTATTGGTAAAGGCAGGGGTGGGGCATTAATTAAGTCAAGTTCAGCCCACAAAAGATCTTTAACTCAAATCGCCAGCCTTTGAGTTTTTGAAACTTTTGAAGTTTGGGCTTATTTGAAGTCCTTTGGGTTTTCCCCTCCTTTGATTATCTTCATTATCAACAGCAAACTCTGGTGCCTGGTGTCACTAAACATGACAATTTCAAGCATCCCACCCAACTCAAACTCTCCTGCTTTGCTCGTGAAGAACACCTTGAACCACACTGGCTGTGGGGGCCATCTGGGAGCCATTTTTACTTACAGGCATAGCAAAGGCAGGACGCAGTGCTGAGAGAGAGGCTGACACTGTGGCGTGATGTCTATAATCTAGAAACTCTACCGCCTCCACAAAGAGCAGAGCAGAGGCTCTTGCCAAGCTCTTTTTTTCCATAGTATAATTTGCTTTTCTGAAGAGTGGTATTTAGTGTTGCTGTAGATCAAATTAACATATGAATCTTTGAAAAAAGACAAACCTGAATTCAAAAAAGACACTTTCTTTAAAAAAAAGAAAATAGGTTGGGGCATGTTTTTTACTTGCATGCTTGAAAGAAAGTTTATAAAGTGGTTATACAATTTTCACTAATAATTTGTCTAAAATTAGTCAATTTTCTGTTCTCAAAATTATCGTGAGCTTTTCAGCTTTCGCGCTTCACACCTCTTCATTTTCCCACAGTTATCACTAGCTTTGAATTTTTCAGTTTCTTTGTATCACCACCTACGTAGTCTGCAACTTCTTTGCCTTCGGGGAGAGGGAGCGAGGAGAGCGCTCGGGGGAGCCTGGACCGGAGCTGGGCTCTCGCAGTGGAGGCCGTGACATCCTCCAGCCCCCCGTGATGCCCAGTCCCATTTCACTGCCTTCGTCTGTGCACTTCTCTTCACACACTCAGTGCCCTCACTGCCAGTCACACACACGCCGGGGCTCATTTTCCTCATTTAGAAAATAGTTTCTGAAGTCTCTTCTATCTCTACAGTTTTATTATTCGAGCATGTTCAGATCTTTAACTCCATCCCCAATTCTTGAATTTTAGCATTTCTTTAACTCTTTCCTGGTGATAATTTCGGAGGTTTTCGGAGTCTGTGTTGTTTAGTTGGCTGCTGAGAGCTTGTGCTCAGCTCTTTATTTTGCTCAGGTGGATGAGAGGATGGTCCTTGCGTGCAAAGTACCATAAATTACATTCGCAAGATGAACTCGTATTTTTTTAAAAATTTTTTGATAAGGTCACGTACTTATACAGTCAGGCATTTCACAATTTACTCTCTAATTTCTGGGGAGCTTCTAAAACTCCTAAGGTCACTGTGGGAGTCACCTAGCCACACAGTAGTTCCTGCCCCCATTTTCCATTTTCCATTTTCCATTTTCTACCCTTCAACAACTTGCTCAGGAAAGAGGTGATCCATTTAGATTTTACTTCAATTTGGGAATTCCAATTGTCCCATTTTTCAGTATTTTTATATTATGGCTTTTCCTTTTTTGTCCCATGAAAGTAAGTTGGAGAGAAGGGGCTTGCCCCTGAGAGAATGGGCAGAAAGGAATGACTTTGCAAACAAAAACACATGGTCTTATCTGTGGCACCCCAACAGGACCAGTGTGCTTGAATTGGCCACATCTAACTTTTAGGTTTACAGAATAAGAATATATGTGACACAAGCTTCTTTTATGTGATTTCAAAAGAAAAAAAAACCCTTTTAAAATGTTATGGATGGCAGTCGAAACGCTTCCTGGACTTAAATAGCAATTACAAGTGAGCAATTCCAAAATCAGAAACATTTGGATGAAATTCCTTGCAAAACATGGTAGAGATTTTATAGAGTATTTCAGTGTAATTACTGTCTTTTGTCACCAGCTGTCTGTCTTTTAAGAATTTATAGTGATTTTACGTTAAGCTACGTTGGAAAAAAAACAAAGCAACATAGTCTCCCTTTTGAGGAAATTAAAAAACTTCGTCTAGGAGACAGAGCATTTTAATCTCTGAGTTGTCGGAGGCAAGAGTGCTTGGGCTGGGAGTGGGAAGGAAAGGGGAGCCGCGAGCTCGTAGGTGCACAGTTGGCATAGCTTGTCTGAGGGTAAGGCGAGGCACCCAGGACAATGCAGGTGGACCCAGAAACTACACCCTAGGGCATGAGAAAGTCAGGAAGGCCTAGGCAGAAGCAGAAATCCTACAGGATCTGGAAGGAATGTCTATTCCCCAAAGAGTTACCAAACAGTGTGGGTAAATGTAGATAAAGGGGTTTCTTCTGAGAGCTCTGGGGTCCAGAGGAACAGGAAGCCAGAAATGGGTTAAAGCTGATGTAAGCATCAAAATAGCAAACGATATGAAGATGTGTTCACATGGAGGCACAAACTAAATCTCAGGACAAGGAAGTCACTTGCTCTGCTGTGTTCCTGACTTGGGACTTTACAGTATGTGTGTCCGACTTCTGACTTGACAACATTTATTTAGCAGGTATTATGAAGGAGGCAGGAAATGCAAAACATATCATACTCAAGAAGAGCGGCGTCTCTGGAGCATTCACAGCACTGACTCATCACTCTTCTTCTCTACCCACCTCCTTGCTGCTCCTTCCTATGTCATACCCCTTTTTTCTCTTTCACTGGTTCTTTTTTCCAGTTCTTTTCTTTCCAAGTTTTCTTTCTTGATAGCCAATGTATTCCCAAAGATTAATCTATTTTCCCTGAAGAGAATGACCATATTTCCAGGTACTTGGATATTTCTCTCTGAATTTCTCTCCATCACTTCACCCATTACATATAAATTATTCAGTACTGGGAGGGGAGTATATAGATGAGTATAATATCCATTTAAACCTTCATTTACTCATTTATCCATTAACCATTCATCGAGTGCTCAACACGTGTAGACATTGTTTGGGATTCCAGAAATAAAGAAGTGATTGAGATGAATTTGTTGTTCTCAAGGGGAGGGGTAAGACACACAAACGGGCCTCAGAGATAGAAGTGAACAGCTGTGAAGGGCTAGCGAATGTGTAGGAATGTTTGAGAAGCATTTCATGGCCTAACATCACTCCTGTCTTTATCTTACTTTCCTATCATTTGCTAAATTTTGGAATGTATTTCACTTTGCTATATAGTATGCATGTCTCTATGTGACATTGTATCCTCTCATTTTTTGTCATGGTTTGTGTTGTAAATAAATAAAATTAATAGAAGTCTATATTCAGGGAAGGTGGTTTTTGAGGTGGGCCTTGAAAGACAGAGTTAAGGTAGTAAGAAGGAGAAAAAGAGGCAAAATATAAAGTATATGCAAAATCATGGGGAGATAAAAATGTTGAGGTGTTCAGGTAACGGTCGGTGGTTTTTGTGGGGGCATGGAGTACCTGGAAAGAGTGGAAAAGAACTTTTGGAAGGAAAAGAACTCCTGGTCATACTAAGGAGATGGGACCTTTTCTTTAGTTACTGAAGAAACATTGGTGGTTTTTACAGAGAGGAGTGACATGTTTGGCTCTGGGATGGCAGAGTGAAAAAGATGGGTTGGAGTCAGGGAAGCAAAAAATTACAAGGTAACTGCAGTAAGGGCCTGGACTAAGACCATAGTGGTAGTGGTATAAATGAAATGACCAATTTGAGCAGTACTGAAGAATCAGAGCGACAGGGCTTCAAGGATGTTTGGGTACAGCCAGTGGCAGAGAGGGAAGAGGCAGGCTTTCATCTGGATGGTGGATGCTGTCCTCATGCCCATAGACATTAAATACATGGTCCTTGAAAGTAACTTAGAATCTTTTGGAAGCAAAAAGTCACCAGCACATGAGAACTGTGTTAGTTTACCCTCCCTCACAGTTTGCAGTTTGCCATGGGTTTCCATTCCCTTGCTTGATACCCTGTGAATAACATCACAAGGCAATGCATGATCGAGTGTCAATCATGTGGTCCCAACAGTGAGGGCTATGTGTGGAGAGAGGGTGTCATGGTATGACATGAAAAATTCTGGGCTATCCAACAATGAGATGTAACATTTGTAAATATTTATGCTCCCAATATAAGAACACCTAAATATATAAAGCAAATACTAACAGACCTAAAAGGAGAAAGATAGCAATACCATAATAGTAGGGGACCTCAATATCCCCCTTTCATCAGTGGATAGATTATCCAAACAGAAAATCAATAAAGGATCACTGGACTTGTATGACACATTCGACCAGATGGACTTAATAGCTGTTTACAGAGCATTCCATCCAAAAGCAGCAGCATACACATTCTTCTCAAGTGCACATGAAACTTTCTCCAGGATAGACCATACATTAGTCCACTAAACAAGTATTAATAAATTTAAGAAGTTTGAAATTTTATTAAGCACCTCTTTTGACTACAACGGTATAAAATTAGAAATCAATTACAAGAAGAAAACTGGAAAATCCACAAATATGTAGAGATTAAACAACATGCTACTGAACAACCAATGGAGCAAAGAAGAAATCAAAATAGAAATAAAAAAATATCTTGAGAAAACACAAATGGAAGTACAACATACAACACTTACAGGATGCAGCAAAAGTAGTTCTAAGAGGGAAGTTCATAGTGATAAATGCCTACATTAAAAAACTGGAAAGATCTTGAATAAACTGCCTAACTTTACACCGCAAAGGACTAGAAAAAGAAGAACGAACTAAGCCTAAAGTTGGTAGAAGGAAGGAAATAACAAAGATCAGAGTGAAAATAAATGAAATAGAGACTCAAAAGACAAAAGAAAAGATCAATGAAACAAAGAGCTGGATTTTTGAAAAGATAAATAAAATAGACAAACTTCCAGCTAGACTCACTAAGAAAACAAGAGAGGAGTCAAATAAACAAAATCAGAAATGAAAGAGGAGGTGTTACAACCAATGCCACAAAAATTAACTCAAAATTGATTAAAGACTTGAATGTAAGACCTGAAGCCATAAAACTCCTAGAAAAAAATGTAGAAAGTAAGCTACTTGATATTGGCCTTGGGAACGGTTTTTTTGGAATTGATACCAAAAGCAAAGGTAACAAAAGCAAAAATAAACAAGTGGGACTACATCAAACTAAAAAGCTTCTTCACAGCAAAGGAAACCATCAACCAAATGAAAAGGCAATTTATAGAATGAGAGAAAATGTTTACAAATCATTTGTCTGATTAGAGGTTAATGTCAAAAATATATGAGGAACTCCAACAACTGAATAGCCAAAAAACAATCTGATAAAAAATGAGCAGAGGATCTGAATAGGCATTTTTCCAAGAAAGACATACAGATGGCCAACAGGAACATGAAGATGTGCTCAACCTCACTAATCATCAGAGAAATGCAAATCAAAACTACAATGAGATATCACCGCGCAACTCTTAGAATGGCTATTATCAAAAAGACAACAAATAACAAGTCTTGGAGAGGATGTGGAGAAAAGGGAACCCTTGTGCACTGTTGGTGGGAACTTAACTTGTGCAGCCCCTGTGGTAAACAGTATGAATGTTCCTCAAAAAATTAAAATAGAACTACCAAATGGTCCAGCAATTCCACTCCTGGATGTTGAGTATTTATCCAAAGGAAATGAAAACACTAACTTGAAAAGATCTCTGCACTCCCACGTTCACTGCAGCACTATTTACAACAGCCGAGACATAGAGACAACCTAAACGTCCATCAGTGATAAGTGAATGGATATAGAAAATGTGTGCGCATATATATACACTCACAATGGAATGTTATTCAGCCATAAAAAGAAGGAAATCCTGCCTCTCTTTCCTGCTTCTGCAGGCCTAAGCCCCAGGACACTTATTGCAGGGGTCAAATCAAAGGCCTGTGGGCCTCCTTCTGGTTCCAAGGACTGTTAGGAAATGAACAGAAGGGGCAGATATTGGAGATGTCATTCTACAGAGGGTGGGCTGAGGTCCAGTTGGTGAGGCTGGTGGTCTGCACACACGGGGCTGGTGGGTGATGGGGCCAAGGCAGAAGCCCACTTTTTCTGACTTCACGTTTGAAGTGTGCTCTCAGCAGGCTTAAAGCTGCCTGCAGGGGCCTGCATTGCCCCTTGCTGGGTGGGTCTCACTCTGGGCTTAGGGCTGGTTAAGGGCACCCGGTCCTGGTTCTCCAGAATGAGAGGGGCAGGTAATCTGTTGGGGTCTTTCATTTCTCCGGGCTCAGTCATCTACTCACTTGCATTCTTTTCCAGACAGATTCTTCTTTGCCACCAGTGGTCCATCTAAATTGGCTGTCTACTCCTCAGATGGCCTGTGTAACACTCCCCTGCACCCCTCCTCCAGCTCCCTCAGCTTCCCAGGGTGAGAATTCTAGAGGTGGCCCCTAGGGAAGCCTCATACTCCTCTGGCAACCTCCTTCCTTCTCCAGAGCCAAACTTGTTCAAAGGAAGGCTCTGGGAGAATGGAACTGGAAAAGAGCATCCTGGATACCCCCAGTATATCCCAGTGAGACCCCCTCATTCAAAGTCTGACCCTTCCACAGGTCAAGCTCAAGTCCAGATTGAGGCCCAGCTCTCCTTTGGAATCAATCACACTAGCATGAAGGTCACCTGCTGGCCCCACCCTCACACTTCCTTTCCCCAACCACTTCCCCTCTGAAAAAAAGAATTCCGGGCTCTCGTCATCCTGGGCCAGCTCTGACAGTAACTAGAGGTGTGAATTTTACTCTCTTTGGATGTCAGTCTTCTCATCTTTACAGTTTTTTTCAGTGGAGCACAGTAAGGAGTCCTCTAGGTGACATTTGAATTTTTTCAGATCTATCAACTTATGGGTAAATATAAATAAACCTTTATGAGTAAATAAAAAAACCTTTCTTCCCCAATCTAATTTTTCCTTCTGACTAGACTGTTAATTCCTGGAAGGCAGGAACTGCTGTGTTCATGTCTGAAACCGAATGACCTGGGACAGGGTCTGACATAGAGAGTGCAGAATTAATATTATGAACAAGAGACTGAGTGAATGACTGTCATATATCATTAATGATACTACGCTGCCCCATTCTCCCTGCCTCTTGGGATTGGAAGTTTGGGGTGCTCTGTGCCTCCCTTCTCCTTGCAAACACTCCACTCCATTTTGCCCTCGCCTCTTAAATCCGGACACATTTCTTCTCTGTAAGTGTCTTTCAACTCTGGTTGCCCTTTCCACCTCCAGACAGTCACCTGGCCTCTGCACTTCACCTTAAATTTCGATGATTGTAACAGTGTATTCCGTTGTTGTCTCTCGCACCCAAACCCACCCCATATACCACCACCGTGTTAGGTTCCCACAGCTTGGCGTCTTGAAATCTCAGATGCCTGCCCGTTCACATTTACACTCAATGCTTGTCATAATCTGGCTCCCACCTACTTGGCATGAATTCTCCACTTACCCTGTCACTCATGGTCTTCCAAACCCTTGCGCATTCCTCTCTCTGCTCGCTGCGTCTTGCTGTTTCTCCTCCCTGCCCTCACTATGTCTAAGCGCACTTCATCCATCAAGGCCCAGCTTGTCATTCCTCCATCAACCTGAAGCCTTTCCAAGTCATATTCTAGCTTCCAGTGTCCTGTGCCTCACTCCTCTGACAAATAACAGCATCACATACTTTATTAGGATATCTCTATTGCCATCTTCTTGTCATATGCTTACGACTTGTCATCCCAAGTATCTTGTAAGCTCCCTGAGGGTGGGGAGTATGTATTATGTATCTTTGTATTCACTGTTGTCCAGTGACAACAATGGCAACAACGGCAATGATAGCTGACATTAGTTGTTTACTTATGTGTGCTAGACACCACACCAAGCCCTTTAGATTCATTCTCTCTCTTATTACTCAGAACCACCCCAGGTAATGGGTGCTATTACTATCTCCATTCTTCAGATGGGGAAACTGAAGCTTAGAAATGTTAACTAGTTTGCATTAGGTAGCCTATAAAGTGACAGAATTTAATTCAGATTTACATATAATAGGCACTTGCAAAAGTTGAGTAATTAATTGTCAAGGGACATGTCTTGGTTTTTTCCCTCCAGGTGGCTGAAGCCAAGGTGTTGAGAAGGTGATAGTTTGGGGCTGGGCTCTGGAACAGCCTGAGGATATTCAGCTGGGGCTAGTCTCAGAACAGTAGGCCTACCAGTGAAGGGTAAGAGATTGTAACACGAGGAGAATAGGGTTCAGAATCAGTTAGACCCATGTCTGGGACAGTCCAAAATTTAAAAATATCCTGGGTCAATAGCCTATGAAAAAGGAGGACATTTGGAACTAGCATTAGCGCGAGACAGAGCCTCCATGCTTGTTCGGCGGGGACACTTGGGTGGTATGGAGAGTTTTCAGATTTTGAGGAGTAAGCATGCTAGTGAAAATTAAGACAATATTTTGCAGTGGGAAAACTATGATGCAAGTAATATGATTCAATTACAAGTAGCGGATTTTATTTGATGGTATAATGTGTTTAGGGCCGAAGAGGGAGTTCAGACTATGTTCTGGGTTCACACTCACCCTTGGGAACCATAAAGTGGGAACAATAAACTTCTACTATCTATCAAAAACACTTCCCAGGAGTCTACCAGAACTTCTCAGGGTGGGACAACCACACAGAGACTGAGATGACGACTGGCTTCAGGACTCCAATGAAGCTTCTCTTGGACTGAAGGAAGCCCTGTGGCCATCAAAGGCCGCTGCTCTGTTCTGGCTTTGTGATAACTGCCTCTCAGGTTACAGCTCACAAAAAGGAACTCCCCTAGGCAGCCAGATGCCCAAACAGCCTCCCTGCTCTGGAAGCGGAGGGGCAGTGGAGAACTATGGGTTTTGGTCAACTACCTTGGAGGGAGCTCTCAAAGCCCAAACCAAAGAGCCCTCACCTGGACAGCATGGCAACTGACAGGTATCAAGAAGACAGACCATGCACAAGGGCAATGCTTGGTACTTTACTCATGTTATCTCATTTCATGGTCACATTTGAGGAGGAAATGGCTTGAGGGTTCCCACAGCTAAGAAGTGGCAGAAAGGAAGTTCATGGCTGGGCCTTCTATTCTGATGCACGTCCATGTTATTTTCTGTTCACGAAGAAAAAGACCCTTCCCCTAGGCTCTAGCCCCAGCTCTGTTACTAACTGCTGTGTGACCTTGGTAGACCTCTTAGAAAGAGGATGCCCACCAAAGTTGCTTCCAACACTGTGAGTCCCTCTCTCATTATATTATCTAATGAAGGAATGGGAAAAAATCCAAATGCTAGGTAGAAGTGCTGTGACCAATCCCAAATTGGTCACCCCACCCCCATTTTTGTAGATCAGATAATGGGCGCAAAGGAATCAAAAGAGGGATTTATGTGGGAAGCCCAAATTATAAAGCAGAAAACCAGATAATTAGCATGGTGATAAACACACAAAGACCAGCAGACTTTAAAGAAATTTCTCCTAATTTGGCCCAATCCCAGGTGGGTTGGGACAGGCCTGAGATCTCTGGGTCCTTTTCCCTTTGATTTATAAATGAATGTTATATTCCCAAGCCAAATGGCCTGAGAGCCCACAAAGAAGGTAATGGAGGATGCACTAATGCTATATGTCTCCTAAAAATTACAGTATTGGTTGTCTTTACATTGATCTATAGAGATTGTGGAAAGCATTACCTACAGAGGAGCTAATAGGACTGCAATAGAAGAGGATTTTCAATGACCACAGCAGTTATATTTAGATATCTTAGATATTTAGATATATAAATCTCTAAATAGCTTAGTATGTATATTATATATAAGATATATATCTTATAACTATCTTAAGATAATATGAAAAAGAATGAAATAGTGGTATGTGATCTAACGTGGATGAATCTTGAAAACTTTAAAGATGAAGTGATCTGTGTAAGACACTTAACACTCACCGGCACACAGGAAGTTCTCAGTTGGTGGTGGCCACACCAAGGGAGCTCTATCATTATCCGTACCATGTCTAAAGATAAGAATGAGTATGGAAGAACCTCTCTCTCAGTGTCTAGCCCATGGCAAACTCAATAAAATCCTAGAACCCTTTCTCCTAGTGAGAATTGTGTTCTTTTCCTTTTCATTAGAAAAATATAACAAGTAAAAACCATTTATACTAATAAAGCAGGTAATTCAAAACTCATTCCCCTCCCCTCCATCCACTTGGCTAAAATGGAGACATTATTAAAACAAATCAGAGGCCTCAGTTTCAAGAGAGAATTTTTCTTTTTCCGAGAAGTCACTGAAAAGATGTTTCACCCCCTTGTGCTGGAGTGGCCTCAGTTCAGGGACTTTATCCAGAACAGGAAGTGAACGGAGTTCTTGTCCTGGTTATGAAGTTACAGAAATCATCTGCTTGCTTCTACTGGAAATTTATGTTGTTTTTCTTTAGAAGTTTTCTGTTATAGACCGCATGGTTTCTGACTTAGTCAAACTCTAGTTTCTTAATCATTCAGAAACTCTCAATTCAATCAGACAAAGTTAATCATGTGCAGAACCTCCTCCTTTGTCCTCAGTAAAATCCCGAAGAAGCCACCAGCTTTCATTGATCTGATTGTAGAACACTCATCCTGTCGCTCAACGGAAGAAATCTACAAAAGACTTCATCCGGAGACATGATAGTTATGACTTTCGCTTCTCCAGTTTAGACTTCAAAATTTTCTTAAATTTATATTTCTAACCCAGAAACCACGTATTAAATACCTTTAGATGCGAGAGACCTACTTTCACACATTTTTACATGGGAGTTCAGACAAGTTAGATAAAAACCTGACATATTTAAATATACAAGGATAGAATATAAAATAAACATGTACACGTGGCTGGGTGTGGGGACTGACTGCCACCTCAACGCTTATTTGTTATTGCTGCCAGAATACTGATCTCAGTAGCTGGGGTCATTTAAGATCTTAGAGCTAATTTGAAAAAAAGCAAGCCAAGACTCGTGTGACTTGCAGAATCTCTGGAGATTTTGTTTTTTCTGGATCTCTTGCTAGACAGGAGGGAGGACATCAGATAGGAAAACAAGCATCTTTGCTCTTCCCCTATCTACATCCTACCCCTTTTGACTTCCTAATAACAGGGTCGTGATTAGCAGCATGCAAAGATGTCTGTCTCCAGAATCCAGCAGCCTAAGGGGGAAAAAACACAGAGAAGTTGTTACGTAAACAGACAGAGCCATTTCACTTTCCAGAAAGCATCCCTCGGCGAGAAGATCAGGGAGTGAATAGTTCTGAACATCTCCTATTTTTAAAGCTGGTTACTTAGTTCACCTGAACTGAGACAACTTTAATCTCCTCAACACTGTGACTTCTTTATTACTTGGAACTTTCTCTTTCTTCCTATTCCCAATGACCGAATCTTCCAGAGAGGGGGAAATTGGTGAGACAAAGATTCATGGAGGACATAATTCTTGAACTGACTCTTGGAATAGGGGTCAATGTTTGTCTGAAGGTTACAGGAAGGACCGTTTAGCTGGGGTGGATGTGAGGACTGACAGGGAGCTGTACGAGATGAAGCTGTTTCAGTCAGAGTAACCGGACCTCACTGGCCTCCTTTTTGCTTATACTAAGAAGTTTGCATTTTATCTTGGGAGCAATGGGGAACCATTGGTGGACTGATCTAGTAACTCCTATATTTCTGCCTTGGGCACCTATGTGAATGATTTTGTTATGCCCTGTGGAACTTCAAAAGGTGTTCAGTAGGCAACTGGGAGGTCAAGAGAAAGACCTGGGCCAGGGACTTAAACTTGATAGTAAACAGCTTGCAGGCGGTTGAGAAAGTGGTAGGATGACTGAGATTTCCTGTGAAGAACTGTAGAATGAGAAGAGAAGATGACAACAAACAACAACTCCAGCAAAAGGGACTGGGAAAGAATGGTCAGAGCGGTGAAGGTGAAGCAGGAGGGATCCTCTGTAATAGAAGGCAAGGGAGGAAAGAGTTCAAGAAAGGAGTCATCAGCCATTCCCAATGCTACCAAGGAATGGTCAAGTCGTATGAGTCTTGAGCTCTGTTGTGAGAGACCTTGACAAAAGCCATTTTGGAGGATGTGATTTCAGAGGTGCAGAGAGGGCGTGCAGATTGGAAGAGTGGCAAGGCAAGACGCTGAGAAGTTGGCCTTCCTCTGAGCCTCCTCAGTGTAAGCGACTGGGAATGGAAGGGGTACCAGACGTGAGGGCACTGAGTTCTGGCAAAAAAGGCAGGAAAGAGTAGAGCAGAACAAAGTCTCTGTTTGGGGGACCAGGGAGAGGAGCAGTGCAGAAGCTCACTTGCGACATGTCCTAATCTCCTTTTGCAGGCAAGAAAGAACCAGCTATGCGGACCTCCGGCTGTGGGCCAGTGCTCAGGGATCGGAGCTGGACTGAAGAGGTGTGCTCAGGCTGGTCCCTATACTGCGAGCATGGAGCCAAGAAGGATCCAAGAAACTGTTTGCAAAAAGAGAGTTGCACTGGATTTTCTCTGAGGCCCCTTTCAGCTCTAAAATGATATGGTTCCATGATTAATTTGTTAAATAAATTAATAGTGCAAACAGTAATTCAAGAGGAATGTTTAAATTACTTATGAGAGCAAACTTTTTAAGTACCCTCAAGCATCATAAAAACATCCACTCCCATAGAAATAATTGATATACCAATTATAAATCTTTCTTAGCTTTTCATTCAAGCAAATTTCCTAAGAGCCGTGCTAGGCCCCATTCTATTTACCTAGTTCAAGTTCTTGTTTGTATTTCAAAGCCATCAAACCACATTTCTTTAAACAACGTGTTTCCGCCTGGCCAGCCCCCCAGTAGGGTTGAATTATTAAAGTTTTATATTTTGTGCAAGATGGGTTCTTGATGAATTGGTTCATCTCTGGAGAAATGCCCATCTTCCTCTTAATTTAGGACACAGCTGTTAGAATTGCAGACTTCATCAAAAATGGCCGCATATAACTCAGACAATTCACAGAAACATTTCCTCTCATTTGGCATGGTCTTTGAGGACAAACCACATTCTCAAGTGTTTGTGTAACAGGAAAGTGTGGTGTCAAGATGATCAAAACAAGATAGAAAATGATATATTTTTAAAAATTTGCATATATTATTAAAAAATACCCGATGGTGCACCTAATAAATGAGAATGCAACATTTAAGGGAGACGGCCCGATAAAAATACAGGCAGATTCAGTGTGCATGTGATCGATAGACCCAACACCGACAACAACGAATTTGTTTCTTTTGTTTGGGAGAACATCAACAGTGTTCCCTATCACAGCGAAAGCAGAGGAAACTTCTGCTCATCTCATTCTTTCATTATTTTATACTTGCATGAAATGTGTTGAGATACTAAACCTCTCTGAGCCTTATTTTCCTTAGCTAGAAAAAAGAGAGTATTGGGCAATGTCCTGGCAGAAATCAGATGGCACACACAAATGGGGTGAATTAAGGACTGTTTAATCAAAGGCTATTTACAGAAGTGTGAGCAGGATTCAGGAGAAGAAACAAGTGATGGAGAAATTCCCAGAGGCAGCAGGAGCAAGGACCCTACAAGCAAGCTTTATGTAGAAGTTAGCTGGCATGATTTGTGACCTCAGGAGGGGATACAGTCAACCTGTAATAACCTGGGCGGGAGAGAGCTGGAGGCCACACTGCCTACCCACCCTCCACATCTCCTGCTGTTGCCTCCAACTGGTCAAACCCAACTGGAAGCCAGAGATCAAGGGGGCCAGTGGAGGCAATCTATATGGACCTATCTCCTGGGGCAGAGAAGTGGGGAGATGGACCTGGAGTGTCGTAGGATGGTATCCACCATGATGGACAGTAGAGGTACCGACCTTATAGGGTTGTTGGGAAAATAAGGGAAGAATAGCAAATAAGTGGTTAGCACAGAATCTGACTCACAGTGAGCACTTGGCTTAATAAATATTAGCAGCTACTATTACTTTTATTAACAGAGGCATTCAATCGTATCACTTTCAAAGAGGTAGAATGTTAGTTTCCTATTATAACTATAACAATTACCGCAAACTTAGGGGCTTGAAAAAATACAAATTTACTCTCTTAGAGTTATAGAGGTCAGAAGTTCAAAGCCGGTTTTATTAAGTTAAAATCAAATTTCCTTTTACAAGTCTCAGAGGACAATCCATTTCCTTGCCTTTCCCAGCTTCTGGTGGCTGCCAGCATTCCTTGGCCTGTGGCCCCTTCCTCCATCTCAAAGCGCATCACTCCAATCTCTGCCTCCAGCACCATGTCACCTTCTCTCTGACTCTGACCCTCCCACCTCTGTCTTATAAGGACTTGGAATTACCTTTAGGGACCACATGGATAATCTAAAATAGGCTCCCTACTTCAAGATCCTTATCTTAATCACATCTGCAAAGTCCCTTTTGTTATGTTAAGGTAACATATTCACAAATTCTGGAGATTAGAACATGGATAGATTTGGCTTTATTTGGCATTATTTAGCTTACTACAGATGGATCCAGGATTTCTGGAGCTAAGAGGAATTCCCTTGTTGTGTGATTAAATGTCTGCTCCCACATGACTCACACAACATCCAATGTCATTGTCTTAGACTGTGTTCCCCACAAAATGAGAGGCCACGACAAGGGTTTTTGTGCAGGTAGTTTATTTTGGAAGTGGTCCCAGAGAGCATGAGTAACAGACTGAGGAAAGACGGAATGAAGGAAAGCCAATGCAAGGACGCATTATTGGCTTGACCATCACTGTAGGCAGCTAGGTCTTGGTCCAGCCAGGACCTTCTGAAGAAGACTCAGAATATATTCCAGAATAGTCTGCCCAAGACGGTAGGACTTGTGGGAGAACACCAGCTCCATCAACCACTGTCCAAGAGTTGCCCTGTAGGGGACTGAAGCCCTTGCGCTTCTAAGCTGCACATGCATGAGTCCAAGCAGCTGTCCTCAGGTGTCCCATGACACATCAGTCCCAGGGCTGGAAGCTAGAGATATGTGGCAGTGAAGGGGAGGTTACATCAACTGGTGGCTGCCACAGTGGCTAGAGTAAAGAGTGATCCAGAAGAACAAAAGATGGAGCATAAAAGATGTCTTGTATAGCCAGCCAGGCTCATATCAGAGGCAGAGTGACTCTGTATTAAGATTCATAAATGTGGCTTGTTGTGCAATGCTACAGTGAGATGCCAGGATTATTTGCAAATTTTGCCCAAGTCTGCTATTTTCTTAGAGGGAACATTAGGTCCGTCACATATGGTTACAAGTAAAAGATCAAAAATCTCTGGAGCAGCCTGAAATGCAAGGTTCTTTTTGAACACCCACTCATGGTTTGCTTTATAGTCTGGGGGAGAAGGCCAACATTAACATTAAACAAAAGCTAAAACATGAATAATTAAATATTCTCGAGTGTTCTGACCTATGTGCCTAGTCTGGGAGTCAGAGAAGTTTTCCTTGAGAAATTATGATTAAGTTGTGACTTGAAGAGTAAGTAGGAGTCAGGTGAGTAAATAAAGGGAACAGCACTTCAGGCAGAGGGAAGAGCCTGCGAGACAGACCAGAACATGGCATACTCAAAACTAAGAGGTCCAGCATGGCTGGTGTGAGAAGAGGGAGTGGTGCAAGATGAAACTGAAAAGTGGGCGGCCGTGCGGCAGAGAGAGCTGGTGCAGGGGCTCCTGGGCCAATGAAGATTTGACCTTCCTCTTGAGAAGTCATTGAAGCTTTTTTATAAATAGGAGCTTGACAAGAAATTGCATGTTTAAAAGGCTGCTTGGTGGTAGAGAGGGGACAGAAATGGGTGCAGGGAGATGAGTGAATCCTAGTGAGAGATAATGATTGACATACTGAGGACACAAGTCACTGTGATAGGAGCTGAGTCAATCACATATGGATTTCAGGATATACTGGGATGGAAGTGGCCTGTGTCCATGAGATATTTTATGACTTCTGCAAAAGTGGAGGAATCTCATTTCAGATTATGGAAAATTGGTGGGCCAGCAAAGGCGAAGATGAACAAGAAGGAGAAGGAAGAGGAGGAGGAGAGGAAGAAAGGATGGAAGGTGGGAAAGAAGGAAGAAAGGAAAGGAAGGAAGGAAGAAAGAAGACTTCATAGCATAATGTGGAACAAACAGAGTTGAAGGAAGTTGGTGGATTAACCTTATTCTAGACCAGGCTTTCTCCACCCTACTAACACCGTTAACATTTTGGCTTGTGTAACTCTTTGTTGTGGGAGGTCTGCTGTGTGTATTGTAGGGTGTATAACACTACCCCTGGCTCTCCACACTACATGCTAGTAGCAACCTCCCCCTGTTCCTAGCTGTGACGACCAAAAATGTGTCTAGACATTGCCAAATGTCCCCTGGGGGGCAAAACCACCCCTGGTTGAGAACTACTTTTCTAGCCCTTGTACACCTTTCGTGCCATTAGAAGGAATGTGGATAATTTAAGAAACCTAAAGAAATTTTTCCTTGTTTTTTTAAACTCCATTTTATGGATAACTGAACCAACAGTTAGGTTTATCAGTTTTTAATCTTTGAAAATACTTAACTTACTTCCAAGTTTACTTTGATTAATGGGATTTTAGTTTAAACAACAAGAGAGATGTTTTATTACGATCTATCTGAGCCACAATGTTTCATGCGTGAAAAATAAGTCAAGTTGAAAAACAGGTTGAGTCAGTAGGTTGCCAGAACTGTGTGTGAGTAAACTTTTATGCAAATTCATCTGCATTTTGCTGCTGAAAGAAAAACACTGAGAAGATAAAAAGGTTGGCACTGATGAAATACAAATCTTGATTTTTTACTTTATTTTCCGTAGACCAGAAGGAGTTAAATGACTTTTCCATGATGCAGAAAAGAAATTTTTACTTGCAAATCATTAAACCACCCAACCTCCCTCTTTCAAAAGAATGATCTAGCCATAACTGGAAATTTCTCTCATTGCAATGTTGTAGGTCCCCATCCACTCCATTTTCAATACCTTAGCTGAAGCGATATTTTTTTCAATATGCAAATCTGATCATGCTTTAGTTGGTTATTGGCTTGCCTCTGCTTCCAGGCTGAAGACCACAATCCTCATCAAGGTTCCCATTACTTGTGCTTGGCCACACCAGTTTTATCTCAATTCTTTGGACACTCCATTCTTCCTCCCATCACAGGACTTTCACACGTTGGGTCCTTTGCCTGGGAAACTCTTCCACAACTTCCTCAATCGAGTTAATTTATTCTCATCCTTCAGATTTCAGCTCAAGCAACACTTCCTTAGAGAAACTTTTCTAACCACCCCCACCAAACAGACAAGTAAACAAACAAACGCCTCTTTGTCAAATGGTCTAATAGCACCATATATCTTTTCTTCATAGCTCTAATCACATTTGACCTTTCTATTTATCTAATCACATTTGGCCTTTCTATTTATCTGTGTGCATATTTGATTAACATCCATCTCCTCCACTTAGCTGTCATCTCCATGGAGCGGGAACTGTATTTCTTCGTCTTACCATTGAATGCCCAGCACCAAGCTCTCAATGACCAGTTGTTAAATTAATAAATTCATGAATTCATCAATCACTATTCCATCACAGGCAACCATGTACATCAGAGGTCAGCACACTATGGCCCACTGGCCTGCCACCTGTTTTTGTAAATAATGTTTTATTGGAATATGGCCACACCCACTTGTTTACTGTTTTCTATGGCTGAGTTTATAAAGGCAGCGTGGAGTAGTTGTGACAGAGAGCACGTTGCCTGCAAAACCCGAAATACTATCTGGACCTTTATGGGAAAAGTTTGCTGACCTCTGATCTAAGTCATTTACTTCTTGTTGGGCTTATTAGCCAGTTGCCATACAATTTACTTCCAGGAAAATGTGAATAAGAGTAATGTGAAAATCTATTTTCACTGCCAAAATATCTAATCGTAGCCATCTCTCAATGAACACTTGCCGTGTGTTAGCCGTGGAGCTAAGCACACTGCTTGTGTGATCTCATGAAAGCCTAACAGGGCTCCATTTTATATTGAAAAAGAAAGTATTCAACTTAACCTGGTTTCCCAGAATCACAGAGCTGATGTGGAGAAGTGTATGTCAGCATCAGCTTTCTGTTTGTTTGAGTAAGTCATTAACTGGGTGCTGGGGAGACTGGTGGGTGGCGGCAACTCATGTCTGAAACGTTTTGGGAGCTCCATTCCCTTGGGCTGTCTAAAATGCAGAGGCGACTGAGTCAACATAGGACAGGGTGGGGTCCTGGAAAGTAGTAAGAATCAGCAGTGGCTCTTATTTTAGGTGGGTTCTAGCGTGGCACCACGCGGCAGGGGCTGTGGGAAAAAAAAGAAAAGTTGACTAGGAAGAAATAAACTGGGAAATTGGCAGGGAAGTAGAGGAAAGGGTGTTGAAAGGATCCATAGGGGACTGATGGCTCCCAAGAGTCTAAAGGGGTCAGATTTGGCAGTGAGAAAGTAACAGGCAAGGATTTTAGGAAGTCAAGCTGGAGGATCAAAAACTCAGAACAGGAAACTTGAAAGTGAAAGTAAGCTGGAGAAGCACACGACAGGATCCAGAGAACCCCAGATAAAGAACTTGGGCGGCCGAACATCGGGGCCCAGGCGAAGGGCCTGAGAAAAGAGCCATGGGGCGCAGAAATGAGGATGTAGCTGGCTGGGGACTCGGCATTCTGAGGACCCCCTGCCGAGAGCCAGAGACACTTTCTCAGAGGGCAAGCACTAAGTCTGATGGTGGAGGCAATTTTGTCTACCTAGCTTTCCAGAAGTGGAGACAAGGCAATTCTTGGCAGGAAAAAGAAAACTAAGACTCCAGTTCAACGTCTCTTTGGGCCCGCTGGCTTGGTCTTTCCCTGCAGACCTGTTCCTCTTCTCTTCTCCATATTTCTGGCATGTGCCTCAACTGCCAAGATTGGCTTCTTGGCATCACTTCTAACTCTTCCTTCAGTACCCATCCCCGCCCCAGCCCGACTTGTCATGTGTCCTTGTGTCCACTTGTCATGTGTCTCATGTATCCTGTCCCAAGTCACCCAGCTAACCCACTTCCCTTTTTCTTTCCTCATACCATTGGCATTGTCTGGGATGGCTTTGCTCAGTTTTACCACCTAGAAAAATACCTACTCATCAAATGTGGCAGCTTCTCAGTAGCTTTTTCAGACTTCCCCATCCCCAGGAAGAATTAATTACATCCTCCCTGTGCCCATAGCACTTCCTACATAGAACTCTTACAAAGGATTTATGGCTCCCCATTACCTTAGGATAAAGACAGAATCCTTCTGTGTAGCTTACACATTTCTGCATAGGTCTATGCCACCTCACCAATCTTGCACCCACCTCCCTCCCATCGCTCTCTGACTTTGATGGAGCTGTTTCTTCTGTCTAGAAGGCTCTTTTCTCCTCTCTTTGCCTAGTCAATATCCAGTCTTATTTTAGATCTCAGCTGGGAAGGGCCTCCCTTGAGTTCTCTGGCTAGATCAGATGCCCGTTTCAGGCTCTCATAGCTCCCTGGGCATCACCCTCACCGCCCAGTAACAGAGGTGATGCTTTAATTGCTTCCATGAATATTCGATTGGCTGCCTCCCCCCATACCACATATGCAGGAGTTGAGGAAATGTTTCTGTTGGTGCTGAAGAAATGCTTCCAGTTGCCCAGCCCAGTGCCTGGCTCAGAGTAATCACTGAGCATATAGTGGTCAATGAATGAACCAATGTTACATTTGTTTGCTTATGGGTCTTTCTCCCTCTCCAGATACAGAGCTCCCGAGAGGCAGGGCTGTAACTCTCAGCCCTTTAGATCCTCAATGTGTATCACAGTACCTGGCACGTGGTAGGCGCTCAGCGAATGTATTTTGAATTACATCATATTCTGTTTCAATGTCATGGATTGGTCTCAAACTTGACCAGCAATTGTGGTTCTTCGATCACAAAGGTGGCGAGACAAGAGAATATCCATGAAGAAAATGTGTTCCCGTGGAAATGTCTTTACTACACAAATGCCTTTCAGTCATCCCGTGGCCTCCACAGCTCCCCCTCATCAGCAGCACTCTTCTGTCCCCGACGCTCGGGTGATCCATGTAGAATCCTCAGTGGGCGGCTTTTTCTTCTCTCTTGACCTTCAACTTTTAGCCTTTCTTTCCTGATAATTTTATCAGAATCACATTTCTGCACCACCTCCTCTCGCGCCCCAAGGCTGCTGCTCCACCACAGGGGCCATTATTTCCTTTCTTAATTCTGCCAACCTAACTCCACTCTCATCCTCCCACATGGATTTCCTCCAAGAAGCAAATGACAGTGTAAAGGGAGTACCAAGAAAGAAAAAGAGGTTGTTCCTCCACTCCAAGCAAAGGAATTCTAAAGGCAGATGTAGGAGGAATTGTTTTTTTAAAAAGAGGAAGGTGGGCGAATTGTAATGTTCTTTTCCATCTAAAGCAAGAAGAAAGTGATGGATGAAATTAAACTTTCTGATACTTACGTCATAAGAGGCCACATGAATGGTTTTGCCTCTGACCTCAGTGTCCTCGTTCTGAATGAGGGAGTGAGCCCAGATCAGGGATCTGTGCGCTGGGGCCAGAGCATCAGGGGAACCCAATGCAGGAGGTGACAGGCTCAGCAGAAGACTGGGGGGCCCTCCTGGGAGCCTCCACACCCTACTGGAGGAGCTTCATTCCTGCCCTTTTTTCAGTGCTTCACTCAGTGTCTGGAACACAGATATTTGTGGAATGAATGACACCATCTTACAGATTTTATTTGGGGGACAAAAAAGTATTTCAGTGATTTTAAAAAAAAACCTAGTGTGAAAACTACTGGATTAAGTGCTGTATAAAGCCCCTCGTGCTCTAGAAACTATTACTTCTATGAATTTAGAAAGTCAATTATATAAAAATATGCAATATAATAGCCTCGAGGCAAAAATACCCTAGACCATTATGCAAGACACATTTCCTTCAGTTGAAAATCATAATTTGTAAAATATGCATAAAAAGCCTTAAACTGTAAAACAGCTGGTCTCTTAGAAAATGACTTCAATGCAACATCCATTGTCTTGCATTTGCCTCCACTTCAAGCTCCTCCCGAGAGTTTACAGGAACCTCATGAAAACAGGTCTCAAGACTCGGGTGTCACTCGTATCCTTAGTCCCGAACCACTTGTCCTGGCCCATCTCCTATCACCTCCCAACTCCTTCCTGGATGTGGCGGTCAGGGCCATGTGCCCCGCCATGAACTCTGAGTGCCCTTTGCTATAAGAAAGTCTATCCCTCCGGCTGCACTGCCTCTGGTGTGGTATTCCACTCACTCCAATCCCGCCCATACAAGCTCCAACCTGGCATGGGCTCCTGAACTCTGGCCCCTCAAACACACCCAGAACCTCAGGCCTGGAACATCACAGTTCCAGGAGCATCCAATAGTATCCTGGGGGATACAAAGATTGACAAGTAGTCCCTGTGTTTAGCCAACAGGACACGAAGAGAGAAGGCCACCTCTGCGAAGTGCACGGGGCCGTGGTGGAAGTCTGTCCAGACACCCCCAGGTCCGCCCCCGTGGCCTCAGTCCTCACTCTCCCCAGAGGCTTCACGTGTAAATACCCACACCTGATCTCTTTGTAACACAGCCATTTTTCCTTTTGGTGGATTTTTAAAAATTATCTGATATAGTTTGTAGATCCTAAGTCTTGGGTTCTCCATCCAGGCGGGGTGTGGGTGAGTTTAGGAATCCCAGCCGCAGGGAGGCAGGGAAGTCGTGAAGTGAAATCAGTGTTATTTTTGTTTTCTCCGTATCCCTCCCTGCTTATTCTAACGATGGGACCCTCTCTCCTTTGGAGGACTGTTCCACCCATTCCATGTGGTGGTGGTGGGGGTTGCTGGTCACAAACCCCTGTCCTTTTACCCCGCACTCAGCCACTGGGAGGGTGTACAACTCAGGCCTGCCACTTTGTCATAAGCCACTCACCAGGAAACAGAGACAAGTTCATGAGTTGGGTAAGTGAACAGTTAGGGTCAACCAGAGACCTTTCAGGGGATGGATAACTGGACGCTGTGAGGAAGACGATTCTTGTTCTGCTGCACTATCTGCTCCTGGATGCTGTCGGTTTGGGGTTGCCAACGGCCTTCTCCCCACCACACAGGGGGAGCCCATCTGCCAGTAGAGAATGAGATCATCTCATCTCTCAGAGAAGCTGAGTTGAGAGGTGGAGACGTGAGGCACTCACTGTTCCCCAGATCCAATTGTGGCAGAAGCGTCCTTTACCCATGGTATGTGAGCTAGTAAATTCTCCTTTCTATTTAAACCAGTTCGCATTCAATTTCTGTCACTTGCAAGCAAAATGGGTTTGGCCACCACAAAAATTGGTATCTAGAAGGAGGACATTGCCAGTGACGGACCCCGCAATGTAGAATAGCCTGAGATGAGGTAAAGTAGGGGACTGTGGGGGGCCCTCCCTCCCAGGCTGGGAAGATCAAATCTTTGCTAGGCACTAGCAGAGCAGCTGGCTCATGATCACCCTTGGAATTTTAGGACTGAGACCATGAGCCCACCAAGCCTGGAGCCTCGAGGGATTTGGTGGAGAAATATCAGAATGATGGAGCGTGCTGGCTCCTTTGCAGTCTTCACTATAGCCCTGAACAAAAGGGACAGGTTTGCGGGCTGAAAGCAGGGAAAGCATAGACTGCATCTGTTGATAGGCAGAAAGCTAAGACCACTAAGGGTCAGAAAATCAGGTATTTGTGGAATTGCACGTGCCAAAATATCTGTCCTCTTCTCAATTTAGTACAAGGAAAGACAGAGGTTATACAGGAACCCGGGAAAGGCCAGAAAATATGGAAAGCTCTCCTAAGTACTACCTGCTCTGTGTCACTCCTGCTAAATAAAGGTAACAATTACCCCTATACTAAGGCTTCATGCAACAGAAAATGGCCTGGGGGCAGGGCTCAATGACCTCTGCCTCACCACCCCAATTTATGGTCTCGTATAATCCTACAGCAGACACCAAGACGGACATGGAAAGAAGAGAGCCTGGAGGACGGGCAGAGGACCAAAGCTAGTTGCTAAGAGACAGAAATTGAAAGTCAGAATTCAGATTTACAAATTGTTACTGGCCAAGATTTCTGGCATTGGTTCTGAGTTAATGGAGTTTTCCAGAATTGATTCCATGAGAAGCTTACTAGAGTTTTAAGGAATTATGCTATCTGAGAAACTGTAGCTCCAGAAAGGGACCTGTGATGCTCTACTCCTGAGGCAACGCCAGGCCCCCATAACCATGCTTGGGGAACCGGGCTGCTAAAAGGCCTCAGAAGACCCCTCTATGCCTATCTCAGTGAGAGCCTTCTAGTTCAATGGCCAAGGGAGAGCCACCTTGTACGCAGGACTAGGGATGGGATGGGCTTCCCATGGAGCCCCTCCAGATCTAGGGAGATACACTCATGATTTCTGTCCAGCGGGATATGGCGCATGGCATCTGTATTCTTTCCTCTTCTCTATTCACCAAATGGGTAAATGTCATTCTAGTGACACAGAGCAGGTAGAATTTAGGAGAAGTTTCCATATTTTCTGGTCTTTCCCAGGTTTCAGTATAACCTCTGTCTTTCCTTGTACTAAATTGAGCAGGGGACAGACATTCTGGCATTAGGGTAATATACATGATCCAGAGATACTCGACAAGGCTGTGGTTTTGGGTTGCCCCTCCTTGGGGAGAAGGTGATTGAATTCTTGGTTAGCTGGGGACACCTTGGAATTCTGTGTATTGGATGAAGATTAACTGTGTGTGCCAGTAAATGCAGATGGGTGGAAGGGATGGAATATAGTGGATATCTGTTTTTTATGTCATCCAGGACGGCTTCACGCTTTCTAGCAACAACTCCTCTCCTTTCTTGGGGAAAGTGCTCTTTCCCCTTCCACCAGGGTGCTCATGGAGCTTTTGGTCATAGTACTCTCTGGCCATAGAGATGGGCAGTCATTGTATTCCTCCTTCTAGAAATAGTGATTGGTCCAAGGAGTGGGGCCACGGCCAAGCAAACCAGTCAGAGTCATTCCCTGAGATTATTACACGGACTCCAGGAGAAACTAACTTGCTCTTTCTGCTGGGGTTTTCCTACCAGAATGTTCTAGGACTGGAGTTAGTGGCTACTTTCATCCCCTAATTAAGGGAGACCATCTACAAAAAGAAAGGATGAGACTTAGAAAGAGGAGCAGGGGAAAGAGAGAAAGGGAGAAAGAGAAAGAAAAGAAATAACCAGAGACAGAAAGACCTAGACTTAATGACTGCATTTAAGCCCTGGTGACTCCTGAAACAAGTTCTACTCCCAATTTCGCAGTTGCATAAGCCAATAAATTCTCCTTTTTCCTTTAAGCTAGTCTGAGTTGAGTTTCTGTTGCTTGCAACTGAGAGGATTCTAACTAGTAGCATTGGGCATCCTGCATTTGAAGCCTGGAAGCCCCTTCTGAAGGTTTTATGGATGGTTTTAATAGTACTTTCTTCATGCTGAAAGCACCAAGGTTACCATTTACTGCCACACTTGGGACATCAAGTCAGATAGTTACTATACCTGAGTAATGTACATTTGCAAATAAATAGCATTTGCAAATTCAGCATTTTATGCTGAATGGATAGCATCTACTCATGCAACTCTAGAAAGGGCTCTTTAGGACGTCCGCTAATGAACTAGCTTGGACTATTGAGGTCAGCAATCTAGACCGTCAGTTGAATTATAGAGAGGGCCAGAAGACTAGTTAATTTTACAGGCTCCTCCTGAGACTGATGGTGAGCTATGGCAAGAAGGGGAAGAAGTTTCTTCAGTGACTCATCTAAGCAAGTCTACTGACACCACGGAACGCTCTGCCAGTGCCGTAGGACAGCCAGCAGCTTTGTGCCTGAAACTCTCTGTACCAGGGAACCCCAGGCCCACTTACAGGAGACTAGAAATCGACAAGATGTCAGGCACGGCTCTGCTTTCCCTCTGTCTATCACGAGATCACTATGCTGTAGCCTGAGTGTCAGGTCCTCCTACAGAACCACACGATGGGAGATTCCACAGGATTGTGGTATTTTGTGAACCCACAAGACCAGGTATCAATCTGCTCCAAGTCTGGACAGAGGTGCTTGACCAGCATCTGCTGCTGTGTCCCCACACGACTCAGGCTCCTTGAGGCCATGAGGCTTCTCTAAGGATTCCCTAAGTACTCCTCCTCAGAAAGAATCCGTGTCTTACAGCTCTCGCTGCTGTAATGCTGGTGTGGGAGAGGGGAAGTGTCCTATAATCTTCTGATTAAATCTTGGTCTTGAGTAGGCCTGTGTCTTGGAACTGTGACCTTTAAAAGGAGCTGGCCCAGTGGCACAGCGGTTAAGTTCGCGCGTTCCGCTTCGCTGGCCTGGGGTTCACCAGTTCAGATCACGGGTGTGAACATGGCGCCACTAGGCAAGCCATGCTGTAGTAGGCATCCCACGTATAAAGTAGAGGAAGATGGGCATGGATGTTAGCTCAGGGCCAGTCTCCCTCAGCAAAAAGCGGAGGATTGGCAGATGTTAGCTCAGGCCTAATCTTCCTTAAAAAAAAAAAAAGTGTTTTGCCAGAGGTGTAGCTTCTATTTCACTGTATCCTGCCCCTTTCCACTCTACTTCCTTCAATTTCTGACTCCTGTTGACTTTGTATTTTTCCTCCTTTAAATGAGACATGAAGGCTAGAGGGGCCTGGAACAGGAGTAATTCCCTCCCCCAGCTAAGATAAGGCTCCAGTAGCATCTTTTCCCTTAGAGAGTAGCCCTTGGTTATGGAGAAGGCTCTGCTGTATTTCACAAAAATGGCTCTTACCCTTCCCAGAGCCTTAAGAGCACCTTTCTCAGATCTTCATCATGAGAACCTGTGAGGTTCCTGGAAGGAAAGCCCGTGCCTGTGGGGCGGGGGGTGCCCTCTAAGACTATGACCCCCAGAAGTTTCTCACTCTCACATTACTCCACACTCGGCCTCTACCAATCTATCAAAATGACCATTTAAGTGTTCCTACCAGTTTACGGTTCCAGCAGCTTCTGTTCTTGGCTGGTTCAGCAGATCTTGGCTGCGTCTCTCTGGATGCCTTCATCTCTCCAGATTTCAGGATCCAGTTTACCCTGCAACTTAAGTTCCTGGTAGGTCCAAGAAAAGTCATGATCGATTTTTAATTTGTAGTATTTTCCTTGTCATGAGAACAGTAGTGACGACTTCCAAACTCTCTACATATCCTGGCTGAGGCCTGAAGTCGCAATGAACTCCTATTTGCCAATCCTTGGGCCTCCAACCCTTTCTTAGTTACATGAAGCAGGAAGGAAAGGCACATGGCCACAGCCTTCACACCTCATGACACCTAATGACTCATTGGGCCCCTGGGAGCCAGCCACTTTGGCGGAGGAAGTCAAGTGCTGATTCTCAGCTCAGCACTCTGTCCTCACTGGGCACAGACCAAAGGCATCATCAATCTCTTAAATTCCCTTCGGCGCTTGTCAAGTTGCATCACTTATTAGTGAGTCAAAGCATCCTTTACTGCAGCACCAATTCTGTCTGACAGCAATTTACCCACAGATTGCTCCTTCTTTCCCCTTTCACCACAGTCTTCAGGCTGGTAAATTTCTCTGCCATTTTTGCTATTGCACAGCTCTAGGTTTATAAAGGAATGGAGGAGCACAGATCACAGCAGGGGCAAACATTTTACCTTCATGATGGCTCAGCAAGGCGTGTATGACCTGAGAGCTTTTGGAGGAAGTATGATGTATGGGATGCCTTGAAATAATACAAACTCCCAGTCGCCCCCAAAGATGTATTCAGCCCTCAGACCAGTTTTTGCAGGAGCCGTCTATCGCTAACACGTTGGTGAAAAGGAAAGGTGAGATCAAATTGAAATTTTCTGCAGACTAAGTGCAGTCTTAATCATTGTAGACTTGTCATTTAACTACAGTGGTTGAAGTAAAACTCTCCTGGTGTGTGTGGTTGGAGCACGATCCCATCAATAGGTCAAAATCTCATAAGCTCTGGAGCGAGATGTAAGATACAGAAGGGATGTAATGTTTTCCAAATCTTTGAGGTCATGGGGGTTGATGGCTAACACATTTTCCAACTTCTCTGAATGCTGGAAGAATGTGGAAAGAAGTAGAGAAGAACCATTATTTTATATTTTTAAGCCCCAGTTCTCCATACTGCCCTCTTTTTTACTTAAAGGGTTAATTTTAATCATTTTTCAGGGACTTTTTCGTTTCTAGGTAAGAATGAAGTTTGAAATGCTGAACTACCAGGAGCAGAAGAGCAGCTTTACATTATTGTGGCTGTATCTCACACTAGCACATTTCACATGGTGGAGAAAAATACCGAAAATAATGCTCAGGTTTCTTTACTTGCCACAAAGAAAAAAGTTGAGTTATACACAGGATCACAATCTGAACTAACCCACAGCCTACACGGTGTATGATTAGAAGGCCAGTTCTGGCTCACTATATGGAGAATGGTTACATCCTAAACTAGGAAATGAGGATTATCTGCCATCACTCCTTCAATCCCAAGCTAGAAAGCGAATCAGACCAGAACTTGGTTCCCCACTGCAAGCCACTAGACAGGCCCGTGCGTTATTGTGATTTATGGGTAAATTATATTACCTGCTAATGCTCTCTAATTGTTCCCGTATCTAACCATCGAATCTTCTGCCTACCTATTTAGAGCTGTGCCTTTCCATTAGACAGAACATGGGGTGTGATTTGGGCTCAAGGATGAGCAAGACTGATGGCTTAAGTTGAGTTCAAGGATTCTTTTTCACAAGTATTCTTACCCAAACAAGGAAAAGATAGAGGTGATTGGCTATGATTCTCCATTCCATCCTTGTTTCTCATGGAAACATACCTGAGGTTGGTGGTCTTAGTTGTATGGGTGGAGTGAGATGCCCACAAGGGCAGAGAAGCATGGACTCTGCCACGTTTCCACCTAGAAACCACTTGAGTCATCATATGAAGCAATAATTCTGCTGCTCAGGACTAATAGAGATTCTGGGTCTTGAAGTTCTTGTTGTGCTGTGCTGGAGAAGCCAGGAGTTTCCCATCTGTGTCGACTTGGAGACTTTGCATGGGTGACCCCAGGCACAGCCTGTCGTAACTATTCACAATAGACACGTAGTGGTCTCCAGGAGGAATTCGAGTTGGTTCTTCTCAACTAATTAAGCTCCATCAAGCAGATTCTGTGCTTGAGAGAGTCTGACTTCCACTTGCCGCCAACTGTGGCAACTCCTCCAGAGATCTCGTCTCTGCTCAAAGCATTAGCGTCTGAGTGTCTTCATTAATGTCTTGGTGCCTCTCTGGGTAAACTTGTAGCTTATCTCCATGCAGAAGTAGACTGGCCTTCCACTGGGCATGAGAGACATCTTGGTCACCCCTTCAAAATCCTCTTGGCTCTAACCAGAAGCTTTGACCATCTACAGGGAGTTGCAACTGGACAGCACTGGACAACACTGCCCTTCAGGCCTGTGCCAAGTACTTCCTGTTTTTGCCTTGAGGCCTCTCTGATGTTGCAGCACGGAAATTACAGGAACTGACTCTGCACTCCTGTACCTTTAACTGAAAATGCAGGGCATGCCTAGGGCCACTTTTGCCCACTGGCAGACAGGGGCCATTGATAAATACTTCCACTTTGAGCCCTGAATAGACGATCTGAGTCGCATTCATGAAGGCCTTCAGAAGGTCTCGGGGGCATCAAACACCAATTGCCTATAGTCAATTCAACAGCACTTCCTGACATGCGCTTTCCTTCCCTCGCTGTCTCCCTTCTCTGCCCTGCACTCCTGCTTCTTGAGGTCACATTTAGAAATAAACTACCTGCAGGCCAGCCTTTGTCTCTGACTCTGCTGTCAGGGAAAGCCAAGCCAAGCTACATTAATACAAGGATCTAAATCGGGCTCTTTAAGTCTCATACTAAGAAGTCAGCATTGCCACCTCTGTGTCATCTGGTCTCTGGAGAAAAGGGCCTCCTTTCAGTCTCAGTGGGTTGTCTGCCATAGAACCCGTGTGGAAATCTTCTAAAAGAAGTAGCGAGTGAGACATAGTTGAGAGGAAATAACCTTGACAGGGAGAAACCAAGGGAGATGATGACTGTATCAGGATCCTGAGGGAGAACAGATGGCACGCTCACATCAGGATAACTCAAGGATGGCTCATAGACAAAGGGACTCATCCAAAGGCATGGGTAGGATGGAGGGAAACCAGTAGGAGCCGGGTTACAGCTGATTGTATCCTTACGGTAGGGTTGGCAGATAAAATACAGGATTTCAGATAAACAATGAGTAATCTCTTAGTCTAAGTATGATCCCAAATATTGCATGGGACATATTTGTATTTAAAAGTTCATTGTCCATCTGAAATTCGGATTTAACTGACCATCCTATATTTGTCTTTGCTAAATGTGGCATCCTTCTTGGACTCAAAGGGAAGAGAGAAGATCGGAGAACCTGGGGGGAGAAGTCAAGTAGAACAGCTGTTCAAGGAGGAGGAGTGAGCTTCCGTTGAGAGATGCAGGCTCTTCAAGCAGCCTTGCAGGGAGGGAACTGAGAATAAATGCTGTGATCTCAATCTCTCTTCTTCCTCTCATTGTCTGCCAGGGCTCACCACTGGCTAGACCCAACCAGAAACGAGAGGACAGGGGAGCCTGTGGACACAGACCATCGGGTCCACCAGGGCAGGGTGCAGAAGGCAGTGGGAGCTTCTGGAGGGGCCAGCGGGAGCCATCCGGCACATGGCCATTCCTCTTTCTGCTAGAAGTGGATGTCTCGAAGCATCACCTCTAGCCCAGTGAAATCCCAGAAAGTGGCAGCCTGGACCAGAGCCAGGCTGTCTTGTCTGGCTGTAACCATTCCTCCCTCTCACCCACTCCCTTTCCTTTTTCTTCTCCCCTTGTCTCAACGGTTCTATGACTTTGTTAATTCTGTGCCTTTTATTATAAGAAGTCTTAAGTCTTTTGGGCGAGTACATAGGTATGAATAAAATAAAAATAATTTCTTTGCTCTTGGAGCAATTCTGAAGCAAAGAGTCTGCCCAGTGTCGTAATTCTGTATGTTCTATTCCCCTGCAGTTCTTTAACTTTAGTCCTTTTATTACCTGTGGATTTCATTTGTGGATCACCCATAATAGCAGGTCCTTATATTTGTAACTGACACTTTGAGAGACATTTGAAAATGCTCATTTTTGAAATGCCCTCTATCATCTGTAGCTTGCTCTGCATGGAGCACATGGTGGGTCTAGTCACGTCACGGTTCAGAAGCATTGCCAAAGTGTTAATTTTATAAGTAGGAAACTTCGTTTTATTCCTTCATTAGGCTTTCTTAATATTTTTTTTATTGCTAGCGCTGGAATTTGGCTTTGTTTTTCAGAGTTGTTTTCATAAGGAAACAATGCTTTAGTCATAACATGAGTGAGGTCCCGCTTGGGCAGAGGACAACAGAGCAGCACTGGGGGGCCGATGCCTGAGCCCCGACTAGCTAAATGACTCATTCTTCTCAGAGGGCATGGTTCAAATTCACGCTTCAGAACATTTCAAAATAATAACATGCTGAGGAACTTCCCCGGTCACTTTTCAATTGTTGAAACTGACTGTTAGATATTCAAATGTCAGGCATCCTTAATAAGAGCAATGTTTGTGTTTGTGGAGTGCTCACCATATACAGGCTCCTAGTCTAAGAACTTTGCATGCGTCATCTCATTTAACACCCATGACAACCCCAGGAGTTCGGTGCTATTATTATCCTCATTTTATAGGTGTAGAAACTAAGGTGTCGAGAAGTTAAGTAATTCACCAAAAGTCCACGGCCAGTATGTTAAATAGTATAGCTCCTTATTTCTTTGTCACATAGAAAGTCTAGCAGGAGGCAGTTCAGAGCTGATACGGCAGCTCCTCACTGATTTCAGGGACTCCAGTTCTAAATTTCTGCACGCCACCTGAGAATACCACTTCTATCCTCGTGGTCACTGCAGGGTCTAAAGAGGCTGTTGAAGCTCCAGCCATTGCACACACACATTGCAATCTAGAAGCAAGACAAAAAGGCAGAAGGGCAAAAAATAAGCTATCTTCCCTACTTATATCTTAGCTAAAATTTAGTCCCAGGCCACAGCCAGCTCCCATGGCCTCACCTAGCTGCCAGGGTAACTCTAGGAAATAGTCTTTTATTCTGGATGGCAGTATGTCCAGAAAAAAATCTGTGGTGTTCTATACAAGAAGAAACAGAAGAATGGATATATGGGTGGGCATCTACCTTTTGCTATAGTGGTTGGCTGGGTTTGAACCCAGATGGTCTGAATCTAGAGGAGCCCCCACACTTTAATGACTAATAAATCCACGGGCAGACTATAAATGGGTTAATTTAATACCACAGTCACTCTTCATGCTGTTTTATAACATGCCAGAAAACATTTCCATGGAATTTTTCCCAGTAAATACTCTTCCTTGCTTTCAGTGTCTCACACACGCTCGTAAGCATGGAGAGGGGAAGGACTTTGATAAAGGCTAACTTCTCAGCAGAATAGGAGTTCTGACGGATGACCAGTGAGGGTTTGGGGTGGGGCTGTGACAATAAAGTGAGAGCCTAGGCACGTGGATCTGCTTTCACACCTCTGAGAGAGCTGCCTGGCTGTGTCTCTGCAGGAAAACCCCTTAAAACTCAGGCCCACTGGACTCAGAGAAACCCAACACATAAAGACCTATCGTCTTTCTACCTTCATCTATATTAATCATTTCGTTAAATAAACTAATTCTCAAAAGAAAATATAACATGCGGAATTCACAAAACCCATGCTGGTAATGGTAATGAAAATTCTATCAGCAAAAGCACGTTTGATTAATTATATACATGCATGACTTTTCTCTTATACCATCTGTTTAGAAGATGAAAAATGTATTCTGCTGGTAGTTTGGCATAAAGTATATTTATAGAAAGATTTTATTTATAGTCTGCTGGTGGATTCTGAGCCTGCCATGACATAGCTTTCAGAACTAGGTATGCTGAAGTGTTCAAATATTAAAGCCAACAATATTCTTATCATTAAAACATGAAAGTTAAAATGTTTTCATATTCAGTTCATATTCTGGACTCTGTGGCTGCAGACTGAACAATCTATTTGGAACTCAGTTTAAAAAATATTAAAATAGACTTCTCTAGCCTTGGTTAATCTCTGTGATTGATGATCTCTAAAGGATTTTGGTTAGCCACTTTTATTTTCTGGCCATCCAGCAATAAGAAACACAAGGATTTTCTCAAAAAACGTTTCTACATAATGGCATAGACGGAACCGCTGATCTTTGGTGAGGAAGAGACCAAATTACGGGAACTGCAAAGTAACCGAGTCAACGGGGAAAGCATGACAGGGTGGAGTGGAGATGCTGTTCCTTTGCCTTTATCATATTAGAAACAGAGAAATGATTAAAGAATAACACTAGATCCTCTTAAAAAAGCCATGCCCTCGCCCATTGTCACGTCCTTATTCACGCACATATTGCATACATTAAAATTTCAATCGTACTTGATTGTGTTTTAAATCTCGGGCATGCCCAGATAAGCTAATGAGTCACCTGAGGCGAAAGAAAAACCCTACTGATCTTGCGGGTTTTATGAGAAAGAGATGGGTGGTTAGACTCTGGGGGTTTTCTGGAAGGTGGTTGTCCTGCTCCTTTTGGCTGCCTACCCCAGGTATCGCTGGCGGATAGCCAAGTAGCCTTTTGATGGTCTCTCCCGCTTTGAGAGACTGTTAAACTAACCCGAGGGTGAGCCACATCCACACTAGACAAGTACGTCCTGAGATGGGAGAGGTCCAGCACAGAAAAACTGGACGTTTCTCGTGATCAGCAAAATCAAGCTTTTCTAACTTTTCAAGCGATTAGCCCAATGGACAAAGAGACATTTATGAACAACAATATGAAGGAAATAAGCCTTTTGCTGTATCCAAACCTAACCATCCTTGACCTCCAGAAGATTAAAGGCAGATCCACGTGGGCTTCTGGAAAAATGTTTTTCCCTTATTTAAAGGGGAAACACAGTCTTATTCAAGGCAAGTCTCTTCTCTAAGAATCCTGAATTGCATTAATAACATGATCCATGTTTTGTCCCATTTTCACATAACAACTAACAGGCACAATTCTCCAGGTGTTTGTCCACAGAGTCTGGTGGGAAAGGATATTCTGACACATTTAAAGAGGCGTCCCTTCTGCCACTGTGAGGACCAGCCTGATGTTAGATAGACAAGAGACAAGTACAAAGAAACTGGCTGTAGAAAACGTCAAAGCCTGGCCATAGAAAATGTTCTCCTTGGAGAACATGGAGGCCCATGCTCTCCTGGGGTGGTCCTGCCAGGGCAGGGGTGGACTTGACTTGGTGAGAACCCTGAGAAACGTTTCTGTCCTCTCATCTGATGTTGCCCAGACTTAAAGGGACAAGGGTCCTGTCCTTGCAGGTGTCTGCACGGCACAGAAACCTTCCCGTGCATGAGCATGGCGCCCGGGAGGCCCACTCGGGTGGGGCTTGGCCCTTTGTTTTGTGCACTGAGACATTCGCAACAGAGCCAAAGATGAAACCATAACCAGTGATAGTGACGAATATCTACCAGGCACAGTCACTCCCCAGGCCCTGGGCTGAGTGCGTCATAGCCGCCATCTCATTTAATCCTCACGGCCACGCTAAGAGGGATGCTTTAGGGGGATTTTTGGTCAAAAATAGAGGCAGACACCTCTTGGGTCCCAAGCTGACAAGTAAGTTCTTTTTATGACAGTGAGCAGGAGGTTCAGCCAAACACCCATTCTACCTGAAGTAGATCAGGCACAAGTGTATTCGTTCCCCGAGGATCACCGTGCACACAACGCAGTCACAGTTTCTGTCCCTTGAGGTGACCTGCTTCCCTCTGAAACCTGAGAAGACTGACGTGGATGGAGTCCAGCTGTGTCCTCTCACCTGGCACACTGAGGTGAGAGGCTGTTCCAGAACAGTGAGGATGGGAAACAGGACAACAGCCTCATGACAATCCGAACAAAGCTAAAGAGCATCCTATGCCACCTCGTGCTCTATTCTAGTTCCCCTATTTTAAACTCAGAGATTGTCTTGTTGAAATGGAATGGCTTAAGCTCTGCTTTTCTCAAGGCAGTTTTGTAATTCGATATGGTCAAAGATGGAGGAACGATTGTCACATAGCAAATGGTCACAGAGTAGCCATGGCCTGTGTCCAGTGGATTGACCCAGCTTCTCCTAGCACCGGAGGACTCTCTGGCCTTCTCTACCTTGTAGATGAGGAGAGGAGGCCCAGAAAGCTGAAGTGACTGGACTGAGATTCACAATCAGCAAGTGGCAGAGGAGAGAGTCACAACTCAGCTTACGTAGTTTTAAAGCTGGTGCTCTGATCCACTAGAGCTGGCCCCACGGAAGCCAACGTGTCTGCATCTCTGTCTTGACCAGCCCCAAGAAAGTAAGAAATGAGAGAAGAGATGACAAATACAGACAGGCGGCTCTACGTCTGCAATGGTGCTGAGGCTCCATGTAGGGGCCAACTTCATTCTGCAAAATTAGATCAGGACCCCAGAGAATTTGGTGCCGACGCTTGATTGGAATGAATCAGGTGAAATGCTCTGAAAGGCTCTTCAATTTTCTGAGATTATTCATTAGTCAATTAATTTTCTTTCAAGGAAACTCTTAAAAGGGTTTTTTAATTTGCGGGTTGAAGGTGGAGATGCTAACTAAACATATTACTTGTCCTATATAAAAATATTCTTAAAGCCCACATTCCTGGAATCGGGATTAGGCAGAAAACCAAACTGAGTTCAAAGAATTGTAAGACAAATAATTAGGAGCTTGGCAGAGGGGAATAGCAGGGAAAGAGTAAAATTACTGCGTGAGCATAGTCTGACTGAGCCAGAGTATGAGGTGAGGAATGGGCAAGATGGATGGAGCTTTTGAGGTCTGTGATCCTCAAGTCTGGCTGGAGGGATTGGGTCACAAATATTCCGCTAGGGTGACAGTGTCGGCTTCATAACCAAAAATCATTTTTGAAGGTGAGCTACATGAAGGCAAGGGAAGACTGCTTCACCAAAATGGCATCACTTTGAAAACACTGGAAATAAAAAGCAGGGGTAAAGCAGGCTGTACTTACGGATATCAAGATATGTGAGTGTGTGCTGGGAAAAGGTGCAAAAGTTTGTCGGCCACATCCTAGGCAGACCCAAATTGTCCTTCGAGATAGACCGGACTTGTTCGAAGCATGGGGCTACATAAATACTCTTCTTAGTTTCCAGGGGATTCCTTGAACTTTCTTTTCCCTCTGGCTTCTTCCTCCCTCCTGAAGAGGGCACCAACACGCCATCCCTGGAAAGGGTGCCACACGTGTGGGTTTGCACTGAATGTTGAAAAGAACTCTCTGCAGGAAAGAACCTGGTTATAGACCAATAAACCAAGAACAAGATTTCCTATTTTAGCTTCAAATATCTCTAAAAACAAATTGCATTTTGTTTAAACCCAGACTAATCATTAAATAAAAAATCTGGTATGTTTGGGAGAGGAAAACGGTGAGACTGTGTGCGTGGTTCCAAAATGGAAGAGACAAGCTTCCTCTGAGGCCAACAATTACACACGATTGTGCACCCACATGTGCAGGATGTTTTCCTTGAGTCTTGGTGACAGCGTGAAAAGAGACCTTATTTTGAATGTGGGCCTGGTATACAAGCCAGCAGGCACACCTCAGTCACAAACAGTCCTTGTCAAAGGTGGGCAGCAGACCCTCAGAGGCATGCCAAAGAAAGCTCAACAGTCACCTGGTGAACACATAACATGTACTTTTATTTTGGTCAAGGAATATTACATACAAGAGGATATCTTACCACTGCGGACTCACTGTGTTCTTCCAACATGCGCTTTCACATGCAATAATGTGCTTTGTTTCTCCTAATCCTTATTATTAAATCTATGCCTGGGTGGTAAAATCCATAAACAGCAAGAGCATCATGCCATATTTTCTGTACTTTCAGTGATATGAAGCTCTGTTGCGTATAATTTTGTTTTGTTTTGTTTTTTAGGTTGTAAACTAATGGCCACACATAGGAGTCACTGTTTATAAAGGCTGTTTGCATAGAGGAGTTTACTGCTTTGATCAAATGAAAATTGACAATAATTCCAATCTAACATTTAATGACACTGTACATAATCGTTATTGTGCCACAAGGTTATTAGGCATACATGATAAGCAGTTTAAGTAATTAGTGTTATTTTATCCAGCAGGGCCAGATTTTGATGTTTTACTGCTCATTCTACATTGATTCTGGTTATTGATATAAAGTCACTAACAATGGTATCATTTTTCTCTAAAATCGTGCTTTTCTCCACCGTCACCTTTCTTTTGCCGTTTTCCTCCTGTGTGGCTTCTCTTTTTCTTTATCATAGTAACAGTTGTAGTCATCAGGTTACCGTCCTCACCCTCCCCTGCACACTGTCACACTCTGATAGCCACACGTTACAAGAGCAGGGCCTGGATCTGGCTCCGACATGGGGGTCAGTTGTCCCAGATCCTCCTCCGTCCTGTGCCGGGGGAGGTGCTCAGGGCGTTGCTTTGTCCACTCGTGCTTGGTCCCTGTGATGACCTGTATTAATTTCCTGGGGCTACTGTAACAAACTATCACAACCTTGGTGGGTTAAAACACCACAGATTTGTTCTCTTACAGTTCTGGGTGCTGGAAGTCCCAAACTGAAGTGGCAGCAGGGCCGTGCTCTCTCCGAAGGCTCTAGGGGAGCGTCCTTCTTTGCCTCTTCCTGGCTTCTGCGGGCTCCTGGCAATCCTTGGCACTCCCTGGCTTCCATCACTCCAGTCTCTCCTCCACTGTCACCTCGTGTTCTCCCTGTGTGTCTCTCTGTCCAGATTTCCCCCTTCTGATGACACCAGTCATAGTGGATTAAGGCCCACCCTAATCCAGTATGACCTCACCTTAACTTGATTACATCAGCAAAGGCCGTGTTTCCAAATAAGGTCACCTACCAGGTCCTGGGTAGACAGGAACTTTGGGGGTGCTATTTACCCCAGTACATGCTCCCAGGCCCATCCCACACCCTTCCTGAGGGGTCGTTCACGTGCATTCTGCTCCTGCTCTCCATTGGGTTTGCAGCCATATTTCCATACCTAATTAATATTTAATTTAATAACTATTTGTTGAAAGAATAATATTCCAGAAGTACCCTTTCTAGGGAGCTTGAAACTGCAATAGCTCCAAGGCTTGATACTGTCAGTCCCCTGAGGAGGGGAGTTGATAGTGAACCCCACTGTATGGAAGATACAGAACCAAGGTGGATGGCGAAGCCACAGGAGGACGGGGGAGCGTCAGGGGTGGATGGGGGACTGAACAGTTAGGGGTCTCAGAGCAGAAGGCTGAAAGGAAAACCACTGACCTCAAGGAGTAGGGGAGAGGGAAGAGGTCAGAGTTGCTGGGACTCAGTTCTCAGTCATCCTGGAGCTGCACGCAGAGTCAATGGGGCGTGAGAGAGAGGTCTAAAACCATCCATTGCATTCTGATCCATTTCCCATTATGCACCACTTTCCCACCAAGAAAAATCTCTACTAGCTTATTGCTGCTTTCAGTGGGAAAGAAAAAAATTAAAACCCAAATATGACTAGGACCGTTAAATCTGGATAGAATTTGGTAGAAGTGCACGTGCTAATGGTGGTTCCTCTGCTCTTTCATCTGGGAAGAAGATAAAAATCAGGGTTTCTAGGAGAGACAGCAGCTGCTGACGGAAGAAAGGGAGAATGAAGAGGAAGCTGCGGCCTTCGAGGTTGTGCCAAGTCTGGCCTGCTTATCTCCATCCCTATAGGGACACGTATAGAAGTGTTTCATATTGAGAGCAGCTGGGCTGACCTACATCTCAGCAGGTGTTTCCTGCGCAAGGGCCTTACAGATAATTATGACCAAATCACATGCCCAATGTGGTAAAATTTATGGGTGACACATGGATGTCACAGAAAAGTAGTCATATTTGTTTTTAAGGGCCTTGAAAGGGCTTGGAGCCACATTCATTCTGGTTGTCATGGAAGACCCTTCAAATGATGCATGTCAAGTGATGAAAAGAAAATCCTACTAAGTCATATTTTAAGGCCAGTGTAGAAATTTTAGCCAGCCGGATGTTCTAGGCAGGGCTCAAGTTCATCCAGAGCTGGCCTCAGCTAGCTTGCACAGACTCAGACATTGTTAGCCCAGTGCCAGCCTGAGATGCCTCCTGATCCAACCCCCTGCTCTACCACCGAGGAAACAGAGGCCTGGAGAGAGGAAGTGACTGGTCCAAAAGTCACACGGATGACTCAGCCCCAGGTCTCCCGAGCCCAGTGCTTCCTCTGTCCCACCGTGCTGAAAATTTCACAGCTGCCTGAAGTGTAGCTTCTATCTACCATTCTCTAGGGGGCCATCACGATGGAGGCCTTTGGATGCTTTCAAGCAAAGGCAACATATAAACACGAAAGAAAGTGGAAATGAGAAAATTAGTTTGTTCATTTCTCACATATTTATTGTGTGCTGATGCTGGGTCGGATGCGCCCCCAGTGCTCAGCCATTATTTGAGCATCTGATCCCAAGACACAGTGTGATTTTGGGGATCACAATCTCAGTTTTGGTCAGCATTCTTGCTTTTAGCATTATTTTCTTAACAAAACATTTTCTGTAGGTCCTATTGCCCTCAAATAAATTACTCCCATATTTGATGATAGTGGGTGAGGAGAAGGCAGGGGTGGTGGGTGTTGGTGGGGTCACTGATATCAGGTTGTGAAGCCTAAGGCTGATGTGAGAACTCCTGAAGGCCAACGGGACTAGAATCATCACACTGACGTGTGATCACTTGGTCGAAGCGGCACGTAGGAATCACCTTCTGCAACACCCTTCATCCCCACCCGCTATTCTCTTAGGGAATAATACACGTTTGGACCCAATGGTAAATGTTACTAACCATTCCCTCCATTGTCTGTTCCTTCTTCCTGTCTCTAGCTCTGAATCATGGATGCGTGTACTGAACGGGAACAAGATCATTAGTTAAACCATTGATGCTGGCCTAGCACAGAAGAGCCGAATTTTCTGTGCTTTCTTTGTAACTTATACCTACATTGCTAGAAGTTCTTTCTCTGCCTAGTGAGACATTTGGGAGTCATCTTCATGTTTTCCTCTCTGCCATCCCATAGCTGTCACGAAGGCCCATAGATTCTTCCTTTAAACTAGCTGAAAAGCTTTTCTTATTCTCTATGTCTCCTGCTGCAACCATAGTTGAAGCCATTGTCCCCACAATGAGAGAGAAAGCAGCCACCTCCTTGTTCCGGGTTTTGTTCCTGCACCCCTTTCTGGATACAAGTGGTGTCTTCACAAACATCAGGGCATTTTCTACGCAGGTGTACCAAATGCCACGAGAAATTAGACTGCCTCTGTGCCCAGGAATTTGCTCAGAATCTGGCTTAATATTTGAATCATTATATCATTATTCTCAAGAATGTACGATGGCCTCCTCTTGCCTTTTGGATCATACAAAATCTGAACATTCCTAACTTCTACCCTGTATAATTTTATTATGAAATCATGACTTCATCTCTCCTGGACTGTCCATACTGCTTCCTGAGAATCACGTTCTGTAGAACCTGATGATATTCACTATAAGACTTATATACTATCTTGTATCCTTTTCTAGTTGTTTTCATGCTTCCACGCACATTTCAATCATAAAATATAAATCCTAATGTCTCCCGTGAAGGGTTGCCACGTTGACTGTAAAGTGCTCAGAGCTGTGTTTGGCACGTAGCTGACTCTCAGGAGTTTCTGCCTCCTTCCCTCCCCCTTTAGCAGAGGGTTGGAGTCATACCTAACATCTGTATCCTTCGTAGCAGGTGTCAGAGCCAAGCATATAGTAGTTGTTAATCGATGCTTATTGACTGGAACATGGTTGACCTCAAGACCCACATCCATGAATAGTGACAGCAAATATGTATATTTATGGACTCTTGGTTCATAATATCGCCAATTTCTTAAATCAATATTCTAAAATTATATCTAGTAATCTATTGCTTCAAATTTCCATCTTACCCCACTTATTGGTACTTAAGGTTAAATATTGTCCTGAAACACATACAGACTAAAATTCCCTCTCTTTATGGCATAGCATCATCATTACCCATCACTCCCTTTTCTCTGAGATATGTGAGTACCGCTGGCTGGCAGGCCTTGCTGAACAGTGCCCATTTCCTCTTCCTATGTATACCTCGCCTTTCTGTTGGCAGCAGAGGAAACCAGAGCTCCAGAAATTAGGAAGCTTGGCTGAATGGAGTCCAGCTTTCCAATTTTCAAAGCCCTTGTCTGGATAGCTGCCCTTTTGAGGGAGTGGTCGGTTTCGACTCTTGATTTCAAGAGCAGACTTGTTCCACTCAGATGTTCTTTCACAAACTTTTTCACTCACTAAAATTAAAACATTTGTCTCTGACTTTCCAAACATTGTTTATAGTTCTCAACTGCTGGCCAGGCTGCACGATTACTCCCTGGAATTAAAGAGCTCTAAATCATATTTATTTCACTTGCGGCTACTATCCAGGAAAGCTTTTTGAGTTTTCAGTGTAGCGATAAGATTCATACTACACACAATTATCTTCAGCCATGTGTATTCTGCAAATAATCCCAGGTCGGCCATCGCTGTCTCCTAAGGCAATATTCCTTTGCTAGATGGTATTGCACAATAAAGCAGATCTTTGCAAAGTATTCTCGTCATCTGAATCTAAGACAGCATATTATTTATTTCAAATGGTCAGTGGTGTTCCAAATGCCACTGCAAATTAGATGAGAAATTATCCAGTTCGTGTGTAAACATCCCACTAATTTACCCAGTGTCTGGTTCTTTTATTTGATATTCAGGAATTTAAATAATTTAAGGATGTTTAGCTCTCAGTTCAACCTTTGCTTTCTGGATATTTACTTGGAACTTCCCAGTATTTATTTAAGGATATTAGAAGTGCTTGGGGAGGATTTTTTTACTGCCCAGGAGGCTGGTACCGCGATGTTGCAGCATTTGTAAAGATAACGTGGCGGTGGGCTTACAACAGTTCTGCCTGCTTGGTGGGAGAAGCGATTCTCTAAATTTCTTCTGTCGTGAACCCACCCAAGGTGCTCAGCCCATTGAGAGATCAGCACCAGGGCCAAGGACTGGCAGCTCCGAACAAAACTGATAAGACAACCAAATTCCTTTAGAGCGATCCATCCAGTCTCCCGCTTTTCATTTTACTTATTTATTTCCCTCTATGGTTTGGAGCTTTGGAGTCAAACAAATCTGGATTCTTCCACTTTCTAGCTGCTAGGCCTTCGGGAAATTGCCTAATCTATCTGAGACTCAGTTTCCTGTCTGCAAAATGAGGAGAAGAAAAGCCTTCGTTGAAAGATTGTTGCGGGGATTAAATGATATAATAACATGTGTGAGCATCTAGCAGGATTTTAGGTTATTTCGCCCTCAAACCAATCCTTTCTTCTGTATATTTACCAGGAACCTCTAACCTCTATGTATTTAAAGATAGAATGATTTGTACTCGAAAAGCATAATTTCCCTTCTCTTTTTTTAAGCACCCTGAAACGTCACTCTTGATCTCCCTTGCCCAGTTATGACCTGTTCTCCAGAAGCTGAAACTCATCAGAACAAAGTATAAATTACTGATCACAACTCAGATTCTTAATCTGTAAATAGGAATTTTCACTCAAATGTGTCTCCAGAGTTTTAAGCTGAAGGAACGTGTGAATAGCTGTGGAGTGACAAGCACTGGATTGTAGCATCTGTCAATCAGTAGTTGTTTGAGTGCCTACTATGTACCAGGAGCTGTTTAACTGCTGGGAACATTGCAATGAACAAAATTGGTGAATATTCCTGGTAGTCCTTCAGCTGGCCCTTGGAGCTAACAGCTATGACGGTTAATTTGACCATATCCAAGGTGACCAACAAAGAAACAGCAAAACAATAGCATGAGGTGAAAACAGAGAAAGCAAGGCAGCCCAGGCCTGCCTCACTTCTCTCAGGACCACCCAGCCCCACTCCCCTCCCTGCGCCCCACGCTCCTTGTAGCCTAACAAATAGCTCTTCTGCAGCCAGATGGGGTTAAGGACTACATTTACACTTTAAACTGCTCAAAATATAACTGGTGGTGATGGGGGATTTGGTTTATTAGTTCATTTGTATGTATGAGAAAAACTGTAGTAGAAAAAAATTCCGTGTTCATCTTTTTTCAATTTGAGTCTAAGAGATTTTTGGCATTAAAGCTTTTCAGTTTCAAATGTTCCAACTCTAGCTGTATTTATAGGATGCCAAACCAACTAGTTGAAAAATTACAAGCATGGGAAATTAGCCAACTCTTTTGTCTATGAACTGCCAACCAACCAGGTTGCCTGATTTTTTTTCTTTACTGAATTGTCCCATCATTCATCTGAATTGACTGACAATGGCCTGTGAGATCCAAACAAAGCCCAAATTCTGTTTTGTATAATCCAAAGTATTGATTCATTGTCCCCTGGTAGACTCGGCTCATTGTAGAAAACAGAAACAGTACAGAAAATGTAAGGAAACAAAAATCACCCAAAGTCTCATCATACATAAATATTGATATATACCCTTGCAGGATTTTTCATGCATATATACATATATTAGAAAACTGGAATACTTCTCTAAACAGGATTTTCATCCAGATTTTTCTCCTTTCAATAATAGTGTATTATAAACATATTACTAAATATTCTTAAAGATCGTGATTATTCCATATATGGATGTGCTACCATTTATTTAATCAATCCCTTATGTATGGGCGTTGCGGTTATTTCCAATTTTGGCTACTATAAAAAATTCTGCAATTCTATATTTTTTAAATATAAATCTTTGTGTGTTTTTCTGATTATTACTTTAGTTCAAAACTTTAGAAATAGAGTATTTTAAAACTCTTAATCCACATTGCCAAAACTGCCCACCATCAAAGTTATAGCAAAAAGTTATAGCAAATTTGCGTCCCTGCATGCAAGTTGTTTGTAAGAATGCTCCCTCCACTCTCTTGCCAATTGTTAATCTTTGCCAGTTTGATAGTTGAGAAAATAATATTTCCTTGCTTTAATTTATATTTTTTAAATTACTAATGAGAATAAACATTTTTCATTTTTATTGGCCATCTGCATTTTTTGCAATCATTGTTATTTCCAAATGCTTTCTCTTCAAAATGAGGAAAAGCAAATAGCAGCAAAAGACTAAAATAATATCTTAATGTTTCCACCTCCAGAAATCAAAGACAGCACTTTAATAAATACTTTTCTCTTCTTCCGATAGATGTGAAAAATGAAGCTTTTGACTCATTTGTGCTCCAAGCAATTATTTTTGGATTTACTAGCTTAGTCCTCGTTAAGAAATTTTAATAAAGTGCTAGAGCTGAGCTGAAGAAATTTTAAAAGGTAAATTTTTTGCCAAGCGGACGCCGGTTTTGAGGTCCTCTTGGATGACACGTGGATTTGGATGGGGCTCGTGGGTGATGGCCATGCTGGGCTCGTCTTCCCACTGCTGCTTCCTATCACCTTCCCAGGAAAGGCCTGTGGGAAAGCTACTGAAGCTTGAAAATGCTCATTGGCTGCCTCCTTGAAGCCATTAGCAGAAGTTCCATCTCCCGAAAGTGGTTATTCTAGAAATTATATAAAGCAGAATTAACAATTATGCTTAATTACTTTCACTCATGTGTTCATTAAAATCAAGTGTTGTCAGCCTGTTTATTATTTTGGAGTCATAACCCTGATATGGTCATTTCCCTTGATTCTGCCTAAATTTCCTTTCCTTTGTGCCAAAATAAGCAGGTCACACGCTCATCTATAAAAAGCAAGATTCTGTGGTAGTTCCAATGGGACAAACTGTTTTGCTTTGATAGAGCCTTTCTTGAGATTTCATTGTATTTTTTAAAATAATGTATATTTTTTCTACTTTGCTATAAATTTTAAACAAGAAAAAGTATCAAAATCAGCACATGGCTAGTCCAGCATGTCTGGGCCCAGGCCCTATAAATAACCATGCCAGGCAGTCCTAATGTGGAAAAATGGAAAACCAGATCCTGTTAACAAAAGGAAAATTCCATTTTTCATACATGGTACTGCTCTTACTCCTGGCCCAGTGAGAAACAAGCACTTTCCTTTCCTTAGTATTTATTACATTAATGTGTTGGCAATACAGGTGTTTCAATCTTTATAGGAAGGGCAAAAATCTATCACCATGCTCATTTCATTCGAAGCTTGGTCTCCGCAGAAGCAAATTGGTCTCATCTGCCATCTTCTGTCTTATATTTGTTTTCTTCTCTCTCTTAAACTAGTTGATATTGAGATGGAGGTCTTGCCTAACAGCCTCCAAGTCAGACCACAAATGGGCAGGACCCTCCTTTTTAGACAAGACTTAGTCAGTGGATATACCAGACCAGTGGAAAAGTCAGAAGGAAACATGAACAAGAGTGAGTGGTGGAAGGGCATTCAATTCTCACCAACTCTGTATTTTGAAGAGGTATCTTTGGTTATCTCCCTTACCTCTGAGCTACCGTACATTTGATGTATTCCTTTTTCATTCTCTATAGCATAATTTCCTTTAATAAGCAGGACTCTAGGACAAAAGAAAGTCAAAGAGCTCTTCTCTAGGCAGGAAAGAACTCTGCTACCACTCTACTTTCCCCAACACTTCAAATATTCAAAATTTCGAAAATTATCAAACGTTCATTAAAGTTGAAGGAATTTCACAGTGAGCATCTGTATATCTACCACTTAGTTTTACCATTAATATTTGCTTTACTTTATCACTATCTATCCATCTATCTAAGCCTCCATCCGTTAATTCATCTTATTTTTTGATATATTTCAAGATAAATTACAAACATCAATATATATCCCCCTAAATACTTCAGCAGGCGTACAATTAAGTAGAGTTTGCTATTTGCTTAGTTTTTCGTTTGATGTAAAATGTACATGCAATGAAGTGCACAAATCTTAAATGTGCATTTGTGGAGTATTTCAAATGCATACACTGTGCAACCCCAACTCCTGTCAAGACACAGGAAATTGTTATCGTCCCACGTTTCCTGTTCTGCTCCTGTCCCTGAAGCAACTACCATTCTGAGATTTTTCTATCATAGATTTGTTTTGCCTGTTATAAAATATCATTTAAAAGGATTTTTATGGTATGTTCTCTTTTGTGTAGGGCTTCTTTCACTCAGCATTACGCTTTGAGATTCATCCAACATTCTGTAGTTCGCTCCTTCTTATTGTTGAGCGGCAGTTCATTTACAGCAGAGTCTGTTCATCTGTTCTCCTATCGCTGGATATCTAGGCTGTTTCCAGTTTTTGGCTACTATGAATTAAGTTGCTATGAACATTTTTGTAACGTATTTCCTTTGGGGAAGTATCTAGGGATGGACTTGTTGGGTCCAGGGAAGATGTGTGTTTAATTTTATAAGAAACTGCCAGACTGTGTTCCAAAATGGTTGTACCATCTTACACTCTCACTAACGAAAGATGAGAGTTCCAGGTGCTCCACAGCCTCACCAACATTCGGTGTTGTCATTCTTTCTGATTTTGGCTGTCATCTTGGGTGTGGACACCATCATATTTTAATGCCTGTCTTTCTAAGCCTAACATCAGTGCTATTGCTGGGCAATCTTTCTAGCTCTCCTCTGTTACCTTGGAGAAAGAGTGGCCCTTTGGCTTTTGGGAAACTTTATCTCTTTCTTGCTTTTGGTACTGAGGTGATGAACACAGAGTGTAAAACAAAATACATAAACAAACAGCAAAGCATGGTAATACTGACAAATTATCTGACAGAAACCTGATCACTCTGTTGGCTGCCACCACACGGAGAGCATACATGATCTGTGCACTCTGCTAAGCCTCTCTTAGAGTTTTCGTCATTCATTTTTTTCAGTGATCTTGTGAGGTAAGTATACTGCCTTCTATTACAAATGAAGAAACTGAAGATCAAAAAGCCCCCATGCCCATGGTCACACCGTTACCAAGGGGCTTGCCTAACTCACAAGGGAAAGAGGGATTTAAAAAGCCAACTAAAAATATTATTTAACTTACATAATAAATAGGAAGTGCAGATTTCCCACCAACAGTAAAGACATTCAGAATTTCAGTGACACTGAAAAGGGCAAGCAGAGGGAAGAAAGTGTTTTTCTCAGCATTATCTGTGGCATTCATACAACACCGAGTTAATTCATTATCAGACCTCAGCATAACCCCTTAATGGGTAATTCAGCTCTCACGTAGTTCATTATCTTTTACTTTCTTTTGTTTGCTTCACAGATGGAGTACTTTATAACGTCTATGAAAGAGTTTCCATCTGGATTAGATCAACCTCAAGTGGAAGTGAAAGAGACAGGTATACGCTCCTGTGCGTCCACTGGGAGCGTCAGGATAGGAAGACTTTTCCAAAAACAACACAAGCTTGGCTTCACAAATTGGACAGTAGGGAGAGCTAGTGCGATGAATAATAATCATTATGCGCTCTGCCTCTGGTAGCTTCAGATTGGGTCTTCCTCAGCTGTTGTGAGACCTTTGTAGGATGACTGTGGTGACAGCAAATGGGGTCGGTTGGATATTCCTTTGAAGTATTTCCTTCCTTCATCTCTCACATTCCATATTTATCTTGTTGTCATCTTCCTCTAAGTGACTACTGGTGATACATTGCCTTTTAATGACACTTTTACCTACCTCCATTCATTTTATTCTCACAATGCCTCTTTAATGGGGAATAAGAAGGGTGACTGAGATGAGAAACTTCATTCATTCATTTATTCAACATTTAAAAATCCTGATTATGTCAGGCAGTTACAGAGCTGAAAAAGATCATCTTTTTTCTTTAAAAAGCTTATGGTTATGGACAGAGGCAAGTATATTAACACATAATTACCCTCAGATGTAAAAAGTGCTATGTAAGATTGAAGTAGCATGTTTGGGATGCAGAGAAGAATGGATGACCAAGGTTGGATTGCCTCCTGTTGGCAGCGAGGTCTGAATAGAGATACCAGCTGGTCTGATCCTTTGACTAATGCTTCTTTCATTAACAAAAATAAAGTTTACTCTTCATAAATTAATTTTTAAATATACAGGTTTCCCTAAAAAACACTTAGGAAGGCTTACAAAAATGTACACATAATACAAATTATTTGTGCATGGATTTTTAACCTTTTCAGAGTGGATTCATGAGATTATGGCTTCAAACAAGCCTGAAAGGTCTTTTTCTTCTCTGCTTTCCCTACATTCTTTTCCCTCACTAGTCTGAACACAAGGATGGCTAGGTCCATCCCATGATGTTAAGATGCTTGGGAAAGTTTCCAGGGAATCTATGCTCGTCCCATTACCAGCTGTTATCCTCCAGCAACGGACAGGCACAAAAGTATGGGAGTCCCTGTAGGCCAACAGATCCACGTCCTGATCCCCTCAGTTTTGTCTGATCCTGGTCCACATATCCCCTCCGCCTGATTCCAAGATTCTTCACTTTTCAAATGTTGTCATCAAACATCACTGTTTCCTCTATTGCTAATGTCCTTCCGGGGTAGGCCCGAAGGGTGGACAGGCTGGGGGAGGTGGTGCAGAGCCGTTCTTCATGCCGGTGGGACCCCAGGGACCATTTCATATGTGATCATTTTCATAATCCCTCGTTGGAATGGCTTCAGTTACTTGGTATTTTCCTTTAAAAGTTAATATCAATCTAGTTTCCTTTGCTTAGGATGTAGTGTCCAGGAAAGGAGGACGAGGGGGAGGAGGAAGGAAAGGAGGAGGAGCGAGAGGAGGGCAAGGAGACCGAGGGAGAAAGGCCGGCACGTACTCTGAGAGGGAAAAAGAGTAGGGGTTCAGCATAGGAAAATGTCGTGATGATTTCAGAGGAGAGCTGGACATGGTACTTCATCTGTTGGACTAAATTAAGCCAAATAAGAAGCTGCTACTGAACTTTTAACTAAAATGTTCAATTTTTGTTATCTTTTACATCTTTCCTAAGAAGATGACTACATTAAAAATAGCTCCTCTTGCCTTAAAGGAGTGACTGAGGTATTTTCTGGTTCAATCTTCCGTCCATCTTCACTTGCTATCGATCTCAGAACTTTGAGAAATTTCTTGCTGCCTAGAAATACCCATTCCCTCAAATTCCCATCCTGTTTGCTTAGGCTTCAGCCGCTTGAGTTATGGGCCACTATCCTATCGGACAAACTCCGGTTCCTGTAATAAACCATGTGCTGGATTCACCCTTTACATTTGTGGAAAATCATTTAAAGAAATGGTGTTTGGAACACCCTGCTGGCACTTCAAGCTCCATTTCTGGTATGTTTCAACAAAAATTGACGTGCAGATTCTTTTTCTCTTCCCCCTTAAAAAGTTCGGAGATCCTGTAAGTTAAATTAATGCTTGATGTAATTTCCTGTAATACAAGACATAGGCTCCAGTGCTAACTATCCTTTCATGGAAAAACAGCTCATTGCCCCTGGATGTGGGAGCTACGCCCTTGAATTATGAGTCTGGATCATTGCTGAGTGGATCACTTTGGAGCCAGAAATCAGAGTGGTAGCAGGAAAAGGAGTTGGCAGCTGGAGGGAGGGAGAGGGTTTGTTGGGAATGAGTGCCAGGACAGTGTTTAAGAAAAGCAGAGAGGCAGTGGGCCAAGGCGAGGAAATGTAAGCTCTATGGAGAGAACTTAGGAGCCGAGAGACATTCAGGCTGTTCTGGGCTAGACTCTAGCCTGCCACACAGCAATTTAATTTTCGATATTATTGATAAATGGAAAAATCCCAGGGTTATAATGCTTTTCAAAAGATGATGCAAACCACAGTCTTTGGGATGTCATGGGGGCAGATAAGCTGATGAGGCAAAAGAATTTTGTCTGTGGGATGAGTTAAAAGCAATCTGTACACATTTGTTGGTTTGTGCTTGTATGTCTCTCCAAACTCATCTTTAATCTCTTAGGTCTGGAAATTAAGCCCACATGCCAGACTTTCCTCTATTGATTTACCTGTTTACCCTGATTTAGGTCAGGTCAGATTGCATGTAAATAGGACTTATCTGGTGGTGGATTATTATAGTTTGTATTGCTTTTGACTCAGCCTAAATACACAACCAGAAACATTCAGTCACTGTGGTTAGCTCTTCTAAACTTCCAGGGACTTTGGGTTTAGGTGGAGGCAATATTCGAATAAAAGTTCAAATTGGTGGGCTAGCTCTCTTTTAAAATAATCTCAAACTCCATTTTTCTGCATAAGGCAAGATATAGTACCACAGAACGCCTATTGTGTCCTTGTCACCCAAACAGCAGAGAGTAATAAATCAGACTGCACTGTGAGGGATATGCATGGCTGGGAGACAGGGATAAGATGGGCCGAGGGAATCCTTGGGATCACAGTGAATCTTTAATCCACATTATTTGACTTATACTCCTTTTTGGAGATTATTTATATTACAAAGACTAAGGTGCTCCCAAAAAAAGGGATAAGAAGATAGTTGTGGTAGAACAGACAATGACTTTAGCTTTAAGGGAAAGACAAGCTTCAGTTTCTGAAATACTAAGGAAGGAAGGAAAATTGGGGAAATGCTGGATTCCCATGCAGCTGGCACAAGAGCTGGTCTGCAGCATTTTCAGCATGGAGAAGGTCCCTCCATCCACACAGCAGAGCAGGATTTCTCACTCTCAGCACTGCTGACACTGGGAGTGGATACTTCTTTGCTGTTGGGGCTGTTGTGTAAGGTGGACCATCTGTAGGATGGTTAGCAGCATTCCTGACCTCTACTCAATAGTTGTAGGTAGCAGCTCCCACCCTAGCTGTGACAACCTAAAATGTCTCCAGACGTTGTTGAATGTCCCCTGGGGGACAAAGTCACCCCTATTTGACAACCACTGCACTAGAGCAATCACTAAGACTAGTCTAGATATTAAATAATTAGACTTTTATTTGATGGCATCTCAAACAAAATGTAATGACAGACAAAAAGGTGTAGTGGAAAAAGACATAGGTTTTGGAGTCAGGCAAATGAGGGTTCCAAGCCACGATGGTTTTGTTTAAGTCACAGAGTTTGTCAGACAAGAGGCTCTGGAGATTGTGGAGTGAGAGAGAATCAAGGAGGGGAAAAGGGAATAGCACGAATCTCTTTAGTATCAACAAATCGATATTCTTTTAAAAAAGAGTTCCATTCTTGTGTTTCCAAAAGAAGGCTTATGTGCGTGTATGTGGTTTACCTGATTTCTAGAATATACTGTCATTCATAGAGGGACTCACTTAACTCTTTTAGCTCACTGGATTATGGATTGATCCCCCGCCATGTACCACGCACCGTGATAGGCACTAGGGATCCAATGGTTGGAAAGTAGATTTGATCCTTGCCTCCCTAATAATCCTAATAACCTTCCTGGCGGGCCATTGGTGTTGTTTAGCAGAAAACCATGGTTGAGTAAACCTAGGGAGTGCATAAACTGGGTGTAGCTCATATGGGTGTTGAGAAAGACAAACTGCTTGGGCTCTGAATGTCCCTGCACATTCTTTTTGACTTTGCCAAGAATGCAAGGCTGTGACTGATCATTAGCAGGGTCATTTCTCAGGGTCAAGCAACCTTCATGGATGGGAGTCTCCCTCTAGGTTGAAGAGTAGGCACGCTTATTATTTGCTGTAAAACAACAAGTTCCCAAGCCCAGTTTCCTTCTCCTATAACTCTCTGTGGGCACAACATTCACCTGCACCCATCCATGTTGCCTCCACGGGACTTGGGGGCAAGAGGAACTGCCACAAACATGCTCAAGCCGCTTGCTGAGCCATGTTAATATAGTCCTTTGTTTCTGACCCAGGAGTCTCTTGTCTTCCTCCAACAGCCTTAAACTGTACTAGGCTAACTGGTTATCTTGTAAGTAGAGTAAAACCAAACCCCAGCTCCTGACAATGGGATCCAGGACACAAGCGTTTTAAAATGTCAGTGAGAAAAGGAGGTTTCCATGGTGAATATGAAGAGAGATGTCAGCGCTTCATCTGTGCAACAGGCCTAGGGAGCAACCAGTTCCAAATGAAGCAAGAGGACACGGCTCCAGGAGTGGGCTCTTTGAGAAAGAAATGGAAAGGAGCAGTTCCTGGACACGCTTAAACGTCAAGAAGGAGATTTATACTTCTGGATGGAGGGTTTGAGGAGGAAGTATTTATAGACTTCAAGCGATTTCAAGAATTCTCACTTAGCCGAAATGATTCAGCCTTGCGACAAAGATCACATTAAAGATGTGACCTTCCCACTTAAGCCTTTGGTTTCAGATGGCTTCCAGAGCACTGCCACGAGTTGAGAGAGAGAAACGGAGGAGAGGATATAAGGAAGTCAGGGTTGAGAACTTTTTCTAGGAAAGAACTTTGAGTGAATGTAGAAATGAGTGATAGAAAATAGATAAAAAATCTAATGAATTTTTGAGGGAATTGTATAGTCCAAGATACCAGAAACCTAACCTCGAAATGCCTACAGCTGGTCGATAAGTCTTAAAGAAACCCCCAAGCAGAAAGGGTGCCGTGAAACCTACACAGTCCCCAAGGAAGACATACGTATCAATGCCCACTCCAGAGGTGTCAATGGAAAATAATGGGACAAGGAAGGATTTCCCAGAGGGTAGATTCAGGAGGCATGGAAAACAAAGGACAAGGGAGCTCTTTCCAGAGAACAGAATCAGGGTCTAAGCAGAGAACTTGCTATTACCCAGGAGCTAAAGTGAGGATGTATTTCTACAGTTGAGCTAACAGGATTTTGCTGACATGGTAGATGCGAGATATGAAAGTAAAAAAGTCAAGGGTGACTCCAAGCTACTTTTGGTAGAAGGAAGTTTCCTTCCACAGATGTGCAGAAAACTGCGGGAAGACCAAATTTGTGGTGGTGGAAATGAGGAGTTTGACTTTGGACGCGTTAACTTGGACATGTAAGGAGACTTGTTGAACGGGCAGCTGGACATGCAAGTCTAGAACTGGGACACAGAGAAGTTAAGCAACTTACCTAAGGTCATACAGCTATTAATGGGGGCTGAGAGTAACATTTGAACCTAAGCAGTCTGGCTTCGGTCTTGTTCTTAAATAACAAACCACATCCTGAATCAGAATCCCACACCTTCCTTTATGTAATATTTCTGTGTTTATGGGTACATTTTTCATGGGCCAGCCTATATATCTAACCTATGTGTCTCCTACGTACGTAATGCCATTTCTGCAGCCCACTTGGTCTCAGAGTTCTCCCTTCTCATTGTAGATTTACTGTCCAAGTCAGTTTACCTTCTAAAAATGAGTATGATTACCTAATAACAGGCGGAAAATAAAAATTGTTACAGAAAAATGACAAAAGCTCCTCCTTCTCTCACTCTTGGACCCTGGCTCCATGTAATATGTTTGCACTGAGGCGAGCCCAGACGCCCGAGGCCATGACTCTGCTGTACTTTGGGGAAGCAGGACTGTCTTTTGGCTAGAAGCTGGGCCTGCTGCTTGCAGGGCCTCGTTCCATTAATTCTCTGTCTCTTCCATGACCAGCCTTAACGGCATTTCTGGATATCATCACCCATGTGGACAGTCCACACTCCTGAAATCTTGCAGCTCTTACAAGCTGTGGCCCATTTCACAGCTGTTCTGAATGGTAAGTCATAGTGAGAAACAATACCTCTGAGTTGCTTTGTACGTTTTTTGTGACCCGATACGCGGACATCTCCCTTGAGTGTCCCAGTCTGCTGCGTTCCAGACGGCCTGCCCCTCCGCCCTGATCCATCAAGTTCCTTATGTCATAAGTATTCAGAGGCTCAGCTTCGTTTCAGTCCATCAAGAGTTTATGTTCTAGGAGAGGGTTTGAGAGCGACTTCTTTCCTATTACACTTAATGTGCAAAAGTGCCAGTGGAAATAAAAAAGCTCATACATCTAAATGATTTAAATTAAGTAAAATAAAATTTTCCACTCTTTCGAATTAGGCCATTAAAACTATAGCTTAGTCTAAGTACAGTATTAATGAGCAATATCGCAAGGAGAGTATTAATTTTGCATTTCCTGACATAAAAATTTAAAACATGCAATTTTAGCTTTGCTTTAGGTAATATTTTGTATTCCCTTGACATATACTTGGGGACATCAGAAATTAGGAAAAAAAATAGGATAAGTTCAAAATCGGATGCACTGAGCCCGTATTTAGAGAGATGCTACCCTCTCATCTAGAGGGGACGTTGCAGGCTGAAACCAGATCTAGGATCAGGTGACATTTCACACCATCAAGGCACTAGTGGTGAAAGTGGGAATGAAACAGAACTTTTAGATCTGTTTGCTTAATACATTCAACATTTTTAAGTTTAATGAAGAATGGTTTAATAAAGGTAGGCCAGGCTTCGGAGATTGTCGTGATATCCTCAAAGCAACTGGGACCCCTAGTGGTGGGGCCGATAGCCTCTTCACAATTCAGTGTTAAGGGTGCCAACACTGGTGTAGTCTGGTAAGACTCCGGATCTAGACCCTGCAGGGCTCTGGAGGGTCCCTGAGACTGTGGGGAGACTGTCCTCCCCAGCACAGGGCTTACAGAAGTCTCATGGTCTTCTTTGGCTCTACATACCACCAATCACATCAAATCAGAGGAGTAGGATTACACACCAGAGGCCGTTCCAGCCACCGGAGGACCCTGGGCCAGCAATTGCTGTCTTGGAACTCTGGCCATGTCCTTTAATCAGGCAATCCAATTAGCCACACACAAATTAGGAAGTTGATGTACCTAAAGCAATTTGTCTGCAAAAAATTTAAAACCTCCCATATGAATTTGCAATCAAGGAAAACTTTCTCTTTCATTTTTTTTAACAATTGAGAGTTGGACACAGGACAGAATGAGGCAAACATTTTCAACTTTGAGTGTTGCCTAAGAGATTCCAAAGTGTCAGCTAACATTTCGTTCGAATAAGTTGTGAGTGAGAGAGGAAGCTGGTGGGTAAGGATGGGAGTTTAATTGCATCATGTACCCTAACAAGAGATGGCAAATATTGTATTTGATAAAGAAGAGAGGGTGTCTTATTTCCATTGTGTTCGAGTCTTGCGCGATGAGAGATTGCTCGTCATAGCCTGCAGCACTGTCAGTCACAAAGGAGCAAAGTTAACCCTTGTTTTTCTGATCTTTGCAGCATCCAGCTTCTCCCAGAGCAAAAGAGTAACCAGGAGCCTGCATGGCAGAGCACTGATGCTTGCTTATTTTTCCATTTACTCTGTACATTTTTCTTTACCACGCTCAAATCACCTTGGATTTAAAGATGTCTAAGAATTCTACCATATCCAACTCTTTATCAGAAAGGAAATTCTACTGCCTCTCTTATAGGCTTTCCCTGCCTGGTTTATATGATTGTGGAGATGGACGAGTTCTTACAGGCCAATCCAAGCCTCATTTACAAATGAAGATTCTGTGGCCCAGGAGGTAAAATGACATGCTTAAGATTACACAGCTAGTTATTAGAAGACCAGGAATTGAGTTTCAGAGCTCCTAACTCCACAGCCCGCGCTTTATATCACTAACAACCAAATTGGACAGGAAAATTGGTCAGGAATGAGGGCCCAACTTCCAGGACCTGAGCCTATAGCCATTTCTACAAAATGGAGGGAAGGATTTTGCCAGGTGCCGGGCAGGACGGCATCTTGGCCTCAGGGAGATCTTCGAAAAGCAGAGAGAGACGTGATTGCCCCTTCAGGAAATCCAGGTTCAGCTGGAATGTGTGTTCCCGCAGGGGAGGGGGTCAGCTTCAGGGAGCAGTGCCTGCCACGGGTAAAGAGGATAGCGCTCTGGGAACTCTGCAAACCCACTTCAACCTTGGCCTGGAAGTGCGAGAATCCTGAGGTAGCTTCCATCTTCTCACAGGATTGAGTCACAAACTGTGACCAGAGGCTGGCCATCCCAGAAGGTGCTCTGAAGCAAGCTATGGTTTGTATGAAATATCCGCCTACTAAACACTCAAAAATAAAAAAGATAAAAAATATACACTCTGGGATTGTATTGTACTGGATTTTATCAACTTGGCTAAGGCTTAGAACTATGTTTCTCAAAATTCGCCTGCTTATATAGTCCCAAGTTAGCGTTGGTCAAAGGAAGAACTTGTATGATGTTTGAAAAGCAGAAATGAAGCAGAAGCCAAGACTCGTGGAGGGTCATGACGGTCAAACGCTGTGAACATCTGACAAGAGGTGCCCAGTGGGCCCAGCTTCTCCTTCTTTTCTGCTCTGCATCCAGGATGTCATCTGACTCCTGGCAATACTGACCAATAGTGGCTCCAAGTTTGCCACCAGGCACTTGACCACAGACCCACAGAGGTGACAGCTGCACTGAGGCAGCAGCCACGTCATGGTAACATGGAAGTGATAGTTTCCATGGCTCTCTCCATGTGCTCTCCCTTCAAGGCCCCATTCTGGTGGCCAAACACGTTTGCATGTCCTTCTCTTCCATCTCCTCTCCTCTGCTCCTCTGTCACCTCCTGCTCCGTCTCTTCCTCTCTGGTGCAGACAGTGACAGCGGGGGAGGCTGTGACTACATGGGGAGAGGGCTATATGGGAACTTTCTGTACTTTCCACTCAATTTTCCTGTGAGCCTAAAACTGCTCTAAAAAATGAAGTCTATATACAAAAATAAGAAAAGTAGCTCATTATATAGATTTTAAAGTTATAAAATAAAAGAAGAAAATAGAAGTCAGGCAGAGATAATCACTGTTGATATCTTGGGGTATTTCCATCCAGTCTTTTGTCTATGTGACACACACACACAGTTTTGTTGTTGTTGGGTTTTTCTTTCTTACTTTTTACAAATTGGAGTCAGGTTGAACATTCTCTTTTATATCCTTCCTTTTTTATTTAATGCTAGTAATATTTTAATATCTTTAAGCATACTTTAAAACAGTGCTTGATCATATGACATGGCATAATTCACTTAAGCAATTCCCTGTTGTTGGACATTAAGGCTGCTTCTTTTTATCCTTTTACTGTTATAAATAATGTTATAATAAACATCCTTTTCCATAAAAATATGTGTGCTTTTTTTGTCATATCCTTGGGATAAACCCTGGGAAATGGAATTTCCGAGAAAAGATATGACAATTTAAAGCCTCTTCATATGTTGCCTTCTACAAAGGTTGTGTCCAGCTATACTTTCATCAGCGGTGTGTATAAGGGCCTGCATTTAGCCAATCCTATTTTAAAAATTGCTAGAGTTTGTGGAATAAAACACTGAAAAAAATGAAGTAAAAATATTATCTCTTAAACTCTAATCTATAAGAAACAAGAGTCAGTCACATAGTAATAACGGCTACTGCTATTGTAAGAATACTTTCATAAGAGTCCGTAGGTAGAGGGTGCCATAGTCGGAAGATTGTCCATAACTTCAGAGGGTGAGAAGGAAGGGGAGTTATTGATGAGTGGTCAGAAAAACCTGGAGCATTGCAAGTATTTCTGAGTTTCACTTTCGGACAACAGAGGTATGATGCTAAGGAATCCCTGTGTATGTTTAACCTGGGAAAGAGAAGATGGATCAGGGACATGATGCAGTCCTTAGCATCTAAAGGGCTTCCACATGGCCAGGAGATCAGAAGTGACTCTGGCCAGATTGCAGATGCAGGACCTGTGGAGAAAGTACATGGAAGTGGATTGACTCAAACTCAAGAACGCCCTTTCTAGAGCAAATCCTGAGTGGAAGGGACTTCTTGTGGGACTCAGAGGTTCTCCTCAAGAGAGGATTAATATAGAGGACAGATGACTAAGGGAGGCTCTGGTTGGCCTGGAGATTGGACTGGTTGACTAACTGGGTCTATGGGTTATCTTGGCTGAAGGGAACTGGAACACTAGGAAGAAAAGTAGGTTCTTCAGGAAAATGAACTTGTCTCAAAGCATAAAAAGTTGGATTATCTATATATAAATATGAGAAATATTGAAACTAATAATATGAACTGCCAATGGACACAATAACAGCTAGCAGTAATTTTATCCTAATTACTTTCAAGACACTGCTCTAAATTTACCATAAGCATTGTCTCATCGCCTTCTCAGAACCACTCGGCGTGGTGTGGCGGACAGTCAGAGGAATAATGCCGTCCTCTCCAAAAGATGTCCGTGTCCTAGTCCCTGGAGCCTGTGGATGTATTACTTTGCCTGGGAAAAGGGACTTTACAGCTGTGATTACGTTAAGGATCTCACATGGGGAGATTAACCTGGGTTTTCTGGGCGCGCCCACATTATCACAAGTGTCCTATAAATGAAAGAGAGAGGTAGGAGGGTCACAGTCAGATTAGAAGACTTGACAACGAAAGCAAAGGTCGGAGTAGGTTCCTGGTTTCAAAGATGGAAGGAGGCCATGAACTGAGGCATAAGGCAGCTTCTAGAACTGGAAAAAGCAAGGAAATGAATTTTCCTGTGAAGCCTCCAGAAGAAATCCATCCCTACAGACACTGACTTTCGCTGAGTCAGACCTCTTTCTGACTTCCGACCTTGAGAACTGTAAGATGATAGATAAATGTGTGTTTGTGGTAATTTGTTACAGCAGCCACAGGAATCTAATACAGGTGGTCACTATGATCTTCCCCATTTTTCAGATGAAGAAATCGAGGCACAGGGAAGGAAAGGAACTTTCCCAGGACCTTACGACTAGGAAGTAGCTGTGAACTGTTCAGCTCGGAAAGCCTATGCGTCGAGATAAAAACATTTCTATTTATGTCTTCCTTATGCCGAGCATTCTCAAGGCCTCAGCAACAACGTCCCTCTGAGATCTCTTGAATTCATTGTATAGTCAGATAAAGAAATAAATATAAGACTTTTTATAAATCAGACCCAGATTAATCAAAACCAGCATTCTGCCTCTCTGTGGAATATACCACAAATCACTACAGTTCCTCTTAATCCATTTAGGGATTTCGTATCCATGGATTAAAAAAAAAATGACTTGAGTCTTGCTGCATAACATAGAACTCTCTTTTGTTATACTTAAATGTACCCCCTTGCAAATTCAGTCTGTGTCTTTGAGTACACTAGGATTTAATAAATAAATCAGTGTTCAGCTGATCCACGGCCATATTTACAGACCGAAGGTCTCAATATATGTCTTTCTTCGCATAGTGTCCTCCCATTGTTGAGTCAGGGTGACTGTTCTACTCTGAGCTATTTCTAGCTCTGGTTTTCAAAGACTTGGGGGGACAAAGTAAAACCAAGTGAAATGATGGTTATCCTAAGTTCTGCTGGAAGTCACCGGCAAGGCCAAGAACAAAGTCCAAGGCTCCTGTTCTCGGTTAATTTCCCAACTCCCAGTCACAGTGTTCTGTTATAAAAATGCTCTTTTGGTTGAATTGTTTGGCAACAAGCTACTAGAGGACACCAAGTCAAAAGTCCAAATGTCAGTAACATCAGCACTCAAGAGCAGAGCAACAACTTCTGAAATGAATGGAGTTCATTTTGGGACATTGTGGTCGAACACCAAAGCATGATGAGGAGGGGAGGTTTCTGCCTGGGGAGGAAGCCAGTGTAATTGCTTGACTGGCCAGGAAAATTCGAGGGAAGAGTGAAGACATTAAATGACTATTTTTCTATTGCTCAGGGCGGTGTCTTAGGCCTGCAGTAACCGAGAGCCCCCAGTCTCACGAGAAGAAATGTATTTCTCATTTCCCTCAACGTCCTGGCATTGCTTCCTCTTCTCTGCTGCCTGGGGAAGTTGAATATCCTACAGACGAAGTGCTGGGTGAGGAGGAGAAAGAACAGTGTTGTTGCTGGCAGAGACGTTTGGAAAGCCAACACAGTTCCATGATGTTTATTGAATGCCTGCTATGTGCCAGTTACTAAGTCAGGCGCTGGGGAAATAGAGTGAAGAAACACACATTTTGTCTATGTTAGATAGGCTTTTTTGGTCACAAGTGGTCAAAACCCAACTCAAACTGGCTTGAGCGAAAACTCAATTTGGTGGCTCACATAACTTAACCATTCAGGGCCCTGGCTGACCGGTGTTCAGATAACATCTCCAGGCCTCAGCCTCCCCTTTTCATCTCTTAGCCCTGCTTTTAATACACTGACTCTATTTTTAAGGACAAATCTTAAAGGGGGACAAGCCGGCTGCCACTGACCCAGCACATCGCTTGGGAAAGATGCAGAACTTCATGGCATCTCATGGGCTATCATGGGGCCATATATCCATTCGTGGGGAACACAAGGCTTTGATTGACTGAGGACTCAGTTCTAGTCCTACTCAAACAACATGGGCTCTCCAGGAGGGAGTGGTTCTTTAGAAGGAAATTGGAATACTGTTACTATAGGATGAATGGATATCAACATGAGATTTCTGTTCTACTCTCCTTGAGGAGCATACATTCTGGTGGACGTCAGTTACCTGTCCTTTCCACCGCCCTCCTACTAGGAACCTGTAAAGCGTACAGGGAAGCAAGAGGAGAAGGATTACGGTGTCAACAGCAACTTAGAGACCCATCAGTAGATTGCCATCCAAGTGGACACAAAACAAAGAGCATGATGATAGTAGAATTGTTTTAATCATTCCACGAAAACAGTGTGGCATCCACCAAGTACTCACTGTCTTGTCCCTATTGGTGTAACTATCTCTTTGCTGGCTATCTTCTATTTCCCTGACTTGTCAATTCTTTAAAGATATTCACATTTTGTACTTTCCCCCGCACTTGTGCCTCTCCCTCCCTTCCAGCTTTTAGTCATGTTGCATGCCTGAATTGTGTAGAGAAGAATTTTCAACGAATTAGTGTACATTGTTTGTTCTCCTGTTTTAATTCTAGAGAACATTTTGGGAGACAGCATGTACAAAAGACCTGATGTGCCTCAGAGCTGTAATATATTATCAGATTTGAAATGGTAATAAGAGTTTATGGGAAGAATAGTTAGTTAAAAGAAATAGTGAACTTAAGTAGAGAAAAAAAGCAAATTTTGAAGAGATGTGAAAGGTGCTCCAGAAAAATGGTTATGGTTTTATAATACTGAGACAGTCTATTATGGAAAAGAAAGAAAGACATATTTAAGATTCAGCTGGGAGGCTAGAGTCAACATTATTTGCTATGATCGAAACCCCCATAGGCTGTTAAAGTAGCCTTTGTATAAAAGTGTCAGAGGCCTGAAAAACAATACTGAGCACAAATGTGTGAAATGCACACCCTGCTCACCTCAATGAGGTATTCACTTCCAAGTGGAGAAGGGGACTGGAAACATTATTAAACATGTCAGGTATAGATTGGAACTCATCTTAAGGTTAAAATAAACTTTTTTTGACCGCCTTACTATTGTTGGGCACTTTATGGGTCTTGGCAGCAAGTTTCAATGCGTGGCTCATTAGAAGGAACAGAATGTTGGGATTTACCGGATAATGCTTGAGAGAAATCTCTCCTGGGGAAAGTTTGTGCTCTGCCCAGAAAGACAGTACTTTGATAGGAATAAAAATATTAACTTGTTCAGCACCTTCCTTCATGACAATAATATTACCTTGATTTAAGTTGTGCCTATTTCTCTCTAGGCGCTCAAACTGAGTTTTATGTGGAACATTATTTCTGTTTATCATCACAAATTCCCTTTGAGGAAAGTAAGGGGTAGGAATTACTATTGCTGTTTCACAGTTGGGGAAACAGAAGCTCAGAGAATGACTTAAATAAATACCGGGGCTTTAACACACAGGTGATAGCTTAACACAAATCCAAATATCCTCATTAATCTACAGAAGCTAAACCAGCCCCCAAAGCTCTGTGAGCATTCTTAAGAGATTGCCCTCTAAGTTTATGGGAGAACTCAGAACCGTCTCCTGCTTTAGAGGCAGGAAGGAGAAATCTGTGCTATTATCTTTCACAGCTGGATATGCTGAGTCCACCTTCCCAGCTACTCATTTATGATTTCAGTCTGATTTGCAAGTTGCCTCCTCCTTTTTGCCCCAGTGGGAGCATGGACCCGACTTTGAGCTCTCGCTCAGAACTCCAAACTCTTAGCTCCCCAATTTTTTATGTTTCCTGAAGGAACAGGGGGACCCTGAGAAGCCACTTGAGAAGGAGCCAAGAGTTACCTCCTCTTTGCTACCAGTTTCTTCTCTCATCTCTCATGGGGCCTTGTTGTCATGCTCTGTGATGCTCCCACTAAAAATTTACCAGCCCAGGTGGGGATCAAGTTGAAAACCATTGTCCCAGAACTCTGCCCACAGCCTGACAGTCTTCGTAAAATCACCTGTGGGCCACCTCAATGGTGGTAATTGCAAAGCAGCCGATGCCCATTAGATCTTAAGCCACAACCAACCGAGTCTATAAATCAGTGGTTCTCAACCTGGCTGCTCTTGAAAATCACCTGTGGAGCTTTAAAAACATACAAGGCCTGGACCCTACTCTCTAATGATTGTAATTTAATCAATCCTCAATCAGGTCTGGGGAGGGCCTAAGCCTTAGTATTTTTTTCCCATTTTTTATTAATATTTTTAGAGCAGTTTTAGATTCATAGCAAAATTGAGAGGAAAGTATAAAGATTTCACATATACCCCCGCCCCCACACAAGCATAGCCTCCCCATCATCAACATCCTCCATCAGAACGGTACATTTGTTACAATGGATGAATCTATACTGAAACACCATCATCGCCCAAAGTCTGTAGCTTACATCAGGATTCACTCTCGGGGTTGCACATTGTATGGGTTTGGACAAATGTGTAATGACATATAGCCATCACTATAGTATCACACAGAGTGTTTTCCTTGCCCTAAAAGTGGTCTGTGCTCCACCTATCATCCCTTCCCTGCCTCCCACTCCGGCCACCACTAACATTAGTATTTTTTAAACGCTCCCCAGAGCTGAGAGCCACTGATCTAAGTCCTGAATGTGAAAGTGTGTCTGTGCCATCATTAACAGCCCCTCGTGCTCGGCGAGTGCTGGGGGCCACAATAAAATCCATCACACTGTGGACCTATGCTGAGCACTCCGCACGCATCCTCTCATTGAGTTCTCTCAATAAGTCCCTGGATAATTACCTTAATTCCCTCATTTTACAGATGAGAAAACTGAAGCACAGAAGAGTTGAGCGAGTTACCTAAGGTCACGCCTCTAGAAATGACTCTGGCTCCAAAGCTGAGACTCATCAACCCCTGCACTACCAAATATCTGTGGCCACCTAAGTTCTGTGCCTCGAAGTTCAAACTCTGGCTGTGTTAGTACCATCATCTCAGCGGCTGTAGACTCTTCAAGTCCAGACAGGAACGGTGAGAAGATTCCAATCTGGCAGCTGGAAACTTAGGGAAAAAATGTTCATTATCTGCCATCATGGCAGCAAAGCTATAGACGCCTCCAGCCCATCTCCAAAGAGAAACGGAAAGCAAGCCCCATTCACGCTCTAAGTCCCCCCTCCACTGCAGCATTTCACAACCCACTCCCAGTTTCAGGTCCCTCCCACCACACGGTAAGGAGTGGGAACAGGAGCCAATTCAATCTACAGGGCTCCATATTTTCTGTTAGTTTTCTGCGTTTTCACGTTTCTGTGCCCTGGCACGCCTACCCAGAGCACTGAGAAGTTCAAGGTGGGCCCTGGCTCCCGCTGGCACCCCGACACTAAGGATATATTTATTGTCCTATTTCACAGACAGGTCAAGTGCAAGGAGACAGGGCAGGTCATTGCCCAATGTAGACTAATAAAGGGGAAGCAATCTGGACCCAAGAGCTCTCAGTCCACCTGCCTACCAAACTCCCCTGGTCGTGGGATGATCGTGCCGGGGAGTTCCTGTGAGGGCAGCCCTAAGGCCATCCCTGTAGGGTGCAGGGGAAATCTGATGTACCTCCACCAACTTTTCTGTATGAAACCTAGTTTAAATAGGCGTTAAAACCAGGCTTACAGGAAAAAGAGCAGCCTGACACCAACAGACGGAAAAGGGGTGAGGGAATCTACTTTCTTCTTGGGATAAGGAGATGGGGATGGCTGGGGCCCTGGGACAAATCATGGGCTGATAGTATTTAAGTAGCCTTTTTTTTCCTTAAACCTAGCACTACTTCTTTCTTCCCCTGGAAATATTGACCAACACTCTTTTTTTCCCAGCGGGTTAATTCTCTCCACTCCTAACCCTAATGCCAAAATTTAGGATCCTAGAATGCCCCCATTTTTTATACCAGAAGAGTTGCCTTGTCGAATAACCCTAACTCAGTGGGGCCCCAAATACATGTAATCAGAAACGGAGAGTTCTTACTGTTAAATGTGGGGTGATCCTGGTTTGCCCCGGGCTGTCAGCTTTCGTACTGAAATCCCACTTGCTGGAAAACACGTCAGTTCCAGGCAAATGAGGAAGGGGTATTGGTCACCCCATAACGTCCCTCTCCCTGATTGATTATGGGGACTCCGTAGCAGAAGAGAACACCGGCTGCAATGTATTCACAAATATTTGCAGCTCCCTTTCTAGCGGTCATACAAATGCTCCTTGAAACTTCCTCTGGTCCTGGAGGGTTTCTGGGTTGGGCCCCCTGGCACATCCATGAATTAGGTGAGGAGAGAACAGCTCCCACGGCTAGTTCAGAGTCAGGGCTAATTTTCAGAATAACCCACTCTCCCACCTCCTGAGATATTTATGTGACTGTGTGATTCTCATGAACGCCTCTGTGTTCCCTAAGGGCGTAAACACCCATTAGCTCTTGGTGAATGTGAGCTCTCCCAGGCAGTGGTGAAAAACCGTAGCTGCATCGCGATTACAGGCGACTGCACTGATACTTTATCTCTTCCTAATGAAATGCGGAAATTATTGTTGATATTTAATGACAAGGCCTTTCCTGAGGAAGAATGAAGAATGAGAAATTCCACTTTCCTCCCCAGCATCCTGCTTCCCTTTCCTTCCAAAATATGTAATTCCACAAAGGTAATATTTTATCTCACTGATGAGGCAAAGACCATTGTTATATTTAAGAGTCAAAGTGTAACACGCCGAAATCTGATATTTTCTACTCAGAGAAAAAAATCTGTGCATTGGCCAAGAAATTAAAATCACATTTTAATAAAAATTAGTGTTTAAAAAAAGCAATGCCATTAAAGGTAATTACTGAGCATATTTCGTTGTAACATAAATTCTTTCATTCACGGCTGATTTCCTCTTTCTTGCTTTTGTGGTCAGGTACAGTCGGTACTTAACACTCTTTCTTCTTAGGGGACTAGGACCAAGGCAGCACTTTTAAGAAAGGCCGTTGCAAGCACCTACAACTTGATCCTCAGAGCTCGAGTTACTCCTGTGAAGTGTGGCTGAACAGTAAAAACAGATGTGAGAGCTCTACGCATGCCGTTAAGGGTGGGCGATGGTGGGGTGACAGGGGTGAGCCATTCGTGCGCTGAGAGTCATTGAGAACCCATGGGGTACAACGTGCTGGCCTCAGACCGAGCAGGATCACAGAGCTGAGCCAGGCATTTCCTGGCCCCGAGAAGCTTACACTAACGGGGTCCATGTTTATCTCGTGCAGGAATGGAAATCATGCACCACCTTGCCTTTCAAAGGAAAGCCAACATTTTTGTGGTCGTTAAATGATTTTATGTTTAGAATCTTATTTTACTATCATGCAAATTTAAAAAAATTAAGTGCCTTGAAATGTTTCCCTCCTTTGAAAACTGGCTTGAACTGGGTGCTGGGGCGAAGGGCCCGGTGGACCTGGCGAGTTCGGGGCGCAGGGACAATGCTGGTGTGCCACCTGACTCTGGCTTACCTCAGATTAGGCAATTAGTCCCACATTATTTGAGCACCCAATTTACTTTTACATTTTAAAGTTGTAAAATGCAAAATGATTTTTTTTCACTTTCTAATTACGAGTAATAAAAATTTAAGGGAATATAAAGTTTAACTTGTCTGTTAATTGAGGGGAAAGAGCCATGCTAAATCAGTCAAGAACAGAATGGTCACCGAAGAGACACGGAGGAAACTGCCCGTGAGGGTCCCGTTCGCTATTTTAATTAGCATCTGTCAATTAGAAGCGAATGACAGAGGGAAGGAACCCTGATTAATGAAATCGTCATCCCAAATTGAAAGGGAAGGTCAAAAAGAACATGATGTCTCATTCGACTTCGTCTTGAGGGTCTCATACACCTACATTTCTGGGATCCTCTTTTAGGCCTCATGAGACTAGGCTGTTAATATGGCCACTCAATTAGCTCTGGGTGTAATTAACTGCCTGCCCGGCCCTGCCCGGCACCAAAGCTCTCTGTCGGCAGGATTCCGCGGCCGGCTCGCTGAGGGGCTGACAGGGTTTCTCTCCCGCACGCTGACTGAGGGGGCTGAGGGAGGGCCATTACCAGTCACTCTTCACCCCCTTGTGTCTGTAGGACATGGCTGTTCCTCTAAGGTTTGTCCAGAGCATGCCCCTGTGAGAATATTAGCTGCCGTCTGAACAAATTTCACAGTGCAATAGGCCAATTTCAGCAGCTAGTTTGGCAGCTTAACTAGTCTAAGTCATAAAAGGAAGTCTTCTAAAGCATATTCAGTTGCTGAGGAACGCCATCCCAGTTCCAACCAATAATCCCTCCTGGGAAGTTGGTAAGCAGGCGCCTGTCCTCCCTCCCAGGCACAGATGCCGGTCGGTGCTCAGCAGGTCCATCGAAGGCTACGGGCAAGCCACTACTTCTGAGGCCCTCCTTTCTCTGAGCTCAGCACAAAGGAAAATCTGAATTTAGTAACGCTCTGGTTGGAGGAATTGATCTCAATGACAATGGCTTAGGACAACAACCTCACCCCGTGTCTCATGCCTCCCGTCACGTAACAACTTCTTCTGAGAGGGTAACATGGAAGGAGGAGAGGCTCCAGATGCAAGTAGCATTTAAAAAGACACCGTTTGGAAATATCCAGATGAATGGTGAAGGTTTTAAGGACAGAGGTAAAAATATTTGGAAAATGTTAAGAGAATGATAAACACATAAGGGATTAGTATTTTTGTTTGTCTTACCGTCGTGGCCACTTACAGATGCAAGGCCTTCGAGTTGCTGATTTAGGAGCCATCTAGGATAACTGAAAATATTCTAAAACAGAAATGGTTCAGCACTCATCTTCGTGGAAATAATTATGAAGACATTATGTGAGTAAGAGGCTTATTCACTGAACCAATTTTGTTTTTAGGTGGAGAAAGAAAAGAGGGGAGAGACAGAAGATAAGAGAGAGAGAGAATGAAATGAGCAATTGAATAGTAAGAGAAATCAATTTTAAAATGTGAAGCTGTGAAGTTGTAGCTTACTCAAGTAGTAGCTGCTAGAAGAAATTTACATCATTTGTTGAAATACCACAAACCCCACAGAGAACAATTGTCTAAGGAGGGCTGGTGGGGCTATGTCTAGAAGTGAGGACATGAAAATCTGAGAAAGGGGCCAGCCCAGTGGCGCAGTGGTCAAGCGCACACATTCCACTTGGCAGTCCGGGGTTCGCAGGTTCAGATCCCGGGTGTGGACATTGGCTGTGGTAGGCATCCCACATATAAAGCAGAGGAAGATGGGCACGAATGTTAGCTCAGGGCCGGTCTTCCTCAGCAAAAAGAGGAGGATTGGCAGCAGTTAGCTCAGGGCTAACCTTCCTAAAAAAAAAAAGAAGAAGAAAATCTGAGAAAGAAAATTGTTTTTTCTAAAAGTTTCCTCACTGGCACAGCAAAGTCTATTGGATTAATTTAAAAAAAAAAAAGTGGCAGAGTTCAGCTGACGGGAGCCATGTAGAGTGGGGTTAAGGCAAAGCTGGGCCATGAACCAGCCACAGGACAATCCTGGTTCGGTACCCACAGCTACATGACTCCAGGCAAGTTATCGAACCTCTTTTTACTTCCATTTCCTCACCTGTAACCTGGAAGTGATAATAATGGTCCCCTCCACAGGGCTGACCCCAGGATTCCATGGGCTGATGGGGGCTGAGTGCTTCGCACAGCTTCCAGTGTGTACTAAGTACTCCACAAATGCTAGCTTTTACTCTTTCAGTTTGGGACTGAGAAGACCTTGTAAATCTTGAAAAGTAAGAAAAAAGCCAGTGCCTGTGGTGACGGTTGTGCAACTCTGTGAACACACTAAAGACTGTGAATTGTGCACCCTGAATGTGTGAGTTGTATGGTATGTGACTGATAGCACAATAAAGATGTTACAGACAAAAAGCTGAGTAAGAAAGAGCTTTTCCTTTTCCTAATAAGACTTTTCTTCTCTAATGCAAATGTAGGGAAATGGTGGTGTTTGATTTCTTTACAGAACAAGGGTAATTTTCTTGAATCAGAACGTCAGCGTTTCCTTTGGCTGTGTGAGATACCTGAGATGGAAGTATTTTGAACCATGGTGTTTGAAATGGCAAAAATAAACAAAGAAATATATAATAGAATTGTGGAAATTACAAAGAAATAAAAAAGAGAGAGAGAACAAACAGGCTATTTAGTCAGAGTTTCTGACAGCAAAGGGGTCAACCACCATCACTTGCTTTTTGTCAGAGATTCAAAGGCAGCCAGGGTAATGGGAAAGCTTTATAGTGAGAAAAGTGGAGGCTTCAAGCACCCTCTGATTGGAGCCATTGGCTTGGGGAAGCTGGAGGTGGGCTGACTGCAGGGGGGCATTTTATGTGGTTGATTTGGGGAGCATGTCTGGCCTTCTCTGGTTAATCCTGAATTGGAGTGGAGGGAGGACAAAAAAGAGGGAAGCTGGCAGTCATTGACCAGTCCTGGCTGTTCTGGGCCAATTGCCACAAAAGTTAAGGTTTAGTTTCCTTATGGCTTCCTGGTATTCACATCTGCGGCTGATTCCCTCCTTTGAGTTTGGGTTGGCCTAACGGCTTACTTCTAACCCACAGAATACGGCAAAGAAGAGGGCTATCACCTCTGTGACTCGGTGTCTTGGGCGTTTGGGCTTCTATAACAAAACGCCTTAGACTAGCTACTTTAAAAACAACAGAAATTTATATCTCACGGTTCTGGAGTCTGGAAGTCCAAGATCAGGGTGCCAGCATCATCGGGTGAGGGCTGTGTTCAAGGTTACAGACTTCTTGTTGTATCCTCACATGGTGGAAGAGGGAAGGAGGAAGTGGCTAGGGACCTTTCTGGAGCCTCTCTTATAAGGCACTAATCTCCTTCATGAGGGCTCCACCTTCATGACCCAGTCACCTCCCAAAGGCGCCATCTCCTAATACCATCACCTTTGGGGGTTAGCATTTCAAGGTAGGAATTTGGGGGGAACACAAACATTCAGACTATAGCATTTGGCTACTTAGCATTGTGACTTTTATCTTGCTGGCAGGCTCTCTCCCTTTCTGGCTTTAATCAAATAAACTTCCGTGTTGGAGAGGCCAACTTGGCAAGGAGCTAAGGGCTGCCTCTAGTCAGCAAGGAACAGAGGCCCTCAGGCAAACAGCCTGCAAAGAACTGAACCCTGCCAGCAACCGTGCGAGCTGCTGAGCAGATCCTCTGTCAGCTGAGCCAGCAGGTGAGCCCCTGCCCTGGCTGATGCCTTGGCTGCAGCTGCTAGAGACCCAGCAGAGGACCCAGCAAGTCACGCCCGGACCCCTGATCCACAGAATCTGTGAGAAAACGGATGAAACATCTCAATGATGCCAAGTTTGTGGTTATTTGTTATGTATCAATAGATAACTAATACATTGTCCCTCGCTCAACATTTAAGAACTCACAGTGGAGAGAAGCCTTATGAATGTAAAATGTATGGGAAAGTCTTGAATGAGTTTCCAAAACTTACTCTACACATGAGAGCAGACACTGGAGAGAAAGCACTGGAATATAAGGAACATGGACATTGTCCTACACGCTTAAGACCTGAGAGCTCACAGCAGAGACATGCATGCAGGTAAGGAGCATGGGAAAGCGTGCACTGATTGTTTACACCTCACTGTACCTGAGAGAAGTCACATTATAGGTAAACCATATGAATGTAGGGGAGACGAGACTGCAGGAGGAGAAATTCTTTTTTCTACTACCCTCCTAGGTAGGTTCTCTGGCACGAGCCTTGTAAATTGGACTAACAAAAGACAGATCAACCAGAGAAAAACAAACAGAAATTTATTAGTATGTGCATTGTGCTTACACATGGGAGCACTCAGAGATGAGTAAGTTAAAGGAGTGGTTAGAACTTGAGCTGATATAGCATCTTAGCAAAGCAACAATAGATTTTTAGAGAAGTGACAAGACAATGAAAAAGAGCTTAGAGTTTCTTGGGGTGATAAATTGTGAGAAGGTAAATATATGGGGGGACTAGTGGAAGACAAGGGCTCATCAGTGAAGTTTGCTGTGCAGATTCCTCTGGTGCTGTCTCTGGACTGACAGGGTCTAAAGCTGTGTCCAGTGATGAACGTCTGTCCTTCCTGGGAGAGAGGGGCGGGGCCACACCTGTGCAAACTGATGTTCTGCTCTTAGCTTTTCTTGTATCCGCTTCTTCTCAACTGCCTTCAGCTCAAAATAATCCTTATGCCAAAGTGATGTCTTTTGGGGTGGTATGTTATGCTACCCTACAAGACCATCTATAAATTTTTTCCTAATCTTAGGCAACATGTAAGATCTCCTATTATGGAGAGACCCTGAAAATGGGAACAATGTAGGAAAGCCTTCAGCTGTCCCTTATCCCTGGGACACAAACGAGAAGCTCTCTGGAGAGAAAGCAGTGTGGGAAAGCCTTCATGCACGGCATTTCACTCCTGGACACAAGAAAATACCCTGAGGGAAATCTTATAAAATAAAACCCTTTAAATATGAATTTCCTTTATTAATAGCTCACTGTTTAAAAACGGATAGCTAACTCATTAATTTCCACTTCCTATATTCTGATATAAACATTAAGGTAATAGATATCCCTCTAACGAAACTTTTCAGCTGTGGCATCTAAGTTGTGATGTGTGGGGTTTGATTATGTGTGGGTTTGGGTTAGGCAGAGATTATTTTATTTCTATTAGAAAGTCTTTTGGACCCATGGGTGATTTGAAGTCTGTTTTTTTCATTATCTAATATTTTTATGTTTTAAATTTTTCAGATTACAAAAGAAGTACACATTAATTGTGGAAAATTTAAATTTTACATTGAAATATAAAGTAAAATTCATTTGGCATCCCCCATTGTTAACATTTTAAATTATTTATGATCAGCTTTCCTTCTGTGCAAAAAGAAAGGTTTTAAATAGGGGAAGAAAGTGAAAACAGGGAGAGTTCATTGAAAGGGAGAGAAAGTCTTTTCTTTTATGAGTAGAATAAATTATCCCTTGTGATGATGGTAGTAAACGGTAATAGAGGGCAGAGACTGAATATGTGCGATGAGACGCACAGACGACGCTCCTAGAATACTAAAAAATCACGGGTTTTTAGTTATGTATCACCTTGTGAAAACAGTTTTGAATTTTTACTCATTTTAAGGCCCAGGATGGAAATCCCGTATCATTTTCCTTTCCTGTCCTTGTTGTCCCTGCGTCAGGATGAACAACTGGGCCTCTCTTAGCCCCTCAGAAAGCAAAGTTTGGGTCTAGGAAAGTCAAGTCTGAGTCCCAGGGGTGCCAGTGTCCACTGTTCCTCCTTCTCAGCCTGTTTAGGGACCTGTTTTCGATGCCCAGTTCTCTCCACGCTTCACAATTTAAAATAGATTATTTTCCTTCTCAATTATAATAATGACACAAAATGCTAGTCTTTTGGCAGTTACTATAGTAACCAACAACAACTTACTTTTTTTAAACAGGAAATGGATGCTTAACCCTAAGTTTTTGTTTCTTTTTCTGAAGCCAGAATGCAGTCATATGCTTTGTAAAGACTACACTTCTGACCAGTATATATCATAAATTGTGGGTGATTGTGTGATTTGTGTACACACACGTATGCGTAAATATTAATACAAATCTGTGAGAGACACTGATCATAACTCCTCTTTTGAACTAAATTACTCTCTGACAGAGACATGTGAAATTAATTGAAATGCACACAATATCCAAGAGATAGATTTAACACATGGCTTCTCTTTATTATGATTTTTTTTTTTTTTTTGAAACTTACAGGAAACTGTTCCTTCCCTTAAAGGACTAAAGGATGCTTGATGGCTTTGAATCATGCAAATGAATTTCTTTCAGACAAAAAGAATGAACTGCCATTAGTGAGAGGACTGCCAATATTTACATTATTCAAGGCAGCCTGAACCAGGGTGCGGAGGATGTAGGTGGGTGAGAAAAAGGCAAGTATTTTTAATCAGGAACAAAATAAACATCAAGAGACAACCTGAAATGGGAGATAAGTCTGATGGCCAAGGATGTCCAACCTGAACCTGTTGATGAGCAGAACGGGTTCAGTTAAGCAACTTGGTTCTTGGAAAATACACTTTGAAGTAGACAGCTTTATAATGCAGAATGATTGAAAGACTTTGAAATTCTAGGCAAATTCATAAAAATATTCCTGCTCTAAAAAAAATATTCCTGCTCAAATCTATCATGGCATTTTAAGGAGTGCTGACTCTATAAATTCCGACTTTTATCAACAGCACTTCAATAATGTTCGGAAAATAAACTTCGCAGGAAAACCTCGGGTGTTCAATTAGTGTTAAACGTTTTAGGGCAGAAACTGAGATAATGAAATTATAAGGACAATGGCGGCGGCTTAGCGTTTTGTGGCTCACAAGAGATTTATGCATTCCAGTATAACCTCAAGCTACGCATATGGCATAATAAAGAAGACCTGATTCCTGACGGGGGAGCGAACCAGGACAGGGAATTTGACTGTTCTTGTCTTCATACTAGTTCTTTGTCTTAACGGGAAGACTGAAAATGCTGTCCCTTGCTTACTCCCAGTACAAATTCAGGCTTTACTTCTCCCCAAATCCCCGCCATTATGACTTAAAAAACATCTGCATGGAACATAGCTGCTTTCACAAGAATCATTTCCTCTTTAGTGCAAATTGCACCAGGCTCACAGGGCGTCCTGTGGGAATTGCTGGTCTAAAAGAAGCCAGTGGAGAAACGCCTGGCTTCGTCCCGACCTCTGCACTAAACAAGAGGAAGTGGTCGCCCTCGCGCAAGTTTTCCAGAATTTCAGCGGAAGGTGAAAGGGAGACTCAATCGCGGTACCAGCCTTTATGCCAGAGGCACCTGGCTGTCCCCTCATCCTGCTTGCTGGCCCTTTTGTGAACACACTCTTTTTTTAGGGGGTGGGAGGGGTCCTTCTTGGAGCTCCCCTGTGGATCTTTCAGGATTTCTCTCAAGGCTCATTAGTTTGGAGAACTGCTAGGAAAATTGGAAAGCCTTCTGAAACACTTCCATGTCGGACTATCAGGGCATCCCCAGCGGTCTGCAGAAATTAAGCAACTGCATGCAAAGAGGCTGTCAGTGGGCTCCTTCCTCGTGGGCTTCTCAAGCAATTTAACAGAATCTCAAAAGATAATTTGGAACCGCTAGGTAGCTTTTCTTTTGCCGGCTGGAATTTTCCCTTCCAGGGTGCAGGGTGGTGACGATGAGGTAGGCTGTGATCTTGTTTTAGAAGATGGCCTTGGGCTGAGATTCTCTCTTGGTTTCAACGACCTTGTTGAGGCTGACATGTCTCTTTTCAATAACTGTTACTCCACAGGGTGAGGGGGAGATTCGTACGTGGACATGGATAGAGTCTATCATCCCAATACCAGCTCCTACAGGGGCAGAGGAATTCAGATTTACCAGAGACACGGTCTCTGAAATTCCACATGGGATGGAGTGTATGGGGGTTTGGAATCACGGAGCCCTGGGTCTGGGTCTGGCCCCACTACTTGATCTTGAGAACGTCATTTAAATTTTGAGCCTGTGTCCTCCTCCGTAAATGGGGACGATGCCTATTTCCGACAACTGTTGTGAGGATTAAATAAGGTAGTATAAATAAAATGCTTGACACAGTGCCTTACACATAGTAAAAGTTCAGTAAATGGATCTTATTTTAACAAATTCAGTGGAAAGGGCAGTACTCTCTTTAGAAGGGGTGGTGGGAGATGGTAACTGCCTCTGGTGATGCACATATCCATAACCTTCTCCACTCTCCTTGGGAAGAGATGGTGGTGTACTTTTCATCAGCTCTCCGGGGTTCTTTCTCTTCCCAGTAATCGTGCTCTCAGGATCCTACTTCCAGCATCGAGCTTTGGGAAAGGTGGGAATAGGCATATAATTATAGCCCTGAGAAGAATTTCAAGGGCCATTCTGCATGTAGAAATATGAAAATCAGAATCAAGGGGCCAGCCCGGTGGTGCAGTGGTTAAGTGTGCCCGTTCCCTTTCTCAGCAGGTTCCCTGGTTCGGATCCCAGGTGTGGACCTGGCACCACTTGGCAAAAGCCATGCTGTGGTATGCATCCCACATATAAAGGAGAGGAAGATGGGCATGGATGTTAGCTCAGGGCCAGTCTTCCTCAGCAAAAAGAGGAGGATTGGCAGCAGTTAGCTCAGGGCTAATCTTCCTCAAAAAAAAAAAAAAATCAGAATCCATTTATGGATTCCTTGCTATATGCTAGGAAACCTAAGTGCATTAAATCTCACTTAAGCTTTATAAGAGCAAGATGAGGTCAGTCTCATTTTATCCCCATTCTACAGATTAGGAAACTGAGGTGTAGAGAGATAACTATGCAGCTCGTGGAAAATTCAGGACTCAAACCCAGGTCCGTGAGAGGGCAAAGCCCACTCTCTCAACTGTGATGTGACACTGCCTTGCTGGAATCTAGGGGACTGTCCACTCCCTTGTGAGAAATCTTTAAGGATGAGAGACACGGCTTCAGTGTTCAGCCAACTTTAGGACCAAGAAGTCTTCTTTGCAGCTGGCTCCGAGTCTCTGATTGTCATCCCCATGCAGTCCACTCATCTTGATCAGTGTTCTATTGAGATAGGGAGAGAGAAAAATTAGTGTCCCCCAGGATCATGGCCACCATTTCCAATAATGTGAAGTGTAAGTCACCTGTTAGTCTTCTTTTCTACCAGTGAAATTCCCCCCCGGACCTCAGTTACATATGGGGGGATGCAGGGGAATAGGAAAGTGGGTCCTGGAAGAAAGGAGGCCAAACACAGGTCCCCTATCAATCAAGGTCCCACAGGGTAATTTGGCTTAATCCAGCAGAGGGTCTGGAGTCAGTGCAGCCCATACCTACGGTGTCCTGTCAGGGACAAACCAGCTGGGTATTTAATCCTCTGGACCTGCCAGTCATTGGTCAAGGGCTGCCCCTAAGGGGACCAAAATCTCCCAGTACTTCCTGCTGTCCATGTGAGCGAAAGCCTCCTTCAGGCTCGGAGCAGTCCTCAGAGAGACGCAGGTGTTGACAGCTGGGAGGTGATGTGCTTAAAAATGGAAAGAGACCTGAGGGGTGCCTGCCACGCCGGCTGATTCTGGGGAGAGAAAAAGGCTCTCTCTCCGGCGTGGACGCTTCACTTTCTGTTAATACTTCCCGAGGCCTCATTTACTCTCTCTCTTCTCAAGCCGGAGAGACGAGCCTTCTTCTATGAGAGAAGCAGCAGTGTAGGACTGAAAGACCACAGCTGTGTGGCAGAGCGGCTGGGTCCTCATTCAGCACTCCCCCGCTGTGTGATCTTGGGCAGGTTGCTTAAAACCTCCTTGAACCTCAGTCTCCTCCTCTGTTAGTTAGTACTACAGCACTTCCCTCACAGGAGTGTTCTAAGGATTGGTTGTGCTGGTGTCTGTAGGGTGCCTAGTAGAGCACCCAGCATGTGGTGGGTGCGTAGGAGATGGTGACCACCATGTTGCTTCTCTTCCCTTCTCTTCCCCATATTCCCACAAAGGGAAGCAGACAAGATGCTTCCTTTAAATAATTGCCAATACTAGAATTAGAGAACACTATTCTTAAGAGTCAGCTTCTGAGTGTCCATGTCAGAAATACATCACCCTACACGAAAACAAAAAGTAACTGTTGGGCGTATATGTGTAACTTTAAATGCACATATTATTTTCTTGAATTGTGTCGAGATTGATCATGGAGCTCGGGATCAAAAGCAGTTCCAAAGGTCCCCTATTTTCCTGAATGCTATAGGATGCCTATATTTGCAGGAGGGTAAATTCTGCAACTCGGGGCTGCAGACATGGACAGATTCCTGTCATTAGCTAAGTAGCTGCGCTCTGCCACATGCCAGGGCCTCCGATCATGGACGTCTGCACTTGTCGTCCCCAACCAGGAGCTGATTTTTCTTTTCCTTGATAGAGCACTGCTGTCAAGTCTGCTCACAGAATGTTTTCTAATTCGAAAATAACGGCATGACCCTGTAATTGTGAGTAGCCTTATCAGTTAGCATGGTGTAGAGAAAATACATATGAAAATGTCACTTCGCCAGGGCTTGCCACGCTTCAACGCAGGAAGGGCAGGGCCCTCTAGGCTACAGCCATTTCAGCCGCTGTGCCCCGCTGAACCAAATCTGCACCAGAGGACCCATGGGCCTAGTTTTGATAGAATCTAAGGTGCATCCTGTATTCCAACTTACTGCTTCTGGAACAGTCAAGAGGGACTTGAAAGTGACACCTCTACTTAGTCAAATCCAAGGTATTTGGTTAGAACACGTTAACTGCCATCTCTGCTTTTTTTTTTGCCCTCCTGAACTGTGTTAGAACATACACCACCACCCCGCTGCAACACACACACACACACACACACACACACACATACACACATATCCTCCTCCTCTCCTTTCTCCATGCATATTCCTTTTATCCCTTCTATTTTACATGCAGGGCTCCCTGGGCATTTATCATATAAGCACATGCACGTGTATAAATGAGTCCTGCAAAACAATCTTGGTTCTATCATTTCCTCCAAGTATAGAGTAATGAGAATAGCCCCACACTCTCATCTCACAGGTTGCCAAAATTATGTTCACTTATGGCTCACTGTGGGGTCTCGGAATCTTCCTCCCTGTGCACATGTTCCTCTCATTGATGCTAATGAAATTTATGCATGTGTGTTATGGCGAGAAAGAGCCTCCTGGATGCTCTCTCCCACATACGGATTGAAAGACTGAACTGAAAAACAAAATATCGCTTTGCTGTTTATTTTTATCACACCAGTTTTTATTAGCCAGATCTCATATGATGAGGTCCAGGCATCTCACCAGCAAGATGATGCTGATGGAGAACATGTGTAGCAAATCTCCGCATGCTCTGATCCATAGGCCGGGCTTGGGAGAGCCGGTGTGCAGGCAAGGCTTCCAAGCCTTCCACCGCCACGATGGATGTGGAATGGTAGAAATCAGTTTTAGATTATTTGGCCCACTCTGGGATTTGCTCTAAAACTGATGAGGGTTGTAGAAGCTTTTGGCTGGACAACTGCAGAGGTCTCTATATGCTCTCACAAGCCTCTTGTACTTCCACATCCTGAGATGAACTGTTTCCAAAAGAAAGCTGTAAGATGCGTTAATTAACCTTTCCCTCTGATTGAATTTTCAAAAAAATTTCTTTTCGCTCTCCTCCCTTCCCTCCCCCCTCCCAAAAGTTGAAGTGACTCTTAAACAAGCCAGACTTTTTGTAGTAGAAAATTTGGTCCTCAACATGGTCTCAGGAGTATAGATTATTAGATCATTCAACCAATTAAAGAAAATCAATAACTTCTTGATCCACCTCTAACGTCCCTAAACACTTACATCTCATAATTCCACCATTATTCAAGCTACTAACGCCACTCTGTATATTGCTTTTTGAAGAAGACGCTTAAACAGCTACACATAATATGAAAGAGATCCCTTCATGGTCAGGTGGGAGTTATTTGTTTTTCCATCTCAATGTATGATTAAATATGATTAAAGATATTGTGTTGTAATAAGGTAACCTTGGAAAGTTGCCCTGGGGGAAACCATAGCCCATGGATTCATTAGTTTAAAGTTGGGAAATGGACGCAGCTGCTCAGCTGAATTCGGTGAGTGGAAAATGGGAACGGTGGGCAGGTGCAGGCCTCCACCACCAGCTCTGCAGCTGCAGCTGAGCTGGGAGCCAAGGGCGTAGCAGCTTCTTAGGAAAACTAAGAAAAGAGCAGAGTTGAATGCCTGGAGAAGGCCCTATGCGAGGGACTGAAGCAATCAACAATGAAAGGACAGGCCCAAGAATTAGTGCTCTCCAGGGTCCGCGAGGACAGAGGCCGTGGAGGAGTTGAGTCTGCAGTAACAGTGTCGAAAGCATTTATCGTGCACGGGGACTTGCCCTCTGGTTTTACATCAGTTCGTTTAATTCTTAACATGACTCTCAAGGTAGCTGCAATTAGTTCTCCTCCCTTTTTTTCCAAGTGTGAAAACTGAGACTTGGAGAAAAGGTAAAAATAACTTGTCCAAGTCCATGTAGCTAGTAACCCACATTCAAGGAGGATTCAAATTCAGGCAGGTTGATTTGGGGAGCATTTTTTTGCTACTCTGCTGTAAGACTTCATTGATTTCAAGTGATACAATGGCATCATTAACTTGATCATACAGAAGCTCAGGGAATAAACCCTACATAGGAGCTTAGCCCAATGAGGCCCAGACGACATAGTTCCGTGCACCTTGTAATCATCTGCCCCGCACGTAGATGGGCTGAAAGAGAGGCACTGTGATGTGCTGAGAGGGGTGTGGAACTGGGGAAGATCGGGCTTGTTCGCTCTTCAGCTTGCCCAGCAGAGTGCCTGGCATTGGGAGGCCTTTAGATCCTTCATGTACAACTTTGGGAAGCAGATGTTACGGTCCCCGCAGCTGGGAAGTGGTAGAGTCAGATGCTGAGAGGTCTCAAGACTCTAACTGGACGGCATTAGAACAGAGAGGGAGGGATATCTTGGGGACCAGAACCAGTAGGCAGGGTAAAGTGAGGCACAGTGTGGGGCACACACGTGGGGCCCAGGAAGGAAGTCACCGTTCTCCTTTGTGGGCAGGGGACCAAGGCAAAGTCCAGAAGATCAGTTGAGTCAGACTACAGTTGCTCCCAGGTCCAAATCCTGTGACTGCCTGTCTCTTCCCAGGCTACACTCACCCGCTAGGTGGCTTCATCTTGCTTCATGGCTTTACTGCTCTCTCTATACCGGTGTCTTTGGGATTTCTATTTCTAGCCTTGGTCTCTCCCTTGCTTGTGTGATGTCAATTTATAGAAAACATATAATAGACAACGCCTAACAGGCATCTGGAAAATGTCCATATCCAAAACTGGACTCTTGATTCCAACATCCCTACCCCAAACCTATTCCCGAATTCAGTCAATAGCACCAAACCCACCCAAGTGCTCACGCAACTGGCAGTATCATTAATTCTTCTCTTTCCGCTCAATCCTCCCCCATTCAGTCTATCAGTAAATCCTGTGAGACCTGTCTCCGAAATACTGTATATCAGTGGTTCCTGAACTCATCTGCACCTTGGAATCACCCGAGGAGCATCAACAGTTGACACCTGTGTCCCACCTACCATCACTGAATGTGACCTGATTGGTCTGGGGGTGGCCTGGGTTTGAGAAATTCTGAAAGATTGCCGCTCCAGCTGATTGCAGCATGCAGACAAGTTGGGGAACCATTGCTGTATAGCTCAAGTCATATATACCACAGCTCTTCGTCTCCACTGCTAGGACGATTGCTGTACCTCCTAACGACGCGCTCCGTCTTTTCACTCTTCCCCTCTATCATCTACTTTATCACAGTGGTTAGAGTGATCTTTTAAAAATGTAGGTCATATCAAGTCACCTCCCTGTTTAAAACATCTGAGCGGCTTTTCATTGTAGTTAGAGTCAAATCCAAGCCCTTCCTTGACTCTTCAAGGTCCTACAGGATCTAGTTCCTCTGTTCCCCTCTGACCGCACTCTTTCCCACCCTCTTCGGTTCATGCTGTGCCACAGCCACAGGGGTCTTCCTCTGAGTTCTCTACCATGCCAAGGTTGCTCCCACTGCAGAGTTTTTTTCGTACTTGTTCTTCCTTCTTCCTGAAGCCTCATCTCCCAAAGTTTTGCACTGCTGACTTCCTTGTCATTCAGGTCCCAGCCTGAACATCATTTCCTCAGAGAAGACTTATATCAAATAGTATTGTCCACTCCAATCATTCTCTTTCATATTTTCTTATCCTTATAAAACTGAGTTAATATATTTTTTACTTTGTCTTTGTGGGTGTATGTGTGGATACATACACATTTCTCCCCCTGCTACATTGGAAGCTTGGTGAGAGCGTCGCCTGTGCTTCTTTTGTTCACTCCTGTATTGTCATATTTAGAACAGCTCCTGGACTGGAGTGGTTACTTACTGAATACACGTTGACTGTCTGACTGACCGAGTAATTATCATCTGAAAGACTCAGTACTTTGTCCAGACAATAGGATGATTAGCCAAAGTTAGCTTTGTCCATGAGCTTGTATCGTTCGTGACCTGTGAGTCAAACAATGGTGCTAGGATGTGGTGCTTGTGTCCACCAGTAAAATGGCAAGTTAAGACCTAGAACCCAAATTTGGTTTCTATATTCTCTTTCCATTTTCTTCTTGCAGGAGATATCTTTAAATCCTTTATGGGCCTCGTGTGGAATTGGGTAGGAGGTGCTGTAATAGAAAGTAGCAGGATGTATTAGTCAGAGTAGTCTACGCTGAGGTAACGTGACCGAATACAACAAAAACGTTTCTTTCTTACTCATGGAAAGTCTGCTTGGGTCTGGGCACCTCTCCAGGAAGCTGTCCTCCTTCATGTGATGGCTCAGCATTCCAGACTGCTTAGCTCTGGAGACAACTCCAGATCAACATGGTCACAAAGGAGTAGACAGACAATTGCATGCCAGTTCTTCAGTTCTTTTGTTCGCGTTTGCTAGCCTAAACAAACCACACGATGTTCCCACAGGAGAGGAGAACTATAAAGCGTGGTGAGTAGTAGGAATGTCTACCACAGCAGGCAGTGGAAGGTGGGGCGAAGAAAAGAAACAACTAGGAAGTATTCTTAATGTCTGAGTCTGGTGAAGGGCGACAGTCTCCCCTCTGGTCAATATTAGGAATACAGGCATGAAACTGGATTCCAAAACCAGATAAACATATCAGAACAAGAAGCTTCAGCAGAGATCATCTGATCTGAGAGCAGTCATCCCACACATTTCCCCATTGCTCTCACACTCTTGAGGCACTAAGTATTAAGAAGTATTAAGGTACTAAGTATTAAGGCACTAAGATCTTAAATGCTCTGTCCTTAGGATACCCAGGAAGTCAGCCCTTGTGATGGGAGGATATCTGAAGCCTTCCGACTTAGAAATCCATTCTGTATCCATTGGCTTACTGTCCCAAGCTCTCCACATAGGATACAGTGAAAAAACAAATGAAATGGACTCTTGTCAGACTCTCCAAAAAGTCCCCGATCATTGTGTCCTCAAAACTGACAGTGTTTGTTATCAGAGTCTCTCTGGATCTGTCAGTGGTAATTCAGGGTGCAGCTGAACAGTCTCCCCACTGGTGTGCCACAGGAAGCTTCTTACATCTGTGTTTGAACACTGCACTTACTGTCATCCTGCTCCAGGTGCAATTCAACTCAGTAACTTTGATCTTTCAACTCACCCAAACAATTTTCTGGGCTACTTTCTTCCTAGGGTTCTACTTAAATATTGAAATAAACAAAGGACCTCTGGCTGCAGATGCTAACCTTGAAATGTTAGAATATGCTTTAATCCAAATAGACGACTTTGGAGTTACAATTTCAAAAAGAAGTCCACATTTTCTGATCTTTCTCATGGCTCGGTGCAAGTTTCTCTGTTCTCCTAGGCTCATGTAATGGCAGTATCAGAAAATTTTCACTTGGCAACTTACTTTAAAGATACTTTAAAGACACACACAAAAAGAGAAGAAAATAATGACAGTGATGGTTCCAAGATTATAAACCACTCTTTGGTAGCATTAGCATTTGTGGTCACAGGAATGCCACTTAGTGAATTAACTCAGCCATTCACTCAACACTGTCACGAGAAGGGGCATGGCTTCCAGTGTCTAACTTTGCCCCAGGAAGACATTCCTCATCCAGCAAGATGTGCTCCACTGAGTCACCCAATATTTGTATTGTAACCATAAAAGGTGAGGTTGAGCTACAGCGTTGAGAACATCCTATTGTACTTCAATATCTACCTAGATGTTTCACAGACACATCAAACACTGCAGGATGCTTTTCCTCATGCAGAGCCTATAAATTTCCTATTATTGCAGTGCACTGTGTCTCATTCATCCCAGTATCCCTTGTGCCTAATATACTGTTCCATATGTGCTTATGGAATGAATGAATACAGATTTTGATGATATAAAAACTCCTTGATATGCATAGGTATTTGTGCTGGGAATATTAAGAGTATCATTATTGTCATGTACAGGCTAGTAGAGCAAGATGGTCTAAAGTCACTTTCCTGACTTTTTTTCTCTGGAGCCTCCTAACTCTTATGCATTTTTCTACATGCAGTTGTTTGAGTAGATGTGTAAATGCGTAGTATGCATGCATTCCTGTGTTTCTTTTATAGCTTCCCATTCATGAGATGAACTATATTTTCTTTACAGAAGAAATGAAACTCTCATGTTGGTTTTGTGTGGTGTAAAACATAGTAAACATAGGCATCCCTTTTTTTTTTCTGCTGGATGGTATATTTTGAAATGTGTCAAAAAAATAGTTACATCTATAAATATGCATAAATATATACTTTCTAAAGTCTAGTTTTTTGTGTATATATTTACATATTTATGACTTACCTTATTTAAGAAAGATTGTAAGGCCACTGACAAGGTATGTGTGTGTATTATAATGTTCAATTCAATTAAAAATAAATAGTTGAGAAAATCAGAGGAATAGAAAAATAAAGGTAGTTAGGAAAAAATGAGGTTAATTCATCACAGAGGCTAGGGTGCAAAAATGCAAGTCACGAGGTGCCACTTACTTGCTCTAAGCTCCCTAATGGGCAATGCATAAACCCAAACTCAATGCTCCTATGCTTTGTGAGATAAAACGAGGTGCTCAGGCACGACCCAACTATTCCTGCTACTGAAGCCTGAAAGAAATTTGTCACATAGGTCCTCATAGAGATGACAATGTGTAATGCGGTTGATAGGACCTTCAACAATGTCCTTATAGAAAATACAATGAGCTTCACATGACTGCTTCTGGTAATGTCCCCTCAGTATAGGCTGATGACATTCTAGTCAATGTAAAAGTAATTCTACAGAGGACCAATTTGATGAGATCCAGGGGCACATCTCTCTGCCATCTAGCTTAATGTCCAGATAGATTTTTAAAGGGTCAGAGTTGTGGCTGGACGTCACGATACCTCCATAAATTGTTTCTTTCAATTAAGCTTTGGGTAACTATTGGCTGACACTGAGATCAAGATGATACTGTTAGTGACAGGGGATGCCCTCGGAGCCATGGACTCCTGAGGTCTCAGGAAATGTCATAAAGATAGAGACTAATCAGACTCAGAGATTCTAGGAAACTGACTGGCTGTTGCATGTCCTCCAGCATAAAGTAAAAGCCATGACTCAAATATAACTCTAACTTGTTTATGTAAAAGAAAATTCAATACACTGTCCACTGAAAAACTTTAAAATTTTTTTATTGTTTAGGGACATGCATAAGTCCTAAGCATGTGCCATGAAAATGAAAGGGTAAAAGATCTAAACGAAAACTTGCTTTTAAATAAATGGTAACTTCTTCTTACTAATTCTGAGATCAAATTTACTTAAAGAAAGATGAATTCAGAATCAATAAAACTCACAATAGGACCCCAAAGATGCGTAAGAAATTAAATAATCTAATCTCTAAAGCAATGACTCAGAAGAAAAACGTACTCTACTATTTTCAGTAAATATGTAGCATTTGGACTCTACTTTCAGAGCAGTTTACATGCATTAAGCAATAGAGGAAAGAGTCCTGGAGCATGTACCAGTGGTGTTCAGATAGCTACAAAAAAGAATTCGGCAACTATGGCTTGCCCATTGTGTATGGCTGATGGGGGAAGCAGAAACCCCAGCCATGACATGGGGAGAGCATTAGTGTCGTTTATATTGGCCTTGCTGAATCTACACAAAGCTCTTCCTTAGTACCTAGGGTTTTAAAAATCTGTCAGATGGCACCACAGCAGGCTAATGTGGTGGCATGTTCTGGAGGCATTAATCTGTTTTTTCCCCTGCTAAATAGTGGGAAAAAAGTGAATTTTAGTAATTAATAGGCACTTACCCTTCTTTCGTCATATTGTCAGCTTCAGTTGGTTTCTGTCCTGCCATTAACATGTCTAATGCATATGTCAAGAGGAAGCCTGACATGCTAGTGGCAAACAGAAGATTATGTGAAGGCGGCAATGTGTTAAAACAATTGAGCGAACAGGCCCTAAAGTTTGCAGCTCAGGCCATATGTTGCAGCGTTTAATTTCCCATAGTGGAGAAACATGGTTGTCAGAGAAAAAGATGATGAATGCATTTACTTTGGGCAACTTATTACAGTGAAGAATTACTTTCCAGAGGAAGAGAACAGAAGAATTAGGCTCGCATGGGGAGCATATGGGAAGCATTCAGACACAGGCAAGGATAGCAGGACTGTGTGCTTTCAAATGAAAGACATTTAATCACTGCATGTGGCTGGTGTTGACATATGGAAGTGAGAAATGGGTTTTGATTTGGAAGACAGGACAAGGTTAACGGTAGTGCAGGTGGTTACAGAATGATTGATACTTTGAGTAACTAACAGAGAAAGAATATGTGACTCTTTCAGTTGGGCAACAGACTCCAGAGAACAAAGTAATTTAGAAAAATACAGAATGTGAAGTGATCCAGGGCAGGTCGCCTGGCTACAAGAAGAGATGACAGACAGAACAAGCTCACGATCAAATGCTAGTCAAGGGATGTGCTGGGAAAGGAGCGGCCAGCAGAGGCCAAGGGCTCTAATGGGGCCAATCAGAAATGGCTGAGGCTGGGGATCAACACTGTGCGCAGCCAGAGGACACGAAGGCTAGCAATTTTCCCAGCCTTAAGTTGGTACAACTTTGGTTTGCTCACCTACAGCCGACTTGGAGCACCAGAAATTCTACTTAAGCTGGAGCAATCCGTCATCTACTGCTGTCAAGGTCCCACGTAGAGAGGTGAGAAACACAAACTAAATGTCATTTGTATATTTTCTCCCCCACAACAAGAATTTCCAGTGGGCCTGTGCATTCACTTTCTAGTCTTGGTTCCAAACACACATAGGCGAGAGCTCTTAATTGCCTTTATCCAAGTGGTGTTTAATCCCATCCTTCCAGAGGTGAAAGGTTAGCTCACGAATGGGGCTATTTAATTCCTGCATTCTCCACTTGTTTTTTGTTATTTGGTTAGGGAGACGGCCTTGAAAATATGTTTCAGGAGAGGTGATTCTGATTAACTAATGATTATTATCAGGAATATGTGATGACCAGATCCTGCACAAAATACTGTGAATACCTACACTCTAGAAATACTGTGTTCACAAAGACATTACATAAATCAGTGCCTCATAATGGTTCACTCAAAGTATGATTAGGATGATGGGTTTCACAGTCAAAGACAGCGCATTGTTCTTTTCAACGGAAAGCACCTGCCAGACACTTGAAGTGTTGATCTAGCTGGCAAAATCTTTCCTTTCTTAAAAATGGAATTTCTCATGGGTCAAAGAAGATACCTGTCTCCTTTCAGATGTTTCATGAATGAGACATTAAAATAAAGGCTGAACACCAGCAGCTGCTTCCTCATGAATCTCTGACCAGTGTGGGGAGGTCAGGAGGGACAGTTGGGGACTGTTGAAAATGGAAGGTGGGCATTTTGAAACCTTGGTGTTTACCTCTAAGTCAGAGAGTGGACCACGTAATTTTATATTTTTCCTGCTTATGCTCTTTAGTCCCTACATTTTTCTCAAGATTAAGCTTTAACCAAGGAGACCTACAAGTTGTGGATGATATTGATTGAATTCTGAGAGTGCATCTAAATTGATCTAACATAAATTATCCTTGAAACCGAAGAGCGGAATGAGTGATTAGCAAAGGGGCCAGACAGGAAGATAATTAAATTGAACCGCCTGTTCTCTTACAGAAAAGTCCTCGTGGAGGCGAACCAGTGCCTCAGTTTCCTCCTTCAGAGAATGAAGAAAACACTTCCCCTTCTCGTCAAGCGCTGTGAGGCTCAATGGTTGCTAGGAATCCACTTGGAAATCTGTACACAAAAGGTGCTGCCGTGGATGTGAGATGAGACGTGAGCATCTGCTATTACTGGGTCCCACTCTCGTGATCCCTTTTCGAGTGTCTACCACTTCTGCTTTCAACAAGTATGCCTTTTGTCCTGCTATCCTGGGTCCCTTGATTAATTCTCTAATGTTTAAAAATTGCATTTGCAGATAAAGTGACAACGGACATAAAGCTGTCATTACACCCCTTAAAAATGGTTAGATCGTATTTTTTATCTGAACATATGTTGCCTTCTTGGGAGTTTGATGAGTGGTTCAGAAAGTAGCAGGTCAAAACAATAACCATGAAAGTCTTTAGAACCTGTATGATTCAAAAATAGGCAACGCAAGCTTCATAAATGCCATGGGTGGATCATGATCTTTGTTAAAGGTGCATGGACGCTATGCAAGTATGATTTAAGAAAGGAAAAATAAGAAAGTCAGTCTGGTCCTTGTAGGATCTGAAAGCAACGGGCTAGCCAGGGACTATGGTGAATTGTTAAGTTGCCAGAGGGGAATGAGTGACCAGTATGCCAGATCTGATTTTTTTTTAAGAAAATCTAGAAACATGGATATTTATGTGAACTCTCCAAAACTTTAAATGTTGACAATTAAAAATAGAGTTGTGTGTCAAACAAAATGCACCTGCAGGCTACGTGTGAGTAGATCACCACTGTTGACTTGAAAAATGTTCCATGCCACAGTAATGTACTTCTTAGATAAATGCTCAGAACTGCCTGGCCTCTGTTACCCTCTGGAGCAAAAGATTTCTTTTTTATTTACTATAGCTGAAATTCTCCCTGTGTTTAGAACTGTCCTTAATCCAGTTCTAAGATTATAATTCGTGGAGACCAAAGCTGGGCCAGCCACTGTCAGGCACACAGAATGTGAGTGAAATGGTCCCATCCTCAAATCGCTCACAGGCCAGGAGATGAGATCAGACAAGCTCACTGACGCCTGCAGCGTAAGGAGTGAGGCAAGTGCACAAACAGCAGCACAGCCGGGTGCAGTGGGCTCTGAGGAGGGCGAGCACGTGAAGTTGTGGGTTCCAGGGAAGAGATTTCAGCGCATGCACAGCCTGAAATGAGCCGGGAGGGTAGATGGGGTCTTGATAGCTGGGGATGCTGGAGGAGGGCACTTCTGGCAACAGTTTGAGCAAGGGCACGGATGCGGCAGAGGCTGGGGCATGTTTAAGGAAGCATGCACAGCCAAGTTTGGCTGGGCAGAAGATAAGTCTGGGGGATCTGTGGAGACAAAGGCTGAGCAAAGCAGTGGGCCCTGTGCTGTGGAGGGTCTTGAATGCTTGGGTCGGGTGTATGCACCTTCAGTGTAAATAACAAGGGGCAAACGAAGGAGGTTGAACTGGGTGGACTTGTAGCTTAGTCTCAGCTTCCCTGAGCCCATCTCCCTACAATTCGAAGACTTTCAGTTCCTGGCCTAACTGCAGTCAGGTCTTGAGCTAATATGTGCCCAGGTGGATGTGTGTTAGGAGTCCATTTCCACCAGCAAGTGAGGTCTAAATTAGGTTTACTCTCCTAAGACTGGCATCCATGCTGTCCCTTGGGTATCCATCTTCCCCCAAACACGGGGTGCTCAGTCCACGAGATGGCATTTCTCTCGAGTTCCTGATGCATCCTCAACAACTGGAATTTGGCCTTGAACCCTAATGAGCCCGCCTAGAGTTTTAACCAAGACTTGGTACTCGCTGACTTTCTTTTTATGATAGAGGGTGTGAGAGAAATGTATGGTATTCTGTCTTATCTCAGCAACTACCTGGAAACGGTCTCCAGTCTGTGTGGACCACTCCTCACACAGCAAGAAGCCTTCACCATCTGACCGGACCACCAAGGCTTCGATTCCCACTACTGTGGCCTCTCCACCCTTGGAGCCTGCAGTTTGGATGGCTGACTGCTCTCTTCGGGGCCATGTACCTTGCATTCACATTTTATTTCTCTCCTGCCAGATTTTAACATTTAAACTAATTTAAATAAAATCAGAGTAAAAATATAATTCCTTAGTTGCTGTAGTCATATTTGAAGTTCTCAATAGCCGCAAGTGGTCACCAACTACCGTCCTGGACGGCACGGCCGGAGAACATTTCAGTCACCACGGCAAGTTTGATTGGAGCCCGAAAGCACTGCTTTGTTTCAGTCCCCAAATGGGCTCAGTCCTGAGGTGTGCTGATGTGACTGCAGACGTACCACCTCCATGCACAGACACACACTGAGCTGGCGGAGCTTTGCCACTGGCTCTTGTCTGCCTGGAATGGGAGAGGAAGACAGACGGGAGGACAGAGGAAGAAAGGAATGCTATTCAAGGTGCTGGTATGAACACCCAGGAATGACATTTGCCTTGAAAAATTAATCATAATGGAATGTAAACTAATAAAACTAAGCAGAGAAAAAACAGAAAGGAAAGGAATGTAGTGATACACTATAATTCTGGAGCATTAATAAAAAGGCATCAATATAAATCACAGGAAATTATTACAACCCTGGGTAAATATAAGCAAGGGCCATATTTGGAATAGAGTTTCAAATTATATTGTATTATACACAGTAAAAGATATTGTGCAACTCTACAAAGAGGTGCCATTGAGAGAAACCAAAAATGCCTCCAGCCTGTACACATCTTGTTTGCTCATAAAAATCAAGGATATTGAGTTTTTGAACTCTGTACCGATGGAGATTTCATGTGCTCGCACGTAAAATGAAGTGAAACTTGTTGAGATGGATCCTAGAGTCCTTTCACGCTGATTGGAGAGCTCCACACTCCAAACGGAAGAGACCCTGGACTAGAATGTAGGTTCTGTGAGGCAAAGACCTGGTGGGTCCTGTTCTGCATGCATCTCCAGAGTGCAGGACAGCACCTGCCACGCAGCAAATGGTCAATGAATGCTTGTTGAATGAATGAAGGAAAGAAGGACAAATGAGTGGATACAGATGCTGGGCAGCCCTGTGCTAACCTGGAACTCCTTCATGCTCAGAGACTTGTTAGCATTCTTAGAGTCAAAGAGGGGACTCAATTATTCGTCTTTGATTTAAAAGTATAAGTTTTGTGAAGATCATATATTTGCATGGTTTTAAAAATATACATAAAGATAAACAGTGAGAAATCTTGCTCCTCCCGTACCCCATATCCCCAGTCCACCTCTTACTAGTAACCACTATATTTAGTTTCTTGTAAATTTTTCCAGTTGTTTTATGTGTATATTGACAAATTTAGTTCATTATTTCTCTTTTTAAATATATAACAGGTAGCTTACCTTGTACACTCTTCTTCATTTTCCTTTTTTTCATTCAATGAAGTCTTGAGGATCTTTCCATGTTGCTACATATAGAGTCATCTCACTCTTTTTAAGTTTCATAGTTTTCTGTTGTATGAATGCATCGTGATTTATTTAATGGGTTTATTTAAGCAACTTAGTGGGTTTAACAGTTTAGGTTATTTCAATTTTTTTGTCTTACAAACAATACTGTGATGAATATCTTAAACATATGTCCTTTCATACATTTGCAAGTGCATTTGTGACATAAATTTCCAGAAGTGAAATTGCTGGAGGAAAGATAAATGCATTTGTAATTTTGATGGATTTTGCTAAATTGCTCTCCATATGGGCCTATGCTAACATGTACTCCCACAAGCAGTGTATGAGAAGGCCTGTTTCTACGGCCTCACCAATGGAGTGTGTTATCAAACTTTTGGATTTTTGCCAACCTGATAGGAGAAAAAATGGTATCTCAATGTAGTTCTACTTGAATATCTTTTTCTATGAGTGAAGTCAAGCATATTTCCAAATACATTTCCTGTCAACTATGTTTGTATCTTTTGCCTACTTTTTCCTATCAGCTTGATGGGCTGATATTGTTGTAATTCTCTGTTTATAGGAACTTTTTATCTCTTGGAGAAATTAGCCCTTTGTTTATGCATGAGTTGCAAATATTTTTTCCTAGTTCGTGCGTTTTTCTATCTTTTGACTTTGCTTAGGAGGGTGTGTGTGGGTATGGGTGTGTGGGGTGTGTGTGTATTTGTCATGTAGAAGCTGTTATTTTTGTGGATTCAGATTTATCAATATTTTCTTTTATGGCTTCTGGATTTTGAACCGGTTTAAAAAATCTTTCCATTCCAAGGATTAAAATTTTGCAGGGTTCTTTTAGTAATTTTATGATTCCATTTCTAACATCTAAGTCCTGATCCATTGGAATTTACCATTGCCTGGAGTGGGAGGTAAAGATCTAGCTTTACTTTTTCCAGATGCATACTCTTTTGTCCTAACACTATTTATTACACAGTCCATCTTTCCCTCATTAGTTTGAAGCCCATATACTAAGTTCAGGAATGCCGATCTTGAGTTGAATGGAGATTAAAGAACACCTCACTCGAACAACCTACTTGCCTGTTGTAAAATCTTTTGGATTCGCTTTACAGGGCAGAGGACTCCTCCTGGGTCTCCTAGCCTTGTCACCGATCTTCAACAGTCCCCCTGAGGGCTCCAGGAACAACGGGCAAGAAATGCAGAGTTTTGCTCTCTGGGTATCTGAACCCTTAGGGTTTAAGGTCTCTATAGTCAGTGCCTCTGGGCTCTAGGTTATGACAAAAGTATAAACTGTACCTTCTTAAAGAGATTACAGGGGCAGATGCTCCAAATGAGTAGGGAGTGGAGGTTTTGTTTTTTGTGTAACCTTCAAGAAAATCACTTCGCCTGAGTTTTCCAGTTTACCTACAAAAAGAGGGAGGTGATGTATGTGCACTCCGAAGTCCCTTTAAGCACTGACATGTGATGACTGGTAAGAGGGAACAGTCTGATGAGAGCATTTCAGCTGCATGACAAGAGGGCTGTGTTGTGTTCCACATTTGGTCACTGGCTATACCACATAAATCGTGCCCTCCGATGAGGTCAGTTCCAGGGCTCTGTGTGTAAATCTGAAGCTGAGACTGACCACTTGTGAAATGGCTAGAGGATGGGGGCATGGACATAGGAAGATTTATGAAGTAGCAAGAGATTTCCAAGACTATGAGGGAATGAGAGAAGGCACATATGCTCTCCCTCATTGTAATTTCTAAGACTGTAATAATCCATCTACCTGCAAACTTTTGAACCTGTCCTACAGCCCTCCTAGGGCCTATATACTTTGACATTTTCAAATATAGCATGCGCTCTTCTAATGTGAAAGTAAAGACTCTTGTTCATCGCAAGGGCAAATTTCAAGATGACATGATCAAAGATGGTGGAAGGACCAAATGTTGGGAGTAGTTATTTACATCATCCTGGATAAAGAGCCCCATGGGTACCATATCAAAAGCTCTGTTTGTGACATTCAAAAAACCCCAGCCAACTAGCAGCAGGAGGTATTGGATGGGCTGGCAAACATTTGTTTTTTTTTAATGTAGATCCTAAAACCATCACACATTTAAATCATAGATCAGAATAACTATCTAAAAATGGCTGGAAGGCAAACATATTTGAGTTTAAACAACATGCATTAAAAATATGAATAACCATCTTCCTGTATTAATCACATCAAATGATTTTGTTTTTCTACAGTATGCAGATGTCTCTTGCTAAGCAAAGTCACACATTTCTATTTCAAGGCTATTAACAGTGGAGCAGCTGTACACCACCAGAGAATTTTTAGAAATCATAATGAAATTAAACCGCAGATAGAAAAGAAAAACAGGAAGATGCCTTCTTTAGGGCTATGCTTGGTTGATGGTATTATCATATTAAGTATACATTTCAAGTACATGATACATTTCCATAGAGTGATGCCACATAAGTATGTTATAACTAATTGGAACAGAGTCTTGAGGTTTAAAAAAATTCCCACATTAAGAGAGCAAAATACTGTTCTCTGAAGGATCAAGACAACCTTTTGTTCATATATTATGACTCTTTATTGAATGTGTAAAGTTGTTCTGTAGGTGAAGCTGCAATTGATGCTTTAGGATGCACTAACAGGGTTCTAAGAGCAGCGCCAGTCAACAGCACTTGCTGGATGTCCATTGTGTACCAAAGGTCATTCAGCATTCAACTCTGCACATTAAGTCTTTCCATTCTACCCATTTCTTCCAATAAGGGGCATACAGTGTTCTTTGGGTTTTTTTGTTTCATTTTTGAGAGAGAGAATCTTGATTGTAGTTGTGTTTAATCATCCTACGTGCTAAAGTGACTCACTAATTACTGAGTTCTTAAATATTTACCCCATTTTCAGTCGGGCTTATTTTTCTCACGTTAGAGTAAACCCTTGGAAGAGTCAAAAAAGCACATCTATGTTGACATACCATAACATGACTGGGGGAAAATAGCTCAGCTAAGATTTTTTAGAAGGAAATTTCATATTCTGATTTAAAAATTGTATAACAATGGTGAGCGTGTATGCTAGCAAATCAAATAAAAATGAAAACCCCGTCACTGTACTGTGTATACGTATACATGTATATATATATGTGTATACAGCAGCGTATGTATATGGTAGACGGATCAGTTCCACAGTTCTAACGATTTGTTAATTAGAGTTACATCAGGCACATAAAACACAAATGAAATAACAACAACTGTTCATTATCTTGCCTTTGGAAAGTACTATTTTATGGGAAAAATAATTTCTTATTGATCATCTATTCATATCAGTATCTTTAGCTCCAGAAAAGCAAGACAGTAAGTTGAATATTGACGGTGAGTTGATATTGTAGATGGAAAAAAACAGACAAAAGGCAAAGAAATGAATAAAAACAAACCAGTTATGGTGGTGGCTGTGAGGTTACATGCTGTTTTTGTTTGTATTGGAGAAATATTTTTAACTCTCTTATTCCTACTGTGCACCACCATTTTGTTTGCACAAAGCACAACTCAGCACCTCTTCAAAACCTTACACTGTGTCGTAGGATAATTTGTTGTTGTTGGGTTGCTTGTGAAAACTGAACTCTTGTGGCAGGGGTTTTATTTTAGAGAAATATTAGTCTTTAATTTCATGTACCTGAACTTCATCTTAAAATGAACTACCCAATTTGTCACTCTTTTGACTTTACAGCATATTTTCAACGTTCACTAAAAATATCTGCCTGGAGTTGTACACACTAACTTTACACAGAGCAAAAAGAAGATGCATGTAATGAAATTGTGTGATAAAGCACACTGTTGCTGAGTTTCCTTGCTCTTGCAGAGTGCTGGTAAAGCCAACGCATAAAGCGGACACCAAGCAGAGAAGCCGGCTAACAGCCTCTTCCTGGCAGGAACAGAAGAGAATGTATCTATATTTCCAACGTCGGTTTTCCCCATCCCTACGTTATCCAAATTAAAGCTAAACACGTAACTAAGGTGTTGGGAGGCCACGTCACTTCTTTCTTTAGGAGATGTTGCTGTTGAGGGCAGGGCCAGTAAGAAATAACATAATACCCCATTTCAAACTGGATCCTCTGAGAAAGTCAATCCAGGGCAATTCATTTCAGTGGGTTCCAGACTTCCGAAAGTGTTCTAATTCTCCCAGGCATGGCTTTTTAATTTAAATAGAAAAACTCAGTTTCCCTCTTCTTTTTCTGCCTGACTCCAGAAAACTTCTAAGGGAGCAAAGCAGGAGCGGGCTGCAGTTTTCTCCTGCTCTCTCTGGGAGTGCCTCTGAGGGCAGAATACAATTTGTCCTCCAGAAAAGCACCTCCAGCACTTGGTCTGTCAGAGAACTTTGACCCTGAGCCTTGCATTCTTCTTGCCTATCAGAAGTATTCTCTCTTCCTTTTTTCCTGCAGAGTCAACACACAATATTAAACAGCCTGTCTGCAGTATCTAATTAACAAACTGACTGCAGAAGATCACTTACAGCATAAAATATTAAATCATCCTAAAAACTAATATTCTCCACACCTCATAAATTAAAATAAGCAAGAGACTGAAATGAAATAAAACCCTGATGCATATCATTCTGGGCCTTTGCCCCCCAAAGAGGCTGTACTCCTTGAAGCATTTAACCATTTCAAAGAAAAAAATACACACACACACGCACATGCACACACGTGCACATCAAGCAACTTTAACGTGCTCTCTACCCCCGGTCTATACTTCATCGTAGCAACTCTGACTGGAGACCTCGGTCTGTACTTCTCTTGATCTTATGCTTCACAAATCATTTTAAGTTCAGATATGGAACTCATCAGTTACGTGTCTTTTCATTATAATTGCAGCGCAGTCTTGGAGCTCAGTTATGCTCCCATTGGCTCAATGGTCATCATTTATCTACTTTGTATACTTAGGGCATTATTTAACAGAAGCAGCAATCTGTTTGAAGAACGCGAGGGCTGTTTGATATTAACACAGAGAATGATTAATCAAAGAGCTCTTGGTCCTCAAGCAGCAAGAGAGAGCCAAGGTCATTAGTGGGGCAAAACTGGGAAGCAAGCTTTGACTAAGAAAATGAGATGGGCCAATACTTTGAGGATTTAAAAAATAAATAAATAAGAAGGTCGTGGTTGGTCGTTTCCAGAGTTTTCACTTTAAAGGACCACTGTGTTAGGAGATCTGAAGAAATATTACATTATTTCTAATGCTAGAAATCATTTCCTTTACAGTAAAATATGAAACTATCTGAATCCAGGTAATAGCTGAACCCACCAGTGTCTCTAACAATAATTATTTCCTAATACTGGAGTGTTTAGAATATTTCATATTTTAAATGAGAAATATCAACAGATGCAGAAGCAGGCACTGGCTCTGAGACAGAGCTGGACTAATTAAAACTGTTCCCCTACTGAGACTTCTCTGGCGCTGCAAGGTAAGGGCTTCTCTGCCAAAGAGGCAGAGGTTTAATGTGATTAGCCAGACATCATTCCAAATTAGTTCAATTTTCTACATTGTTTTGGCAGTCATATCCACCAAGCATTTACCCCATCATATATCAGGCAAAGTGGGATTGAACACCTCAAGAATAATAAGGAAAGTAATTATCATCTTAAATTTGGGTTTTCTCCACAGCATATTCCAAGACAAAGTGTATTATTTTTTTACTGCTTCTGTCACAAATTACCACAAACTTAGTGGTTTAAAACAACAAAAATTTATTATCTACATTTCCGTAGATCAGAAGTCCTAGGCAGATCTCTCTGGGCTAAGACTGAGGTGTCCTCGGAGACATCCCTTTATGGAGACTTTAGGGAGAATCCATTTCCTTGTCTTTTCCAGCTTCTAGAGGCTGCCCGAATTCCTTGGCTCATGACCCGTTCCTCTTTCTTCAAAGCTTTCAAGATCAGGCCAAGTTCTTCTCACAGTGCTCTCTCTCTGGTTTTCTCTTCCAATTCCCTCTTCCACTTTTAAGGACCCTTGTGATCAAATTGAGGCCAGGACAACCTTTCCTTTTTTGAGGTCAGCTGATTAGCAACCTTAATTCCATCTGCAACCTTAATTCCCTTTTGCCCTGTAACCTAACATATTCAGAAGATTAGGATGTAGACATGTTTTCAGTGGGACACTACTTTGTCTACTACACAATGATTTGGGTGTAAGTATTTTATTTGGAAGTGACCCCAGGAAGCACTATGAGGGAGTGGAGAAGTGAGACAGAGAAGAGAAACAAGCAGACAAAGGGAGTGTTCATGAGCAGGTTACTCTTGTGGGCTTTTGGAGTTCACGCTACTGGGGACCCTTGAAAGAGTGTGTGGAACATCCTTAGAGTCATACCACCAAGTGGTGAGAAAGCTGGGGTATTTGTCCACCTCCCTCCATTGTTTACTGTTTGAGGGTTATTCCAGGAGTATTATTCTCTTGTTGTATGTGTCTTTCTCCATGGAGTTAGAAAAGTCAGCTGCAAGTAGATCTAATTTACATTGCTCTCAATGAACTCAATCCCAGATAACAGCATCTCAATATTAAAACTCATTAGACACTCTGGCATTACTTGGGTCATATGGCTATCCTTGAACAAATCAGTGTGGTTCAAGAGGGATAAGATGCCCATGATTGGCCAGGGCTGAGTCATGTGCCATCAAGCACACGATTGACAGTTCCATTAGAGTCACATGGGATGCAGGAGGAGCAGTACTCCAATGGAAAGAGGGGTATTGTGCAGAAAAAAAAGCAATCAATGGTTTTGGAAGAACGAGAAGAATCTATAGAGGCCTCAGAGAGGCAAGGCTCAAAGACCAGGCCTTGGCTCACAGCTGCAATAAGACCCGCCAGCATCCAGAGGTCCTGGCTCAAACTTGTATGTCTACAGAGACAAAGAACATGGGTGCCAGGAAAGAAGAAAGCAAAAATGCCAGACCCATATGTCACCACACTCCAGGGCTGGGGGTCCCCCGAGTCAGAAAGCCACAGTGTTGACTTCTTTGATATGCTGCTTTGAGCTTGGATCCTTGGAGTTCTCAGAGAAAAGCTGCCCCAGAAGGTGGTGGTATAGGAGGAAAAGACTTGAGAAGGGCGAGGAAAAAGTGAGTCATGGAAAAGGGAAAGGAGACACGCAAACAAGTAAAGAAACATTAGAAGATGAATAATAAAGGAATAGAGAAGAATAAGCAGTGGAAATTTAGGGCCTATTGGAGTAGAAACGAGTTTCAGAAAATAAAGTAGGATCAGGGCATGAAATGAAGAGGACAGGTGGAATGATTGCATCTTTTAGGACTCAATCACATATTTCGATATGTGGGCACTTATTTGCTAGGCTTTGTATTTCTCTATCAATCAATTGATCGATCAACCTATCCAATGTAACATCTCCCCATTCTAGGATTAGGATTCGCCTCTGAATGGTAACGCATCCAAAAGAAATTCAAACCTAAGTACTTTGAAAAATGTCTTTATTTTGAAAACCCTCTTGAGAAAGTTGCAAAGGGAGAATTTTAAGATAGAACACACTGAAAAGGTGCCTAAAATTTTTTTTAACATATCTCTCTCCTCAAAGTTCCACACTGCCTCCGTCTCCCTGTCTCTGCCACTTCTCCCCCTCCCCCCACCCAAATTCCAGCCCCTACTGACCACTCTCTCAGTCTTTCCCTTCTCCTCTCACTTTCTAGATTTTTGTTTTCCTCCTTGGGTAGCTCCTTGCCCTCAGTCAGCTCAGTGAGCCAGGAGCCGAGCAGCAGCATAAAGCATCCTTAGGAAGGCAGAGAAGAGAGGCTCTGAATAGTTACTCTTAACTCTTCCTGGCTCTGCTTCTCAAGCATCATCTCATTTAATCCCAACACCAGATTTAGGAGGTAGGGATGATCATCTTCATTCGATAGATGGGAAAACAGGTTTCAGGCAAGATCTGTCTGATTCCAAAGTCGGTGCTTTTAAATACTACTCTATGCTATATACCAGTGGTTCTCAGATTTTGGCATGAATGAAAAGCCACCTGGGGATATTTGTTAAATATGAGGATTCCAAGGCCCCAGCCCCAGAGATTCCAAGTGAACCGTTTTGCAGTGGGGTCTGAAATCGGCGTGTTTAACCAGTGCTCAGGTGACTAATGCAGGTCGGGCCCAGAACACACTTGGAGAAACTTTGCTAATAAATCCCTCCCTGGGGAGGGTGGTTTGGAAGTGATGTAAGATTGAGCCGTCACATGCAGCCACGGGTTCACATCTTAAAATACAGCGTGTGCTACTTCCCACAGACGGATGGATTTTATGTGTTCGATTCTACAAAACCATTTGTGGTCTCGGTTGGCTCCGTGCACAGTGCACTAGCTAACATAATCTTCCTCTTCTTTAAAAGCTTTCACAATATAAGAAAAGAATTCGATCTCTTTGCTATGATTTAGAAATAACACACAGACATACCCCATGGTGTTTCAGTTTAGAAACCGTTATAAATAGCCATTTGTTGTCTCTGACAATGGCCTTAATTAGGAAGGGCACTTCTTCTCTAGTGGAATTTTTTTGGGGGGAAAGAAAAAAAGATGAAAGAAAGTTCAGCTAAATGACAACCCTCGGAGGTTAATCGCTCTGAAGAGCTTTGTTTCTAAATTGATATTCATTTGTGGAAATTCTTCATCTTTTGAAAGTAGAGCCGGGTCACCCTCCCTCTGACGCACAGAGCCAGGATTCAATGGGTTCTTAGAAGTCTCGCAAAGGGCCTGGGGGCAGGAAGACCCCCTGCAAGCCCAGACGTGAAGGCTGCCAGAGGAATGAGGGTCTCTAGAGGAGAGCTCTCCCCACCTCACAGTTGTCTGCACGGAGCCTCTTCTGGGCTTTGGTGAGAAACAATCAGGGCTGCTCACAGGACCACCTCGCCTCGCCCCTGTGAGCGTCCTGGTGGCGGCTCAGGTTCTTTTGGTTTTTCTCCAGCCTTTACTTTAACGAGCTCCCCCTCACACACACCCCGTGGTGACAGTAGTGGAGTGTTGTGTGTAGAGACTTTGGCGGCAGATGCATGAGTTTGAATCCTGGCCCTGCCACTCACCAACTGGGGGAAGTTTGCAAACTTCAGTTCCTCCTCTGTAAGACAGAGATGATCCCTCAGGATTTCTGTGAAAAACTAAACACATGTAGAGTCCTTAGCAGGGTGCCCAAAATGCAGCACATGGCTCCATGAACGTTAGCTATAATAAGGTTAATTTACGACTTAAATTAAGATTTACTGTGTGCCATCAAATACCACAAAACGCGCACCTGTGCAATTTTCACTCAGCACCTAAGTGGAGCACCCATCCGGGCCGGCTGTGGGTTCATCAGACTCAGCCCTGCCCTGGGGGACTTACATTCTAGGGGGAAAATAGACAGTGGTCAAACACTGAGCACATTTTGATAAGATAATTCTTCCCAATTGATAAGGAAACAGAAGTTCAGAGAAGTTAGAGAACTGACAAAAATTCAAGGCATGTAGGCAGCAAATCAGAAATTGGAATACAGCTCTGCCTTACTCCAAAATCCACACTCCGTCCACCATGTGGCTTCAGCAACAGAGGACCTATCTTCTGTGGATTTTATCTACTTTCCCCCGCTCCACCACCACCGAAGGGCTTGATTGCATTCCTCATACCGTGTGTGTAAGCAATTTCTGACAGGACGATGAAAATTTATTTAATGTTTGGGAAACGTAAAGGTGAGAAGAAACCTTTAATTCATGTGATTTTTTTTATTTGTTTGCTCAAGCCCAAAATAAATAAACAAAAATTAGAGATTGGGGAAGGTCTTAAAACATGTATCAGGTATTTTTAGTTACACCCCAGGAAGCAATGAATAAAGAGTTATAAATAAAAGTGCTTGATTCTGCAAAATATCCATTTATCAGGAGGGTGCCATATTATGCAAGCATACCCAAATGTCCAACAATTGCATAGATAGAAACAAACTGTGATACATATCAGGGCTCATGGCCAAATTCGCTGGGGGAAAAAACCCACAGTATCACCACACCAATGAAATAAAATATTCTTCGTATTCAGTTTTCTTAGTTTAAAGTTTGTAGTTGTTCCTGTGAAGTGGATAACGTTTGCATATCTAAACAAAATCAAAAAAGAAGCTGACTTACATGTCCACAACAAATGTGTATGTACAAGAAACATAAAAATAAGTTCAAGATTTTTAACAATGCTATTGGGCTCCACCTTCTTCAGCATCCGATCCCTTCTAAGGAAGTTGAAGATTTCTTCTCTCTGCTCCCGATCACCCTCTAGTGATGACAGAGAGACCAAAAGTCAGAAAGAGAAGAATCAGAGAACGAACTAACCAGACCAAAGGGCTGGCGGGGTTGAGAATCCTCCCATTCACGCAGTCTTCAAGGCCTTTTTGTCGTGTTTTGTTTTCCTACTTTCAACTACTGTCACTGCAACAAAGAATTTAGCAAAGAGAATCAGAACATGAGAGTCAAATCGAAGATTACTTTAAAAAATACTAGTAACGAAAACAATACTCTTATTGGGGGAGTCGTTAAGGTCAGCTTGAACCACTGGGAGATGCTTTAATTCTTTCAAGGCACCAGGACAGAGTTAATTAAATGTCCATCCAGCGGGTCACCCAGAGCTTCTCCAGGCTCATACTCAGCTCTGCGTCCCAGAAGCAAGACAGACTGCACCTGATTAGTTAAACTAAATCATTTTCATTTTATACAGATTTTTTTACTTAATGAAATCCTTTGGCATTGCCGTTTATGCTGACGAGGACCCTCTTCAGAGGGGGAACCCCCAAATGTCATTTCTCCTGCGTCTGTCGAGTTTTCAGAGTAAGTCACAATCAGAAGGACATACTCTGAAGAGGCTGTTTATTCTGCATAAAACTTGTGTATTTTTGGTGTCAGCAATTTTCCTTTCTGTAAAGAAATCTCATTTGACATCTAAATAGGCAACCACATATTTTAGGTTTTATCTGAATTCTCGCTTGGGATCACAGGAGTCTTCATCGTAGATGGACAGCAGTCTCTCTCTACTTTCTTTTCCTTAGAGAAGCAGTTCTCAAACTAGGCTCTATGGATTGGCCCAAGGGGTCCTGTGAGCATCTATGATTGTGTGCACACCTAGCTGTGTAGTTTTTTTTTTTTTGAAAAGCGGGTCCACTAATTTCATCAGATTCTTGAAGAGATCTGGGAATAAGATAAGGTAGAAAGCTTGCTTCCCAGTCTCTAATCCTTCCTTGTTACCCGGAGTCTGCTCCCCCGCCTTCATCCTTAACGGCTCGGCAGCATTCTGGCTCTGGTAGATTAGTACAGGTCTTTCCTGGATTCCTGGTCTCCACCACTCAGAAAATACACATAAATCATAGGCTGAAAGATCTGCAGCGTCTTGCAAGCTTTAGAAAGCTACAGATTAAAATGCTCGAATCTTGGGTTCTTTCCCCGTCTCTGATTGAAATGCCCATGACATACGTTTTTAAAAAGTCAGGCTTAAGGCTGCAGGGTTGGGTTCAACCCAGCCACACTCCTTGGAACAAATGAAACTCGTTTTGAAGCCCAATGTTCTCTCTAATGCACGCTTTTTCTTTGTAAAGAGGAGGAAGGCAAAGACGTCCCCCTGTTGTTCCTACAGTCTCCAGGAGCCTCAGTGCTGCCTCTGATCCCCGAGAAACCCCCACTCCTTCCCGGGCGTGGGGGTGGGGCCAAACCCCCTGAGAATTTCCCTGGTCCTCCTCCAGGTGTCAGTAGAGACCTACACATCTTCCTCCCTCCCCACCCCCTCCGTCCATTCACAAAGTGGCCGGTGATTTGTGATCGCCTGGCTGTGATTGTGGAGGGAAATAGCCATCTTTGCTTGTCTCTCTGCTAGATTTGTTTTTCTAATTTCTTTTTACTTGAAGGTTGACCAGCTGCTTTATTAGCAGAGCGAGGCTTCCTCGCAGTCTCTTTTCTTTTTCCCTGTCCCCTCTGCTCCCCTCCTTTTTGTTCCTAGAGACAATCAGTGTCTCTGGTCCCAGCTGCCACTGCTGATTTTTCATTACAGTTTAATTTAAAACTGGGATTGGAATGGAAATGTCTTTTTGCCATTTGGGGTTTGCGAGGCCTGTGGTTTTATTGCCAAAGGCACAAATGTTAGTTACTACTGTTTTTCCAGAGTTTGCTGGGGAGGGTGAGGGGGTGTTGGAGGGTGGGGGGGAAAGAAGGACAGACGGACGGAGCAGAAGTGGGAGGGAAACAAGAGGATAAATCCCTCTCAGAGGCAACATTATTCTGCTTATTGTTTTGTTTGATGTTTTGAAAAATGCGAGTTGGGTCAGGAGGAGGAGAAAATAGTGTGGTATCTCCCCACATGAATGTCTATGCAGGTCAAATGTCTGTCCACCTGGGAGCAAGGAGACTGAGGGAGGGACACACGCATGCACACTGGGAACTGGCACCTTCTGGAAAAGCTGGTTTTCTTTTTAAGTGATGGCAACATCTCCAGCTATTTACTGGACCACGGCTTTAAATGAGAACACCCAAGGAGAGACTAAACTGTACACAACCTCGGAGGGAACAAGCTGTTTATACATTTACACAGTCCTTTCGCCTAAAAGGAGACATCAGGCATCTTTCTCCTCTAGCTTCTGTTTTCTCTCTCGTTTTATATTCTTGGGCTCAAATCCTGGGGCTTATTTATGAGTCTCCCTCCAGTCACGAGAGCCAGTCCAGCTCCACAATTAATGTTTCCTATAGTCTCTTAGAAGGCTCTAGCTGACTTATGGTTTTGATCAGGTTAAAACCGGACAGTCCTCTAAAATTGATTATGTCTTTGCCTATCTCAGTGTAAAATTATGAAGGAAGGACATTCTTACTTAAAAGTAATCTTGAAGGAGGAGGTGGAAGGAAGCTGAAGACTTGCAAGCCTTCATTTGAATATTCAGCCCCGACACATCATCGGAGGGAAGGAGCTGTTTCCCAGGTGTGGGGGATCTACAGAAGCCAGAGTGTCTTATCTGTCATGCTAAAAACAATTACTGTCTCCCCTCCCAGCAAGAATCCCGCTCTTCCTGGATACAGCAGTTTCAGATGTCAGACTGAACTCTCCATTATCTCTACAGGTCACGCTGCTCCTCGCACGGTGAACGTTTCAACCTCCTCCCCAGCTGGCCTCGGGGGGCCCTGGAATGCAAGAACCTGTCTGGGGCAGACACATCTCACTGTCACGGAGCAGCTCCAAGACTGGGGCGCCTCACATGGTGCTTTGGGCCTCCTCGGCCAGCGTGCTCTTAACTGGGTAACAGGGATATTTTCTCCAAAAGCATACGTTTTTCGTGGCCAGACTTCCCTCTCCTGATTTGCCCCCGTCCGCTCCTCTCCCCTTTGTCTGGGGGGTTCTATTTCCAGGTCTGAGGCAGGAGGGAAGTGGCCAGGATGCCCAGCAGTCATTCCGCAGACAAATTTCAAGACTGTTGTGGTTGTCTCTGCAATTCACGGGACATTCCAGTGGTTGGAATTTCCTCACAGAAGCCATTCCAGGAACAAAAGTGGAGATCTCATTTCTGCCGTTCAGAGTTCAGGACACGCAAGGGGAGAAAGAAAGCAATGACAACGGAAGCCACTTCAACCCCAGCAGCTGCCTGCCTCCACTCCAATAACAACAACGAAAACAATAAGAACGACAACAAATCTTTTCCCACCCCGTGCCTAAGGTGGTTACACTGACCTGTGCACAGCCACCGTGTGGGAAACCGTGTGTTGCTGCACTGGCCCATGCCATACCGAAATATGCGTGGAGGAAGTAAGTGCCTCCCCCACCACAGAGGGAAGTCTGAAACTTCAAAGAGATGACTGACATCTGAGGAAAACAGTTATCTTTGCATGCGTGCAATCTTCCTGGATGAAGAAAATTCCACAGCTGTCACCTTTGGGTGATCAGCCCTCCTCTCCAGGATAAACTTAATGCCAACCACAGGCTCTCAGGCTTGGGCTACTTGTGCCACGAGCACACTCGTTACGTCTTTAGATGCTTTCCTGCCGCAGGTACCACAGGTTGTGGTCAGCTCCTTGCAAGCAGATATTGCAGCCAAATTTCCTCTCTGTGTTTATAGAGGTCCAAGCAGGGGGAGCTACGGATTGAGCGTTTGCTGTCCTGTTTGACAGGAAAATGGGTGTTTGATCTTGTTTTGTGCTACAGGAATCTCTTCAAAAATCTCTTGGAAAATCTCATAAACCTGGGTTAGTGGCCACATATGGGATCCATTAACTCCTCATTTCTGCTTGTTCTTAGCAAATTTTTGTCTGGTGACAACACATGAACTTTGGGGTGTCTTTGTTTTGCTTCACACCGCAGAGAGCTCTGTTGACTTGCTTTAGTTTTGAGAATGTTTAGCAAAATGCAGGCTGTGGTCAGAGAAACAGCTGATTGCAAGTAAAAGTTGGTGGAACGTTTGGTTCCTGAGGAGGCAGGGCGAAGTTTCTCTTTGGATGTCAAGGGATTCCAGAGTTGCCAATATTCTGGGAAGAATTTTCGTTCCTTGGTGAAAGTGAGTAAGAAATCTGAGTTCTCTTCCTATCTCCATCCACACCTCATGGTGCAGCTTTGGGAGAGTGAACTGGTCTCTCTCCATCTCTAAATATAGGACAAAACAGAAATGTACTTTTTTGCAAGACATGCCAAGATCTCCAGATTAAAAGGTGTTAAATAATTACATCACACTAATGTTTGGAACCAAACTTACTCATGTATGAAAAAAACATATCGGAGGATGTTGACTCAAAGAAGGAAGACGGGCTAAGAAATTTAGAAGAAAATTAGCTTTTATTTTGTGTGTAAAGTAATTAATAAACTAAACACAACAATCAGCACTTTTGCCCACAGCCAGCAGCAGGGGACTTCAAACGCTGCCTTTGAAGTGGCCCCCAGCGGGGAGGCCCCCACTGTTAGGCTACTTTATAGTGGTAATATACTGTCTGGGAAAAACAGATGCCAAGAAAGAGTGCAGCCTGGGTCTCCGAGCATCTGAAACCCTAAAACTTCGGGGGGCCAAGGAGGTCCCAGTCTTTTGATTTTTTTTCTAAAAAAAACGGAAAAACAAAAAAAAAGAGGCCTAAAGTATAAAATTGAAACAGGCACTTCATTTCTTTCCTCATTTCTCCCCTCACCTCAGGAGACCTACGGTGAATTCCACTTAGATCACAGCTAGACGTGGGTTTGATGGTCTCAAGCCACCTTTTAACTGTACATTCATCCCATAAATAGAAGATGAATAAAGACGTCAAACTCCATCCGCATAATATTCTGACACATGTGTTTCTCTCTGTGAAGGAGGAGCCCTGGTGAAGGTGGCCTACGCTGGATTCCACAGAGTGGGGAACGGCCATGTCCCGTGGTGATTCATGCCTGTGAACAAGAGTGGGTGGATTATGTCCAACAGCGATCGGAGCTTCAGCTGTCAACACTGTTCTGAACAGACGTTTGCAAAAGGACAGCACTTGTGCTGGTACAGTGTGGGCCACCTTTCTAGAGTCGTCGTTGTCAAACTTTGTGCTCACACGACTGTTTTCCAGGCAAGCAAACCAACGCCTGTGCTTAAAGCATGCTGCCCCGAGACCAGGTTCAGTCCTTCCTGTTCTGATGGAATACATGGATAGTGATGTGGGGATTATACTATTAAGATTTATTTCTCTATCTGTGTCCTAAATAGGGAAAGAACCCAATCTAATAACCGGAAAGCAAGGAATACACTGCCAAATATTGATAATTCCTTCCCTGGAATACTCATGGCTATTTTTAGTTTGTTAATGTAAAAAGTCAGTGAGATGAAAAGTGAAGTGATCCGTTTCCAGAAGAAAAACCAGTCGAATCTTCATTAATAATTCCTTGTAGAATGCTCCGTGGGCCTTTATCTGACAGCCTGACAAGCTGAACTAAACAACAGAGACTGTAGAAATGGAAAAGACATAATCTCAACACCAAACCTTCTGAAGATTTGGCTGTCATTTTACATTAAAGGCGAGGGGTGAAAACCTCCATTGAACAGAAAGCAAGTGCAGCGTGATTCTAGTGCTGGAATTTAGTAGGGAGAAGAGGCGGGCGTCAGAGCTTGCAAATGGTGGTACACAAGAGTATTGAACAAGTAAGCTTTCCTTCCATGTTGGTTGGGGTTTTCGAGAGCAAAGGATGGGAGGCAGGTGTGAGGAGAGGCAATTTAGCCTGGTGACAGATCTTCATTATCAATAAAGACCGAGTAACGAGTATTGGGCCAACCACTGCATGAAAACTGACTCAAAGATCTAGACTCTGCTTTCGTTTCTTCGGCAATTTACACTTTCCAATGTCTTTTCATGTTGTGGGGCCTCGTTGGATTTTCATGATCAAGCCATGAGGCAGTCAGGATAAACATTACCGTCCTATTCCACACCTGAGTAAACCGCCACTCAGAAATACTAAGGGCCTTGTCCAGGGTTAACTAGCCGGTAAACAGCTGGGTGGAGTCCAGATCCAGGTTTCCTGCCTTTATACCTGTGCTCCCAGTGTATTTTTTAAATAAAAACAAGTGCAAGCAGCAAAACTTGGATCGTCTAATGTCCACCAAAGGCCAAGATTTGCGGAACAGAACTGGAGTCAGCCAGAGCAGAACAAGGCAAAGGCTGGGGGGCCTGGGGACCCCGCATGCCGCGGCTCCTCTGAGTTGAGGGTCTTCTTGCCCATAATGTGAACAAAATCAGGGTAGGAGATAGTCTGTTATTGTGGTGGGTTACTTTTACCCAAACCGCATGATAATTAGTAATAGAATGCTAACCGTAATTCACTTATAAAGTGCCTCCTTTACGCCACGCTGTATTCTGAGCTCTTCACGTTGATTGATTGACTTACTCCCTGTGAAGTAGGTTTTAATATTCTCCCCATTTTATAGATAAGGAACTCTTGACTTTATTTGACAGAGTTCAATCCTGCAACGGGGCAAGATGCAATGCAGAAGTCTATTAGGGCCAGCCTTTAAAGCAGCCCGCACACTCGACACAGAAGGGAGAGAGAGAGAGAGGGACTCTGTGTGTGTGTGTGTGTAGGTGGGGGTGGTGTGGGGAGGCGTCTCTCTCTTGCCTCATTCTCTCTCTCACTTTATCAATATTTCCTGCGCACACCCTGTCACGTGCCCCTTTGTTAATGACCCTCCAGTGCTCTCAGAGCAAAGGTTGGCCCGCAGCTTTCTCCCCTTCCTGCTGCCTGTCAGGAGAGGAAATCACAGCTTTCAGAGGGACCTGACACAGGGGGAGCTGGATAGCACCAAAGGGCCAAGGGTAAGAATGCAGGCAACAGTGAGAAATCCCAGACGGTGTCCAGCCGGCGCTCGGCAGGAAAGGCTCCTCCGCGTGCGCTTCTCCTGCTTGCTATCTGGTTCCTGCAGGAAAGACAAGCCCAGCAGATTTTGCTGTGACCGTGCTTGCACACATCTGTCCATGCTGCTGGAGAGATGTGGAAGGCTTCAGGGGAGGAGCCATCTTAGACCGTGGGTTTGCCAAGCTCCCGTGTATAAATAAGCCAGGAAATTTAACTGAAATTATGTGGTATTGGTTAAATGGCGCCAGTTTAATGTATAATTCACCACCAGGTCCTGCTGGTCTAATAACCTAAATGGCAAATCACACGTGTGCACAGTAACAGTGGTGTTCGTGAAAATGCTTGGTGAGAAAAGACATGAGGAAGCCTCCCATCAGGACTGCCTTGCACGCACCTCACTCCAGACCAGGCTGCCGATGCCCTAGTGACAGAGTTGGGGCTACACCCATAGTTTCTTCCTCCCACCCCACCTGCGCCACACTGACAAATTAACGAGTATTAGACAGCTGTGAACACCTCAGGGCCAGGGCGTGATGGTGAGTCCGCATTGCTTTGAGTGAGTGTGGAATCTGAGTGTAGTTAGTGGCCAGAGGCTGTGGGCAAGACATCGTTTAAAAATGCAAATTGCTATCTACTAAATAAAAGGAGTGTAAGTTTGAGGAAGTTAGCTCGTTGGAGCTAATAGACAATAGTGTTAGTTGGTCCAGGGGCATGGGTCCCATTTCCATAAGGGCCAATTAGCTTCACTAAGCAGAAAAAAGACTGTTTCCAGACTTGGCCTGTACCCCAAACTCAGCCAGCTGGGTCCCCGGGGAAGCCAGGTGAGAGAGAGGGTGACACGGCAGGAGCCTGTCCCCCGCTGGAAAACAGCTCAAGGCATTTCTTAGTGGAATCGCCTGACTACATTCAGGGCAGATGTTTTGTCAAAAGGTTCATTAAGGTTGAAAGCTGGGGATTCCTTGGAGCCCATTTTCACAGCCATTCTCTCCACATCTTTGTACAATGGTAGGAACAACTGTACAAGAGAGATTTTTATTCCAGTTTTGCAGATTGGGACCTAAAAGCTAGAGAGGTGAAATTATCTCTTTTTTACCCAATATCAGGCAAGGAGAGAACATAGGATTCAAGGCCTCAACCTGTGTCTCCTGGACTTTCCGCTAAGCTAGATGCCACAGCGCCTTACAAGCACGGAGCGCCGCTTTGCTGACTCAAGGAGAAAAATAAAGGCGTTTTTGAGTTGCATCCGTGTGCTGGGCATTGCCCTGCCGGAAAGCCAGATTCTTTCCACAAGTGGGCTGAAGATAAAAAAGAAACACATGGGTACAATTCAACTGCAGTTTGCTTTGGCAAAATAAAAACAGGCACAAATGAGAGGCCTCCAGCACTGCTCCCTGGCTCACGGGGCGTCTGAGGCATCGATGAGGCGGAGGGAAGGTGAGAGTGGCCACAGCTGAGACAAGAAACTCAGCGAACAAGTACAGAATATTTCCATGTCTGTATGGCCTTTTCTGTCTTTTAGTGTCTTATTTCTTGTCATGCTAGTTTGTGCACTGGCGACCTAGTTATCCAGGTGGACTTCGTCCCTTATAGAAATAACTAAGCTGTCAATATCAAACACAAGCTGTCAAAAAGAGGCACTCAGCGGCTGAAGACTAAGTGGGGCCAAGCAACTAACTGGTAACCTTAGACCTCCCTCCCGAAGAAATACAGCCAAGATGGTTCACACTGTTCCCCAAATAAAGTAGATTTTAAGCATCATAACAGAGATTACCCCTCATTTTAACTACGTTGCCTTTTGACAACTTGAGCAAATCAGGCATCGTTCAAAAAGATTTTTACACATTACTGCACAATTCAGCCAGGACTTAGATTAAATTCTCTTTAATCCAAGAATTCCTGACCATGACGCAGAGAGTTTGGGCAGCTTCTCTTTGCCTCTTACCTAAGGTATTTTATTAAGTGCTTATAGTTTCCTTGAGACCTATATTCATGAGCGAACAGAAAGCAGCCAAGACAAGCAGCAACAGCTTCTCACTGGAGAGGGCGAGGCAGCCTCTCCCGTTCTTTTTCTGGCGTCTCACATCCGTTTGGGTGGGAGTTCTTCTCAGAGAGGCCAGCCAGTTTCTCTCTTTGTGCTCATACCAGAGGCTGATCTCATCTGGTTGCTCAGTGCCAGGATGGTAAGGTCGGGAATTACGACTAAGAACCTGCTGACAACTGGGTTATTGTTTGGTCTAACTGGGGTGGCACCAGAGAGGGAAAATCGTGGGGAGAGTTTCAGGCAGCGTCCAGTCTGGCGCTCAGGCCTAGCCTTCCAGTCTCTTTTCCACATCTCTAGGCGTAGGAAATTCACCCCTTCCCAAGAAAGCCCATTCCAATTGGGGCCAGTTGTAATTGTGATGAAGCTGTTTCTTAAAATCAGGAGACATCTGCTTCCCAGGTAACTTTGAACACTGGCCCTGGTTGGGCTCTCTGGAGGCAAAAAGAGTAAGTTCAATCTCTCTCCCACCTTATAGGCATTAGGTATCAAAACGTAGCTATCTTTAATTTATGAACTTATTCATGAATTCATTCAGCTTGCGTTTTATAGTGTCTATTGTGTTGCATACGAAGTTGAATAGACCTGCATCCTCACTAAGGACTCTTCAGTCCATTTGTGCTCATTTCTCTTCTTCTATCTAAAATCACTCGGTTCTCTCAACTTTTCATAAAACAGAGAGGCCTCCACAATCTTGGTCTCTTCCAGCAGAAATCACAATGAAAACACTGCTCTTAAGAGCAGTTATTGAGGATCGCTACGTGGTAGGTGCTGGACCAGCTCCTACAATATTCTCAACTACCCTGTAACGTAGGTGTTATCAATCCTGTATTAGCCATGAGGGAGGGTGGCTCATGAGATAAAGTCACTTGCATGAATGAGCCACCATGTGGTAGGTAGGATGTCTGATCAAAGTCTGACTCCAAAGCCTCCAGTCAGAGGCTGTTCTTTTAAGGGGCAGCAGCTGGATTGAAGGCTGCACCTCATCCGTCCGTCTGTCTGTCCGTCCATCCGTCCATCCGTGATGGGGAAGACTGCCTCCTCCCTCACAGGATAGCAAACAGCCTTAGCTGCAGGCTTTTCTTTCGGACACCCCACTACTTGATATAGAACATAGGAAGGGACGTTGATAGCCCACATGAAATGTATTTTCTGTTGTAAAATCTAAAGGGATTTTAAAAATCATTTGCTTTTAAAATAAAATTTTTTATCTAAGAGTAACTCATTTAATTTATGATTGGCGATGATTTCTTGGCAAACATTATGCATACTCAGGAGTTCTTATAAAATGAGAGAATCTAACCTACAAATTGTTTTCCAATGTAATGAAATTTTTATGAACACTAAATACAACAAATAATGAAGCTGACATCATGTTACATTTTGTAGATGTTTAATTAAACATTTATTAATTCCAATTTATCAATTTTGTATTTTGGAAGCAGTAAATCTTTTGAGCTCTTAGAACCTTTTTATAGGCCTTTGAAAAGAGCCAGGCCGTAAGTGCTGTGTTGATAGTGACTAAATGATACCAGGTCTGTCACAGTCGGTGGCGGAGATGGAAGAGCCAGTACAGACACGTGTGTGGCTTACGATGGCGATAGCTTCTTTGGGAGACCATGTTGTTGACTTTTCTTTTTCCAGCTCAATGTGGCTTCTTTGGCTGCCCTGTGTGCCCATCTTCTACATGCTGGAAATCAGGTCAAAGGGGCCTCTTTGGGATACAACTGCGTGTCTTTCAGCTTTCCTCGGTCACCTTCATCTTTCTCTTTCTTGGTCAGCACCCCACCCAGGCCCAGCTAGCTGCTCCTTTGCCTGCAATCTTCGCTGGAAGCCAGAGTGATGCATCTGGTCTTGTGAGTGGCCACAGAGGCTGGGTAACACAACCTGAAAGTGAGGAGGACTTCATTTGGCTCTTGCCCAGTAGGAAACAGGAAAAAGGAAGGAGCCAGATAAATTCCCCATCCTTTCTCCCTTCTTGCATCCCTTCCGGAGAAGCCCTGTTTGCCAAACAGACGCGCCTGCTGCACGTCTTCATAGCTTGTGAAGCAGGGCCAGCGTGCAGATGCATCATGTTGTGTTGATCTGCATCATTTTTCACCTTACATCCCTTTGGCCTTCACCCCCAACACTCTGGGTTTGTACTTTAATTCTTGCCTCTGGCTCTCCCTTTAGAGATCCCAGGTAAGCGAGCACAGGCACCAAGTATGTCATTCATGGACTTTGTACTGAGTAGCTGCCCTTGACCTGTTCTTTCAACTGTGTCCTGGTTACCTTCCGGCTCTGACTGTCACTCTTTGTTTTCCTGTTGGTTTTCATTCCCGGCTCATCCTTGGACGTCATTTTTTGTAGGGTAGACTTAGAACATATTGACTTTCCTATGGACGAAACGTCAGAGGCTGGTAAGCTAGGTCTCTTTTATCTTGTCTAGCTACAGTTAGATTTTTGAGCCCAATTGCAAGACCTTTTATTTATCCTTGTTAAATCTGATCATTTTAGTCAGCTCATTATTGCTCTCACCTGTCAAAAACATTTAGAATCCTGAAATAGTTATTTTCCACATTGCTCACAGCTTTGTGTTATCTATACATTTGATGAGCCTTTTTTTTTTTTTTTTTTTTTGCCTTCACTCACTGATATTAGATTAGACAGCCCATGGTGGATGAAAGAGCCCAGGACAACCTGTAGAAAACTTCCAAGCCCTAATCTTCACCATTTAGGCAGATTTGTTTACTTACTTACTAATTCAATTGTCCTTTGCCTTCAGGCCAAGTAACTCAATTTGATTTCACAAACATACATTCAGTGATTGCTGAATTTGGGCAAACCACAGCATTATGTCTCCTGTTGGGACACAAAGATAAATAAGACGCTAGAGAATTTTTATTGGTGGGGATTTCTTTTCTTCAAAGGAAGATAGGCCGGTAGTAGAGATATTGCGGAAGAAAGCAGCCTTTGGGGCACCTCTAATATCACACAGAACTTCGCTAACCTATTTCTTCTCTGTGAAACTCTGGCTTTGATGAAGAAAAAAGGAAATGCAGTTGCAGAATGCTCTAAGAGACTAGATAAGCTAGTGGAAGAATCAGCTTCTCCCACTAAACGTCGAGTTTACAAAGAAGGTGTGAATTCACAAACTAAAATAGCCTCCTTCCTAAGCACCTCCCCGTGTGGATGAAAATTCTTTGCCAAGTCACCGAGTCCCATCGTGGTTGCAAATTACCCTGTCACAATAATTGTTTCCTGTTAACTTTTAAGGCATGAGTGAGAGGTTTATTGAAAGGCAAGAAGAGCATCTGGCATTTCTGGTTTAGTATCTGGAATTTCAGCAAATGTCAAACACACATTTCTTAGAAGGAAAAAGGGAAAAAGTCATTGGGAAAAGAAAACTAGAAGATAACAAAGCTATTGGGAAATAACATTACAATATATTCTCAGAAGTATGTAAAAACGTTCCTTAAGTTCATGTTACCACTTAAAACGAACTTTCATTTGGGCCTGAAAAAGAGGCCACTTCTAAGAAATTGGTGCAAGCTACCATAAAGAGCAGAAATAGGAAAAAATACAAATCTCTGAAAAGAAACCAGGAATAAAAGCCACCGATTCAATCACCTGGATAATTTGGTAGATACCACAGGCAAATACATAGAGAAACAGAAGCCAAAACATAATTCGATATATAAGTCAGAGACTGTCTTCAAGGAAAAGTGAGACCACCATGAACCGGGGACTCAATTCCAAAGAACGCCCTTGGTTAACATTTACCAGGATGCCAACTGAACAGCGGTGGGGGGAGGCAGCAGTGTGTTTGTAATTTAAGGGCTCTGAACTCACAGACACGCCTTCCTCCTCTCTTATATGTCTCTTTCCTCTTATTTTAATGGCTCGTCGTGTAGAATATTGCTAGCTGATTCTGACCCTTGTTAAAAGCCGGCAACCAATAGCTACATACGCACACACATACGTAACACACACACAGACGCGCGGAAGGCATTTCATTAATAATCTGTTAGACATTGAGAACTCAAACTCCCCTACGACATCTGGGCTTTGACAGAACTGAGATGGAGACAAGCATAAGTCAGCCCTGGGGAAGTTGGCGGGTCGAGTACCTGACCTCAGCAGCTGCCCAGGAGCTTCCTGGAGGCGGCCTCGTGGCGGGCAGCTCAGCATACTCTACCACGGGGAGCCGGAGAGGAGGGAAGCAGGGAAAATTACACCATTTGCAACCCAAATAAATCCCTAAGGATTTATGACTTAATCTTAGCGTAGTGTCACTGAAGGAAACACAATCCAGTTAACTGAAAGTAATTTAAAAAGCAATTTTAATCTTTGCCTGTTCTCTCTAGGAACATTAAAGGGGACCCACTTCATAGCCCACAGCAACACATGGGGAAGTCCCCTTTCCTCTGCTTTTCAAGTCCCTTACACACAACACCCCACATGGGTCTCTGGAGCTTCTCTTTCCCTGAGCCTCTCACTCTCAACTCTGCCCCTCTAGCTCCCAGACACACACCTGCACAGCTTCTTTCTTCTTTCCCGGGCCCCCGACAGCCCGCCTCTGATGTTCTCAGAATGCCAGCGACCCTGGATTCCCTGCTGAAGGAGGCGCACCCACCCCACTTGCTGACGCTCCCCCTTTTTTAGTTCCTTCTGTAGCATTGCCAGATAAAACACCCCATCAAATTAGAATTTCAGGTAAACGGCAAATAATTTTTCAGTATAAGCGTGTCCCACATACTGCATGAGACATACTTGCCCTGAAAAATTACTTGTCATTTATCTGAAACTCAAGTTCAAATGGGTGTTCTGTATTTTTGTTTTCTAAATCTGGCAACCTTATCATTTTGGAGAATATTATTCGCCAAAAATTATTGTTTGCATCAGGGAAACAAATAAGACACCTTTTTAGACACTTGCAGAGCTGTTTGAGAGGGCATGGAAGGAGCCTAGAACCTGCCACAGAAGGACGCAGGGAATACAATTTTATTTTGTTATCGTGGACGTGAATCGCTTTGTCCAGCCTCACCCGGAAGAAACGGCTTGGCCAAAATTAACTTACATGTGTAAATTAACTGTCTCTATCTAGAAGTTTAGGATCTGCCTAGCATAGTACTTGGTATACCGTAGGTGACACAAAATAGCTCTTTCTGAGTATAAATAAAAGATTCCTGTGTTATCCAAAAAATATAGTGCCCCAAACTTCTATCAGTAGTATTAATTGCATGTTAAATTTCATGAGACTGTAAGTTTGGTCTTAATGTAAACCTATCCCAATGCGGAGTCTGTTTTCCGAGGAAACAGGGTGATGGTGAATTTACTCAGACGACTTGCTCCAAACTCAGGGGTCCTCTGCAGGTGCTCTTGGTGCTGTTTCCGGGCCACACAGAAGAATCACCCTCCCCACTTCACGTCCTCTCTTTGCTTGGCCCCCGGCCGAGTCTCCCCCTCCCCCAGCCCCCCAGCCATGTGGTTCTCAATGACTTCTGGGTCTCTCCAAAAGGTCACAGCTCTTCTCCGAGGCTGGAGATTCACAACTGCTGGGAACACAGTGACACCTCAATTAACAACCCCCTGGGAGCAAAGCTCTTCTATAATAAAATGCCCATATAAAAAATGAGATTATCTCCTTATAAATCACACAAAACAGAGTGGCCTGCATGTGCTAACTGGACAAAAATACCTTTTCACAGGGCTCCTGTTTGATTCCACTCCAAAAGATAAGTCTGGGCAGGGCGTTCATTTTGTCCCCCCTCCCCACTGGTTGGGTGTCTTCCCTCCTCACCCCACCCCTATCCCAGGGCGCTCTCCTCATGCCCAACTTCAGGGGCCCAGTACCCTTTCCACACTAACGACCATGAAGAATTTACACTGACTGATTCGTTACCTGGTTATACTTTACTGGGAATTCAATTATTCAAAAACATTTATTTAGAGTAAGTTTTAGTCAATGTGTTTATTTTAACTAGCAACTTGAATGACGGTTGGTATTAAAATTTTTGTCCCTGATACAGGAGAGCCAAGGATAATCAGCCGTATGTGGATATGTGTCAGGAAATGGGAATGCTCTGAAATTACTGTCAGCTCCTGAGTGAGCAACCTGATTTGGGAGGGAGTGGAGAGAGGGTCAGAAGTGTTATCTTTTATAGTGGAATGGTTCCCTTAATCTTAGAGAGAAGGCAGGAGATGGGCCAAGTTTAGGTGTCTGGAAGTCCATTTCTCAGAGCAACTGGGAGTAGAGCAGCCTGTGAGAAACGTTATAACCCTCTCCTCTGAGGACGCCTCTTGCCACTCTGCAGTGTCTAAGATAGCAAATGCCCCAACATGGTGGAAGGCAGAATGAAATAGGAGTATGGATTTTGGTGACTGTGCCTTCCCATTAGTAAAGAGGACAAGGTAATAGTTGGTCCATCTTCAAACCCAGAGAGAGTCCCCTTTTTGCACCACTAATTACACCATTGTAATTAAGACAAATCAGGTGATATCCTAATTTTGGGCGACCATCTGGAAGATTTGGTACACAGCTGCCTTAATTCTTTTCCTTTAAAAAAGTAAACTTCTAGCTAGTAGCTTGCTGAGAACACCCAGCATTTAGAGGTTCAGGAAAGTGACATGTGGGGGTGAAGGTGGATGCTTAAATATCACTCATTCTCCTATGTTCAGGGAGAAGTGGAGGTGTTTCTGCCCTATTCATGTCTCTCTAGGCCATAAAAGCAGGAATAAGCAAAATGATGATGCATTGTGATGATGAATAATAGTGCCAATAGCAATACCTGTCTTCAGACTGTGAAGGCAGTTTCTTAGCCTTTTTGTATGCAGATGAAGAGGTGGATTTTTATAGCAAATCTGCCTGTAGCCCCAAATGCCTTCCCACATCTCACACACGCTCCCAAACACACACTCACACTTCCAGGTTGGGAAGGTGACTTTAAACTTAGGATGTCAGAAATGGCACAAAATTGATTTTGTACTTCTCAGTTGTCCTGATCACTTTAGTTGGACATATTTATATAATTGTTAATAACAGACATTTATTGAGTGTCAAAGTGATCTGTGTTGAAATCGTGGAAAACACAGAACAAATGGTCTTTAAGTGACTATTTCTTGACGAATGTATCTTCTGAAAACTTAAATAGAAATGAAAAAACACACATCTAAGAGCAGAACAAATGGCAGCATCTTTCTTTATCTAAAGGCAAGAAAGAAATGACAATGCTCAAATATATCAGTATGTAGAACAGGTTTCCACAAAATCTTAATTTTTATTCAATCTTAAACCAACTGTTGATTCAAATCTCTTCAGAACCTCTAGGAGATATATTCTGTACTGACTTCTGCAAAAGGTCTCTCAAATTGATGGACTAAAATAGTTTGAGGGGTGCTGAGAAAAATATCTTAGCCTTTCCAATCATTGGTTCAAACCTCCTTTCTCCGAGGGTCTCTTCTGTAGAATTTCTAACTTTTGCCTCCAAGGAATTCGCAATTAATTATAAATCATTTCCTTTGTAATTTTTACACTCAGTAAACAGAAGAACACCCTGAAGATGATTCTATAAAATTCTAGAATACATAAAAATTATCTTCAAGGTGACAGGATCCACTGTTTTGACTCTTTAATTGATATCCAGGGAAATGAGGGGAAATAGTTTATGCAGACTATGTGGCTGAGTTGACCTTCCAGTTCTAGAACTTTGAGATATTCCAGGAGGTAATGGTTGACGTGATGACTATATTTAAAAAAGAGGTTTTCTAAATTAATAACCAATTTGGACCCCTAAGAGATCTTTAAAGAAAGGAAGGAATGATCAAAAGGGTACATTTATGTAGATTAGGGATTATAACATCTTTTTCTACGGGGAAATTATTAAAGTTTTAAACATGGATTTTAGATATGCTAATATTTGTAAAGAGAGGAGGATGGGTGAAGTGTAGCTGTGGTAATACTGGAAGCAGGGAGACTAAAAAGGCAGCATGATGAGAAATGAGAATGTTCTGGCGAAACTGGACGAAACAGCAGGAAGACTTGTCCAAGGCTTCAAGGAGAAAGTGTAAAAGCCAGGGAGAAAATGAGGAGGAGGATTACGTAGGGGAGCTGACCAGAGAGCTATGGCCACAGGAAAATAAAAGTGAATTGAAGGAAAAGAAAATTTCTAAGGAAGAATGGAACCATAACATTGGAATTAGTGTAGCTGTGTATGGTTTATAGACTTTAAGATCATTTCCCATAATAGTTAGGTGGTCTTTCTTTTTTGTTTATTGCCTGTTACCAAATAGTGTCTGGACAGGTGTTATGTGGCCAACCAATGGCGTCTGGAAAGCTGTAAAGGATGGGTCCCAGGGGTGGAGTCTTTGGGAGGCATTAATAGAAATTTACTGCAGGTAGACCCCCAGGAGATGTTTGCCTTGGGAGTTATCCTGGGCCTCTGATAACTCGAATGTCGCGTAAGGAAGCCCAGTTTTTGGTCCTGGCTCTGCACTGATTTGCCATGGGACCTTGACCAACTTGCTTAAATCCTTTAAGGTCTTGGTCTCTGTCTGTAAAGTGAGAGGTGGCTTTCAAACTCTGCCCCCAGAGCCCAACGACCCTGCGTGGGTGCCTCTGGGTGGCTGATGGCTGAGAAGGAGGAGTAGGCTCCATTGTTGACCCTTCCACGCATGCGCCTTAACCATTTTTAGTCTGTTTTATGTATTGTGGGTCCAGATCTGATTTCCCTATTTTCCTGCTTTAAAAAGATTTGAAAACTACCAATAATCAGATAGTCTTTAAAGCTCTTCTTTTGCTATGTAATTCTTCTATTCAACATGATTCTTTTCCACAAAACTCTTCTTGACCTCACTTGTACGAAAACCAACACTGAGATGTGGGGAAGGTCAAGGATCCATTGCCACAAAAATGCTGAGTCACAACCACAAAACTTGCTATAGCGGTAAGGGTTCGTTGTCGTGTGTTCGAGGCTGGTGACAGGCCGGGAGGGTGGGGGCTGTGTTCAGGGCTCAGTTGGCAGTCACCTGGGGGCTTACCCACCCAAACTCAGCTGCAGGTGTGCTGGCTGTCGGCCGGGCAAGTCAGCTCTCCTCCCTGTGTCTTTCATATTCTTCCATCAGGCTAGCCTGGTCATATTCTCATGGTGATGGCAGTGGGTAAGGAGAGGGAACAGAAAAGCACAAGAGCTTTTCAAGTGTCTGCTGTGTCGTTTGCTATTGTACCATTGGCCGAAATAAGCGACCTGGCCTGGCCCAGAGTCAATGTGGGAGGGCACTTACAAAGGGTATGGATACAGGGAAGCATGAAAAATAGGACCATTGATACATTCTGTCTACCATGGGGAAATCACAAGTCTTACATTCTTATAGAAGTGGCCAATAGGTTGGGCTACAGAATCTGCTAAAAGAATATCCGATGGTAGCCTGTTTTATCAAAAAAGACATATTTCCAACAAGCCTCTAAGCAGGACAGTAGGTGAATATGGGGAAAATACTCTTTTAATGAACCCAAAGCCCTTGATTTTTCTCTAAATCACTCTTCTAAGCCTTTCAAGGTTTTCAACTAGGTGCCTGCAAGGTCGCATCATTCACGTATTTAATGCTGAGCACCCAAATGTTTGCGCGAGGCCTGGAGAGAAGGAGTGAAACCATCTCAACTGTGCAGCGGAGAGAAGCCCTTTCTGCTCATGCGTGTGCCATCTGAACATGAGACGGGACAGTCTTAGTTTCTGTGTGTCCCTCAGAGTGTAAAACTGCAGCCAGCACAATATAGGCTCACAATATAGGAATCACCTTTTACTAACCCAAGGAAATGGTGGCCTGTAGTAATGAAGGGGCAGAATCAGCTCATGTTTGAATGGGAATTTGGATTATGAGCACTTTTGGCCTCACCTACTGACTTTATAATCTTGTTTAAGATAAAACTCTACCAAGCACTTGACAGCAAACTTTCTGACTGAAATTGAGAAGCCCTGCAGACACGTCCCAAACCCTCACCAGATTGGCCCTGGGCTGCGGGAGCATTGGTTCTCTGGGAATCCTGCCTCACCCTTGGAGGCCGAAGCCAGAAAGTCCCTGCCCAGTTAGTCCTTCAAGCTGAACCCGAACGTGGACCCGGCTGATCAGTGGTTCAGTGGGTGACACTGGATGATCTTTCACAAGACTGAAAAACAAAACGAAACTCTTCACGTTGATGCTCACTTTTTGCCAATAACTTCAACCTAAACAACTGAATACTGTAGGTCAATCTGGGCTCCCAGTCAGAGAAGTGGGTCAAGAGCAACACTGCAAAGGCGGAAGAGAACTCATGTGCTGCTCACGTATTGTTTTAGGGAGTGCATAAGTAGACGTAGTTATTTCTCCAGATGGGTGTCTGTCAAGCCTCCTCCCCAAGAGATGTTATTTGGGGTGTCACCTCCAATTTCAGGGATGTCAGTTAACAGCCTGTAAAACGCTCCTGGGGTAACCCCTCTCAGTAAGAAAAGCATGTGCTGGGCATTGACAAGTGTGACCTTGTCATGCACACACACCAGGGCAGCCACTCAACAGCAGCAGCCATTTCTGCTCCTCCGTAGGCTTCTGAGTGACAGCCGTGGTCAGATGAAGGTGGAAAGGGAACAAAAACACTAGACACAGTGATTTCCAATACATTTTTTCCTTGTCTTGGGCGAAAAATTACGCCATTATGTCATTTTCGTGACGTGCTCATCAACAGGAGTGAGAACCTCATTTGTCATCTTTGGGTCTGATAGAAAATCAGAGTTTAGGGAATTAGCTGAGCTGTCAGCATTCTTTGCTGTCAAGTAGAAGACTGAAGGAAGGCAGCAAGAATAGAGGGCGAGTGAGAGCTGCCGGGCCCTGACGCCGAGGCTGACTGGAGACATCCCCGGGCAGGTCTGCTGCCGCTCGGCATTCCGATCCCGTTTGCTGGAGCTGTTTGTCAAGTTGCCATGCGGATAGCATGTAAATATGCCACTTAAATCTGCAAATACAATAATGAAAACTGATATTTGTAATTGTGTCTGTGTGGTCCCACTGACTCAAAACTAAATGGATTTCCAACCTAATATTGCTAAATGAATCCTTGAAAAATGTGAGGTCCATTACAGCGGAAGAGTGGCATCGCTTTTCACATCCTGACAGGATGAGGACATCTCCGTCATTTTGTATGATTGAGATATTTTTATCCGTGTCTTGAAATTGCCTTGCCACAGTTTTAACCCCATCTTTTGTGCTGGAAAAGTATGTGCCATAGAAGTGTTCCATTTGCTCTAGTCTGCAGAATAGCTGTTGTGCCATGCCAAGGATTGGGAAAGTTCTAGATGGCGGAGAGAGACTTACGGACACTCTCCCTCCCAGCCACAATTCAAGCGTCTCCCCAGAGATAGCCTCCGCAGAGTTCTCTCTTACTGTAGAAGGCTCAAAGCCCAATTCTGTTGCCTACCATCAATGTGTCTAGCAAATGATGGAGCCTTATAAATCCCCACCTCCTATTTGCCCCAGCTCAGCATAGTGCCACAACCCCAGAGACATCATTCCAGCATTAAGTCATTGAAACACAACTGAACCTTTACTGTGCACTCTCTTAAATAGGGAGAGGGGAGAATGCATTCATAATGACTATTGTTCACCACCTATCTCTTCCTCTCACTCCCTCTCAATATTTCTATCATAAGGTTTCTTTTCCCACAGCAAATTCCTCGGAACTCTTTCTTCATCTCAGTCCACACAGATTTTCTAGTTTCTTCTCTGACTCAGCTCTTTCTTTTGTAGACTGACTTGGCCTTCTCGCCCTCCATCCCCCAGATTCTGTGACACAGAAGACCCTGAACTGCGTGACGAAGGAAGAGCCCCTTTCTCCTCAGGTTGAGAGGAGAAGAGAAATGGGAGAATCACAAACATTTGTGGTTTAGTGTTTTTTCTGAAATCTCCCTTGTGCTCCTGAGCCTCAGCTTCCTCCTCTGTCGGGTGGGTACAAGGGCAATATGCCCGCATCTCAGGGTGCTTGCCAGCAGTCAGTGACCACGGAGCAGGAAAGCCCCTCCCACAGCGTGGAGCACACGATTGCTGCTCCTTCCCCAGTTACCTCCCCTCCCTGCTCTGTGACATTTCCAAAGCGTTCATCTCTTATTATGATGACTCTTCGTCCTGTGAATGATTTTCTATAGTTGGACTTGCTTAGGAGTATCTTCTGATGTAGTAATGTCGTTAAAGCATGTTATAGTCTCAACTATTTCATAATTTTAACATGTTGAGGGAAGGAACCGTTTTTTGCTCATTTTGCTATGCCTTATAATACCCATTAAAATGCTTTAAATATAGTTAGTGCTCAGTAAATGTTGGACCCAACTGCACTGGGTTACAATGTGGATTAGATCCCAACTCATTTCCTAGACACACATGTCACATCCGGCAGGACTTGGAGTCACTTTAGAAACCCCGGGAAATGATTAAGTGTAGATAATGAGAAAACTTGGCCCATTGGTTGGGACTTAGCATCTCTCCCTTGAAGGAGACGACTTCACTCTGGTTATTTTTCCAGCACCTAATGTGCCTATTGTCTCTAGGCAGGCAACACTGTAGTGAAACTTGGCAAAGACTTCTGTAATAGCTTATAAAATATAAATTATTCAGACAAGATGAACATTTTAATTCCCTTCAGAAGAAGTCTGTGTCCAGCATAGTCACATGTCCCCTTTTGAGAAAGGTAAATTTTGCCATTGCTTTTCCTGCACAGCTCGCTCTCCCCTCCCGCCACAGCCTCACAGTTCCCAAGTCAGCGAAGGACGCTGGTTCAACAGTCCTGTTTGAGAGTAGCATAGACTTTCAGAGTTTCGCAAAATTAGTCATTTTGGTGCCCAGATTTCTAGTGTGATTGTTTTTCTCTTTGCATACGAAAATACGTGCTTTTGCAAACTTCATTAAAACTTCGAGATATTACTATTCTGAACTGGTTTTTCTTGTGTCTCCTCTCTCTCCTCTCCCTACTCCACCTTCACCCTAACTTCCTCAATAGGAGAGAAGTTGAAATGTAGCCGCCACAGGAAACACGCCCTTTCCCTGGTGTCATCTTTGCCCCTCTGGTGGGAGAGAGGGTGCCAGTCTGCCAGCAGACAGAGGGCAGCATCGAGAGGGAGATGAGAGGCCACTGCTCCCTCTCCCCCTCGGGCTGTGCCCCTAAAAGGAGGTTGAAACAGACAACCCTTGCGAAGTCCTAAAGCGAGTTGGTAGACACTTCTAGAAACGGAAATAAGAATTTATTTTCTCATGGACCCCCTCCTCTACTTGTCTTCACTCATCCACACCCAAAATAACCAGTACATTAACACTTCAGGTTTCTATGATAATCTCTTTATCTAGAAAAATGATCCTATGTAAAGAAAACAGTATTTAACGTCATTTTACATGTATTTTTCTCATCATATTAATGATACAGGATCAAGATAAAAAATTAGGAAATACAGAAAAAAATCACTTTAATAACAATATCTAGAATCGGTCGTTGTTAACCTTGACATCCAGCTGTATATGTTGTGTGTGCATCACGTTGTGCGCGCTTGTGTGTAATGTATTTTGCATTAACTTTAATTTGCTTAAATTATCACTTTAAGATAAACAAATGAGAAAACTGCTTGAAATTACATTGCCATTTTTCCCCTACTCCTAACTGAGCTGAAGAGAAACATTTTTATAAACTGGATGCAAAGTGAGCTTTGAAGGCATATTTTCAGAGAACTAGTAATTTTGAAGCTTCTAACAGCCAGATTTTTTGAATAGTAAGAACTAAAAAAAAGTCCAGAAGGCAGCAAAGGGTAGAGAAATGGTTGAATCATCAGCTGTGTTGCTGAGGCGACGGAGGTGGGAAAGGACCAGCCTATCACGGCCAAGCCTTCTTCACGGGGAAGCCGGCTCTGCTGGGGGCCGGATGCCAGGATGCAAGGATAAAGGAGCCAGGGAGGATGGCAACATGGCACTCTAGAAACACATTTTCCAATTAGTCCTAAGTGTGTACTCATCAAGGCAACCCACAATGCTTGTGCTAACTGAACTGTACAAGCAGCTGTCATTGGCAGTGGAGAAGCATCAGTGCAAATGTTTGATGTCTAATCCTGAAATTGTTCACGCTCCACGTTTCCGCTGAATGGTCCCTCCGTCCTGGAGCGGTGTCGATCGTGTGCCTGTGACTCCAGGTTTAGGTCCTTCCTAATCATCAAGCATTAACGTAGGTCCATCTTGCAGACTTAGTCCTTTTTCCTGATTGGTTTGAGGAAGAGCAACTGAAGTAGATTGAAACCTGTTCTTGAGCAAGGTTGGCGGATGTTTTGTTTAAGCATAAAAGGAAGCTTGATAGGATGGTCAACTGAAAACTACTTTGCTGGATCTTCAGAGGAAAAGAATATCAGAAGCCCTCAGTCCCCACAAATTCCAACAAGATGCTCAGTTGGACATGTCACAAATGGCTGCAGATAGCCTGGATGGCAGGGAGCATGAGTGATAGCTCCCGATGGCTCTGTCTTGGTAACCTATCACATTTGCCTTCTGGCCATTAACCTAGAACAATTTTGTTTTTCTTGAAGATTGGCCTTGAGCTAACATCTGTTGCCAATCTCCCCCTTGTTGCTTGAGGAAGATTCGCCCTGAGCTAACAGCTGTGCCAATCTTCCTCTATTTTGTATGTGGGATGCCGTTACAGCTTGGCTGATGAGCGGTGTAGGTCCGCGCCCTTGAACTCAGGACACCAAAGTGGAACGTGCCAAACCCAACCACTATGCCACGGGGCCGGCCCCTCTAGAACAATTTTTAAGCCAGATAAGAAGCTTCAGTGAAACGAAGAATCCCACAGGATGTTTCCTGACCTTTGGGAAAAAAAAACACCTCAGGACTGACAGGCTTTAGAACTAAAAAACAAATTTTTCCCCTGCACTTGTTAGCAGCAGAGAGGCAAACAATTACTTCAAAGGGCCCCCCCCTCCCTTTATCCTCCGAAGTTTTCAAGTACTTAGTGTGAGAGGCTTGTGACAATCAAATCAACTCCCACTGGAGTCCCCAGAGGTGGGGCTCATCCCAGTTTCTTCAAGGAGCCTTCTTAGACTAACAAGGAGCCAGCTGCTTACCTGGGAGGATGCTGCAAAGCAGAAAAGTGGAATTTCAGGTCAAAGAAAAACTTTGTGGCAAAATCACCACTCCCCCAGACTGAAAATCAAGCTTCTAATAGAAAGAGAGTCTTATTTATAATGGGAAGGGAAGTATAGCCAAAATTAGGCTTTGAAAATAGCTTTCTGATAACACTATCTGACTCTTGAGAAAAGAGCTGTCATTAAAAAGAAATTTACTTCACTCTCCCTCCAAGTTTAAACTGTGTTTTTCATTTCAGAGGTAAAAAGGAAGCCACTGATTTTGGGGCACATGGAGGGCTCTAGATACCACAGCCTGAGCCTCCAGCTTGCAGTTGTTGAAGCAGAAGCTAAATGAAGTGGCCCGGATTGCCCTTTGCCTGGGTTGAATCCAGTTAATTACGTGAGGCTGCTCTGAACCGCAGACCCCCACCCTCCTCTTCCTCTCATACGGCTCAAGCACAGCTCGTCCCAGGACCCGGTGCCCGTCTCCGTCATCAACAGGCTGCCTAATCTGCCGGGTCCAACCCCTCCTCACAAGCACTACCGGGTACCGTTTACGTGCTCTGTCTGCGCAGCCAGGAAGAGCGCTGTGGAACCAAATAGCCAAAGGATTAGAAGTGGCGTACGTTCTTCCTGGGCCACCTGGCCTTGCAGCTGATCAGGAAGCCCCAGAGCCACCTGCCCAGGTCACCAGACTACCTTCCCACGAAGCACCTGTGCTGGACAGGTCACAGGGCCAGCAGACGGCTGAGAGAGCACACGGCACGGGAGGCAGCCGGAGCATCTAAGGTAATGGACAATCGCTGGGCAAAGTGGGGCTGTGGCAGAAAACAGTTTTAGAAATCTGAGGACCTAGCAGGCGGTGAAGGTTCTCAGAGGCTGTTTCTCCGAGGACCTGGAGATCTCCTGACGCCTTTTAAGCCGACATGTTCCGGCCGAGGATGGGTTAGTGCTGCTCCGCATTACTAGCTCCGCTGGGTTAAAGAGGCTCATCACCTCCGGCTGCTCTTCTGGTTCTGTTCTTTGCACGCACTGGGATGCAACTACCTGGACACTCCAAGCAGGGCTGGGTTCATGGTAATGCGACCTGTGCATTCTCACAGGAACCCAGGCTTAGAAAGGCCCCACTCTTAGTTTAACGCTTTGCTGTTGCAATCTTGAATTTCTTAATCATTTTTATAAAAGGGGCCTTGCATTTTTATTTTGCACTGGGCCTACAAGTTAGGTCGCCTGTCCCTGCTGCGAGGCTGCCTCTCAAGGTCGGCTGCATCTGCCATCCCCTCCTCAGGAGAGGGGGCTGCGGATTTAAGTAAAGCCAGAAGCTCTCCTTGAAACAGAGTCGTCATCCAAAGCTGGTGGGGGTTTTCCCGAGATATATCTGGGTCTCCCATGCAGAACTGGAAAAACAAATAAAAGTTGCTCGCCGTGATAATTGGGATCCATTGATTCAAAGGCCAAGACAGGCGCCACGCTAATTAATGGGGGAAGCGTCCTTCTTTTCCGCTCCACGTGGATTTGGACTTCACTCTCAGAGGAAGAGTCAAGGTTCGTCCTTGGGAGGTGACCTCGCTTTAATAGGTCAACTGACAAGTGGCCAGTACGCTGTAGCTTGCGGGAATGATGAAAAGGAATTGAGGGCGTCTGTGGAGCCTGACTCCAGAATAGGAGCCTTTACTCCCAAGGCACAAACTAGACAGCAATACAGCAAAACCACAAGAATAACCCCAGGGCACAACTCAGGACAGAAACTGTGGTCTCAGACATGGGACACTGTTCACAGGGTAGGACCTAGTGCTTGAGAGTTTTTAAAAGGTAGTTTCCTTGAGATTCGAGGGAAAGCCCAAGGTAACTGAAATGTCATCCTTTGTCACTGCTATACTGCAATTCCCTTCTAAAAGTGCCCTAGCTCCTCATAGGAAATTTGTCCAAGTGAGCACTGTCTGTTCTGTAGTTAGTGGAGGCTGCTGGCGTGTGGGCGGTGAGGAAGGGGTTGCGCTGAGGGCCTGGTCTATCCCCACGTCTTTCTGGCCTCTGCTCCGTAGGCGAGAGTGTGTCCACCCCCCAGGGAAGGTCGGCTCCAAGCTCCACGAGATCACGGTGGCCTTGGACGTGCTGTTAGCAGCTCCATGAGCGGAAGGTCAATTCCAAAGAGGACTTACACCAAAGAGACAGTAAAAGCAGATCGCTGCTACCCCTGTAAATGAGCTAGAGAATGCTCTTCCCCAAAAGGGGAGGGGGAGCCTGTGGCCTTCTGGATTACACGATTTATCCAGCAGGACTAGGATTCCTCCTCATTTGTAGAACTTGTGAGCCAAAAGCTTTACTGTCTATAAAACCAAATGCTCTATGCTACAGATATAATATATATAGCTATATAATAGCCACAGATGTTGGTCATACACTAAAATAATTTAGTGAACGCAATAAAATGAGGTGACGTTCTCATATTTATTAACATTTATTTTTTAATTTTTTTTAAAGCTTGGCCCTGAGCTAACATCTGTTGCCAATCTTCTTCTTTTTTTTTCTCTCCTCAAAGCCCCCAGTGCATAGTTGTATATTCTAGTTGTGAGTGCCTCTGTTTATGCTATGTGGGAAGCCACCTCGGCTTGGCCTGGTGAGCGGTGCCATGTCCACGCCCGGGATCTGAACCGGCGAAACTCTGGGTTGCCGAAGCGGAGTGCGCGAACTTAACCACTCGGCCACGGGCTGGCCCCTTCATAACATTTATAATTGCTATTGCACTGACTCTGTGTGGAAGAGGCATGACAGTGGTGGTTCACATGTGGCTGAAATTAGTGCTGCTTTTACAAAGTTTGCAGTGTTTCCTCTTTTGCTTGGCTCATTCTTCAACACTCCTGGCCAAGGGCACTGGGTTTGCAGTTTGACTTGCAGGTTTGCCCATCTCTGTCCTCTTGACTCTGAGGCCAGCCCCTGTGGACCCCATCTTTGGGACCCCTGCAGGCTGGCTTCTGCCTAGGTTTGGACAATGAGAAGCGGCAGACGAGGGTCAGAGGGCAGGAAGAGTGAGGTCGGGGCTTCTCTCCCCTGCCACACCCCATCCCCACACTCCCCCACCTCTCACCCCCACCCCCACCCTCACCCCCTGGGTCAGGAGCCGGGTCTCTTGGTGAGCACAGCACCCACCAGGTGCCCCTCCTCCAAGGCTCCTGTTCTCAGTGGCTCTTGGCACCTTATTTCTTCCCTGTCCTCTGAGCCCCGGGTCATATAGGCTTTCTACTGTTGTCAGCCTCCAGTTGTTTATTCACCCTGCCTATACCACTGCAACCGCCCTGTCTTCATGTCTCCCCACTTGAACTCTTTCCTGACACCAGGAAAGCACAGACAGGGTTTCTTCATGCTGCATGCAGGCCTGCCCTCATCTCTCTCCCTCCCTCCCTCAGCTGCAGGCACACCAAGTTCTCGAATCTGCTCTACAATACAGGGGATCCTATCTAACCAGCACCCACTCCACACCCTCCCTCGCCACCACCGCACCTGCACGAGTGCGGGTGCAAATGGCTGAGGTCTCCCAAGATTTTTCTGGCATCTCTAAGTCTTCTCCCTTTCATTTTGTTGCAATTATAATCCTCTCCACATTTCAAGAGTTTTTGAGCAGCACATTCCCAGAGTCAGTTACCACGCACGGGCTGAGGATGGGTGTGAGTAAGGGGCTGTGTGATCCGCCTGGGTCTGGGAGAGAGTGCCAACGTCACCATGTCAGATGCTCACACTCTCACACCTCTGGAACAGCCTCCAGAATCTGCGTCTGGAAGAACCTGTGCTCTCTCCCGAGACAGGGAGCCTGAGAGGAGGCGGGGGAGGAGGGCGGCCCGTGGCTGCCTCCCCCAAGGCGTCCGCTCAGCCTTCTTCCATCTCCATCTCTGCAGTGATGTCCGTTTGTGTTGAACTTTCTTTCTCCCATCATGAGGAACCTTCTTTGACATAGGAGCCCTGCCTTTCCTTTCCGTATCCCCAGCATCTGGCAGCAGTGCTCGGCTCACAATGCTTGTTGAGTTAATTGTTAAAACAGGTTTTCCTTCAAGACTTTGAGTGACTACTTTGGGAGAGGAGAGGTTGCCATGTTCCTCATGGGGGTGGAGGAGGTCAGCGCTGTCGGTGAACAGGATGATCAAAGAGCCGAGGGAGTCCGAGTCCCCAGACACAGCCTGCTCCACTGTTTGTCCCCTGACTTCTAACTCATCAAAGCAAAGGTGGGCAGGGATGGGTGTGGATTTTGAATAGCTCCACTTTTGCACGGCACAGAGGGAATCCTGCAGACCATGTATGCTGGAGGGCTTGCATAAAGCTGGAGGGCTGTGGCTGGCGCCATGGCAACGCTGAGGGAAAAGTGCAAGGACCAGCTCATCAGTCAGAACCCTGGGCCTTGCTCCTGGCGCTGCCACCCAGCAGCAGTCTGATTTGGGCCAGCATCGTCCAACTTTTTTCTACCTTTTGAATTTAACCTGTGTGATAGAGATTATAATACCTCCTTTACGTGCTTCCCAGGACTTTTGAGAGAGTCGTACGCGATAATGCAGGAGAACTTTGCCAACTGAAAAGCAGGAGGCAAAGTGAAGCTCCAGCAACAGAATCTACACCCTGGAGGGGCCGGCTGGAGTCGCGCTGTCGCAGCCTGCGCAGAGGAGGAGGCAGGTGTGCTGGTTTCATTCCAGGAGTTAATTGCGTGCGCCCTGGAGGCAGGATGCTTTCCAGCCTGCCTTTGGAGCAGTGGATGGCTAGGGAGTCTGTGTTCCTGGCCTGCAGATCCCTCGTGCTCCCCAGAGCTGCTCCTCTCTGTTTCCATCCCAATGTGGTTCCTCACTAATCCCTTTCCCTTCTCGCTGTTACTTCCGACCAGAGCCCCGTGTTTGACTCCAGAACGACTCCTGTGGGTGCAGGCTCGGCCGCGAGACATTCGGGTGGAAAGCTGCTCAGGATGCCTACCACGACGGATTCTTAGGGTCTCCAAATACCCCCTCTTGTAACCAAAATGTCTTAGCTCAGAACGTTTTCATGTTGTAGCTCTGCGTGTGTGCGTGTGTGTGTGTGAGTGAGAGTGTGTGTGAGTGTGCACCCACCCACTGGCTGTATTCAGTGGAAAGAAGGCTCATGGGCCAAAAGCCCATTTGGGTTTGTTTGGGTGAGTAAGAAGTGACGGGAATTCAGAGTGTACAAGATTATAAATATTACAGAGGTTATTCAAAATCTCATTTACTTTAGTCTGACTGCCTCTTTACTCCACATATTTAAATTCCATTTGCAGCCACCGACCACAATACCACGATACTCTTAAAGAAAATAACAACAAACAAGCCCCTCTGAGGGAAATGTAAATTGGTTTGTCTGCTTCTTTACACTCTTGGGTAGTGAAAACACAAGGAATTGTTATTCCCAGGGTCTCAGTGAATATACAAAATCTTTTTGTCTTTCTTAGGGGTTGCTTTAAAGGTTAATCACTTTCTAAAGAGTTCCTTGTATCTAGAAACCAATTTCATGCGCCTTTTGCCCAGCTACAAAGTTCTTACAAACTTGTTCAAGTTTCTCACACAAACACATTTGCACTCACTTAGAAAAGGGAGAAAACAGTTTGTTTTGGGAAAATCTGTTTGTTGTTGTTCTTTGACGTTTAAAAGTCCTCATAGTGTGCTGTGAGTAGCTTCTAGAAACTGAACGCCTGGAGGTGTTTGTGTCCAAGGGGACAGGGTCAGGATTCCCAAACGCCCGCACCCTGGCCCTGGGCTGGCGCTGTGCGCACACGACAGTGATCACGGCCATAGGGATCTGTGCTCAAGATGTGAACGCTCTGCGCACCCCACCCAATTCCCAGGCCCAAGACCCTTCCTCCTGGATAATTTTTTCCAGCAGCTTGGTTCATTGCACTCAGAAATGTCTCTTCCCACGTGAATTCCTGTTTGACCTCTATTCACTCTTTACTCTAGACGATTGTGTACCAGCCAGGATGGTGTGCTCTGGCTGCCTCCTAATGCTGCCACCAAAGAGAGAGTACAATGTCCAATGTCCTCCCCACAAATGGGGGCCATAAATGAGCGATATCTCGCACTGTAGGTGTCTTCTCCCTTCCTCTGGGATGAGAGAATAGCACGCCTAAAATCCAAAACCCAAAGTACCAAAAAGTTTAATATTTGCATACACATGGATTAGTCAGTTTTAAAAAGGATTCTTTTAAATATGGAATCACTCAAAGGACCTTTAAAATGGGATTTGATTTACAGAAATTTCATCCAAGAATGTGTGAAGGGAGGTGCACTCGTGCTGCAGTGTTGCTCTTGTGTGCAAGTCTCATAATAAGTAGTTACTGAGCGTTTGCCAACCACCGGCAATGGCGGACTACTCAGAGTGGCATTTGCCTTTTTTGAAATGCCATTTTCTTAGCAATTCAAAAGGAATCCTCCTCTGCCTCACAATACCGAGACTCCTTCTATTTAATCATAATGTAGGCACTTTCTTTTGCCCTAACGGTTTATCAAACATTTTTTAAAGACCTGAAATGAGGGCATTTGGCTTCCTGTCTGTTTTGTAATGCACTGGATTTGTTCTCACTCTGTCACTGCTCAGTGACACGGACTGCAATTGTGAGCGTAGCCCGTATAGGCTGTAACTGTTCAACAAAGGGAACCCAGTGAGGTCAAAACAGAATTTGAAAGTCATCACAGCAAAGCAGGGTGAGCTGGTGGTGCAGTGGTAACTCGTTGCCCTGCTGAGGGGGAGGTGCAGATATGTGTACAGAACGAGAAGCTGCCTGGGCCTGGTGAAAGGCGAGCTGATGTAACTGGCTAGGGCTGGGGAAGAACAGACAGGGCTGGACGGAGCTGGTGCTGGAGCACCACGTGCCACAGCCCAGAGAACGGCTGACCTCAGCTCCTGGCTCTGCCACGGTCCTCGGTTCCACATGGATCTAAAGAAGAAATCATAAGTGTGTGAAAACCCAACCAAGGTTTTGATTCCTAGTACCCTGAAGAAGCATTTGCTCCCTTTCCAAGGAAGGTTGGTAGACGCATCACAAACATCAACTCTCCAGGGTAGCCACTGAAAGATGAACTGGAAACCGCACGATTCTTTAACGCCAGTCTGTATAACCATGACAGTGTCCCAAGCGTATCAATGGGATGCATTTGGCTTCTTTTTAATTCTCTTAGAACCACAATTCTAAGCATCAAGTCCTCATGTGATAATGTCCAAGGGCCAGAAGAAAGAGGGTGGGAGATACCAAGAGCTCTTTCCCACATCTCTTTCCCTGTCTCAGTGGCTAGAACTGGGTCATACGCCTGCCCCTAAACCAACCGCCGGGAAGGGGAAGGACTCACAGGACAGGCCAAGATCAGCCACTGTTCATCTGGGCAGGCAGGAGCCGGCAGAGGGTCTCCCACTTTCCCGGAGAACATCGCCCGTGCTATCTGAATGCAATTAGGGTTCTGAGTTTTATCCAGTCTCCAGAGGATACCAAAGAATAGTCACAAGCCACTGAAATATTGTTTCCTACACTAAATGGAAGCAATACAGCCTGGGAGAGAAATGCTGGATTGAGAGCTGCAGCTTTGTCAAATGACCCCCTCCCTGCTCTGTGTCCTTGGGCAGCTCTCAATGGATCCAAGCCCCAGTTGGTGCTTCTATCAAAGGAGAACCGTGTCATTTGCCACCTCCTGGTCTCACAGTTGGGCTGTACGATGATTAAAAGGATCCTCAAAAGGGCTATGAATTTCTCAGATTCAAGTATAAAGTGCTGAGTTTTCTGGGGATGACACAAACGTCGAATCACTGAGCACAGAACCAGCATCGGCTGGCCTCTCAAAGTGACTTGGAAGCCACACGACCCGAGGCTGGACTCCTCTCTTGACAACTCTGATCTGAACTCCTCAGGCTCCCCCCTGCCTTTCTCAGCTTTGCTTTGCTGCACTTGCTCTACCATTTCCACCCCAGATCCCACCTCTCCCAAAGGCTAGGAGCACAGAGGAGTGTACTGTAATAGGGTCAAGGGTAAGATGAGAGTGTGATGAGAGAGTTGGCGGAGGAGGCGGAAGAGGAGAGCCAAGATCTGCTCTGGTTTCCTTGCCCAAATTTCAAACCCTGTTCAAGTCCACCATTTTAACACTCAAACTAGACCATTAAATGCTTTCATGGTGCCCAAGACTGGCAGGTTTTCGTCTCTGGAAGGCAGGATTCCTCATGTTTAGGGTCTCAAGTCAGCATGCCCTGGTTTCCAAAGCCACGCCTACTGATGGTGCTGTGGCTGGCGTAGTCATGCCCACACAGAGCACACATGCTTGGGTAAGCCGCTCCATACGTCTTGCACATGCCAGTCCTCAGTTTTGTAAGATATTTCTGTTAAAGATGCACACAGAGCAAACCTATTGTTACTATATTTATATTTACCTAGTCCTCAAAACAAATGGAAGTGACTTACATTTAAAGATATAGCAAGCACACATTTAAGAAAATAAGGAGAGCTTGGAAATCATTTAGAGCAAAGGTATATCAAATGGGGATCCCAAAATGAAACAGAATGAGTACAAAGTTCCACAGTAAGACCAAAGGAAAACCTGATGGGCTATCTGATCCTCTTCTCTGATTTGCTGTTCTTGTTTTCATTTTTCCTTCTCTCTCTCTCTCTCTCTTTTTGAAAGACACCCTTTTACCTGGAAATTTAAACTGGTAGCTGTCATTAAATTAAAAAAGAAATTTAATCATGTGCCTTATCATAAAGCATTCTTGGGATAAAATACAGCATTTTGGACTTCTTAGTGGGTCAATCACACTGCTTCTTGCTGAAGGAACATTGTGGAACCACAGAGAAGAAAATATCTAACTCTGGTTTTGAGGAAGATACAATCATGTTCCCATGTTAAAGCTGCTTAAGACAATTTTCTTAAAAAGCAGATGGCGTATCGCTTTATTGTGACTGAACAAAATTATTTCCATAGAAAGCTAAGCTAAGCAAAAGAACCAACTACAAAATGTATAAATTATGTGTCAGTTCACATTTCTGCTCCTAGTGCCTGTTGTCCATCTATAAAATTTCCCAGTCGGCCCCTCGGTCTGCCAAATCTGGGACTTCCCCGTCTCCATCCGTCAGCAGCGCGTCTCTGGCTGGTCTTGGTGGGGAGCCTCCTCTTCCGTCACAGGGTGACGTGGCCTGTTGGAAGAATGGAAGCTCTGGAACCAGGTGGGCAAGCGTTCAAATCATGTTCCTGCCACTCAGCAGCAGGAACTGTGGGCAGGTTCCTTAGCTTCTCTTAGCCTCAGTTCTGCTTAAGTAAAGCAGAGATAATGTCACTTTGTGGGTATCTTATGGAGTCCTCTCCCTCAGCCACCACACCAAGCCCTGCTGATCAGGCCCCCTTAATAGCCACACAGCTGTCCTCCAACCCCATTCCTTCCAGCCTCCGTCTTAATCAGCCCCCGACTGTCTCTCCGGATATACACAGCCTCCTCTCATCTCCCCACTTCTATTCTCACGCTCTTCTACTCCATTCTCAAGGAGAGCTTGCAAAATGCAAATGGAATTGTGTTACCGCTAAATATCCTTCACCGACGTGACATTGCCCGGGATGAGGTCCAAACCCCTTCAGTGAATCAGACGGCCCTGCTGCTCTCTCTTGCCTCTCTCTCCGACCCCGCCCCCTCGGTTCGGGCCACAGTGCGCTCTCTCCTATTCAGGGAACCTGCCAGGTGCTGACTCCACCTGGAGCCTGTGCACAGATTGCTCCCTCTGCTTGGAACACCCCTTCTCCCTGCCCTGCCGAACCTCTCTGTTCGGAGGCCCTGCTTGGATGTCGCTTTCTTCTGCAGGCGCCCCTCCGGCTCCCCATCCCCAACCCCAGCACTGCCCTAACACCCAAGGCGAAAATTTTTCTCCCGGAGCTTCCTTAGCAGCCATCACTGTCACGATCCTGCTTACTTCTGTCTCCCACCTGCCATGAACTCTGGGAGGGGAGAGACCACATTTTCCCATCCTAATGTCTTCAGGGCAACAACTCAGTGCCTCAGAGAAGGTGCTTAATAAATATAAAGTAAACGAAAACACGAACTAATGAATATTTTTCAGGGGTTTTGTGTGGCTTAAATGAGGTAAAATAGGAAAGGCCCTGGAAACATTGCATGCACTCAATAAATGATAATCCTTATTACTGTTATTATTGCTGGTACTGCCGCATCCTACCACTGCATGGGCCTGCACGGCTTTTAGAAATGATTGTGTCCTTTGTCTATAGAAACCCATGTCCAAATATCTCAAGGGCTTTCGACGTTTTTAACTCCAGAAGCCCGACGAAAACTACTCTGGCAGTAGTTTTGTTGGGTCTTTGTAAAAATGTGCCCCTTCCTCCACCTCTTTTATTTTCTGGTTTGAGTGCCTCTTGCAACCTTTTACAAATAAGTGGGTTGACTGTTCGAACGTGCACTTTCGCCAGTTGGTTCACTTCTGTGTAACCCCTGGTGTCCCTATTCAGCAGAGGCTAGTAATTGCCATGGCAACTGCCGCATGCGGTGCTCCGCGCTCGCTCAGAAACAAAGCATTTGCCTGAGAAACATTACACACACCCACATTAATTTGTAACATGAAATTCTATTCCATGGTACCTACAAAGGGAAATCGTGCCTCCAAGTAAGCCGACCTACCCTCCTCGCTGACCTGGGGCCTCACACTGTCCTTCTCCTGTTTGCCCCACCCCTACTGCACTCCTCATGCACATCTTGATTCATTTTAAAAAAGAAATTTTTGTGCAATGGGGGAAAAAAAAGATGGGGAGGATTTGGTTTCAGCGGGAAGCTAAAAAGGTCAGCGAGGAGGTGCAGAGCCGCATATAGCAGTTGGTCCTGCCTGAGTGATGATTACATGACCAAGGGGATTTATTAAAACGGAGCCCATTGCTGTTGCACTGAATGCGGCTCTCCGTAAACTCCGAGTGAGCCTGGCAGTGGCTAAGCCCATGCGCGAAGCTGAAATACAGCACGTGCATCGGTTTGCTGGTGTCTGCAGCCCACCCATGGTCACCTCCCCAGGCAGTGGGGACATGTGCACGCACGCTCCAGCCCCATCAAGATCCCAGGGCCTGAGATGCTGTGCATGCCCAGCAATGGAGAATTCCCATTCTCACCGAGGGGGTGTGTGTGTTTCCTGCAAAACATTATGTTTTAGAATGTGACAGAATCAGGAGTAACCGCTTGCTCTGGGTCTGGATCTGGTGGAGGATGGGAAGGGAAAAAAAGAGTTTGGCTACAGCAATTTCAGGCTGCGTGGGACCACGACCTCCTCACGGCCTCTACTTAAAAAGCAGGACGAAGGACATGTGTGCCAGGGAGCGCTCAAGGTACACGTCACTCTCGGTGTCATTAGTGGTAATCAAAGGGCAGCGACAGAGGCTGACCTCCTTCTGGCCTGCCTCCCTAAGTCCCCGAGGAGAGAAGAGGCCCGGGGAGAGACGCTGCTTCAGCTAGACCTTGTTCAGCTATTGTTTCAACCCAGGCAGTTGGAAGCCTCTTTATGAGTTCTCCAGTTGAAACTGCGATTTTTTTTAAAAAAAAAATTGCTTTGGTCTGAGGAAAAAATAATACCTTCCAGTCAAAGGCTTTGCAGGGTCCCGGAACAAACCAAGCTCTTCACTCTGTTCCGCAGGATGCGGCGAGACAGCCTTCTCTGATAACATGAGCACGTTCTTTTAGTAAACAGAGCTCCACAAGAGGCGGGGGCAGGGCCCGGGCGAGTTGGGGGTGGGGGTGCGGGCTGGTCAGGCGTTGTCATCTGCTTCCACCAAATATTTGATGCAATGCTCTAAATTCACTCTTTCATTGGGAATTCCTGGTTATTAACTATGATTTCCCTGCTTGGGCCAGGGAGACACTGCCAGGCATAAGATAATGCAATGTCCTTTACTGACAACTTGGAGGAGCCCCCGGAAGGCTCGGGGCAGCCCTGCCCTGGTCCTGGGGCGCGGGCTCGTCGCCCTCGGGCGCGGCCCCAGCCTCGCAGAGCGGCCGCGTGGGGGCGCGCGGCGCCGGCGCACAGGCTCCGGGGGGCGCGCGGTCCTGGAGTGGAGAAGGCAGCGACGTGGGCAATCATCGTGCACAGCTCATTTCCTTGTAATTTAACTCTCAGAGCAACAAAAGCATAATGTATAGCCTGGTTTTCGGGTCTGATTTACAACAATCTCAACTAAAAGATGATTCCTGCCCAGCCCCCCCGCCCCCCCCCCCCCCAATCACTTCTGCTGGTGTCAGCAGCTGAGAATCTTGTGTTTCTGCAGGCACCCTACCTCCTAAAGCCACAGATCCCAGAAGAGGAAAGGGTAAAACAGGATTCCCGCCATCAGAGCCGGATGCAGATTTTCACCTTCTGCGTCAAATTTCCTTATAGCCTCACTGTCTGTTTTAAAAACGGTGTTTTTATTGTGGTGGTTCGGTTGGGATCCCCCACTACTGTTGAACATTGCGAAGTCCAAATGGGGCAAAGCGCTCTGTCCTCGCGGGGCTGTGGGGTCAGTCTCAAACCCGGAGGAGGAAGGAGGGGCTCCAGGCCCCCAGCGGCCCCGCTCGCGCCGACCCTTCCCTCCCTGGATTCCGCTGCTTTGATCTCCTTCCTCCGGCTCCTGAGCACTTACTGACTCCACCAGCAATTTAGCATTTCGTAGCTATTGTCTGGGTCTCTAATTGCTTCATATGTGCACTTTTTTCTCCCTAAGGAAAAGGAAAGAACATTTTTTGAGTGCCTACTTTGTCTAAGGGTCTTTGTTAAGGGTTTTACATATAATTTCCTTTAATCCTTTTAACAACCCTATGGCTTAGATGCAATTGATTTCATGTTACAGATGAGGAAACTGAGTCAGAGAGGTGAACTCACTTACACACGGCTGTCCTGGAAATAAGAGGGAGGGTTCAGAGGCTGGTATTTCTTTCTGTTGTATCATTAGGAGTCCACCTTCACTGTCAACTGAAATGAGTGTCTCCCTCTTGCACACTTTCAGCACCCAGCACAGCAGTGGGTGCGTGCATACACCCATGGATGTGCACACACACACAGACGCACGCACACACACACAAGATATTTAAGGTCCGTTTGGGCTAGCCCCTGTATCTTGGTAAGGAAGTTAGAATTGTCCCCATTTTAAAAATTAAGTGACTTGCTGAATATCAGCCAACTTCCCAGCCTCCTTGCACAGGCTGTCTCCACCCTTCACTTGGTAGGTGCTTACTAAATATTATGCATTGCAGTCCCATTTCCTTGAATCTGGGCTATTGTTGTTGTTTCTTAGCTGGGCCTTTCCGTCCAAGGGAAGGAGGACGGCGTGTTATTCCAGAGGTATATCACAGCAGAAACATCGGCGCCGGAGCCCCTCTCTTGGAGTCCAGTCAGCCCTGAAAGTAGTGGAGTGACTGGGACTAACGTAGACCCGGGTTTCTAACTCCCAGCTCCGTGTCCTACCCACGACTCTTATTGTCTTGTTCTCCTGTCATGCTGTTTGATTTGCATAGGCTTGGTTTTATCTTGGATTTGAGTGTTTTCAGACCCCAAGTCTACACTGCACCCCGAAAATTGGAGGGAAGATCAGTCAGGAGGAAGAGAAAGGACAAAAACTGGGCCATCCAGAGCTGGGGGGAGCCGTGGGCCTCACAGTCCTTTGGGCTGACGCTACATCCAGTATGTTTGAGAATAGCAAGTGGTAGGTGTTGATACAAAAAGAAAAAAATTCACTCACTGAGCTGCTCACAATTCTTTCCATCTGCTGATTCAGATTGGCAAGGGAGTGATAAAGTGGCATCCATGAAGCAACAAGAGCTTGTGATAAACGTCTGCTTCCTCCCAGAACTCTCAGTGCACAGGACCACCGCAAAAACCTCCAAGCAGGTTAATAAGATAAGCCACTGAACCAAGCCAGGGAGGAGGTGGTCTCTAAAGACCCCGGGGGAGCCCACACCCCAGGAGGCTGGTGCTCATCGCTGGTGGATCTGACCTTCAGGAAGTAAGGGAATGAGGGTGCAGAGGCAGCTGACTCCTCTCCTCTGAGACGGCGTTCGTAAAACATGTGGAACCCATAAGGAGGTTATCACAGTCCTTAAAGGGTGGTTTTAAGAACTCAGAATTTTACCACGTTTTGGGACTAGAGACACAAAAGAAGGAACCATCTTATATATCTTGGGGGTATTGAGTGTTGAGGTTACCAAGAAGCCAGCTAATGTCCAACTTTGCAGAGTGTTGCAAGAGCCGATGCCTGGCTTTGACGCTAGTCTCTGGCTCTTTGCACCATTTTCCTGTGAAAAGTTCAAGATGGAGGAGGAGGAAAAGCAGTGGGCTATGAGGACAGAAAAGCAGACAGGCTTAATTCCTGCCTCTGCCTCTTCTCTGCTCTGTGACCTGGGGCCTACAACCGTGCTCGTCTTCATTAATTTTCTCACGTATGGAATGGGAATAATTGTTCCTGTTCCTTAAAGTCGTTGTGAGCACTAACTCAAAGTGTGAGCAATGTGGACCCAGGAAAAAGCTGGAGGGAGCTAAATTTAGCAAGACTGGCATGTAGAATGCCCCTGAACTTTCCCCACCCACAAGGTGTCTCTCATATCTTATCACATCTCAGACACCACTGGCTGTGAGATGAGGCATGACTTTATGTCTCATCGAGAATGAAAAACCCCAACCTGCCAATGAAACGCTGCTTTTCATCGATTGTAAGATACAGCCCAATGCTAGAGAGGTTCAACTGTGAAAAAAGAAATTATAGCACAGGAAACAATCAACAGAGGGAAAAGGCAACCTACAGAATGGGACAAAATATTTGCAAATCATATATCTGAGAAGGCATTAATCTCTAAAATATATTAGGAACTCCTGTAACTCAATAGCCAAAACACTAAACTTTGGATAAAACTTGATCAAAAAATGGGCTAAGAATTTGAGTAAACATTTCTCCAAGGAAGACATACAAACGTCCAACAGTTATATGAAAAAATTCTCAGTGTCACTAATCATCAGGGAAATGCCAATCAAAACCACCATGAGACATCATCTCACACCTATTGGGATGGCTGTTATCAAAAAACAAAAGACAACGAGTGTTGGTGAGGATGTGGAGAAAAGGCAACCCTTTGCACTGTTGGTGGGAATGCAAAACAGTGCAGAGGCTTAGAAAATAGTATGGGTGTTCCTCAAAAAATTAAAAATAGACCTACCATATGATCCCACATCCCACTTTAGATATTTATCCAAAAGAATTGAAATGAGAATCTCAAAGAGATACCAGCATCCCAGTGCTCATTGCAGCAATTATTCACAGTAGCCAAGATGTGGAAATAACAAATAAAGAAACTGTGGTAGATACATACAATAAAATACTATTCAGCCTTTAAAAAGAAGGAAATTCTGCCATCTGGGACATGGATGGATCTGGAGGGCATTATGCTAAGGGAAATAAGCCGGTCAGAGAAAAACAAATACTGCATGACTCCACTTATGTGAGATATCTGAAATATAGTCAAACTCATAGAATCCAAGAGTGGAATGGTGGTTGCCAGGCGGCTGGGGGAGGGGGAAACGGGGAGCCACTAATCAATGGGCATAAAGTCTGGTACACAAGATGAATAAGCTCTAGAGATCTGTGGTACAACGTTGGACCTAGAGTCAACAATAGCATCTTGCACACTTAAAAATGTGCTAAGGGGGTAGGTCTTATGTTAAGTGTTCTTAGCACAATAAAATAAAATTTTAAAAAATCATCTCAAAATTAATGAACTGCTGTGCCTGGTCTCTGGACTTAGTGGGTGTTGAAGAGCCTCTCTGGGGAGCAGCTAGAGTGGCTTCTGTGACCAGGATGCTCACAGGTGGGAGCACATCTAATTGACTGGCAGGGATGAGGAAGGGATGCGAGGGTCACAGAATCAAATTGTAAGGTGGGGATGGGGTGCAGGCTGGGGGCGCTGGGGACTCCTGAGACACAATGTATTTTAAAGGAAGAACAAGTTGGAATCTGTAATGGACCGGAGGGTGGGAAGGATGTGCTGACTGCAAGATAGCCACTCTGTGGATGTTTCTGAATTCATTCCGGTCCAGTTACTCCAGAGAAATGTGGACGTCCTTAGGGGGAAAGGGTACAGGAGAAAAAAAGGAGCAGTCTCACCAAACTCGGAGACCAGCCACCCTGCTAAGGACCCTCCACTCAGGCTCCTGCAGAGCAGGGGCCCTGTGTTCCTCCTCCCTCCTGCGGGACTGCAGATGCTGGGGATGGGGACAGACAGCCATGCTGCTTCAGCCACCGTCCATCCCCGGGCGCCCAGCAGCCAGTGGGCAGAAGCGGGGGTAGTGATGGTGGTGGCAGAGGAAGGCAGAGCAGAGGTGAGGGCACAAGGGAGAGTAGAGGCCGGGTGAGCATTCAGGCAGCAGCAACCAGCAGTCTGAAGCAGCAGAGGGAAGCTGTGGCCGGCTGCTGCCTGAGAGCATAGGGGACACCTCCTGAGGCCCCCACGTACCAGGCAGGAGGAGGAGACCTTGGAAGTGAGTTGGGAATCCTGCATGTGCTGGTGGGAGCAAGGAACCAGGGAGCCGAGCCTAGCTGCTTTGTATCCCAAGCTACTGAGGCGAGGGGGCCTCCGAGCAACCTTTTAAGCCTCCAGTTCAGAGGAAATACCAAATAACCCTTGGTTCCCTTCCATTCCCTTCCCTTCTGTAGAAGACTTTTATGTGGGACCTTATCCTAATTTAACAGTGAAGTATTAAGACTCAGTCCGTCTACTGTCATTTTCTACAACATTTACTAAGCAAAAGTTGAGTTTACTAAGTGTTCAAAAAATTCCCCAAGGTGTCAATTCAAATAAAATGCTTTCTCCCCAATACTGCATCCCTCCCCTCTGCTGTGAGCCACCGTGAAGCCACGCTGATGGCGTTCTGGGAAGCATACCAGGCACCCTCCTGTCTCAAGGCGTTGCACCTGCGACACCCTCATCTCATGGAAAGGATGTTCCAGGTCGTCTGTTTGTCTCCCTCTTTTGGGGTCTTAGCTCACAGGCTCTTCCTTAGTGAGATCTTCCCGACCACCTGAATTAAAATTGCAGCCACCCACCAGGCGTCTCTGCGTCCGTTCCTCCCTGCTGTATTTTCCCGTGAGCATTCATCCCGCCGGATCCACGTTTTGCTTATAACTTGTTTATTGTCTGCCTCCTGCACCGAAAGGACAGAGACATTTCCAGTCCTGTTCACTGGTGTGTCTGCCTCCTGCACCGAAAGGACAGAGACATTTCCAGTCCTGTTCACTGGTGTGTCTGCAGGGCCTGGAGGAGGGCCTGGCACCTACGAGGCCCTCAAATATTTGTGTGAAGGTGATGAAAATGTCACACCTTTCATTAACATTTCTGCCATTCAACGTTGCTCAGATTAAAAGCAACGTTTTATTTTCTTAGCATCTTTCTTAGTATATCTAAGAATTCTTTCTTGCAACTCAAGATAAAGAAAACACGGATACATAAAGGAATAAAAGAAATGCCATATCAACAAGCAAATGATGGCACACAAAGCCAGCGCGGCAACAAAACCAGAGGAAGATAATTCAGTCCTGGAACGCTACAGCGCTAATACAACATTAACAATAATAATAGTTACAGTGATGGCTGTTGGCGGGGACCACCTGCAGGCCAGGCCTTCGTTTTCCAGACGTGTAATTAGCATCAGAGAATTGTCTTTCAGGAGCCGAGAATTCCTGTGACCTTATTGGGGCAGGGGTGGGGAGCCAGGAGGAAGCTGCCAGGAAGACACATAATAACAGGAAGTGGGAGGAGAGGGAGGAGGGAAGTGGAAGGAGCAGGCCAGCATCCCGGCCGTCCCACTCCCGCGCAGCCAGCCAGCCACCCACCCCTGGCAACGTTCCCTTCGCGACCACGGGGCAGCCACCCACCGGCCTTTGTTCCAGGACCAGCCAGGGCTCAGGCCGAGTTCTTTCCCCTCAGCGTGTCAGATATTTAAAGTCACCTGCCTCGTCTCCCTGGGGAGTTAGTGAGAAATAGGCTTTTTTTTTTTAATTGCTGAAGACACCACGCTGGACTGCTTTAAAATCGTGAGGACCGCAGCCCCGCCGCAGTTCGCGGGGCGTCTGAACACACGTGGGCAGGGAGACCCGGGGTCCCGCGGCTGCAGGACCCGCTCCGCGCAGGTTTGGCCTCGGCCTGAGCTTCTGGCAGGAAGGCGAGCGGGGACTTGGGGCAGAGCGAACTGGGGATTCTCTCTCAGCAGTGCGTGGCACGATGAGCTCCCAGGGTCATCCCGCTTCCTTTGGGCGCCTCGTGCAGAGCCGAACACATCCAGCGGGGAACTTAATCAGCCATCTCAGCACAGCACCTACGAGGCAGCCCTGTGCGTCTTCAGTCCCGAGGAAACGGGGCTCAGGGTTTGGAGCTGGGACACCACGATGATGAAGCCAAGAGAGAAAGGGGAGACTCAAAACTGTCACCGATGAAGCGTTTACCCCCAGGAGGAGCCGAGGGGCAGAGATGAGCGCCACTGCTCTCAGTTCAGGCGGGGAAATCCTGCCAGGAGGGAGAGCGGCCTCCCGTTGCACAGGTGGACGCGTTTTTAATAATTACTGGCTGACAGCAACTGTGGTTTTGATTCCATAGCAACAATCAACTTCTGGTTTATTCTGGGTTGATAAAACTATCCAGGCCACAAAGACGTTATTAAAAACAAAACGAAACAAAAATGTCTATTCTGTGGCTCGAAGGCAGCGCTTCGGTATCCAGGGTGCTGCGCACTAGAGATGCAGAATTTCCAGCCCTTGCCTCTGAGATTCCGGATCACGGTCCCCGACGGTGAGGGCCTGGAAACCTTTCTTGTCAACGAGCTCCCTCAGCGAGGGGACACAGGCGGCTCCCAAGCGCACTTTGAGGAGCACAGCGTTTGACGGTTAGATGATGCTTGCGATTGTTACTTGAAGCCCGAGTCCCAGCGCCCCGCAAAGCAGCCCGGGGACAGACTCTGCCCCACACTGTCTCATGCAGGAGCCACCAGCCGCATGTGGCCGCTGAGCACTGGAAACGTGGCTAGTCCAGACTCAGACCTGCTCTAAGTGTAAAATAAATTGGATTTCAAAACAGTATATATGGTAAAAACAGTGTAAAACACCTCAGTTTAAATTCTTATGTTGACTATATGTTGAAAAGGTAATATTTTGCATATATTGTGCTTAATAAAATATATTCCTAAAGTTAATTTTACCTGTGCCTTTTTCCTTTTTAATGTGGCTACCAGAACACTGGAAGTTATGTGTGTGACTCATGTTGTCAGAGCTGCTCTGACGCAGGAGCTCCAGATCACGGAACAGGTGGTAGAAACTTTCCGGAAAAGGAGGAAGTATTTCCAGTTTTATTCTCCTTCACCTCATCTACACCCTTACAAAGAAATGCAGGCAAGGAGGCTGGTCCAGGCTGCATAGCAGAGGTCGAAAACAAGTGGCATCCAGTTTAGTCAAACCTCTAAAGATGCTCTGTTTCACCTACAAAATGTGGACCCATACAACAATTTTCCAGAAACATACTGTCACTAACGTAAAAAAATAGTTCAATACATACTTTTGTTTCTAGCATCTATTAAAAAAATCTGAAGATCCACAAACCCTGGGCCCGCCATCCCGAATGAAGAGACCCTGCTGGCCCCAGGCCGCGTTGGCTTCATAGGAGCAGGACATGTGTTCTTCAGTTTGCCACAGGCCCCGCCTCCTCCTATTGCCTCCCTGCACCAAAATGGGAGGGTCATTGCCATCCTCATCATCTTTATGCTGCTGCTTTCCTTATAATAAAGAGGAAAGTGAAGTAGTTCCTGTATCCATACTTCTATGGAAAGTGGGATAGTACAAGTTAGGCCAAGTCTACCACAAATAATAAGGAAGATCCCCAGCCAGCTTCCTCCGTTTACTTACCCGCCCAGGCTCAGCCTCAGGTAGGCATTTGCGTTTGCATCCCTTGCTTGAGAATCATTTGAAACAAGAGTCCAGTGTCTGCTGCCCTTTCCTGAGCTCTTGGCTCGTCACTGTGATCTCTCAGCCCCTCCTGGAGCAGCCCTTATGCCACAGGGAGTCCTGACTTGCCTCCTCCAGAGCAGAGACTGTCCTGCCGCCATCTATGTTCCTCTCTCAATGACACCTTATTATTCTCTGGTGGGAATTCTGTAAAGCCCTGTCCTTGACATGACCCATCTTCAGCCTGGGGCTGGCCAGCTCTTAGGGGTCCTTGGCGTGTGGAGATGGCAGGGTTCTGGACATGTTGCAGAACTGCTGGTCTCTGCAGCAGCCACGTGGCTCCCCTTACCCCGTCAATTCCTAGTTAATCCAAGGAAAAGCCAGTCCAGGTGTCATTGCTGTAGTTTCTCTCCTGCTTCTCAACTTTCTCTGTGGCTCTGCTTCCTAAGATTTTCATCAGATGACAGGCGAGAGAAGGCAAAGAACCAGAAGCGTGGCTCTTATAGAGATTTGGGTCTGAGGGCTTCCTCACACCCTGGTGCCTGTATCTTCCGCCCGCCCTGCCCTTAGCCAGAATCATCCTCATAACTAAGAGCGGTTTCAGAACTGGGGGGACAAAAAGATCCCAAATGCCAAACTGAAACAGATGAAGGTCTAATTTACATAATTAGAGAAAGCCTCTTATTTTCTCCTTAATGATTTTTGACAATATATTAGCCAGGGCAAGTACACTGGCTACTGTAACAAACAATCTTGAGGGCTTGACGTACCACAGGTTTATTTCTTGTTGGTTTCACAGTCAACTACAGGCTGGAGCAGGGGCTCTGCTCCACGTAGTCATTTGGGGATGCAGGCTCTTTCCATGATGTGGTTCCACCATCTTCTAGGGACTTGAAGTCCTCCACTGGCTCCTGTGAACCTGGCTGGCAGACAAGACAAGGAGACAAAGCATAGAGGTTCCCGTGCGAGGCTTTGGGGCAGGCGGGAAAGTGGTGTATCTCACTTTCATCTAGTTTCCATTGGCCATAACTCAGTCACATGGACCATCTAATTGCAAGAGAAGCTGGGATATGAAGTTTAGCTGTGTCCCTGGTGAGAAAGGGAAATGGGTTTTGTGCACCCATATAAGCATCTTCTCCTGGTCAGGACTTACTAAGGAATAGAATGGGTGGGAAGAATCAGAGAACTAACCCTGAGAAGCCACGGGAAGAGCTGGGAGCAGATGAGTCTGGTGTGGTGCTGGGTCTTCCACAGCCTCTCTGTCCTCCCTTCACTCTAACCTCGGATTCATAGGGCTGACAAATTCCTTTTTACTTTGCTTTTCCCAAATAAGTTTAATAAAGAACACAAGAGCCTTTCTGTTACTCAGGATCCAGTGCTCAGTTCTGGCCCCGTGAGACTCTTTACATCTGCTCCAGTGATGAATACCAACTGGGCCCCAGAGAAGCACTTTTGCAAATCACTTGCCCTGTGTCGGTGAATCAAAGGGCAACAGCATCCAAATGCCTGAAGGTCTGTGGGCTGTTCTGCTGACATCAAAGATGGACGTTGCTTCAAACTAACGGAGGATTTGATCCATGGAAGCATTTAGGTAAGAGTAAAAAGGTGACAAATTTTCCCTCTCGGTATCATTGAAATAGATCCATACATAACGGAGTATTCTTTTTCAATAGGACCAAGCACCATCTTCCTCTCATGTTCCAGTTGTGGTTTCAGAGGTACTCACAAATCAGGCTGTGTTCAGAGCTGTGCATGCGGTGGCTGAGGAACAGTTGGCAAGGTTAAACAATTCATATTCCTCTTAATTTGCATATATGTAAGTCTAAACGTACCATGCATGAAGGATGATACCAATTCTTTACCTGGGTAACTCGGACATCAGATGCTAGAATTGTAGATACTCCTAGTTTCGTAAAAATATTTAATAAGATTTTAGCAGTTTTTTGAGATATAATTCACATGCCACACAGTTGACTCATTTAATGTGTACGATTCAATGATTTTCGTACATTCACAGAGTTGGGCATTTACCACCACAACTTTAGAAGATTTTCATCCCCCCTGGAAGAAACCCCACTCCCTTACTGCCTTCCTCAGTCCCCTCATCCCCGCCCCGGGGGGTCTGGGCAGCTACAAATCTGCCTTCTGTCTCTGTGGATTTGCCTGTTTCCAACATTTCTTTTAAATGGAACCATACTTTGTATGATCTTTTCACCTGGCTTCTTTTGTTTGTTATAATGGTTTTGAGGTTCAGCCATATCGTAGCATCTCTCTGTACTCCGTTCCTTTTTGTACATATTCCTAATAATATTCCATTGTACAAAAATACCACGTTTTGTTTATCCATCCATCAATTAGTAGACATTTAGGTTGTTTCCACATTTTGGCTATATGAATAATGCTGCTATGAACGTGAGTGTACACGGGTTTTTTGTGGACATATGTTTTCATTTCTCTTGGATACATACCTAGGGGTGAAATTGTTGGTAAGATTTAATTAAATTTTCAAAAATTTAAACTAAAAATTTCAGCTTCGTTTAAATAATTTTGACAAATTTTTGATATCCACTAATTGCAATTTTAATTTATCTTTTATTCTCAATAGATAATTTTAAATACCTTGGAAAAATAACATTTGAAAACATGAAGAATGAGTATAATTTTTATTTTAGTTTGCTGTTTAATGAAAATACATTTAAATTGTGTTTGCTTTGACTCAATATACTTTTTTTTTCTGGCGAGGAAGATTGGTCCTGAGCTAACATCTGTTGCCAATCTTCCTCTTTTTACTTGAGGAAGATTGTCACTGAGCTAACATCTGTGCCAATCTTTCTCTGTTTTGTATGTGGGATGCTGCCACAGCATGGCCTGATGAGCGGTGTGTAGGTCCGTGCCTGGGATATGAACCGTGAACCCTAGGCCACTGAAGCCCAGCAGGTTAACTTAACCACTACACCACTGGGCCAGCCCCCAATATACTTTTTTAATACTTTAGATCATTGCTGTTAATAGACTACAAGTTATGTGAAAATCTTGATTATATCAACATTATTAGTGATTTTGCTGAAAAAAAGGCAATAAAATGAAATTATATGGAATAAGTACATAATTATTTTGAATTGTATATGTATCTTATTACTCACTCAAAATTGCCAGCCCATCAACAGAACACACAAACATGAGCAAAATATTTAAATTTTTCATTTAAAATTTAGTCGTATAAAAATCATAGCCTTATATACATCTTTCCATTTTGTCGTCATTGTTCTATTTGTTTCTGTGAAAGTATATTTGTCAAGGTAGTAAGATAGAATATATGTTATTTTGTAGTTTGTTAGCTTGATTTATAACTTTTGACTATTTAGACATATGATACGTGAACCCCTATCTCTGCTCTTGGCACAGGCCCTGTCGGCTTTAGGGGCAGCCCTAGTGCTGGGGACTGACATGAAGATTGGTGAATGCTGGTTGATTGACTGGTTAGAACTGGAACAAGAGCAAGAGGATGTTTTTATGATGCTTAAGAATTTTCAATTTCCTTACACTTCTTGCTTCAGTTTCAACCTGAAGACGTTTGGGTTCACTGGCTCTGCCTGGGATGCACAGATGCGGTTGCGTGGTTGTGGGACCACACACAACGTCTACTTCACACTCACAAAAGGCGTGTAATTAAATCCTCCATGTCAGACTTCTCTAGTTAGGTCTCGCTGCCACTCCTACGGAATTCTGCCTGCTACTCTAAGAAGCAAGTTGCTTATTTGAGCATCACTAATATTTTACATTCCGCATTCAGGAACCTAGGAGGCCCCTGGGTCCTGTTGACTCAAGAGAATGTCAAAATTGGTTTTCTATTTTTTATCTCTCTCTATATAAATGGCAATCAGAAACTCTGTATTATCAGTAGATAGCTAACAAAGATAGACTGAGCGAACATTTTGTGTTGTGTGCTGTATTGGCTCTGTGCGAGGAATTGGGAAGCAGGGGGTACGATGCAGTAGGAGATGTAGCACAGTGAGCATCTGACATCTGGGAGGGTTTTATCACTCTTCTTATTTGGGAGAAGTTCGTTGTGTGGAACCACGCCGTGGCGTACAGCCGTAGGCCTTATACCAGGCAGCTCTGCCTCAACTGTGGGGCTGCGAGTCAGCTGGGGCGGCTCTGCTCCACAGACGTTCATTCTGGGGTCAGGGCTGCTGGGGCAGCTGCTTCTCACGGCATGCCTTCCCAGGGCAATGACAGCAGCGCAGAGGGCAAGCCCGTTGCACAGATTTGTTTCAAGCGTTTGCTCATGTCACTCCTGCTGATACCCTGTTGGTCAAAGCAAGCCACATGGTCGAGCTCACGATGGGGAGGAAAGAAAAGTGAGTATCTGCAGAATAAAAATCCAAACTATCACAACTCCCCTGGGGTGAGTCTTGGTGAATGCAGGCCCTCCACCTCCCACTTCAGAAGCTTGAAGAGGAAAGGCACCCTCTTCTCTGGCACCTACCCTGGTTTGACCCCTGGGCAGTCTGAAGGGAATGACTCAAAGAAGGAGGATCAGTGAGAGAGCTCACTCACTCAGCAATGGTGCGGATCAATGACCAGGCCGTCACGGCATCAGTAGCTTTCTCTCCAGATTATTCCTGGGCAAGCACCTTGGTTACGTTCTCCTTTGCCTAACCTTCCTTTGGTCTTTCTGGTTTCCTGAGCTGGGTCCAACAGCTTTCCAGATGATTCTGGTATTGACCCAGTCAACTGATTTTCCTTGATAGATAGAGGTAGTTTCGATTGTTTGCTACCAAGAAAGCTGAGTGGTGCCAGTAAGCACAATATTTTGCTCTTGAAAAATATTCTGTAGTTTGAGGAAACAACATTCTTGCAGAAAACTCTTGAACAAAATTGTACATGTATCATATGATATCCTAGGAAGTGAGAGTATGAAATTTAGTACCTAAGAGCAATGATTTTAAATCTGAATGCTGGCACTTCCCTGCTGTGTGACCTTGTGAATATGACAAGTTCTCTAAGCTTTGGTTTCCTCATCTGCAAATAGGAAGAATACTATCTACCTCATTAGGTCTGTGCATGTGTGAAACAATAATAGCGTGTTGAAGCTCCTAACAGTATCTGATATGCAGTAGATATTTCATGACTAGTGGTTATTACTTTTACTATGATAAAGTGCTATTCAGAGTAGGATGAGCAAAGGAAGGAAGGGAGCTTTCAGTAAAGTCTTAAAGGAAACTGGAGTTGTGGACTGATGAAGGGAAATAAAGGAACATTCCAGAAAAAGATGTATGTAAAAGCCAAAGTACAGGAGCAAGACTTGACAAGTTGTGTGTGAGAGAAATGGAGGAGATTGGCCCGGCTATTTAGAGGGGGTGCATCTGCGTGGGAGGGAAAGGGACGTTGTAGGGCCAGAGAAGAACTGGTGCTCGATAGACGCCTTGAATCGTAGACCAGGTTTAAACGCCATGATTCGGTGACAGGGAGCCCTTACAGACTTTTAGGCTAATGGAGAATACGTGTATGTGTAGAAGGAGAGGTTATGCACATTTAAAAAATAATTGGGGGGTTATGTGTGGGATGGTTTATGGTGGAAATAGAGTTCAGTTAGAAAACAATTGCTCTAAATCCAGTCTACGGTGATGAAAATCCAGACTAGGGTGATGGCTGCGGGGTAGAACCGTGTGGAAGAAACCCGTCTGAAGAAAGCTGTGGCTCAGTGACTCTTTAAACACAGGATAGAGAGGAGTATGGGTCATGGTTGCATTTGGGAAAGGACTGCATTTATAAAGCTAGAGTAAATAATCACTTCTTTTTTATTGACATATAATTCACAAGCTGTATTAGTCAGGGTTCTTCAGAGAAACAGAACCAATAGGATTTATTTATTTATTGGTTATGAGGAATTGACTCACGTGGTTATGGAGGCTGAGAAGTTCTACCATCTGCTGTCTACAGGCTGGAGACACCGAATGGCCAGTGGAGTAATTCCAGTCTGAGTGCAAAGGCTTAAGTGCCAGAGGGGCCGATGGCATAAACCCCTGCTCAAGACTAGGAGAAGACTGATGTCCTGGCTCATGCAGGCAGGAGAGGAATGAGTCTTTGCTTCCTCCACTTTTTGTTCTATTCAGGCCCTCAAAGGACTGAATGATGCTCACCCACACTGGGGAGGGCAGGCTCCTTTACTGAGTTCACTGATTCCAATGCTGATCTCATCCGGAAAGGCCCTCCCAGACACACCCAGAAATAATGTTTAATCAGAGAACTGTATGGCCCAGGCTGGTTGACACAAAAAATTAACCATCATGCGTACCTTACATTTCACCATTTTAAAGTATACAATTCAGTTGTTTTTAGTATATTCACAAAGTTGTGCAACAATCACCATTATCCAATTCCAGAACATTTACATCATTCCCAAGAAAAATCCCATACTCGTTAGTAGGCACCCCCTTTCCCTTGCCCCTGCAGCCCCTGGAAACCGCTAATCTCCTTTCTATCTCTATAGATTTGCTGATTCTGGACATTTCAGATAAATGGAGTCATAATATGTGGCCTTTTGTGTCTGGCTCCTTTCACTTAATAGAATGTTTTCAAAGTTTATCCATGTTGTGGCATCTATCAGTACTTCATTCCTTTTTATGGCTGAATAATAATCTATTGTATGGATATACCACATTTTTTTATCCATTCATTTGTTAATGGGGTTGTTTGCATTTTTGGACAATTCTGAATAATGTTTCTATGAACATCTGAGTACACGTTTTTGTAGATGTATAAGCTTTGTTCATATGGTTTTAATTTTCTCGGGTACATACCTGGGCATGAAGTTGCTGGACCACGTGGAAACTATGGTTAACCATCTGAGGAAGTGCCAAACTGTTTTCCACAGCAGCTGCATCAGTTTACATTCCCACCAACAATGTATGAAGATTCTAGTTAGTCCACATTCTCACCAACACTTCTTATTTTTATTTTGTCTTTATAGCCATCTTAGTGGGTGTGAAGTGGTACCTTATTGTGGTTTTGGGTTGCATTTCCTTAGTGATTAATGTTGTTGAGCATCTTTTTCTGCATTTATTGGCCATTTGTGTCTCTTCTTTGGAGAAATATCTGTTCAAATTCTGTGCTCATAGCAATGAGATTTTTGCCGTGTCTTATGACTCACGCTAAGACCATCTTCACAAAATGGCATATTTGGTAGCTCTTTAGGGTATAAGCTGCACTATGTAAATCAGAAAATTCTGAGGTTTCCCAGGTTTTTAAGGCACTACAGTGATGTCTCTTTCATTTTGTTTGGTCTGCAAGTATGTGATCCAGAAATTTAACTGCAGCAGGGAGCGCTTTCTCTACTTGTTCCTTCTTCCTCATTAGTACATTCTGGTTCTCCGAATGTAATTGATGTTAACACTTTGGATTTTTTTTTTTAACTTTCTTTCATCTGATACCAAGGACAAACCAAATAGAATTCTTTACAAAAGTTAATTAATTTAACCTTATTTGAACCTTCTCCCAAATGGAGCTTGGTACTTCCAAATTAGTGGTATAGGAGGAAACTACGGAAGGATTTTTTAAAGTAGCTGTAAAACAAAGGAGCTGGACTAAATTATCTCAAACTTTTCTTCACCTTTAACATTCTGAGATTCTAACATAGTGTGCTGTTAACTGAGATGGGATGTGAACCCAGGAATGTTAACTTAAGCCCCCTTCCCTGGTCACGATGCCATTCTTCTTTGATGAAGTAACATTTGCAAAGTGACTCTTAACGGGTCCCTTGGAGGCTAAAAACTCTGGAAACATAAGATAGGTCACAGAAGGAAAGGTTCAGAAACTAATGTATGCACTTAAGAGAGTGGTCATAGTAATTATTTGGTGGGTGAACGGTACTTACAGATAAAAGTCATGGTTAAAAAATGCAAACCAGATGGTGGTTAGGCATGGGGTGGAATTATCCCTTGGAAACCAAAGGGATTTGGACCAAGACATTTTTGAGAAGTCCAAAATGTTAACGGAAACCTTGACATTAGATTAAAAAGAAGTATGTGGAAAATATTATCCATTTGCAATCTGCTTCCATCTAGCTATTAGAATGGAATCAAATAAACCTGAAAATAGAATCAGGAGGAAATGGAAGCTAGTCTAGTGCTATGAGCTGGCAGTAAAATGGATTTCAGAACCATGGAAAAGTTTATGTGCCTTAAATGCTAGGTTTTTCTCTGTTCTCAACACAGTTCCGGTTTCCTCCTGGATCTATGTGACAGAGAAGGACTAAAGAGAACAAGGAGCTTGAATTTGAATGGATTGGGTGTGTTTTGTTCTTAGCACTTTTCTACGATTCTTGGGCTATTTGAGCTCAGGACCAAAGGAGCTTAAGATCTTATTCGTATATAGAACTCTTCAGCCAGCAGACTAAAGCAGTGCATGATTGGATGTGAAAATGTATATTATATGAATTACATGCTGTTGGAAATTAGAGCACAGTGATTGATCCAGGTCACAGCTACCAGGCTCAGGGGAACATCCAGGACACAGTGACCTAGGACACGGACTTGAAGAATGGGTGGAATTCAGTCAAGAGAGGCACAGAGTGGAGGGCATTCTGTGGAAAGGGCCTGGAATGAGTGAAGATTTGGTGTTGGGGCTGGTCAGAGTGTGTTCAGGGAGCACAAGAGTCTTCTGTGACTGGGGTGGAAGATCTTATTAGAAGTGAGGAAGCTATTGAGCTAATTACCTCAAGTCGGCCTTGAATGTGAGCTGTGAAAGCTCTTGTTATTAAAAGACCGAAGGAGCAAGGAACTGTTTGCTGGAAGCCCACCCTAAAAGGGACAAAGGCTATATAAAAAGAGAAAATGTTATTTAGGAAGAATCAGCATTAAGATTATTTTTTAAAGGCATTTTCTTACCCTGCATTGATCTAATTCCTTGGTTCGTGCTATCTCGTTGTAGAATCATAGAATCACGGAGCAGAATGTAAAAATGGAAACAAAACTTAAAATCATCTAATTCCTTCTTCTCATTATATGTAAGAAAACTGGGACTTTGAAGGACATAGGTGACTTGCTCGAGGTCTCCCAACTGGGAAGTGGCAGGAGTTCCCTCTCTGGGACCCTGGCCTCTGACCACCAAACTACATTGTTCAAGCTTCCATCCTGATTGCAGAGATCCTGACCTTGCAGCTGACATTCAAACTAGTAAAGGAGTTTTCCCACTTCTTTCCAGCCCCTTTGTGGGTAAAGGATCCTTGTATGTAAAGTAGTCTAGAACCATGTCCTTCAAGGTGTGGTTCGTAGTCAACTGCATCAGAACAGTCCTCAATCCGTTTCAGAACTGTTACAGTAGCATTTCTTGGGTTAGGGCCTGAGAATCTGCATTTTAATTGAGAGTCTGGGTGATTTTACACACTAAACTTTGAGAATCACTGCTCTAAAGCCAAATAGAATTCATCCAGAATGTTTTATTTTGTTTTTGAGTCTCAGACTATGTGGCGAAAACAATTTAAATAATCACTAGTTTATTCTTTATACGGATTGAAGAAGTAGGGCTTCTGCACTTTGGTGCTCATGCATAATACTCATGCGTTCAATTGCTGAACTCTATGAGGGAAAACGTAAAGTGTGAATTATGTTTTACTCACAGGGCTGCGAGGTAAAGAGGACACATGTCTGAAATGTGTGTGTGTGAGTGTGCATAAAACATCTATATATGTACACTATGGCATAGACCATACTCAATGAAGAAATTGAATTGATAATTAAGATCTATGTTTGTTGCCCAAAGTCCCTGATCCAGATGGCTTTTCAGATGAGAGTTATCAGCATTTCAAGGAACAGATCATCTTTGGCTTATATATCTTGTTTCAGAAAGAAAAAAAAAGCTGTCCCAATAGTTTTATGGGTTGAATATAATTATGGTTCAAAAATTAGATAAGAATAATACAAGAAAAGAAAAAACCAGAATCATTTCACTTATAAAATGGATGCAAAAATATTAATTAACCAAATCTAATCAAATTCTCTAAATATATTATGATCAAGAATATTCTAGGGATGAAAAAAATTTAATATCAGAAATTCAGCACATTAATGGACTAAGGAAGAGAAATTATGGACTATGATTATCTCACTAGATGAAGAAAAAGCATCTTATACAGTTAGACACAGTGATAAAGTCAGATTACAGTGATCGATCCAGGCCAGGAAAACGAGGCTGGATTATGTTATGTTCTATACATAAATTATATACTATATATATTATACATTATATATTATATACATAAATTATATATATTTATATATATAAAATATATTAATCACACTTATTAACAGTAAAACCTATCAGTAAATGAAGAATAAAAGGAAACGTCCTTAATTTGATAAAGGCTACATACCTAAAACCTATAGCAAACATTATATTAACAGAAAAACTCTAGATGTATCTCCATTCATAGGCAAATAATATACATGTTTATTATCACCACTACTGGTAACATAGTGGTGGATGTCCTGTCCAATTATATAAGACAAGAAAAAAGAGAGTTTTGGAAACGAAGAGCTAAAATTCTAATGTTTTACTGATGATAAAATTGTCTCCCTTGAAAATTCAACAGAATCAAATCGACAAACCATGAGAAGTGTTAAGAGTTCGGCAAAGTTGATGGATACAACATTATCTAATAAAATCAACAACGTTTCTGTCTACCAGCAACAACAAAGTAGAAAATATCGTAAAAAATAAATACCGTTCACAATAGTTATAGGACTTGGCAAGCTGTGGTGTGTGGGGCATACCCAGGGCTCACTACCCGCTCTTGCAAGTAAAGTCTTATTGGCACTCAGCTGTGTCCATCTGTTTACATGTTGCCTACGACTGAGTTAACACTTCACCTACAGAGTTTAGTAGCTGCAACAGAGATTATATGGCCCATTAATCCTAAAATGTTCTCTATTTGTTCCTTATAGAAAAAAATTGCCAATCTATACTATAAGATATTCCGAAATCAACATAAAAGTACACATAACACTTAGGAAGAAGTTTGTTAAACTCCATTAAAAAACACTTGAATAAAAGAGCTATATCATGTATAGGGCGGGATGATTTGTCATAGTTGTCAATTTTCCCCTCATGAATCTATAAATTCAATGCAATTCTCATCAAATTCCTATCTGGATTTTGAGGAACTTGACCAATGCACTTTAAAATTTATGGCAAAGGAATAAATGACCACATGTGTAAGTAATAGGGTAAATATCATTAGGGTAAGTAATACCTAAGAGTAAAGGGTAAAAATAAACAAAGAAGGGAGACTCATACTACCAGATATTATTAAGGCATAGAAGAAAGCATAGTATAAAAGTAGCGTGTAATGGAGGCAAGAACAAACAGACCAGTGGGCTATACTAGAAGGCTCAGAAATGTACATCTACATGTGCTTATGTGTGTGTATGAACTCAGTAGCATGACACCACAAAGCAACAGGGAAAGGGGAGACTGGTTAAAATGTGGCATTGGAACAACTAGCTCAGTACATGTGGAAAAATAAAGTTGGATTTCTATCTTATACCATATACAAAGGCGACTTTCAGATGGATTAAAAATATGAATGTAAAAGGTAAAACTAAAACCCTAGAGCTAAAAAATGTAAGAGAACAGCTTCATGAGTAGAAGACGTTTTCTTAAAGGAGACCCCAAAGGCACAAACTACAAAGTAAAAATTTGATGAGTTTGATCACATCAAATAACTTCTTTTTGTTCAATGAAAGATACCATTAAAAATTTAACAGATAGAGGGGCTGGCCCCGTGGCCGAGTGGTTAAGTTCTCGCTCTCCACTGCAGGCGGCCCCGTGTTTCCTTGGTTCGAATCCTGGGAGCAGACATGGCACTGCTCGTCAAACCACGCTGAGGCAGCGTCCCACATGCCACAACTAGAAGGACCCACAATGAAGAATATACAACTATGTACTGGGGGGCTTTGGGGAGAAAAAGGAAAAAAATTTAACAGATAGATAATAGACTGGGAAAAGTTATTTGCAACATCAAAACAACAAGCGATAAATATCTAGAATTTACAAGTAACTCTTATAAACCAAACAAGCAAGAAAACCAAATGGAAAAATGAACAGAGAAGATAAATTGGCAATTCAAAGAAGGGGAGGCCCCTAGAGAGGAACTAGTATGTAAGGAGATGCTCAAATTACCTTAGTAATCAGAGAACATCAACTTAAAATAATAAAGAAATACCACTTCACAACAACTATGGCAAAGTTAAAAATGTGAACAATAGCAGGTGTTGGTGAGGATGTAGGGGCAGGAGCCTTGATGTGGGACTAAAAAGTGGTGCAGCCACTCTGGGCAGCAACCTCGTGATATCTGGTGAATTAAAATGTGCGTATATCCTACAATCCAGTCTTCATCTCAAAGACTTCTGACAAAGATCAACAAAGGAACATGAAAGGATGTTCATAGATGCCTGGTTTGCTCTGGTAAGAAACTGGAGGTAACCTAGGGGTCCCTCAGTAGGAGAATGCACAAATCAAATGTGGGTGCATGCTCTAGAACTCTCTAAAATGCACAAGGAATCAACTTGAAATGTATACAGCAACATGTGTTGATACCAAAACATAGTGTTAAATAAGAAATGTTGGGAACAGAATATGACTTATAATACCATTTTTATAAATTAAAAATACACACACATAGAAAACAACATTAATGTTTATAAGAATAAATATATGTATCAGATACATTTGTTTGGGTACTGGTAGGGTGGTGGGAGGAAAATAGAAGTGTTGAAATGCAGAAGGGGGAGGGGTAAACATAATAAAATAAAATTTGATAAAGAGCCTTTCCTCAACTGACGATGACAATATTCTATGAAGAGTGGAATAAACTTAATTGTACACCCCAGATTTTTTTTTAAAAAGCATAATGGCAAACTTTTAGCCAAATTTTAAAATAATGGGATTAGCAATGTTCATAAAATGCACAGTCGTTATTTAAAATTCATCATCTTTGAGTGTGTACTTACAGCATTTCTCTTCTTTCGTGGCTATTTCCTAGCTCAGCCAGTTTATGGGCGTTTTGGAGGAACTGAAGGTTGGGAGGGTTTTGCTCTGCTGTTGCTCAGAATGTAATATCCGTCCAGGCTATCTGCGTGCCTATCAGCAACATTAGTCCTCCGGTGAATCAGAATGCTGCAGGATGTGCATTAGCATTTAAATGTAATCGGATCCTGCCGAATACCGCCGTGGATGAAATCTTCTAGAAGCTATTTATTCCCTTAGTAGCCAGCTCAGATGTGTGTCACACTAACTGAGAATTTCTTTTTATTCCTAATGATTCCAGCATAGTGCTAGGCACACATTAGATTTTTCAAATGTTGAGAGAATACTGGTTGAATGAATGAATAAAAACAAAACAAATTAGCCTATTGCCTCAAAGGGACTTAAAAAGGAGTAATGTGCTAACAAAATTCCACCACCAGAGCAAGCAATCATTGCAAACCTTGGAAAACTTGAGAAAGATATTTAGTGAACAAACCTTTCCTTTCTTAGATGAGGAAAACTCTTTTTTTGGTAGAAGGCTCCTTGCTGTATGAGGTCTGTCTGTCCCCTTGTTTAGTGAACCTGATGATGATTTGAGCTTAATTGCAAAGACTGGAATTATTAGACTGAATGAGAGATCTCAGCTAATCCAAGGACAAAATGACTAGGGAACAGGGGAAGCGTCATGAGCGAGCAAGGATTGGAAGAGTTCTGGGAAAGCTACTGAGCGAGAAGGGAGCTGGCCTGGGCATTCAGCCTCAGCTAGGAGAAGGCAGCTGCTCCTTCCCTGTGTAGAAGGTCAGACGGAACAGAAGCCAATGGACATAGAGTTTTTGAGCAAATCTATGTGCTGAGTGCTTTTCAGCTGTTATCTTCCTTACTCCTTGCAACATTATGAGGTGGCCGAGGCAGCTATTCCTGCCTTCATTTCAGACGGGATAGCTTAAGGCTCAGAGATCCAAAGCATCTCGCCAAGGTCGGGTCAATGGTAGAAGTAAAATACAAACCCACATCGTTTTGCTCCTTCTGTAAAACCGCAGTCTATTCTTTGGCTTCAGCAGAGAGTGAAGGAAGACTAAGGAGAAAATAGGAAATTTTAATATCCAGAGGAGGAAGATTTTAGTTCAAATGAGCTGGCCTCAGGTGATGGGAGCCTGAAACTATTCAGAAATGATGTTGCCTTAAGTAACACTTATTTCCTAAATTGGATTAACACTGGCATTGGGTCTACTCTGTGTACCTAGAACTGTCTACTTGTGCATGATTTTTTAACATTCACAAATCATCAAAACTTTTTATAGTGTCTGTTATGCATGAGATACTCTACAAGTTACTGGACCAGAAGTAGGGCAGGGCAGGATTCAAGGAAACAGTCCTCATTCTCAAGAAGTTTGGAAAGTAACTAGGAAGACAGAACAGGTAAAAAGCGGACAATGCAAGACAAAAGGGTGGAACAGACCAGGGTCATTGGAATACAGATGCGAGCAGGGTATGCAGAGTGGTGTAGCAAGAAGAAAGTTCAAGGAGCTAGTGAAATGCAAGAAAGCACATAAAAATGAGGGAGGTTTAGATCAGTGGTTCTCCAAGTATGGTCAGAAGACTCCTAGGGAGTCCTGGAGATCCTTTCAAGAAGTCTGCAAGGTCAAAACTATATTTATAACAATACTTCTTTGCCTTTTTCACTGTGCTGAACTTTGTATCAACAGAGCAAAAATTTTGTGCTTATGGCTGCAGTGGCACCAGACCATCCAGGTGGTTACAGGTGTTCTTCACTGTTACACACTCACAGTTTAAAGAAAGGGCCAATTGCACTGATGTATGTTCTTAATGAGACAACAAAATAATTCGTTTTATTAACTCTCATCTCTGGAGTCCAGATCTTTTTAAACGCAATGTGATAAAGCAGGAGGTATACAAAAAGCGCTTTTGCTGTGTAATGAAGGATGATTGTCTCAGGGAAAAGCACTTGTGTGATTGAGTTGCAAGCTGAAATAGCTGCTTTTTCTTCATAGAACACTATTTTTTTCTTGAAATAATGACAAACAGACAAACTATGGCTATTCAGGCTTAGATATTTGGCAGACATTTTCTTGAAAATGAAGGAAGTGAGCCTGTCACTTCAAGGAAAACAACTGACAGTATTCATTGCCAAAAATAAAATTTGAGATTTCAAGTGAAAATTAGGATTTTGGCAAAACATATCCACTACCATAAGCTTGACAGCTTCCCAATACTTGAAGAGTTTCTGATGAGATGGGTGATGATATTAATGAGTGTAATAAATGTATACAGCACATGTACATATAGTATCATATATATATTATATGTAAACAAAATGATGAAATGGGCCAATATTTAGAAGATTTGCATAATTCACATAATTAATCTTTTTTCAAATCACTAATGCATTATGGTATAAGACTGGATGGGTAAAAGGTGCCTTCAAAGTATAAGACAGACCAATGGATTTCAATATAGCAGAGTGTGAAAAGCTATATGATATGATTATAATATGATTTTAGATTTCACCCTGTAACTACCTTTTAAATAACTACTGCTTAGAGAATTTTGGTATAGTATCAAAGAAGAATAGCTACAATTATCTGAGAAATATCAAAATACTCTTTCCTTTTTGAAATATGTGTTTGCATGAAAATTTTCTCCATGCACTTCAACCAAAACAACATATAGCAGGAGACTACGTGCAGACGCGGGCCTGAGCATCCCAGCGCCGTCTGTTAAGCCAGACGTCAGAGATGTTTGCAAACACGCAGAATGATGCTGCTCTGCTCACTCACTCTCTATGTTTCTGAAAATATAGTTATTTTCCATAAAAATGTTTTAGTTATGTTAACATGTAATGGATTATTTATTATTTTAATTGAATTTCTAAATAAGCATTTAAATTGTTTTCTCAGCTTTAGTTTCTAATACAATAAATATTAATAGATATAATGCACACAAACGTGAACTTTTTGGGTCCTTTGAGAATTTTTAGGACTGTAAAGGAGCCCAAAAACCAAACACTTTGAGAACCGCAGGCTTATGTGTGTGTGTTTGTGTGTATTTCATGCTGTCTTCTTCTTTTAGATCAAGTTTAATAAGGTCTAGCTTACAGATAGTGGAATGCACTCATTATTGTGTACAATTACAAGTCTTGACGATGGCATAAAGTCATGTGCCCACCACCACATTCAAGTTATAGACATTTCCAGCACCCCAAAAAGTTCCCTTGTGCCCTTTTGTACTCAACCTAATCCCCTCTAAGCCCCTGGCGACCACCGAACTATCTATTCCTATAGCTTTATCTTTTGCAGAATGTCATGTAAATGGCATCACATAGAATGCAGCCTTGGAGTGTGGTTTCTTTCAATTAGCATAATGCATTCGAAGGTCCTTCACATTCTTGTGGGTTTTGTGGTGGTTCCTTTTCACAGCTGAGCAGTAGTTCCTTGCAGGGATGTACCACAATTTGTTTATCCATTCACCAGTTAAAGACCTTAGGATTGTTTCCAGCTTTGGACAATTATGAATAAATATTCATATACAAGTGTTTGTGTGAACATAAGTTTTCATTTCTTTGGGGTAAATACCTAGGAGTTTAACTTTGTGAGATGATTTAGATATTTGAAGATGAAGAGGGGAACATTCTAGTTTGAGGGAAAATATGGGCAAGCTACCTGCCTTTTTGCCTCCATTTTTCCCTTTTGTGGGTATTTCACAGCTGAAATGTCATCATCTCTTTCTTATTCCTCACTCCACAAGTGCCCACCATCTATGAAGTAGATGTGCAAGACACATCGCAGCCACATGGCTGCCCCGCTCATCCGTGCAGGATTCTTCATGGCACTTCTCAGGTGTGGGAAATAGACCGATGTAATTTTGCAGAAGACTCGCGCAGTGGAGTAGAGGGAGATGATCCTGCAAAGATGGTTTGGAGCCAGATTGCGGAGAGCCCTGAGCGGCAAGCTAAGAAATAACATTTTCCTAGAAATGAGTGAGAATTAAAGACCCTCAGGAAAAAAACGGAACTTTTCACTCCCATTAAGCAAGACAGTTTTCAAAGACAGAAGTTGGGAGTGTAGGCCTTATGGAAATTACTGGGTGATGGTTAAGAAATCTGCTCTTCGGGAACTCAGCAGGCCCGTGCTATGTCCATCCCCAGACCCCGAGCTGCTTTCTTGTCCCTAGCTGTTACCTCTAGCCAACAGACGAAACCTGGGGCGGAGCTGTTATTCCTGCTGAAGGCTAAACAGCCATTTGCCAGGGAATCAAGAAGAATCAGTAAGTTTGGAAGAATTAACACATTTGTTTTTATTTTTTTAGCGAGATTATCTTTTTTTAAATATAAAAGTGATTCATGGTTACTATAAAAATTGTAGAAATTTAGAGTTAAAAAATCCTTTACCCAAATAAAATCACTGTTTGCATCTGGGTTATTTTCATCGGATCTTTTTCTGTCCTTACTTCTACGTAATTGTGATCACATCCTCTAAACTATTTTGTACCTCAATTTTTCTGCTAATATTCTATCATAAGCATTTTCTCCTCATAAAACTCTGCATAAAAATTATTTTAGGGGCTGGCCCTGTGCCCAAGTGGTTAAGTTTGTGCACACTGCTTCAGCGGCCTGGGATTTGCGGGTTCAGATCCTGGGTGTGGGCCTACACACCGCTCATCAAGCCATGCTGTGGCGGCATCCCACCTAGAAGAACCAGAAGGACTTAGAACTAGAATAGACAACTATGTCCTGGGGCTGTGGGGAGGAAAAACAGGAGGAGGAAGATTGGCAACAGGTGTTAATCATCCTCACCAAAAAAACACAAACAAAATAATTATTTTAATAGCTTCATGCTATCCCATCGTATAGCTCTATCATAGCATAAGTTGGTCATTTCTTTGTTCCTGAGAAATTGCTTGGTTTCTCTTTCATCACCAGTATAAGTAATGCTGTGGTAAATATCTTCCTTTATAAATTTGTTTTAAAATAGAATTTTTTCCTTTTTTTACATTCCCAATAACAAAATCACATGAACACTTTTGAAACTTAAAAAAAGAGAAACGTTCAAGATGTTTCTCTTTATGGGAAAAGTTTGTTTAATTTTCTCTTTCTTCCCCCATTCTGACAACATTGCACATCTGCCGGCTGCTGATTCCCGTACTAGGCGTGGAAATAAAGGCCACCCACTTAACGTACACTGGCGGCCTCTTGCCCTGAGCATGGGGATAGGGGTTGGGATGTCATATATCATCACAGCAACTGGTTTCTGATGAGCAGCCAGGCTTCCCAATGCTGGCAGATGGTCTCGTTTCATCCTCACACCAACCTGTAATGCACGAGAAGTCCTTAGCCCCACTTTTTGCATGGGGAAGTGGAGGCACAGAGAGATGAATGACTTGTCCAAGGATGTATAGCTCAAAGAGGAAGAGCCAGGATTTCAACTTGCGTGGCTGTTGCCCGTTACACCACATTGTTCTTCCCACGAGAGAAGCTGTGGTCAGAAGAGGGAAGGTCCACGCATCTTGTATTCCAGAGGACCCCCTTCCTGCCCGTGTTTACGTCCCAAGGAGGAGTAAGACACGAATGGTCCCAGGACTTACGCTGCTAACAGCGGCAGGAGGTCAGCACTAATTACACCAATGGGCTGCGTCCACATGAAGTTAATGAAACGAGTCCTGCTCACTGGGGACAGTTATTTGCAATGCTTTGAAATGTATTTACATTTTTTAAAACACACACGTAGGAAAGTGACAAAGTTTGAAGTGCAGACAAGAAGGTGAAGAAAACCTGAATTCTTAAGAAAAAAAGTTTAGACTGGACTAGACCATCATTTCCCAGACAGTATGTTATGCAAAAGAGTTTAGTGGGTCCACCAAGTTTAGGACATGTGGCCTCCCTTAGCTTCCTTTTAGAGGTTGATTAGGCAAATTAAGGAATTTAAGGCTCTGAGAAGTCCTGCAGTGAAGCAACCTGTTTGAATTTATTTGACCCAGAATTTCCATGACTTATTTATGCCCAGAACCCTCGGATGACCCCTATTCACAGCCTGCACGCCTGGGGAAACGGCGACCAGACCCATGCCAACTGGACGCTGATTCCCTAGGGTTGCTTCTGTGCTCAGGAGCTACTCAGTGAGTCAGGGGTTGCTCTGGGTGGCGGAGGAGGCCAGCCTGGCTCTGGCAGCTGTGTTTTTCTCCATCACGTCTCACAGATGGGATAACACAGAGCAGTGATACGTGACAATGCCCACCGAACAGGCTGATTCTCACATTCTGACTCATTTCCCTAACGCTTTTGAAAACTCTGGAGGCCAAAGGCGGCCGTGCTTACGGCTCGGAGGAAGGTCCTTCTCCACATTTCATGTGACGCCTGGTTCAGGCCTGTGGCCATTACAGGGAACACCTGCTGCCCATTCTGTAGCCCGGCAGCTCAGCCAAGCCGCCCAGCTGGTCCTCTCTCCCGGCACATGAGCATCTCAGGGCAGCGTGCTGAGGGTTTGACTGGGCCCCAGACTCCTCCGACCCTCCTCCCAGCCCGCTGGCTATTGTTTGGATGGAGGTGGTGAGTGAATTAACAAAGCTGTTAGCAGACATGGAGCACGTGGGAAAGGGCTCAGGCAGGCAGCTTCCTTCGCCCGCCACACCGGAGCAAAGCCAGAAGCTGCACTTGAGTGGAGCCTGGCAGTTCCGGGCTTAGGAGCTTTGCTCTTCAGTGCCGCTCACTCGCTGCCTCTGAAAGGGGCTCAGTTGGGGAGCCAGCAAGCACGCACCGGGGACGATGCACAGCCCCATGATTAAGACACTAATTCCCCAAAGGTCAGAACTCCTTAATCAAACATTAATCAGACTGCTTTGTAAATGATGACGATTCCATCCAGGGCGGGAAGAAAAGCGGTCAGGGCAGAGCCCTGAGTCCTCTTGAACCCGAGTTGGTTTGGAGGATAAGTGTTGGTTAAAGCAAAGAGCACTACTCAGGAAGAGAAAAATCAGTAGTAGGGTCTTTCATTGTTTTTTAAGTTCGAAATAACATTTTCTATGCCTATTTACCTTGAATAATCATGTAGGAAGACCAGTTAACAGATGATAGTCCAAATATGCAGGCATTTCTCCCCGCTACGTCTCCTGAGCACCTTCTTTATAACAGCGCTGGGATGTGCAGAGCGTGTGTCATTTATGAAACACCTCCACCTTCTTGTCTTGTCTGCTCCTTGCAGCCAACTCACAAGGAGGTTTAATCCGTGACAGAGACGAGAAAACCGAGAGACACTTGCTCTCCCGTAGCTGCTCAGTGGCAGAGGGAAGGCTCAAGCCTAAATCTTTCCATCCAAACTGCAGTGCTCTTTGCACACACCGTAGTTTCTGTTAGAGTGGATCTTGGAGTCTCGGATTCCAGAGCCATGTGGGCCTCTTATTCAATAAGCAAGCTCCCCCCGTAAGAATTCGGGAACTGACCTTCAATGGCTAGGCTGCTTCATTGCAAACCTTCCAGTTACAAATAAATAAACTATACAAACAAAAAAACTCGCACCCTCTCCAGTTTCAGAGTCCTTAGAAATACATTTAAAAGACACACACACACACAAGTTTCCTTTCGTATTGAAAAGTATGTATATTGGAGATTGGCCATAAGAAAAAGCATAACGTTATATGCTAGATCACTTATGGTTCATTACACTTTTTAAAAAAGGCTTTGAACCATCCTTGGCCATTTACTCTTTTTTAAAGCATTGCTGAGATTAAGCTAATGATAAATTTCTAGGAGCTCTCATTCTGCAACTGGCCTTGGTCATCCTCCTGAGCAAAGTGCGTTTCTCTGTGGTCCTGCACTGTGTGCGCCAGTCTGCAAACTGCAGGCAGAACATGTTGGCAAACAGCCTTCTCTTCCAATCCTCATTTTCTCCCCTTCCCGGGGTGTGAACTCCCCAAAGTGTGATTAATCCATCTATTGATCACCTCCTGCCACCGTGAGGGTGAGATATGGCCAGCAGTCGGTGCCAGGCCGCCTGTGTGACCAGACTGCTAAGGCGAGCTGCGAGCAGACGCGCCAGCAGGGGCTTTCCACCCCGCAGATGGAGGGCCGCCAGAGCTGCGCCTCCCACCGGCCTCACCAAGTGATTCCTCCCATCAACATGCAGCGGCTTCTTCAAATGAGTGATAAGGCGCAGTCCCTGCTTTCTCAATTGGCTTCACAAAGGCCTAATAAAAGCTTCTGGGTAAAGGGGAAGAAGAAGGAAAAAGCAACAAGACAGAAGCCTCCCGGAAAGAGAGGCGAACAAGAATGTGCTGCTGTGGTTGAAGCGCTCCAGGCAGATGGGCGCCCTCGAGCCGCCAGCCGCAGGGGTTGGGAGAGTAACAGGCTTTTGTGACTATTGAGAGGCACTGCGGTGGGGGAAGGTGAGGTGCAGACAAGCTGGGGGGAGAGGCAGAGACTCCAGGGAGAAAAGCTTCCACCTGCAGATGAAGAGGAAACAGTGAAAAATCCGGGCACTCAGCTCATTCCCAAGGCTGGCGTGGGCCAGCCAAATGAGGAAAGGAACTTTGGCCAGACGAGGATCAGAAAAGCTGTGTCCCCTCTCCTCTCCTGCCCAGGAGAAAGTCCAGCACGCCTGTCCTCTGCTGCAGACCCTGCCTTCTCTTTCGTTCTGCCCCTCAGCCAGAAGCAGCCCTCACCCACAGTCACTCCATCTTCATTCCAGCGACTCCTGTCCTGAGCAGGAAGGAGCCAGGATCAGGCAGCGACTTCCATTTCCTGTGGAATTGATTTTCAACGCGTCCAAGCAGAAAACAAAGAAGTAGGAACGTTCATCAGTGGTTTAAAGGCTGAGAGAGAGGCTGTGGAAATTTTAACACAGCCAGACCCCCTCGCGGTAGCTTGCCTGCTCAGCTGTTCCAGAGGGACATCTGCTGACAGACATTCGGGAGACAGACAGACTTGACCAAGGACAAAAGAAATGGCCACAGTATAAAAACTGCCAAAATGAAATAACAGAAAATATCTCAAACACAAACATTTTAATAAAAACTAGTTAATTCTGTTTTATGTAGGATTTCTATCTAAGTTATGTATAAAGAATCTAATATTTTTTCAGAACCTACCTACGTGTTATTTCCTTGCCAGGACCTGGGTATTCCACAGTAAACAAGGCAGAGACTTACACTCAAAGAATTCACAGCCCGCAGAGGAGCAGACCGTTAGCATTCAGGGCCAGAAAACAACAGTAAGGTCTTCAGCTCAGGATGAGATGGGAATCGAACCAGTCACTCAATCCAGTTTTGGTGACTCTCTCTTAAAGTTCCTGGAGGAAACGATGCATGAACTGAAACCTGAAGGATGGATAAGAGTTTGCCATGTTACAAAGGGGCAGATGGAAGAGAGGTAAGAGAGCGGGTGAGGAAGACGTAAGATCGCCCAAGACTGAAGGACTCATCACACAGGCTGGAGGTGAGACAGCAGAATACACCTAGACAACCACCAACCATTAAACATGACCAGAGCTTAGTGTGTGTGGAAGACTCACAGTGACCGGCCGAGAGGCTGGAGGGTCAGATCAGGGTCCTGCGGGAAGGGCCAAAGTGTTTGGACTTAATTCTGAGGGCAGTGGCAGAGCCACAGACGGACTTACGTAGGGTGGAGATGTGATCAGTGTTGACAGGGTGCGGAATGGATTGGAAAGGGGCAATTGGAGGCAGGAACCTTAAGGAGGGGATCGCCCAATCAAGCGGCCTGGTCTCAGGTGCTGGCAGTGGGGACGGGCTGAAGGAAACCTAGGGAAATCTCAGAGCAAGCACGGCCGCTGAGATTCTGTCTGGACAATAAATACCTTACCATAAATGGGTTCCAGGAAAGCCCCAACACTTGACAGATGCCCAAGAAATTGTTAACAAAAACGTGTTAAGTGAACACATGCTTTTTGCAGTAGGTCATGGGAGCTGGAAACTCCAGGAGACAAGAAAACAACAAATATGCTCCGTCCGTGTTCTACTTGGAGGACAGTCCCAGGGTATAAAAAGAAAAGCTCTATAAAATTCAAGAGGAAAATGGAGTCACAGCCCCACGTGAAGAACTCCCCACTCCGGGTTGACTCAAAGTCACCTCAGTAACGTTACTCTCCCAACACCAGCTGGTGAAGGCAACTTGCACTGTGCTTGGAGATGGGCAAACCATTTCCCACAAAACCAGTGTTTCAATATTTTGCTTGGCACCAAAGTCAAATTGGACTGGAGAAGAATGTGGTTTGGAAATACGCTGAGATTTAATAAACAAAATGGTCTGTGAGAAATGCCAGTGTTTCCAAATATGGAACACGGTCTCTGATAGAAATATTATTTCTTAGTGTCTTTATTAATAAATTGAAAAGAGGGATTCTCTTATTGATGCAAATTGCAGATGCTTCTAAATTAGGCAGCATTGTCAACACCCAGCAGATCACAATGTCCCCAAAGAGGTTAGAAATGAGGGGCAGGAAATAATAAAACAAAGTTAAATTTGGCTGGATGGAAACTACATCTGGGGAAAGATAATTCAAAAAGCAGATATTCATTGGGCCAAAGAAATCTGGATCACGCTGGTGCCAAAGGAGGCCCAGGTGCTACACCGGATGGCAGATGAGGTGGGAGTTTAAAATATGCTAGGGCAGCCCGAAGCCCATTGGGTCCTGGCCTGCCTCATCCGATAAAGAAAACTGATAAAGATGTGATCTGCCTCAGCCTGCCATGTTTGCAGGCCAAAGGAAATTCAATCAATTCACTGCTTTGGTTTTAGTTATTGAGATAAAACAAAATCATCCACTAGAACAGTAAGGTCTCTACCATTATCTCAAGTTCATGGCCAATGCTTTTCAGTTAAAGAAATACAGCATGGTAATTTGCGTATAGAAGCTACATTCATAGTAACTCAGGATATGTCACTAGTATTCTTCCATGATTCTCCCATTATCGTCTCTTTGGAGGAGTCCTCCAGGTAAGTGGCTAGCCAGTCACAGGGGCTACCTCTGTTTTACATTAGCAGCTGAGACGTGGTTGCCAAGAGCATTCAAGAATATCCGTCATTTGTATACAGGTCAATTCTCCATTACAGGGACACATTCTTTCTAAATAATTTAGGGTTTTGAGAGACTTTAAATGGAAATGGAGAATTGTCATCAATGCCACCACAGGTCTTTGGGGGTATTATTGGATGACTCAGTGGGCAGGTGAAGTATGTGGCCTAAGGCAACAAATGTTTAAAATTAATTGACATCTAAATAAATATCATCAAGTAATCTTCATGATAAAAATCAGAAATTGCTGGGCACTCCCTTAGTTTAAGCTTCATTGCTAATACTAGTTTGAATTATAAAAGGAAATGCGGATAGAGCATGATCATAGTCATTTCAGTGCTAAAGATTTCTTCAGGGCTGTGTCAGGTCTAGCTAGAAACCTTGACAGAAAAGGAGGCAGGAAATGGAAGTCAACACTGTGATTGCAAAGAAAATTATTTCATTATTTCAATTTGCTTTCATGATTATCAATCACACTCAGAGGATGTAAATGCTCTTAGAGCAAAAAACACATGACTTCGCCCAACTGTCGTGGCTCCGTTTGAAACAAACCCATTGGCCGCGTGTGTGTTTGGGCAGAGTGCCAGGCCGTGACTGCTGTGCGGGCTCAGACGCACTCTCCCGAGCTAAAGTGCACTCTGGGCCGGCCTGGAATCCGGGCCCTGCAGTTTTGGTTTTCTTTGTAGTCAGAGTCATTCCAGTCATATTCTCTGAGTGACAACTCATGATTGCAATTCAAGTAAGGGACAGTTTGTGGCTCGGGTTTTAGTGAAGGATAGTAAACTTTACAATGTATAGCATTTGGAACGTGTCTGTGTTCAGCCCATATGTGGAAATCTGCCCGGGTGCTTATTATTATGCTTATCTGCAAATGACCAGATGGCCTTGCCCAAATGGAGAGGACCATTTAGTGCCATTTTAAACCATTAAGGCTATTAGCTCTGACTTGAGATAATCCTTTGCCCAAAGGGAACTAGTTTTGCTGTCCTTCAAAGTCATCAAATGCAATTAAATGCCATATTGAGGAGTAGACATTAATGGATTAAGGAGACAGTGCTATCAACCAGTTCTGACTCAACTAAGGCAGACGGAGTATAGAGACAAATCAGAAAGACAGTGTACGAGGTAGGGTACCGGCTAAGCTGTGGTAACAAAGAGTCCCCCAGATACAATGACCCAAAAGAGATCATCCATTTCTCTTTCAGACAAAAGACAGAGGTAGTGGGAGGTCCAAGATAGGCAGCTTTGCTCCCTAAGATCAACCAGAGACTCATATTCCTTCTCTCATTGCTGTGACGTCAGGATAGTATTTTCCTCACCTATGTGGCTAAAGCTGTCTCCCCAGTGCGTCTCCATGCCAGTCGGAAAAGAGAAAAAGAGGAGAGCAAGCAGTTTTGTTTTAAGGAGTTGATGGCAAAATTGTACACATCACTTCTGTTTACAATTCCATTGACAAGAATCCAGTTATTTCATCACCACTAACTGCAAGGGAGGCTGGGAATTATCGTCTTCAACTGGAAGCCGGCGTGTTCTGCTGAAACTCAGCGTGGTGGGGCATTCTACTTCCAACAGGAAGAATGGGAGAATGGAGGCTGAAGCTCTAGTCTCTGCCTCAGATGATTTTGTTCCAGAACACCTAAAAGCCAGAGGGAAGAATCGGGCAGCTACGTTACTCCTTATAAGGAGTAAGGAGTAAGGAACTATGAGGAGGCCTGCGGCTAAGAAAAGGCAGTGGCTGGTGAGTAGCACCAGAGATGATACTACGTCCTAGCAACTGCAAGAGTCCTTGTATACATCAGAAAATTGAATCGTCCCAGCATCTCTATGAAATAGTGTGTCAGTCAAGGGCCTCCAAGAAGATACCAAGACAGGATTGAATATGGAAGACATTTATTAGGGGAAATGCCTGTGAAAGAAAACGGGAAGGGAGTCAGGGGAGTCTGGGAGAGCCGGTCTGACACTGAGTGAAGGAGAGAAGGAAGGAAAGAAGTTTGCACTGATGCCTTTTTGACTGCAGTGCCCTTCTAAGAAAGTATGGAAAGTCTGTCTGGGAGTTCCTATGCCAACTTTGCCCACACCTTCCATGTCCTGCATTGGACCGCGTCTCCCACACTCAGAGTTGGAGGAGGCCTGTGTTGAGTGTGGCTTCGCTATGGAGGTGGTGACAGAGCAGAGAGCGGCAGTGGGGGCCATAGGGCAATAGCACTCCTGCAGTTAGAATCTGAGAGGCATATTTTCATGTCTGCCATGAGCAGCATTACTTTTTTTCCTTCTTTCTTTTTTTAAGCACAAAAAGGTTTAGACATACGTCCAAATATAGTAGCTGACAAATGGCAGAGGTAGAATCTGGTACACAGCCTGTCTTCAAACTAGTCAATATACACACTGCCTCCCAGGCTTATTGGGAGCACACGGTACATAGTTTTCATATCAAAATGAACAGAAGAACAAAAGTGTCCTTGAGGCCCCAAACCAAAAGCTTAAAAGTGAGGGCCCTCCTCCCTCAGGCTGCCTGCTCGAGCAGGAACCAGGGCCCCGACCCCTGACCTGGGAGTGAGGGTGTCCCAGAGGACCTGCTTGTTCACACGAGGTCCCTGTAGCTCCTGCCTGAAGCCTCTATGGGAGATGAAACCACAGTCACAGAGGCCAAGCCCTCAGCTCCGGATGCATCTCTCATCCTCCCCAGGCTCCCCTTGGACCCCAGACCCTCCTAAAGTGAGTTTCTTGGCCTTCTGACGCTGGAAGGGTCTATCAGGGGGGCAGATGAGGTCTCTCCTCAAGTGAGGCAGGTCGGGCGCAGTCCAGCCCCTGGCTGTGTGTGGACTGGATGAAGCCGCCCCAGGGGCAGACGCAGAAGCTCCAGGGTGGACGGCTGGGGTGAGCAGAGGGCAGGCTGGGTTTCAGCTTCCTCCCACGCCCTCTATCAGGTATGCAGAGCACAACGATACACAGGGCCCTGCCTAGGGCTCTGGGATCCGTCAGGCGTAGAAGTCAGCAGACACCCCCAGACTCGGAACATGGAAACTAATCCTGAGAGCTTTCAGGGCCGGAGTGCCCATGGTAAGCTATCCCAGGTCCCTGAACAGCGCCCCCCAAACCCCAACTCTCCCTCTCTGTGCACCTACTTGGCTGTTTCCCTCCTGCCTTGTGGCCATCTGGGATCTCCTCGTCTAACCCCCAGCTCTTCTATCCTTTTTCCACTTCCAGGTTGGCTAATGACTGACCTCTTGCTGGTCCATGAGCATGTTTGCAGTATCTTCCTTTAACAGATGTAGTTGAGCAACAACTAGGTGCTAGGAATACAGAGATGAGCAAACTCCAGGCCCTGCTCTCAAGAGCTCAGTCTGGTGAGAGACCTGCGGGAACAGAGATTTGCCTGCACAGTTGCGTGGAGAAGGGACGTATCGTTATGCCGGAGGGAGTCATGAGAGGTCCCAGGGAAGGAGGAATAGAAATGAACTAGGTGAGGAAATGAGGAGAAAGATCATTCCAGGGAGAGAGAACAGCATGTGAGAAGGCCGGGAGGTACACAAAGCTGTGCGCTGGAAGCTCAGGCTACAGAGAGCAGGAGAGATGGGAGATAAGTATGGAGAGGTAGAGAGAGGGGCAAGGTCCTGAAGGGATTTGACTAAAGGGCTCTAAGCAGGGAAGGGTATGCCAGAATTGTGTTTAGGAAAAGACGGCTCTGCTTCGTCCTCTTTCGGCTGAATCTGTTGCTACTTGGACCACCTGGTCCTACTTACTATACCTAGGGAGATAATAAGATTAGCATGCTGGAATGAACAGTAGGGGCCTCAGAAATAAGGCACAGTCTTGATTCTAAAGAAAAAGACAGCCTGTCCCTGCAAATCTTGCCTTCTGAGGGAGTGAATCTGTAGGTTGTTTAACCTAAGCGCAAGTGACGTTGGAACCATTGCTAGAAGCTACCTTCTCTCATTGGTTTTGAATGATTCTCATTGATTCTCTATTTCAAAAGAGCCTTGTCTAGCAACATATAATTTTAGACCAAATATACTTTAAGTAGATTTTTACTGTTTGCAAAGTACTTTAACATCTATTAGCTCATCTAATCCTTACAGCAATATTGTGATAATATTGACTACTACTTAGCATTTGTCACATAAAGAAACTGAGAAAAATCGGTTCAATGTCATGTCCCAAGGTCACAAACGAGTAAAAGGACTAGTTTTAAGAAGAAACTTAAAAACAAGTCCTTTGATTCCAAATGCCTTTGCTGTGTGTATTAGCCAGGATTCTCCAGAAAAACAGAGCCAACAGGATATGTAGAGATACAGATAAGAGAAGATTTATTATGGGGATTGGCTCCCAGGATTATGGAGGCCATGATCTTCCCTCTGCCAGCTGGAGAACCAGGGAGAGGGGATAAATTTCAGTCTGAAGTCTGAAGAAACTGGAGGGCCTCTGGTGCAAGTCCTGGAGTCTGACAGCCTGAGCACCAAGGGCTCTGAAGTCTGAGGGCTGGGAAGATGGACATCCCGGTTCCAGAAGGGAGAGAGAGAATCAGCCCTTCCTCAGCCTCCAGTCAACAGACTGGAGGATACTGGCCACACTGGTGAGGGCTGAGCTTCTTTACTCAGTCTACCGAATCAAATGCTAATCTCTTCTGGAAACATCCTCGCAGACACATCCAGAAATTATATTTCACTGGTGATCTGGGCATCTCATAGCTCAGTCAAATTGACACATAAATTTGACCATCACACCACTAGAGAATGCTGTCTCTAAAGCAATTATTTACTTATATTCAAATTCATTCCACTCTGGGCTTGAGGCTGTCTTTAAAAATACTTTCAATTAAAAAAAAAAAAAACCTAAATGCAGACAAGGGAATATATAGATAGACAAGGAAAACAAGACAGAAGAAAAGGTAAAATACTAAATAGCCACAGATTCCTACAGAGTAACTGAAATTAGTCTGCAGATGGAGCTCTGAGCTTCCAGGCGCCTAAGCAAAAGAGGAAAATAAGATTCACACGCCAGAAGGAAAACACGCGCTATATCTCTAGGGAAGCTGCCCTTCCTGGGCGCTCACACATGAGAGAATTTCCTCCTGGAGGTCCTTTATGTTGAGGACATTGAGTGATGTGGTTTATAAATTCCTCAAATCATTCCCACCAAGAGGGCAGAAACAGGTGTGTGCAGCTATTTCCAGAGATGCTGGCAACAAAGATGAAGAGCAAAAACCAACACTGCTTTTTGTAATCTTGCTCATTTGTGACGTTTTTCAGCAATAGGGGTGCTGATGTGCTATTTTCAAAGATGAATGTGTAAGAAAACAATCTCATAAGATTGATATGGGAGAAGAGAGCATCCCGCCCACTGCAGTAGGTGTTCGGGAGGCCCCTGGGGAAAATCCGTGGAAACGTCTCCCGGCTGTTCAAAGCTGGCCTTGACTAGCTCCCTTCTGGGTGTGTACCTAAGAAAACTCAGCAGCAAAAGAAATCTATGCTCTTCCGTTAAGCACTTTACCCCGGAGGATAACGATTTTATTAAGACAAGTTTCCAATGCAAATTCTCTCAAAAGGGATGCAGACAACTTTTCTCTGCAGACCAGCAATTGGTACAACTCCAACAATTAACACATTGCATTTTCTCCTTAACTTTCACAGGGAAGACGTCAGTTCAACGTGACTTGTGCGGAAAGAGATCACTGGAGCCTGGACTCGTTCAAAGAGCCATCAGGGAAGGTGCCGGGACAAAACAGGAGCCCCACTGTCTTGTTGTGATTGTTTTTCCCTCTCAGAACTAAGACCACTTCCCGAGGCTGTTGGCTCTGCTCTGCCCTCATCCCGCCTGGCTCAGAGACCCTGGTTTCCTTCCACCTTCCGTGTACTGCCCGCTTCTGTCTTCACAGACAATGTCCTCAACGGCAGGGGATTCTCCAAGCCCTCCTCCTGGATGGCAAGGACAATGGAGCTTGATGATTTAATCCTGCATTTGCCAGGCTGCCTACGAGACAGCTGGCTGGGGCTCGGACGCAATCTGTGGCTGTGGAACTGAGCCAAGTAAACTGGGCTTGAACCCATGACCTTGGCCTCCTGGGAATGACTCTAAATCAATTGCACTACTGGCCACATGTATGGCAAGACTTATGTACAATGATGATGATAATAATAATGCATATTTGCATTTATAGAATACGTACTCTGTGTCAGGCTCGTGTTGAATGCCTTTATGGGCATTGGCTCCCAGAAGTCTCGTGATTCCCTGTGAAGTAAGGATGCCTATCATCTTTTCCATTTCACATGTGAAGAAAGAGAAGCTTAGAGAATCTAAGTAACTTTCCTAAGGGCACATAGCTAATAAGTAGTGAAAACTGGATTCAAACCCAGGCAATTCGATTCCAGAGTGCACATCAGTCCTCTGAGGATATCACAGAAACAACAACACATACAGAGAAGCTGCATCATAAGAACTAACAGGCTAGCTAGCACGGGCCTCCTGATTTTCTATTTAAAACTCTATTCATCAGCCTTAGAGCTTTTGAACTTGTAAGTTATGGCGTCATTGTTTTTAAGGTCTCAGACTCCCGTCTTTGGTGCTAGATAATGACTGGCCCAGGAGGGAGATGCTGATGCTAAACATTTCACACCAAGCACATTCTCAAGAAGTATTGTATGGAAGCCTGGGTTGCCAAGGAGGAAATATTCTGTCATCGTTGCATTACTTACACAGTGCTAGTAGGAGTATAAATTGATACAACTTCTCTGGAAGGTGCCTTGGTAATGTTGGATCAAAAGCCTTAACTGGGAAACATATTTGACCCAGGCATTCACTTTGGCAAGTTTATCCTAAGGAAGTAATTTTGGGGGAAAATATGCAATGATGGAATTAACCAAGAATTTTAGCCACACTATTATTTGTAAAAACCAAAAGTTGAAAATACTCTAACAGTCCATCAATATGAGATTGATTAAGTAAATTTTCCTAAATCTTTACTAAAGAATTGTACTTTGCCATTTCAAGTGGAAATGCGGATTGGCATTTATGTTTGTGACGTGCTGGTAAATTAAAGATGCTGGTGATCTATTGACAAGTGAAAAAGCAACCATCCAATAATCCGGACAGTGTGGCCTGTTAGATTCCCAGGGCCCTCATACCGTAGACCCTCACACCGGGGGCCTGAACAACCATTCTCTCACAGTTTTGGAGGCCGGAAGTCTGAAATCAAGGTGTCTGCAGGGCTGGTTCCTTCTGCGGGCTCCGAGGGAGAATCTGTCCCTGCCTGTCTCCTGTCTCCCATGGTGGCCGCAGTCTCGGCATCTGGGGCTCGAGGCTGGATCACTCCACTCTCTGCCTCCCTCCTAGCGTGGCCTTCTTCCCCGTGTCTCTGTGTCCTCTCCTGTCATCACTGGATTTAGGGCCCAGCCTATTCCAGGAGCATCTCCTCTCAAGACCCTTACTTTAACTACATCTGCAAAGACTCTTATTCCAAGAAAGTTCACCTTCTGAGGTTCCGGGTTTACATAGCTTAGGACCCATAGTTCAGCCCACGGCATAGAGTTCTATTTCTGTTTTATTAAAAACGTGTATTTCTATAAATATGTATGTATAAGAGTTTATCTAGTTACATTGGACTTTGGAGTCAGACTAATGGGCTTTGAAGCTGGCTCCACCTCCAGCTTCCTGTACGGCCACAAGCAAATTACCTGAACTCTTGGGAGCTCAGTTTTCTTATGGGGAATAATTCTTATTAATACTTTAGGTCATGATAATACTTCACAGGGTTATTATCAGGAGTTTAAGAGGTAACATACAAAAAGTGCTTAGCATAGTGCCTGACTCCTAGAAAGCTCTCCATAAATAGGAGTTACGATATTGAAAAAAAACAAGAATTCTGGAAGGATAAACCCTCAAATATTAACAGCAGTCATTTGCTATGAGGGTTAATTATTATAGGTAGTTTTTACTTTCTTTTAAATTTATTTCTATATTTTATGAAATTTTTAACCACACATAGACTACAGTTTTTAAATCAGGAAAAGAAACAATGAAGCCATTTCTATTTGGGGAAAGAACAACAAGACTTATTAGATTCTGCCTCCCCTTGATACTTGCATACACATATGAATAAGCCAGACATTGTAGATTAAATTAGCCATGCCACTAATTTTTTGAAGAATTTTCTCCTGGCCTAGGGAGCTCCTTCGTCTCTCTCACTCCTCATTTTTCCATGTGCAGAATTTGTGGTGGCTTCACTGACGTTTTTGGTGCCAGAGCCACAATATGCTGACAAACATTGAGGCACAGCAACATCTCCTGAATGTCCACAGTGCAAAGGGTGATGCGTAGCATGTTCTGAAAGACGGGCTCAACACAGTGAGGACGGAGGGCTGTCAGAGGAGGATTTAGGGAGGGAGAGAGCCAAATCGAACCAAAAACTTAGCTCAGATGTGAAATTGTCTGTTGGATTTTGGTCATATTTAAATGTCCATTTTTCAGGTGAGCTACCATCTGAGAAAGGAAATACCTCACTTGAAGTATGTATTTTAAAAAACTACTTTTGGGGCCAGCCTGGTGGCCCAGTGGTCAAGTTCATGTGCTCCACTTCAGCAGCCTGAGGTTCACAGGTTTGGATCCTGGGCGTGGACCTAGCACTGCTCATCCAGCCATGCTGTGGCAGCATCCCACATAAAACAGAGGAAGATTGGCCACAGATGTTAGCTCAGGGACAATCTTCCTCAGCAAAGAAACCCCCCTACTTTTCATGTTAAAAGTAGTATGTGGTAAATAAAGGAAATGGAGAAAAATACACTCACACATGTGCACACAGGCTCATGTCCCTGTTCGCACATACAGCATCTGAGTGTGAAATAGAAACAGGCATCCTTCTGTAGCCCCCGTAGCTGTGTGCTTTGGCAAGTAGAGAGTTTGTTCTTAGTGGTGTCCAATGGATTCTGACTCCTGGCACCCCTGTGTGCAGAGGGAACCCTGCTCGGTTGTTCCATGCCATCCCCTCTCCTTCCGGCGCTCTATCAGACAATGCTTCCCGCTGATCTTAGGGCTTTCATGGCCAGTTTTTTCAGACGTGGGTGGCTAGATCCTTCTTCCCAGTCTGTATGAGTCTGAGGCTCTCCTGAAACCTGTCCACCACGGGTGACCCTGCTGGCATCTGAAATACCAGTGGCACAGCTTTTAGCATCACAGCAATATGCAGCTGCCACAGGATAACACCGGTAGATGGGTGGTGTGGTTTCCCAGCCCAGAAAGGAATCTGGGCCTCAGTGAGCTCCAAATCTGAACCGCGGGACCCCCGGGGCTGGTGTGTCGAGGGAATGCCGAGGATAAGGCTTTCACTGTGTGCTAATAGGGTGATATTGTTAAGATGATGAAGAAGCTGCCTAACGAACAAGTGAGACCCATCCAAGGAAGTTCAGGGTTGAGAGAGACAGATCTGCTGACCTCAGACAGCTCGCTGTGCAGCAGGCCGCGCAGGGCTGTGCTTTCCGCTCTGACTCCAGGAGCTCAAGGTCAATGACAATAATCTGAATAATGGCATCAGTGGGGGAGAATTCTCAAGCAAGAATCGATGAGCATAAAGAATCACAAAACCAATCTGGGGAAACTTCACATTGGATCCAAGTGAACCAGAGAAGGGGGCAAAAGCATCTCTCTGTGTGGTCATGGTGAAGGAGGCTCACGGAGATTAGAAGATGCTGGTCACAGTGCAGGCCAGCCCAAAGGGGGCTCGTAAGGGGATTAGAGTATGCACACTAAAGTAGAAAGGAGGAGTCTGAATGACCTGCCATCCCAGCCCAACGCCATCCCACCGGGAGCCTTCGCCTCGCTGAGCAGAGGCAGACACTTAACACGGGGCAGAGCCTCCCACCCCAGCTCCAGGCCCGGAAAGGAAGACAAATGAGTCCTTCCCAGAACAACTGATTAGAAACGCAGGTGAAGGTACACGTGGAGAGACTTCTTCCTCAGAGAACGGTTAACTCAGTCCTTGCCTGGTTTGGCCTTGACAGATGTTTAACAAACGGAAATATTTTTTATGTATTAGTATATTTGTTGCTTTAAAAAATAATTTTTGAAAGCTCTGTGTTTTTTTTCAGGAAGCATTTCTATTTTTCTAACTGATTAAATTATTTGAATACTATGCCTAAAATCTTTACAATTGAAATGAGCGTGGCTTCCTTTCTATCATGTCTGCAGATCAGAAATCAAATTTGTGTGTTAAGTAGATTGTCAATAATGCATTTCAAAAGGTCATAACGTCTGGACTTAAGCAAAATTATGTGTTTATATAAGGAAATGTTTTCTCTTCTTGTCAAAAGACATGCCAGAAGTTTCTTTCTGCTTCAGTTTGCAGTACTGGCCCGTTTCGCTACGTGATGAAACAGTGTCTGCTGAGAACAACCACAGGGTAATGGCAGTTACCACTGGTTGAACACTGATTACAGCTCCGCCCGGTTAAGAACTTTGTACAGATAAAACAGTTTAATCCTTTTAACAGCACTCTGAGGAAGCTGCTGATGTTTAGCAGAGGAGCAAGCTGAGGTTTCCGGAGGTCACCTAATGGGTGGTGGTCACCACCAGAGACTGTGACTCAGTTGCCTGCCACCTACCTTCCATCATTGACCCACACCAGCTGGAGGTGAGGGGGAGGGCAGCAGCCAGATTCTAACATGGGGTGGGGGCAGGAGCAAAGGGGCCTGCTGGGGCCTGTTCCTTGGTTGAGGAGGAATCGTATTAAAAAGGCTCCACCCTTAGATGCCTTGTTTATATGTCTTTGGGTGTTTCTTCCCACTGTTTTACCTAAAGATTTTGTTTTTTCTTTGATCACAGTCTTCAGACTGTCCTGTCCACATACTAGCTTTTAAGAAAAAGCAACAACCATTTTTAGAGAACAAACGTAAGAGAAACGATTGCTCACCTTATGACCACTTCAGGTTTCAGTTAGAACTATAACCCAGGCTCGAAATGAAATCAAGCCCTTCTATTCCTGAGCTCTGGATGGGAACCTTGAAGAATATGTCTATGAAAAGTTCTCAGCTGTGGGACTTACTCTAAATTGAATTTATGGACTTTGGAAACGCTGTCAAGTTAGCTTGGCCTTCATGAGTATTTCATTTTGAATTTACAAAGAGTGCTTGAACACCTGCTCTATGTCAGGAGCTATCCTCGTGGCTGGAAAGACAAAGATGGGTAGGACCTTGTCCTGGCCAGCGAGAAGTGACAAGAAGACCTCAAACAGAAGTAAAAAGATTACAACACTGCAAGGGCTCTGGCTGCCCATTAGATTCAAGAGGAGAGTTAAAAAAACAAGAAACAAAAACCATGACTGGATCCCACCTTTAGATATTTTGATTTAATTGATCTTGGGTGGGGCCAAGTAATTTTAACAAACTCCCCAAATGATAATAAAGTCCAGCCAGGATTCACAATCACTAGAATTGAGGCATGTACAGGATGCCCAGGGGAGTCAGTCTAGAAGCTTCTGAGGAGGTAATGTTCGAGTTAGATTTGGAAGGATGGATGGGAATGTGCCGGGCATTCCACGGCAGAGTGGAGGAAGGGCTCTGTGGGAGAATGGAAGAGCCTGGAGGGGACTCCATCACTCAGCTGGGAAGGTGACTTTCATGGAGTGGCTGGAAAGCTGAGTGCACCAAAGCTGAATGGGAGATGAGGCTAAGAAGGTGAAGCGGACAGGTGGAGCAGGTGGAGCAGGTGGAGGCGAGGGTGCAGGGAGGGGTCAGGCAAGAAAGACTGCTGACAGACCAAGGAGATAAGACCATTCTAGAGGCGATAAGTATCCATCAACAGTTTTGCAAAATTCCCGATTGCAGCATGGGGGATGTGTGTGTGTGTGTGTGTGTAAGTGTTAGGGGAGGGAAGGAGGGTTGAGGAAGAAAGTCCCTACGGTAAGTGAGCCTGGACACAGAGAGAGAAGCCTGTGAGCAAGTTTTCACAATCCTTCTGGTGAGATTTTATTCAAGAAGATAAAACAATTTATACACTTTTGTTTGTTTGTTTTCTTGGGATTACTGGCCAGTAACAACCACCTATAAAAACAAGTAGTTTTTTGAGACCCTGCAGACACTGAGTCAGGCGCTGGGGAAACAGAGGTGACTGAGACAGATGCGGACTCTGCTGCCCTGTTGCCCACTCTGGGGGTCTGGGGTCTAGGGGTGGATTTCCCAAAGATGTCTTTGAAGGAACAACTTCAAGAAGTAAAGTGGGTTAAAAAACATACATAAATTCGAGAGAGTTTTTGATCGGTGTAAGGCGAAGATAATCTTGGGTTGTTAAAGAGAAGTCGGAGGCATTTGGGACATTAAAAAAAAACTTTATAATTGGTGTCACAGAGGTGAGTCACGGTGTCCCAGAAGACATCGCTTGTTGCCCATATCAAAGACAGAACTCTTGTTGAAGGGACTGTTAGATACCACCTGACATGGAATTTCTTATGTTCACATTATTTTACTTTGATAAATGTGACATACACCATATAAAAAAGTTGGTTTAACTAGAATTGTCCGAAACAGCCATAATTATAAGGTGTTTGTTAGGGGCCAGCCCTGTGGCCAGGTGATTGAGTTTGCGAGCTCCACTTCAGTGGCCCAGGATTTCGCCGGTTCGAATCCTGGTTGCGGACATGGCACCGCTCATGAAGCTATGCTGAGGCGGCGTCCCACATGCCACAACTAGAAGGACCCAAAACTAAAGATACGCAACTATGTACCAGGGAGCCTGGGGGAGAAAAAGGAAAAATAACATCCTGAAAAAAAAAAGGTGTTTGTTAATTTAGCCTGATGACCATTACAAGTGTCCACGGGAAAGCGCTCGGATACTGTGCCAACCATTTCCAGCACCCTGTGGCCTAGCAGAGCCATCAGCCCTCAAGTGAACTAAAATACGCACGAGACCTCTTACCCTCAAGTTCGGTGGAAAAGATCTTGAGTAATAAGGCTGCGGATGATAGGTTTATTATGATTTACTAACAAACATAAATTAAAAATCCACTTATAAATATCCATTTGTATGCAAAATCATTGTTCATTACAGTAAATAATTTTTGACATTAAATTAAATTAGTGGAAGATTGGGAGGAATATGGATTCAATCAGCAATTCCTGGCCTTATTTTTTTTTTAAACTCAAGCTCTAAAAGCTGATGAGGTGTTTTAATTATTTCATTTCACATGTGGAAAGAATAAATCTGAAGGAAATAGCTTAGGATTCTTTCCAAGTCTGAATTACCAATTACCCCAGGACCCTGGAGAGAAGCAACAACGCACGTGATGTTAGGCGCTCCTTTCTCGGGTCAGCCCTTCCATCAATATGGAACGCTACCTGAGGACCTCACTTCTTCCTTGTGCTGTTTCCCAGAGGTGAGGGGAGGCTACCCCTCCTGATAGGTCTATGATGCGTGTTTTCATGCTATGTGGCTGGTGTCCCAGGCCCAAATTCTGTGAAAGCTGCTTCATAGGGCCTCGCCCACCTCGGCTGAGTCCTATGGAATAAATGCACCATTGTCCCTTTAGTTTGAGGCCTGCATCAGAGGTAGGTGACGCTGCCTGTCCCTGTATCTTGTTCGTTGGCCATCTGGACCTTCACAGTCAGGAAGGAGGAAGCAGGCGCTCCTGCAGTGCTCAGAGAAGAGCTGGCTTACGCCGCCCGCAGCAGGACTGCCATCTCAGAGACGGGATTCTCTGATCCTCTTTTCCCTAAGTTCCACGCTGGACCAGCTCTGGCTTAGAGGAGAGAAGATCCACATGATGAGACTACACCACAGGGAACACGAATGCTCCAGGAGAGAGGAGAGAATGTGGCCCCATCTGGTTTGATTTGCAATCCCTTTAATTCTCTCCCATGAGCTCTCACTCCCATCTTACAGTGGCCAATTTTATAGCCCAGGGAATCCTTCTTATCTTTGATTGATATCTTTAAAGGTTGATGTGCAGGGCAACCTTGAACACCCCATAGGAATACAAATGGGCCACTAACCATAACAGAAACCTGGATCTAAAAATCACACAACTTATTCTAGATCGCGCTAAGAAAAAAATAACATGAAAGGCAAAATATTACTAAAAAACTATCTAAATAGCATTTGCTCCCGGGAAAAGGCCATAGAAGACACAGAGGATTTCATAGACAGACTTGGCAAACCCTTAGGAATTTTGAGGCATGGGGAAAACAAAGCCAAACCAGGTAAGTATTTGTTTGACTGAAGCTTGATATAAATTGCATCCTCTGCACTGGTCAGCAGGAGAGATATTTTTTGGTGGTGGTTTTCTGAAAGTGCTCCACTCGGAGGATGCTTTTTCCCATGCGCTGGGGTTTCTCTTGAGTCTAGACTTGCAGCTTGGCGCCTGAGCAACCTCCTCAGGCGCTCAAACTGCGAAGGGGAAGCCTCGGCACCTCCGAACACCCTGCAGACTCAGAGGGATCTGTCCGGGGCTGCTGGGCCTCCCCCAGCACCTGAGAACCGTTCTCTCGTCTCCGCCCAGAGGACACCTCCATTTGGCAACGACATAGACCATTTTTTCCTCTGGTGCAGTGCAGCTTCCGCGTCAATTGACGCCGGGAGCATTCTGCTCAGAAACAGGAGTAAAAGGAAAACCAGCAGCCAAGCGACTGTATCACTTTTTTAAACACTAATTGACCTTGTCAAGATAATTACTGCAGATGTGAAGACACTGTCTGTCTCCGGCAGGTTAGATGGAAAACTTACTGATTCTGGGGAGAATATACTAAGAAAAATTCTGCTGTGTTGAACGAGAAGCCTCAGGCTGTTTTAAAGGCAAATACCTCTTATTCAGAGATCATGAAGCTGAGGGACACACGCTTGCTTCAAATCTGGAAGAAAAATGTATACTCATGAGGTTGTGTTTCGTCTCAGAATCTCAAAGTACTACACAGTCCTAAAATCCTTCTTGAAGCCGATGGTATTATTTTCTGTGTATATCAGCACAGTGATTCAGTCATTCAACACCCAGTTATTGAGCATCTACTGTTGAAAGTGCCTCATGAGATTCTGCAGGCAATGCAAAGATGAATCGGATCCTGCGCCGGGCTTCAAGGAGCCTACACTGTCGTAAGAGAGGTGTTATATTCATAAATAAATATAAGCAAAATGAAAAATTCTATGATGTCTAGAAGTCAGTTAGAAATGTTAGGCTAAAATTTGGAACAGGTCGTGCTTAGAAATAACTTTGGAATCATTGAAACCAACCATTCTATTGGAAATCTTGGGCAAATTTATTAACATTTTTCAACTAATCCATTAAAAAAAATCAAAAACTGATGCAAACTGTGATGAGTAGGTTAAGGCACGAGTTACCACAAACTGGGCTGCCAAATTAAAATAGTTGCACTGATCTCTAATTGTCCCATTACTTTGTCACCAAATCAACATTGGTTCATATGCTCAGTGTTCAGTCTGGAACTGTCCAGGTCCAGAATGCAGAGAGGTCTTCAGGTTGTTTTCAGTGGTGGTTGGGTTTCCTCATAAAGAAGCCTCTCTTGACATCTTATCCTATTCAACAGTAACTATAAGTTGGCCAAGGATGTAGAAGACATGTTGGTCATGGCAGAGCAGCAGATGAAGCTGGGAGAGATACTTACTGTGTTCACTGACAAAAAGGCTCCCCATCAGTCTCAACCAGCTACAAGAATGTGTTTGTTCCAACAAGATGAACTTTAACAGTGAAAACAGTCCAGAAAGTAAGTGAATGTATACAGAGGGCAGAGATGTGGCTGCAGGGCAGCAGGTGTAGATATGGCCAACCTGGGAGCTGTGATTTCCCTATAAGCTTTGGACGAGCCAACCATGTGAGGAGGCATCCGAAAATCTCATACACAATTGGTCTGCATTAATAAAGAAAGGGGTATTTCAAATATGGGGACCGAGGCCCGCTAGAGGTGAAGCTGGTCAGAAACTATGCTTGGCATATTTTTTGCCACACTTTCAGAAGACCTTCGGTAAACGACAGATCAGCAAGTTTTGCAAGGGGAGCGGAAAACCATGCGAGGAATGTTGAGCGACCATGGCGCGTTGAGTCTAGAGAAGAGATTCAAGGGTGGGAGGAACGTAAAGACTGCCTCTCAGCAGAGGACTAGCTGCCTTGTGGGAAAAACATTAGACGTTCTGGGTAGCTCTGGTGGGCAAAAATGGGACCCAGTGAAGGGAGTCAGAGAGAGAACTTCTAGCTCAATACAAAAAGAATTCTGTCGCAATCGGAGGTGCAGTAAAGAGGAACTTGGCGGTCTTGAGTTTGCCAGGCATCCAGGGAGCATATTCAATGAGGATATTAGTTTGAGATCACATATCAGATAGGAAAACAGGACAAATGACTGTTGATGTCCTTGATAAACTGGGGATTCTGAGTTTATGGACATGGCCCTGGAGAATTAGCCTCTGTTTTCATCTAAGCATCTACATTCAGTCACAATATTGCTCTTACCCCCAAAATCACGGAGAGAGAGGCTTGTCTATTTGTCAAAAAGTGCATCATACAAGACCTGCCTTGTCACCATGGCTCAGACGTAGACCCTCAACAAGTGTGTTGAATGAATGAACTTGGCTTTTAACAGCAAACAAATGAACACAAAGCACAAAGCTTTATGAATAATGCAGTATTGGAGGATGGGGATTAAATGCCACTAGCCACGGTTTCTATCTGTCTGCTTCCTGGACAGGAAGCTAAAATGACAAACTCTTAGTGTCCTCGATATGTCTTTCGTCACCTTTTTTTCCCTCACTTGATGTTACCTCCTGTCTCTCCTCCAGGAATTCAGTTCTAAACCCTTAAGCCCCAAACAACCCCTCCCCCAACTGAAAAGAACGTTCTCCCAGTCACTTAACCTTGCTGACTGATAGGCGGATGGGGCGAACGACTTTCAGTCACTGTGTCACTTCAGCAGGCCTGTGCGTTTAAAGTCTTTGTCTGACTGTGGCACAAAAGCCCAGAAAGTAAACTCAGATCTCAGCCAGCAGGAGGAGGAGGCGAAGGCTGGGAGTTCGTCAGATCTGAACCCTGCCCAGGAATTCCCCAGCGCAGGAGAAAACGTCTAAATAATGGAATCTACAGCTACTGATGGACTACGAAAAGCAAGTAAATTCAGCTAGGGAAATAATGAGCCCAAACTACAATTCCACTTGTTTTACTACTGTAAAAGAAAAAAAATAAAATAAATCGTGTAATTTTTTTCAAGCTAGAAAATAAAAGCTAAGAAAATCCATGAGAACATCTCTTCATAAAGACCTGCTACTACTATGCACCCCAGTAAACTGTGATTTCCCCTCCCCCAAATTGTTTTTTTTTTTTGGTGGGGGGGCTCGATGTTGTTTGTGTGTGTGTGCACGCGTGCTTGTGTGTTTGTCATTGAAACCTTTGAAATTAGCAATGAGAGCAGCATAGGAAGAGGGACCCCCCTCAGCAAGGCCAGCCCTGATGGTCAAGCTAGTTCTGTCCTCTGCACAGGGCTCTGAGCGGATTTTCCCCCTCTACCCGCTTCCACGGGTAGGATGGGCCAGCGTCTGGGTGAGTTGTGGCTGCTGGAAGCCTTTTTCCAGATGCTGGGGGCTTGGACAAACATCTGTTTGATGCCTGCTGGCCCGATCTGGCTCTGGCATTTGTCTCTATTCTCCAGCTTTCGTCCCCTTTGGAGAGGCCTCTGCTCTCCCATCCCTCCAGCCATTCCCCTTTCCTTCTCTTTCCACGCTGGGCTCTGTCTTCTCCCAACTTGAATCAACCCCCTTTCCTTCCCTACCTTTGACCCGAAAGATTCAGATGCATGTTTTACATTTCCAGCTCATTTGTTGCTAGCTTAACTAATTTATTTTTATAACTCCCTCTCTCTGACATCCTAAATGCCTCCATGTGTCTCTGTATTCCTTCTCCTTCTGCCAGCATTGCTTCTGGGATCAAAGAGGGTTGTGCAGGGCACGCTCTGCAATTAGTTGAGGTTTCACTCTATTAATACCAGCCCCATCCTTGGACCTTCCAAGATTTCATGCACCCAGGAGAGAGAAATAAAGCTGCAGGACATTTCACAAACAGCCCTTTGTAAATTCAGAGCATTAACACCACAGCACATCTGATCTCAGCAGCCTGGCCCTGGCCGCCAGGGAACAGCGGCGGTAAAGCAGGCGTCGTCCTGTCCGGGCACACAGTGGCCCAGGAGGGGATGAGTCCGTGCCAGGCCTGGTGAGCGCGCACATTTAGGCTTTGGTTTCATGATAACCCTGCTTCATGCTCTCAGCTGCCTCTCCCTTCGGATGCTGAACGCCTCTGCTGTGTGAAGGAGGAAGACACGAGCTGAAATGAAAACAGCGAGCGTCGAGAAGCCTCGGCTACAGCCCTCCCAGCTGAGCGGTGGGCTGGCGATGGATGCTGTTGACCTGGATACTTAAATCTAATAACACAGACGGCTGCCTGGAGCTTGCATCAGAGAGAAGAACAGAAATTATGTGAAACTCTGGACATCGGAAATGGAAGGGGGAGGATGCTGACAGAGGCGTTTTCTAGGCAGGTGGTCCACACTGTGTGAAGGGTTCTCTTTGATCATGATCTTTTGATGACTGGCTTTTAGGGGCCAAGGCCACCTGTGAAGTCGCTGACAGAGAGCAAATAGCTGAAAAAGCAGAGAGGAAAATTTGTTTCAGTGAAAATGGAATCACATCCCACGATCCCTCCAGGCCTCACTTCCCCAGGGACGTGGTTCCTGCCTGGCCATGCGGCCTTGGCCAAGACACCGCTAATGCCACAACAAAGAGCACGTCACTACTGAGGGCTGAGGCAGCTGCCCTCCGTGAACCATATTGGGGCTCAGAACCATGCTCTCCAAAAATGAGGCAACTTCTTTAGAGCTTTGAGAACTCCCTTCTATTGACTCAAAGCACCAACCTCTTGATGTCCAACCTGAGTTTTTCCCAAACTTAATGAAGCTGCTGTGACACCTTACGTGATGACATATTGTTAAAATGGCTTTTGGATTTGTGTTCCTGTCTGAGAGTCCTTTGCTCCCACATGTCCCCAGAGAGGAGGCTCTGGTTCCAAGTTCTTAGCTAAAGGAGGTAGAGAGTTCTAGCTACAGGCACACTTCTCCCGGGAAGGGGTAGGGATGAGTAACTCGGGGAAGGCAGATGGGCAAGACCCATTATCTCTAGTCCTTACTGTTCTCCCTAGGTTCTTAGGGAATCTGAGCTACTATGTCTGAACCCTCTTTATTTTCGCTGCTGTTGTAGACAGCTGCTCACAAAAATGTAATCTGTCAGCCTACTTCCTTTCCTTTTTCCTTAGAGCTAAAATCCCTTCAAAATCATGTCTTAGTTTCTGAGCCATTATTACTGAAAAGAAAGCGAGAAAAGCTACTGGACCCGTGTAGTCATCCCAGGAGGCATAGTTCCAATACTTGTTCAAGCGTCGACAGAGAGATGGGGACATCTACCCTCTTCCTCTCCAGTTCGGAGAAAATGAGTCTTGCAATGACATTCTCCCGCATTTCAAGCACTTTTAGACACGGGGGTTACACACCCAGACATGTGATAGTGAAAGAGCCATAGTCATGGAAGTAGAATAGCAATAATGGTGTTTGAAAGCATTGACAATTACAGTGCTTTATGATTTCTTATGTTCTTCCCTATCTTATTTCTACAGCTCTCCTGCCCCTATATTTACGCAAAAAAACCCCACAAAAAACAACTCTGCTTCCCAGAGAAGTTGGAGGGTTAAATCCCAAACCTGAGCCACTAACTGAGATTTTCTGTCAGCCCTCCTGGAAACTGGCCAGAGCTCCCCCTTCCAAGGCGAGCGCAGGCCCCTGGAAACGGTCCACAGACGACTGTCACATGAGTTCACTCTTCCCGGCAGCCATAAAGAGGATCAGTGCCCCAGTACCAGAAACAGCGGTGTTCAGAGCCAAACCACCCATTTCTGTTTCTCCCTCCTGGACACCCTCATTCTGTCTGAGACTTTGAATCATGAAGCCTGGGATCCATCTGTAATGAAACTGGTCAGCTATTTTCAAGAAATTTGTGTGGCTAATTCAGCCAATAATAATGATAGTCTCCTACAAATGATAATAATAACTAGAACCACATTAATTGAGCTTTTACTGTGTGCCAGGCAGGATTCAAACCACTCCTGTGCATCAACTCATGGAATCCTCCCAGTGGTTTATAGAGACACACACATCTTTCTGCTGAAATTTTTGCCATGTGGCTTTGTAGGTTTGGCAGAAATACTGCACGGTAATTAGTATTGAATTTTTCTGAGAGCAGGGTTTCTTATGAAACACATTATATTTAGTCAGCTTTATTTCTCTATTTTTTTATTCAGGACTTGAAGGACACCCCTATTATGGCAGAAGGAGAAGGGTCTGACATTAGTTGATCTTTTACTGACCACCAGGCACAGGGCTAAATACTTCCACATATATTACCTCATTAAATTCTCACACCGATCCTACAAAATCTTGAGTTAATATTAAAAGTTCTCATCACAAGAACAAAATAGACATTCTTATATTCATTCTACAGATAAGGAAATGGCAGCTCAGAGAGATGAACTATCTTGGCAAAGATGACTCAGTAAGTTGTTGAGTCAGGATTCAAATCCAGTTCCATTTGACTCCAAGCTTCGTGCTTTTCCTCACAACTCAAGCAGAGTCAGACCTGCCAGACCTTTTCTCCTTTGCCCTGACTGACTGTCCCTCTTACCTCTCCCTTCCTCCGCCTTGGTCCCACAGCCAAAGTGATAAAAGGAAATGACAAGAGGAGTAAGTTGATAGTAACGTGGTACCACTTCAATGCCTTGGGCCTTGAGGGCATTATGCTAAGTGAAAAAAGTCAGACATAGAAACACAAATATGATTGCAACTTATATGTGGATGTGGAATTAAAAAAAAAATGAAACAAGCTCGTAGACAAAGAGAACAGACTGGTGGTTGCCATAGGTGGGGTTTGGGGGTCAAAAGGTACAAATTTCCAGCTATAAAATAAATAGTCCTGAGGATGTAATGTACAGCATGGTGACTATGGTTAATAATACCGTAATGCATATTTGAAATTTGCTAAAAGAGTTCATCTTAAAAGTTCTTATCATAAGAAAAAAATTTGTAACTACAGATGGTGATGGATGTTAACTAGACTTAGATGGTGACTATTTTGCAATATAAACAAATGTCACTATGTTGTACATTTGAAACTAATAGAATGTCATATATCAATTAATTATACCTCAATAAAAAAATTAGAAAAATAAAAATAAAAAGGAGTGGATTCTCTCTGTGTTTATTATTCTGGGACTGGTCTGGGACCTAAATACTTCTCTAGGGACAGAGCGCATGGCCATTTGGGAAAGTCACAGTGAGCACTGGCCTTGCTGAGGGGACTCCCTGTCTTTTATAGCCACATTTGTATATAGTCGGTCCACCCTTGCCTATGACATTTACATCTGTGTTTTACATCCCTGTGGGTTTACTATACTATGTCACCATCAAAATTGATCCTGTTTACTTCTGATCACTCCCCTGATTTGTCAAGTAGATTTATAATTTTGCTCCTAGCTACCATCCTTTTGGCCAGTTTGCAAGCACTTGTAAGTTTAAGGAGCACTTATGGAGTGGGTAGTCAGCCCCGGCCAGGCCTTCTGTGCCCCACCCCTCGTGGGCCTGGTTACATAGGAGACAGCTGATCACACGTGCCCTCGGTCTGGTCAATGTCACACAGTAGCGGTGAGGACAACTTCATAGGTGGTGTGACTAGTCATTATGTCACCTATTGTAGAAATGTAAGAGCCAGGTGACATGGCTCGTGAAACTATGTGAGGAATCCATACTGGCATTTCATGTGATACGGCTTGCAGTACAAGTGGCTTTGTAAGCGCTTACCCTGAGCTTTCTGTGACCTGACAGTTCTTTCCCCTCAACAGACAGACTCTACCAACTCCAACACATCTCCCGTGAGGGACTGAGAACACTCAAGAAGCTGCGCTCACTGATCAGACTCTGTTTGATATCACAGTATCTGTCAACCTGTATCTGTTTGGCTATTAGATGCATGCTTGGTTACCTGGAAATGCATCCTTTGAGATTGTGACCAAGAACTATAACATTTACAGGAGAAAGTATGTGCCTGAGTACCTTTTTCCCCACAGAGCTCCAAATCTCATCTTTCATAAGACAATTTCAGGCTATTAACCAATCAAGGCTAAAGTAACCATCAGGAACCCAACATCCGAATGTTACCTTATGGTTTTCTGAACAATTCCATGCACTGTGATAGATTACAACAGTCATTCAAAATTCTTCCTTCCCTTCCACCCGGGCTGTGGCTTCCCTTGGGCTAAGGACAGTTTGCCGCCCCATTGACGTTGGGCCTGGCCACATGACTTGCAATGACAAGTGGAATGTGGACTGGAGTGAGTGTGTCACTGTCAAGTTCAACCTTTAACAATGAGAGTAAGCTTCCACTCGCCCCCTTGCTTCACGGCCAACATCTACAAGAAGAGCATAACCTACATGGCTCCTACGCCTTCAGCCTGGCTCAGAGAATGAGAGTCTAACTCTCAAGAAGACTCAAACTCAGGTCCAGCCAAGCTCACCTGAGCCACAGCTGATCCAAAACTGCACAAGGGAGAAATAAATGTAGTTATAAAGCACTAAAATTGTGGGTTTGTTTGTTATGCAGCATTATAATAGCAAAACCTGAGTATCCATTTCTAGATGTCTGTATTATCTCTTATTTTTCTCAAAACAGCTCTGTAAATGGGTAGAGAAGGAATCATTTCCATTTTACAGGAAAAGATTAGAAAGGTTTTGAGCCTGCTCTAATATCATGAAACTGGTGATTTTTGGAGGCTACGGTCAAACCCAGATGTCCTGATGCCAAGATTCACACTCTTTCCGTTTCATGTACTGCCTCAATAATATCCCTCTCTATGGGAAGGCTCTAACCCATCGATAATCATTTTCTCTTCCAGTCTTCCAGCTAAATAAGCACATATCTAATAGCCATGCAGTTATGAGGTAGGAAGATTCTCTGATATAAAAATGAAGATTCAATTTGGTTAAATTTTATAGGAAAACATGTTGCAGAAGTGTTATAAATTATTGAATATTTCCCATCTCAATTGATTCTCACAGTGCACTGCATTTTTCCTCATTTTCTTTTGCAGTTGTTGTTAGAAATGGAAGGATTAGCTTTTCAAATGCTGCCTGGGAAACCCTATTCCTAGTCCTTTTCTTAAATCCATTTGCTGGACAATTGCATCTCCCTGCTGGGCACTGGGCAGCATTACAAGGGTTTATAGGCTGTAGCAGCTGCAGCCATTTCTTAGTAAAGATCAGACTGGGTACCAACTGGCCTGAGTCCAGATGTCCCACTGACCATGTTAAATAGCTACCAGGCAGGGAAGGTGCAAACACAATGCCACTTCCTCAACATGTGTCTTATTATTATGGTTATTGACAGGTATTAAGCACTTAGCATGCCCAAGTGCTTAATGCATGTTAATAACAGACTACCCCACACATGCGTTTCAATTTGGCATCAACCTTTTTTCCTTCCCTGCTGTTTTACCCACATGAGCTCTCTGGGTCTGCTGAACCTGACCTCGGCTCCAAATGGGGAAATGGAGAAGGACAAACCAAGGGGTTCTACTTTGGAACAGAGTTAAAGGATGGGAGACCCAACTCTTTGCACCTGTAGGTGACAATGAACTGGAAAGAATGGGGTCACCAGCGCTTTGGGAAACAGGATCAGAAATCTGAGTTGAAGAATTGATTAGACCCAGATGAAGTGAAAGGCAGGAATAAAGGACAGTGTCTCAAAGTCTGGGCAGCAGGCAGGGAGGGAAACAAAAGGCACAGTCTAGAAGAAATAGCAGGAGGCAGTTCCGTGGAGAACAGGAGAATGACTCTGGGACGCTGACCTGCAGAGCAGGAGCGTGGACCCTGAGAATTCGGTCCTCCTCCACTGACCACCTCTGATGGGAACACCACGATCACAACCAAAGAGTTACATTTAAAAATTTAACAATTATCTGTTGAGCTCTTTGTCTGCACCAGGCCCAGTGCTGAGCAATGTTTGCATAAAATGGTGACCAAACAGGTAAGACAGCTGCGTAATGGCTCGATTGGCTGTTAACAACGTTGCGGAGACGGTTTTCACAACAGCGCCAATATAATCAAGTATTAAAACCACCTTTGAAGAAATATTACATGAACTATTTGATTCACCAGGATATACAAGATCCAAATCTAGGCAGCACTGGGTTCAGAACAAGAGAAAATGGGCTCAGGAAGAGCAGGAGGGATTTAGGATCCCGCGACAGTGACTGTTCAACAGCGAAAAGAGTTCCTGAGGAGGAGCCGTTGGCGCCTTCTGCAGAGTGGAGCTCCTCTGTCTCCCCTGTAGAGGATGGGGACGTGCACGTCGCACTCACCGGAGCCTTGCGCAGGTGCACCCCTTCAACTCCAGATTCAGTGTGGCGTCAATTTTGATTCCATAGGTCTGGGGTTGAGCCTGGGCGTTTGCACTTCTGACAAGTTCCTAGGTGATGCTGATGGTCCTGAGATTACAGTTTAAGAGCCACTGGTTTGGAATCATGTTTCCTAAATTTCCCTGTAGATGAGAATCACCTGCAGCTGTAGCGTGGGTTCTCTCTTCCCGTTTCTCTGCTGCAAAGTGGAGCCCTTTGGTCCACAGCTTTCATCTCCACCTTGGAGGTGCAGTCGGTCCAGCAGCCCCAGAGAAGTCACGTGGATGGAATGGCAGAGGGAGAAGCTGGTTAAACGTCCGCTTTCCTAGGCCTTCCCCTGCATATTGCTGTGGAAGAACGAGGCTGGGGTGTACAAACCTGCATTATTTCCAGATACTTCAAGAGACGTTTACGATCAGGTAAATCTGGGAGACAGTAGAGAAATTCTCCAGTTCCCCTCTCATGATTTTATGAAGCCTGGCTGTTATTTATGTTGTGTGACAGAGAGCAATATAGGTTTTGCTGTATTTTACAATTTAGTGTAGTGAAAAGACAAATGGACTTGGATTCAGAGACCTAGAGGAGGTTTGGCATGCCTATGCTGTGACGGTGGGCTTATCTCTCTACACATCTGGGTTATCTGTGAAACACAGAGTCTTCGTAAGAGAAGGCTGATCGTTCTCCTCTGTTCCTTCAGCTCCTACGCTGGGCCGGCTGGTTAGGAAGGGAGCTAAGACAGATCCGGTCCTTGCCCTCCAAGAACACACTGTCTACAGAAGCAGAACGTGAAATAAGTCATGACAATGAGATGCGGTGAGGCGTCCCACCTTTGTCGTGGGTTCTGTGAGGTATGAGAATATAATATGAAAACATTGGAATTATAGAACAGCGAGCATATATATAGGAATTTACCTGCTCATCCTTATTATTAGCAGAGGATTGAATTCTGCTAACAGTCATGGAGGAACAGGAAAGAGGACCAGAAAATGGACAGCCTAACTTGAAGTGTTGACAGAATAAATGGATGGCCAAGAGGGGAGGAGACGGGGAGGCTAGCATTAGAGAAGCCAGGAGGGGACAGAGTTTTGAAGGTTTCGAGGAGAGGACCGTCAGTAGTTCCAAAGGCGGCAGAGAGATCAAGGAGGCTGAGAGTTGAGAAAAGGCATTTAGGAGGCTGAGCTGGGCAATTGGTGACTGGGGGATGCAGGCAGATGGTAAAACGAAACCATCCATTTTATTGAGTAGGACACTGAACCGCAGAGAGGTACTCCCAGGTAAGTCATTTGCAGAAATCAGATCAAACACTGCCTTCCCAAAGGTCAAGTTATATCATCACAAATTAGAGTCTCAGTCACTTGTCCTCAGTCTCTACCACTGGTACTGATGCCAGCCCGGGGAGTCCTGGGGGACCACACTGGCAGAATGACTCTCTTTTTGGAGGTGGTTTCTTACAGGTCTGGTGGCTTCATTCACTGCAGAGTCAGGTGGCCCGACTCTCCTTGTGATGCATCTGTACAGCACTGTGAAGTTTAGGAGGCTGGCACACTATAAATTATTATACCATTAATAATAAATAATGCTCTGCAAGAAACCTGCATTGCAGACATGAGAGCTACAGTGAAAAAGAGATCTACCACGGGGCAAGTCTCATGGAGGGGAGTAGAAAGGATGGCTTCATGGGGGCAGGGGGGAAGAAAGAGTTAAATATCTGCATTGTTACTGACATTTCAAAATATACATTTTTTAAGAGTGTTGGGAGAAAAATCTGTCTCTAGGTTGGCTCTTCTAATTCTACTGGGCTGTTCACAAACCTGAGGGATAAATCCTGAAAAAGTCTGACGCCAACAAAATGTAGACGAACTGCGGGAACAGACGCAAGGCCACAGTGGCAGATCAAAGCGAGGCGGCGAGGGGGCAGGCTCAGCTACGCATGATGAGGCACTACCATAATGAAGTTTGTGAGTAAGCAACTCCCTGGGAAACCGCTCCTTTTGATCTGTTAAGAAGGTGTTTACTGTAATCAGGAGAAGGTTTACTTGGCAGGGGGACGAAAAGAGAGGAAGCGAGATAGACAGATTTCGATCTGGTTTTAAGCAATCTTCTTTGCTTTTTCTGGTGTCTAGCCCCTCCTCCTAGGTCCTTTCTTTCTCTGGTTCCCTCAGCCTTCTTAGAAAAGAAAACTTAATTTTAACTGAGGTCTTTGGGGTTTTAATGGGGGTGGGGGAGGAGCAGACGGCAAAGGGATGAACTCAAAGACGTCTTGCTTTAAAAAGCGAATTATGGTTTCGAGCCAAATGAAACTACACAAGTCCTACTTGCTGATACGATGTGAAAAGACAGATGAATGTGTTAGGAAAAAGGCAAATCTCCGTCCTCGTAACTGGGGAGGCTTCCCTGCTTTCAGGGACTTGTGAGCGTTGCGAGGAATGTGTCCATGAAAGAATTGCTTTTCGGCTTTCCCCTCCTGCATTGCAGACTCTTCTTACCACACTGTTTCAGAGAGAAGCGAGGGCCCCTGGAAAGCTAAGAGTTCCTCCCACTGTGGGGGGAGGGACAGTTTCTCTGCTCTGCTAACTCTGAGTGCGTGTCTAAACCTTTCGTACTGTGAACGAATATAATTAAGACTCGCTTTGCCAGACTGCTGGATGGAGTCTTTCTCTGTCCTTTTACCCTCCGATCTCTCTCTACTTCTTCGTTCCCTCCCTCTCCCTCTCACTGTCTCCAGGGACCCTAAGGGGAGTGGCTTTGGCAATAGCTGATTTTGTCCCCAAACTGTGCATCACACATTGTGACATTAGCCATTTATGTCCCCTTATCTAGTTCTAGTCACATTATTACCATGCAAGGACTACATGGAAAGATGGAAGGGTGGGGGCTGCAGGTGGCATTCCATTTCCAGAGGACCAGGTCTGGGGTCTGGGGGCAGAGGACAGGCAAGAACCCTGAGCTTGGAAGCAGCTACTAACTGTGCCCTCAAGTCGTGTCAACAGAAGAATCCTCATCCTTCATTTTCCCGGAAAAATCTCTTAGGGGAAGCCCGAAGAATGTTAAGAAATTGCTTTGACAAGACAAAATCCCTTTCTATCATCCCAGGATCCTGGTAAAGAACACAGGAGCCTGTAGAGGTCCAAGACCAGAAATCAACCCCACACCCTGGCCCTCAGGTGAGTAGGTTGTGGTGGCAGCTGCCACAGAGGAAATTCAAAGAAAGCAACAGCTGGGGCAGGTCATGTCCTGGGTTGCCCCACTCCATGAGTGCCCTTATTTCGGATGAAATTCCTCAGAAAGCAGACACTTTGAAGTCCCTAAGTGACTTAATCCCAACACTTTAATGCCTTTCCCGAGAAAACTTGCTGGGGCTCCATTCCCAGGGACACCCACATCTTTGAGAGCTTTCCTAAGAGGCGTGCTAGGGTCTAATGTCATCTAAAATTAATCTTTTGGTATGCGATGAGGAAAGCATTGAGATTCTTTTTATCTTTCCACATGGATGTCCATTTGTCCCAGCACCATTGGTGGAAACACTTCCATGCCCCCACTGAATTGCTTTGACATTTTTGTCAAAAATTAATTGACCACATAAGCGTGGGTCTATTTGTGATCCTCCATTCCTATCTATTGATCTGTCTGTTTATCCTTATGCCAGTTCCTCATTGCATTGATTACTGTAGCTTTGTAGTGACTTTTGAAGGTAGATAGTATATGTAAGTCCTTGGTTCTCTTTTTCAAAATTGTTTAGCTATTCTAAGCCATTTGCATTTTGTACAAATTTGGAGATCAGCTTTTCAATTTCTATGAAAAAGTCTGGTGACATTATGATTTTGATTGCATTGAATCTATAGGTTTGTTTTTTAAAGATTGGCACCTGAGCTAACATCTGTTGCCAATCTTCTTTTTTTCTTCTTCTTCTCCTCTCCCAAAGCCCCCCGGTACATAGCTGTATATTTTTAGTTGTGGGTCCTTCTAGTTGTGGCATGTGGGATGCCACCTCAGCACAGCCTGAGGAGTGGTGCCATGTCTGCACCCAGGATCTGAGCCGGCGAAACCCTGGGCCACCAAAGCAGAGCGTGTGAACTTAACCACTCGGCCACAGGGCCGTCCTAAATGAATCTATAGATTAATTTGAGGAGAAGCAGTATCTTAACAATACTGAGTTTTTCAATCTATAAATTGATGTATCTCCAATTATTTAGGTCTTCTTTAATTTCTCTCAACGATTTAGTAGTTTTCAGTACAGAGGTTTTGCTCACCTTGTGTTATATTTATCTCTAAGTATTTTACGTTTTCTGATGCTATTATAAATGAAATTAATTTTGAAAGTCCAATTGTTTGTTTCTAGTGTATAGAAATATAATTGATTTTTATGTACTGACCTTGTGCTACAAGACTTTACTTATTCCTGATATTGGTAATTTGTGTTTTCTCTTTTTCCCCCTTGTCGATGAAAATAATCCATAACCAATCTATAAATGAAAATTTGGGTGAGTTTATTCTGAGCTGAAATCGGAGGATTATAACCCGGGAGAGTCTTTCCACAAAGGAACAGAGCACTCCAAAGAAGTGGGGGTGTACAGGGTGGTTATATACCCTCAAAGAGTATGTTTCACATATGACTGAAATGTCCCTTTTACAATAGTTACGAGGCTGCTCTGTCAGCACAGCGATTGATGGAAACAGCTGCTTCTCGGTGAACCCACAGGGTGGCAGGTCTGTTGCCTTGAGCTGGGCGGTCACAGATGAGCGCTGCAATCAGTTCCCAGCCTAAGGAAAGATGCTTAATCTTTAAGGAGATGCCAACATTGGGAGGGGGAGGGAAGTTGCACCTTTATCTCAAAATGTCTAAGCAGATATACAATGCGTGCTCAATGGCCACAGTCAGGCCCTTTTGGAAAAAACAAAGTCAGGCCGAATTAGGTTTATACCAAATGACTTCCTCATATACTCCAATATATCCTATTGCTTGCCATTTCAATTTGTCACCCTTAATCAGTTTTATTATGGGACTGTTGATTTTATTGATATTTTCAAGGAATTGTCTTTGCCTTTTCATTTTTTCTATTTTTCTTCTTTCTATTTTGCTGATATCTGCTCTTTATTAATTTCCTTCTTCTGCTCACTGAGGATATATTTTGCCCATCTTTTCCTAGCATCTTAAAGATCATTGAAATCAGATCTTTCTTCTCTTCTAACGTAGCATTTAAAATCTCACGTATCACTCTAAGTGGTACTTTAGCTGCATCACACAACTTTTTGGTATGTCGTATTTTCATTATCATTCAAATAAAAATTATTTATACTTTTCTTGTGGTTTCTTCTTTGATCCATGCGTTGTATAGAAATTTATTCTTATATTTCCAAATATTTATGGCTTTTCTAGATAGCTTATTGTTATTGATTTCTAATGTAAAGTCCTTGTGATCAGAGAACCTATCTATAAGATTTCAATCATTTGAAGTATATTGAGACCTTTTATGAGCCCAGCCTATGGTGTATTCTGGTGAACGTCTCATGTCTCTTGGAAACGGACGTGCATCCTGCAGTTGGTAGGGGTAGTCTTCCACAAAGGTACTGAAGTCAGGATGGTTAACAGTGATCCAGTCTTCTTCATCTTTACTGAATCTTTGGTCTAGTTGTTCTAACAATTACTGAGAAATCATTGTGCATTTGTCTGTCACTCCCTTTAGTTCTATAAGTTTTGGCTTTATGTATTTTGAAGTCAAATTAAGCCCATACACATTTAAAATTGTTGTATCTTCCTGATGAATGAACCCTTTTATTATATATGAAATATTACACTTTATCTCTAAATAATACTCCTTGTCTTGAAGTTTATTGTGTCTCATATTAATATAGCCACTCGAGCTGTCAGTTGAGCAGTATTTGCATGATAGAACTTTTTTCATCATTTTACATTCAACTTATTTGTATTTTTGTGTATTAAAGTGTGTCTTTCGTAGACAGTATAGAGGTAGAGCTTGCTTTTATAAAGAATCGTTTTGTCAATCTCTGGCTTCTAGCGAAGTGCTTAGTCACTTAGATTTAATGTGCATATTGATATGGTTGGACTTAGCTCTACTCACTGGAATTTATTTGTAACCCCCAAATCAGGATCGCGGCTCTTTCACGGTCATTTGCAGACATACTCGGAGAGGCGAGACAGTTGAATCACTTGACATGAACGTTCTCAGCTGAAAGGGGAAAGGAGCTGCTTTGCGTTCTTGTTTCAGCTCTCACACAGTAAACAAGTGGCCTTTTTACAGTATGTGGTGCCACATTTTTGGCTTTTTGCTGTTTAAAATGACCCCAAGTGTAGGACTAAAGTTCTGTGTAGTGTTCTTAAGCACAAGAAGGCTGTAAGAAAAAAATATGTTAAATAAACCTCATTCACGCATGAGTTATAAAGCTGTTGGCTGAGATCAACGTTAACGAATCAACAATGTATATTAAATATTCTGTCTTTAAACAGAAACATACATTAAAGAAAGTTATGTATTGATTGCTTGATGAAAAAGTTGTGACCAGAGGCTCACAGGAAGCTAATCCTCTATTTCTGCTAGGAGCAATGATTCAGTATTCGCTAATTCAGTGTTCACGGCTACTGTATAGAACGTAACTACAGTAAATAACAATAATCCACTATATATATAGAGAGAGTGTGTGTGTGTATATATATAGACACAGGCAAAATACATATGCATAATACATATATGGTGTTTTGTCTGAAAGTACTATATATGCTGATACATATATATATAATTTTAGATTGATCTACATATTTTCTGCTTCTAGAAATCTTCATTTTTCATTTAGATTCACATGTCATTTCTCTTCAGCCAGTAGAACTTTCTTCAGTGTATCTTCCAGTGCAAGTCTGCTGGCAACAAATGCGCTCAGTTTTTATTCATTTTAAAGTGTTTTATTTTAGCTTTTAATTTTGAAAGATATTTTCACTGGGTATAGAATTCTGGGTTAACAGTTTTTGCTTTCCAGTACTTTAACAATGTTGTACTGTTGTCTTCTGGCCTCCATTGTTTCTTTTGAGAAGTCTGAAATTATTCTTACTATTGTTCTCTTGTATGTAATGCACCATTTCTTTTGGCCTGCTTTCAAGATCATGTCATGGTCATCAGATTTTCAGAAGTTTGACTATGATGTACCCTTGTCTGATTTCCTTTGCATTTATCCTGCTTTGAGTTTGTTGAACTTCTTGGATCTGTAAGTTAAGGTCTTTAATCAAATTTGGGAAGTTTTAGGCCATTAATTCCTCAGGCACTTTTTCTGTCCCATTCTCTCTTCTCTCTCTTTGGAACTCCAGTTACACATATGATGAATTTTTTGATATTGTCCCACAGGTCGTTAAGGCTTTTTTTCATTTTTCTTCAAACTTGTTTTTTCCTCTGTTCCTTAGATTGCATCATTTTTTGGATCCACATTCAAGTTTCCCAGCTCTTTTCTTCTGCTGTCTCCAATTGTTCTCTTAAGTCCACACTATAATTTTGAAATTTCAGTCATTGTACTTTTGAGCTCTAAATGTTCCCTTTGGCTCTGTTTAATAGTTTCTGTTTCTCATGAGATTTCCATCTGTTCACTTCATTTGCATATATCTCCCTTTAACTCCTTGACCATATTTATTGTGTCTACATCAAAATCTTTGTCTATTTAATTACAAAATTTGGACCATTTTAAGGTTGGTTTCCGGTAAATGCTTTTTTTCTTGGTATAGGTTACTGAGATATAATAAAAAAAATTTGGTCTTCGTCCTCAGTTCCTGGCACAGAGCTCCTAAAACGGTTGGAATCTGGTGAGCGGTAAGAGTGAGATGGCTAATGAGATGACTCTTGCCTGTGGCCTCCTTGAGAGCTCCAGAATAGGGACCCATCACCAGAGAGACAAGCCATGATTACAGGATTGGGACTTTCAGCCCCGCCCTCTGGCCTCTGGGGAATGGAGAGGGCTAGAGATTGAGTTCAATCAACAATAGCCAGTGATTTAATCAGTCATGCCTGTGTAATGAAATCTCCATAAAAAGCCTAAACCATAGGGTTCGGAGAGCTCCTGAGTGGGTGAGCACATGAAAGTGCTGGGAGGGTGGTACATCCAGAGAGCCTGGGGAAACTCTGTGCCCCGACCCCTAATAACTCATCCTGTGTATCTCTTCCACGTAGCTATTTCCGTGTTGTACCCTTTACCATAAATTGGTAATAGGAAGTAAAGTGTTTTCCTGAGTACTATAAGTCATTTTGAAGAATGATCCAACTGATTGAGAGCTGGCGAGTCAGAAGTATGGGTGATGCGGACTTGCTGCTGGCATCTGAAGTTGGGGTCGGCTGGTGAGACTGAGCCCCTTAACTGTGGAGTCTGCAGTAACTCCGGATGGTTAGGGTCTGAGAACTGGAGAACTGCTGTGGGAAAAGGCATCATATATTTGGTGTTGGGGAAAAAAAATACCTCATTTGGTGTCACAAAGAACCTGAGAGTCACATTTGCCTGCTTCTTCACGTTTAGTGACTTCACATATTTAGTGAAACTGAACATCATAAATGATATGTTGTAGAGACCCTGGATTCTATTTTCTTCCTCAGGAAAGTGAAATGTGTTCTATAATGCAGTTAATTTGGCTGGACTCACACTCCAAATTCTTTCTTCTTTGTGTAGAACAGCAACTGAAATCTCTGCTCAGTTTTTCGGCTTCTAGATGCTAGTTATTCTTTCTGGATCCCCTTAGGGTGTCCCCTAAAAATGATTGCTTTAGTCTGCAGCCTGGGGACTGGTTAGGTGTTCTCTGTAGATTTGAGGTCTCAGCCTTCAGTCTACAGCCTAGGACCTGGTTAGATGGTCTCATAGATTTAGGGTCTCAGCCCTTAGTCTACAGCCTAGGGCCTGGTTAGATGGTCTCATAGATTTAAGGTCTCAGCCTTCAGTCTAAAGCCTAGGGCCTGGTTAGATGGTCTCATAGATTTAGGGTCTCAGCCCTTAGTCTGCAGCCTACAGCCTGGTTAGATGGTCTCGTAGGTTTAGGGTCTCAGCCTTTAGTCTACAGCCTAGGGTCTGGTTAGGTATTCTCTGTGGATTTGGGGTCCCAGTCTGTCTGTGGCTCCCTCCCTTCCATGACTTCCCCCTGACTCTGGTTATTCTTCCACCCACAAACCCATAAGGCTGTGGTTTTGTCACCTGAGCCTCTTGTGGATTTCATGGTACTTTGAGACAAAACATTACCAATTTGCTAATCTCATCTTTCATAGTTCCTCTTTCAAGGGAAGACTCCTCTCCAGTTTCCGATTGCATTTGCTCACTCTCCTGAGCCTTCAAAGAGTTGTGTGTGTGTTCAAATATTGTTTTCCAGATTTTGAACTGTTTTTTGTGGGTTGGTTTCACCTCCCCACTCCACCATTACCCGGTTCACTTGCTGATAATCTGAAGATGAGGTATGTTCCCGAAAGGAAAGAAGCAGTCCCATGAATGCACTATGAGTGCCTCCCATACATCCTCTGGTTTCCATTTAACATCTGGGATTAGCTAGTTTGAATTCTGATAACCTGATCAATTGAGGTTTGACAACAATTTAAGGAAAACTGCAGCATACATAGGGGTTGTTCTCAGCCTCAAATAGAATTGGGACACAATAATCTCCTAAATTCCTTAGTAAAAGCTTTATATTTTGTTATTTAGAAAGAACTTTTATAGACACCACCAAACTGTAATCAGAGAAGAAAGGAACTTGGTTAGTGCTACCGATAGTGTGTGGCGTTGCCCATCACTGTACCTGGAAATGACTACGGCTCCTCATGCTCCTTTTGCTCAAAGCCCTTCAGAGACTTCTCAGCTCCAGCGATGACCTACAGTGCCCCACGTGATCTGGCTCCCGTCACCTCTCTCACTTCCCTTCTACGACTCTTTTTTGGTCATCTGCTCCAGCCGTACTGGTCTGATTTCTCTGTAAATACATCAGGCGTGCTCATACCACTGAGCTGCCTCCCTCGCTGTTCCCTCTACCCGGGATTCTCTTCCCCCAGAGAATCTCATTACTAATCCCCTCTTTTTTTTTTCAGCTGTTTGTTTAAAAGTTACATTCTGAGGGCATCCTTTAATTTCCATTCCATCTAAAATTACAACTTCACCCACCCCACCAAAAAACTCCCTTTAACCCTGCTTGCTTTATGATCTCTCTAACATGGCATAGAGTACATTTACTAGAATGTAAACCCCACACAGGTGGCAATTTGTCTCTTTTGCATTCATTATTCTATCTCTAGACCCTAAAATGACACCGTGCCCAGAGTAGCTGCTAAATAAGTGTGTTGAATGAATAAATAGGTGACACTCCCCTGATCTTCTCTGGAATTCTGTTAAACATTCACCATCAAGAACTGACTTTCTTGGGTGACTGACATGCACACAGGCAGCGTTTGGTTTTTCTGGAAGTTCCGGAGCCTCACATTTGTCTTTTCAATTCAGTTCCTACAAAGGGAAATGTGACTTTCTGTTACGCCATGGGGGGTTGTACATTATTATTACAAGACAAATACTATTATTACGAATGCCACTGAAACCCAAAATTTAGTCCAATGAAAATATCTCTATGCTCTGCCCAATGGCCCGTGGTAATAGCACTTTGTTGGTGTTGTTATCCTGAAATGTTTTCATATATATTATGTATGTATGTGAGAGAGATATACAATCGCAGTACAATCAGTGTTCTTTAAGCAGTCCTATGGCTGGTGATGATGAAAACACCTAGCACCTGACTCTGTGACATAATGCAAACTGGAAAGGAAACGTAACACAGCGGCTTTCGCTAGTGTAGCCCAAATAAAGAGTAAAATATGATTCTCCTAAAAAAAATTACAAGGAGTTATAATTGGCCCAACTCCCCAGGTAATAAGCAAAACCTAAAGGGGAAAGGTCAGTGGGGAAGAGAACTGGCTTCCAGGAGAGTGCGTTCCTGCCTGGGGCTGCGCCTGGCGGCTTTGACGGACCACCTCGACCACCTTGTCTTGATGGAAGGCGGCTCCCGCTGTGTTTGTGTGTCCAGTCCTTGCCCTTAGGGAAATGACAGGCACAGGCAATGAGATTGGGAAGATGTTGATTACAGTAATGAGATTGGGAAGCACAGGCAATGAGATTGGGAAGATGTTGATTACAGTAAATTCCAGCCCAGTGAGAGATCTTGTGCCTTCCTTCAAGTTCCTCATGGTGGGATTTGACCCGTAATATTTTCACGGATAGCCATAACTGAGCATCAAGGGGATATGTGACTTGCACAGCTGGACTAGTTCTCTCCGATCATCTAATCCTTGACAGGGAAAATTCCTCTTTCATTTTCTAATACTCAAATGCCCCCAGGCAAGACAACCTCCCCTCCCACCACCAACCCCCCAACCTCCAGCCCCAGTAAAGGTTTCCTGGGCCCTGAGGGTCCCTCTGCCCACTGTGGTTGCCAGCTCCTGAGCTGTGGAAAAACGTTATTAACGTGGTGTCTCACCTGGGTCACATAAAAATGTCCCTCTACTTGCTGTGTCTGGGAGTATGAGCATGGGCTACAGGATTCTTTCTTGTCTCCTTGTCCATCAATTCACGCAGCATTTGTGATTTTAGTAAAGGGATTTAGCCAAACCATAAGTCCTAAACTGGTCAATAGAAATAGTGACAAATTAAGGATTAACCACACGCATTTAAGTCCAAGATCTGCAAGTTGCCCGCCTCAGTTCCCACCTTGATGCTCAATATTCCAACATTTGGTCTCTCCGACTAAGCCTTCTTGATCATCGCTCAAATGCTACCCGCTCCTCAAAGCACTGTCCTCAATGTTTACTCCCATCCGTCTAGAGGGATTAATTTCTTTCACATTATTCCTTACGCTGCTCCTTAGTTACTTAAACATCCCACTCTAACTTTAAGCAACTGTGTTATAATACATTTCAAATGAAACTAAACACATCTTTATTGTACAAACTACATAATAGCCAAAAAAAGAAAAAAGTATTATTTCTGACACTCAGAGATAACTACAGGTAATTTTTGGAAATATTTCATATATTTATATATTCCTATATCATATATATATTCCTATATCATATATATATGCATATATATGAAATACTAGTGACATATATGAGTATTGATGATAAGAAATTATATATATCACTGTGCATATTTTAACCTACTTAAAAAAGTAATATGTAATACCATCTTTACCTTCAATTAAATAACCATTTTTTCATAATTTTAATGTCTTCTTAGAGGGGTGGCATCTGTGATTTAGAGCACTGCCTCTGAACCCAGACCACCTGGGTTCAAGTCCTGGTTCCACCACTTCCTAGCTGCACGACCCTAACCTCGGTGTAACTCACTTTCCTCATTTCTAAAATGGAAATAACAGAAGTACCCTCCTCATGAGGTTCCTGCGTCGATTACATCAATTAATATGTGCAAACATTTAGAGCTCTGCCTGGCGCATAGTAAGCACTATGGAGGCATCTGTTTGCATCATCCTCATCATCATTCTTCCATCTGGGGATGTGCTAGTCTGCTAGGGCTGCCATAACAGAATACCACAGGCTGGGCAGTTTAGACAACAGAAATTTATTTTCTCACCGTTCTGAAGGTGGAAGTCCAAGATCAAGGTGCTGGCAGGGTTGGTTTCTGGCCGGGCCTCGCTCCTTGGCTTGCAGACAGCTGCCTGCTTGCTGTGTCCTCACATGGCCTTCTCTCTGTGCGTGCACACTCCGGGTATCTCTTCTTCTTCTTAGAAGGACACCAGTCCTACTGGATTAGGGCCCCACCCTAATGACCCCCCTTAACCTTAATTACCTCCTTATAGGCCCTGCCTCCAAACACAGGCACATTGGGGGTTAGGGATTCAACCTCTGAGTTTTGGGGGGACACAACTCAGTCTGTAGCAGGACATGTATGCTAATTTAGTTATTGTTAGACATTTAGGTTGATTTCTGGTTCTTACTACAAAGATGTTCATGCCTCAGTGAACACTATCCATTATTATTTCCTTAATGTAAATTCATATAAATTGGAATATCAAAGAGTATGTGGAATAGTAAAGCTTTTGAGACATATTTCAAAATTGCCCTCCAGAAAGGTTATAGCAATTTACATGTCCACTTGCCGTATAAGACTTATTTTGTTTTCAGATATCATTCAAGCCTGGTTACTCCCCACCATCCCTGCACCTTCAGCTGCCTTTTCCCCCAACACACACGCAGTTGTCCTCCTGGAAATAGAAGAGAGGGCAAGTTGGGAAAAGTACATGTCAGCCTCCCCACGTCAACAAACCTCAGCAACTGAAATGAGAAGTGCGGTAACAGAGAACACCAGGACCACAGCGGGCCAAAACAGAAGAGGAATTCGAAATTTAGACCGAAAAATTAAAACACACATGTAAACAAAAACGTCAGCCCAATACCCCACGTGCATAGGAAAAAAAAAATCTTCAAAGGAACATAAAATTAAGCAAATCAAGTTGAAAGAGAAAGCGAAAACTGAAAATTCAGATTTCACAAAAGTTAAGTAATTTTTTAATGATAAAGTAATTTAAAACAGAACTTAAAAACCTTACTATGGGGGCCGGCCCTGTGGTTGAAAGGTTGAGTTCGCGTACTCCGCTGCGGCGGCCCAGGGTTTCGCCAGTTCAGATCCTGGGTGTGGACATGGCACGGCTCATCAGGCCATGCTGAGGCGGCGTCCCACATGCCATAACTAGAAGGACCTGCAACTAAGATATACAACTATGTACGGGGGTGATTTGGGGAGAAAAAGCAGAAATAAAACCCAAAAACCTTACTATGAGTATGTTCAAACATACAGAGAAGTAAAAAGAATATTGCAATAAACTTTAACATAAAACATATTTTACAAAATAGTTAATATTTACATAAGTTTTTTCTTAATAATTTGAAGGTTGATACTTCACTGCTAGATACTACTGTATGAATCTCCCCAAATCAGGACTCTCTCCTAAACATTACTGAAACATTACCACACCTTAACAAAGTTAGCAGTAGTGCCCTGATAGCACCTGCTACCAAGCTCATATTTAGATTTCTCTAATTTGCCCCAAAATACCCTTTATAGCTGTTTTCTTTAAACCAGGATCTAATCAAGCAGCAGGCATTGCCTTTGATTGTTATATCTCTAAATCCTGTTCACCATTAACAGGTAATTTGGGACGCGATACGCTGGCGCCATGTGAATGTCCAGTTCCTTATTGAACTTTTCACCTGATGGGTTTAGCATCTAGTGTGATTTGATTGAATTAACTTATGCCATTAGGGGACACAAAGTGGAATTATTTTTCATTTAGAGTTGCTTCATTTATTAGCTCGAAATTCTGTGTAAAGAAGAACTTGCCCTCATTAACTCGTTATCCAGAACTTCCCAACACGTGCTTTATTCTTTGTCTTTTGTTAACCGTTTTTATATCAAGAAGTCAATGTGAAAGTCACTTCCAGTGCTGGTCAATGCCATTATTTTCCCCTATTTTTTTAGTGTCATCATAGACATACAAATTTTTTATTTCAATTTTAGTTTATCTTTTTTTTTATCCTCAAATTGTCACAGACATTGCCAGTGGGAGCTCTTTCAAGCTGTCTTCGATGTCCTTTGACAAGACCTAATTATTCTTTCACTCTTTTCTTGCTTCTTCACACAGAAGGATGTTCTGGGTTCACCTGCTTAACATCAGTTTAGTTTTTATTGTTTTCCTTCCACTCTTTTTCATCTTTATATTATCCAAGAAACGTGAAATAGAGAAGCAAATAAGTGATTGTAACCTAGTGTCTTGATCTTAGTTTGGGTTTTCCCAAAAGCAAATCCTGAGACAATGACATCAGAACAGGTAAATTATTTGGGAATTGATCCCAGGAAGCCAAAGAGAGGGGATGGGGAAAGTGGGGTATGAAAGGAGAAAAAGCAAAACACACGTGTGTTAGTGACCTGGTTACCACTGGGGGCAACGGCTCACCCTCAGGGGCCTGAATCGTGTAGGACAGATCCTTCATTTCTTCAGAGCAGTCCACTGAGGAAATGGGAAGCTGAGATATTTATCAGTGGAATTTTCTCCTTGGTTGAGGGCTCCCCTGGGAACATTAACTCTTGAGCTGGAGAAAGCCCTGAGGTGGAGAAGCAGAACTCAAGTGCTCAAGGAAGAGGTCATCAGAGTGCTAAGGTTACGGAGGAGCCATAAGGAGGTGTGGGCAAGGCGTTGAGAGCCCCTACTCTACTGGGAGAGAAAGTTGGTGGATCCTTGACTGTAAATGTTCTGTTCCTTACCTTTGTTTCTTGACCCCTGGTCTCTGCCACCTTGAATGCCAACTAAGTCTGGATCCAGAAGTGTCCAAGTGGGCAGTTTTCTCTGTTTCTTCTGCTTCCTAAAAGCTGTCCATGGTGTTCTATGCCCAATGAAAGGCCATATTTAGCTTAGATTGCTCCCCAAGCTTCACAGCCACATTTCCAAGTGTCTGCTGGGTACATCCAGTTGGATGTCCCACAGATTTCTCAAATGCATCATGTCCCAAACTGAAGTCATCTTCCTCCGAGACCTGCTCCCTCCCTACTGGCAGTGTGAATGGCACTGTCCACGCCAGAAGCCACGTGTCACCTCTGATGCTGTACACCCACCACAAGCAGTCAGTTGTCTTTTTTGTTCCAAGTGCTTTTCAAGCCCATCTGTCTCTTCATTGCCACTGCCTCTATTCTGTGTCTAGACACCGTCTTCTCTTGCCTTGGTTACTGTGGCAGTATCCAAACTAGTTCTTCAGTGTTGCCTGCCTCTAATCCCTTCTCCACACTGAGGCCAGGGGAGCTCTCTAAAATGCTGCAGGAGCCGCTGATCCTGACACTGTTTTGCAGAATCCTTTGTTGATTTCTGTTTGCCTAAAGTACAAAGTTAAGTCTTTACAGTGGTTGAAATGCTCTTTTGATCTAGCTGTTGTTTTCACCTCTCTGCCTCGTAACCCATCACCACCACTGACTCCAAGTCCCCACCCACCCACACACTCACACACAGACCTTGAGCACCCTACTCTGGCCGTGGGGCTTCCCTGGTCCTGCAATGCACCATTCTCATTCTCTCTCTCCTCTCCCCACCTCCCGAATACCCTCTCGGCCTGGAGCACTCACCCAGCACTTCTTCACCGAAGACGACGCCTACCCTCCTTCATGTCTCAGAATACACATCCTTGAGGCGTCTGCTATATGCTCTCGACTACCATATACTTCTTGTAACTTCCCTTTGCCTCAGTTTCCACATCTATAAATTGAATATAATAATAGTGTCCACTTTGTGTGACGGTAGAGACTTAAAAGACTTAATATATGCAAAGTACTTAGTAAGCACTCAATAAATATCAGCTGTTAATATTGTTGTTTATAGTAAGTATCATACCAAATTATAACTGCATATTTAATCGTCTGTCTCCCATCTTGACAGAAAGTTCCATGAGGGCAGCAGTCTTCTGTCCGTCTTGTTCACAACTATGTCTCCAGCACTGTCCTCATTGTCACAAGGCAGGAACTCAATAAGTATTCCTTGTAGAGATAAGTGGACGGAACAGGGAGCTGACATCAGAAGCAGGGTCACTTCCTGGGGTTGGAGGGACAGTGGAGCAGCGGACGCATGCGTAAACGACCCTTGTGCTGGGAGAGGGGGCACTCGGGGTGCAGGCTCAGCCTTCCAGGGACAGTCTGCAGCAAGGACTGAGGCAGGGGAACTCTGAGTGATCTTATTTAATCCTCACAATGGCCGTGTAAAGACGATGGTTTTACTGAGGAGGAATCTGGGTGGCAGAAGGGTTACAGGACTGGTCTGAAGTCCAAGGTGAGGGACAGAGTGAAGCCGTCTGTCCTACCTCTCAGCTCACCCTCCTTCCCTAGCTGTGCTCGCTGAAACTCTTGTGCTGCAGGAAGTTCATAAATGTTAGTGCAAGAATTGGGGGACATAAGTAAATTTGGAGAAGGCAGGATTGCAGAAGTGGCTGCTGTTATTGCCAATGTGCTCTTGGGCTGCTCAGAGCCTGCTGGGGCCAGTGTGAACAGGCTCTCCAAGAAGAGGAAGCCCACGCCCCCTGCTCCTCCACCAGAGAGCCCTAGCTTCCTGGAGCTTTCCTGGGAAACACTGCCATGGCCCTTGCTCAGCCCTCTGCCCGTGTCGCCTACCTCCCTTCTAACTTCAAGAGTCGGCCATTTCTGGTCCTTGAAGTTTTAAGCTTAGTAACCAGGATTCAATGGTGAAAACGTAATCTCTGTTTAATACTCATTTGATTCAACCATTATTTGTTGAAGACATAGGATGTGCTTAGCCTAGTGTTAGATGCTGCACAATGCCGCAGACCATTAAGAGGTTCCTGTTCTTGTGACAGTATTGCTACTGAGAGAAGTAACACAAACAATGACAATGACAGCCCAGTCTTACCACGTCCTGCTGTGTTTGTTCCGAAGTGCATTCATAGCTTGCATCTTACTCGCTGATAACCGCACGGATGCAGGAGGTGCTCTTAGCCCCACGGAGCAGGCGAGCACATGATCCTAGGGAGTCAGGTGAACGCTCCGTCCATTGCGCTGTTTATCTTCAGGTTTCCCTCAGCTCAGGGTCTGTTCTCCCCACCTACTTCATGATGCTGTGTCATTCTCAACCTCCCAACATGGTAGATTTTGTTTTTTCACATACATCTGGCCCTCCCTATCCAGAAGGTTCCACATCTGCTGATTCAACCAAGTGCGGATTGAAAGGCCTACGCTGCTTGCATCTGTACTGAACATGTGCAGACGTTTTTTCTTTGTCTTTATTCCCTAAACAATACAGTATAACAACTATTTACATAGCATTTACATTGTATTGGGTGTGATAAGTCATCTAGAGATGACAAAGTATGTATATGGGAGGACGTGCATACGTTATGTGCAAATACTATGCCATTTTAAGTAAGGGACTTGAGTATCTATGGATTTTGGTATCCACGGGGGTTCTGGAACCAATTCCCCATGGCTACCAAGGGACAACTGTACACATCTAAAACAATGGAAAGTGTATTACAATACTTTATTAACGGTGGAAGTGGAATGGAGCCTGGCGATTTCTTTAAGGCAATCTCTTCATTTTATGGTTGAAGAAACTGAGGTACAAGAAGGCTCAATATTCCACCTACGGTGCCCCCGTGAGCTTGTAGCAGAGCTGTAAGAAACGCTCTCCACTATCCGCTACCCACTAGCCAAATCATCGCAATTTTTCATTTTCTCTCTGTTTTATGAAACGTACATTTGTTTTATGCCTGCCTTAATGTTGGGCCTGAAAGCCCTGCACAGGCACGTTTGTTCCCATCCTTGCTGTCCTGGGTGGCTTTTGTTTACTCCTCTACCGTTTGGGGAGATTTGGACAGAACTAGGAAAAACGTTAAGTCTTCAGATTGGCGGTGACCTTTAAGACCCATAAAAGATTAATCACCAAGGGAACCTATAACTTTGCGTGATCAAAGCAAAAATTCTATTTTTATGGCTGCCTGTGTTTTATCCTCTATAAATTTTATAGTAATGATTAGGCTCAAAGTATGAACATAATTTACATACATCAAAATGTCTCACACCGTCCCTACAGCCAGTGAAACACCTGCAGCCAAGAGGAGGACGCAGAACGCTCCTGAGCTCTCTGAGGCATTAATCAACGGGACCTCCACATGGGAGAGACAGCGAACACGACAGTGATGGTGGCCTCTTGGACCCACAGTTGAGCATCCTGCAGGGCTCACACAGGAATACTGCATTCTGCATTTGTCAGAAATACTCTTACTCCAGCTTTTTAATCTTTTCCCGAGGTGATCAGCCTTATTTCCCAGAAATGCTTTTTCTCTTACACTGACCAGAAACTCTGTAGATGTGTCAGCACAGGAAGGACTTTAGAGAATGTCACTATTTCACACAACTGGCTTCTCTCACCTGTGCCCGGAGTATGTTCAAGTCTATAGACAGATGTGGTGCGAGTCCCCCGGGTCTCTGCAGCAACTTCTCTCTCCTCTGTCCTCCCCCTTAGTTCTACCTTGGATTGATTTTGCCCCCTAGCAAAGAGTTAAAGGTTATCACCCAGGGATTTAAGTCCGGGCTCGCTGGCAGACGTACGTATACCAAGGCAACAGCAGCTACAAATAGCATAAGGTACAAGCTTTCAGGGTAATGTACAGTGTACAAACTTTCAGGGTAAACGTCGATTTCTCCAATTTGCTTTAACCAGAGACTCTTCTAAGCCAACAAGTGAATTGTGAGTGTGGGTTTTGTGCTGGATGGATGGAGCAGGGGTCATTTCTGTAACGCCCTGGAATGTGCACTGAGTCTTGAGTTTAAATATCGCGAAGGAGTAAAAGGTCCCAGCCGTTTCATGCGTTGCCCTCGTTACCTGTGCCAGTTTCAATCTTCTTGGACGGAGGCTGCCCGCAGAATCTCACCTGGATTCAGCTTCATACTGACGGGAGTGGCTGCCAGAGCTCGTCCCCAAACACCAGGGCAGAGTCTCGACCCTCATCTCTCTGCTCATTGAAACTCCATCTCCATCTTTAGGTCCATTCCATCTTTAGGTCTCCATCTTTGGGTCAACTCAAACTATTATTGGCTGCACATTTATCCATGAGTTGTGCTCTATATTTGGAAATATTTTTTATTTCCATGAGATCCTCTATCCACCAAATAGGTGTTGAGCTCTTTCCACTGGACACCGTGCTAAGAGGTTTACTCAGATTATCTTATTTAATATTTATACTTCTATGAGAGAGGTACAATTATTATCCCCATTTTATAGATGCAGAAACTAAAGCTGAAGTGAAACAACTTGCCCAAAGTCACAGAACTGGTACATGCTAGAGCCGAGACCCACACTCAGACAGCCTCAGTCTGTCCAGAACTTTCACATTTCTGTCTGGGCTTTGCATTGCACGTAGTGCCCTGAGAGCTGGGTGTCAATTGTGTGCCTTTGTTTCCCCCTAAATGCCCGGAACACTCAAATATTTGTCACTTTCAAAGGGCCAGAGCAATCTTAGGAGAAGCTAGGATAATAACCAGAACCTGTAAAACCAGTAGGCCTAGAAAGATGATGCTCCCAAAGGAGACTCAGCTTTTCTCCCTGACAATGTTTGAAGACTAGAATATGATAATTTAGTCGAAGGACAACCTTAAATAAAAGTTTCATTAATCTGAATGGGTATTCCTATAATAATGAGCCCTGGGTTGAATTTTAGAACCCTCTTTATGCTTTGTTAGTAACAAAGCTGTTATAAAAATAATTTGATAAGACAGTCCGTTGCAGTGGTGTGGCTTAACCATGTAAAGGAGAGCCCTGCCTGGTGTCTGGACACACCCGACTTATGTAATGCTAACATAATGGATTATGCATGTTGTATCGGGTTAAAAATGAAACCAGTGAAGTATTACAGCAATTTAAAAAATATATATTGGGGCTTGTTCAGCACAGATATTTAAAATTTAAACCTCTTTAAATATTCAACTGAAACTAAAATAAAATTCTGAAAAATGGAATTCAATAGCAAAGCTCCATTAAGAGTAAAAATGCTTCTCCAAACCCATTTGGTTCTAATAGAAACCCATCGAGTGAGGTTTCATTGTCACAGCACCAGCCAAGGGAAAAATGATACATACATTTGGGCAGGAGGAAATCAGCTGGACTTCTTGTGGCAGGAGCTTCGCCTAGAAAAGCAAGAGAGAAGAGAGGCCTCCCTTTAGGCCACGGTTTGTTGAAAATGGTCTGGCACTCTTTCTCTAATAGCCTCTGCTCGTTTGCTCCCTCGCTTCCGTGAAACCTCATTTCACCTTCCCCATCAGATGTAATTCTAAAAAAAAAATTGGCACCTTTTTGCTGCAATATCAGGATACTGACCAATTTGCCTCCTGAGAGCCAAGCTTTATTTCTCTGACAAACATCCTGCAGGATGTTTTTATTCAATTAATTGGAATAATTGCTTGCACAGAAATGGACCACTTTATCAAGGTCTGCTTGACTATCAGCCTGGGCCGGACCGGCCTCTTCGTTCCTGAGCTCTGGTGACAGCACACGCAGGAGCGTTCTGAGACATAATTAAAACAATCAGCCCGCATTAGCCAGCTCGGTGACTGTGCTCGCTGGTGAAGGCTGGGAAGTAAATGGTGAAATGTGGGAGCGGGTGCGAGGGAGCGCTGGAGGTGGACCAGGCTGTGAGGAGACCAACATGGAGGGTGTTAGGAGAAGAAATATAGGCTAATATAAACAGAGTCTCTAATCCTGAGGGCTGCAAATCCCTTTTCCTTAACTGGTTTAGAAACTGTGGTGTGTAATGTGAGACGATGGCTCTGGCTGCCTTTCTTCTCTGCTGCCTGGAATCACATTAAGTGGAAAACAATAGCGGGGCTGACAGCTCCCTTTGTGTGGGGCACTTAGGGCTAACCCGCTGTTGAGACTAATGCAATTACACGGATTAGAGTGCCGCCAATGATGCAGAGATGGGGCTTCGGGGCTAGGGAGGGGTCCTCCGAGGTCGGGCACTGGGCACCGGGTTAAGCCTGGAGGGGACCCAGTCTACAGCGCTCCCAGTAAATCTACAATCAGGGGAAACAGCCACTATTTTGTAATTCACTCAGGATCTGGATTATGAATTCTAATCCAGACAAAATTCTACTTTGAGGTTTCTTCACTGGTGCCTTGCACGATTTTGCTTATTTTTAAAGATTTACAGTTGAATTTAGAGATTTCCGCACAGGAGGACAACTTTCTCCTTGTTCTCTCAGTGTGTGAGTTCTCAAGTCAGAGGGGGAGCCTGTATTTGGGAATTTGGGAATCATGACTGGCCAGATATTCATTCCCAGGTGTCCACTTGTCTTCTCTTTGCAAATTTGAACTCACAGGTAACACTGGGTTTTCTACAAACTGATTATGGAAATCCACAGTGCTGGTGAGCAAATTCAGGGTTTCCTGAAGTACCCCTGGAAGCTGGCATCAGTCTCGTGCTCATTCCCCAGGGAGAGGTGTGATATTCATCAAGGGAATACAGGAGAAGGACGCGATACTCTGAAAAAAACAGTGACTTTTAAAGAAGCACTGTCAATTTCCTCCTTTTGAGCCTTACAAATACCTCCAACAAGACAAGTACTACACATTAGCTATCCATCACTAGGTTTCTCAATCATTTGGTAAATATTTCCAACTATTTTTATTCTTCTAATTTTTAAATAGGAATAGCAAAGATGACATGCTTGTTACATCCCAGCACGGTACAACAATATTTTCTCATTTAATTCCAAAGCCGTTGGTCCTAAATGAGTGCCCCTAGCGGATGCTCTGGTTAGTCCACCTTCTCTATGTTCTAGTAGAACGACCGTGACATTCTGAGGCGCCTTCTCAAGATCAGAGCATCTTTCTGATGGCCCAGCAATAACAAGGAACTTCTGGTCTAAGAGTCCATCCGCTCTTTTTGGTTACGGTATTTTCTTCAAAAGGCACATGTTTTAATGCAAATGTGACAACTTGAATGTTCGCTGAATATTACAATTTGTCTCTGAGTTTGAGGCCCAAAGGGAACAAGATACTAGAGGGCATCCCCTATTAGCAGAGGGCAGCAAACACTGATGCCAGGCTTTTTACATCCAAGCCGACCATCCTCAGGGCAACCTGTGAGTCCGGAAGAATGAAATCCTTCTCTGACTGGTGAGGAACCTACGGCTCAGAAAGTTGAAGTAGCTTGCCCAGGGCTGGAGCCTCCATTCCAGCAATTCTGTTCACTCCATTCCACACCCTGTTCTGTGCTGTTTGCCACCAACATGGCCGTCGGCATCAACATCACCACCATCATGACCACCATTTGTGGAGGCCCTGCTCTCTGCCTGTCTCCAGGTTAATCAGTGGAATATATTGTCTCCTCTATGCATCACAACAACCTTGCAAGGCAAGCAGGTATTTTTATGCCCACTTTACAGGAGAGAAAACTGAGTTTCAGTGAAGTTAAATGACTTGCCTAAACAACACCTCCCAAAATGTCAAACCCAGGATTCCAAACCAAGACTTTGTAAAGCTGGAGCTTATTCTTCCCATCACACTATGGGACCTTTTAGCTACTGACTAGTATAAATGTATGAAGCTGCATCTGTGGGTTTGCCGTCCCCAGCATCAATTCCTCTGATTTCTTGTTGGCGTACTAACTCCACCCTCAGGGGTGGGCACATGACCAAGTCTTGCCAGGTAGAGCATTTCTTTTTTGGGCCACAGCAATTAGTGGGGCTGCCTTCATGGGCCTGCGACCTGTGTAGTCGCACCAGGCCCCAACCTCAGAAAGGTCCCACCCTCGATTTAATGCTTAGTGGTCAATGTCTTGAAATTCTTAATAATTTTTGAACAAGGGACCTTGGTTTTACTTTGCATTGGGCCCGACAAATTGTGTACTTGGTCCTGGTGATTGGTCTAGGACCGGACACATGAAACAACAGCCCATACGGATGAGACCCTATTCCAGGACTGTGCTGGATGTTTTGAGAAAGTGGACCCTTCATTGGAGGGATAAAGGGATAACCTGGCGCTTCCGGGGGCTGCCAGGTGCAGAATCTTCCTGAGAATGAAGCTGGAGAAAAGCAGAGCTAAGAGAGAGAGAGAGAGAGTCTTGATTAAAACACTGGAGTCCCTGGGTCTATGCAATTACCCCTTTATTTTTCCCTAAGTCAGTTTGGACTGAATGTTTGTGCAAACCGAAGAGTTCAAGCTAATGCTGTCCCAGACTGGCTTCTCCAGAGCAGTTTCTGAGACAGGGCCGGGGGTGCAGGATGTTCACTGGGGATCAACATCTGTGACGGGAAGGGGGCGGACGGAAGCAGGACCAGGCCGAGGAAGAGGTCACACTTCTGCCTCTTGCAGGCCCAGCAAAGCTTCTGCCAACCTGGCAGCGAGCTCTGGACTGAATGAATCTTGCTTGTCTGAGGTCTCCTGTGTCGGATCAAGGTGGCCAGGTCTTTATATTCCAACTCGTTCGTCTCCGGATGGGGCAGCTGCAGGGAGGGTGTGGCTTTGAGTATGACAGCTCTCTGTAGCTGAGGGGACCCTGAAGGAGCTGACAGTGACCTATCCAAAGACTTGCCGCCTCAGTGCAGGGAGCGAGGTCTCCATTGTAGGGTCACTGTGCCCCACATCTTAGCCTGAATTCTTCAGAAAGCAGAACCCAAGGCAAAAGCTTCTATGCATGGTTTTATTAGGGAGTGCAACCCAGGGAAGCAGAAAAGGGGTGACAGGGAGGCAAGAAAGGAAGGCCAGCCAGTAAGAAGGTGTGCTGCAGAGCTGGCCTCTGCGTGGCACTGGAGGCAACGGACGCTCCCTCTCGGATGGTGTCCTGGGACATTCTGTCCTGGGGGAGGGAGGAGGATGAGCAGTCTCAGATGACCTTCTCCTTTGGACAGGAGGAAGGGGCACTTAGTGTCTCTGAAGTGTCTTTATAAGAGGTGCGAATTCCAGGTGCTGGGAACACTGAAAGGTAACCTTTCAACTCTCCTGCCCTCAAGATCTCCATCCAGTTGGGAAGAGGGAACACATACGAAAAACAAAAAGACAGTATAGGTTGAGCAGACGCTCGGTGCAAAATAATAGTGCAGATGATATGTGCCATGGCGCCTCTGAGAAGCAACCAGGTGGGAGGCTGGAGTAGCTGGGGAGGTGTCCACTTAGAGGTGGGCCCAGGGCTGGACCTTAAAGTTAGGACTTTGCTGATCAGAGAGGAAGGAGTGGAATGGGGGAAGTCACAATGCAAATGCACAAAAAATAAACAGATTATGTCTTAGACCAGCATACGGTTGGAGAAGCTGAAGGCCACAGTGGAGTGAGGAAAGAAACAGAAGTACTGAAAAAAAGAAAACAGCCAAAGAGAAGAGAGAAAGAGGGCAGGGGCTGGTGGGGACTGGGATTATCATATGCACAAAGCCAATGTTATTTTAAGACTGCGAGGTTAAATTCTTTTCAAAAGGTGTCTACCTTCGCTCCTCAAGCACAGCGGGGTGGACTCGCCGAGAGCATGCGCTGTCTCCACACTGTTTATGCAACGTTTCGCCATGTAGATTTTCTAAAGTGCTTAACTTCAGTGTAGCTGGCAATGACCACATATGTCTTTTCCTGGAAACATAAAACCCCTCTTAAACAATTAAAACTCTATAATTTTCTGAAAATCTCTCATTTGGCTTGTCCAGGTTGAAGGAAAGAAGGCAAGTCTGAGAAACTTGTAGTCTCTTCAGCTGTGAGACAGCCAAGGAGATGCCCCACTCGTCCCCTAGTTTGTCTCTTCGTGTGTGTGCATCGTATTTCTCGAGTGCTCAGATGGACTGATTATACTGAATAAAACACATAACGACGGGATCCTTGAAGATGTCGCTTATTCAGGAAACGGGGAGTTGTAGGTTCCAGAGCCAGCCTTCTGGTGTCTGCCAGAAACTGCACACCTGCAGACTGGGTTGGAAAGATCTGTCTTTTCCGGAAGTTGAAGTAAATGGAAAAGGGAGACAATTTTCAAAATGATTTCTTGTCCTTTTAAGTGCTCCCTGTGGGTGCTTACACATCTTTATTCCAGGTGATCCTGCTAGTTTGTGCACAAACCTTGGTGCATTGATGGATGGTTCGAGGGCCCTAGGGATACGGGAGTGATATAAGGACATCTCAGATAGACACAGTGGTGGGGTGAGCATAAGGTTAAGTTCAGGGATCCTAAGTCTGCTCCGCAAGAAAATTTGAAATGAGACTTGTTTTCTTTGTTGCAGAATAAAGAGATTGTCAGGTCAACTCCACCACGTGCTATTCACAGCTGTAGAGGATGGAGCCCTGCACAACTCGTGTCACTCTCTTCTCTGATATGGCCCCGGTGCCTGGTCATTTCTTGTTTATTATTTGTTTGAGGGAAGAAAGAAACAGGCTCTCTACTCCCTCGGCGGGGGGCAGGGTGAGGGGGTGAGTATTTTCGTAAAGCTCCAGAGGCCTTTCCCCACCTAGAGCTGTCACATCCCAAGCTTGAAGAGCCCCCCGCTACGTCTTCGGAGGTTGTGTCCTTGTTTTATAAGTCACCTTCCTGAGGCAGGGTCAATATTATTACTCCCATTTTGCACATTTTCCACAGTAGATCAATTTTCAATTCCCAACGACTGAGCTTCCCTAATTTTTATACGATGAAACTTAACTCCACTCATATGGGCATAAAAAATATGCATACCCACCAGAGCATTGTTAGATTTCAGGAAGAAATTTTATTTCACCTTAAAATATGGTCTATAGTAGCCTAATTGTGAAGAAAATGCATTGTGTGTGGGCCTCTTTTGCATATTTACATCTGGAAGAATGTGAGCAGTTGCCAGATAATATAATTTTCATGCAGCCAAATATCAAGTACAATGAAGAAAATGCAAGTTTTGCAGTGTGATTTATACATGCTTATACACCCTTCATTTTGAGCCTATATGAAATGCAGACATTTATGGTTCTATAACCAGAGGAATCAAATCTGAATGTGGAGTAAAACGAGAAATGTATTTTAAATGGGCTTTGGAAGCAGAACTGGGGAAGTCGTCGGGAGGCCACAGTCACTAATGTCATTGGTTATTTTGCTAGATGGCCACTCGGATGGAGGCCTGGCAGGCGCAGGATTGAATTCGGGCTGAAGGGCATGGGAGATGGAGTGACGGCTTCCTGGAAAAGACTGAGATACAGCTGCACAGTAATCCAGGCTGGCCACGAAGCTCGCCATAAAGCCAGTATGAGAAATTCCTCCTGCCCGTATGATGCATCCTTATTTTTTACTTTTAAAAGAAGAACTATCTTATGATTTGGCATAGATCATTGATCATGGTGCTTTTCTATCTCAAATGTCTCCCAGTGTGTTCTGTGTCAAATTTACAAAAGACACAGCCGTTATTTCCACAAAACATTGGAAGATTGAGTGACCGTTTGCCTGTAGCTCCTATCACTTACAAGAGAAGTCCCTTGGGCGTGCTTTACAGAAGCCACTTATGGGCCCCAAGCAGTGAAAGAGAAAGGAGAGCATTAGTGCTCCTTGCTGTGATGGGCAGCTGGTGTTGCTGACCGTTCTGCAGCTCTTCCTCCTTGTCCTAACAGAACTCAGTGTTCCAACTGGAAATCTCTGTCATGTGGTTTGAGTGGAATCTGTTCTACCACAGAGTTGTCATGTGACCCAAGTTGGGCCAATCAGAATCCTCCTCAGGACTTTTCCATGAGCTCTTTAAGGGAGCACTAGTTCCCTGAAAGGGCCGACTGCTGGCAGCCATTTTTATTAAGCAGTTGGAGAAAAACATCCCCAAACTGAAGCCAAGCTAAGAAACCAAACTCATTACCCAATATGTCTCTGAATCTAGTCGTGCTTGATTGCAGTAATAAACTCCCTTTTCAGTTTTATGAGCTAATAAACTTCCTTTTTTTGCTTAATGCAGTTTTGGTTGGGTTTCTTATATTATTTGCCACCCAAAAAAACGCTAACACACTTGAAGTTTATGAGAAGACAATCTACATCGTCTAGTTTACCAGCAGCCTTCCTTATCACCTGGGTTGGGGCTACGTGGCTAGCTCTTGCCAACAGACTGTCAGCAGAAGTGATCAAAAGCGGACGTCTTCGAGAGATGGTGCTCCTCCTCCAGCTCTCTCTTCTCTCTTTTTTGGAGACTTAGAGGCCACGCCTACAAGGTAGTGTGGCTAGAAGATGGCAGAGCCTGCACCAACCCAGTTACTCAGGCCATGTGGAACACAGCCTTCTGGCAAGCTTTGCAGTGTTAAGCCTCTAAAATTTCAGCAATAATGTGTTACAGGCACATAGGGGCTTGTGATAAAAATTAAGCTCATCTATGGAAAAATTAAGAAAATTATATTTTTATTTGTTCCCCTGACTTTGTGGTTAAGATCCATGTCCATCACTTAGCTTTCTGTAATGCTTCTTTACAGCGTAAGAAGAAGAGGCAGGAGATGTCAAAGAAGACGTAAAAGAACCAAGAACAGGGAGACAGTGGGCACCGAAGCCCTCTTCAGATTGTGCCTAGCGAGAGTGGGAGAGATCTTGGACTCAGTGGATGCTGAGTCCAACTGTGGGTCAAGCACTTTACAGACGTTATTTCATTCCATCCTCAGCAACAAACCATGAGATGACATGATTTCCATTTTATTGACAATGAAACTGAATTCCGGAGAGATTAAGTACAGCCACAGATTCCTGGCTAGAAAGGGCAGCTTTGAACCCTATCTGTCCACCTGCACAATCTAGCCCAAATTATTCTGTTACTGCTATTAATAGTAATGTGAACATTGCTTACAGATGATCCCTTCCAGATGCGCTCAAAAGACCGGTCTCCCTCACCTACCCGTCAACAGAGAGAAAGCAAGATCCAGCCGTGTCTGGTCTGAGGCCTTGGGCTCAACCACACCAGGGCTTTAGGAGCAAAATGCATGCCTCCCAGTCCCATGACACCCCGATTCCCCTGTCCCCATATTCTTATGTCTCTTGCCTGGCCACCACTGGAATCTGCCTGTCTTCTTCTTCATCACCCAGTCTGGGACATTGTCTTTAAAAGCTTAATCCATTGTGCTCTTGGGCACACAGCCAGGTAAGGTCCCCAAATCCCCATTCCCAGCTTCTCATATTCTCTAGGCTATTTCTCTTTGCCTCGACAAATTTCCTGAACTGTTGGTCCCCATTTCTAACTAATTTCTCAGCCTGTGCGCTCCCTTCAGACAAACCTACAAGTTCCCTAATCTAGATCCAATGATTTTTCTGCGCTCATGAAAGACTGCCTTTCTTTCTTAACTGTCTGCAACATTAGCATTCTCAAAAAACATTTTTGAGCGATTATCTTCCGGGTTTCTAGTAAAATAGGATTAAGTTTCAATTCACAGTAATTCGGTGGAGAAGATGATTTCTTTTCAAATTTATAACTTACCTTTGACTCAATAAGTGTCTCTTATTTTAAATCCCCAGGCATTCATGTCACATATACACTGTTATCCAAAATATAAAATATGAAATTAGAGAGAAGCTGGTCATTGTGGATTCCTCCACACAAGACACCAAACACAGGAGTGTACCGGCAGTTTGAAGGGAAGTCAGTGGGCCTCTAATAATGGAGAATCAGGCAAAACTATCCAGTGCTTCCTTGCCACACGTTAAACAAAACAAAACCTTATAGCTAAGCATGTAATTTTCCCAAAGGGAAATCTGGGGAAGAGATGAGAATTAATCCTCTGAATTTCCATGAAAGGACACTAGTGCTCACGAGCTGTCAGGGCGTTCCTGCAGTCACACGTGAGTAATGTCGTTGTGCTGAGGTCAATTGGGCCTCCTTATGGCCTATCACTTAGATAGTATTGATGAAGGCTCAGGCTGCAGATTATGAGCCAAATCTGGCCTTTTTCCTGCCAGCGACTAAAATAATGCATAAAAGCCCATTTAGTGTGTCTCTGTGAACGTCACATTGTCACGAACTCTTCCTGAGACAGTGAATTCTGTAAGCATTAATGGGTTTTATTCAACAAACATCCATTTTGTAGCCAGACAACTTTTGCCACTGACACCTGCCAATTCATAGTCTAAGAAGAAATCACTGAGCTTATAGAGTTGTCATTTTAAGAATGAATATGTCTCATTATCTTTATTTATATCTTTCTGACTTCTCCAAACTATCAATCAAGAAGACCTCTGAAGCTTTTTGGGAAAAAAATTGTTTTGCAGTCAAAATCAAACACTGTACTTTGCCAGTTCACAGTGAGTTGGTTTCTGCATGAACTTTTCATTAATTTTACTGAAATTGGAAAGTAGGCAGAGGTCCCTGCCGTCTGTCCTTACGCACGGACCTTAGCACTGGAAGGTTTCATAAGGGATGGGATGGGATGGGGTGGGGAGAGGCCAAGATTCTAGTTCCTTTGTGGCCTGCCACTCTCCAGCTGTCGGCCTTCGATCAAGTCCTCATACCTCTTTGGGCTTCTGGTTTCCTCGACTGCTAAATGTGGTAGTTGAATCCAGAGTTTCTCTAAGGGACTTTCCTATTTTGTAACTTTCTTGTCTTCTAGAACGACTCCCTTTCTTCAGGCAGATAGGATATCATCGTTCTCCCTGCACAGCTTTCTTCCATGTCTCTATCAGGCAAGGTCCTATTCAGCCTTCAAGTCCCGGCTCAAACGTTGCCTCTTCTTTGGTTCTCATTAGACTCAGGATGCCTTCTCCTGAGCTCACACTTTATTCTATAAAGAGGCTGCTCTTCATGCTATAACAAATACTGTGTGAGATAGGATAAGAGCCCTCCAACGATGTCCATGTCCTCATCCGAGGAGCCTGTGAATGTGTTACCGGACATGGCAAAAGGGACTTTGCAGATGTTATCAGGTTAAATACGCTGACACAGGGAGATTATCCTGGATTATTTAGATGCGGCCAATGTAATCACAATGGTTTTGTATAAGTGGGAGGCAGGAGGGTCAAAGTTAGAAAAAGGAAATGTGACACGGGAATGATGCAATTTGAAGATGGAGGAAGGGGCCACAAGCCAAGGAACATAGGCGTCTAGGAGCTGGGAAAGGTAAATAATAATAATAATAATAATCCTCTGAAGCCTCCAGAGAACACAGCTGTGTCAACACCTTAATTTTAGACTTCTGACCTCCAGAACTGTAGGAGAATAGATTTGTGTTGTTTTAGGGGCCGACCCCAAGGCCGAGTGGTTCAAGTTCCATGTGCTCCGCTTTGGTGGCCCGGGGTTCAGGGTTTTGGATCCTGGGTGTGGACCTGCTCTGCTCATTGCCATGCTGTGGGGGCATCTCACACACAAAGGCTGGAGGAAGACTGGCACAGATGTTAGCTCAGGGCTGACCTTCCTCAAGAGAATAAAAGAGGAAGGTTGGCAATGGATGTTAGCTCATGGTGAATCTTCCTCACTAAAACAAAAAAATTCATGTTGTTTTAAGCTATTAAGTTTGTGGTAATTTGTCACAGCAGCAATCAGAAACCAATACATGGCTATGATATATGATATAGTGTACCATATTATAACTATTTATTTGTATGACTGATTGTCTTCTTGCTAGCCAATGAACTTTTTTTTTTTTGAGGAAGATCAGCCCTGAGCTAACTGCTGCCAATCCTCCTCTTCTTGCTGAGGAAGCCTGGCCCTGAGCTAACATCCATGCCCATCTTCCTCTGCTTTCTATGTGGGACGCCCACCACAGCATGGCTTGCCAAGCAGTGCCACGTGTGCACCTGGGATCTGAACCAGCAAACCCTGGGCCGCTGAAGCGGAACATGCACACTTAACCGCTGTGCCACCGGGCCGGCCTCGCCAATGAACTTCTTGATGGCAAGCACCATATATTTTATCTTTATATTCTCAGTTATAATTCTTGGAGCACAGTTGATACTCAAAAGATATTTGTTGAATGAATGAGTAGATGAATAAATCTTGTTTTTCAAAGATAATGTCAGCTTCATAGTGATGCCTAAAGCTTCATAGTAATAGAAATGTTGCCTAAATGCTGCGCTTTCTCTGGGACGTGGTACTTTTTTGTGACCAATGTTTTCACCAAGAGCGCAACACCAAAAAGGTTAAAGTATTGTCCCCATCACTTCACATGAAACCACGCTACACAAATCTAGACTCGCGGGTAGAGATGGCTTTTATTTATTTATTTAAGCATAGTTCTTGGGATTCCATAGGAAAAAAAACCACTCAAGTGTTGGCAGAGTACATTATAGTACACAGTTTTACTTGGAGCTCCTTCAATGGTTCAATTTAATGCTAAGTAGGCCAGATTTTGAGTAGTAAAAATATTATGTGCAGTTCATCTGTTTGTGTAAAATGGGCTCTCTAAACAAAACCTGCACTTTGCTGAAAGTTGCCAGTGTCAGTGTGTGAATGTGTCTATTTTCACATCACAGAATGGAAAGGGGCTTGGGGGGCGGAGGAGAGACCACCCCTCCCTTCCAGAGTCAAGGTACATGGATCTCTCTGCTCCTCACCGTGGTTCTGTGCAGGCCTTGATGGGAACAAGGGCCCCTTTTTGAGCCTGGCAGACAGCGTGCACGTGACCCCATGGAAGCCGCAGATGGCCGGGGCTGCTGCAGCCTTTCTGTGAGCAGCTGCTGTTGTCCTCTCGCTCTTCCAGGACAGCTCGTTCTGTTGTTTGGCAAGTTCCTTCATCCAAAAGTTATCCTATTTGAAAAAGAGAGGGATTGGCTTCATGTCGTTTTGTAAGAAGAGTTTGACTATTTTAAAGCAAGTTTCACTGAGAGAGAAAAGTCTCCCAATGTCCATCACAGGGACGGGTTTTAATTCGCACGGATCGATGCCGCCGTGACTGTTTGAAGAGCTTACGACTGTAGAGGTTCAATTCTGCTTTTCATCAGGAAACCCATATGTAAAATTTCGTTTATATTGTCCAGCTAGAAAATCTGTAGGAACCATCAATCTGCAAGTATTTTTGAATGCCTAGTCCTCAATGGTGAGACCAAAGGAGAATAAAATGCAGCACGCTCCCACAATAGCACTTCAGCCTCGGTGAGGAGATAGGAAATCACCCACACTAGTGAGAAATCAGTGTATGAGGCACATGTATTACGTATTTTTATTGAAAAGATATATGGAGAATATTAAATCCTTTCTGGAATAAAAAATATACTTATTCTCCTACCACCTTGGCACAACCCTTGTCGTTTGCATATTTCTTACTTGCCATGTGCAGCCACGAGCGAGAAAGCATCATGCTGTTTTCACAGCGTGTTCCCGTCCGCCATCGTGACCCCACAGTTTGTTCTTTGTTCCTTATGTGGTGTCAGAAAGCGGTCCACAATATGTCTAGAAGTTTATGAGCACATTTTTATAATTTTAGCAGCATAGCAGTTGAGAAACAGTCTCCTATCTTTCTATGTTTGTCACCTTGTCATTCAAGTCTCAGCTTAAATGTCGCCTCTTCAGAGACACCTTCCTTGATAACCTCATCGAATGTAAAACTCTAACTTGTCATGGTCACATGATACTGTTTAATTTTCTTCACGGTCCTTGTTTCAATATGGAATTCTTTTTTCCCATTGATTCGTTTGTGTGTGTGTTCTCTTCTAGCCACGTTAGGGATAAACTGCACAGAGCAGGAAGCTTATCCACCTTCACAGCGACACCCCAAGTGTCCAGAGCAGCTCCTGGCTTGTAGTGTGACCTCTCTGATACTCAGGACTGGATTAATGAAGCACGAATTATCAGTCTTCTGTCTAACTCATAATTAATTAACATTACTCACTGAAAAAAGAAAAACACAAAACAAAACTGACATGGACTAAAACTTGTATATGGTAAAATTTATTATGAATGAAAAATTGGCTAAAGAATCAATCTTGTTGGTAACATTGAAAATGCAAAAATTGATCTGAGAAAAAATACACTTGGCTGAATAATTGGCAAAAATAAAACAGACAATGGTTAAAACTGCATAAGGAAAAAATTTGCCCTTGACTAAAAAGTGACAGAAGGACCAAATCTTCTAAACAAAATTTATATCTGTAAAATTTGACCCTGGACAACTATACAATTATACGTGGTGGAAGTGAGGGTCATTAGAGAAAACTCAGAATAGCAGAAGATATAATAGGTAACATTTGATATGTTTAGGGAGAAAAACCTGATGGATAAATCAAGTCTTTATCAGAAAACTTATGAGAAAGAATTGATTTTGAGAAAATTTCAGTTAAATGAAAATGGAAAAAATGGAAACTGTTCAAATGGCTTATATAGAAAAATTGATCAAATAATGAGATTGGCTTAATGTAGTTCAATTCAAAAGTTCTTTCTTGGGGCCAGCCCAGTGCTGTAGTGGTTAAGTTCATGTGCTTTGCTTCAGCCGCCCAGGGTTCACGGGTTTGGACCCTGGGCGCAGACCTACATACCACTCATCAAGCCACGCTGTGGTGGTGTTCCACATACAAAATAGAGGAAGATTGGCATGGATGTTAGCTCAGAGCCAATTTTCCTCGGCAAAAAGAGGAGGATTAGTGGCAGATGTTAGTTCAGGGATAATCTTCCTTAAGCAAAAAGAGGAAGATTGGCAACAGATGTTAGCTCAGGGCCAATCTTCCTTACCCAAAAAAAACAAAAAAAAACTTTCTTGGCAGTGGCCATGTTACCACCCAAGGGGGGTTGTCTGCCTGCTGCAAGACATGCCAAGAGTCAGGAGGGAAGGTGATAGGAGAGAAAGGGTGTTTTATTACAGCTTGTTAGCAAGAGGGAAGAAGGCCAACTAATGTTGGAAAGAACCATCTTACAAAGACTACAAGCCAGTTATATACAGGGCTGGTCTTTCCGGGTGGGGCTTCCATCTGATCTCCAGGTTGGGGCAGGCAGCTGGTCTTAGTTTCTGATAGTCTTTTGTTTTACTGGATGTGCATCAGAAACCAGAACAACGCCCTATACTCTGATCTTTCAGTTGTCACTGATCAGGGCCATCAGCATAGACTCTCTGCCTGGGGGTCATCACATTTCTAAGGAACTCAAAAGAACAAAGTTATCATCTTATCGCAGTTGGGAGGGTCCATAAAATCTCCAGAGCCTGCAAATCCCTCGGAGACAGACGCTTACTTATCTAGGCAAACTAAAGCAAAGGTTCAAAGCGGCTGTGAGTCGGGGTTAGTTAGTCAGAAGTCATTCAAAGTTACAATATGGTTTCTTTTCTACAATATGGCTTCCCTTATGTCAACCTTGTATTGATGTAATTCTGATTAAAATGGTTGTGTTCATAAATACGGAATCAATATATTCTTATGGTGAAAATGGTGGGATAACAACTTCCTATAATCTGGCCATATATACAGCTTTAGAACGATATAAACAACAGACCACCAAATTGTGAATCACAAACAACCATTCTATAGAGGAGTGTATAATGTGCTAAGAATAAAAGGTATCATTGTAAATTGTCAGAGGAGTCTCCTCAGACAGCAGGGCAGCCACTCATCAGCTCGCCGGCCTTGGGAAAGTTACTCAGGTACTCTGGGTCTTGGACATTTTCAAAGAGTCTGAGCTACAGATTTAGACTAAAGTCAACTACAAGAGCTGATCAAGAGCAAGCATGTATTATTGAGCACCGGAGCAGAAAACATGAGAAACAGGATAGCATGGGCTGACCTTTAGGGGCTACCAATATTTAGGGGACAGGAAGATGACAAATCACTGGAAAAAGAGGCAAAGAAGTTGCAAATAAATCAGAGAATAGAATGGTGCAATGTGAGAGGGCCTGAGGGTCTGAGCATATTGAAAGCAGACAATCAAGTGCGATTGGCAGAGAATGTCAGGAACAAAAAGAAGGCTCTTGAATTTGTCTGGAAGGCCAACATTGAGATGGAAGCAATGGTGTTGGGACATCCTGGGAGGAGGCAGTCATTGAGAACAAGAGAACACTAGAGCTTGAAGGGCAGGCCTCTTGGTCAGAGCTTTGCAGTTTCCTGATAACAGTAACAGAGCTTGAGCAAGCAGAGGCTTGGGGAGAACTGATGGGCTCACCTGTTCAGAGTGCAGGTGGGCACAGGGGTAGGAATTTCTAGCTGACTGTAACCAGGGACTGGAATATTGCCGGGACTATTTCCCTTTTCCACCTCTGCTTCTTTGAGTTTTAGCTTCATTTTCTCCTGCTGTGCCTAGCTTCTTGCAATTGGCAGAGGAAATCATGTCTGATAGCTTTGCCACCAAACAAGTTTCTTTAACTCTAACTTTAAAAATCCAAGGGCAGGGCTGACTAGCCAGTCACTAGTGTCAATGAGGTCAGACCTTGTAAGAACGCACAAGAGGACAAGCCACTCTCCGAAAGGTAGGAGATTACTGGTTCCCAGAAAACAGAAGAAGAGTTTGGGGGCAGGCAAAATGATACCTCCACTGCCAGCAGTTAGGAAACGTAAATGCTTTTAAGGTTAAAAAAGAGGAGAATATGTCCAAAGGCAGAGAGGCAAAGATGAAGTTGGGGAGAAGAAGAGATAAAAATGAGGGGCAGAGAGGTGGAAGAAGGTGAGAACACCAAAGCCAGTGCCCACCGAGTGAGAAAAGAACCAACACGGCCCGACGCTCACAAGCAGCTTGGGGTGGTCCTTCCTACTTAGTCTCAGTCCTTGCCCCTACTCTTCCAGCGTGGCGAGCCCGTTGACTAGCCCTCCTGCTTCAGCCCTAGTCCAGAGGGCATCCACTCCCCTTCCGATCCGCCCCTCAGCAGACCCCTCTTTCTGTGAAGGCTCCCCGTGGCTCTGCACATCCAGCAATGGTGGACAGCCCTGGGCCCTGCCTCCCCGCCAGCCGGGGCTGGGAAGGCTGGGTGGGAGACAGTGGGTCTGTCTCTCTGGACCCAGGCAGAGGTGGGGTCAGGAGCACAGACGGAGAGTCCAGCTTTTGCAAAGAAGGGAGAATGGGTATCTTTCTCTTAGACAAATTAGAAGGAAGAAACAAGTGGCTACAGTTCTGCAAAGACAGATTTGGGGGAGGGAAACAGACGGGTTACAGTAAAGCAAAAGGTGAACAAGGATTTCTGGGGGGATGACCTCAGTCTCTTCAGAACAGTCGAAGTCAAGGTCATCTACTGCTGGGAAGGATGCAAAGTGCAAGGGCACGAGGAGTGTGTTAGTTCCCTAGGGCTGCTACCAATGACTACACACTGGGTAGCTTAAAACCACGTAAATTTACTCTCTCCCCGTCCTGGAGGCTGATGTCTGACAGCGAAGCGCCGTCAGGGTGCGCTCCCTCTGAAGGCCCAGGGCAGAATCCATCCTCACCTCTCCCGCTGCCAGGACTGCTGGCCTTCCTTGCTTGTTGCTGCGTTATTCCAATCTCTGCCTCCGTCTTCACATGGCCTTCTCTGTGCGTGTCAAACCTCCCTCTGTCTCACTCGTCACTGGATTTAGGGCCCACCCAGATGATCCAGGATGATCTCATCTCAAGATCCTTAATTTAATTACACCCTTCAGACTCAGGGATTAGAGGTACACATATCTTTTTGGGGGACCACCATCCAACCCACTATAATGGGAGAGGAAAGGTCTGGATTAACCGACATAGACAGGCAGCTTTGGAGCAGGCACTGGAAGAATAGATGGGATTACTGGAAAGAGACGATGGCCAAGTCGGAGTTGGACACATGAATTTTCATAGGCCCAGACTGCATGACTCTCCAGCAGCTTCTGGCAGCCTGGAAGCCGCAGCCCAGCAGGCAGGCAGCGGGAGTGACTCGGAATTAGGGTGTTTATAGGTGGGCTTCACAGAGGGCTGAGGAGACAAGAGATCTGCCCTTTCCCACGTCCAGCTGCAGAAGAGAGATGTCTGTTATCTGAGTGAGATCATAAACGTGAAGTCATCTTGTAAACTGGAAAGCATTAAAAATAAGGAGGGTAGTTTTCATTTGCTCTGCTCACTCCTCCCTCTACTTAATTCTTGTATCCCAGGTAGGCTCTTACCATATACCTCCACTTTCCTCCCTATCCTCTTCCCAAATCCCCCATAGACAAAACTTTAAGCAAAATATCTATTCCAGTAAACCTAAATTTTTTTTTTTTCCCCATGAATCGTGCCTGCAATGACCATACAACTGAGTACAATGGCCGGTGACAAATCCTCCCAACCTCTCCCAGCTCTTAACACCCTGGTGGCAGAGCATCTGTCTGGATCTCCAGGTTCTAAAAAAAAAAATGTTAGAGAATTTTCATTTATTGGTGGGACCAGAGATAGCTCCAAAACCAAGTCTCTAGGTCACATTTCCAGGGCAGCATTCACTAGCTCCCCGTCACCCTGGAAGGCTTGCTGGAGCAGTGAAAAAGCACAGTGACTTCACAAGCTGCTAGAGCTGTGATTTTTAAAGTTCGTTCTTCCCCTTTATCTTTTTCTGGTCTTTTTAAAAAAGCAGCAGAGCTCTCTCCTCTAACAAAAATTTATATCAAACAGATGAAAGTGGAGCTGCCGTGGCTGAGGTGGGGGAGGGGGACTCAGAAGTGCCCCCAGTCTGCTTCCCAGCCCCGGGTGTCGTCTCCCGCAGGCCCGTCCTCTGGTAGCCCCGAGCACATCCAGGGAACGATTTCTGAGCAGCTGCAAGAGATGAGTATGGAGTCGGCTTAAGAGTGCGTTGGACCAGAGCGGCCTCTGGTCCAGAGGAGTTCAAGTTCTTGTCCGTGGAGAGTTTGACTCAGGCTGGGCCTCCATAAACTAACTTTATTCCTTAAATGGTGGAATTGCCAAATATTTACATCATGAGAGACTTTAGATAACATCCAGGCCAATTCTGTCCTTTTTGGTAGTTCTGGGAATATTCAGCAATAACCAACTTAAGTTCAGCTGCTCCTTCCAATAGGAACACGTAACTCCTTTCTTCTTTCTGTGAACCTTTGCAAGAACACCATTAAGAAATATCCAATATAGAAGTTTCCGGGATAAATGGTTCTGTTTTCATTAGTGTTGACATCTTACCATTTTTGAGAATGCTTTTAGGCCCAATTAAGGCCTCCAAAGAAAGGATAAGTGTCAGGCCAGGCTCCACTGTATACGAACGGCCTCATCTTCCTGGAGAAGCGGACCAACATCTGAAGAACATCCTTGCCTCCTTCCCCTCCTCCCTCTGCGAGATTTTTTTCTTTACCAAACTACTTTCTTCTAATCTGAGGATATGTTCTTTTCCTTAAGCCTGTTTATTTCTTAGCCATCTGACATGCCCAAGATAGCACAACCCTCACAGGATCTGTTTCTCCTGCGCTACAATCGGCGATTCTCCCCGCTGGAACGAACTCGCACACAGTAAAAGTTTTAACAGAGGCGTGAGTATTGCAAGTAGGTGTTAAGAGAGCAGGCCTCCAAAATGAGCCAAGTACAAAGGCATTTGGCAGAGGAAAAATAGTCACTAACTTGAAATTTCAGCTAAATTGCCAATGGAGTTAGATTCAAATGCCAATATTTGAGAAAGGCATTCAGTAAAGTCCCTTAATACAGATCAACCAATACTTACCCAGCACCTCCTGTGCGAAAGAAACTGCACCAGGCTCAGTTATGGGGGGAGGTGGAGATGGGAGTACAAAGATACATAAAATAATTTCTTCTTTCAAGGAAGTGACCACGTAACCGGAGGGATTAGCCAACGAACCATAAAGCAACACAAAGAAGTTAAGATAGATTTTGAATAGTGAGAAACTATCATCTGGATGTGAGGAAGGGTGGCCATCAGGGAGCACGGAAAGAGGAGAAGATATTCGACAGACACTTTTTGCAGAGGTGAAATATCTACGTATTGAACTGGCTACAGGGAGCGAGGGGGAAAGATACACCCAAGACTGTGGCGTGGTTCAGAGCCTGCGTCAGTGAGAGAGCAGGGCATCGGTATCAGAAAAGGGAGGCAAGGAGAGTTATGAAACACTAAGTGTTGGTTTGGGCAGGAAGTGTTCAGGTGCTGGGAGATGGATGTAGGTGCAGATACCGACAATCAAGACACTGGAAGAATAGGGCCCTGAGTTCACTCTAAGAGAGCACCTAGCTCAAATCATCTCCACACAGGGACTCACAAGGACGAAGATGAGGTCCTTGAACAAACAACAGCAACAACAACAAGGATAGAGACAGAAAGGGAAAAGGGATAAAACACGGGGGGAAGAGATAGCTTCCAAAAAAGCACCGGTGTCCAAAGCTACAAGAGGAGGAGGAGGATGGCGGCGCTGTTGGGATGGGTGATAAGCAGGCCACTGGGGACTTTAGCGGAGGTGGGTTTTCCCTAACGCACTGCCTGTTCATTCATAACTTGAGTTTGCAGTGGCTTCGACTTCACCTCATGACATCCCTGGGTGCAACTTTCAGTTCCCCCTGCTAATTTTCCAATTTGAACACCCAAGAGGGGATCCACCAACTCTAGGAGTTTGTTGTGGGTCCGGGCAGGCCTCCCAGGTGGCTAGCAGCCCACGGATTAGTGCCCTTGGGCCAGGTGCTTCTTCTGGTCCACCTGTCTGTGACCAGGGGGCTGGCACCCGTCACCAGTGTGGGGCTATCCCTTCAGCAGGAGCTAGGGTGACATCAGCACCGAAAGTGACCTGTCTAGTGTACTATGTCCACAATGTAACCCTCTGTGTCAAACTGTCAGGATTCAAACTCTAAATGGTCCCTGGAATTTTAAGGAGTACCTCCCAGGGAAGAAAAGTTCCCTCTACGCCAGCATCTAATCAGTCCCTAGGTCAGTACTGACAACACCTTGCATTTGCATGGCATTTTAAACTTTTCAAATGTCTTTGTGAAATGTTATTCCAAGGCGGTTTCAGAGACAGCAGGTATGTATAAACATACTTTACAAATGTAAATACTTTATAGCCATATTTTATGCAAATAAATCGATAAGAAAGTGTATGGATGACTATATCTAAACAATGCTCCACAACAAGTCGTCACAGTTTTGGGTGCTTAACAAAATGATAAAATCTATCGACTTCCTTAGTTCTCTACCTTTAATGACTCTTCTAGTGCTTCTGCGGTGAGTGACAACTATGATTAGTTTGGAGGCCAAAGAATTTGTCTCTTCAAGTGCCGTTTTTACTACAGAAATTGCTATTAGGCCACAAAGATCCACGTCCTTTCCTCTGGATTTAGTGCCTTAGAGGTGGCGTTGGAAGTGGGAAGAAATTCCAGGCCCATGAGAACAAATCAATCCCTCAAAGTGTGTAGGTCTTCTGAAGTGCACAGCAGCGATGAGAAAACTGAGGCACCGTGGATTGCTGAGGTCACGCCACTGCTTATGGGCAGCAGCTGGACAAAAATGCACATCTCCTAACTCTCAGCCCAGTAAGCTCTCTTCCCAGTACTCCATTACTGAACAGCTAACGTGCTATTGAAAGACAGAGCAGGAAGAGGGAAAGGAAAGGAATGTTTGAACTTCTGATCCACCAATCTTTGTTCTATTAAACGGACCACTCTCCACTGAATTATTTGAGCCAGAAATGTTTCTCTTTTCCTCCATCCGCCCACCAACAATATCCCATAAATCACTAAGTTCTGTCAACTTACCTCCAAAATACACCTTGAATATGTTCTCTCTTCCTTGTCTTCACTGTCACCGCCTTAGTCCAAGCCACCAGTATCTATCACTTAGCCTACGGCAAAAGCTTTCCAATTGGTCTCCCTGCTCCAGTGCCAGCCTACCTACGTACAGTCTATACTTAAAAGACTGCCCAGAGTAATCTTTTTAAACCCAGAGCATATCTTGTTTTTCCCCTGTGTCAAATTCTTCATTGGCCTCTAGTTTCATTCAGGGTAAAATCGAAACACTGGACTTAGGCTCTGCATGATCTTGGCAGCTCCACCAAGGTCACTCATCCTCCCTGCATTGACAGCTCCAGGTACACCAGCCTTCTGACAGTTCCTAGGATGTGCCAAGCTCGTGCTGCCTCACGATCATCATGCAGGCTCTTCCATCTGCCTAGATTGCACTTCCCCAGCTCCTTGCCTGTCTGGTTCCTTCTCAACCTTCAAATCTCATCCTCATGGGAGGCCACTACATGACAACCCAATTTAAGTAACCACCTACTTCCCGCATCATTCTGTTTATTTCTTTCCTAGAGATTGTCACACTCTATATATATTCTAAATGTACGTAGTTATTTATTGTCTTTATTCCTCATTGCAATATAACCGCCATGAGAGCGGGAGTCTCATTTGTGTTATTTACCACTGTACCCTCAGGGCCAAGCCCAGTACCTGGCATACAGCTCATCTTGTCAATTCTACCTCCAAAACACATCTCAATTGCACACTCTCTTCCCACGTCATCATCCTAGTCCAAGCCACCATCACCTTCTCCTTGGACCAATGCAACACCCTCCCGGCGGGTCTTCTTGCTTCACCTCTCGCCCAGCACTCAATCAATGTTTGTGATGGAATTAATTAGCATATTGTTGTGGGAATAATAATAATATCTATGAGAGATGGAAATCCAGACCCTTTGAAGGAGAATCACTTCTTTTTTTCAGGCCCTGAAAAACATCAGTTCTCACCAGCTTCTGCTCCTCGAGTGATAGAGTATGAGGTGTTTTAGTCAAGCTCAGACAGAGCACAGTTGAAAAGCAGCATGGAGAACAGACAGTGCTCAACGTGTCTATCCGAGCTACTCTTCTAGTCGTACAGGGGAGCTTCGAGCTCCCAAGAAGGAGGTGTAAGAAAACAGCCCAATGTCCAGTACCTTAACCACAAACACCCAGGAAAGTAATCATAACCTGAAGAGACCTTCACAGTCCCAACCCTGACCCCGACCACAACAGAAAAAACAAATCTGGAGACTTTTCTCTAATACCTATACCTATGAGGTTGGGGCGTTATAGATCCCAGACGGAAAATAGGAGCTCTGTTAATTAAAGAGATAGCTCGAAGCATTCATTACACCTTTGACGGAGTAATAAGAGGATTGTAGCTCCTGATACCATGTCCCCATTGCCAGACCCAGACACAGCTTCTGAGCCAAGAGGTGAGGGAGCGGAACAAAGGAGTTGCAGTCCATCACACCAGGCTGCCGTTTAATCACACCAGGCCCATTGTACAGTCTTAACTGGAGTCCTCCGATTTCAGGACACCCCAGGCACTGTCCATAATATACTCTCACACAGAAAATGCGATGTGTGTACATATGGACCATGGCCGCTGGCTGTGTTAGAGGCTGTGGGTGCTTGAAACTGGTGAGGTTAGGAGGGAAACTGAAGTGACTTGGAGGGAAAAATCATCCTGAGGTGACAGAAGTAATTATGTAAGTTTGTCTAGAACTGACAAAAAATGCATTTGACTGGCACAAACCAATTAAGGCTGTGCTCTTCCAAGCTGGCACCGGGCAATTGCCCCAGGTTAAAAATTCAACAGATATGGTCTTGAATGAGCATCATCTCACAGCACCTCCCAGGTCCAGTCAACACGTCTGGGTGACAGCCTCCGGACATGCAGAGGAGTATTCCAGATATCACAGGCTAATTTCTTTTAGGTTCTCTCCCCAGCCCCGACCTAGGTTTGTAGGCTGGCGTTGACCTGAAATCCATCCTCGCAGTGAAACCTCAGAGCTTAATCCACTAAATCGGCCTGGCTTTGAGCCCCAGAAAAAATGGGATTTCTATAAAATGTTCACTTTAAAGAGAGATTTGCTCCCTTCATAGCTCCTTTTCTGCGTCACACACCATTAACTCACAAACGCTGGCTCTGTCTGAGGCAGACTCGAGCCGGTTGTTTGTAAAGGGGCAAAACCCGCACTGGCTGGGTCTGAGTGAGGCTCCGTGTGATTCCGCACTGGGCTCTTCTGCTCCAGAATCCACATCACAACACTCACCAGTTTGTTCATTTTCTTGCCTTCCCTGAGTATCATAATTTGACACAGTGACAAAAACATGGCGACTCCATTGAGATTTCTACTCCCCACCATTTCTCCATGTTACAGAAGCCTTAGGAAGGCTCCACTCACAGTTTAGCACAAACGTACATGCCCCAACTGGCAGCCAATGCATCCTTCGTTGGGAATCTACGCCATGCGCCTAGATCCCAAAAAGCATTTCAGAAACCCCACTGTCTTGACATCGCTGGACCCATCCGTGCCACTCGGGAGTGTGGTGGTGATTTTCTGTTAATTACCATCCCCTAGTCACTCTGCGCTGTTCTCTGTCCTCCCTTGTTCAGCAGACTGAGCCCTTGTGGGTGGCACTGCGCAGGCTCCTTGACAATTGGTTTCTGCTTACAGGAAGCCCCAGCAGGAGGTGGGGGGGCAGGGGGGCAGCCAGGTTGGGCTGTTCTTCCCTCATTCCCTCTCAGCTTTAGCGACCAGTATCTTGGAGTCCCTGTGACCCTCCAGAGCTAAAAATACCCACCAGAAAATCCCTTCTCCTCGCTCCAGCTCTTACTTAGTTCTTACACCACTATCTCCTCTCCTGGCCCCTTTGCTCCTAGGTGTGCCTCACTCCTAGGCTGTGGGCACCTCACCTTCCTTTAATTGTCCCTTAATTCTGCCCACACCTGTGGAGACAGTCCCTCCACTAACGGCTCTTCATCTGAACCTCGGTGGGCACTCTGCTTCCCCCTGACGCGGACAGAACCACCTGTCTGGGCCGAGGGCCGGCCCCGCCATGGAACTCTAGCTTTAATACTCAGACAGCTCTGCCTCAAGTCCCTCTTCCTGCTGGTCTGGTCTCTCCTTGGGTTGCTGCCTAATGAATCATTTCTGCGTTCCCCTGAGATCATGCAGTGGCCCTACTGTTAACTAGATGTGTGTTGCGATCTTAGGCCTGTTCCTGGCCTGGACTCCTGTCTCGTATCCCCAACCCTCTAGAGCTTGAACCCTACTTTCATCGTGATAACTTCCCCAGCCCCAAATCCTGGCACCTGAATTCCTGCTGAAACTTCTCAATTTTCACTCACCTCATTAGATAGCTGAACAGTACCTGCCTTTTCTTCCCTTCTGCCGTGTCTTATCACTATTGATTGTATATCTATAATGTCAACCAGGACAACCTCCTATTGTTTTTGACATATTCCTCAGAGAGCATGTACTGTCTGCTTCACTGGACTTCCAGCCCCAGATCCACCTCCCAGGACCAGGAGTCTCCCATGTGTGCCATCTTGCTAACGTTTATCCGTGCATCTCCAAAGATGGAGGTGCATAGGACAAATACCTATTTTTTTCATATTTTCCAGAGATCATGTCCTCCCTGCTATTCAATCAATCCATGACAACTCACCACCATCTCCTTGATCAATAGCACCTACGCCACTGAAGCCACATCCAAGGCCAACCGGTCGGCGACAGTCCCATAATTAGTAGCGGAGTCATCCAGTGACAATTCTGAAATTGAGCCAACCAACAAGTCTTGCTTCCCAAAAACACACTTTTAGGTTTGATGTCAACCAACTACTGCTTCTGTCACCAACATAATCCCCAAGTCAATCCCTAACCCCAAACCCATCTGAGATCAGCAGGCAGCTTTGCTCAGAGAGATTGTGGCTGACCAGTATACTCTCTTACTTAAGTAATGAATTCAGCTTTTCGTTTCAGTTGTTGAGCGCTGATACCTTCCCTCCACAATACAAAATAACGCCTTTCAGCAACCTAAGAACACGGGTCACCTTCCTTAGCTTGATGAAAGAAATGTGCTAGACCTATAGCGAGCATCACCCTTAATGGTGAGACAGTGGTGGCATCTCTAGACAGGCAGACGCAAGGTGGCTGCCCTCACCGCTACTGTTGCAGTGGGAAAGGTAATGCTGGGCAATAAGGAAACAAGAAATACGTACTGAAATTGTCCTGATTTGCCAGGAAATGGTTGTTGACTAAGAAAATCCAGAAGAATCAACTTACAAACTGTTAGAACTAAAAAGAAAGTTTAGTAGGGCGGTTGAACACAAGCTCAAGCCAATACCAACGACATTAAGAGCAACTGTTAACCTTCATTGAGTGCTTGCAGTGTGCTGGCCGTTCTCAGTGCTCCGCAGGTTTGATTTCCTCCCATACCCACAATAATCTTCGAAGGAAGTGCTCTTATCTTCCCTATTTAACAGGCGACATACAGCGAGACTGAGGCAAGTGCCAAGAACACTGGCTTGTCCATGATGAGTCCGAGATTCGGACCCAAGCAAACCAACATCAGAAATCAGGCTCTTAACCACTGTTAGGATGGCCTTCACACTTTTTCTTTTCATATTTTTCTCTTTTTTGGTGAGGAAGATTGTCTCTGAGCTAGCATCTGTGCTAATCTTCCTCTACTGCCAAAGCATGGCTTGATGAGTGGTGTGTAGGTCCGTGCCTGGGATCCAAACCTGCGAACTCCAGGCCGCCAAAGCAGAGCGTGTGAACTTAACCCATTACGCCACCGGGCTGGACCCCTCCATGCTTTTTATTCATGGATCCCATGAGTAAAAAGATTGAGCAATCACTCTCAATATATGTATATTGTTTATTTTTAAATTATAGGCACAAATTTCTTTGTTATTTGTTTATTATAAAACAAATAAAAGATAGAAATATTTAAAGGAAAAGATAAAGATGAATTAACAAGATTTTCAAATAAATTTTATTTTACTAGTGGCCAAAAATACCCCTTTAGCCCTCTCTGAATTAGTACAAGTAATGTGACCGAACATGTCTTCTGACGTTCTCAATGCACAGCGTGGACACAGCCTCAGACCACCACTGGCTCCGTCACAAGTTCAGTTTCTTTTGACACAGCGTGTAACATCCGTGAAAATAACTGGATTGGGGAAGTTGATAAAGACAACTTTTGATTTACGTATGTTATTTGGATGTTTTAAAAATAAGAGTGTATTCATTTATTATTGATATAATTAGGGAATATTTTTTAAAAACCCAACCTTCAGCTGGTTCCTGTCACTTTTCAGATAAAGACAGAGCTACTGCACACCTGCCCCTGATGGCCGGCTCGTCCCCACCGGCACTGTCGACCCTTTGTGCTCTGCATTTCATCCACAGTGGCTTCCTGCTCCTTCAACAACTGAGTTCTCCACCTCCTCCCAGTTTTAAGGGCTTCACATATGCTCTTTTCTCTGGAAGCTTCTTCTCCCCAACACCCACACTTACCCCAACTCTTCCCCATCCCGCAGACTCATCGCTCCTGCAGGAAAGCCTCCCTCGGCCCGCCAGGAGGGATTGGAACCCTGTCGTGGCTCCTTCACTCATCACAGGTTATGGTTAGACGTGAATGTGAAGATTGCTTGCTAATAGTTGTCTTTCCCACAAAATGCTAAGTTCCAACAGGCAAGAACCATCTGTTTTGTTCACCACTGTGTCTTCAGGCTCTAGCACAGTGCTTGAGCACATGGTAGATTTCCAATAAATACTTGATGAATTCACGATGGAATGAATTCACTCCCATTTTGTGGTGCCAGCCTGGACACGGAAGGGTCAACAAGACATTCCTAATCAGCTCCCCTCCCATGATACCTGAGGAGGCATTTGCAGACTCTCACAGGTCCCTGGATGTTGGCTGGCTACTGTGCCACCTTCAGGGCCGGCTTCCTCCTACTCCTCATGCCATGGATTGAGGTGGCAAGACAAGAGTCAACTTTGGCAGCTTGGGTCTTTGGGATTGGAGAAAGGAAAGCTGACTTCACGAATGCATGAGCGCTCTGGAAAAATATACTAGCTCAATAGGTGCTGCCTTAGTCAGTTTTCCCCTAAAAGCAGAGCCCAAGACAGGCACTTGAGTGAAAGTAGTTTCTTTGGGAGATAACCACAGAAGTAGGAGCAAGGGGCACACAGAGTAAGACAAGGAAGAAGGAAAAGCCAACATAAAGATGCATCATCAAGGTCATTGCTATAATAATTGGGGTTCCATGGGACTTCTGGGAAGTATGAAGAGCCTCCCAGAAACATCTATCAAAAGACGGAGACCAGGGCATTTATCCATGGGCTCCCCTCCTCTCCTGGTTAAGAGCCACCCCATGGGCATTAACTCCCCTGCACTTCCAGGCTGAACAACTTCTCAGACATCAACCCGAGTGCCACCCACAGACGTACAACGAGATGGTAATGGGAGTGGTGGTGAACAAGTGGCTCTGATTTGTAATTGCAGCCCAGCCACCAGGAAGGAGACTTCCGGGGCAGCACGTTTCATACAATAATCAGAAAGTCAGCAGAGGAAATGCAGACACTAGATGAAGACACTCTTTGTCTGTGATGATGATCATGGTTTTGCTCAAATTGACAATTTAAGTTGGCGATGCTGATAACTACAGAGCAGGCTGTCCTGCATTTCTCCCCAGGATGCATTGATTTTAGTTCTCCCATGAGCCTCTTGACTTCTTTTTCCGCCTGTATCAAGGGGAGTGACAATCACAAACGTCCAGTGAATGAGGTCAAGAGGAAAAAAGAGAGGCTATTTCCTGCCCAAACTTCATATCCTTTATGTGCGATTGCACGCGGCTGGATGACAGCTACTGCCAAAACGTATGCAAGCAGGGACCTGAGCTTTAAGAATCACACAGCTTGTAATGTGGTTGAACGCCCTATTGCTCACATCTGCAGCTGCGCCTCCCGCGCCCTCCTCGCACCACTGTCTCCTCACTGTCTAACGCGAGGGCAGCACAACTCCACAGCTCTCAGATTTAAAGAACTGCTGCTGACACTTCCAGGTCCTTCCTTTTAATCTGTGGCTAAGCTGGCCACCACCCGTAAGTGCGATCACCACACTCACTCCCCATCCACACCCCACCTCGCTCCCCATCTACACCCCACCTCACTCCCCATCTACACCCCACCTCGCTCCCCATCTACACCCCACCTCGCTCCCCATCTACACCCCACTTCGCTCCCCATCTACACCCCCACACCAGTCCCCATCTACACCCCACCTCACTCCCCATCTACACCCCACCTCGCTCCCCATCTACACCCCCACACCAGTCCCCATCTACACCCCACCTCACTCCCCATCTACACCCCACCTCGCTCCCCATCTACACCCCACCTCGCTCCCCATCTACACCCCCACATCAGTCCCCATCTACACCCCACCTCACTCCCCATCTACACCCCCACACCAGTCCCCATCTACACCCCACCTCACTCCCCATCTACACCCCCACACCAGTCCCCATCTACACCCCACCTCACTCCCCATCTACACCCCCACATCAGTCCCCATCTACACCCCACCTCACTCCCCATCTACACCCCAACACCAGTCCCCATCTACACCCCACCTCACTCCCCATCTACACCCCACCTCACTCCCCATCTACACCCCCACATCAGTCCCCATCTACACCCCCACATCAGTCTCCATCTACACCCCACCTCACTCCCCATCTACACCCCCACATCAGTCCCCATCTACACCCCACCTCACTCCCCATCTACACCCCCACATCAGTCCCCATCTACACCCCCACCTCATTCCCCATCTACACCTCCACCTCCCTAGAAAACCTCTTTAGCCCTGATGGGACTACGAATCCTTCACAAAACAGGTTTGTCACCACACTGTGTTTGCAAACATTTCCAGAGATCTCTCTCCCTCTCTGTGCTGCTCGATTGAGGAGTATTAAAATCACAAACCCATCCCTTCCCCTCGGGTGATGAATGGACTTCGGCCTTTCTGCGAGCACAGAGCACTCTTCCTTCAGGCCACAACATTTGATAAAGAAATGAATCCTTGACATTATTAATTCCCTGGGCTGAGATTTTGTTTAATAACTGTTTTGTCAGTGATAGATCAGAAGAGGTAGGGTGTGTGGGTGTAAGAGGGAGAGAGGGAGAGATGGCGGGAGGAGAGTGGGAAGAAAGGGGAGGATAATTTAACTGTGGCCTTGAGATTAGGGGGGCTGGCCTTACAAAGTAGCTCTTTATCCAGACCTGGAGCCCCATGAGTCACCCCTGCTCTCTCCCCACCCCCCTCCCATCTGATTAGACTCTAGCCAGCCAATCACAGCCCAGGATTTGGGAAATATTTCGTCCTTGACATTCCGGAGAACAATCCCTTGCTGAGGAAAAAATACATTATAAAATAAATAGAAAAGCATCAATCAGCTGGGAAAATGTATTCTACTGGTTGGAGGCAAGTGATGTGTTTATTTAAATGGGACTGAAGGCAGAGGTTTGATTTTTCACTGAGATACCAAAGCAGAGCAGGGAAGTATTGGCATGTAAGCCATTACCTTCCCTAGATGGTTTTACACAGCGAGATGGCCAGGAGATAGCTGTCAGAGAGGCAGGCACCTTATGGTGGCCAGGAAAGTACTTGTCCAGTTTGTGTGATTTGGATAAAAGTACAAGAGTCATGTCATCGCCAACAGATGGTCTCTTCCTTTTCCTCTTCCTCTCTCCCTCCCTCTCTGTCACACACCCACCTTCCTCAGATGGAAGAATGGTCACGTTGCAGAGGAGGAAATTTCTCTCTTCTGGAATTCACCTCATCCTGGGTTTTGGCAATTGGCAGGTGTTCACAACCGAGAGGAAGCAGGCCTGGCTTCTGAGCCTCATGTCAGGTAGAACCTACCAGGATGCGGTAGCCAAGCCTTGACCCAGACCTGCTCCGTGTGCCCTGCAACGTCTATCCACCCATCCCACACCTTCGCCTCCCTCTCTGCTCAGGGCACAACCTTCTCCCCTCCTCCTGTCCCCAAGATAAAGAAACAAACGTGTTCCTATGACTCATAGGTCCATGAACTCAATCCAGAGGGTAAATAACTCACTGAATGAATGAGAGATGTCATTTCCAGGCTATAAAAATAATTCACTGCCTCATCTTTTCCTAATGGGGTTCACGGCTGGTGCTTGCCTGTCTACCCTCTGCAGCTGCAGCTGCGTGGCCTCTGCGGAGGCTGTGCAGCTTGGCTTGCACTGTGGGCTGAAGAAGGGCTTGACCAGGTCTGATGACATTTGCCTCCTCCTGGACCTTGAAATATAGATGTATATTCTTTCCATCTGTGATGCCTCCAAATACCTACAGGGACTTTCTTTCTCATGAGTTAATAATAACATGCAAATATGCTACAGCTTTTGTTTTCCTTTCTTAGTTAAAGGACAGAAACTTCCACAACAGAATATATGCACTACGTATTAACCTGAACTGGTTCTGGGCAAAATAGTGAGAAATGCTAAATTGATGATCAATTGCTTTTCCCTCTGTCTTTTTTACCTTCCGTTCTGCTCTCTCCTTACGTCCAATCCAGGCTCACCCCTTCGTGTGCACACATACATATACACACATACGCATGCTGGCAAACAACCACTTCCCCCCCCGCACCCCTGTCCATCACCCATTACTGCTTTCATAAAACGGTCCCCTCTATTAGCTCACTGAGGTCTGCCCACCTTTCCAGGACAACACAGAGAGACTTCACTCGATTTTTCTCACCCACTAAAAGTCAACTCAACCACCTCTTTGGTTATATCTGCTTTCCAACCCCGAGACCAGGAAAGACTCTGTGTCCAGCCGCCTGAAATCCGTCCAGACTCGATCTCCCGTGCTCTAGCCTGGGGGAGCCACCCCCCAGCACCTGCCCTCAATACTTCTTCACTTTTCAATTTTTCAGACAAAAATGTTTTCTTATTTTTCCATCTGCTTATTTTTCCCAGCCAGGTTCTAAGCTTCGCTGAAGGCAAGACCTCGGTCTGCTGTTACACTGAATGCACGCACATACACACACACAAACACACACACACACACACACACACACACACTCCGTCCAAAATGATTCACTGCGCTGAGCTGGTGTTTTGTAAATTTTTGCTATTAAATCTTAGCAATTCCAAGTCCTATGAGAGCCCCTGGAACGAGATATTTGGAGGCAGACAGGAATTTGAAATCAGACCAAAAAAATAAATAAATAAAAAGAGGGCATTAGCATTTGGCAGGTCCTGTAGCCATTCTGACACACAGTATTCTTGCATGTTAAATGGTGATAATAAGGCCTTGCATCGGGGGTGTGGGAATTAATAGGATGCAGTGTGTAAGGAGCAGGCAGAGTGGCTGGCACATGGTCACCCTCAATAGAATATGGTTAGTACAAGTCACATCATGTCGGCGTCTTTGTCCTCGTGGGTCAGCCTTGCTACCGGCTCAGGCCTCAGTCAGTGAAGACCAGGGTGGCTTGTCTCTGGGCTCAGTGCATGTCCACGCCTCCCCACACTCCTCCACGCAGCACGGCTCTCTGATCCCTTCTCCCATCTCACCACTCCTCCTTTCCTCATTTTGCCCTTGTAAAGCAGCACAGTCCCTTCTTTCTAAGACACACAGGAAAAATTAAATATTTGAAAACCCTTCACTGATGACATCAGTCCAAAGGGGATCAAACAAGCTATCGGGGGCTGCCACAACGCACCTGTGCCTGGTAACCGTCTCCCTGGTGACAGAGGCCCGATGGCCAGGGGATGCTTCTTCTGAAGCTGTAACGGTTTTTCTTTCCAGAGAGCGTCTCCTCCTGCTCTGATTAATCAACATCACATCTTTCAGTGTGTGTTTAAGTGAAATAATAGATTACTGCTCAACTGCAGTTGAATGACAGAGGCTTTTGATGACTCTCAAGAAGAAAAGACAAAAAAAAAACCACAATGATTTTGTTGAAAAGGAAAAACTTAAAAACCTCTCTTTTTCTTGCTGCCTGCTTTCTTGTATAAACAATTATGTTTAGAAAAGTGATCTTTTGAATGATGAACCATTCCCGTTATCTCACCAAGACTTTGGGGTAATCCACACTTTCCAGCTTTTTTTTCTGCTTAGAATACTTGAAACTGTACAAACACAGCCCACGCTTGGCTCACAGAGTAGCATGTCACAGCGTCCGGTGTCATCTCCCAGAGATTCTGAGAGCTCTGCTTTTTGAGATTCTGACAACTATTTTGAACTGTGCCTTTTTGTTTTCTGGCAGGAAAGGTTAAAATGTGCTTTTGAAGATATATTTCTCAGGTAATATTTTTTTCTTTTTCTCCTTTGGAATCCTTTGTTCAGCCTTAGAAAGTTCTTATAATGCTACGAAACCACCAATTTGTCTGTATCTCCTCTTTACCCTTTTGTGTTGGGACCAGAATTCTAGATTTCTTCTTATATACCTAAAGTCCTCATCCACATTTCATTAGGATATTTAAAACAAACAGAGGTACTCCATGAAAATGTGTCATCCACTAGTTTCTGGCTGACTTTCTCCTCCAAGTTCTCCTAAATACTTTTGGAAAGGTAAAATAAGAAAGTGGAACCAGTTCTGTCATATGTTCAGTTCTAAATACTTAAACAATAATTCCTGACGTGTAAGTCAAAAGGGTTATTCATTGCTTGGCAAGGAAGAATTCAAAAGAAGGCACGTGCTGTGCGGGTTTCATGTGTTATTAACGTGCTGAAAATACACTTGCTTTTGTCTTGCACGCACTCATTTTAACGATGATTCACAGAATGGATTGACACTGAACTTTTTTCTAGGCTTAAGGAAGGATGCTAAGTTGGGGTCAGCTATCTTAACCAGCAGGTCTTTCACAGAGTCCTAAACGTCACCGCCAGGTGGCACAGCAACATAATCTGAAAAAGGGATGCCGTCCCAGGGGGCCGACTCCTAGCCTCTGTTAATGGCTTGATTTTCCACTTACAAGCAAGAAAATGCCATGGAAACTTTTGTTTTCCTCTTCGGGTGGAGGAGGAGGGGAAGGGCTGGGGAGGAACGAAGCCCCCTTCCACTGAGTGCTGTGTGCTGCCCCATAGCCACATCTGGACATTATAAATCACGCACGGTTGGGGTCCAGCATTTTCTGATCTTAGCAACAGCCCCATTCTAAGCAAAAAGGAACCAGTGTGTTCTGTTTAGCTTAAAAACAACTAAAACCACAAGTAAAGGGGAGAAATAAGAGCATTCTAACAGAGGGGTAAACATCAGTGCAGTTTATTTGGAGCCAGTCCTGGGCAAGTCACTTTAGAACATAGCAGGCTCCTGGCTCCACGTGCCAATTGATCCTCACCTGTAACTTGTTCTGCCTCTAAGACAGAGACTTGAAATTGAGTCAGTGTTACCTTAAAACTTCATCTCTGCTCACAGTCCCTCCCTCCGACACTCCGTCGCCCCAAGTAATTACCTTTTATTATTATGACTTTTTAATCTGGGTCATAGCTTAACATTCCACAGCACCTACTTCGAAAAGGTGGGAGGTTGCTGCCTTTCTCAGTGAAACCGCTCTGGACGCCCGAGCGCCTGAGTTCCAGCTCAGCTGAGTCTGACGCTCCCCAACCTGTCCTCCTCCTGCATTCCCGAGCTCATGGATCTCCACACAGAGCACCTTCAGACCATGTCACCAGGATCTGTCTAATCTCATTAGATTTCTCATTTTCAGCATAATACTGTCATGGCGTTGTGCACCAGTGCCCCAGATTAGTGGCTTGTCAGAACAGTGCCCCACTAATGAGCTAATCCAAATAATGCTCAAATCCCAAATCAGATTTAAGACGATCCAGTCTGGGTAGAATTAGGGAGCGAGAAATGCTGGCTGAAGGAACAAGCTTTCATTTTCTTTGTTTTGCCTTAAAATAAAATAGGTGGAATGCTGTCAAACTCGAGAGTTTTTTCCTTTGCACGACATTAACCTCCATTACGCGATTGGGAATAATAAACAGAAAAGAGTACATCTGTATGGACGGTATAAATTCACCCTGGAGGATTGGAAAACACACAAACACACATATGCAAGCTTAATATATTCAGCAGATCCACATCCTTCACAGCTTCTAGTTTTCCTGACTTTCCTGTGAGCTTGGCCTTAAGACCTTGCAGATTTTGAATCTGATGTATTTCAATGGTGACCTTAGGATGTAGGGTTAGGTCAAAAAAAATTTTTTTTAAGCTTATTTGTTTCCTTATTTTCCCTCAGGGTAAAGCTGGGCTCCAGAAATCCCAAAATGCATAATAGCAAAGTTAAGGTCAGGCCCTCCGCAAAGGAGCTAGGAAAACGGACGCAATCAGAGTCATTGTGGTTTCAGGTGTTCTTGAAAACGAAGCCTCAGCTTAAAAACTGATGCTTAAAATGGTTTCTTATTTCAGTACACTTCTGCTCTTTTTGGGAATGAAGGAAATTATTTCTGTTGGCAAAAAGGCAGTTTGTATGATGGCCACCTAGTGGGCCAGCCCAGAGCAGAGGAGGACAGGAAAGAAGTCTTCCCTTCTCCTCCCTGGCACAGTGACTTCGTGCGTCACAGTGACGGTCCAGTTCTTCACCTGGCTGCTGTGCGAAGCCTCGAGAACATCATTTGACTTTTAAGAGTCAAGTTCAGCTAAGCAGGGCAGTTTGCTGTTGTATTTTGACAGCAAACGGAAGACAAGTACGGACCATCCTGTACTTTGACTTGAACGCGGTCCTCATCTCCGTGCTTTCTAATCGGTGTACAGCAGGCCACTGCCAGGGTTTTCTTTAATGAGGCACCAGGGAAGTACTTTGGATTTGTTTCTCCTCATTGTTTGTACTTCTGTTAGATATCATGTTTCATCTTATAACTGCTAGACTTTCTAGGTTATAAGCCACCAAAAGAAAGTTGTGTGCTTAATGGAGCATTATGGTTTTGCAACTTACAGGCGCTTTCTTTCACTGATTTCAGACTTAAGCACATCGCGCACAGTCACAAAAACCAAAAGAGTGAGCTGGTGTGTGTCCGTTTTGCCTAAATCACGTGAGCTTTGTTGCTGTGGTTGAAGTTGGAGAAAATCAGAATGGCGCACCATAAGGGCAAAGCAAGTAGGTCTAGGTAATAATACCACCATATTTTTGTCATGCCTCCACAGCCCTGATAAGTTTCCTTACCCAGTGAGTCGGGAATGGGAACCTGTTCATACTAACCTACTAGAAGTCAGCTAGTCAATTACCTAAGCTTCCTTGATTAACTGCACCCAAGGCCACCCCTTCATGCCATCCTCTCCTTGCCCTGCCCAACGCTAATAACAATAGGAGCCCCAGTCCGCCTCCTCGGCTTAACCCAGGAACAGGGCACAAACTGATGATCATTTTTCTTTGTGAATTATGACACAGGCACATCGCCTCACCCCTGGAAGAAAGCAGTCCCTGCCAATCCTTTAAAACAGCCGGCAGAGAAATGAGGGGCCTGCTAGGGCCAAGCTGCCTCCCTGCTGACTCTAATTACCCAGCCGGGAATCGCACATCCCTCCTTCCCGCCCGCCCCCAAGTTGGACCGAGGACTCTGCACTCCACAGCCTTCGGCTGGTCCTTTTGTGTGCCCACGGCTGCCGAGTGGATGTGGCTCATAATGAGCTTTGACACTAATGGAACTGCGAGACAGTGTGATTATGGATTCTCCCCCCTCGCAGCACAGACCTGGCAGGAAATGACCCGAGACTCTGCACCCTTCCACCCCCAAAAGAATTCTGTGGAAACCATCTTCAGCAGCCAGCTGGAGCTCTCCCCCCACCCCTTTCTCAGCTCAGTTTCCTCTTCCCTCCATCATCCTGCAGGTGGCTGAAAATAAGATTTTATGGCCTGACGCGTGGTGGGTTGGTTGACAGCGCTGGAGACCTTCTTTAATTCGAGGGGGCCATGGAGCATGGAGGTAAGACTACAAATGGGAACTGGGACCCATAAAAACAAAGACTTTCCCAACTTGCTTTTCAAAAGCATTCCGAGAAGGAAGGGAGCTAGGGAAGGTACTGTTGTTTTCTATTAGATGCTTAACAATGTGTGTAAGTGGAGGTGATTTAAGAAGAAAACAACACGTGCTTCTGTAATTTCCATGTTGCGTGCGGTACAGGTGTAAGAGACTGGAGCTAACTATCGGCCTGTGAGCTAATTCTAGCAAGAAACAGCTGCTGTCCTCTAATGAGGAGACAGAGCCGCAAGATGCTCTCGGCTGGGAAGCTGGAGGAAGCCTGTTGCAGGGCCTCTTGTAGATTGTGACCTGGCCCAGAATGCTCCCTGCCACACACTTGGTCCCTGGCCCGTTCTCACATCCACTCCAGCAGGTGATAAGTAATTTTCGCCTCCCTGTATCTGGAGAGAGGAATATGTCCCCGTTTTATTAACCTCCACGCTGCTTTTATTCTCATTCCCCAGAAGTGACCATTCCTGACCCCTAGCTATGTATTAGGAGGGTGGGGGGGCTTTCCCATCCTCTGATTTCTTCCTGTTCATTCTCATTTTTCTATGTTTCCAGAACAATCAGAAATTCCCAGAGCTGTCAGCTCTTTATCACGTGATGTCAGTGCTGAGCTGGACCACATTTTCTGTCTCTGGTGCTACAGTTTTCTCCCCGAAGTTCCTTAAATGTGACCAAACCTCTCCTCAACGCCACGGAATGCAGAGCTTGGAGGGTCTGTTGGCGAGGAGAAAGGCGGCTTCCCTTTAGACCTCATTCCAGACAGATCGGGGAAGCATTCGTGTAAAATGTTACTTTTTTAAATGTTAATAAAATCTGATGGTCACGTCGCTCCAGGTATTTAGAGGGGATCAGGCACGTTCGGGGTGGGACGGCCCTGGACGCTCTGAGTATTTCCATGCACTAAACCTCAGCACCTCGCGAGGAGGGAAAGTTAGAATCCAAATAAGCTGAAGCAGGTGCTCTGCTCCGTTACTCATAGCCTAAAAAGGCCCCTTTTGGACCAAATAAAGAGTAGGCAATTTAAGGTGACCATCTCCCCCTACCTTGCGTAGAGTCTTCTTTACTGGGCGGTGGTAACGCTGAAGCCGCCCCCTGACCAGGCGCATCCAGCCGCTGGGCAGTGGGTGAGGCCGGAAAGCGCCTTTTCACAGCACTCGTGGGTGGACTGGTGGCACCTGCGTCTGTCCCTTATAGCCTGTGCAAGGCGGACCTGGTCCCGTGACAGCTTCTCTGTGGACTGTATAGCTTCTGCCAGCAGCTCTGTTTTTCTCTAGTTTAGGATTAGTGGAAATTTAATTGAAAATAAAACCCAGAGAACTGTGTGACTCCTGAAAGGGGGATCGAAGAGTTCCTCCCACAGCCAGCCCCCCTTGTGGCCATTTCTGCTCGCTTCTGTGCGACCTCCAGGGCCTGAGGACAAGCCTCTGTGTCCTGTGGCACGTTGGTGACCGGGACATTGCTGGAAGAGCCAGGACGTGGGCGTGCTTAACTCATCTTTTGGTGAGCGTGTCCACTCAAGGTCAACATTTATTTCTTCTCACCCCAGCAGCCTTTTCTTATGTTTTCCTCCGATCTTTCCAGAGTTTTCTTTGTCACACATGCTATCTGTGAAATCTTTATTTCACCATTATTTTTTTTTAACCTCAGGGAAAGTAAGCTTTCTTTCTCTCTCTCCTTCTCTCTTTCAATGAATTTTCAAGAAGACATAGATATTATTTATGATATATTGGAGGCGAAGATCAGGCAAGAATGAATGGCTGAGAGGATTTTATCTCCCAAAGACAGGACCTGAGCTTTCTGGCTACTCTGAGCGGCTTGCAAAGCTTCCCAGGTGTTAGAGATGAGCGATTTTTTCCTGCTGGTTTTTATCCCTTTCTCTCCCCAAATAACAGCTGCTGGTGTACACTGGCGTCAACTCCTCCAGCACTGAGCCTCCACGAGAGGATGGCATCGAAGTCTCTCTCTCTTGCTTCCTCTTCAGGGCGGCGCGGGCTGCCCCTCAGGAATACTGCCGCCTCTGACCATGGCTAGAATCACCAGCAGCTTCCAGCTTGTGATGTGGGGGACGCAAGAGGCCGGGTACCCTTGTTCTGTGTCAGTTACATTGGCTTCCTTGATTCAAAGCGGTTGCCTCATAAGTATTATTTTTTTGTGAATATTATGCTTGACAGTTTAAATTCATGCATTCTAGTGTTTTTTAGTCACCACCACTTCCATACCACTCAGAGATTGTGTCAGAGCCTAGCATGCTATTTTGCAAACATCAAATGTTAAATAAATATTTTGCTGTGAATGAATGAATGAGTGGACGGATGGATAAATGAATGAATGAATAGAAGTGTTGTTCTGCCTTAGAAAATAGCAATTTGGTTTCACCTATTTGCAGATGAAAGAAAGCAGCTTAAAACATAACTTCCTAAAGTGCCACCTCACTTCCTCTGAGGAACTGATAGAGAAAGGGGATTTTGATTTAACTCGTGCTTTAAAATATTTCAACAGAGGGTCATAAGCGAAACTAGCACAGCAAAGCATTCCTGACTTGGGCGGTCCTGCCTTTGGAGGGGAAGGCAGACCCCATGTAGAGTGCAGGTCCACAGTTCCTTACTCGCAATTCCAGGATGGAAGTGTGTGATACACACAAGTTTGTCATAACTCCTCTGGCAGGAAACCCGACTGGAACGGACCAGGGCTGCTCAGAGCCTTTGTTTGCGTTTATCCCGGCTATTCATACTCTTCCATGGGGATACTCATGTCTGATCACAGGGCGCTGCAGATGCCCCTGGGGTACAGGTAAGAGGTGGCATACTCGCCTTCTTTATTCCCTTTCTAAAATCTGAGAAGTCCTGGATTTCAACACATACACGCCTCGAGGGGTTCAGAAGAGGGACCAGGGGTCTGTCTGAGCAAAATGCTGCCTTCGTATGCTGAAGTTTACTCAGTGACTTAAACAGGTCGCCAACAAGACGAGACACCCAGAGGTCTTAAACATGCGTCGAAAAGACCCCAGGTCTTAGGACTTCACAGCATGAGACTTTTAAGGCGCGAATTCCGCATTCAGCAAATACGTCGTGAACACAGCCCCGGCAGCTGCAGGACTGTGTTAGGCCTCAGGGAGCAGGGCACTACCACTCTTGTTCTCAAGGAGCTCACGGTCTCTGTATAATTTTACAAGAAGCGGCGCAAAAATTACTTACTGGAAGCCTTAAAACATGCTTCCCTTTTAGATCCATCTGAAGCTTTCTTTGCTTCTCTTAATTTTTCTCCATTAAGACTCGCAAAAATCACAAAGTGATTTCTTAATTGCAGCCACATTAACTGATCCAGGCTTTTAAGCACGGGACATTTTTATCACCATGGGGACTGTCCTGGGGCCTGTGCCGCACATGTCTTCTGTGGACAAACAGCACGGCTGAGCCTCAGCACGCCGGTCGCGGACGGCAGGGCCTGGTGAGGGCTTGGATCAAAGGAGCTTTGAAGTCACAGCTCAAACCCAAATGCCAGCTCTGGTGGATGCACTTCTGCCCCTAAAAAGCCACGGTTACTTCTGAATGTTAAATTGGTTTGAAAAGTCAACCACCGGCACCAAATCCCAAGTCACTCTCTCCGATGGTGAGAAAACAAGCAGACGAGGGCTGCCGGGCGGAGGTGTCAGGAGCCTGCCCACTCGGCCTGGGTTCATTTGCTCGGGCCTTCGGAGGCTGACTTATTAATGGTTCTGTTAGTGCAAAAGCTACTGAATTCACTAAAGCAGTAAAAACTGAAGTAAAGCCAATTACGTGTCTGGGGGTGAACGCCAAAAACTGCAGCCCGGGCCGCGCCCATCGGGAAGCATGGTGGCGCCACTGCGCTTAGAGGACGAAGCTTTTGGACGCAGCGACTTCTGTGCCCCTGTTAAGTGTAAGTTACGGAAGCGTTCTGTATGTATTTAGAAATGTTGCTGCCCTGTGACTCCATGATGCTTTCAGGAAGTGGTTCTGCCAGCGTGTTTTCCGTGAACTTTCCTTGTGGCAGTGAAGAGGCCGCAGGACTTGCTAAGCGGGGTGAAAAGAACCAAGGGCTCTTCTAAACCTCAACTTCGGGGACACATTTGGGTGTCCCCATTATGTCCCACGGAGTCTTTGTTGATGGGAATTATGTTCCAGGCGTGGGACCCACGCAGGCGGCTGGCACTCGCATCTCCAGGGGGACAAATCCTATTTCAGGAAGAATCGCACCTCTTCCCTTCCAGCAGATGCTCCCCACTGCAGCCTGGGAAGAGCTGCTGGAACCCCCGGGGAGGGGGAGAGCGGCTCCCTACAGTGTGAATGGCGCACAGTGTTAGGGCGATGGCTTCCGTGGGAAATGACCTGAAGAATTTCAGTAATGAAATTCCACGCAGGCCGGCGAGTACCAAACCATCCTAGAGCCGGGGCTCGGAGCAAACTCCGTCAAGCGGGAAGCCGGGCCCTGTCAGAGCGTGCCCTGACACGGCTTTCAACAGAAGAGCCAGTCTCTGCCTCCGACTGATTCATTCGCACCGGATCTCAAGAAAGAGCACGGACCCATCTCCTTTGTTGCGGCTGTCATGGCACTGGATTTCTGACCAGCCAGAGGTCACTCCGGTGACTTTGTAGGTGGGGTCAGTGAAGAGTCCTGATTCATGAAGCTTTGGAGGGAAAGAAGGCTGAGGATTCGTGCTGAGGTGGTTTTTATTTTGTTTTCCAGGAGGGTGGCAATCCAGAATTCTGCTACAAAACAAACTTTGTGACCCAAACTAGCCACAGTTGAGGAACAATCTGTCCTCTGGGTGCTGTACCCTAGCTTCTTAATTGGATGGGCGGGAGCGCACATTTTCACATGGAGCAAGGAGGTGGCAGAGGCTGTGTAAATCTCATCCCGCAATCCTTGGCAGGCACACGGGCTGCCATTATGCCTTCGAAATGTCAGCCGAGGTAGAAACCGGCTCCAGATCCGGCAGCGCCAGACACCTGCTGCCTCGGCTCGAGGCTGCTGCTGCTGCTGCTGGTCGGCCGCCCACACGCAGCCGCTTTGCCACGCACGGAGCCTCTCCACCCAGGGGCAGCTTGGAGTTCTGTGGCTGTTCCGATTCCCCTCTGTTCTCCACGCCCGTATTCTGCTCCCACAGTCGCGTCTTCTGATAGGAGGTTGACGTGGCATCTTTGCTTTCATTTGGTACCTAAGTTCTCAAAATCCCTGAGATGCTCTCTATGCTGTCCTGTCACTTCTGCGAAGGCTGTGACCTTTCAGAGAGCCCCAGGACCCCATCAGGCAGCAGCTTTGAGGACCGCCTTCCGTCCCTAGAAGATAAACTAGGTGGGCTGAGCTGCCTCGTGGAGGAGAAGCAACAGGACTGATCTAAAGGACAGTGAGCATATTCAGGGTGATTTCCACCTCTTTTCGTTCACAAGTAATTTTTATAAACGGTGTTGTTCACTTTTTCTAAAATTCAGTCTGAGGGCAACTATATCTAAAATCGAATGGACCCAGCAATTTAGTTCTAATTACCACGAGTCTGGCCCCCGCAACTGTGCTGTGGAGTATGGAATCTTTGGGACAACTTAAGCCCCAAATCCAACAAGTTAGGCTCTAGGGCGACGATGACTAACATTCATTGAGCATTTACAGTGCGCCAGCCACCAGGAGCCCGAGGGTGTCTCCCTCGTTCTCAGACCAGCCCTATCAGGTAGGCAGTGCTGTGATCTCCATTTTACAAGTGAAGAAACTAAGAAGTGAGGGCACAGAGAGGTTTACTAACTTGTAGAGCATCACACAGCTGTGTGGTAATCATAGCAACATTCATATAGCATTTACTTTGGGCCAGGCACTGTTCTGAGTGCTGGAAAGCACTTCATGTGAATAAATATGTTAACTTACTCATTCTCACAGCAATCCTGGAGGTGGGTACTATTGTTATCTCATTTCACCGATGAGAAAATTGAGGCACAGAGTTGCCACATGCCCAAAGTGTGAGGCAGAGATTTGAACCTAGACAGTCTGGTTCCAAATTCTATACTTTTTTTTTTTGCAGGGGAAGATTTGCCCTTCACTAACATCAGTGACCAATCTTCCTCCTGTTTTCTCCTTGCCAAAGCCCCAGTACATAGTTGTATATAGTTGTAAATTATTCTAGTTCTTCTACGTGAGCTGCCACCACAGCATGGCTACTGACAGATGAGTGGTGTGCTTCCACACCCGGGAACCAAACCCAGTCCACCAAAGCAGAGCATGCTGAACTTTAACCACTAGGTCATCGGGGCTGGCTCCCAAATTCTATCCTCTTAGTCAGGATGCTAAATTGCTTCTGATATAGCCTTTAATATTGTCATTTCAGTCTTTATTCTTAATGAATGTTTCATAGGGCTGTTGTTAGGATTCACGATACACTCTGTGAACTTAGCCCAGTTCCTGGCACACGGTGAAACACCACGGTAAATGTCGGTTCCTGTTATCATTCATCATAACGATATTCAGGCTGCATTACTTTTTCCCAGTGGTAAGCAGAATGAGAAGGACATATTTTATCTTCCCTAACACAGTTGTACGACAGTGCCCAGCCAAGGGTAGTTAATAAAACCTTTTTCTGATGAGGAGGAATGTTGATAAACTCTCTCTATTATCCGCCATTCTCCCTGGGACTGTGGAGCATTGCAACCATTTCTCTCCTTTGGAATGCTCATTCATGGCAAGCCTCCGAGCCAAAAAAGTCAAATGAAAAAGAATGAGGAAGTTCTATTAGATTTTAAGTAGGAAAAAAATGTAGTGGCCTCTTCATCTCTAAAGTACAGATGATAATCCCACCTCGTCTAGTTCTTGGAGAGGGGATGCAGCTTGAATGAGACAGGAAGCACGCAGACCCTTTGAAAAACGTGCACCCAACCCCAGCAGCATCTGTATGAGACCAGCCCAGAGAAATTCCCAGGTTTATACAGGTCACGGACGCTGTAGGCACCGCACGCTGTGCTGGGAGCCTCAGACATGAAACGAGAGGCTGCTGACAGAAGGGAGCCAGTTTGGGGGAGGGAAGAAGAGAAGTTGTGCTCTTTTGGAGACCGAAAGGGAAAATCCGTGTAATAACAATAGTTGGAAGGGAAGCGACTGCGTAGGTAGCAGGTACCGAGGGCCCGGTGCGTTTGTGCCATGACTTCCTCCCGCACAGCTGCCGACGGACCTGTCCTCAAGTGGCCGGCCGGGCTGCTGGGCCTTCCCCTGGAAGGAGAGCACCACTACAAGGGCGGCTGCTCCAGCAGGCAAGTGAGAAATCTCTGGGGGGGTAAGGTCAGCAGGCAGGACATTCCAACCAAGGTTATCCTGCCACTGGGGCCACCTCTAAGCAAACCGTGGCATGTGTGGCTTCAAGAAGGGGATTAATGTGTTTAAAGGCCCAGTCGAGCCCACCACCAGAAGACTTGAAAAAGAGCCGAGAGAACACAGAGGAATGGCTCAAAGAGAACCCATGATGCGCGGCCTCAGCAAGGAGCACATTCTTTTGGCCTTTCACCAGGTGTCTCAACAATTAGAGTCAAGGAGACACTGACGGTCAATGCTTAGTGGAGCGGCAGAAGGGGCGATATAGACACCTGTGAGGCTCCATTGCCGGCCACTCAGTTAGGAGGGGAAGAGGATCGGCAGAAGGGGTAGTTCGAGATCTTTGCAGCAGCGTCGCAAGCTGAAACACCGTCTCAGGGCGGATTCCCTCTGGCCTCTGTCAGAGCCGAGTCTGGGAGACGCTGCCATCAGCCGAACCTACGGTGTCAGAGGATTGCAAATATGCTCCTTTGTTGAAATGGAAAATTGTGATTTAGTGGCCTCCGAACTAGCCAGATCAGCAAATGAGAATGCTTTCTAACGATAAATTGTGCTAATTTGGGTTTCATTGGTCAAGTGATATGTTACTCTGTATTTTGCGACCAAGTCTGACAACAGGAGTTACTGAAGATGTTCCAAACATGTACTGGGGGAGTGTTTCTGCCAGGACCCCAAACGGTTTAGCAATAACAGTTGCCTCAAATTTCCTTTTAATAAACAAAGTTACTTTGGCATGTTTATGCTGTGTTCCTCGTGGATTTTTGGAAATCAATTCTAGCTTATTTAGATCAACCGCTTTGTAAGGGCTCATGAATAGTAATACATGGATGATAAACAAAATAGAACACTGTTTATCACGTGCACTTTTCATAAGTTATTTTTTTCCACTATTAGGGGAAATAGACATTGTAGAAGACAGATAAATTTATAAAAGCAGCAAAATTAGTCATTATTTGGGAGTAACAAAAACCCAACTCAAATCAGCTTAACTAACTCATATAAGGATGAAACCCAACTGGAGTGGATAACTTCAGGCATGGTTGGTTCCAGGAATTCAAGCTATGTCTCCTGTGTTGTATGTTGTCAGAGAGGCAGACAAAAACTCTGGCTGCATAGTCCACTACAAATAGCCAGAAACATGGGGGCCCGCCTGCTGGCATAGTGGTTAAGTTCACGCACTCTGCTTTAGCAGCCTGGGGTTCGCAGGTTTGGATCCCGGGTGCAGACCTAGCACCACTCATCAAGCCACACTGTGGTGGCGTCCCAAATAAACTAGATGAAGATCGGCACAGATGATATCTCAGCCACAATCTTCCTCACACACACACACAAAACAAATAGCCAGAAACAAAGTGGTAGCCTATTTCCCATCACTCAAAACAATCATGCTTGATATTTTGGTGTATTTTCTTCCTGTCCCTTTTTCACGTGCATTTTCCCTTGTTCATATGTAAATTTTAAACCGAGCTAGTTATTGCACCCTGGAAGGTGTGATGAAGACGAGACATATCTTCCTTAGCTTCCTCACAGGAAGTGCCCAGTGTGCTGACATATCTCCCACAGCCCTTGCAGGCGGGCTCCCAGGCGGGCACGTGTGCAGTGCCTGCTCACACTCTGCAGATGCCCTTCTTTGGTGACACTACTGTCCGAGAAAACTTTCTGCGACTGTCCATACACTAGCTACTAACCACATGTGGCTGTTGAGCACTTTAAATGTGGCTAGTGCCACTGAGGAAATGAGGTTTTAATTTTATTTAATCTTGATTAATTTAAATATTTAAATTTAAATAATTTAAATGTGGCTAATGGCTGCTGTATTGGCCCACACAGGGTCTACACAGCAAATTACATGAGCAGAAACCGCAGGTTAAAGATGAGTACACGTCACCCCTCCCCCTCCCCCCAGGGATAACAGAAACATCACCGAAGGCTGGGGTTGGAAAAGCCTAATTAACAGACACTTTAATAAGCTTCCGCAGTGGCTCCTTTTTGTCCTCAAGCAAAGCCCTTGGCTCGGGTGCAGGCCAGAGCATTGGTCTCCCTGCTCACCCACCCCGTCTTCAGTGCCTGCCTCCTCCCCCCTGCACAGAGCTGAGTTCTCAGGAAAATTAGCAGGCTTCCCTGCACTGTCTTAATTTGCAAGTCACTTCCTATTTTTCCTGAAGAAGCAAATATAATACGGGGCCTGAAGAAGGTAAAGAGGAGTCTCTCTGGATCACAGAACGTGTCTGCAAATTCCCACAGCCATACAAAATAGCTAAAAAGTGTCAAATCGTTGTGATTTTAGGTTTCTCCTGAAACAGACGTAAGTACATGCCGTGTCACGACTTTGCTCTCTCCCGCATTTTCTTTTCTGTTGGTGAAGGTTTGCAGTCCTTTGGCAATTAAAATACAGACCCTATTCCTGTCACTGTGATATTTATTTTATCAGGGTCAGAGCTGTAAATACGCTAAGTGATGGATCAGAAGACCGTCACCTTCAAGGAGTGTCAAACACGAGACCTCAGTAGCAAACGGGTGATCCAGTGTGTCTTTCTCGAAGGTACAAAAGCACGCGACCACTTCAGGAATCGCTCCTATCACACCATGATGATGTGAAATCTGTTACATGCCTTCTGTTCTTAATTTCAAGCTCCTACAAGGCAGAGGCCCATCTGTCCACTGCCCAAGATGGTACCCTCGTTAGCGGGCCAAGCAGGAGCCTGAAGGCAGGGCTGCCTGGCTCTGAAGACACCAGCCGGGCGTGTCTTCCCCTGAATGACATTGTGTTGCCAGTGTTGGAAGGGCCACAGACTCAAGAGTCTGCTCCCCCAAAGAATGCAACTAAGGGGGTCGACAGGCTGTGCTCCATTTTCTCCAACATCTTCAGCCCCACCACATTCCTGAAACACAGCACTCGGGAAGTCTGTTGAATGGGTCAGTGTGTTTTTTGTTTTGGGTTTTTCAGTCGTGATGTGAAGGCCACGTGGAGAGTGCTAGGTGCATGCTGCTTACCCGCACAGTTAGCCTGGCATTCCACCAGGCCCCTCCGCGTGAACTCTTGCTCGCCCCTTGTGGGTGTTCCCACCACGGGGACAGCACACCACTCACTCTCTCTCAGCCCCTCTAGCCCTCATTCTTCACGTCTACAACGTAAGTCGTCACACACCCACCCCACCGTTTACAGGAGCTGGCAAACCACAAGCTGTGGGGCAGATCCAGCCACGCAGCGCGTTTACGTACTGTCTATGGCAGTGTTGGGGCCACAAAGGCAGAGCCGAGGGGACGGAGACCACGTGGTCCACAAGACTATCCAGCTCCTTACAGGAAAAGTTTGCCAACCCTTGTTGTCGGGGAGGTCTCGGCGGGGGTGGGGGCGGGGGTCAACAAGGGTCAACCGAGGGTCACAGTGTCCAGCACAGAGAAATGCTCGATAAATATTAGCAGCTAATATGGCTGTTGTCAGGCTCCTTTTCTATCTTGAGTCTTCGTCCTTTCTTACTTGTTTCCGTAATTTCATCCCTTGCCCCAAGTTGATCTTTCTTTTCTCTTCCTCCCTTAAGGACTTGTTGAACGTTCTTCTTGCTGTAGGTTTCAGTTCTATCCTTTCTCTTCACATCGAAGCTACTCTCTCAACCTGAATTCTCCGGCTCTGCTGCAGTGTGCTCACCCATATCAAGCAGAGCTTGGGGTCCCCTCACCTCTACTGGAGCCGTATTCCTATCCAGCTGCCTATTACTTTGACCTAAGCTTCTTGAGGACATGAGCGGGGCGATCATTGTGTGTGGCTGTGTAGGTCAGGCACTGCTCGGCCACATGCAGGGTCTCTGCAGGCCACGTGGGTACCAGACTCAGACTCCCTGCTTGGTCCTGCTTGATTTCTGCCTGGCTTCCGGTCTGCTCTCCTGCACCGTGAGGAAGCCTCCATGGCCCCATCGAACTTCTCCCTTAAGTTCACATCCCCACTGAGCAACCACTGTGTTTTCTTTCCTCTGGTGCCACTCTGGTCTGCTTTGCCCTCCCAACCTGAGAGTCATCCTAGGGGAAAGCACACCCAGCCTAAGTTTTACCTAAGTCAGGTTATGTCACAGAGGTGAACATGCCAGAGGAGAATGAAGGCAGTGTGAGCCCCTCCATTCATTCCTCCAGACCTCCTTTCTCCAGGACCCTGCCCCTGGGGGAATTCTTGGCTTTCCCTATGAACAATATACACTTGCATATTTCTCTATCCCATAATCTCAAACCACGTCTGAAACACATCTCAGTCTAACAGGCAGTGACACATTCATTCTAATCTACATGTTGTTGTCTATTCCATCCTCCATTGGTCTTTCTCTCATCCAATCCCCAGAATTTTTTTCCGCCAAGTGTTTTGGGCACAATAAGGGTCTGGGATAGTGATGTTTCTTCGATAGAACTAAAGATGCTCTCACTGTCCCCAGTCACACAGCAGCAGGGTTTTTGACAAAGAAGTCATGTTATTTTGGAGCAGTCGTTTCCAATTGGTGTGTGTTTCGAGGGGTGTGGGTAGAAGAGATGTGGGGACCACCCAGGTACTTTGCAAACTCTCCATGGCCCCCCAAAGATTCTGATGCACCTCAGTTCTGATATACTCCCCTCTAAATGAAAAGCCCTTCATAGATGAATCAAAGGCAAGGACTAGGGATGAGGTCTGCGGGAGGCTAAGGTTTGCTTGGGCAGCTCTGGTTGTCAGAGGATGTGAAATCTGACCAGCCACTTTCTGTGCTCAGGGATCCCTGTCCCGGCACAAAGGTGACGAGGAGAGACAGAGGGATCACGGCCGTCATGCGTGCCTATTTTACCTTCATTAAGGCAACCTCAAAACAACGACAACAATAACCAAAATCTCCAAATTAGGAAACCCAATTTAATTCAATTGCCTTAAAATTTGTTGAGTTCCAACTCAAACTGTCCCAGGTACAATTAGACACACAGAGAAAGGAAGGTGTGGCTCAGCCCTGAGAGTTTGCAAGAGGATTGAAAGCCATTTCCAGTGGGAAATTCACCCTCCTCTTCTGAAAGGCTTAACCTTAATTGTGAAGAACATTTTTTAAAAGATTCTAACACTGTATACATTAAAGTGCTCAGGGAAAGCGCACAAATTGACCCAGTCTTAAATGAATTTTCTCTAAAGGGACTTTTTCCTTTTAAGAATTTCTGACACCTGACCCCACACAATAGGAAATTTGACCTAACCTAACACTAGTCTTGGTTAGTCCAAATCCAATTTAGGTCTATCCAACACGTGGCCAATGTTCTCATCCTCGTAAGCCCCTGAATAAGACAATCCCAGAAGTTTAATCAAGAACCAGAAACTGCTCTTCTGCCTACACAAATCCTCCAGTGATTTCTATGCATTGGATATAGGTGCTTTTTCTCCAATTAGATTGCAGGTCCCTGAGATGGAAGATTCCATTCTTTTATTCCTTTGTACACTCCTCTCTTCCTAAGCACCCCCAAACTCTCAGCATACATTTCTTAGTGGTAAGGACGTAAATGAGTATTTACTATTTGCCAGGCGCTCTGCTGAGTAATTTACAGGCATTACTGCATTTATTCCTTACAATTATCCTTGGAGATGTGAAAACTGAGGCTTAGAAAGGTTAAAATAATTGCACCAAGGCAGAAAGTCAAAAAGTGGTAACTTGAGGATTTGAGCCCAGGCAGTCAGACCCCAGAACCCACAGGCTGAAGCACCAGGCCGCGTGTCTTCTGCCTCGCTCTGCGGCTGAGCTGACCGGAGCCCCAGGCACACGATGCTGCTTGTGGAAGGAGAAGCCTTCTCCCCAAGAACGCTTGCGAGGCGTCAACAATGAGCTCGTGTGATGCGATCATGAACATCTGCAGCCTCCCTGTGCAACCGGCTGAATGTCAGGCTACATCAGTCTCACACGTTCTCTTGGAAATGCGCTGGCTCTGTGGTACTTTTGTGAGATATGCTTTTTTCTCTCGCAGTCATCCATGGAGGCAAATCACTCACAATCTTACTTTTATAGATAAATAAAAGGCAGAGAAAGAAGAGTCTAGGGAGAAAGTAAGAGGGAAAGCCAAGATTCGCCCCTGCACCCCCTGGTTCTCAGCAGTCTTAATCCAGGCTTTTATTCACCTCAAAAAAGCCCCCTAGTCATGTAATGGTGAAAACATAGGGGTATGAGGCCCCCAAAAGAAATGAGATAAAACCATGAGGAAAAAAAAGAACAAGGTAATAGTGGCCGGCCCAGTGGCTTAGCGGTTAAGTTCTCACATTCCACTTTGGTGGCCCAGGGTTTGGCATTTCGGATGCCAGGTGAGGACATGGCCCTGCTTGTCAAGCCATGGTATGGCAGCAACCGACATACCAAGTAGAGGAAGGTGGGCACAGATGTTAGCTCAGGGCCGGTCTTCCTCAGCAAAAAGAAGAGGATTGGTAGTAGATGTTAGCTCAGGGTAATCTTCCTCCAAAAATAAATAAATACATAAAATAAAAAATAAAATGAAAATCTCAATAAAAAAAAAAGAACAACATAATAATGATGGAGAAGAAATTCAAGTCATTACCAGTACGTTGGTAAAAATGTTTTAATTACGGCAATCACGTTTAATATTCTTGGAATTCTGACCCCACAGCAGCTCTTTGTGCTAATACAGTTAAAGCAGAGATGTAAAAATCACTCTTTTTTTCTTTCAAAGAGACACTGGGTAAATCTGTTTCCCAAGTCTTTCTTGGAAATATTAGGAGATTCTTGAAAGATGCCCATTCCATCCAATTAAACCCTGGGACTTATACTACATTCTTTGCAATGTATCTTTTGCATCTCATTCAGACTTATTACTCATATGGCCCAAATATCACCTGATTTAGGTCTGTATTGAAATGGAGAATATGGAAATGGTTCTAGAAAAGGAATGATATATGTTGGATGCTTTGAATAGTATTAGGCATATTTAGCACATCCACTAGATGTTGTTTTGGGTGATTTACAGTCTGGGCTATGCTATGCTTCCTAGAAATGAGTCCGGTTATACTTCAAATTTTGATTTGAAAAATAATTTAAGAAGTACAAAACAAACAGAGGTGGGTCAAGTTTTCTTGGATTGCTGGAGCAGCGATGACAGAGACTCTGATAGAAATTCTGGGCGCAAGGTGGGCTCCAGCGCCATCTCTGCCCCTTCGTAACTTCTGACTATCTCTGGCAGTAAGAGTGAGAAGACAACTTGCTGAATTTCAAACGTCCTTCAGGAACTGGAACACTGCATTCTAATGCATTTTGATGAGTCCGATTAGTTATTTGTCACATATGTTGGTAATGCAAGGAAATGTATTCAGTCCGGAAAATTAATCCAGGCAGCCAGCCATGAGCAGATG